>NC_134315.1:77106133-79629467 GCF_964195595.1 Calonectris borealis | reverse complement strand
TGAACAAGTTCATCACCTACGATTTCTCTGTATGCAGTGAGTGCTTTTCCATTATCTTTTCTAGTAAATGTTCCTACAAGTTTATTTCCTTATGTTCCAAGAACCCTATAATGGGAAAAAAAACCCAAATATTTTGCAATAGATATGACACTGATTTGATTTAAAGACTGCAGGAATGCTTTAAAAGTGAGAAGAGATTAAAACAGTGTCCTAATGCTTTTTTGGACATTGATGGAAAGGCTGTAAAAATGAAATTTTAATAAAACGACTAGTTTAATTACATAATAGGCAAGCTAGATTTTTTTAGTGCTCAATACACCTTATTTTAATTAATTGTATCAACAGAGGAAAAAGTAATTTCTTATAAATACCCACTCTGCACTCTGGGTGGTGTACTTGAGTATTATAAGAAGTAAAATTGCAATCACCTGGATTTCATCGTGTGAAAATTGCTACATACTCTGCTTTTTGGGCACCCTATGGAACCCTGAGTTTCACGGTACAGTGTTGACCACTAACAGTTAAGACTACCTTGTGTCTTTGTATAAAAGCTGCAAGCATTCCTGAACGGTCCTGAACACTTTAAAAGTAAAATTTAAATTAAAAATGAGGAAGACAAATCATTCATCTTAAAAGTGTACTTTATAAAGTTGTTATCATGTAATAAATATATAATTATATAGAAAGTCTCTTACAGTAAGTTCAGTCCCATCAGCCAGACTGTACTCAAAATTGACTCCCAGTGTGAATTCAATATCTATGGTACGGAAGTTGCTTGATTCTTTGACAGTAATTTTGTTTCCATCTTGTTGAATAGTCATCTTCAAGTTATCATGGGCTCCTAACTTCCTTTTCATCATGTTAACACCTAGGAAAAATCAATTAACATAAATCAGAAAAAAAAAAACCCTAGAGCATCATATTTGTCTCTTTTTAGTGACTTCTATGTGGTCAAGTGAGTTTATTCCAGCATTCTGACCCAAATTTTTATTCTTCCTCACTTTTTATTGAGGCCATATTCACCAGTACAGGTATAATACAAACCATTATCCAACAGGAATGGTTATGTTTATATCCATATAATGCACAGTTTGTACAAACTTAAAGTAAGTATTGGGATGTTAAAATGACTTGAATCATGTGTTTCTATACAATTGAAGAATGATGATTTCCTCCCTGTGTAATTTTTAAACTAGTTTCATGTTATCAAAATAATAGCCCTGCTATAGAATTCTGCTTAAAGTTTATCATTCAAATTCTCTGAGCCTTTTCCTCAAATGTAGACTTAGAGATTCTTTCCTCTGCCGAAATAAATCTGTTGGAATTAGTTAAGTTGCTTAAGATTAACATAATGTAATTAAAATCAGAAAATTTCTCAGTATCTTTCCCCTCTGTGGAATCTTTTGAAAATAAATGCAGTACACTATGGAAGGGCAGAGCAGCAAACACCAAAAGGACAGGCTAACCAGAAGGTAGTTCACAGACAGCTCGAGTTTGTATTCAGCCATAATGGTATTATTCTTGTAGAAGGCACTGAAAAAGTAAGACTTACCCATCACCTCCATGAACTTTTCATAGTTTTCACTTCTGTCTATTTTCCAAGTACCATTAAATGCCATGTTTCTGTCTGTAGGAGGACTGTTCTGAAGTAACAGATCTTTGCAAAGAGAATTTATGTATAAGCTGGCTTATCTTGAAAGCAATTTACTGGATGATGTGGCTGACTAAAGCTCAGCTGAGGCACTGATCTTTTCAAGAAGTTTACTGTAGTTTAATCAAACTTCCAATCGTGACCACACTGCTTGCTGAATCTCTCCCTTATTGCCCCCAGATCATGACAATATCTTTATTGCTTATCTTTAAATAAAGAATTGCTAATCCATTCATTTTATTCACCATATTTGAGTTGTAGTAAAAATCAGTTATCTAGTGAAAGCAATAATTAGACTAAGAAAATTGCTTGACATTTTCTATCTCTGTTGTATCTTCATGCTTGTGGGGAAGTCTTTATGCAACTGGAAGAAATATATTTACCCAACAGACCAAACAAAAATCTCTACTTTGTCTACTGTAATTTGGTAGAGATTTATTCTGCTCAACATAATAAGCATGGGGCAGAGGATTTCCTGAATGCAGGTTCTTTCAGAAAACTATCCACTTGCTTCTTGTTTAGTGCTGAGCTATGAAAATTGGGATGATGTTCTGTATTCATGTGCTCACTCTTTAATATATAGTTTAAATTCTGAGCAGTTTCTATGAATTTTCTTCATTATAACACATTCAGTGAATCCTATGTGCATCTAACCCATTCCTACGACAGAAAAAGATGTGCAGCTAAGTGAATTTACCTGATGTGGTTGATTTCCATAGGTCCCAGATTTTGTCTGTTCCAGGATAATTCAGAACATGAGTCTTCCCTGACTTAGCTGCTTCTTCCCTCACTCCCCTTCCCCTCTAATTGGTGCTACTTGAAACTGAGCAAAACTATTAACCCAGCTTTTGTTTTTGCTAAGTTTAGGGTTATAATTATTCTGTTCACATGGATGGCATCAGCTTTGCTATCTGTTAACTTCAAAATGTAAATGTAAATGCTGAACACAGAATTGGATTTTGCTTAGCACATGGATCGTGCTCTACTTACCAAGTTTTAACAGTGTCTCATGTTATCATGATCTTGTACATCTATGGATTGCAGGCTGGAACAAGAGGTTTTATTGAAGTGTGACTATAAATTTAGAACTTTGCTAGCGATACCAGAATGGTGTGGCTTTTCATTCCAGTTAGCTTCATTTTGAAATCAATAGTAATCTGGCTAACAGACTGGAAAGGAAAAAAAGCTCAACAGGTATTTCTCACTTGATGAAAAGAAAAGAAAAAAGAATGTAGGTTCATATTGTTGCAAGTGATGTAGGGAAAGGTGCCATACTTGCAGCCGAAACAGGGTGCTAGAAGCTGACCATGCATTAGAGTTAATTTTAACTTTTCCAGACTCTTTGGTCTTTTGAAAGATGGGATTTGGTGCAAGCTAGTCTGTTGTAGTTGTGAACACCTTGTGTTCCAACTACAGGTATTCCAGTTAAAGGAGACTCTCCCAGCAGTAATTTGCAGAGGTTATCTCAGATCTGCCAACAGAGCTCCTTTTATGAGTGTTTCCTAATTCATTTCATTTGAAGTGAGCCACCTCCTCTTACACAGCAGATGTTTCAAACCTGGGGGTTTTGCTTAAAGTGTGTGGGGAAGAGAGGGGAATATGAAGAAACTCATTTGCCAAATGAATGGTTGCTGTGAGGGAGCAGTACCCCCAGCATGGAGTCACGCTGAACATGTTGGAGCACTAACCTGGTGAGCCAGTACAGCCGCGGCTGGGAGAGAGCAGGAACCCACAGCCATGTCCCTGTTCTGTGCGGGAAGGTTCACCTGCAAGTGACAAGGATTGGGGTTGTGGACACATGTCCTCTTCAGGCTGCAGCTTGTCCTCTTGTCTTCCACTGTTCCAGCTGCTGTCATTCGCCTTCCTCAAAGCCATGGTCTTCCATCTTAGAAATGCCTTTTTTTTTTTCCTAAGGCTAGGAAGAAGCAGAGCCTGCCACTTTTCCTGTGCTAGCTACATGCTCTTTCCTCTTCCTACCTCTTATATTCCTGTCTTGCAGGGTAAAGAAGCCTGCCAGATGGAAGGCATTCAGGCTGTTTACTCTTAATGGCGGTGAGGGAAGTACATCACAATATCTATTTAACACCACCATTTAAGTCTCATTATGTAGTTTTTACATGCAGTTTCTTCCCACATTTTCATGTAGTTTTTTATCACCTTGACTTACATAAAAGTTCTAAAATAAAATTTGCAAAGAAGTAAGCATAATTTTGGTAGAAAAAAAATCCTGCCTCTATATAAATATTAGAATTCCAGAATTAACAACTTTTATGAAGGACAAAATTGAAATACTGCATCTCACTGTGAACTGGAGCATTGTCAGGTACAGGCAAGACATATGACTTAGGGAAATACATACATGCTAGCCCCTGTAATTGGAACTGGGTAAAAATCAGCCGACTATAAAATGGAACTTGAGTAGTTGTGTTAGCATGGTGCTGAATCCAAACTCAGTGTCTCAAAAAGCGTCATAGCCCATGCCCAGTGCTGTGCTAATCATCGATGCCCATCTTAGCCTTCAGCCAACTCAGAAAATGGGCAAAATGAGTTTCTATTAGAGTCAGATTATCTCTTTTTATTGCATTGGAGTGTATCTTGACCTTTGTAGTTATAATTGTCAGTCTATATTATTTATTTAGTATATATACATAAATAAAAAGACCTGGTGTCTGGTTATAGTTCATCCAATTTATTGTTGCGTAACAAAATTATTAACTCTCTTTACAGTCTTTGCAGAAGTGGTGTAGTGCAACTTTTGAACCACTTCTGTTGTATCCAATAGAAAACTGAGGCCTGAAATAATGTGAATTATTCACATTATTCCAGACATATATGAAATCTAACAAATAGGAAATGACCTTTCATTTTGAGCATTTCAAGAAAACTTTTCTATCTTTTACGTGGGTTCTGCGTTCTCTCCAAGAACCTGTTGATTCATTTCATTTAAGAAATGCTAAAGTATCTGAAGTAGTGTTTATATATTTAAACAAAACTAATGTTACTGATTACTTTTCTCATTTGAATCCAATCTATCTTCTTAACCTCTGAAAAAATAGCTGAGAGTAGTGATGTTCTGCAGGTTGAGTATGAATTCCTACATCAAACTTACTTCAGCAATTTTCTGAACCTTAAAAAAAGGGGGAGGATCTTCTGGAGTGAGTCTAGCAGGAAGATCTCTCAGATGTGCTTTTCTGGTCAGTTATCTCACTACTTGCCTTTCCCGCTTTTTGATTCTTTGGTCTCCCTCAGAAGTCAGGCTAACCAGCCAACTCCAAATCTTTTCACCATGGGAGCAGCAAGTAGCTGGGTCCTGAATTTCACATCAAAGCTTGTTGCTCCGTTTCTGTCCCATTTTTCCCTTCCTTAACATTTCTTTTCACTGGGCATGAATCTTTAGGATCCTGTTCAGATCGCCCCACAGATCTGAATCTCCAGTAAGAATCTCGACAGGTGGTCAATATTTATGAGTTTCATGGTGTCTCTACATTGGTGTAGTGCTGAGACAGCATAAAGAACTGTTCTTCTCTGATGTCTGATGGAATGTCAGTGCTAGAACAAGCAGCCGTCTTTTTAATCTCTCACAATTTACATGAGTTACTTAGGACTATTAACGCACTAAAATCTGGCTTCAGTTTTCTTACACGTACTAGAGTCATAGAATATATACTTTATTCAGAGTTCTTTTGAGTTCCTATAAAGGCTGGGTTTCCTTCTAATATAATAATTAAAATTGGTTTTATAGATTTTTTTTTTTTATGTTTGAATATTCCACAACCTTTTTCCTCCTTCTGTCTACCTCTTCCTTGTGTGGTTTTCAAAACTACAATTTTTGCTTAGGTGGTGCATTGAAAAACTTGTTTTTTAGTATTGCTGGTTGCATGAAACTCATGAAAGCTAAAGGTGTGTATTCTTGGCTTCGTGGCTTTCTTCAATGTGCCAGCTTCAGAACACTGAAAATGGACAAACTTATTAACTTTGAAGTTTGATCTTTAAATGAGGTGGATGGAAATAAATTATTAACTTATATGGTCCTGCCAATCTCATCCTGCCAGTCTGTGATAATCATACCAAGCTGTATTATGATAGTAATGGACAATGAGGTTCCAAAGATCAGGGTGACAAAAATGCTTTTGCAGTGGGTTTTATTTGTCTATCCTATTTATTATTTTGTGGCCTGTCTTCAAATTGTTCTGCCTAAAATTAGCTAGGACAGTAGAATTCAGCTTTACGATGGAGTGATAATGGCTTGGTGCCAGCATAAGCATAATATGCTTATATAAATATTATTATATATAATATTATATATTAAGAGAGAGATGAATCCCTGTTAAAACAAGGCAGATTAACTGGTTTCTGTCAGGTAGTTGTGAAATGATTTGGCAGTGTTTATACATGTTTTCTACTGCGTGATTCTTCTATATGTCTTGGGATGGATTGCAAAGATGGTTGGGCACTTAAATCATTTAAGTGCCCCTGGATCCCTTATTGTGAAGTTTTACTAAGCATTTAAACCACAATACTCAAATTTATATCAATATGGTAAATACATAATTCTATGCCAATAAAGCCAACTTTAGCATAACTATAGGTGGCCTAGCAACAAGGAGCTCAATGGAGCCTAACTAATGCCATCTTTTGGATAAATAATTTCAAAGTATGTATTGCAATTGGATGTTTTATTGCAGCAGGATTAGATCATACTTGAGCTAGATTTTGTCCTACTCCAGCTGCCTGTTTGCTAAGTGTCTGGTTTTATTTTGGTTCAAGGAGAATCTCTTGGATGCTGCTCATACGCAATCTGTTCAACCTGAAGATTCAACATTTGAAGATTACTTAGAAATTTCCAGTGAGTATAGATCCATTTTTCTGATTAGTTGGTAGTGGGCTGTGGATCTTAAAACTTACTCTTAAGTGTCTGTATACACTCCTCCTTAGTTTCTGTGTAATGGTTCTGATCCGTAAAGTGCTGCATGTTTTTGAGAGTTGATTATTGGAGAGAATTGAAGTGCATGAGCTAATAAGCTCCAGGTTAAAAAAATCTAGAAGCAAAATGCCAGATTTTCTTAAAGCAGTAACAGCTTCATCTGTTACTGCATGCTAAAATGAATTCTAGGATTACCTAGAATAGTAGAATCTAGCCTAGTTTCAATGAAGAGGGGGTGACAGTGAACAATTGCCAATAAAAGTAAGTGTGCTTTTCCAGTAAAGGTTATATGAATCTCTGAGTATTAATGCCATTTGTCACTTGTCACATACAGACTGATGTGTCAATTGACCCATAGGACTTTGTGCCAGGCTTATCTAAGGTATTTAAATGTATATCTTAATACTCTCTTCTTGTATTTTCCAGGCAAATACTTAATAGCAGGCAAATTTAGGGAAGTAGTTTCTTTTTGTTCAGAATATGAAATGTGATCAAAGGGTGGGGATGAGTTGTAGTCCAATGAGCTAACAATGTACAGTATTGAAAGTCTGCATCAGTCTTTACAGTTTCTCCAAAATTTGAACTGGACTTTTAGTTCATTTCAACATAGCTATTTGCTAATCGTACACTTTTGCTCTTGATTATGATATAGGTCCAAACTCCACCAAAGATTATTGTGATTATCTGGATTAGTGACTTGAATCTAATCTCATCTGTAAAATAGTGAGCTTCAGAGTTCTTCTGAGCTCAGCATAATAGAAGAGAGCACCCTGTATGGCTCAGATAATTAAATATTTATATATCCAAAAGGAAAAGATGGCATCAAGACAAAGTATTTTTTTCTTCGTGTCTCACATAAAAGCAGAGCGGACACCCAGATCCTGGTTCTATTTCCAGCTCAGAAATGGACTTTCTGTGTGACCTTGATCAAATTAACCCTGCTACTTATCTGTAAAATGAACTTCCTTTCCATTAAAAAGCCATATATATCATAAAATAATGTGCCGGTGACTTGATTAACTACTACAGAAAAGGATTCTGAAGAAATGCCTACATGTGAATGTATCGTGTAAACTAGTGGTATGATTTAACCATGGATTTTACTCTAGTTTTTGTTAAAGATCTTTGATGATGTTAAACAACAGAAACCTGTGTAAAGTATAGATCTATTTATCAGCCATTATGAACCACTGGGTGGGCAGTAGCAGGCTATGGCTGAATTGATTATCCTCATATTTCAGCAGGAAAGAGGATTTTATCTTTACTTGATAGTAGAGATTCAGAACAGAAAATAATGCAGCTGTTTGGAGAACAACGTTCAATTTCTCAGTACTTCTGTTGAAAACTGCGCCACTTCTCAGAAATGAATTCAAACATTCAGTAGGGCAGCGAAGACTAAGCAGGAGCATGACTAGGTTGGTGAGTGGGCTGGAAAGATTGTAGTCCCACCAGCAAATGGTTACCTGATATATGTAGGTATACATAGACAGTTGTTCAGTTGTACTCATAAACTGCAGTTGGTTCAAGCAAACAGTGCCTGTGTTTTGAGCTGAACTAAATCTGGCCCTTCATAACTTTTTGAATGAGACTGTTGTTTGTCAGGGATGTACATACTTTTTGGTTTTGCCTAGAGCTAAAAAAAGTCAAGCCAGAAATGTTGCTGTGGAGAACCTAATAGGCAAAGAACAGAAGTTGCCAAGAAGCCCATTGGTCTAGAATTATTTCTAGGATCAGCAGTTCGCACATGATGGGGCTTTTGTTGTCAAAAATAATTTTTTCACAGTTTTGTTTGAAGTCACTGGGTTGACTATTTCCATCTCTCTTAATGCTACCCCAGGAATTGATATTTGGGGGCAGAGGATGAGGATGGATCTGTATTGACAGTTGTATTTGCTGGTTCTACTTATCTAATAAATAAACTGGGTTCTGACAGCTCCTAGTAAGTGTAGCTGCAGTGCTCTCTAGTGGTTAGTAGCAGTGAATTATTTTTTGCTGTTCTTAAACGAGAAGTACTTTACCACTGGCTCTTCTCAGTAGTGCTTATGTTAGAAGTATCTTGATATTCATAGTGAAGTTTTTCTTTTCAGGATTTCTAGGACCTAGAGAAGTTACTATAAAATATAAATTTACAGAAGCAATGATTTGAATCAGGGAACAATCAGGTGTTGAAAATTCAACCTCAATAATATTAATTAACAAACAGTAAAATTTGACATCGTCCTTTTTATTTTAAAAAGCATGAAAACAGTACAAAGAGAAGAATGAGGAAGTAAGTAATAAGCAGCAGTTTGACCATAGAAAATAACTTGACTCTATATTCTCTATCAGCTGTACAGTAAGTAGGACTAATGATTCTCTTAAGTAATGTAACTAGTTTTACTAAGTAGTCATAGGACAGAAGCAAGCGAGAACACATAACATTCAGAAGACTTTAATACTGCTTAAAGGCAAAACATAATATACAGAGTAACCCCCTTAACCTAGTACAAAAATACTGTGCCCAGAAACTATATATTTGTTCAAATATTTTTAAAAGATAAAAGAATACAAATGGACAAACTCAGTGGCTAGTGACTGTGATTAAGATTTTTATTAACTATAATAGAAATGTATATTAAAACTATTTACAGTGCATTTCACACTACATTCTTTAAGAAACACATGCAGGTGTCTGCCATGTGAATACATAGAGGGCTCAAATTCTAACTTCAGTTACCTCTGTAATGTACCTTGAGCATCAGCAGGAATACCTGAATACAGCGAAGAGCAGGTGAGGCAGGTGTTACCAACGGTAAGAGTTTAGTCCCTCTTTATAGGTAAAAAAGGTGGATTTGACCCATTCTTTCACTTTCTATACAGCTCAATCCAACTCCCACTGAGGTAAATGGGAATTACATAATTGACTTCAAATGGGATTTGAGCATGCCTTAGGCCCTGGCATGATAAGCTCATGCTGTGAAAAGTTAGTGGAAACTAGCTATTATATAGCATTGTCACATAAATATACATTTACAAACAGTGGTACTTAGATATGAGTTTCTCTATGGAAACAAACTACTTTATGTGGAAAATAAACTTTTCCATGCAATTTTCATTCATCTAGCAATGACAAAAGATAAAATATCTTGCTGTCACAATTTGCTGTATTTAGCAAGTGTCACTAATTACGAGGCCAGATGCTGTGATGTTTCTTGTTCCTGTGAAAGTCCAAACCAAAAAATCCAGCCCTCATTATTTATCATACTCTGGCCAAACTAATTTTTTTATTCAACCTCCAATGTTCAAGCTTATCTTTCAAATTAGTGCAAGTCCCTGAAGAAGTACAGCAGGGAACTGTGATAAAGCTAAAACCTTGTGGAATGTAAACTGCATGTGATTTGGCAGGAAGAAGAAACTACAGCATCACAGAGACAAGACTCCTAACTAAAGCTAATGTATAAATTTGCCTGAAATACTAGGTCTCTATAAAACCTTTAAAAATGTATGAGTGAGGCATTTTTTCCATCAAAAGTCTCTACTATCTTCTCATGCATAACTTCAAGGGGCACCAACCAGATCACTCGGGCAACATCCCCTAATTTTAAGGCGCTAGATCTGACTCTTCATAATCTTTCTGTATAACGGGTTGGAAAATTCGCTACCTAGTAATTTTGAAAAATCTTATCTATGAATTAGGCAGTGTTCTGATTTTGTCAGTTCATGCCACTGCCAGATAAAATGCATTGGACTGGAGTTCAAAAGTTTATCTTTACATGCACGCAGTTGTCAGAGGGTGATGCAAAAAATCAGGTTTCAGTCCTCTCTTTTAAAGCGATATCAGCTGGTCATCAATGGAATAGATTATTCACTTTTATCACTAGCCCATTTGTACTTGTATTCTGTGAAGATACGAGAGTAATCTGCTCTTAACTTTAAACTGCTACAAATTAAAAATCAATACCATCTCCAAAATCAACATTACATTATTTTCCCCTCCTTTGTTTTATTGTGTGAGATAATAGAAAACCTAGACATTCTGCAGCTAATACAGGACGTGACTAACTTGTTGGAAAAGAAGTACCACCTACAGCTTAAGAGCCTCACTGTTATTTTTAATTAGAAGAGGTAGGGTTAATCAGTAATTTTATGTATGTCAATATGTACGACAAGTAATTTTTTCAGAAGGGGAACAAAAACAGAAAGAAAAGCATACTTTAAGCATTGAACTGTGCTGTGGAGTGAATTTAAAAGAAAATATGTCCGTGTCTGAGAACAAGTAGGATACTAACTTAGATGTCTTCATTCAGACAAGTATTAAAAATTAGTGGGACAAATTCTGTACCCAAAGACTTAAATAGCAAATTTCACAATGGCTTTAATGGACTTAAGACTGAACTGACAAAGTGATAAACTCCATTTCAGCTTGTTTCTTGTATAATCCACACTGACTGCTTTAGCTACAAGATGTAAGTTGGGGAGAATATGTTTGAGACCCGACTAGAATAATTAGATAAACAACTCATGAAATTAACGGCAGCTGCATGGCTGTAATCCACTAGCTGGGTTTGAAAATGTTGAATTCTGAAGGCAATGAATTTCAGGCAGAAAACAGCCTGGCTTTTTCCATATTGTCACCTATCTACATTATGAAAGGAACGAGCAATTTCTGCAAACAGTTCACACAAAGCTATGACACAAAACCAGCACACTCTGACTTTGCCTTCAGGCAGAGTAAAACACTATATAAACAATTTGATCAGTCTCTGAAATTTCATCAAGTACAGCAATCTATGCTTTTAAGGTTCTTAAGCCAGTAGTTTAAAGGGTTTGGTTTTGTAGAAATATATACAGATACAGGTGTATTATGACATTTAAACAGTTTGTTTACTAGGAACTGTATTTCTATATATGTTCCAATCTTTGTAGTGGAAGAGATTCTGTGGGATAAATGTGTACAGATATGTAATTAAATATATGCATATACTGTATAACTGTGTTCATTTTAAGTGAACCAGTGAAAAAATGCAGTCATGTCCATTTTTTTTTCTAATCAAAGGTATGAATCCATCACTCCTTTGTAGCAGTTATAAATTTATGTCATAATAAAGCTTTGCTGAACACAATATAGCAAAGAAATACCAGGATCTTAATGTAAATGATATGTCACTACACTGTAATATCACCGTAGTTGATTTGCTGTGTTGTCACCATGAATTACTAGTCTCAACCATACTAGCAAGAATACCCCTTTATATACATATACTTTATTCATATTTATATTAAATATGTATCTCATCAGTTAGCGTAATAATTATATTTCAGTATCTCAAGCATTCAAGGAAAAGAATATACAAGGACTATGCAAATCCTGAAGCAAAGTTTCCTATTTATCAAAAAGTACTAAAAACTTTTTTGTTGGGGGGGCAGGCTGCTGTCATTTTTCTGCATAGCTATGCCATGCTACATACATATATTGTAGTGTGTATGCATATAAATACACATATGGAGCACTGCATAACAGTAGCCCTAGAATTCTTATTGTTGAATTCCATACTTTTTTGAAAATCTGGAAAAAAAAGATCAGGAGAAATACTTTTGTAGAAAAATGTTTTCGAATTCAGCTGCAATAATATATTATTGGTAGTCATTAGAGAAGTTTGAGATGGGATTTAATCAGTGACAAATAATTTAGGTTGGCAAAAATGCTGCAGACTATCAGAATACCTTACTCTACATTTAAAAAAAATACCGACTATGAAACTCTGGATCGTCAAACATTTTGAAACATTTGCTTCATCTTTTGTTAGCTTCTGGTATGGTTTACATAAATGCAGAGACTGATTAAAAAAAGGTGGGTTTCAATGTCTTTCTGACCAGCTTTTACAAGAGAGGATTGATAATCTTCTGGGAAGAAGAATTTATTGCAGTTTCCAACTAGAATTTTCTGGATTACTGTGATAGAAATAAACTCCCACACTTCAAAGTACAATCCCAAATGTATTACTTTTGCGTAATACTATTGCTAATTTTAACTGAAAAATCATTACTACAGATTAAAAAAAAATAACATTTTCTGTGTCTCTGTGCAGCCAAAGTTACACCTACTGCTAACCAATCCTAGATTGCTGACATTAATCTCCTAATCCTTTCTACCCAAAGAATAGTACTCTCTTTGTATCACTCTTTTGGGGTTTGTCTAATGTGTATATTTTCTTGAATTGGTTCCCAATTCAAAACAATTTTTATTAGTCATCTTCATTTAAATAAAATATCAATGTTGCTTTTTTTACTAGTGCAAATTAATTGATTTCTTACTTTTCTGAATGTTAATGCCTCATATACAAATGGCAAATCCCTGAAGCATTCTCAGCTATTTTTGCTTTCAATATTTGTTTTTCCTATTCCTTTAAGACGTTGTGAATAATCATTGTTAACATTAAGTAATGGTAAAAACGATTTCTAAAAGATGTTAACATAAAACTTTCTTCTAAGTGGTCATAGCCATTTCATAATAGCACTGGCCTAAAGAATCAGTCATTGATGGTCACCAGAAGTGTGCCATTCCTGCGTCATTCTGATTCAGATTTTCCTCTTGCTCTTGCAGTCACATTCTCTTCTACTCTTCCTGCCCATGATTCAGTCCGTTGGTTATGATGATGTTAAATTCAACTTCCAAACGAAGTTAAAACCAGCATATAAAAATGATCCTGTTTAGCTTCCATTTCTCTGTGTGCTTCTTGCAGCTTTCTATGGGAGCCATTCTTCCATGGCAGCCTGTCAGTTATGTTGTGACATTTCATCAATCTTCAAGCAGTTTTAATTATTCATGGATAATTATGACACTTCTATCACAAAACTCCTAAGACCCCCATTGACTAGTAATTCACAGGGTTTTTAAAAATTTCTCCAAATGTAAGATTTTTGCTAAGACATTCCTCTAATATGGAAAAAACTACTGGGTGCACAGATTCTGGGGCTTTTTCATTTCAAAGTTCTGTCTCCTGGAAGAGGTTAGCATAGTATATGCTGGACTAGGCTCCTCGGAGTTAGTCCCAATCTTTCCTCTGAACCTCTGGGAAGAGAACAGGCAAGACTGCTCATTACTTTTATAACATAACACAGCAAGATTGTAAGAGGAAAAAAGGTGCGAAATGCAGTAGTCTTTAAGATACTGGCCACAACATGATCACTAAACAACTATATACATCTATGAAGTAATAGGCTCTCGGAGACAGTTGAGTAACTGCACTCGTACCTTCTTGTGGAATAGGGTAGCAAAAACTACCCTTGCAGATCTTTTTCCATCTCAATCAGATGCAATAAAAGAAACATACTATCTTCATATAACCTTGGCATATACATGGTCATGCTATATCTTGAAATGTGGAAAAATAATACAGCAGTGGCAAAACATAAGCCAAATTCATACAGTGTTTAGCAAAATGAAGTACTCCCCTATTACTAGGTCTTCTATGTGAACTTAAGCTTGTGGTTGTTAAATCAGCATCTCAGTTCCATTTGGCTTGATTGCTTTCTCTGTTAATCAGATTCTTCTCTTGTTGTTCAGCTAAGGATTGCCATTTCTGTCTGTTTTTTCTACAGCCATCCAGTAAAGGGTAGCAGGCCTCCGACACATGCGTTAGGGCCTGAAATAAATTAAGAACATGTAAAACAGATTACATGTAACAACAAAATGTGTTCTTAAAGATGACCATGAGACAGAGCAGAATGACTGAAATACGAGGTCTATTATAATTGAAATTGAACTTGTATTTTGAACTTCAAGGAAGGCTTCCTGCTGCACATCACAATTAGTGGTCATGCTTGATTACACAAATTACATTTGACACTTGGTGCCTTTTAGGCATAACTGTGACTGAAGTCAATCAAGTATTTTTCACAATGTGGCTGTGTTACTATATCAGAAGGAAGGAAAACTGGATTCTGATATTTAAATATAGAATTGAAAAAATAAATAAAAGAACAATTCATAAGCATTTTTGTATGGTTTTCTTTCCTGGTGGAAGTGATGAAAATGTATCCACACACAGTGGTACAGTCAGTCCTTACTTGCATAAAAGGTTCTGTTGGCTTTTGGAATGAAGTCATACTATTCAGAAGTGTAAAGTGGGAGTTTAATAGTTCAGACAGTGCGGGACAACAAGGTATGGGAAAGTGTGTTTGAGCCCACTGATTCTGTAAACTACTACGCCCGACTGCAAAGTACACAGAGAAGAATCCTGGCCCCTCTGCTGGTTGCTATACAAAATGTAAAATCAATCAGAATTTCACATAGAATTCAGGTCTCATTCAAATAATGTGAGGTAGCAATGTCTAATTCTCCTGTAACTTTACATAGGGACCCTACTGAATTATCAGCTTGTATAAATCTTCATAGTTCCTTTTGGCTTTATAGGCTGCTTTATTAGTTCCAGTAGACTTAATCGAATTATTCTTGATTTATACCACTATAATAAGAATGGGGCTGTCAAATATCTCTGGAGTTTTCCTGTTTTTTTTATCTGAATATATCTAAACAACATTTAAAACTGCTAAATGGTACTTTTTTCAATTAAAAAAAATGAAGAGAATGAAACACATTTCTCTTATTTTTTCAGATTTCTGAACTTAAAGGGAAGACTTGTAGATCATTCCGTTTAACTGCCCTGGTTATCTAGCTAACACAAGCCACAAAGCTTCAGTTCATTGGGATCTGACCTACTCTGAGTAACGTGGTAAGTCAACATACTTGCAGTGCTGTACTGGGAACCATCTCTGTTCGCATTGTGTGTCAAATTCCTACTGACTGGATGAAAGCTAAGAAAACAGTGAAAAGGCTGTCATTACAACCGTGTTTATTGTTTGCTTTTATAGCATTAGAACATTGGAGAGTGAACTGTGCACTTGTTCATTTTCAAGGTAACACTGAAGTTGTTTATATGTTTTACTCACTGAAGAAAACAAAAATCTGTGTAAGCAGGTAATATCCCCTACTTGTACTCCAGTCAAAACAAACAAACACTGGATGAGCTCAAACCATAGCCCCTTCCTTGGATTTACCAGTACTGTTATGGGTGTTGTCACTTCCTTATAGGCTCCCCATCCTCTTTAGTGCTCTCCACCCCTGCAGGTAAGTCACTCTCACTTATCTGTCAGGTTAGGACACATGCTGGCATACTCTGAGTCTATATGAAGTCCCAGGCAGCCTCCTATGTGCTGTTCCAGTTCAGGTCAGACTTTGAGACAAGATGACAAGTAAGAGTGATACAATGAAAGCTGTAAGAGGCAACATGTTCTGAACAAAAAGATGCTGCTTAGACCCCCTCCTGTGAATGTAGCATCTCCTCCTCTCTTCCCAATTAAAGAGAAGGGAGAAGACTCCAAACATTTGAGGGTCCTTTTGACTGCTAACCAGGAATGGCTTTGTATTCACTGTGGCATAACAAAGCTGCAGTTACAAAGCAGGGGCACAGTAGCTAGAAATTACTCATGCACTTCATTTCCTTGCAGGAACTGTACAGGAGCTGGGTACAGTTTGGACTAGTATTAGTTGGTAACTGTTGATGTGCATATTTCAGAGTAAATAATTGAAAATTTTCTGGTCTTTTTATAAATGGAAAGGTAAAGCCCTCCCCTAATGAGAAAAAATATAGAAGTTCAGGCTCTGGAGCTGTAGGCATTCAAACCTGCTTAGGTGTTCTGTTCAAAGAATTTTCTGTTTGTATAGTCTGTACCTTTCCACAGATACTCAGCCTTCTTTCAATGGCCTACCTCCTACTGGAGACAGTTTTCTGAGGCTTCCCAGCAAAGGCTGCCTTATTTTCCTGACAAACAGTTTCTACAGTACAGAAACATGTGAGTTTCAGGGGCAGCAGCTAGTAGCTCCCTCTCCTTCCTCTATCCTTGTTTCCTTCCAACTGGTGGATGTGGATTCCTTTTAGAAAAGTTTACTGTGTAAGAGGGAAAAAATTGAGTAATCACCTTGTTCCTCCCACTGTAAAGTTCTTAAGAGTTAGGCTATCTGTTCTTCACCTTTCTTTTTCTCACCTCAGTTTCTGTAAAATACTTGCTACAGACAGTCTCAACGAACAGCCTTTCACTCTAGTGCTTTACCAGTTTAAAAAAATCAGAAGTCATTATGTTTTGTTTCACACTATATCTGACCAAGCATCTGCTTATACAGTTTGTGACCAGGATGAAAAACATTTCAATGGATTCTCTCATGCACTGCTTTTGTGTGTGATGAAAGAGAAAGAAAAAAATGGGATGGGAAATGTTAAACTCGGGTAAATTTCCTGTACATAGCATATCACCTTTTGCATGAAGAATTCTGAATTCTTTAAAACTCTTAAACAACACTTTTTATTAGTGTATTACATGGATACCATTCTTTTCCTAGATAACAAAACATTAGTTTTGTGACTTTCCCTGATGATCACAGCAGCTCACTGGAGCTGCTGGAATCCAGAATATAGGGGATATTCTATAGGGATCTAACACCAGTGCACAGAGCACAGCAATTACCACCAGGTTTTAAAAATTGTAACAAAATACATTAATCAGACAAACATACCATTAATGAAAAATACCAAAATAATCATTTTTTTAACTGAATAATGAACCATATGTAATACATTACAAAAAAATCTTTTTTAACTAATGGACTAGTTTTTTATTTTATTTTTATTAATTTTAAATCTGCTTCTATTAGAGGCTACAGTTCTGATTTTAAGTATTTGCAATTCTTTCTTAGGCACCATACCTCATACAGCTGCAAACAAACAGCATCTATGAATCCAACCTGCATGCTGGGAATTTTATTTTTCTTCTCTCTGTTCATTAGATCCTGCAGATAAGAAGTAAACAAGCTCTGTGTTTAAATGCATTAAATAAAAAACCCAACCAAAACCAAAGAGACAGGCTGGAATTAAAAAGCAGCACCTTAAAAAGCACAGCAAGCTCAGCACAGCAGGGTATCGGTACATAGGTTACAATGCAGGGGTTTTGACTGCATGACTTGCCTTAGGAGATTGTCTTTGGACTGACAGAGCCCAAATAGTTAGACAAATAGACAAGCTTACTGCTTTTGGATAGGTTGCAAATAGGTACCAACTTAGGAGTGTATTTCCTAGACAATTTAGTAATACCGATTTAGAAGAAATAATGCTGTCTGTGCTTCTGGCTCAGAGACACTGATACGCTGTTGGTGTTTGGGAACCACAGAAGAAAACTGACTAGTAGGAAGACAGGGAAGGAGTTGGTCCTATATTCTGGTCAGTGGGAGAAATTGTGGTTTTTGAAAGGAATGTGAAGTGCTGTTTGTAGAAGCCATTTTGAAAGAGGTGATTCTGCATGATTCTGCCACTTACTGTTGGTTCTATGTTGAGTTCCTTCCGCTCTTTATCTCCTTGATCAAAGAACTCAGTAGCTACAAGCTCAGCAATCTGTAAGAGATTTCACACATTGAGAGCTCTAAAAGTGTGCTTGCTACCTACAATCAAAACTGTTTCCTGTGATTCCTGTCTCTCCTTAGGATATATTGAATTGGGACCCCCCATAATGAGACTCTCCAGCTTAACAGCTAGCTTTCAGAATTCTTCATGCGCACATCTGTGTACAAACAAAACACCTGCGTGTGCTGATACTTACTCTGACAAAGCAAAGTGAATAAAATGGCACACAGGCATCTTGCCACTGATAACAGTTGGAATGATCAATACATAGAAAAAGGTCAGCTGATACTATTGTGTTGTATCAATTGACTGCCTTGTAGTGACAGAATTGTTGGGAAGAACAAAGATTCCTGATTTACCTTCAGATTACTGCTAACATGGTGACATAGCTAAATGCACAGATCTTGCTACAAAGACCTGAGAAAGTCTTCAATCCACATACAGCACTTTGAAGGATTGCTTCCTAAGGCTCTGCATTCCACCACTGCCTTTGCAATAAGGACTGGATGGAGGAAGCAGAAGCTGTTACATGGAGTTTGTATTTAGCAAATCTTAAAATTAAGCATATACCCGTTGCTGAACTGGCCATGGTTTGGTTATGGCTGATAAATCACAAGCAGTCATCAGCATTGCTCTGTAGAAAGAACAGAAAGAAATCTATAAATTACTGTATTGTGAAATGTATGTAGCCACCAAGTTAAGTGATCAGTAAAATAGAATATAAAATTCCAACGAGCATCGAAGTCAGGAAAACAAGTGAAATTAAAGCAAGGTTATAAAGGTATCCAAGGCTCGATGGTGTGGTAGGCTTTCACCTGTGTGAAATGAGCACACAGAAATTAGCAAATCTGGACTGGCTCATTTGGTGGATTCATGTCAAATGAACTGTTTCATTCTATTTGGTACTGGACAGACAGCACATTTATTTAGTTCTGACATTAGCAGTGACTGCCATCTTTATTGACAGGATGAGGGCCAAGGACTGAAATAGAAATAGACATAGAACATGACTAAATTAAGACTGATTTTTAAAGGCACTGAATTTGAAATATAGCATCCTTCCTTTCTGAGACAGCCTATGTAAGCCTGGTTTTCTGTCTCTGTGCATTACAATATGTGTTTCTATTCTAAATCTTCTTTTTCCTTCACTGCCAGTAAGGAATCAGCTTCAAAACAAACTGCCTGTCCTGAACCTTTAGTTATTGGTTTCAGCAATTCAATATTTAAGTATAAAGTATCAACAGCAAAAGAACATGCTACCTAGACAGGAACCCTACACTCTCTAGGAAGAACAGAAATGCTTATATAACTCCATGTGCTACTTAACAAAGTTTATTGTACAGGTTGCAGACTTAGTTATTCAGACACAGGCAGTCATTCAGTGACCTATGTGCCAGTGCCAGTTTTTACAGGCCCAGAGCACACAGATCTGCTGGTTTTAATGAAATTCACAGCAACATGGCATGGAAAATTGGGTACCTAATAATATTAACTGACTTCTTAATCATTCTGCTTTTACTTACAAAAATAGTTCCTTCTGTGTAGGATCTTCCCAATTAAATTGCTTCTTCCTTAGAAGTTCAAAAAATTCTCCTCTCCTCCTTTAACAGAAGTTAAAACAAAAGGTTTTGCAGCATGCTGACACAATGCAAACATCCAGCAATGACTGTCCAGCTAAACCTGCCTCTGACTTACTTTATGTATAGTGCTAGGTCTGTGGCAAGAATGGCTTGTTTTATCATTTTCAGTGTGGCCTTGTATTCTTCAATGGAAAGGCTGCTGAGAATCTGATTTCCCTTTACAAAAAAAACAAAACCAGTGTTATCAGTAAAATGGGCAACAGCACACCAGTTTGCTAAAATGGCTCTTGGATACTAAATCATTATGAGTTGCTTGCTGATATCTGATGTCATTCTTTTACCCTGTTTCCTTTCGCAGATTCCCCAATTTAGAAGTAAAAATTCCAGTCTTCTTGAGTAATGGCAGAAAGCCACACAGCAACAGCATTATAATTGACTATTACAAAATGAAACTGCAAGCAGAGCAGTATCAAAGCCTTTAAGTCCACTTCATTCATCAAAATTAAATCTGCCACTAGCTGTATCATAGCATTTCTCTTTCCTCTCCCGCCCCCTCCCGGAGCAGAGGAATGATAATAGATTCCAGTACCTGCCTATACACCTCACGAAAATATTTTCCTTTTATGAAGCGACATAAATAACAAGCTATTACATAGAAATATAAGCTCAGCAGCCGACCGTTAGACCAAAGCACTATGGAGCTGGTGAAATGGCAAACTTGGCTCCACTTTTTTTCCATATTTTCCTGTCTGAATAGGAAAGAATCATTACAACACAAAGGATGCCGGAAGTACCATACCTGTGATATGAAATGAGCAGTGAAAATACACTGCTTTGAAATGATTGTGCATGCTGAATAACTGGTCTTAGAATTAGTTAATCATATAAAAGAAGAAGAATGTAGTTTTATTTGCATATTTACTTAACTTAGGTTTGGCTTCACTTTGGAATGTCAACATTAGCAGTGTTTGGTTTGGTCTCATCAGGACTGCTTTGTATATGTGTAGGCCCGAATGTTTTTTGAAATGAGAGCAAGGACTTGGGTTTGTTTGGTGGTTCATAAGAGGTCATGCAAATGGCCACAAAGTCTTTTGTTTCCTTTGGTCCAAGGAAGCAGGTAGTCAAAAGGATATTAGCAAGGCTTCCCTTATCAGGCAACTTGGAAAGGTTTGGTGGCACTCAGCAATGGAACTGTGATTTCAAAACTGCTGCATTTGCTTTCTTTACCCAAAAAGGAATAAAGATCACTTAGGAATGTATAAGGGTGGGAATCTATCCAAAAGCTAAAAATAAAAAGTAAAATAGGGAATAGTTTCCTTCAGCATACACAAAAATGTGGCACTCACTGGACTATTCAGGATCATAAGGCATTGATCAAAATGATGATGCTCCATGATTGAGTGGCAATACAGTTGAGCCAGCGGATGTTCGCTTCTGAGGAGTAAAAAGACCCATCAGATGGAGAAATCAAATTAAACATACTACTAATTCAGAAATAACTTCCCTTTTAATGTCCTCTTCTCATTATCTTCTCATTACCTCCACCCACCCATGCTTGTTCTTAACCAGTTCTTTTCCCCCTTCTGTGTAACAGAAATGAATACATTTGGAAGGATGCAGGGGGAGTACAGATAAAAACACAATACAGTTACTTTGTCAGATTACTGACAACTCTATAGTTTTCTGCCTTCCGTTACCTGTAGAGACTAGCTGCACGCAAGGAGTGAGAATGTAATACAAGGTTTTACAAAGAGTGAAAGTTCTTGTATGAAAAGGAAAGGCAACAAGAAAGGCTCATCCACAAGCAAAATTTAAGTGACAGTTTTGGGTTTTGTAACATTTTAAACACCTGCCTGGCGTATTTAGTCAGCTCAACTACTGAGCTTGTAAGTAATAATGCAGGTCTAATCGGAAGCCCACCGATACCACGGGAAGAATTCCTGCTGACCTCAGTGGACTCTGGTGCAGGGCCCAAAATGTTGATCAAGTAATTTCCCAGTGTTAGTAACTGTATTGGTACTTCATTCATCACCACTCTCTTCATGACCAAACTACTGCAATATCGTTACCTACCCTTTGCCTGGGGTAAAATCCAGAAGGGAAACAAGATGTTGGTTGTACTACAGGCAGTGAAAAACAGCGTGAAACCAACTGTGTGGATGGAGAATTTAAAGCTATCTTAGTCTAGAAAATAGAATTTACTGTTTGAGTAGCTTTAGACAAAATACAGAAACTCCTCCTCTCTGAGGATTTCTAATTTCCCCTGTTCCTCATTGCATAATACAGTTCTTAGCTTTTGCTACTGTGTCTTAATTTTCAGCCCCTGGTCCCATGTTGCTTATGTCATCTCTTCAACTAAATTGGGATTCTTTTGGAAGTCTGTTTTGCTGCTGATCCTGAATCTATTACTCTAATTATAATCTGACCCACAAATGTTTAATCATCTCAGAAATTCTTTTTTAGCATATAGTTCCATGGGACTTTTTGTATGGTTAAGGATCATTCACATGAATTAGTGGTTGCAGGATTGTGTCCCTATATAAGTGCACACAGAGACTCAAATAAAAGTCCTAAGAGGAGACTCCAGGGATTTAAGAAGCACAAAAATGTGGAGAGAAAGATGGAAAGACAAACAAAAATGCGGAAAGGGAGATTAAAGGATGCAAGCCCCTGAGGATTATGGGCTGGCTGCCCAGCACCTCCTCTGAGACCACTGCAAAAGGAGTATAGAGCAAATACGCTTGCGTATTTCTGTAAGGAAACAAGCTGTAGGATGGTGCCAACACATGCTGGGTGAAATTCCCATTAAGTGGGATGCATACTGTGTCCCCTAAAGTTCATCCTGACTGAAGAGAGAAATATGTGAGAAATATCTTAGGTTATCTTCCCAAGTACTGCACCAAACTACAGCTTGCTCAGTACTTACAGACCTTAGCTGTCTGGGAAGACACAAGTGCTGGAAATAAACCCGGGTCCTACTTCTGTAGTACACAGCATTTCTGTTAACCACCATGCCAGGCCAAAGGACACCATTGCTTTCTGAACACAGTGGTTTGGTTATGCAGTTTTCATACTCTGTGCTTGCCTACTTTACGTGTGGGTTTAGAAGAAAAAGAAAATAAAACCCCTGCATATCTACCAAAAGACCTTTAAGCAGTTCATTTCCTGTCATTTCTACTACCAGGACCGTTTTGATTTTTGAAACCCTGTTGCTTAAGAAAAGAATCATGTGCTAAGTATCCACTGTCCCTGCTTCCAAGGAAGAAACACAAGGGATCCGTTCCTGGAAAAAATAACTTTTCATTTAGATTTAAAGGAGGGATTTAAAAACAAAATTCATGGAACTTTCTATTGAAAAAGAATTATTAAGCTGTAATCATCTCCACTTCACAGCATGTGCGAATGTTAGATTTTGCTGTCTATGACACTTTCCCAGGACATTTTTGAGAGGAGATGACGCATCTCCAGATGTCTTCCAGGAAATTTATTTTTAAATAAATAAAGCAAAAAATAGCTAACCGGTTCCAATCACTGCAAGGCTACAGTTACTGCTGGAATCCCCTATTAGGGAACTAGAAAAAGGTTACTCTTTCAGTTTGTGGGGCTTGGGGGTTTGTGGTTTTTTTTGCTTTACACATCAGTGTTAGTGTTATTCTGAACATATATCTGAAAGGCAGGAATTCTGCATCAGCTTACTTATTTTCTGCTTTTCAGTATTCTCTGCCTCAAACAAACTTTTCCTCCGCTAGTATCTTACTTTACACACAGCGAGAACAGCAGACCACTTCTTCCAAAGGTAGCTTCAAAACCACTCTCCAACTCTGCCAGAAAAAGATACAAGTATACGTTTCTGCGTATCTTTTCCCCATCTCTGGTCAGATCAGGACACATTGCCATATCACAGTAATCACATTATACCATGTTTTAAGTCAAGCTATTTATTTAATTGAAGAATCATATACTGTCATTTGAAGTGAATACTAAATTCACTGAAAAACACGTTTTGGTCAGATCTGAAATTATTAATAAATTCTAAAAAACCAAGTATTTTTGGTTAAAAAATAAAATATGGAGAAAATTTTAGAAGAGATCAGATGCTTCATTTTGATAACATTTTGTTTAGTAAAAATATTTTGTTTCACGCTTTTAAAACATACTTTGACTTTTTGCGTTGTAAAGGTTTTTCTGTAATTCCAGAATTGATTAAAGAGTACAGATAACCCAAAATCAATGCAAAACAGTCATACATTTTTAATGTGATTTTAAATATGTATCTTATCCAAATCAACTTAGAATTCACGGCTAACTCATGAGTTAAACTATCAGAGTTCAAAATGGTAGGGAGACACCTTTGTATCAGCTGGCTGCAGATCTCAGCTCTGTGCTGTCCCAGGCTAGACGGGGAACAGCTGGTTGGGCAGGGAGCAATCTGAAAAGCTGCATGTTTCCTACATGCTGTCCCTTAGAAGCTGGGAGCTTTCGCTGTCACTGTATGGGAAATGGGGGATGGGACATCTGGAACAGGAGCAGGAAAACGCTGCCCCTGCACAGTCTACAAAGAGTTCACTTCATCTGCTGTCATAGTTAGTCAACAACTGAGGTTGTGCATCTTTGCTTTGGACTCTTGAATGTTTCTGGCTGTGCTTGCACTTAGTGCTTTGTAAAAACCTGCTTCTTTGCACAGCCTCACGTCATCAAATCAATTAGGTTGTACTTAATTTAGCTCTGTGATTTTGATATTCATTTGTTTTTATTTAACTTCTCTCAGACTTACTTACCTTTGTATGTAAGAGTTGTTCACTCCCCTGTGATCCAGATCATGGCTTAGAGTTGCTATCAGCAAAGCCAGTGTTTCTAAGTCAGTCAGTTTGCTCTATATGTGAAGAGTAATACAAGAAGTCAGTTAGCTTTGTGATGGGGATTTATTTTGCACAATGTGTTTTATATCTGCTGTCCTGTCTTTACCCACATAAGCAGATACAGTTCTGGCCCAAGGAGGACAAGGACATAAAATGGTATGCTGAGAATAAGGGGTATCTCTGAAGTTGTGATGCACAGTAATAATCTTCTCCATAGGCTCAATGCAGTTTTCAGAGGGAACATCATCTAGCCCTATATATACTGATGAGAAAACTGATACCGAAGAAGAGGAAGTGACTTGCATAATGTCACCTGGCAGCAAAGAGAGAGCATGAGGAATTTTTTTAAATTCTGGCCCCATGACTTTTAGCTCAGCTCCTCTATTACCTCAAGGGAGTTGCAATAGCAAGCAAGCTATCAGGATCATCAGAGATTGCTAGACCACACACAGAGCAAAACTACCACATCCATTTCAGTAGAGAAGGAATATGAAAGCCTTTGCCTTTGTCTCTTCCAGCACCTTTTGTCTTTTTTTTCAGTGAGACAAAGTTTGTAGAGGAAGGGAATGGCTCTTCATTATTGGTATTGGGTTTTGGTCTACAAATAGGATTTATTTATTCTCTCAGAAGTGCTTACTGTAAAATAGTATACACCAACTAATAACAATTGTCTGTAATCAAACTGAAGAAACACGCTAATTCAGGATGAACAGAAACATTTTGTTTTCTTCAAGAATATAAAAACAAAACCTAAAAACATATTTTGGACAAATCTTCAATCAATATCTTTCTTATTTTGGGTATCATCTAGCCCTTCAGTATTTGTAATAAGCATGATTAGGTTGTTTATTAAATTATTATGTGTCTTTTAAGTGGAAGGTTGAAACATTGTTCAAAAGCATTGAAATGAGCATTTAAATCTTTATTTCCAAAAAGTGTTCTATTGTTTATCTAAAGCTGTACCCAGCTCTGTGTTTGAATTTAAAAAAATTCCTGTTGAGTATTATAAGGAAATATCCTGAAATAGGGTCAGTCCTTTTCTTCTCCACCTTTTTGACTTGCTTGTAGCATAAGCATTTACTTTAAAAAAGGACATCATCATGTATGTGCCTTATTTGAGATATTCCCATTGGGAACATCCACCTGATCATTTCCAGAGGATTTAACTGAAACTGGGTACATAACAACATGACAACAATTTCACAAACCAAGCCCTTAAAGCCGGAAGTCTTCAGCAGAAATACTTTGATTTCACTAGCAATATCATGGAATGATGAACATTTTACTGACATGACAATCAGAAATATGCATCATTATAGAATTTCTTTAGCCAGAAGATTCTTAATGTAGAAACAGCAAAATGTACCTGAATTTTACCAGATTTTAAAGCAGCAAACATGCACTGCGCTGTATTAAAGGCATGTCTCCAATTGTGATAAGCAACATTTTTCCGATAATTTTTCTTTACACTTAAAATCCATCTGCAGAGAACCTTTAAGAAACAGCATCACATAGTTAACTGTAAATGTATTAGAAGTCTATTCTTTTTATGAAAACAAATCTTTCTCTTATCCCGCTTGAAAACTCTCTCTCTTACAGAAAAAATTTCCTTTTAACTCAATTAACCTCAAATATAACATACTTGTAACTGTGAACATAGATAAGAATATGCTTACAGCCACTAGTTCAGCCTCTCATTGAGTATACTTGTGGGTTTGGGTTTTTATTACTAATAGCTAAATGTTAGTGTCAGATGCACTGCTGTTAATTCAGAAACTGAGTTATGTTGAGCTAACTGGGAGGAAAAAATCCTTCTTTATAATGACATATTTGATAGAGAAAATTGATTTTTCTAATTACAGAGTTCTCTTAAGAGCTGTTTTGATAATGAACATGTGGCTTTTCCCTCATATCAGCTTGTCAAAAGACAAGCAGAAGTGGACTTTGGAAAGCAAATAAGTATGATAGAAAGAGAGCGATTACTATATTGCTGGGTAGTATTTTTTTATGCAGGAAGAAAGTATGTCCTGGATGTTTTACACAACAGTATTACAAATGGTGGGTTATACTTTAATTCTAAGAAAGTGAAAGGTATGAAGGTCAGATAGTAATTTGATGTGTACTAGAACAGGTTCCTTGGTTTAAATGGATACAGAATATTGCTCCGTGTTAAATACTGGCTGAGAATCTAGGCCTTGGTTTGTTCAAGAAAATTTTTAGTGTTCCTAGTGAAAGATGTTGTACTGACAGAAATGAAAATCCAGTATCATTCACCCACATAAACAATTCCACACAGACAAAAGCAGCAGTATTCTCTGTCTTTCCACTGTTAAAAAAGGAGTGCTAGGCTACTGCCAGTTTTCTTTAGCTGTAGTATAGAAAGTTGAAAGTGTAGCTTCAAAGCTGTCAATATTCTCTTGCTTCTATTGAGATGTGAAATTATGTGTCTATTGTCATGGTGTTATTTTGATTTTGCAAATCCATTTACAATTGTCCACTAGGAACTAGAAGCCCACCCATTACTGGGCTACCTGACTCCCTTTCTTCTGTTGGGACATATCCCTTAAGGAAGTACAAGTTCTTGGCCTTACTACAAAGGTGAAACTAAGTACTGGGATATTCAAGAGATCAGACTAGGTAATACATTACTCCTTTCGGCCCTTAAACACTACTAATCTAAATTGGTCTATAAACTGATGATCTAGAAAAAAAATACCTGTTCTCTTTTAATAATTTCTTTGCCTGTGAACTCCTCTCAATTAATCTTGCATCTTGACCCTGAATTTTGGAAGTTTTGTTGAAAAATATATAAAGAAAAAAATAAAGTATTTAAAAATGAAGGTTTTTACAAATAGAAATTGTGTGTATTGACTGGAAGAGGCCTAAGAGATTATCTAGTCTGCCTCCAGGGCCAGAAGCAAAATAAGAATACCTGTCTAGATCACCTCTGACAGATGCATATCTACAACTAGATCTATTGGTAAAAGCCTTCAGGGAAATTTCCACAGCCCACGTAAGTAATCTGTTTCAGTCTTTACTATCTCCATAACTATAAAGTTCCCCCTAAGCTCTAATTAATCTTTTGTGGGGGAAAGACTAAGCTAGTTACTTTTACTACCTTATATGGACATAGAGAACAATATTACTGTCCTCTTTATAACAGTCTCTCACTTACTGAGAAGTTGCTATCATCTCCCTCCTCAATACTCTGTTTTCTGGAGAAAACCAGCTTAATTAATTCAAACTTTGCTCAATCTCCTAAATTGTTATTTTTTAAAATTAATGTGTGTCTCTTCAAATATGAGCTACAATATAATTACTCCATGAGTCTTAAATACACTCTCTCAGTAAAGAATGAAATTTGTCCCTTTTTGCTACTATGGCCCATTATTGACTTTTACACAGTTTCTGATACTAGTAGCTGTGAAACGTTTTTTCTCTGTTACCACTGGCCATTCTTTTGTTTACCATTTTTAATTTATGTATTTGACTGTTTTCATTAGTTTTTACATATTTATTCTTGCTGGTTTTGAAATACTGCCACACATTTTCAAACTCATTTGAATTTTAACCAAGTCCACTCCCCAAGTTGTCTAAAAGCATTTTACAGTCCATTAACCAAATTATTAGTCATTCAGTAGAACCAAACTAAACCCCAGTACTGCCCACTTTATATACCTTCCTAGATGCTAACTACTCTAATACAGATTTCCAATTATATTTACTGTAGGCTCGTTTCACTATTCTCCTGATTTTCTAATAATTAAGTTGTCTCTTTATGTGAAGCAGCATTTGACAGCATTCATACCTCATATTTCATTTGGAAATTTTGCACCAGGTTGAGGTCTGTGAACATTCGAATTGTACACAGTGTTGTTTCAAAATCTGATAGCTCAAAATCACTGAAGTTGAAGTCAGTTAGGTTGAGAGATTGTGCGGATGGTACTACAGCAGCCTAGAGAAGAATAAGAGAACACAACTTAGCGCTTAGCTAACATAAATATCTGCTTTTTCAACAGAGAAGTAGTGAGATACTAAATTTTACCTTCACGTTATACTGAAACCTGATGATTACTTCTCATTTATCTTTCTTTAGCCTTTCTTGTTTAACATTACCTTATTTGTTTAGATTTAACACACACTTTTCTATAGATCAAGAGCATAAGGAAAGGATTACCTGGTCAGTCTGTTATCTAAATCATCTAAGGCAAATTGTAACCAAGAATATGTATGAAATTGAGAGATTGAGAAAATAAGGCAGTGGAGTTATATGTTTGTTTTTACGGACGTGCAGACATCAAAATCTGTAACTGTTGTCATTTTTCTAAAAATGGTGAGGAAGAGATGTCAGTAGAACAGAATTCCTAACAGAATCCACATTCAGCACTATGGTAGTCGGAATACGTCCACAGGCAGATCTTTCTGAGGGCTAGAAATCTGAAAAATTAGGGTTCACCTGTGATCAATAATCTTTAAAACCTTTGGACAATGTTTTTGATGTAATTTGAGTACAATCATAAACCTTCAATGTGAAATTTGAAATTATAAAGTAGACAAAAAAATCCAACTGTATACTTTTTAAAAATCTGTAACTTTTATTATCAGCAATATCTCCATGTATTGTATGTATTACAACTCTACATATTACAACTCTACTTTTTCTAATTATAAAATTCAGAGTATAGGTATTGGTTGCCCTTCAAAATACACGTTAAGGTTGCTAACAAAATAAATGGTAAGTCTTACACTATAGAAGAAAAATTAGTATCATTTTTTTCATAAAATAGAAGGTGGAGTTCTTAGTGCTACTTCTTTACAGTTGTTTCACCTCAATATGAGTGTGGTTTAAAAGAAAATCAGGTAAAACTGAAATGGTCAAAGAAATAAACCTATGTGTTTATCTTCCTCTTTGTAATTCTAGGGGAAAACATTTCTCCAGCATGGGGAACTGTGTCTTAGAAGGCTGAGACACTGAAAAGAAGCATGTGTCATAAACTACAGTATTATTACATGTAGCATGCAAATCAGCTCTCCCTATAACTATGTCTATCGATCTCTGTTCCATATAAGTTTGCTGTTATCTTTCCTGCGTGTCAGAATCAGAAAGTCATGAAAGATTATGAAAGATTATGTCAGAATCAGAAAGTCATGAAAGTATTTACACAGGAAAAAAATTCCAACATTCTTACACATTTCTTGTACCAGTAATTTTGTGTCCCTCAGTTTGGATTCATGTGGTTGGTATTTCACCTATAGGCATGTGAAAGAACCACCAGGCCTGTATGTTCAGTGGAAAATAATGCAACCATTCAGAAACTCTAATGACATAATTTTGAAAAACTGCAACTACAGTCTGGTATTTCATGAGGAAAGGGGCTGGAAGGACACAGTAGGAGCTCAACAGAACACCTCATGCCTGTGTTCTGACTTCATTCATAATTTATCTTTCCCTTCCTTGATCTCCTGCTCTTGACAGCCACAACAGTAAGTTTCATTTCAGCTGAGACATAAAAAACTGCACTCTATAGCTATTCAAGTGTTATTTAACTGGATTAGAGATTTCCTCTTTCACTTACTGAAGCCAGTAGGGCTATCTGCCCCCTGTTTTGCAGCATAAAAGTTAACCAGCTATTTTAATTTCAAGTTATTGAGCTATGGTCAGCTTCTGTAAGCACTGACCAAACTACAACCTCTTGCTCAATTCCTCCACCTCAGGAATATTATAAGGAGCATGAAATAGTCAAGAAAAGAAGAAAATGTGCCAATTAATTCCCCTCTTTGTGTAACTGTGACTTTTTAATTACTATTGCTTACTATAGGCATTGTATTAATAGTAATTAGTAGTGAATAATTAATTAGTGACTCCATTTCATTACCTGGTTAAGTATAGAAAATAATTTTAAAAACTTGTCTTCTATTATGGTTGAAAAACCTACAGATAAAGCTTATAACTTCATTTCATACACCAAGGCATTACCTTCAAGGAAAGCCTCAAGTACAAGAATAGTCCATTCTGGCATGCAGGAAGTCAAGCGAGCATGGTAAAAGGCCAGCATGGATGAACAGGGAATTCCTGAGGGAGCTCAAATGAAAAAATGAAGTACACAGAAGGAGGAAGTGGGGATGGGCTACCTGGGAAGAATATAGAGATATTACCAAAGTGTGCAGGGATGAAGATGGGAAAACGAAAGCTCAGCTTGAGTTGGAACTGGCGACGGATGGGAAGGGCAACAAAAATGGTTTCTATAAATACACTGGCAGCAAAAGGAAGGCTAAGGAAAATGTGGGACCACTGTGGTAACTGAGTGGCAACTATAAACAGTTTCGCTTTGTTTCATTTGCTTTATACGATAAAACACAGGTTGCAAACAGTATCCAGACTTAAAGGAGGTGACTGATGCAATATGACATTCTGTAGTATGTGGAAATGATGATGAAAGTGAAAAATTTGACTACCTTTATCAATGCGCAGAAACAGCAAATAGTTTCAGAAAAAAAATGACAGAGGTTGATAGTTGCAACATTTAATTGTGTTCTACTTTGTGTGTACAAAGACAAAGGAAAAAAGGCAGCAATGATCCTGTATCTGAAAGGGTATGTGTTAACAACAGATATTTAAAGAGCAAGATTTGTCTCTTTTCCTTGTTTTAGGAATAAGGTTTTAATTGATTCAACTAAAAGACTGCAGTGCAGGAGTATTAACCATGTGACTGTACCACGTGGGTAAGGGTCTGTAATCGCGTCTCATCATAGGGTAATTAAGAAGAAAACCAAGGCTATTGTCAGTAGGTTGAAATTCTGTCTGTAAGGTTTTGCTCCTCCATTCTAAACCTTTCAGGAGTCCACAAATTAAATGTATTTGAAAGCTATAGTTTTAAATTAGAGAAACCACTTGCTGATAAGTCACAAATTTTACTTGCACACTGCAGTAATTTCTGTTGCCAATGCCATGTCTCACTAATAAAGTATATATTAACTGTAATGATTCAAAGATAGTAAGTACAAGTATCAATTCCAATATTATGCTATAAAGCTCAAGTCCTGTATCGATTTTGATATACCATTGATTCTGCTGAGTAACTTTGCGACAGCATGTGTCCTAGGTAGGGGAAAGCTCTTATACTAAATTTTACACTGTGTTTAGTTACAAAATAATAAAAAGAACTACATTTTTTTTTGTACTACAAAGCTGTACATCTGAAAAGACAAGAGCGTCTTTAGATTTTTAGAGAAGAACAACATAAACATTCAAGGGCTAAGGAGTGCTCTATCCTCAAGGGTCAAGAGCGGCTTCCAAAACTAAATTGAGTTCTGTGATGCCCACTGAAATACTTGAGGATAAATTTTGCCTCATTGCTTTGTGAATTTATGGTCTTCATTGCTCCTAAAACCAATGGGAACTGCCATTAATACAGGTTCTGTCTCTCAGTTGGGGAAGATACATGTTTTGTGGCCATCATTCATCAGTAATTGAGATTCAGTCAGTAATTGAGAAAAAAAAAAAATCAAGGATCAGTGTTTTCTTTTGTGCAACAGACATCACAAATTTCACGTTGAAATCTAAGCTGCTCTCTGTTCTTGAGAAGAAAGAGGAATGACAACTATGAAGAAATTAAATCATTGCAATTTACAAAGAAAAATAAACTGGAAAAAAGCAGAAGAGAACTACTTTCATAAAAGACAACACAATTAGAAAGTCTATATGCCATAAGGGAAGTTCTGAGTAATGAAAGTAGTGGAATGTGGCACCAAAGAAAGAAATTAAGCTTTCTAAAGAAAAGAATAATGCCTAAAGGAGCAATTTTAGGAATGGTCACTGAATTAGGTATCTTGTACACAAAAGCACAAAGAAGAAACCAAATAATCAATGAGGTGGTTAGATCTATACTGCTATATAAAACAGGACAGGGATCATTCTCTAGCAATGAGGTGAAATGCCACAAACTGATATGTCCATACTACATAGCACTTGGTCCATGGTTTGCTTTGGGCTCCGTGTGGTGCCCTGAAGTTGTAATATACCCTTATTTTTAGTGCCTGTTTTCTTTTTTCAGCTCAAATTATCTGAACTAATCTGATTGCTCTGTTAAAATTCAGAGTGATGGCTTCATAGCATGAAAATAAGGGTATTTGTTTCATGCCCTGGGATGTGACGTGAGGATATGTGGAATATCTGAGGGTGCAAAACCTGCTCGAAGAGCGCTGCAAGACCTCAGAGGAAGCCAAATCTGGTGCACTTACCCACTCTGCCTATTGGAGATGGCCTGTGCTATGTGCTCTGGTATCGCCTTAGAAAGTGGTGGCTGACATGGGTCGAGATTGTTCTAGGAAGCACGTGGACAGTTAAGCAGTAGAGGTGGACACTGGTTCAGTGCTAGGTTTATCGTGGTTCTATTTTATTTAGCAGTCTACTTTCCTCTCCATCCCTCCCATTTTTTTTTTGTACAGCAAGGGTGATGCTATTTCCCCAAAATGTCTGCTCCAACAGAGAGAACTGGAGAGACTAAGCACAGGCTGTGCTTTGAACTACGCTTGAAATCATAGCTATAGTTATTCCTTAGGCAGTGGTTTCCAAAAACAGAATTAAACATGAGCGGAACAGGACACTGCACAGAAAAGTAATCATAAAAATAAAAAAATTGTTGCATTAACAATTAAATAGAGAATTTCTGTGTAAGGCCATAAAGCTGCACCCATACTTGGGATGCTTGAAAGGTACCAAAGATATAAAATATTCAACATTCAGACTTAGCTGCAGTAAGAAGAGTTCTCAACATTTTGCTTCTGAAATACTTCATCATTGTGAGTTGATACTAACATTGCATCAGCTGTTACTGTCCCTTAAACTCATGAGAAAGGTGGTCAGTATACTTCTGGTTCGCCTGTAATTGCAGCTCTCTGGCCAACCTGTGTCTCTCATTGTAGGCATTGTAATGTCTCCCTTTTATGTGATGTATTGATTCAACTCAGGAACCGATCAGTTTAAGCTTCACTGTAATTTTTATTTCTGGAAGATGCACTTCTGCGTGTTTAGGGATCACATCTGTGTAAAGGACGCCTGCCCTTTGTTCTATTAATGGAATATTTCTAAAGTAATAGTAAAAAATTCAATTACCGCTGTTACCTGCAGCTCCCTCGTTTCCTCCTCAGCAGCAGAAGCATGGTATGAGAGAACCTACAGAAAGACAAAAGCAGCCCTTACACAAACAAAAGAGCAATGTGATAAAAAGGTACTTTTCCTAAAGCAGAATTTTCAGCTTGCAGTTGCACTGCATTGCATTGCATTGCATTTGCTGATGAAATCTAATGTCCGTGCAGGGCCTGCACTGGTATTAAGGGAGCCCTCTGAAAGCATATGGGGAGATATCTGCAGCTTTCACAAATCTCCCACAGCACAGAATCTTCTTGAGATAATTAGGCCAAGAAAATGTAAATAGTTTCTATAAAAGAGCAAAGAACTCTGATTTTCTCTTTGGAAAGTTTTCATGCCCCACTTTCAAACATAAATAATACATGAAACAGCTATAATTATGAGCCTGACATTGTTGCCATAATAATCCTTTCAGGAGTTTATTCAGACATGAAAGAAAGTTTTGCCTTAACTGAAACTTGGCAAAAAAGTCTGAAAGACAATATGTTTGTTTTAAATTAACAAAATTTAAGCTCATATTTTTTAGCTGTTGAGAACACAGGACGTGAAAATGTTATGGAGTTTTTTTAGCAACTAGAGACCGATTTTTTTGGTAAAGAAGCCATCTTATATACTAACCTGTAATCTGTCTGGACTTCCTGTATTATCTATAAAGTGTTATAGTAGGAGAGAGAATTGCTAATTTGCCATATAAACAAACAGCTCTTTTTTTTAAAGCACTGAAAGTATTTTTACAATAATGTTACCACCTTTTTATTTAACATGACTTAATACAGGTTTATTTGAGAGTTGTAACATTTCTTTTAGAGGCTATGGGGTACAAAATCCCCATTTTAGCAATTCTGCAAATACTCTGTTTACATAATAAATGTTAGAGGAGATCCAAAGGCTACAAAGTTTTCACTTTGAGCTTCAAGTTATCACCTCTGAGTAATTCAGCTTCTCAGACTAAAGCCCTCTTTAGCTATTAAACTTAACAGTAACCAATTCAAAGGCTGAGACCAGATGACATTCATCTTGATATGGTTTGATGGAGCCTGAGGAAATTGCTGAAAACCTACAATAATGCTGCTGTTACTCCAAAAACTGGTTTGTCTAAAAGACTGAGCCAAAATCATCACAGAAAACCTCAGACAAGAAAAGGAAGCCCCCTAATCCCCCAAACCATTTCCTCTTCCTACGCAACAGAACAAACCTGCTATGTTGCCAATGTGTAGCCTCGTGTAGAGGAAAAGATGCCTTCAGCTCACCACTAAATCTCATAAGTAAAGTTAAAATACAATACCAAATCAAATAGTCTGCTGGCAGATACAGAAACAAGCAGAAAAATCCCTGTGCAACTCCACAGGCCAAATGCTGTTCTCCTGGGGGAGAACAATTTCTGTTCAGTATCCATGTGAGTAGCTGCACTTATGTGTAGCACAGACAGGGTCTGCAGAAAATTAGGATCTGTTTTGGGCTAATTAAGGACCACCTAGATTTTGAGCTCACCTCTAATGTCACCATCTGTTTGGCCATGGCTCTTTCTACAGCTTCGTACATCTGTGTGTTCTGGATCCCCAAGCCACAAAAGATGACAAATGCTTCCAGGAACTGTTCATCATTTCTGTTGAAAGCCTTGATTTTGCCCGAGTTTTCTTCCATCTTATTCACAAGCTGGCAAACCCCTATGCCAGGATATGCCAGAAATTAAAAGAAATAATACAGAGAACTGCCAACATATGACGTATTGTTTGGAACATGAGGAGAAAAATTAAGTCTAGGACAGTTTAGCCTACAGTATAAACCACCATAAAAGTGACATACAGGAGTGCTGTACGATTCTCCCTGAAGTTTTTTAGAGTAATTTTACTGTATTATAGAATAAATGCTAAAACGTTATCTATTACTTAGTAGACTCAGAAGTATTTATTAGGATTTGTAAAACAAATATGTAGGGCTTTACAGACTTGATTATCTTGTGAAATTCTGGGGTCGTTTTCATCCTAACTTTTATTATTAATAGTATTCTAGATTGATTTAATCCCTAAAGACAATTTGTCCTTTGGAGGCTAATTAAATTTTTGTAACCATGCCAAAAGAACATTTATGAAAGTCAGAACAGTGGTACACAGAGTTTTCACTTCCTTATTTGAGTCAGTACTGGAAATTTTTTTAAATAAATGAACTAAACAGAGAATACCCAAGTTGAGGCTCAAAGCTGAAGTATACTCGCTGATTCTATGAGGATGTGATTGAATTACAACCTGCTCCAAGAACTACTGAACTCATTGAAAAGCATCTTACTGAATTCAGTTTGTTAGGTTCGAACTTGTTGATAGTTGCATCTGTTTATTTTCTGTTAAGAATTTCTGGACTTTTCTGTGCACGTGCCATTGAAAGGTCTGACATGTAACTTCTACCAAACCTTGCTGCAGCTTAAATCTCTGAGACCATTTTAAGCAGAGGGAAATTCACATATACCTCACTTTAGTTTTACCTACTGGATGGCAGTTTCTGCTAAGAAATCAGAATATTAATTAAAGCAGCTGCATAGTAAGAATACGTTGTCTTTGGCCAAAACTGCTTTGGGGGTGAATATTGTCTTAAATGAGTCCAAATGTCTTCTCACTCATAATCATCCCAGTGAAAATAATAGTTGCAAATTAAAAATTCTGAAAAAAATTACTAAATGAAAAAGTCTTAATTTTCTATACATTGCTATTGCGTCCCAGTTTGTATACTTTATGAAGAACATTTTGCAGCAGAAAGAGTAAAATATTAAATATGTATTTAACTAGCAAAAGAGAAGATAACTATTTAGCATGGTGTTTCCAGAACACTCTTAACAATTTTTAGGTTTTCTTGTGTCAGGAGAGGTACTCCTAATTTACAGAGGACATATGAACAAAATCTGAAGGCCTTACACTTTGCCACCGTAAGGTCAGGGAGGCCAGATTTGCTCTCTGCTTATGGGTAGGGAAGAAATTATAATGAATACTATTTTACAGCAGTACCAACAGTGAACATAATCAGCAGCTACTGTAAGGTCTTGTCAGCGCTAATAATTTTTTATATGAAAGTATTTCCAGCATTTTAGTACTCCATATTTACAGACTAAAAATCTCATTGAGGTTTTTAATTAAAAGGAAAAAAAGTCTTTGAGGGAGCAAGTGTGCATCTTCCCTGTTACAGTAGGTAGAAAAACTGAGGAAAAGAATGTAGCACACACGTGCAAACTGTGTTTTTAGAAGAACACTGGCCTTGCACATAGAGGTTTTAATGTCTGGTGACAATGTAACATTGTCCTGTTTCCAAATTACATTCTGTTTGGGGAACTTACTTTAATATCAGTCTCCTCTAAAGAGATCAGTAAGAATATTATAACTGTAGCTGTAAACTATTGTGGCAGGGATTGTGGTATCTGAATATTGCAGACAGGATTCTGAACCTTAACGGAATGAAATTACTAGATACTTGAATGATAGTAAAAATATATAATCCCAGCAAATAAGGATTCACTAAGAACAAGATTAACTTTCCCTGGAAAAAAGAAGCTGACTTATAAAACTCTATAGGAAAATCTCATGAAACTCACTTTCAGATCTCTGTTTAGTACTGTTTATGACATTATAATTATTTCCATAGCAACTGTGATGTAATGAACACAAGATTAAGACTCAACAGTGAATCAGCCACAAAAGCAAATAAATTCTTAGAAGACACAGCATTTGGATGCACGTAAATGTCTCTTAAAAAAATGAAAGAACTGCAGTAAATATACTATGTACTTACTTAAGACTCTTTAACTGTAACCTTTTTCAAAAGCTTCCCCAAAGCACTGAGGGGTCCATACATTACAGTTAAAGGAACTCAAAAGTCTTTTATTGGGACATAGTTATAAAACCACAGAAAGTTTCTGTAAAGCTTTCACCACATATCTGAAAAATGCACAGGTCAAGAGAATAAAAAAGTTCTTTTCATCTTTCTTGCCAGTAAGATTTGCTTGGTTTTGCTGTGGACAGTTTTTCCCACCCCATGCCCATCTGCTCACCCTACTTCCCAAATTCTGATTTTGGGTATACTAATCTTAAAAATAAAACAGTATAGTTATAATAATAGTCTTACATAGTATATAGTATGCTAAAGGAACTTCTGGGTGTTGTCTCAAAGGCAACTTCTTGACCTTGCCCTATTAAAGATCTGAACATTAGGCAGGCTGTGAAACCTTAAAAGACTTCAAAGAACATTTCCCGAGAATTACTCAGATTTGAAAAACCCATCTAAATGGGTGGCCTGACTGAAACTTTCAGTTTGAACTTCCACAGAAAATAAGAATAGAAAAAACCTGTGAGATCAGATGCAACTGTTTTATCAGTAGCTAACAGCATAGTGAAATATCTCTAATTAAAGCTCACAGTTCAATCTTCATCTTGGTCTTCTAGGGTCTGGTAGAATATTTAAAACAAAGTAATAAAAGAACTCATTAAAGAAGCTGATATCAAAATAAATTTCAGAGAACTCCATTAGGTAAAAATGATGCTTCTCTTTCTGCTTCAGGAGTTAAAAAAAAAGATCTGTCTTCATGGGAAAGGGACCTCATATTTACTATATACATTGGGTTATGCGGTTTTGCCATAATTCTCAAGGAAAATTATTTGAAGACCATTAAAAAAAATGCATTCTTGGAATTCTTAACATTTACTTGCCAAATTTTGTAAAGCTGAGGAAGTTGGATTCATGCTGCTATCTAGGAATCAGTATATTTTATGTTCTGTTTGCTTGTGGAACTTATGATGCCGGGAAAGCAGGCTGACACTCATTCTACTCCTTATGGGTCAGGAAAGTCCTGGTAATTTCCAAAAGCACCATCATCCCTTTCACTGCCTTGTAAAAGATCTATACAAGCAAGAGTGGTAACTGACTCTCTGAACAGGAAGCAATGAAAATAATTTTACGTACAGAAAATTTTCAAATGCAAAGAAGCTATAAAAATGGTGAAGTATCACAAGAGTGTTGCAGACACTTGGTAACTTATTAGGTAAGCAATTTACAGTCAAAGTTGTAGTGGAATTATTAGTTGAAAACATGATAATTAAGGATCTTTTCTCCTGGGTTGAGATTCCATGTTGCTGAGATTTTACTGTGGAGCACAGAAATATTTCTATGAAATGTATAAAAATATTTTTTGTAGAGATACCTACCTATCACTTTATTCTTTTTCCCATTTTTTATTGGTGTACACAGCAAACTCTTTATGTGTTGACTTACATTTTCTGCATTGTCATTCTGTTAAACAAACAAAAAAATACAGTTACAATTTTAAAGACTAATGTTGAAGTGGCTGAAGTGAAAAAGCTGTAGAGCTATTCTTGGCTTACGTACTCCTTCAAAAAGCAACCAGTCTTCAAAGAGTTTGCACATCTTTGGCTGGATGGTATAATAAACACTGTATCTGATACAAGCTTTGGTGAATAATAATACAGGTAATGATGATAATTTTCATTCAGTAGGAGTTTACAGTGACTTGTGTAATTGTGCTAAAAATGTGCTAATTTTATAATAGGTTCTTTCATTAGAAGGTACCACTTCCATGAAAATGACAGCTTTGCACCAAGACAAAGTGTTCCACTCAGTGCAGCTGAAAAGAGATCAGATGGGCTTAGGGCACCTTTTTACTCTCATCAGGTGATAAGCTGTAAAAGGAACTGACCTCTCCCCTTTCCAGCATATCCCCTCACTTGCAGTATGGCAATGTAAAGAACAGATGTCATAAAACAAGAGTAACTACCTGACATTAAGCTAACTGTGCATTTTGTGCCACTAAAATTTTCATAAACTCTTCTGGTTTGTTTGAGATGCCTTGATTAATCCACCAATGCAATGAAAGGGGGCTTAGTGGAGACCAAATTATGATCCAAAGAACAACAGGCCGGAAAACTACTACCAACTAGGTCAACATTCTGCAGTATTCCAAAGACCTTTTATCATGTCTCATGCTCCAAGAGAAGGAAACTGAATTTATTTGGGGGGTGAAAGAGTGGAAGGGTGGAACAAAAAGACAATACATCTTTTTCAAACACCTGGTGAGAAAAGGACCTAGTTCTGCTCTGACTGCTCCCGGAATAACGTAGCAGTTGCCGAGAAGTACATTTGGTCCAATCTTTAATTGTATGTGACACAAAAAAATGGGTACACACTAATATTTCAAAAGGTTATTTTTGGGTTTTTTTACTATTGTTGCTCTGCTCTCTGGTGCTGTGCAAGGATTGTAGACAGTTTCTTTGCAGGCAAATACACAAACACTATAATGCTTACAAGTGGCAATAAGAAATGTGATTCTTTAAAGAAAACATTAAAGGATACATCATGCCAGATACTTTACATATACTTTACATGACTTCAGGAACTTAAGTACTACTACTTAATAGTAGCCCATTATCAAGAGGGTATATGGAATAACTCAAGAGTAGGATTTGCTGTTTTCTGAACTGTGACATACCTGTGAAATCAGCTGTAAAAAGAGATATAAGAATCAGCATCTCTCCCTAGACCTCTCCAGCAAAGGCAGCTGAGAAACACAAAGTCAAGCTTGCATGAAAATTGGTTTGTGGCTACCCTGAAAAGAACCTGCTGTTTCATGGTAAAGTTCAGATGCATTGAAAGTCAAACTGGATTGGAGTGGAGATAAGACCATAGTGCACAGTGCTTAATAAAAATGCCTGACCCAGTATTAATGAACAAGAAGGAGATTAAGAAAAACAGGCTTAAATGCCTTTAAGGAGTCTTGTAGGTATTTGCACTTTGTCTCCACTGCACTAACTTTGTTGGTTCACATACATATGACTGTTGAAGCTTAGCATTTGGCTTCCGTACTGTCCTTGTAAGTGGCCTGAACCTGAGGCAGGCAACATCACGGCTCTTCCACGAATAAACCCAAGCTGTTGTTCTGCCTCATGTCACGATCTAGGTAGCTGAGGCCACCAACACATTTAGAAAGCACAAAGTTATTTTCATAAGGTAAGTATGCTGTTGAATGTCCTCCAAAGAAAGAAGGAAGCCAGGGTTTCTAGGGCACTAGGTACACCTGGGATTTCCTTCATTTCAGGGTTCATCAGATTTCAAAACATTTAGCCTACAGCCCTGCCTTGAGACTGCTCCTACACAGTGGTAGAGATGCAGCCATTGTGTGTTGAAAAACATCTAAAATTCCTTCGAGCAGTACGATTATTTTCTTTTTATGAGTTTCTTTTACATGCATAAGGTGTAAGTCATCTAGGTTCCAGGGCAAAATGCAAAAGAACTCTAACCCTACTGACAAAGTGAAAGGCCTGTTTCAGACAAACAGTTGTTTGGATGACTCTCAACGTATTAATTTTAAAATAAAATGTCTTCAAAATAATCACCTCTTTATTGATCTAATACAGTATATCCGTCTGATTCTGGTTTTACTTCCACTCCTGCAGTAAAGATAGCTTTGGGCCCTGTCCTGCAAAGTGGTGAGCACTCCATTCCTGTGTTGCTCAATCCTTCATAGAAACCCACTCCCGAGCATGCATAAACCCTGCACAGAGAAAAAGGGAAGCAACACAGCTCCCCACCATGAGCCTGCCCCTTCTTTCCAGTCAGTGGAACAATCACATTGAACACTGTATTTTCTGACCTTTTCATTGTGCATCTCAGAACAGAGTTTGGTAAAAACCTATCTGCTGATCATAATAACTCCTCTCTCTCTTATTACCCTCTCCCTGAGCCCCTCTAGCCAACACACTTAAATATAATAAGAAGAGCAGACATCTTTCTAGTTTCTGCATTGACAGGAAAATACAGAATTACAAGTTTGCTTTTTGTTGATGATGACTTTGAAGGCAACCTGACTGTAATCTGAGTCTTGCCAAGTGACCTTCCCTCCTAATTCTCCACTATCTGTATGTTCAGTAGTACGCCATACCAGAAGCTTATGCTTGATGAAGTGTGAAGCAAAAGCTCCAAAAGAAAAGTGAAGTTGTTCCTTCCCCAAAACAGCAAAGAACTTGCATCTATAACATTAATCTTTGCCAGAACAAGAAGGGAAAGGAGAGGATAAAAGGGAAGGAACTTCTGAGACCCTCCTAACACTCACAGTAAACTACTGAGGATTACTATGAAAACCTCCAACTGTTCTTCACTTAAATGTTTTCCATAGAACATATTGCAAGCTCTCCACATTGCATTTTCTATTTACTGACAAATTAATGTTAGGCTTTTTTAATAATGGCTGTAGGGATAAATCCCTCCCCTGGCCACCCAGCTCACTGTGTGAGTATTGTACCATTTCTTCACTGGTAATGAATTTTATCAAGCAAATGTACCTTTCTTTTTGTTTGCATAATTCTAACTGTGACCATTAAATTAGTAGAAATAATAGGGGGGAAACAAAAAAGGTTTGAAAGGTAAACAGAAAAACATTTTCCATTTCTGAATTTCAAATCTAAGCTTATTTTTACTTACTGTCCAGGGAAATCTTCTGTCTTTGCAGACATCTGGGATGTTGAGAGGCTCCATCGTATTCTTGACATACTGAGCATACATGTAATTGATTTTGTTTGTATCATAGTCTCTGAAGGATACAACATTATTATTACGTGCTTAGTATGAAAATGGGTCATTTCATTATGCAAAGCAGGTAATTGTAGTACCTTTCCTGTATGAGGAAAGCATATAACCAATAGATATATAATGGAGTTGAGATCAAATCCTGTATCCTAATCCAGCTGTCATCACAAAACTGCAGAGTGGATTGACTTACACGTTTCACCATTTCTTTAATATTCAACAACGTTAACACTGAACACGAAACTGAAGAAATAAACAAATTTATAGTACAGTTTATGCAGATGACAGATAAAGAATCAACAACTGGGTTTATATTGAAATAAACAGAACTTTTTGAAAACAAACTCCATTCACAAATCTGATACACTTGAAAAATCAATACTGGATGAAATTCACCTGTTCTTTAAACGGAGTGCAGCAGGTAACATTTCTGAATTTTCTGCTTCTAAGTTCATTTCAAACTTGTTTTAAAAGTAAAGGCACAATCCGTTGCATAGGAATTCTGTTACTGAAATAGAACTGTTTATTCCAAATCAGGACAGAAAATATCTTTACAGAATCAATCATCTCCTCCTTTTTTAGCCACGATGTATTTAATTAAGGCATTTCAATTCTCTTGGACCTTTTGCCTGCTTTGGAGCAGGACATATGTCCTAATAATAAACCTACTCCCATCAAGCTCCTGTAGTTTCCCTCTGACATTTGACTTGACTTTAGTTATCCTTCTGGTGTAAAGATGTTCACAGTGCTGGACGAAGGGAATTATTATTTCGCTATTTCGCAAACTTGGTTATACAAGGCAATGTCCCACAATTCTGAAAACCAGTCTGATTTGGGGTTTGATTCAGGGTCCTTGATTACATAATAAGCCTGAAATTTTATTATGTAAAGTAATACTTCCCATCTAATCCATGTTACCATATTTCTGCTATTGCCCAAAATCGTGCCCTTCAAGCACAGCAGAAGTTCTAACTCCAATGGTTGACTCATAGTACAGTCCTTGGCGTATAATTGTGCTGTCTCATGAACAAGATTCAGATAGGTAATTAAGCCTCCAAGATTCCTTCTCTATCAGTTATGAGAAATAATTTACTGATGGCCCATGCAAGCAATAAATTATATTTTGAGTCCATTAACCAGTAACCATGAAAGGGATAATGAATAGGAAGGGTAAATTCTCTTTACCATTCCCATAGTGTAGAAGAGGAAGTAAACAGGAACTTTCTCTTTCACCTTGTGATCTTACTAGCCTGTAGTACCTCTGTACTGTCTGGTTGTACATTGTCTAAAATCATAATACAGCTCAACAGTTTTTATTTGCTCAAGCCACACACTTTGGACATAATTTTCTAATATATGGAATTAAATTTAATATAATAAATGCTCACTGCAAAAAAGATCAAAGGGGTACAGAAATCTCTCTGCACACTGTATCTATAGTAGTGCATTTTATATACAACTGTGTCTCACTCTTTTGACATTATGTGAAACAACTTTTTGATGACAGGGAAAGGTAACCGAGACAGTAATTTTCAAACTTCAATACAGAGGTTCAGACTAAATTTGGAAACTATTTAATCTGGGTATTTTAATTCAACTATTTCTACATTTTTTCCCTTCTTCCCAGTTGAACTTCTTAATGGTTTCTCAAAGATGACTGAAAGTTAGAACTTTAGGACTTTATTCTTGATTTAATCAGTCATGCTCTTTGAGTCAGCTTGCCTATCTATGAAATAAGAATAATGATTAAAGTAATTTATTAAAATCCTAAATAGGATTAGTATCTACTAATGTGGATATGTCTACGCTACAACATAGTCATCTATGCAGATTTCTTACAGATCAGTTTTGGAGTAGACTTTTACTTCAATTTTTACTTCTCACATTTTGTACATTTCCAAAGCTTAGCCTTGCGATACAACTATGCTTAGACCTGACAAAGTGAAGAGATCAGGCCCCACTCCCCTATTCTGCTCAGTGTGACCTTTTTAAGGCAATAGAGTTTGTCTATGTACATTTCAGGGCAAAACCTGCTCTATAAAAATAGCAGTAATACATGGGACCCAGTGGAAATAAGGTCTGTTATTATGAAAAAGAATATTAAAAGCATAGTTTCTTCAACATTCTCCTGGGATGAAAAAAGGTTTGAATTCATTGTTTTACCTCTTCAGATTTTCAGCTGAATGTTCTAATTCCTCAGATTCCATGTGAAACACACTAGAAAATGAATCCTGGAATACCGAGAAGATATTTTAATATATAGGTGTATAAGGTTGCCATAAGTTAGAATAGTAGTATGCATGAAAAGCTTGTTCCAGTTATCAAAACCTATTCTGTAATAAAGACAAGTGTAAATTTATATAACTTCATTTCACATCTAGCAGCAAGCGTACAGGATGCTACCACAAAAATATCTTTTGATACAACTTTAAATATATCATTGAAGTGTCTTGAATCTTTACTGATCACTCTGAAAAGAAATGCCTGTATTTACAAGTTGTGCCAAATTTATCTGTCAGCACAGAACTTCTTTATTTTAACATTCATCCAATTCTAGACCTGCTTTGCTTGGATAAGTGAGAGGACATCAAAACTTTTTAAATATATTGACTGATCTCTGTGTTGCTTTTCACGCAGCTTTTTTTAACAGTTGAGAAGCCTAAATGTAGAGAGAAATTAGATTCTCTCTGTATTAAAGATTCAAACTACAGACTGCAAACTAGGTGCTGGAATTTATCTAACTTGCAAGGACAGTGTGAATATATGAATACAAAAATTATGTCAATTCCTCTTCTGTATTCTTATGTGCAGGAGTGACTCTTTTAAATGCAGTGGGAGTTGGGATTGTGGCAGATGATCATGACTGCTGTGTGTTATTTCTGTGCTACAGAACCTGGAAATGCTTCCTCACTTCCAGATCTTAGTACACCCATATCTGTAACGAGTAGTAAAGGTAAAACTAACAATGCCAGTACAAGACTGAAGCATCCAACATAATATCCTGCTCCTTGTTCTGCAGCCTATTTTCAATAGGAAGGAATTACAGATGGGTAGATTGGAAAGGAGTTGTGCTTTGCTTCAGTGAGCCAGGATCTTGGGACAGGCCATGATTCTGTTTAGATACCTTGTTTAGATTCTCCCTGCTTAGATATACTCAAGAAATAAAAAAGTGCCATCAAAACTGATTCTGCATAGGAAGCAAAGGCCACACTGTTTTTCTCCCAGCCTTTTCCTTTTTTCTGTCCTACACCAGTAGCCAAGAAAATGAGTTATGAAAGAGTTCAACATTCAAGATCCATGCCATAGGAGAGAGCTTAGAGCCATAGTTTACCAACAAGTAATGCAAAAAGGCTGCATAAAATGGCAGTCTGGCCTACACAGAGCTTGAAGACTCCCAAGTCAACACCTAACCTGAGTACACGCCCTAAAAAAAAGGCAGAGGACGAAAATGCAACAGAACATACTATGGGTTGAAAAACTTTTGAGTCAGAATGGAGGGAAGCCCACACTCCTCCCAGGGAATAAGCACTTCTGCCTTTAGACAAAAAACATACTCACAGTACAATCTTCATCCACTATGAAGATGGTACACCTCTGCACTTGCATGAAGGATATTATAGTGGCAGCTATCTTCTTCAGAATTACTTCCAAAGACTGCTGCTCTTCAAAAATCAGGCTGGCAAGATCAAGAAGCACCTGAGGAAAAAGTCTTTTGTGAATTTTTGACTGTGATTTAAGCAATAATTTTCATTACCAGTGTCTTTGATTCTTCCCCTCTTCCCTGAATCAAGGAAGTCATCATGTATGTCTGTGACCAAAATTAAGTTTTGGCTCTCACACAGACTGCAAGGTAACAGTAAATAACAGCCAGTTTGGCACTTTTCATGGAAGAAATAAACAGCATAGTTAGCTGTCTGATGTTTTCAGTCAGAGAGACAGAATAGATTTAGGCATTAACAGTACGTCAAATGAAACCTAAGAAATCCAGACAACACAGTTATCTGTCCTTAGGGAACCTAATAGTTTCCTATGGCTCATGTGTGCATTCTAAAAACAGTGATATTTACATTTCTTACAACTTTTGAACACAATTATTATCTGTTGTAATTCTAACAGATCCTAATGAACTCATTTGGTGAAAACATCATTTAGATACAGTCTGCTGTATTTCAAAGCTGCTGCTGAAGGACTTAGGGGCTCAGATGTGCTCATACTATATTCCTTTTTTCCTCACAAGAAGCATGGAGCCAATCTGAAAAGATTATCCAAATTTGTACCAATTTACAAACACTGATAGTCATTTGGAAACTCAGACCTACCAGAAACTTTTTAAAACAACTGCTGCCAGTTGTTTCTCCAAAACCTTTTCATACCATATATGGCAGACATATTCACCCGTAAAGGCCATGGCATTAATAAGCCATCATTTATAAAGATGGCTGCAAAATACAGTTACATTAATCAGAAGGAAATTCAGTTTTCCATCTGATCACTGCAAATATGGTTAGTGACATTTATAGTTGTAGTAGACTTAAAGAGCAATCTGTATAACCTCTACCATTCTGTAGGGATAATTCTATCTGAAATTTCTGGAGTATGTACACCTTTGGTTGTATAATATATACAGTGAGCCACAGGATAACTTCAGGCAATATCGAGTATATTGACATGGAATGCATTTTCTGACATGTAGCTTTACCTTCTTCCCCTAGACGGTCCATTTCTCGCAGCCCAAGCTGGAATGTGCCCAGCTACTTCTCAATGCAGTTAGAGCTTTATCAGAGATGCACAGCATTCAATTAGAGTAATTAAAAATAGCCAAGGAATAATACCATGTGAGAAATATCAGGAGCAGGCACTGATTACTAGCTAACCATCGTAATTTCTGTATTCTTGGGACAAAACTGTTGACCATACCTGATTACGCCTGTTCTCAAGCAAAGATGTCTCATACAATTGAGCGTTGTGAAGAACAATTCCACAAAATGCCAAATACGCGGCAAAATCCTGAAGACAAATGAACGTCAACACCTCATGAAGATAATGTCTTACAGCATCTTAACTCTATTCAAAGATAAGCTACTGCAATTTTTTATTTTCACTTTGAAGTATTAATTGATATTTTTAAGTTATTTTTGGCAACCTGGTAAAAGAAGCAGCTCAGAGGAATCAACTCATTTTGCAGCAATGCATATTTTATCTAGAAAAACTGAGTGCAGACAATCAGCCTCTCTTATTTTGGGGAATTCAATCTCTTGGAAAGTGGAAATAAAATTCTGCTAACATAGCAAAACCACATTTTTTTTCCCTTTTGGAATGGGATTAATTCTGATATCCTGCAGATACTCAGTATGCGTTTTGTTTTAAAGGGGAAGTTTTCAAAGGGAAAGGGTGAATTCTGATTTTTTTATTGCTGAGGGTTAAGTTAACTTCTTCAGCCTGAGCGCAGCCAGTTTTTTGCTATACCAATCTGAATGTGAAGTCTGGAAATATTTGGAAAGCAACTGCAGTGTGAGAATTAGGAATCAAGGTGCTGCCTGCTCTACTGATTATCTCATATATTGTTCATAATTTATCCAAAGCTTTTTTTTGTCCTGCAATTGCTATATTGAGAAGTGATACAGTATTTAAAAAAAAATCACTACACAAATTTTAATATTCAAAATATATTTGTTGGGGATGCCAGGAGAGTTAGAACCAATTAGTAAAAGTGATGTCTATTAAAAGTTATAAAACTGTTTTACAACATATTTCAGTAGAGTAAGCCTGTGTTTCAGAGACGTATGAGAGATACCATGCTGATCCAGAAATCAAACTATTTCACATCCACATTTCTCATGGCCTCATATAGAAAGAAATTTGCAGTATTACCAGGAATTTTTACTTTTTCAGAGGTGTTTAATTTTTAATAAATTTAAAATTTTTGAACAGTGTGAAAAGTAACAACATATTCATCCCCCGTTCCCCTATGAAAAGACATAAATGTCCAGCTTTCATACCTTTTCATCTTGTTCAGTGAAAGTGCCACCAATTCCGGATTTCTTATTGATTGCTTGAGCCACACCAACAACCTAGCATATTCAAAATGGAGTAATTAGATAATTTTTAGGGGTCTGTCATTGGATTCTATTTCTAGACATACTTATAGAAGATAATAAATGATCACTACAGGTATTCATTTGGTTGACCTTTGGATAACAGAAGATATTTAAGCCTGTTTTTTCCTAATTTATTCGTATTACAAATAGCTGAGCATGAACCTGAAATATCCAAAAAAAAAAAGTGGCATGAATCCTGGATGCTCTTATGAAGAGGGGTTGATTTGATCCAAAATTGATCCTATAAATTGGAACAATCATCTCCCAGAAAGACAACAACAGTTCACGCTTCTGCAGCCATAAGCCAGACCACGCAACAGCTCTCTCTAAAGTTCATCTGCTTGTGTGTGTAGAAAATACCCTTCCTGCTAGCTCTGACAAAATTTCCAAAACATAGCCTCCTTACCGAATCTGAAGTTTGGCTACAGTGATCTTTTTGCATTTTGTATCTTTCTGAATCTGACCAGATTAATTTTCATCTGCTGAAAAATAATATACGGGGGGGTGTTCCTGCCAGACTCAAGTTTGTTGATCAAACTTAATACGTTTTAAAGGTAGGCTTTTACTAAGACCATATTAAACCAAGACTGAGAAGAGATATTTTGTTATGTTTCAGCTTGTAGTTAGACTGTCGTTCTTGCCAAGATAGGCTGGTATCTCGCCATTTTTAATTATTTTCCCTATGGAGCAACTCAGAAGGTAGGGAAGAATCCTGGTTTACAGGTAAGGAAGCTAAGAGTAAAAAGTCATTCACAGGTCCTGCAGGACATCCGCGATGGACCTCAGAAGCAAACCCATATGCCCTGGTCAACATTAAAGGCTTTCCGTTAAGTAGTTCTTTCTGCTCTTGGTATGTGGCTTAAGTCCTAGCTTTCAAATGGACTATGTATTAAGATCACCAGCCAAGAGGCTTCATAAATTAAGGCTGCCCACATAAGTAAATCCGTGCACAGATAGTAACAAGGGGGGTTTACTTGAACTAGAAAAAAACTACTATGATTTATGAAATAAAGACATCAACAGATCAGCTCCGTTTACTTCCTTTGTTGCCTTGTCTCCTTTTGGATTTAAGTGGAAGAAAATGGAATCCGTGTAACAATAAACCAAGCCAGATTACATATCTAGTTTTATTCTTTTAAAGTTCTGTCTAAGTTATGTTAAATTTCAGATGATGCTTTTTTAGTATAGAAATAATCTGTGGTAAAATTTGATTTCAAGTTTTTGGACATAATTCCATGAATTGGGAGATTAAAACATGATTTCTTATAAAATAGAAAACAGTCCCTTTAAGGACAGTCAATTAAAATCCAAGCCTCTGGTGCTTTTGTAACTTTTGACATAGAGTTAGCCAATAAACACGATTTCTCGATACAGGATGTTGGTTTAGATTTTTAAAAAAATGTAAAATTAATGTGAGAGAACAACACAGCTGTTTTAAGCATGACGCTTTTGTTACTGCCAGTCTTTGTGGCGTTCAATTCTGCATGCTGGTGAGAGCCTCCCAGGAAACCAATCTGCTCTGCAAACAGCAGAACTCCTTATAAAAATGAAAGTGAATTCAGATCTTTGCTTAGTAACGATTCCAGTTTCTAACACAGGCTCTAACTCTGACATCTGGGGAGAAATGATATTGGGTGGTTGCTTTGGACTTACTCTTACATACTTAACATAGATGTCTTCTCTGGTAACTTGGATCTGTTTTTCAGAGCCCAAGGAAACCAAGAGAATTTAAAGAGACCTTCATACAAATCAGTATGAAGAGAAAGTGAGCATTTCTTTAAAAAATTAATTCACTGGGATAGTATTTCTGTAGATTCCCCACTGCAGTTATTCAAGCTGTGTACTGGCAGTGATCATTCTGTCCTGTAAACTAGTTTAAACAACTTCTGGATTCTGCGCTTATCCTTGTACTTCTGTGCTTCTACTCTTCTGAGTCATAAATTAACCACATAATTTCACAGCACACTAAAATTGGAAGGCTTTCAGAAGGAGACACAGGTTAATTTCAATTGAGATGCTTCTGACTTTCACTGTCGATAAGGTGAAAATGAGAGGTTTTCTAACTCAAATATTTTGTCATTCCATTAAAAAAGTTTATTTATTTTTATTATTATACTACACATTACTAATGCACACTCTTGTCCTCTATTAAATCAAATTGTTACTACAATAAATGTTTCTCTCTGATGCATAAACATTTCCTAGATTATAGGATTTCAAGGCCTTAGCCTTTCCCTAATACAATTCAGTATGTTTACACTCCTTTTGAGACTTTGCAAATTATTACTAATCTGACTTTAGGCTTAAAAGAATTGGAGAAAGTATAGTTTCCTTGATTTGTGAAGTAAACAAAAAGAAGTTCTGACTGTTAGTGAGTAATGACAGGTTTTTGTAATTGATATCAAGAGTGGGAGCTATAAGGTGGTGAACCCAATGCTGTTTTATTACAATGGATGAGAAAGATACCAAAGCGGATGACCTTCTGAGGAAGGTGCCAAGTGGAGGGTGGGGACTATTTTATCTGAGCCATTACTTACACTGGTACCCAGAACTGAAGCCCACAGTTTATGGTATCAAGCTGAATAGTCACTAGCAGCACCTGGAATGGATTTAGGTTAAGGCAGAGCTGAAAGGGAGGAGTAGCACCAGAGCAAAAGGTAGGAGAGGGAGGCTGGAAACTGGGAAGAGCTGGAAGTCACTTACTAAAACCCTGCACTTCCTTACAGTTAGACTGTTCATCTATTTAAATGGCTGGATCTCATCTTCTGCTAAACTCAACAAATCTGCTGTGCAGTAAACTCAGAGGCTAGAATGTGCTAGCACAGACAAAGCCCACCTAGCTGAGTACAGTAACATGAAAAAGTATGTGGTAAGAAGCCATGAAGTATATGCAAAGCTTTTGATTCTTTTCAGATTTTTTGGCATGCTTACAACAAATGATTGACAAAGCTGCAAAGAACTTCCTTTCTTTGAGATCCAAGTAGTGAAAGACCAGTGCAAGGTGTTCATGATGGTATTTTTTTCATGTTACTTTTTTGGAATAAACAATATCAGAAGAAAACTCTGTGGTGTGCACGTTTAAAAAGTTGTACTTAACTGTTAATCGTTAAATTTATAATTGCTAAACTGATGGAAGGCATACAGTTTTATTTTTGTAATGGAAAAGAAGACAATTTACTATCTCTCAGCCTAGCCTTCCCAAAATATTGATGTTACAAATAAGGTCATTGTTCTGCAGCATGAATCACTGCCAACTGTGGGCTCAAAAATGTTTGTCTGAAATAAAGCTTAACTGTCAGCTCCATTCCATACAACCCAGTTCTTCCCACAGTCAACCTCTCGTTTACTTCAGTGAGGAATATTTCTTATCCAGTGAACTTTCTTACTGTAATAACAATGTACAACTAGCCTTATATACTTCTATAGCAGACTGTGAATAGTATGCAAATCCTTTAACCAGTCAGTATGCTTTTATGTTAACCTACATGTGCAGAGATTAATGGTTAGCACTTTTCTCTTACCACTGTCTTCTGGGGGTATTTATTTAATTTATTTTATTTTTTTTCAGTTTTGATCCAGCATGAGCTAAGACAACTTTAATGAAGTCAGAGGCTTTTTAAGGCATCCAAAAGGTGAGTACTTTCATCTTGTGTAAACACATCCCCTCCATGAAAGGAAAGTCTGTGGTGCTTAAAAAAGCTATAAGAAAACAGTAAAAGGACCATATTAATATAGCAAAAAGACTATTTAGGCTCCCTTTATTAGCACTGCAGGTTTCTGATACATTAACAAAGGCATGTCTTCCAAGAGATTTGGTCATTTTTAGATCTTTGTTAATAGATAACAATAAAAGTTTTTAACTGAAGAGGGAGGGAGTAATGAGGAAAATAAACCTGCTAAAAACTCACGGTTGTCTTGATGATGATAAAAATTCTCTGCAGATGCAAACGTTGTTGTTGTTGTTGTTTCAGTGGCATTCTGAGCTTTTAAAGACAACTTTGTAGTATGTGCCATTTTTTTCATACAAAATAACAGTTTTAAAAATTAAACTGGTCCGAATTCTGGCCTCATTTATATCAGTACAAATTCCAGTGAATTTCACGAAATTCTGTCGAATGTGGTGTAGAGACAGTAATGAGAAAAACCTCAGATGGATATTATTTAGCCATTGGAGTCTTGCCTGCAACCAGGTAATTAGAAGAAGATGTAGGAAACTCAAGAGGATCTGTTCCTGTTACTAAAGTAATTATGTAATTAGGCCAAAAGTAAATCATGTGGTAGCATTTGAGGCCATGGAGAACATATGCTTGCATTTTAGAGAATATTAAGCACAGTATGAAACCCAAATCCTCATTTTTAAAACTTACTATAAACAAATCTGAAATAACAATAGGCCTGATCTGTGATCTCCAGCTGGGAGTTATGTTTGCACCAGCAGAAAAATGGAATCAAAGGTGACTAACTGCTCTGAGCTTAGCTATACAGAAAACTTATTCAGGTAACAGGTACATTAAAAGTGTGAAATCTTTGTGGCGATAAACAAGACATATCTGAAATAAAGCTAATTCTCTGTAAAGCTTGGAAAATATCATAAAAAAAAGTCAGTCCACTCAAACACTTGTTCATGAAAGCACTGTTCCGGTCTAACAAAAAAATGTTTTTTAAGTTACTTAGGCACAATATTTTATATGTCTTTAATTCTCTAACAGGCAGGCACCAAGTATACTTTTTTGGAAGTTGAGTCCTGTAACAATAAAGCAAAGATATGTGTATTTGATTTCTTGTCATTCTCCTACTATGCCTACAGAATTATCCTGAATATTTCTTGGTCACCCAAGACAAAACTAGTAGGAAAGAAAGGGGTTAAAAACAGCTATGAAAGGGAACGACCACTAGAAAAGCTTCAGGTAGTACTCTGGACTGAAGAAAACCAAGAGTAAGGGAGAAGAACGACTGAAGTAATTAGTATCTGCTTACACTTTGGTACCTGTGAGTTTATGCCCTAATCCTTAAACTAACCAGTGAGCTGTTGAGTGCTACACACTCTTTTTCATGAGCTTTACCCCCAGTCTGACTAGATAGGTGGGGTTATAGAACAAGGTATATCTATAGTAGTCATGCAGTTCCTAGCAAGAGCTTTGATCTGGGTTTGTTGTATTGAAAGTGCATAAGGGGTGGGCAGAAAGGAACAAGCTGTATATAAAGGATCTTAGTGGTCCAGCTTTCTTTAAGGTCAGTTGGAAAAATTCCCCTTGGATCAGAAACCAAGTACTGTGTTACTTTCCATTCAGATCACATAAGATAGACATACACCATGAAGACAAAAAGCAATTTTGATGATGAAATTGTTCTCTTACTTTCAGTCCCAAAAAGGGGGGAAAAAACCCTCCAACGATTACTGAATCAATATCCACACCTGTTTTACCACATCTGAACACAGCTTTTCTAATTGTATTCTTGCTGGCAACACAGGTAATCTTCCACTGCTGCTACTTATTCTTTAACCTTTCTTCTCGATCTGTACCAGTTATCCCATTTAATAAAGACTGATCCACATTACAAGGAGAGATTTCTTCTAATTATAGAGCTTTATTTTTACTATTTGCTTGCAATAGCTGACTCCTGCCTCTAAAAGTAGCAGTCTACCCAGAGTATTTCCCAGTAGATGACAACTGATGAATTCAGCGCTGATGACTGTGCTCTGAATTTTATCTGGATTGTTTCATGCCACAATTTTGTGTGCATTAAGATTACAGGCCTAACTCTGTGAAAGCTGTTCCAGCTCTACAGGCAGATAGTGCCCTTTTTAGTTGGTTCTTACTTCAGCTGACTTAAAAATATAATTAATATAATTTTGCTTCCTAAGAAGATATATTTTTTATTTACTTTGCTGGCACCCGAAGAAAAATTACATTAAGCCAAAGTATGGTAATAGGACGAGGGAAACTCAACTTTTATCTCATTTTAAAGATGGGAACATATCCACTTGAGAAGACAGACTAAATGGTTTTAACCTTACTTTGCTCTCCTGGTCTTGTAGAGGTTTGACTGAGTCTTATAAAATTATCCTGCAGGGACAGAACTGTATTTACAGACTTTCATTTTTAATCCACAAAACTTTCACATCCTCTTCTATCATTCGTGCCAGCAGCAGCCTGCATGATTTCCAGCAGTCTAGCTACTGTAACACGTCTCAGCATAAGCTGAAAATCCACCCAAGAAGCAAATTACTCCATAATCCTGCAGCAAGACTGCTACTGGAACTTGAGTTTGTTTGTTTAAAGTCAGCTTGCCTAGATCTACACTATACTGCAGTGACTGTGATGTATTATACCTGAAGTGTTCACTGTGGGAGAAAATAACTTAGCTGGCTAACAGTAACATGCCTGGTCACATTTTATATAATAAAATTCAACAGGATATTTTCAAAGGCTGTTGTAAATAGAGTAGCACCCCTGATTTGTTGGGAAGAACTTCCCAGTGACAGGAGATAGGGCAAAGTAAACAACAAACTAAACAATTGGAGTGAGCATTGCTAGAATAAAACATTTCCCTAGCCAATTAGTAGGAACTTCAATCTTACATATTCAGAGCCTGGGAGACAGGTCTCAGTTAATTCTGCTAAAAGTTCCCATATGAGAAAATCCTACAGATTTTAGTAGAAATTAAACTGAAATAGAATTTTATGGAAATTATTTTGCACAGCTGAAAGAAAAAAATGCAGAAGTAACAGAAAATTGTGTCATTCCTGTAGATGTTCTACAGCAGCTGTGATGACTCCATGCATCAGAGACCATCCATTCTACAGATATTCCAAACCACTTAGAGAGCTGTACCGAGTCTTGTATCAGTTCTGGATAACTCCGCAAGTTGGTTTACGCTAAGGACTTCCATTCCCTATTCAGTTTTGTCAAATTTTGTCGAAACGACTGATGTTTACAAATGTCTGCAAAACCAGATGGAGAAATTCAAGGTGCTAATTATTTGCAACAACTTCTGTAGTCCTTTTTCTGGGTCTCTGAATCAGAAAAAAGTGCCAAAATCAGAAGAAAGTGCCACTGCATTTACTGACTTTATTACAGGAGCTCTAGAAGGCAAATCAGTACCATCTGAAGCTTCTGAAAAATTAGGACGCACCAGGAATGAAAAGCTGCCTTTTGAGATACACAATGCTGGACTGCCACAACCTTAGGTCTTCTTCCAGTAGTGGTAAAACCCTGATCTCTGTATAAGCACTGTAGCACTGAAATGGTTCGCATTAATAGCTACATCTAAAGCCTGTGGCCAGCAATACCAGTTTCCTCTTGCAAAAGAAATAACCATGGTAACTTTGTGGTACAAGCTGGCTAATACTAACTTTTCATTGGTGGCTTTTGTACTACTGAGGATAAAAATTCAGTCTGTTTTGAAGGTTTTATTGTGTTCTCTGATACATGTCAATAATCCAAGTAGCAAGTCTGACATACTGATGTCTAAGTAACTGTAGAGAGTTATCTGCTCTTACAGAAGAATCATCAGAAGAGAAAATCTTTCAGGATCAAAATGGAATCTTTGCTATGGCTTCACATTCACCTTACGACAAATTTGAATACAGGAATAGATGATTAAATTATTTGACTTAGAACCATTTTGTTTTTCTTTTTAAGTAGAATACAATTCAGGTTACCCAAGACCCTTCCCTCCTCGTTTTCTTCAATGGTGATAACCAGCAAATGATACAGCCTTGCATGCCAGAAAGCATCATGTGGCAATACTTTTGTCATATGATGGGATGGAAAGGATTTCTGTTTAGTTATTAGAGATTGTGCAGCAGGGGTTTACAGGTATCAGAACTTTGTTCAAAGCCCCTGAAGTCAGATGCAAAGCTCGGTCAGTTTGCATTTGTAATTTTTCACGGGGAAAATGAGAACTCTTCATAAAGTTAGCACTATACAAGCCTCTATGATCTGATCTTGAAGGACATAATCAGCAGAATTTTCTGCATCTGAAATACTGTGTTTCTGTGGCATTTCTGTCAGCAAGAATAGGTTGAGTAGGTGATTGAGAAAAGTTTTTACTATTAAGTGAACGTAATTCCATTCTTCACACACATCTGTGCAGAGGTAAAGTCCTCTTATTGCACTGCTTTTTTCTCATTGTTACTAGTTCCTGGGTCCTTTTTATGAGCTCTTCTGTGAATCAAACTGTTTTCTTCTTTTCATCTATGGAATTTCTTACTAGCTGTTATTTTTAAGTGAGACTTTGGTTTCTCACATGCCTCATGGAAATATAGGCAAATGTGAAAAACATCTACTGGAAAAATCTCCATACTTCAGCAGGCCCAGAGGATTTAATAATCAGCATGAGATTTTCTTCCTCTCAGTTACTGACTCTTTTTGTTTTTAAAAAATAATACTAATACTAAACAAATAAATAGAAAACCCCAGTTGCTTTTCTTTCTCAGTGTTTATTTTTGGATGTCTTCCAGAATCGTCTTTTGACTGTGGTTGCTGACATCCTGGGCTAACACAGCATTCACTAGCCTCAATATTACTAGAGGGGCTTTGAGGATTTTTTAATTTTTTTTTTTTTTTTAACAGGGAGGAGTCACTATTCTGGTTTTGTTGTTTTGGGTTTTTTTTAAACAAAAAAAGCAGTAGAATGGAAATAGCAAATTAAGGACTGATTCACTGACTCCAGCATTTCTCTTGAAACATGTCAGCCATGTGTTATAGTGAGAGGGAGAAAAACCTTCTGGTAGAGACTTTAAAATCAGAAAAAATTTAAAAGTGCCATCCTTTCCTATAAGAAATCTTAAAGTTTAGCCACTTGAAATTATTGCATATGAGTAGAGTGTAACACTCTCCTCAAACTTCAGGTTGGCTGAACTTTTCAAAATAAACAAATTCCTGCTTCATTTCCACTTGCCGATGCACTTAGGAGTAGAAAGCTAGCTGAAGATACGGCTAATTGCAGGTTTACTCAGCCTGTAAGTCATGGTGTATTGGACTGACAGACTACAGCTCTTATTCCTTCCCCCACCTACCATCAGGACCCAGTGAAAAGTAAGCACTTTCACGCTCCCCGGCCAGCAAGATTTTGTAATTCATTTCTGATCCCAATTACATAGCGCATCACATTTTTTCCATTCAACAAAAAGAAAATGGGATGGCTTGGGTGAAATTTAAAGCCTTGCATCCGCCTGACATGGACCACTGGTCCCTGACAGCTCTTCGCACAACATCTGTTCTGCTCATCAGCTGGCCCAGGGCCAGCAATGGCTGCTGCCAGTTAGAAAGGGGAAGACTTTTAAGCAGGAGTGGGAGTAGGAGAGGATCAAGTGCTGTCCTTGGAAGAACTGAAAAAAACATTAAAACCAAAATTAGCAGTAGGTGAAGAAAGGAAATCCTGGCTGATCATCTGGGTCAGCTAGCGTAAGATTCAAGAAACAAGTTAAATCAAGAGTTTAATCAATTTATTTAATGAAAAAAAGGTTCAGTGCAGTAAGAGTCAAGGTGACGCATTCCATAAGAGGAGTAAAAGATGGAAGAGCAAGAAAAAGAAGGTATGATGTCTTCAAACCAATCTTGGCAGCATTTCTTTTTGGAGTTTGAGCTTTCTGGAAGCAAACTATAAATACTCTGGAAAATAAAGGAATTACAGGAGAGAAAAGCGTCGTCTTAAAGCTCTGACACACTTTATAGAGAGCCTTACACTTTGTGAGTATTCTAAGAACTGGTGATGTGGCTGAAAGCTACCACCTTCAGGATCAAAAAACCCCAAACTTACTTTACTTACTCCCTAAGTAAAATAGTGGACCTGACGTTTTTTCCATTCATTGGCTTTCATTGACTTTACTGAATTCACTCTTCAACTACTCAGTGCAGGAAGACATCATTAGTCCATAATAAGAATTTTCCTACTGCAATAGCATCAGACAGGAAGAGAGAACTTCTGTGAGGAGTAGCATGGACAGGAAATATGTACAAGAGTTCAGTGAGCAGATTCACATTGTTTTAAATTAGGAGTGATTTAAGTTATACGACTTGTGGATGACTTTTCTGAATCACATCAACACCATGTGTTTTTCAATGCCTGATGTTAAGCACTTGACATGTTTCTTAATTTATTACTTATGACCTGAGTTAATAGAATGTAACAGCCTTTTAGACAATGATAAAACCCAATTTGTGTCCTCTGAAGAAAATAATGTAGATACAAGCTAAGCTGAAGTACAGTAACTCTTAATTGCAATCTGAGCGTGCACTGAGATAGACCAATAAGTGTGCAGAGAACTTTAATGCTGACAGATACTTGGTACAGGAACCAGGAACAGCACTTCTAGAGTTAAATACATATATTCTACTTCTGCATCTGGGATTAAACTCTTCTTGACAATTCCCTTTGGCTTACATTACTGTACTAGATAAAATTAAAGTCCAAGCAAACATAAGCAGTCTTTTTAAAAAAGAGATGATCTTATACTGTAAGATAATGATTGCCAGCTAATAAAAGTTTAAAGCATTAGCATAGCTGGAAACAGTATTACATGGAGTGATCCCAGTACTGCAACTTACCTCTTCCCTATGATTCTTTATTGGCATACAGAGAATACTCTGAGTCTTATACCCTGTGATCTGGTCAACTTCTGCATTGAATCTTGGATCCTGATACAAGAAAAAAATACAATTATTTGACTGCTTGCCTAAAGACCAGGTCTTTTTCCTCCCTGGTTTAAAGGTTAAGAAAAGTACGATATTTGACTTAACTATTACCCAGGATAAAAAAGGTTCCATTACTAGCTAATAATTATATAAAGTTGTTACTATCAGTGTATTAAAATAACAACAAAAAAGCATTTATGTGGAACATGAGTGCCTGTGGATAAATACAACTGCCAGAAAGAACAAAACCCTAAAACCCTAAAAGAAGCTTTTCTTGAGCCTATACCATCATTATAATAAATTTATATGTGCACTAACCATCCCTAGTATAGCTTTTATCATCAAGAAGAAATTACAGAAATATACTGAAAGACATATGGCCACAGAGGAACAAAGTTTCATGAATGTGGTTAGTGTTTTTGCTTTTACTAGAGATTGCTTGTTTCATTTTTGCAGCTGAATAGTGTTATAAAACTCTGATTTTTTAAAAATCTTACTAAAATAAATCAGACTATTTTTAAAGGCTGCTGTTCTTTCTCTAGTAATTCATTTCAAGCTGAGCATGATAGACTCAATTCAAGAATGAACTATTAAACTATAAGGACAGGTGATGTCCTGCTGGAAACATACTTAGCAAATGTTTAGACAGTTTCTGAGGCAGCAAACAAGTGTTTGTTAAAAATGAAACCATATGAAATCACACTGCTGTTTTTGCTTCTGAAAAAGTCTACTCAGTAATGTTACCTAATTCTGTAAACATGCTCAAATTAACTGAGAGATGATCAATCAGAAGCGGTAATTTTCAGCTCTGTATGCCTTTATTAATTAGTTAATTAAACAGTTAAGTAATTCATTAAAATTTCCATCATCCCTAAATTCAAAGCACAAAATCAGCATATCCAAAGAGCCTGGAATGAAGAGATGTTCAGCTCCTACTCTTTGTGCCTCAGGTATGATAAAATTCTCCAAAGTATTTTTAGTCATAGCACTCCAGTTTTGCAGACAATTACACTCACAATTTCATTAATTTTGGTGCAGAAGTATCTATACAAGCAGAAATGTAAACATTTAAGTGTCCAAAGCTAGAAATGCAAATACTGGTGTGCACATAGCTGGTTAAGATGGGGCTGATATCTGACTGCTAACGTCAAACTTACTTATTTTGATGTTAGCATTCCTCCACCATTATTCATAGCTACATGTTTCTGTATATGCATGTATCTCTAATACATGTATTATAACCAAAAACACTGTGTCAGGTTTGCATCTTGACTGGTTTAAGTCAATATAGCTCCAAATACATATATTAAAATCGCAGTATTACAGCAGCTGATAATATGGCTTTTTCTTTTTTCAAGAATTGTTCAAGATAAATTTTCTTGGCTTACCTCATACGCATTCTTGATGTTCAGAGGCTGGCCTATAGCTGCTACATGACCCACAATGCCCTTGTTCCACTCCAGGCGAATGCAGTTGTTGGAAGCTTCTTCCAGGGTGGAGCCTTCTGCCACGTCAAACAGCCTGCTTACAAGAAACTTCTCATTAGAGCTATCCTCACAGACCAAGAACAGGGAATAGCGATCAGCTGCTATAAGCTCATGGATATGTAGGAAAATTTTATGGCAAAGTGCTGTGACATCTAAGTGACTAGAAATATCTTTCACAAGTTCTAATAGTCTTGAGCACTGATCCCCTGCACTGGTCTCAATCCTTGGAGATTGCAGAGGCATCTGTTCCTTCTTTTCAGACCCGGAGAGGAAGCTCACTGCTCCCACTGAGTCCTTGACGAAAATAGGCCTTAAGGGTCTGTCGAATTCAGAAGCAGAGATTTTCCTCGCTGGCGTCCCAGAGTTGGTGGTCTCAGCACAGGCAGGCTGGTGACAAGCACAGGATTCACTCTGGGACTTGGTTCCCTCCTTGCAGACTGGGATGGTATGAACTCTCTCAGCAAACCATGCATTAACCATTTCTCTGTAAAACAAAAATAAAAATACAGTGAATGATGTAAGTTAAAAATCCTCAGGAACTAATACATATTTGAAGAGGACACTGCAAAGAGGATAACTTTAAACCTTTTTATACAGTGGACATGAGTGCACCTTTAGTGCTCCTCTGTATCAATATTCTTCAATTTTACGCAGCACTTAGCCTAGATGAAGCAGTAATGTTTTATGTCCCATAAAAAGGAAGCTATTTCTGCCTAAAGGAAATACCTGAATAGGGCAGAGGAAGACTGCTTACGCTGTGGCTTTCAGACTATAGAAGATTACAGTTTACACCGTAATTTTGTGCTTGAAAAGTTCTGGTCCTTCCCATTCCTAAGATTTGGATTTCTGTAGAAGATGTATATATATTCATGTGAAGACAAAACTTTCTGTTTTAATTCTGTTTTTTTAGATAATTCCTAACTTTTAAAAAGATTATTTTGAACTTTAATTCTCTCTGTCAAATCACCTACAGCCCCTCCTATTTTTATGTCGCCTATACGCTATTTTTAAGTTAACTTCCCCTGCTCTCTCCAAGTTAATGAAAAACGCTGTTTTGACTCAAAGCACAAAAGTTTTGCTTAAAAACCGTCAGAAAGAAACATGAATATTTCCAAGTCAACTCCCTTGAAAATAATGAAAAGACGGACTGTTTTCATGCATCTCTCCTATTTCGTTTCCTTGCAGATGAAACTCATTGCCTAACTCAACCCAAAATACTGAATAGCCCCAAAATTATATTTTTGAAGAGTTTACCATTAATTAAAAAATGTCACGCATCTCTAGTATTTAACTGTGTGTCTCAAATTAACTTAGCACTAGAATGCCAACCCTAATAATGTCTTCACTAAATACAGTATATCTTGAATTATCCATAAGCACATGTATCATCAATAACATGAGTATACTTTTTCTTATCACTATAATATTTCCTTGTCCAAAATCTGTTGTGGTTTTTTTTTTAAATACAGGGCTTTTTATTTCATTTACTCAGTGTCAAGGATTCCTCACAGCACATGATCTACTCTCAGAAGAAATATTTTTTTCTGAATTACATAATGTATGGGCCTATGAACAGCAAAAACCCTATTAAAAAGTCTGATCTTTTGGAAGCCTTTCATGGTGGTCATGTTTTAAATTTGGGATATTTTTTATTTGCTCAGCAGACCACAGGAATTTCGAGAGTGAAGCTGAATGAAACCATGGAAATTAGTCAGGTTAGTCAGCCGCTGATCGGTTACATGCATCAGTATATGTTAAATATGAAAAGCACTGTACATAGCCTTTTTTTCCTTACAGAACAGCTTCACCTATGTTGTAAAATGTAATACTGCAAGTGTAATTAACCATTAATTCAAAGTAAAGCAATTATTTAAAATCTAAAGTCCACCAATATTATTTTTAATAGCAAGCAATCCACAACAGGAAACTTATTTGTCTTCTATTAGGAAGTTTTGAAAAAGTTTTTCAGATTTTGCCATCACATATCATTTGGAGACCTCAATTGTAGGCAAACATGCTATGAAAAATTGAATTGATTTAGGAAATAGTGCGAGTGTAAAGGGAGCACCTGGGCAAAAGAAAGTCATTATGTTACTGTACCCATTCCACTTGAGAGTGAGCTACCTGGTAATTTTTTTCCCCTCAAAAAACTATGTCTGACTGAGGTAAGTATCACTCAATGTAGCACTGTAAAACCAAATTCTTCTCTTATTCACACCAGTGCAACTCCAAATAAACGGATGATAGGCTATTCTTTATTTTGGCTTCTGTCTGTGTACTGTGGTCCTGATCATGCAAAACCTTACATACATGGTTAATATCATTTATAGCTCCGGTCATCTTCAAGGCTGAATGGTCAATGTGGTTCACAGGATTCACAGGACATTTGTGAATCTTTTGACGATGAGAGTCCAAAACCACTGAATGAAAAGTTGGACACAATTAAGGTGGCGGGAATTTTGCCTCTGAGTTCCACAGAGCTAGGATTTCATTCCATGTTTTTACATTTTTCCATGAAGCTCCTGGAACAGGGCTTGCTGTAGCAATAATACACCTCAATCAACATCTATTATAAATTTCCCAGCAATCTAAAGCTAGTCCAATTACTGGAAACATGGTGCCAGAGAACACAATGAAATTCCATTGTTATTCTGAAAGAGTTTTGGTTCATTGCTTAGCTACTTATTTTTAAAGGAAGTAAGCTCTGCTTTTTAAGTATATTAATAAAAATTACCAATGATCCTTCTTTACTATAGCAGTGATACGTATTTTTTGGTGGAGTTACCTGATCCAAATGTTTCTTGCAGTGAAGAAGCATAAAGAACAATTAATGTATTATTAGAACTTTGACTTTAATAAGATTACTTTATAGTACTTAAACAGGATAAATATTAAATGTGGGAGCCGTGACTATGTATTACTGAAATGCATAATATAGTTTGCATAGGGCAATATCACATCTGCAAAAGCTGTTTCTATGAGAGTCAAAACAAGAAGCTAGCATTTGATAACATTTAGAATTTTCATTTATTAAACTGAATGAGAAAACAGAATAAAAATTTGTGATGAAAATGACCAAAAGTATCCTTAAGATATATAAAAAGCTTAAAATGCAAAAATTTGTAAGTAAACACAGTACAACCTCTAAAATCACTGCTGACAACTCTTGTCATCATGTGTTATGTTATATGTGGATTGTTTTTGTTTTACTCTAATGTTCTCAAGAAAAGAAATTACCTGGAAATTCTAGCTTTTTCTAAGCAAAATTTAGCATCTAGCACTAAGACTGCAGAAGAGAACCTGAAAATGTGAACTGGATGCATTTAAAGCCTCAGACACAAGAAGGTAAATACAGAAAAATCAATAGTTTTAAAAGAAGGCTTGTGACTTGACCCAGTTTCATGATTGTGTGTGCTGACTTGATTTTTGAACATGGAGGACTGGCATTAATGTAAAATAAGATTTAAAAGTAACTGTAATAACCTAGTATCAGATGGAGAGCATTTTTAAACTAGCAAGTGATTAGGCGTGGGAAGCTGTGTACTTTGTCTAGCATGTTTGAAAATGCACAGGCGTGAACCTGTACTATTGCTGAGTGACAGCAATTTGTAGAGCAATTTGATTCACTGCTTATTTACACATCAGGAAAGGAGAATATAAAATGCTATCATTTCACCTAGCTCTGTTTTACACTGAATTTACATACGTGGATGTGTTGATGTAAGATACAAGGCACAGAAAGAATCAGGTACCCTTTGTGGACAAAGCAAAAGCTAAAGCAGAAATCTGGTTTATCAGTTGAAACTTGCCATTTTATTTATTCTGGGGTGTTGTGTAATGATGTCCCCTGGCCTTAATGGTGTAGTAATAGTAATCAGTAAGAACAATGTATTCTGAATTCTAATACCAGTTCTCAAACTGTGGCCATGACATAATTTAGTTTTTACCTTCTTGCCTTTTTTACTATGTAAAGTAAGCATTAATTTATCTATCTCATGGAGATTATTGAGGCATGTGGAACACAACTGTAAAATCTTTCACATGAAAGTAAGTACATTTCTTTAATAAGAACTGACTACTTATTAAGTATCTGCACTATTTATGAAGCACTTTGACATTGAACAGAACTATATGTGGAGCTGCATAATTATGAGTAACATATTCCTGTTCCCCTTTAATGTCTCTTAGATGATGATCTAATAACTTGCCAACATAGTGTGCGATTCTCAAAAAGCTCTGTAGGTTAACAAAACAACAAATCCTTAACTATACTGTTTAAAGCATGGTTTTGAACTTCAAACCATTTAGGCATTTTTATTTGGGCAACAGGAAAGCCGTTCAAATTCAGCTGGAATAAGAACAGTGTTCACTGACCTTTACTAAATGCCTCTTCTAACAAGGAAACTATTTAGCTCCTTCTACTCACACAGTTATACACATGGTGGAAGAACTAGCATTTCACATTAACCAATGTATTCTATTTAAAATGTAGCCGACAAAGTCTTGACATGCATTGGCTTGTTGACACTCAATCCTATTTAACAATGCATGACAAGAAGAGTATTCTTACTAACACAACTACCTTCTCAGCACAGAATTAGCTCAACAGATATCTGATACCAGACTCATAGTGAACCACAAGTGAGGTTACTGGAAATTAGTAAGAAGTGCTATGTATGATTAAGATGTCACTTTGAAAGGACTACAGGAAGAAACAAACACTTGTGACTACTCTATTCATGTGAATAGTCTTCAGTAAGCATTGGCATTGTCAAGAGCTGATTGTAAGGACAAGACCCTTGCTGTAGAAATAAGTTTAGAAGTTGCAGGAGTGTATTAAACAGGAGCAGATACTCATCTGTAGTGATCTACGCAGATAGTTAAAACCAATGCAATGTCTCCATCCCAGCATAGCAATCACTGCATGTTGAGGAGTTACAGGCATCGGCATCCATTCCTCACGAGCTCCATGAATCCTTTACTGCACTATGATCCTTTACTGCAGTATGACCCTCCACTCAAGAAAGCTATAATTTATCCCAGAGTTCATAAACAGGAATAGTTGAATGTGAAGTTACCATTTTTCAGTCACTTCTATCAGCCAAATCCAGTCTTTCCTCTATAAAACACAATTTCAAAGGAGCATGACAATAGCAACTGCTGAATTTGGCTGGTGACATCTCATCAGCAGATGACAAAATTGGAGAGGAATTTTGAAGAGATAGGGATGAGAAAGGAATGAAAATACAATGGCAGGTAAAACATCTGGAGAAAAAAAAAGATTGTGTGATCCTTCCCTCTATAATCACTTGTACACAAGTACACATTATCTGCATTACATGAAAACTCAGGAACTTCAGAGGAATTAAGACTCTTTGGCCCTGATCTGTTAAACACCATACAGAAAGTAGACCTGTCCCTAAAGCAAGAAGTTTTCAATATGAATAGGCAACAAAAATAGAAAATCACTGGGTGAGAAAACAGAGGCACAAAGAAGCGACATGGCTTGAGCCAGGTCATGCAGAAGGGCACAAGTAGACCTGAAGACAACCTCAGGTCTAAGACCTGAAGAGAACCTTGCTGTATTTCCTGTGCCATATGTATCAAACCATGCTGACCTAACACTAATTACTATTCTGCTTATACACTGGGAATATTAAATAATTTATTGTACCCCTCTTTGCCTCATTGTGATTATCTTCAAAATACATAGCATACTTCTCAAAAAAAAAAACGTACCAGTGAAGATGTTTAAAGATGTTAAACAGCCAGATTATAATTGTCTTGCTAACCATGTAACCATGTTATATATGTAAGACCATACTAATGTCAGCATTCAGCAAGTATTTGCTATCTTTGGTCAAAATGTGCAAAAACAGAGCACAAAAGTAATACCGAGATGCAACAATGATAGTATACTGCATCTTACTTATCTTGCACAAAGAATGCATAATAATTACTGTACCATAAAAGTACCGAGTGATGAGTAGCTTTCAGTGAAACAACAAATAATTCCCCATTTTCTCTGTTGCTTATGAATCTTTCATATATACAATGTGTAATGTTTCAGTAGTTGTGTGGACTGTTTTGCTAATTTTTCATTCAAACCAGCAATTACTGATAACACACTTCAGGAGAAGGATTCAATCCAAACTTGCCTACTAAAGAATGCCAGCTTTCAAGTATCTGAATTCCTGTGGCCTAATCCTGCTAGTGTTGTAATCAACAATATTTCAAGCCAAGCTTTGTAACTATTTTCTCAATTGCTTTCCTTCAAATAACCACTAGATGTCTTCAAATTTCTTTCCCGCATCTTGACATAATTTAGACATAGAAATCATTTAAAGCATTAGCAACAAATGAGTTTGAAAGTCGAAGTCACTTGGATATTATACTTGTCTTCACATTTTCTTTCCAGTACTTCCTATTTCATCATCATGTTCTAAGTGTTTTTGTCTCCTTTCTGGGCATGGAAAGATTTAAATAAATGGTATAAAGCCTGATTAGATGGAAACAGTAAACTGACTGTGTTTTCAAACTAACTAAAAAAGTAGAGTGACAAAGACAAAAGGGTTTTTTTTCCTTAAACCCTTTCCAATTATAGTTACTAGAGATGCAATTTCTAACAGTGGTAGGCAAACAGTTTTTGAAGACGAAAAATTACTTAAAGTCGGTGCCAATTTTTTGGCACAACTCAGTCAGATATATCAGCATACATTTAACTTGAAACATGTTAAGTGGCCCCACTGACTTCTGTTTGAATACACATCTAAATTAATCACTGTAATTCTTGATTCAAACCATGCTCATGAAGGAGTGAAGTAACAACTTTTTAGAACTATGAAATCATGTAAATCTTGTCTGAATGCTTATATTATTTTTTAAAACAGGAGGCAGAGGTTGCTTTATTATTTGAAGCAAAAGTATTCAAAATGGAGGACTAACACTAACAGCCTATTCTTGGCTATTTTCAAGTTTTCTTTAACAACCAAACTGCAAGCTTAACTTTTCAGAAGAAAGCTTTCCTCCGTAGAAGGGACTTTCTATTCACACTATAAAGAAAGATAGAATAAATCCTCAGGGACTGAAGGTCAAATTCTAAAACATGACCTTTATTTCTCCTCCAAATGTTTACTTCTTGTTCCAAGCTCAAAAAAAAAAAAAATAACTATGTACCCAACGATTTTGTTGTGAAAGCAACAGGACAATACCAGTGACTTTGGTGAAAGATGGATTAAAAGTTAAGTTCACACCTGCCTGGAGACCTCGTGTAAGTCTTAGGCACCACTTCAGTTCCACTTAAATTCCTAAAATAGGGGTTAAGTAGGACTTAAGTGGTGCAGAGGCTTTGGGATGGCTCTCTGTGCTGGGATGAGTTCACCATAATGCACAAATAAATGGGAAAATATATATCTTTTACTAAGCAAATGTATTTTGTGGCTATATTTTCAGTGCCAGACCTAATGTGAAATTACAACCATTGAGTTATTCACAAGGGCCATTTGAGTAGGGCTTATTTTCTGGCACTTTTAAATAGCTCCTTTTGTATTTAATGCTTTTCTTTTTTCTTTCTTCAAGTAAATCACATAAATGAGAATGCATTCCATACAAATTATGTGTTTCTTTGCCAGTAAGGGAGAGAAAGACCTGTATTCTGTGGTTTTATTAATTATATTTCTTCATGACAAAAGCAAAATGCTTCCTCTTTAATGGTGAAAATGAAAATAAGCGGTAGCATATTAGTTCAGGTCAAGAATGTATTTTCTAAAATTGCTTTGTTTGTAAATCTTGATGCGAATCATATATTCCCACACAATTCAGCTTTAATCTAGCATTCCAATAAGCATGAACATAGAGTACAATGTACTTTATTTGATCTGAAGACATCGTAGGTGATGTATCATGAATGTTACCCCTGTGCAGAGAGCTAGCACAATGTCTACACGCTACGGAAGTCTCACTTCAGCTTCAAAATTAGACTGATTGGTATTTTTATTTTATATATGTAGTCTTTGTCCTAATCCTGTACAAAGACATGAATTTCCTCCTCACATGATGATTCTTCAAGAGATGCCCAACACAAAACTTCCCTGAACTACTGCAATTTAGAAATAAAAGGAAGGTATCTAACTTTTTTGTCTCCCACAGAGGCAATGTATGCCTCAGCCCCACTTTTCTTCCCAGTTGCCAGAAATTTGACCCTGCTCTCTAAAGTCTTCCTGGTAAGAGCAAAAAAAATGGAAATGAGATTTCAAATGCCTATTGGCATTATCAAGAGTACTGTAATATGATAAGAAAGTTACCCTGAAACAAAAGAAGGCAAAAAGGGATGTTAACTGTTAAAGTAGTTCACCCTGTCTTATTTTCTACCTGTCCTCTAAGGTTTTTAATTAATGTATTGTGCATGCCTAGGCCAAACGGTACGTAGTAAAAGCACGTTCTCCTTGTAGCTGCTCAGTACTATCTACTGACTAGTTTATCTTCACACCAAAGACTCTGTGTAGGAGTTCAGGTTATAGGTTTTGGGGAATTAAAGATGTAAATTGCTAGTAGGTGATTTCTTATCGTTTCTCAAATGACAGTTTCTTCCGTCTACACTAATTGCTGTTTTAGACATTGTTTCCAGAATACTCTGGCACACACCTAGCTTTATTTCCAAGAATAAATGCCAAAAATACTTAATCACATTTACAACTTCATGAATGTGGGTAACATTCCTTACCTTCCTGAGTGCTTTTTGAATCAGGAGTTTAAAATATTTTGGGAAGATCTTAATACTTTGCAATTATCAAGAAAGGCATAAGGATATGGATACATCATTTATAAGTGGGACAACTATGGAGATCATTAGACCAACAAGAAAACTTTCCAAGATTTCATAGAAATCGATTTTTTTTCTGTACTTCATTCTCAGAAAAGCTCTGTAAACATCTAATAAAACCAAGTAAGTGGGAGACAATGTTCTGATCCCTGCATTAACACCACTACTTCCTGTGGTTTTCAAGCCATGGTCCAAAGAATCAGTGGGTCTGCAGTCCTGTTGTAAATGCTTCACATACAATAACTTAGAACACCAAGTCCCCTTTCAGCACATTCGAACAATTTGCATAGGATTCTGTGCCGCCACTGGAAAACTGTTAGGAGTCCTTCAATCATCAAAGTTTAAAACCCACTGCCTACTTACCGAGGTCATGTTAGGGATGAATATGGCTCATACCTGTATATTTTTAGGATTTTTTTTTGTATGTCAGTAATATCTTTTTAAGAAAAAACACAGGCCAAAGCACATTTCAATGCAGAAAATCTTCAATAGCTCTATCTTTGATAATCTGAATTTTCATACACTTGCTCCAAAAATTAATTTTCTTTCAATCAGAAAAAATTAAGCACATATATATTACCAAACAAAACAATGACATAATGCATATGACATATAATATTTATGAGATTAAACATCAAATAGCCAGCTCAAAATGAAAGACATTTTTAAAAAGCCCTCTAGACACAGATATTAGAAGGCAAATGTCCTAAGTAATTTAGTACTGCAGGCAGCCCCTTACAAACTGATTGTCCACCAGCCATCAAGAAGAAAAAAAACGAAACAACTGTACTTGAGTTTTTTCAAAGTAATAAATGTAATTGATATATCCAAGTTGTGCAATCTCTGGATTCTAGCAAAGTACAGTTTCCCAGTAAACGCCACTTCTGGAATCCTCAGTGAAGTGCTATGAAGTACCATGCTGTTAAGGACATTTATTTTTCCAAATACAACCCCACCTTAATTCATTTGTAAATATTTCCCAACCCTGCTAATAAGCCAAGATGTATTTATAACAAAATAATCTTATTTCTAATGAAAGGCATACAAGACTTGGGTTAATAATTTGTATCTATCATGCCATACATTTAGGAAACCAGACAAAATCTGCCTGGAACAATGCAGTTGCCTCTAACCGAGAGGAGAATTTTTACTTTGGCTGTTTTGGCAGTCTGCGGCTTCTGATTGCAAAGAGCACTAAGAGAGAATCACTCCTGTATTTTTAAGAGTAAGGAGAAACAGGAAGTCAGAAATACAGAAGTATTCCATAGGGGGTTAAAATAAGTATGATGTTTGAACATGACAATGAATGGATTTTTTTTAAAAGGAACATAAAAAGATAAAACTTCAGGAAGACAAAAAGGGTAACGAATCAGCCGTAAATGCAGTACAGTTTTGTGACAAAAAATGCTGCAGATTATGCCTTTATAACGTCTAGCTAGAACAATTATATTTGTAGCAGCAGCTACAAAGAGCCTTTAACAACAGTATGGGTAAACATAAGACACAATCTAAAAGAATCATTTTACTTCAACATGTTTCTACTTTCTGGGAAGCCAGAATATGATAGGCAATTCTAAAACTTTGAAAGGGGAAGAATAACAAGAGGAGCTGAAAAAAAAGGAATAAAATAAATAGCTTAAATTTAGTAGGAGCTAGGCATTTAGAAACTCTTGAACGCGTAAGACAAAGTCTCCAGCCAGAAGGTTTGTCAACCAGCACGCTGTATCACTAAGTGAACCAAATTCATCTCGTCACTGAGTGTGCTGGTGACACACTTCCTCTTTGTTGTTCTGCACTTTGATCATACTGTAGCAACATTTCATGGATAATAGCTATTTATATTATCTCTGTATGCCACTTGTCTCCCTTGGTACAAAATAAAGTAATAAATAACTGATTCTGTAGCTTCCTACTCATGGGATCACAGTTTATTCACATACTCGGAGGGAGCAATTTAAAGGTATTCACCTGGATTACATGCTTGTAGGATAGCAACCTTGCGCTGTACAGGTGGAAGTCAATCAAAATAGCTTTATCACAGAATATGTCACTCCACCTAGCCATCAAAGACTTGAGGAAGGCAGTAATGTGGCCTGCCCGTAGATGCTATCAACCTCGAGGCGTTGCAGGATCAAAATACAAGGTGTAAGCCATTTGTATATACTTATCTTCTACAACACATTTTAGGGAAGAGTAGGAAAGCAGGTGCAAATTTGTTAAGTAGATGACCTGCAGCCCTTCTCCCCAAGAATCCAGAGTATGGTTTGGGGAGCCTAGTGACTCTAACAGTTGCCACGTTATGAACAATAGTTAATACAAACTAATTGTGAATAAAAAGAAATGTTTTCTTTTAAAGTTTTAAATGTTTTCTTTTTTTTTCACCTTGCCAGAAAATATAATTTTTATTTAAAACATGAAAACAGATACTAATATCAGTGACCTATGCAAAATGGAACAAGAGATAATTCAATGACTATATGAGATGATGTGACTCCCATGCTTAAAAAAACCCAACAAAACAAATCTGCAGGCATAAGACCACTCAAAGTATTTATTTCATAAGTATTATTTAGACATATAATTAAAACATTTTTTGTGGGAATCACCAAAAGAACTATTGTATAAAACACTATGGGAATTAATTAATTGCAGGAAAAAAAAATATTTAATACCTATCATAAAATTGCTAAATTAGGTTCTGATTCAAAGCTCATTACTTTGTGGAAAGGGCTTGTATTACTCTGTAATAAATGGTTGAGCTGGTTATCTTTTCCTATTCCTGTGTATAAGTATTTGAGAAACAGCTACAGAAACTATCTTTATCCATTAGCAATTGTGCCTCGCAATGTGAAGTAGAATATGCCTCTGTGCGCCACAAAATACCAAGTTAACTAACTTCTTGGTCTATTGCTTTTAGGACCTGTGAGGACTTTGGCATAATATGAAGCAAAACAAAAAATCAGAAGCAGTAAATTAAGATTAGAAAACAGTTGAAACTAGTTCAAGGAACGCTGCTTTACTTGACAGAGTAAATATAATGCTAAGTAACAAAACAACAGCATAGTCTTTGTTCAATGTATTGCTGTTGTACAAATATTCAACTAAAACAAAGCATGGCATTAAATTTTAGGGTTTTTCTCTTTTCAAGTTCTAAATAACACTACAATGTAGAACGTTAAACCTTTTTACAAAGTACATTAGTTCTTTCAAACTGCTCAGCTTTACAGGATATCATTTTAGTGACTAAAATTTGAACCAACATATAGTCAAGTAACTTGTCATTTGTTTTTTCAAATACAAACTTACATATAAAAGAGGTATTCCTTATGACATAGTTATAGTTTTCTATTTATATGGTAAAGACAAAAAAAAACATTCCATGCAAGACAGCAGAGAAAAGAGTTTTGAGACAAATGCAATGTTTCCTTCACTTCAAAAACATGACAGAATTGTTGCCAAGCCAGAACTCAAAGTCAACAGTTTTTCTGCAAAACCCTCACTAAATGCAGAGGCATTGCCGTCATAGAGACATGACTGAATTGTATTTTGTGAACTACTGCTCATTTCAGACCCACACAAACACGAAACTGTCTCAGCATTGGGGGGGGGGGGGGGAGACTAACCAAACCTCTCCATGGGGAAAACAAATCTGACACAGCGGTTACTATTAATTAGCATTCCTATTTGTTCAATACTACTTCCAGTTTCCAAAGGAAGTGTGACATGCTGAACTAATAAAATGCTACTTCTCAAAGCTGCTAACACCCTGTTTCCTGGTCAAACAAGCTACCCTTCAGTTACACACCATGCACTAGTGTTCTGGAGAGTATCAAGGTTAACTACTTCCATCTATGCATCCTACACCTAGGCACAGCCTTTTTTTTAAAAATCAACATTTAAAAGACATTTTTAAAGGCATTTTTATTATTCTTCTGTTAAATGAAGCTAAGGAAGAAGCAGCAGAAGAAAGGGGACTGCATGACAGATGGTCACAAGAAAGCAGGTGACCCCTGAAGCTTTCTAGCTTGCTGCGAGTCAATTATTAATGGGGATTTCTCTTCTTACCGCCCCATCCCATGCAGAGAGGAGCAGCAGCAAAACCTCATTCAGAATGCATCCATCCCAGCTAAGTGACTTGAGAAAGAAGTAGATCGGCAGCGGTGAGCAGATGGTGCAAGCGGCTCAGGAACAGGAAAGGAGCGGAGAGAAGCGAGCCCGCAGAGACGGCGTGTCCGAGGAACAAACCGCAGGACTTACTAACCCGAGCTCTCCACTAAGATATACCGTGGGAGTTGCAGATCGCCTGTGCTCTGCATCCCCACTGCTTTGTTTATCGGAAAATATTCAAAATGGAAACCTGACTCCACTTCTAAAAATAGCCGAATTTACTCGATTTCAACTTGAAGTCCCACTGCTGAAGTGTGACAACGGTGAGCAAATACCTCGTCTTATCTCCAAAAGGCAGCATGTCAAGCCAGGGGAAAAAAAGCCCAGACGAGCTCTTCAGGTCTTTACATCAGGTTCCCGGCAAGAACTACCACCAAGGAAAGACGAGCGCGGAGAAGCCGCCCCCGGCGCGGGGCGCCCGCCCGCGCTGCCGGCCCCGCGCTGCCCCCTGCCGGGGCGCCTGCCCCCGCGCTGCGGCCCTCCGCGCCTGCCGCCGCGCTTTCTGCCCCCGCCCGCAGCCATCCCCTGCCTGCTGACCTTCCACGGGGGCTTCAGCCCCGCTTCCCGCCCTCCCGCAGCCCCGGGGCGGCACGGCGTCCCCAGCTGCGGGAGCCCGCTCCCCTCAGCGTCTGCGCTCCGGTTACGGCACCCTGAGGTGCTCGCCCCACAGGACAGACCCCCGCGTCCCCCTCCTCGGGCGGAGCTCTGGTCTCGAATGCACCGCGTACGGCTTCAGCGGCCGCTCACGGCTCGTCAGCTCCCTTGGCACTTGACCCACTGCCCGCTCCGTCCGGTGGCCGCCGAGTTGTCAAAAAGGTGACAAGCCCACAGGGCGACTGAGCTCTTCAAGAGCAGCGCTTTGTTTTGAGATTACTAAGTAATGACATAACCCGCCCTCCCGAAGAGATTAGATGTTATCTGAGGCTTCGACATATTTCTATCTAGTTTGCAGGGTAGGGAAAAAATACATTGCTTGCTACTCACGAGAAGTTGACTATGTCTGTTTTAAACCAAGGAGAACACAAAGCAAATAAAAGCCCCGGGCAGGGAGCTCCGCGGCTGGGACAGCCTCATAGATCTGCGAGCGCTCGGCTGGCGTTGCCGGGCTGAAGCTACCCCGCAGCAAAGCGGCGGCGGGCCGGGGGAAGAATGCGAAAGCCCGCGGCGCTCCGCGGAGAAGCGCCTGCATGTGCACTGCGGAGCTGCTCCTGCTGCTTGGTTTCAGTTTTTGCTGTTTCGAGAGTGGGGGCGGCGGGGGGGGTCGCTTTTTTCTTTTATTTTCTCTGGAGACAGCAACGGGAAATGAAAGAGCGACCTTTTGCTGGGAAGAAAGGATCTGCCTTTACCCGCCGCCGCTCCGGTCTTACCTTGTAGCTTTCCTAACAAAGTAAGAGCGCGTAAAGTCGCCGTGATCGTCCAGCCACGCTTCCACCGCTTCCTGCTCCGGCGGGGGGGGGCAGCTGCGCTCCATGCTCCGCGCGGCCGCTCCCGCCGCCGCTCTGCCTCCTCCTGCCGCTGCTGTCGTTGATTTCCCCCCTCCCGGCCCTCCTCCTGCTGCCGATGCCCTCGGCCCGGCGCGGGGCCGGCTCCTCCCCGCCGCCTTCGCCCCGCTCCCAGGTGCGCGGGCGGCAGGAAGCCCGGCGTCCGGCCCCAGCGCCGCGCCGGCGGCACCTCAGCGCATCCCCGGCCCGGCCGCCTGTCCCGCAGCGCACAGCCGGCTCCACCTCCACCGCGGCCCCGCAGCGCCCCGGGGGGCTGCCGCGCCCCGGCCCCGCCCCGCCCCGCCCGGCCCGGCCCCGCCGCGGGGGCACTGGCGGGAGCCCCCGGGCCCGGCGCTGGCGATGCCCAGCGCGGCGGTGGTGGAGGGCAGGCGGGAGGGAGGCAGAAGGAGGCGTTTGTGTGCGCGGCCCGGGGCTGGCGGCTCTTCTGCGCCGAGGCTGACCTGGAGCAGTTGGCCCAGGCAGTCCCCGCGGGGCTGGGGAAAAAAAGAAAAGCCATGAAAAAGTAAATTGTTCTCCCGGAGTCAGGCAAAGGGATTTTTCTCCCCCGGCCCCACTTCACAGTTACTTTCTTTTCAAGGTATGGCCTGTTTCAGCTTGCTTTTCGAAAAAGTGGTAATTGGATGGCACTTCGGAGTATTTCACTGTTGGGTGTCAATATATGGTCTTTGATAGACCTCAGCCTGGATACAAGTACTAAAGCCCTGTTTTTTCAATCCTTCATGCCTACAGGGAGGCTTTCAGATCCATTTTAGACATTTAATAAGCACAGCCTAGCTTTAAAGATGCTCCAGACTCACAGCTCCTACTTTCTCTAATATTAGACAGCTAGGATTGAAATTTTGGTTAATGCTGAGCATCGCTTTCATGTATTGTAGTTCCATTTTAAGATATGCATGTGCACACATTTATAATTATTGATAATCTGCATTCATAAAAGACCATGCACAAAGTGTGATGCACACGTAGGGTTTCCTGTGTCGTCACATGCAGTATCTCTGAGGGCAAGATATGAGTAACAAATAGCAGCATGTTTCAGGGGAAAGGGATATACAGGGTCTTTAAAATTATTCTCCTGTGTAATCAGTTGAGAAATACCATATAAGATATTTTCTCCTACTCTTAAACCCCTTTCAGTGTGTGCAAGGCAGCGCGCTTCAGATGATAGAGCAGACATCCTTGCACACCTTAGCAATTTTTTTACACTGCTTATGTAGACTCGACTTAGAGACTCGACTTGCAGAGAGGTGGGATTCTGCAGCCTGAGAAGGGGCAGCAGCAGGAACTTCACAGCAAAGAGATTAAGAGCCTGTCCATGAGCTTGGGGGAAAAATTTTCTCTTCTGTGTCTTTGTGTCACATCTGTGCATAACACTCACTTAGACATATGTGTCATTTGGCTATAAGAATTTGTGTGTAATATGAGGCACGCAGAAAAGGAAGTTTTACATGAACATTACTCTATTATAAAAGGAATCTCAGGATAAATGTGCATGGTGACCAAAGAGCAAATGTGAAGATGAAGTATAAACCAGTTAAGACATGCTGCAAGAGTCCAGCCGCTATTCAAGGCAAAGAGAAATCTTTCAGCAGGGAAATAGAGAATTACCAAGCAAACTGCATAAACAGACAACATAGCAATAAATTAAACCGATGTTTAGTGTCCAAACCTGGAAAGTGTGGTATATTAGAAAAAAGAAAATAAACCTGTCATAGATTTCTAAATTAACCGTTTCATTTCAGGAAAAGGGTTTTGAGGCTCCAATAGACATGGCAATAAAAGCTTCTAAGCTAGGCAAAGCTTTTGGAAAATAACACTATGTTAGAATGCTTCAGAAGTATAACAGAAACGTAAAACATACAATTCTAAAATACAGGTTTTATAAATATCTGAAATGCCGTTCCCTGAATGGTCTCATATGGAATATTGATTATAGTACTGCTCATCCCATCTCAAAAAGCAATTGCAGAATTATCAGAGGTGATCTAGACAGGAAAAACAAGAACAACCAAACACATGGAAATATCTTTTCTGTAAAGAGGCAGAAAGAGTTTGTTTACAAAAGGATGAATACAAACATATAATTTGATTACTGGTATTTAAAAAGTAAGACAGGATTTTCTCTCTGTCTCATACGAGAATAACAAGGTAATGGTCAATGAAATTATGTCAGCTGCAATACATAGCGTCTCATTTCATGTAATTAGGAGTAGCACTAATAGCAATAAGCATTTATACTGTAGTAACATCCAGTAAGCCCCAGTCAAGAACAGATATTGTACTGAGCACTGTAAACGTGTAATATTAAATACAGGGCTAGCTGAGAAGCAGGCAGTATCCCTGTACTTCATGCCACAAGGTACTGGGACCCTCGTGTGAAGCTGCCTTTACTGTGGGCAGCTGCCCAGGCTGGGCCAGTATACGTATGACAGTGTACCAAAGGAGGGGGAAGCTGGGCAGTGCAACAGCCTTGTGCGCTTTGCTCGGGGCTGACAGCCCTGCCATTATTTAGCCTACAGATAAGAATCAGTAAAGCCAATGCAAATTATTATCTTCCTGTGAATTCAATGGCAAAACAGCAGTTCAAAAGATTGCTACCCAAGCAAAGAATAGCACAGTCTTTCCCAAAAGAAATAAAAATGGAACAGTTGGGGGAAAAAGGGGATACTTTCTCCGTATCCGATGAATTTCCATGAATAATAATGAACATGTTGTTTTCATTTTTAAGGTGACAGGAGGGGATGAAGGCCAAGCATAACAAAGTGAATGGTAAAAGTGGAAAAAGTCTTCCATAATTTTGGCTTTGAAAGTGCTCTGAAAAAGCTCCCTGTATCTTAGCTCACGCCCAGCTTTCCAGTTTGTTTCCAGAACTCAGATGGCAGAATTGATGTGCAGTAGCTATAAACCTGAGAAGGATTTGTAGTAATGACATACAAATAAATATGTCCGGTTCAAGTTTAAAAGCTGCTTGTGGCAAAGCAGTATGCTTGAGAGTTCAGTATAGAAGCCAGGATGCTTTTCCAGCAGTAGGCCATTCTATAGCAGGACTGGTGACAGAAAAGCTTTTTAGCTGAAGCCTTTCATTTGTATGTTTTGCATTGTCATGTAAGGAGATAAGAAACGTGGGGGTTTTTTTATGTCCAAGGCACATAGATAAATTAGAAATGCTGCTAACTCATGATAATTAATAAGAACAAATATGGAAGTATGTAATCAGAGGAGAAGTATTTTTGTGATATTTTATGCTCAAAGAACTCTACATTTATTTAAACTTATTTGAAAGTAATTTATTTCTATAACGTCTCCCTTTAAAAGAGAAAATAAGGTTTCAAATGTCACCATAGTTGACTTATTTGTCTGACTTACTCATTACATGAATTGGAGCAGCATTTAGCTTTGCTAAGAAGTGGGAATTGGCTGTCTTTCTACCATCCCTTAAATCTGGAGCCATTTTGGCTCCTAAAACAAGTTTAGGGCTGTACTATATTGCCAGTGAGGCTAGAATATGATAAGGTAGAGGAAACTATTCCGCTTCTTTATTAGCCAGCACTTTGACACACACATGCAAACACACACGCAGTGGAAGAATTCTAATATTAGTAAAGCAAGTTTCCATTTCCCTTCCATTATTTAAGTTGCATAGAGAGAGTGAAATCAAAGAGAGCAACCCAAATCCAATTCATTTAAAATCTAATTGTTACTTTAGTGATGAAAATACTAAATCATGAGAATGTCTTATCAGTTTATTCTCTCAGTCTTTTCCAAATAATAACTGGAAATACTTCCCAAATAAACATAGCTATGCAGAGCTGCTCACTCATTGCATAACCTGCCTTCTCCTCTGGGATAACATTGCATATGTCCTACAGGAAGCGATGTAAAATAGTAGCTTCCTCCTATTTTGATTTGAATGTGATTGAGCATTTGCGTCAATCAAAGTACCATGTGAAATTATTGTTAACCTCAGGAAAGCAGCAGCTTCTCAAAGTTGTTTGTAATACACAGACATTTGTCTGGAAAATACTGTCTGACTCCTGAAAAATGTAATTTAGAATTTGAGTTTAGCATATTAACATTTAATATTTCAGCCGACCAGTATGCTGAAATTTTAACCTTTTCTACTTTGTATTGGAAGTCTCAGGATAAATTTGAAGACTGTACCAAGTCTCTCTCTTTCTCAGCCTTCTCTCCTTTAAGCTAAGTAGTGCCACGTCTTTCAACTCTTCTTTGAACTTCATGTTTTCCAGCCCTCTGATCATTTTTTTTCACTTTGGACGTTTCCCAGATTGTCTCTACCATTCCTGCAGTATCACACCAAGCTAGGATCAAGTCATCCAGTTGAATGCATATCAATATTAAATGAAGTAGAAGGGATATTTTGGGCACCTTGCAGGCTATATTCCTGCTAATACAGTCATCCTTGGATATGCCTTCTTGGCAACAGCCTGATATTGTTGACTTGTGACCGACTGTACTTTCTGTTCCCTTTTTCTAAATACTTGCTATGTAGTCAGGTGTTGCCTGTGTACCTGCTTACTTCTGCCTAACTATTTTCTTGCTTTTGAACCTTTTTAATTTCATCCTGTGCTTGCAATCCATTTCTCCAATTTATCAAGATTATTTTGAATTCTATGCCTGTCTTCCAATGTGTACTTGGCCTCACGAAGCTTAGTGCAAATTTGCCGAAGGGCCTAGGTCTGGGCAGTGATTGGGTATGGTGCAGGTAGGTGAAATTGTAGGTGGACTTCTCAGCGTCATTGCTGGTTTAGCTAGCTAGAGCTTCAGGTGCCTACGTGCTAGAAGCACATCTTCAGTGAACATGCAGACACAGCCCTGATCTAAGTAGGGAGATTACGACATGGTTGTATTATGTGGAATAACAACAAATGCAATGCATTGACTGGTTCAAATGGGCTATGATCCCCGGTAACTCTGTGCCCACGTAGTCCATTTTCAGTTGCATTCAGCAGAACCTTCTGGGCTTCTGACATGTTGAAAATTGAAGCTGTGATCAAGCTGTTCTTTCTTTTAATGTATACAGAGAGTTTGGCAGAGCTTAAATAGGAGGTAGTAGGTAAGTAGGAAACTTGTGTAGGCCAGATTTCATTCCAGGCCTTTCTCAAGTGCATAACAAACCCTTGTTTTATTTACATGATACATAGCTTACTTTTAAAGAGCTTTTTAGCAACTACTGGCTAGTTAGTTATTTTCAGTTAGCAGTTGCTCTTATTAGTACTTTTACTAGTAATTGTGATTTTGAATTGAAGTATCGGTTTTGTACTTAGATTTACACGTAATTATGAAGTGAAATTATAAGGGACTTTTTTCCCTAATTGTGATTGTTGAGAGAAGGAGACTCAGTGATGAGCTATATAAATCAAAGATTAGTCAGATGTTTTCAAGTACATATCCTTGCAATTTGGACCATACTGTTTAGGATTGTATGGGCTGCTTAAGCATGTGTGAGAAGGAGAACCCTGACTCCACTGGAGTAGTGCAATAGCTTTCACTCATGTCAATGGATCCAGAATTTAATTCAATTCACATCTTCAATCTCTCTCTGCATTCTCGATTGACAGTTATAAAGAGGTGCCCCAGTGCCCAGTAGCTAAAGGCATCTTTCCCACCACCATACAGCTCTATGCTATTCTTCTCTTTCATGTTTCTTAAACATAATGCTGCTTCACTTGAGGCTTTGCAGCTGATGAATTCTGTATCTGCAGAAGAGAGCAGGATACGTATCAAAATTTGTCGCGGATCTGACCAGCATTGGCACAGTGGGCAGCAGGATGTACAGCTCAATGTATTCTGCTGTGAGTATTTGCATAACACAGCATGCCAGAAATGGAACACAGAGGGAATACTCTTGTGGGGGAAAACAAGAAGTAAATCCACAGCAGTTTGAAATACATTACTCTTACGATGATCACCTCATGTTTTCCTAATAAAAGGCCATGGAATCTCACCCAGCAATTCAGCATTAATGCAAGGTTTTAGAAGGACTATTGGTTTTATATAGGGATTCAAATCCAACACGTCCCCGAGTATGTTGTTTACACAGTTAGTTTTCCTTGCTGGTGAACGTTTCTGCTGGTTTTCCTTTGCATTTATCTGCCTTCAGTAGCATGTATGGAGCCTATTGCATTTTTTTCCAACAGATTAGAAAGCCATCTACTATCCCATTTCTGTATTCGTAGACCATAATTCTTTGTTAAACTTCTCACATATGAACCTAACAATTGGAGTTTCTAAAGACTCCCTATCATCACAAACTATTAGTATTGTTTCTCTCAGTAGAGCCCTTGGTTTTCTGGAGATGTTTTTTTCAGCACATTTTCTCAGTAATGATCTCTCTGAAACCACAGAGAGGTGTAATAGCACAACAACGCCTACCAGCTATCCCCCATCTTGTACAGTAAGAATAACTTTTGCCTACAGTTTGCTCTGAGAACGCGTGTCTGCTTGGGTCTACTATTACTGTTTCTTTCTTTTCAGAGTCACTGCTTTTCACAAAATAATTTTCCATCTTGGACATCAGACCAATTTTCTTTGTTCTTTTAATAAACAACTTTGTCTTCTCTGTGTTAAAATGTAGTCCAGACCTTAGTAAGTGATCTTAGTTGGTCTATATTAGTGGCCTGTCCTTCCCATTATTTATCACTCTATAACTTTTTGTAATTTGCAGCTTTTTCCAGCAATAATTTTATATTTTTGTTCAGATCATTCAGTATGGTTTGGGTCCATTTGGTATGGACCACAGTGATATTATACATTGCTGGGGTTTTTACCAAAAGTGCTGTAAGGTTGTGAGCCAAAGCCCTACAGAAATCTTACAGAAGTTTCCTTTATCAAACTAATTCATAATCTCATGGGAAAATAGGAAGTTAGTTTTTTTTCTGACAAAACTCATTTTCTATGTTGACTGGCATTAATTGTACTATCATCCTTTAATTGTACACTGATTGCTTCCTGTACCAGCCTTTCCATCAGTTTTCCTGACATTGATGTCAGGCAAAATGATCTGCAATTTCCTTATTAAATAATGGAACAATGCTTGCTTCTCCTCTGTCTTACGGAATTCGCATGGGATTTCAAGACATGTTTTTCTTAGTTTGTTTCTTTTTAATTTTATCTTACTGAGGTTTAGGGTTAATACCTGTTAAACAGGTATTATTTTACTTCCTGATATTTTGGAATCTTAGTAGTGAACATAGGAATTTCTGCTTCAATAGATCACATGACGAATATTTGAGTGGCATAGAGCTGGTTAATCTTTCCGGTACTGTTTGTTACTATCACTATGAAATCTTCATAACCCAGGATATAACATTCACAAAAGTGTATATGCAGTTAATTTCGTTGTTTTCTGTCTTACCATAATGAGTAAAACTGCTGTTTAGTCATTGCCCTGGAAATTCTGTGAGGCATCTGCTGTACACTAAGGTGCCCAGAAAATTTGTATCACAGTGCAGTCCTGCTGCAAGTAGATAAAAGTAATAAATTTGGCTAGTGCCAAATTTAAAGCATTTTATGAATCTAAAATTATACTTTCTCACTGACATTATTTACTTCGAGTAATAGAAGACTTGATCTTGTCCAGACCCCAAAGTAATTAAACTGTTGAACATTTCCTATTGATCTATGTGGAAGACATTTTTGAAAGATGAGGTGTTCCTTTGACCCAGCTTGCACTGTACTTAACTGAATAAATTAATTCTTTTTGACCCATTAGGAAGAAACATACTTTAGTAAAACTGTGATCTGATTTACCCATGAGAACAAACATCATTGGTATTCTATATGCATCACTGGTTCTGGAAAAATAATTATGAATGAAAATGATCGCTATACTTTCTAAAGACCACAACTGGAGTCAGGACTTCTTTGTAGTGGAAGCTGTACCACAAATATATCTCTTGCTTGGGTGGGTATGTCATCAAATATTCACTTTTTTTTTTTAATTTATGGAAGGGGGGGGGGGAATGGAGGTTTGTACCCAGTCCAATACAGAGCCTACAAGTAAACACAGAATATATCACTGACGTATTATGCAGTGGGCATAAAAATTGTTTTCAGGGCATTTTAGGAATGCACAGGCCTATTCTGGTAATTAAGTAAAGCATTAATCTGTGATTGTGAAAGATCAACAAAAAATTGAACAGTAAACTAGGTGAATAGAGAGATTACTTAGGAATAACATTGATATTATAACCTAAAGGTATAACCACAAAATCTTCATTGTTCTGAAGAAGCAAGGAAACATGTAAGAGATTAGTTTGTAACTAAGGCTAATGGCAGCACTGCAAAATGAATATATTGGGCTTGTATGGCATTTTAATTACACTCAAGAACAAAATGTGTAAGAACAGTCAGATTGAAAAGAGGTTGTTATACTTGAGTGTGTGTCTATTTCTGGATCCCATTTCATTTTTTTCGGAGGGGTATGGCATACTCAGGATCCTTCCATTTTCTCCTTCAGTTTTCATGCCTATCGCTCAAGACATCTGTGGTGTAGACATTTGTTCAGCCAAGGGAGACTGAATGAGTGTATTCACAACGTACCATTGCTGATCCCAAATCAGCTGCAACCTGATGAAGAGGTGTTCCCCACAGTGGCTGTTCCTGCTGCCTCATCTCTTTTTTTTTAAGCTTTGGCTGACCTGAGGACCTGGAGACTTCAAAACCTTTTGATACTAGGTAACTAGTTTCTGTCTGGTAAATAAAAGAAGAAAACTATTAGAGCAAATCCGTGAAATGGATCTTTAGACTCTCCCATGAAATAGCTTGGGGTCAGCACTGCTCTGCCTTCCTGAAGAAGTGAAGCTGTATTTCTCAGGAAAATAGTGAGTGATCCAAGAGCTACCAGCTCCAAATTGTCATGGCTACCTATCTTTTCACACTCAGTGCCCCGTTTGTGAAATTGCTACTTACATTTCATCACTGGCAGGTTGCACACTGTTAGGTTTCTGAGGCAGGGGTTGTCCATGGCCATGTGTTTCTGCAGCATTTAGCATAGTCGGTACTTCCCGTGCTGCTGTAAAACCAATACAAATGACAAAGTAAAACAATTTTTGCTGGAACCCAAATACCATTTGCATTTCTTAAAAGCTTTTCTATTAACCAGTGTCCCCCCATTAGATCCGTGAGGACAGCAATAGTTGTCACTGGTCCTATACTACAAATGGCTATAACAAAGTGGAAAGATTATGTAATTTGACTTAGGCTGTAGAAAAAGTTTGTCATAGCTAAAATTACATCAGATGAGTCACTTGGTTTTAGTATTGCGTTTAGTCTTCTAAACTACTGGGGAGCTGATTTTTAATCTATCTGTGCTTTCTATAGCTATGGAGGTTACACAGCTACTTCTGGCAGCTTATACCATGCCTTAGGAGACACAGTTATGTCAACAGCGTGTTGCGGGCTGCAAGTGACACTGCCCGATTCTCAAACGTGGCAGACCTTGATTTGATGTCTTTGCTCCCAAATGGATAACGTGAGCATCTGAAAACAGCACATACCTCAGGTGACTGCCTGATCTGCTGGCCTGTGGGCTCGTGGTGAAGGAGAAACGCAGCCACTCAGCCCTGAAAACAGGTAGCTGGCTCATCCCTGAGCGGGGCCAAGCCCATAGGGGTACTCTGAGGGAGCTCGGCAATAGGCAGTTCTGGAGTATAACAGGGATTTAGTGTCTGAATGCGACACCGGTATGGATGTAGGTGACTCTGTTCATGTCTTTAAGCAGTCAGTTAGATACCTTGGGATTTAAAATGCCAGCAGTGCCGTATGTAAGTACTCCTGGAAGTTGCAGCCAAGCATCAGTGACAGCTACCTGGGATTTTTCACTTTAAAAATCTAGTCATAAATTTCTTTTGGTAGAATATGAAAATGTGAACTGTGGCTTTCATCCTTCAAAAGTAAAAAGTCTCACATCCAATAAAGGAGGCAAGTACCTGCATGTTAGCTGTTGTGGCACCACACTTTTAAGGCCTTCAGTGTAGATTTTAGACCAGGGGAGAATCAAACTGTGTGAGAACGAAGCTGCCAGAAAGAGCTAGGTACATGGGGACAGCAATACAGAAATAAGCACATAATTTTGCTAAACTGTTCCAGTTCGGAACAACAATATTAAGGAGACTCTTGATGAGCCTAAAACTCCATCCAGCTGCTTGCGAGCTACCGGCTGCACCTGACATTCCTGTTTTCCGGCTGCAAAGTGTGGTCTCTTTTTAGAAACACGAAGAAAAAACATTTAATTTTTATTTGAGCTTATTGAGTTTATTTTAATTTTATTTATTTCCCAAGTAAAATGGTTATGTGGAAACAGAAGTTCATGTGGTGTTCTCACGGCTTGAATAAGAATATAAGCACCCTTGAGGAAATGGAACGTGACGCAGCATGGGCCAGCCTGCGAGGACAGCTGAGTGCTTGCAGGCTACGGCCTGGCTTCTCCAGTTCATCATGCACCAAACACATACTTATCCCCTGCTATTTTCCTCCTGTCCATACGAGACTGGATAACAGAGGTGCAAAATGGACTGAAAGGCAGGATTTTTGTGTGTGTGGTACATGGCCTTTATCTGTTATTTTGTTTTCCTTTGTTAGTGATCTAGAAGAGGGACTTTCTGTGTTTTATAGGAATTTTATGCTACCTAGAGCGCATGGTAAACACTGCCAGTTCAGTGATATTAACACATAAAAGCATGTGCAGAAAAGTATTGCAGTACTGGACTTCAATACATTTATACAGACTTCGGATTCATTTATACTGTGTGATCTGAATTTGCAGTGCATACATTTTGATTATAACTGCCAAAATCTGTTTTATCTTTGACAGCTGACTTTATGGGTTTTGTGAAGAAAAACCACTGCTGATTAAATTTGCATTGGCAGGATTGGATTCTGTATTTACAGGAAAACGGCTACTGCAGCCCCCCTGAATCACATATCTTCCTCCAATCTTACTTTATGGTCCTGAAAACCCAGGATGAATTGGGAAACATTTGCCACTGTATGTTCTTTCAGTGTAAAGGAAATCCAATGTGTTATTGATAATTGACCAGAATAGTTCTTTTGATAAATTTACATCTTCTATCAATCTGCTGTTTAAGTGTCTTTCAGACGTGGATTGATTTATCTTTCCAGCATTTCTGTCTTAGGCAAAATCTTTTTGTTAGTTTATAGGAGATAAATCACAGCTATTCCCTTTAGTTTCTTAGTGGCTGACTCTTAATTTCTTGATCTCTGTCTGTGTGCGAATAAAAATACAACCTTGTTTTGCTACTTAAAAGCAGTTTGGGGAGATAAGAGAATACAGAGTTGTATGGAAGGAAAACTAGCAAAAGGGAAAAAAACCAAATCAGTCCTCTTGATGGTTTTGAATTTTTAGTGAGGTTGAAAGATACTCATTTTATAGGACTAATATTTAGTTTAACTGATGCATGGAGTTTAATATTACTACTAGGAAAAACAAATTTTGCCATTGCTGTAATCTTGTAATTCTATTGCTTGCTATAGTATGAATTATTTAGAATGGAAAATGTATAACAAAAAGGATATAAGTATATATATATAAACAAAAGGAGCAGGAATTGGAACTCTGTAATGCTTAACTAATAAGGGAAGAAAATAAAGAAATATAAGTTGTTCTTAAACTAGCCAGTAAAGTTGAAAGTGAACACTGCAAGTTCCCCCAAGACCTTTCCAGCCATAAAAACTTGTAGAATGTAGATTTTAACACTGATACAACCCTGCTGAGCATTGAGATGAAACATGCATGGTACTATTGTTTTCATTTGCTAACAGTCCTTACTTGCTGCAGTGGTCCTTGAAGGTTCAGGCTGTTTTTCATTCAGAGTGGCTCAAAGCATTAGGACAGTTTGGTCGCTTTACATCTCAGTAGGAAAGCTTCAGCTTGAAACAACCTCCCTCATTCAAAAATAGAGCTCCTTTCTCCCCACCCCCCCACCCCACCCCCCGATTCTTGCTGTTTCTGAAGAGCTATGCTCATGAATAGTAATATAAAATAATTTCTGAAGCTCTTATTGCAAGTTAATTAAAAAAAAATGTCTTTCAGTTTGTGTGTTTATTTCTGTCTTTGAATATCTGTCAGTTCCTTTAACTCCAGGATCCTTCAAATCCACTAGCCAGCATCAGGCAAATCTCGTAGAAAAACAAAGAATATAGAAATATAGAATATAGAATATAGAAATATAGAATAAAATAAAGAAAACAAAATAGGGTGAACATCTCAAAAAAACAAGAGCCCCATTGAAAAGACACACAGTGTTAATGCCCGCACTGAACATCTCAGGAGAAGACAGTACCCACGCAAGCAGAGAGCTTTATAGCCTGCCGGCGCTGGAGCTTCAGCTGGAGCTCTGTACGGTCCCAGATAGGTGTTAGACAGTGAGGTCTCTCCTGAACGGATTCTTCGCTAGTGTTAGTATAATTCAATTGAAAACCTGTCAGTCACAAAATACAAATAGAAAAAACGCAGCTGGATTTATTCTGATGCTCCCAGAACAAATGGCTCTTCTGCTTCAGGCTGGAATCTCCCTGCTCTCTTGCTTCTTTTGCTCTGCTAAGGTTGAGCTTAAACATTTCTTACCCACTTCTTACTTCAAAAAACAGTGTGGAGATAGCCTAACTTTCATTTGCCCTCCTATTTTTAGTTTCTTTTTGGAAGGAATCAGAGAAATGTCCCTCTGCATATTGCCCATCACTCTTCCAGGTCAAGAGTAAAGTTCTTTTCTGGTATGTCCAGTGTTCTCACCACATTTCACCATATTCCTTTTCATTTGCGCTCTTATCATCACCAGTGCTTGAAAATACCTTACACTCCAGTGCAAAAGCACAATATCGTCTCCTATTCAAATCTCCCTCAGAAAACTCTTCTTTCGTAGCATTTAGAAACACAAGTTAATAGCAATAGAGAGGCATCATGATCTGACCATGCACACTGGTGGTTCTGGTTTATTGCTGTCCTTTTGATCTCACTGTATACTGCTCACAGATCTGTGCTGCTTAGTAAAGGTCCTTGGGACACGGACCAGGCCTTTGTGTTTTGTACATAGTGTTGTTTCTGTTCTCTGGCTGAATGTCTTGACCTTTAAAAGGCAACTCTGAGCCTGTCAGAATGTGTTTTATTTAATCAAGAATCTAATTCAGAGATAGCAAATCTCTGTTACAGGCCTGAAATTCTCTCTGCGTACTGTTCATGCCAACCCAACTTTGCCCACACAAATGTTCATGAAGCTCAAATCAAAAGAGCTGTAAACACAGAAGAAAAGGCCTTCAAAAGGATGAGAAAAGCTTTTCTTAATATTTACTTCTTTCTTGTTGACAAAACGGGCTATTTGTGTACAGGTTAATCTGGTTTTATTCCAAAAAATGAGAAAAATATAACTGATATTTTATTCCTCAGCAGAGCAGATTAGTCAGCGAGCTAAGCACAACACAATGAAATGAAACAACTTAAAGAAAGCCATTAAAGGTAAAAACAATTGTGTAATCAACAACAATGTTCCCTTCAGTACAGGACATTACAACAAAGCTGGTTGTGCTGCAGCCCTTGTTGATTTTCACTGACTACGAAGCAGAATAGAAACTTTCCACATAAATCCTTGGGTGCTAATGCAGGAAGGTGGCTGTGTAACCTGAGCTGTCTGACCCTGGCAAAGTAGCAGACTGTAAGCTCACTGCCTAAAGAAATTATTAAAAAAATCAGTGCTGGGAGGAGAACTTACTGTTTTATTAATGTTTATCAGATTAAAGAAGTGAAATAACTGAAGCAATATGAGGAGTGCATAAAAGCAAGGGATTGAAAGGAAAAAATGCTTTTGAAGTGTGCCACGGCCTCTCTCAGAGAGCCTCTCATCGATCTCCCTTTCAATTCATCCTGTCAAACAGCTGGCATGGTGTGTGCTCCGCAGGCAGACGAGCAGCATCATTCATACAGCTGTGCTATCTGGAGCACAGATGCTTTCACTTGTGCTTGGTAGTTCTTAGCCAGCTTCCAGAGTTTTGGCAGAATCATTCACAGATGTTTGACACACAGAGATGAGACAGAAATTCATTGAAAAGGGATATGAAGTTAATACATAATGACTTGTCTTACTGTTGTCTTTATCAGACTCTATAAAGTCCATCTCTGTAGATCTGGTAGGAAATGATATATTCACATTGCATTAAAATTCCTTCTTGAAAGTTTTATGTCCCAGAAATTAAGGAAAGAAGCCTTTCTGCTTTATTTGTATGTATGAGTTCTGATGTGCTTGTGAAAGGCACTGATCTGTCACTGCTAGGGCCAAGGTCCTTATCCACAGAGCATGGTGCATGGCTCGCTCTTCAAAGAGCCTTTTAATGTGCCTGAACAGTGACTTAGATTTCCTTGTCCTAGATGAGTCTCTGCGTGTTCACATCCCTTGGCTCCCTTAGGTCACTGCAGTTTTGCCAATAGTGAAAGTAGTAATGACTTTCTTATGTTAACACTGGAAAGTGACTGGAATAAAAAAACCTCACTTCTCTCACACTGCCAAACAGCCTCCAGATGGGTGGTGGGCCTAGTTTCCACTAACTAGAAGATTTCATTGAAAGAAGAGAGCTTGAAGCAGCACATACATGCTATTTACTGAAGTGCGTGTTCTCTTACTAGTTGTGGTTTAACTCATTGCTATGCCTGGCTGCTCTGCAACCTCTGATTCTCTAATTCATTGCTGCTGCTGGATATCTCAGCAGCCTAGCAAAGGTGTGAGGCTGGAGTAGCATCCTTCTCTTCTTCTCAATACCACATATTTTCTGCCTATGACTAAACCTCCACATCAAGAGCTTTTGCCCTCAAGGCAGTTCCACAGAATACTGCCATGTCCCCGGTCCTCCTCAGCATTGCTGTCGGAGTGGTAGGAAAGTTGCTTGGGATTAATGCCAGTATGTGAGAGCGCAGAATTTAGACCAAATACCTTTCTCATTATTCCTAAGGACTAAACCTGTCCCTATAGAAGTCAGTGGAAACCGAGGTGGCCCTCAGTGTACATTTATAGGAAAAGAGAAAAACAAACTAGTGACAGACAACAAGCATTTTAACAAGAGAATCTGATTTTTCCCTTTTCACCACATTATGCAATGTACGGTGAGCACTGTATTTGCTGGCAAAGGAGGGAAGTCTGGGGAATCTATTCATTTTCCTCCCCATTTAAACAAACATGTTCTCATAACCATGACCAAGAAAGGAAGCAAAAGTACTTAGCAAACTTATATTAAGTGTTCTAACTCAATGTTTATATTTTGTTCCTGAAAAATATACTGACTGTATTGATAGCGTAGTACCATTCAGCTCCTGCAGTCTGATGTGGGAGAAGGCTCGGTGAATATTTTTAACCTTGTATGGAAACTCAATTTTGTTTTCAAAATACCTGCAGCTCAGAACAGTCTGAGCCATTCTGAAGCAAAAATTGTGGCCTTCAAAGTTCATATGACTCCCACAGGGTAATCATGACTGGGAGAAAAAAGCTAGTAGTGTCCAGAGATAGGACTCCCTCTGAGGAAATCTATCACTTCCCCTAACTTTCTAGTATTTTGGTAATGTGATTTTAAGATAGAGGTCTTACGAACACCAAGGATATTCCTGTAGGAAGATGATTTCTTTCAACCAGATAGCTGTCTTAGATTAATTCCAAAACACTATGTAATGCCACTACTAGCTAAGGTTTTATAGATTTGCATTTGATGGATAAACCTGTGATTTCACTTACTAATCTGGAAGCTTCTGAAGATAAACACCAATATTTATGAAATTGTACTCTATTCCCCTAAGTCTGTATTTTCAGGTATCGTGCCAGAAGTTCTTACTTTGGGAAATGTAAATCAGATTTTAAATATGTGATTGAAAAGATAATTTGGTCTTGAGAAGCAAAAATATTTAAATTTTGTTTACTTTTTATTCTCATCTCATTCATTTTGAACATTTCATGTGTCAGTTCCCTTGTGTGTAAGTAAACTTTTACTAGTTAAGGATGAGCTGCAGCTTCCAAATGCAATCTCCAAAGAAAAAGGAAAAATAATGAAGAACTATTGTTGTATTTTAAGAATATGTCTGAAAGATTTGGGTAAAAGATTTTGATTTCTTTCCAGAGCTTATCATCCCAATTATCAAAATAATGGCCCTCCTGCCACAGAAAGGATAAGTCATAAACTGCATGGTATGGCAGATCTTGTATTTTTAATGAAGAGCGTTGTCATTTTGTGGTTTAGTTTTTCTCAGGAAAGTCCCACATGTTTTGCAGAGTTGAAACAAAATGTTTTGCTTTTACTTCTTAGCGGCCTTGAAATAAATTAAATTAATTGTAATGACGAAAAAAGGAGAAATTGTGAAAGACAGGTATTTTATGGCAAGGAGTGGCTCATTGTTTCATATTTCTATGATAACGACAGGATATGATGCATAGATTCGTGCCCATCATTAACCTCACCAAAGGCAGTAATGCAGTAGAAACATCACAGGCTTAGGATGAGAAATGGCTGCAGTGCTACCTGGATTCAACTTTGCTGTCCACTTCACTGTCATATTCTCATCACTACTGCAAAACTAAATAAATTTGAGAAGTACAGTCACTCTTTATGCAGACTTCTCTTTACCCTGTACTGTATGTTTTGAGTGACTCATTTCACTAGGGTTTATCTAGATTTATGTCAATGTAATGAAAAGTAGAAGCTTATTCAAAATGACATTTTGTCCTCTTTGGGAGATTTGCACCTGAAGTGGCTTTTCTATCAGAACGGTAAGGAAGTGCCAAATCTGGATGATGGTAATGTGTTTATTTCATCTTGGTAATTTTGCTTTAAAAGCTGTTACTATTTTTCATTGCACTACTAAAAGATTCAGCTTTTTCTAAAATAACATTTTTATTCCTTGTGTATCACAATAGTTTACAGAAACGGTCTTGTTTCTGTCTCCAGTGCTGTCATGGGAATACTTGGTACCGTCCATCAGTCTGAATATCTCTGAGTGACTAATATAGTGGATGAGCCAGATCAGCCCTATGAACTTTGCTACCACATAGGAAGTACCATGATGTTCAGTAGAGCTCAGTGTAGATATAGGTTATCTGCATGATCAAATGAAATAAATAAATATTCTCTGGATTCAAGAATATTTGTTCTGATGCTTTAAGGACCTTATTCTCCATAACTCTGTGAGCTTAATTCAGACTTACAGTGGTAAGGAGAGGAAATTCAGGTCATTTTTGCTCAGAAATAACAGGTATAAAAAGGAAAACAACAAAAGGTCTTGACAATTATTTCTTGGCAATTCCAACTTCCCCTTAGAAGCAAACACACATGCTTTTTTTTCAAAATGACGCAGATGTCTCCACACGTCCATAGCTTGGGAAGACGCAGATGGACTCATGTTTTGAGAAAAAACAACAGGCAGTCAGTTTGGAGAGGAAAAACAGTCTTTGACATTTTGTGGCTGTTACTTTTTGATAGAGGCTTGCACACGCAGTCAGCCCTGCCGTAACAGAGGGGGAGCTGGGTAGCCCTGCACAAGTGCTTCACCCTGAATCTCCACAGCTGCCAGTGCTGGTCTGAGAGTCAGAGTGCGCTCTGCCATGCACGTGTGGGATGGCGGGAGTGTGCAGCGGGCACGGGCGGGCTGCGGTGAGACCTGGCCGTCAGCTCTGTCCCGACAGTTGTGCTGCCGGGATAGTGGGAGGCGATGCTCAGGCACAGCCAGAGGTATGCAACGTGGGGGGCTTAGCATGGGCCGGGAGCACACCAGTCTCACTCAGCCTGCTCTTGTGTTTGAATTGGCTTCTTCATGGAAAAGAAGAATTTCCATCTCACAAATTAATCTATGGCCGCAGTGCAGCGACCAGCAATAAAATACCAGTGGAAAGATGGGTGGAATGCTGGAGCTATGAACCAGAGAGAGACACTGAGTACCTTAGCGGCTCAAGTTCTCAGTTTCATGAGCAGGGCTTCCAGCAGTGCCATTTCTTCCCATATACAAGTAGGGTTTTAGTTATGCTTCCTTCTGATTTTCTGCCATTTTTAGTGGCTTGACATAGCAAAGAGTCAGAATTCCTTATCTCCATTTCTACCACTGTCACGATCTAGGATTATTTTTGTTATAAATGTTTATTTGTTATAACGAATTATTAATTTATTTCTGGACATAAATAAATAAAAAACAGTCCCTGACCAAAATAGATCATAATTTAACATGAGCAATAATTTACATTATTTAATTATCTTTGTCTCAGATTACTTCAGCTGCAAACCAGGTATAAAATACTTATTTTAATTTACAGGCATTGCGAGTTTTCCTTCATTAATACTTATAAAAATGTTTGCATAAGAGAAATAAGAGGTGCTATATCATGTCAAAGTATCACTGAGGAGAGGAGAAGGATGTGGTCAATTCACAATAAATATTCAGAATCCCATGTGCATCCCCATGAACATAGGCTTGAAACACCAGCCTGCCATTGTCATCTAACTGAATTTGGCCAGAAAGTACACTACAAATACGTGGGATCTACTTTGTCATAGGTTACATTTCACTTGCCTTCTACACTAGAGCATTGACCTCTGAGTTTGAATCATTAGTTTTCCATGTATCAAGTCATTTGGTATATGAAAGTATGTGACTGGAAGTGGAGAAAGTTGCCAATTTATCTTTTCTAAGAGATCGTATAGGAATCAGCAAACTGTCAAACAAGGGTTTATTCCTGTTGCTGAAGTAAGAAGGATTGTACTGCCTGCTTTGACATTTCCAGCCAGGACAATTAAAAGTCTACCATCCACCTACGGCTTATACAGGAAAGAATTTTGTCTCCTTTTGAAATTTCCTGTACTATAGGTGACACCAGGCAATGCTCTGGATTGACCAATGTAAAAGAGTATAAGGGAGCTCAGAGAAAGAGAGAAAGAGGTTTGGTCTGTTATAAACAGCAGGAGAAGAGAGGCTGTTATTTCATCACCGGAGTCTCGACCAGTGAGTGGATACTATTGCATGTGATCCCTGAAAGACTCCTTAAGTCTTTTATCCACCCAGACTGGAAAAACTCATATCAAAAGTTTTCACACACTACCATAAAGTACTCGGTTATTAGGGAAACTTCAAATTCCTTTTACCACTGCAAGAATAAAATTGTCACTTTGGAACTTGTCTTCTATTAAAAGGAAGAAAACTATAATTCTTTCCAGGAACTTAATCAGAAAAAGTTTTCAGGGAAAATTTTCTTTTTAGGAGAAAACACCCACTTAAAAGCTCCACGTGGCACAGATTCAGCATACGATTACATAGCAGTGGCTGTGCAGCAGTGGAGGGTGCTGGTGGGTACTCACAGGGACGTTGTTTGGCAAGGTAGAGCAGACAGTGTTTAGCTTTGGTTATGCCAGCTCTAGCCAATAAAATAATTGCCATTATTTAATAATCTTAATCTGTGATTAAGATTATGGGAAATTGCTGGGAAATAGCTACGGTGGTCAGGCATTTTGCCAAATGATAGTCTCTTGGGACAAATTGTGGCTGTCTTGTATGTCAACTAGGTTTCTGCCCTTTAAAAGGGGAGATGGTAAACTCCACTAATACCTTATCAGGGAACAAAATGGATCAGAGTACCTTAGTACTCCTTCCTTCAGTGTCCTAAGGGCTTTCTGTAGTATGGCAGGTCATCTTCCTAGTGGAAAAGAAGACTTGTTATGCCTTTGCTTGTCACAGGGCTTTCATTGTCCTGAGCAGTGACTTTACATTAAAATTATTTCCCCTGAAAAATGGGTAGATAATTCACAGCAGAAAGTGGTGGGTTGAACTGAAGTCTTCAATACTAATGAAATGGTTAATGATCTGAAATTATTCAGGGGAATAGGCCTTATTACATGCAGTGTTGTAGAGAAGGACACTTTCCTGACTCGTTTCACATCCCAGATGCAGGATTTGTTTCTGTCAGCCAGCTGTTTAGTGAGGCTGCTGAGCTGGGTCCTGTTCAGGCTCCAGCTAACTGGACTGATAAGGTTAATGCCCCCCAGAACAGATTAGTTAAAGTTTCTCATCAAGACTTGTCCTTCCTCCAGCAGAGGTTACTGATCCCTAAAATTTGGTGCCACAACTATTCACAAAATTTCTGCTAAACACCATTCATTTAGAGAAAAAAAAAGTAACTCAAACTACTCTTAGTAGTACCTAAACTAACCTGGATTCTTTTGAAATATCTGTCTTAAGGACTTAACTACCTGTGAATTATGTCAACAAATGTAAGGAGATGGTAATCTAGAAGTGTGATCATGACAGAAACTTTTTCATCCAGTTGATTTGCAGCCAAAAGAAGACAAGTGGCTTCTCCCTGTGTCTTCTCTTCCAAGGCCTTATGGTACTGTTTGTTTCAGAAGTAAGGCTTCTCTGAAACCAAAGATAGCCAGAAAAAAGAACAATTTAATTTACAATATAATTTAGAATTTAATTTAATGCTGAGAAGGCATTCTGAGAAGCATGGTAGTAATAGAGCTGAGGGAGAGTGACATAAATAAACTTGCACTAATGTCAGCACTAATAAGGATTCTGTTTTCAGCAGCTGAGGTAGTGTGGTCAGAACTAGCTCATTATGTCTGTGCTGTATTACAGCGTGCAGTGCAGATAAAACCAGGAAAACATTGCAGTGTCTGTGTTTGAAGGCTAGCTTTCATGGCAGCAAAATATTTGAGACTATTCCAGATGTGCTCATGGGGAATTTTCACAAATTCTTGTTTTCAACTTGCAAGGAGATACAAAGCTTTCTTTTAGTGACTTAGAAGAGAGTTTTAAAGAACGACACACCAGTATGTAAGTCTCACTTCAAAGGCTGCTACAGTTTTCATGGTAACTTAAGAGCCAGCATATTCTGTTGTGTAGTGCAGTGGATTGGAAGTCAATAGAGCTGGTTTCTAACATTTCATCTCTTGGAGCTTATTTCTCCTCCTACCTCTAGTCTGTTAGGAGCTAACAATCTGAATCTACAAGGCAGCCTCGTATTACAGGTATTGCACAGTTCTAAATACAGCGGGAACATGTCATTCAAGTTCTCAAGTGCTATTGTAAGACATATAATAAATAATATTAAACATTACCTTGAGAGGTCACTTTTCAGTTTTATGGTGAGAATAGAGATGCAAGTGTGGAATTCAGCTCTGTGGATGAAGACTTTGGGGGCTCTAGAAATGCTAGTCATTTTAAAGCTGTAACTTCATCCGTGAGCTTGCAGGCACTTCAAATAAAATGCTCTATTCTTTGAAGATGTGTGTGCATGGATATAATTGGTCAAGTATGTACAAAAACCTACCTACAGAACTTGCCTCTGTACATATTTAGGGAAACAGAGAGATTGTTTCTATAAATTATAATAAAATGTACAAATTGTATAGAAAATGACAAACATTGTAAAATGTTGACTGAAAAGTTCAACCAAGCATTAGATATAAATTGACTTTGAATTCCAAGATTCCAAATAAACATATTTTTGCCTCTCTAGATTTATATAAGCTGTTCTAGTTCTCCACTAATTTCCTCTTAGTTCTCAGAGCTGTGTTTATATTTGATTCATTTGGCCTACTTGAGCATCCTTTTCTACCGCTAGTCCCTGAGTTTGATTTTCAAGTTGAGTACTTTTCTGGGGGTGCTCAGCACATCAATCCCTAAATTTGGAAAGCATAGCATCAATTGTTATGATTAACTGCCTTTAGAGTACATTGTATAGTGAGTTAAATGATGGATTTCCCAAAGTTTCCTAAAGAACCATTTCCTTCTTTAGACCAGGGCACATGCTCTGCTATCTGTTTAATCAAGTGACAGAAGGAACAGCCGTAGTCAAAAGCCAGAAGAGGAACGATTATCTAGTCAGATAATTTGAACGTCTTTAAAAATTGACTCCACAGCGCAGTAAAGTGTAATTTCATTCTCCTCCAGACATTAAAAATATTAATGAGAAGTCAGTATGAATTATGAACAGTACAAAGTGTTCAAACCAACTCAACTGTAAATTTCTTTTGGCAAAATTCCAGAGGTCTAGTTTAGTCTTACAGAAAAGATTTTTGGCCTGATACTGTGCTGCTTTTGCAGTTCCTTTGTTTTGGTACTAGCAAAGAGAAGCAGAAGGCTGGACCAGCCATTCTTCTTTGGGGCAGAAGCTGAAAAGATCAAGAAGGACTCTTGATATTATCTTTAAAAAAGAAATAGGCTACTGGCTAAGGTCAGGAGTAATGGGAGATGAGTTATTTCATAACTAGTTTGGATATCTTCCACGAGTTGGTTAGAGAAAAATGATATAATTCTGAAACGATAGCAGAGAAAGCACAAATAGCAAATTATTCTAATGAAAGCTTTTGTAGGCAAAGCCTTTCATTATAGCTGTTCAAAATGTGCAAAAGGGCAAAGTAACAAGTGTAAATACATTTTGTTTTTTCTTTGAAGCAATGCCCAGTGTCACTTGAGCTTCATTTGTTCAAGTAGGAATATAGTGATACAAAACCAGATGGTGTTTGCTGTTATTGGATGACAGATGTTCTCTTATCCTTGAGATTATGCAGTTGAGTGTAATGCATTTATAGCTAGGTTATGCAAAATACTGAGCATCCTCAGCTCTCATTAACGCCAAGGCAGCTGGGGGGTCTCAGTACCTCTCAGGAGGTGCATAGCACTTAGCAGTCAGGGACCTTATTAGCTGAACTCTTCACCTAAACACTTGCTTTTGAGATTATCCTGATCATCAGTTCCATTGAAATCAGTGTTCAGCATCTTTGGGATCACTCCCCAGTGACCCTCTTTAGGCCCGAAATCAAAGACCTTCCCCTCTTTTCAGGAAATTCATCAAATGCCGAGGAACTGTGTCTAAAATGGTCACTTGATTGATGCAATTATGTGAATGTAGTAATCCCACTAAATGATAACCTTGTTGAAACACACATATATACGTTGGACAGAGGTAGTAAAGAGAGATAAGATAATCTTAGTGCTCAGTAGAAAACGCTCAGTAAAAACTAAACAGTTCCAGATGCTGGACAACCTCCCCTTGAACTTAATACTGCTGCAGTATAAAAGTATTGGGCGAGCCCTCTCGCCAGCCTGGATCCTAAATGCGTCTTGAACACGGCCATCCTAGAATTATTAAAGAGGTTTTTTTCTCCTTCAAAGGAGGTTTCTTTTGAAATGGCAACCAGCATTTTTGAATTTATTAATATGGACCCTGAGATGAGGCTGGCAAATGTATAAAAGTCAAAGTCAGATTTAAAGAGCCACTGTAGAGGTTTATAAAAGGGAAATACAAACATTGAGTGTGCATATAAATATACTCTTTATATATAATGCACAAATAAATGCATCTTGCAAAGTGGGGCGCTGGCGACCTGCATTTATTAAACACAGGCAGAGAAAATCAGGATCACATTGTGAGAAGCGTCTGTTAAAGTTACTGTTCCCACATTTTGTGATCTCAGTTTGAGGTGAATGGTTTCTTATTTTCAGGAATCGTGGATATCTACATCTTCTTTTGACAACACGTAGAGTTTTGATGGCTTTGGCAATCTGGATGTTGATCATTCTAATCCGAGTTGGGCACTCCAAAGGGAGGCACACAATTTTAGTGAATGCTTCTGAAGGTTCTGCTTCTTTTGTATTGTATTAAAATACAAAGGCACATTCCAGGGTTGTAGAATAACTCAGTTGTTTTTTTTTCAAATTAGCAAGAAAGACAATCCAATGAGCTAAATATTGGTTTGGGCTAATGTGTATAAAATGTTTTGGAGGTAACCTAGGAGCAAGTGAATCTTAATTTTATTTGTGACAAAATGAATGAAACAATAGTTGTAATCGAAGTAGCAAACCCCCAAAATTATCATATGGTGGGTTCTAGTAACCTATCTAGGTTAGTCAGGACTAAAGAGAACGATAAGGAATATCAGAGACATTTAAGAAAACTCAGTAAGTGGATAATGCAACTGAAAATTATATTAATTTGTTGATTAATGCAAATAATGTGTGTTAAAAAGTGATTTCTAGAATCAGGAATATGTCTAGACTGGCTTCAGACTATTTTGATGGCATATATAGAGACTTCAGCACACATATAGGTAGATGTCATCTTAAAGCCAGAAAATACTCTGTGTCTTTGTTACCTATTGCCACCCTGTCATTTCCAGGCACCGTTTCTCTGTAGCAAGGAACTGACACCTCTACTGCTGCTCCTTATCGTAGACTTTCCTCCCATGCCATTCGTATTACAGACACTGGGACCAGAGGGAGGTCGCTCCTTTAAAGTGCCAACAGAACTGTGACACGTAACATGATGCTTAGGTGCCTTCTCCAACTGCTAACGCCCTTGCAATCCCTCTAGCTAGCACTGAGTACTCCTGATCCCCACTGCCACAGCATGCAAGCACTGCACACTAAGCTCCATGTAAGAAATTCCCTACTAATGAAAATGTCATTAGCGTTCATTAGGAGGAGTTTCTCCATGGTCATCACTTACCAGTTTAAAGTCAGTGAGAAACTAACTTTGTTATTTCAGGGCTGGTTGTGTAGGCAAAGTACGATCACCCATTCTTAACTTCTGGATGTTACCGCATACTCTAGATGGATATAGTTACGGAGCAACTCCAACATAATTTAGGAAAACACGTCCTGGGGTTCATTCATTCTTGCCTTAAAAGTTTCTAGATTCCTGCTGAACCTCAGCTTTGGCCTTCTCTGAATAGAAACAGGATATAGTGACTTCAAAGTTAATACATTTCCTGGGTAACAGAGTATGCTACCAAGTTTATATTAGCACATATTAAAACAAATTTTCAACAGTTAATTCCAATATTATTTCATTTTATATTTTAGTGGTACAAATATGAGGATTCCTACATATAAAATTGTAAATTTGATTTCACTTGACTTGCATTTTGAAAAGCAGATTTTTCTTTGTAGCCTATGAAATACCATCATTTGAAAAAAATTAATCTCCAAGGAATTGCTGCTTTTAAAAAAGTGGGTATCTTATACCAGCTCCCTCTAAATTTTTCTCTTTTTTAAACAATGCTGTATTTTTATGTAAGCAATACGCATGCCAGACACTTGCATGAAAAATATGATGTGTATAGTGCACTTCATTTATTTCTTGACATACAACATATGTTGAAAAAGCACAGTGGTTTGTAGGAATTAAGCTATGACATAAAACAGACTATTTATGTCAAGAGAAGGAGACAATTTGCAATTAAAACCAGAGAGACGAGGACTGGCTACATAGTTCATGCAAATCTTATGTGAATTGTATAAAAGTATGAAAGTGACTCGCTGTGTCCATGTGACAAAGTGCAGAGCATTGTCATTCCAGGACAGATTACACTAACGGTACGGAGTAGTGTTTCATTACAGAGGAACCTAAATACTAAATTTAATAAGTGTACAAAACCCATTGCTTATGAAAGTCCTGGATGTGCAAATGCCTGATCACCTCCTGTGACCTGGGAAGAACTCAGTGGCAGCACACAGTTTCTTGCCCACTATCTGCAAAGGGAGGAAATCAGTTACTTTGGGACTTCAGCAGGCATTGGGAGGAGTTATAGCATCATGTTAAACAAACCATATTGTCTGACTGAAATTACAACATAATTTCAGGAGGAGCAGGCCGGCATGAAATAAATATTTGAGATTCAGTCCACTTTAGGCAATTTGCCCAAAATAATAGATGATGGTTAAAAATTCTATTTGGTTTCAAATACCCATCCAAATGCATTCCACTTGGCAGCTTGACAGAATAGTCAGTTTTTACAATTTTATGCCATTAAAATCAGAGGTCGCATAAAGTGTAACTATCCAAACGTTAGACTAATTATTACTACCCTGTGTCTGTAAAGGGCTTTGTTCCCTGTCAAGATGCCTTGATACTTTAGCATAAATACGGTAATTCTCCTCCCCTACCATCCCTCTCTTCCTCCACCCCAACCCACACACAAAGTGGCATTTAAATAAGACTCTTCACAGTATGTCATAAATATTAATGACATGAAACTCAGGGCTTGGCATTTTTCATTAATGGCCCTCTTCATCACTGTTTCACTCCTGGACTGCAGCCAGCCCCTATGTAACTGGCTGACATTTTTTTAAAACAATGTTAATATTGAAGTGAAACAACATACTGAGATAATTTTTCACAAATTAAAATTGTTGGCAAACCCTCTTTCCACATTGTGTGCTTGGGATGTCATTTGGCATGACTTCTTGAACAATGCCTTTGTTGGCTTGGCATGTTTTGACTTGTAATTACAGTTTATGCCTTTCAGCTACTTCCTACAATACCTCCAAATGAGCCGTGGATGGAAGTTTGATATAACACTTGGGCTGTTTTTGAAAAAATTAATACATTTTTCCCTACACTCCAACTTTTCTGGTCATCTCCATAGAAGGATTAATGCCATTGTTGGTAATACAAGAAAATTTCTTTCCTAGTTCCTGTGGTCACTTGCATCATTTCTGTCCTTTTGGTTTGAGCTGTACCAATTGTTTGAAGTTGTAAATTAAACAACAAACAATGTTTTGGAGATATTTATGACAGTGTTCAAGATTCAATTCTGTTTTCTATCTGCCTGAATGAAATACATACAGCTCAGTCTCCTGAACAACATTGACGGCTCAATCCTACAAGATAATGAGCCTTCTGAACAAGCTGCCAGATATTGACACACTTCCTTAAACAGCAAGTATGTGTTTGGCTTTTCTTACCCTTCATTGTTTATCTGAATAAGGACCACAATGTTCACGTCCCATAGGCTTGAGCCTTGAAGTTTCTAGGTCGTCACTGAGAAGCTGGCATTTCAGTAAAACAATTGGTTTGAATGAATACGATAATAATTTGTCTTTCGCCTTCAGTAGAAAGTGAGAGTAGAAGGTAGAGAAGCAGAAACATGTACTGGGCTCATTGAAATAAAATGTATTTTGCAGTGTGGTGTATGCCATGACCTTTAGTGCTTTGAATTAAGCAGCATAAAGAGCAAACAGAAACTGTAGGATCATAGGGCTAGAAGGAACATGAAGTCACCTAATTCAAGGCAAAAGCAACAACCTTTGGGTCCTTCATGACAGGTACTTGTCAGCCTGCCTTGAAATCTTCAGTAGGGATACACAAAACCTCAGTCAAACTCTTCTGCTGTTCATGGCCCTTTCATTATAAGATGTTTCTGAAGATGTAATCTGAATCTGCTTGCTTGAATTTTAGCCTGTTACTTCTGTAGACACATAAAGTAGTGTTCTACGTGTCTGAAAGACTGTTATCAAGCCTTGCTTGGGTCTTTTAGGCTGAAAATCCCACTTTTCCAATATTTTATCATAATTCATATTTTATAGACCATTTATCATTTTTATTGCTATCTTTGGGACTGTCTCTGACCGGTTCATAAATTTCTTGAAGTGTGGTCCCTGACCTAGGCACAATAATCCAGTTAAAGCCTTATCAGTGCTGAGTAGAGCAAAAGGGTTACTCCGCAAACTTGCATGCTATCTGCATTCCAGAATGATGTTTCTGTGTTAGCGGCAGCATGTCGTTAACTCATGTCCAGTCTGTGGTCAACTATAATTTCTATACCCTTTTCTACCTGAATTTCTTCCTCCTCAGCTTTTCCTCTGTGCAGGTTATTATTCCTGAGTGTGGTGCTTGCACTTGTACAAGTTGAAAAATACCTGAACTTTTCCATTCATATCTCCAGTTTATCACAACCATATTGAATCCTCTTCTTATCCTCCAAAGTACTTGCAATGTACCAGACTTCATTTGTCTCTAAATTTAATGAGCCTATTCTGTGATCTGCCATTTGATGTATCCTTCTATTTTGATAAGGCTTTGCACTCACATTTGAGACCCGTTTTCCCTAGCTGGCTTACGATGAGCCATGTGGTCACATGAGACAGTATTACAGACATAACACTAATGAATGCTAAATATTTAAGATTCATACTTTTACGTTCCTCTTTCCAGGGATAAAAAAAATCTTCGGCAAAGCATTCAAATCTGTTCTGACTTATTTTTCAGGATTTTTTTAAACTGAACACTGCAACTGTAGCATCGTTACAGGCTATGTATCTCCTCAAGAGCTTTATTTCTCAAGAATACAATTCTGAAAAATTTGGCTTTACATGCAGTTAACAGAGTAACCTTCGAAAGCACACATTAAAAATGACATATTTTGTATTGCTTTGTTTCTTCTTCAACATATAGAATTAAAATATCAAATATCCTTTCGATCTGAATGCTCTTGATATACTTACTGGAAGCCTGCACATTTTAAAAGTTTGCATAATTTAATGGATGTATACCAAATACAACATAAATTATCTGTACAGTACAAAGAGAAACTCGTGGCATATTTCAAATTCAGATAAGTTTTTGAGTTTTAGAAACTTTGAGCATTTGGTGACTGGATTTCATCCGCTCTGAAGTCTCCAGCCATTCAGTAAACTCAAAATCAGTGTGAGAATGCTTGGATCCAGGATGCAAGTTTTGTTAAGATCTCAAAGTTCTGAAAATTTACAGATGTTTGCATTTGGTGTTTTGGTTTGTCCCATGTTACTTACAGCTTTGTTTTAATATGCAAAGTGTTTTAAAAAAAAAGTACTGTTATGCAGGAGTGTTTTTCAGATGTATGCCCAACTATATGTAAAATCTTAATGGACCAGTCCAAAACTGTTTGTGGAATGGGCTGTGATGTCCTGCTGTTGTTCAAGGGCTTGAAGTATTTTATAAATGCTTACTTTTAATTTATACTTGTACTCAGAAATATGGAATGCTTTGATTCTTAATTTAGAACATTCATACTATGTTTCGACTCCAGAAAACAACGGCAGATGACCTAGAAGTTTACGATTCAGAAAGGCTGTTTCCTTTCATTGCTGTCACCATTCGTATTTTCTATACAACAGTAGCCAAAGTGTGAAGTGTAAAACTCAGTGTGTTCTGTGGTTTGAAAGAAGAACCATTACTGTACTCAAATTATTTCTAAGCAAAGGTGGAGAATTGTGGAGAATTGTCTAGCTGAAATAAAAAATGCAAGGAAAAACCTATGGTATCTGTTTTTAGGATATTATGGAATAACAGTGAAACAAAGTTTGACTTGTAAGGAAATTGCCACTTTTGGATGATAAAAGTAACTATTCTCTGGAAATGGTAAGTAGATATGGGTGTAGAGAACAAAATGTTGATAGGGATGCATGACACTTCAGAGATGCTAAGGCACAGACTAAAAGCCAAAGTTCTCAACTGCGTGCCAAATGCAAATATTCCACTATAAAGGGATCACAGCACCCTTCATTTCCTTGGCGCTTAGTTTTCTGAAGCCCTAAACCCTTTCTAAGTGTTAATTAGTTCACTTCGTAATGCTCCCTTTAGGGGAAAATAGTACTTTCAAACGTTTTTTTACAGGTGTTGAAACTTTGTCTCTGGAGGATTAAGTTGCTTACCCCAATTCAAAGTAGAAACAGAGATTTGAGCTGCAAGTTGTCTGCTATATGAATATCAGGTTTAGTCCTACAAGTTGGCAAGCACTTAGAATGGCCAAAAAGTGAAGGAGTCCCAGGCTTGTACAAGTAATACTTGAGGCCCTTTTACAAGTAGCCCTTTTACAAGTATTACTTGTCTTTCTGTCCTACAGGGAGATCTTGAAGTGATATTAGGTGACGTGAACTGCATACCTGTTGAAATCTGTGTAGAACTTGATCTACTCTCTTCACAACATATTTTCTTGGTGCTCACCCACCAAGAAAATGCTTATGCAAATATATAGATTAATAGTACTGTTCACATTACACAGGTCTCACAAGCTGAACTGGTGAGCTTCAAGCAGAAGTGAGCTGTGTGTGTTACTATCCTTCTTTTGATGCCCTTGCAAGGAAGAACTCTTTTAATCTGGATTTTTTTCGAAGCTGTTTGTCCAAACAACTTCAAAACTATTCTGGTGTGGAAGGGTAGGCTGTCAGCATGGAGTCCTGGTACCTCTGAAAATACATGTCTTCCCTACGAGTGTCTTGAGGGCCAGGCTATTCCAGTGAAATTCAAACCCGAAGCCAATAAGACTTATTTCTGTCAGCATTCAGCTAACTGCAATTTGTTTAGAATGAGCTGAAATCCGTGGGCTTCCAGAATGGCTGGAACGTACTTTGTTCTTGATAAGCGTATGTGGAGTTTTGGTGTTTGGGGTTGGTTCCAGTGACTGCTGTTACAGCCCAAGAGCCTTACAACAACTGTAAGCTTAAAAACACTGCTTTGAGGTCCACATAGATCTGGTTTCAGAGAAAGGTGTATGTGTAAGCTGCTATGGCTTGATATTATGCCAAATTTACTTTCACAAGTAGAAACTAAAGATGAGATCTTCTTGCGTGGCTGGATAAAAAACATATCCTCTCATACAACTGAGGACATATGCAAAGTCTTAGTCTCAAATCTTCACCACAAAATTGTTTCTAAATAAATGGATATGTGTTGGTCAATTGTTTATTACTTTTTTACTGCTAGTATGTTTTACAGAATACTGTATGATAGGAGCAAAGCAACAAAAACATTACAAGAAAATATTCACCGTTCTTCCAGCAAATGCTTGCACTCATTTTTATTTGCTTGTTGTGACAATATGTTTGCAGAAAGTGAATGTTGGACTTTAAATTGAGATTAATCTAATGATGAGATAGAGTTTGTTTCAAACAAATTTAGCCTGGAAGGCTATCCAGTCAGGAAGAGGAAACAATATCAAGGAACTAAGTTGAGCAAGCAGCTCAGATACTGAATTGTGAATATTGAGCACTCAGAAAAATTTCATATGGGTTGACATTGGTTATCTTGTTGAAATGAATAGTGAGTAACTTTTTGAATGGAGAAGGCTGGGTGGTATGTTGACCGACAATTCCTCAATATGAAATTCAGCTGACTCCACTGCCTCTCTGTTCTGTTCTTCTCACTCATGTTTACTAGTGTTATACTTCACAGGGTATTCCATTAAAACTAATTGTTTTTGTAAAACAAATTACTACCTAGCTAAGTAAACAAAAAAGAACGTGGTTTTGACACTACTTTCATTATTCATTGTCTCTGTCTAGCTCTAACTAACTATAGAAGTATCCCCTTTTCTCATTTTTATGTAGATGAAACTCAAGTAAGCAATGTTCATGTTGCATATTCCCTTGGCCTATCTTGCAAAAATCATTAGGGCCTGACTTTTCCACAAAAAGGAATGCAGAATGCTGTCTGCTTGTAAGTTTGTGATTCATGCCTCCTGTCAAGGCTACCAAACCAGTAAAAACACTGGAATGTAAAAAAAATAAGCATGATTATGTATTTCAGGAAAACAATTTTCTCAAGAATGTTTCTGGAACAAATCTTCAGTGTTTAGCTATTTCTAGTTGATATTTCAGTGATGGAATGCCTATTGGCACCAATTTGTACTATGGAATTGTCCCACAGGACAATGCTTTGCTTTAGTGTGTTTAAGGTGTCTTTTCTTCGGATTCTTGAGCAGCAAATCCTTTAGCAGCTCATTACTTAATGGAAACTAAACAAAGCTTCTTCCAGGAAAAAAAATGTTGATCTCTATCACCCCACAGTGAACTTCTTTTCTTAAATACATAACACATGCTTTTGGAAAATCTCTTCAGTTTAATCTGGACACTGTAAACTCCAAAGACAAGACTACGTCCTCATTCATCCATCTTGCATAGCTCAAAACACAAAACTTTCTGGGGAAAAGAAAAGAAAATGCAGAAGATACTTTTTGTGTATAGAAGTCTACTTGTATGATATGACCAAATTTTTGTCTGTCATTCCCATTAAAAATAGCAACCAACATAACTAAGAACTCAAGGGTAGGCTCTTACACGTAGGTCTCCTAAAGGCACTGATGGACCTGCTTTGCTCTCTACTAACAGATATTTCTTTAGGTGTTTTTTCCATTTCTTACGGAAACTCATTCTGCCTTTTATTGTCCAGAAAGCTCAGTGCTAGCTGATCCCTCCATACATGGTGACCTTATTGCTATGTCTGTTTCTGCCAGAGAAGCTTTTTCACAGCTTTTCCTTTCCACTAGAACTGCCACTGAAACACTAGTATTGATTGTGCAAAAAGTAGTATAGTGTGTAATTCAGACACAAAAGCCATGACTTTAGCAGCTGATAACTTAATCATCGGTTTTGGAAAATATATAATAATGACATGATCTTTGATCATGAATATTATATACTTCATATACAATCTTAATTCCCTTGGAGCAACACTGGATCAGGAGGAAAGATCTGTATCAGATTTTACTGCTGCTGTCATTTGCAAAGATGCAGTGCATCCGTGCTGGAGGTGTACTTCCACATTGGCTTTTGCTTATGCTTTTGCAAAAAAAATTGCCATTCTTTCTGCAGGAAAATGTTTTTGAATAGAGTTGAGCAACCATGAAGCATAATGCCCTGACTCTCATGGAAGCAATGAATAAAAGAAAATGACAAGCTATTTTGCAGATGTATTTTGGAAACATGCTTTCAAAATGTTTGTCCTTTCAAAGCATTAAATTATAAGATTTTATATCTAGTCATTACTATTCTGACTTTATGCTGTAGGAAGACATCTTGCTCCATTTGTCCTCACTGTATCAGTGAGCTATTCGCACTGGAGAAGTCTCAGTATGTGGACAAGAAAGTATTCCTGAAATCAGTGAACTCTATTTTAAACTGCCAAAGCAAGTTGCTCCTGTTTCTCCTCCCACTGAACTCATAATTCCTGAAAGTACACAGTTCCCAGATATAAATGTAGAAAACAGAAAATTAAAAACAGATCTCTTGCCTTTTCTTTTGAGGATTGTGAAATTGCATACTTTGTGTTTATAGAATAGCTACTATCTAAATGTAGAATATATAACAAAATACTCCTTATTCCTTACGCTAGGTTTATATTTGTGACTTTTTTACTTTAAAGTAATCACTTGTGATTTATAGCAATATTATAATAAAATAGGACACAATATTGTCTACTCTAAAGAATCTATGCTTTGAAATAAGTGATTAAATCAAGCAGTTAGATAATGCACACGATCTGCGATCTATCTGAAGTCTGCTGCATTCAATTCTGAAGTTCTGTACCGGTTCTTGGATTACGTTCAGATAACTGGAGGACAATTTTCTCAGTACCTCTAGCAACTGTTTGTTTTTTTAGAGGAGACAGTTTTCTTTTTTAAACATTACCACCATATAAGCCTAAGTTTCTCTAGAGGTTATGTAAATAATTGATGCTATTTTTGATTACACTTCTTTCATTGGTTTAATATTGATAGGTTTTGAGTTCATTAAATTTAACTATAACGTTTAAGTTTATGCTATGATTATTTGTAACTTGTGAGATGTACAGAGAGTAAATTAGTGCTCATTTTGGTTATATAGAATTATAAGATTTCATGAACGTGAAAGTCATGGTGACATGAATAGGATGACAAGCATTCAGCACACATGCACAAAGTAATAAAATATCCCCCCTAAACTCAGAGGATCTGATCTCTTTTCCATAATTTGTCTGTAACATCATTCATGAAGGTCTTATTACTGCTTATGCCATATTATCATTGGAAAAATCCTATGGGTAAAGGACCAGAAATAAACTCTTTTAGCTGAGTAGCTCTATTTTATAATTCATGCATAGTTGTTTTCTTTTTAATTCATATTCCTTCCTTATTTTCTCCCCTGGTTTTCTCATCCCTCACATTGCTTCTTTGGCCCTCTTGCCAATTTACGACACCAAAACAAATATCTACATGTAAGGTCTTTGCTAGTAGGACTATGGTATAGTGCATCATTGCAAGATCACTCTTACTGCCTTCTCGTTTAAAAGCAAAATCTTCCACAGGACACATTTACACTAAATCGCAAAGACAGCCCTTCCAGTTTAGCTGGAAATACCTAGTAAAAAAGAATATTACGCAGAAAACGGTAGCTTGTCTGGCAATGTCAAGGTTATAGCCATCTGCTAAGAGTATTAGAACTGAGTGTCCATACATATCTAATCTACCAGAACATAACTTAATAGTAACTGATGGCTTTTTTCGTAACTTTCAGTAATAGAAGGTGTTGAAAACTGTACTAAATTGGGTGCATTTCACATAGATTTCCTGCCTGGTCCTGTCCACTGACAAGACCTAGATTCATTATTTCATGCTCACTCTTATGGCCTTGGGCACAGATTTAATGCCATAGTTATGTGGACTAATGAGGCATGAAAACATGGGAAAATACCATGAAAAATTAACCAAATGGTCCTTAAGGTCAATTCTGTTTTATAATTTTTGTAGCTGTTTTGTATTCTATCTACCTGGCTTTCCAGAAATCTTAGGATCATCCCATAATTTATGATATAAGATTATCAGGTTGGGGTTATAGACTTTTTGGTATTATGGTGAACTATTTTGGATTTCTTTCAAAAGGGACTTAGAGTGCTGGTCAGGCACAAGTCTTGTCACTTAATCTTGCCTTAGTCTTATGAACCTCAGTATGATTCCACTAAGTTCAGGGAGATGTCTTCAATACAGAGGCCTTACAAAAAGAAACAACCAGAGATAGCCCCAACAGAATAATACCTGTTCAAAGCATCCAAAATGAAAGACATTTTTCACGGATATTTCAATAATTTTTCCAGATCTCTATATTGCCTTCATACCATTTCTCATATTTTCTCTAAAAAATAATACCAGTAATCAAACTCCATTACAATAATACATCTTAATAAAATGAGGGCATAGACTGCTTTTTACTATCACAAATAGCTTTTTGTAATTGTGAAGTTAGGTTGCTGAGTGCTCCCTGATAGCTGGTGATGAAGGACAAACTGACACGGATGTGTGCTTAGAAGATCACTTATCAAATCTAGGTCTAATTAGTTGGTGGCCTAAAATATAAAGAAAAATTATTAAACCAAAAAGAATAGAAACAGCTGATATTTCAAAAAGAGTAACAAATGGGTATTACTACAGAATGAAGTCCTTGTCTGTGCTTCAACATCTTTGATTCAAACCCATTCTTAAAAAAGGGCATCAAACTGCTCATATTTCAGCGCTTCATCTTCCCTATCAAAAGTCCAGATGCTGTTGTTTCTTAAAATGCATAAACGAATTGTTGTATAGCATCTGCACTGTTCTGCAGTGCTCACAATGTTGTTAGTCACACTTGACGTGCATGATCACCTCATTACTAAGCTTTAGGAAATCTGTTGCTAATTCTACAAGCGTTCCCCATTGGGCAGGCAATAACACAGTACATAAAGAGACTAAGATAGATTAATAAATAAATATCTAAAGAATTATTACTTTCCTGTTGATGATGCATGCCTTTTGTTTTTCCCAATACCATCCTTCCACAATGGTTTTTTTTTTCAGAATGTACTTAAGGTGGGTATGGAAACAATGCCATTCAGACACCATTATAGAGAAAAGCAAAAGCTGTAATGCTGCTTAGAGCTGTTACCTAAATGCCCCAATTACCCAACAGGCATCGCGTTGAAAAAAATGTCAGACTAGTCCAAGGAAAATAATGTAAGGAGAATATGATAATCGTTCTGTGCTATGGGGGTAAAGATGCACTACAGCCTTCACTATATTCTCTGGCTCTCTGAAGGACTTTGCAGCATGTCTTTCCCCAGTGCCATAATGCATTGCTGTGCCGCGGGTCAGGTAAGGACTGCAGAAACTCGGGTGATCCCTCTCTGTTCCATCACACTTCCTGGCAATGGCCAAAATTGGAGAAATTTAATTAAATCTCTGGAATGTCAGGTGAAAGTTAATAAAAACCACATGGCAGCTTACTGTTACGTTACTCTGTTTATTGTTTTCAGGTCTTTGCCAGATCTTAAAACTAGTGATTACTCAGACCCATCAGTAGCAAAGACAGAGAAACTACATTAAGGGTAGAGAGAATAAGGTTTGCTTAGGAAAGCCAGGACAATAGGTAGCAAACCATATTGCTCTCCTATATGCTCTTGAATCACTAAGGGGGCACCAGTCACCTGGCCTCAGGACCAGTCCTACTTTTTGAAAACAGCAATAAATAGAGAATACAAGTCTTATAATTTAAGCCCCAGTTTAGCCCGTTTTCCCTTCTTATATCCTGATAAAAAGAAGGAAGGAAGCAGAAGGGGGAAGAAAAAGCAGCAGAAGAACTGGGGGAGTTAGAGGGGAAAAGAGACTGATGCATAACTTATTTCTCTTTAAGAACTTGCTTAGCTCAAGCTTTGGTCCCGAAAGTATCTTCAACAACCCTTGATTCACAAAAAACCTAGTGTGGTTAGTGGTGAATATTTCTATTCTCGCATTCCCTGATTTTCAGGGTTTATGACCCCTTAAGGGCATTGTAATGTATCAAAGTTCAGCTCTACGTAAATAGTTCATGTATGTGGCTGGCTGGCTGTGGCTATGTCTAGCTTTTGTAGAAAAGCAGGGAAGAAACCTAAGGTGCTAGGTCACTTGTCTCATGATGTTTAGCCATGTCACTCATCCACTTCAATAATAAATACATTTAGGGTGTCATGAAATTGACACTACATTAGCAGCAAAAATGTTGATTCCAATTATTTGCAATTTTCTGTTTGCTGTAAAAATAAGCCTTCTTTAGTAGATAATCAAAGTGGTAACTAATCCTTTACCCAAATTTAATTTTATTGCAGAATTCTGTAGGTTTGTACTAGTTTAGATATTAAATTTCCACCTCAACAGCTTCTTTACACAGGCTAGGCCAGATGTGCATCTGGTATAAATTAACATTGCTCTGTTGATGCTACGAGAGACAGGAAGATTTCTATCAAGCAGTGGTCAGTTCCTGTATGATTAAACATACATTATGTCATATAATGCTTTTGAATCAGGATTGCATTGCAACCACTCTTGCACTTTATTTGCCCTGTATGTAGTAATGGTTATAGAAGGGGTAAAGCACTGACCAGTGAGGCCTGTATGACCTTAGTGATACATACTCAGCTGGAATGAGGGGAAAAAAACCAGAGGGTGGCTGTGTCACAGGGTGCTCTAAAGGCATCTCAATGGGGAGGGGACATTAGAAAGGCAAATAGGTAGCTAAGAAACTGGGGGACCAGTTATTTACTGTTTATGATGAGAACTAGCACAGATTCAATGAAAACATTAAACAGCTGGTTAAAAATATATAAAAAGGAGCTGTTTTTCACACAGCTGTGGGAGTCATTGCCACTGCATGTTTTGGAAGTCAAAAATAGAAAGGGCCTCATGAAGCATTAACAAACGTCATGAGGGTAGGACTATCAGTGGGTACAAAGTCTGGTGACTGGATGCAGACTGTGCACCCACTGGATGCAGACTGTGCCTCGAGAGGTCGCTAACTCACTAATTGCTTCCCGTAAAGCTGGAACCCTACAAGAGAAAACTCATGTGATACATTCGCAGCTTCTTATGCTTCTCTCCTAAGTACCCGTGACTGGCCACGGTTGGAGATGTGCTGTTGGGCCAGCTGTCCCTGCGACTCTTCTCAGGCTATGCTTTTAATGCCATTCATGATGCATGCTGCAGTGGTAGACGTATCTATATGGATGCAAATACATCAGAATATGATCCAGTGGAACAAATCGTTGGCTGATGTTAGTGTAATTGCATTGGTTTCAACAGAGCTGTGCTGGCACATAGCAGCTCGGGAACTGGCTCGTGACAAGCTTGTCTGTTCCAGAACTTAGCCACCGATGTGCTATTTAGTTACACGCTGGTGTAGTACTGTTAAAGTTAATGCAATTATAGTAATGTAATATTGGAACAATACAGTCATGAATTGCATTCTTTATGGATTATACTTTGTTCTTTATAGTAAGCTCAACTAAAATATGCCTTATTTAGCTTTAAATGCTATTGAAGCACCTAAAAGTAAAGTGAAACTAAACAGTTTGTTCGAAAAAGAGGGAAAATTGAGATTCAGGTTGACTCCTACCTGGAACAAGTCATGAATAATGCGAAATAAACAATGTTGCTTTCTGCCCTCTTCTATAGCACTTTTAAAACATACATTTATTGCAAATGTCTAGCACACGTCAAACTTAGTAGAATGAAAAGTCTGATGCATCGGGCTACGTAACTGAAAGCAGAGTTAAACATTAAAGTCACAGCCTTACGTATGATAAATTATTGTAAGTTAATTCATGTGTATTAATGCAAGCATGCTACTCTCAAAAGAGATGATCTGTCATAAAGTTTGTCCCTGTGGAAGTTTATTTATGACATTATATTCTTCCAAGTGTCTGATGCAAAGAAGAAAAAGGTCAAATAATTAATATTATTGTTTTAAGACAAGTAGTCTTTCCAGTGTTATTATTTCCCATTTTTATTAGTTTTTATTTCCAATTTAGGCCTTTTAATATGTTACTGTCAACATCTGTAATGTTCCGAACTGTCAGAAGAAGAAGCTAAAGTTGTGAATGCAATAATTATCTATTAGATCTGAGGTCTGTGCATAGAAATGTTACTCTGGAATTAGGACTGATAAATTAATTTGTATTTTTGTATTTTATGGGTTCTATGGACAATCCAACTATAGATGTTGTTTGGCTTAAAGAGTATGTAATAATTTTCACAATTTTGTTAGTGCTTCTGTGTAGGGTTCCTTGACCATTAAGCTTGTGTGAAGTACACAGTGTAGAGAAACAAATCCAAATAATCAAATACTTTTATAGACATTTCACACACTTTCAGACTTTACAGTTAACAATTTATAGTTTCTGTAATGGGTTTAGGGATTCTTAAGCAATATTCTATCTACAAATAATTTTCCTGCTGTATCTTTTTGCATTTTCTTTTTAGAACTACAATAGAAATATGTATTAAATGAATATTTTTTACCTATTCATGAGGCTTATTTCCCAGAAATACTCATGATTTTGGCAGGCAAATTCCCAAGTATGTTTACTGAACTTATTTATTAAAAAAGAAATTGTCAGACTTTTCTATCATTAAAAAAAATCTGCAGCAAGCTAGTAATATCTGATTGGTCCTTCCTTTCCCTTCAGTCGGTGAAAACGATTCCTGTTTTCAGACAAATTTGTTCAAGATAAAGAAAGAAAAGAATGGAGCTGACAAATAGTGAAGAAGAAAAAAGTTTCCTCATGGATTGGCTATGATGTTTGTGCTAGGTGCCCTTACATGAGGCACTGCTAAATGTGCAAGTAAAATAAGCTTCCTATAACTAATAGAAGATTATATACATATCTTTTTTCTCCTTCTTTTGTGACTAGTAGAACTGGGTTTTTCTTTGGCCTCTCCAAAGTATTGGACTGCAACCAATCACAATATTCAGTTGCAAGGCACCAGGACAATTATAAGAAGGAACAATGAAGAGGAAACTCTGTATTTATGACTTCTACTGTATAGTTTTTCTTTGTAGAAGATGCACGTCTAGGGCTTTAGAGCAATCAGAAGTAGAGGTTTGGAAATATTTTCATATGCCTTGTGCACCAGAAAAACTCAGTGCAAGGCAGTGAAACTATTAAATAACCTCAGGCTGTTTTTTCAAATAGTTTTCAGTTGAGAAAGTAGATTTCCTTGAGACTGGTCAAAATGTTTTGTTTCAAAATTTAGAAAGTGTAATTTTGAATTTGAAACTATGCTTGAGATTAAGTTTAACTATATTCACTTAATACTTCAGCGTGACATAAAGTCTGATTAGTTGGCCAAAAGTTCAATTATTTACACAGTTCTACTCAAGCTGTTCAAAAACTTGTTTACTTGATTTTAATTTCTACATCTTTTAAAGATTATCTACTCAGTGGATATAAATGGGCATTGCTCAGGTGAGCCCCTGACCCCGTAACTTTTGGTTCTGATCTAGAGCAGTGATTTCAATCCACAGCAGTTAGAGAAAGTCTTTGTTTAGGGTTCAGTTCACAAGGATTTTCGTACTACCTTGGGAACGGAGAAGATTACTGTAAAAAATGGCATATAAGATTGACAGATTTATTGGGATCTGATTTATAACAAATCCTGAAGTGAAGAAAGTTTCACCTGATTTCTGGATTAGTAAGAAAATACTGTGGAAGATCTACAATCGTCACCTTTCCACTGATTTAACATCAGACTTCTGAGGTCCCTTCAGAGCATCATTAGTCCTTTCCATTAAGCAATCTCTGGCAATAGTTCAGGTCTAAACTTTTCCTCTGAAATAACTAAATATAATTTTAATAAATAAATATTATAAATAAACATTTTTCCACTCTTCTGAAATACTCTTTAAAATGTTGTGTCTCTCCCTCTTTTTTATGCTTAATGGTCTTCTAGACCTTGATTTAATCTTTTCATGTTTTTCATTAAACAATACCTCTTTCTGTTTCATTTCTTGTTTTTCAACATGTGCCTGGTGCCATAGCACATTAAGGGTTCCCCTAGCAACACAAACACACGCTTTTCCTTGGAGCTGCATCTCTGTAGTTTAAAGCACTTAAATCATGACCTTTTAGCTACAGCTTGTTCTGAGATTAATTAAAAGCGTTTAAAAATAATAATGATAAAGTTTAGCACATTCTTTGATCTGCAGAAAACTGAACTAAATGCTTGTATTTATGCTTATGTAAGGGGGCCAGATCTTGAGCTTTCTACACCCAGATTAGCAATGAAATACTTGCATCCTGGGTTTATATAATACACATTAAAATGGAATTAGATCCTTGTTTTGGACTTTGCATTCAGTTTTGTTAAATCCTGTCTTTACTGAGGATGGCACTATGTGGGTACACACAAGTTTTATCTAAGGACTACCAATTGCAATGAAATCTGTTTATAGAGTTTTGTATTTATGCTCTGTCACAATACGTCAGCTCTTCCAGAGTCATTACACTCTCCATAAACAGAAGGATGTGTGTATGCACACACTTCAGTTTGCTGAAGTTTACCCAAGCCTAACTGCAATGAAACATAACAAAGAAAATGAGTTGACATTCAAGATCTGTTTAGCTTGCTACTAACCCTTTCCAACAGCAGAGCTTGAATGCCTGCACTAAATCCTTTTTGGGACATTTGTCTCTTTCTCCCTTAATGGAAAAAATTTCTGAAGAAAAAGATCTAATCTGAATCATTTTACCTTAAAATATTAAAACCACAATGAGAGAGTGCAAATAGGGGAATGTAGTTTTTCTTCATTATGAGAAATTCCTGAAAAGTACCTTCTCAAAACATTTTCAGCACAAAAAAAAAGCTCGCAGCTTTGCTTCTTGCAGCTTTGCTCGAGTTCGAAACAGGAGAACTTCACTGTGCTTGTGCCAATCTGCGATGGAACTCTCTAAATCCCAGTAGAAAACGTGTCTTTCATTACTTCCCTTCGTCATTCTTCCTGACATATATCATACTATTTATTTACAATAATCTATGCATATCCTACCCTTTAATTGGTTTTGCACCATTAAAATTTAAGTACCAGATTTGGCAAACTTCTTCAAACCAAATTGCAAACCACTGATTTCAGAATGAGGTCTCAAAACCGTAAAGTAATAAACAACAGTTGTTTGTTAAACTTTCCAGGATGGGCAAAAGGCACCGACCATCACATAGCTATGAACTGCGCTCTCCTTTTTTTTCTTCTTAGTCTTGTCCTGTGTTACTAGGCAGTAAATATTCAAAGCTCTGGATATAAATAGTCTCTGATTTACTCCCATAGTAAGGCAGATAGATTCGTGGTGATCTCATTGTTTGAGGCAGGTAGAGGTAGCTGAAAGATAAATTTTCTTACACCAAAAATGTAAAACCTCCCAATATGGTTAACTTTTATCTTTGGTCCCTTTCTGCAGATAAGCCCAGTTCATTCAAGGCCACCTGACAAAAAAGGCTCCTAATCTTACAAATTTGGGAGCTCTTTCAAATTTGGAGGAGTTATGTGTGTCTGAGTGCCTATGCACACAGGTCCAGTTGTAGAAAAGCACTCTTATTTGTGAACTTTTGGCGATTGAGTTTTTTATTTGCAAGCTTGTGTGCTAAAAGCAAAAGAGCTCTGGATTCCAGTTTGAACGGATGTGCAGGGAAGAGATCTGCAAAAGCAAACTTTCATCTTTTCTTGAAATGCTGTTTTATTTACACAATAGATTAATTGAACAGACATAGAGCTGCTGCTGAAGGATTTGTGAACAACCTATGGAAATCCTTCCTCTAAGAATGCTCAGCCCATTCAGTTAGAAAAGAGATGAGATATATAACTAAGAAACATAAAAGGGAAAATTACAAAATTATTTTCAATGAGTAAATGTTAAATGATTGTAAATAACAAAATAAATACAGACCACATACAGGCTGCTGAAAGTTATAGGTGATAATTAGATTTTATCTTTCTGGTAGCATTTAACTTGTAAATAGCCCTCGTGTTTCTGCTGTATATGATTTAATCTTAGAATAATCAATTACAATCACAAACAGAGAACTTTTTCTTTAAAAAAATAGATAACATTTGGTTTTGTTTTACCTTTCTGTAACAGTTTTTTTTCTACATGAAATTTTTAAACATAACTGACTGAATTGCAACAAAATTCATTCCTTTTGGAATAAATCTCTGAGAACTCTGTCTAGATTTAGGATTAGAGGAGTTAGTAGAAATAACTGAATGTATCTACTCATCTATGACAAATATGACAAATATTACTATTAAATCCTACATCTATTTCTGCTTACCATCCTTCAGACTCCCCAGTGAATGTTTTTATGATGTTCCGTTGCAATTTTGTTAAAAAAGGATGAATGACTACATTCTGAATAACTTCAAAGAAGAGTAAACTAAACTTTTTATTGTACTTAAAAATAAACAAGTTACCATGTTATGGAGACAGAAAAAATAAAATATTAATCTACCAAGTCTGTTCAACAGGCAAACAGCATTTCCAGTTTGATTCAATTTGTTATGGATATTTCCCAAATCACACTTTCATTATGATGCAGGGTGCTTCAAACATTAAAAGAGCAATGACAAATGGTAAAAAGCATGAGGGATCCCATCCGCTCATGGAAAGCAGTTCTATAAATTTGTGAGGTGGAGCGTGAACAAATCTTGGCATTTGTAGCTGGTGCTAATATATTGTAATCTGTAGACTTGATCCAAGGTCCACCTAAGTCAGGGAAGGTGCTCCACCGACTCGTGATTTCTGATACAGTTCCTATCATGAATTTTTATGTTGGTTAGTCTCCTTTCAGCTGGTTGGTGCATAGTGCCATTTTTGTGTTGTAAAATGGGCTTTCTTGCATTTTCTTTTGATATTTTTCCTATTCTTTGTGGGAAAGCACAGTTCTGGCCCTATGTCTGTGAAAGCTAGCTGCTCATTTCCTTCCAAAACACTGCCAGTGCTACAGGTGTGCAAAGCAACTTGTGCTTATGATCACCTGGCCATTCATAGTGTGGATTTAACTCAGCTCCCATAGTGTCTGACTTCTCACCCCCATTAGTATTGGTTTTGTATATGTAGAACTGATTATATGATTATGATTCTTTTCTTCAGCCTATACTATCTGTACAGCGGTGGGTTGTCGGCTCTAAAAATTAGTTCTACTTCCGCTCTTGTACACTTTAAGTCTTTTACAATGTGTGAATCTGAGGATGCTTTAAAATGTTACGCAAGTACCAAAGCAGGCCGTTTCATCTCTGAAAGAATAAACTGAAGTAGAACACGAGTCAAGAAAGTTTCCAGGAGAGGAAGCAAAAAACTGGCTGTTTATTCATAGCCAGATGTACTTGTCTCTTTCTGTGTCTGTTTGCATGAGTCCTGGCTCAGCTTTCTCCTTGTTTGTGGTTTGCGAGTATGAATGAATATTATGACATACTGTCTCCCAGTGGTTCCGTGTAAATAATTATGAGGAAAGCAGAGGTAGATGGAGTTACACACCCATTTTGCATTTTAGCAGATATTCTGAAATTTCATACCCAGACAAAACATGGCCTACTGCTTAGTATGTGTCACTGCCTTCGTTCATCCTGCTAAATTTCTGGTGTGTATAACAGGGGATTGTGGCAAGCCGTTCCCAGCTGGAGAGATTATATCCTGGTTGCCAGCATGAATGAATGAATTGTTTAGAAAAAAAAGAAGATGCAATTCCAGTTGCTCATTGCAAAAAGAAGGAAAGAAAGGCTATGATTAAGAAAAGACGAAGTTATGCAGAAGTTCATACTTAGACAATAAATATTTTAATGAATTAGTGGAGAATGTCAAGCTTTCCATTAGGAGCTCTGAAAGGTACTTGAGAGATAAATGGCCAAGCAGCACTGAACTTTAAACACCAACTGGCTCTTTACCTTCCTATAATACTCTGGAGTAGAAGCAGCTCCAATCAAAAGTGAAATGCCAACAGGCAATTACGGCCACATCGCATGACAGGGACTTTCAGTGGGGGCAAAAGGGACAATAACCCCTGCACACACCTGGTGAATTTGCGCAGGTAGCCCCTACATACCCCTTTCTTCAAAGTCTCTGACTACCTGGGAACTATTTGAATTCATGCTTCTCATACCTCTGTGATGTAAAGAAACACCATTTTGCAGATAAGAAATCTGAGTACAGCAAGTTCACAGCCTGGTCTTCAGAGTTAGTGGAAGAGTCCAGTCTAATCTGAAGAGAATAAGGTCCATGAATATTCAGGAACTTTGCAAACTGAGAGCCTGGGAGCGAGGAGCAATCCTCACGGGCTGGCCTGGGAACGGGATGTCGCTCTGGTAATACGCAGTGTTTTAATCACAAAGCATTTCCACTTAAACAAAATGAGATGCAGGGGGTGATCAGGAACAAAGACTGGCTCCTTTATTCAGCAGATTTCAAAATTGATTATGTTTATGTTTGACTGAATTATTTATCCACCTCTGGAAACTCAGGGAAGACTGAAGAAGAGCGCAGTAGATAGTGTGACTGAATGAATTCAGTGAGTTTTTCATTGAACTCAGGAACAGTTGGGTCATGTTCTCACAATCCAGTTTCCTCCAAAATTGCTTCCTGGGCCTAACGTCCCTGAAACTGAAATTGTTGAATGACAGGAAGATGAGTTAAAATCTCTTAGCAGATCTCAGAATTTCACCTAACAGTATTGGCAGGGATGGATCAGCTGCAAATGAAGGATGAATTGAAGTCAGGGGAAGAAATACTTTTTGCCCTTGCAAAGGCCAGTTTCAGTGTAAAACTTCAAAACTGCAGAGGCCTGTAGGGACACCGAGGTGGTGTTTACTGTACCCTGAGGAGGTGAGAACTTTGGTCAAGTGATACTTGTTTTGGCTGTAGTGCTAAATTTAACCAATGGTGTATCAGATGCCTATAAATGTGAAAACCATCTGGCTTTGATTACAGATACTTAACAATTTTGAATATTGGGACAAAACTCTGACAGCAAGCTAAACATCAGACAGGGGTGCCCAGAGCTTTGAAAGAGTACAAGTACAGACTTAATAGACAGGTCCCCTGTCTATTAAGAACTGTCCCACTGGAATGAGGTGGCAGACCTCTCTAATCACTCAGCGTAGTGGGCACGAGATCAACTGCTCTTCCTGCCCCTCCTCTTTGGATGGCCCGGCCTCCCTTGGATGCCATCTCTTCAGCCGATGTAAATGAGTGAAGTAATGATATTAGAAGAGTCTTGGCTGATTTCACAAGGTAAAAATATAGTTCCCAAAAGTCTTCTTATTGTTTGACGCAAGAACTGTGTTCTTTACACATTAGTACTTCACATCTGATGAATTATAAAATGTTTTTCCTCAGGAGAATTAGAGCTCAATTTTACACATTTGGAACAATAATAATTAAAAATATCACACACTGATTGCATTGCAGCAGCATGACGAACATGTTATATTACAGGGAGCAGCTGTGCATATTATTACGAGAATTTTTCACTTTCAGTACAGGGTAGCTGGATAATGTTAAATAGAGTGTATTTTGATGCAAACCTGTGCTGATTTTACCTTGTAACTGATTCATCAGGTAAAATTTAAAAAATGTTATTTTTTAAAGCTTGCTTATAGGAACTCAAGTATATCTGAACAACTCTAAAATATCTCTGTACACAAAAGGAACAAAAATATCCCTAGAGCATACCCAGACTTCATTTACTATGCCTCCAAACAAAACTTTTTCTCTGTGCACAGCTATGTAGCTGCAGATATTCATGTTAATAGTGTCATTAATCTTTCCTGCACTAATCTCTACCTCTCAGCTTTTACACATTCAGCACCTGGGTCAAATTTGACCTGACAAGTTTGTCCTTGAATACTATATTTACAAAGTCCATGTTAAAAAATCCCCATGTATTATCAGAACTGCTGCATTTTATCAAGTAACTGCCACCAGCTCTTGCCTGAAATAGTTCATTTGCAAAGCTGTTGCCACCGAACTGTGGAAACCAACCATCAGTCAAAGGCTCGTTTTGCTCTTTTTTTAATAGCAATAGCAAATGAACTGCAGATGGAGCACTGTTTACACTTTCCCATCATCTTTGGAGTGCCTGGAACGGTTGCTGTGATGTCATTACGTTTGGGCAGGATATAGAGAAAGCAGCAACACTGGAAATATTTATTTACTGGGTTAGGGCCAGTTTGACTTGTACTATGGGAAGAACATCAAGGTGCTTGAAATGGAAGGCTACGTGACCTCACTTTTCACATAGACTTACAGTGGAAACACCACATGGAAAAAAAAGTTTGATACATCTACTGATCAAATAGAAAATACGAAGAACTTTTTCTTAGATTTTATGTAGCTTCACATCAAAAGGAACTTTTGTTTGTTTGGGGTGTATATCTCAAATCTCTGTCACTGAAATATTGGCCTTTTTGGCTGTGACGGATTAGTTCTGTCAGATTAAGGCATATGGTTTTTTCCGTTCCCACTCTCAGGTGTCTACCCCATTTTTCTGCAGAAATTACATTGCAGGAATTACAGAAATGAATGATGGCTGCTAAATTTGCCAAAGTGCGAATTACAGAAGCTGCAGGACTGGCATGTGTTCGCCATGGGGCGATCACCTCTGGCAAAGAGGTGAGTGGACAGCTAAGAGTAGCAATGCCTTAAAACATTATAGCTAGATCTGTCAGTGCCCGTCTGTCCCAGATGGAGATGGAGGTAGCAGATGTAGATTCAAACGTGATCTTCTATTATTATTACAGTGTATTACTGGAGTATAAATGTCCAACAAAGCACTGTGATTGGCCTGTACAGGGGAGTAGGCAGTGAGGATAAAGCAGAACTAAACAGGCTGGTGCAGCAAATGAAACTGTCCAACCAGCCAGAATTGTGTAGCAACAGTTCTCTTCAGCACAGTGTCTGTGTTGGCCTCAGGGCAGGCATAAACTTCAGGCAGAAATTCACAGCAAGGCAGCGCAACGGCTTTGGCTTTGGGTGGATTGTTTCTTAGCATTGTATTGATAAAATGTAATTGGTTTTATGTCTTATCATAAAGTTTGATCCTAGGTACTGCACATACAGCAAAACAGTTTTGTCTTCCACATGGTGCTGCAGCACCTCTACTACCTTGTTTGTTCTCTTGCACTGTGCAGGGCATTGCTAACTTACACTTATTTGAACTGCGTACTTGCACTCATGAAATGGTGATCTTTGCTTGATAGAGAATATTGCGATAGGCTTACATGGTTTGTTTGCAACTTTTACAATTAGTAGTACAAAACACTTGCTAGACAATGAGGAAGTAATATTGTAAAGAAACGCTGTTTTCTCGCCAAGCAGACAAAGTTCCTTTTGTGATACCATAACCTTGATTTGTTTTCTTTATCATTGTTTGTGCGCTTTCCAACTCTGTTATCAGGCTTTCACAATGGCTGTCTCAGTCACTGATGTGACTTACAGAGTTTCTGCTGCACGTACAGATTAATGGATAAAGCCTGGTATAGAAAGCGAGCAAGTCTATGATTAATTTCCTGAATTAATGCTGCTTTGCTTCATGCACAACAAATGCCAGCTGGCTTAAATGACTACTTCCAAATTCTCCGAAGAGGGAAGAGTCCCCTCAAGATGTAGATCCAGGATGGCCAGTTCCATACAAGCCCATTTGCAATCCTGGCTTAAAGTGCTCCGGCTCAGTCCTGGGCAGGGTGCTAATGGATGGATTAGTGCCGGCTAAGATACCTAGCAGGTGTCTGTAATTTAGATTAACTATAAAGCTGATCTCTCTCCAGTCTCAAGGTTAGCAAGTCTGTGGGGATACAACTGGGTTAGCTGACCTGATTGGGGAGGTGCTGGTTGTTTTGCCTTTGAGCTACTGCAGCCAGTGGAGATGTGACCTCTGACAACAGCAGGTATTGTGGAAAGGCCTAATCCCAGGTAAGAAATTAAGGCTGGTCTAGTATGAACTGGTAAAATAGTGAAAGTTTAGGTAGGTTTCACTCCCTTCTTTCTAGTAACTTTCAAGAAGCTTTATTCTTGAAGCAGAATTATCTATATAATTCTACTCTCCCAAGCATAGAGTTCCTTTCAGCTCAGGTAAGCCAGTCTATAGTAGAAATGTGGGAATGAGTTCTTCATGTGGTGACCTATGTATGTTGGACAAATGTCCTTTGTTTTTATTTTAATAATGAGTTCTCAAGGCACCTATGCTAAATTATTCTGTTCTGACTGTAGTGCTTAGTATTCAGTTTCATTGCTGTCTGTAGGAAGGTGCATTATTATGTGTTTAATAGTCACTTAAGAGTCACTTAAAGGTTTTATTACAACATGCTTTTTAATAGCGCACAGCTTATTTCTGGAGAGGTTCTGTTCCTCTATTTGTGTTTAACTGATGCTTAAAAAAAAAAGGTGAAATTTTAAAGATGTTGGTAATATCTCTGAATATTTATGTTGGAAGGGATTTCAGGAAATCATTTAGTTCCATTCCTCTGCTCCAAGCAGGGCTAATGTCGATATTAGAGCAGGATGCTCGTGGCCTTTTGCAGTCATGTTCTTGGTGTCCGAGCCTTGAGGTTTCACAGCCTGTTCAATGCCTCTCAGCAGGAGCCACAGTGAAATGTGCTTAGTGCAGCCACTTAGTTAGGCTCCCAGGGAGCCTCAGAAAAATCTTGCTAGAGATCCTAGTGCCATGACCAGTGATTGTGGATCTGCCAGTCTGTTTCTGAAAACCTTTTTCAGCTTGCTTGGCTTTCCTGTATTGAACTCGTGCTTTAAGGCAGAGGAAAGTAAATGTTCAGTATGGCTCCATAGGGAGAAAGAACAGCGTGGGATATAATTTACTAAAGGTCAGGAGAGGGAGATAGGGGAAGATATTTTGGCAGCCAAATCCAATCATGAACTTGCTTTCTGTTCACTTGATCTAGTTTCTTCTGCTCCTACTTCATTATAATCCTTTCTGTCACTAATATAGTGTCTCCTTCCCTGAATAGTTTGACTTACATTATACATTAGTTCCTCTGGCCTGGGGCAGGGAGGGCGGGGAAAGCCTGTTTTTAAAGAACACCAAAGTATATACAACTTGTATTCTCTTCTCTCATGTTTTTTTACTCCAGAACTACCCATTGACTTTCCAGACTCAGAGAAAATGTAGGTTATCCTGCCCAGTGGGTTTTTTTGGTTCTGCCCAGCTGTAGATGTATGTAATTAGAAGAGAATGCAGATAAATGAGATCATATGAGAAGGCTGGGAAAGAAGTTCCCTTCACTGAGCAAAGTCCCATGATTAACTATGACCCTGAGAATCTCTCCTACACTGTTGTTAGAAGGAAACAATTAAATACTCCAAGTCATAGGAATAGGTGTTATGAGGAGAACAGCCACTGTGGTGCAGCTACAAACCTGCACAGGGGGAGGACTAGCCTGGGTAATTTAAAAGACGTTTTTACCCTTGGGCTAGATTCTAATTTTGGTTATGCTGGGGTAAATTAGGCATAACTTTACTGACATCAAAGGCTCTGGTCAAGATGATCTAGCTTCATGCTCTTGAAACTGAGGTCAAAACCACTAACTTTTCTAGGCAAGTTCTGCCCAAAATGAATGGGTGGAGCAAGGTCAAGCCTATGATTTTATTCTTTCCAGTGGGCACTTGCACAACTCGATATTCACAGCTGGCTTTGTCTTTTAAAGGGCCATTTCTTTTGGCATCTGAACTGGCAATTGTCTGGCCACAACTATTCAACTGCCCTGTTCTGATGGGATGGGGTAGGGGTAGGCAAGCTTGCAAAATAAAGATGCAAGGGGGGTATGAAGTGATTTTTATGACACTGTAAGAAAGCTATATTGGATTCTAGGGGTCGAGGTTCAGGCTATTATAAAAATGGAGCTTGTTTTTAGCTTGTACCAATTTTCTTCTTGCACTTTACTTTTAAGTTAGCGAGCCATATGCAGAGCAGAGATCAAAGTCTCAAAGTAAATGTCTGTGAACTTATTTTGAATAATCTCTAGCATTTTTCTTGATGGTAAAACATAGGCATCAGGCAACTGCTGAGATACAGATCCAACTTCAGGTGGTTGTGCTTAGCTACATGTCATTCTTAAGTTGGAAGCTTATACATGCACCAAGGATGCCTTTTCTCAAATTAACATTCACTGTTTTAACTTACAGTATTTCTGTTCATAATTGTATCACATCTTGTAGCCAGGAGAGAAGAACTGTGTCTTGCCTCAAGGCAAAACCAGCATTAGTGCAAGTAGCAACTTTCTATCTATGTGCACTTTAATTGTTCTGTACCACACATCTTTCTCAGGTCTCTCAAAGTCTGCCTGACTGCTGTGAGGAACTGTGCTAAAACTTTCAGGGGTTTCCTCATAGGAGTAATGCCCTCTGATATGTCTTATTTATGAGTGATTTCCTATTGCTTTAGAATCAGGGAATTGCTTTAGCAACATGCTACATAAGACATTTCTAATAAATAGAAATCTAGTTGCTGGCTTTGCTGTTTTTGTGTCTTACAGCTTTTTTGACTTTGGGAAAAAGAATGATTTTTTTCAGTCATGTTCACAAACGAATGAAAGTTAAAGTTGCTGGTGTAGGTGTTTACTGCATTCATGTGAAATGTTATGGTAAGGAACTGATCTGAAAAGGGCAAGTAAAATAAAAAAAATACCCTTCTGAAACTATTTACATCCCATGACTATAAGTTGAATGTATTAAATATTCTTAGCCACTAGGTGGCAATGAGATGCGGCATGTGGCATTGTAGCTGGAGACATGCAAGAACCATGTAACAGTAACCATCTACAGTAATATTAGGAATTGGATGTGAGAAGCCATATTCCTATTAAGTGACCAGCACCCTGCCTTGGGGCTTCTGACAGATCTCAGCTTACTGACAGTGACTGCAGTTTCATTTAAGAGCCCGGGTATGAATCAGTTTTCATTCCCTTGGTTGTCTTTTGTCATTTGCCACTTAGCAATGTCATCTGTAGATGTTTTAACATTCTTTGTGTCTTTTGGCAAGCAACTATGTTCTGTTATTTCAGCTGTGAGACTCATAGTCTATTGAAGTGATGATGGCTTTTTTTAAAGAAAAAAACAGTTATCTTGTGCAGTTATGCTGAGCTTGAAATCTGCTCAAGTTGGTGTATACGGTTTCCAGCAATAAGAAATAAGAGCATGTGGGGTACTCTGCTTACCTAGCAAAGAGCAGTGATAATTTAAGAATGAGTTCCGAGAGAAATATTTTCTTCTGGCCTATCCTGTGGTTGTAATGTTTACAAAGAAAAGGAGTAAAAACACTCTACCAGGATTTTTTCCTATTGAGGCAAGAAGATAACCTTCAAGAACACCAGCAGTGCTCAGCAGCAATTGTCCCAAGTTGCAGTAAGGTAAGCATTGGGAAATATTCATTTTAATGGATGGTCTGGGAACCCTTTATCTGTTTGTTGTAAGGCATTGCTCTGTAGGTATCACACTTCTACTAATGAAATCCCTTTAGTTTTAGAATACTGCTTCAACAGCAACAAGGGCTTCATAGGCATCTCCTTAACATCTAAGAAGAAACTGCTTCTGAAGCAACCCCAGGTTGTGGTCTTCACTTCATTCACCGCTTTTAGTTCCTAATGGGGCAATCTGAGTCAGCAGAATCGACAAACGTGTTCTGCATAAGGTATAGTGTTTGGTAGTATGTGCTGCAAAGGCTTGTTACAAAAATTATACTAAAAAGCAAGTTGCTGTAGCAAAGTCAAACACTACAGACATAAAGCAGCAGTGTTGTAGATGTTCATGCAAATTTAATTTTTTCCATGTCCATTATAGTATCAGTCTTTAGTTACATGATCAGTCCTATAGTTTTCTCTCATTTTCTGCTTATTTCTTTGTGCAGGAAACACAAGCAAATTCAGCTAAAGCTCTGACTAAAACATCTTGAGATAATGACACTTTTAAGAGCATAATTTCTTGTATGCTCAGGTTCAGTTCCAATCATCATTTTGTATGTGCATACAATAAAAATGTACTTTGGTAAAGTGATGGGATCTTAATGGGTAAAGAGGAGAAAACCCCATACAAAGTTCAAAAAGGGCAGGGAGATAGGAGCCAGAAAAAGGACATGGTAATAGTGAAAAGATTGAATTTCATATAATAAGAAGCAGCCTCAGCATGCACTTTGCCTAGCCAAGGTAAACCACGCAATAAGTTACTGTATAAACAGAGAATCATAAAGTGTATGATCCTTTAATCTTGAGGTGGCATCAGTGCAGTTCTGTTGTAATTACCTTTATTATGGATAGGAGAACCTAATGTGATTCCAATTCCTGAAGAGGTTTGGTAACTTCTAATTGTTGCAAAATACATAAAGACAATTCTACTGTTTCACATGCGTGCTTAAAATTCAGCTGTCAGATGTATTTCTATTTAGCTATGGTTTGGAAGGTGTTTAAGGAGAACAGCAGTTTAATAGAGCATCTGGATCTCATTGAAGACCTGTTTTTTGTTTTTGTGTTTCTTAATTTATTACTATGCTTTCCAGCTGGGCTGATAGAGGCACAAAGAGGACAAGACATTGCTCAAAGTTGCAAAGCAAATTTGTATCTCAGCTTGAATTTGAAAGTTTTCTGTTGCCTTTTGCTTTAAACATTAAATGTAAGAGCTTCCAATACTACTTGATAGTATTTTTGCTTGTCACTTGAAGTTTAACTTGTAAAATGTAATAACATCCCTCATTTTGGAAACAATTTTTAAAATGTTATAGAAGGCTTTATTTTTTCAGCTTTGTTTTGGTCCACTGATGCTGTTTTGTAGAAATAGTTGTATTCCATTTTCTTATTCAAGAGCATATGGGTGTGTGTGTCTTTTTGATAAGACTCCTGGCTGTATGCAGCACTGTTTGTGTCTAGCACATCAGCACGTGCTGGTGCCCCACTTCATTACAGATGTCCTTGTGCTGGAAATAAAAAATAAAAAACCAAACCTGGAGCTACACTGTAAAATGTGCTATATGTTAAAGGTAATCAATACTTGATTCTTAATATGGATAGAGAAATAGTGGAACATGCCAGCTATTGAGTGTATCGTGTTGTTTATCCTATTTATGAGTCTTCCTGCTGGCTGTTCATCCTCTCGGTATCCATTTTCCAATTATTTCTGACTGAAACTTTTGCTTTCAAAACAAAGCAAAGAGCTGCAGTCACATCCATGTTCTGATTGTTGCCTGCTGTATTCCTCCCTCACAGGACCATTTACATTTTTAATGAGTTTGTTGTCCTCCCACTCTGTTCAACTATGCCAAAATGCAGACTGTAATTCAGAAATAATGTATTAGTCCTCTTGTAAGGAAATCCAAAAGGAAATTCCACTTGTAAGCCCCTTTGATTATGTTAAGGCAAACTATATTTTTTGTTGTCTACTTGAAGGGGAAAATGCAAGCCTAGCCGTTTAGTTGAAGATGTGTGTAATCTTGGCTGTGCTGGCTGTTTATCGCTTAGGTAAGTTAATGCCATTTCTGACATCTGTGGACCATATCCTTTGGACTACTGCATAACCCAGCCAAATCATTTCAATGAGCATGAAGTGGAAAGACAAGAAACTTATCCTAGGGTTTAATTTGAATGCAATGCGTAATTTTACAAGAGATATGAAGAGGGCTCTTGAGACAGTAAATAAATACATCAAGAAGCAGCCATTTGGGTCTCAGATCTTCAGATTTATATTCATGCTCACAGATCTAATTACTGCTAGTGAACTGGAAAGATCCATATTGGCTCAACTCTTCTTTAATGTGCTGTTGATCACAGCTATATAAGCCAGTAAGTGAAAAAACAAAGAGCTTGGCAAACTTCAAACATTGTTTGGTCCAACCTTTTTGTTCATGATCTATGCAGAAAAAGGCATGGGTGATTCCAATTTATTTTTTATCACATAAATGAGATCAGACCATCTCTCTGAAAGATAGCTAGTACCTTATTGTAAAAGTGGTACATAACCTGTGGTTCTCCTAAGTGAAGCTGCAAGTGTGAGGGTTCCTCCTCAAATTCCTGTGTTTATTCAGAGGCGTCTATATTACTGCAGCTCTGAAAGCACCACAATATAATCCCTTTTGCCTGTATATCTTTGCTCTGTTGACTAAAATTCTCGTGCCCTAACCAAAGATTCATATGTTTCTCACTCACCTGGCAAAATTTAAAGCATTGTCAGGATTTGAAGCTCTCCAAGTCATTGGACAACCATCAGTAAATGCATAAGTTCTTGCTTTGGAGAACTCCTTGAACACTGTTGGGATGGATGTCAGCAATTCTACCCGTATCAGCCAAAAAACCAGTAGACAAATACAAAGATAAGAGCGTGCTAAGTAGTGTTGGAAAACAGTAGGCTTGGCAAATGAGAGCATGCAGAGCATAGTGCTTTATAGAGTGGTGGAATTTGTTGCTTTATTCTAATTTGCTGTGTTTTGAAGGTTTTTGTGAAGCTGTGATGGCACTGGAGACAGTAGTGATGGGGAGCTAGAGAAACGTAGTTTGCGTGCAGTCCCCAATCTCAGAAAATTTTGAAACCTGAATTGTTTTCTCGTGGCAAAACTTTAGTGCTAATTATGTTCCAACAGAATTTCTGAGGCAGCCTGCCCATCCAATTTCTCACTTTTCAAGCTTATAAAATAGCAAACTGATAGAATGCATCCATCCTTTTGACCCTGTAGAGCACCAGGCAATTGAAAAGTCATTGGGCTGCCCTGGAAGCTGGGTTATGGATTCTAGCCAAAAGCATGGAAGCTGTCATTGGTGTGGAAGATTTTTCTTCTCTTAATCATGTCTTCATATTTGATCTCTTTCCAGTCTTCCCAAGGAACAAGTCATTAGCCACTCCTTTGGAAGAAGAAAGGCTTGAGGCAGCATAGCTTGGTATTTGTTTGACCTTTCATCTCTGCTTTCCTTTGAAACCAGGATTACTTCTGCTGTATGCAATCTGGATTACATAGGGATTCCAAACATCTGAGAGAGTGAGGCAAATGATAATTTTAGGGTCAGATTTTCAAAGGAGCCTGGCTCCAATGACTGAGACAAGGAATGAGTCTTTTGGGGAATCGCCGTATGTTGGCTGGTATGTTTTTTCAGAAAGTTTGATAAGTGTTACCAGAGTAGTTACTGAAGCTACTTGCATGAAAACCTGAGGGGCTTGAATGGGAGGTGAAACTTTGAAAATTCTAGCTGCTAAGGACAGGTCTTACCCTGTGTTGCATGTTGAAGGCCTGCTCACATCAGGAAAACATTTGAGCAAAAATTCAGTATGTAAAAGGAAAGAGTTAAATGATCAAAAAACCTCAAGAAATGGGTTCTAGTTATCTGCTTTGACTGTCCAACAGAAAGAGCACACTGTTTTCGCCGGGCCCCAAAAGGGTTTGCAAGACTGACCTTTGAGAGAAGCTGACCCAATATGGCTAGAAACAAAAGATTTCTGAAGGAGTTGCCTTTGCCAGAAGAGCAGCTGTAAAGATGTTCCTCTTAAATGAAATGACACTTACCAGAGAAATCCAAGAAAACAGAAACCCTACTAATCATACTATAGAATGGTTAAGATTTTGAATATTCAACCCATTTTTAACCTATAATTAATATAACTAACCCATATTTTATATAAGCATGTTGCATCAATTACTGTTTGTGTTTGTTTAATGGGGAAAATAAACTGAACTGTTGTGCTTTTTGTTGAAGACTTAGGGCCATTTATGGTATGCTTACAACTCCCTTTGTCCTCAATAACATCTCCTTTAGGAATAAAAATCTGTGTCTCAAATCACTATATACTATTTTGGAAAATATGCCAAAACCTACACTATGCAGTTCTGCATGTAGTTGTTCCAAATTATCCTAGACACCAGATGCACATCAAGAACAAAATGCTGCAACTTAAGGCTAACAATACTAATTCGATTGGCATATAATGTCATCTAGTGTATGGAAACAAAAGTCAGGACAGCTGATTTAATCAACAGAAAATATTGAATTTGGTTAATATCTTTTAGTGATTGGTTGTTTTACTGATGGTGGGATTTGTTTGATAATATCCAAACGTAAATACCATTTGTACTATGTAACCCTAGGTTACTGTGATTTCCCCTTCCTCCTGCCCTGGTCAGGGGCAATTTGGGTTTGATCTTGAGTAACTGAAACAGAAGTACCAAAGTACAGTAAATCCAACATAATACTTTCTTACCCCAAAATACACATTCCAAAACACTGGAAGAACACAACATTTTTGAGTTATTTACTCAAGAAAACATGAAAAATAATAGCTTTTCACGTGGCAAGGAAAATATAGTTCAAGAAACTCATGAGTGATTAAATGAATGTACTGTGTGTACATCTTAATATGCAATATACATATAGTTCCATCTTGCTTCTGCATGGAGTCAGAGGAGAATAGATCTCTAATGGCAAAGCAGGAGTTACTCTAGCCCAGAAGCCAAGGGGAAGATAGCCTGAAAAGTATCTTTACTTGGATTTTCATTCTACTTTGCATACAAGGTTATAGTATGTTGGAATCTCATCAGCATACATGTACTATTTCTTTTGAGCACAATTAATCTTCTGAGGAAGAGGTTTAATATGTAGTTGGAGGCTTAAAGAGTTACTTGGAACTTAGGGATCCAGCTCCATGAGGTATACTCTATCCTGGAGTCAGGATAATTTTTTTCTATGTAGGTAAGGAGAGTGAGGCTTGAGCAGAGCAGGTTATTAGGGGGATGTAGCAGCTCTCAGTGTAGAGCAGGCAAGCGACACTGCCTGTTTGTCCCTCCTGGAGTTGCCAGACTGTGCTGATGTAATTTGCTCTGAATATGCTGCTCTTCTTTACTTTCTAATCGATTTGAAGGGATCCCAGCAATGCTAGGCATCTATGTAACTGTTAGGGTGCATAACTTCTATTGAATTGCCTGTTTTCAGCTTGCATTACCAGGTTATTCTTCTTTCAGTCAGAGGCATGTATAAGAGAACATGCTTCTGCCTAGGGAATTTAAATCTGTTGTATAAAGCCTATGACTACTGCCAATTATAAGTGCAAAGAATAGCCTTTTTTGTTTGGGTTTTCCTTTGATGTGTATCTAGAGGAAGCATGTAAACCACATTTCTGGTTTATCTGACCTCTCTGCGGTAAGTTCCCATCAGATTTAGTTTTCAATTAACTATAAAAAGTGCAGGATTTTAAAAGCTATAATTCCAAATTATTCCCACCACAAACCCCAAACAGCTGCACTTTGTGCTGGGAAATGCCTTGGAGGCTGAAGGAGGGATCCGTCTCTCCAGGCCATGTAGATGTTTTACAGCTGCGAATATGGCCTTGATGTTAAAGTAACTTCCTTGGAGAGTCCATCTATAGATGGGCTGGCCAAGCAATTTTGTGGTTATGAAGCATGACCTTGGTCTGTTCTTCCGAATGCCTGCTGCAGGGGGAAGAATGTGATGATTGGAGATCTGTACATCTTCACCTTCTGAGGCCCTGCTTTTAGCATTCTCTGTCACCTCTCTTTGCATATACTTACTGCGTTTTGGAGCCCTACTAACCCATATGGACAAGTTTGGCTAACCCTAAAGTGAGCGTGCCTGTGTCTGGGAAGCAGCATGTGCCTGCCTGGGTGTGAGGTGCTGAGTGGTCTTATTAACTGTGTGGGGAAGCAGAGGAGTCCTGGGCTGGAAACTCTGCTGATGCAAGTGCCTTGTTTCTGGTAATTCAAGTAGTGTTTGTTTTATTTACCCTAAACTTTCTCAAGCAACTCTCAAAGCTCCAACTTCAATGTCTGCTTTACAATTATCTGACAACTAATTTAATAAAAACTCTGCAATTAACAAGCTGAATTCATGCAGCTCATGTTCTTCAGGAACTCATCTAAAGGCTTTGCGATTACTAATGGGCAGAACTTTGCAGATGCTGCACTGATCCCCTAAGCTCTGCTCTAATGTTTTTTTAAAAAAAAAATTACCCTTACCATGTTGTTTCTGCTTTGCTATTTCTAAACTATGTAAATTCAGGAACCTGCCTCTTGCACATGATTATAAATTGCTGGTTGGGGTAAGGTGTCTAAAAGACAGCTAAAATATAATAAAATATTAAATGCATTTTCATATTGTATGCATTCTGTTTACGTATTATTCACCAGAGACTCTGAATTTGGTTCAGAATAATAAACATGAAGGGGACAAATTATTTTCTCAGTAACAACAGCAGATACAGCAGAAGGTATTTGGCCTATAGTTCTTCCCTTGAGGAGCTTTGCCTGGAAAAGATATGAAGAAAATCTCAATAAAATATCAAGACTTGACCTATTGCTGATTATGTGAGAAGTGCATAGGAGAAAGTCAAGGCAGGAATTTAATAAGAGAGAAGGAAAGTAGAGTGAAAAGTGTATCCTTAAAAATTAGAATTTTCTAATTTGTGAATAAGAACAGCAGGTTTTATTAGTGGCTTATAAACAACACTGAAACCTGGGAGTGACAATTAACAGCAGCCTATGGCTTAAGTCCATGATAGAAGTTTATAATTCATATGCCATCTGGATGCGGAGATTTTGTTGAAAGCAGTTCTTAAAATGAGCTCATCACTTGGTGCCGAATACTCTTCTGCAGGAATATGTCTCAAAGAACAGCAACAGAAATGGGGGGCAACAATTTTCAGAGTAAGAAATGATAAATTCTGTGAGAAGAGGAGAGTGACTTTATTTTGATCTTTGACTTATCAATATTTTTATGAATTCAAGAGTTGCAGTTAGATCCAGAAGTCTGGATGCTCCATGGCAGTAAAGGAACCATATTTGGCTAAGAAGAAGGGATAAAAAAGGTGGATAGAGATTTGAAGGACTGCTAGATGTTTTTATGGCAGAAACCTAAACCAACCAAAAGGTGCAATTTAGTGAGTAAGGAGAGACAAAGGAAGTTTGGAGACATAACTGCAAATATTGTTCTCCTGGAAAAAAAGAAAAATCCTTATCTTTATCTGTTTGTGGACTTGTGTGGTTTTTCAGTGGTCTAAAGAGGATGGAGAACCTTGGAAGCCAAACAGGATGGCGTTTCAGTAAACAAGGCTTGCTACAATAAATGTGTAAATGAGCTGACCAGTGCAATAAGTATTAACTTAAGTATATGTTATTGCGTGGCCTGCCTTAGGCTTGTGGCCTAAACCATAGGGAATGTGTGCTTTGAGATGGTGTGCAGTTCTTGTTTCTTCCTGAGTGAGATTGGTGATCTGGTTAGACTGCACCATGTACCACAGAAAAAAGTCCTGCCACAGACTTTCCTACAAAACTTATTCTGAATACCTGGCAGGGAATTAAAGTGGGAGAAAAATATAAAAATAAAATATTAAAGATAGCTTGGTTGAATCTATCAGCTGATCTGACACATAAGAAAAGATGGGTAAACTTGTTTTATTTAGGCTAGCAAAATAGAAGACAGGTAATATGTCATACCTATTACATAAAAGAAGGTAAATGCTAGTGAGAAGAGATTATTTAAGCTAAGTGATAATGTTGACACATCAACAAATACATGGTGACTTAACGCCATTTTAAGTAGAAGGGGCTCTTAATTTTTAAAGCAGGGAAAGCCTGGAGCAGGTTTTTTTTTTATTTGACTCAAGGATGGCAAAAAGCAAGCTACTTCTGTGGTGGAGTTTGAGCTCTTTGAGAGATTACATGATATGGTGCCTGCCATAGCACAGATCAGGTTTAATAACTCAAGAACTCGCCTCCCATCTATGTTTTCTGTTCCCCAAAAAGGGAACCAAAAAAGGTTTTGGGGGAGTGTGTTCTGCTCCAGTCTGTGCATCATCAGAAATAGTAATTAAGGTCACAGTAATTACCACTGTATAATTGCCTAAATCAAAGGGGGTGTGTAGGGGTTTGCCTTTAAAGTCCCCATGCTCTAGAACCCAGTGCAGTTCCTAGGCAGTGGGATTAGTAATAAATTGAACAGAAAACCTAAAATAGCCTTCCAGAAATTTAGCCCCAGGAATTGTCTGAAGTTAATTGGTTTTATTTAGTATTTAATGCAAAGAAAATGCATATACAAGTGGCAGCAGTAATTAAACTTTCAAGAGTGATTACAAGTAAAACTGAAATCACATAAGGTAAGCTCAGTTTGTTAAACAGAGCACACTGCTTAAATATTATGATACATGTCATGGATCCAAAGCAATGTGATGTGCATGTTAATTATTTTTAGCAGTTAAGTTCTGTAACTAAAATCAGACTTTTCTGATAGCCGTGGCTGTCTTCACATTCCTTTACAGTGTTTGACCTTGAATAATATTTGCTGAACTAAATGACCACAACTACAATTGGCACACAATATATTTTGGAGTTGTGGAAGGATGAGCTCATAAAGAGTTCACATAACCCGCAGCCTGATCCATGGGCAGTGATTACTGTAAGCCCAGACAACTGATTTTATTTTCATGTGCTTTGAAGATACTGCTTGCGTTTACATTCAGAGATGCTTTTGACAGAATAAGTCATCAGTTTTCCTACTCTGACTAGTCATCTTTACAATGGCACTTAGCAAAGATGTGCTCTCAGCTGAAATTCATACCATTAGTCATATTGTTGATTCAGTTAGTCATTCCGAAGTCTGGGTTATGTCTCCTATCAGTTTCCTCGCTACGTGTTCTTTTCTTTAAATTATTGCTGATCTAGCACTGTATTAAAATAATTCTGTATACATAGAGTATATTTTATAGTAATAATGTATTTGCTTATTTTGCGAAAGACCTTCAGGAATAATCTTTAATTTTTAAAAATGCTGTACTTATTAAAATTGTACTTGCCACTGAAAACACTGGCACTTTCCTAACAGACGGTTCAATTCTGAGATTAAGGTACTATAGGATCATTCCCTTAGCATGGGAAAGATGTAAGAGAAACCCTAATCATTTCAGTTTAAGCCCAGTTCAAAATGAGACTCACTGCTACACATGATCAATATTGTTGTTGTTTATAGAATCAAAAACTATTAAAATCAGAGCTATGAGGACCTCAAAGTCAATTAAGCCATTCTTGAAGATTTAATCATAGCATTTATTTGGGAACACTGATATTATTAGACCTATGAGGATCTATTGTGAGAATGACAACTTCAGTCATGACTAAAACCAAACCTTATAGAAAAATTTTTTACAAATTTAAAGCCATGAAGCAAATGGATTTCTTTGGAGTTGGGAAGGCAATTCTGTTTGGGATTCCATTTTTTCAAAAAGGGTCATCTCAAACAAGTTTTCCTCTTAAATTTGACAAGAAAATGACAAAAAAGTGTATTTTAAATGCTATTCTGTTTTGTATTTTATTCTGCTTTGTTTTGTATTATATTCTGTTTTATATGGTACATGATAAAGCACAGTCTGCTCAAAGAAATTCAGGTGCAGAAATCATGGTCTTAAGTGGTAAGCTGAGAATTTCTGATAAATTGAAAATAGCTAACTTGGAAAGGTGATATCTGGTATCTTCTGAATGAAAAAGAATGTGTCTCTCTTGACATGCATTCTTGCTATCTGCTGATCTTAATGTTTAAGAATGCTTCAGGACAGGACTGAATTAAGAGAACTTGGATGAGTAAATTCTCTTGTGGCTCTTTAGGAAGTTATAATCTGCAAAAGAACTTCAGTTGCAAGGAATCTCTTCTACTCAGAAGGCAAAAAGGGAAAACTAAAAGCCCCTATTGCACACAGCTTGCTATCTGATTCCCCCCCATACGTAGCCAGATTTCTCTGAGGAAAAAACTTAAATGGTAATTGGTTATTTTCCATAGTGGTGCAAGAATTTTGTGAACAGATGCTGACTGATTCTGTTCTGTGCAATTGGACTGGTGGCTCTGAGTATTTGTTCAGGGCTGCCAAGTTATGAAATGTTTGATGTACAAACTGAGTGTGAATAAAGGTTTTATTACTTTGAACAAGACATCTCGGCTCAAAATTCCCTTGCTTACATTTGCATGGATATTAATGACCTGTTAGTTAAATGTGGATATAAAAATGTCAGATGGACTAAAACAGATCAAATAATATTTCTTCTTAGTTTTGCCCTTTAAATGTTTTATGGTTAATATCACTGGGCTTCCCTCCTCTTCTCTTGATGTGTGTTTACTGGTTGTTACACAGTCACCTTTTTAAATACAAGATAAACCCCCAAATCACCTGGCTGCTTTTATTGTAATTTATGTGAACAGAGTTGTCTCTGCTTTCATAGATGAAGGAATAGTTTCTAAACGGGGTGTGTGCAGAACTCCTTTTTCCATTTTTCTTTGTATTTAAAATGATATCTCTGAAAAATAACAAGCTTTCCAGAGTCTAATATCTTTCAGATATCCTAGGAGAAGCTTGAATTAATCCTCTTTAGATCTGTCTCAAGTCTTAAAATACTAATGTTGGCGTATTTCTAAAATTCTGGATTATACCTGTACTCTTGCCTGTCTTCCATTTTCGTAAAGAAAGATTTATCATTTAATTTGATAATGATTAAAAAATGAGTTATATGATCAGCTTTTTAGTTTTCTTATATTCTTTTTCTCTTCTCTCAATGTGTTTTTGTAAGTGAAGCCAAATAGGAAAGGCGAATGTGAAGAACCGTGCATTTCAGAAAGGAAATTAATCTGTTTAAGTACAGTGCAAGAGAAAATGAAGTTTCAATGTTTTATATTGAATGATTTTATCATTTTCAACAAGATCTAGTTATTAATATTTAATCACGATGTTACTTAATAATTACATAGCATTTCAGAAATAATAACTAATGCTAGAAATTACATAGTAAATTCAAAGTTTACTTTCTTTCAAAAGGGACGCTTCAATCATGCTATTGGCGGTGCTGCAGTACAAGTCTGATCTGGACAAATGTCCTTACATGTGTAGAAGAATTTTGGAAAAAATGCTTCTGGAGGAAAGTGGCACTAGACTATAATAAAACTATAAATGATGCCCAGATTTACTTACATTCATGGAGCTGCCACACCATAGCCAAATGCTATTTAAAGAACTCCAGTAACCTCTATGCATAGAAGTAGTTTTGCAGTTACCCAAAGTCTGTATACCCTTTCATCCTCCTTGTGTGTGAGAAAACTAATAATGTGAGAACGAATCTGATTGTTGATCTAAAAGGCTTCAAAGAAGTAGTACCCAAGCCTTGCTGGCACCTAGGCAGTAATGCTTAACAAGTAAAGTGTTACAAGCAGCATCGCATTTTGTTCTTTTTGTCAGCTAAGGTTTCCAAATGCTGTAAAATTCTGTGTTTCTGATCCTTCTGATAATATTGTTGTATGATACTGTAATTGTACAAGAGTTGTGTCAGCACCCTATGAGCCAACATCTGGAAACTATTAAAATTCTTCATAGAGCATAGGATGGCACAGGAGCAACTGATGTGTCTGGAAAGATCAAATCCTTTCTGCTGTGCCCTGGTAGGGTAAGTGATTGTCAGGTTAAGGCTGGGAATCTCTTAGGATCCTTCAGACAGGCTTCTGGTATATATACAGTGTGATACAGGGCTGCATGTATAGTATGACCAGGTACCTAAATGCTCCACGTGAAAAGGATATGGAACTCTTCTGGTTTTGGTTTTCTTACAGTCCATGGCAGTCCAGTCTGTAAAAAGTGACAGCTACTTCTATGTGGATAAACTTAACATCTGAAACAGATCTGAAATCAAGTATTTGGAATCTAGTTGCATGTCTTGCATTTGATTTGTGCACAATGTCTCTGTGGCATACGGCATGAATCATAGCTAGGACATCTTGTCACATGTGATATGAATTGTACAGTAGTATTTTTTCCGTGCTGATGTGATTCATCTACTCAAGGAGCTCACTTAGCAGGGCGACCTAATTTTTCATCTTTCTTCTCTTGTACTGTTAGCTTAAATTCATTAGTCAGTTCCAGTTCAAACCCAAATATTTTAAATGCCCACCTTGTGAGATGCAAGATGAGTTATGCAACGCCACTTGTGTCTGGTTATTATATATTTTCCATAGAAATTAAGAAAGCTCATCTTAAAATTGAAGATGAACTGTAGCTTTTCATTACTACTTTTTCTGGACTTTTACTTTGTTTTATTAATATCATAACTGGCAACCCTCACCAAGCTCCCTTGGTTCTCATGATTCTACTAAGAGGCTGAAAGTACATGTTCTAAGAATAGGAAGACAGAATTTATTGCTGTTAGAGAAACTGTTTTTAGGCAGATGTTCTGTTTAGTTTGGTACCAGTAAAAGGATTCATAAGCTTCAAACGTGGTTCCTGAAATTTTACTTAGATCATCCCTATGCGAATACAGCAGGTGAACTAAAAGAAGACAGAAACAGGAATAGCAAATAATGAATAATATTGTTAGGCAGCTTTCTGAGAGTCTCAGATAATTGTTACTATGTCTGGAATCTGTGCTGAGTAAGGAGAAAGACTGTACATAAAGCAGTGGCATGAGAGATTTGAAAAGAAAGATGTTCAGTGTTATGTAAGTGCATATATGTATATATATATGTACATCCCTATACGTATCCTAACAGGGTTAATGGGTCAAGTCTTGCAGAGAGCTGCATGTATGCAGAACCTTAACTTGTGATGCCGAAGTTGGTACTTGAGCTGGATGAAACCAATTCCAGGGCCCAAATAAGTAGCTTTAAGAACTAGGTTTTACATCTCTTTTGTAATGATGCCATGGCCACACAAAAATAAAATCTTCTGGAAATTATGACCTTTATTAAATTAACCTTTATTAAAAATGCTTCTTATTTTTAGTCTGAAATACTTGCAAGTGTATATAGCGTCCTTGCTTGTAGAGGGAAGACTACGTTACACCAGAACATTGCTGAATATATCTGAAGTCTTTAATTCTCTTTTGCCTTGGAAGCCTGTTCTAGTTTATCCAAGCCTCAGGTACAGAAATGAATGTCGTGCTAGACTTCTATAGAAAGCTACCTTAACTGTGTAGAAAGGATGTAACTCTGATGGTGCCATTTAACTTTTTACTGAAATGTTAGCATGCGTCCTCTGCTTAAAACCACTTTTGGGCTGTGCTCATATGCTTATTTAGGTTCCAATTCTGTCCCCTGGACCAAAAGACTTTGCTCTGGTTCATCCATCTTTGCGCCAGTGAAGGATGAGGTTAACAGCAATTTGTTGTTTTTGGCATGCAACAGTGCTTCTCAGGCTTTCTTTCACCTTTCCTTTCAAGGAGAAAATGCTGAGGCTTTTGGTTTTAGGGCCATAATGTGAACATAAGCATGTAGTTATAAGTTAAAAGACGAAATAATTCAATGGCTAAGAGACAGGATTGGGTTGTAATGAAATAGTAAAAATTTAGGGGAAAGGTAGGATGCAAGCAAAGCTTGGGAAGACTGAAGTGACCCATTAGCAGAGCAGATGGACATAAAACTAAATGAGAACTGACTGGGGTGCAATAAGTATGAGGGAAGTCTGAAATTGGGAAGGCAAATCCCAAATCACCCCAGACAGAGCCAGACTGTTGCTGACCCTTAGTAGCATTTCTTACCAAAGAAAAAATATATTTCTGAGAAATTCAAGAACAGTGTCACTCTTATAATGGTCACTAACACTCTTCCATAAAGATGGAACAACGAACATAGAATAAATAATTTTTTATTTAGGCTCTACTTGATCTCAAAATAGAGACTTGTAAACCATTTATTTACTGCTGGTGCCATACAGCCATTTTTAAGTTGTTATATGCAATGATGCCAGCTCTTAAACTGGCCTCTGAAACTGTCTAGATGAGCTGCAGGCTAAACGTCTTCAGGTGAGCAATCGCTGTTTGGCAGTAGTGGCTTGGATAGAGACTTTTAGTGGAGCCGTTGGCTTTGCAGGGGGAAGAGCTCAGCAGCCTTCCTCCCAGCTCTGCTGTCGGTGCTGGGAACACCCAGCCTGGGCTTAGGGGTGGGGCCATGGCAGAGAGGCATGGCTGTGCTGTCTCAGCCTGGTGAGTAAAGCTGGAGGGCACAACTTGTGTTTGGGTGTGAGTAGGCAGTGTGTGGAAGAAAAGGGACTAGGGAGAGACTGTGCCACAGGAGCAATTGAAGCAACTATTGCTTGCAGTGTCTGGCGTTGCTGTTCCTAGTATTGATGGCAGTACCTACTACTGCTACCTGAACTAATTCTGGTTAAAAGTTTCTAGGATGCATAAGTGGGCATTATTCCTTTGATATTCCCCACTCTTTATATTTCTCTATGCAATGATGGGGGTGTGAGCGACTTGGTGATGCAGCATGACATCTAGGCAATAAGTAGCACTATCTGTAGATATGTGCTCTGTCTGTGTGCATCTTGTACCTGTGTGTGAAGAAAGGGTGAAGACTCAGTGTTGTTCCTGCTGTGTCTGCCCCCATCTCTAACCTTTCACACAAGCAAACTAAGTTTGGGACTACTCACCACTGGGTTTATTCCTCTGAAATATGACAATATAAAAATGATTTTTTCTTACCTGACAGAGCTGTCTACTTACATATGTATCATCACATCTGTTTAGTGATAAATATAAACACTGTTTTTTGTTCTACTAGCCCTGCAAAGCAAGGAAACAAGGAGTTAAATTGTATTTTCACTGAATTCCGACCAACTACATCTACCTGAGGCATTACAAGTCTACATGCCACTGAATTTGTATTACTTAGCAGAATAGCAGAAGGGATCAAGCTTGATTTTCAGAGTCCAAACTAGAATCTTGCTGGGCTGAAATCAAGAAATAACTTTCAAGTTGTAATTTAAATATATCTGACAAACACATAAGGCAGCCCTAAAGCACCAAATGCACATACTTATTTTGGAGAATAAGATCACACTTGAAGGCACTGAGGTTAATATTGCCATGCAAATTAAGAAGCCAGGTTTGCTTAAGCAACTGGGATTTTGGTAATCTGAGGACACTGGCATACTCCATACTATAAAGAAAGGCAGGAAATCCTCATGGTCCCTGCCAATCAGGAATAAATTTGTCTCATTTCAAATCTGGGGATAAGTTTGACCTTATGCTTTTGAGGGAGATACCAGTGAAGCACCTGCCCAGGAAGCTGGTGTTTGCTACCTTGAAGTGCAAGCCTATGCAAATAATCCATTGCTTAGAAGAAAGGAGACCAGATCATTACAATATAAATGCCTAATTCTACATGAAAAAGGAATGGAAAATAAAAGAACTTTATTCCTGTGTGTTGCAAGCAATTAGCTCAGTTCCTGAGGAAGTAACACAATGTATAGTTATCTGTTAATGCTGATCTACTGTTGTCTTGAGGTACTGAGGGCTATGCAGACCTGCATGTTGTAGATATAACAACTGAGGTGAAATTAGGCTTTGACCCAGTAGAGAAGAAAACCTAGCAGATACCCAGGGTTTCCAAGCCACAGGCTGGCTTCACTTGGAAAGACCAGTTAAATGTAACTGATTTGTGCTTGTTTTGCCCAAGAGCTATAGTGTTGCACATTGTTTTAGAAAGTGTTTACAGGCTGGAGAAATGGGCCAAGAGGAACCTCGTGAAGTTCAACAAAGGGAAGTGCAGAGTCCTGCACCTGTGGAGGAACAACCCCAGGCACCAGGATGTGCTGGGGGCTGACCAGCTGGAGAGCAGAAAGGATCCTGGAGGATCCTGGTGGGCACCAGGTTGAACATGAGGCAGCAGTGTGCCCTTGTGGTAAAGAAGGCAAATGGTATCCTGGGCTGCATTAGGAGTGTTGCCAGCAGGTTGAGGGAGGGGATCCTCCCCCTCTGCTCAGCACTGGTGAGGCCACACCTGGAGTGAGGGGTCCAGTTCTGGGCTCCCCAGTACAAGAGACGTGGAGCTATGAGGGAAGAGTCCAGTGAAGGACCAATAAGATGATTAAGGGACAGGAGCATCTCTCCTATGAGAGAGCTGGGACTGTTCAGGCTGGAGAACAGGGCTGTGGGGGATCTCATCAATGTCTACAAATACCTGAAGGGAGGGTACAAAGAAGACGGAGCCAGGCTCTTTTTCTTGGTGCCCAGTGCCAGGACCAGAGGCAATGAGCACAAACTGAAATGCAGGAGGTTCCCTGTGAACATCAGAAAACACTTTTTTTTTTTACTGTGAGGGTGACCAGGCATTGGCACAGGTGGCCCAGAGAGATTGTGGAACCTCCATCCTTGGAGGTATTCAAAAGCCATGGTGGTCCTGGATGTGGTCCTGGGCAACTGGTTTTAGGTGGCCCTGCTTGAGCCAGGGAGGTTGGACCAGATGATCTCCTGAGGTTCCTTCCAATCTCAGCCATTCTGTGAAGCTGCACTGAAATGAAGCTTCTGCATATGCTTAGCTTTTAAGAAACAGTGCTTTTAATGCTTTTCTGCTATGAAACTAGTATTAAAAAATACATCTGATTATTAAAATCTCTTGCAGGCTAAATAAGAGCTTATTGGCACTGAATATTAGAGTTCAGAGATGTCATGTTTTCCTATTGTTGTGCCAAAGCTATTAAAGTTGCACCTGAAATTAACAACTCTAAACGGGCAGTCTTTTTTTGGCTTTACTGTAAGAAAGATAAAGTCCTGTTCTCCAAAGTCTGTTTATGGATTGCTGGTTTTAATAAAAAAAAAAATCTGACTTTGCACAACTGCTCTTCTTTAACACGCAGAGTTATAACTGGTTTGTACTCTGTATTTAAAACAAAGTGCAGAAGACAGAAGTAGAAGTGATACTGGCTTTTTTTTTTTTCAGAATGCTATGATTTTTCACTCAGTAAAGATTTTCGACTTAAAGGAATGAAGAGTATGCAGATGCTCAGAGAACAAGTGATAAGGATCTAGGAAGATTAAGACCTGCAGCTCATGACAAACTGAAAGCCTTTACAAACAGACTTACAATTAGCTTCTTAGCTATGTTCTGAGGAGATTTCTGAGGACTCAAGGAATTCTTGGTGGTTCAGAAAGAGAACTGAACCTTCTCCTAATATGCCTCATGTTCTGTCAGCTATGCAGAGGCAATGGAAAACATTTGTCAAAACAGATGGCAGCGCTAGCCCCCCGCCATTGAATACAAATGGTAAGTTCAAGGTCCAGTTAATGGGGGTGAGCCAAGAAACATTTGGAGATTTAGTTAACATTGAATATACCCCAAAGAATACACTATTACAATTCCAGGACTTCTTGGCTATGGCCAAACTCTGAATACTGCAAGAACAGTCATTTCATAGTTGACACTTCCAGCCAGAACGAAGAACTGCTGAGGTGCACGAAAACTAAGATGTAGCAGTTAACATGGTTTTCAAGATTTTTGAAAAGACATGTTTGATAGCTGGTTCAGTCCAGCAGAACATTTTTTGCCCAGTGCTTCATGATAGTCTACTATGCCATTCAATTGCTTTTCATATACTAAAATAAATATTATCTTAAAAGCAATTATGTGTGTAGAATATACTAAGAGACTAAATGTGAAAAGATCTGGTTTTTCTATTAAAAAAAAATGCTGGCATGTTACACTAAAGTAAGTTTCACAGTACAGTTAGGTAAAATGTGGAAACTATGATATGTGTAGCTGAGGTGTTTGTAATTGCTGGTGGCATGACTACTAAAAGCAAAACAGAATTGCAGAGATGTTGTCTCACATGTGTTCAATGAAACAGATACTGGGGTAATTTATGCTGATTAAGTTAGTAATGAAAAAAGTTCTTGCTATGATTTAAACAATTCACTGTTAAACAAGCAGATGTTACTTCTCTGAGTTTGAAATATGAACATAGAAAAAGCTCCTACAAACTGTTTGCAATAGTGACATCCATGCTTTATACTGACCCTAATCAAGATCCTAGTTATTTAATCATGTATTATTCTGTAAAGTTTTTTCCTATGGAATGGATACAATGGAAGGATACAGTGCTACTCACTGCAATGCAGTAAGTGCAATCTTATACTGCACCATGTCTGTACCTATGCCTGTATCTTAAGAATTAGGCGTTGAAGACCAGAAGTGTAGCACTGCTGAAAACATAAATAACTTGGTCTTACACACAAGTGCCTGTCATCAGGTTCAGAATGTCTCTTCCCATCGTACCTTGCTGCACTCCCTTCTTCCTTCTGCACACTGCAGGGAATGTACAGCCTCAAATTAAAATCAAGAGCAAGGGCTGAAAGATAACTAACATGCCTGAGAGTTGTCAGACTACCCATATTAGCTTTCCTCAACTTAACATTAATGACTTTATAAGGATTAGTTAAGGCTACCAGACCTACTCTACTTTTTTTCTTCTAGAATTTCTTGAACCTATGGGATAGACTTTTAAGCTCATGAGTGAAAGCCAAGTCACTGTTAACTGTATCACAAGGTAAGCTGTTAAAACACCCAGTGTTACTACCTTTTTTATTTATTTAGAGTTGTAAAGAAGCGTTCGCATGCACTATACCCTGTGTAACTTGCATGTGAGTATGGAGTAATGGCAGGTACTTAATTTCTATACCTATGTTTTCAGATTGGACCTAGAGACCATATTTAAAATCCAACTAGTCTTATAAAGATGTAAGATTCTTCCTCCTCAAAACCCTTGTGATCTTTATGCAGCAAATCTGGCGGATTACTTTCTGCAAAGCAGAATTAGGAGATATGTGAAAAAAGCTGTTAAGTTTTTTCTTAGGAATTGGGCACTGAAGGTCAGTGCAAAAGCAATATGCAGATGTTAACACACCTCAATTGGCAGTAATATTCAACTTTTAAAACGCTGTATGTTCCAAATAACTATGGCAGATGTACAATAAAATACATAGAGATGTGGGAGGTAATACTAAGGATCTTGAGGATCGTCATGACAGATAATAGCTTGCTGTTGCGGCGGTCTCAGGAGGATCAATGTTATTTGGAAGCAGCACATTTCTATGCCTCTTTTCTTGACAGTACCTGGGATTAATTAAGTCTGCTTACCTAAATATCTATCTGTTACCCAAATATCTCTATAGACAAGAATCTATCTTGAAGAAAACGGCTGCAGAGATCCAAATTGAATGGCAAAGAATTATGGTTGCCAAATTTGTTTACATAGATTATTTTTTTAGCTGTCTAGTTTGACACTAACAAAAGTCATTCCTTGATTGAAGCATTTGGAAACAGTATAAGGGAATGAAGATGGATGTACAAAACTAGAAAACTCCTTTAGTATATCCATCATTTAAAACAGAAAAAAAATCTGTAAGTGAATTGTGTTTTCAGAAGTCTGGCTAATGAACAAGGTATTTCTTGTTTTTTTGTGAAAGCTTTCAGTACTGTACAAACAAAAGAAATGTTATTTTTCCTTAATACCTCTATAAACCTAGGTTCCTCCACTTTAATCTTACAGTGACAATAATAGAACATTTTATTTCATGATTTGCTGTGGCTATTAATCCTATGAGCTTAGATCATTTTGTTAAAACACAATTGAAATTTAGCAACCTGCCTACTTTATCCTCCTAGTCAAATTTGTCCTCGTTTGGCAGGGCTCCTTTCTAATTTTGACTTATTAAATTCTGTGAGAAAGAACAAAGGTGGCCTCCTGTTTCTTATTACACAGAATCAACTGATCAGATAATTCAAGGTCTGATAAAATATCTCAGTGAATTCAGCTGTATGCAGTAAGCATTGCTGTTATTAGGCCATCTTAAAGTAAGAGTGCAATTCCCAATTCTCTCGTAAACAGCACCAATATGCTATGCTTAGCAAGTACCTCTTTTTCCTGTAGAATATAGTTTTGGTTTTGTTTTGCGTTTTAAAAGCTACCGTATCATTTCAAGTTGCTAAATGGTGTGATTTACTAATTGTTCATGACAGATTGTGTTGGCATCTTGTGAGGACTGCATTCTAGCTTTTGTCCCTTGAAATAGTTCTAAGAAAGCAGCATTATTCTTGTGAAAACAGCATTTATATATTTTTCTTGTATGTTTATTCTCAGCATCATCTTACTGGGAACATTTTTAATCTGCCAAAAGATCTTCTGAACTCTGACTGCAAACAATTCTGCAATCCAAATTTCTCATGCAAATCCATATGACTTGAGGTTCTCTAAGCATGTCATCCACAACCAACTTTACAGTTTTCTGAGCCTTATGACTGCTGCATATTCAAAGCACTGTTCACTTATTGTACTTGTCATTTAGTTAGACTGTATAACGTCTATCTAGGCAGTTTGCTTTCAATCTTACCTCAGTATTCACAACCTCATCTTGCTGAGAAGTCTTACCCAGGCTCCTTATCCTGAAAACTTGGGGCTTTTTATTTGTTTGATTAACTTCCATGGCTTGCAGGCAATCCAGCTTTTGTTCAGTCGGTGTTCGGTAGGCTGCTGCATGCCTCTGCACTGCTTGGGTTTTCTTTAATCAACATATGGACTAGAATATATTGTTTGTTTTGAATCTGATGTCATGGGAAAAAGTGTTGCCTGAGTCAGTATGGAAGCTTGCCCAGATACGTTCAAGTTGTTTCTTCCTTGACTGTAGTATCTGCTTGAAACTTTTCACTTGCCTTCTAATGGTTATTCCTGCTCATCCACAGGCTGTTTCCAGTCCAAATATAGTGCTACTTGATTGAAAAAATCCAAGAAGTGGTTCTCTTTTTGGCACGTGTTTAACAATCCTGACTGAATCCCTTCTGAGATGCCATGGTCCAGTTTGTCGTAGAAGGTCACAGGCTTGCTAAGGCTGTCCCTCTGGACGTTTCAGTGACTTCTGTGTCTGCACAGCTAGAAAAACTCTCCTGAAATCTGGAATGTTTTTCAAGCCCTCTTTTCTCCTCCCTCTGAAGCCGCTGTGAGGAAGCAGTGACCTAGGGTACCCTTGTGAAACTCCTATTGACCCGCAATTTGGAATGTGCAGCCGGTTCAGGGCTGTGCACTGCATCAGGGTGCTGTGTTTGGGGTTCTTTTGCACTGGAGGAGCCTTTCAGATGATATTTGGGAATGACTTTAAAAGCACAGCCGAAGTGATTTTATTTGCTTGGCTGCTTAACTAAAGAATATTAGTCAGGGCAAACTAATGTAACTCCACTGATATTAATAGAGCTGAATTACAACAACTGAAGAACAAGCCATTAAATTCTAGGGACATTATTATACAGGCTGAGCTTAAAAGGCTCTAATGCTGTCTTACAGTGTATAAATAGTGTTGAGTGTGTTTAATACCCAAGTAATTTCTAATTAGCTCTTTCTTTCTTGTTAACTTTTCTATTATACTTTTTTCTGTTGATGTTGTAGTTTTGCTGTAAGAAAAGAACAGAGCTCTGTTCAAGATAAAGGTGTCCTGAGCTGTACCTTCACATGTGTGGTGCCCGCTCAGGACAAAAGCTCAGCAGGCTTCAGGGCTTGCATGTTCCTGTTGAAACATTCAGAAAATCAAAATGTAACAGTTTCTGTTTTGTAAATACGGAAAAATCCCAGTTGGTAACTCTTAACCCAGCTGATTAAGAATGGACTTTCCTGGGGACAAACAAGATACCGTTCTAACTTGAGGGTTGTCTCGCTGCCAGATTTCAAGCTCCTGTTATAAATCATTATGGCTTTTCTGAAAACAGATGAAAAATATGAATGTTGGCAAAATGATCCTTCACTAAGTTTGTTCCAAAAATGGCTGAACTATTTTCTATTGAACTTAAAAAAAAAAAAAAAAAAAAAAATCCAGAGTCCAAGAAGAAGAAATTTCAACCTGGCTGGTTGAAGTTTGACATATTTGAAAACTAAAGTATGTAATGAAATAATTAGTCAGACTGAACTGTCAGTATCACGATGTGCTCACCTCTTAAAAGTCACATAAAGACTAAAGGGAAGGGTCAAGATATGTCCATTCTGTTTCTTTCTGACAAAAGATACCTTGGTAGACAGATAAGATCCTTGAACAGAACTGGATGCTATAGGACTTTGTAAGTGGGTTCCGGTGGTGGAATTGAATATAGTGTGTGTTGTGTTTATTTATTAGCTACCTGGATGCTACTGGAAGATAGGAGAAAATGTTTGTAGATCATATATATTTTTTAAAGATACAGAAAAGAAATTCTGGAAAGTGTAATCAACACTTTTAAAGTTGTTAATTTTGCTTTACTTTTTCCAGGATGGTTCCCAGCATGTAGCCAACATGTCTGGCAGTTATTAAACTATTAAATTTCCTTCTTCTGTTTCACTAAACAAAAAAAAAAATCCCATCCATTACAGAATAGTGGTCATGTTTTGCAAGTGCTGCAAAATATTTTCTGGCATTCTAGGTTGTATTGCATGCTTTCTTAGTTTCATGTAAAATGACTTTGTTCATACTCTCAGAAGTGATGTTGGTAATTATTTTTTAACATGTTTATGGAGTTAGGTCTACTTCAGTGTCATCTGACTGACCACTCCTATTTTTGTCAGCATTAGAAATACTATATAATATGGTTGGCTGAGGAACTACATGTAGGGAGATCTTTGGTTGCTTTTAGCTGGCTTTGGAGGAACTGCTGCAGACTGCAAAACCTAAACAGTGAAAAGGGGCTAAGATATATCAGCTTTTCTCAAGCAGTACTCATCAGAGAGGGCAAGTGTGTAATTTCATGAAAGAATTAAAAACATGCTTGTATATTATTGAAATAATATATATTCTACTATCTAAAGCACTTTGGATTTGAACTCAACGGGGAACTAGGTTATAAAAAAACATAGAGACCTTGTTGAAGTCAGTCTCTTCTGGACACCCCTAAGTTGCAATGAAGATGGCAAAATTTAATTCATCTACAAATGGACTCAGAATAAACAGTTACTTGAATGCAATCTTCCTTTTATTCAGAAGCTAGGATAGTGCTTTTTGTTAGCTTGTCTCATCTATTGCATTTCCAGGCCATCTATCAACACAGTTATCCCTTTAGCTGCTCCTACCTGTATGATGATGAGGCAGAAACCAGGAGTCAGGCAGAGAACATACAGACTATCAATGATGCCTTTGCCTGTCGCATTCAATGGTTTTTATTCAGAAAAAAGCATCTGGCCCTTAGGAACACCGCTTGGCAATGACAAATGTGCATGTATTCTGACATTCAAACTGAGGGATCATGTCTCAAGCTTTCTTCTTAGTTACTAGTCTGTATGACCAGTGTTTTTAAAATAGTGGAGGCGATATCCAGGATATTTTTGCTATTTATAATTCCCATTGTTGCAACTCTCTGGGGATTATTAGATCGGATGACTTCAGTGGTGTGATAGCTATTGATATAAATAACTTTCCAGAAGATTTCCTTATGACTTCAGAACAAATTAGCCAGTGAGAAAAACATTTCTGAAGGAGTTTAGTTCCCTAGCTACTTTCTGAAAATCACACTAGGCACTGATCTGCATACAGAAGAGCTAAAGATCTTTAAAAGCTAATTTTTGAGTGCCTAGGCTTTTGATTAAAAAAAAAAATCAATTATCAGACACCTATGTCCCATTTTCAGGAGTCTCAGTTTCGTAAGCATTTCTGAATATTCTGTTTTCTGAGCAGCTTAGAGAAGATGGAAGAATTGCTAGATGAAAGCCAAAATAAACCGTATGTGTTCATCAGTGATCAGAAACAAATAGTGTAGTTCAATGAATAGCTATGGAAACCTGGCCAAGGCACAGATAATTATCCCAAACTCTCCACTTATTTGAAGCATACCTAAAGGTCTGCTCTTGGAAAAGGTCTTTCCTGTGAGACTTCCAGTGTTTCCTGGTTTCAGCCAGGAAAGGAATAGTGGAAGAAGTGCCTCTCACTCTATTTTGGTACTTCTGATCCTGAAGAAGGGAAGCAGAGGCATGAGGTGTGTTTGAAAATAAATTAACAAACTTCTAATTGCTCTTTCATGTGGGTTTATTTCATTCCACATGTTTTGGCTGCAATTTTAAATCGTGTTTTTTGTGGACTAACGCTGAGGAATTGTTTCACTCTTCCCTAGGAGGACTAAAGGTTTCAAGCAGTCCAGAGGTCTAAATAACCAGAAGGTGAACCTCTTTGTCATTCTTTTCCTTTCTAAATCTGAGTTCATGCACCCAAATGCTGAAACTTTCTCTGTGTGCCTGCACACGTGTGTGTATACAAGTACAATTTGGATAACCTCCTTAGATTACCTGTGAAAACTGGAATTCTTAGACCTGATTGTTAATTTACTGAGAGACCTTGGATGTCATAAGAATCTGCCCCTACAATTCAATTATTTAATCAGAAGAGACTTTAATTAGCAACAGAAAATGCTGGAAGTCTTTGACATGTTCTCACGCTTGCGTTTTTCAATTACATGACTAATGTGGAAAGCTGCTTCCAGCCTGTAATGGGTGTGCAGATAGCATCCTATAAAGATTTGCTTGATTTATTGAAGAGACAGAAACTACTATGGCAGCAAAATATTCAAGGTGGTGTTTGAGGCAACTGCAACTCTTTACCTCAGCAGAATGAAGTTAGCTAAACATTATTCCAATGTGAAATGCTTGCCAGACTGTGGCATGCTGTTTGCTACGTGGAAACACAGATGTTCCTCAGCTCAGTGGTGCTCCATGTACCTCAAAACTTTCCTCTCTGAGTGACAGCCCTGCTTTTCTTGGAGAATATTTTAGAAGTGTTTCAGAGCCATCTAAAATTGGAAACCTCCAGAGAATGAGCTAATCCCTTGGCCAAGGAAATACGAATATATTTGAAATTTAGTAAAACCTCTGAGACTTGCTGAAGTCACCTAATGCTAATCAGTCAGCAAGACTCAGCAGAGCGGGAACAAGGCTGGCACCGTGTACTTCCTGGTGCCAATCCTTGCCTGTAAACACACTGTAAAATTAGTGTGTTGTTTAAGGTAAATAAACTGCAATGAACCTTTCTGCAAAAAAAGATAGTTATTCTTACTCACCTGCATAATGAAAATGTAGAGGATTACTTAGTATATTTACAGTGAAATAAGTGTATTGTAGTGCTGAATTAGATCAGTGGTATGTTACCATAGATGGTGGTGATAAGTAGCAAATGCTTCTGAGAAGTGTAGGAAATGCAATTGTAAGATCACATGCAATAATCTACTCATAAGGGAATGTTTCCCTTAATTAAAGATTGTTTATAATTTGAAATGATAGACTTGCATCTTTTTTATTTCCAGTTTAATCTGGATATTGCTAGCCTTGATGTAAACAGTAGGGGATGCAACTGTATCTGGGGGAAAGAGGGAAGCTTCGTTTTGTGAGGCATTTTACATCCTAAAAGACAATCCTTAGGTGAACTGTTTATAATATCAGCAGCTGACAAAAGTAAGAGGTATCCTACGTAATATTCTAAAAAGAGTAATTTGATCAAATTTGTTCCTGCATGTACTGCAGACTGAAAAGCTGCTTGAGTTCTATCCTATTTTTCTAACCAAAAGTTCCTCCCTGATGTTTCTTCAGGACCCAGATAAATAAGCACATGCCTTAAAAAAAACCAGAGTATATCAGTATTCATTTTCAGTTCTACTCATTCCACCAACTAAATATATAAGAGCGGTGTTGTTCCCTCCATTCTTCCAGCCTTCAATTGTCTGCAAATTTCAGATGACTTGAGATGAGGGGAGCATGCAGTGTCCATGCAAAACACTGAGCTAAGGCTATTTCAAAATTTGGTTGGTGTAATGAGCTCAAAAGCTTTTCATTTCCACTGCTCTATAACATGTATTAATATGGGTATCCTTACCAAAGGAGGCGCTTCTCACATGAATATATAATAAACAAGCATGTTTCTCCCTTTCTGCTTCGTTACTGAATGCTGTCTTTATGAATGACTCTACACACAACTGTTTTGTCTTTTTCTTAAAATATTTTCTTTCCTTGTTGAAGTCACTAATTAATGCCAATGATTATTATGCATTGGCTTTTGTTTAATGAGTTTTTACTTTGATTGTCGTGAGATGCCTAATTTCTTAACCAGATCTTCTGCCAGGACTTGTTTAACAAACTCTCTCTTGCCTGTCAAACTAGGTACTGGATTAGGGAATTATTCACCTGAGACCATCAGGTACTGCTGTGAGCTAAAGCTCTCCAGCAGATAAGGAATATTTGACTGGGATTTCTCCACTGCAAATAAAGGAGGTTTTATTCAAAAGAGAGATTACCTGAAGATACTAGGGAGGAATTTTGTTGCTTCCTCTGGTGTTTTTTGAGTATCAGCAAGCTGGTGAGCTGAGACACTACCAAGACAGTTCTTTGCTGCAGAAAACTGGCACTGAGGAAGCTGCCACCTGGCAGAGCGGTGTGTTACTGCCTCCTTTTTCCGTGCTGCTGCTGCTCCCTGGTGTGAGGGAGAGGTCATGGTAGAAATCCATAATTCGTTAGCCACATTAGGTACTCTTTTTTTCTCGTGTTTGCTCTAGATTGACTGTGATAATGGCAGAGAAAAAGAATATTCACTTGCTCACACCTCTGTCCTTGTAACTGTGAGATTTTTAGTCCTCTACACGAAATTTCATACGGACTTATTTTTAGAGACTTGTTTTGTGAAGCTGTCTAGGTTCTTCACAAAAAAAAATCCTACTTTTCAAAGATCAAATCAAAAGTTAATCAATCTCTGCTGTCCTGCTTGATCTGGATTTATGGCTTCCAAAAATAAACACTTCTACAATCTTTATGACTCTGCATGGGGTAATTCCCTGTAGCAGGAAGGCAATGTATTTGTTCAAATTAAGTTAATTTTCAACACTAAAATCTAATCAGAATCAAAATATAGTAGAAGAAAGAATGAAAAAACTAGCACTACTTTCCCACTCTAGCTCCCACAAAAAATTTCACACTTTCATGTCCTGACTTCGGACACAAGATACTTTCAGATTCGATAGAATAAGTTGATTATATTGAGTCTAAGCTTCAGAAGAAAGTATTTTTGTTCCCTGTTTTTGATCAGAGATACCTTTCTAACTAAGGAAAGAAAAAGAAACAGGAAATAAATCCCCCATGGTCAATCCCTAGGAAAAATAAAAGCTTTGAAAAGATGTTTGAATTGCAAATAGACACCTTTGCTAATGCATTCATAGTGCTGCCAGGCCAGAATTGCAGATGGCCACTGTTTGAAAGCTTATCAAATTACCGTTTCATCCCACTAACAGATGGTGAAGTAGCAAAAGGCAGGTCTTGCTTTTCAGGGATCTGTTCTCTGTACTGTCTTGACCACAGGATAAGAGAATGAAGGTCATCCTGTGGAAACATGGCAGACATTACAATTCACTCTGCTTGCTCTGACGTTTGGAGAGAAATCACAAGAGGTTTGTGATAAAGGTCCAGTATGCTGTTCTTGGAGGGTCTGGGAAGATTGTCCCTCATCTGAGCTTACCACCCTTTCTTAAACTGACCCCTGTAGCAGAACACCCTTTGGCTTAGAAAGAATTATATTGCTTGAAGGATAAATTGTCTCTTGTTTTGTCGTGTGTATCTCAAACCACATGTGCCCCTCTAGAAGGTCTTAGTTCCATCGCTTCAAATGATGGTGAACAACAGATTTCACCGTAGTACTTGTAATATACCTGTCTGTGATGTTTCCTTTCCTTGCTTCCAGTAGGCAATTTTATTGTAAATTAGTAAGCAAATTAAGTGATGTCTAAGTCCCTCATTGTGTCTTTTTTATGAGCCCTTTGTGTTGTACGTGGGTTTGATTTTCAGGCTTTTTCTAGGAGACCTTAATAAAGCATTAGTAAGGTATCACAAACACTTCAACGGCTTCTAGGCTTTGATATTTATACTGGCTCCTGACACACTTCAGATAATGAGGTTTCTCTGCATCAGTTTACATTATAAATCGTCATGTAATTTAGTCTACAAAGAAAATGTGCAAGGGAATGTATGAAAGCAAAGTGAACGCTCTTGGGCTTTTGTGATGGACTAAAATAGGAATATGGCCATAATGGTGGCTTTGTGGAACAGTGCCATTCTGGAGAGGCTATGGGGATGGATGAAGAGAGGAGGGTAGGAGAGAGTCCCGTTACCAAGATTTCCACAGAGCGTATGACAACTGCATCACCAGTGCAGAGAAATGTAGACTTCTGGCATTTCTGTTTGTAGCTCTCCACACCACTGTGATCAAACAAATGTGGACAGGGTGGGATTAGTGGCCTGCTGTCCAGTTGCCTTAGCCTATATTTACCATCATGTCCATAGAGATTCACCTGTGCTTGAGGACATCAATCATCTGCAGCCTTTATATTTCCTTGGAATAGCTGGGGGAACACTTTTTCTAAAATAATGTCCATTACAGACCCGAGTTTTCTTCTTCCTTCTCTTGCTTGACAACCAGGAGGTCCAAATAGCTATGACATGCTCTTTCATTTATATACAGAGAAAATAACTATAAAAATGTTGGAACATTGTTTGAATAATAATTAATTTCAAATTGAAGGTAATAATAAATCATTCTTCATTTATTTCCCCTATTATGTCTCTGGTCATGTAGTTGCTATTAATTTTTGTGTTATTCTGTGTCAAGAAACTGGATAGTATCTATAAATCTGTTAAAAAATTTGGGGTGAAGAATGTGTGCTCTTCCAGTTGGTTTAGGTATCACAGAAATCCTACAATTTATAAAGGTGACATAGAAAATAATTTAGTTGCCTTTTGAGGTCAATAATGATGATAGCTTGGGGATTTAGTTGGGCTTCTTTAATCTGTGTCTGGTGGCTCTTGCTCCAGCTTGAATATGGAGTGAAAGAGAGAACTGGATCTAAGCAGGGACACCAGTGCTGGTGGAAGCAGCTCGTAATTCAGCTCAGTCATTGCAAAGGGTATGGATGCAAAAAGCTGAGCCACCTGGCTTTATGCGTTCAAGCTGAAATCTGAGCATTGCTACCAGTGGTATATGTAGTGTGACTTCTCTGTAGAAGACCTGTTGTTCTGGAAGTGGGGGCCCAATGATTCTTTCTGCTTGTCCAAATGAGTCTCTCAAGGCTTTGTACTCTGACAGGGAACAAATAACTTAAGATCATGAAAAAGAAAATTTGAATCAACTGCCTGGACTGAAATGTCAGAAGGAGGGTCTTCCTAATGTCAAGGGTCTTCAGTTCTAAGTACACATTTTCAGACCATAGCTGAGCAACTTCATCATTTACCTTTCCAGCCATGGCAAATTGTCTTCCTGTGGTAGAAGGCATGCAGAAACTAGTTTGATGCTAGTTTGCTGCAGAGAAACTCTGGGGCAGAAATTATCACTTGAGCTGCTAAGCGTGGTTTTAAGGCTGTTTTTGCTGTGAGGGAGACCTAGAAGCAGAGCTAATAAATAAACATAAGAATCTTTCCTTTAGTGCTTGTCTTTCTGTTTGTGTTGCAGATCTGCAGCTGATATGTGATCGCTAGTTCTTTGTGCATAACAAAACCTTGCATAACAAACCAGCTGAATTCAAATGTATTTTTCATAGCTTCCTCTCCTGGTCACGCTGCAGTCTTCTCTCGCTGGAAGGTGCTGGCATGTCACTGCATTTTTTTGCAAAAGTAATGAGTTCCTCTTGAAGGAGTAAATCAAAAGTCATAATAAAACACAACAACCCAGGCAGCTGACAACATGTTTTAGAAGCAGCTGAAAAAGAAATGAAAAACCCTTCAAACTTGTTCTTGAACTGCTCGTATTAAATCTGTTCTGTAATTGCTGCTTGCACAAATGTAGTATGAAATAACCTTTCCTTCTGTTACTCTAAGACAAACACCACTCTGTGAAAGTGGATAGTTTACAACATGTGTCGTGCTTCACATGTACGTATTTGAAATATTGATCTTTAGACCCCAGTACATACAGTAAACTACTTTTGCACTGTATTCCTTACTACAGTTTAACACTTTTTCAAACTCAGTTGTGAATTAATTTCGTACTTCCTTGGACACTTTTTCCCTCCGACACTTTTTCCCTCCTTTTCTTTTGAAAGAGTATATTCGTTTATAATATCTACACATAATTCTTTCAGAAATTATGAAGCTTATAAAAGCTCTTCAAATAATTAGAAAAGGTTTGAAAATGAAATTAATGCAACAAAGTCAGTTATCCAGAATACAAATGTGTGCAAGTGCCTTAGGCTCTAAAGAGGTAATGGATCATCTGCGGCTCTTTATGAAAAATTTTAGTATACCTTTTAATTTCAAGCTTATGAATAGTGGCCTTGGAACATCTTTTGATTACGCTGCATCTCCAAGTTATCTGCTGCCCTACGTTAATTCCCATAGCAATACCTTTCAGGAGTTCTCTTCGTTTTTTTTTTTTTAAAAAAAAAAAAGGCTTTGATACATAACTAAATGCCTTAAGGTACAGAAGAAGGGCACTTCTGGCCTTGCATAAATGGGGAATGACAGCAGCAGACAGGAGGAGAAAACTTCAGGATGAGTTGTGGGAAATTTCTACATAGATTCTTCTTTTCATGATCAGTTAATGAATTGCTGGGAGTGGAATTCAAGGTGTGGAGTCATCTTCAAGTTATTTCTAAAAGTGAGTAGCTATGTTGCTTACGCAAACACATAAAATGCTTTTGTTTAGGTGCTTCAATGAAAGTTGTTGGATACCAGGCTCTTCTCAAAATGTGGGCCTAAGTTACTGTAGTTCTGAAATAAGATTGAATAGATCAGGTGAATACAGACACCATTCATTCTGGTAATAAAATAACACTGCCTATCTGTGAGCAATCTGAACAGGGTAGTTTCATAAATATGAATTTTATGAAATAAATACAATACAGAGTTGGTAGTTTTTATCATAGATGGAGACCTGTGTAGACCCCTGTGACCTCTCTGGAAATTAGAAAGCAGGTAAAGAGTGGTTCCTGCAAATACTCTACTTTTTATGCTCAAGCATAACCTTGGCATTCACTTCCTTTATCTTAATGATCCAAATATATAAGTATGACAGAAAATAACGAGTTACACATTTTTTAAATTACCTCTGTGACCTTGATCATACCCTGAAGTATCCGCTTCATGTGGTATCAGCTAAGGTTTTGTCCCATGATTTGTCATTTGTGCAGATGCTCACAAATTTGTTGACTATGAAATTTGACAATAAACGTATTGTGGGAATTTATTAAAAAGTCTTGATTTGTTTGTTGATCTTGATCTTATCATACATAATCTTAACTATTTTATACATGCCTATTTAGAAGTTATTGAGCAAGAAGCGAGGACACCATAAGTAATTATTGCAATGGCTAACTCATTTCAAAATGCCATATAAAAACCTGAATGACAAAGTTAAATTCCTCAATATAAGCACAGTGTGCAAGGATTAATTATTATATTTGTTAGGAAACCATAGCAAACTGATATTCACTTTTATAGATGCCTATTTAATAACTTCAATGCACCAGTAACCTAATGCTTGGAAGAAAATAATATCTCAGCAGTACCTTCATAATTAAGATTTCGGCTCCTGGTGTCAGGCTGCCTTCAGGGAGTGTGCTGTCATGAGTCTAGACACATTTTTGTGATACCTGATACTGTTGTTTCAATGCAATAGGCAACTTCACATTCAGCTGGAGCAGTGCAAATGATAATATTATGGCATGACAATGTTATTCTTTTAATGGACGGTTTGTACCTCTAACAAGGAAAGTTTTATGAAATTTGTATTGGCTTGATTTACAGAAAATATACCCATTTAGTGATTCGCTTTGACATAACTTTTCTATTTTACATTACTCCTTGGTGCATAGGAACAGAATTTTTAAAATTTTTTTTCCTTTCCTTTATTTTTCTTGCTTTTGTCTTTAAAAAGCTCCAAAGAATTTCTGTGTACAATGTGGTTTGAAATAGAAAGATACTCATTTTGAACAGGCATTTTGTTTTAGTAAGTATCCATTTCAGGACTCTTGTGTATTTATTGGTGTGAATGGCACAGCTTCAAAGGATAAAGATAAATACTTCATTCTTAGTGTTGAAAACAACCTACTGTCAGCGGAAAAGCTTTTGAACTGGTTGGAGCCTAGATCTGAGAAGTTATTAATTTCTGACATCTCTTAGGCTATCTTTCTTTTTAACTTGCTTTACTGAACTCATTTGCTACAGCCAAAATAAACAGCACTGTCTTGTCCTGAGTGGGAGGCTTGGGGCAGAGGAGCGTTGGCACCGGGTACTCTGCTGTCTGCGCCAGAGTCCCAGGCTTCTGCAGAGTCACACTCGGGCACCCAAAGAAGTAACCTGCCTTTTGGTGATGTCTGTATCTTCTGTTTGCAGTTACTTGCAAATCCTTGAAATCTGGTGTAGGGGCCTAATATCTAATTTATGAACTTAAGAACCTTAGGTCTGGAAATTTTGACTTAACCTTTTTCAATAGCCCATCTGCACACAAATGTGTGAAAGCTAACCTTCCTGAAACAATCTTTTTCTGAAAGTAAGCTGTAGGTAGAAATTTGACCTGTAAAGATGCCCTCTATTTTATTAAAATGCTTTTAATGTTTTTTTTTTTTAAACCTTTTCATTTTACCAAGCTTAGGCTAGGATGTGAAAATCAATCTATGCTCTATCTGCCTACTACACCCTCCCCTGAGAAGGAACATTTTTGCAGCCTACGCCAACGATATTGTGTGAGGCAGACAAGAGCCTCAAGCTCATGGCAGTCGCGTGGTCCCAGCAGGTGACGTTGTTGGAGGAAAGCGATCGATCTGGGTGAGGGACTGCTCTGCCCTGGTGGGGAAGGGACTCTTCGTGATGCTTCTCTGATTCTACAGCAAAGACCCAACTCTGTCCTCCACTTGGGTTATCTCATTGCGAGTCCAACAAGGGCATTGTGTGTCTAGCACCACTCGCAGTGAAACTGTGCTATCTGCAAAGACTCCAGTAATATTCTTGCACTCTGAAATTCTCCAATATTTCAGTAATACGGACTATATCTTAGAGATGCTGGTTTGTCCTGTTTGCTGCTGTGACACTTCCCACCATTCACTTCCCAGGTGAAGCAATAGGAATGGCGTATGTGTAGAGGTAACATTAAAAGGTACTGGTATGTTGTAAATTGGCTGCTCAGGGGAGGGCAAAAAGAAAGCCCGGCGTTTTATTTTGCTGCTGGTTTCCTCTCTCCTTTCCATTGGCTCCATGCCTTTTCCTGAGGGCACGGAGGAACTGCCCAGCACCGTGTGAACTCGGCTTGGCTGTAAAGCATTAACGAGAGCTGTATGGATCAGTGTTTGGAAATAGACTAAAAAAATAATATTTACATATTGGAAAAGGTTTTAGAGATTTTCTTTCTGTCCAGCTCAAATTTCAAGTCTTTGAGCAGGATCCATGAAAGACCATTCTTGAAATCAAGCTCCTATACCAGGTTTGGCATCAAGAAGACACAACGACAGTTCCTCCAAATTAATGGACTTGAAATTTTTCTCTGGGAAATGTTTAATATTACTCCTTATGCTAGAATGAGTTGACACATCACAGATGTGAGTAATGCTTTCTCTAACATTATGTTCTCTGCTTCTGAGGAAATACTGAAGACAAAATGTTCAGTGTATTTATCCTCATTATCCTCAGAATCCCTACTGGACTCCAAAGACTTCCACAGCTGAGGGGATAGGAAAAACAACCATGGAAATTTGAAGTTCAAACTCCTCAATAAGAAAAAGCAAGAGTCTTCAGTTCACTACTTAGTAGATTCCTAATTCTTAGCAACAATTTTTCTTTAATATTTCAAAATAACTTTCATTGTAAAGTAATATCCCATTTGGGTAGCTTACAAACCTTGAAATATCACAATTTCTTTATTTTACTTGATTTTACTTGAACTAAAGCAGCGGTAAAAATAAGCACGTCATTTTTTTGGTTTCAACAGTGAGTGTCTAAACAGACCCCTTGAAAAAGTTTTTACAAAGCTGAATTACTTCTATAGGTGAAACTTAAGTGGAAAAAATAGTATGAAACATATTTTTTTGCACCTCCACTGAACTTCGTATTTTTGGTGCTGGTTGGAATTCCAACACCTAGTATTTCTTTCCCACATGGAATGTTTTCAGCAGCTCAGAAGACATCAGGCTCAGGTCTTGCCCCAAGACCTCAGACAAAGGTTGCATTTACTGCAAGTTGGTTCTTTCTCTCCTAGCCCTGTTTTTCTTTGAATTTGAAATAATTTTCAGTTTCATTGCCAAGACTTAAATTAACCCTTGTGAAATAGAGCTTGAAACGTGTGTTGCTTTCAGATTTCCTTTCTTCCTGAGAAATAAGTGCATGTGAAGTATCCTTTAATCATGCATCAACCAAATTATTTTTTTAATGAACAATTTAATAAATGGCATCTTTCTTTGAATTTTTCATTATTAAGGGAGTCTAAGGCAGTTTATTTGTAGGTATATACACAGCAGAGACAACTTACTGGGTGTTTCATATATAACATATCTGAGCAGTAACCTTAAGAAAAGGTCAGTTAAATTCGTGGTCTTTCACAGAGTTACAATCGGGAAGAAAAGCAGCTGTTAAAGGCAAAAGAATAATAAATGTTTAATCTGAGGAAGGGTATTTGTAGTTTGTGGCCTTGCAGAAATTAGGCTCCATTAAATGCATGGGCTCCAGAAATCATCAAATGGCATTGATACGCTAATGCCAGCGAGTTCCTGTGTTTTGGAAGATGGATGCATTATTTAGTTCCCTTTTTTAATAACAGAGGAAGCAGATCTATTTAGGAAAGGTGAGGTGCAGTCCAAACTTGCTCCCGTGTCAGCGGCAATGCTAGATTAATTTATGGCAAATGCAAGTAACAGAGGTAATGAAGAATGATGGGGACAGAGGGACAAGACAGCTAGTACTGACTGTAGGTAAGTCAAAGGCTTCTGGCCATGATCCCTTTTATTCCTCTCTTGAAGGCTGCAGCTGCTCTTCCTGCTCATCAGTAGAGTGAGACTTAAACACTTCAACTCTCTTCCCCTCCTTATTTACTATGCTTTTGTCATCGATGCACAAATTATGCCATTTTGGCATAGCTGAAATATTTAATGGAGATATTAACAAGAAACACTTAATTGGAAGGATCTAGGACAGAGTCCCTGGTCATATCCTAACTGAAAGAGAGTGAGTAATAAAAAATGTCTTCAGCTAGAAAACAGATGTTTCAACACAATTCTGTTTCATAGAAATGTTTGAAAGGGTTTGTTTTAATTCCTCATTGAAACAAAACCAGATTTTGAAACCTTGAATGCAGTCACAAGATGGATTTGCTTCCTGGCCAGCTCTGCACTTTAGCCTGATGCCAGGTGTTTGTGCTGCCCCCAGCTTAGGTTTCCCTGCCCATCGCGTCCTTTGCTCAGCAGGGGCTGTACTGGGGAGCAGGGCTCCCCACACCACGGGGAGGAGAGGGAAGAGACCTTTTTCTTGTGCTTCTAGGAGAAATCAAGGAGCAACTCTCCTTACACCTTTAACTGTGAGTTTTTTCAGGCTATGAAAGAGGGATAGTAAGGAAAAGGAAAGTGCAGGAAAGGTATCTGCTGAAGAAATGGAAAGATGACAGCCCTGTCGAAAACAGAGAAACCAATGTCAGAGTAAATTGGGAGTAGCAGTGCAAATTAGCAGTTCTAGTATCTGTAAAAGAATGAGACCATATCATTCACAATGGAAATAATCTGTAAAGCACGCTCTCCCCAGGTACGAATTGCTGTGTGTCACCTCCTAGCTGAGACCCTGCCCCAACCCCTGACATGTTCTACTTCATCAGTTTTTTTGTATGGAGACACTGACGTGTGTCAGTAAAACCTAATGTAAGACGTAGGTGAGTGAAAACAAGCCTTGGGCAAGCACTTGATTTGCCTAGATTTAGACTTGCTCCTGAGAGCAGCCCTGCTGGGCCCCAGACCTGGTCATATGGGCCCACTTTCTAGCTTAGTGCAGGGAAAAAACAGCCTGATCTTTGATCTTTTTTTCCTTTCCTATTCCTTTTTCTTTTTTCCTATTTATACTCTCTTAATTCGTCCACCCGCTCTATTCCCCTTTTTTTCCTTACTTTTTTCCTTTCATATTTCACACTCTCTCTTCTCCTCCTGTGTTTTCCATACGCTTTCTTTCCTGCTCCTTTTTTTCCTACATTCTTCCCTCAAGCCACGACAGCTTTTAGTTACAATGAGAAACGACATATTGTGAAGGTGCTGTATTTTCTAACCTCTTCCCATACTCACTTCGAGGTGGGAGCAAAATGTTCCTGGTGTGCTGCCAGCTGAACCTCTTGCAGTGCTACAAAGCTGGCTCCCTCCCATGCATGTACTCCAGGGATGCACTCCCACAGCATGGGCTTTTTGTCGGCTATTTCCTACGTGGCTGGCCTTCTCTTCCTTTCCGGCACAGCACCCAGCAATTATAAATCAAACTATTTAGAAAAACTGTCCTTAAAGACTAGAGGTAGCAGGTCTATTTATTATAACATGCATCTTTCTGGAGAAAATGACAAAAATTTCATTACGTTCAAAATGTACATGTAGTCGTCTTATATTTAGCATGGCAGTTAGATCTATTTGAGACAGCAATGTAATTAATGTATTCGCTCTTTTGGATGGGTTGGGATGAAGCATCGCATTATTTGCATTTTCTTTCAACTTCAGGATTATATGGGGATCTAACTATCATCTACTCATGTTAACCAGGCAAACCCAGACTGTCTTCCTTACAATGTATTAAGAGACTTCATTCCACTGTAACTTCTGGCCTCTTCATTTAGCAGCTGTTCACATCTTTTATTTTAAGCTTATAGGCTTGTTACTTGACATTTATTTCCAAAGAACAACAGATGCCATCTATTACCCTGCCTATCTTTAAAAAGTCTTTTAATGTATTCCTCCAACTAGTGCATTTTTAAAATATAAATTTTTCTTTCAAGTGCCTTCTGAAATTGTTGAAATACTACTGCTTTCAGCATTACTCTGCAAACAGAAGAAAATGCGTATTGTTTGGGGAAAAAAGGTATGGTAGAAACAGCAAATAGAACACAATGAAAAGCAGATGCTTTGCTCATGTGAATGCTAATTTGTAGTTTTAAATCATGAGATAGTGGACCGGTTTCTGACTTTAAAATTAGATTCCTTTTAATATAAAGAGGCAGTAAGATAAAACACTTTGTGGCATTTGTCAGCAAAGGGGAAGGCACGAAGCTCGAGGATTGTTATATAACATGTCCTATAAACACTTCTGTATTTATAGAACTTTATGAGTACGTCTTCCTCCTTTTGCTGAGATTGCAAGGCTGAAGATCTACTCCTTATAGAGCAGGCAAGCATTGCTTTCCTCTGCTGTACTGTAAGTGTTTAGGCTGTCCCAGTGTGTTCTGCTCCTGGCTATGAGCTCAGAGAAGAGACTTCAGTATGCAGAAGAGTTGAGTCCCACATCTTTACTGAACTTTCTGTTGCAAAAGCAGCTTTAGTCTTTGGTGTTCAGATATTTTGGGAAGAGTTTAACCGTTTATCTCGGAGTAAAAGGACATACTGAGAGTAAACACCTTATCTCCGTTTTTTATTGGGTTTATTTCTTCAGGTGTGTTGTTTCTAGATGTAGGATAAGATGAAAGAAAATGCAAGCCTGTGAGAAGCATCTCTAATCTCCTCTTCTAGGCCAGGCTGTGATCAGCCCTGGTGTGTCTGGGCAGGACCTAGAAGAAGTTTCCTCTCCCATGACGCCACTCGTGTGCTCGGGGTGTAGGGATACAGCAGGCACTTACTGTCACACACCAAGTCTGTGGTAAGCCAGCAACACTGCCCTAACAAGACCATCCTTCCATCTCGCACGGGACCCTAAAAGCTGAGCTGGCAGAGGCTCCTGGCAGTGCTGCCCACAGCAGAGCAACCCAGCACTCCCTGCTCCGCTGCAACAGCATCAGAGAGGGACACGGGTCTTCATTGTCGACACTCCAATTAAAAGTCCTTGTTTTAGCACAAAACCCACAGAAGTGGAGTGTTTTAGCTTAAAAACCGGGCTGCAAACAGTGGTGGCTGAGGCAGAGGAACAACTCCTGATCTGTCCCCAGCCACTCGCAGCTGGATTTGCAGAAATGTCTTGGACAGATGCAGCAAAATCCTGTAGGACTCATCTGTCCGGATCTTTCATCAAGTAACGCCCATGTCCTACACACAGCTACTCTTTTTCATTTGAGATTTATTCTCTTGGCTTCTAGAGATATTGGTGCCCATGACCTTTTCTGGCCTTGTGCTGCACTAGAAAACTCTGCATACTCTGTACTGCCTGTGGCCAGATCCAAATTGTGAGCATATGGTGCTCCCTGTTAATCCTTTCAATTATTCTTTTACAAGCTTCTGGCTGCCTGGTTGGACGATGCCTTCTCACAGCCATGTGTCGGCTCTAGCATGGCTACTTACAGTCGATAGGAAATTCTGTGTCACAAACTGCCTAGTTTTAATTGTCCATTTTCTCTCAGGAAATTCAAACCAGAGGACACAAATATATAAAGCAAGAGTGTGTGAAGCAAGAGGGTTTTAATTTGTTCACATTTGCAATATGCCTGTAATTAATTTGCTCTTAAACAGAGGCAACAGTCCACATGAGTGTGCCCAGACTTGAAATTTGGCTACTGGGAGGAGATGGAGGAAGAAGATGGAGCTGGGTCCTACTTTATGCCCTTTAACGCCAGGCAGATTAGGCATGTTCTGGCCTCCTCATCTGTTTCAAATCTTTCATGTAGGACATCTATCTATCTATTATTTTCTTCTATTATTTATTTGTTCTAAAGCATGCAATTCAGTCCTTACAATTTGTGATTGTTGCAAGTTAAGAGCAGTGGACTAGAGGAACTGCTCTTCAGTAAAATGCGAGGTGCTGTTAGCACAGGAATTAGCTCCACATCTGCAGGGAAGCTATTTAAATGTAGACAAACGCATATTTTTATTAGCTGTTAGGTTGCTAAGGAGTCATCCATTCCAAATAATAGTAATTCTAGTTAAATTTAGACACATACCAAGTTAGCACATTAAATAACAGGAGGAATAGATGTGTTTAGAAACTGCTAAGTTATACTTCAGTTACACAGTTAAGCTAAGTTATACAGCTGGTGCCTGTATTTGCAATGGCAACAGTTTCAGCACTTCTGTTGGAGAAGCACGAGGACTGCCTAGGTTACCCCTCTAAGAAAAGCACTCAAAGCGAAGCGGGTTTCCCTGCACCAACCCTGAGGGATTTTGGTTATATTGTAGCGGGTGGATGACCACGGGCATTTTGTCTGTCAGGCACAGTCTTTCCAGCATCCTCCACGGGTGTCGTGAACATCAGCGCCGTCTCCCACCAAGAGGTACAGCTTGAAGTTGGAGCATTGCCCTTGAGTCCCTGATTATAAAACAAAACAAAAAACTGGATAACTAGAAAGGAATTACCCTTTTGTTCTGTAAGCTCCTTGGGTCAAAGGCCCTGTGTAGAAATCCCAATTATTGTTATTGTTTATTATTATTCTTGGTAGGAGATGTGGGCAAAATCCTTTCAAACAGGAAGTTCTTTTATGGCTATCTTTTGAGCAACTCTAATCACATTACATTTTTTCCATCTTCAAAGATCCCAGAAATATCTCTATTCACATTTAATGTCTGAACGTGTTTGTTATGTTGATGGTAGTTTAATTGCAAAGCATAATTATGGGAAATTCTTACAGCCTTGTGATAAAGTGCACAGAACTGGTCACCACAACAGGTTTTTCCTCATTTTCAAGTGACCCCTGACTCATTCAGAGAAGTCAAGACCTTTTCTGGGGAAACAGATCTCTTTGTCAGTGATTATTTTGTCGCAAAGTTTTTTTTTTTCACTTACTGCAGTAAGATTTGGAAAGTGAAGATCCATTTCTAGGGTTGCTTCTTCCATGCTTTCTTGGTCCCTTTTTGATTTTTAAACAGTCACCTAATACTTTTAACTGGTGGAACAATAACTCTTAGCTATTTTTGTTAAACCAACTGTGTAATACTCTACAAACATGAAATAGTTTTATGAGAGTTTGGAAGAGCTAAAGCATGTTACGGTTTACAGCCCACGCCTGTTTGTTACGGATGTACCTGATTCCACCGTGGAAGCCAGGAGATCGCTTTCATCAGCTGAGATGCTGGCTCTGCATCCTTGCCAGGTTTCTGTGGACATCTATTCCTTCTCTTGTTCTCCCTCTGCATGAATTTAGGCTATCTACCAAACGAAAGTAATTTCAGCTATGTGAGTGTGAAAGTGTTTCAAAACATTAAGTAACAGTCTTGCTATTGTGTAGGCAAAGTAGAGACAATAAAAGCAAGATAAGCCATAATCCAGTACTAATACGATTGTGGAAAAAATAGCAGAGAAGCAGCTATGAGACTCAGTACAACAAATATTAACCTACTGCGTGCAATAAACTTGCTCGTAACAACCCTGGGATTCCACTGCCTGCTGCTCACCAAAGGAAAGGGAGAGGAAATGGCAGTTTACAGAACACCACAGTCCGGTAGCTTAGCTGTCAGTAGAGACCTTTGTGGAAGGTTAGAGTTCCACCTGAGCGTACCTGCATTTACTAAGCATTAGAAAGACAAGATACTTAGTTCATGGAACACAAAGAGAGAAATTCTGTGTTTGAAAGCACTGAGCCCTGCTGAGTTCACGGGTGCCAGTGCTACGGTCATGGTTCCTGCCAAGAGCTGGTTATTTGGGGTTTCTGTCCTGCATCCCCACAAGCTGCAAGACAGCTGCTATAGTTCAGGGCATCAAGGAGCTGAGTCTTAAACGTATCTGTTTCTCTCCAATTCTGAGCCTCTCCCTTGTAAGCACCATTTCTAAGCTAAGACAGCATCCTAGGACTGTCCCGAGAGCCTCAATGCTTCCTAGAGTGTCTTTGGAACACCATGAGATGTCTCTAGCATGTCACTTCTGCTCCCAGGCCAGCCCTGCTCTTTGCAATGTGGTCCTGGGAAGATGGCTTTGCAGCTGGCTTTTGAACTACTTGCAGCAGAAAGTTCTCATCCAGTTGGATAGTGAGGCCACAGCCCTGTAAACCCCTGTAATAAGGACAGGGTCCCATCCAGCTATGCACAAATAAGACAATCAGAGAAGAGTTAGTAAACATCTGCATTAACTGCCTGGGCTTATCTCTTACTGCTTTCCCCATGCTTAATAGATCTACTTTAAAAAAAAAAGTCTACAGTCAATTTAAAAAGAACACTGTAACAAGTTTAAAGTTCAGTACTGATGGTTATACGTTGAAAACACTTTATAATGATAATGAATGATGAGCATAGTGAAGTCCTACAGTAGATTATGTGGGCAGGCAGTGGAGTCTGGAATAACACAGAAAAAAGGATCCTCCTTTATCATAGGGAAATGGACTTAAATTTATCTCTTGAGGCCCCTTGCAGTCTTCTAGTTTTACATCTGCACTGCTGCTACGCGGCATCTCTGGTCTTACACAACAAGCTACCTCTTGCAAGGCTGTGCATGCCAGTAAGAATGCAGACGGTTCACCACCAAGACCGGCACCTTATCTTGATATCACAAACCTTAGCCTTATCTGCACTGCATCTTTTGCTAGCCCCTTAAAAGCATTTCATAGACTATCCTTTCCCTGCAGACCAGATGTGCCTTCTTGCTTTTTGGACCAAATCTCTCTTAAAATTCCAGTAAGAGTGCTGTACAGCATTTGGCCTTCTTTTTGAACCTTTCTGGATTTTACACTAGTACTGAATGTAGTTACATATGTAAGTTTATACATGTAGTTATATATCTATGTATATACACTTTTATTTCTGTTTCCACTACATTTATAAAGGCCTTTGTATTGTAGTTTAGCCTATTTAATTTTCTTGCTTTTGTTAACACTCTTAGTTAAAAATTTCTTTTGTGGAAAACAAAAATAATATATGAAATTTTCAATTTATTTTTTATGTTGTAATGTGCCAAAGGTGGCCTTTTAAGCTGTATTTTCAAGTATAGAATTTCTTCCATAAGGAAGTTGCTACCAAAAGATATTGTAGGTGATGGGATCTTTGTATCTAAAAGTCATGTTGATCATGAGATCACCGGTGTTATTTACACTTAATAGGTGCTCTAGTTTGTGTTAAATTGTGTTGTGAATTCTCTCCCAAGAAACTGCTTAACTCAGATTTCAGTAAAGTCAAGAGACTAAGTTTTTGAAAAGTAGCATGTATTAAAACAAAGTGGAAAAAAATCACAAAGAATTATGACTATTCTGATAAGTAAAAGCTTTTTAAGAGTGAAAAATTTTCAAGGCAAGTTTAATTCCAGTAATATAACTGTGGTAATATTTTTCCTTAAACGTCTCTTTTTTTTGTCAGTTATAATGAAAATACTACCACTAAGTAAGTGTAACTTATAAAGTTCATTTTTACAGAATTAGCATGGGCCTCCTGTTATGTTGGAAAGAGCATGAGTTCAGCTGAAATTAAGTTTTGGGCTAAAGGGCATGTTTCTATTTTAGCTGTCCTTTAATAGCTCCCTATTAAATTAGTGTTATATAAACTAAGCTTTAGCATAGTTCTATTTTTTTATCCCTTTTTACAGTCGGTATAATAAAGATACAGCACTTGAGGACAGAAAGTAATGATATACAAGCTGTCAGAATATGTGGCCAAATCCTTTTCAGCTTAAAGTGCACTTGTGAAAGGAAGGGCAGTTCTAGAGGACTGATGAAATTTCTGATTTGAGTGGCCCTGTCAGGAGCATGAAATATGAAATCTCTATAAAGTGCTCAGATACCACCAGCGTAAAAGCGATACAAAAATGTGAAAAGCCCAACAACCACCAGACCCCTCTGAATGAGAAATGTTTTGTAATTCTACCAGATCACCCTTGGAGAGAGGGGAAAGCTTGAACCAAGCTTGAACCCGAGTCTCTGAGAGGAAATGCCTCGGAGAGAGGAGCCAGAGCCCTGGAGGAAAGAGGCCGTGGTAGAGAGAGAGGCCATGACCGTCTTCCCGCTCAGCTGTCGAGACTGAGAAGGAAGAAGCGACCGCTTTGTTAGACAGTTGGGGATGCATCCAAAGAAGTTTTAAACCAGACTGTGCACAGCCAAAGGTTTCGGTCACAAGTCTTACATAAGCCGTAAAAAATTTGGGAATAATCTTCCTCATTTCAGTCAGAGAACAGTAGAACAGACTCTTGCTTTATTAATAGCATTTTATTAAGTAATGCAGTTGTCTGTTTAAACATCCTTATGACTTAACGCATGGATGAGCTTATTCTGCCCATATGTATTCACTGGTATTTCTTAAGTATAAAAATGTGCTGACTCGCAATGGACTGATATTCTTGGGTTTGTCATGTATAAGCCTTACGCTACAGATAGCACGTTTAATTTCTGCCAGACACCTGCAGAAAAATGGCAGGCATAAAATGGATGGCCACCGAAGCAACATTCCCCTCAGTTTCTTACACATACCCTATCTTCTCCAGCAAATGAATTGGCACTGGCATGTGCTTTGCATTTCAGAAACCCAGTCATTCCAATTTAATGCCTTTAAACTGTTATATTTGCACCAGTGGTAATTATTATTCTTAATGTATTCTGGGCATGTGTCTTCCAAAGGATATGCTAAAGCAAGGAAAGAGATTTATGAGATGAATGAGTTAAATTATAGAAACAAAATAAGCATCTAAAACTTACTAAAATGGGTTAAGCTCAAGGGAAGGGTAACTTAAGCACTAGATTTTAAAATGACTTGGAAGTGATGGAAGGGAATATTTCACACCTTATGAGCAACAGCTGTAGAACCTATCAAGCAAACAAACAACAAAAAAGATACTTCTATTCAAAATCAAGTTAAAAAAAGAACAGGAAGAATGTTTCCTGTTTGTATGTATTTTTGTGAAAGACTCTTAATGACCACTTAGGAAGTAATGTGAAGAAAAGTTTCTTACTGGCAGGTAGTGCAGTTTCCCACAGGACTGCATGGTATGACAGTGGTTTATTAATGCCACTGCTGTAGTAAGAACATTTGGAGAAGACTGGTAAAGATGCATGGTTCTTGGTCACACTGCTTTTGTATAATAAGATTTCTGTCATTAAAAGAGGGCTGCAAGAAAGGGCTGATGAATTAGACTTGATCAGAAGGAGCTGGTAAGAAAAGCACAAGTCAGGGAGCCATATTTTGTGTATTTGGATTGAATTTTGCAAGAATGGCTTGGTGTCTGCATTTGCAAACAATGCAGCAAGGAAGGGACACTCTACTTAAAACAGTGAAGAGTGACAGCAGTGTTTGTTCCTGTGTGAGTTGGTGGCCCGGGGCTGCTGGCTCCCACTGCCAGGAGCTGCGTGTCCTCCCTAGCTGCCCACTCAGTCACTGCCCAGAAGACACAGTTCAGCTACGAGTTGTGCTGGCTCAGCCCGATGGTCCATGTGGCTTAGTGTCTTGTCTCCACTTCGGAGATTCACACGTGTGTGTGCCTGTACGTGCATGCTCACATGCCAGGCATCTCACCAAACCTGCACCACAACACAGACACAGATCTTCCCTTTGCTATTCCCCAAACCAAGGCTGGATATGATCTGTTCTTCTGGAAGTCTTTGCTGAGCTCAGATATACATCCTGTGCTCAGTCAGAAGGGTGTTTTGACTTCAAATGGACACAGTATGTTGAGTGATATGGCATTCCCTATGCCTGCAGGCATCTCTCCAGCACTGTCCCCCAGCTCCTGGCTCATCCTGGCTGTTTCCCTCCTGCTGCTCGTGCCAGCAGCCCAGAGGGCACACGCTGCCACAGCTAGATCTGGGTCTGATGGCAGCTTATGCCTTTGCTGGATGCTGTTTAGCAGTCAGGTTTTGAACCTTTTCAGAATGAAGTTTAAATTTCTGTTCATTACAACAGAATGTAGAAGAAAATGCCATTGTACTGCCAGCCTGTGGGCTTGCCAGCACAGTGCAGTGGCAGGGGAGTGTTGCTGACAGCGGTGTGAATCCGGGTTGTAAAGGCAAAATGACCTGAGTGGTGGTAATTAGAGGAGCTGTGATGACTGCAAGAAGAGACTATGCATAAGGGAAAACAGACATTAGACAGCCACTATCTCATAGTGAAAAGTAGAGTGAAGCTGAGAAACAAATTAATAACAACTTCTCTAAAGCATCATTGTCTTTGTTGCATGGTTGTAGTCCATATGGGCTTTTATCGGGAACAGTCAGTGATCACACATACCATATGTGCAGCAGCATCTAAGCTTAGCGAGCTGGAAGTTTGAACTACAAATTTCCTTACAGTTAGTGGTATTAGTATGAGCCAAACTGATATTAATTTTAATTAGAGATGAATGAAGAAAAGGAAAATAATCATTTCCATTTGTTCCACTAAAACCCCCAAATTTCCCTTTTGGCTCCATGTGGAAAACCTTACGTTAACTTTCCAGTGAATTTCTGTTTGTAGAAAGAGAAAGCAGTGGAAATGCCCATGTGTACTGGCAGAAGGAGTCACACTCCGCAGGTAGATGTGATTATTTTGAAAGCAGCTTGTAGATTCGGTAGTTTGTAAACTGGAGAAGAGAATCAGCAACAAAAATCATGCACAAGGAACCACTTGCACAATGCAAATTCAGAAAAGCAAACCTTTAAAGTGACGTAAAGAATTCATGAGCTATTCATCATTTGAAGTATGCTTATTTAAAATATCTGGTGGGTGATCTGTAATAATAATAAAACACTGCTAAATCCAGGTGTCTATTTAGATCATTACAAGCAGATAACAGGGTTGCATTCCAGTAGTGCCTTCCAGGTTTTGAAGTATCTATGAAGAAGTGAGCTCTTCAAATTAAATCCTTATCTGGATCAAAATGAAATACAGGGGCTATACAGGTATATGAGGTCCTTTGGCCTCACTAGGATGTGGCAAGAATGTTTTGTGGCTCTTTCCTGACCTGCATGTGCACTTTTTTCCGCATAGAAATCACGGTATAAAGGGAAGGAGTGGAGGGGACCGGCGCTTGCCCTGGCAGGAGTTGGGCACAGCTACGGCGTGTCCCCAGAGCTGGTGAGCTGCTCCAGGCAGCCCTAGCCTCGGCATGGACACCTCTTCACTGACCCGCGTTCCTTCCAACGCAAGAAGTAACATCACGTCAGAGCAGTGCATTTTGGTAATCTAATACGCTTTGCTTTGTTATCTCTATGCTGAATCCTGCAGATAACGTTTTTCATTCAAGCTTATCTTGCAAAAAGGTAGCCAGTCTGGATTTGAAGAGAACGAGAGATGGAGAAGCCACCATTCCCCGTTCTTTCTTCGTATTAGATTTTAAAGTGTTTCTGAATAGAGATTTTAAGATTTTGGAAAGGGGTGAGTTTGAAGGTATTTATTTCCATTTTCTGTTGCCTGTCTGAAAGGCTATGAAAAACGACTTTGCTTTGAGAGGGAGATATTGAAACCTAAGTTTAAGCACTTAAATTAAGCGGTATGAAAATACACATCTTTCTACGTTGGCTATATGCAGAATTTGGCCACTGCCTTTAGGACAACTGAAAACACCTAAAATGCAAGCACCGGTATAAACATAAAGTAGGTCAGATTCTTCCCTCTCCCGCAAATTTAAGAGCCTTCTCTTCCTTGATAAAAATCTACCAGGCTAATTAGCTTTGCCTTTTCACATAGCACTAACTCTTATATGAGGCAGTGACTAGACAAAACTGGTTTTAAAAAAAGCACACGTGTGTCTGTGTGTGCATTTTTCTGATAGAACTGCAGTGTGTCAGATGCTGAGGAGGAAGATACTGTTTTGAGAACAAACATTTGTCTGAAGCACACCTTCACCCAAATGATTTCTTTTACTGCTGAGGTTGTGTACTGACAGGAAGGAGCTTATTCTGACTATTAAAAAATAGGAAAAAATGATGATGAATCTTTTTCTTTGTCTATATAATATATAAAAAATAATTTATAGTATCATTAGTATGTGTGTGAGGAAAATTGAAACTAGCAAGACACGCTTGGTATCCTGCTGACTAGTTTAGAAACGGGACCCAGTTTTTCTTTATTAGCTCTTTCTCAGTATACTCTCTTGAGTCAGAAATTCTCTCTTAGATGTGAGAACACAGCGTGTGATACAGAAAGGCCTTGATCCTGCCAGGGTTGTGGAAAACTATTAGGGAAGAAGTAAGATTTGCCGAGCACAGCGCAGAGAAGCAGCAGAGTTGCTTTGAATTTTTGTGGTTTATTCCTGTTGAGGCATGCCCCTCATCTCATATCCCCGTAACGCTAGGCTAAGCAATGTGAAAGCTGTTTTCTTTCAAGATGAGTGAGTACCCCTGCAATCTTACTCTATCAGTTGATTGATTAATGTTACAAGTGGAAGGATGATGCTCCAAGATGCTGGAACCGAGCAAGTTGCTTGCTGCAACTGCTCTCCACAGCTGTGGTCCAGACAGTGGTACCTGGAGCTAATTAGCTCCTTGACCCCCTTCTCCCTAATTCCATCTGTTCTCGGGTCTTTAACAAATTTTCTCATATTTTTAGCTTTCAGACATGAGTGATAATAGCTCATTGCAAGAACGGATTCATTTATTCAAGGCTGTTTAAAGATCTGAAAAGGATGTACTTCAAAGGCAGGAAAATGGCACGCAGTGCAGGTGAACAGGGGAGAAAGACATGCAGTCAGATTAAATTACCCCTTCTTCTATATGCAAGCGAAGAAACCAATTTCTGTCTGCCTTTTCAAATGTTTTGCTATAATAGCAAGGGGGAATATAAATTAGGATAGATTTCAGCTGAAAGCCTAGAGCTGAGTTAGGAGAAAGGACAGATCCACTGAGGAGGGGAGGAGGTGGACGGGGATGCATGGCTGGAATGTGTAACTCCTCTGCTTGGCAAAGCTGCCTTATAGAGACAGGGGGTTACCAATGCTGACACTGCATGCTTCTGTTGCAGATATCTAACCTACCATATGCTTTGAATGCAATGAAAAACGTTTCAGTTGCAAATGCAAGTATTGTTGCAAAAAATGTGGAGGTTGGCACGGAATCCCAGTCTGCTGCAAGGACAAAATAAAAATGCTGTATGTTAGGAAGCAGGAGCAGTCATCAAGACTTTCTCTGCCATAGGAAGAGAAAGTAGGCAGGAAGCCTGGAACAGAACTGCCTCAATTTTGTTTAGAGGTGTTACCGATCTTGCTATGAGATTATACAGACAGGATGGCACAGTTTATGCAATGGGATTATCAGCAGGGCTTGAGACCTGATATAAAACGCAGCTAAACCTGAGGTGTGCATACAAATACTGATGTCCTTTTAATATCCTAAATCAATATATCAGGAGGAAGTCACGTAGCAGTACTAGTAAAAGATTATTTGACATTTTTTTGAAACAATACCTGGACATACAACTATATTTCTTTTCTCATTTCCACCCACGTATAAATATTTAAAATACTGGATAAGAATGCAGGATCATTTGGCCCCCTCTGTGACACCACTGATTTTGTTCATTTGGTTTTCCTTTTTTGTTATAGACTTGTACATTGTTGGAGAATAGGGTTTTGGGCATAGCATTGATATTTTTCTTATTTCTGGTTCATCCCCAGGGCTTTAATTGTTCATTTTCAGCAACCTTCTTAATTGGTTTATCTGTTATTAGGATCACCGTGTGAAAGGTTTAGAAAAAAAACAGACTGAGTGTTGTGAAAGAAACATCTGCACCCTTTGTAGGAAAAAATGAAGTGCATGACTATTATGAGAAATGGAAGAATAGTTGGGAGTCTCATTGCCTGTACAGATAGAAAGAATACCGCAAAAGTTAACCTGTTCAGGAATTGAACTGGATAAATTTCATGATACAGCCCAAATATATAAAGAACAGATAGGTATAAAGACAGTCAAAAATGCTACAAAACTTAGGTTATGAATGCTGTAGGTTGTGTAAGACGCTTATATGTTGCATGTTAGGTGGTATTTTCAAATGATATTTTGCGTTCATCTGATAGGTGCCCACTTGAAAGGTATTTTGCCAAGATGACCAAAGGAGGAACTACCAGTATTTAAGAAACCAATTATTTAATGCTGTATGTGTAGGCCCAGCTTGGTATTGTAAATAGGTCTCTAGTCTTTTCCAGGAAAAGTATCTTCACAGAAAATGGCATGTAAACTTGAACTTGCATCTTCGTAATATATAAATGGCTGGCAAATGTGCCATGTGAATGCTTTTCTAAGACTCAAGAGCCTATGATAGGGTCAAGAAATTCCTCTCCTCCTTTTTGAATCGCCTGACCTTTCCCAGAATCCAGTGGCTAAAAGGTCTGTGTCTTAACTACAAGTTCACACGCTGGAAAAACCCATTATTTGTTGTGAACCTGTCTCCTGCTACCTTCAGCTGAGGTTCCCTACCTCTTGTGCTGGAAGAGGGAGCAACTATCCCACCATTTATGATTTTACAGACTATTTTATCTTCCCTCAGACACCCTTCTTCCAGCCTGAGGGTCCAGTCTATTTAACTGCTCCACAGACGGAAACTATTCCACATCTTCGATCTTCTTTCTTTGAACCTTTTCCAAGTCTATCTTGGGGGGAGGTGGGAGGAGGTATGGGATGGACAGATGGAAGAAAGAGGATTGACCAAAGCCGTAGCATTCAAAATGTGGGTGTAAGGGGCTACAGTATGTAATGACGGTCTCTGCTTTGTTCTTTATCCCTTCTCTAATAATTTTTAATTACTATTCTGTTTGTCGTCCTAAGCATTGAGCTGATATTTTTATTTATCTATACTAATTCCAAAATCCTACTCCCAAGCTTACTAATTAGCCTAGAGCCCATCATTTCATATATAAATCTGTGAATCATTGCTGCATTTTTATTTACTGATTTTTGTCTGCCATCTTATTGCCTTAGCACTCATCCTTACAAGGTCTTCAGCTGTGCCATGAGGAGAACCCTGCAACTACCTCCTACCCTTGCTCCTGCTGTGCGTAGGCAGCTCAGAGTAGCTGGGACACAGCCCCTTTCTTGGGATAAAGCTATGGGTGACCACTTACACCCTTCAGGCTCTGTGTTTCCCTGCCTGATATTGCCTGGTCAAATACGAATGCCCCGTATCTTTCTCTTGACTAGGAGTTGTCACAAATAATTGTAGGCAAAATAAAATGTTCCAGCCAAAACTTTCCTTGCATAAATTAATGGGAAAAAAGTGAGAGGATCTTTATAGCCCTATTGCCATGCACTGTTACAGCACTCAGAACCACAGCTTTGTTTAGAGCTCGACAGTGCAATCTACAAACCAGTAAAGCTATTTTGCTGTGATTTTACATAAATTACTGCAGATCACTTCTCACTTATGATGTTTTAATCCTCTTTTGATTGCTATTTCTGCCATGAAACAACAGCTCCTTCACCTAGCCTCCAAAACTGAACTTGTTTTAAAGGATTTTACATAGTTGTGACAGTAACCAGAGCCATAAAGGAAAAATAATTAAATGATTTTTAAAATTTTTTTTTAAAGATAAAACTCATTGTCACCCACCACCATTGTATCAGAATCATTGACATTTAGGACAGAAAGCATATCTGGGTATACAAAGCATTTCCTATTAAGTTGTCTACGTTGAAATGATAAACTCGCTAATTAGGTTATTCCATTCTATCTCTTCTTATGGCTCCCCAGTCTGTAGTATTTTTATGAATAGTTCATGCTGTGGTGTACTTATTAATACACTTCTGCAACCTAAATGGCATAATTAGTTGCATTTTTATCTCGAAGGTTCAATTAAAAAGTAGTCTAGTAGGAGGTAGGATTCCCAATTACTGAGTGTGGGAAAGACAGCTATTCTGTTCTCACTGTCTTTCATCGCAGACATAATTCAATCAGTCTTTTTCCCAAATAAAATGTAGCTTTTCATCCCTGCGGAGGAAAGAGAGAGGTCATAGAGACCTGTGGAGACCATATATAATGATGGCTATTTTTACCTCCGCTTTTCTTTAAAGATACAATTAAATCTGTAGTACACTCAAATTGCAGACACTCTGTACACTGTCTTGCAGACAAGACAGAAAAAGAAATTATTTTCATTGCTGTTTATTGTAATTGAAAACTATTAATTTTTCTATTTCACGTTCATTAATCAGGCCTTTAGAAGTAATACGAAATTAATTTACATTTTATTTCTTACAAGTGTTTCACTCTTGTGAAACTTGTAAATAGATACCACGACTCTTTTAGAAAATGTCAGAACATTTTGACAGATGTAAATCTGTAACTTAATATTCGTAACTTAAAACTCCAGATATAATTTCCAAGGACAAGAATTGTGAATAGTGTTAGGGGTTTATTAGTAGTCTGGTTTTCTTCTAGTGAAGTATTCACAATAGTTATTGTAAAACTGAGCTTTCAAAGCTAGAATATTTTCCATTAATGCTTGCAAATGAATTGCACTAAAGAAAAACAAGAAATAACGGCAGTTGCATTTACTGAAGAAACTTAGCCAGCCTCTCTGCTGGAGCAGTGCTAGAGGACTTGGTCTTGTGTACATGGGAAACTCCCCACATTAAAAGGTATTTTATAGCTGCCAAGTCTTTGCTTTTCACACAGGAGGCAGCTTGAAGAAGACAATGAAGCCATAAATGAACCAGCACATTGAGCAATAATTTCATGTTCAGTCCTACCAAGTAGGACTGCGTGCCTCTTGAGAGATGCAGCATTCCTATCTCCCACAGACAGTCAGTTTTGGCCCAGCCCGGCAAATACCCCAGAGCAGGAAAGGTTCAGAGTCGTCTGTGGGGCCATGGAAACCAGGGGGATTTCTCACAGAAATAGGTGTTTGCAAGATGGGGTCGCTAGTTATACCACAATGAGGGAGGCAAGCAACATGATCTCGCTGCAATGGGTGTGTTATTAATTATGATCCTGTCGTAGTCAGTGGAGGCTTATTTTATTTATGTACTTACTTGATTCTATTTATAAGATGCAAATTGCACAATATTTAGAAAGTAGTGTTTTAAATGATACTGGGTTCTGGCTGATCCTATTTCCTTTGAATTCAGTGAAAGTGTAAGAATAATGCTAAGTTATTCTGAAAGGTTTTGGTGTTGTTTTTTTTTTAACTAATTATAAATATATAGCCCCTTTTTGGACCAAATATGTGCTCATGTATTAGGAGGCCATATCTAGGGTCAAATCCTGAAAAGTCTTGTGGTTGTACCTTGTTTATGCCCAGCAGGCTGACTCTCCATGGATGCAGATGTAATAAATCCCATTACATGTGGGCTACGTCTAGGAGGTGTATATCCTGTAGCTGGGATGGACTCAATTGCTAGTATTGTTTTATACATGTACCTGCAGCTCAGTATGGTGATGCAGTTAGTTCTAGTTTTGCAACAGACTGTAAGGTCACAAAGTAGGGTTTTGAGGGCTCACGTCTAAAGTCTGAATAAAGCAAATCCCTTCAGTGAAAAGACAAGGGTAAAAATCTAAAATGTTAAACATTTCTTTTTAACTGAATTGGTTTTCCCCACTCATTTTTTCCAAGAAGACACAAAGCCAAACACTTAATTTTTTAGCCCTTTCAGTTTGACGTATTAGGTGAGGTGTACCCACTAGCTGAGGGTACACACCTACATTAGTCTCATCCACATCTCTGCATTATATCCAGATTACTCCTTTTGAGGCATGAAATGGATTTGCAGGATTTCTGACAAAAATGCCGATGTTAAGGAACCTTATTTTTAAAAGAATAAAAATATGCATCTATCTACAGCTCTTCACAAAAATATTTTTATTAAATATTAGTCTATCTCCATATGATTGTTGTTTTCATGAAAGAAAGTCTTGGACCACGTAGCTTTTTTCTCTGTTAAACATTGGTTTGAGTGTGTGTATAGAGTAGTTCCTGGGCCTCTTTCCAAATCATATAAACTTTTTCCTTAAAAGATTTGAAAATGGGCATAATTTAAGATCACAAGGTATTTTCCCTAATAAAACGTTCCCAAGATTATATCATGGTTTGGCAAAATAAACAGTATTTAATTCTTTGGCTCTTTTTATAGAGAATTCATTACAGACAGATTTCAGATTGGGGCACGGTTCGCCGGTGAGAGTGATAGACTTCAAGCGTGGCTCTTTTGCTGTTTTGAGACTGCACACAGTGTCAATAGAGATTTTGTGGGATTTGAAATTAATTTAATGGGATTTTATACTCTTCTCTTGAAGTGAGACAATAAAATGAGGCAAGAATTTTCCTGGACAAGATGCTTCTAACATCCCACCTCACCTTCTGACATGGCTTTTGGAATCGTTGTCCTTGAGTTGTTATCCGCCCTTTGTTTCTTTACCCAGCCATCCTCTCTGAAATGCAGGCGCTGATTCTGCAGTCACGTCAGCATCATCCCTCCTCTTACTTTGCACTATAGATTGCATCACAGGAGCCCTAAAAGTTTGCATGCAAAAGCAAGTCAGTTCTTGACACACTCTTCTCTTAACTATATATACATATTTACATTTTATTATGTTTACATGTTTACACAAATTCACATATGTGCATTTTATATATTTTTTATACATTTGCATGCTCAACTAGCAGCGTGTTTTTGTTACTTTTTCAAGCTGCATATGTGGCACTTTCAAACTGCAGATTAAATACCAGCCTGAATACTGTGACAGCCTCACAGACATGCTGTCTTGCTTTATGTATATATAGGTGTATGGCTTAGATACAATTATGGGACTATGGCAGAGTAATATATCGTATTACTATTAACTATCCCCTCATTATAGAAACATTAAGAAAAGCTGTAACATAAGAACCGTAACTGGCAGTATCTAAACAGAACCATAGTAAGTATAAAGAAAGGGTTGGAAATTTCTATCGCAGTAGGCATGTCATAACCAATTCTTTTGGGGACATAAATTGTTGTCTAGGATTTAAAACTTCAGAAGTGTAGAGTCCATGATTGCCATCACCGCACGACTGTAGAAACAGCCTGGCAATGTAGATGACTAGAACTTTGCATACAACTTATTCCTTCCACATCCGTGTACAGTTCACCATCAAAAACAATGCATCCAAAACCAATGGTCTGTACACCAAATAGCAAACATCTCAGCTGATGGAAAGAGAGGGACATTCAAATACTTTCAGAAAGCTAGGCCTTTGGCGTAATGAAAGTGAACATTTAAGCTGTGGCTAAAGTCCACGCTATTTATTCCTACTGCAGTGAGAAAATAGCCTTAAATGTTTAATCCAAACAAGAGCTGTGGTCACTTCATCGAAGAGGAGACTACACCCATACAACAATGAAACAAAGCAACAGCATCTCCTTCTGTGAGATTCACACCCATCAGCATGAGTTTTATATTTTTGTATTTTCTAATGTCTTTGCATTTGTATCTGTGAATAAGGTAATAAAAATAAACATTAAAATACATGACACAATATACCAGTCTAAAGTATCACAATAAAATGAAAGCCGACAAGACCCAACACTAGAGAACGTGAGTCATGTAAGGCCTGCAGGGGAACAAAAGGGAGATCTGTCTTTGTTGGCTTTCATTTACTATACTGTTCTAACGAAGTCCTAAGCATAATGAAGGCATCTGCTTTTGGCTAGCTCTGCAAGACCTAATGGTATTGTAGATGCACTGTGAAGAGTTTCAAGCCAAGGTAGGCAGAAATTGTGGCAGCGATTTGTGAGCGTGCTGCAGCAGCACTTCAATATGGACCGGTGTGATGACAGCGGGGTCACTTTGTTGTCTGTAAAATATTCCAAGTTTTATTTATAAAAGCAAGGAGCTCAGACAAAGCAGGACCTAGCTTTCTGAGAGAGACTGTTTTTTTTTAAATTCTTCCCTTCCAGGGTGGAGAAAAAACCTGCCCATTCTGGAAAGATATCTGCAGTGTTTGGATTTTGATCTCTCTATTCAACCTTTCAAACACCATCTCCTCAAAACAGCACAGAAGACCTGCTGCAGCTAGTATCAAAAGGTAACATGCTTTGCTAAAATATATATACTGAATCTTTTTTTTTTGTATTTTGAAATGAAAGTGCAAAAAGCCTCTATGCAGTACAGGAAAAAAAGGGCTATGTTCTATTCTGCTGATGAAAAGATACATCTTTTCCTGGCTTGCTTTATGGATGACTTATTTCTGATACAACACATTCAATTTTGGTCCTTAAAGGTGATCTCTGCCTTCCCTCTCACCCTCCCCAAACCAACAGGCCTTTTTGAATTACATAAAACCTTCGTTTCAAAAATAATTTCCTTGGGTGGGTTCTGAACCTTATCTGAGATGTGTTGGCGAAGAATGGAGAAAATACACTCCAAAACAAAGGAGTTTCATCAAAAATACTAATGAGAAGCCAGTAGCTGGTTTGCAAAGTCATTGAATGGCAATGACTGAAAGGGGCATGACTAGATATCCAGTTTTTTTAAAAAGATTTTACCTATCATTCTGAATGACCTACAAACTAGCAGAAATCATTTAATCCGTCACTGACGGATGGTAACTATCCTAAGAGGCAGTCATTGGATTTGTCTGTAACAGTTCATGGAAATCTCAGAAAATGTAAGGCCTCGTCAAGAAAAAATGAAGGGAGTTCGGAGTGCTGAAGGTCAGTTTACAACAGCTTGCAGTCTAGGGAAGTGACAATATTTTTCTTGAGTAACCCTGCAAACAAGGGCATTTGAATAGTCATTCATTAATATAATATAACTATTAGTTAAAGTTTAACAAGTCAGCCTACGTATGCTGCTATGCTTTGTGACATTTCATAGCAACAGTGCTTGAAATATTTACTTATTGTTTCCTTACCATTAATAATGAAATACCCAAGATCCCATTTGCATTTCCCTTCTGTTAAACAAACCACACTCACTTGTAGATTTAAATGGGCCACATTTTCTGTCGGGAGCTACCAGAGATTTCAGCTATTTTTATGTGGAGCAGCTTACCCTAATGTCAGAGTGAAATTTATGTAGTTATGGATTTGCTTCTGGCTTCTTCAGTGAAAGTTTCATATGATTTATTTCATAAGCTTGTTGCTTTCTGTTTCATAATCCAAAAGGTTGTATCAGAGAATAGTTGATAGGAAGCTGGGTTTGCTCACCAAGGGGTGTATTCTTTGCAGAGCGTATGCCTGAGCATACTGGAATGTGGGATCACATTTCTAAATACAGATATTCAAGTATTAGGTGTCAAAATAGAAGTGACCTAATTTACAGTGTCGTAAAGGTTTGCAGCTTTATTGAGGTGAGCAGGTAAACCCCTGAGCTTTCTAGTGAACAGCTCAAGCTCTCGACTGTAAGTTGAAGAGGAAACTATTGTTGGTGTAAATCAAATTGATTAAAGACACAATGAAAGTAACAAGTCCAGTGTATAGGCACACATCCCTCTTCTACCCTACATGGCAAAGAGGCAGCAGAACAATCTCACCAGATGTAACAACATCTCCTTAAGTGTGAGGCTATGGCACCATCTACGGGTGAGAGGGCTGTCCAAACCGCTTGTTCCAATTTCCCCTTCTCTTGAATAGGAATTTGAAAAAACCACAAAAGCATTGCTGTAATTTTGGTTCCAGGTGTTTGCCAGCTATGCTTTTTGTCATTCAACTGAGGTTGTTCAGTGCAGCATAAATAGCTGAATCAGGCTGCTCCTCCTTAGTATTGCTCTCCCTGGGCTCCTTACCCTGGGCTGATGAGACATGCTCTGGGTGCTGTCCCAGGCTTGCTTCGCCCCCATCTCCTTAGCCCCGGGGGCCTTGGGTCCAGCCTGAACTCCAGCTACGCTAGACATAAATCCTGACTGTGTTTCTATAATTTCAAAAGCTCCTACAGGTCCAAGGCAATAGTCCTTTCATATTTTCTAAGAAGAGTTGCTCTCACCACAGTTGCAATCAACCGACCTTTCCCAAATGTGAAATGATGTTGACCAACATTTATTGGTATAGCCTAACCTAGCATTCAGAATTATCATGTGCAGCCAGGGACAGATACTCCTTGATGTCCCAAGTGAGTGGTAGGGGATATCAAAAGGCAAAGCAGCTTCTGTGTTTGCATGGCTTCTGAGTGCCTCTTCAAGTGCTGCTGTGTCTAGTCTCTTGAGAAATACGTTTTTGGTCAAAGTCACATTGATTCGATATACAAAACCACAAGGGACCAATTCAAATAGCAGTGCAAAATGGTAGAGGTGTTAATAGATCTGGCAGGTATAAGGAATAATGTTCCTCTTGTAATCTTTTTCTCTTGCACAACATTCATGTGAAGTATCAGCAAAGGTGATGTGAAGGTATAAAAAGTAGGGCCAGCTCCGAGAACCTAAAGCTTGTGTTTCTGTGCTTTCTGTCTCCGGGAGCTCCCACCCCCGCCAGGCACCGGCCCCCCCTGCCGCCGCCGGTATCTCCCGCCTCCGGTCCTCCACTCTGTCACCGCAGCGCGGACTGGAAGAGCTGAGGGGGACTTATGGACACTGCCTTCTGCCTTTGCTTTTTTTTTTAAATTATTTTTTCCCCACTGGCATTCTTTGGGAGCTTGAAGCGAGGCGGAGAAGGCACCTGATTTCAAAGCAGTCCCTGCCGGCGGCGCGGGCTTGCTTTCCACGGTGAATCTTTAGGCTTTCACAGAACCGCTACCTCGTCCGTGCCCCTTCCCGCAGGCAGAGCGTGGCCTGGACAACACGGAGTCGTCCTTCCCCTCCCTGGGCAAACGCCTCCGTGCGCTCCAGGTTCCTTGGCGAAGGAAGGTAAACGACGCGGAGGAGCTGCCGGGAGTCGGACCCCAAGCACGACGGACGTGACACCGCAGCGCCCCGGCGCATGCGCGGCAGCGGCACCCCGGGCGAGATGGCGGAGGAGGAGTGAGTGTGGCGGCGCGGCGGGTCGGGTATCCGCCGTCATCCGCGGGGACTGCGCGGTCGGGGGGCTGGCGGGGGGGGTCGGGGTGCGGTGCTGCTGGGTGTGACCGGCTTCTCCCGCCCCGCAGGCCGAGGCGGCGGATCCCGCTGGTGCCGGAGAACTTGCTGAAGAAGAGGAAGGCCTACCAGGCCATCAAGGCCACCCAGGCCAAGCAGGCGCTCCTCAGCAAGCGGAAGGTAGGGGCAGGCCGCGGGGGGGTCCCGGCCCGGGGGTGCAGCCGGGAGCTGACGGGGCGGAGGAGTTGGCGTTGTCCGGCCGTCTGCGGGTGGCGGCCGGCTGGGAGAGCCTGGTTGTAAGGGGGTGAAGCGCGGGGTGGATCTGCAGTGCTCTTGCAGCTGTCCGTACTTGCGTTTCGGAGGAGGGAGTCGTAATTCCGTGCGATCGTACAAATGATGTGAGTGATCGGCTTCCTCTGCGAGAGGGGATGCCGGAGCTCCGCGGGTGGGCAGCGGAGGGAGTCAGCTGAGACTGTGTTGGTACTGTGATGATTCCCAGGGTTATGTCTGAGGGGAAGCTTGAATTCATCTCACCGCTTCAGTTGTTGAGCATCTTCCCCATGTATTTCTGAGCCCTTTAAATAGGACAAAACTTTTTGGGTTGTTATACTGAAACACAAATTTATTGAAGACTGTGAGTTGTTCCTGTTAGATCAGTGATTACCAGGGTGCGTGTGTGTATAGCCACGCGTGGTAAAATGTAATGCTGCTGAGTTGTTTGTGCAACCATGGGATTACACTGTTTGAAACCAGTTCACCTTTGCACTGTAAACCTTCACGGAGACATTGTGCTTTTCTGAGAGTGTATTTAGAATTAGCTATCTATCGTTAGCTAGATAAATCTGTTAGAGCATAGACAAGTCATCGTGAAGCCTTTTTCTGTGTATAGGGTGACACATGTTGCTAATGCAGAGACTCCCTGTGCACAGTGTGTGGTTTCCAGAAGAGGAAGGCCTACCTCCTCTGGCAGAGCACAGCAAACCTTTCTATTTCAGAATTTGAGACCTGTTCTGCTGTATCTCAGCTAATATAGCAGGTGCCTGTCTTGGAAGTGGCTTAAAGCTTTCCCAGTGAATCTGTTTCTGTGGAGTTGGTGAGATTATGTGCAAAACTCCTGCCGTTTTTGTTAGATACTGTGTTTATGTTTTTAAATATATCAATGGCTTGCTGTATTTCCAAGGTGGAAGTGGAAGCCTAAGCAATAATGTTAAATAGTCACCTTTTAAGATTCTCATTAGAAAAATGACCCTAGTGATGAGATTTTGATTAGGTCTGCCTGCTTTGAAAATTCAAACCAATTTCATGGGTGATTTACAAGGTGAAATAGAACAGAAGACATATAACATTAGATTCTTAAATTTAAAAAGCCCTAATAATTTAGCCAGTAGTGGGTCTAAAATGTTATTGGGTAACTGCCATACACATTCAGCTCCTATTCATGTGAGAAATCACTATGATTTAGGTGGATGTACTTGTTCCTGAGCTAAGGATAGGCATTTAAACATGTTTTTAATTTAAAAAAAGCTTTAAATTTTCCCATAATTCTGAGAAGATTTTTGTTTTTTTTTTTTTAAAAAATGAGCTGGATGTTCTGTGTTTAAATTAGTAATACTTAATAATTATTTGAATGCTTGGATTTTTTTTGCATGTGTGCCTTTATAGAAAAGGACTTTAAACCCAGTTATTTTCTGTTGGATGGTAATTTTGAGTCACACTAGGGTATTGCTGTAGTATTGGTTTTACCCAGACACATATGTTGTGTCTGGCTTTCCCAGTGATCAGCTGAGCTCTCTGTATAGTTGTGAAGATCTGTGTGTCGGTGGCTGCAAATGCTTCCATTTGATTTCTCCTATGCCTAAGAGTATCCTAGGTCTTGCTCTGTTTTTTCTAATTTTTTTTTTTCTGGGGAAAAACTCTTTGTCCACTGTTCATAAATTATAACTAGCTGCTTGTAAATTCATATGTTGTCCCTCAGTTCTGTCTCCCTTTGGCTTAGATTATCAAATTTACTTTCTTCTTGCTGCCTCCAAAACTGAAAGAGCATAGTTCATCAAGTTCTGAATTTCATTTGGCCTTTGAGATGCAGACCTCTCAGACCGTTGGGAAGAGTGATAATTTCTTATGCTTTTGTCTTTAGCACCAGAAGGGGAAACAAATCCAATTTAAACGCCTTGAGGCTTTTGTTCGAGATTCATGGCGCAAACACCGAGATGACGTCCGGCTGAGGCGCATGGAGCAGAGACCTGGACAGACGGCCGAACCCCAGGAGCACAAACTAGCCTTTGTTGTGCGGATTGTAGAGTAGGAAACTTTTATTACTCCTTACCTTTATTATTGCTACTATTTGTAGCTGTCGTATCATTTCTAAGCGAAGGAAGGGTGATCAACCCGGACATGTACCCTTGTAGGTAATCTGAAACCTTTTGTTGCTGTATTAGAGAAATGTGGTTACTAATAGTATTTTATTTCTGACTCAGTATTAAGGGAGTGAGTAGGAGGGTAAGAAGAGTGATTGAGTTGCTGCGGCTGAGAAAAAATTTCACTGGAACATTTGTTAAACTGACTCCTTTATCGCTGAAGATGCTGCGGATTGTGGAACCTTACGTGGCCTGGGGGTAAGTACAAGTCCCATGACTTGACAGTAGCTTTTTGATCCTTCATCTGGTATAACAAATCCATAGCTGACTTTTCCAGTAATGATCAAAACTTTGTCAACTTTATATCTAAAACTTGTTATTGTCCCTTTTCTCATTGTTCTAAACATAACTTGGTTACTTTCCCACCTCTATACAAAGAAGTAGGATGGGACTTCGTGCTGCATCATGTCTCTCTGTTACCGAATCTGATTTTTGTTTATGCACAGACACCCTAACCTGAAATCTGTACGAGAGCTCATCCTGAAACGGGGCCAAGCCAAGATTAAGAAAAAGAGGATGCCTCTGACAGACAATATGCTGATAGAAGAACATCTAGGTGAGGAAGAGGGTGAGAAAATGAAGTGGATCGAGGGAAGAGGCGGATGTTGAGAGTTTGTAATCTGACCTAAGAGGGAGGGGAAGAAGAAAAATCTTGCAAGACTTGTATATGGAGGACTGGCAATTCTGGAGTAGCATGAGGAAAGATGATAGAGTTGGGCATCTCGTGTATATGTCGTTTGTAGGGAGCTTTTTGTTGTTTTATTGGGTGTTTTTATTTTTTTTTTCCCTGCAGGCAACTATGGTATTATTTGCCTGGAAGACCTCATTCATGAAATCTACTCAGCTGGGAAGCATTTCAAAAAAGTCACAAACTTTCTATGGCCATTCCATCTGTCAGTGGCTCGGCATGCTTCACGTAACAAAGTGGGTTTCCTCAAGGAAATGGGTAAGCCTGGCTGCAGAGGTGAAGCAATCAACCAGCTTATACGTCAGCTGAACTAGCCAGGTGAGGAATATCTGTTGTGTAACTTCTAAATCTTATCCTTTATCCGATTTCCTAAGAATAACTATACTGCCATCAGAGATGAGGGAGGGTCCTTTGTTTTTGATTCTTCACCCTGCAGAAGTGACCCACAAGGTAGGGGAAACTAGTGAAACTAGGTCCTATTAGGTATCAGCAAATCCTACCAGACAACTTCATAAAGGCTTGACTTCTGGGAGATTACATTCATGTGACTGTTTTTTTTTCTTTCTTTCCTGTTCTTCAGGGTTTTTCTGAAAACTTCAGGATTTATAACCTGTTCCTTTTTACCTGTAGTTTTCATGGACATCATCTCTATGCAATGATATACTATGTCTCTTGGCTGTTGGTGCCTCTATAAAAAAAGAAAAAATACACAGATGATGATGGAGATGGACTTTGGGCTGGTCCTTCTTCAAGAAGAAGATAAATTGTATTTGGTACAAGAAAGAAGTGACTTGAACTTCCTGGAGCAATCTGACTTCTGTTTTTTTTATACTCGTTACTGCTGGCTCTGTACCAGTCACCTCCTCATCTCATCTTTGGTATAAAGCAGTGGTTGTCAGTTCCTGATTTAAATTTCTGTTACAGTTGACTTGCACTCACTGGTTTCATCCAGTCTCCCCAGGGGAAGTGCTTGAAGTTGCACTCCTTGAAGTGCACCTCCTTCTAGGTGTAAAGGGGTAGTGCAGTCACCTGTTTAAGAATATTGCCGACAGGTGGAAGAAAACACTAGGTATTCCTCTGTTACTGCCGTGCAAGCCCCAGTAGTGAATAATGCAATGTTTTTTCTTTGAAGTACCTGGATTGTATTTATTTTAAAAAGCCATGATTTTGTGCTACTGATTTACAAAAGGGCTGCATTTTCACTTCTACTAGATTGGGGCTGCTGGAGAGAACTATTTCCTGGAAAGCTCGGCAACTTTGTAGTACAGTGGTGGATTATGTGTAATCAACGTTTTTTAAATAAACTTTTGAAATTATACTGTTATAACAGGAAGAGTCATACGTAACTCTAGAAAAGTAGGAAAAGTTAAATACTCTGACTGAAGTGAATTTGGTGAAGGAAATGAACAAAAACATGGAAGAGCCTGAAAGTTCTATTAACACATTTTTAAATCCCTAATTTCTTCCAGTACAAAAGTGTGTGAAGAATGCAATGAGAGTCCTATGCTGTTTAACAAATATGGAAGGCACTGTGCTTAATCATTAAGTCCTGTGACTGTTTATACTGTTATTTGAAGACTTAAGTGGGAGCAAACTATTAATCCATGAATGGATTTCATATTGACTCCACAACACTTGTTTTGAGACTCGGAGGAAACAGTTAAAGAAAGAATGTAAGTAGAATGCCTTTAGGGTATTAGTTCTATGACAGTTATAAACTAAGATGTAGCATTCATAAAACCATCTAAAATATGAAGTACTACAGGCTCTGAATTAGAGAACACTATACAATTTCAAGCTTTATTCTGTAAAACAAGAATACAAACAGAAAATTCTTGACAGACATTAGAGACATACACCAACTTAGAACAACACCATTCCCAGAACTAGAGTCCAGCAGTCATTAATATGCAAGGCTTCATATATTTAAGACTTTGCTGATAAACAGCTGCTTTCACTGTGAAGAGGTAACTTCAGAATTGTTCTGTTGATTCATTTTAGGATTGTTTCTGGTAATAAAACAGTCCAGGCTTTTAACATGAAGAACTGTCATGTCAGGAGTGAGATTTTTTTAGTGCCAGAGAGAACTTAAGCCTGCTAATAGAATGCAGTTTATGATAATCTTAAAATATTCAATTACAGAATCTGAACACAAGTCTAGCAATTAATCCTAGATTTTGGCAGTTTTTCTAGTGCATGCAGTAGTTTAACACATCAAATAGTTTAGCTCATACAGTTTAAGAAAGAATTTGTAACTATCATTACAAATACCTTATTTAGACCTCTTTAAAAACAATGCCAGCTTAGTCTAGTGTTACACCACGTTATCACAGACAAACCCGTTGCCTTTTCTCCGTATGCTTCAGCAAGAGCAACAGTAATGATGTGTTCATGACTTAGCTGCACTATGAACAGAAACTATACAAGGGGACAGGATATGTACAGAAACCCTATGTCTTAGGGAAAGGAATCCTTTTTGTAAGCCACCATACTATTTACTTTGTGGATTGTAGTAGTGAAGGAACGAAGACGAACCTCTTCCGAATTGGCTATGAATTGTGGTCCTGACTCTTCCCACTTTTCTGGCACCGCCAAATCTTTATCTGTGTATATCAGCAAGTCAAAGGCACCTGTACAAATTAACAGTAACGCATGCATAAGAAAATGGCATATTTGAAGTTAAAAGTGCATCTTCTAGAACTTGACACGTACCAAGGTTCTCAGAAATGACACTGATACTAGTTATGTGAAAAGAAATAGTAGTTAAAACATGAAAATAAGTCCTGGTTACATTCACGTGTAGCCTTTTTAGTTTTCTCAAGCGTGATGTGAATTTTTTTTTTAAATGTTAAAATGTGAAGCTGAGCTCTATGTAACATTTCATATAGACTCAATGGTTATTTATACAAGCCTGTCCACAGCTACAGTCACAAAATAATTTATTATTTATGAAAACTTACACTCCTCAGAGTACACATACTAGTTTCATTAAGTTAGTTAGAACCCTGGGTTCTGCCCTGATCTCAGTCTAACAAAACGCTGTCTCAGAAATGTGATGGTATATGACATGTAATTAAAAAGCCTCAGGAAATTAGCAGAAAATATTTTCTAAAGTGAAAAAGTTATTGAGGTTTTCCAAAATAAGCGTTTAATTTCTTTACTGAAGTTAGGAATACTCACAGGCAGTTTCCAACAGTGGCAGAAAAGTTACTGTGGCAGTTATTTGTCTGATAACAGATCGAATTTCATCCTGAATAGCTTTCTGAGATTTTTCTCGCGGTGCACTGGAAAAATAGGAAAACTCTGGTAAGAAAGAAAACTTCTACTATACTGACAGTTTTCTTTAAATACAGTTCTCTCTATTAAGCTCTGTTGGTCTGTTTGCTATAGGGTTTTTTTTATAGTAGTGATGCTCTTTTAAGCCCTAGGTAGACAGGCTTAGAAAAGTTAAATGATAGTCGGTTTCCCTTTATTGTTGTTTGTGAAGCTTCACAGTATTTGTAAGGAATGTTACATTTATTCTCAGTCCGGAATGGATCAGAACATTTTGGCATAACAACAGGAAAGCAGTAGTTCTTCAGGGCATGTACCCGATAAAGGATTTTATATACTTTGTTGAAGATTAAAAACCAAGTTTTGATCTGATGCTTTAAAAAAAAAAATCAATACCTGAGGATTATGTATGTTTCAATCATATATTGACTGGTTTACAGACAAATAGAAGGAATAGCAGTAGGAAAGGTGGTAGGTTTGGTAAGGTTTGAAGGAACATCTTCCATGCTCATACTGAGAAAAGGCGCTCTCAGCTGCTCTGAGGAACCAGAACAGCGCTGATGCACATGGCATTTATCTTGTGCCTGCGCAGCTACTAGGCACAGGGAAGAGCAGGTGTAGAGGAACACTGTTACTCACCTCTCATCCTTTGCAGTTTTGTCACACTCTATGTCAAACTGCCACCGCTCCAGAACCTCATTGTTTTCGATGCTGGAGATGACCACCACCAGGCGCTGCACAATACACTTGTACAGCCACTCTGAAAGAAGCCACAGCAGTTGCTTGCAGTGCGACAAAGATAAGAACTATCAGCCGAGACACAACAAGGAGGGCGCAGCAGCCTCCCGCCAGCGGCACTAGCTTGGCACTTTGAAGAAGCCCCCTCAGCTCCCCGGCCCGGCCCCCCGCGCCCCGCCACCTTTCATCTGCTCCACCACGTTGTTGAGGTAGTTTTTCAGCTCGGGGTCGGTGGTGATGAGGAGGGTGAGCCCGTACTTCTGGACGCGGGTGAAGGTCTCAGGGGGGTAGATGCCCCGCTGGTAGAGGATGCTGTTGATTCCATAGGCTGCGACACGCGGAAGGGAGGGGGGGAGGAAGGTGTGCGTGAGGCGGCCGGCCCCCCCACCCCGCCGGCGGCCATATCGCCCCGCAGGAGGCCTACCAGCCGCGCGTCCTCCCACCCACCCCGCTCCCCGAGCCTCCCCCCCGCCCTCGCAGCCCCTTACAGAAAAACTCGGCGACGATCTCGGCACTGCCCCGCAGGGTGATGCCCTGCTGGTCCCGGCCGAGCTGCTTGGCCATGGGGGCTGCGCGGCCGCCGCTTCCCCGCCGCCCGGTTCAAATCGAGCCCCGCCCCGCCACGACGCCCCTTCCCGGCTCGTCAGCCCGCCGCCGCGCACGCGCGCTAGCGAGGCCGCGCCTCCCCCTCTCCGCGTGCGCGGACCGTTAGGGAGCTGTCGGTCTTGGTGCGCATGCGTGCGGCGCGGCGGGCGGCCGTTAGCGGGAGGAGCGCGAGGCGGTGCCGGCAGCCCCGGCGTCTGAGGGGAGGACACGGCACGGCATCCCGCCCCGCCGGCCCCAGCGTGTCTTCTCGAGGGGCCTGCCGTTCTGCCATCGATGGAAAGGGCTGTTGAGTGCAGGTTTGGCGGCTACCTGTTAGAAAGAAAAGGTCTTTCCGCGTTAAACCTTCTACCAGCTCCAGGTGCCGTTGCGCAACAGGTGGCCGAGCCGAGCCGACACCTGTGGCGGGGCTGAGGGAAGTGCAGGCTGGGGGTGGGGTGAGTCCTCGCCATGGAAATGCTGTTGGAAGTTCGCCTTCAGAGTTTGTTTAGATGTGTTCGTCTGTATGAAGGCGCTTTTGAAATTAGAAATGATACTTTCCAGGTACGAATGAAATGAAGCGATTACCTCGATTATGGGTGATTTTTGGTAGCATTCACTATGTAAATCATGTAGTAACTGTCTAAAATAAAACCGGTCTATTCTGCAAGCACCGTCAAAAGGCAGGCAGGGAGAACCTGGGAAAGCGGGATGAAACACACACTTCCTCCTTAAACCCGTAGGATAACGGGTAACACAAAAAGAAAGGGGTTAAGAGGCATTTAGAAAGGCAGGGAACCCACGAGCTCACGGCTCTGGACAGACCCTCCCGTGCCGTCAGGCTGCCACAGTGAGGGGCAATTGCTAGTTGGTCAAAGCACTTCAATCCTGTTATTACAGGGACACCCAGGAAGACACTGCAACTAGTGGTGACTATCAAACGGAGGAAACTCTGGCAGAGGTTAACAGGTAAGAGAGACTGAGTGAAACAGCAGGTGAATGTTAAGTGTTGAAATATTTAAATAGTATTATGAAGGGGGGAAGCCATAGTCTGCTGGGATAGTAACTATGTGGCCAGCTAGTAAGCTGATAAAATCAATCAATAGGCAAGTAAGCGCAAAGTGAAAAGTGAATGGATTTGTTGGGCATGGAAGAGCTGCAAATGAAATCCTTCCCTGAATATGATTTTTCTGAAGTCACTGGAATGAGGAGGTGTTATCACCTAAGACATACTTGTGTTAGTTGCCCATATTGACCTTGAAAGAAACCGATCAGAACAGCCTTAAAATGAAGTGATGTTCAAAAGAGAAGTATTTTAAACCTAGGATAAAAACCATACGGTCATTACACAGTGCAGCAGGCCAGCTGCTAAAAGAGTGAATCGATGGCATGATTGCTTATTTTGTCATAATAAAATACCTTTTCTCAAAAGCTAAGACTTTCTGTTGGTTCCAATTTTTGCTCTAAGAGGAAATACAGGGCTTCGGGGTTCACGCTGTGGTTGAAACAAATAGTATAGTCCTGAAATCATGTGCTGAAGTTCTGAAAGGGTCTGAATAATTTAGTTATTAACCTAGAGAACTTTATTCTGGGTCTTGATCACTAGAGATTGTGTTATACATTAGTCTTCTGAATAAAATATTTTCTGAGTAAGAGTGGTGTGTTTCAAAGCCTATGGTAATGGAACCATTTTTCATCCGAAGCCCAGCTTTTAGAAGCTAGATAGCTGTGAATATCAGTCGTTTTGCTTCAAACCTTATGTACTATTATGCTCTTATTCATCTATCCCAAAATGGTGTCAACCCCCTTTTTTTTTCCCCACTTAACTTTTCATATGTTTTGCTTCTTCTGAGGTTTTTGGAGAGCTGCTTGTTTTTGTGATAAATATAAGAACTTGAAAACCGTGTTGCAGGAGGCCAGGCAAGAATAGTAGAGCTTATGATTAATATTTACACATTTCTCCTCCAGCTGTTTTACTGTTAAAACCAAATGGAAGGAAAAAAATCCAAATGCTTCTTGGTTTACCAAATTCGTTTCACTGTATTTCAGTGTAGATGGCTTGAAGACAGGTTGATATGACCGGGCAGATATGCTTATCAACAACAGACTTAATTGCATCTTCTTCTTTTCTCCCAAGATTCAACTGGGAGGTATTGAGAGGTGGTGGTGATCCCCAGTACCTATGTTAAAACTCTAAGCTTCCTTCAGTGAACCTGGCACATGATATTTCACAGAGTTCTGAATCACTTCTCTATCCCCAGTTCTGTAGTGCAGTTAACACTGGTTTATGCCCTGATGTGTGGTTGCTCCCCCCCGTCCTTCCCCCGCCCCAAAAAAAACCAAAACACCTTTGCATTTTTTAATTTTAATTTTACTCTCTTTTTAGAGAAATACATTTTCCTTTTACAATGTGTCACTACTTTTCTTTACATTTCTTATATGTGCTGTAATGTAATCTAATGGTAAGAGCTGCATATTTTTAATAATTATGAATTTCTTTCGTAGTACAAAGCTCCTAATACTTCCCTTTGTTCTTTAACACATTATTTTTCTGTGGCCAAATCATTAGTTTTGTTTTAAGTTCATGATGTAGTGTCTTTCTTTTTCTTAACCTTTGTATTTCTTCTACTAGAATGTTCTTCATCTTCACCTCTCTTTTTCTTCTCATGTCAAGCTGTTCCTCTCCTTCCTCCCACCAATATTTCACTTGCATGAAGGTTTAATTACTTGACAATATGTGGTTGCTGCTTTTCCTATCACTTTCTCCGATCATGTCATCTTTGTTTCTCTGTTACAAGTCCTAAGCTCCACAACGCTTGTCTTCATTTTCTTCACTTCGTTTATGTTGGTGTCACTCAGCTTCTCTGCCAGGTCAATCCAATACCCCCCAACCAAGGCACTCAGGCAATGTGTACTTATCTGTCACATAACTAATCTGCAGTCACTGCTTGACTGTAGCCCAGTCAAGTGTGATGGGGACATACGTACATAAGTCCTTTTGTCATGTTACTGAACGGGCATGCTCCATGCGATGACGATGCCTATAGTTTGTGTTTAGGGCACATCCAGCTACACGACGGGAGGAAGGCTGCGGGGCTCTTGCAAGGGAGAACAGCGGGGAGACTGCCGTGGGTTAGTGAATGATTTGTGTAGCTGACAGCCTGCTTCCTGACCAACTCTGAGGGACTCTCAGGAACGAAGATGACAGGCTGAGTTATATGTTCTGGCACACCATGAGCTGGCTATCCTTGCTTTAATTATCTCATGCTAAAACCTTAATTTTCATAAGGAATGTGAAATCCCAGTTGTATTTAATTTAGGTCTCTCACAATTCTTTAGTCATTGCTGTGTTTCTCAATTACAGCTCGATGTTATGACAGAATTTTTTTGATTCTCTTTCTGTGGAAGGAAGTGTCCCCTGTTTAGCTTGGCTTTTCTGCAACATTTAATGATTGCTTCCCCATGGCAATTGTCAGTGAACCTGGGACAATACAAATCTCTGGTATGCCTTCACTTTTTTTAAGGTAACCCAGGTCACATTCCCATAGTCATTCAGCAGACTAGAAGACAAAATCCACTTGCAGGTCTCATTCCCAATTTTTTTTTTTTTTTTTTTTTTACCCTCAAGATGATGTGGACAGGTCTCTCCTGCCAGCATAGCATAATAAAATGAAAGTTCTGTTTGCTACAAAAGCCCTCATATCACATTAACGAATTGTCATATTAAGCTCCAGTAAAACCAGTTTTTCCTGTGCAGAGAAAGGAAGTCTTACCCTGGTCCACAGAGCCTTAGTGCTTCGCCTTTTCTGGTAGATCTCAAGCTCTTTTGAGTCATTTCTTCCCACACATTAGGAGGAGATTCGTACTTACGAGCCCCTAGGAATAGCTAGCCCTTTTGCCTTCTTCCTTCCTGTTTTCTGTGCATCGCTTTCGTTCTCCTTAGGCTTTTAGAACACTGCCCATCCCTGTAGTTGCCAGCACTCAAAATTCATGGCAGATGCTGAGCTCATTCTTGTTCTGCAGGTTAGACTTTTTGCTCCCTTCCTTCCTCACCCCAGCTTGCGGTATTTGTAGGTGACGTGCTGGGTGAGGCAGTTCTTAGTTGACTGAGCTTCCATGATTTTTGGTGAAACTGTTACTTTTCTTTATCAGCTGTTTAGTTTCTGTGCTATAGGAGGGTGAGACAATTGGGTGGTTCACAGGAGAAGGTTTTCCTGCACATAGGGTAGCCCACCAGCACAGCCAAGTACCATCACTGTTCCTTTATGTAAGAGTTATTTTTAAATCTTCAAAATCTTTAAATTACTTTGCTCTCTTTAAATCTCTCTGCTGTGTGTGAGCTTCTTTACTGCCTTCCATTGTGTCTTCAAAGCTCTCATCCAGGATTCCTTTGGTGATTTATTATTATCTGGAATTAACTCTAGAATTAATGTCAAATACTGCACTTTTGACAGGCATTTTATTACCAAGCTCAGTTTGCTTTCTTTTTTGTTGTTGTTGTTGGTCAAATTTGTTTTCAATAGTCTTTGTAGCATTAAAGTTTGCAGGATAAGTACAGGTACCTCGTGTCCGCTGTCAAAATACTGTAACGTTTCTTTTCAAGTTGGCTAATGCTATGTTTTAAAACATAAACCATGAGATATTATTACAAATAGCAATACTGTATTCTTTCACCAACAGCAATGAGAGAGTGGTGCAACTGGGAAAGATTGTCTTGAGTTTTAAGTCTTAATTAAAAGAAATTGATTTTAAAATAAGTCAGTATGGGCTAATAAGCTGCACTATAAGTTCTAATATGATGAGTAGACTTCTCAGGGGGAATTCCTCATTTTGGTTTTGAACACGTAGAAATTTTTAAAATTAATTTTCATTTTAAATGTTTTCTTCTAAAAAATGAAAGAGATTTGTTGTTTCCTTATTTAAAGCAATGTAGGAACACCATTTAGCTTGGAAGTAGCTACATCCAGTTACTGGCTGCCTTGTACAGTGAAATAACTTTTTGTGGATTTTGAGAGTTTTGAAAGCTACTTCTGTGGAACAACATTCAATTCTCTCTCTTTCTTCTTCTTTCTTTTTTTTTTTACCCTCCTGCCCCCGAAGACCTGACATTTTTCTGAAGGAAATGTAGGAAAAAATTTAGGAAGGTACTTGTGATGGTTTTACCTCTAAACTACCGGGAGGTGGCACCAGGCGCATATATTATCTGCACTCTTTCAGTTTAGTCTTGAACTACAGCGAGTTCATTTTACTGTTATGTACTTTAGTTTAGACAAGTTTTAGACGCATTTCTTTTGGTAGTTTTTAAAATGTTGTTCTAGAATGAAGGAAATACTTAACTTGATGCCCAGTTTTCATGTTTACTTTTGGTTGCTGTTGCACTAAGACAATTTAACTGGTGAACAATTATTTTTAAAGGTTTCAAGTGAAGACAGGAATCCTGTTTCAGAATCAGAAAGAGCAGAACTTGAATGAGCTTTCCGTGCCTTGAAAACTCCATAGTGCTTGATGATGTTGTGTTACGGTGGTAACAGGTAATGTGAAATCCACTGAATCCAGCTCTTTATGACTTAATCCCCTTTACTACTTAATCCCCAACCTGAAGGTTGATAATTTGAAAGATGAATGTTAATCCAGTTCATGTTAGCTCCTGTCACATCTGAAGTTTTCATATTAATAAATTAATGGAAAACTAAGGAGTCCTCAGGTAGTTAAGACTTACTGAGCTGGTATACCGCAGTTTAGCTTTAAATTCAAAACAGGTCTTCTAAAGAACACTAGAACAGATTTATCAGCAGAGGCTTAGACTGTCAATGGGTCATCAGGTACTGAGGAGCAAAAAGGTCCAGAAGATTGGCAGCATAGTAAATATACCTTGATAGTACCATAAGGATTTTTGGTAGGATCCTGTTGTACGATTACAATGTGTTAGATGACAATTGTTATTTTGTGATTGCTTTCTAATCGTGTCACTTCTGATGTATAACCATGATGGACTTGTTCAATTAATTGTGTTACAAGGAATATAATACAGCTTACATAATGCCTAAGGATTATGATGACTGAAGAGGTAAATATATTGTGAAAAGCATATTATTAGCATCAGAAATATTTGAAGCAAAAATATGAATAATTCCTTAATTTCCTCTCGAAAATTAGAGTGCTTACGCATTTTTTTCTACAGTTAGATCCCCAGGCAAATTAGGTGCCCTGTTGTCAGAACGATAATCATTACTGAAAATAGGCATGCAAAATATTCAAATTCTTTCTCCTAAGTATTGGACAGCTTAAGAAAATGGTAAAGGATGACTTCTTAAATAAGATATCTATTCCCATATGGAAAGAGGAATTCTTTAAAGAATGTAATTTATTTCAAGAAAAATATCCTTTTTCACGTGTTTTGAGAAATTTATGCATACCTTTCTTTAAAAAAAATGAAAGAACAAATGGCCATCAATGTGTCATGACAGTGAGATGAGCTAAAATATTTTATGAGGCACCCAGGCCACAGGTGCTGGGACTATTCCTTGAGCCATTCCTCTTCACCTCACTACCTGCACCTCTCACTGCACATTGCTACCTTGGGAAGTCTAATCCTCTAGCATGGAGATAAATGCCTGACTTGTAAACTTTCTGTGATGTCTTCATCAGAACTCATCTGCTCTGCTGGTTAATAGCAGAAGAAACATGAGCAGGCTAGGAGTGACACGGATTGTTAAAAATACCTTTAGCTGAAAATCAGGGCCATATTTGTTTACTAACATTGATAGCTTAAAAGCATTTAAAGAAGACGTCTTTGCACAAGAACAGCATTGAGCTAGGTATGGGAAGTATCGGGTACGAAACAAAGCTTATAGAATTCCACTTTAAGTGTAAAGAAGCTCCTTTCTCTCAATTCATCACATAGATCACACGGAGGGTGAAATGTTCTACTTAATTATTTTTTAATGACACTCGTTAATAAATGAGTAATAAATAAGTATTTAAGTGTTTCTCAGAGTTTAGTCATTGATTCATTTTTGGTCTGGCAGCCACTTAAGAAACCAGGGAAGACTATTTTGGATTCTGTTTGCCCTTAAAAAACACTTAAGGGCAGACAGTGGGACCATTTGCAAAGTAGCTAGGGAAACAAGTGAAGAAAGGATTTGCTAGTACAATTTGAATAAAATCCCTTTTTTTTTTCCCTTATTGAATAAAATCACTGCTTGTTGTGTTAGTTCAGCACTGGCAAAATTTTTAGGAGAAAAACTAGAGAAAAGTGGAACAATATTTGAAAGTTCATGCTAGTTATCTGCGTCTCCTGCACAATAGATGGCCTCATCCGAACCTCGTGATCTGACATTGCTAGGAGTGTAAAAATGGAAACCAGATGGCTTGGTAATGTGAGTGGCAGTTTGATGCTAATTGTTCCTTACAGTCTCCCTTCCTTGAAATCTGATTTGAGTGAAAACATGGCAGTGTTGCTCTAGGTAAGCTATTCCTTGGTTGTAATTCTGACAGTTAGTGGACAGGTAGACCAAGAGTAGATGCTTACTCTAAGGTTGAGGTCACTCTTGCTACAGAGGAAAATTCATTGAGCTAAAGCAAAGTTGTACTTGGTTTGAGTTAGCTGAATGATTTGCCACGTCTTTGCTCTGATAAGTTCTTTAAGCCTCTAAAGATGTTAATGAAGAAGTCCATGGATGTGGACTTACATGTAATGAAGCAGCAACCTAAGCAATGATCTGTCATTTGTCAGAGAGAGCAAAAAAAGTATCATAAATGTAAATAAATATTTTTTATTAAATGCAGTGTTACTGCAGTTTTTGCAGAAATGCAATATAATCTGTTAAAACGGGAGAGAAAGTTTATGCAGATCTGCTTGATGAGAAGAAATCACTGGGTAATAACTGATTACTCAGTTACATCAAGGGGTGGCATCATTGCTTTGCTGTGCTCTTTGTTTAAGCTACATATTGGCCCAGGGTTTCTTTTCTTGTTACAAGCTTTCTGCAGGGATTGTGCAGCGTGACTGTATGATTTGCAAGGTGACACTGTCCCTTGTGGCTACTGCAGTTGGGAGTCAGCACTGTTTCGTTTTCATCCTTGCTTGCTAGGGACTTTGTATGAAGTTGGGTTAGTCAGTTTAGAGTGAAGTTTCCAACAAAAGATTTACAAGTCCTGCAAGCTTAGGTACATTGCATTTCTGCAACTTCTACCTTGGAGATGCCTTGCTCACTGCCATCCTTTTATTTTAAACAACAAAGAGGTTCTACTTTTTTTTTGAGATGTGACAGTGATGATGCCCACACTCACTTATTTAATACTATGGTATGAGAACAGTCATCTAGCATTGAGAAGATTGAGGTTCAATAATTTTTGCATCCAGAAGATATCCAAACCGTCATCTCCCATGCCCAGAGAAGTGTTCTTGTCGTCAAGCTTTAGGCTAGTTTGGCTGGCAACATTCTTTATCCCATCTGTTGAAACTGTGCCACAGAACAAAAGGGAATTGAAAATCCATTTGAAGACAGAAGGGAGAAGGAAGAGATTGAGTTTTAATGGTCAGACCTGGCAAAGAGTGTCCAGAACCACAGTCCAGCTGCCAAGTTATTTTGTGTTTCACGTACTTTATTTTCCGTTTAATTTCACTTTGCATGAGCTTTTTAGTACCAGTAAAATCTAAACTTACTGAGATCTCCTGCTCTGAATTAAACTCATGACAGAAAATCTCTTTTAATATTTGTTTTTAATGACTGATGCATTTGTTTATATGACATTTTCATTGTAAACAGTGTTAAAAAACCACAAAACAATATTAGTGGGAAACGATAATAAAGACATGCTGCCCTAGTGATCATAGTAAACTTTAGGGGTACGTCTCCTGTTGTTACTACCTAAATAATCTCCTAAAATGCTGCAGGATAATTCACCGTATCTGCTTGCTGCCTGTGCTAATTTGCTAGGTAAAATGCCCTGCATCTTGTGTTCTCTTCAACATGCCCAGAGTTGCATGTAGCTCTTTCCACTCAACAGCATGACCAGATTGCTGAACTTTCTCTGCCAAAAGCTTTATCTCACTGTGAATGGCTGTCTCCAGTTACTGCCACACACGCGTTTTGCATTACACTGATGATGATTAGATTTCATCTCCGTAGCAGCCTTAACCTTGCTCTGTCCTTGGGCATATTTTGGCCAACCAGGTTGTATGTGAATTTAGAAGTCGTAATAATCTGTGCTGATCTGCAGGTTTTTACACGTTACCCTTGCCGATTTTGCGTTATATTTACCAAGCAAATGGCACTGTTATTTATAAAGAGGGAAAAAGAATCTATCTAAGTTCTCTGCAGACGGCAGAGGATGTGTACATGATTACTCCATCTCCAGTGACAGCTGTGTTGATACTTCATGAAAAATATGAAAAAATGCTGATAGTAACAAAACTGGACCTAGACTTAAACAAAAACCAGGAGGAAAGAAGCAGTAGCAGACATGTTACATAGATATTCTCCAACATTAAACAGGATGCTGTAGAGTCAAAGGACATGATCTAATAGTGGGTAAGCGTTGTAAACAAAAGCTTTGTGTAACACCTTAAAGTATGCAGTAACAAAAATAGTTTGACAGGGATGACCTCCATATGGGTGCATTCTTAGGAGTATGCAAGAAGCTAGAGCTCAGGAAGCACAGGTCTTCCTCTCACATTCTCATTTACCCATGAGTTGGTATGTCATGTTACTTCTTTTTTACCCCTGACACCATTCTTCAATTTCACCTACTTCAAGATGGGGTTGCAGTAGTCATGGTACCATAAATAACATAGATTTGTAAAAGATTCTGTGATGTTTGTCTGGGCACTGCTCATCAGCCACCTCTGCTTGAGAGAGTTGTTCTGGTATGTGTAGTTAGTAAAAACTGAATTTTACAGCTGCTGAGCACAACCAGAACTGGAAAATGATTGGCTTTAAATTTGCATGGAGAACACAAATGAGAAACTACTGGCTACGCAGTATTTTGAGACTTCCTGAAGATTTAGGCAAACAATTTAGCTAATAAAAAAGGGCCCCATTTCTTGAGATGATGGATTGTGATTAAGCTTGATTTAGCCAACTTTCAGTATGTTAAAAGCTCATAAAAATCAACTATACCTACTTTACTAGATACAGAGCAGCTCATGTCTGAGCTGTTGTCACAAGAGAATAACTTGTGTTTGTGTGCAGGTGACAATGCTTGCCTTTGCAGACCTTCTAAGAAGGCAGTGACACACTTTTCACCTTCACAATTCAATTCTTGATGTGATTTTAAAAGCATTTTGGAAAACTTGCTTAAGTTCTAATCCACAAACAGCTCCTGACCCATGCATTAATGAACAATGACCACAAGTTACTATGGCCAGATTTGAATAAAAGCTAGTGTGTATTGGTCTGAAACAAAATACTGACCTGTCTAGTGCTACCTCAGCTTTTCTTTATACAGAGTATTTCTATTGTGTTAAATATCTCTTGGTGTTGCTTAAAACAGGCAGTATCAGTTTCTACTCAACCCTGTCATGATCCTTTTTTCCCCTTTCTTTTTCTGGTTGCAGCCCTACTCTCATTGTCTCTGAGTGGAGGAGAAGGACGTGGTCTGGGAGTGTGGCATTAGAACTGCGTGTCTCCCTTATTTCCTCTTGAGATCTGTAGCGTGAAATTATCAGTATCTTTAACAGGTGAGATTTTATGGAGCCAGTCTTTTCTTGTATTTGGTAAAGGTGCTGTTACTTATTTATATGCTTGAGAATTAATTTTTTTATATTTGGGTTGCCATATTATTATGTAGAACACTAGAAATCATGCTTATGTTAGAATAGGACTGCCCTTTATAACTGAGCTCGTTTTTGTGAAGCAAAATAATTGTTCCCAGAAAAAAATGCTCCTTCCCCATCAAACCTCCATTCTATTTGACATACTGACTGTTCATTCTCTGGGAATCTAAAAATCATTTTTAATGATTTATGGACTGCTGTTGCTAATATTTCCATGATCCTGTTAAAAGTGAGTGTGTTTTTCCTCAATGGCCAATTTTTGTGTTTTAAATAAGCAAAATGTCAATTGAACTAAAAACAGGTCTAAATCACGTTGTCGTGGTTTAACCCCAGCCGGCAACTAAGCACCACACAGCTGCTCGCTCACTCCCCCCTGGTGGGATGGGGAAGAGAATCAGAAGAGTGAAAGTGAGGAAACTTGTGGGTTGAGATAAAGACAGTTTAATAGGTAAAGCAAAAGCTGTGCATGCAAGCAAAGCAAAACAAGGAATTCATTCCCTACTTCCCATCGGCAGGCAGGTGTTCAGCCATCTCCAGGAAAGCAGGGCTCCATCATGCGTAACGGTTACTTGGGAAGACAAACGCCATCACTCTGAACGTTCCCCCCCTTCCTTCTTCTTCCCCCAGCTTTATGTGCTGAGCATGACGTCATGTGGTATGGAATGTCCCTTTGGTCTGTTGGGGTCAGCTGTCCCAGCTGTGTCCCCTCCCAACTTCTTGTGCACCCCCAGCCTCCTCGCTGATGGGGTGGGGTGGGAAGCAGAAAAGGCCTTGACTGTGTGTAAGCACTGCTTAGCAGTAATGAAAACATCCCTGTTTTCAGCACAAATCCAAAACACAGCCCCATACTAGCTACTATGAAGAAAATTAGCTCTATTCCAGCCAAAAACAGCACACATGTAAATACTAGAATTGGCAACAGCTTGCTGGCAGATTTTATAAATTATCTGAATCTGTCTATATCTGAGGAAAATGAAAAACAAAGTTCTGAATAATGTAAGGAACCAAGAAAGGCGCAAATTTACATGGTGTGTGGCAGTGAAATAGTGAGAAGTACGTCAAGTTTCAAATATTCCTCATTTTGTATTTACTGTGTTATATGCTTTTGTATTATTCTATCTTAGACACGGTTTTATATATATAAATATATATATATAGTTGCTGTGGTGGATTTGGTTTCGTTCGTCTGTGATGCTTTTTGCAGGTAATAGAAGTGAAAAGGTTACAGATGTAATTCAACATGTACTTATTCATAACACATGTTATTTCTAGCACTTTGAAGGAGATACAGAACCATAGAATGGTTGAGGTTGGAAGGGGCCTCTGCAGGTCACCTTGTCCAACCCTCCTGCTCAAGCAGGGTCACCTAGAGCAGATTTCCCAGGACCATGTCCAGCTGGCTTTTAAATATCTCCAAGGATGGAGATCTTCTATAGGCTAAACGGTCCCAGCTCTCTCAGCCTTTCCTCATGGCAGAGATGCTCCAGTCCCTTAATCATCTTAGTGGCCTTTCACTGGACTCTTTCCAGTAGCTCTGTATCTCTCTTGTACTGAGGAGCTCAGAATTGGACACAGCACTCTAGGTGTGGCCTCATCAGTGCTGAGTAGAGGTGAAGGATCATCTCCCTTGACTTGCCGCAATGCTCCTCCTGGTGAAGCCCAGGATACCGTTAGCCGCCTTTGTTGCAAGGGCATGTTGCTGCCTCATGTTCAACCTGGTGTCCAGATCCTTCTCTGGACAAAGGAGAGCAAAGCTGCTTTCAAGCTGGTCAGCCCCCAGCATTTCCTGGTGCATGGGGGTTCTTTTATTATTCCACAAGTGCAGGGCTTTGCACATCCCCTTGTTGAACTTCATGAGGTTCCTGTCAGCCCATTTCTCCAGCCTGTCGAGGTCCCTCTGGATGGCAGCACAGCTCTCTGGTTTATCAGCCACTCCTCCCAGTTTTGTATCATCAAGCAAACTTGTTGAGAGTACACCCTGCCCCATCATCCAGACCATTAATGAAAATGTTACAGTAAAGCTCGGGATAAAGAGATTTACCAAACAGTTTTTTCTCTAGGGAGGAAGCCTCAAAATCCTAGTAAATCAGTTGGGTCTTTTTAATTTTGTGTCTCCTCTTCTACGAGCATTGCAATTTCTTTCTTTGGGCATTGTGCATAGGCATCTTACGGGCTTTGGGCACAAAAGCTCTGGGACTGAGCAATCTCCTTTTTCTCTTGTTAGTATTAAAGAGCTCACAGCCCCAGCCATCCGCTCCGCACAATAGAAAGACTTCGAGTCTCTTCATTTTTTCATGAAATTTGGCAGAAGAGGGGAAACCTCAGGGATCTGCAGAAGAGTTAAGCCTGCCAGATGCATCTGTTTTACTTTTTTCTTCAGAGATAGGCTCAGTGACCTCTTCTCTGTCAGTGACAGCACAGTGGTTCTGCTGCTTTCAGCACCTGGTGATGGGAAGGTTGGCAACAAAGTTTGGGATCTTTGTAAAGTGAAGACGTCTTTGGTTGCTTCTGTCCAAGAAAACAAAACACCAAACAGAACTCCTCAGCTTTCCAGTGTCTCAGTAGCGGCAAGAATCCTAAATGGTTGTATAATGGAATATGTGACTGGGTGTCTGTTAGTGGGGTATTGGGCTTGACCATCTGTCTCTAAGTCTCTCCTTTCTCCTCAACGCTCGGGTAAGTTAACACAGCCAATATAACATCACATGTGCTTATTAAGGAGTGAAAGCCTTCAGCCCTAATTATGACATGACAAAACCCACATCAGAATACCTTCAGGAATGATGCTTTATATCTCATTTCTCCCCTATGGGAATGTTCAGCAGGGCAAGCTCAGTTAAACAATTAAACTGGTATAGTTACACCACATTTACATTCATGTAAATGGGAACAGGCTTTGGCACGATACCTATGAAGCCAGATGTCTCTCAGTAACTCACGAGAAGCAACAAGGATAGAGGATATTTGTAACATAATACTTCTCTTACTTTTTAATAAGTTGTCCTACTGGACACTTTAGTAAATGTATTTATTTTTCAATAAATTATTCTGATGCTCCTATAGTTTCTATTTACAAATGATTGAAACAGCAGCTTCTTCTCAGTAAACAAGCCTAGCACATTGGCCTGCTTGTTCACAGTGAATGCTATAAAAGCTGCATTATGTATTTCCTGCAGAGAAGAGTTTTTTCTTCTCCCTTTATGTTCAGCTTGTCTCAATGTATTTTATCCTAGAGGAGATCAGCTCATTGGTAAATCTTTATGGCTATTAATGCTGAAAGGGGAAACAAGAGTAGAGGCATTCAGATAGGAAGAGCCTCAAGCTTAGTTTTTATTAATGTAGAGCACAGTCTTATAGAGTAAGTGTTGAGACAGAAACATCCTTTGCCATAGTGAATGCTAATGAAATTACCTACATGCACAAGAATAGGAGTCTAATTGTTTAATTTTTCATGAGTTACTGTTTGGTTTTTAAATTCACTTTTAAAAATATTTTGGTGCAGTGCAAACACCGTTTTGTGAAAAAACATTGTTTCATGTGCCATTCTGAGTGATGTCCCATATTGAATGTCTTCAACTCTTGATTCTTTCCCTATACAAGCAGGCCACAGCTTTCATTTGATTGCGGTATATTTCATAAATTCCAGATTGCTAAATTTAATTTTTTTAATCCATGTTTACGTGAAATTAGCACTTTTGAAGTGACAGTTTCATGGAAAACATTCTTATGTTTTTCCTTAAAATTATTTATTTGCGTTTATTTGCACATTGGAATATGATAGATGGCATCGTGTGCCACTTTCATTAAAGCACCAGCTGATCTTGCCGTTGCTAACTGAGGACTAAAGTTGAAAGTTAAGTCATGATTAGGAGTATTTTGGGTCTGCATTTGATAGAAATAGTTATAGCTGACAGTTATAAAAAAAACAGTCATTCCATGAGCATGTGAGGGAGGTTCAGCACTGTCTAGTAACTGCTATGAGGCTGGTATTTCTATAACCCCGTAGGGAGTGTTTGGTGTTGGTATTGTTAAAACAGAGGTCACACAATTGAAGTGTATGATTCTGGCTCAAGAGTGCAGTCAAAGGAAAGTACAACATTATAATGCACAGACATAATCAATAGTCTGAGTTTGTTCTTACATGTGCTGTGAAAAGTTAGAGGAAATTCTGTCTATCAGGAGATACTTCATCAAGAAGGGAGCGGGGAGAATCAGAAGATTATGAATTTCTAATACAAAAGTCTGTACAGATGTCTGGATTCGTCCAGACACGCTAACCAGAATAAAACCAATATTTTTGTTCTGTGTGAAGTTCTGCTTAAATTATTCTTAACTTCTGATCTACATGAAGTTAAATTAAAGCACACTTTTTGAAGTGTGTATCTTTCGCAAAGTTTTTACTGGATAGATTGCAAGATAGATAATTTTTGTGCTCATCACATCAAAATTTACCATGGTCATATAAACCTATGTGGATTATGAAGTGTATTGTAAACACATAAATGAAATTAATGGAAAATGTAGGAGAGTTTTGGAGTATGAAGTCTGTGCTTCTGAGACGGATTAAGACCTAGGTTGAGCTGAAAATTTTCCGGCTAAATACAGTATTGCCAGAAAATATGATTATGTGAAAATGTCAGTGAAAAAAATGAGAGATTAAGTTTAATGGCATTGGAACTTCATAGGGCTTCATTTTTTATCAAAATGTAATGTTTTTTTTATTCAGGCTGTAAGCAAGCATTTTGACAAAAACCTTTTTTGCCATCCTGCTCTGTGAATAGGAACAATAAGTAGGTAGGCAGGCACTGAATTGAAGACAAAGGGGTAGTTTCCCCGACTAATGATTGAATAGGATTCAAGAGCATTCCAGCAGAGTGCATTCCAGATAGAAATCATATTTAAGAGCAGAAAAGCTAAAGGGTTGTGTACACTGCCCAGCTGTTTGTTGTCCAGGTTAGAAGACATTTGTCTGAGTAAGGACCTTATCAGAGCCACTAGTGTTTCAGTTGCTGGAACTGATGAAGTGGATGTTTCGTCAGGGGAGTGAGAGACTTCAGAGAGGGTGAATTGTGGGAGTGCAACACACAAGGCTACACAAGATCCAGAGCTGGGAGTTTTTGTGTGGCACTTAAGAAATACGGAATAATTCTCTTTCTGCTAATCCCGGACAAGTGACTGTATTAGCACAAGGACAGAAATATTAACATCTTATAATGGCATACCTTCGGTCCAGAATTTCACATAGCTTCCAGACTGTTTGGTTTCTTGCTGCAGTTTAGAAAAAAAAATGTAAGTGTAAACTGGTAGTTTTTAATTATTATTGTCTTAAATTTTATTTTTATTATTTTATTTTACCTTGAAAAGGCACTTTTTAAAAGAAAAAACATGACACTAAATTGAAGCTCATCAAAACACATTTTAAATAATCATTTTAATGTGAGGAAGGTGGAGAAAAACCTATAATAAAATAAATTCTAGTGGTTGATATCTTTTTTTAATTAAGAAAGATAAAATATTACCCGTGAAAACTCTAATCCATGCACATTTTGGGCCGAAATAGCTGTTTTTATTGAAGGGGGGGGAAAAAGAGGGGAAACCTTTGATTCAGCTTATTGTTCAGTGTCAAAATTAGTTTGGGATCTGTACTGCCCTTGCAGAGCCTTTTGCTACTATAGTGTGGTGCTAAGACTCTGCCAAAGGTGGGGTAAGTAAAGCGGTCCATCGAGTGCAAGGTATCTGTAGTGCCGGGTGGTCCCAGCTCAGCACTAATCTCGTTCCACAGAGTCCCACTTCCTGCCAGTGTTACTCAAGTCTTATTCCTACCCCCATCCTAGCTGCCCACAGGATGCACGGCCTCTTTTCCTTGCATGCCAATAGCTGGTTAAGAGACAAAAGCAGATACCTGTCCTAAAATAGACTTGGGGATCTGTTCTGGATCCAGTTGCAGCTGGGGTTCAGAGATAATAGTACTGCATGACCTTTTGTTGAAGCATGGGAATGTGTTAGGCTTGGTTCAAGGATCTCTTCACTGCTCCCTGCTGTGCAGCGTAGCCCTTCTCTTGTGATCAAAGTGCTGTACTGTTTGGAAACCTAGTTATATCATTTGGTTAGTGGCCGCTACATAATTTCTGCCCCTTCTAGTTCAGATGTTCAGTTAATCTCCTGTGTGTGTGTATTTGTCTTCAAAGGGAGACTGTTGCTGTTCCCTCGCTGCTGGGTGTGCTTGAGGAAGGTGCTGTAACAAGGGTCTTTTTCACACATGCTGTGAGGCAGCGTGCTCCACAAAGGAGGTCTTTCCCTGTGTGAATGATTTGGTAAATATTAGCAAGTTCTGTTGTGTCCATATGTTCAATATATCTTTCTTACGCTGTTTAATTAATCCCCAGTGCCTTCACAACTCTTACACAAGGGATAAGTTTGCTGTAACAAAATTGAATTCCAGCAAGTGGGATTCTTTCACTGTTCAGTCACTTTTAATGTCCATTTTGCTGTTTTGCTATGAAAAACTGAATTATAATAGTAACCATATCAAACAAATCTGAATGAGAATAATTTGAATTCCCATTAACTCTAATTGGCTTTTTAAAACTCAGTATAAAAACCAGATTGTCTCTAATTAACTTCCAAAGTACCCCTTTTTACACAAAGGCTATCCCAGGGAACACTTGGCAGACCTCCCTGTTGAGCTTTTTTGCAGATTCTTGTATGCAGAAATGTAGTAGATGATTAGTGTAAAGCCACACCATTTGTTGCTGTGATACTTCCCTTAAACGCAAGCATTTTCATAACGATGCCACTGAGGGAGTGGAACTTCCTGGTCATGCACTGAAATCCTGAGTACAGTTTGGACCACAACAGAAGGAAAGTTGTGAATATTTATTGAGACAAGCACTGAGGGATGCAGAATACATAAAGAGATGCCGATAACTCAGTATTTGAAGTAACTGCAAGTCAAAAATAGATTAGTACAAAGTATTGCCTCCATCAGATAACTAATTTTGAAAACAACAAAAGTTTTCTGTTGTTTTATCTCTGAAGAGGACAGATTCAAGCCTGGGTTCACATTTGCCTCTCCTCATTCTTACTGTCTGTGCATGTTTCCTCCTGTTTGTCCTGCTTCTCTCCATTTCACTTTCAGTATTGTTTTTCAGAGCTTGGGGTAGGTCACGTGTCCTGTAGGCACAGATTGCCTGAATATGGTTTTTTTGAGTTTGGAATCTGATTAAAGGGTCCACAGAAACATAACTTTAGAGCAATAGATAGGTGACCTACAGAACCAAAAGCTGTTGTTGAATTTGCAGAGTGGGAAGTTTTAAGTTGCTGTATGTTGCTATAGCTTATGATTATTAAAATTAAAGTCAGTGTGAAAGAGATGATACGAAGTAGTAAGAACTGCATCCTTGGAAGCATTGCCAGATAATCTGAACAGAGAAAAGGAAAGAAAAATGAGACTTGTGGAATTGAAGAGGAATCTAGAAAATCCACGGGACAAAGAGAATGGCTTGGAAATGGATTCACTGAGGTCTGCTAAGCTGCAAACCTCCGTCCTTTTTTTGCATTTAGGACATTCGTAACACCCTCCTGTGTGAATTATCTGATGTCTGCTAGGGACTGAGAGACATCATTCCTTTCCCACATGGGCATTAGTAAGTTTTCTCCCCATTCCTGAAAACTGGGGAAATTTTAACTTCTTTTGAAACCTCTACTGTTTTGATAAATCTGTTTGAAGGGGGCTGGCAGAGCTTTAAAGTTATTGAGAGGGATGGCTCAGACAGATGAATACACACACAATACATGAATGTGTAAATCTTGCTTCCTAAGAAAGCAGCTCTTCTAAATTCTGATTTAGGTCTTCAGACTATTTATTTTATGACCTAAACTCTGCTAAGAGCTGTTTCTGCTAGTGACTGATAGAATCAGAGAGGAAGATAATGTGAAATAAAAGGATAAGAAAGTACAGCTGTCTGACGTAAGGAATGTTGATGATTTCTAAGGCTTGCTGTCCATAGGTGGAATATATTATCTGAGAAAAGCAGAATTGTCCAAACCAGGTATCCCCTATTTATCTCTTTTTTTCCCACTTCCCTGCAGTGGTTTCTTTAAAGAAAAGATGAAGAAAGCCAGGCTATCTTCAAAGTACAGGGAAAAGAGAGATGCCTTTTTTTTTTCCCCCTCCAGGATCTCTAGAGGAGAAAAGTAGGTAGAAATATGAGTTGGAATTGCAGGATTTTTTCAACAAAATTCTCAGTAATATGCTTTTAATTGTGTACCTGCACATTCAGTTAGTTGGCTGTTGGCTGGTTAGGAGACAAGGCCTCTTTTTAGACACGTTTGTTTCCTTGTTGTGGTTGCATTTCACTGTTCCTTTGGCATAGCACGGACTCATGACATTACCGAGGTTGGCATAAAAATGTGAGAAGCAGTGAGCTTACCTGTTCTTTATTTTTACTTTTTATACTTTATTCAGTGATGCTGAACCAGTAGACTCAGGAAGACCTGTTTTTTTTTCTCATCAGTCTTAGAAGTGCTGATCGATTACGTTAAATGGATGTGAGCCTTGATGTCTGACCGGCCTGCTCATCTTAGCCAGCTAACTCACAAAGGAAATATAAACTTATTGGTGAACAGGACCTAAGTTGAAAAGGGGTAACACTAGTCACATTGGTGTTTCTGGTACAGTTCACATGACATAGCAAACAGTTAAGAACATCTTCCCTTTCCAACCCAAAGTATCCAAGCTATTGTTTTTCCATTACTTACCATATCCCAGTCATGCAACTGGTACCAATGAAATCTTATGCATATTATTTGTGTTCTCCTATTTAGCGTGCCTGACAAAGCAGAAATGTGCAGATCATACTGCTCAGTACTTCTTTACAAATCTTTACAGATTGTTTGCATCATTTTTTCACTTTAAGTGAGATACATCATTTTTACTTAGATGCATCTTAATACCTCTCTTGAATCTGCATATGTTCACTTCTATAGAGTTTAATAGTTTGTTTTCCACAGAGAAAATTATTTTATAAATAAACACAATGTATTTGTTTACATGGGGGATAGACTATATGATTCGAATGCTTTTTCTATCTTTCCTAAGGAGACAAAAATGTCAGGTTTTATGTATTTTCTTATGCATGTTTTTCTTCTGATGTCGTCTTTTTGTGTTGTGGGAAGCTGTGCTTCAGTAGAAAGCTATGTTAAAAATATAGTTAAAAGAAAATTGATCTTAAACTAATCCTTTGAGTCAATTAAATAATACTGATCTCAGTAGAACATCTATTAGTGTACATGTGATGTTACTACTAATACAGCATGAATTCATTACAGCCAGGGGTAGCTCAATGAATTCCAGATGAATTCACAATAGCTGGATTCTTAAAATGCTACCAGGTTTACTTCAGGTTTTTCCATGTGTAATTAATACCAGAACCCAGCACTGCTACCTGCTCCTATTTAAAAAATAAAAATAAAATAATCATGTATATGAAATCAAACTGAAAACTTGAAAAGGTATGCCTGAGTCTTGGCATTGATAGTCAAAAATAACAGTTTTAAAGCCACCTGAAGACACTGATTTTACATAATCGAAAGTTGTTATTGGTTTATCTCCTTCAGCACAAATCCAAACAGCCAAAATACTCCAAACTATTTTAATATAACTAGCTAGATTAGTAGCTTACTTGAAAAATGATTCATATCGTAATTAGAGATACTTAAGTGTATAATTGGCTACAAAGCTATACTTCAAAGATATCTATGAAAACAAAATGTATTTTCAAAGTTTTCTTAGTCAGACATCCTAATGCCAGGTAGAAACCTAGCAGCTTCTTTTCATAGGAGTGGCAAAATCTGTTTAAATTGGTACTTTTTGTAAAAAGAGACATGGAAACGTACAGTTTCACACTGTCATGGGTTTTATCGTTAAGTTATTTTTTTAGAAGTGTCATATGATTGTTAGAAGCTTCACCTACTGAAGTTCAGCATTTCATGTAGCATGTTAGGTTTCAGACTGGAATCTCCTGCTATGTTTGGACCCATGTAACATCACACGTTTTTAATTACATTATCCCAGCTTGGTACTGGCTATTACCAGAATCAGACCCCCAACTCTGGCAAATGTATTTAGGTTTGAAGATTTCACTGGTCTCTTTTTTCATCAGCCCTTACCATATGGTTCACACAACGTTTCCATAGCTTAATAGACCAGATGTGTGTTTTGTGCACACTTCATCAGAAAGCGCTGCACCAAGGACATGGCAAAAATCATCTCCAATAACTATTTAATGTATTGGTTATGTGATGATGTAAATCAAATCATGGTCCCATAAGGGCTGTTTCTTTTTCTGTAATGTAGAGGACATGAACTGATAATGGAGAGCGAGGGAGCAAGTTGGGACAGATTTTTTGTTGCTTTCTGTGTATGGTAGGAGAAGGTTACTTGTATCATAATTGTGAGAACAGCCATTTTTTACTTCCAGCTCTCATCCCAGCTGAGCATTAAAGTCAGATGTGTATTTACGCCAGCACTGTTTTCTCAAGATTTGCTTAACCCTGACAAGGAGGAAGGTTTACCAAGGTCCCCTCACCCCTGAGATTCATAGTCCGATGACAGCTTAGGGAGGAGAATAAGGGTGAATATAAGATGTACATAAAGTATCAACAGACTAAGAATAGTCCCCGCTACTGAATAAGAACACATTTGCCACAAAGGTTTAACAATTAGTTTGCAACTCACAAGTAGAGGTTTTTTTCCTTAAGCAAGCATGGTATGAGAAGAAAGGCCACATCAAGGTCTGTGAAATAGTGCTGGATGACAAAGACTTTGTGTTAGCATTCTTATCCTTGGGACTCCCAAATATGCATGAAAAGAGAGTTCCCTGCTTTTCTTCCACTCTTGGTTGGATCCAACCACCTCATGTGTGAAAGCTCAGGATAGAGCTGGGTGATGGGCTGGTGCAGGGCTGTCAAACATCAAGAACTTTGCACTGGGATGTGGTGCTCACAGGCCCCTATCAGTAACCGTGATGTTCTGTTAACATCTATTTAAACACTTCCTGTATGCAAATATTTCGTTGATTTCTTTGAGAAAAAGGCAATGCATTGACTGGTTTAGAAGAAATCTTTGTGGATAATGCATTTTGGAGGGGACAGAACAAATATTCCATCATCTTATTCTTCACTAAGGCCGTGCACTTTATACCTGCTCCATCCAGAGCACTAAGGTCTCCACCTTCAGACTCAGAGGACCTTTTGAGACTGGTAAAGCAGTAAACCTTTTTTTTAATGAAAAAAAAAAATCATCTGCAACCTTTTCTAGATAAAGTCTGGTTTCTTTCAAAATACTGTATTCATCATGAGACTCAGTCCTACTTTTCTGATTTTAACATGCTTAATAATTTTTGAAGTCTTTGAAAAAGAGGCAATGAAGAAGCACTGAATGGAGATGGAAACACTGACAGAAGAGGAGAATGTAAAAGGAGAGTATAAAGGAGGCAACGAGAGAAGGGAATAAAGATGGAAAATAAAACTAAATTAAAAAAGAAAATCCACACAACTACCTCAAAAGAAAAACACAGGATTGAGAATAAGTTTTATACATTCAAGGTTTTACATAGGGTTGGTGAGACTTAGACCTGATATTGCTGGGAATAAGTCCAATTGGACTAGTGGATTTGTACCTGATTACAACAGGGCAAAAATGTAAAGCTTTTTTTTTTGGACAAAACGTTCAGTGATTTATGAGTTAGTCTGTTTTCAGAAAGGAGTTGCGAGTATCAGGGTTTCACTGGGACTTCAGCTCCTAAGTGCCTATAGCATTTCAAGACTTAAGCTTAGGCTAAATTTTAGAGGTGTTTGTCAACGAGGAGCTTAAGTTCCATGAAACATTTCAACATTAATGATTTTGAGAACAGTATCCATTAAATTTTCTAGGGACAGTGAAATAACCAGGAGAGGATAATAATTGTTGGCTTGAACAAGAGGAACTTTCAGTTACCACGCCTGGCTGGGACGCTAAAGAGAGAGAATGTATTCACATTTTTGTTTAATGCAGCTATTCAGTAAGGTCATTCTTATTCCACAGAGTTTAAGGATGGTCTTTGCTGTGTTCTGCAAAGAATAATTTTATCACATTTACAATAGTAATGCAATCTGTCTGATATGGCAGGACTTTCTTACCAAGCTGTCTCCCTGTTCAGGACAGTACGGAGAGTAAAATGCTGTAAAAGACCTCAAGAGTAACATAATATAAAAGACTACAGAATATCTTTTCCTCAAGATGAAACAGTCTGACAGTGCTCCTCGTGCTAGAGGAATTTGTGGTTGTTTCTGTAGAGGTGTTCCAGAATGTCCATTTGCAAGAGAAGAGAAATATTCGTAGTTACAGGCTGCCCAACACATTCCTTCACAATACTACTGAAAATGTTTTTCATTTTAATGTAGAAAACCCTCAGAATTAACTACTGAATATATCACTTGAAAAGACCGTGAGTTAATGATATTCTGGCTTGGGACTTTTTCAGTCAAAACCACATGCACATTAAATTTTCGTGTGAATGTTGGGCCACAGAGAGGATTAAACACTCACAAAAATCGCTCCAGCAAACATAAAGATAGAAGAAAGCAAAGGCATCTGGGTTTTGCGCCTTTTTCCTGTCATGCTGGAGGAATGAGCTACAGCCTGTTGATTTAATTGTGCTAAGTGCTGTGGGCCTTCAGCTATGTTAATCATGCTCTATGCGGAGCAGCTGTGCAGCGCAGGGCGTGCTGGCTGGGAGGCAAGCCCTGCTGCAGCCTCCCTGTGCTTCCTGGGGCTGGGAGGGTCAGGCTAGAGGGCATTTCAAAGCACAGACCTTTGCTGCCTAAAGAAACGGCCTCATTTTCTTTAATTTTATACCCGCTGTAAAATCAATTCCAAATAATAATATCTAACCTATTATTGACACTTTATCCTGTGGGGAATAGCCAGTTTTGACTATTATAAGCAACCACTGATTTTCCCCAGGCCCTCAAGGCCTCCTGTTGTGACTGAGGCAAATGTTGCTAATAAACGCCTCCTTCAAAGTGACTTTTCCAGCTGAATCGGAGGGATTCCAGTCACCCATTTGATGGAACTTTAACCAGAAACGTGTTGGACAAATTAAATATGGGTTAGCCTCTCGCTCTGGACTATATCAAGAGCCTATAAATGCAAAATGTTTGAGTCACAGAAGACCGTGCTCTGTAATTAACTATTGTAACTCTCCTCACAAATCAAAAGCAGCCTAACCTGCGGAGTTCAATATGTCAAGACATGGGCACTGAAATGGTTTAGAGAAGGAAGAAGAGAAAAGAAGAATAGGAGGGAAAGGTAAACAAGATTTTGCATACATGTATATTACTGTTAGCTAATATCAGGAGCCTTGAACTTCTCACCTTGTTATGGACAAGCAAAAAGCTGAAGTGCTTTAATGTATGGACTCACATTTGAGTCCATATGTCATTTATCCTATTTGGAAAAAAAATAAAGATCTTCAGGTTTATCCACTTGGAAAATAATGAGGAGCTGGAAACGTTTTGCAAACTTTTTGCAAACCAGATATACTGGTTTTTCTTTCCTTTGGGCTGCTCCTGGAATATTTAGAGTTTAGTTTAAAATAGCTAGTCAGTGGGCTGTTTGACAAGTTGAAAAAGGCAAGTCTGATGTCAGCACGTATGACAGAGTAAAATAGGCAGAGGTTGACTCTATTTTCATATTTCAGTGCGGAAGGAAGGATTTTTTGGAGTGGGCGTCAGATAGCTTTTTTCTGTCTCTAGTCAGGAGTGTAGTGTTTCAAAACATGGGCTCTTAAGTAATTTAAAGAGAGAAAAAGGATTTGATGAACAAATACGGAGCTTTATATTTTAATCTGGACTAAAATATCATTTTAATCCAAGTACAGTGAAATATTTCTAAACATGTTTATTGAAGAACTTCTGTCTTAAATTCTGTCTCAACATTAATTATAAATGTGCTATATTTCTGCATCCCTGTCTTACCAGCCATCTTCTGGCAAGCATTTGATGTTCTTGTTCTTAAGTTAATCTTAAGTCATTAGTTATGATCAGGTTTCTTGGAAAACCTGTGAAAGTGCAGTTTTCAGTGATGCTTATACATATATATTTCATCAGCGATAAAACTGAAAGAAGTGAGACTTTAATTTAAGCTGGTGTGCTATGATACTGTTAGTGCAGAAAAAGCTATTTATCAAAGATGGTACCTCTTTGCTTATCTGTCTTAATTTTCAAGTAAAAGTAGCTGACAAAATAGTAAGGAGAGAATGACAGAATAATTGGCTTTTTGCATAAATGTGCTTTGTAAGTTAACTTCTACTTCCTTCATTAGGATATCTATGACAATGTTGTATTGCATCCTGTAAGAAATGAAGAGCTACTTGATTACTTGTAGTTCATACATAGCTATAACTCTAAATGAAATAAACAAACTTTGTCTCTCTTACTTTGCTGTAGTGCTTGCATCAGATATTCTGTGATTGCATAAGACCTTGTATAATATGATGGTTCGTGACTGGAGCTCCAAAATGTAATTATCTTATGAAGATCAATAATATCTTTACCATTTCTATCATGTGCTCTATTAGTCTTCAGACCTTCTCACTTCCTAAACTGGAGAATGAAAAATCGAGTGATTTTTTTTTTTTTAAATCTCCAATCTTTCTGATATTATTTTTATTGACATTATTCACACAGTTGTTAGCCCTAAGAGATCAGCTCCCTCTCTTGACTTTGTAAACTCAAGCTGACCACAAGGATAGCGATCCAAAGCATTAGAGAGGCAGTCTTTGTTCTCAGAAATATGGAAGAATAGCTTGATACTCATTTCATCTTGTCCTTCCCACTTAGAAAATATAGAGAGAGGGCAAGTGGAAGGTTCAGTGGGGAGATAAAGCTGAATAGCTTTCCCCTCCTTCTCAGTCTAAAACTGCTTCTTAGTACTTATGTTATGATACTTAAAAGACCAGGATATTGGTAAAAAGCTTCCATATCTCTGGCCAGAAAATTATGGGCAGTAAATATGAGCGTATGTGTGGCGGGTGCAAGTGAATGTGGTATATACATACAGGGGTCAGGAGGATTCTCAAATGCCTTTTTTCTATTAGGGAAAATTTAGATTTGTAATGCCACAGCTTTTCCATTTGGGAATATATCTAGGAGCTGGTTTTGCCTAAGTTCTGTGGATTGCAAGGCAGGACTTCTGAAAACACGGTGTTGTCAGCTCCCTTCCCTCACGGTTTTTAGACATCATCTTTGTCAGCATTGGTATCTCCAGTGAACAAAGCTGGGAGAAAAAGCAGCTGAGGGAAGACAATTAGTGTGGCAGACTTATCTGAATCTTTCTAAATCTTCCTGGAAGGAGGCTGGGACCTTGATGTGGATCGGGTTTTGGACTGGTAGCTCTTGCAGGGCAGGGAGCAATGAAGTATTGTGTTCTTCCATCTGCCCTCTTCACATCATAGGCTCACAGCTAATTAATCAGTTGTAATTTCCAGATGGCCTTTTAAATCAGCCTAAGGCAATGCAAACTCCAGCAAGGAAGCATGACACAGCTCCGTTATCAAAGTCTCTGATGAAAGAAACACAATATAGTGTTTCCTACTGTACTTAGAAGGCTGAAAAGCTAGGAGCTATAGCTTCAGAGAGAACACATTGTTCAAGTGTGAGTAAACCAAGTCTTTCAGCAGTGATACTTGTCATGAAACACTATTTTCTGTGATGTGCATACTTTCATAAATAAGCTCTTCTAAAGCACTCTTAACACTTATGCACAGTGCCATACTAAGGATAATTTTGAAAGAGCAAGCTACTCATAGTTCTCAGATTGCTTTGGTAATTGATTACTTTGGTTGGATCACAAGTGTGATAGCATGTTGTTAACAAGTAAAAATGCTAAACCCTAAGCTTCAGTACAGTTATAATGATATGAAAACTGAATGTTAGCACCTATAAACTTTGGCTTTGTTCAAGTATTTGAAGAATATCTACTCCTGTAAGGAAAACTGTCAAATGTGGCACAGTACCAATGGGTGGACATTGCGGATAAAATTGTTTTGATGTATATTGGCCAGAAACTAGAATTTGTTCGTGGAAACAAAATCTTTTTGAACAATGTGTTGTATTTTACCATACCTGTTTCATTTGATACACCACATAGACGGCATTAGTGTGAACAGTGTTTTTTTCTCCCTTGCAAAAGAATGGGTTTATATGCTGGAATCACTAAGTTAATCTTCAAGTTATCTTTTTTTAGTACTATTGTAATGCTAAGTGTCATAAGGCACCAAATTCTATGTCTCTCTTAGTGCAGATGAAAAAAAGGATTTTTTTATCAGAAACCTTTTAAAAAGTCTTGTACAAAAAATGGTGCTTAATCCAGCTTTTATTAAACTCAGCACCATGGAAAATTTAGGTGAGATGTAGCTGGGGGTGTTTATTATGAGAATAAAGGTTTGTGTGAGTTTGTATCTGAAAATTAGATGTGGGGAATGCAAACTCCCACAGATACGAAATTGAACAGAATGTTTGTACAAGCTCTTGCAAAGGAAAACCACCAACTCTGAACAGCTCTGTTGCATAGTCTGACTATTTCTATGATCTTCCTGTGTTTGCTATTTTTTTCATGCCATGACTGGTAGGGGCCTTCATTTGCTGCATAATATAGTTATGAGAAGACAGGAAATGGGAGGGGTTCTGGAAAGCAGCTTTTCCTTCAGCCATGACCTCGTGAGTGATAATAAGTGCTTTAAGTTGAATTTTATCTGGTTGGAAACCCAAAACTCTTTTAAGAAGTCTTGATTTTCAGAGCAAAAGTACCCAGCACTTCTGAAAATTATTTTTCTTAAGGCATTTAAAGTAAGACGCCATAAAACTGAGCTTCTCTAAACCACTTTTAAACTTCCAAAACTGTAATGCTAAACAAGCATAGCAGCATGATTCAGGGAAGTGAGCATTTTAGCTTGCATAATATATAATACTGAGTATCTGGTCTTTTTTTGATCCTCACGTAGTAACAAGGAGTTACCACACAAATAGTATCAATAGTCAGTGCACAGGTACCCTACAGATAGCACTGATGTGGTGTAGATCCCTAAAGAAACGTATTTGTGGTGATGCTTTAATTCTGACATAGCGGCAAACTTGAGGGAAAAATACAGGATGTGAAAAAAGACAAACTGTATTCTTGTGTCCTGGATTTAACATTAGAAAATCAGTGCATGACCAATAGATAATGTGAAATTACAGAGTTGATGGTGAAGTTTGACAACCTGTCGCTACATAGCAAAGAGTAACTGCCAGGGGACTGTGGATCGCCACTGTAAATCCTACCTAGGCAAGTGCACTATATGGGATTCTGGGAATTACAGACCACTGAGTCTGACTTTCTTACTGGCAAGATGGGAGACTGTAATAAAAAAAGAGATCTCTGAATGCATGGAAAGCAGTCTGTTTGGCTAAGGTTAGCATGGCATCTTTAAAGGGAGATCCTGACTTTTTAGCTTGTTGGAGTTCTCCAGGGGTGTAAAAAATCATGTGGTCAAAGTGGATCTAGTGGACATACTGGATTTTCATACTGGATTTTACATAATCTTTTGACCGCCTTTCATACCAAAGTTTATTAAAGGCACATAAGTCACCTTGTGATTGCAGAAAAAGTCTCCTTATGGACTGAAAGCTGTCGAAAGGGTAGAAAACATAGGATAGGATTTAGTGATTACTTTGACCATTAGAAGTGCCAACAAAACATTTGTTCCATGTCTTCATGGACACCATGCAGAAGAGGCTGGAGCAGTGAGATTTTCAAGTCTGCAGCTGCTACTAGGCTGCGTAGGTAGAAAAATGCCATGCTTACATTGCAGAAATATATAGGGACCTCACAAAACTGAATGAATTGGCAAAAAGTGACAGAAGGGTGTCAGTGTAAATTACTGGAAGATTATGCATCTAGGAAGAAGTAAACTGTACTTACATAATCCTGCACTCAGAACTGGAGGTTATAACTCAGGAAAGAGAGATCTTACCATCATTGGCAGTTCCACAAAACCATTGGCTTAATGTGCCGTGGCAGCCAAAACAATCAACGTGTTGGGCATCCCTGAGAGAATATTGATAACAAGACAAAAGGTGTTATTATGCTACTGTACAAAACCTCATTGGGCCCACATCGTCACACAAAGTCACACAGATAATCACACAGTTGATGTGTGAGGTGGGTTTGCTGCCATTCAGAGGGACCTTGACAGGCTGGAGAACCGGGCAGAGAGAAACCTCATAAAGTTGTCCTTTACGAACTGTCATAACTATGTGGCATCTGAGGTAATGTAGTAGAGGGAGGTGAAATGGCCTGTGGCAACGAGCAACAGTGACATGAAGGGTATGAAGATTTATGTTTGTTTATTGTTGCTTAGCTTTTATCCAAGTCTAAACTTTCTGCCTTTATGGAGCAATAGACTTTGCCTAACTGTTACAACTTCGCTCACTTTGAGTTATTCTGTTTAGTAAGAATGACAGGTTGTGAAGGGGCTCAGAACTAGACCCTTATCAGCTGACCTAGTTTAATATCACAAATTAAACTGCTAAGGTAAACTGATCTACTTCATTTACACTAGGCCTACGTATCTTATAATAGCTGCTTCCTTTTAGGACAAGACACCCAGAATTAACTGGCTGTGCTACTCTATAAAACCATTTAATTTAATAGAGAAATTTACTTTTTCCTCTGTATTTTTGGTATATGGTTTCTGAAGTAGCTGTTCATTTTGGAACTCAATAACATGTTTCATGAAGGCTTTTGAGGAAGAAAAGTTGGTTCCTTATGGTATTGCAGCTGTCTAAGGAACTATTACAGATTATGAACTGTTTATGCATTTTGTGACAGCTGGCAACACTGCTTCTCAAAACCAACAATAATAACCAAATGCTGGTTTATATAAATAGATGTGTCCACTGTTTTACTGTTGTGCTGGCCTGTCTCTGTCATTACTTGCTCTCCACCACGGGTTGTTAGTAAGAACATAACAGTGAATTCATGGAAATCTACTATTTCTTTGCATGCTAAAGAATATAAAAAAATGTATGTTCTCAGCAGATGATACTTATATGACATGAGTTTCTTTCATAAACATGTACTGTTAATGTAGGTTATGCCTGAAATGGTGAGGACCTAAATGTTGAAATGAATTAGCAAGAAATTAATCCCGTGATCAAAAAATGTTGCATTCTTCTATAATTCTTGATAGACACCTAATAATTTTTACTTCTTTCCTTAAAATTTGATCTGCGCTTAAATTCTTTATTAGATAAAAACTCAGTGTCAGAATATGGGTAAGTAAATGGAAAAATATTTCTGTTCATTTTGGGTTTATTCATGATGTTATCTGGAGAGGGCCTCCTCCCACATCAGACCTGACTGTGGGCAAGTCGCTTATTTGTTCTGGGCAAACATTTATGTGTGAAATCCCAGTTTCCCTTGGATCAAAACCTAGTCTCAGATTTGCTAAGCGTGAGATGCGAACTGGAATCTGTTATGTAGCTTATGGCTCTTCAAATCTCTTTTGCATTTTCAAAAATGATAAAGGGTAACCAGGTGACTTGTTAGCCGATGTAATTTTGTAACTATTAACACAGTGGGGTTTTTTATGTTACATTACTGCAGTAAACGTTATTCTGTCCAAAACCCTCAACTGTGTGTGGAAAAATGGACACTAAAAAAGAAAGTATGTTTTTCATGAGCATGCATGGGTGTGCTAACACTACTGCTGTAAATGACAAAACTGCCCTTGGACCTAGTGGGGGTGAAGGTGTTGTGGGAGTGGAATTTTTTGTTGATTGTTTCCTCTGTGACTGGAAAACAACAGAATTTGAATTTCTTTGTCTTCCTACTCTTTGTTCAGTAACTCTTAGCTCAATGTAACTGTGATATGAAGATTATAAGTATAGAACAGTGGAACACACTAGACAGCGAGATTTTCATCTTGCTTATCCTAAAGAATCAAAACAAGAAAATAATGTACTGAATATATAATCATCCAGGATATTTAGTATGCATAATGAGAGAACATTAGTATTACTAATTATAAAATGTCGTAACATCTTTCTAAGCTCTTCATATGTGGATGGATTTGATGTAATAAATGGCTAAGACTGCAAATTCTGGTTGATTGGACCTATAGAACTACTTTCATCCCTCAGGTGCAGTGCTACAATGAGCATTCTCTCATAAGCTACAATAACATACTACAGTGAGCTTATTCTCATTGTAGTATTTTTAGAGAGGAGGAAACTTCCCAGTTGTTTTTTTTTTCTGATACTGTTAACTGTTTTCTTTTATTGTTTGTACAAACAAGATATGTACAGAAATTTCTAGAAGGAGGGGCAGCAACCAGTAAGGAGGCGGGCTGATTAAGAGACTAAGGAAATATTTTATGCCATGGCAGGAAGAATAAATATGACAAATAAAACCTGTAGTAAATAGTTAACTCTGATCTGTAGAAAAGGATAGAAGAAAACAAAGCCTGGCTTGCTCATGGATTTACCTATGGCACAATCAGTGATGTGTTCACCTGTTTATTTCCAGGCCTCAGTGCTTAGCTGGAGTGAAAAAAATCACTAAACTGTGTACAAAGATTTTTTTAACCCATGTTTTTTTGGAAAACAGGGTCCTACTATTCACATATAATTTCAATTGCTATGTTCTCCCACAGATGGGCTGTAAAACTGTTCAGTACTCAATCCTTATACCTAAGAATAACAAGAAAAAGAGATATTTTGCTGTGCAGTACCATTCTGTTGCAGTGAGTCTCAATACTTAAATATGGTGCTTATTTGAGCCAAGTCTTTGTTAGTGGCTGTTGCAGCTGCCTCATAACTCAGCATGACTGAAGCTCTATCCAGAGTTAGCGGCGTCTCTGATCAGTGTCCCTGCTCATCCCTTTTGACCCATCCATGCAACTGTGCTTGTCTGCTTGCGATCATGTCTGGTCTGGCTGCTGTGCCTCTATCTTCTCCTCTTCTCTTCTACCTCCCTATTTATTCCCTCAGCACATTTTACAATCAGATCCTCTCCAATTCCCTCCTCCTTTTGTGGCTCTGATTTCCTCCTCTTTTCCTTCTACATCTTAACTTTGGATAATCTCTCAACAAGGACATTCAGTTATCTCCTTTAGTCTAGACTGAAATCTTTGTCATTCTCCATTAGCTTCCATTCTTGAATGCTTTACCATCAACTTGGCTCAACAGCTCAGTTCCTCTCCTCTGCTGCAGTTACCATATGAGCCACACCGCTCTATCACTGCTCCGCTACTTCTGCCAAACTTATTTCCCTGTGACAGCATCTTTCCCTGTTACACAGATTTCCAAATCTGCATCTTGTGCTTTCTTCCAAGTTGTCCTTCATGTTTAGAAGGATGTTCCCTTAGCAAGGCCACTTCAAAACTATTTTTCAGCCTCCGATATTTCTGATATTGAAAGGAAGTATGCAGATGATGTGCTGAAATGATTGATCATACTGTTGACTAATCTTCGTTTCTTTTTTTTCTATTATCTATTTGTCCTTATTTGGGGGCAGCAGCTGTATACTACATCTTTGTCTGTTTAACAACTGGAGTCCCTGATTTTGGACTGTGTCCTAAGTGATACAAATAATTATTAATAATAAACATGTTTTTATTTGTGATGTTAATTAAATGCAACAGGAGTTACAAATCCTAGGGTATCACATGAATTATATAAAATGGAGACATTTATTTTCACCCATGCAAAAATTCAGTACATGCTGAACTCTTTCTGTATTCCACATGATTTTAGGCTTTTATTTATGTTAGTTCTCATTGGATACTCTCTGCCTTTCCTCCACGCTTATACTCTGTACAGTTGGGGGATACTCTCTGGGGGTCACAGTATTGCTTTCAGGTTCTTTACTAATGGCTTTCACTTGCCTTTCATAGTGGTTTAATTCATTGGCTTGAACCTACCTCTGTTTTTCCTTAAGCCTCTTAAAGAAATGTCTGTGCTAGTCGTCTTGTTAAATTTGTAAGCCAGTTGGACAATGAACTTTGCCAGATCTTCCTAGCTGATTTATAGAACTGAAATCTCCCCATCCTCCAGGGCATGCACTCTGATTTTTATGTATAATAACCTTATTTACATTGCTCTTACTTACTTCTGGCCAAGGAATCCTCTTATTCTCCCAAATGGAGTACTATGAGTGCTGGAGCAGAGTGTATCTTTTTTAGTTGGCTGGCCTTTTCGAGATCTAGGAGTTCCTAATCACAAGGGTTTTCTGAATGATTAACAAACAACACATCTGTCCATTGGACTCCTTTGACTGACAAAGAGCTGCTCTACTAAATGCATCTGGGTTTCCTCCATCTGCACAGGATTATTCCCGTTGAAGTTTCTGTATTTTTCTCATCTACTTCATTTCAGCAAAAATGGAATGTGAAAGGAAGTGAAATTTGGACTAAATTTACGTTAGCCTAACAGCTCTGTTGTTACAAATGACATAATAAAGAGCAGTATTCTTCAAGGAAGAAAAGTAAGTTTTGATCCAGAAACACGGGCTATTGAAGACAGGCACAGCAGTGATGTTTAAGGGAGAGGCTGAAACTGTAACTAAATGAAAAAAGCATTTTACGAGTAAATCCAGCGTGGTGGACTACTGGGTTCCTGCTATATAACCCTTAACACAAGGTAGGCTCTTCTCAGCTTCTTTATAGGCTTCAGCTGTCTTTAAATCCCCTTTGTCCCATCCTCTCTTTTGTAAAGGGATAATGACAAAAAAAGGACTTTATTCCAGAAGCAAAGATCTGCTACCAAAACCCCAGAAAACCTCTTTTACCTGGGAAAATGTAGCTTTTGGCAATGTATCTACCGCGAACACCAGCACAAATAGGGGAAAAAGAAGATATAGGGTAAAAGGAAGTGTTGGCAAGGTGGAGAAGAGCAATGGAAGAAGATGCAGATGCTAACTGTGGAGAACTAAGGGGCCAAGTTCCATGTTAGTGGTTATTTTCACTGATGCAATGTGCAGTGTTGCTACTATTTGTATTGCTGCAGAATGCTGAGGTTCCAGCTGAAACCTGTTTATGTTAAGCACCATACCAGTACTAGGTATCAGAGGAAACAGAAGAAGTGTCCTACTCTAAATCCCACAATCTGTCTCATGTGTGGAAACGGAACTGGTCGCCAGTCAGGAGCATATAATGCATGTCAGGCTATTACACTTCATGAAGAGGAAGTAGCATGAAGATTGACAGACTTCACAAATCTCAGCATAGTGTCACAGAAAAACAAACTCCACCTTGAATCTACTTGTTCCAATAAGAGAAAAGAGGCACCTGAGTAGATGCCATCAAGCGGTTCTTGAGTGACTCAGCTCCAGGACCTGAGAGGGCACCTCAGGGGAAGGATAAATCTCTAAATACCTTGTTTTCCTAAGCATCTCTACTCAGCCAGCTGGACCTTTGGTCTGATCAGAGATGATTTTCTTATTCGTTGAGCAGCAGTAGATAGTAGGAAAGCAGAAGGGATGAAACAATTAGTCAGACTTCCCATCCTAAATTTTTGGCATTCCTTTTTATGTGTAACAAGAGCACTGTGAGATACAACTGATGAAGGATACATCGTGTGTGAACACTCATAGGAGTGAATGTTAGTGACTGAAATATTGATAAAATAATCCTGGAATGTAATGTCAGAAACAGTGAAAAAGATGGGGCCTCACATCATTGCCACAGAATGCTGCAGAACATAATTATTTCAAACAATGATGTGATTTTTTCTTTCCATGAAAAATTATACAATGACGATGAATAAAATTAAAATTATTGATATGTAAGTGGAAAACTATTTCTGTGCTGGGGCATAGATGATTCAAAGAAAAAAAGTAGCTAGAAAGTGACATTAAAACTGCACCTGACATTAGATGCAAAGAGGGTCTAAAAGAATATGGAATATTTTACACTTTCCAAGTTTCTCTTGCATCAGTGCAATCCTTTTATAGAAATAATACTCATCAGCTATGTATGTCTACAAAGAGAGTGTATAATCCATTCTTGAAATCCAAAGACTACATTAACACATCTTGCATCCGTGTACCTGTAGACCTTGAAAGTTGAATTCCTGAAATCAAGCCCTGGCTAACCAGAAACACTGGGCTAGCGCTCAAAACCTGAGCGCTGTCATACCACATCATTGGGTATGGATGGGAAAAAGTATCTAAGATGCAAATTACTGATTAGAATAGCTAGTTGTGCTATGTTCATGAGAAAGTCAAACCAAGAAAACAAAGTTAAATAAATAATTCATCCATTCCTCCCTGCACACCTTGCCCAACCTTCTAAATGATTTGATCTTCTAACTTGACTTTGAGAAATGTTAGACAACTTTTTAATTCTTTTCAGTCTGCTTATTTCTAGCTTTTCAGCAAATGGCAAGTACTTTTATTTATCTCCTTTGCAAAGCAGAACCAAAAATTGCAACATTTACGTGCTTCCAAAGCTGTTTCCCCCACAGATATACTTTTAACATACTCTCACATGGAATAAGAAGTAATCTTTCATTCTTACTGCATTGTCACCTAAAGACACTATGACAATTTAGAAGAACCAGGCATATGGTGTCCTCACAAATTGACTAAAGGCAAGATATACTCAATCTGTGTATTATCAATGATCTCTGAAAATTCAATAGCAAAAATTATCTAATGCGTATAATAAGCAATAGCAGGAAAGACTGAATTTTATCTAAAATGTAATTAAGAGGTCCTAAGCCTCAACACCGAAAAAGACAAACAGAAAACTATCTGCTGGCAAATATTGAAAAAGATTGAATGTTTGGTCCACATAAACATTCACAAATCAATTCTAGTCTTCCATCATTTGCAGGGACCATCCACCTTTACTGGTTGCAAGTTTATTGCTGTTTTATCATGAGGATTAGCACAGTCATGCATCTAGCCCTGAAATTTATGAATGATAGCAGAAAGCTTATTTGCAACTGACAACAGGCATTTTGAGCTAAGACTGAGGCTTTTTGGACTTATTCAGCAAACAACAAGGGAAACCTTGCATTTCAACTGTTGCTCTTGGCTGTAGAATATGAAGGGTGCATGATGATCAATCAGATTTATACATAATACAGCAATGCCTGCCTCGAAACCAGCTGATGGGTGAAGTGAACGATTGCGATAAGAGTACTTTGTGGTGTGCAGCGCTGGGGTCACAGGTACAGTAATTCCAATGTTATTCTTTGTGCAGAAATTCAGAAAAGAGATTATTGCTAGAGTATAGATCAAAGTCCATGTGAAATTACATCTGATCAAATAAAAGGCCAGCATGATTCTATGTTTCATGCTTTAGGGGTTTTATCTTACTATATGAACTTCTCATAACCTATCGGGGACAGTATCAGTCCTGTCCAGGTTTCGAGACCTGCTCTGTTTCTCCCCTTGTAAAGGAGAAGAGTAAAAAATATGGTCTTTGGTCTTCATATTGCAATTCTCATATTAACATCCTCAATAATTTTATGGCAAGAGTTTTAAGGAGTCACTTGAGATATCATATACTGTTTGCTCTTTAGTCAAATATTCTGCCTTTACTGGTAAAAGGATACCTTGATGTTGTTTTATTGATCTTCTTCCTTGCATTTGGTTAGGTGGTGAACCTATGTACTTTGTGGTTGAACATCTGGGGCAGCATTTACGATGAGAAAGCCATAAATTTTACTTTTTATTAGCTGCCCCTGTTACAAACAGATTCTCATCTGAAGATCTAACCTGCCTAGGTCAGAGACACATAAATATTTTGGCAAGATTTGCAATCTCACATTACTCCTAGTTTTCAATTCCCCTCCTCTCCCCTCCAAATATTTAAGCCATTCCAAACTTCCATCCTCTTTTATTGTATGGTCCCCACTGGGCCCCACTGTAATTTGCTTACAGGGCATGGACTTCCTCTCTCCATTTTTATCTGTTGGTATCTGCCGTGCTATCTGGAACAGAACTTACTACATAAGGTACTGTGTTACCACAGACTCCTAAATTATACACCAAAGAATGCATTTTGGTTGCTTAATGAAGAGTGCAAATTTGGCATCAACAATATTGATCATTCAGTCAGGCCTGGCTCCCTGCCAGCCCTGAAGAGTATGGCGTAATACTTTATCCAAGTAATTCTTCCATTAAGTTAGAAAATACTGCAGACTTTTTATGGAAACACAGATCAATGTTTATCATGTTTCAGACTAACATGCGTAAGAACTCTAAATTCTTAAACCAATAAAATTACAATAGAAATCAGTGTCTTACACTAAGGACTGCTTCACTGGCAACCCACGCTGCTTGCTTGCTTTCAAGACTGAGTAACTTTTCTTTGACCAACAACTCCCGTGTTTCTCATAGCCATTCACATGCCATTAGTCTATTCTAACAGGAGCCAAAACAAACACCTTTACTCCCTAAGAGGTATTGGACTAATATGTCTCATCTGGCCTTGTTTCTTCACACAGAATTCCCAAGGTAGTATCATGCTAAAACTGATTGTAGGATGGAAGTATCATTCTTTCTGTCTAAGTACACATCAGTACCAAAAATGTGCCCTACTTCTTCCATTATCTTACTGTATATGTTGTGATAACATTGTTTTCAAATTTTAAAAGTCTATATCATATTTTAAAAATGTGTTTTTTATCTAGTCTTAAGTAGTAGACAGTGTCCTGAAAATTTATTGGAGGCCCATAATTTACTTCATACCTGGCTGAGATTACCAGATGGTTCAAAGTGGAAGTTAAAAATATAAATAGCGAATTCAAATGTTTCCATTGGTGTTTCTAGTGAAGCTATGGAACATAAAGTGCACAATCAAAAAAGATCTCTTTTGTCAAAAGTACTACATTAGTAGTCCCATGTGCATTAATTCAGAGAATAAGAATGTCTGAAATGTATTGTATCACTGCAATCCAGCCTGAGAATCATTTCATTAATGAAAAAGGAATCACAATTTTCTCGACTCTGTAATCCACTGAGGGTAATATTGGAAGTGTCAGTTGCACGCCCCAGCAAAAAGGCCATTTTGTTGTCATGGCCAGGTGAAAAACAAAGATTGAAAAGTTATGTGAAAAACTGGAGTCCAAGTTCTGATCTGTTGTATGAAGCCATTGACTCTACTCCAGGACTTACTAGTTTACATTCACCAAGGAGCTGAGTTTATGTGGGGCTCCAGAAAGTGTTTTCAGACAGTGTGACACAGAGATCCTATGAAAATTGTGAAAGACACAATGACCTGGTTTAAGAGGTGGTGTCTCTCCATATGTTACACAGACCCATTGGGGAAGAGGCTTGAGCTACTGCTTTTTGGTTTAAGTCAGTAGGGTTAGTGAAATAGCATTGTTCCTCCTCTTTGGATTTCATTTGTCTCTCTCTAGTACAGCTTAAATCCTTTCACTTTCTGGCCATGGTGCAATGACAAGCTATTTATATGGCCATGTGGGGATATCTGAAGTGCATGAGGACACAGACAAGAGAGCAATTTAGAAAGCGGAAATACATAAACTCATTTCCTGTGAATTGACTTTTTCCTTGAGCTTTTTTGCTGTTCAATGCTTTTCTGGTTTTATTCAGTTGTTCTGAATTACACTTTAAGCATTCTTTTATGGAATTTGGTTTTGTTATGGTTTTGTATCTGCTAATTCAAAATAAATTAATGGACGCTTCACAAGAGAAACACTGCACCTTTGTTCTTTTGGCACTAACTAGGTTTAGATAGCATGTGCCATACAGTCACATATAGCTTCCAACCATCTGAGTAATGCTTACCTGTCAGGTCTTTTGTGACTACATTGGCTTTTGCCAAGTTGCATCTACTAACACCAGGATTGAATTTGTCCTATACTGATGTTTATGGATTTGGAAGCTTCCAGCCAAATGTTTGGATATGATACTTGGAACCAAATTTGGAATGGTTATGGGGATGATTGGGTTAGAGTTAATAATTTTGCATCTCTGAACTGTAGTATTACCTAGCTCCTATAGAGAAAACGCAGGTAATTCAGAGTTCAAAATTGCTGTTGAAACTGAAGCTTGACTATTTCTCTGCCTTTGTTATAGGACTCAATACTAAGAATATCGTGGCATGTGTTCTCAGGTGTGGCTGACCTCTCCGTGTTGGTGCACATTCTTTGTGGGGCAGTGAGCTGACATTCTGACAGGTTAGAAATGGTTTGTTCTAGTCTGGCTGTATCTTTGAGCACGCTTTTAGAAAAAAGAGCTTGATCCTTAACAGTTTTAGTTGAAGTCTTTTGGGAGTTTCACAGTGAACTTCCGTTCTGCCAGAACTGTTTTGGTCATGTGTGGCTAAAAGGTCAGCAACATTAGAATAAATTTGATATCAGTACCCTTAATGGAGCAGGCCCCAAATCAGGCACAATAGGTGCACAAGTCAGTCATTTCAGATGCACAAAAATGCACTTGATCACCAATGTCCACTGCATGTTTACATAAAATAACTATTCATTCTATCAAGTAAAATGTCCTTGTAATTGATTCTCCTTACAGGATGACTACAGTAGTAGTCATTATTATAGTAGTCATTATTATAGTACTTCCTATAATAATTCTTAAAATACTAGTGTCTAACTCACATCGCAACATTGTGGGCAGGTATTATTTCTGTGTCGACAGTTTTTGTTTTAATTTGGTCTCAGGAGCAGCCTGATTATCAGACATCAACGTGCTGTTGCAGCATGTAAGATGTCGTCAGAAATGACTCTTGCTGGAGACTCTGGGTTGCAGTGAAATGGTTCTGCTAGTTGGGACCATCTTTCAGGATCTTAAGAAGAGCCCACAGGGCCACTGCAATAATATGATTTTTGCCTTTCCTCTATATAGCAATCTTAGTGACAGTCTAAGCGCTTGGTATTTTCTTCTTCTTCTCAAAAAACAATCTGTTCAGTGCTTTCTCCGGAGAAGAATGTCTAGAGGTGTGGTAACAGTTACAGGTGATACTTTTTAACTACATAAGCTTGAGGATTTTGATAGATTTTATATTATTAGATTTGAGGATATTGCATCTTGCTTTATGTTGTTTTGAAAGACACTATGAGCTCAGATTTCTTTATTAACATTATCATCTGAGGCAGAATTTATGATTGCCACATTTTGTCCAAATGCTGCTTTTAAATTTTTTTTCAGTTTCTTTTTGCATAAACTAATTAAGTTACACATCTTTGGTCTGTTAATCTAAGTGTACCTTTGTACACTTATAAATCCAACCCTAGGGAATATGGTCATTATTGTATCTGGTTTAGATATGACAAACTAGAAGAGCGCAGCCCAGTAGAAGAGGACACCTGGCTTTCTGCTGTGGTCTGTCAGGATCTTCATTCTGGTGATTTCCACTCTGGAGCATAGACAGAGATTATATCGTCCATCTGTTCATAGTGATTACTAGGTGGTACAGTGCTAGCTCTCTGGCTGGTTGTCTAAGTCTTACATGCATTTTATAGGATATGGTCTATAAACCCCAAACAGCACCAATCAATATGAATTTTCTTTCCTTTTCCCCATATTCCCATTGATATCAAGAGCCTAAGTAGTACATGTGGAACTTGTTCTCCCATTTCCCAGCAATTGGAAATATTGCCAGTATAGCTTGAAAGACTAACAAAAATACACAGATTTTGAGTCACGCTATCTTTGAGTTTCAATTTGATTTTCATCCATATAAAGTGAGAATAGTATTCAGTGATTCAATGGAGTTACTATGATACAAAAAGATGTGAGATCAGGAATCACTGTTCATTCAACCAATCATTATATGTGTACATAGGCACTATTTAAAAATAATTTATTTATTCTTTCCTGTAAAACACTTTAATAACAAACTTCTATGAAGTGACATTTGTGCATTATGAGTTATGTCCAATGATTTCCACAGGTAGATGCTTAGCTGTTTCTTTTCTGCTGCTTGGAGATTTGGAGTGTATTAACTTTACGAACATCATGGAAAAATTATTGCTTTTTAGAGGGATTATTCAATTACCCACTTCAGGCAAAATGCAATAAATCTTATGTTACGCTAAAACCAAGCATTAATCAGCAGACCTTGTGAGCATGACGACTCTGTTCTTCTGAATGTCCAGCAGGCTTAAGACAATATTCCTTGTCTTCATTTCATTGCTCAGAGGTACAAGTAATCAATTCTTATTATTCTGCAGCATTTTTTACTTACTAACCTCTGTCTTCATCTTCTGAATTTGCTGTAACCCCTAGTTATCCTTATACATTTTGATTGTAGGTTGAGTTCTGTTCCCTTTTTAAGCGAGTTCTGTCTGAACATACAGACAGAGGTAAAGTATTACCTATTTTCCCCTTAACTCTTATACTTTGAAAATGTTTAGGAGCCATTGTCAATATTTTTTTAAAATGTTGTTCTCTGTTTGAATATTCTGTTTTCACTAGTGGCAAAAGTTTATGAAACTCAACTTTGGTACTTTTCACTAATCATAAGAACCAGGTAAAAAGCTGCTATTTGTTAAGTTTTTACTTAGAAACATTTTCAACTTAACTATTAATCACAAAACACAGTTCCTTATCATTTATGGTTTGCTTGTTAATGCACGGACAATGTATTCTGTCTAGAAAGTGAGAATGAAATATTTAGAAAGGCAAGAATAAGAAAACTCCTTTCTAAACTAAGAACACCTTCGTGTGAGGTTTTTTTCGCATTCATATTTTAATGTATTTTGCACAGCTAAGAACATTGCTGGCAGTTATACTGAAATGCCTTGTTCCTCCTCAGCGTCTGTGTGGTGAAGAATTGCTTGCAAAGTCAGTGCAAGCAACTTTTTGTTTATTTGTATTGGTTATCTTACAGACTGGAAAGATCCTATTACGTTATATCATTGCACTCTGATGAATGTCAACAGTAATAAGAAGCTAAGAAAATATTTTTCAACGATGTAAGGGAGAGCCTTCTGGGTGATGAGAAAATAGAAATATTCACGCTGCAAGAAGAAATTAGGGCGTATTTCCTTGATTAATATATCTTTTCTTGGTCTTGTAGTCCAGGCACTTTTATTCGCTTTTCAGTAGATGGTGCCAGAGTCAAAGTAACCTCTCTTCACTTCTATATAGAATGAATAGAATAGAATTCTGCTAATAAAAAGACTATTTTTATGTTTGCCAGTGGTGTTAAAATCTAATTTCAAAATACTATAAAAATGCTGTTAGTGGATATAGAAAGCTCTTTTGGTGATTTCAAGATACTTGGTTTCATGTTCAAACCCTTGATAGAAGCTAAGCTTAGAAAACAAAGAGCTGGTATGTCACAATTTAGGAATAAGCTGGTACTGAATCTGCTTTACCTGATAACTCCAGATTTTACATGGGAGAGCAGTGCTGCTGGATAAAAAATGATAAAAATGAAACTGGCTGCGAAACAAAACTTCACAGGGAGATAACGCTCCCAAAGCCTCCTTAACTTTGAACATCTCACAGTATTCTTGTGGCAACTAGTAATATTTATTATTTCTAACATTCATGCATCTTTCTTCTGGTTTGTTGAAACATTTCTCTGCCTTGGAAGACGAAAGACGATTAGCAGCTCCGTTTATTGAGGTAAAGATTGGAAGTCCTCTAATGAGCGAAAAAAGCTGAGGTCTTTCTATTTGATGTTTACATTTTACTCAAAAAAATGGTAGCTATTAAATATGCAAAACAATGGAGTATTTTATTTCCCAATTCACAAAAATATGTGAAATTTGGAATCACGCTTTTTGAAAATAGTATGTGAGGGTTAAAAAGAATAGGAAAGATAGAAATTTCAATATAAGAAAACAGGACATTTGAAAACTGGAACATAACACACTTAGAGGCTTAAGGTGAGAATTGAGAACAATGAATAGCATTAGTCAAAGTCATGTCCCCGAAGCATTGCTATGGATTTCCAAAATAAGTTCTTCAACTAATTTGGTAATTTTTTAATTTAAGGGGAAAAAAGCCAAAAAATAGAAAACTATGTTTTTGTCGGGAATCCCACAATATAAGATGTAGGAAACATTTAAACATGGCATTTCTTTACCTAAGTTTGTCCTCCAGTCTTCTCAACAGATGCTGGTCCCTGTGGGTTCTGGAGCTGCCCAGATCTGTCTTAGGGCAGATCTTTTAAACTCACCTGCTAGCTTGCTTCTGGCTTTTCTTGGCTCTTGGGACATCTGGGGTCCTCAGGACAAGGCCTCCAGTTGAGGGCCCCTGAAATGGCATCCCAAAGGCTGGAGCCAAGCCCAGTTCCTCCAGAAGAAATAAATACCCACCTGTGAGAAATTTCATTTTCAGGGAAATGAGTAATCTCTCAGAGATATCCTCTGGCATAGTTTCTAACCACCTCTCTTTGGAAACATTCCTACAAATACAGTCTACTACTATGAACATCCTGCTCTTCATCCATGTGTTGTCTTTGCTCCTGGTCTAATTTTGGAATTTCTTTTGATATTTATTTGCTTCTGTCCTTAGACAACATACAGCTCAGCATTCCAGCTCACTCTGTATTAGAGTGAAGATCCCAACCAGATCTGCAGGTCTGGATGCGGCAGTACAGATACAACAGTTCTCATTGAGCTTGTCTTGCTGCCATTGCATCCAGATGACAATCATCCGTTTGCTCTGGTAAAAGCAAGTTTCAACTTGTTTGATTCTGTTTGATAGCTACGTTAAGGCAAAAGGATTTTTTTAAACTATAAAACCAATTGAGGGAAGATCAAATAGCTACCTAGGCTTTTTTTCTACATGAGAAGGTCAGTACTTCTTTTGTGGAGGAGTATAAACATTTTTAGCACTCATTTGGCTGCCAGGCTTTTCTCAGAGGGAGAGAATACAGTGTGCTGGCTAGGTCAACAACATCACTTCAACATGTTGGCTTTCTGCTGTGCTTGTGATTACTGATTGTTTATTTGTATAACCTTGGTTTGTATCTGTAAGGCTGCAAACTTCTGCTTTCCAATATTTGGGCTGAGTTAATGTAAGGCAGGACAAGCAGATGAAGACCTTCAAACTTGCTACATCTTCAATCCTGTTTACCCATCCTGGCAGCACAGCTGTGCTATCAAGTATTCTTTCAGTGTAGTAGCCGCAACTCCAGTGATGTTTGCTCTACAGTGTCTCATCTGTCATCTCTGTGATCTTCCATTCTTTGCAGGACATTCAGAGGGAAGGAAGAACAATGTCTCCTGCATACATGTAAAGCATTGCACAACGTAATACCAAGACAATTTAAAAAAATCATACAAATATTTCTTTACTGGCAGGCTCCAGAGTCAATGACAGTCCAATTTATACAGAAAGGAAATCCCTCCACATTACACTGTAATCATTTCAGAGACTCCAAAATGTTGCCATATTCTGGTGCTACATACTGCCTTCAGGATGGGACAAAGGGATTTATGGATTACTGGCTACGGTCCAATTTTTATCTAGAATGGGTGACATTCTTTTGTTATCCACTTTGAAATACAATTAAGTGACTGGCCTAGCTTATTATACATTGTGATTGAAATTTCAGTCTGGGAATTGACTAACAAAATGGGTGACTCAGACGGTATTCTGACAGCAGTTAACTATGTCAACCATCTTCAGCATAACTTGGGTTGTCTAGAAGATCTTATCACGTACTAACTTGAATGTGGTCCAGATTCAGCCACAATTGTATGTTGCGTGTATCTGACTCCCACTAAAAGGATTATTCAAATAGCAATCACAGCTGTTTGATTAAGTGAATTGAAGCTGTATGCATTACTGCATCTAGCCCCTGAATGTCCAAGTAAGGACTTAGAGAGGTGTATACAACTATCAGAGTTTTTTGGTATCTTTCTAGTCAGACTCTAACGCACTAAGACAATCCGTGCATCCATCCAGGCATATATGTAACTGCCTAGAAAAATATAATACTTTTAAAGTTTGGCCACAGTTACATAAGATGGCTTAGTTGGTGCCAGGTAGAACCAACTTTGTACAATAAAACACTGGTTTTGACTGATTACAGCAGCACATTTTTAAACCTTCTTGCAGTCTAGTGGAGTGTGAAAAGTAGAGTATCCTTTAATAATAATAATAAGGACTTTTTATGTACAGCTTCCTACCCTTAAATAACTCCGTACTTTGCAAACAGAAATAATAACAAGGGGAGGAAAGTGATTAATCCAAGACTGTTCATCAGCTAAGCAGCGGTTCCTGGACTAAAACTCCCTCTCCCAAATTCCCTTGAGTTACCCGCAAAGCAGTTTAGAGTCACTACTCTAGCCATAAACAGATAGATTTATAAGAATTTATAAATAGAATATCCATATGCTAATGGATATAAACCCATCAGACCATTGCTCTGTCTGAAGGGATTTGGATACAGCACTCTGTGTGATTTCTTCACATCTCTGCGTTCAGGCTGCTCTTCCATTCTTTGCAGGACGTTCAGAGGGAAGGAAGAACAATGTCTCCTGCATACGTGTAAAGCATTGCACAAAGTAATACCAAGACAATTTTAAAAAATCATACAAATATCTCTCTACTGGCAGGCTCCAGAGTCAATGACAGTCCAATTTATACAGAAAGGAAATCCCTCCACATTACACTGTAAGTTGCAATAATGAAGTAATATGGCTACTCAAGCACAGTGACAGATTAGCATAGTCAGTTCCTGAGAGCCCAGAAAAGCCTCTAACTAGAAAGGACCACCCAGCTCACTGGCTGCAGTCTCTCCAATCACAGGCAACCACTCAGGAGTTTAAACTGTAGTGAAAGGTCAACAGCCGAACCTATAATATCTCAGAGGCCTAGCAGGAAACAGCAACACAGATGACTCTGTACATTTCGTCTTATGCTGTGGCATGTGACTGGGTATTTTCTTCAAGGTTTTTTGGATAAAATTGGTTGGGCTAGATAAAAGTGACTGAAGAGCCATAATCACCTAAAGCCCCTTTAGTCTCTGCGGCTTGGAACCTTTGTGGCTGCAATACTTTAATGGAAAATATTTGATGACTGGTTAAATTTGTGGCTATTGTAAGTGAAGATAAAAGAAATATTTAATAATATGTTCCCGCTGTTGTCCAGCACATTGCTGCCTGCATGAAAGCATGTGGAGTCCTCTCTGTAGACAGTGGAGGTAACTCAGTGCAATGGGATGGGAAAGAGGGTGTCACTGGTTATAATTCAATTGTCACAGAATGCCTGAGGTTATTCTAGCAGACAGTGTGTACAGCTTCAAGATCTGAAAGGGCTTTTGGTGATTTGAAACATGCAGTTGCTAAGTGCTGGATTTGATTTGTTTGTTGGAAGCTCAGAATAAAGAGGATAACTTTAAAAGGGGTGTTAATTCCTTAGCCAGGGACAGTTGCCATCTCACCAGAGGCACATGTGTGTAGGATTAGCTCCTCTCCTAGGCTCTTGAAGCTGATCTGTAATATAAAAGAAAAATTTTGAAACAAGCAGGATCTGTACTGACCTCCCATATGAGGGGTAAGATTGGGCAGTGACCATGTGGGTGGTAGAGTGGAAGTTTCCATGAAGTATGGGTGGGAGCTTCTCTAATAATTTACATTTTTACTGGTTCCAGTTGGAGAAAGTTGGCTCACTGGCAAGGTCAACGCCCGATGCATGACTTGTTCCCGCTTGTTTGTTTATGTTTATGGATACCTAAAAATAACAACCCTTCTTAATACAGTGTGACTTCAAGTAGAACTGATATGAAGCAGACTGGGATGAAAGTGTGCAAGATGCTAATGTTACTATCAGCGTCACTGCCATGTTCATTCACTTGACACGGGTTAGGAGCTGGGTTAGGAGATACGGAACCAATATTTAAGGCAGTGTCAGAGATGGCCATGTAGGACATGCTTCTCAGGACATGTAGACAGCCCAGTGGAACAACGATTCATCTAAGAAGCAATGAGAACAGGTTCACAGCGCTGACAAATGGATGAAAAGAAGTCATGGTTTCATGAGTGTACATTGCTGCTTCGAAACCCAACATTATTTAGCTATCAGTACGAAATCTTACTGGTGGAGCACTGCTTTGAAAGATGCAATCTGCAGCTGTTCAATGTGGGCTCAATTTTCCGCACATCATAATAAAGTTATAGATGAAGCATCTTCATTTGTTATTATCCATGGTGAAAATGAAAACAAATATTTAAGGGATATATATCTCCTTATATAAGATTTGGTTTTTTAAATGGTTGTTTTCCTGTTTTCCATTTGATTCAGGCTTTCTTCTCCTTAAGTATACGTATGGACATGGTCAAACTTATTCTGACTAACTTTGAACCTATTTGAATATTACAAGTGCGAAATTGTGACCACACGTGTTATATTAACACTTTGCATAGGAGACTTGTGTGTATGTGAGAGAAAAATCAGATGCATATATGAGGTGAAAATGGAAACAGTTGAAAAAGATTGTAAAGAAATGAGGGAGACAAAATGACAAAATAATATTGTGTGTGTATGTAGTGAAATACATAATATAAATTTAGTTATCTAGACCATCATCTTCTAGTCCAGCATTTGTCAATACATCACAAAATAGCTCAAAAAATCTATTTAAAAAATAACTGAATTGCTCTTTTCGTAGAAATACTGCAGTGAAGGCTTTTAATATAGAGGCAGCAAAATGATGGTGAACTTGAGATAGACTGAGCAACATACAAATCAGACCTTAACACTATCAAAACTGTGCAAAGGTCACAAGATTTTTTCATTTTTGTTGCAAGAGAAATGAAAACTTTCTATGTAAACCAAGAAAAAGTTAACTGTATTTCACTAAATTTTGAAGAATAGATTCTATCTCTCTACCTCCTTTTGTCCATCTATTTAAACATACATGCACTTCATGCAGAAGTGATATATGTAGGAAGAAATATTCCAAATATCACATGACTACTTCTTTAGGTTGTGGGATACTTTCATACTTTTTAATTTTGAAGGTCATGTCTATCTGATGTTTTTTTACAATTATTAAACTCAATGCCTCTGAGAAATGCTCCTACGTACTCTTACAAACCCACATTCCGCACGATTTTTGCGACTCGGCTTTTGAGTGGATTTTGCTGTTTCTGCTACTATACGCATTTTGAAATGCATATAGTATCCAGAAAGCTACTGAAGTCAATTGTTCTTTCCTTTCTGCTCCTAAAAAGTTTTTTGAAGATTAGCCTTGAGCATGGCTTAAGCTACATTTTCATCACAGCATTGTTGAGTACATGCTTTGAGTGTTCCCCCACAACATAGTTGCACTCATGTTTTGCAAGCTGCCATGGAGCAAGGCTTTCGGAAGCCCTCAAAACCACCATTGCTTCATAAGACATCAGATGTTCTGTAAAACTACTGAGAAAGGAAAAAAGAGAAAATCAATTAATGTCTACAGATCAGAAAAAATAAGACTACAAAAATCAATACTTTGAGTCTAATATTTTCCTGCGCATAAACAAAAATGATTGGAAAACATGCAAACAAATGGCTTATTTATTTATTTTTTGATTTCTGAAGGGGAGGTGATATCATGGTTTTCTTTTTTCCCAAGGCTGTCAACTGGCTATCTGATTAATGATAAGCTGATCAATACTGCTCACAGGGAATGCGAACACCTTGAAAATCAGTCCTGAAATTTGCTTCAAATCGAGCAAATTGAAATGAAGACTCATTTTGAAAAATCGTTGTTATTTTAGGCTGTCTTGTGAAGATTAAAGCCTCTACAGCACTGAAAACCATGAAGATATCCACACTTGCCAAAAACATTTCAGTAGTGAGGCAGACGTAGCTGTGCCCCTAGCAGAGAGATGGACATTCCTAACAAGCACGCACTGCCCCTTTACGTGTATTTATTGAGAGGGAAATATCGAGCAGCTATCAGGCATAGACAAGGATGGCCCTTGGTCCTCTCACTTGCTTAGAGTATGGTTCTAAGCCTTAGACAAGTCGGAGGTAGCCTTCTGCAGACCCACATTTTGCTGAAAAGTCCTGGCATTTTTAAGCTTTCCAGATAAGGAATTTTAAGGAAAAGGGAGGACATGCAGAGCAAGGGCTTCCAGGCAGAAGACAGGGATAGGGATATGAATAAAAATGTCTTTCATTTTTTCCTTCTCCCTGAAATCTAGCATGAAGTGAGGGCAGTGATTGTGATAATAAAGGCAAATGATAAATGAAAGAAGGGGCACTTCAACATAATCTAGATAACAGGAAAATTTTAAATGGACAATTTAACATGAGGGTCTGCATGGAATTATTTTTCATTAAACAATCAAAGCTTGTGATAATGCAAATGAAATCCATTTTTAGCTGCAGGAAATTTTGAGAATTTCAGAGGAATAAAAAATATGAGAATAATAATATCATGATGGTAATTCACAGTAATTATAGAAAAGCATAATTGCACAACACAAGCACTAATCAAAGCTCAGAAGAGTACTTCGGCAATCATTAGGATTTCAGAGCTATTAGCATTTACCTTTGTCATCGGGCACCACACAACAAGCGTTATTAATTTCATGTCAATCTAGAGCATAATTTCCCTGATCAAATATCAGTTTATAATAACTAACCACAAAGGTTAGCTTATCTGACATTGATTTTTGTGAAGCATTTTAGAAAGAAAGCTTTACTGGTGATTGCTTTGGAAGTAGCAATATTGTCCTTGAACTTAGGTTATTTCTCAAGGTTTGTGGGCTATCCTGTATGTGTACAAATTCCATCAATTTACTTGCATCTGCTGGCCTAAAAAGGCTTCAGAGCATTATCCATGCTTTCCCTCTTGATATCTTACAGGTGTGATTTTCTGAGCTTCATACATCTGTGAGTGTGTTAATAATCAAAGTATTATTGAACTATGCACATATTTTGTGCTGCTGGGGTGCATATGTAACTCATCACTTGTGCTCACTCTAACTTCTAATCTGACGTACAGTTAGTCCTAAATTATTCTATGTATAAAATCTGTGTCATTTGTTCTTTTTCTTTTTTTTTTTTCCCCTCGCTGACCAGCTATGCTTTTGCTCAAACCTGCGCTGACTGCCTAGCATGAGGAAAAGAACTTTTTACGGTTCATACCATTCAGGGATGGAGGTGAAGATATCCAGACTTGAGTGAATCAAAGTTGAATTTAAGAAAGAAGAATATGGAGCTGGAAAACTCACAATACGCTCATGGAGAAGGTATGATCAATCATTAGGAGAAGAGCTGGTTTTCAAGAAAACTTAAGAGATAAATAAAAGCACAAGTAAACAGTTGAAACCAAGAACAAGTAGTTTGAAACTGTGGTTTGGAGAAAGGATATCCTGTAGTGAATAAAATCATGAACAACATGTTTTTTTCCTAGGTGTAGAATTGAAATTGTGAAATTAACTAAAGCACAAACAACTAAAGCATAGTTATTTATGCGAGTATTATATATAAGTATTTGGAATATGCATAACGTTCTCTTATGTTCAGTAGAAGAAAAGCTGTATTTTGTGTAATAAAAGAAACAAACAAAATCAGGTCCCTAAACATGAAATGTGACTCTCTGGGCTTTCTTGGTTCTTTTTGTAACCCTCTTTATGCATTAATTTTTTAAAAAATTAAATCTGTTGTCTAATTGACATTTACAGACTTTAAAAAATTCTATACCATATGTATAGTTTTTAAAAGGAAGGGTTGTCTATAGGAGAAGACATTCGCTGGTAAGTAAAAATATATTTCAATTTGTGGTTCGATAAAGCAAGAGACAACTTATCAACACGCAGGTGGGGTCATTTCCCAGTGTCAGTAAGTATTGAATATCTTTTCCTTTTCTCAACTGACTCACTGTCACCGTGCTTTTCTCTGGCTTGTGGCAGGATTGTTTTTCTGTTAGCAACTTATTTTTTAACACACCATTCTGACACCTTGACAGTTCATGTGCTAAATCAAACTTTACAATTACTGGCAGGCAGTTATTAGATGTATTGCACTTAATTAACTTTGCACCTAATTACAAGCAGTGCTGGCCGATTACAAAGGGCATAAATATATTAGTGCCTAGCTGTCACATCATGAAAATGGCTGTTTGAACAAGTCAAGCAAAAGCAATTACCACAGTGTGTGCATGATGAAGTGTAGCAGCGTGCAGAAAGAGGAATGAACTGTTTTACTGTTTCTAGGAATTTAATTTTGCACTTTGCATTTCAGGTGACCCAGATGAGCAAAGAGTATGATAAAAGATTTCCTTTGATTTGTATAAACACTTCAGGAGTGTTTCATGTGTGTGAAGGGAAAACAAAAGTTGCATGGTAAGAGCTGACTTGTTAGATACCCACCCTGTATATCTGTAGATGATAAAGTATGAGGATTCCAGCATTAAGGAAGAAAAGTGGTCTAACATGAGTTATATTCTACAGATCGTAAGCAAAACTTGTGATTCAGAATGACACTGTGCAACTGTTACTTATACAGTAGTTGCCAAAATGAGAAGGAAAGCAGAATTTGGTCTCATCTGTAGAGGGATAAGTTGTAAAGAACAAATGTTAGCACTCAGCTGGCATTCTGTGGAAATCTGTCTTGCGTTAGCACAGGAAGAAAACACCTCTGCTGGAAAAGTAAGCAAGATGTTCAGAGGAATTTTTAAAATTTCGTAAGTGGCTTTGTTAACAGAGTCTATATGAGAGAGATGTTTCCTTCTGTATCAAGTATCTCTTTTAACCACCACATGCTCTCTTTTGCATAGGAAAATATAGCATGTTACAGGTGGCTTAACTAACTGTTGTTGCACATATAGCTATAGAGGGATGTTGTCTTCATTTTACAAGAATCCTGGCTGAGGAGAAAAACTGAGAATTATTAAATATCATAATTGTTTTCATTGCTTAAAGATTTCCTTTTTCTGCTTAGCAGCAGAATAGCTCCTGAATTAGCAATGCTTTGCAACAAAACTAAACAAAATGTTTGTTTTCCTTTTCAACAAAACTTAGTCCCACACTTAATTAATTATTCAGCGATGCATAGACAAACCAACTTAAGCCCAGGCATAGGAATTTCATGGTCAATAGACTGTACCATTTGCTTTGTAAAAGATTATTTAATGCCTTGTACAAAACAGTACTGAGGTCACATGAACCAGTTTCATATATATTGGCCAAAAAAGGTCACTAGAACTTGACTTCGCTTGAGGCAAAAGGAAAGAAACAGAGGGAGTCACAATGTGGTGCTAAATTAGTGGCTGTAGGGCTTGTATGCTGTTGTTATTTACAAGCTCTGAATAGAGAGAACTGTGAGGATGTATGTAAACCTTTCCCAGCCCAGAACAGCCATTCATTGTTACTCACTTCTAAATAGGCTGCCTGTGTTGTTTCTGATAACTCATGGAAAAAGTAGGTGGCCTTTAACAAAAGTTTTGGATGCCTTTGCAATTGTGCTTGCATGAAAAAGTCAGTTGACTCCTTTGTGTGCAACAACATAAAGTAGAAAGTGGGGAGAGAATGTGTTTTCTAATACAACATTACATCACTGCTGAAAATATTGCTCAATGTATTAGGACCTTGGGTGGCCAGCAATTTTTACCCTGTATAAAATTAGAGACATTGCTGTAGAAAAATAAATCTGTGCAGGAAAGTGTCCTGATGGAATGATCTGGGGGAAACAAGCACTGTCATTCAAGTAGCTTGTGCAAGAGATTTTGGCTCTTTAGCCACTCCTTATTAGAAGAACCAGGAGCTCAGCCCAAGAGAGATGTTAAATCAGTCAAGGGTTCATGTAAAGCTCTATGATTCCAGTTTTCCAGGGCAAAATATATGCTACTAAGCTTTTCACTGATGAGGAACTGCAGGGTGCAAGGACTTAATGTCAAATAATTTAGACTGGACTCTTGCAACACACAAAGTGAGTTATGTTCAACACAAAGTGTGTTAAAATGTTACTTACTTAATTGAGTGCACTGGAACCAACAAATAATCTATGAATAATGTTTAAAAGATAAAAGTAAATCTAAAACTCCATACATTTGAGGAAAATCAAATAAAACAGCAATGAGAAGTTATTCTAGCAGAATATGTCTGTATCTTATGTGCTTGAATTTTTTTCTGATATAAATGGTCATAGAATCATAGAATCATTTAGGTTGGAAAAGACCCTTAAGATCATGGAGTCCATCCGTAAACCTAACACTGCCAAGTCCACCACTAAACCATGTCCCTAAGCGCCATGTCTACGTGTCTTTTAAATACCTCCAGGGAAGGTGACTTGTCCTTGCTACATGGTTGCTGCTTTGATCCAATTGCTAGTAGTTAAAATACTCAATCTGAATAGTCAGTTTTTATAGATAGATATATACACACACACACACACACACACACACACACACAGAGATACATGCTTTCTGTTGTATCATAAACCTGTGGTGAGGGGAATGAGGGTATATGCAAAAATACACATCACCATTTCTCAATTTTGAAATAGGATATCACAAGGTTTTTGTGCAGCAGCCTTGTCCGGAGCAGGACGGCAGGGATTTCTGTGCATACAGGGCCAAGAGACTGCTAGCTGGCTAGTGTGCAAGTGAGTCGGGTCCACTGCCTCTCGGCTGCTTCCTGCTGGACGGGCTGTGGGCTTTGGTGAGAGGCACTGCTCGGTAGGGCCAGGAGCCATGGCCCTGCAGGGCACAAGAATCTGACTTCTCCTCAGGACTTTCAGGGACTCAGCAAGAGCTTGAAGTCCTGCCTCTGAGAGGACGGACGCTCCAGTCATTCAGCACACTGCTGGTATCTAGTGCCAGGGGCTCCCATTCTCCTCACTTGAAGCATGGCCATTGTATTAAGCACGTGGCAACAACAGTTGCCCTATTTTATTCCTTGCCCCCTTGAGAATACTGGAGAAAAGGCTGGGAAGTTGACTATGGCAGCTATTTTGCCCACTTGCATAATATTTCACTAGCCACTGTGGAGTCCTCAGCTCTTCCATATTTGTCATATTTGTACTAATGGAACATTGACAGAAGACTGAGCTGGTTATTTGTTCTTTTTGTTCTGTAGATGAGACATTTCTCAGCCCTGACTTCTGAAGACTTAAAGCCTTAGTGTGCTCCTAAGACACAGAGCTTTCTAAGATCCAAGGATGTCATCTTACCTGTCATCTTTTACCCTATTTTGGAAGCATCTAAAGAAAAACTGGAAACTACAGTGATATATGAAGAATTGACAGGTATGTAAAAGCCCTCTGTTAGATTTTCCATCCAACTCTGCTTTGTTCATGGAACTGCCGACTTTATCGTTTGACTTTTACACTCTGTTGTAATGACTCTTTCCATCTGAGTGCATCGTACTATAGGAAGCTAATTGACTTTGACTTCTCTGCTTCTGTTCCCAGTGGGATAATGCCAGTTGTAATTCTTTTATTGATTGTTTAGAGCAATTAGCGGAAAACAAATTTCTCCAAAGAACAGATAATTTGGTTTTGTTGCTCTCTACCATTAAAGCTAAACAATTTGTTATCTGAAAAAAAATTAATAGGAAACACATGCCATCTGTTTATTAGCTGAAGAGAGACAGGTTACCTCATCATTAATGTCATCGGTAATTAGCGCTCTTGTGCTGCCACCATCTGCACCAGTGCCTGGCAATCTGTCAGCAGCTTCAAATGCCAGGACTGATTGTGTTTATCTGTGCCAAACAATGGGCAGACCGTATGTGATCCTGAAATTTGTAAACAGTAGTTGGCTAATGTAATTTAACTAGGCAGTTTTGTTATATGTGTGACTGCTACCCTGGGAAGGACATGAGACTTGAAACCTCTGGGGCAACTCCCAGTCATTGGGTCACCAGCACCAGGCTCAGAATGCCACTCTCAATTAATCAGGTTTCTGATGGTCACAACTGGTTTTTGTTTCCATTCGGGACGAGGTCTGGAAAGGTGCTGCGATCAGAGTAATAGGACCTGTGCTCACATTCCATCAGCATCACTGCCCTTACACGATAACCGGCAGATAAACCCTGACATGTCTCACAGAGGCCTTGTTAATTGGATAGGCTTCTTAGTTGCTATATAGTAGGTAACTTCTTGTTCTACTCCAGATTGAAAAGAATGGATTTTATTTTACACGGGGTAAAGTTTCTTCAAATTAAAAATAAGCCAGGGAAAAAGGAAGTAGTTCTGTAATATATAGGCACTAATCTTAGTGTTTTACTAACTTTTTGTTCTGTTGATCTAAAAAATACACCAGATTTGAGCTTGATTTTGTTGTTTTATTTTGAGAAGAAAAAGATCTGAAAATTCTGACTGCCTAATAAAATAGCTTCCAAGGGTCGGAGACTCTTGAGATCCTACACGCAGGGATTTGAAGGCTTACGTAAGAATACATTTGTAGTGGTGGAGAGCTGTCTGCTATGCTTAAATTTGCGTCATAGTTACTATAAAGTAAATGATTATACATGTAAGTGGTTAGTGAGTTACTTGTTTGGTAATTTTTCATTGGTACTCTCCTGGTCTATGCATTCAGTCATGTGAATAATATATACAAGTACAAGTGGAAGTTAAATGCTTTCTTTGGCACACGGTTTTGAAGCCTACATAAAGATGTATTACTTCAGGTATCCTATCATGGTATATTACGATTAGTGAATATCTATTTATAGTGCTATTGCTAATACCTGGACATTTTCCTCTCCGGGGCTACTGGAGCAGAAAGCTATTAAAAATGCGAGGTCCCACTGGCATTGTAGAAAAATCCATTTCATAGTTGTACGGTAGCATACAGTTTCCAAGGGACTGCTAGATGTTAGTGTTTGATGCATGAAGCCTAAGTACGTTCAGGGAGTAACCTCTTTTTCTGATGTGAGAACATGGAGTTGCCATTGAAAACTCTGAATCTCAGTCAAAGGTGAGAGGAATCATGAATTTCAGAGAGTCCATTATAATGCATTTCTAAAGATCTGGTGTTAGCAAGAGGTGCAGTTGGATTAGTTGGTCTCTTAAAACTGGATTAGGAATAGATCATTAGAGGCAATAGCAAAATCGGGAGGAGTATGAAGCGTACTAAGAAAGCTATAATGTCTCAATATATTAAGTCCCTCTTGTGGGAAAGGGTCTGCGTGTGTATATATATATGTATGTATGTATAGATATATAATTTGGAAGCTGAATAACGTAAGGAAGGCAATATTGTAATGAACAAGAAAGTAGGAGTATTTTATGGCTTAATATTGTAAAATGTTTATTTACAAAAGGTAGTTTGCACTTGCGGACTGATCCAAAGCAACTTGAATTGAAATACTCATTTGGGTTTCAATAGGTTTTAGGCCCAGCCCATCTTTTCCAATGTTTATTGGGTAAATTTACTGCATGCAAATTTCCATAGAATTTGCTGCCTTCAGATACCATAAGAAATAGTCTGTCCTAAGGAGTGTACACTAAAGACAGAATAAATATGGCATGAAAAAATTGAGTATTTAATATCCAATAGGAATAGCAATATGGTTTATAAGAATCTTTTGTTCTTCCATTTACTTTTGTGTCATTTCAGTAATTTTTTTATGTGGTGTGCCAATTTGCATATTACAGAATATAATTTTACAGATACATATCTGTTTATCCTGAGGTAACAGCGGATTGATACAGAAAACAAAGTCATTTTAGCTTTGGGATTAGAGAAGGAAAAAGAAGTTTTAATAGCAGTGTAGGGATGTTCTAGAATTTAATTGTAACCCCTCCGCCACTTTTCTACATGTAAAGTGGAAAAACATTACAGATACTGAAATTAAACATGATGCCAACACTGTAAATCCAGTGTAAGGGTTTATTGTATCACTGAGCTCTTTAAAAAGTTAACATTCCTTGGCTTCGTTTAGAAGCATTAACTAATTCCAGGTGAGTCACCTCAGACAACAAAGCCCACTGTTGGTAGACATCCATCACACAGAGCATGAGGTAACAATTCTCCAGGGGCATTTGTAGATTTAAGAATATTTTGTTATGGTGTGGTGACTAACATTCCTTTCTTTCTCATTAGTTTATACTGTAGTCTATTATATAAGAATTAATTTCTGTTAACTTCTACATTCAGTTAATGTACACACATCATTTAATGAACATAATATACCTTAAAATCTTAAATTATAGCCTTTCTGCCCCCCAGGTAGACTGTCAGACATGGTGGTATAAATTAACATGTAATGCTGCAAAGCTAACAAATTCCATTTAGCCAAGAGGACTGAAAGCAGCTCCCAGAGGCAGGGCTGGACCACTGAAATCAATGGAAAGACTTACACTGACTTCATTAATTGCTAAAATAAGGGTGGATGTGGAAGACAAAGATCTATGGAGAAGAAATTAAGGAGGCAGGTTATATTTCTCCATTAGCAGTGGAAGTTCTTCTTGGAGATAAGTAAGTGTTCAGTCGCAGGTTGCCTAAATAACTATTCTAAGGTATTTCTAAGTGGCTCTTCGCATTATCAGTATGATTTAGCTGTTTTCAGGTATAAGATTCATCCATTGTTTTTACTTGAGCTAAAGAGGAAAGCTTAGTGTTGTCATTATCATCACAAGCGATGGGAGTCATGATCGGAAATGCAGGTGGCTAAAGTCGTCTCAGATGCTCACAAGTATCCTGCCTGGCCTACGAGGGCCATGTCAGAATTGTGCTACCTGGCAGAAGTGATGATGACGGGAAATGAGCAGTCCCTTTAGACCTTACTCTCTGCTGTCCTTTTTATGTTACTTGCACTATAATGCCGCTGTTACGGAAAGATCAGGAAGAAAGGGAATTTAAATTAAAGAAGCAACATTTAAAAAAACCCCAAACAAACAGAAGGAATCAAGACTGAAAATGGGGAATATAGAACTCAGCTCTAATCCCAGAAATTAAGTGATTTCTGTTTGCAGACTAGCATTCATTATGCTGAAGTCAACTACTTCTGTTGCTTAGGTCTTTTATTAATTGGTCACATGGCAGCTGTGAAAAGGCCAACGTTTTGTTTTAGCCAAAATGCATTCACAAGATAAAACTGAGTTCACTTTTTTTTAAATTCTTGTAAAGCAGAATATTATGCCTCTGATATTGAATCTTTTCCTTTTCACTCAGGCTGAATTTTTGTATATTATTTTTCAAAACACTTACTGACTTGGGATAGAAGAAACTAAGCAACCCATGATATAATTTTTCATTTAGAAAAATATGATGTAATCGTATAAGATGATTATAAATGGTTTCTTGATTGTAAATAATATACATACAGACAATGGATAATTAATTGCAGGCAAAGATCAATTAAGAAAGGTCATCTTAAATGTGTCTTATTTTATTGCCTCTATGATTATCACTGGTCAAATGTAATTACATGCTTGTCAAATTGCAGCTCTGGAAAGATGGGTTAAATGTCACTGTAAATTGCAGGTTTTAAAAAAAGTAATTAATATATATTTCTTGACTATTTGTAGGGGTTTTTGTTTTTGTCTGATGATACAACCAAAGTTTAAAGCGATCAGAGCTGACTCAAAACACACTCAAAATACCCATTTAATTTTAATAAGACCTGGACCTAACTGTAGGAGCGTAAATTTCTTAGCCCAGTATATGAAAGCTGGCAGCTGGCAGAGTCTTAAGTAGATGCCATGGCAAAGTAAAATTTAATAACAAAAGTACTACTGCTTCTGACAAATGAGCAAACTTCACTGTGTGCTCCTAGTAACTATGAGAGCTTCATTATAGGCAGAAAAATCTGGGATCTAACTGTTAATATCTATATTAATGGCTTCTTGCATGAGCAAAATAGGAATTTGGGCCTTTTTTAAATTATCTCTCTTTGTGATAATCTAGTTAGGTTGTTGCAAGAAGGATATTTTACTAGCTGCGCTTAATTTCTGATTATGCACTAATATTCGGCCTCAATGTAATGATCTGCTACTGAATTTCACTTCCAAAGTACAGCAGGTATGTGTATATATGTGGTTGTGTACTAATAATTTTCCTGATTATCAGTCAGAATTTGCCAATGATGGAAGAAAATTTTCAGACCTTTCTCATTCTCTTTATGGTGGGACAACTTCATGCAGGTTTTGGCATGCTTCACTGCTCTAAGAACATAGCACTTCTGAATTTTCAGGTGATTTATTTTGAATTTCAACCCCCTCCTCCTTTGCTCTATGGATGTTGTGCAGTACAGCCAGAGCCAAGAGGAATGTAAAGCTGTAATTTTGTTGAAGTATTGCAGTGACGTGAACACACTCCTCAAGAGTCCCATCCTTGGTAACATATTATTTGAATTTTGCTTTAGAGAATGTAGCAGGATGGGCAATATCCTGTCTTTGTGAGTGTGAATGCACAAGCACATGATCAGAATCATCACACCACCAGATGTTAAGAGGAATATCTGTAGGCAGCAGGTTTACTTGCCAGGTTTCAAGGTATCAGAGCATTTGGGAATCATTTTAGTTGACAGACTCTCTCTGACTAATTCTGGATGTGTTCCCTCACCATTATAGATATGAGATCAAGCATCCTGCATGATCTATGAGTGGAGAGCTCTTGACAAAAAAATTAGGCAATATTCATAATAGTGAACACCAACTCCAAACTTTTTAGCCTCTTTATTTTTCTCCCACCTTCCCCTCTGCCCTTCACAGCTTTTCTTCATTCTGTGCTCTTGTTGGATACATCTTCTTCAGATTTATTGTATCAGCAGTCAAGTTTTGAGATTCTTTTGAGACATGCTGGCACTGGCATTTTCAATCTGTAAAGCTGTCCAGAACACTTCAACATAACCTTCTTCTGGCAGTGCTGTGAGCAGTGCATCAGTGGTGGGTATCAGATCTGAGCTAATGCAGGTCAGATTTCATGGTGCCTGCTGATATTTATGGGGATGGAAAAAATAAAACAGATTTGCCTAGAATGTTGTAGCCTATTTCAAATGCAAGTAAAGGGGTCATGAATCTGAATCCCTCATCTATCATAACTGCCGGAGGTAGAGCGTAGCTGGGACAAAGCCAACCCCATGCATCATAGCTAAGCTGTGAGCTAAGGAAAAGAGGTTTAGTAAGAACGATCATTGATAGAAATCCACTGAAGTGAGTAGAGGTGTATTTGCCTACTGATGCAATCCTACTGCAAGCTTACTTTTCACCTCCTTTGACCACAGAGTGTGAAGCTTCACTCTCTTTCTCCCCTTCATATCACGAAGCATCTCATGTTGAAGAGGGAACACAAGTTACACCCCACACCAAAGAAGAAAACATCTAGAAAAAATGTACTACAACTTCTTTCAACCTCTTTTCAGCTGGGAAAGGTTGGCTGACAGGGATATTAGATGCATCCCATTGATTCTCTCACCACTGGTATTGACATGTGAGCTGAAAAAATTAGCAGGGGTTTTTTACTTTTTTTTAAATGTTTGGATCGTGACAAACAATTTGATTTTGGGTACAGATCACTCTTTAGTAAATGTAGCCACACCTAAAATACACTTCTTTGGTGTGAATCAGCGCTGTGTCCGGGAACCAGAATAAACTTGCCTCAGGTCCTGATGGACCTGAATTGACAACCATCAGGCACTCACTTTGTTGACATCTGTGGTAGGATAGAGAACTGCTTTTTATTTTTGCCAACTCTGTTACCTCAAATAATTAAAATTTAAAAACATCACAATCACTCCTCAGTGATAAAAGGCTTTATTTTGGCTCATATCCTTTGAGATGGAGTGAGTTTTGAACATAAACTTGTGGTGTATAGTTTTACAAGTGCAGGTCTTGGAAGATTTCACAAAATTCTTTGCACAAATATACATGCTTACTTTTGAATGTTAGACTTAAAACTCAATATGGATTATTTTCAGTTATGAATCTGAGCTTTGAGAATGCTTTTTTGGGGGGGTTAATCCGATATAGGAAAAGAGGATAACTTTTCCAATCTAGATGTATAGATTGCATATGCAAACAGGAACGGAAATTGCCTACAGAGCCTTCATGCTTCAAGTGCATTGTGTGATTATTTTTATATTCAGCCATGAACACATTCTGTGGTAATATTCCACTCCTTTAGTTTTACAGTATCAAATGAAGACTGAGACATTAAAAGCAGGGTGTAAGAGAAATGAAAAATGTCAGTAAAAGCAGCTGATGAAAACCTTATTAAAAAGCTATGCATGTCAGGCTGTGTTCCTTCTGTAATGTATATGTTTGTAATAACAGCTCTGAATTCTGCAGGGACCTATAAGTAATGAAGAAAATTGGTCAAGCAAAAAAAGAAGTTATTGGAAACTTGAGTGCTGTTGAGTTCCATAATATGCAAACTGTACATCTGCATAAAATAAACCTGTGCCCTGCTGATAGCTTTTATATTGTTCCCCTTGTATATATCAATTTGTTTGCTGGGTTGAGTTTACTCCAGTAAATGTTTTATGGTGAGAATTATGTTGCCAATTTCCATAAGTAGTCAACATTCATTGTCAATTTAATATCAATAACAAGGCAAAATGTAAAACTGGACAGGACAGACAGTGTCTCCAAGGAGAAAGTTGCCCTCTTACCTAGAATGGAAAGCTTCTGGTATTAATATATCTTTCCCAGTTGAGGAACAGAATAACGAGGGGAGAGAAAAGAATGATCAAAGCAAATATTCCGGGAAGGAAGCTACAGTATGTAATCAAGTCAAAGAACACCAATATGAAGACTCAGGCTGTACAAAAGACAAAAAGAAGGAAAACAAAAACAATGACAAACTGTAGTGAAGGGAAACTACTTCTTTGCCTAGAAAGACAGAAACTAAAGAGGCAGGAATAGAGTCTGAAATTGGAAAAGAAACAAAACCTATTGACTTGGAGCAAAAGTTGCACAAAAGGTGTAATGTACCAGAGTACCAAAAATTATGTTTGAAACTCTTAGAGGAATGTGAATGAATAGTAAAAGGAAAAACCTTGTGCTCAGCAAGGTTTTGAAATGGGACAACCGTGTCTTACCAGGAAAGCATTAGGCTCGCTCTTGGTTTCTTTCGTGGTTCTACTCTGTCAGAAAAAGGTTGTTGATCTGAGGGAGCTGCCTTGAGTAAACCTGATGATAGCAGGCTGGTGGAAATTATGAAGCTAGAGAAGTGAAAGGAAGCGAAAAGTTCAGTATTTCCTTGCTGATGGAATATGGAATAGTAAAAGGCAGGAGGGAAGGGTGATGTAGGAGAGTTAATAGATTACAAAGATGGTGGTCTATTGGAGGAAGTAGCGTTCATTCCTCTAGATGGGTTGCTTGGCAGGGTGAATGCAATGCCTGTCAGATGCCTGTAAATGTCGTCTTGAACTGCAGTCCTGGACTTCAGCCACGCACTTTTAGTAAATACTTTTTGAAAACATGGTGTTACAGGATCTGCCTCCACAGAACTCACTTTGCAATAAGTAGACTTTATAGGGCATACTCTGGGGGAAGAAGATGATTTATGTACTCAATAATCTTTCCTCTTCTGCCCTGTGGAGAAATCTTCAGACTGGCCAGCAGGCCCAGAATTAAGGAGGGTGCTAGGCTGCTGCTGGAGAGATGAATTTATACTTGAGTACTGGAATTTCTTTCCAGTCCTACCATCATCAATATCAGCTATTTGTTTGTTTCTTAACCCATGCAAGTACTTCTTTAATGTTAGAGTTGAGAATTAATACCTACATCCCTTTCGAAACATGAACAGGTTTTACAGAAAATGATACATTAGCAAATCAGAACGATTTTTAATTCAGTATTAACTATAAACTTGAAAACAGATGTAACTAAGGTCTTCCTGTGGTTACTGGAGATAGCCAGGACAGCTCCATTCCATTTATCTTATGGTGTCAAAATCCTCTTTGCGCCTTACAGTGTGAGTTGGAGCTCAAGTCTTTGTACAGGCTGAATGGTTTATGAAAGACAGGTTCACTGTGAATTCCCAGGAAAAAACAGAACTGCTTGTATGAGTGCTTTTCCTCAGGTTTGTTCAAGTATTAAGTCAAAAACTACAATCTGTTTGGCTTCAAGATGAGGAGAAGCAACATTTATACAACTATGCCCAAGTACATGACACAAAATGCAGGTATACTGTTTATTTTCTGGTCTCCATAAAGAAAAATATCAAATGAACAAGTCTATTCTTCAGTGTGACAGGAAATTCTCAGTGTAATTCCATTTAAAATTCAAGTGTCTTCTGTTCTTAAATATTAGTTTGACAGATAAGACAAATAAGAAATCTTAAAGTTGGTAAATACTAAACGGCGAAACGTGGCCATATCCCTGAAAACTTTGCAACTGACTTTCAGAGTACAGAGCTACTTATGTTACTGTGGATATTGCCAGCTGTATCTCCAAACTACTGAGCTGCTTTATTTTCAGATGTAGCTGTGTAAGTATAAACTTATTTCCACTGGATAAAGTCCTTGAAAGAAATCACCCAGAAAACACCAAAGACCATTGAAAAAAGAAACACTTTAAGTTGCTCCAACTGAAAGAATATTGGCTTAAATATGCTCTACGCAGGCACCATTATTTGAACACAGGTTTTATTGCACAATAGAGCTGATAGCAATGATACATCTTCCCGCTAAACTTGTCACTTCTCCAGATAGCAATACTTAAGTAGGCAAAGTATGTCACATTTTATGGCTAGGAGAATGCCCAGGACACTAAGTCAATCTCTTTCAATTTGGTGTCTCGCATCAGTGAACTAAATGCTGATTTAGCAGCTGCCACAAACTCCACTGCACATCATCTGAAGATACGATGTCCTAGAGATCATGCTAGGGTGGTACATCAAAATAATGGGAACTGGACACAGTAGGCAAGTAGAGTATGCTTCACACAATAGCATTAATTGATTTGTCCATAAAGGACAAGAATAAATAAAAGCCATTAAGTTGCATCTGTGCATGGTATCAGGGTACATGCCACAATTGTAAACTGTGAAAATTAAGTCTTTTTTTCCTTTATTTATTCTACTCGTCTCAGGGTTAATCAGCTGTAGCACCAAACTAACTCCTTTCGGTCTTGCACAAAAGCCTATAATATATCACAGAATTAGGATCACAGGTGGCTTGTTGTCAGTGAGGCAAGAAGTTCAGCTTAAGAAAGTATGACATAGAGGTTTATTTTGTATTCCCTTAACAACTGTATAGTATGCAGAAACATGCAAACGGTTGAGTTCAAATGGCTGTTAACATTCTTCTTCTTATTGAGTGCTGATATAATAAGGAAGTAATGCCATAAAAGTTCATAATAAAAAGGTACATTACATTCTCGTGATAGTAGAGTTTTAATCTGTTAGCCACAAAAGCATTGGGATGGGAGACTAGAGAACAGTTTAAATGGATAGTAGTCCAGGTACAGCCAGAGGAAAAGTACACTTTAAAATAGAGATTTTCAAATTTTTTTTTGAACAAACAGAGCGTGCTCAGCCTGAACCACATTCTTAAAACCCATGACACACAGTATGAGGTGAACATATAGCTTAATGTTTTTCAGCAGACCAGTTAAAGATGATTGACCAGGCTGAGACATAGGTCAGTTGTCCCTGAAACACAATTTGGGAATGAATACCTAAAAATACCTACTCTGCTATTAGTCTGTTTTTTTGTCTATAGCCCATGTCAAACTCCTCTCTTAAATTTGAGTTAATTTTTAATGAATTTTAATGCATTTTTTCCCTGTAAGCCATTTTAATCTATGTTTCCCTTCACCCAGGATGGGGAAAGGCACATTATCTGTACCAAGAAGAGAAGAAATGAAAAGAAACTGAGCGCCAAATTCAACTGAAATGTAAGCAGGTGCAATTTCACTGATGTTAAGAGTGAAACCTCCTTTCCCATTTATTTAGACAATACAGCTCCGTTAAAGATTAATGCAAGAACCTGCATAGCTAGATGATTGGGCAGAGTTACCCATCCATGGTATGTCGTCTCAGGCCTGAAGTCCCATGACAACCTGTGCCTACTCCACGACTATTTAATACTCCCGTCTACTAATAATATTTCCACATAGTATTGTTTTGTTCCCATCTCCAATCCCAAATTCCTGCCTCTTTTCTACTGTCCTGATGTTATAGTTCTTCTGTACCAGTTTATCCTATTTCTTTCTCTTCTGCTCTTACCCTCTACTCCACTTCCAGCAGACATTGCTGTGTTGAATATTGTTTGTTTGTCTAGGGGGCAGAGGATGAAGAGCCTTAATTCAGTGGTGTCATATCTGATGTCTGCCAAGGCCATCTGGGAAAATTAGTGATCTTAAGGTAAAATGTGTAGTGGCACAAATGCAAGAACTTTGATGCTCTCTGCACCATGTCTCTGTAATATCTATAGTGTGTGCTGCTTTGACTTAAAGTATTTTTGGAAGTTAAATCTTCAATTTTCAGTTCCAAAAATCATAACGACTGGCAACAGATATCCAAAAGTGGCCTCAAAAGAGTAAATGTGCTTTGACATATTTCTTTGTTCTTTTAAAGTAAATGAAACAATTAGTCCAAATGAAGCACTTCATCACTGAAACCCAGTGGAATTTCTTGGCTGCTGACAAATCATGAATAATAATAAAAGAAGAGAGTGCAGAAAAGAAGGAGGGGTCATGAGTGTAGATAATCTATGGGTGACGAACAAAAGCCAATTTCAAGGACTCTTGAGCTGGGTTAACTTCTGCTGAAATGTTCAGTTTCTGTTTCAAAGTGTTCGGTAAGCCAAAAGTGTTAGAGTGGATTGCATGAGCTTCTGCAAAGTGCTTCGAGCACTCATTTTATTTCTGATTATTCTCCAGTTTCATGTAAAGCACTGTCAGCGGAGATCTTTATTTCTATTAGTAGAAAGTGTGTTCACTTGCAAATGTAGCTTGAATCATATAAGGACAAGCTGAACTTTCTACTTTTCTGCTTTCTGTTAAACCCTATTTATTTTATTTCGCAATTGTCTTGCCCATCTCCACCACATTTTTCTGTTTGCTTATCTTTTTATCCTGTCTGACTGCAGTTGCTTAGGGCACAGGCTCTGTCACTGTTGCTGTAGGTCATGCTCACTTTATCTGCAGTCTTTCACTGAACAGGGCCTTCATTCCTGAGGGATGTGACAAGGCACTACAATAACATATGAACCATATATATGTGCGTGTATGTGTGTATTGATCAGTCAGGATTTATGTGTAATCTCAGTATTATCTGATGGCACTTACACTCTTCTCACCATGGAAGAAAAATGTCTGCCTTTAAAATCCTGGGATTTGTGGAGGTGTTGAGGTAGCTGTTCAGCCTCAGAAGCGAGCAATATTTTAAGAAAGTAAGATCGATATCTTGTAGAAGAAGATGCTGAAATACAATTAAGTGGCTTTGCATCCAGAACATTTAATGAAGTAAAGAATGAAACAGGAATACCTATGTGGTCCTTCAACTCTTTCTAATTCCTAATTTAAGAGTCTATACATTTTAGGAAAGATGTTAAATCAGGTATAGTTTGATGAGATGCAGTTATTACAGATGGATTAAAAATTTATCTGACTACAAAAGAGCAGATCTCCTATTTTGCTACCGTGCATCTCAAGTAAAGGACGCAAAACAGAATTCTTCGTTCTTTCTACACGCTCTAAAACTGTGTCCCTGATGCTTAAGACTTCAACAGGGGTGCACAAGAAAGCGCCATGATTTGAAATAGGAGAAAGGGGGAAAGAGAGTGTTCAGCTGTACTTTTGTCCGTCCTTATGAGCTGATTTTGGTTTGCACAGATCAGGAGTCGTCTCAGGACAGTGTCTGCACTTGTCACCAGTTTGTATTTTAGGGGATAGTTGTGTGGGAGGGTAGCACAATGCAGCGGTTTGTAGACTCAATTACTCTGCCACTGAGCGTGCCCAAATGGTTTCAAACTTACAGAAATAGGTCAGACTATGCCAGAAAGTCCCAATATTTCAAAGGTACAAGCGTGTCATTTTTCTGTAAAGCTTCCTAAAGCTGTTTTGTTACCTATTACAAAATTATATCCTACAGTAATGCTGCATGAAGTGTCCCTAAGATCTGCCACACCAGTCACCCATCAGGTGCTGCAGGCCAAAACCACTGCTTTTGTAACTCCATGGACGTCAGAGGTTGGCATGAGGAAAGAATTTGGTCCATTTTAGCTAACTATAATACAGTGTTCTTTGCAACTTCCCAGGTGTATAATTCTCATAGCCTTCTTTCATAGAGTAAAGGAGATTAATTTTAGAAACAGTAGATTTTACAGATCCCAGGACATTTGCCCTAACCATTATTTGGCTTTGAGTAAGTAGGCTCTCTGGCTAACTTTCACTTGTGGGGAATTATGTCACAGACATATTAACAGCTATACCCCAGTTAAAATGTGTACCGCTAGGGATTGTCTTCAAGCCCAATAAGCTTGCTATTATTTCCTATCTTAAAATCTGTGGTAAGTAATAAAAATTAAAAAAACACAGAAAGAAAAAAAAGGTTGAGGTCACACTGCAGCTGCATTCTTATTGAGAATTCAGATGGAAAACACAAGCTAATCTATACAAAAATAATACCTAAAAAAGACACCTGAATAATTTTGGACATGAAAGAAAATTTAAAAAGCTCCACAGTCTCATTGGCTTTAATAATATCTTACAGTTGTAATCACCTTTCCTGGTGATGGGCAGACAGAAGGATGTTTTGTTGGAACCTGGTCCTGTTTTGAGAATTCCATAAATCCATTTTTAGTTTTATGCATACGATTAAGTCCCTTTCCGGTCATGGCCACTTCAAGGTGTGCTGTTGCGTTATCTGCTTGAAGGGTGAATGAAGACCTTGTATCTTAATTCCTACAAGAGCCACGGGTGTAACGTATTCTCAGGGGCAGGAATAGACTGTTGATTCCTGCCTTGTGGCTTTTACTAGCCAGTTAATCCTAAGGAGGTGTGTGACTGGAAACTCGTTTCTGTTATGCTTCCCTGGATGTCCTCACCGGGTGGCCTACACAATTCTGTAAACGAAGTCGTTCTTGCTTTTAAGACGACTTAGCTCATGAGGACTGAGGAAATCCTTGATGTTGCAAGTAACCGGGTCGTCCCATAATTAATTATAATTGAGCTGATCAGTATTTTGGAGCAAAATTTTAATAATTGACAATAGACTTTCTTTTTAAAGTAGGATCCCCATCAATGAAATTGATTTTAAAATGTTGAGGATATTTCTGCAATTCTTAAAGTTAAAAAAATTATTTTTGCAATTATTATGTATATTTTTTCCTGTGTTCACATTTTTCTCCTCTATAGCCATCTAGCTAATTTTGAAAATTGATTTCCCTGAGCTAAAATGGGAAGGAAATGAAAAAAAAGGGGGAAAGAAATGGAAATCTGTAAATGAAAGATTTCTTTTGAAGTGCTGAAGCAAAAAGGTGAAAGACTTGGAAATGGGGAAAGAAAACTTGAAATAAAGTGAATCACAAGCAGGAGAAACAGTGTGGAAATTATTAATGAAGTTGCTTTCCAGCTTTTCTACCATTTTGTCTCAGCAAGCCAAAATACCAAATTGTCAGCATAGTTCTAAGATGGACATTTTAGTGTCTCTTTCATAATTTCATTTCAGGACTATGGAAGAGATATTCTAATTTGTATTTAATTCTTAGACTTACACATGTGCCTTTTCCTAATAAATAGAGAATCAACTATGCACTTTATTGTTTTTTCAGCTTTCTCAGCAGGGAAGATTGGCCTCTCTACATTGGAAGACCTCTGTCTGTGGTGTGTGCATTTCAGAGCCTTCCCACCTGCTTTAGACAAGCTTGGTGAAATATATCAGTAAGTAACATGATTTTTACATTAAAAAAAAATTGTATATAGTCAGGAATAATTGAATAAATGAATTCACAGTTTAATTTGAACAAACCTATGACTAATATTAATCCAGTATTAATAGATTATTAATTCAACATTTATTAATATTTATATGCTAACAGATGAAAATGTTTCACATATGAACTAGGTACTGTTCTGTTCATAATTAAATGTTTGCCTGGGTTATATTTTAGCAGTAGAATAAAGAGTAGCTTTATGTAGAGCCAGGCTACTGATTGGAAGAACTGTGCTGTGTTAAAACAGTCTTATTCAAATCTTCCAGCTCCCACTGTGGGAAAACATTATTGTGTGCAAGAGCCATCCTACTACGTTCTCAGTATCAGCAAAGATAATAAGGTCAAATTATTTCATACGCTGCAGAATACTTTCCATGGATGCTCTTGTAATACTAAAACTTAAAAGCCCCCTAGGCAAATACTAAAACACAGTTGTGTTGTCTAAATGACACCACTGATGCAGTAGGAAGGAGAGAACACAGGGCTATCCAAAACTGGTTACCGAGTGGCAGCTGTGGTCTGTGTAGCAATGGCAGTTAGACGGGATGTAAGGTAATGTAACTGTAAGTCAATCTGACAAAATTTCTGCTAACAACAGCCAAGTTCAGCCAGCTTTCCTCTAACACAGTAAAGACAGTGGAAGCCTCACAGAACATACCATGATCATGGAGTCTGTTCAAAATACTGTTCAGAGAGTATTTTGGTTCTGTTCCTACAGAGACTTAACAACTTGGTTAATTTTGACCATTGCACATGACCAGAGAAGTCAATTTTAAGCCTGCTTATTTGGCATGAAAGAAATACTTTAACAATATATGTAAATGTTTAATTTCTGTATGGTCTGACCCAATTAAGTCAAATTGGCATCTTTGCATTAATTAAAGAGAGGAGCCCAGCTCAGTTATTTAAGTATGGTGTATGATTGCACAGACCCTCACATATACATGCACAGAATCCTTTATTGTTCAATACTGGAGAAAATATCCTTTATCGTACACAGGGCAGTCCCACTGTCTCTCTCTCCTTTGCCTCTCTTCCTCATCACCCGATTCGTCTCCCTTATATACTGAGAAAAACAGTCTCTCTTCCTTCCGGCAACGATCACATGTCTGTTCACAATTCCCTTCACCTGTTCCAGCTCTTGAATCAGCTGGTGCTCATTAGGCCACCTCTTCTGCCTTATTCAATTCTTCTTTAGCTTCCACACCTGCCACCTCAGGGTGACTGCAAGCAGCATCCCTAGCCGAGAGCTTTTTCATTTTGATGTTTACAGTTTCCTTACAGAGGAGACAATGAAGCCAGGTGTTAAGGTCTTATCTCAGATGTATGTGCACGTCTGCTAGTTCTCAGCGCACAGACCGAAGTCCTATCTTATCTTGGCCGAAACTCCCGATTCCACAATTCTTCTCCACATTTAAGTGCTCAATCAGAATAATTGCCCTCAAATTAGGATCAGAGGCTTTTGTTTTTCATTACATCCTCTAAGTTATATACACCATATCAGGTGTAAAAGACTGTTTTTGAGTCTTACCATAATTTGGGATATTTTTTCTCCATCTCTGCTGTTCATGCAGCACTAAGTCCCCCGGGTAACATTCCTCACAAGAACAGAGGAAAAGGAACAGTGCATACCAAGAAGATAAAAAATTTTAATGCCCTGTACGGCATGATCTTCTTCTGTCTTTATTTACCTGGTTATAATAATGACAAAATTGTTGGGCTCTTCAGGTAATAATCTGTTTAAAGCTCTTGGAAAGTGCCTGTTTTTATCAGCGTTAATTGCTTCCAGTGGGACTAAGCATTAGTAAAGGTAAGTCACATCATCAGTGACTAATTAGAACAAATGCAAAGAAAAGAGAAGTAGAATGAAAATTGTTCTTATTATTCTTAATCTTGCTATTTATTGTGTTCTGAGCCTAACAATACACTTTCCTGTTTCTTGCTTGTAACGGTACCTATTAGTGTTATAAACATTGTCTAACTTGGAGGACTTTTTTTCCTTTATCCATTCTTATTTTTCATGTATTTACATAAATGCTATCAATTAATGTTTGGGTTTGATGCTTCTTTCAGTGGGAAGCCACAATTGTGAAGACCAAGTACGCAAACAGTTTAGTGTTCTATTAAAGGAATACAGCCACTGCCAAACAGCTTGAGGTTGATTTTCCCATAGTGACTTTACCTGGACATATATGGGAAAAGATAAAGTATGCAGTAGCTATGGAGAAAGTATATTATTTATTTCATTTTTCTGTTAGCTGTCATCATGTTTACAAATTTAGGTGAACTCTATTCCCTCACTATATGGCATTTTTGAAAGATCAGTGACGGAGAGATGAAAGAATAAGATAGTTTTAGTCTTGTAATAGGTTTATACTGTATATAGTATACTAGACATAGAGTATTAGGTATAGCTATAGGTGTTTTATATTTATATATATAACAACAGTGTATCTAAGATTAATAATATATTACCAATACTTACAAAGTTTGATTCTTGTGTTTACTCAGGGCCTTATCTGACAATTTTATAGTGATATCCCTGCTGGCTTGATGTAGTAATCTGTTATAATGTAACCAAAAGTGAAAGGAAATCAATGTAAATATAAAACAGAAAACCGTTTTTTTTCCCCAGCTGCTCACTATCACTTCTGATAACGAGCAGGCAAGTCAACATTTCCAAGGACACAGCAGCCCAGGCATGAAGTGAGTCCTTTACCCAGAGGTTCTGCAGCCACCGTAGTTCTTCAGGATAGCAGCGTGAGCTGGTCAGTTTATCTTCAGTGATATGACAAGGTGAGATTTTTTGTTGTTGTTTCTGGATATTAAAATTCTTAAAGGCTCATGAGGGCTAGGTTTAGTAGCCAACTTGTTTTCCTTTTGTGTAATATATAGCTTTGTAATATAAGCACAATTTAATCTCTAAACCAATGCATTTTTCAATGGTGTAAGAGTAGAGTACCTCACTGCAGTCACGCTCTAGGGCATTAGAGAATAATCTATATGTAAAAATCAGAATGTTGTGATCACTCCTCCTTATTGTGGTTCCTGATTACCTGACTTGCCCATCACGTATAGGATTTTCCTTAATGGAGGTAAATTTCACTGACCACAGGACCAGCTGACGTGGTAAACTGTAAAACTTGGAAGTTTAATTTATGCTTTTTCGAGTTTGTTCTAAGGAGAAACAATCTGATCAGAAAAAAAAGAAAGGCAATAAAGAATATATTTTAAATTCAAGAAAAGAATCCATTCCGTCACATTAAATGTTTCCAGAAAATGATGTGCTTTGGAAGGCATTTTTGTGACCTTGTTTATTAATGTTAATATTGTAATTACTGTTTGCTAGTATTGTAAAATATGATACTGTCATATGTACACCATGTACACAAGGTAGACTCTCCTGTTCAGTATCTCTTAGTATGCAAGTGAACTACTGATAACAAGTTTGTGAGTACTTTTTTTCCTCGAACAATTGTGCATCTGTTGTTTGATCTTGACCATCTCTCCCAATTTGCTTTTGGGACTTGTATGTTGGACTGTGTCAAAAACTTTGTTATGCCATGCAAATTTACATTGTAATCCTCCCACTCTTCACCAGGCCAGTTGTAAATGAAGTGAAGTAAGCTAGGTGGGCATTTGATTTTGATAAATCTTTGCTTTTCAGCTTACAGTACTGTAGGTGCCTGTAAATTGATTGTAATAATTTTTCCAGATGTTTTCCCAGGTAGTCAAATTAGGTTGTCTGTACTATAATTTCCTGCGATGCCTTTTTTTCCCGTTCTTTTTTAAAGTTAAGTAGGATGTTTGATCTGCTCCAGTTTTCTGGTTCTTCACTTAGCTCAGAGACATGGAAAAGAGTGAACTTACCCAGGTCACACTGTGTTCAGAGGCCAGACCAAGAATAATAGGACAGATAACAGATATCTCCTGATTCCATGTATATATCAGATAGATAACAGATACCATCTGATTCCAAATCCACATTATGCCACATTGGCCCTGAAATCTATTTGAACAGTACTAATCTCTTTACACTTCCATCCGTGTCATTACTGTAGCTGCATAACCAGAGATTCTGGAAGCAGGCTATAAACTTTGAAAAAGTCCACTAAAGTTTGAGTTAGCTCCTCAGCTGTTATCAGTGGCTTACTGGCATTGTCCGACATCATGAGTCACAAGCCTGAGGTTAGGCAAATATCGTGATCAATTCCCACATTTAAGAAAATGCCTTTCTGCCTCTGGTGTGCAGCTACTCTCTAACCAGTCAGCCCTGTCACCCTCTTCCCAGCTATTTCAGCTGAGAAGCAGAAAGCGGGCCCAATCGCAGGGAGTCGTGCTGGGGCACACAGTGAACATGGATCCCAGTAATGGCCAAAGTGGCAGAATTTGTGACCACATGAAGAAAGGACTCCAGACAGGAGGAATTAGGGAGGAGAAGTCCAAGCTCTGAGTAAGAATAAAGAAATAGGAAAGCACTGCTGTAAAGAACCAGAAAAATAGCATGGTTTTTGTGAGAGATCTCAGCAATTATTCTTTTACTGGAATCATTAAACCTTTCTGTAACTAAGTGAAAACCCTGTAATATTCACATACCCATCTCTCTAAGAATTCCTTGAATATTTTGTTTAGCGTGCAGAGGCATTAGCTTAAGTTGGCCAATGGTAAGAGACCATCTTTGGTTTATTTTTCACTGGGGACTTCTACACCACACAGGCTTTCTGTTTGACCTTTACATTTTCTTCAGAGGACAAGAGGTTGAAGTCTGCAGGATAACCAAATACCCAACATGGCACAGCTGCTCTGGAGAAAACCTAAACTGCTTTTGAGCCCAAGTAGTAGTAAACATCTGGGGATCATTTGAAACTGTAGCTGCTCACTCACTATGGAAGACATGAAAGAAGCAGTTAATGTTTCTTTTCTGGGTAGGGGATTGATCTTTATCACCACTTTCCCTAAACTGTATTAATAACAATCACCAGGGACAGGAGAAGTACGCGTATTTTAAAAGGCAGCAGTAGTTGCCCCAGGTCACAGAAGTAAAGGAGGAATCTGAATCTAAGTTTTACTTGTTTTCTATCCAGAAGCATGAACCTCTTTTGTTGGAAATAATTTCTGTGTGAAGTTTGATTGAGACTTCTAAGGATACATACAAATAAATCAAGTTAACAACAATAAGAAGAAAGGAAAAAATCCCTCCTGTAAGGCATCCAAAACAACTCTTTCTTTACTGTACCGAAAAGACCTGAAATATTTCTTTTTCTTCCTTGCATGAGAGCTTTTAATTTTTTATTTAAGATAAAAGTATGTGAGAAGGTAGTTCGTGCTTCCTAGAACATTTGGTCTAGTATTTTCTATACCAAGTCACTGAGGCCGCTTCCGTCTGTGGAGCCAATATAGAACCCAGATGACTGTCCTCCAGCCATCCAACACGCATGGCTTGCTTTGTGTGGAAACCAAGTAGAAGAGGGGAGGAGAAGGGATGGTCTTCTGCAAACATACCTGTTGAGGTCGCTTGAGACAGGTGATAGGAAATATGACTGTGGGAGTACTTCCTTGTATGCCCACAAGACCATGTAAAATGGGACTATGGAGTCGTCACTCATGTCTGTCCTGAGTGATTCTGAATCTTCCTATCTCAGTCCCCACTGACCAAAATAAGTGGAAAGGGATGGCATCCAATTCCCTCAGAGCTGTCTCCTTTGTTGAAATCCTGCCAGTACCATGGAGCAAGCTGGCTCAGGAGCTGGCCTATCTGCTGCTCAGCAGTATCTTCCTTCTGTAAGAGATAGTGTCTTCTAGATCATCTGTACCTCTCGGATGTTCATGATGAGGGTGGATCAGCACAGGAAGGGTCACCCAGAGGGCCCATGGAATTTCTGTCCATGGAGATCCTCAAAACTTGACAGGACAAGTCTCTGAACAACCTGATCTAACTTTGAAGTTGACCATGCTTTGTGCAAGGGTTTGAACTAGATGACATCCAGCGGTTCATTCCAACTTAAATTATTCTATGATTCTACTTTAAGTACCAGCAACTATATACCTCAGTAAGCAGATCTGAGGTCAGAAGTAATGAGGAATCCTGCTGGCTGCAGAAGCCAGACCCTTGGTCAGTAACAGCTGTTTAACTAGAATAGCCTTTTCCCCAGCCTGTGAGCTCACCAGGCTACATTCCTGCCTGACTAATAAATGAGTTGGTTTTCTTGGTCAGAGACTTTTCAGGACCAAGTACAACTATCAGGCATTCCTCAGCTCAGAATTCACCTAAGACCACCACTGCTCGACAGCCACCGGCTGTCCCATCAATGAATCTCCAAGGATGGCAAGGTCTAGTGTCTTTCGCAAACTGGAGGAGCACTGGAAGCTAAGAGCCATCCCTCAAAGCTCTTCCCCAGGGAAAAGCAGCTGCTCTTCACTCCCCCAGGGAGTGTCATCCCTCCTCTTCAGCTCTTGAAAGATGTGCAGTGTTGCTCCCCTTTTCTTCCTTCCTTCTCCTTGCACTCCCATAATGTAAGATGAAGCCTTCCTAGTTCTTTCTATACAAAGCCACAAGATGCAAGGGAAAGAAACATGGGAATCTTTGACTTTTTCTGTGGGTGTAAATGAAAATTTGGGTTTATACCATTAAATTCTTACTGAGGAAAGTGTGAGGTGCTGCTTTTGCTGATATGGTGGAATAACGCAAGTACTAGTCTAAGTTTTTAGAAGTTCCTCTATCTGGAGCATGAACTAATGTATGGAGTAAATTTGCCATCTCAACAATCTAACATACCGCACAGGTCTTTATGTACCTTGGGGATGTTGTCTTTATTTTTCTTAACTTTGAGAATGTAGTATGCACAGGTATCAAAAGCAATGCAAGAGATTAATGATGTAGGAGATTTTCTAAACTTTTCTTGACTGTTTTTAAAGGAACCTTTTCTGCATAACTATGGCAAGGCAAATTTCCAAAGCAGCGTACTTGAGTCTTGCTGCTGTTACAGCTATTAATGGATGTTACTTGGTTGAGTCCCCCTGTGGTGCTTTGGAAGGGTACACTTGTGTGTATAATAAATCAGTTTGTTTCCTTGTTCACAGATTTTTTGAGGAATAGAACTACAAAAGCATTCTTTCCCATAAGTAGTAAGGCCCACATATCATACTTCATTCCTTCCAAATGGGGTATTTCTTTGCTGCACCTGGAAAGAATGCCAGGATCTCAGCTGATAAAAATTGGATTTCAGTGAAGTCAGAGGGGAACATGAAATCACCGAAGGAACAGACCACATATAAACCCAACAGCACAAATTAAGGAAAGGTTCTTATCTGTCACAGATTAATTGGCTGGGGCCTACTGTTTCACATATCAGATCTCTCCCTGCCGTTCAGAGAATCTTGACTAAAATAAATCTGTGCCAGAAATAATTTATACTTATATGTGTATATCTGTTCATAGATCACAGTGTGGCCAGCCTCCTATACACCCCTTCCGTTTGCAAGCATCACCACTGATTTAAAAAGGGGATGTATGCATCTACACTAAAGTAAACAGTGTTTGTAAAGTTAGACACCACGCTCATTCATCTTTATTGGGTCACATGTCGGTAAGGGTTTTGTTAAGTGCTCTATTATTTTGAAAGTCAGTTTAATGACTGCATACTATAAAAGTTAAAGCAATTATGTGTAATGCATAATGAACAATATGACTTCCAAATGTTCACATGTAATGCATGTCAGATTTCAGTTGAAAAACAAAACAAAACAAACCCTCAAGGTTGCAGTCTGCTCTTTAGAAGAGCCACATGTTGTAACCTCAGAACCTCAAAATATCAGCTGGTTTCTGTGCACGATCAGAGCAGTGGAATCTATGCCATATTCTGCCCTTTATTTTCTTGACTCTGGCTGCAGTAATGATCAGACCTGCACTTCTGCCAAATGCAGTCGGTGTTTAATCCACATACAGATCAGTGAATTGATCCATACTTTTTTTCTCATGACATATTTCATTCTGACATAATTTTTGTATAGGGTATAACAAAGACAGATACGTAAATAAGGAATGACCTTTTCTAAAATGCATCTGTGGTTGCTTTTCTTGTATTACTTTTGGTAAAATGAAAGTATCTATAGACACCAAATGAGGTCAAGGACCATCGCACTGTCATACTGGAAGAGGTAGCCTTTTGTGAAACATTTAAAATCTAAATATTCTGGACAGATAAAAGAAGCAGATTTATACCTTCCTAGAAAGAAGAGTAGAAGTGACCTGTCATGGTTGCCAAGAATGCCTTGCCTTTGTCAGAAGAACCTCTCGAGGAGGCCAGTTACTCTCTTTCCAGTCCTTCAGCACAGATTTCCATGTCCCACACATCTTTCCTATCCTATTTTCTGCTGTTCTTATCCACCGCTGGTGCCTTCTTTACCATATAGAGTGTTAATTTTTTTTATTATCAGTGCTGTAGATGTAAGTTACCATAGTAAACTGAGCTTGAGCCATTCAGGAACTGCTTACCTGTCCCTTCTGGCTCACCTTTTCCTTCCCCAGAGGCAGTGGCACACAGGAAAGAGGTAGGGCTAAAGGCAAGGATAGCAGCTGCCTCAACTGTTGAACTCTGGTCTGTTTGTATTCATGAGCTGGCACTCTGAAATTATACACCAGTTCAGTCAAAGAAAAGTTCTGAGGATCATTAAATATAAAAAGGACAGTGGGAAAGCCTGGCTGGACCACTCAGATATCTCAGACTGGATTCCTCTGAATTCCTCCTTTGCAGGTGAACCTATTTATATGAGAAATACGGCCTCAGGCTCTAAAGTTTTGAACGCTTTATCAAAATGCATTGATCGTGATTTTGTTGAGGATTGTAATATTTCTTGAAAAGTTCATATGAAGGATGTGGGTTGGGGTTTTTTTTGCACCTACAGAAATGTTGTAATCTTCTGTTCTGAAGCAAATCAGCTTCCTGGCAATTTTGCAACTATTCAGATTAGTTTCATATAAGTTGCTTAGGAATATTCCCTTCAGATAAATAGACCAACAATACGCAAACAAGGCATTTGAGTATCGCATTTGGAAACAAAACATTTTATATATTGAAATAAAATTTTATGTATGGAATTTTATTTAATACAACATTAATGTGATTTTTAGGTAGAACTGTCCAACAGGCCGAAGCAAATGCTTGAAAGAGTTTTTATTTTACTTCTTTGCTTATAGCGTGGTTGGTATAAACTGCTTTTGTTAGTTTAATAACAAGGGTGGGAGGGGGCCTAGCACTGGGAGATTAATTTAAAAACTAGCTCAGAAGAATTAATCACAGGAGAGCAACTTCAGGGTGTCTGGCACATATCAGCATTTTATTTCATTGTAACAAAAATATTGCACATGGATTCATAAAACACATTTGTTGGGTTTTCTTTTAAGTTTCACGGTTTGTTCTTTCTTTTAAAACCTGTGGTAGGTCAGAATTAATGGTAGCAATTTCCTTTGCTAATGACCTCAGATATACTCTTTTTAAACCCAAGTAGATGCCTTTTTAAAAAAGGGCTGGAGGCTCTTCTAGCAGTATAAAGATAAAGCACACTTCTAAACTATGTGGCTACATTTGTATTAAAAACTGCAGTAAGCCTCAACAGAACTATTTTTAAACTACTGCAAAATGTATTTAGTGTTCATAGGCGAAACATTGTATATTTATATGGAGATAGTCTTTGTACAATGATACTAGCATCCGTCTGAATGTTATATGTGAGATGATAAAAAAATGCAGTGATTACAGGAATGTAACAGAAACTTAATCAGTTTTTTTTAATATTTATTATCACTCATGTTTCCTGGTCAATCTTTCTCCCTTTTGACAGAGAGGAAGAAACATCATAATCCATTCTTTTAAGTAGGATTTTGTAGTTGTATAAGCTGGTTGCTTGCTTTCTGTATTTTAAAGTGTCCAACAGGGTAGTAGAAGGATTTGTCAATGTTCTTGGCATGAACTTCACGGATATGTGTATAGGGGACATATCTCTGTGTAAAGCATTTGTATCTTTGGACAGCTTGAAGGCATTTTCATACTACAAAGTTATGTTACTGGAGATCTTATATCTGCTTATGCCATAGTTTAAAGTAATCTGTAGAGAAGTTAGGGGTTTTTTTTCATATTTTATTTTTAGTATTTAGAGCATATGATCATTATTAAGCAGATTCAGACTAAGTGCCAATAAATTCCACAGGCTTATAGGCCAGAGATATGTCAAGTGACTTTGTCCTACAAAGATGAAGGAAGTAAATTACTTCTTACATTGTGCCGTTTCAGGCTGTGATTCCATAATCGTTAATACAAAATCTTTGCTGATGCACACAGTGATGCAAATGTGATCTGGATCAGGCACAGGAATACAGTTGCATTTCGGTTGAGTGAGCCAGCACATTTAGTTTAATTTTTATGCCATCCTTACGCTTTTAGATATTGTTTAAAACACCCCCAAAAACCAAAAAACCCAAGTTTGTGGAGTCTCTACCAGACTGGTAAGTTGTATTGCATGGCCGCAGCAATTTTGAGCCAGTAGTAGAAGGCCGTGAAATGGAGATTCTTGTTTGGTCCATGGTTTAAGAGGGGAAACAAATGCCTGGGAAGGCTACCCAATTAATGGACATCTTGTTCATCACTGTCTAGACATGTGTGTGGGCATATTTATTTTTAGTTATCTATCTTCCATGATAGAGAAGATACAAAATTCTGGCTACAGCTGACCTGTTACCAGCAACACTTGTGCTAGCTCAGCAGAAGGCCAAGAAACACTATTTCCAAGCTGGTGAAGAGAGACCCACTTTGATAAATCTCTTATGAGAGGAGGTGGGAGTGGACAACTGCAAACAGCTTAATTCAAGTGAGCAACATCATACATTAGAAATCAAAATAAGCATTTTTCTCTTAGTGAAAAGAGAGTCTTGGTGTGATAGGTGTACTTTGGTGATGAAAATGCTGTATTTGAAGCACTCTAGTCTCCTCTTTTTTCCCCTTCCAAGTGGCAGCTTCACATTTCATCAAGGTAGCATCAACACTTCATCTTTCTAAGAAAGATTAATAGTGTGCCATAAGGTTGCCCGTGTGTCTGCATCTATCTGAGGAGCCTTTAAAACCTTATCTTCTCAGCAGGACTTTTTTTTTTTTAACCCAACAAAAACAACAGTAGGGGTTTGCCCCAGTGACCTCAGCCAGTCTCTTTCCGGAGTCATAGCAGCTTGTTTTCTGAGTGGATGTAGCACTGCACTTCAGAGGTGGCTGCTTTTTAATTAGTTTGGTACTGTTTGTGAGGGTAAGGTATTCGGTCAGTTTTTTCAAAAGAAGTGACTAATAATCAAACTCTTTGCTTTAAGAGGAGCTGAGGCAGGGCACCAGTGGATGTTTACGAAAAATCCATCCCTGCACTATTGGGTTTAGTATAAACAGAAATCAAATGCATCTTCCTTTGGTTACCCCTTCATTTCTTCCATAGTGTTTTCTACTTAATGATGACTGAACAGAAATGGTTCACCTCTCCATTTTCCAAGCATGGAAGTGTCAGTGAACTCTTCCCTTACTGTAGGTGTTAACACATGGAAATACTGTTTCTACTTTATATCTATAGCATGTTAGTTTCTGGCATGTGCACAAAGACTAGCTGTGTTTATTTTCAGGTACTGTTTACATAGTTCCTCTGGAACTTGGTTTAATGATATCCCTTTTGATTCATCTGCAGAACAAAACATCTTTTTATGGGTTTGTACAAATGACTTGAAAAGGTTGAAAAGTGAAATGCCATTTAAATGCATTTCTTTAGCTTCCTTTTGCCAGTGTCATTTTTCTGAATCACCTTTGTAAAGGAGTGGCAAAATTTTTCATGCATTTCTGGATGGCTCAACACATGCAGGTTTTTATTTAAATACATTTGCTGTCAGATGTTTTGTGCAAGTGCCATCCTGGGGCAGCTTGTTTTAAGACAGAAGCTTTCTAATGCAGGCAAAGTACTACCGCAGCACCTACGGGGAAGTCATGTCTATTAGGAGCACAGCTCTGATTTTTGAAGTTTATTTCTTGTTCTCAAGCACAGCACATACCCCACTCTATCGTATAATTTCAAAGGATCCTTTGAACAAAAAACCTACATGCAGAACTAGTGTTTTGGGGTTTTTTAAAACTTTATTTTTTTTATTAAGCTCATTATTACTAAAATGAGGGCCTGATCATAATCCTGGAAGCTTTACTACTCTTATTTGCCCTTTTAACTTGGAATGAAGAAAAATATAAACTGTGATGAGCAAGAGATTGGTACTTTCTTGTCAAGTGTTTTTACAAGAACAGAGTGGTAATCAGTCCATCCGCACCACCCTAGCTCTTCCAATCTTCCTATCTCTGCAGTGTCTCAAGCTTTGATTTCTGAAGTATTTCCCTCAAATAAGAAAAAATCTTAGACAGTAGCCGGTATAGGAACAAGCTTTGATGCTTTGAGGATTTCGACCTCACAATGGGCATGAGTATGTATGTTCCATCCCATGATTCCGAGACCCAGCTAATGTTCGTTTGTGTCCCACAAAGGCCCACAGACTCAGCACACAAACAGATAGAGCAAAGCAGGGACTAAGCAGAACAGCATCAAAGGCCTTTTTGTGAAAATATGGACAATGCTATAAAACTAACCTTGTGTTAACCTACTGAAGAACAGAGGAAAAGAATTCTGAATGCCAAAATATAGAGAGATGTGTGAAAGGGAAAACTTATACAAAAGTAGGCAGACTGAATAAAACTATTTATCTTTAAGCCACACAAGTCATGGTAATTAAATTAGGTCAGGCTGGCTATAAAGCTACAAAAACCAGGCTGTAACTAATTTAGAAAGAGACAGAGAAGACCTGAAAAGAAAATACATTGACAGCCCCTTATTATTTTTTATCTAATCAAGGCAACAAAACTTAAGAAAGAGGAAAAGGAAAAAAACCCAACACCACATTGATTTATCAAGATTTTCTCTCAAACCATTAGGATAGACAAAAGCACGTAGTCACATCTTTGATGCGTGAAATTTTTCACATTGTTTTTAGTGCTAACTGAGGGCTACATGCATACAGATTTTACCCCTGAGAAAAACAGAATAATTGAATGCCTTAAAGTTCAGAAAGTGGTGGAAAGTATAACAAAGAATAAAGCCAATCTGAGCTTTATCATTACAGTATCATTTCACTGAATCATTCTGAGCATCCGTATCATCTGCTGCTATGTGAAGAGAAATCCTAAACATCTGTGAAAAGAGGACAATTAGACTTTTATTTAAAACCATTTCTTCATAAAACCCACCTGCCTGTTCATATTAAAACAACCCTTTTTGAAACTGGTTTCAAAGATTTGCTTTGAATTTGAATCTGTCAGGTTGTATAGGGTGTGGGAACTACCATCTTGGAAGTTAAGAAGGGAAAGATTAGGAGTTTATTTATAGGTGTGGATCCAGGCTCATTAAACAAGGTTTAAAATAATATTTCAGTTGATTTCTACAATAGTTTCCCTTCTCCAAGTGATTAGAAAAATTAGCATTCTAAGGCTGTCTGAAGGGTGAAGAGGACTGTGTGAACAAAATGGGGGAAGGGAACAGACAAAAAGCCCAGCTTGGTTTGTGTTGGTGTTTAATAGCAAACAACCCTTTTCCACCCTGCTTCTCTTTTATGCCTGTTTTAGTTTTAAGTAACTTCTAAAGGTTTTCCAGCAGCAGATGATGCTCAGCCACTACATTCATCCGAAATAAAATACGAACTTTGCCCTGTGAAGAAAATATTTGAGGTTTTCAACACAATTAAGGGGTTGCAAATTCTCTGTGAAAATGGAAATTCCTTCCCATTTCTACCAATAGGTCCCTGAGGGTGAAGTTTTGACCCCGGCGAAGTCAATGGAAACTTCGCTCTTTTTCATTAACAGAAGAGTCATCCCTTAACCCATCTTGCACTTGTGACAATGAAATGTGGATAGTAAAGGAGAAACTGTCTCACTGGGGTATTGCCATTAGGTAACACCTTTTCCAGACAATGAGGAAGAGAAAGACTTAGAGAGATGATCAGAAAAGATACACAAAAAAGCATAAAGTCAGAAAGGGGGAGCAGGCAGAGGAAAAGCAACATTAAGAATTTCTCCTTGCAGAACCTGGCCCTGCAGGTTCTGATACCTTGAAGGTAGAGAAAGAAGGAAGAGAAACCATTTGAAAAGGGCTCTAAGAGGGAGAGAGGACTCTGCTCACTGCAGGAAAATGTACTACAGAGAACTTAAGCAGGCAGAGCTGGCTTGTCACTTTTTCGAAGCTGAACTGGCACCAGCAAGCAGGGTTTATTTCCGTTTGAGAGAAGAGGAAGCTCTCACCTTTCAACTTGAAGAGCACTCAAAGATCCTCATCAATAGAAAGAGAATTTTAGCAAGAAGGTGCAAAATTAATTAACAGAACCCCAGAGCATTGGCCCAGAGATTCCCAGTGGTTTTGTACCAAAACTTCTTGGCAAAACCTTCTCTTTCCCCTCCATACTTTCCCCCTCCATCTGCCTCCTCATCCATCTTCTTCCTCCCCATCACTCACTGCTTCTGGCTCCACACTGCTTCGTGCTGCTGCCCTCTCCCCACCGCTGCCTCTTTGCACATCTGCTGTCACTGACAGAGGCTCCAGGGATGGTCCTCCAGCTCCATCCCCAGCTGAGCCAGATCAGGACAGCAGAACTTAATTTCTCGAGCTCTGAGCCCCTTCTCATCTCTACTGTACAAGTGTACAAATGTTAACACTGCAAGACATTTTTTCCTCATCTGTCACTTTAATTCACTGTTGTATAAAGAATTGCTAGCAGAATGGGTCACCTCTAAGGACACAGACATTTCCTCTGATTTGTGCAATATTGAATTAATACATTGTGGAGAGGTCAGAATGACAACCCTTTTCCTCCTAATTTTTCCCGCTTTGAGAACAGAACATGTTTGGGAATGCTTGCTGTGGTACTTGCTGGAACAAGACACAGAGCAGAAACAAACCTACTCTGCCTTATGACTGAACTTTCAGTTTTGCATTGGCACACCCTGATTTGAAATGTCTTAAAGCCACTTACGATTGTCATAAGCTCACAAGGAAGGTAGGCCACCATTTTCAGAAACTTATGTCTGACATTCTGTCTTACTCCTTTACTTGGGATCTTACTTAAGTAATCTCTTTGTGTGCTTAATGTTTAGTGAATACAGTGGAGCTCTGAATATATCAGAAACTGCCAATGGAGATGGGCTGAGGCACCAAGATAAGAAAGAGCGGTTACCAGGTGCAAAAATTATTAGCCAGAGAGTAATATAGAACCAGATTTTTAAAGATAAACCACACAACTAGGTCTGAACTCCAAGATTTCAGTATAGCAATTTACTGCTCTGTGCAATGTTCACATGTAGCCAATATAAGCCAAGGGACTGACTGAAACCAGTTTTGACAGATTGGCTTTTACTTCATTTTTATTCCTTATAGGTAAAAGGGGATCTGCCAGCCCACTATAGATTCTGGATCTACAGGGTTTGGACCATAATATCTTATGTTTTATTGTGTTTCTTTAAAAAGACCCCTCCTATTTAACTCGAAGCTCTAGTTTCTATTATTTTTTCTATTTTATACTTAAGATAAATTGGAGATGGCACAGAGCAGTGGAAGAGCAACAGCCTTTAGAAACACTCTCCAAAATTAGACTTTGTGAAATACTTTCCAAACATCTGCATGAACAGTGCTACATCAACCTTCCAGCTGACTGGTTAAAAAGAGTGTCCTTTAATCTAAACCATGTTCCTTGGGATTTCTTCATGTAATTAATTCTTCATCTTCTTTTTATACTTTGCCAGTGAGAAACTGACTAGTGGTCGTTACCTCCGAGTCCTTTCCACTAACTGTTTCTTTCAGTTTTGGCACGATGCTGTACGTTTTCATTGCATGGGGATCTCCTCAAACAAAGGAAAATTATGAAACTGTCAGATCAGATTTCATATATTACTCTTGGCATTGCACTCACTAGACCTGGTACACAGCGAATTTTGAAAGCCTCTGATCTTTTATAACCGTCTCCAATCTTATACATACATTTTAAAGTTCCTCATCTGTAGTCACTGGGAATATGATTATTAAAACTGTGGTAATTTGGATATTTTCTTTCTGTAAAAATATATAGAGTGATGCATTACACCATAAATCATTTCCAATGTTTCATTATCCTTTCTGCTACACTTCTTATTGTTTTATTAAGACTCAGAATTTCTTTCTTTCACCTTTTTTTTTTTCCTGCTAAAGATATATAATGCTTTAGAATTTAAACTAAAGGTGTTTAGATGTAAGAATAGATTAATCCAGTTTGTTATATTTTCAGCACCTTTGGTTTTTAAATCAGATTCATGCTTCCTTTTATTATGTTTTTTGCTTTGTGATTTTCTAAAAAGTGTTCCTTTATCTCTATACATCTCTGATTTAGTAGATTTACACACTTACATAAATGGCAAAATGTTCAAAACTGTTTCAACAGAAAAGGGTATTACATTTTTCTATCGTCTCTGATACACAGGTGGGGTAAAATCAGTGTGTTTTGTGACTGCTCTTCTAGAAGGGCAGAGTTAAGGTTACTCAGGTATTGATCAGAAAGCGTGCCTATGGGAATGAACACTGAGAACGGGTTCAGAGTGGTGAGCTCCTCCTAGGTCTTACGGTACCATAAAATAGAGACATCAAGGACACAAAATCTTTTTTTCTCCTCCCAGACTGCTGTGTCAATCTGAAAGCCTAATGATCATGCATTAGCACCTCAGTTATTAACCATCTTGTGGGCTGGGATGAGTGCGATTTCTCTGCACTATTGTGTTCCTCCTCACTTCAGGGAAATCAACCAAACTGAAGATACGTTGACCTTTTGAAGCTTAAATAGAAGAGGAGATCCCTTGACACAAAAATCCTTTAAGTGTATTTATACAGTGATTTCCGTGGCCAACTGAATGGGCCACACAAAGGATTTCCAGAGCTGAAAGCAGGAGCCTTGACAACTACAGTCTAAATTAAAAGAAAAGGCTAAGCTTGCTGGAGAACATTAACAGACAGAAATCCCATGTTATTTGTGGGATTGTAACTCAGCAGTTGCTTCAGTGATCACTCACACACGACTTCTTTAGGAAAGAGGAATAAGTTTTCTGGAACAATTGGCTGATATGACAGGTTATTCAGATGTCTTTTCTGAATGCAAACAAAACAAAACCATACTATCTTTAATGCTTGCGTTATAAACAACTAACTTGCATCCACTTCTGAATCTCCTTTTCTTCCTCATATGAGCACTGAAATTTAAAAGGGGGAGTTATTTTGTAAATCTCTCTCAAACTTCTGATTATACTTCCCTTCTTGTACAGCTCATGGACAAGTCAGAGCAGAATATCTGTGTTCCTTTGTTATGAATACAGTAGACTTTTTGCTTGCAGCTGCCGCTATTTCCAAAACCATTTCTTAGTAGCCTTTTCATCCTCTCTAGGAGATTAGTAACTTTCTTAGAATTATTATATTTTTATCCTTTCTGCTTTCAATACCTTTCCTTTTTTCTTGGCCATCTACTTGGCCATGTAGCCTATATTCAAGTTTCATCTGCTTTTCTTAGCTCAGATGAAAGTCCTTCCTTGTCTACGTACCAAATGTTGGTCTCCTACCCGTGTTTCTTTTGATTGATCCTATTATCAGTTCCATATCCTGATTTTTTTGAAATTTCAGGTAGTATATACAGATACCATATAGTATTTCAAGTCGCTACCTTCAATTATGTTTATTACTTCATGTATCATCCTGAATTGATGACACTAAATCTGTCATCTTGCTTAGTGAAGAGCTCTGCATGAGGCGTGAGTAGTTTCCTTCACTTTTTGTCTTCAGCACGATAAGCTTTCCTACCTCTATTCACTGGTGAGTTTTTTTTTTTATTTAATCAATCAGATGACTATTGCTTCTCTACATATTGAAATACCATTGTATGTCACTGAGAGTAAGTTGGTGTTATTCTCGCAAGGTAAAGAGCTTCTCCAATCCAGTGGTATGCCAAGAGTGTGGCTGGGTTGAGTTGGGACATGTTGGAAACAAATCATTCCCAAGCCATCAGGGAATAAATCCTTATGGATTTTTCTCTTAACTGAGAGTTTCTTTCTTATTTCAGAGAAATTCCAAATTTAGCTCAGCTATTTTTTCCTGCACTGGGAAGATATGTGTAATGTCTCTGAGAGAAGGACATTAAAACATTTTTCCTTAATGAGGTTTGTGGATAATATTGCCTACACTGGTCTTAACAACAAGCATAAAGAGGCCATTGCCTAGAGAAACTCTGCAATTCATTAGCTAGTTTTATCTTTCTTTCAAAGAAGAAAAAAAAAAATCTGACTGATATGCCCATCCAACACACTGAAAAGAAACAATTCTTCAGCCAGATCATTCCCTTCCCTAACAACAAAGCCAAACAAAGAGAACTCATGCATTAACTTTTTTTTACTCTCAAAGAATAAAACCTATAATCTAACTAAAAGAAATGTTTCAGATTTAGGAAATGTGACAGATTTTGCTTTTGGAGGCAAATATCAGAACACTAAAGGAAGGACAGTGCACAGAAGCGAATGAGAAATATGGCAAGGTTATCATCAATGAGTGTAACGTGGAGGAAAGTAGTCTTTAATGAATAAAAAGGAAAGTGTTTTAGGGGAGAGTTCCCGTGTTTAACAGAACCCTAAGCTTTGCTCTAAGTGGTATGGGCAGAAAATCTGTGAGGTTTGCTCAGAGTGGTTCACCTTGTGACCAAGCACATTAGGGAAGCTGCTATACAGCACCAAGTTCAGTATGGAGATTATTACACCACTTAACCTTATCCTCAGGTCAGGCCCTCCTAGATCCATTAACTGTCATTTTGTTTCCTCCTGCTTTCAAAAGCCCTTGAGATGGTCTGAAAATAAAGGGCCTGTTTTACTTCAAATCATTTAGCATGGATGTAGCTTTGATCTCCTAACCTTTAGCAAAGGAGGGCAGCACAAGAGCTTTGCGGCATCACTGTGATAAGGCATAAGCAACCCTGTATGATGCCGGGCATCCGAGGGACCATTATTTCATTGTGTTACTAGCCGGTAGAGTCAATAATTTCAACTCCTAGAGGTAAATAAGATTCTCGCAAAATAATGTGAGCTTAATTCTGTTCCATTTTTTACCATTTCTTGAAAGTGCTCTACCACAGTTTAGGAAAAGAAGAAGGGAAACATTCACTCACCTAAAGGAAAAGAAAGGTGACTTGCATTGGACTGAACAAGGCAAAGGAGGACACGTGGCCAGCACATGTTGCTCTCCAGCTATTCTCATCTGGAGGATGGTCCTCTGGAGGGTGGCATAGATTCAAGTCTGCTGGTGGTGTCCTACTTTACCCTGGGATCCTCATATAGAATTTTAAATTTGGCCTTAGGCAAATAACCTTAATCATGGCTCCCCTATAAATAAAATTGAACCAATGGGACTTGCTTAACCTAGAGGAGTGAAGAGCTTTTCATTTGTAAATACATATGAAGCATTTAGATTGAAGACAGTATAGATGTGCAGTACAACAACAGGATGACATTATCTTATTAACCAAATTAATTGATCAGCCTTTCGTAAGTGAACAGGGAAAGGAAAAAAACTTTTGTTTGGATAAAATATTGGTTTACTTTGCTATGATGGTTTAGGACATATTATTACTAGAGGTGGTCTTTAATACAAGTCTCGTGGTATCCTTAAGCCATAACTGTTGGGACCACCTCGTTCCTTATACCTCTTCCTCTGAGCAGGAATGTTGCAGCAGAGCACAGTTCAGCACTACATGCTCCATTAAAGCAGCTTACATAGCATCCTATAGGCCTATAGGTCCGGTGGGAACCTTTGGCAGACAGAAAAATACTTTGGAAGACTGTGGGAATGCTGATGACCTGACAATGATTTATAATATTGCATTAGAAAAATAAATACCTGTATAATATGGCAGAACCTGTCAGGATGGATAAAACAAAGATTTGCCAGTAACGATGCTGCGCAGCTTTCCAAACCACTGAACCTGCTGGTTAGCCTAGGCCTCTATTTCCTCCAAACCCTCATAAAAATTTATTGCAGATGGGTCCTGAGAAACTACAGGAAAATCCTTCGCTGTTCTAACAGCATCTCTGCCTTATAATAGTCTTGCAGTAACTTTTTTTTCCCCTCCCCCAGCAGGAGAGGTTTTTCTCCAGCCCAGCATGGTTTAATCCTCTCTTACAAATGGCAAAGAAAAAAATTTATCAGCCTATCTGGGATAGCCAGAGGATGAAGTACCAAAAAGCTGCATATGAACAAGAGAGACTTAAATCACACTTGCAATTGCAGGCACAGTTTCAGCTGCTGTGTGACGAGCCCTGACACTATTTTCAGCCCAGGTATTATTTTGCTCTGGGGGCTGATGGTAACTAACTGCCCAATATATCAGAATAAGACAGTTTTGTGTAATTTGGCTTCTCTTCTGCTATGTATTCATCAATACATCAGGAGGAGAAAAGCCCAACTGAAAGCAAACCTGGGTGACAGTGTGATTTGGAGCTGACTGAAGGCTGGAGTAATGGGCCAGCGTACTGGCACGCTGGGGACCAGGACTTGGCATATGCCGCATCCTTTTGTACTGCTTGCTGGGCAGAAAGGCATGACAGCTCCAGCTTCGAGATCCAGCTGGACATGCTGTAGCGATAAATCTCCTCTCACACTGGCAAACTCCAGCATAGCACAGACCTGGCACTGGTGGCTGTACACTTGTACACCATTCATTTGTATCATCCCGAATGTAACAGGTTTACAATTAGATACTGGGAGTTGTGGGCTGCGGTCACCCTGCGGCAGGCCCTGCGGCTTGGCAGGAGCTCCAGCTGCCCCCAGGCTGTGCTGACCTGGAGCAGGAGCCGAGCAGAGCCCTGAGCTGTGCCAGCGCCTGCAGCAGCTCCAGGGGCTGAGGTGAACAAAAAGCAGTGGCTTTTCTGCGATCACATGTGATGGCCCAGCTCTACATAAAGACAGCCATGGCTGTGTATAAAATACAGCGCTGCTTATTTCTGAGTGGTATGCAAGCAACCCAGGCTCTCTAGAGGAAAATAGTTAAGCCGTGTATTACCCGATGACGTGAAGGCAGTAATTTAGAGAGATGTGGTCCTAATGCCCTGATGTGTCCCTTTCACTCTGACACAAGTACCTGCCTACTTTTAAACTTAAAGATAACCAGTCCAAACCGTATCGACTTCAAAAGGCCTGCTCCACAGATTCAGGATGTGCCCCTGAGTAGTTTATTTGCAGAACCATGCTCCTGCCCAGCCAGATGTTTGAAAACAGATAATCTGTCATCACAGAGGTGAGAGTTAAAGATTGACAGGCTAAGTTAGTCTGGGATAAGATTTTTTCCTTTTCCCAAAGGAAAATCTGCTGTATCTAGATCTGCAGGTTACTAATGTAGTATGTGGATTTACCAAAATGTTTCTCTGTGCACACAATTTTTGCAAAAAATGAATTATTATCTATTTTTCTTTCCACTTACTGTAATGTGCTAGTGAATCTACTGGGAAATTTCATTCTGTGCAATTTGGGATCTTACTCCTCAACCAGGAAAGTCTGAGAACTGAAAGCTGCATTTACTGGAAAAATCAGGAATTGGGATGTAGAATTCAGGATATGTGGAATTACAAATACCAGTAATAGACGTCTGTTCAAGCCGTCTTAATTTTTTCCAAATATTTATTGGTATGACTTGTCTGATCACATATATCACATTTATTTCATTGGTAACAACTGTTCTTTGTCATGAAACGTATACGGAATTTAAGCTTATCCTGTATATTGTTGTTAGTGCTTTTTTTAAAAAAAAGAATTATTAAGCACTGAAAAATCCAAAATAGAAAAGAGGACTTTTTAAACGTGAAAAAATGTGACAAGCATGTACAAGCATTTTGAGAACTGATTGGCATTCCATAATGAATAGCATGAGAATAAATTATAGCAAACTGAAAACTTATTAAAGGATATTGAAAAGCATAAAACCTCCTTATTAAAAAGCAAGCAATAGGACAAGAGTTAACCAAGTATCTGATTCAGTTGTACGTGCCCTGAATCAAGATTAAATCTGCAGAGATATGTTACTAACATAACTATTTTCATTCATTGAGAGGTTACAGATACAAAGAGATAATCTCTTATCTCATAAGAGAATACTTTTGGCTGTATTATTAAGGTTACAGATCTAAGTAAGTTTTACATTGACTATGAAGCGTGCTTTGTGCATTCCTGGCGACAGTAGGTTAAATGTCAAGATAACCACTTCAGACTGGCTGCATACTTTAGTATTTTTCCCCCTTCACAGTTGTTAAAACTTTATAGAGCCTCAAAACATATCCAGATGGACAGTAACTGTGACTGCCACTTATGAAACCGGTATAATCTAGCACAATACACAAAGTAGGGTAAGTGTGGAAGGAAAACAAGTTCTGAATAGAGGACCTCCTTGGAATATTGGATCAGCCATCAGACACACCAATTCTGTTTAGACAGGCCTGTTATACACACCCAAATGTTCTGCAAAACAAAGCACACCCCCAACCTTTCACCACTGCAACTCCTAAACACTTCTGCCCAAGGGTGGTCTTCACCCTGCTTGAGGCAGTATTTGTGCCTACATCTTTATTCACAAAATGAAGCATTGGTTTCCATAGTTTTTTGGCAAAGCTGAGACACATAAACCATGTTCTTCCTCTCAGAGGAATATCGTATCTTGGCAGTTTTATTTGGGTCTGACCTTTTCAAATATGCAATAGCAAAATATGAACAAATAATCACTGTACCATTGCGCTGCCATTCTGTCACCAGTGGATTCCCCCGCACACCTCCTTCGGCCTGCTTGTGTGAATCTGGAATGATCATAAATAACATAACCACAGCAGAGAATTTGGTCAAGATAAAACTATTGTTATTTGAAATTATAGTCTTTGTTCACTTGTTGGATAATGTCTGCGAAACACACCAAATAGCAATATACAGTAGCTTCTATAGACTTTTTTGTGCTGAGCACAAAAGTAATACATACTTTTTTGCATACAGTATGCATCTATCACAGTAGGATGATTATGTAATGGAGCCATGAAATAAGAAAAGACCCCAAACCTTGGCAGATTTACAGCAACTAAATCTATGGTTTCATTCCTCACTCCAGCTAGAATGGGTGCTTAATTCAACTGAACTTAATTCTGACACCTATTTCTACTTACGCGTACGTTGGCAGAGACACATCTGAGTGCGGCAGGCATTCTCAATTATTTCCTTATTAGTCACATTTCACAAATTCCCAACTTATAAGAAGTTAACAGTTAAAAAAATTTGTTTGGGAAATTGTGATTTTAATGCATTGTATTTCATCCCTTTTCTAGCCTTTTTCCCTTTCCTTTCAATTCATTGTAGTCACATTATGTGTTAAAATCCTGGTGCAACTGTTCAAGTTGCATACCTGCTGCTTGTGGAGAGAGTGTGTTTTTAAATATATCGTGCAAAAGGACAGTGTTTCTTAACAGATGGTAGTAGTGCTGTGTTTTAGTTTGCTGTTTTGCAGAAAAGATTGCTTGCCATATGTCTTAACAGAGCCTGCTCTTCTTTTCCAAGAAATTGGCTAAGGGAGTTAAGATTATTTAATTTTTTCTTTTGGCCTTTTTGTATCATGATTAGAGATTGGCACGTGAAGTATTTAATTAAGCTATGAATATTGCTGTGTATTGCTAAGTTAAACAAATGCTGTGTCATTCAGCTATCTCCAACTAACAAACTTAATTAAAAGTAAAAAAAAGTTAGGTAAAACGTAAATAACCCTGGAGTGTTTTAACCAGCTGGAACATATCCATACAACATTATTCTATTGAATAATGAAGCTATCATTAAGGCTTTTGTCAAAGCTCAAAAAAAAAAAAACAAACTTCTGATATTTTTGTTTGGGTTTTCTTCATGTTGCAAACAAAGCTCCAGCCTTCAGCGTTTCAGCTCAGCTCTGTTTTGTACCAGAGGTGACTGAGCCACTTGAACAGTCGGTTGCATGTAAATGTGCTGAACAAGAACCAGATCATAAACAAAAGCACGCTGGGGCTTCAATAAGCAAAGCACAAGAGCAGAATATTAACCACGACTCCTGCCTAGGTAAAAATTCCTTTTGCTTGGTCATGGCATATAACAAGGTTTCATGCCTCTCTTTCTGGCACGTCTGGTGCCACAGACTCCCCAGGAACCTTATTTCATTCAGATGTCTGCTTCTTAATGAGCTGATCTTCAGAGGCACAGCTATTTACTGATTCATTGCCGGGTTACACCTTTAGCACATGATTTTCTCTCACAACAGTTCATGAAATAGGAAACTCACTGCATCAGGCAACTCAAACCAGAAGCAATTGCAAGAACGCTCATGCAGCCAACGTTGGGAATATGGGATTCCCTCATTTAGCTGCATAAATTATTTAAAAATTGAATAATCCCTTCAAGTGGCTTAAGCACTAATTAGGGACTCTAGGGTACATTAGAAAACTGTTTTAAACATAAGTATACACAAAAAGCGATAAAAGTGATTTAAACATGATTGTGTCTTCTTCACACCTAGTGGCTGTATCTACTTCACACCTTTTAATTTTTCAGGCTTGCACCTTTGAATAGGAGCCCATGTATGGGCTAATTGTTAAAATATATTTCCTTCACCTATTCATTCTGTCCAAACGCTTGCAGTTGTGAAAATGTTCAAAACACTCCTTTAGTGAATTATGGCTTATAAGGAAGACTGGGAAAGGAGAGAAAAAAGAGACTTTATGACCTGACTCCTCCCTGTAGTTTATGTCTTTTAATTTTTTCAAGTCTTGATTTCAAGTTTGACTGTTTTCTTATCCAGAATGTTCCCTTGAAGGCCAGCTACTTCCTAAATGTGCCATGTTGACAAAATAACCAAAAGATTGCTTTGTTAGATAGACATCAACAATTAATTAATCAATTTTAAAATACTTGTTTTCCCTCAATTTTTTTGCACTAAATTTGCTTCTTGAAGCAAACAGTAACACAGTTGAAGAACAGTTGGCCGTATTGAGCTAGCTAAGAATGAAAGGTATGCATGAGAGTGTTTTAACTCTTGGATATAGTTATTCAATATTATCATTGACCATCATTATTTCATCATGTCAACAGAAAATAGGATGCATTTCATTTGGGAATTAGTACGCTTAGCTGGAGGGAATGCTTTTTTAAATTTCATTCAGTCATTAGTGAACTTGAGGAGCTAGATTAAGTATAAAGTTGTCTTGTGTCAGATAGATCTGTTTAAATCTAGGTGGTCTCTACCATTTCACTGAAATTGCTTGAATTTAATTCACAGTAATTGGAATTGGAAATGGTCTATGTAATGAACAGACTCTACTATGTGCAGCACTGTTAAAAGGTAACATAAGAAAAGCTTGGCTTGACACAGAATATAGCCACAGACTAGTGAAAATAGCACATTTGAATATGCAAATGCTTTTCTCTAACAAAACTCTGAATTAGTAAAATGTGAATCTAAAGTCATAATTGGTATCATTTTTCCAGATGAAGGAGAAGGACTTACGATTAATGAAAAGATGGGTTAGTTTTGTCTCCATCATCAGACTACAAAAATAAAAAATTAGAAAGACGGAGAGGATAGAGATATTTTCCTGAACCACAGTTACTCAGAAACCTTCCTGTCCTCTCTCGTCCCAGCCTTTTCTTTTCCTTTCAGGCCCATTTGTACAAACATCAGTCAGTCTCGTTACTTTAGTCTTTTTTGCTGATGTTCTGTGTGTTTCCAGTTTATTTCTGCATAACCTAAAAAATCCGTATTTGCATCACAAGCTGACCAAAATGTTCTTTAATTATTTCGCAGGAGCTTTACTTCGTTCTCTGAGTGGACACCACTGTGTTGCTACAGTGATGGACTTGTCAATACTCCCATTAGAGTGTTAGACGTTAGACATGAGATGTCTAATTTTGCAAGATACTATAACCCAGCTGACTTAGTTGCGTAGAGCTACAATTTGTTTTACAAGATTTCAGGAAAGATGCCAGTTATTTAACATGCTTACATTGAAATAATTTGGCTTTTTTTTCTTTTTTTTGGAGGGTCTCAAATGTGATGGGAAAAAAAAAGCCAGTCACAGCAGAGTCAAAACTTGCTAGTTTGCTTCTTGTCAAGGTAGCTCTTCATTCCCATCTATATGTTGCCTTTCTCAGCTACCAGTTTTTAGACTCCAGTGTCTGTCACTCTTGATGCCTTCCAGGGGAAGTTAGTACCCAGCAGATTTCTTCGTAATGTCTTTCTTTCTCTCACTTTTAATCCTTATGTGACTTTGAGGACACATTAGAGATGATCAATTTTTTAATGACTTCTTAGAACATAGAAGTTTTACAAACAACATCAATGCTATTGCCACTGCCAGGAGCTGTCCCCTCCTCCTAGTGAAGGTAAGAAAGGTATCTTCATACTTGTGAGGCCTTCAGAAGTTTTCAGAGCATTTGGATTCAGTTCAGATAAAACTCAGGCTTTCTGAGTATGAAAAATCTTTGAACTATTTGAAAATTGTCAATAATATCTTCTGCATTTGTTCAGTCCAAAGCGATTTTAAAAATTCAGATCGGAGCAGCTGAGGGTGAGAGAAAGTTCACCCCTTATCGGTCATCCAAATTTGCCAAGGCAGTTTTTATGAAAGCAATGAAGTGAATGCAGAAACTAAAACCAGGGACCACTTGATAATGCTCTAAGCCAAAAACAAAGCAGAAAAAAGAGCAGGCGTTGCTACTATAGCTTACATCATATGTAACTTAAATGAAAGGGAACAGGATCGATACAAAGTGTGTGGGCGAGGCAGGCAGACACATGGCGTCGGAGATACAAGGTCAAACATGAAACTCTTTCTTCCAAATTGAAATCAAGGGAATTGTCAACAAGTCCCCATCCACACAGAATAAGTGAAAATGTGATTGTGAGGGGCCTGATGATAACCCTAGGACAAATGCTGCTCTCCTTCAGCCTGGCGTCAATTCAGAAATCTTCCAGCTGCGCTGGGACTGCTTTGCATTGCTGTTCTGTAGAGCTGGAGCAGAGTTTTGCCCCGTATCATAACACATTTATCCCCAAGGTGAACGTATGCATCTGGTTTTGTTTTAAGTTTTTTCTTATGCAGTTCAATAGTTTCTTGCTAGGAGCCTCAGGGATATTTAAATAAGGTGAACCCTTTTACCTACAGGACCATAAAAAGAGAAGAGCTGACAAGGGCCTATGAGGTGTTACGGCAAAGGTGATGAGGTGCCTTTATGGGACCTCTGCAAAGTGCTTGACACCCCAAGTACAACAGGCAGAATTCCTCTTCCACCAGTGTCTCGAGGAAGGTGGAAAACGAAGTTTTTCCCAACCATTGCTCCTCTGTGCACGTGTGCACAGGAAATCTTGAGGCACTGTCTACGGCACATTAAATGCTCTGTGCTCAGCCAATGTTCCCAATTCCCAGCTGAAAACGCATGGAAATCCACTGCTGGCAAACCTGAAGCTGTCAAGGATTTAAGCCGTTACACTCAGTCTTATTTATATTCTATTAATGGTAGATCAGTCTTAATAAAGACGAGCTCTGCCGCTAGTGTCGGTTACAGTCTATGTGGTATAACAACATTGACTGCTATACAGTGTATATGGAAATTTCTCACCGGTGGGAGGGCATGGACAAATTCCTCACAGCCACCTTTTACAAATGATGGATGTATTAGCCTCTTTTCTTGCCAACGAGGTCCTAGGAATTTGGCTTCCGGACTCCTGAAATTTGGCTTGGCCAAATCATTTAGCATTGAGATCTCGGTAAGCAGCACTGTGCTGATTTGCTGTTTAATCATTATCCAAACTACCCCACCAGGCTGTTACTCGCAGCTCACATCCAGCACCCCGCGCTGGGAAAAAAGATCCAGCATCACCAGTCGCTGCTCCTTGCGTATGACTGGCAAGATGAGACAGGCAAACATGATTCTGCCTGTATTTAACTTTTTAAAATTAGTCAGAATCTTTTCTTCTACATTAAAGCATATTTCGATATTTCCTGAGGTCAAACAGAGAATACTGAGTTTGCTCTTTTCAAATCAGTAATATGAAAAAAAAAAATACTAGAAGAATGAATAAATACTTCAGAAGACAAATTTTATATGGATATGTAAGCTGCAATTTTTATGTGGATTTTTAAGTTAGAAGTCTGGTTAAAGAAAAATTTGTTAGACCCTCCCTCCTGCTTTAGCAATTAAAGGAATATTTTGTACAGTTTAGATCTGCAGTTCAAAAAGCAACTTTGCAGCCCCCCCCCCCTGCCGCCAGCTTCAGAGTCCAAAACTGGAGAGATTCTTCCGCTCTAAGGCTGCAGTATTCAGAATAAGTGTGCCTAGCTCCTGACCAGAGCATTCTCGGAGCCTTCCCTGAAAAAAGATCTCACCTCACCCAGCAGACCATTTCGGGAAGTATGCGCGTTTTCCATAGATCAACTGAAAGTCATAAAAGAAGAAATGCTCTTTGCTGGCTGAAGCATTAGCTGTTACCAAGAGGTAGATTCGGAGGGCGCAATGTAGAGAACGAGAGGTTTAACACAGCGCTCAAATGCCTAAGGATGACATGGGAACCATGGGTCAGTTGGCAATAAATACGATGTACTAGTACTACGTACTATCCCATATTTCCCAGATTGCCGTCACAGAGTTGCATTTGCTCAGGGCTTTGTTTCAGAGGTACCAAAATATGAGCAGGGGGTCTCCAGAGGTTTTTACATAGATGAAGCTTTGCTATATCAACCCTAAACGTTCAGCTCTCATCACGTGCCTGTGATCTGTGGGTAGAGGTTTTCGGACCTCATCTGACAGTTTCTACCCTAGGAAAGGAGTGGTTTGATACTATCACAATACAAATAATGAATTATAAACATCATGGGCATCAGTCAGTTTGTTAGAGATGGAGGCAAGATGGAAATGGGAGCATTTCACTCAGCTCTACTTTAGAATTCCAAAGACTTAATCAGCTATTGGGAAAAATCACATCATCCAAAGTCAGAGTTTCTTTTACTATAAAAAATTTAAATTATAAATTAAATATTTTAAAATCTTAAATTAAATTCTAATATTTTTTAAAATAAAAAGTTCCTAAGACTTTTAAAGGGATACTTGTAGCAACAGGACAATTAGTGACAGTACAAGGTGGAAAGTATGGCTAAAACCTTATTACAGCTTTTTTTCAGAGCTCTTTTCTTCTGTGAATATTGGTTATGGTACTGTAGTTAAAAATAAACTTCTACTGTGACCAGGGCTTTTACCTCTTCCAAATTATGGTCCCAACCCCTTTGGATGAGCAACAAGGATAGTAACTTTACACTACCTCCCACAATTTGTTGTATACTATTTTACTCAGCATTTATAAAATCCTTCCATAATTTATGATAAAAATATACTTCTATGTTTTCTCTGAAGTGTGAGGGGAAAAATTACATTCACTAGCATGAAATGCTTGTTGAATAAATAGCAGGTAACTGGGAAAAAATAGTGGCTAAAGTTCTACTGAGAGAGGGGCTTTGCTAGTGTGCAGGCATTAACACCAGGTCCGAGGGGTTTCTGACAGTACAGAACTGTGATGAGTAGTCCTTTTCTGTGTTTCCCGATTTGCTTTGTAAAAATATGTTAATATTAATTAATATTAAACAAAATATAAAATAAAAGCCAGAAAGCAAAATAAAAGGCAATACAAAATACATTAAGATGGAAACATTAAAAAAGAAGAATAAAAATCTGCAAGTCACTGCTAGCAGTTTTGCCTGGCAGTATAGATGTCAAAGGTGCCAACTTAAGGTAAAAATTGTACTTACAGGCATAGCATATCAGCATTGGACCTACAGGCATTCTCCAAGATGGTGTCATAATATTTGCAGTAGGTCTGTTACTCGGATCAGTTTAGCTGTGCTATCTTGATTAGGACCCCAGTGCGCGTCGCTGCCGCAAGGCCTGTACCTGAAATTAAATACGAGTTCTGAGCAGAACGTCTGTCGGACAGACGCTATCTCAGCACCTCCGTGTGCTTCACCAAATTAAACGTTTATGACTCCGCTCAGTGAACATTGAGACAGACGGCCAAAAGCATCATGGAAAAATGTTGTTATTCTGTCCTTTAAGTATTTTTTCCTTGAAGTGATCGTAAACACATCTAAGAGTACAATATACTGAGCATTTGTATTATGGTGTTTGGAACTATGCATTTTGTTTCCCAAAGATAATGCAACAGTTAATTTTCTGCTGTAGCTATAATGCTTTTCCTCAGCATCAGTTGCTACTAAATAAGTCCCTATCATTTTTCAAGGGCGTAACTTGCAACAAGACAGCAATAACAATTACATATTGTTTTCAAATAAGATGCCATTTTCCTTTCTGGCAGGCAGCAATGGGTTTTTAATGTGTAACATTTGTTTAATAAAACTCACAGATGCTTCCTTGACAATTGCAAAGGAAGAGAAGAGAGGAAAACAAACCCAAAGAAAAGGCAGAAAATATAAAGAGCAAATGAAAGATTCTGCTTCCATCACAACTATTCATCTTGTGTCCCAGGCTGATTATGCACATTTTGGCTGGATTGGACAGCTCTGGTGAACCTGTGCATAGCAGGGATGCGCTGCGATTTGAGTGCCTGCTTTGCCTCTATTTCCCACAAACGAAGAAATACTGCATGCTACCAGGAGGCCCCAACTTCATGCAGGTCACGGCATTTTGGCATTTGTATTCTCCTGAGGCAATTTGGCTGAGCAGGGCAGATTTTTCTGTTGATTACACATGGCTGCTGTACCTCCAAGGTCTGCCTACACTTTTTAGTTAACAGAGTGTGTGAATTGCAGTGGACAACATTTCTTCCTTTGGAGCAAAAGAGAACATATATAACCTTTCACTGATTGACTGTTTTTGTGGTAAACTGAAAAAAATATCATTCTGATCTTAAAAACAAAACAAACAAAAGGAAACCCCACTTCTTTGCAATGAAAACCCTTTAACATCAAGGTAATGGATACACCAGAGAGAGAGGACACAGATACACTGCAGAAAGCAGGACAACATTCCAGCTGAGAGTCCTGAGTCCTTTTAAATACGAGAAGCCAATCTCTATTATTATCTCTACAACTATAAAAGGATACGGGGCTGAGAGAGGAACCTCCCTCAGGTCACCTAGCCAGCTGCAGAGCTCTAGTGAGATCTTGGGTCTCCCACCTTGTGTAGCCACCCCAGCCACCCACTCTGAGTCACGATGGGAAATATTGGAAGAGAGTTACCATGCAAGTGGGGCCAGTCAAATAAAAGCAAAAATCATAAGGGATAAGCTTTTCAAAATATAAAAACAACAAACATAAATACAAATATAGAAGATAAATATAAATGGCACCAATCTCATTCCGGTAGATGAAGTACACTGTGAAGTGGCAGTAGTCTAACCTGAACACATGGAAAAGCCAACATCTACAGAGGAGCCCTCCAGCTTATCTGGTGAGTGGCAATAAGCACTTTTTTCCCTGAACAGACCCAAACCATGAGACTTTGAAAAGAGTCCGTCAGCACTGCCTCATGGCTGGTGCCAGGGAGCAAGAGACAGGCAACTGTGAGTGCCTTGGTCTACATGGTTGGACAAAAAGAAAAATTGGTATTGTCACCGTGTATCTTAAGCAATCCTGCTTACCTACAAAGATCCTGTTCCCCAGGCCCAGGAGGAGTCAAGCCGCAGGAGATCGTTTCATTTGCACAGCTCTAGGTCAGGTTCAGCCAGGACTCAGCCCACCAGCCCTCTCCCCTTCAGCTTCCCATGCTTGCTCCATCTCCAGACTCTTTGGACTGTTTCCTCACTCTCAACTTCTCTGCTCTTGTTTCTTCTTTTATGCAGACACAAAAATCTCCAGAGAACAGCTAAATGGGTCATGACTAGTACATCTCCATGCCTTTGTTTTGGCTGGTAAAATCTCTCTGTACACCGAGTGAGGTGTCTGAGTGTTATACAAAGCAGGTTCAGTGAATTTTCCCTCATCTGATCCCGATGTCTTTAATCTGAATGACCGTCTATGCAATCCAGTATTTACTAATCATAGCAGGTCCAAGAAATATTGCAGCAAAAATACTGTTTCCTAAATTTAGGTACTCTATAGTTTGCAAGTTCAATTTGTATTATAATGTGATACCAGCACATTATAATTTTTAATTAAAAATTGTATCCTTTTGTAACATCTGCAGCTCTTTCACATGGCTGTCATCCAGAAACAAGGCAACGTGAGCTAATCTCCGTAGAGAATGGGCCATCGCATCCTGACCTTGGTACACAGACAGGGGTTTTTTTCAGCCGTCACATAAACATTTCATTGGCACAAAAAGTAATCGGCAGGCATCTTTTTTTAATGGATGGCAGACTGGAAAGGGAGCAGTTCCCAATTGATAGAGCAGCCATGCTTCCTCAGATCAGCCTACAGTTTGTGATAATATTGTGCTCAAAAATTCCTCTAGAAAAGGGATTCCCCAGACAGCTACAGATCAGGAGATCCTTCCTCATTATTCATCAGAAACAATGAACAAACTCCCTGGGAAAAAAAGCAAAATAAAACATAACAAAGAAATGCATCTAGTTCTTATTCTGTAACAAGTCCAGCTGTATTTTTCTTTTCCTCCAGCAATTGAGAGAAGTGCTTTTGTTTTGTGTCTCATTTCCTACCTGTACGTATTAGAGCTGAATACTAGGGATAATTGTAAAAGCTAAAGGAGACTTCTTTTTTTTAAAGCAGAAATATCCAGTAATAACCACATTCTAACTCATAGCAATGTTGTGAAAAATCATGTGCTTGTAAGTCTGAAGAATTTTTAAGGGGTTATGTGCTAAGGATAGGACAGAAAAATAGCAGCTAGAGTCACTGGTGTCCTCTGATGGCTTTATGTTTGCCTAACCTGTAAAATTCCTGTTAGTTTAAATGGAGGCAGGATTTCAACCTATGCAAATCATACCTACCTGAGAAATAAGCATCAATTTTAATACAGGACAAGTATATGTTCAGTGTGCCTTCCCACATACAGTGCACTTGCTACATTGCACATGTCTGAACAGAAGCTGGTGGCACGGCTTTCTGTAGCCGTGCACAGTCCCTGCACTGTTACAGCCAGTCCATGCTGCCTCCTTGGGCCTTTCTTTCCTGAGGCTTTGCCTGATGCTGTTGTAATTCTTCACACCCTGGGACTCCATCACTCACTTTCCTTGGGAGATTGTTCCACAGTTTAGTAGATATTACTGTGGCTTTTTTTTACCCCTGACATTCATCCTAAATTTTACTTTCCTTAATTTAATTCTGTTCTCTACAAATCATGTTTTTTCTCCATGGCTATTAAGGTGTTCCTTTTTTATTCCAAATAAAGTCAAACTATTAGCAACTAGAAATTTATGTTATTTCTTAGTTGGAGATACCTAATCTTGAGCAGGTATAGGTAATTATGGATTGTACTTAGGGGTCCGCTAAAACTTTCTGCTTGATTAACTATCCCTGCAGGGATGATAATTGCTGTTACACATGAAAGTATCAAGCGCAGAGTGGAGGCACGGCCCCTCCAGCAGCGTACAGGGCAGCACCGACGGGCTCTGAGAACAGCTCTGTGCGGTCCCTCAGACTGGGAGAGAAGAGGGAACTGTGTCCCAGCTCTTTAAAACACTGGAGACCAAAACAGACCCATGAAATACATGGACCACAGTTAGATGATCTTCTCCCCAGTCTGTTGTACCCCAGTACAGAAACAGCAAAATGTGACTATTCGAAATTAAGAAGAGGAAAGAACAGTTTATATTCTGATTTCATATTGGCTTAAATCAGGAGCTGCTCTAATAATCCTGTGGAATCGGATGGGTCTGAGCACCAGCTGAAGTAAAAGGGAGCTCAGGCTGAGGTGATGTGTGCTGCCAAGTTTGCTTTTACTTATTTAATTATTTTTCCACCGGTGATGCTTAAAAATCAATCACAACCGGTACTAACAGAAGACTCCAGGAGCCTTTCCCAGCTGTTTTGGGCTGCAGCCCCCAAAGCTTGCCTCTCATAATTCAGTTTTAGCTTTAGGCACTTTTAAGTTAATAGACTTATTTGAGCAAAGGGCTTATTTGAAATCCACACTGGAAAAAAGTGAGCATAAGTGTGCTAGTGCCAAGCTATAAACACATTTATACAGTGCAGTAAATCAATAGCGCTGCCTTCCTTTGGAGAGACCAGGCCAATTAAGCCGAATGTACAGGACATGATGATGGAACCTGTTCAGTTTATTACGAGACCGGTAGCAAAGACTGCAACCATACTACCCTGCTGAGCCTCATCTCGACATTCCCCTGGCCAAATTTTAGCCCATTTGATCTAAGCTTGTCATGCACTGCCTACTGGAAGAGAACAGAGATTTTTTTTTTTAAAATTATCTGAAAAAAATGGTGGGAGTCAAAGAAAGGATTCAAGAAGGGTGATAGTTTATTGTTTCACTGTTTGAAAAAGTTTGTGAAGTTTTTTTGTCAGAAGAGTCATTCAAATACAGGCTGGGCTATGAATACTGCAGCATTTTCCTGGAGTCACCTGCTTAAATTTAAGCCTGAGTAGTCACGTCTGTTGAAATGTTTGTGTGTTGGCTGTCTTCCTCTGAACTGGGGTTAAAGTTATTAACTTTATGAATCCAAATTGATCTTGATGATGATGCAGTGCATGGAAGGTAGGGAGAAAGGCAATGAGAAAAACGTACAATGAAAATGGAAAGACATGAGGAGCATTGCATGTGCGCGGCATGAGGACGGGCAAATGGGAAGAGGCAGGAAAGGTGATGTCTATCTACATCTTCCACTAGTAGAGAGCCTACAAATGTACTTGGACTCTGTAATGCAATAATGACACTACACTCACTGCACTTCCTCTCATAAAGTCCTACATAAGTAGAGGTCATATAATCTTACCAGTGACTTTTTGCAAACAAGAAAATGTTCATTTTTTTGTTATCGGAGCATTTCGTTCAACTGCCTTAATTAGAGGGCTTCCCTCCCACTTCTTTTAAGTGTTATGCAAAATATAAAACAAGGTTATGAAAAAAGGATGTGGCGTTATGGAGAGCTGGTTAGCTTTTGGTGCATTAAGTCCCTGAAAATTATTTATATCTTGTGTTTATGTAAAACCTGTCATTGACTATTAAGTGTAAAGTTACCATTGCCTGAATAGGTGCTCGAATCCTAGAAAGCTTAGTGTAGTTGGAAGCTGACAGCTGGCAAAGCTGTCTTATAAAAACTCTCTAAAATGCATTAGAATGTGCACAAAAAGTAATTTTTTTTAACGAGAGAACAGAGGAAGGGAAAAAAGCTCCGTATCCCCTTTAAAATGGGAGAATTCAGACTTTGAGAGAACTAAAAGGAACTTTTAAAGGTTTTTCTTTCCAGATCCAAAAAATTCAAGCACACTTCTTGCCGACCTAACCCCTAACGCAAGATGGTCCTGTGTATATTTTACCTGTGTGACTCTGCCAATACCTCTTTAAAGCAGGAGGAAGAGATTTCCAAATAAAGTTGAGTGCTGAAAGGCAACTGCCAGGTCACCAGCAGTGCCTGCCCAGGTCCTAACCCATGGCACTAATTATCCATCTGCCTCGTCAGGTGCCTGAACAGATTCCCCATGCTACGGCTGGGCATAGGAAAAGGCCGCCTTCCCTGTTCTCACATGTCTTACTCTGTGGGTAGGTTTTTTAGAATTATTTTTAAACTTGTACTAGCTATTTTTCTGTTCATACCTTCACTCATCTTATTACTCATTTCACTGCTCATTTACTCACTGGGATAAAAATTGATTGAGACAGGCAGTAAAGAAGTGTACGTCTGTGAATAGAAACCAAACTCATGAGGTTAGCAACTCACTGCACCATCATAAAACAGAGATATGTTTACCCTTAAATCTTGGCTTTTGGAAAGCAAGGAGAGAAACACATAAGCACAAAGCGCATAACATAAAACTGAAAATCCACAAATATCTCATCCTAGTAGGGCAATACACTCACCATGCTGTCCCTGATGGGGAACAGCCCATGCCTCTAAAGATGCACGTTCATAAACAGCTCATTACTTGGCAGTCCTTTGCAGAGGAAATGCTGTCACCTGAAGAAATAAAAGAGAGATCTTGGCACGGGCGGTGGAAACTTTTCTTTCCACAAAGGCTACCTGATATCAGTATCATCTGGGGGGGTGGGAAAGCACACAGGCTCAGAGGCAGGAAGAGCAGTGGCCTCTGTTGGCAACTTATCTCTCAGAGCACCCTGGCCATACGCTGCTGCCTACCTTAATCCATTTACTTCATCCGTAATGTAAGAGTGTATTTTTCCCCCTTCATGGCTTCTGTACAGCGTGATTTAGGGAGATGGCTATATCCCAGCTCCCATTCTCTCTCCACCAAAACTGTCATTACCTGCAGAGCAAAAAGAGCATAGAGTGAAAGATAAAAAAATCTCATGTGTGAACTGTTGATAACTAGAAAGTGATTCTTCTGTCTGCCTGCCTCCATGGGTTATGGCAGCCTAGCTAGTCCCCCTCAACGTGGTACTTACTGTGCGATACATTATCTTTCACAGCTAGTACTCTTAGTTTCTTAATATATTGACTGCTTCTTCCAGTACATTAGTCCCATTTGCTTTTATTGCTAGCATCTCTAACCAACTTAATTTGTCCTCTTTATCATTTCAAAGAAATTTTGAAAGGCAACTCGGAAACTCTCTAGCTGCCTTTTTCCAAGTGTGCTTCACTATTACAGTCTCCATTATATTGAGTTTGCACGTCCTCATATCTACAAGGTATGAGAGATTTCATTCATTGCAAATCCTTTATAATAGTCTAACTTCTTGAATGGATTGGCAATACATTTCATTACTAATAAGCCTGCATTTCAAAGCTGCCAGAGGCTTCACACAAATACCATTCTGGTGTGGCTCCAAATTTGCTTTTTCAGACTCACATTCAGGCTTTGCAGAATACCAACTGCACAGACACATACAATAAATAACTTCACGATTACTAGTTTTTGTTCTTTCATTCCCCCACCATTTTTTTTCCCTTTTCTTTCCCTTGACGTCAACCTCTGACCCAGGGATGAATGAGAACTTTGCATCAGTACCTACTAACATTATAAAAGGTGTCCCGTTTGCCTGAGGTGAGGTGTATTCAGTCGGTGGGGTTCTGATGCTCTCCTTTACTGACATCAGACTACATTCAGTGTAACTAACCCAAGTGTAGCAACATTATTCCTGGTTCTCAGCACAGCAAATGAGATCAAAATCTGCTCCAGTGAGTGACTCAGAGTAAGATACACAGTTGATTATTACCTGCGTATGAAACAGCTTAGATGATTGCCATAGCCTCCTTTTTTTCTCCTCCTATACTATCGAAGAATGGCATTGGTAGATGATACAAAAGCCTCAGTGGGGTTGTGGCACATGATGTGGCATGATATGGAAATTAAATATTGGGGTTGTATTTCACCATTAAATCCACAAGGGATTAATAAAGAAGTCTGCTTGCTGTTTGGTTTTTTGCAATATAAACTTACAAAAGTACATTAGTTCCTCATCAATTTGCAGTTTATCTCTGAATGTTCCCCAGTGGTGTTCCCCATAGCATTGTGGGGAGGAGTGAAATGGCCACAGGGATTTCGGAACAAATCCTTTGCAGAGGAGATAATAATTTACAATATGTACATTTATTTACTTCTGCCATAATTACTACATCTGCTTTAGTGACACTAATTAATTAAGCCTCATTTAATTAATTAAGCCTCTGAGGAAGGTGGTGTGACATTTTGCAGCTGGTACTTGAGAGGGGAGCTGTGGAAGGCAAAGTTCTTGACAGCGTCCCTGGTTTGAAGTCCTCTGGCTCCCCATACCCTTGCCAGTGCCTGTGGACTGCGTTGCGCCACACAGCTGGAACACGCTGGATCTGAGCCTTCAGCCTTCCCGAAACTGCCAAAAAAACTTCAAATGGAGAAATAACAATCCAAAATCTGAGCTGAGTTTAAATAAACCCCAAACCCAGAAACAGATATGTAGATAGCATACCTTGAGTTTCCTTTTAGTGCTTTCAGTGAGACCTCCTCTTCTATTTATTTACTCATTTAGAGTCATTTAAACTTCCTTGGGTCAAACTTGGATGTGATGGCACAGATCTTCTGTTGTTCTGGATCAACTTAATATCAGCCCCACATGTCTGACTTGCACATCGTTCCTGTGTGTGGCTGATGTCTTGTTTTACACAGATGGGCAATCATGCATACAAATGCTCCTATAATTTATCCCAGAGTTGCTGAACTCTGGGAATAGGCAACTTTCCATCTATTCCTAACACTCCACATCCTACAGAGGTGTTTTCTCTTGTTCCCAAAATATTATTCTGCATTAATTAAATTTCAGTAAAACAGCTATACCTTTGAGAGCTGGAGATTCTTAATCTCCTAACAGGCTCTTTGTGGTTAGGGGGAAAAAAGTCTAATATTTTCCACTGTGCTATGCTGCCTACTAATTTCTTGTCAAAATGGCATATGTTTACCACCTCTCATCGATGCTCTGACTTGAGTTTGGCAATGAAACCTTTGCCAACAACCATTTTACAAGCAAAAACTGCGCATTTCTCCCTGAAAGCTATTTTTAAGAACACTTTCTTTAAAGAAAATTCTTTTTATCATTTCATAGCTTAGACGTCCTGCTCCCAGTCTGACTTTACTGATTTCAGCACCATTACACCAGGAATGAATGTGACTCGCTCGATTGTTTTCAGTGGCATGATGTCGCATGCATTTACTATATCCTTGGCAACAGCAAGACTGCCCTATGGCCATTTAAGAAGAAAGAAATGGAGTGAATCAGAATAAGCCATAGTCCCTGCAAAAAGGAGGAAGAAGAAAAGAAAGAAAGAAAGGAACAGCCATAGAGTGGGGTCTGGGAAGATTAGGCACTGGTTTGAAAACAACGATGCAATGAACTGAAATCCAAAAGATTACTTGTCTACTTTCTAGCTGCGCCAATAGTAATTTCTCTGCTAATTACCTTCCCTTTTGTGGAGGGGGTCCCATTAGCAGTATCATAGCAGTGGTGCTGCTGTACCCATGACAGTCCAAGGCTATACATGAGGCAAACCTTGCACAATGCATGTGTTTGGGGTACGTGCCATGGGATCAGCCACCAGACAGATTTCAGGAATGAGTCTCAATGCCTGAGTTTATTTTGTTTTGCTTGCAAACATCTGAGCTCTTGGATTTGGCAAAAAAAAAGCACTGCATGTCATTCTCCTTAGGGCTCCACATAAAAATCGTATCAGTGGTTTATAGACAGCAGCATGGTAGTTTTCCCAGCTTCAGATGCTTTCCTGTTCCTGCTACTCATCCAGATGGAAAGGTTCTCCAAACAAAAGCCTAGTACAGCAAAGGCATGTGTGAGTTCGCTTCCAGCCACCTCAGTTTGCAGATATTCGCCGCCTTAACTTTTTGCTGTTGGCAAATCTGTCCTTGAAGGGCATAACTAGAGGTTTATTAGGAATGCAAAAGAACCTCTCTTCCTGTCCTCTTTCACTTCATCTTTCCTGCGAAGCAAGTTATCAGCAAACACTTGTCAACATTTGATTGGTGTAACACAAGTGATTAGAAGAAATAAGAAATACTTGTTTTTTCTGAATGTTTTCTGTCTCAGTCTGTACCCAGGGTGCCACTTCCACTTGAAATTGTTTTTCACTGCTGTTATCTGAAGCCCACAGCTTATAACAAAAAGGGCTGATTATGTCAAAACAAAGTGACATCAGGCTGTCAAAGCAAAATATCCTCACCACAAATCCCAGCCTGGGCCTTGAGCCGGCAGCTGGATTGCGGAGCAAGAGGAATGCCTTTGTGGAAGCGGAGTGAAAATGTGTGCTGCTGAGCAGGGCAGCCCAGCCGGTGTGCAGCTCCCCTTCAGGTCCTTATTCACGGGAGCGGGTCGGCCTTTTCACACAAGTTTTGCAATGGCTTTTGTGCATCGCTTGCTTCTAGATCAGATGGGGCACAGAAGATAGGGAGCACTGGCAGAATATGTGTGGCTTTAATAGGAACAATCTGGAGCCAAGTATTTCTCTGCGAAAAACTTTTGATGTGTAATAGAAGCCATACTCCTCCGCAGTGCTGAATAAATTGTAGCCCAGGAAAAACCAAAGACTTTTGCTAAGGGTTTGAATTTTATACATTAGCTCTGTCTGATAGATCATGTTTATACATATATGAAAAGAAAGAATATATGATTAAGCAGATTCTTTTTCTTTACATGGATGAAAGCACGCTGTCGATATCCACAAGCTTCATTTTACACCATGTCAAAGGGAGCTGTCTTCGCTCCTGCGCCTTATATTCCAGTTTAGGATCAATACTTCCACTGATAATTTCAATAGAAACTATTACTCCAAAAAAATTGATACCACATAACCAGGGGCAGGATTCAACTCACCTAAGTTTAGGCGTCTAAAAGTTGGGCATTGAGTCTAAGTTGCTTATTTTGGCTTACTCTATAGTGAATGGAAAAACGGATATTTCTCCATAGGGCAAAAATTCCCTCCGTAGCGTGGCTGTCACATGGAGGGGTCTCCAGAGGTACCTGATTTTCTGCCTCTGCCAGTGTAGGGCAAATAGTTAATCCTTAACTCCTAATCAGCTGAAGCTGGGTAAGATACTTTCCCCTTCATTATGTTCTTAAATATTGAATCACTACAGCATCTGATGTCTTGTTGGGTAATTTCGTGAAACTCCTCCCCCCACCTTATTATAAAACAATATAAAAATGTGTAAAACTGCTCCCTCTTGCAGGATAAGGTTTTAATTTTAATTTTGAACTCATCAGTAACACAAACTATAATTTCAGAAAGGCTGCTATTATGTTAAATTAGAAAGTCAGAGGTCAGCTTTGGGTAGAAGAGTGGTTTTTAGTAGAGCTTATCACTAGAATGAAGACATGGCTTTGAAAAATTCGGAACACATCCAAACTACAAATCAGAGTTTTTGTTAATTTCCAGAAACCTTCCTCCTTAGTATGCAGTCGGCTGACTTTGGTTTTTTCTATTTTTTTGCAGAACTCTTGGCAACTTCTACACTAGCTGTGCTAGTTAAGACCAATGGTATCTGTAGGATTACTGCCAGAAGGAAAAAAAAAAAGTATCATTTTAGACCCTTGCTTCAGAGAAGCCCTGTCATGAAAGGGAGCTGGAGAGATCTTTCCCCTGGAGTAAAGCAAATGCCATGAAAAAAGCTGAGACATGCAGTTCGAAGCCAAGATCATACCCTGGGACAAGATCAGGACTCAGGAAGGTTTTTGGGTCTTGGAAAGCTGGGTTCATAGGAAAGGTGGTAAACCCACTTTTAATATGAAGAAGAAATCTCTTAAAAATGGAGAGCGAATGAGTTTAGGTAAGTACAGAATAAGTATTAGAAATGCCTCATGGAAAATTCTAAGGAGAACAAAAAAAATCCAAAAATTATATTGCCCTTGGTATGTAAGCATTCACCGCGAAGTGGGTTAAACATGCCCGTGCAACTGCTGAGAAACGCTGGGTTTTGCAGAGAGGCCATGCAAAAAGCTTCTCCCAACTCCTCAGCTGTCAGTCAGCTGTTTCCAGCCGGCGGGTGATGCCTGGCTGTATGACAGCTTCCAGCCGGCCCGGGCAGAGTCACACAAGCTTGTGCAACCCATGCTCACTGGTGGTTTTGGCGCCTGGGTCGGAGTGCCTGGTCATGTGCCAAGATCACTTCTGTGGGCACCTACATCACGCAGACCACTCGCGTGGCCATGGTCTCTCTTCTGCTGGACACTCTCATCTGCATCTCTTATCAGTAAACGTTTAGGAAACAGATACAGGATGATGGAGATCCCCTGCTGTGGTTCTGTTTGGACCACTTGATCTTACTTGCAAATTGCTCTGAATTATGCAGCCATAAACTTGAACCTGTATCTTCTGCAGTTAAGCTATTAAGATAAGATTTATGTAGCATAATTGTAAACTGAACAAAATGGGTTATTTTAAAGTGGAATGGAAATCATCGGTATCTCAAAACCTTTTCTGAAACAGAAATGTCTTCAAAGAGCAGTTGTTCTTTGTAATTACGTAAAGAGCAAACCGCTTTCCCAAGCAAATGCCATGTTAGATTGAGGTTTATGCTCTTTTGTTGCCTGTTAGTGAAAGAAGGGTACTATGACATCTGCTAGAAAAAACAAACTGAATTACAGTCTGGCACCCTTTGACTCACTAGGGCCAGGAGGAAATATGGCACGGAGGTTTAAGCTGAAGAAGAAAATGAAAAGTATGTGATACCCACAGGCAGATGCACCATGGTGAGTAAACAGCATGCTGAACTAGGTGAAAGAGCTGCCAGCCAGCCAGATCTTAGACTGTACTCACGCAAGTGTATTGCAAAAACACTGCCAAATGCAATGTCAAAAAATGCTCACCAAATAGCCGGCAGGCCTGGAAATACCTGGTTTTTCATGACTCCTGATAGTAAGTCTGGTTGGCAACATCTCAGAAAAAGTAGCAGCAGATCTAAAGTCTCAGCTTCTCGGTTCCTAGAGTTGTTCTTTCAGTACGGTAGATAATGGAGAGATCAAGGTGGGTAGCCCTTTTTGTGAGTGTGTGATTGCTTTTCATTCCCAGCTTCCTATAAAAAAGGTGATCCTTTCACTGCCAACTTTCCCTAACCTCTGCGAGACATGGAGATCACTGTCATCTGTGTTCCTGGCCAATATCAACCAGACTTTTATATTTGAAAATATTGAGCAGACCTCAAATTTGTACTGACATACTGTAAACATCAATCCACGTCCCAAAGCACCTACTCACCAGCTAGCAGGAGAAAGGCTTTCCTTCCCTTGAGGCATTTCCAACCCGTTCGTTGTTGGCCAAGCTGAAAGAAACAGGAGAGTTCAGACTACAATTTTGACTAGCATGTATCTCAACCCAAACTTTTCCTAAGCACATACTTGGTGTTTAACTGTGAAATGAACTGAGCTGCTGATGTTCTTTTAAATGTAGAGCTAGAAAAATGTGAAATCCATGAAGCCAAGGCAAATGCTGCTGTTTACTTTAATATGTCAGCTTGCATCAGCACAAATTATAATACCAATAGCTCCTTTGTTGTAAATCAGAGGACGTTTTTCTTCACATTCTGAATTTAAGTATTTTTGCAGAATTGAGGACACCAGGACTAGTCAGTTGGTAAGCAGCAATCAACTACAGGTAGGTTGTACTACGGGCTATGATTACTTAATCTTTTTGGCATATTCTATCTAAGGAGAGGAGGGCACAGACACTCATGAAAAAAAGTTTTTAAGATGGGCTGAAGAACTTTGACCTCGCCATGTTGCAGAACAGGAGAAAGTCCGTGGACATCACTGGAGTTACAGTGACTTGATACCAGCTTGAGTGCAGACAAAATGTGATACATCATGTTAAACCCTTGAAATTAGACAGTAACTTCAGGGCTCCATTTAACAGGAGACCAGCTACTGTTGTCATTTCTTCTTGCCAGCAGAACATTTATTTTGCTTATAGCCCATCTGGAGACTGAAAGATGAGCTAAGAATAAGAAGGGCTAGGGAAAATGATGGGATAACTTTACTGTCTGTCCCATCAACCCTTGTCTTTACAGGCAGCCCCAGGGGCACTTAACTTATATTCCCACTATGCTTGCACAAAATATGTAGGTATGAATGGAGAAAATTAACCAAAAATCCCCCTAACAAACCCCAAGCTATTCAAATTGATCTCTGTAAATAGATTTAAAAAAAAAAAAAAATTTTCTAGTTAAATGGCACAGGATCATAAAAAGGTTTGGCAGCTCCCCGAGTCAGTGACTGAGGACCTCTGTGAATCTAATCAATTGTGAGGGATTTTAAAAAAATCCCCGCAGGTGTACCTGCAGCTTTCTGTCTTCAAATACATGCAGAAATCAAGCCTTTTGTCCCAGGTTCATCCTGCCTCACCATGGCACTGGGCTAAGCTCCCCGAAGCATCTACTCCCCCCAGACCCCACCTGTGCTCAGTGTAAAGAGGCAGTGCCAGGAGGCAGCTCAGCACAGCTGAGCTGTGTCTCTCCAGACATTTCTCTCTCTCGCTGACAGTCCAAAGGAGTCCTAACCTGGGCGCTTTGGTTAAACGCGTGAAGTTAGATAGGATGCTCGCAGGGATTGGGAAGTGCAGGGTGTGGTAGAGTACAGTGGGTTCACTCCTGAGCTAGTGGAGCTGCTAAGCCCAAGGTGGTGAAGAGCAACACGGTACGGTGTCGTGCTGGTGGTACCTGTGTAGGCGCTCCACTGCCATTTCCAAGTTTTGCGCAGAGCGAAGTGGATCAGACTTCTCTTCACCTCCAGTACGGCTGAGTCAGACTCCTGTTGAACAGAAAATATGTGTGAGATTTTGCTTCATGCAAACAGCTTCTTGCTAGTAGGAAACTATTTGTGACGTCTCTGGCCCTAGAGAAGTGCCAGGCACGATTAATATTGTTTAACAAAGCATTTGGCTTGCCTCTGATGAACAAGAAAGGTCAGAGGCTAGGGACTTACGTTGAAAGCTAATTGCTGAAGTTATTTGTCTGGCTTGTGTTAGATGCTTGGATCCTGCTATACAAGTTAGAAGTGCAGAGTGCCCTAAGTGCAATATTTTAATTTAAATGCTTACAGTACAAGAGAGAAACAATTCACTGATCATCTCATTAGAGGCTTAGCTATTTACATCTGGACAGCTTTTCCTCTTTGATCTCATAAGAAAAATGAATGAAAGTTTAGGACATGTTTATTTGCTTTTGTAAAGGCTTGGATCCAAGCAAAACACACTTATATCTGGGAAATAACAATGAGAGGTTGTAAACGTATTAAATACCTTTGACCAGCGCTAGATACTAAAACAGAGATTTCTAAGGTTAAAGAATTCAAGTGCTGACTCCTGGTTTCCATTTGACTCCCATTACAAACCTCATTTCTATGCTACTAAATGAAACAATATACTTCTCCCTGTGGACACATGAATGAGTTATATCGTCATTGTTTGGTTTTAGGTTTTTTTCGCCCTTGTAGTCTTCAAAAAACTGTAAGCGCTGTAGCCTGAAAATTTCATGAATAGAGAAATCTCTGCTCCCATCTATTGGTGAGCAAGAGAAGAATGCCCATAAAACTAGTTAATCTGTTTAGCTGTTTTACCCAGATCACTGGATGGACAGATAATCCAGAGAGATAGGGGCTCTCTGGTACCATCTCTTCAGTAATAAAAAATACGGCCCTTCTTTGTCTTTCACTCCTCATTCCTCCAGTAGCACTTTGGGGAGGCATCATACTTACATTTAAATGACCACAAAGTCCTACCAGTCTTCTCAGCATCCTGTACTGGGACAATGTCTCTGTAAGAGCTCTTGCAAAGGATTCAATGAGTAGACGTGATGGAGAGACAGATACATGATGGGAGTTGAACAAAGGAAAGTTTTTTTCACGCAAACCATGGTAACAGCAGCAGAAGTGAGACATCTTGGGGGTTGGACTAGATGAGCTTTAACGATCCCTTCCAACCCAAACCATTCTATGATCTTCACTGAAAACTCTTTTACTCAGCCGTGAAATAAAATGAAACCTTCAGATTGGTTTTTAGGAAGGAGATTCAGAAAAAAACAGAATACCTATTTGCAGAGGTCTGAAAACAGGCCTGCCCAGGCAGGAGTCACACCTCTAGAGCTACGATGTCCAAACAGTGCTAAACTATAGAGAAATTTAGCAGATAGAGAAGGAGAAATGATGCTCAGAAAGAACGTATGCCTACAGGAAATTCACAGCATCAGCTGGCGACCAAGTCAGTGGAGCATTGCCAAAGGTACTGAATGAAGTAGATGGTTTTATTTATTGTGCATTGTTTTCACAAAGTTAATGGTATCTTTGCCTTGCCATTAGCGAAGGCCTCTTTGTTTCAAAGAGTTTCATACTTGCAAGTGATGAACTATTGCCTAAAGGCGCTTGGAAGACATTCTGGGTGGGAAGGGACACAATGTTGTACACTGACTTTGAAGAGGGGTCACTTTTTGAACATGGTCTTGTTGCTAGCAGGAGCTTTAGCAGGGTTCTGGGTATCCAGTGATTAGACGTGGTGGCAAGATCCCAACTAGGTGGAGGAGAAAGTAGTCAAAAGAAAGTAAATTACTGGATTCATATGGAAGGGCTGAATTTCTGAGCTCATCAGCTGCTTCGCTTGAATTTTCTCAGCATCCGAATCTTAAATGAAGCCTCATTGCCATTGTTGGGAGCAACATTCAGTTCTTGCCACGCTCACATCGGTGGTCATTGCTATTCCAAGATCATTAGGAAGAGGTACAAGCATGGTAAGCAATGTAAAAGAGGGTTGGAGGAAAAAGATGCTGCTGAATAAATCCATACTGGGGTGAATACAGTGCTGAGACAGAATTTCATTCAGCAGAATGGTTTATCACTAAAAACTGGCATGTTGCAGTTGAACTGAGATTTTCTAAAGAAAACTGCATCCACAGACAGCTGACTGATGAGTTCACATTATAAAAGACTGTTCAGGAGTTCATCCACTGAAAGGCCATTTACGGGCTTTACTTTCTCACGGTCCCACTCTGGAAAGAGTTACTCCGCTTGTAAGAGTTACACAGCCCATGCATATCCTCCCATTGTTTCAAGTTAAGGGAACATCAGCTGTTTTTTCTATTGTGAACAGGGGCCACGATGGAGGGCTAATTGGTTCTGTTCAGTTAAATGTCTGTTTTATGAGGCCAGGCTATTGCATGCACCGATGCTGGACAATGGGACAGCAGTCTGAATCTGTGATCTCCGTTAGACAATGAGCATTTAGGCCACTTCTGAGGGATTTGGCAAGAAAACTCCTTGTTTCTTTTTCCACACAATAAAACCCCCCAAAAGATAATTAGGTAATTCAGAGTGGATAATGATTATCCATGGTTTGGAAGGAATTCCTCTTTGACAAAAACTCCTCTGCATCTATAGTACGAACTGATTTTACTGGAAACTTGCTATCAGCCAGAGGAAGCAAGCTTCCCAGCAAAACTTTTTAAGGTGTGAAGTATTTGTTAATTTGTTAATGCTAGATACACACAAGGATAGGTAAAGGATATTCCTAGCAAGCCATATTACGTTCTTGCTGAAGAAAATTTGTACGTCTCTACCGCTTGATGACATCATGGTACACAAACACGTATTTCCAAAAGAATGGGTTTCTTTGGTGTTTTGGGGTTTTGTTTTGAGGCTAGTGATCATGTCCCAGGTTCTCCAAGAGGCAGGTCTCTGAGCCTGCTGGAATCATGCTTTATTACCTCTGTGGCAAAAAAAAGTGAATCCTACATAAATTTTGAACAGCCAGTCGATTCTGTAGCATCAGGGTACGGGGTTTATTCCAGCTCCTCTTCCTTTCTGGGAGACTCAGATGGTTTAACGCCACAGGCAGCATTTTGGGGATGCTGAGTGGCAGAGGTGAAATAGCACATGCAGGCGATTTTTTTAATCCTGACCTTGCTATTTGAACGATGAAAATTAAAGTAGCCCCAGGAACATCCTAGTGCGTACAAGATCCTTATTCAGAGCAATGCTACCCATAGGAACAGGGGAGGCAGGAAGATGGGTTGGGCCACCTCTGAGTATCTGCCTCCCAGGTTGATGATTCAGAGGATTAAACATTAATATAAAGTCCTGCAAAGAAGAAAATAGTTTTTCAGGACAGCAAAAAACCAGGGTATTTTCCCAATATGCTGCCATAAGACAATCATGATATTGGTTAACAGAAATTTCCTTTGGCTTGGGAGGGAGGGAGGGGATCCACAATTTACAAAGCTGTGGGTTCACGTGCTGTTTGAAGGCAATGGATTTGTCTTTCTGCAAATTTAGGTCACTGGAAGAATATAGGATTTTTTTAGTTTTGCAGGGGTACAGTTTAAAAAGTATATAAGGGGATAGAAAAGAAAGGAAGGGGTCAGCGAATTATTTTATTTAGCACATTTCATAGAGGCCCCTTTACAGGAAGCAAGTCATTGCAATATGGCTCATTATGCAAGGTAAATACAGTGTTTCCATAATACCGCTTGTTTTTTCCTTCTGTGCCATATGCAAACCTGCTCATTTATTCACCAGAAACGTCACGATACAAAGTCACAAAAGCTCCCCTCTTTAGCTCGCAACTATGCAGCCCATGCAGAAATGAAACACACCTTTAAAATGTCTGAATATATCCATTGACAAAAACACTAGTTTTACACTGTTTTTTTTTTCAGTTTCTTGTATCATACTGTTCACCAGCATTCAAGTTGCTGCCAGGTTTTTCGTTAATTCAAAAAACGTAACAAATTTGAAACACTGATATTTATTACAAAAATCAGATGTTATTTCCATTAGCTTATACTGTTGCTCTGTAAATCCTAGCAATCCTGGTTATGCCAAAGAACTTAAAACCATGAGCTCTGATTATACCAACCTGAAATCCAAGTGACCCCTGGGTTAGAGACAGTTTTTGTCTTGTACAAAGAAAGGGTGCCATGAGGGCCAAATGCAATCTCACTTAACCCTTTTTTTAAATTTAGTGAGCTCAGTCTTAAAACCAGTTAATGCTCAACTCCTGTTACTCTGTGGCAATTCCAGGATCTCATTGCTTATAACCATCATGATTTCCAGCTTAAATGTACCAATTTATCCCTCCTTGTTCCTAATACCAAGGTTGTTCTTAGATTGCTTAGGTAGCTTTTCTCCCTTGATACTCATCTCCAAAACATTTTCAATGACGATGACTGTGCCCCTCTTAATTTTTTCAGGCTGTGGAAGCCGTGATCTCCACTTTTCTCTTGTATGATAGATTTCCCATTGCTCCCATCATCTTATCACCCTTTCCAGCATCAGTTTGAGCTTATCTTTCTTAACCGTGGGTGGTCAAAATTTTACACAGCCTTCCTTGTGCAGAGCACTCTTCTCAAGGCCTCATACAACGGTGCTAACGCTTCCCTATCTCTACCTGAAATATCTTTCCTGCTGCATCCAAATGCCACCTTTATATTGTATACTGTTATTACATTTATGTGGTTTCCTGGTGTTGGGGGCTTGTATTCTTCATGTGGCCAAGCAGGACACACAGACCTTTTTCTAACCCTAGCCGTAATATATTGTGTCAATGAAACAAATCACAAAAATCCTATATGGTGAAAACTGCTTACTAAAACCTACTTACGAAACAGGCTGCCAAAGATTTGTTGAAAAACAACTATCTACTGAAACTGGAATTACATCTGGATGTAGTGAACGTGCATGTGAATCACTTAATCAGCTCTGTTAGAGAGGCAAAAAGTGAATGTTTGTTAGATATTATTGTGTCTTGCAAACAAAAAAGCATTTTTATTGCTGCTTATTGCTTGCATTGCATTAGTGCCAGGCGGCCTCCCGCCAAAACGAAACTTCTATTGTACTGGGTCTCAAACAAACATAAATTAAAGCAAAACAAAGAAAATATTCCTCAGCAAAGTACTTCCTACTCTAATTTGAAAAAAAATAAATGTCCAGGGAAGGTGGTTTTTTAAGTCACTAGCAGTTGACATTGGAAATAATAACTGTATCATATGGTTTCATTTTACTATTGTTGATGAGTAGCTGTTTGAAGAAAAATTGCATAGCAACTGTTCACAAAAACCAGTACAATGTGAAACACCATTACTTTCTACGAAATCGGGACCCATCTCTTCACAAGCTTGCATATGAGCGCAAGCATATATTTTTGCAGGTTCACTGTAAGTTTGACTCATCTCCCCACCTCCATTTCTGAAAGGGAGGAGAGGAGGGCTGGTGACTCCTCACCAAGTCAGCTGAAAGCCGTGCATCCGCACAGCCTGCAGAGAGCAGCTGAGTATCTTCCTTCACAGGGAATCTGCGAATGAACTGGATGCATTAAGAAAAGCTCAGGAAGTATAAAGTAGGTATTAAGCTTAAGTACATTGGGGACATGGCAGAAAGATCTGCTAACAGCATGGAACAAGGAGGCAGATAATTACGTTTGATTTTACACTAAAACTCGTTCTAGAAGAGCAAGCATATTGTTTGAAAGGCATTGTCTCCTCCAAGATCTGTGTCTTCCTCTCATAATTCTCCTCTGCAAAGGCTTAAAGAAGTCAGATGGCAGGAAAAAACCCTGGATTTAAAACTCGTGAAAAGCAGATTGAACTGAGGTCTGGTTTCAAATCAGCATGTGCCAGCTAAAAAAACTAACCATACCTCTGCCTAAGTTTAGTGCCTTTGGAGAAGAGCATGCCTGCAGTAAGGAATACAACTGCTGAGACTGTTTCAGAGATTCCCAGGATGTATATATTTTAAAAAAACCCACAAAACAGAAACAAGTATCAGCATTAAAAAAAAAGGTGAATAGGATTTGCCATGTTAGACTGACCGACGGATGGCAATCTAAATGCAATGCTGGAAGCAGTATTAGGAAAAGCCTCAAGCGTAGGAAAATCCTCCAGTAAGAAACAGAAAATGGTGCTTGCAGCTAGTTATAACAACACGTTATTCACAGGCATCGCTGACTTACAGAGCTTATCCTTACAACCACTATATTGTATAATAATTCAAACACTCCAGATCCTGCTCTTTTAAAAAAAGAAGAGTTGGCCAAACTGCTGTTGATCACCCCTGATGTGATAAAAGAGAGTCCTATTGACCAGAGGGAAGGTGGCTCAGCAAAGGAAAACCAGTGACACTCTTTGAATTTATGCTGATATAGTTGGGCTCAGCTACATAGAAGCCACCTGAGAGAAGACAGGAGGCAGCCATCCCAGTGGTGGGATGATCTAGGCAATGCAAGGGAGCTGCAGGCTCGGGAGCTGACTGAAAGGGGAACAGAAGAGGACTGCAAGGAAGCAAGGACATATCCTCACAAAAGGCCAAAAGTAGCACTAGGAAGGAATAGGAGAAGCCTCAGCTGTAAGCCTTAGACAAAAAACTCTGGTAGGAAAGCAGCAGAGAGCGCCAGCTGGGAATCACACTATGAAATGAAGCAAGCAGCAGCCTAGAAGGAGCCTCTTTCCTCCAACCCCAACACCACGCAGTAATACAACTGAAGAACAATGAAGCTTACCAGCCCACCATGGCAAGACGTCACAGGGTAATCTCTGGCCTCAGAGGTTCTGCAGACAGAGATACAACAGGAAGGAGAGGTGAACCAAACTTAACAGGACTTGAAGGAAGGAACTTAGACTGATGGGTGAAGATGTCTACAGGGCCATGAGGAGGCCAGCCTTTGTGTACATGGCTGGACCGCTAGCTACCGCTCTGGTATTTCTGTAGCTCTCTATATAAAAAGACAGAATGCAGTTGCAAGCCTGGAGGCTTTTTGTGTTATTACACAATGTACAGAGTATGAAAAACATCCTAAAAAGAATGCCACAAAATCCACAGAAATCGCCACATCTCACTTTCCTTTTGGGAGAGGCAGGGACTGAGGCAAAACAGAACTTCTTAATGGACTTTGAATAGACAACATTCATTTGTTTGCCAGCTCATAGGCTCAAACATTACTCATCTAGTCCAAAGTAGTTATGGTTAATGAGGCTACAGGTAGTCTAAATTATAGATTTTCCATGAAAACTATTTCATGCTACCTCTTTACCCCATAGCAGAATTTGAAGTATTGCCCATTTACAGACCATGTTGACAAAATTAGTGCAATATTTAGAGACAAACTGGAAAAGAAAGATTTTTTTTCCACTGTTGCAGAACAGTTTCAAAGCAGAAATGGTATTGCTTAGCAAGTGCCACATTAATCACTGGCATACTGTAATAGGTTTTTCACAGACAGTCAACCCAATTAGGTCTGGATATTTAATCTGAAGAATAGTTGCCACGACTGGGTTACAGCTGTATGTGGCCTTGAACTCAACTTCATTCATTACATATAGGTGAGAGAGAGTGTAAAGACACTTTTCCAAATAGAGACGGCTTGCCTTGCGGATGACTGGCCTGGTCTCCATAAACGTCAAGGCATGTAGCCTTGAAGTAGCAGCTCACATAGACTTCACAAGGCTAGTTTCAAAATAGCTATGTTGGCTGTCACAGCATTCCCGCAATGTGGGAATCATCATGAACTGCACAGAACTAAGTTCAAATTAGCTGCTTGTCTTGGGGCAAGCAGTAGACTAAATGACTTTCAGTACCTTCAGCTCAGGTGCACCTAATTTAGCTGCAGTCACATTGGGTAGTCCATGTCTAACCGTTACCCACTGTGTGACATTGGCATAATCACAGGAGAGCTGTGAGACACTGCTGTGATTTCCAGTAGCATGATTCTGGGGGATGATGAAGACCAACTCAAAGGTATCATTCATGCATTCAAATTAGAGCTGCCTGTGCACAACCAGGGGAGACATTTCTCTAAATGCATGGACAGCACAGAATTATTTCAATGATGGGTACTTTAGAAACACACAGGACAAAAAAAGTGAGCTTCCTTTTCATCTGTTCTTCTCATGTGCTTCTCAGAGCAGAAACAAGTCCATGCACCAGAGCTGGGGTAGTAGAGAGTCCAGGAGAAGTCTGTGAAACAGGGTTTAGATCCTCATTGAAACTCCACTCAGTAAACTTCTAATCAGTCTGCAGGAAAAGCTCGCGGTCCTTTTGCTATTAGCATACTTGTGGAAGCCCCTTGTTACTTTCTTATATCCCTTATTTTTAGCTCCAACTTCGCTTTAGCCTTCTCCATTTCAGCAGTAAGTACCCAAGCAATAATTTTATATATGCCTCCCTTGCCTGCCCTTGTTTCTGCTTCTTGTATGGGCTCATTTCCATTTCAGACCACTAAAAAGCTCCTTGCTTAGCCAAGAGGACCTCTGCCATAATTCCCCACCTTCCTGCGCGTGGGTCAGCTTGGTCCTCAGCTTTCAGTAAGTTTTCTTCAAAATCAGCTCTCTTGAGCACCTTTGCCCCTTGTGGCAACTTCTCAGATCTTAAATAATTAGCTAGCTGTGCTTCCCTGTGTAAATTATGATCTGATTATTCCTACAGCTGGTTTCAATAACTTTTTAGAACAATGTTTGATTAATCTGATGGGGAGAACAGGAGTGAGTTTTCCTAGATTTCTCCTATTCCCAGGTCATTTTTTAATTTGAATTCCAAATACATTTGCCTTTCTTTTCCAAACCAAAATATCTGGACTAATGAAGGCACTTAGAAAAAAATGTACTTTATCTAACTTGTAGTAAAAATTAGTATTTTCAGAAAACAGCATGAATTTTACAGATTAATCTAAAATGGCAAAATTTGAGCACAACTCTTCTTCATGTCTAGTTGTTGCCACTAGAGAGGGCCCAGTAATAACTAGAAGGAAGAAAATTAAAAACAGCAAAAAAGCCACATGTGCCTTTTGTCCCATATTACGCCTGTGGCTTAATTATACAGATGCATTGTGTGCTTAACTAAAAAGCAATAAAGGCCCTGCAAGAATTACCGTTAATGAGTCAGCATCACCCCCTGAAGATCAGCTTAGTTTCTGGAATCTTTCTGGTGGAAATGCTCTTTATTTCTTGTGTTCAGCTTTGTCTCCAGCAGTCCATATCCAGAAGTCTCCAGTTTGTTGGTACTGGAATAAATAGCTACCAAAGGGTGAATGACCAAGATCACAGTCAAATCCTACCAGTTCAGCAGTATGTATCCACCCTGTAGAGGGTAAACTCGGTAAGAGGATGTTAGCACAGAAGTGCTAACTCAAAGATGCCTTGTCTTAACAGGAGCTTTTAAAGTTGAGAATAGGGATGGGATGAAGGCACATGGTGAAAACATGAAAAGCATGAAGACACATGGTGAAAACACGCAGAATGGGGGCAATGCAGAGAAGATGGCACTGAATTATGTGTAGGTCCTGGAACTTCTTGCTATGAGGGATTTCAGCATATTAGACATTCTCGAGATACTTATCGTTCTACCATCTCTTCAAGGACTTAGGACTTGGCCAATTTTAACTTTTGAAAGTTGAAAGCAAGCCTTCCCTGAAGGCAAGGTAACTTGTCAAGAACTGCTGCAGGATTGCTCTGCAGCTTCTAGTACACCAGTTTTGAGGAAGCATCCTGCAACATTTAAAAAATCACATTCTTACCAATGTGTTTATGGAAAATGGTTGAGTAAGATTGAAGGAAAGTTTTAAGTATGGAAAAGGGTAGAATGATCTTTTTGTGAAAATTGCACAGTTTGACAAAGATTAACAGCTTTTAAAGAGTTTCATTTTTGGGGGGAGGAAAAAAAGCCACTGTGAAAAACCCTGTTTTGGAATGGCCACTGAACACACAGGGAAGGCACAACCTCTCTTCACGCTTCCACCTGAAAGGTGTCAAAGACCTCTTCGATAATACTGCATACCACGGATACATCCGTCAACACAGATTCAAGATGAGCTCCTGCGTCAGTGCGTTTAGGTGATCTCCAAACATACTAAGTGAATTTTTTTCCTTTTTTCTGTAGCGCCCTTCAGTAGCCAGGGCCATGGATTGTTGGGTCCATCCTGTAACTTTGGAAACACTGCCTGTTTGCTCTGGATTTAAACACCTTATTTCTACAGAGCTTTCATTAGCTGATGCTCCATCCTGGTGTTGCCAGAGAACAGCAAGCACTAGGAACATATTTACCCTTCTCTGAAAGCTGGATAATTCACTGGATAGTCTCCGTTCTTGGTGAATGGAAAGCTGAAAGCTATAGATTGTATTTTAGAAGTTCATTGTGAACGCAGAGCGCTGCAGGAAGCAGCACGCTTATCAAAGATCTTTATGTTGCCTACAGTATCAAATGTTATGTTCACGGGGAGACCAGACAAACAAATTGGCAGGATATGTCAATAGAGTCTAGACTGGAAAAGGTCCCCTGAGAAATTAATTCCCAAATCTTTAATCTACCACATTTTATACGTTTTTATTTACAATAGTGCAGCTTTTCACACACCTGTACTTTAAGAAAAATGTCGTTAAATACTGTTGAAAAAAGAAGGAAGAAAAAAAGGAATTCCTCGGTTCCTTTTTATCTAACTGCATGTTTTCCCAAATGCAACTCGAAGCCTCATTCAGCAGAATATTTACATATATACCTATGACATTCAGACTGCCCACACAATTTCTTTACGCACCGGATGCTTTAAACTAGGTGTTGAAATGCCCTGCTGAATCACAGCCGTAATTTAGATTTCTTTTTCTTTAAGGTAGAGAACAAAGAGCTAACTCTTCCTCTGGAAGCCACAAGAGTGTGTAAGAAAGGAGATGATGTGGGAAACCTTGTGCCCCTCTTCTCCTGGGTGACGTCAAGAGCATTGCCAAACCTACCATGTCAAAAGTACTCCAGATAATAAGGTATGATGTGGCAATCAGCTCCTTCATCACCATTTCAAGCACTCTCAGATCATTGGCTTTGCATGCATGTATTTTGTACCTGTGTTTGAGGAGATGAACATCCAGTTAATGAAAATACCATGGAAAACATAGAAGATGACTATGAACTCTTCCAAAAGTGTTTGGCATTACAGAAGACAGGCCTGTTCAGAAATAATTGAATTAAGAAGTTATGAAGGAAATCCCAGGTTACAAGATAGTCTCTGTTTTTAAAGGGCTATTTCAGCTTTAGCCCATTTCTCATCAAAATCATGGCTTTGCAAGAATTTATCTCCATCTTGCGTGACAGAAGGATTTTATTAGAAGAAACTTGTATTAATTTTAAAAAGCCAATGCCATGCTGTCCTGTGCGTTTTCTAGCATCACTCATTGCTTCTGTCTGCTAAGTCTGGATAAAGAATTTAATCCCTAATAACATAGTAATTGGTCTGATTTTGTGAAACTGAAGAGGAAGTGGTTTTTTTCTCCTCCAAGACATGCAAACCTTAATCCTTAGTTCTTTTAAGGAAAAAACACTTCATCTGAATGCCACAGAGAGTAGGTATAGACTGTTTTGAAACACGTGCACTGTGTATGCTTGTGGACATTCTTCTTCATATTCTACTTACGTAGCTGCCATTGCATGCATATTAAAAGAAAAAGTGGAAAAAGTACAGCCTCTGAAGAGATCGTTAGTATTTCATTCCTTCCAATATGGTTATTTCTTTAATTTCTTTTCCCTTTCCCAGAGAAGCATATCAGATTGCTCTAGAGAGGATGCCTTATCTACGACTCTTCCTATACACGGGACACTCACTAGTGCAGAATATCCTTTTATCAAGTTGATTCTGAAGTCACTATGATTTTAAGCCACAATAAAACATACCGTATTGAAAGAGCACATATTTCATGTATTACAAACACCTTTTGAGCACTCCTTACGACATCTGGGGAACCTGTCTTACCCTATTGCTTTCTTGTTGCTTTTCAGGATATTTCACTGAAGGAATGAGAACAAATCAACTACAAACTTGCACAGAAGCAGCACACAAATTTTAGATGTCAATCTCCAATTATCAGTGACTGAAAGGGCAAAGGACCCCAACTCCAGTGCCACACTCAATACTCCTCACAGGTGAGCTCTTTCTACAGCACTCGCTTTTGTTTGTCCACTCTTTTCTGACAGCAGAGTTAGAAATTTCTAGTTTTATCACTTCAAGTTTTGTCTGCATATAGTGTTTTCATCTGTCCATCCCCTCTCTGCCGAAGAGAAATGACCCCTGACCTCTGTTGCCAAACTAGACAGCCCTTTCTGTGATTCTTGGAAAATTACTTTTATGGTTCTTTTAGGGAACCACAGTACTCTTAGGGACATCTTTAATGTGGCCATATCATTCTTCCATTGCAACGCAGAATCCTTATTGAAAGCAGCAGTAATGCTATTTAGAGTATTATGCAAAGGAGAACACATCGAAATACCTTGAATGATGGTTCATCAAAGACTTGAAATTCACAGTATTGCCCAGTCCTCTTTTTGGTGATATTTTTGAGTCTTTTCCACAACTGGTGTGTTGCTGAAAGATAAATGTGAGATATAAAGAAATAAAATAGAGCAGGTAATAGGATCCTACCAGCACCGACCAGCTCTGACATTTTACTGCGCTTTTTGAATTTATATTTTCAGTCTGTCATTCTACAAATAGTCATAGCTCTTTACCTTTTGTGCTTTAGTTTCCATCACTTCACACCACTGTTCTCTTTGAGCAGTGCTGTTTGTGTTTAGTGTGTTGTGGAAACAATAGCCAGAATCAACCAGTCTGCCTGAAAGTGTGAAAAGCTATATTTTTCCAGTAGTGAAATACTGGTTTAAATATAGCAAAATCCTGTGTCTGTTACAGTAGCGCATTTAAGGAGAAGAATTCTTTTAAGAGCTATTTTTTGAATCTGAAGCAATGGTGGTGTTTTGCTGGTTTCTACTGTGTAATTTCAATACGCAACAATCTCTCCAAGTTGAATAATTTGGAATCCACGCACACTTTGCAGTTTCAAGGTAATTTGATCTGAATAGCAGTTTTCATGTAAATGTTTTGGCAGTAACAAAAATATCCTCAACATTACTACTTAGAGCTTTGAAACACCAATAATGATTTTACATGCTGGCTATGAAAGAGCATGATAGGCAGGTTAAAAATCATTAATTCCTCTCTCGGAAACTGGTATTTTCTCACTGAAAGGTTTGAAAACAAATCTACTTTCAACAGGTTATTTCTGTATTAATGTGATACCAGCAACATCTGTGCAGCTACCTTTCTTCTCCTGTGGGCAAACACTGTCCAAGGGACCTTGAAGGAACACAGCTCTTGCTTGCTTCACCCCACAGCTGTGGGGTAAACATGGGATACAATGTTTGAAGTGTTAAATAATTGGAGGAAATGAATGGGGAATGATAACAATAGCAATAGGGAAATTTCTCAAGTGATTTGAGAAGGTTGTCTGGTGCAGGCTGGATGTTTGATTATGTATGCACTGGATACCCACGTCTCTCTACTTGAATAATACATGGGAACCAAAAATTGTTTACTTTAAAATATCAAAATGAGAAATGACCATGTTCTGAAAATAAAACCTGGGAGTTTCAACTCTGCCACCTCTAGGAAAGCCCAGTGGGAGGGATAGGATTGCTAGAACTAGGGGAGGCCTCCTTTTTGTTATTTGTTATCATTTAACAAAATCTGAAGGCATCTTCCTTTGCAGAGAGCAGGAAATAATTCCTATGCAGCTCCAGGGCCGCGCAGAGGTTATGGTGCCCATTTCACTTGCAGTGTTAAACAACGGAGGGCTTCAGGATCATACTGGGGCTGTACCGAGTCACCAAACACTGGACAAGAAAAAACAAAAGCGCACATGCACAGTGGAGTGTTTCTGACTAGTAACAGATGAAAATATAGTGCTCTTTAACCGCCTTCTTCCTCCAGTGTTCTCAAAATACAACTGGTTGTGTTCCACTACTGGAGAGATTTTTTAGGGTTACATTTGGGAGTGCATGGTCAGCAGACTAAAAATTCCAGCCAAAATGTTCCTGTTAACTGGTGATCGTTTTTGAAACCTGAACATTGTGAATCAATGTTGTATTCTCAGCCTTTGCTCTAAGTCTGCTTGGAATTAGTAACCTAAAGTTTTACAGCAATAAACTCCAGTATCCTATTGAGAAGAATTAATGTACGTGTTGTCTACATACTAACAAATGCAACCATGCTTCTGCATATCACTGAAAAATTAAAAGGATTGTACACATGGCACATATATAATACAATGTTAAGATGTCTGCATCTGGGAGACAGATTGTATCTGCCATTTCAGTCCCAGGATGAGGCAGCCCAAGCAGTGTCAAGAGCTGAGAGGTCCTTTCCTTATATAGGGTGAAATGTGGTGTCACTGACTTCAGTAGCAAAATTCTCAATGACTTTTGTGTTTTGCTCAGGATGCATGATTATTCCCCATATATGGAAGCAAGTATTTTACCAGAACAAGCATGATTTTTGCTAATCAGAGAATACGTATTCACTTAGACAATACGTAACAATATTATGAAATGCACAGCTCAGATTTATTTTGCACAAATCTTCTTATTTTTCTATCCAAAGTTGCTTGTTATGCAAACTCTGAAGACTGTTAAATATTGCTTGATTAACTTTCACACAGTATTATGAATAGTGTGTTTGGAAAGGACTTAGAAATAAATCTGGCTACAACCTTACAGCAAACCTCCCAAACTAATACGATTTACTAGGTTTGTATTGATGTGGAAAACTTGCATTTCTTCACGTCTGTTAGCTTACCTTAATCAATTCGTTCTTCTCGTTATGAATCCAGTTTAACACCTTCAACCACCGTGAGTTTTTGTTCTTACAGCCTCCTTCCATTTTCTCCCTTGTTTATATAAAAGAAACATCCAGCTTATCAGATACCAAATGGCTAGCAATGCTCTATTTGCTTTACCAAGTATAAACTCAGCTGAAGCTATCAGCTAAATACCCTGCTCGTTTCAATCCCGTTATCACTAGACCTGCGCTTTGCAGAGATCCCGTCTCTCATTTGCAGGCTTGCGAGCCTTTCCACAGCAAGTTGTCTCCAGATGTGCAGTCGTAGCATTCCCAGTGGTGCGCGAGCGATGGGAATTGAGCTGTGACACCCGGCCGAAACCTCCAGCACTCCTGAGCCCTGCCCGTAGCCACCTCCTAATGGGTTTTTCACACTTGCCTGGGCTTTAATGTTCCAAGCAGGGAACTTGCTCCAGGACAGGGGCCATCCCGCTGGGGATTTGCAGAAGGGAAAGGCTCATCCCCTGCACTGTCTCAGGGAATATTGAGCAGGAATTGAACTGATTGAAAAAACAGAATTTCCCAAAGCCCCTTTTTATTGTTTTTTTTTCTCTTTGACTTAACTCATTCTGGGTTGGTATTCTTTACAATGTTAATCTTTCTTCATCAGTGCTTTTAATACAGCTGTCAGAGTCAACCGAGGAAGATGTTAAGAAATCTTCTCTCCTGTTGCTGCATTACCAAGGATGTTTCAATGAAAACACAGTCTTTTTGATCTTAGTTATTTGAGAGCTCTTCTTCTGCAGCTTGTATCTCAGCAGAAAACCTAACAATCTGTTTGCGCTTACTGGGAAAAAGATATTGTCGCGTTGCCAACATAATTACATTGGTGAGTTAGGGAATAATGAGTGAGAACAGATGAAATATTTAGATATAAATAGTCTGTTTTCATGTGCTGTGATTGTCGCTAATAAGGCAAGGACGTGTGGTTTGTGGTTCAGGGACAGGATGAGGAACCAGGACATCTGGGTTCCTTTCCCAGCTTTACCACAGTGTATTGAAGAAGTCATCAAGCCTCTTTGTACCCCATCAGTTGGAAGTGGATAATAATGCTCTGGGGACTAATTCTTTAATGCTGTCATTTTCAGATGTTCAGAAGGGAAGAGCGATACAAGTGTACGATTTTTACATACTAGAAATCAGTCCAACTAAAACTTTAAATCCAGACACCTAGAAAGTTTGTGAATTCATTTATCCTATCCTGACTTTAGGCATCTGACCCACTTGCAATTTCATAGCAATGACAGAAAAACAAGAGGAAAATTAAAAACAATACAGAATGTTCAAACAAAATCCGCTCTGAAAGTATGTGATCTTAAAGTTTTCTGTGACAAAGTTTTTGGGCTTTACACTCAAGCTTTTTTTTTTAAAAAAAAACATCTAAAGTGATTAGAGTAACAATGGGAGTGCTACGTACCTAATAGGGAGATGGCAATGATGTCCTTAAAGACTGAAATGTGCTTATTTGTTCAAAGCCTATAAACTTGGGCCTTAACTCATAAGGCTTGGTAAGATTTAAAAAGGACATACAGCGGCCATCTACAAAGGGATGCGTTTCCCCTAGCCTATGTGTATTTTGCTCACTGCAGCTGTAACTAATAAATCACTAAACCATAGATTAAAAGCATATAATTAGTGTAAAAGTAATTAAAGCCAAGATTCATTCTACCTAGGAGTAAATAAGCATATTTGGTATGTAAGTCATAGTGGAAAATAGGTTTGTTTTTTTTTAGCGTGCATATACTAGCAGAGTCTCAAAAGCAGAGTTGCTTCTTTGGCTGAGGAGGAAAAAAAAAACTGTGCTAGGGATTTGAAAACCTTGAGTTTAAATCATGAGAATAATTCATTTGGAATAAGCATTATACTATTTTAGGGTTTCCAGTGCTCATTTGAAACAACTTTTACAACAGTAAAAACAACAGCCTGTAATGCAATAATAATTTTTTACCTGCTGATGGATTCTGGGCATCAGATGGCTGTATCTACATTAGAAAGCAAAAGAGCCAAACAGGAGCCAATCTACGGCTGGTAATGAAGACCCCACGTCCATACTGTACACATGGTTAGGTTTTTCAGTCTGGTCCCATGTGCCGACTGGCTGGAACACAGGAATTGTCCTCCTGGAGTACCCTTCCGATGTTGGTTTCACCCAAAAGTCCAGTTCATATGCTCTGACCTGCGGTGCAAGAAAAAGCACGGTAAGTGGGAGAAATCAGGATAGGTGCTTCAGAAGTGCACTTCTGATCTGAACTAAAATGCCAACCTGCCCTCACCCTATTTGTACCCTTATCACTGAATAAGGGTGGTACATGGGCATGATTTGCACTCAGAATCCGGCTGGCTAGGCAAGACTGAGCACAAATTTTCCCTTGCTTTCATCGAAATACAGGCAAGGCTTTGCTCTAAATCACTGCAGTTGGACAATGCTAAAGCAGCAGCTGAAATACGTATCATGTAGTATAATTTCAGACTTTTTGAAAGAGGCTTATGGCTATGTATAAGGAAAATTGGCTTCAGTTTGTTGATTTTATCTCATTTGAGAACTTTCTTGAGAACAGTTTAGTCCCTGCAATATTGGCACAGGAGGTACAATTTTAAATAGGGAGAATTAGCTCTTCACCATCACTCTAAGCTAATACCATATTTTCTGTGATACTAAAGGAAAAGCGAATCTCCTGATGCACAAGAAACACTCCAGGAATCTGCAGTGATTCATTTATTTCCTAATTGACTTGTACACTAAAATAGAGAATACAAGTCTATGGTTACCCAAGCCCTTCCCCTTTCCTATCGCCAGTCCTTGCTTTCGCCAGGAAAAATATGGGCACATGGCCTGCCAGGAAATCTTTAGCACACCCTCGCTGGGTCCCCAATAAGGAGACATAGGGAGCAGCATCCCAGGGCTTACTACTGAGTGCTCCCAGCAGAGACGGAGCAGTTTGTATTCAGAGCGGTCTAGAAAGTTATGTCAGAGCGGGTGAAAATAGGTGAGCTGTCAGCCAAGATCCCTCATCCACCACCAGAGTCTTAGAAAACGAGTATGCTCAGGGATACAGGGAATAGGTACCGGGAGGCTCATCATCTTTTCCAAAAATTGCACTCATCATAATGATTCACATCATCATAACGTCTTTCACACTAACTTCCCTAAAAAGACATCCCAAACCAATACACACACATATATATACATATATATCTCTAGCTGTATATCTATGTATGCGCAGCCATGTAAATAACTATCTTTATGTGGTAAGACAAAGCAGCCTGAACAACCAAAAGATTTAGCAACAAAAATTCTTTTCCTATGGCATAAATCCCACTAGTAGTAATTTCATCTTGAAATGGAAAGCATAGCATTACATTATTTGAGCACAAAGGCCAAATTTCCCTGGTTGCCAGTTAGACCCCAAGCTCATGCAAACGCAGCAGGAGAAACCTAAAATGATTTTGTTTCCTAGTGGCACTAATTCCATTGCTGGAGAAAATGTAATTATATTTATATTGACATTATAATGATAACTTTGCAGGCCAGACTCCATTCTGTCTGTTAGGCCAGATATAAAGCACCAGCAGAGACCTAAGGAATTTCTGTTCCTTGGTGGCGGTGTGCCTGGCGGCCCAGCTAGTAATTTCAGCAGTGAGAGGACAGCTCATTCTGTGAAAAAGATAGTTAAGATTTAATTTTGACTTAACTACAAAACGTCTCCATTTTGTATTGATCACAGCATCCTCAAACAAACTCCACGTGGATGTTGCAGTCCGATGCAGACTAGGCTTTTGTCCTGTAGAGCTGTAAAACTTGGAATCTCAACATAAATCTTGTAGCAGTTATATATGTATGCATGTAGGTAGGTTTAAGAGCACAAGGTTGTACAAAAGAGGAGCAGGGTATTCATCATCTAGATAATACTGACAAGGTCAAAATATTCAGTTGTGATATATTAGTGAAAAAGGCCATTTCCTCATAACAGACCTTGTTGCTTTCTCCAACACAGCCCTTTTCCTGCTCAACCCAACTTGCCACTCCCCCAAGCCCACACTGTTGGGGATAATCAGCAAAATCCCTGCGGAGGTCTGCTGCTCAGGTGCATGAGTAGTCACTGCATGCTACCGTGCTACACGTTTCAGCATTTATAAAGAACAAAACCAAATATATATGTATTTGTATGAATGGAAACTTGTTACATGCTCTAAGAATTTTGTATGAGGTTTTTTATTAACTTCGTCGTATGACAGAAGTAACCTTCCTTATGTTATGTGCTCAGTGCATGTTATTATTAAGACAAAATGGCAGAGAAAGATTTTAGCGAGATTTGTAAAGTTCTGGTGGGGAGGGGTGCCGCTATCCTCATGTTAAGGGCTGACCTTGCATTTCAGGGAAGCGGAACAAAATATGAATTTCAGTTACAGTGATGAATTTTTCGACACAGAGCTGATAAATGATCACAGCAGACCTAGCACCCTGGAGATGCCTTGCTGTTGTGAACAATAATTGCCTGCTGGCTGTTCGAGGCTGTCGGAATCACATACAGTAGATTCAGACTGGAGCCTGGCACCATTTGACTTGTGGTTTTGCTTGCTTATTTATCAATCTCAGTTGCCCCTGTATTAAAAGAGAGGCCCTTCAGGAAAATGGAAGTTCTTTCCTGAAATTCAAGGAGGTGGGAATTGCAGTCATTCACCGATGATACATTAATTTAATACATACTGGCATTTTTAGGTATTTATCCTGGCTATATTAATTTAGTATGTTATGGTACATGTGCCAGCCCATCCTATTGTTTTCTCAAGGCACTTTATCAGTGTGAGATATTGCTAGTTCTAAAGTCAAGATCATATAAGTATTCATTACTTCTCTTGCACGAATGGTGCCACTGCCCACAAGAGAAGCAGTACCGGGGGAGGGTGTTTAAATTCAGGGCTGAAGGATTTCTTTTTCCTTATATAATTCATAAAGAAAACAACCCTAGAGAGGAAAGCTGGAACTGAACTAAATTAAACAATTAGAAGATAGAAAGAGCTAAACAACTTATGATTTTCAAAAGTTACACTTCGGCTGAGAGTAATATTCCAGGACAATCAGAACATGTCGATTTTTTAACAGGTTAAAAAACCCCAACCAACCAAACACAAAAAACTTCTTGTTTGGGTCAACTGAACTTAATTTTCTTTGGCTTTTTCTTCCATACTCAGACACCAAGACAAAAAACACCATTATGATATCTGTAATTAGGACACAAGCGGATGGATTAGTTAGTCACTGCCCCAGCTAACCATTATGTATGTTGCTGGGGAAGTCAGTTAAGGTAGATTCATTTTTCCTAATTTAACCATATAAAAGAGAGGACCTGGTTTAACCTACCATCCCATCTCCCTCTACTTGCAAGAGGAAGAGAGAGGAAAAGAAAGAGAAATCCGGGCTGTGGGTGAAATCACTCGCTCCTTGGTGATGCCTCCTCCAGCACCAGGGAGGAAAGTGCTGGTATATTTGAAATGCAGTTTTCTCTGTTAAACTGAAATTTTATCACTCCTTACCACACAGAAGAGTTAGGAAGACGACTGTGGGACATTCAGATATGAGGGCAGTAAGAGGCACATAGGAACCATTGATAGACTGTGCACTTCTTGAACTCCCTGTCCTGCGCAGCTGGACATAGCTGAGAGAGTTTGTCAGTGTTCACGGTCCAAGCCTGAAGCCCAAATTTGGCTGAGCTTGTTTTTTCCATTTTCGTCAACATTAAAAATACGTCCTGTACATGGTACTTCTTCTGGCATTCACCACAGAAAGGCCTTTGCAGCAGAGTCCGACACCATCGCGTTTTTATAAATGCTTCACAGAAGTGTACAGATTTCACAAGCTTACATTGGCTTAAACAGGAGGAATTTTAATGTGCTTTACCAATGTTACCTGAGGAAATATAGCTCCCAAATGGTGATTTTTTTTTCCAAAATACAGTTATAATATGGGGGGGTGGATGTATGTTGGCATCGGGCCAAAGTTTCTTAAAGGACACTTAAACCATTTTAGATATGGAGCTTTCACAGCTTGTTTGTTCTTAACTGTAAGTTTTGCTTTTGCTGAACTTTTTAAACTTGGTTCGTATTTTGTTTAATCTCTCCTCTAAGATTAAATATTAGAGTAGATATTAGATTAAATTCCTCTTCTTTAATTTACAACCACAGTGCCTTCTCTGCAGTCAGTTTGTATGCACAATGCAAAAGTGAATTTCGAATGTTAACTGTTTTATAATCTTGAAAAAAATTGAAGAGGGTTGTGCAAATATCGTCGAAAAATTAAAAGGATAACATACACACTAAAACTAAATATAAATATTTGGGAAGACTGGCAGAAATCCTTTGTTTATGTACAGAAACTCCCAGAGTACTAACAATGGTCCATCATTTCCAAAGTTCTGGGGTACCTTTGTGTTCCTAAAAATAACCATTTTGTTCAGTTCTCGGAATTTTAAAGATGCCTGAATTGGTTAGTGAGAAAGAGAGTTTTTCTGGCAGTGGAACATTTCTTCATAGCAATGACAACAATTCCTTATAGCTCCTTTTTTCTTCTTTTTTTTAAAGGACAATGACACCAAAGGTATAATTCTGAAATCAACAGAATTAAATTGCCATAAAACCACTGCTATTGAAATCACATTTACTTGCTATTAGTTTGTTTTGTTTGGTTGGGTTTTACCTGGAAAGCAGGTCAATTTTTAATATATAATGCATTCAGATGATAATAGATGTAATAGGAATATGATTTAACTTATAATTAGTAAAAATGCACCAATGGCAGGGAATAACACTTAAGTATAAACATAATGGCACTGGCAAATTCTAAACTTACTACATGAAATCTAATAGAAAGCCAGTATATGAAAGCACTGAAGTTTAATATTATGGGTCACTTCTGTCTAATTTCATTTGGAATTATGTTTGTATGCTTCCAGATTTATCTAGATTCATAATATGCAAAAATACAACATGTGAGTTAGAAAAGCATATATCCATTTGAATAGAATAGCAGATAGTGTAAACTTTACATTTTAATCACAAAATCAAGCCACTTTGAAAAAATATATTTTGCAGGCTACTTGAAAACATTTTTCCCCATTTTTTCACTCCTTACTGGAGCTGAGTTAATACCAAAAGTGTAGCAATACTTTAGTGCAAGGGAGAGCATTTTTGCACGGATCCTGCCCTGTCCAGAGTACTGGAAATGTCAGAGCAGTGTGATTGGAAGAGTCCCACTTCCTTTTCTAGAGGAGATTTGAATAAACATCTGTGCATTTGGATGATTATCTAAATTAAACTGAGTATGGCAGAGACTTCCTTTAGCAGTTTCCCTGTCACTAAAGGAAATGAGTGTGTAATTTTATAAGTCCAATTACAGGATGACTGTTCAGCAGCCAAACATCAGGTCAAATGCAAAGTAAAAGACAGATTAGATGTATCTCACTGTAGATTGTTTTTGCCTATTACACCTCAGGACTTCAGAACTGTACTGTATCATATATAAAGCCGTGTTCCTGAACCAGAGAATTCATAGTCCGTTTATACGACATACCACATACATGAAGGAAAAAGCAGAGAGCCTTGTTGAAAGTCCCATTAATTCTAAAATAGTCATAATCCGAAGCACAAATTGTGTTTTTCTTCTTGTTCACTCGATTATTTTTTCGTACTAGCTGGTGTGCCATCTCACTCATTCAAGTACTGGTACATCACTAGGACATATAACTTAAGATTAAACACGAAAAGATGAATTATTAAACTAATATATAGGTGCTTCAGGCTCTGTCTGAGCTGGGATGGATCATTCCTTCCTTCTTCCTGAGCACTGATTTCTTTACAAAGATTTGCTGGGACAAGAATTCACCTTCTATCAAGTCTATATCACCTTCATGCACTTTTTCAGCTACTTACCTCCTCTAAGCTACTATATGAATATTGAATACTATACATGAAATGTTTATTGGGATGTTCCTTGTGTAAATATACAGGTTTGACATAGTAGGCTGTTAGAAAAGCAAACTGGAAAAATGGAGAATGGCTTCAGATACGCCATCTCACAGCAAACTCTCATAATATAAAACCTGAGCTGTTCACAAAATTCTTATTTTTTGACCTCAGCTACCGTAGAAAATTGTTTTGCCAAGACTGAGGGCCAGACAACCAAAAGGATGGTGGCTAGTTAAGATATCCTTCCAAGGAACTAGAGATGGAGGTCACCACTGGGGAGCCATTCAAAACCTGATCGGCTGTGTCCTGTAAAACGCCCTTCTCCCACGCCAAATTCACCGGCTGCCTGGCCTGTCGTCTGCTTGGATCAGCTCACAGGAGGCCTAGTTAGTGTGCAATGAAGACATGCAGGGAGGGCTCAGCTTTTTCGGGTCCCCTCCAAAGGCAGCCTGGACAACCCAGCTACCCGCAAGCACCTTGGCCAGAAGCTGCCCCGCAGTGCAGTGCCAGGGTGAGCAGCAGACGTTGTTCCCCTCGGCTCCTTACCGTACGGTTCTCCGCCTCTGGAGCCCCTGCCTGGAGGCTGCAAGTGAGCAAACCAGTTAGACCAAAGGATTCCCACCACATGCTGGGATGGTAGCGGCCACTCGCAGCGTGTGTGAATGACCACATACTATTGTTTCTAACCAGATCAGCGCTGTCCACGTGAATGTAAATGAACATCCACACCGGCAAAGACAATGTCCGTAAAACCAAATGGAAACTTGGCTGTGTGGAACTGCAGCACTACAATCAGGTAGAGATTTGTACTGTTTTAAGTTTGATATTATTTTCAGTGGGGTACCTTTCCTGTAGAAAAAAAATGAAATTTCTGTTTTCTATGTCACATTCTTGTGAACAGGGTCAGCTTCCAGGAGTTTACAGCACAGGGAACAAAAATCAGTGGTATAAATCAGGTGGCTCAATTATTTCAAGACAGCTGGGTCACGTTGTGCCAGTAAAGATTTTGCAAATATTTGTGTATGAGTATTTATGAGGCGCGAACTCTTGTCTATATATGTCTTCAGCTTAGCCTGAATTCAGTGGAGATACTCTAAATCACAGTAGCTAGTACCTAGCGGTTAAGCCTGCATTTGCACTTACATAAAGCATAAAAGTGTCCTGGGTTTGCATCTAAAATTGATGTTTGACATCTAACCATCCAGCTTGTCCCTGTAGGACACTGCAGAATCAAACTCTGAGTCTTGTTTCCCACTGCTCAGTGTCACGCATGATCTCTGTACCTCTCTAAGTGCACAAAGCAGGTATGTAAGACATCAGAAGAGTAACATTATGGTCAGTTTGCACAAATGAACATGACTAGAATAATGCTAGAGGCAAGGGCAATTAGGTCTCATGAGTACAAATTTTGAGCTAAAGAATTAGCTTAAAATTTTCATGCCTCAGTGAGGCATAAAAATGTTCAGGAATGTTTAATCCTAAAGGGAATGAGATTTATCAAAGCAATTTGAAAGAATAATACATTCATTTCTGGTTCTACAGGCAAAGAAAAGCCAAAAGAGTCCAAAGCATTAACAACTTAGAAGCTATTTTTCATGTTGCCAACTTAGAAGCTATTTTTCATGCTGCTATCATTACCTCAAGTTTGATGCTACAGTGAAAGGCAAATCTGGTTCTGGTAAGCAATTATTAAACTTGCGATAAGCATTAGGTTTACATTTAAAGATCAAAGCAAACATATATAAACCATTTTGAGTACATACATATCCTCTGCTTTATGTCCTTGCTCTTGGTTTTGTATCCAGTCATCACTGTGTTTCCCTCTTATCTTCTTAGCGAGTCCAGGAGTAACCGGAATCTGTATTAAAAAGAAAATGTAGATAATTTAATTCATAGCAATATGTAATGGACTAAAAACTTCAGGCAGAGAATACCTCAGTTGGTATACTAGACCAGAGGAACTAGAAGATCTGTTACTATCAAACTCATTAAAGAGACAATGAAGCACTTTCCTAATTGTGCTGTTTGTCTCCCCTCTGAAAATAGCTATCACCCAAATAATCAAACCATTAATAATATACGTTTATTTAAACAAAATTCCCATTTATCTGACAAATCCCAATGCTAGAGCTCCCCATAACTAAAATGGCTATTTAAAGATTATTGTGCCATGAGAGGGTGGAAGGTTGGCAATTTTCTTAATTTCAGGGGAAGGGTCATTACTGTGATAGATTCCACCTACTCTTTCCAGAAGTGAACTTGGTCTATAGCTAAGCAATCTGCAGGTCATCACTATGACCAAATCCTGAAGTCTTTACTCATGACTGAACTCCACCTGGGATCCATTTGTGCAGTTTTTTTATGCTTCAATAAATCTGGCCCTTTGCTTCTGTTTGTCCTCCCTTCAGTCTAAACTTTTCAACTGGATAAAAATGAAGGCATCATTTTGAAAACCCTTACTGAAAAGTCTGTTTTCCAAACATTTTATGAAAAGCTTAAGAATACGGATTTCAGCTCAGGCTCTAAATAAAACAATTAAGAATTTGGTTTGAATAAACTTACTATATCTTTACTGTAAGGTGAAGTAATAAAAGTATGCTTCATTTCATGTCTTAGGACAGACTGCTAGATATGACTTCTGTACAGTAATTTTAACAGATTATGAGCTATTCATCTCTACTCACATACAACAGGTTCTTCTAGTTATATGACCGTACTTATAAACAAGCAAATTGATGGTAGATTTACAGTCATTTTGCAAATGGTATTAAATGCACCTGTAAAAAAATATCTGAGCCTATTCTACATCTAGTAAACTACTGAAAAAAAAAGAGGACACCTGACAACTTGAAGAAACTCAGTTCATCTCCCTAAATGCTTGAGAACCATCTAATCATTAAATGAACCAACACCTTGCAAGATCACTGACCATGTGAAGGTTAGGTATCATGGTCATATTAGACTAACTGCATCTTCCTATGAGACATCAAAGACTACTTCCAGCTACCGATCGTTTCTAGTCCTACAACACAGCAAAGCTGTGATAGTTGAAATGCCTAAAGCTTTCTACCGGTCTATGTGTCCACTTCATGATCAGGGTTTTCATTAGCTCTACTCTCCATCCTGGACCACTGATTTACTAATATGGAATATGCTTGCTTCTGTGCCATACCATAACAAATTTAGGCAGGCTAAAAACTGTATATACGTCTGGATTTACAAAAGACTGGGCTGCAAATCTTCCAGTTAGTTCCAATCCACTCTTGCCATTTTTCCTGGATGCTCAATATCTGTAGAAATCCCATCCTCTGACCCTTGAGTTTCCTTTAAATTGAATGAAAACTTTTTTATTGCAAAACATAAGGTGAAAGCGTGGAGAATTATTTTTCTTTTCAAAGTACCTGTAGAGTTTTAGGTTTGGTTTCTAAAGCATGTAAATTGAAATCACTGTCATTTATATAGTCCAGAATTTTCTTTTTTAATGGTCTGAAGTGCACCATTAGTTTTACATGTTCTTATACACTGGTTTGACTTAAAACCAGTCTAGCTGTTTTCTTACAAATGGTTTTAGTTTCCAAGTAAACTAAGTGGCAGAGCAATTCAAAACACATTGAATTAATTTAAAATATTAATATCCACAACTGGCTCTAAATCAAAAAGAATTACTCTAGACTTAGTGAGTTTTATTTCTGACAGATCTTATTTTTAAAATATAGTAAAACATATTGGATATATTCACTTACTTTAAAATAGCAAATCAACAATACAGGGATCGACATATTCCTTTTTTTCCTCGTATCTAAGGCATTTCTTTATACAGAAGAAAATGCTTGATTTCTTTTCCCTTCGATGCAAAAATAATCCTGTAAATGCACTTTTCATGTCCCAATGTGTAGCCACTTTGTTGAACTTTTAGATTCTGCAATTAGATAAATCAGATTTCCTAGTGAAGATCTAAAGCTGCAAGTACAATTTATCTTCAGTTCACTAGTGATATGGGCAGTTACTATCTTGGGACCAGATCCTGTAAACCTGCGCATGAATAGCTTCACCCATAACAGCTGGCCTGGTGATGACCATTACACTGTTCATGTGAGTCAGAGTGTGACAAATCGCTCCCTGAGGTGGAAAATGTTTGCAGGGTACCGGTCTTGATTTTCTAACAGAAGATAGCAAAAAGATTGCACAAAGAAATAAACTATAGCCAGGAATATCAAATGGTCATGAGATGCTTTTTTACATAATTTTTCCCTATTATGTTAAAGATGTCCCATAGTTACAACAAGCCCCAACTTAAAGCTCTTATCTATAAACACTAATACAGGGCGCTTTGCAACTGGTATCAACAGCAGGGTGACACAGAATAGCACATGAGGCATTTTTTGCAAAACTGGCTCTGCAAACAACATCTGCTGAGCTGGAGGTCAGCGTGGCCCTCCTGCCACAGTGCCAGCTGAAAGCAGCAATGAAGAGCAAGCAAAGTAGCCCAGGCAAGGCTTCTGATGACTTATTACGCATCTCATAGATTGCAGACTGCTGCGGGGAAGGTACCAAACTCTATGTCAAGTGATTGCGAGGTGTCTACACCCACATTTCAAGAGCTCATGCTCCTGGCCTGGCTTGCAAGGTGGGATCGTGCAGCTCCACCGCTCATTGCCATTTCAGGAGCTTTTGGTGGAGATGCACCATCCCACCTTGCAAACCATGCCAGGAGCATGCCAGCGCTTGTTGGCACTGGGTCATCAAGGTCCCGTTTTGGTCACCTTGGCTTGCAGAGATGGAGAACACTTCCAATGTAGGATTTGCATTGTGATTATTGTGTCTCAGAAAGACCACCAGGTTGTCAGGAGAGATCAGTAACCCGCGATCATTTCTGGTTGTAACTGTACTGGTTGTCTGGAGGCTGGCCAGCAAAACTCTCTTTAATGGTGCCCTTATGCAGACCTCTCTGTTATCCCGATTTATCATCGCTTTATCCTGGCATTTGCCGCTGTGCCTTTATACATGTAATGCCTCCAGGATTTGACCCACACAGAGGCTACTCCCACAACCTGTCCCCATGACTTTTCCAGGAGTGTTAATGATTTAATGTTAATGTTAATGGCTGTCCACTTCAGAAAGGGTTGTGGAGTCTGGGGCATAAGAGGTCATTATTGTTTAAACACATTTGTTTTGCCTTTCTTCTCAGTAACTTTAAATCAGAAGAAGTTTCCTTACACAGAATGCCCAAACTGACAGCTTTAGGATGTGTGAGAAAGACACAGTTAATTTAGTGCAAAAGATAAGACATTTCCTTGGGGAAGCACTAATACCAGGCCTATCACCCCTCAGCGTCATTTCAGATTAGTGTACTACAGAGAAGGGGACTCTAAATCTTTTTAATTGAAAAATATTTGTCTTTTCCTTACTAAAATAAGTTTCTGCCTAGAGGTTAAACAGTTTTAAAATTATTTCTGAGTCACATCCAATTTCTGGACAGTTTATCAAAAAAAGGAGGATGCAGTTTGTCTGTCCCCTTGTTAATTTATGTCAGACCAGAGAAAGGAGCAATATATTTCCTCGGTGACCCAAACGGAATAGTTACTTAAAAAGATTATTAGAAATACAAAGACCAGACATATCTAACTTGCTAAGATTTGCCAGCTGTCACAGACACATCCACATGTGTGAATACCTGTGCATACATGTCATAATTGTGCATGCAAAGTGAGGGATAATTATCCAAACTTGGTGGTTGAAACAACAGTCGAGAGAAGAACTTCACTTGGCTTCTCTCTCCCTTTTTTCTGGCTTAAAGTTCAAAAAGCATCAAAACCACTGATTTTAATCCACAAAGGTTTTTGATTCATAAGCCATGAAATGACATCACAAAAAAGAGAAAATGCAAATATCCTTTTACCTTTAGCATGTTCTGAGCAGGAACACTCGAAAACTGTGATCCGGACTTGCTCAATCCTTGACCCATCAAGAGAAGAATTACACGTGGCCTTGGACCAGACCCCTTTTGTCCCAAAACTAAAGAATGAGATTTGAAGCAAAGTCTTGCTTTGACTGGCGTAGGTGCTAACCTCAGGAGCCTCCTGGAAAGCACTTCAGTATAGATGGTTCCCTTCAGTATAGACGACACGCTGGAAGATTTAAAAAGCATTAAACAGAAGTAGTTAATTATATATTTAGATGTTCTTTTAGGTAAAATGGTGCCTTGTTATCTATTTTAGAGGTCTAAACATAAAGGCTTAAGTGCACTCTAATTTGGGGGGCAGCATATTTAAAATGGTACTCTGCAGGTTGATGTTTCTATAGAGATACAAGTCTGCCTGCAGCCTTTGGGTAACTGCACAGCTCACAGAACACTTGTGTGTTAGGGTGGTTTGGTTTTTTTTTCCCTTGAAACTCCTTCCAACCAACTGTACTCTTTCCACTTCTCCTAATGCTTGCATAATGGTCGTTTTTCCTCTGATCTTTACTGAAGAAAAAATATTTTCCTTTTCTAATTCAATCCTTAGCCATTGTTTTCCCAACCTTTAGTTCTGAAGAAATATGATTTCTTAAAAAAAAAAAAAAAAAGTCGTCTAATTAAGCCATTTATCAAACTTTTCCAAGTGGGTAGAGTGACAAATTAGCCCTATCTTCCACCAACAATCTGATGGATGGGAAGATAAAGATGCAGAGGCTGTTATTTTAGCTGGAAGCTCTCTACTATATCAATTGTTTGGCCCCAAGCCAAAAGACCCTAAGAGATGACAAGAACTAATGATGGGTCCATGAAGTTTATGCAGCGTGAGGCCTGACATCAAAGGAATCTGCCCTTATTAGCAATATCTCTATGACTTCTTCCTGCAAAAAAAACTCATTTGTTTTTTAAAAAAAATTTACTTAATCATCTTACTCTTTCAGTAAATGGAAAGAAAATGCAAACTGTAAATAAATCTGCACAATAATACATTACCGACGAATTCTGCTTTTCTCTACAAATACGAAGTGATCGTTACGACATTACTTTTAAGTCCACCCAGAGAGTCTAAGACAGATAGACTGCAAATAAGTTTCCCTAGAAGTCTTTACTTCTATGCCATTCCTTCAGAAGAACCGGGCTCCCTGTACACCAGACACAGTCTGTGCACGTAGAAGCAAGCATGGAGTCCTGGTCAGGGGAAGTCAGTCAACTTCAGGACCCCCAAAATTGCCCCGGATTGCAACCCACTGAAATCAGGTGTACAGAGGTTGTTGCAGGGTCAGGACCAGAATGCCAAAAGTTTCCTTGGATTCAGAGAAGGAGTGGGAAATTTCATGGAAGAAAAATTCATCAAGAGTTGGATGAAGCCCGTACCACCTCTGGCTCAGGAAGATCCTAAGACATGTAGCAACAGATGCCAGGAAAGAATTCAGGAGAAATACCACTATTTGCTTGTGTATATTTACACTCTTCCTAAGTATTCACTCTTGGCAGTTTTAGGATACAGGGTTTTGGGCAAGGTGGATCTTGGGTCTGACACTGTTCTTATGTGACAGGATCACTTTCAAAGTTCGTAACCTCTTTCTCCCTTCTTCCCACATTTTTTTTAATATGCATCCATTTTTACATGTAATGGAGACCCTATATACAGGGTGGAATACAATTACTACTCTTCAGGAAGGCAGGAAGAGAGGATATAACAGCCAGGATGACCTCTAAGAAAAAAAAAAATGAACAAATAACAAAAACCTGTTTTGATACATGATTAGAAAAGTTTGACTGAAAACAAGCCATTTCTGCAGATACTATATGTTACTGGGAGCTAGAAGTAAAATCCATATATTTTTCACTGGGAAACTATTTAAAGATTATTCTTGATGTCCCATTTTTTATTACTTTTTTTCTTATGGAACTTACTGGTAGAATAAGAAACTGCAGTATTGCTTTATAAAATCCAACTGCAGTAATTCTGCGTAGCTGAATATTCATGTATCTGATCAGCTTGATTCATCTTTTCAATAGAACATTTTTACAGTATGAAATTAAAAACAATAATGCAATGAAAATAAGTCAGTGCAAAGCCATATTCAGCACATCCTACAGTATTTTACCTTTGTTCTCCAGTCTGGATTTAATAGTATGTGTAGAAAAAGCACTATGCAAAACTAGGGTATGTAATCAATCTTGAACTTTCCTGTGTCTCGATAAAATGCCCTGTATTCATCCTTCTTCTATAGCTACCTATCCATCAAGCAGCTTACTCAAGGTGAAGAACAAGTGGCTTTGCACTCACAGAGTTTTTCTTTCTTGTTACTTTTCAAAAGGGGGCATGCCATTTAATCTGCCACACTGCTTTTTAGCCTGAGACATAAATGCAATTTCCATTGCTTTATCAGCTATAGGAATGTACACAAGCTCTGATGTTTTTTGGGGAAATAAAAAAGAGCTTGGAATATGTGAGGTCCAACATAAAAAATCATGGAAAGAACAAAAGAGAACTTTTTAAAACTAAAACCTTACTTGGCATCTTCAAAACAATTAAAATTCTGGTTGAGAATACAATGTGAACCGTGCAATACCATAGTAATTCAATTTCTTTCTTCTTCCTGACGTGCTCGATATCTTTAAGTACATAATGTACTTTCTTAGCTGTTTATTGATAATAGGGCTGCCTAGGAACCACATTGTGGGTTCTCTATATGCCATTCACTTGCAACACTTTGGATGAATCTGTAAATAAAGATAACGCACTGGTTGAAGTTTTCTACTCAGAACTGTATTTTTCCAATAAAAATGAAGTGTAAGTATTATGGTAATATGCAGTTAAGTGTTCAAATATCATTGCTTCTAACTCAGGAAGGGAACTCCTTCAACAAAGAAGCTTAAATGCAATTTGGCTGGAAATTAAATGTTATTCAGCAAAGGATCAGTACTGAAGTTGCCAATGAACCAAACTGTTTACTTACTTATAATTAGCAACATGGTCATTGTCTGGCTACCCTGGCATACTGTAAATATGCCTGGGCAGACTGTGTGATTTAAGGTTATTTAGAAGACAGTTATTCATTGTCTCAAGAGACAGGTAAAACAACTCCTCTCTTAGTCACTTAGCTTGGCTCAGGGGGGTAGCGGCTACAACTCAATCCTATTTAGCCTTTCTTCAGTAAACCAAAGAAAGGATTTTCCTTTTCTTTAAATATGGCTCCAATTACTGAATATAGTAAGCTCATTCAGAACTCCAAGCATCAGATTTTTCAAAGTCTCCTGAATTTCCCAAACATTTTAGCAAACAAAGTTAAGAAATTTTGTTCTATAATTTACACTTTATGACACGATTCAATGGAAGACTTTAAAAAAGAGTTTCCTCCAAAATAAATAATAACCAGAAACTTATTCCGCCCTGCACTTGTCTTTTTATTTGCCAGATGACCAGTTTGCTTCACTTCCTTTCCACAACTTTAGAAAATACAGCAAGCCTGTACATGTACAGTTCCTGCCTGGAAGCACAGACTTCGGCAGTTAATTCCAAGTTAAAATACAAACTCATCTTTCATTTCTATTTTAAGATAATATTTAATCAGTTAGGGCTGAAGGATACACACAAAGTTTGCCAGTAAATGTTGCCTAGTAGATTTTGTGAAAAATAAGTTTGTTAGAACAAAACTGAAAGACAGACAAACCACCATGCTGCTACTAAAGCTACATAGAGAAGTGTACAGATTAGCCTTCTATGAATTAGTGCTCTTCCATCGTGCCTGTGAAATGGAAATGGAAAGACGGTAAATGAATCAGCGTGCAGAGATATTGCTCAGCTATGGCAAGAGAAATACAGATTTCAGCTACCAAAGGGATCAGTTTTTCACTTGTCTTGATTTTTCCTTCTTCTAAATCATGTTAATATTATGTCTTTTTTCAACTTAAATTAATTTTAGTCTCTTGTGTTGGGAACAGCTTCTGATTTTAAGACGACTTTCACAAGAGTATTAAGAGAGAGATTTTGCTCACTAAATGATACATGAAGAGACTAATGATTTCAGAGCTGTGTGTCCTATTTTAGCTATTTCCACTACCAGGAAAAGATGGGTTGACCTACTTGTATGTTACAAAAATAGTCAAGGATCTTTAAACAAAATCAATCTCATTGAGCTGAACAGAAATGGAGAGATGTAATGTGCTCACAGCACAACCCGGTTAGGTGCCCATCCTGGCAGTGGAAGCAGTAAAACCATCAGAGCACACCCATGGTGTGTTTTGCCCAACACGACCTGGGGATTATTGAAAATCTCAGGAGCTTGTTCTTAAAAAGCGTCATTCAAGTTCTAGGCCAAAGAACTTCAGTGAGGATTTTGGTGAGCGTCACTCTGTGGACTTGAAGATACGGACTTGAAGTAGAAGATGTGGACCGATAAATGAGACACAAAAAGAGGCAGATCAGGAATGATCAGAGATGTATTTGAAAGGATGGAGTGAACTACAGCTGCTCAAGCTACAGAAGACTGAGGGGCTGCATGACAACACTTTGAAAAATACGTGAAAATGAAGAAGGGAGTAACAGTTTCTTGATTATGAGCTTGATTTGGGGCAGGGCAATGCCCAAATGACTTCTGAGGTCCCTTAGTGAAGGGATATGCTATGTGAGAATAAACTTTCTGTAAGGTTCTGAAAGCCTTCAGTAAAAACAGACAGTAACTTCATCTAAAGCTTAAAGTCTTTTAGGATGATTCACAAAACAGAAACCATAAATTTGCCACAAGAGTTACTTTTTTCTTTTTTAACTTGTTTTGGTTTCATCCCTAGGAAATCTGTGTACTTTCTGCAAAAAAAACCCTGAATTTAAACTATTCCACCAGCCTGCAGAGGTTTGGTCCTTGCTTTATTTAAAACTTTGTGGTTTGAATCTAGGTGTTGCCAATCACTCCTGCTCTCCTGATAACGTGTGTAAATCCTTTTGAGTACCTCTATTATCATCACCATTGTTAGAATTCTATGATTAAATTTATTACACCTCATTTATTTTGTACTATTTACTATTACCCTAAGGATGAATATTAGTTACTCTGCATTTGAACTCTATTTTCTGCACTAAGTCCTGTGTGCTACTAAGATATAGTTAGCTATTATAATGCTCAACTGAGAGTATCAAAGCCTTTACACAGTGTAATAACTTCACTAGATGGCAGTGGAGAGAAATACTAGTTTATATAATTTTCTTTTTTAATAGGACAGGAAAACATCCCAGTAAGCACTGCAATTTATTAGTGTTGTCTGTGTTAATGCTAGATCACAAGACAGCAATGTTTTCACCCACACAAAAGTCTGAGGGCTTCTGCCCAGTTAAATCTCCGTGCAAATGTTTGCTAGAGCATGGACACACACTCTTCCAGCACTAACACAGAGTGGCGGAGAGTAACATATACTCATCTTTGAAGGTTTGTGTCACAATTGCTCTTCCTCTATCTTCATATATATGAATAAACATCACATTTCTATTGTCATAGTCACTAAAGCAATCCCAGAGAAAGAATTAATACCATCATGCATTAACCATAGCCAGGACCAGAAAGAGACGGGAAAGAGCTGTTCCCTCCCCTGTGTTTGCTCTGCAGTTGGCGGAGCAACAGACTGGACGTAACCCGGCACAGATTTTAAGAAAGGGAATGGAAGGAAGCCTTTGACAAATGAATGCTGACAGTTTTCTAGAAGCAGCACAACACAGCTTCACATCAAGGGCATGAACAATTTTCTCATAAGCTCAACTGTACCGTGGTCTTTCCTGAAACGTAAAGTCAGAGACACCATCCCTCAAAGAATCATAACACTGATGCCATAAACTTGAAGAAAATGCGCGAAGGGTAAGAATGAGTAAGCAAGAGATTCAGAGAGTTTTGTGAAGAATACTCTCTGTATTCAATAAAATATTTTTCATCCTCAAGAACTCTTTACAAATACATGTTTGTTGGGAGAACTTAATGTCCCTTACAGATGACTCAAGAAACAAAGCATAATTTTTCAGACTCCTGACAAAACTCCAAGACAAAATACTTTAAGCAGCAAGTTCTGTAGCTTCTAAGCTTCAAAACCTTCAAAAATTCAATCTTTTGAATATGGAGAACTGATGCCTGCCAGTCTTTAGAAATTAATACACCTGAACAAAAATAAAAAACCAGAATGGAGTGGATGATTTCAGCCAAGATCATTACTTCAATTAAAAGATTATCAGTAAAATTCTCCAGAATCTGTGGAGTTATCTGGCTTTATTTATCATGTTCTGAAAACACAAATTATCATTTAGCACAATAAGGAGAAGAAAAAAGTTTCGTTTCTTCTAGCATCAGATGTAAAAAACATTTTCTAAGGTTTGTTTCTTGCTTTTGGAGAAACGTTATATAAAAAAATCAATTCACTGCCTAAATCACACTTTTCTATACTACGTCTTGCCTTTATCTTAACAATGTCCAAGACTTTCCCCTTAGTGATACTTTGTCCTCCGACATCTCATCTGCTTGCTCACCAAACTGTTTGCAACAGCTAGCAGAGATTCAGGATATTGCAAGTGATGATAAAAAACAAACTCAGTTCTCTTGCAAGTGACTTCTTGACTTATGCTTGCTAAGCACAAACCTTCATTCAAAGGCTTGAACTTTTAAAGGTATCATTCTCTATATTTATTTTTGTGTAAATACGAGCAGATGAGAAACAAATCCTTATTCTGAGAGATTTCCCGTACTTTTTCTCCTCACTGGCCGTTGAGAAACAGAAATATATGGAGGTGCAAAGCCCCAGGGTTTCGTTAGTGACACAGTGGGTTGGATTCTCTGCTCTGCAACTTGCACATGGCTCTGGTCAAGCAAACATACACAATACACAAGGCTGTCAGATATAGTACAACTTAAACCTAAGCCTAACCTTAGCCTAAACCAACGTGATAAAAAATAAATGACTGCTCCCTAAGCATCAAGAGGGAGGTAAAAATAAGGAGTGGATTATATAGATTCCTAGGAAAAAATACACTTCAAATTAGCTTGGTGGATTTCCCCAAATGGAGATAAGGTAAATAAATAGCTACAATTCCATATGTTTGTGGAACCAAATACATTCAGCAGAAACACCAAACAAAAGACCAACATGACAAAACAGGGATGCAACTTATTCTCACTCCAACCTCAGTTACGGAGAAGTAATTTTCTTTTATCATTAACATCAGACAGCTTCATGCTGGATGCTCGGGGATGACCCCGATATGCAATGAGACAGTTAGGTACCCTGGTAAAAAGCCAAAAGTCCTCTCAAACAGCCTAGATACTGACAAAACAGTCCTTTTAGTTTATTTATTGCACTCATTCAGTTCCTCTTTTTAAGCTCTTAATTTAACCTTACATGAGAAAAATCTCAATTGCAAAATAAAGATAACTGTTACACCTTGTCCTTACTCCTTTCCCCCAAACGCACTCATAAATCAAGGCACTGTGGATTTGCCTGGAAGCTGTGCCATCGTATACTCTTAATTAAAAGTAGCCTTAAAGTTAAGTGGCCAATCAATACTGATTCATATGGGTCTCACTGCAGTAAGTCATCACAATGTCTTAAGGTGCTGCTGATGTGAATATAATATCTAGACTTGCTCTTTCCACATTCATGTCAAATGAAGATTGAGTGAAAAGAAATATTCACCTAGCTATTTTCTTCTCTATAATGTACATCTGACTGTGTATATAGAGCAGCTTCCCTTCCTTTTCAAAACTGTACAAATTCTTCCCAGTCTACTTAGTTTGCATTTCATTTCTCTTCACAGCACTTGAATTTTGTACTACCACAAAAAATGTAATGACCTGCTTTTTCCTGAGGTTTAGAAGGAGGACTTGAATGATGGATACTGGTTAAATCGGACCATAACCTGCACAATACTCTGCTTGGAATGAGGACTGAAAACTGCTGTATTATAGTTATTATCATTACAACGAGATGCTCTCTTCCTTATCAATTTCAAAATATAACTGTTCACAATCGATGAAATGCATTATTAGGTTGATTAGCACTTGCATATGAATATCTAAATTAAATGGATCTAACTCTGAGTAACTTGCTCAGATTTCCTAGGAGTTCAAGCATGTTTCTCTCTTCTCTAAAGGGAAGTAAGGGTTTAATTGTCCAGTGTCTATAGGTGATTTTTGCCACAGCTGAGTTAGCTGATTAGGGCCATAAGGACTATATCATCAGCATTAAAAGTTTACTTTACTACTGTTTGGTTTCCTATGGTTCTAACAACTGAAATGAAAGAAAATCGTCTTTTATAGACCCTCTCTCTACACTTTGTGCTTACAACATACAAGCTTCTACATTTTAACAAATTCCATGTGTTTATTTTGTGGCAGAAGTACAGATTTATTACTTATTATAAATAGTATTTATGTGGAAATGTTAAAAGAGGAAATGAAGACATGAAAACAAATTGTGTAGTTAGTCACGTAACATTTTTTGGCTCAGTTCAGGTTGCATAGTCATGCAAAGCAACTCCTTCTTAATTGTCTGTTATTCCACACTGCAGTTTGTATAAAATCTTTATCGCAAATCTCCTAAAGCCGGGGATCTGCCCTTACGTGCCAATGCATTGGTAACTACACAGCAAGAAGAGGTTGATGCATGATAATAATTTTCTTCTCCTTCCTTGGCAGTGAAGTAGCCGGAGGCAGGATTAGTGCGGGTTCCAACCAGCTGTGGACCCAGGACGATCCGCCTTGTAAAGCAATTCTCAACAGGCAGGCTGGTAATTTTGCAATGGATTATACTTCTATCTTTGCACTAACACAGATCAAATATTTGCAAATGAGGCGTTCATTTCTTCGTTATCTTAGAAATCAGCATATTCTTTCTTGTGTCTATCCTGCCATCACTATTCAGCCAAAGTAACCAGAGATTCCAGCGATATTTTAAAGCCTCTCAGTTATCAGACGATGGGTGTACAAGCTATTTTTATCCCCCACCAGGCCACCCAAAAGATTGCTGAAGTTTGAAGCTCTAATTTAAAATGACTGCGTATTTTTACAGCAATTGTACTATGCCTTGATAGGGTTCTGAAGCTTAAATAACAGTGAAACGGAGCTGAAGACAGAGTGCCAATTTACAAACTAAACTATTATACATCACTAAATCCTTGACCAAAGTGGATGATAACATAAAACCCTGACAGACACTTAGTTACAACATAAGCAGTGGAATAAAAAGGCAGTATTTTTATTATCAGTCCAAAACCAATTCTCTCTTAGAAATATATTTCATATCACAGCCTCTCATCCCTGCTCAGATTTGTATTATCTTTTCTAGCGAGTGTTCAAAAAGAAATATTTGAGTTAGAGACATACATAGCCAATTTAACTTTTTTGCTACCCTTTTCTTTCTCCAGCAACGAAAATTTGCAGTGCTGCATTGCTTGCTATGGGCCATAGATGTGAGTTTTTAGCTTGTACAGTCACACTCTCTTTGTGTTTACTATGCAAAACAGTTATAACAGTATGTGGGCATGAAAAACCATCATTTTTGTGGAACTGAATGAATTGTAGAAATTTTACTTCTGAATTGCTCTGGAAACTTGAAATTGTTACGTAATTAAGAAGGCCATTCAGATGTCTTTCCAGTCTTTCATTTTCTGTCTTTGATGCATTTGCCATTGGGTTTTTCACAGAATATTAAGCTTTCCATATGGTTTCATTTACATTTCTAACGCAAGAGACCTGGTTTGCCATCATGTGTAGTTTAGGTTTCAATTGTAGGTCACATCTAACTAGGGGACATCTAGAAAATGAAAAAGTCCTAGCACCTCTGTGGTTAGCCCTGCTGAATAATTGCTGCAGTAGCTGAATTTTGCTGTACAGATGTTGGTAATTTGCTATTGAAAACCACCAGTATCAAACTGTCAGAGTCAAGAAATGGCTTTAATTATTTCCTCCCTGGAGCAGTAATAGCCATTACTTGAATGCTGCCAAAGCTGGAATGTGTTTGTGCTGGTGATTTCTTAGCACATTCAGTGAAGGCAGCTTACCTGCACTTGCCAGCCCTGCTGCTGTTGTAGATTTGCTCCCTCGTCGGGGGAAACGCAGAACGGTGCGACTGCTTCGGCGAGGGCTCTATCATCTGGAGACCACCTTCGCGGACTTTTGTTGTTTTCCCTGGCCACCGAAGACTAACATTGTTTTTCTGCTTCATTGAGTACTGAAAATAGAAAATAAATCAGACAGAAAGCTCTTGGAAATAACGATACATGAAAAATCATCTCTGGAAGGGAATAATTAAATAAAAAATCAGAAGCTACAGAAAACTTGGTGGAAAATCGCACTAAGAAAGAAGGTGAGGTCAGCAGAGCTACTGCAGGAGTCTCCTCATCGCTCTGCATAAGCACTGCCCGGGCTCTCATCCCTACTTGCAGCAATGGGCATAAATAAAACCATAGTCAAAACCACACAGCTTAAAAAAAAAATAAATTCAAGACCAGGTCAAAATATTTTTAACGGTTTATAGCAATTTTAACATTTTTCTCTGTCCTTCTTCAAATAGATCCAAAACCCAGAATAATTAAATACTGATGTTAATGTGAACATTTCCACAGGAGCCTGCAATGGGCTTTGGCTCGTGCTTCAAAAGAAAATAAAAGCCCTTGAAAATAACTTTTGGGCTAGGACTTCTTATTCCTCATTCCCATGCTGTATCCATTTGGGAAGGCAATCTAACCTCTGCACCCCCAAAAGTTATCTCCTCTCTGAAGTGGGATAAGGTTTTTCTCCCTAAATGATTGCAGGGCTTTTTGACCCTCTGACAGAGGATATTAAGAAGTGCTGATGCAAAGTTTTTGTGAAGTCTGGAGGAGTTTGTCTCCTAGAAGAGCAAAGAATCATTAGGATGTCCATGCAACAGCCATGCACTTGGCCAGCAATAAACTGCTCTTCCTTTGAAGTGCACGCTTCAGATATTTGTGCATATAGAGACTGAGCATGTTTTCCCAGATGCAGCAACCTTTTTTCTGCTGACCGCACATCACAGACTAGTGCAACATCACAAATGTAGCATTAATGGTCTCTGGGTTGCTCAAGAAAGAAGGGTGGGAGGCTGGGGGAAGCAAAACATTGCTTATAAAAAAGGAGGAACACTATGAGGAAAACCAGTCTAAGAAATATGTTGGGGTCCTTTGTTTGGAAATATTTGCCAGCCTAAAAGTCTTTAAGTCATTAAGGACTCACCTCTAAGTTGTGCAACATGTTTGCTATTAATTTATCTACTGTTTATAAGTACTAGCAAGGAAGAGGTCAAGGAATGTTTTAACTACAGCCAAATTTTCCTTGACTTTGTTTTTTATTTCCTTTCTTTTTAGGTCAGCAATAAAAATTAAAAATCTTGAGAACAAAATAGAAACAGTTACTACTTTAAAACAAGCAGCTCGGAAAAGAGAAAAAAAAGGGTTTTCTTCGCACCCCACGAAAATAAAGACCTACAGGTTCTGTTGAGTTTTTGATCAGGCATTAAGATATTTTTCCAACCAAGCTTCTGCAATGAATATTTCTATGAGGTGATCATTTCTAATAGCAGCGATTACTGCTGCTAGTATTATACCATGTGATATACCAATGATAACAAACACAGATATATGTCAGTATCATAGGCTGTTTGATCATTAACAAAAAAGATTATCATACCAGTTAACAGAGCTATTAAAGTTCTGCTGTTATCCCTCCACGATAGGTAAGAGCATAAATAATAATGAGTTATGAAATGCTCTCTAGTGTCTCTGCATGGGCAGGAATTGTTTCGATTGCAACAGGCATGTCTTGCGTGTGGCACATCTTAACCACAAAATTGATATCTATGTACAAAGTTTGGTGTCATCGACATTCAACTCACAGCTGAAACTATTTTGGAGTTTTGTTAAGAATGACAAGATTTGATGAATGGAGATTAATGATTAAAATATTTCAGCCTTTCTAAGTCCTCGCACGATGTGATGGCAAGTAACTCTTCAAAGAGATTTATTTTTGTTCCTAGCAGCTGGATATCTAGAGCCTGCCGTTCCTGCGGGAGTCCCAGAGACCTACTTGATGATGGGAGTGTTTCACAGCTGTAAGAGACTCTGATTGTTAAACAATGACTTGAGCTGTAAACATATTTCAGTGACTAGACTCTTAAAACCCTGAGGTTTTCTAATTGCCTACAGCCAGCCTGCTTATCGCTGGAAACCTGCGAGCTCCTATATTGTAACAGGAGGCAGTGAAAGCCTGTCTTAACATGTCATTCAATTACAAGGAAATTATTCCAGAAAAAAAAAAACCCTTCCACCCCATTTTTCTGCTGTCAGAGATGCAGGTGGGCCAGGGGGCTGCTGACATAGGTAAGATGGCACTGTTCCTGATGGAACCCTGCAAGGGTGCCGCTTTTTGAGCACCGTTTGAGAAGGCACAAACAGTGAACAAAACCTGTGATGAGAGTAATGGATAAATGGTGCGCACTGGTTCCTACAGAATAAAACCCAGCAAGTGGCAGAGAAACCGTCCTCCAGCTCATGAAATCCTTCCCCAAGGCGCACACAGCAGTGAGATTTATTCTGTTGTCAGCGGCAGGCTGAACTTCTCTTTAACTATCAAAATTACAGCTGTAAGATCAGATCCTGTATCATCTTTTCAAAGAAAACACCTGAAACGGGTATCACCAACACCCTATTCTGCAAGGCATAATGGCATTAATGACATTAATAGTATTACAGGTCTTTATGTCCATAGAAAAATATTCCTTACGCAGGAAAACAGGTGTGAAAATTAATTGTTTTTCCTACCTACAGAGAATATTTATTTGCAAGGCAATTACTCAATTACAAACATTTCCATTTTGAATTTGAATGAAAATTAAACTTGGACAATGCCAGACAAACATTTGTGAAGTCATGATGACAGAAGTAGAGCTTTTGTAAAGCACTTTTTATAAGCTGCGTGCACATTTAAAAATCACTTTGAAACTCTCATCAAAGATTTAATTACAGGCTCTGTAGTGATCTATATTACCAGGCCTTGATTATTTTCGCAAAATATGCTACATTAACTTACATATGATGGAATTGTAGATTTAAATAGTTTTAAAGTATTATAATTAAAATTAAATAACCATAAACAAAATTAATGAATAACATTTTCTGGTTCGTATCCCTAATTTTTATGGACTCTTTTCACTGGCTGATTAGTGTGCCAGAAGCAGTGATTTTCTATCATGCAATCATAATCTTGAACGGCTGCACTTGTGGATGTAATTCTGCTCAAAACCCAGACAACAGGGAATCAAACTACACAAAGTTCCAATACTGCCTTGAAATTAAAAAAATTTTACGAGTTCCTTACTGTTATAAAAGATAAATACATTAATAACTATTTTTAAGAGGCAAAAAAATCCTCACTAAATCTGGCATCTTTCTAAAATCTGTTAAAATATTTAAGACAGTTTTCCAAATTTCTTGTTTAGTTTGGTTTTTATTCTGTGGCAAGATTTTCTGGGGATATTATTTGCATTAAATGCGTTTGCATTAAAAATATTATTCTGAAAAATCTAGTTTTATCCTTATTTCAAGTAGGCAGTGACAAGAGTAGAATTAATCTACAATAGAAATAGCTACAACTCCCCTGGAAAATTCATCTTTTTAGAACCTCATACCTAATTGCCATATGATAAAACCTAGTGTGACATTTTGGGTCAACATGAAGCAGCATTTTGTTTGACAATAATTTATTATTCTTACCCTGTTTTGACATGTTTTAGTGCTACGCATGTTTTTGGCTAGTAATTTTCAGTGAGCATCATGCTGTCTTGCCTCTGTCATATACAGCATCTTGTCACAAAACAATTCAAGTTCTAATTTGATTTTTTCTTCCCCAGAAATACAGATTATGTGGGATGTCTGACTTACTGTAAAAAGAATAATTTGCTTATATAGTGCCAGTCAGGCATCACATTTTAAAGGCAGAAAAATCCAATAATTTCCGATCAAAACCAAATGCCAGTAATGCTGATTTTGAAGCCATTAGTTTTCTGTATCACTGTGCCAGAAATCAAACTGCTGGCACTATGCATGTTCATAGGTGAATAGCAACTGAGGGAATATGGAGAAATTTCAGCTCCGAAGGTGGATAAGATCAATGTGTAAGAATTACCTGAGCAAAACAATAAAGTATAAAAAAGTTATTCCTATGATAGAGGGGAGATACTTTAAATGAAACCCACGCTTTAGAAATGCCACTGCTTTTTCACATAGAATAAATAAGTGGAATATCTCATGGCATTCTGTCGACTTTAAACATTTTTACAATGAAGGGATACTCTAGGAGGAAAAATGACAGTTCTGCAGTCTCCTATTTCTCCAGGGACAATGCTGAACACAGTTTGGCTCTAGGAAAGTCTTAAATTCCTCAGAAAAATCACACTTACGTGTTTTTCGCAGCAGTTTGGCACAACTCTTTCCTGTACAATTCTTTCCTGTACTTTCTTGACAAAATGGAGTTACCGCCTTGATCCGTGCGGCTGTGCCTAAAGCGAGAAGGAACCTTTCCGCCTAGGTAGGAGTGAAGCTGTCACCTTTCTCAAGAGACTGACTGCAGCCAACAGCCACGCAAGGCTGCTCAAAGCTGATCCTCTCTCCTTTGCAAGACCTTGACGGCCATAAGAATGAAAACTAAAAAAAATCTCATCTATTTGGGGATGGAGAAATGGGGGAGCTTTTCTTCACTGCGAGTGACTAGCTACTGCATGTTCCAGTAACTACTGGCCTTCAGGTGGTTTTCCCCCTCAAGTCATTAAGTAAAAATAGATGCAGATAATGATGAATTTAATTTCCACCTGAAGCTTTTACAGGATCAGGTCTATAGGGAAGTAGATTCCAGTGCATCCTCAGCTGCGGAAGGAGAGACAGGTGCAGGCTAAAAAAGAAGGCTTGTTATAATCATTCCTCTTCAACGCAGCTGGTTTAACAAGAGCACAGAGGTTTATTTGGACCACACTTGGAAAATGGGAATTTCATCTTTTTGTTCTCTTCTTAATGTACTGTGCAGAAAGGTCACTTGTTCTGGCAGTGGCTAATATCTGACATCTGAGCAGATCCTTAACGGGAGTAAATTGCCATAGTTCAGCAGTATAAATAGCCACGGCAGCACTCACCGGCCAAGGATCCGCTCGAAAATGCTTTTGATTAATTTCCTGTTACCGGGTTGGTCTTCAAATGCCTCTAGATAACTTCCTGGCAGCGCAGTTAAAACCCCATTTGCAGAGTGGCGTTTCCATAGTTTTGCCTTTGATTTGCAAGCCAGCACTTGATGCTTTCTGTTGATCATATTCACCCACCTCTGTCGGTGGCCTCGTCGGGCAGCTGACTTGAGAACCTTTCCCAGTGCAATCTGTACCGACACCACGCAGACAAGCAGCGGCATTAATGCCTCCTGTCCTCCACCTGCCGATTTTTTCCTTGTGTATTTACCAGTCTGTGGAGTCCTCACCGTATGTGGAAGGACTTTGTGCCCTTCTTCCTCTGGCATGTAGGGCTGGATGATATAAATATGCCGCTCCTTCACTTCCCAGTATACATTTACGGCTCTTAACTCTTAAAGGATTTGTCGTTCAGTTATGACGGCAACTTTTCAGTAGCATTTGCATGACCAACAAATGCTGATTAAAAAAAACGGATCACCATCTCCACAAAGCATTTTATGAAATCTGTAAGGATTTTTTTTCACGTGTGGTTATTTGGACTAAAAGTGTTCAACTGTAGCATTTTATGCTAATTTGACTTTAAATACGGTTGTAGCACAAGTGGGATTTATAGTCATAATATTCATTTACTAGAAGCAGGTGAAGAAAGATGTATTTGAGCAGCGGAAACGAAAATTCGCACTGCGAACCTCAGAATAGGGTCGTCTTTTCTACAAGGTTGTAATACCAGGATTATGAGCTCAATTTTGCTGTCACCTACATGAATTCTGATGAAGTGTAGCTAAACTCGGTGAAACTACTCTTGATGGAGAACACCTACCATCCTCAGGAGAGCCCAGTGCCAGCAAGTGATCTAGTTTTTGTATCCATGCCATATAGCTGAGATTTTACTTCCAGTCATATGTAAAACTGGACGAACAACACAAGGTGGAAAAGGACCATTGCTTCAAAAAATAAGAAAAGCTAAGGAAAATCGTAGCAGCTGGAAGGCAGAGGGAAGGAGATGCTCTTAGGGCTTCTCTCTTGAGGTCAATGGGAGTGGACCAGAGGCAGGACCCTGAACTGGTGGTTTAGGCGCAGTCCTTGACACCTCTGTTTCCTGGCTGTTACTTCCAACCAATGCACTAGAAAAGTAACAGACAGAGACAGGGGTAAGAGGGCAAAAAGGAAAAGATAGCATCTTATGCCAAATTTTGGGCCACACAGTGATAGTGTGGAGATGGAAAAGCATTCACATCCTAACCTGCCTGTACTCCATCTGCTTGCAACAAGATACTTAGTCCCTGTGTAAGCAGAGGGAAAAGGGATGGGGTTTTTTTTATTGCACATTCATGTAGATTTTGAAAGGAGGAAACCAAGCAAGCTAAAATTATATTTAATTTTCTCTTTTTCCCCATAGACTCAGTCTGGATGTATGCCAAACCACATTTTGGAGGGGTGAGAAAGGCCCAACATCTGCTTCTGGTGTAACTGTTTGTATCTTCACTCTAGGAAAATTAGGTTTGAAATAATCTCAAATTGTCTGACACCTGTATCCTATTAGAAGTGACACATGGAAACACCTTCAGCGTACCGAATTTAGCACCATGTCAACAGTTTAAAGTTAACACAAAAAAAATTGGTAATTTTTTTGCTTCCCAGTTTCTGCTGAAACAGAATCTTGTGTCATTTCACAGGATCATACTGCAAGCTTGATCCATAAACGTAACGGGGTTTGAACCAGTAATTGTTTGTGTCCCTAGCTACAGCTGGAATTAAATTAATTAAAGTGTGAGCCTCAAGGTGACTGGTGTACTGTATTTTGAGCTCAGTAGAGGCACATCTATGGTTTGGGTGCCAGCCAGCACCTAGGACATGGACACGCAGAGATTTCAGGGACGTTTTTTCTGAAGTTCAGCTATGAATCTGAAGTTTAGCAACTTGCAGCTTATGAGAATAGCGAGCAGGTCATATCTTATTTGTCTCAAGAAAGGGAGTCAAATTCCTGCAACAGAAGATAAATCCTGCATGGCATAGAGGTTTGCTAGTTTTTGGACACAGAGAAAAAACCACAAGAATTCTGAAGTCACGCAACTGGTTTTGCTATATCGCCTGCGCACTTCTCTCAGTGCAGACGCCAAAGTGCATGTAGGGATTTATTTTAAACTCTCTTCCCAAACCTACGTAATCTTCCATTTGCAAATTCCTCTTGTTTAGGAACAGATCTGGTGACCTTTTCCCAGATAACACACTGACAATAAGATTCAAGTTCCTTTTTTTGAGAACTCTGAATCAATTTGTTTTGAGAGGTTGTTTTTTAATACTAGTCTGAGAGTAAGGGAAACTGTTTTCTTTTTAGATAGTATTGTTTTTCAGCAGATCGGCATCTTCAATGAGCAACGTCTAGAATCAAGAAAGCAGGAAAAAGCACTGCTCTTGATTATTTTTCCCTTTTGTTCTTGCCAATTATTTGATACCATGCGAGCAGTCATTTTATCATGGAAATAACCGTGCCAAGCAAAGAGGATATCTGCAGAAACACAGGCAGGTCAAAATGTGTTTTAAGAGTTGGAAAATAGCAAATTAACTTTTGGAAATTTAAGCTGAGGGCCAATACCAGCGTTTGTCAGCTTGTAGAGATGGGATAGGACTGGAGGAGGGGGTCCTGCCCCGCTGGTGCTGAGGCTGTGAGCGGCCAGGGAGGCTGGAAGGGAAAAATGGCTGGGGCTGATGGAGATGTCTCACTCTGCCATGGGCCCTGTGATGCACAAAATGACCGGCATGATGTCACTGACACTCTCCGTTCCGCTGGGAACCTGTGGGGGTGTGCACAGGGTAGTGCTTTGATCTCCCCTTTTTATTTTTTCTGTTGTCTAGTCAAAAGATAATAATGACAAAACCCACGAATGTTCAGTAAGACCTGTTCTAGCTAACCTGCTGTCTGTGTATAAGTAAAGTCAGAACTCATGCAAGAACGGACCAAAAAATTAAACTATGGGCAAGCACACTGAATTTCAACATGAATTATAGCATGCTACTGAAAAATATGTTAAAAGTAGAAAAATGGGGCAATAATGGAAAGAGAGACCAATAACACCAAACCATTTTCTAGGGAGAAGAAAGCATGCAGGACCCTGTAACAAGAAAGTGTCAAGTACAAGTTTAAGCTTTTTTTAACCCCAGTACTGGTCAAGTGGACTTCCTCTATGGTGTGGCACTAGTGACACTAAACAAAGGATAACACGTAATATTTGACATGCACCCATAGCTGAAAAGTATCAGGGAAAACCTGGAGCACAATGAAACCTATTTGAGGTGGAATTTATTCTAAGGGAACAGCTCCAGTGCCACAGCCTGATTTTGGAATAGTTTAATGGAAACTGCTCCCATGGTCTTCCTTAGGTTTAAAACTCTCAGCTTAGGAGAAAAAAAAAATATATGAAGAGACCCCTGCAAGCTTCCCAAGAAAGAAAATGATAAACTGCGAAAGTGAAACGTGTGTGTACATCGGCGGAACAGCTTTAAAGCAACATGAATTTGAACGAAGGAAGCTCACAGCTACATATTGCAAACAGCCTTCCAAAAAGGATGTTACATGGTAGGACAGTTCCCCCAAAAGGATGCTACAAATCACATACTTGAGTTACTAAAAACCAGCAACAGTCTGAAGGGAACAGTATAAGACAGGCAGTAATTCTTCATTAGGAACATCTGATTGGAGGATTTATCTTTCTAAAGTATTTTTGCCTATTACTGAAATAGATGGAAGAAAATAAGGGTGCCTTGTAAACAGCTGCTCTATTCAGGTCCACAAAAAAAAGCTTCAAACAACAAAGTGCCAGCATGAATTCAATAAGGCTGCAATACTGCTCTCCCTGTATTTTGATCATCTTACAGCTGAGGTTCAACTGGAATATAGATGCAGAGCCCTGCTATTCGGATGTGCAAATACTGATCCCATCCAAATATCAGGATAAGCTAGCCCCTTCCCCATGGGCAGCTTGGCCTCTGAGACAGCCTTTGCTCCTGGCAAAGATCCTCCCACACATCCCACAACCTGTTTATCCCAGCTGAGATCTCTGTAAAGAACTGAATCAACAGATACACATTCGTAAGTGTAAACACGGGCTGTGACACTCTAAAGGCCAGCACAGTCTCCTTGCATATCCCAACTCCCACCCTTGAACTTTCAGAAGTCAATTTTTCCTTGGTACTTCTGATTTTAAATGCATGAGCCCTCTCCAAAGTCTTAGCAAGTTTTTGTCTTTCAAAAAATAGCCAGTCTTGGTTATTCCTGGTTGGACCTTGCTATCACAACTTGACAAATGTGAAACAAAATAACAGGTAATAAATTTTGAATACAAATCCCACATTTGTCCCTGAGGAAGTACACAATTCTTTTAAGGATGGACAATGCAGTCTTATCCCAGCATTTGTGTCTCCCTTTCAGAACAAAAATAAAACAAGGATCTGCTTATCCTTTCCTTTTTGGTTCACGAAAATGTAACTTCCTGCAAAAGCCTGATCGGTAGCTGATAACGTCACCTTATCTGAGCAGGAACAGCCTGGGGACTCCGGTGTGAGACAAGAAAATACACCAGCTGGAAACCTGCATAGGGGAGGTACCAGCTTCAGTTACCTCCATCAGCTCTGCTGGCTCTCCTCACGCTTACAAAGACCATAAAACAAACATAACTGAGGGAAGAAATGCAGGGAAAAATGTAGGGAGAAGAGGACAAGGAAATCCGGGAACTGAGTGGATTAGTCACTGGTGTCTCGCGGCTGGGATCTGGGACCTGCTGAAACATTTTCACTTCAGTTAAGCAAACCCAAGATTTGATACTGTTTTTTCAGCCACTGCAGAATTATTTCACAGTGGCCGAGGCCCCATTGCATCTGAAAACCAAGTGCCCTATTGCCTGTCTTTCCCTCTAAAACAAACAAACGTGCGCGAGCACCTGGCGTATCTTTCAAAGCACATTTCAGGTGTTTGCTTTCTTCAGATTAATGAAGATGTTCTTTTCTTTGTTTCTGTAGCTCACAGGACTTTTTTCCTAAGAAACACCGTGCTCATCATGTGCCCTTTGTATTTCAAGACAACAAGCAGTTCCCCTTTGAAAGCTTGCTGTAAGCTGGCTGATCCTCGGGTCTCTGTGAAGCTTTTGATTAACCTATACCAGTCTGCATTGCTGAAAATCTGCCCTTGTATGTGGAATCATTTATGAAAAGCTACAGGAGAAATGCAGATTTTCCTCCTTATTTAACTGCTACTTACCTTAAAGACACAATGCACTTACATCAGATTGGGCTTGGGGAAGAAGAGCTGCTTTCTGGCCTCCAAACAGCCCAAATCCCTGAGAAGTGACAGGCGATGCTGGCGAGGGCAGCTCAGGGCGTGTGCTGTGGTGTTACCCTGCCCACCTCGGCAACCTAAAGCAAAGAAAACCAGAACAGAAGTACACGCAGAAGGTCAGTGCACCATCCTGCAAGAATGTCTGGATCCCAGCTGAGACTTTGGCTCTATTCTTTTGTCTTTCTTCAGGAACCTAATCTTTCTGTAAGACCTATCCAGAAGTGACCATGTCTTTTACAATGTAACATAGATATAGCAACAGTAGGCTAAGACAGAGCATCTTCCATTTTGAAACTTCTCTGAAGGTCAATGTGATTCTATTAAATGCGATAACATTTAAAAATCCATAATGCTTTTCCCAAGATGAATTTCTCTGTCATATTTCTGAAGACTTGCACTTCTGTATCATTAGCTGTAGGCGTTCAGCAAATGCAGTCATTCACAAATAGAGGAACACAGTGACAAACAAGAAACAATGAGCTTCAAGGTAGCCAGGTATGACAGACCACTATAGATAAAACAATGACCAGTACTCCGGTATGCACATGTAGCTAATTATCATGCAGGATTCAAAGACCCTAACATCTGAGTGGGAAGATGCTGAAATAATCTTTTAAGCCCTAAACAAAACTTCATAATCAGGGAGACTTCCTGAAGAAAAGGAATCCATTTCCTTTGGAAACATTTATTAATAGTAAGTCTAATAAAAGTGTATGTATCTCTAGAGCCTACGGTAATGCATTATGAACAGGTTAATGATTTTGCTTTTTCCACTCCTGGATATCTACAAAAGAAATCTGTGATTTTTTGTTGATTTGCTGTGTAATGGTCTTGTGTTTATTTCCCAGCTATCTGGGAACTGCTTAGGAAACAATACTGATGAATGAGGGATTTGATAACATTCAAATAATTTGATAACATTCAGTTCCCAGAAGGCTCATGACAAAGCATGACATGGAAGGGAAGGGAAATGCTTTTCTGTATCAAAAATGGAATAGGAAACCAAAACCAAAATTAGATGCAAATATTAATGTTATAATGACACAGGGTGAAGATCTAACTGCCTTGCAATTCTCTATCAAACTCCATGTTACTTAAGATATTTATTAATGATTTGGTATAAGGGGTGAAGAAGCCCAACCTGCAGGAAGACCTGCTCGCCCTGTTTGTAAGTATCCCTGAGGACTGGAAGGAATTTCACAAAGACTTAATGTGTGTCCACAAAAGAAAGGGTCACAGCTTTTAGTAAGTTTTCTAAAGCAACCTCCTTGTTAATTTAGAGCCTTCCGGTATGTATTTTGTTTTTGTCATCACGCAGTCCCTTTACTGCCTTGTTTAAGCCTGAGGTTACAGCACACTTAAAACCCAAAACAATCTCCCCCAGAAAAACGACGAACCAACCAAAAAAAAGTGATGGCAACGTGGTATCTGAGATGAGAAACAGGATAAGGCAGCTCATGCTGAGCACTCGGTAGCCATTGTCACAGGGGTGTCAGCACCCGCCCCAGCTGCTGGGGCTTGCTTGTTGGCCTTGTGTCTTGTTTTGTACATGGTTGTGTTGTAAACCTCATTGCTCTTCAAAAATGATACAGACTGCTTTTTACAAAACGTCTGAGTAAAGCAACTCTTTCATATCATGCAAAAAGAGACCAAAAGCCTGTTGTAGCAGGAAAACCACTGGCTTGCTGCCCACACCCTGCCAGCCTTTTCCGAGGGGCCCCTCTCCATGACCGGGTGGTGCAGGACTGCACCCTGGAAAAACTGCTCAGCTGCCCACCCCTGCCTTTCCCTTCCCTGAGTGAGGGTCGTGCCGATTTTTCCCCTTGTAACTGGAAACACATCCCACATGGGAAAGAACCGCAGCCATGTACCAGATGTGTCTGGCTGTGTGGCAGTGACTGCTGCTGCATCCCCCCCATCCCCAGACGTCCAGCTATGACATGACCATGAAAATCAGCTGCCCTCCGCACAGAAGAGCAGATATGCTTGCTAGGTACGCTGCTGGTGATGTGGCAAGAGTGAGACTGGAGTGTGGGATCTCCCCAGGCCTCATTAATAAGTTATGCATGCAAATAAGTCATACACAGAAAAATCCACACCATATCCCTTTTATAAAAAGGGATATGTTATACATACGTGTGTGCCAAAGGTATATGCTATGCTATAGCCATGTTTCCAACAGTCTCCTAGGATGTGACCCTGCATGTCAGTTCTTAGCTGGGTGCATGTTTTCAAATACATTTGTAAAGGACCGAAAATGCCCGTTTAATTAGAAACGCTGGCTGATTCAGAAAAATACAAGAGAAAACATCATAGCAATCTTTCACTGATGTGCACAGGAAATGTGAATGGGCATTTTACAGAAATTTCAAGCCTACTTATATTTGTTATTAATATAAAGTACACTCACCTCTAATTTATTGGTTTAACAAGACATACACTGCTAAGGTCAAAGTTGTCTTAAATACTTTAAAATCTAGTATCGATCATTTTCTTACCTCATACATCAAAAATGCCTTTTAACTTCATGCATAGATGGCCCAAATGCATAAAAACACAACACAGAAAAAGAACTTCCTAAAAGAGTGAAATCTTCTGTCAAACTGAAACAAATTCCCTCCTCCCTGGTACCATTAACGCTTTCTGATTTATGGAAATGTTATTCAGTTCATTTTCCTAAAAATTCATTGGCTTGGAAAACTAAAAGGGTTGTTCACTTTATACTTTCAATGGAAAATGTTTATGACAACATGATTATGGAGAAAAATGCAAGCAGATCGAAGTATAATAATAATGGACATTTTCAACGTTATAGATCTGACTGATTTTTTCTAATTTGCTTTCTGAAAGGCTCAAATTAAAAAAAACAATCCTATTTACTACCTCAGTAAACTCTCGGTGTTGCTGAGAGCAATGTGAGATTGAACTCACTGAATAGGAATTTCAGGACTCGTTCCCTGAGTTCATTTGGAGAATAAGCATGTACGGCTGTGCTTTACCAGCCAAGCGCATGCTTAGTTTTCACAGAATATATTCAGTGCGTATTTGTCTGGCAGAAGTTACTCAGCTATCTTGAGAAACTTGACCACAACATGTTATCACCAGCAGAGATTTTTCTCCACTGAACATGCAAATGCAACTTTTTCTGAGAAAATGTGGTTTTGTTGCTTTCAGACACAATTTGAGGCCAGATTGTTCATACGCTGACAATATGACCAAATATTGATGTTCGTGTTATTTGGATAGCGATTCCATAACATATTGCATCTATCAAACAATTACCTTGTCACTAGCTCTTTAAAGTCTAGAAATATGTATATGCACAAGCAGCTTTGCTGATGCATGTCATTCCCCACACCAATAACTTGCAGCTGGGAAACTAACAACCTAATTTGTACCTTGTTGGGCAACAAGATGTTCTGACAACTCATTGTGCAGAGGAAATCCAGACTTCTGAAAGTATTTTTTTGCCGATTCTCTGGGCTTCCAGTAGATTTTTATTGCACTCTAAGCCAGGGATTGCACCTCTTAACCTATAATGTTGAAATTATTCTGAATTTTGTTATTGGCTTCAGCTGAAACACGAATGAACTTCAGTTCAGCACGTAACTGTCTGCTTAGGTAAGTCTCTAGCCCCAGCTGGTTGAAAACCTATGTATGCACAGGTAAAGTCCTGTCTTTACTCTGGCCCTGGTATTTCTAAACTGCATAGATTATTATAATATTCAAAAAAGACTCAGGACAAAGGCTTACATGTTTTAAAATAACGAATAATTTTCTTTAGCTTCTAAAGAAATTGAGAAAAAACGCACCCTCTTTTTGCCCTCTCTCTTTCTGGCACACATTTTGAACCATCCATTTTGTGTCTATTCTGGTTATCATTTTTCCTCATGCATATCTGTATTCCCAGCACAGCCTAGAATCCGAAATCTCACAAGATTTCTTTACAGGACAGATGAAAATATCTTGAATACGAATGAAAAGAAAATTATCCACTGAAGAGCCCAAATCCCTAAATTTCTCACTTAAAGTCAGCCAAAACCATTAATCTAAACTGTTAACATGTCCAAATGGAACCCCAAAGCTGCGTCATGGCAGGCAGCAAACACTCTTCGAGGTTTTATACCACCCTGAGGACTGCAGTCAAGCCACAGTGGCACGGGCACACCTCGGACACAATTATATCGCTTACGTTCATAAACACCTTGGTCCCGACCCAAAGTGGTTAACCACATGCTTACATCTGAGCACACTTGCAGACCTTGCGAAGCCAATGCAATTACTGGAGAAATGTTCTGCTGTGAGAGTCATCTTGTGCATCTCTATATTCCTCCCTTTACTTTCTCTAACCTAAAGGTCTAGACACCTTTTTCTTCATAGAAGGGCTAATTTTTTTACTATGGTCATATAGAAAATCTTCATCATTATCACCACAATAAAGTGATTAAATAGATGAACAAGAGAAATCCATTGATTGAATGAAACTTATTCCTTCACTTCTACTCTTTCCTTTTTTAAATAACAACTGTTTGGAACAAGAATCCTGGTCCTCAGTAACCTGTGAAGCAGCCAACGTTAATTTGTCATTCTAGTAGTAACAATAACAGCCAAAATATTAAGAACCACATAATGTAATTTGCTATATTATGATGTGTTTGGATAGCAACTGTAAAGTCGCCATTTTTTATAGTTTTTCAGGATTTATAAAGAAAAAACCACAATTTTACTGTGTTCATTACCACACCAAGATCATCATTTTTCTAGTGACTTGCCCAAATTTTGATACCAGAAAGAATGACACCCTCTTAAGTCTGCTATCATATTTTTACAAAAGAGCATAAAGGAATACAGACATGGGGCTCTGTCAATCCTAATAACAGTAGGGGTTTCTAACGTTGCAGTGATTTCACTAGATTGAATTTAGATGCGCTTTCAAACGCAAGCAGTTAAAAACTGCTCCAGAGTCATCCCTGTCTCCAGTAGCTTGTTGGATTGCACCGGGAGATAACGGATTGACATTATTACTGATCTTGGCCAAATGCTGTTGGTACAGTGCTCAAGGTCATTTGCAGCTTACCTCTGCATGTGCTGGGTGATGTACAGCAACGCTCAGCTGCGCTGATGGGTTCATCGTTCTCCGAAGGCAGTGACCAATGTTGAGCAGCTGGCTGAAAGGCTGTTTGATCTTCCCACTGCTTTGCAGGCAATACCACACTGCTCAGGGGAAAAAAAAAAAAAAAAGGAAAAAAATTTAAAAATCCACTATTGAAAAGATTTATCAGCAAACGTAGTAGAGCCATGCTTGACCTCCGTATCTTCTCTTGTTCCCCAAAGGCAGCACATGTAAGATATTTCCTGTCTTTCATGTTACTGACTGGAATGCATCATGAAGTCCAAATTTGCAACCTGCTGTCTGTTTTAGTCATTAGGCATGACTTTCTTTGTCTCTTGATGAGAGCTGCAGCCAACTGTTCGCTGTTGTAATGCATAATTTTTTCAGTATTCCCCCCCTCCCCTGAACAAATAAACAAAAAAAACCCCAGTCAGGCTCAAAGTTGAAATTCACTCATCAGCCAAGGCTGCTGTGTCTTTCATTATCTCATTTCCATATCAGCACATCACAGTCTGCTCCAGACCACCAAAACGTTAGTCGCAGAGTAAATCGCCTCCACCTATTATTCAGGGGCCAAATTCAAAGGTTACTGAACAACAATTAAAAGCATCTACTAGATTTCAAAAGAGCTGATCAGCCCCAATGCTTAGCCAGTAAAGTTGGAGTTTACTGGCTGCAACTTTGTTCTACATTCAGTGATCTGTCAATAACATCCATGCATTGTGATCTTTTTTTTTTTAAATTATGCCCACTCTGCAGAGACATGCCACAAGTTATGAAATTAAGCCATTGTGTTATCTTCGCCTGCTGCTGTATCTTGGAATATTGTTCACAAAACAGTGACTTGGTATTTTAACCTCTGTCATCTTCAAAGTCAACTGAAGACAATTTACAAGGACATTAAAATACACATTGAGTGTAAAATACCAGTCCAGTTATGTTTTGATCCCCACAAGCGGTACACAAATATTGGTTATGCCCTTGCTCCACTATTATATATATGTTCAATAAATGTCTTCAAAATGAAAGAAACTCCTAGAATCCTTGATTATATTTATAGTAAGTCTTCTGCAGTAGAGAAAAAAAGAACTAAAAAAGGCGCACATGCCAAACCGATATCTAATTTGAAAACTAGATTGGTGGGAGGGATCTCACCCTGACAGCAAGTGAGCTGTGGGGCTGCTCTGCCATTCCAATAATAAAAGTTTATTCCATGAGCAGCAAAATGAGAACTTGATTTCCTGTCTATTTTTGCCCTTTGTCCCCTCAACCTCCTTCCAGTGCAATAAGCCCGGCCATCTGCTCTTCCCCTACACCAGCCCGAGGTGCGGGTACCTGCAGCGGTTAGTCTGGAGCTGGACATGGGTTGGCCCAGCAGCTCCTGTCAAACCCACGAGGTAACTGATGGTTTCTGACGGTGCTTCTGTCAGTGTGGACACCAACATGAGTCTTTTCTTTCTATCCAGCTCCCAGCGCTCATAGACCTCATAGGCAATTAAGGTGATTAAATCCCATCTCAAATTTGGTTGAAATTGCTGAGCGATTTCCAAGGTTATGAAGGGGAGACTGGCTGGCAGATTGGGAGGCGGACCACAGAGGGTGCTAGGTTAAAAGCAGCCCATTCCTCTCATTCAGCACAAATATCCAAACCCTCACAATTAGAAGTAAAACAGCCTTTGACTATGTTGCACTAACAGTTCAGCAGCGAGTTTGTAAATTATAAAGCAATTTGATATTTTTTCAATACTAATTTGACATCAGTCATTGCAAGCAAGTTGAAAAGACCAACTCATCTGTTCACCTGCAAACACAATTGTGTCATTTATCCCTGTCCCACTTGTAACTCAGAGACAGGCTTTGTTGTTTTTAATAGTTTGGAATTTCAAGACAGAAAGCTGACAGAATGATTTGCCAGTTCTCTTGTTGGTCTGAAGGGAGGAAAAACATTGAATTCAGTTCTTCTACAACAGCAGGAGTTTCAGTCTTTCCCTTTTAGGGAAAGTTGCAGGATCCGAGACATGAGTCACCTCTTTGGAAAAAAAGGATGGAATATTACAACTATTTTTGCCCAAGGACTTCACCAAGAGGTAGAAGGCTTTAATGGAAAGTGTCCGGTCATGCCATGCATCTCTCAGGCTCACTATCTCCAGCCTTTGCCTGACCATACCCATTTACTTTGAAAGTTGTGAGCTCTGGTGGAGTAGTGATGCTCAGGCAGTTCACACTCTCGTGTTCCCAGTTGCAGATAACACTATGCAGTTCAGTCCCTCAGCTGTAGGCTGCAGGCTGATAGCCTAAATTATTCTGTTGGGAATTACTTTCCCTATAGCTTGAAGTAATTAATTGACTCTCATTACCTGTTTAAGTTCTGGATTTTCTCATTAATTTTAAACAGATACTAAACAGATCATTTTGGGGAAACTGTCATAGTGAGAATTACAAACATTTTAAAGATGTTTGATGCTTTAAAGATGTTAAATGCTAAGATGTTAAATGCTAAGAGGCATTTTCCTCTAATTCAGTCCATTCAAAACCAACAGAACAATAAGATCTGCTTGACAGCCGAGGCAGGCTATCTTACTAGCAGAAATTATTTAGTTACTTTAGATTCATGGAAACTTGTGTTCCCACCAGTCACATGAACGAGTTAGAAAGCTTTGCGTAAGGTTAATAAAACCCCCAAAACCCCCACATCTCCAAAACTTCAGACTATATGGCAAATCATTGCCATCTTCCCATACTAGAAAGGATATTTGTAGCATATTAATGATAGAAGATCCAGAACTGGAAGGGTACGTTGGAGACTGGGTGTTTGGCTCTAGCATTGCCACCAGATGCATTTGTAGTGTCCCTTGGGCATTTATGTAATCTTGGGTTTGACTTGTGAAGTACAACCACATCGCGTCTCCTTTTCTTTAATCCCTTTTCACTGCCTGTGAATTATATCTCATTTTGGGGTATGACAAACGACAATTTCAATTTTACATCCAAATGGGATTTGAAATGCCACACAAGATGTGCATTTAACACTTTATATCACCACATCAATTTTAAGTAAGCATCTACACACACTCCAGATACTGCATTGAAGCCCCACTTACATTAAGCAGCAGCAAGTCCTGTTCACTGAGGCAGGGAATGCAGCTTTTTGTACTTTGAGGTGGATTGGCCAAACCCTCATATGTCAATTCTCAAGCACAGGCATTAGTCCTTTCTTTTGGTCAGTGTAGATAAATTGACTGTGTCATTCATAACTCTGCTAATCCCAGCCACATTACTCAACAGACAGTTTGGAGAGTTTTCAAACTACCATTATAAAATACCTTAAAGAGAAGGGACAACCACTGTGTTTCAAAACTTTGCCTGCCCATTTTGACCATCTGTGTAAATCACCAAAGAAATTTCATGATCGCTTGTAATGTCCAAAATTTACAATTGTTACCTGACAGACTAAGGTAACAAAGAGCAGAGATAGGAATGCAACTATCTAAACAGCAATGCCCAGGCCTCTTTAAAAACAGGCAGACCTACTATACATCTAAGTCACTTTGCTAATTAATGGGTAAGCACATGTCACTCCAGATAATCAACATCTGATGGACAAGACAGATGACTGCAAAAAATAACCAACAGCAGTTTGACAAGAGCGAATCAACACTGCCCATCAGAAGGGAGAGCAGGGGGTCAACAGAAGAGAAAAATCTGTGGAGGATAACCAGTCATGTTTTATGTATCGATTTATTTTATGCATGCCTTACAGAGCCCACTGGCATAATTTCTCTGTAATTTTATAAAAAATCAAGATAAATTTAAAAATAAAAGTGAAAGTGATTTATAGGAGCTTGGATGGTAGTGAGAGGGTAGACTCAAAGACGTTAGCACTAACCTATGTATTTTGGGGAAACCTGGAGCCAAAGTAATGCCTATCTTGTATAAATTGCATAATTTACATTAATTAGTGCCCACAGACTAAAGCAAATTTTATAAAGGAAAAAGTAATCCTCGTTTTCAGCATTGAAAGAAATATGACTGGGCTGAAGATAAAATAAGACTGGCACATTAAAAATCACTGTTAGGAAAAGGACTACTAGTCTGATTGCAACTCACGTGTGATTCAGTCAACTGCCTGTAACTATGAGATTGGCACTGTTTAAATTCACAGCTTTTCAGAAGGATGAAGCTTGCTTCCTATTCATCTTTGCCACCATCTAAAGAATTAAGAGTGTGGCTGGCAATGAAGAACAAATTAATCATGTTTATTGTGACAACCATGACTGTTATAAAACAGATACTCTAACAGCACATGCTAACCCCCCCATACTTTTTTTTTCTTTATTCAAAACCTGTTGAACATTCAGTTCGGGTCCCGTAAGACATATGTCTAGAAAAGCACTGATTCCAGGAATAAATCCATTTCAGGTACATGCTTGTAATACATTATTTGCAGTTATGCGTCTAGATGTACCGTTGTTCTCACATCTGAAGTCATGCAGTTATTTCTTAAAGAATGGCTTTGAACAGTCTTCAAGAACAACCAGCTGTGTACAAAACCAGCTAAGTGAAAGATATTTACCTTTGATTTAGATCAATATTCAATTCTTATCTGAATATTTACTCTTTACGGTGGAAGTGGCTGAGGACAGAGAGCAATTAAGAAATTTCTGAACCAAGGTCAGCTGAAACACAGTCAAAGCTAATATTCAAAGTTTTCAAATGGGTTAAGCAGAGACTGTGGAAGGAATGCCTGTACAATAACGTGGACTGACAAAAATGGGAAGGCTTTGAACTAGGGAGTTCGAACTGGCACACAAACTCTTGTCCTGAAAGCAACTCCTTCCTTGACATTGTGAAGTGTTAACAACCTTTGTCCAAAAAGACATCAGTGTAAGAACAGCTGTAGCCATCCCTTACCCTCCCTGGCCCTACAGAGGGCAATGTGCACCCAAGCACAGGAGGGTTTGCTGCTGCACACCCCACCCAGCCTACAATCTTCCAATCTAGGCTAGAGAATTGCATTCCTATTTCGTTACTGCTGCCCCACGGACACATCACAGCGACATCAACATTCCTCAAGCAGAACCATCCCATCCTAGCTATGATGAAGGGCACTATCATCAGGCACCACTCAATCTAGGCCACAAAGAGCAGTTATAGCGTCATTTTTCAGTCTTTCCACACTCCCATCATACTCTGCAAGGCTAAGTAGCAAATAGCTGTACTACCCACATGCCCTGTATATTCTGACATTTAGGTATGGTGATAATTTAATGCTGCCTGTTGCAGCGGGTCATTTTGAAAAGATCTTCCATAGTCCCAACACGATGATAAAACTGATTTGTCAGCCCTGTGCTTCAGTCATCACAGGCAGGTAAATGAATACAAAGTTTGGGAGGGAGAAAGCAAAGTCAGTACAGAAAAAGAGGTGTATACTGGGCTGAGCTCGCAAGACTAAATTGCATCTAACTTATTACTGGCATCACACTTCATGGTCTCTGGCAGAAGAGTCTGTTACGCCAGGTAAGTGTCAAGGATCCGGATTCCTAAATATTCTTACCCTGCCCTGTTGGTGAAATTGCCAAATCTTTTATAGCTAAAAATATAGCCTGGCTTGATTTGTTTCCACCCACCATTAACAAGATGCAATCCTACGCTCACAAGTTCCACTGTGAAGCAACAGGACAGGTGCAATCTTGCTAAAAAATGCAAGGAGGGTAACGATGTCACCCTGTCATTTGCTCCTTTATAACTGTCAAAGGGCCAACTGCATTTTATGCATCAGACTCCACCAATAGTAATGAAAATACGACTTTCAAGCAAACTTCTTACAAAAAAAAAAAAAAAAGACTTAATGAAGCAAGGACTCCCACCACCAAATGTTTTAGACATACCTTGCTGCTGAAGACGCTAGAGAGGACTCAGTCTGCCAGACTGTTGGAAAACAATGAAGTTTTGAAGCAAGACCACCGAAGAAAAATGAGTCTCTAAATATTAAAAACAAATTATTCTCCCTTGCATGGAGAAGGAGAATCAGAGGCCTAAAATAAATATTTGAGCCATCTGATCCACACATTGTAGCCACAACTCATTAGGTATCTGCTAATTACAGTTTTGAAAGATGCCATGGAGTGACACAAGGCAGCCATAGATGTATTTAGTTAGTTTTACAACTGAGGAGTCTGAGAAACCCTTGGGTTCTTTCCTACAGTCAACAGCTTCTCTATTAATTACAACCACATCTTGTCCTTTTTTATATATGAGAAACACTACAATCCTTATAAAAACTATAAAACAGCCATTGTCATTTAGAGATGCTATTAATCAAGGCGTTCTCGTGTGTTTCCCTTCACAGCTCCCTTGCCTAGATTTCAGCGTAACAGCTTGTTGGTTTTTAACTAAAAGCAGAATGGCCATGTGCAGTCATTGCAGAAGGATCAGGATTTTGATTTCGGCACAGGAAACCCTTAGCTATGATCCCTCTTGCAAAGGGGAGACCCTGAAGTGTCTGCTGGCATTACCGGCACTGACAAAAAGGATTTGATCAATCTGACAAAAAGGATTGAAAATAGCTACTTCATTCTGAACGTAACTTTCACATTGTTGCTTCTCTCCTCCACTCCTGGAAAATCAGTGCAACAAGCAGGAAAGAAGCTGAATTCTTTTTGCACTATCCCAAACAGGTTATGTCTTGGATCCAGACGTGACATAAATGACAACCTGGAATACTTAGACTCAAGATTAAGAAAAACTTTCTAACATTAAGGGTAAGCAGTTGCCTAATGAAGCTGAAGAGTTGTCATTATTGGAGATATTTAAGGACAGTTTAGACAAGCATCTATGAGGAATATTAGTGTAAATATTCTGCTTTGGGGCAGGAGCATGGATTAAATGACAACCTAAGATCCTTTCTGGTCGCCTTGACTCTACAACTCAGCAGCCTCCCCTCTCAAGTTACTCAATGAGCCGCCTTTATCATTTTTAAACTCCTTCACAATTCTCCGAGGAACCCTCTGCAGATATACTTGCAACCCCTGAAGAAGACTGAAATCTCTTAGTAATAAGAGAGTAGTAATAAAAAAGGAAAAATAAAAAAATAAATGGGATTGTTATCTCATTGAGAAGTAAAAAACGAGGCAGAAGACGCATATGATAAAAGAAGATACCAGAACCCAGTCATATAAATTACGAGTTACAACAGGGATATAAATCCTGTTAGTACACTGACATTTTTCATTTCTCCATAAAGCTATTATACACGCCTACTGGACTAGAGACGTAAGACTAGTTCTGCCAGTTTGAGTCACAGACAATTTAGGCGAGTTGCAAAGTTGCCCTCTGTTTGGGTCCATGTTAGATACCTTCACTCTACACCAGCTCATTTAGTGCTGCAATAGATTAGCTTTGAAGCATCACTAAGTGAAACATTTTTCAAGGCACCTAGAAAACAGCTAAGTGTTGGAGGATAACTTTGGAGTGACTGACTTATTTTTTTTTTCCCCTCCGATAAATAAAATAGGAACTATTTAGTTCAGATTCACTGCTTAAGGCTCCCAGTTTATTGCAGAAGTCCTCTGAGCCTTGACTTCAGCAGCCCATTTGGGTCACCAGTTATCACAGAAACACAGAGAAGAGAGCCAAAAGGGACCTTGGTTAGTCCTTTCCCCTGCCCAAAAGATCCAGCACACAGGAAGAGGACGGCCAAGTAAGACAAGCCAGCAATAGCATGGTTCTTCCATGTGGTTTTATGGGGCAGTTAACTTTTATTACCTGGCAATTACTGAGTAAGACTTCAGACAAGCTGACTCTACAGCCCACATGGCAACAGACTTGTGTGGGCAGTCAGCTCACAAAAATCATGCTGCAAGACTAATGTTTCAGAGGGGAAAGTCAGTCCACTAGGAAAGCCAAGTTCAAGAATATAGTTCAGCCATACTTTAATACTACCATTAAAGAATATAAATACCAACTCTCAAGTTAAAAAAAACCAAAACCAAACTTGCAAAAAAGAAGCCAAAGAATAGGAAAAAGGTACCAGGTACAGGCTGCAAAGACAAAAAGCACAAAATATCTTAAGAATAAAAAAGGCTGGAGGACAAGTGAGCAGGGATCAGATGACAAAAATGTGTCTGTGAACAGAAATGCAAAGAGCTTTAGAGTTGAGGTGGGAAGGCTAAGACCAATGCTGCAGAACAGACGCTTGCTTATAGTAACACCACTAAAGTTGGTACAACAAGGAGGAGCAAAGAAGAGGGAAGAGATGACCTTAGAAGAGGAAAAAGGAAGAAATATTGAACATGCACATTTTTCAAAGCAGAAGCAGCATAATCCAGGGGTACAACAGCGGTTGCTTTAAAGCATTGGGTATTATTACCAACGAAGTTGCTTGACATTTTTTTCCCTCTTTACTGTTCACTACTATGGTACTATTTCTTCATGTAGTCAATAATGTGAAATATGTGTGAGCAGAATACATTAATACTTATAAGATCAGTCCTAGCATTCCTCTCTGTAGAGGCACTGAATATTTTTGAAACAAACAATTTGGTGAACCTCAGACTACTTTCTGTAAACTGATGCCAGGTAACTAGTTTTGATCCTGTATACCTGTTTTAAACTTTACTTAAACCTTAAAGCTAAAAAGATATCAAACAATCCTAAACCATGTGATAAACAGATGCCAAAGTCATATAATTCCCAATCTCTTCTGTTCATTCTTTGCAATAAAAAGCAAAAACTACGGTTGATTTACTGTGCACTCAAACGTTGGGAGAATCCAGGAACATGTGGGATCAGTTTAGGTCAGGATCAAAACCCCATAATTTAGCTGAGAGCAGCTTCCAAACTAAGCTCATATTTTTTCAGACTGTATTTATAGTGCAGTTACTATGTGCCAGTACATCATTAAATGTCCTAAGAACTAAAACAACCCTATTCTTTATTGGGAGGGGTTTTTTCCCCTTAAGTTAGAAATACCCATTCTAGTATAATTCTGCATGAATCAGGAATGCTCACAGTATTCGGTCCCCATCAGATCTCCAGATCTGATGGCTGCTAAGCTGTATACAGACTTTTGTTGTTGGTAAGAGATCACGGTCTCCTGTTCTCAATTTCTAACATCCACCTCAGCCTGGCTATGACCACTGCTCCCCCTGACCAGTTTGAAGTGGGAAGTAGATTTGGCAAAAAAGCAGAACAGGCTTGGGATGAAAGTGAGTGTCTGGTTCCACCAGGAGTAATCAGTCTTGAGTAGGCTGTTGAGAATAGGGAGGGATAAGCTACAAAAGCAGAAAAAAAAAGGAAAGAAAAAAAGAAAACCAAAAAACCCAAGAGCTAAACAAAGAAGCCTTGAACCATTCATGCTGCTGTCCGACCTACTGCCCAGAATGCAGGATGGGGAGCCAGAGGACTGTGATATAAAGCTCTCTCTCGTGGGCTGTTCCGTCTGTATGATACAGATAATGACGCAATTTTCAAACATTCTGGTTTCTATACTGTGTGCTCAACCACATGGTATTGTTTGAAAGTCTGATTATTTCCGATCCTGCTGCATTAAAGCAGCAAACTAAGAAGAGTGTTATGCAGGAGACAAATTGGACATGGATCAGAGATCTTAGTTTAACATACTTATTAGAGGAATGGGGCTTTTTGATGAATGCTCAGAGCCAAAAACTTGTCCTTATCACACAGAAGTTGCTGTCTGTAGGGAAAGGCATGGTGAGAGTAATGCTGACTGGAAAAGCAGCCAGCTGACTCGATATCTCTCTCAAACAACACTGGGACATGCTGAGCTCAGGAAGCAGTGGAAGAATGAGCAAAATCATGTCACAGACTAAATCAAGAGACACTTCTGCTTTGCAGAGTCTACAGCTGTTGCAACATCCACAAACTTATTTGAAACACAAAACATGAGCTGAAAATGAGCTAATGGAAGATTTTTTTTTTCTTTCTTTTTTTCCTTTTACCACTTGAATGTGCAGAAGATACAGTCTGTGTATTAAATGGTTTCCTAAGAAGAAAATGACAGAGACAGGAATAAATACCCTGGGATTTATGCAGCCAGTGCACATTCAGTGGCAGGAAACTTTGCCAGGTTGTTATATGCATTCATGAAATGGTCTCTAACATCTGACTGGAAAGCACTGCAATATTCAGTGGGAGGTACTGAAAGGCAGCCAACATGGCAAGCATTTTGGGTGCTTCTACGACAATAATTAGCTTTATCAAACTTACTGGTGATGTCAAAATATTTTTAGCTTGTAGTCATGAAATGGGCAACAAACATACAAGTTTGCTACTTCATACTAACATATGTTTGGACTCAGGAGGTTAAGTACTCATCTGTTTCCAAATTGTGTTAAAAATTTTTTAAAAAATACCTTTTTTTCCTGTCCATTTTCTGGAAGCATGTCAGCCTGCATCCAAATTATGGGTTTGCTGGACTTTTTATCTCTCTGATATTTCTCACGACATAATGGCTTCAGTGTAGGCCTGCAAAGCAAAACACAGTTTTAAGCATGTATAACAAAACTGAGCCTTCAATCAACGTGGATTTGTTGACAGGAGGAAAAAATGCTTTGACACACAGATAACATTTTGGCTGAAAAGAAGTTCAGACTGTTGTGACACAGACAGCAAAGGGCTTGCAATCTTTTGCTTCCCTGAAAGAAACAGAAATAAGAAATAAGGACTAGATTTTTAACTCCACTTTCAAAAGTCTGACTTCAGACCCAATAAAAACAATTACAATTTGAATTATTCCATGAAGGTAGGCAAACCTGAAGTCAAGCACAAACCTCTCACCTGATACTGATTAAAAGAAGAGACATACAACGCTTCTGATAGCCCATTACAGTCTTAGTGACATTCATGACATTGGCAGGTAGTTTTGTGAATGTGGCTTTTCAACCTTAGCATCGAGAAAAACGATAAATTAAATAAGCTAGATTTGCCAGTGATCCTATAGCACTTTTTTTTTTCTTTTTCTTAAAGCAGCCAGAAAAGAAAAAAAAAAACCCCAAACCCAAACCCTCAACCATTTCACTACTGAGCTATAATATATTAAATCATAGATATGAGTCAACAATATCATGCTGCTGGGAAAAAATGGAAAACCGTTCTGGGAAAAACAAACAAAAGTATCATCTGTAAAACACATGGTGTAATGCTTGCATTTGGCTGGGCGGTGGGAAGCAGGCAGCTCAGCTGTGGGCACCATCATCCCAAGAGGATGTGGACAGAACGGAAAAAACCTGGAGAACAGGAACAAAGATGAGGAGGGGTCCGGGGAAGGCAGCTTATTAGAAAAGGCTGAAGGATTAGGGCTGCTTGTTCTGAGGAGCAGAGAAGCAGTTCTCTTTGCAGTGGTCTTTGGACGTGTGAAGAACAGTTAGGAAGAAGGGAATAGTTTCCTCCACACCCCCAGCCTCTTGGACAGCGTTAAGCTCACTGAAGAGCATGGAGTGCCAGAGACAAGACTGAAACAAGCACCCCTGCTGTGACTTTTAGTATACCAAGAATTATAAGTTTGTGCAATACGATTTGGCTACTTTCTGAAAAATTCATCACGATCTTGCTAGCTGATACATTCTTTATACACATGTAAGTGTTTGCTCTGAAATTGTCTTCCCCCATCGCCAAAGCAACAGAGTGCTCAGAATTTCCTTCTGGTGTCCACCTGGCCCTTCGTTTCAAGCTGCTTCGCTTTGATCTTCCTCCTTTCTGTTTACTGTTATTAGCTCATTAGTGGTTTGCCTGTCTTTTTCCCAAGCCTGCTCCTCTGGTTGTTGGGAAATGTGCTGGGTTCCCTTTGTTGACTCAGAAACTCGTTGCACTTCTCCAGTAGGAGCAGCTAAAGAAACAGGAGTGATCCAGTAGTTTCCATGGACTGACCAGGTTTCCCAAAAGATGTGCTGCAAATTAAACAAATAATTCAGTTAAAATAGACAAAATAGACAAAAACTGACAGAGCTACCACTGATAGATCCCCTGCTCTGGAAAAACAAGGGAAATATATTGAATATGACTGGAAAGTATCTAGAGCTTATTTAAATACAAAGCAGCAAAACGCAAAAGTCAAGACATCCAGGAACAAATAGAGATGTGCACATTTAGTGTCTGTCTGCTAGCTACCACAGCAGAGGTTAAATCTAAAGAGCAAGTGAGATGAATGGCATTTTTGACAAGCACTAAGTTCATCATCCTGCATAGCACATTCAGGGTCTCAGATCTTGGGGATCATAATGAATTCCTTTAGATGCACTAAGTTTGCTCCTCTCATGGGATAAGGACCTAATAAAAAAATTTAGGTGTCAAACAATCCAGGAAAAATTACAAAACAAAGTGCTATTTATGCTTGGTGCCCTCAATCCAGTGTCTTCTGTGAGAGCATCATGTCCTGGAAGACATTTCTACAGTTCCCGGGTATTTCAGTTATCTTCCCAACAGCACAAGCCCTTTTACAGGTAAAGGCAAAAAGGTAAAATTACAGAAGAGCTGCTAACGTAAACAGAAACAACACAGATGTTTGAGCTAACTGAAAACAAGTCATTCAGAAAGATCCTGACACTCCTACTTCAGCTACCCAGCTGCCGATTTTGGGCATATTCACAGTACAATTAAACCATCCCAAACAGCTAAATATTTTTTCCCATTATACAATGCAGTCCATGTCAGCTATTGCAGGGACAATTAGGGGGCATTCCCTTTTTCCTCAATCAACTTGTATTTCAACAGCATTTAAATGTACATGTACAATTTTATCTTTATTTATATTACAAATTTTTGCTGCGGTAAGAAGGCTTATTAAAACTCAAATACAAAAATTCAAAAATTATTTCTCCCTTTTTCTTTTCAAGTTCAATCTTCATAGTGCACCCCTTGTCCACCCGTGGGAAGCCAGGGGTTCCTCACCACCCCAGACGGCTAAAAAACAAAGCCCTCCAGGTTATGAATGCACAAACTACTTTTATTGAAAAAATTGCTGTGTCTTCTGCCAAGGAAAGGTCTGTGTTGGACCTGATGGGAACAGGGCTCAGAATTATGAAACCAGCGCCTAATGCAAGGAGATAATTCATACAACTAGTTACATCCCCTGTGGAAAATCAGGACACAATATCTGTACCTCAGGACTATTAATACATGCAATTATTAAATCTCTGTTAAAACTTTAACAATCAATTGGAGACTAACAGTATAGTTCATAAGAATTAAAGGCAGATAGCGAATTCATTCCCTTTCTCTTTTTCTATAAGCCCTATTAATGATGGGATATATTAAATCTGTGTTTTAATTTTAAGGCTCTGAACATTTGCAAAGTTTTGAATAATAATAAGTACTGAAAATTTAAAGTATTGACTGACAAGCCCAGCTCCACACCACCTTACATAGGCTGCGGTTCAGCCAGCTAAACCTGTGCACGTAAGCTGAATGCAATCAGTGAGTATGTGCAGGAGCCAGCAGGTACTGTCCACATCCTGCTTAATAATGCAAAAAGTCACCTAGAGGAAACACTAGTTATATCCCAGCTGATCCGCTTCTGAAATCAATTTTGTCAAGCTATTTCTTGAGTTTTTGGGTTTTTTTTTAACCTGGGGCTGAACAGGCAAACCAAGGAAACATGCTTAACCAAACAACAACGACCTGCTGATTGAGAACAGCAGTGTAGGAGAGATGAAATGAAAGCTACTTCAGCAGGAGTTCTCGCTCCCTCACCCAAGAGTGGAAAAGACCTGGAGGGGCAGCCTGATCTGACCTGGTTCAGCTATGCCTTTTATTCTGCCAGGACTCGGAGGCTACAGGTCAACTAATACCTGTGCTTCACACTTACTGGTCTTTTAAAGATCAATTACAATGCAAAAAACCACCCACCTTTCTATCTGCTGTAAGCTAAAGGAATTGCTGCCACTTGATCAAGTTTTTCTCTGACTATACTGTGGGTTTTTCCCAGCATAAATTAAGTTTCTCAATATGAATTCCTTGAGAAAGAGACTTTGCCTCTTCTGCTCTCCAAACCCAATATGCAAGTTTTTCAGGAATTATTCTCCAAACAGCTATTGGTAGAAACTGAAAGGATTTTCTTCGTGCGTGAAAGCATAGCACTGCTATTTTTAAAAAGCTATTTATGTAATCTGTTTTTTAAAGCAACAATTTTGCATTTAAATGTTACTCTACGAAGTTAAAATGTTTCCAAGCACCATCGCCCACTTGAGGCAGCACGATTCCCACTTGAAATTTTTGGGAAACAGAAAAAGGGAGCGGGTAAGGAGAGAAAGAGAAAAAGAAAAATATTCTTCAGAATTACGTGTTGATGAATCAAAAAATGGAAACATTTTTTAAACAAATTTTCTACGTGCAAGTATCCCAGTTTCCCAGCAACTCTGTTAGTGACATAATGTTAACTTTGTGGGAAAGTAGCTCTGCACTACAGTCTCTGGACAAGAAACGAAGAGCTTTCTTGGAGTCTATTCATAACCCTGCATTTGCATTTGATAAATTGCTTCATTGTTATACCCTTTCCCCTTTAACGTGACGATTAATTATTCTTGTATTACACAAAAAAATATTTGTTTTAAAATGCTAATCTTCCAGCATTTTCTGTGTCATTAGACCAGAGGTTCAGTCAAAGTTTTCCTAAACTTCCAGAAAGTTGTTCAGGTATTTTCCTCAAATAAAAAATGTTTTACATAGGCTAAGTTTCTTCTACATTTTTTATAAGACTGGCACCAATTTAAAAAGCATGATTTTAATAGTTTTTAAACAAAATAAAGTATTTCACTATCTAGACCACTATTTAAAGCTAAAACAAAGTGAGTTATAATATTGTTGTACCCATAACAACAGATAAAATTTTTCCTCCGTGTGTTTTCAATTTATATACCTAATATTTGTCAATTCCCAAACTGCATTCACAGTTTCTTGAAAGAAAGGCACAGGATCCAAGTTTTTTGTAACTTATGCAGTCGTAATTTTTTTTTAATATAATGGAGTTATTCATACCAGAGTGAGCAGGACCACACTCTGAGCAAGCTGGATCTTAAAAACAAGTATTCCAACCAAGCTAATATCAAGGTGAGTGTTTCTTTGTAACTTTCTAATAGAATTTAATCCAGGCAAACCCTCTGTCACAGCTTCATCAGCCTTTTTGGGACAGCAGAGAAAGACTCCTCCATTTACCCAGGCAAGCGAGGCGGGCAATCAAGCGGAGATTTCTGCCACCACCCAGGACACGATGACTAACACGTGTGTTTGCAAAGGTTTTACGATCACAAAGCACAAAAGGGGACGGTTATGTGCTCACCACTTCTGGTGAGGAGCACAACACAGCCCAGACCTGTGTGATGCTGGGGTATTTAATAAAGCGCTGCCTCCTCTCCCCTCCTCGCAGACCCGTCTGGGCCCGGCCAGCAACCCCTCGGGTACTGCCACATACGGCAATGAGCATCCACCTGCAGCCTGAGAAACACCCAGCTCGTGCACACTTCTGCTCCTGTGCATCCTTTGCTACTTAAAATTCAGGTTTTCCCCAAGCAGTCTGTAAAATTTTTCTCCACTTAACCTTAAATTGCCTTTCTCCCCTGCTCACAACTTGAGCTGAGATGAAAAAAATAAGCTTGGCTTGTCTTGATGCGTCAAGAAATAAAACCAGCTTTGAAACAACTGCAAAACGGCAAAAGTAGGTTTCAGTGGGACCTCTAATGTGCTGTGAATTATACTCACACTTAATTAAATTACCTTGCTGAATCAGGTCCTAAATTAAAGTGAGAGATACTCTTCGATGTTTATTTGGCTCGGATAATTAAAGAAAGTAACAAAATGAGTTTTTAGAGCTAATGTAAACTAAACTTTTAGTAATTAAATATTTCTTTATTCAAGTGCCTGGCATAGCTATTGGGTACACAGCAAATCTAGGAATAGGTGAACAAAATTCTTCAGTTGCTATCCCTTGCTACAGAAACCAAATGGGGAAATTCTTAAGAACCGACCTTACCTCATCCTGAGCCACTTGGAAATATTTTCTTTCAAGCCATTAAATGGCCTTTTGTGTCTCCTTTGTACGCCCTGGTTCTGGGTTCCATTTGAAGCCAACAAGTGGGAGCATGAGCTATTTACTTATTTACTTTAAGCTTGGAAAAATGGGAGAGATTTTGAAAAGGCTGATTTCTTCTTTAGAAGGGGATGAAATTTCATACTGGCTCTTATTGAAACCAGTTCATATTTCCCAGGCCTTTCCACTCCCTGCCCCCATCTCTCCCCCACTCCCATAATTTGCACATTTATGCATCAAATCTGATACAATAAATCAGACTCCCCAAAGACCTAGAACCCATTTCTACTCCATCACATGAGGGCAACTCCACCCGATGCTGTGAAATGGCATTAGGGTAGTGGAGAGTGGAATATGCTTTACAGTATTGACTTGAATTAAACTGGAATTGAAAATAAAGACCCCTGAATAGAGTTCCTTTTTGCAGCACTAATAAAATCTGTATTTTTGGCAGCAGCGACTAAAAGCTGGCTGACGCATTGAAAACAGAAACCCTTCCTCTGGCTGGTGTCACCCCTTTTCTTCCCAGGGCTGCCAAGAACCACAGGTCGCTGCTGGAGGGGAACACCCATCGTGGCCGGGCAGCCCCGCTCCTCCCTCCTGCCCTGCGCGGCTGGAGCTGCCCCACCACCGCTGCGCCTGGTCCTCCTCGCCCCTCCTCAGCCAGCACAACTCTTGCCATGAGGTGGGTGCTGCAGGCAGACATGGCTCTTGCCTGCTGCTTCAGGCTCTCTGGCTGGTAAACCCATCACCTAACCGCTGTACATTTAGCTAAAGTGAGTTTTTTAGAGCACTGAGCACTTAGGGATCCTATCCTACACCTAAAACTGGTTGGGATTAATAAGCCAAGGGTCCAGTCTCACTTGACCATGCAGCCACTTTGGCTTGCAGAAAGCTCTGGCTCAACCTCTTCGCACTGGTCCCTGGGGGAAACGCTGTTCCTGCCTACACATGAATTAACCTCTGGCTGAAAAACATGAAGGAGAAACATCCCCTGCTCCCATTTTATTTGCCTTTTACTCTCAAGAGCACAACAAAGCACGCTTGCTTTCTGCCTCTCTCAGTTTAGGGCCCCACCAGAATGATTATTAGCTCAGGGATACTAATTAATCTGCCTATGTCCTCAGCTGATGGAACAAATATATTTGCATAGAAATGACTGAACGGGTAAAAAAAGAATACCAGTAAAATTTTGAAGCTTTCAAGGTTTTTGCTTTGATGTATAGTTTAAGTATCCAATAAACCTTTCTCTAAGTTTAGCTCAAACTGAAAATGTGATAAGCTAAGCTCTGTGCTTTGCTGGAATAACCAAAGTCGATGGACCACACTCATTTTTACTGAAGGAGGCCTTGGCTCAGTCGGTTCTGTAGCTTTCCTATACCAGGTTCTTTTTAGCGTTTCTTTGTTGTCACCTGTATTTATCATCCACTATATATATGTATTTCTGCACTCCACCTTTTTCCAATGGCACCTTATACATTATTTCTAGTAGGATACCAGTGAGGATCCCCATAAAGACTGGCTTTATACAGCAGCCTCTGGTCTCCCACAGGACACAAAGAGGAATCATAAACCATTCAAAGGAAATCTTGAAACTCTGCAGCAGCAAGTCCTGAAAGGGTGAAGTACCGGATGATTTGAAGGGCTTCTCTAAGTTTCCTGCAACGTGGCGTCAGCCATCAGACAGCCTGCCAGGAGCTCATCAGTCCCCCCGATGAACCACTACTCGCAGTACTACACTCTTACGGTCTTTCTACAAGCATCAGAGGTAATGTCACTAAATAAACTATGGAAGCCAAGAAATACAGGATTCTTTCAAATTAATATATCTTCAAGATCAAGGGGAAGAAACATTGCCACAGAGGGATCGTTGTCTATTGTACCTTACCCTTACAAAAATTTTATTGGAAAAAACACAGACGTTCAAGAGAAAGTTAAAAGCAAAAGAGTGGACTCAAAGACTGTTTAATCTGGATTGATATTTCTGGTATTCTGCTGTCAAGTCTCTTATCAGTATCTGGAAACTTCCTAAAATTATTAGAGTGACCTAACACCTTCTGCTAAACTCGAACTCTCTTCAGCCTGCAAACAACTCTGAAAAGCCGTACCTGTCTTGTTTCTTCCTGTCCCAAGGAAAACTTACTAAATATTTGGCCTTTCAATCACACTGAGATCCTTGCATCTTGGACAGACTCGCAGGATTATTTTGCTCAGCTGATACACTAATTTCTCTTCTTTTCGCATCTGTCGACAAAGATGCTCCCCTTTTTTCCCCAAGCGAGGAATGCCAATTACCTTCCACATTTAAATCACAGGTTTCTAAAAGGCAATTCATGCTGTGAGCATGAACAATGCCTGGCAAATGGCATTCTCCATTTCTGTAAAGACTCTTCACTGTTGCTATAATACAAATGCATTCTTCTAAAGCAGAAGCAGGCGGCACCGAGAAATTAATTCACAGCACTCTCTCTGCCCTAAGCAGGCCCGCTGGTCCCAAGGACAACCTACACGGTGGCCTCCTGAGCTCCGGCGAGGCGTGTATGGACCTGCCTGCAGCTCACTGCCAACTGGAGAGCAATGCCTGTGTGCAGAATAGAAACCCCAGAGGTGTAGGAAGCTTGCACACCAAGCAAGAGGGCAGCTGGTAGATAAGCTCATGGTGTAACACCAGCTTCTGTTCCACTGCTTTTAGTCTCAGGTGTCCAAAGCCTGGATTAGCCCTTAGTCTCCCAAACTGGCAAGTGAACCCACTCAGGAGTAAATCCACGCAGCCGAGCCGTCTATTTTCAACTCCAGGATAAAAATCTATCTTCAGGTGACATAACTAAGTTGACAATCATCTTTCTAAATTACAAGTGTCCTTTCTTTTCCTTGAAGGAAACACAACTACGCTGTTACACACAGAAAAAGTGCATGATCTGTTACAATAATGGATTTAATCCCCAGCCCTCTGAACCTTCCTCTTTTGGACTTTTCCCTACTAACTGGTATTGCGCATTTTAGAAAAAACCAAACAACCTCCTGTCAGAAGTATGCTTTTGTTGTAAATAACACTGAAGACTTATGTAAACAAAACATGTGCAAAGGACCGCCCATGGGACTGATCAGCTACTTCTTTTTTTACTGAGTACTTTATCAGTGTGTCCATTCAGATCCCTCCCAATTGCACCAGCTATTGCCATCTGCATTTTAAACAACTGCATGCTGAGAAGTGAGTGCAGGAAATGGACTTAACTGAAACCACTGAATATTTATCTTAATGCTAGACTGGCAGATCATCATGCTTATTTAAAGTGGCATAACAGTCTACAGTTGAAAAAAATCCACTACATAAAAAAATTTCTTTTTTCTGCCTCAGAAGTAACAGGTTCGGTCTCCTCATGGAGGCAGCCTTTTCATTAATATTTTGGGTAAGTTTTCAGTGATTTTTGAATGCACAAATACACAGAAAATATTTATTATCTTTGTTATTTTAACCCTGTCACAATGACAGGCATGGGAAAACAAATACAGAAATAATGAGGACTACTAAGGTGCTATACGTATTGGTGACTTGGGGCAAGCTGATGATGACTTATTTAAATCAGGGGCCTCTGATAATCACCGTGCTTGTACGATCCAGTGCTTTTGATTTCTCATCAGCAAATAAAAAGTTTAAATTAAACACTCAAACCCATACAATTATGATACAACAAAGTGCTCTCCTTCCATCCCTCATTTCATCAACACCATTTCTCTAACAGTAGTGCTAATATTCTATTGCAAATGTCTCAGTATTTGGATGCAAGGTGGAAACTGTATTCACTGAATAGTAGAAAAGAGCTTACCCACCATTTGCACTTCAGGACTGGTCCGTGTGGTACTTTCTTCAGTGCTACAATGTGTGCAATATACTGGAGGGTTAATTCACATCAACTCCTACTTCCCTTGGAAAATTATTACATTGGCTAATAAGCCTGACTGTTAGGAAGTTGTATGAACTTATAAATGGCATTATTTAAAAATGTCTGTTTAGCTTATGCAGCTGTTTGGACACTTTTATATTTGCTACCTGCTTTAGGCATGTGAATTATACCTTAAATCAGATAGAAGTAGCTGGCGTGATCAATATACATGCTTTTGTCCCACACCTACTGGAGAAAACATGTTCTGGTTTAAGAAAATATGGTGCCTGAGGTCAGGGTCAGAGAAATGTATCCAGGAACCTGTACCTGAGCCCGAGAATACTAAACTTGACTATTAACTATGAGACATTGTGAGTTATACAAATTAACGTGGGTCACAAATCTGCCAAAACCTTAATAAACTACATTTATATGCATTATAAAATCCTTCCAGAGTCTTGTGGAAAAAATTACTTTTCCTGCAAAAAACCGTATCTGTAAAATACAAACTTTTTGTGAATCATAATGCCAGCTGCATTAAAGCCCACCAATGATACTACTCTAACCACAAATGTTATGCTCTTGAAAATTGATCTCATAGCAAAACTCAAATCAGAAAAATAAATCCCTCCATCTAAAGAAACAAGAAAAGTTGTAGATTTTGCTTTGAAGCTTTTTTGCTTTGAAAGGCAGAATAAGATGCCTGTTTGTCATCCCATCACTAATGAAAAAGCTGATTACACTGATTTGGTGATGGGTTGTGTGCTGTATGTTCAGAACACCACAAAACTGATTTTTTGCTTTTTCCCAAGAACACGCATCTTCAGTGATGGTCCGATTAGAAGAACATTTAGTAAACTCTCTTTTGCAGTAGGTTAGCATGTCTCTCTCAGATGACCAATGCTGTTTCCATTTGCACCATGTAAATATTGCTTGTGATTAGGGACCCAAAACTGGAAAAAACCTCTTAAAGTGCTGACTGTAGTCTTCTGCTGTCATAGGTAGACACTTCACAAATTCCTTTTCACAAATTTCATCTCCAAAAAACACCCAAAATGAAACAACACACATAAAAACAGGAGCGTGGAGTCTTGCTCCCGTAACGCCTGCCTGAACGTTTGTTGGACAGAAACCTTCTCATTTTCACTCAAGGGCTAATACTAATGACCTATTCTTTGTCTTTTACATGGCTGGTTTTCCCCTCTTCCTTCTAATAAATACCAGTTTCTGCAGTCATACTGCCTTTCTGTCCTTTTTTGCGATGTTATCCATATCATCTACTGTTCATCCTGGTTTTGTTTTCCTTCCATTCTCCTGATCTTCCACGTTCATTTCTCTAAATATGCTCCAGTGTGAATGCACCTTTCTTGCAGGTGGCAAGAAAGAAAAATGGCACACAGTCATGCAGAAAAATGTTCCCCAAAGGGTCCCTTGTTGTGTGCAAGAGCATTAATAATTAGTTGTCTCTACTGGAAGCTTTTCACCATAACACAACCTAGTATCACCCTTGCTTGTGTTTTTGGGGATTTTGGTTTTTGGTTTTTTAATAGCTACACAACTCTCTAGATCACCACTACATTGATCAATCACACACATGCAGAAAAAGAGGAAAATAATGTATTTCTCCAGTGTTATAGCACATACAATATAGTGGAGGGTTAATTAACTCACATCGTCCCCTATTTCCCTTGGAAAATTATTATGTTGGCTAATAAACCTTACAGTTATGAGGCTTTTATGAACTTAGAAACCTTGCAGCATTTTGAAGTGCATGTGCGGTTTGCTCAGCTGTTTGAACACTTCTCACCTTAGTCACCCTTTCTCCCTGTGAACTCACGCCCCAGAATAGCTTTGCATCAATTAAAAATAACTGTGTAATTGAAAGTGTATGAGATTCATGCACATGTATTCCTTCCATGACTAATTAAAGGGTTTGGGGATTTTTTTCCTTTTCTACTGAATGGAGCCATGTTACCAGAGGCTGAGAGCTGGGGAGTCTGCTGTTTAACATGCTCTGGATTTATTATCTGATCTTCAGGTGAATCACTTAAACCTCTAGTGATTTAATTTTACCAACTATAAAACCGAAATAACAATCATCACCTACCTTAAGGTGTCTTCAGACGTTCCAGTGAAACTGCCATCTAAAGGCATGTCGACGATATTCGCTGAATCTGTTGTACAGTGCAATCAAGTTCTTTCTTCCGACTTTCCACCGAAATTCTTGCCATTAGGAAAGCAGAGAATGCAGAGCACCATGAACGTGGAGGTGCTATGTGAACAACCTTGGTGCTACACCGCCCAGAGAAGCTTGGCGTTATTGTCACTTTTCTCCAGGGAATCTGTTTTGGAATATAAATTTTTATATAAGACATTAATAGTTGAACAAGAAGCAAAGGATTTTTTCCTAACAACTATGAAGAATCCACTCAGGGTAAATAAATCAGCGAAGAAAATAGTGCACCTAGTTTGTTTCTCTCTCAACACCAGATTTCTGTTGCACAACACAAAATATTCTTAAAAGAGCCTTTCTGAGGAACATCCTACCATCTAACTGCTAAATGGTTTCTAAATTAACATCCACAAAGCATTTTGCTCATAGATGGCTGACTCAACATGCTGACAACCCTACCTTATTTCTACCTGCTAAAAAGATGTAAAAGATAAATAAACTGCATCAAATATTTTCAAAACATTGTAAATAAACACTGCACCAATTTCAGTAGGGACCTTGTAGAACAGCAAAAAAATGAAGAAGCCTGAATAAATATTTCTAAATAAAAAGGGAACTGATCCCTGTAACAGCTTGCGTCATTTACCCTTCTCCATCTGAAAATACCAGAGAAAACTGATCGAGATCATGGTGCCATAAGAACAAGTGAGAGCTGTAAGGCGTCATCCTGTGATTTTTCAGAACGGAATTTCTCTCTTGAGCTGATGATGTGATCCCCTTAGACACATAGTCAATAAGTATAAATTTCCCGGAAAATACGTTTTTATTTCATAAATCTTTTCCTTAACCTGTGTGAATGCGATACCTGGCACTATGCATTTTTGAAATGCGGGACTGGTTTTAGTACTGCAAATAGCTGAGAAAAGTGCATCTAAAATGATGCAAAGCAGAAACAACATGAAATTCATTCTCGCTGATACATGGGTATTTCTGAATGCTAGAAAACACACCAATTACCAGCACATTTGGGTCTTAAGCTTGAAAACATCTGGAACGCCAACTGAACAAGTCCAGCTGCATCACTTATCTAGTATTTAATACAGAGAAATACACTGTGCTATGTCTTTTCCCTGGCATTTACTCCAGGCAAAATTTTTTTTCTTCTTTATTTTTCAAATCAGGATTAAAAAAAAAAAAAACACACCAAAAAAAAAAAACCACCGAAGTATCACCCCCCCAGCAGATACTCACCATTATTACTTCTTTTGACAATGAAAGTAATAATGAGAAATGCCATTAAAAGAATCTTTAAGTGGCTCTCAAAATCAAGTAAAGTTATATGCCAGTTTGTGGAAGACCCCGCAGACTGACGTTAGGAGTGTTATCTCTGTAACATCTCCAAACTTTTCACCTTTGGGAGATGGCTACAATATGGACATTTATATCACAATGTTTCAGAAACTACAGCAGCAGTGGGTTGTCAAGGCAGAACATGAGCAGTCATCACAAGGGGCAGTATCAGGCTGATAAGCAACGGAGAGGAAAGCAGATGCCAGAAACATTCTGTACTGTGGCTAAAGCTGGCAGGAAAAGAAAAAAATCAAACTGCTTTCCTTGATTTTAATAAATGAAATAATGATAGTACTTTGGATTATTTTCTTCTTTCTGGAAGGAATTAAAAGAGGTGGTTAAAAAAAAATAGAGGAAAGGAATAAAATCTGCCCTTTTTGAATTGGGAGATGTGCTTTCTTGGTGGCCCATGACCTCAAAAAAGGAGAGAAAAATAGAATTTCTACCAATAAAATGATTTTTTTTTCTTCAACATGCCAGACTTTGACAAAACATTTTAAGCAGTTCTAAGTCAGTAAAAACCACAGTCACAGGAAGGAAGTGAAGCTCCATTCATGCTTTCCACATCTACAGCATACAAAAATCATATAGCACTCCTCAATATATTTTCTGAATACTTGGCAACAATGCATTAAATCTAACCATGGTTGCATGTTGGCACTTTCTTCCTGTACTCAGAGGTGGAAGACTTATGAAGTGGTGTCTTTCATCTTTTGAAGTTTGTTAGGAGACTTTTTTTTTCTTTTAAGTACACATATTACAAGGTTTGGAGAGGGTAAAGTCAACAAACTGTGCCCAGCAGCTGGAATAGAGAGCAGAGAAACCAGTTCCTGTTGGGCTTTAGTCTATAGCTTCAGATTAGTCACCAGGAAAGCTCAGTCCTCAGAGAGAGGTGCTTTGTTCTCATCACAGAAAATCCCATCGCACCCTGAGAAGCTAACACTCTCAGAGGCCTCATCACAGAGGTTTTACAGTTTTGTTTATGGCTTTTTTTAAGGCTGGGATATTCACAATGACCTGAAGCCAGCATTCTTCTCTCAGTGTTGAACTGTGGTGTCTCTAAATGCTCAGGAGTGGTCCAGGCAGCCATTATTTACAGAAGCATATGACACAACTTTATGTACAATGCACATCAGACAAGAGTTTGTGTTGATAATGATCCCTAGAAGAGCCATTTCTGTGCGTATAAAATAGATTAACTCCCCACGCTATGGGTTGTCCTGAACATTTACTGATCTATGTCTAAAATCAGTTTCTTCCTGTGATAGAAATGTATCAAAGCAAAAGTTAACAAGACTTCAAAACTTAGTTTCTACTTTCTATCTAGTGAGTAGAAAGAAACAGATAGCAGATTGCTTGCTGTGTCACAAGGCCCTGTTTGCAGATGTTAATCTAAGAAAGAGACCAAGTTTCCAGCAAGCAGGCAACACCACCACTGGGCTATACAGTCAGGTTTTCACCAGGGTGCTGAGAGTTAGTTAATGAAACGAGTGTTGTAACAGGAAAGCAAGACAGCGGCAACACCTCTGGTGCAGCCTGTTACTTCACGTACTTACCCCAAAACAGAGAGAAATTGCAATCAGGCTTCCACAGCCAAGAGAAATAGCCTTCAGGGCATCACTTCAGCCTTCTAGTGTACCCTTAGGATTTCTTGCTGCTCTTGTGCCTCTTTATCCACATTTCTTTGGCCTGGTGAAGAGCAAGTCAGCACAAAATAGAATGGTCTCCCTCAAGGAAGGAAGGGTTTTTATTTATACCCCACAAAATTCATACCTTTGAGAGAATGGACACTAGAGTCAAAGTTCACATTCCTACTCAAGCAGATTAGTGTCGGGTGATAAGACGGTATTGCTGCCCCCAGCACTGCAGTCGGTGTCTCCCCTTTCTGCTTTAAGCTGCTGTATTTTGCATTAACTGATTTTCCATTCGTGTAAGAGCGTATCACGTCAGCTTAACAACAGTAGAGTGGGTGAAAATCATCGTTTTCACTGGAAGAAAAAAAGAATTAACTTAATTCAAGTTAATTAAGGATACAGAACAGAAAATTTGTATCAGACTATTTGGAAACAGCCATCATGAGAAACAGTTTAATTTACTGCTCTCAAATGTGAGTAAAATGGGAGGCTCTGACTTGGAAAAAAAACGTATGTGTATTCTTCATGCTATACAAGCATGGCTGAATATGCTTTATCTGACACTTACAGAAACACAAGGCTTATGACATTCTCTTCTCCACACATAAAGACATCATCCACGTACCAATCTGACTCTGTGTCCTCAACCCTCTAGATCTCTAATCCATGACTGGGACTCTGTCCTGATCAAGCAGTTAACGAGCAAACTTGCTACCTTGAAAGGTAAGGCCATCAGGACAGTCCCGTCTCTTACACACAAAACGTCTCTTCTCCTCATTTGAAGTCCAACCTGAACACCAGATGAAGGATGAGCTTTCAGAGCCAGGAAGAAGCAATTAAAGATGTATCCAGCACATGAATACTTCCAGGGGAAAAAAGGAAGGCTCTGTAGCAATCCCTCACCTCTTTAAGAAAGTGGGTGTATGCCTTGCCCCATAATAAAAGTTTAATAGTAGTTATCTTATGTGCTGCCAGACTGATCCTCACATTGATTGTCTGCTGGACTGAAATTCAAGATGCAAAACACCGACCTGCAATGCATAGGCCAAAGACATACCTGGAAACAACAGCCTGCTATTAGGTTTTTTATAATGGTTATCTAGCAGTGCAATGTACAGCATGCACACTTTTCAGGGAGGCAGAGAAGTTTTGGAAACCAAAAGTCCCTTCTGACACGGGGATCAACTTACATCATTACAGACCGCACGAGTTGTGCACGCCCTATGAGAGATCTAAATGCATATTTCAATGTCCTCTGTGTACCGGTAGGACACAAACACACTAAAACAGAGTTGGATCTCCCCAGAACAGCATCGCTGCAAGATCAGAGGATGCCAGTGAACGTGCAGCTCCTGTGAAGCCCAACCAGAAGGGCCTGCCAGGGACAGACGGTGTGTGGGAAGCAATGCCTGCAGCAAAGGGGCTTCAAACCAGAGCACCTTGGCTGTGCTGCAGCAGGGTAATTTGGTACTTTCCCACATGGTCAGCCAGCTCTCCTGGCCAGCAGAAGAGAGATGTAGCAGAAACATCTTTCTTTTAAAGGATTACTCCTGGCTCTGGAGAGGTCTGTAATTTTTGGCAGTCTTCTGACCGGCTGCGCAAAGGGAAAAGGAACGTCTTTGCTCCTTCTCCCACACTGTAGCCACACAAGGTCCAGTCATAGCGTAGCTCTTAATAAAGAAGCACAGATGTGCCCTGTAGGCACTTAAAGACTAAAAGAAAAAAAAAAGAAACAAAATGTTCCTGTGTGTTTCATAAATCGGTATATAAGCATAATGCAACCTACTATCCTAGATATAAAATGAAATATCTTAAAAAGTATTGAATCCTTTGTGAATTTTCTCAGTGGATCGGCATGAAGCTATTTAGCCCAGATGTTTCTATAATTCTGATGCATTAGGAGATGCACGGCATTGTGGCCAAGTGTTAACATAGTGAACTATAATGTAAAACATGTAAAGATACTGGCTTCCAAAGTTATTAGAAGTTTTCACTCTAACCATTCTGCTTCCTTATGCTGCTATATTTTCTTTGCAATATGCACTTATATTTTAGTGCACATGGAAGAACAAAAAACCTCCCTCTCCCCCATCAAAACCTAATTCTGTATGTTCTCTGGAAGAACACACAGGGGCCAACTTAAAAATTGACACGGAGTCTTTCTGAAATGGAAATCTCATCTCTGAACAGCAATGAACAGCAAATCTCATACTACAGGCAAATGCAAGGCCAACAAGGCACAGCTGGGTACCACATGAGCAGGTGAAGAAGTGATGGTGAGATTTTTGATGACAATTTGGTGTCCAAAAGACAGAGTGTCTCACTACATGGTTCTCGTTTGCATCTGTAATGGATTTAGGGATTTGTAGAGGTAGTTTTAAAGATATCTAAGCAGGTGCAATGTCTATGTTGGAATGACCTAACCAAGGGAAGAAGCAATAATGCGAATATGAATTAGCACAAAAAACGTAACAGCATGTGCTTAGAAGGATGCAAGATAGAGTGCAAAGAAAGAAACTTGCACTCTCTATAGAAGAACAATGCAATCGAATACCTTGCACTGAGAGTCCATTCGGAAAAAATCTCGGTCGCTATAATTAATTATTCAGAAGAGCTGAAAATATTTCAGAGCTCATTTCTGCACAATCTACCTGCCAGGATGTGAGCTGAGAGTTTTGTGACTCTTCAAGACCTTGTTAGCTTAAAAGGACAAATCGCAATCCTCAATTAATGAAAATTAACTCCTACTACAGCTTTGAACTTGCAGTCACAACTCCGATTCAATGGAGGTACTTGCTAAAGTACACCCCACGCTTAGACAGAAAACTAGTACTGAGAGGTAGAATAACTTCCATTGTGGTTCAAGTGGGTTTTAGTCCAATTTTGTTTTTACAACAAAAAATCCTGACACTTCAGTTTAGGTCTGAAGTTTCTCATGCCTTTTTAAGGCAAACAAATGTTACTCGAGTTTAGGCCATATAAAGTGTATTGGTGCAATCTACCATGGAATATCATACTGACTGCTAATATGCTGATTATCCTCTATAGTAAAGTAGGCCATGGAGGGTTTGTTTCACTTCTACAAGATAAATGTTTGGTAACCAAATTTCCTGCATGCCACTTGCCAGCTATTCTGCCTTTTTCTTTTTTCCCCCCATGGCTACACAACAACTTGTCATTAGACTATATTTCCCAGCATAACCACTTCAATTTACGTTTCTGGCTGTTACTTTTATTTAAAAATATTATGGGACTTTCAATTAGTCAGAAGAGAAACCTGTATTTCAAAAAATGAGTTTGTAAAGCCATAGCAGGTGGCAGAATTTGTCCTCCTATCTTACAGAGCTTAATCCCAAACCTTGCATTATTCACAGATAATTTAAACCATTCTGTTCTTTTCAAGTTGGATACAGTCCTTGATAGCTGTTGGACAAAAGCTGATGACATCTGTAACCGCTAGATAGCTCTCTTCTCTTTAACAACCAGAGAATTATAATGCATTTATGAAAAAAGTCAAACATTCAGCATGTACTAGATTGTTCTACACTGTTTCTAAAGTACTGCTGTACGATTCAAAAGTTAATTCCTATATCATTCACTTCACCTTTTCTATTTGCCAGCTCAAAAGTTAAATAAAGCAACAATCATGTAACGTTCCTTTAAATCATAATAATTTGAAAAAGGAAAACATACGGGGTAGTGAAAAAAGAGGCGTAGTCTTGAGCTATCTCTTAAACTATGAAAATATTGTCAAATAGCCATTACTGCCATGCTTATTTGCGAACCCAGAACTCCCAGACAATTAACAACCTGGATATTGTAACAATTATTTCTCTTCTAAAACGGTTTTTGAAAGCTGTGACAAGAAATCCAGAATGAAAAAGTACTAATAATCAAAATGCACATTTGCCTTGGGTTTACTCACTTCCTTCTCTATCACTTCTCCTCCTGTACCAGCTTTAATAGAGAAGTCCTTAAATAACTGGTTTAGAAACAGAAAAGCTCCATAGGAAAGAATGCCAAAAATCACGGCCAGCGGCAGACTTCTGCTGAAAACTCAATATTAATGTGCAGAAAACACAGGATAACTACACCTGCAAAGGCTACCTAATCTTAGTGCTGAAAATTCTGCCCATGTTACTTCAACGTGAGTAGTTCCTGATCTTACAATTTAACTGAAATGTGCTTTGGGGAACAAGATTGACTCAATTCCTTCAATTTATCCACTGATAACGAAGGCCATTATCCAGCAGCACCTGAACGTTTCATGTGTAAATTCATACATCTTTGTTGGTAAACAAAAGCATTTTTTCTCCATTTCAAATACAATCCTGAATAGTGAAATAATAGCTTAAAAATTGCAATTATTACTCACAGAGATTCTGCAAATGCTGGTGTCTCAATTCTCTTTTTCCATCGAACTACTAACTAGACCATTGTCTTTCTCTATCCGAATAATTGACAGTAAGGACCTTGTCAGAAATGATCGCTTGTATTATCCAGTTTCTACACTTCATTTTGCAGAATTACTCCTTTCCTGTATAATTTTCACTGATGTTTAGCTAGCTCCCAAATGGCTCACAGAGTCTGCTTAGCTTAACTAGCTTCAGTTTCTTCCAGAATCCAGTTGTTCCAGCAAAATCATTTTCCTGATATATAGCCCAAACTTCTCTTTTTTGTGTTTGTATGTGAAATATGAGGCCAGAAGAAATAGTGCATTTGTGAGTACATATAGTGACAGAGACATAGCAAAATGCCTGCAGAGGAGAAACAGCAGCTCCAACAGCTGAGCTGAGAGCAGTTAATTCACTAATACTTCAAGAATGTGTCACCCAAAAGCATTGGAAAAGAAATAAATCATCACAACTAATATACTCTGCTATTGCTCTGTCCATTCTCTGTACCAAGACCTTTTTTCTCAAAATTCTCTTGTACGAAAAGTAACAAAACTTAGTGTGACTCAAACATATTTACATATAAGGCCAACATTATCTGTAGTCTTTAAAGCTCCTGTTTTGTTGATCAGCAAGCCTGTAGATTGGCTAGTCCATAAATTATTGTATTTCTTTTCACTATTTAAATATAGCATATCTCTGGGTTTGGTGCAGTGTTTCTTGAAATAAAATTTATCTTGACTTTACTCGGTTTTAAGAGCAGGAGTTTACTGCTGAGTTGTTGCAAAGTTTGTTCTACAATACTTCTTGCTTTGTTCACAAAAATCAAAGAAAGAAAGGATAGCAATGACTTTGTATGAAAAAAAGACTCCTCAATGCACATGCATGGGAATGCCATTTATGACTGTAAAAAAAAAAGTGCTGTGACAAGAACAATTGCAGGTCCCCAGTTTCAGTGTAGTGGTTTAGGTATAGTTGGTCCCGTCTCGAGGGGGGTTAGCTCTGGTCCTATTTTAACGATTCTACTTCTTTAATAACATTTGCCTTATTTTCAACATGGGAAACTGCAGCACTGATCATCTAGAGAGATGAAGATCAGTGCCCATCAGACATTGCTGTGGATGGATATCTTCCCACAAACTATTGATCTATTTTTGTCGGCTCTCAGGACTTGGAGAGTACCATTTTCCTATTCAGCAAGGCAACACTAGCATTCATTATAAGCGTTTACACCAGCAGCAGCCATTTTTGAGAGACTTCAAGATCAATTTTTGATGGATTAGCTGCAATATTAGATCAGATGCACAATGTTTAAAGTTTAAAAGTATTATTCCACTGTGGTCTTGCAATACATTGTAACAATCCATTGTTGCAATAATTTCTCCCAAATTCCTTTAGGGATGTGGGTTATAAAATATTTCTAATTAGAAGTGGGAATATACGTCAGAGTCACTGTAGCTAGCCAGCTTTCTTTCTCTCAGACATAGCAGCAGAGAAGGTTGATTTGATATAGTAGCCTCTTCTCATTACAAATCCATGCTTGTCATAGAGGTTTCTTACAGTGACGGACGGACTTGGACAACAATGCAGCCAAACACTAAGTTATGATTTTTCATATTTGACATGTCTTCATTTCCTCTTCCTTACCCCTGCCCCCTCAGGGATTCTGCAGATCCAGTAGGAGAGTGGTCATCTGGAATATAAAACCCAGGGCCTCCACCTAGAACTCTATTTATTGATTGCTCTTCCATGACAGCTCTGAGGGCAGTTGTTTACATTCCACCCTCACCACTAATTTCTTCTTCATATCCTTACTCTGTCCTAGCTACTGTGTCACTCCTTTTCCCGACTTTCCAAGCTGCCTTTCTTACGCCCCCGCCAAAGCACATAAGATGTAACAAGCACAAGGTGCTGTCCTTGCTCAGCATTTGATCATGTCCCTTCCCCATTCAAATCCACCTGCCAGCTGCTCATCTGCTACCATGTAAAATTTGTCCCACTTCAAAACCTGACACGGCTCCTTCTCCTACTATTTATACAAATCGTCAAGCTTTGCACTGGCCTGTCCCTCCCAATCCATCACCAAGCATCACCCCATCCATCTGTTTGTCACACTGTTGTACAACCACTCCATGTGTCTTTCCCCACATAGAGGTCATGCAAGACACACAAGTGTCTTTTAAAGACTCATCTCTGCTCTATGCCGAGCAATGACTAAAATGGGCTTGAAAAGGCTATCTTGTTTTCCTTCTCCCAAGATAACCCCTCTTCCCCTCTTTCTGCCCTCAGGCTGGAAACATCTCAGAGCCAGCATCAGAATAAGGACGATTCCACAGACCGTGCTACTGCACTGGGCAGAATCAGTCATATACACAAATTTATTTCCCCTTCATATGCAAAATATGTTTGCAAGATCAAAACATATACTTCGGAATTTGGCCCAGCAAAATATTGCTTCTTCATAGCATTCCTTCCGTTTTTTATGGGTTTTCCAAGGGCACCACATCTTGCACTCATGAGCTCTACAGAAAAACAGTGAATGTGACCATGTCACATCTACTGAGACCTGCCAGTACCTTTATGAAAGCCCTGTGTCAAACATAAGGAATTAAATTTGAGACCCAACCTATATGATACTTTTTTTTTTTCCAAAGTACAGTGCAAACCATGAATTAAGATGACACATCAGCTACAACCTAGTTTGATTCCCTGGTTTACTCTCCCTGAAGAGGGAAGATCAGAGCAGACAAAGATTTTATTAACTTAAATTGATTGTGGCCTTCAGTGAAAAATGGATACATTAAAAAAAAAAAAAAAACCAACAACAAAACCCAAACACGAAAGAAGGCAGCAATCTGAACATAATAAAATTCTGGTTCCACAGTAAATTAAGGGACAGAAGTCTAGTACACTTCAAGCTGTGTAACTGCTACCCATGTAGAAGCCATTCAATTAGATACCACCCTCCTGGTAGGAAAGCACTGAAGGCCTATACACTTTGCAGCTTTTCAGTGCAGCAAATAGGCATATAGTCACTTTGCAAGATGCACAAGACAAAGGGAAAGCTTCAAAACAGACATAAACCTTGTTTGCCATTTTACATTCAAGAAATGTCAATATTGTACTCCTTAGATAGGAGTAGTCTCTGTGATACCTTCTAAAGAAAAGAAAAAAACCAATCAAAAACCAAAACGCAGCATCTAATGATGTGAAAACATTTGCATTCCTTTGTTCCTGAACAGTGTTTCCTTAACGGGAAACTGTGTTTCCCCTCCAAAGCCCATCTTTATGTTGTTCATAGTGCTGTCTGCTGCAGCATGTTGTCATCCTAACTGAAGGATATTCATCAGTATTGGTCCATGCACACAATGACTGTTCCGAAAGGTGATCACAGTTAGTTACTCATGTAAAATAAAGTAACAAGATAATTACAACCTTACTTACTTCAGGATATAAAATTATCATGTAAGGACTGGAGAATGGGTTTTCTAGCTCTCTGGTCTCCAAGACTGTGGCAAAATCATGCTCTGCGACCACGAGGTTTTCGCCCTTACAAAGCACGTGCTCAGATTTGCTAGCAGAACACAGCAGATGTGAACCAACAATAAACCAAACCAATTTTTTTTTCCTCCTCTTTGTAAACATGCCTGAAATAATAACCAGTGAAAGTAAACTATCCCTATTGGACAATTTTTGAATGCATATACCTAGGTTATTGTTATTGCAACAGCCTTTAGCATACTGACAATTACACAACTAAAAACTGTAAGTTAGCTTTTAATACAATAAATGATCCGGAGTTAATAATGGTAAGCAAACAAAAGAAAAAAATGCAGAACAAGCTACTGTACTGAATTTATTGCCTTCAAAATGCATAAAGGAACTCCATTTTTTTTTAATTTAAACAACGCTGGCACAAAACATCTAGGTCGTAGTGCCAGAGGTATACAGAATTCAGTGGCCTGTCTATGAAACTGGGCCTTACCTTGTCGTGAAATAAAGCTGTCCTTAACTGTGGGGTCAAACAAGAATTTAGTACTTTAGTCCATTACCTGGACTGAGGGAGCAAATATATAAAAAGAGACAAAGTTCCTTTCTATTAGGCAACAAGTGCTGTCTGTGGTTAAGGAGATAACACTGAGATAGCTGAACAGCTGGTACAGGATGAGACCGAGACTGCAAATTATTGAAATCAATGGAGGTTACAGGTGTGCAGCATCCTGACAAAACCAGCATTTTTCAAGCTTTCAAGCACAAAACAGTTTCAAAAGCATCCAAGTAGTCCCAAGCACATGAAAGCAAACCGTGTCATATGTGTTTTAGTCTTCAGGAAAACAAAACACCTTGTTTAAAACAATGGACTCTCGTGGATTCTTTGCAAGAGCTTCATAAGGGGAAGTCCAAAGTATGCTTCACGACTAAAACTAACAGAATCAGCTATTCCCAAGGTTGATATAACATTAGGTCTCTCCTTTGACTTAAGCGCTCATATCTTTCCATACGCAGATTATACTCATATCCCATTTTTGGGGAAATACTTAGTCTTTAAATTGTTTTCACAAATCAGTTCCCCCAGTCTCTAAATAATTTTTGATTTTGCCCTCAAAATTTCAGAGCTGCAGCAGAGAATTTCCAAAGCAATTTTGAAAATTGTAAATATCAATGAAATTAGTAAAATGTTTGAGAGAGAGAAATTACCTTTTTTCTAGAGGGAGCCCCAATACACAGAGTAGCTATTCTTTTGTGACATAAAACATCACTTGCAGTTCCTCTGCTGCGATTGCAACTGAAAAGCACAACACAATACTTAGTGCAGCTATAATAAAAATGGTTAATTCCATTTGCAAGTCATGAAAGAGTTTGGTTTTCAAACAAAACAAACTTTAGCAAGAAACCAGAGCCGCTACATTGCAAGAGCCACCAAATACCCATTATTAATTGTATAGAATTATATCATCAAGGTCTTGTTTAAAGTTGATCTTGGCCTAGCCAGTGCAATGTTTTGCTTTGCACATATCACGTCTGCAAGTCTAAGTCTGGTCTCACAAACTATATGAGCCTGTGCCCAAAGCAAACAGCAAATTTCATATCTGTTTATAAAGTATAAAAAGGAAGACCCAGAGAACAAATCGGTAGTCACTGCATAACAAACAATAACCCTTTTTTTCCTCAGTATGCTGACATGACTTTATAAACACCCCCTTCTTTTTGAGGAAGACCAAAACCAATGCGCTGAGGACCCAGAGGGAGGGTGAATATAACGCCAGAGAAAAGATAATGGAAAGAATTTCTTCTATAACATTTTTACCATATCATTTATGAGGCTTTTTTGAATTAATTAGGTAAGTTTGACTGGAGGAACAAAATGTTAACTAGACAAATGGCAAGTTCTTTGTTCAACTCATGTGATATGTTGCCTTTTGCCTGTAACAAGATTTTGAGCATAACATCACATAGGAGCACTATAGCTATCTCTTAAGAAAACAGGTAAGTCAAAATGCAACACATTTCTTTACAGTTAAATATTTGAAAAGTTAATTTCTAAGATGTGTCTCTCCTTTTTTAATTCAACATCTTCTGGCAATCAAATCCCAGTGCCTCACACCACAAGAAGTTTTACAACATTTTCTGGACAGCTGTGGTTGATGTACGAACTTCTCATCATATCATAGTAGGTGTAAGAAAGCTCATTTGGCATAATTTGTCACCTGAGAACATGAAAATAGGTCACATTAATAAAAGAAAGTGTGAGATCCTTACCACGCGTTCTGTCAGCCAGCGGCTCGTATGAAAGCCCTATAAACGCAACGTGAGTACATCCAGACAGAGAACCATGGGCAGTGGGACTGCAGCTATCAATTATTTAAGGAAAGTCTGCCTGGAGACAGCCATGCCAAGCACCTGAATCCACTTTAATGGTGGAAGCGCACACATATGCTTGGGGACTTCAAATCCTTTATGAGTAACACTCACTTGTGATATATGAACAGAGAGCAAACTTTAAGAAAGATTGCAGTAAGTGTGTGGTGTTTGGAGGAGTGTGCAGTTCAACCGCCTTCGCTCAGCAGCAGTTGTGTCTGCTATCATTTAGTAATGCACAGGACCTATAGTTCAGTTTGTTGCTGCACAGATGAAAAGTCAGGACTTTCAAGTGATCTGGCATAAATTAACATTTCCATATCACAGCTGCTTGCTTTAATAGTACTTACATTTAAAGGCCTAATGAAAAATTAAGTGAATAATGTTGCATGCTGGAAAAAGTACTCCTTTTGACAAACTGATTAACTAGAAAGCCTCCACCAGCACTTCTTGGATGCATTCCCAGGAAAATCTCTTGTGTTCCTGCTATTCCTCATCTTAGATAAATAAATGAATACAAAACATTACTCAAATATGGAGAAAGTTGTTTTCAACAACTGATAGGAAGCGTTTTGATAATAGTGTACTTGGTGTTAAAAATGCACATATCAGCATTTACAGAAAAGACACCATTTCTCATGCTATATTTGCTCTCAGCTTTACAGAATACTTCAAAGTCCCCTATTCATTTGTGAAAAGCAGCAGAATATATAATACTACAGAAAACTTTACTCCTAAAATAATTTTTTTCCTCTACCAATATTCCTTCACAATAACTTGTGAAGTTTATGGAAAAGAAGAATTTAATTTTGACTAAACATAGTTTGAAAATATTCAAAACCATTCACACCTCTGTGCTTTTATAGGATATAAATCTTTCGAGGTTTTTTTCATAAGGTATTATACTTGTTACCTGGAAGCACAAAATGCATTGACAGTTGCTCCGAAAGGCAATCTACATCAGTCAAAGCAAAAGGAAACATCATGCATACGCTAACAAATTGTAATTACAGAAACTTATAGGCAAAAGCTGCACAAGATGGCAAAAGGAAAAAAAAAAAAGTGGGACACAAAAAAGGATTTAACAGGAAATGAAAGAGGAAAGACTAGAGAAAAGGAGAAGAAAGAAAAGTGAACACTTAGAAGAAAATAGAGCTCTGGCAATTTACAAGCAAAATGCCTGACAGGAGAGAAGCAGAAAATTTGGCAGCAGAACTTGAGAGAAAAGCCCCAGTGGGACTGAGACTGGGAGGAGGAAAGAGAGGCAGAGAGAGAAGGAGGGAACGGGAGGGAGAAAGAGAAGGAGAGGGAGGGATGAGTTGTCGTGTTGTCTGGCCACAACACAAAAACCTTCCCAGCCGCATGTGTTGTCACGGCTAGCAGGCAATGCAGATAAATACAACTCCTGAAGATTTATCCAGGCAACACAGTTTGTGGGGTGGAAGCACCTGCAGCTCTTCTAGAAGAGCCTAAATTAAGTTAGAATATGAGGTTTTTATTATGATTATGTCCATAATTTTAGAGCTGTAACAATGGTCTAGGTCTGTGTGATGGTCCTGCTCTTATTCTGGTACAATTATGGTCGTGCTCTTTCACCACTCCATGCTCTTCTGTTCATCACTGGCATGGCCAGAGTAGCCAGATGCAGACTCTCCGCTGTGCCATTAACTCGTTCAGCATACTGAATTCTAAGGTGCCTGATTACATAAAATGATCTGGTGGGTACTTTGTCATGCTAAAATGCACAACAGCAAAATTGGTATGCAATGGGTTCTCAGAAGTGGAAACTGCAAAAGGTGAAGAGCACCATGATTTGGATTCCTTTACTACAGAATTTAAAACATTCCCACACCGAAGAGTGTACAATGTACATAAGAGTGATCAAGCTACATTGCCAGGGATTAATCTGTGGGATTCTGGTACTAGCTGGCTTCATATGGTCCTCCATAGGTATGCTGAGATATCTGAGAGGTGTGAAGAGCTACAGCTAGAGAGTCTTTCCCTCAACACAGATGCCAGATTTGCTTCTACTGTTATCCCTTGTTCCTCTTGCTGATGTTTCTGTTCTGTTGCTGGCAGTGTGCTCAGAGCAACCTCACCTTGAAATCCACTTTTCCTGCAAAGTTTTTTGGGCTATCCTGAGAGCACTTCTGATGAGCATTCTTCTCAGCTTGTATCGGACAATGATGCCATGTGTTGCATGGAAGCCTTTGGAGGATTTTATTCCTAACAGTATTTTTTCCTCCTGTGTAGTTCAGTAGCCCTTCATTCTGTGATCTTAGGACATGCTGTTTCTCTTCGCCACAGCATAATGGTGGAAATTACGTCTCCCTCTGTGTTTAGTTTGCTGAAGCTCATAAAAACATAGATGCGTTATGAACAGAACATTCCTGTAACTCCACGAGAAAGCATTGTTTTCTTCCTGGCTCCTCTTCAGCACTCAATGGTTAACAGGACCAGGCTGCCTCTTCTGAACACAAGAGATTAACAGAGCTCTTGGCCATGTACCACAAGAACTTCTGCCCAATCTGATTCAAGAAACATACCGTCTTTTGCAAGGGAGAGGGGAAGAAACATTATGGTAAAGATTTATTTGGCTCTTTTCAGTAGAGCTGACAAGCTGTTGTAGGCTGAGTGACTGTAGCCTGAATAAGTTGGCAAGAGAAGAACAGTGTTCTTCAGGCTTGACTCTGTAGCCAAGTCTGATGGGTAGCATAACATACTGTATAGCCTCTAGTCAGAAAAAAATCCATAAAATGAACACACACCCCCCCCCCCCAAACCCACAGCATGCAGTCATCAAATCTATTCATACGTTCAGGACTGGCTGCATAATGAAAGGAAAATTACTTCATTGGGCTCACTGCCCAATAACGAGCTGGAAAGGGTGAGACTTCTATTTCTTGGATTTAATTGTAGGCAATCAGGATGACATCTCTAACCCCAAAAAGCTCATGTTCCTTGAACAGTTTATGATGACCTTTTTGTTTACCACAATCCTGGAAATGTATCAACACAAAGGAAATCCAGAAAACAAATGATGCTGCCATCATGTAGAAACTGCACATTTAAGGAGGAAGAATTTCCCTGATTTGAAACATAGCCAACGTTTTATATTTGCAAAATTATTTTCCAGTCCACAATTTCTGTACTAGTTCAACATGCATCTGTGTTTTAACCTACATATCCTTTCATCTTATGACTATTATTTAACTTCTATTAAATTAGAGTGGTTTAGCCCAAACTTTGACTCCTTGGCTGAGGCAATACCATGAAGCAAGTGCACTCCTTACGAATGCCTACTGCCTTCCTCCATACTCTGCTCACCGTTGGAAGAAAACAGGTACACGGGCAGAGAGAAGGTGCCAGGTAGTTTCCCCAGTCAGGGGTAGTATATCGCAGCACTCCTGGGAGATATTTGTCTGCCTTGTTCTTAAAAATCTCCAAAGGAATAGACTCCATAGCCACCTTGAAGAGCTGTCTGTTTCGGGAGATCAGCTCTTCCTGACATCAAAATGTCTTTTTCCTGCAAACTACTTCTTGCCCTATCCCTAGAGAACATGCAGAATCAAGTCAGCACCATCCTTCTTACATACAGCTTTATCAAAAGAGAAAAGCTGCACCAAGTCTTCTATCCTCTAGAAAACAAATCAAAATCCTCCGGTTTTTCTAAACCTCTTACTGCCCTGACAATCTCCTCTGAACTCTAACCTAACCTTAACTCTAACCTTAAATGTGCTTATACACCATACTCCCAATAAGCTTCTAGCACTATTGAGCACACTTACACATACATTCTGACTCCAGAATGAAAATTACTTTTTTTTTTTTTTTTTTTGCAACAGCATCACTTGGTTGACTCATTTTTTGACCCATTAAAACCTCTTTTCCATCCTTCTCCACAGCATTATTGCCTGCTTACACGGTTCCTTTTTTACACTTGTCCATTACATTTCTCCTTCCCCACTGTCATAATTTGTATTCGTGCATTGAATTTCATGCATTTACTTACGACCATTTCACCAATTTATCCACCGTCCTCACTTTCATAGTCTGAGACATTTCAAACCCTTCCCCATCTGGACTTGCTCCAAAAATGTTTTACACCAGCCTTTCCAATGCTCCAAGTCATTAATGAACTAGATTTTAAAAACATCCTTAGACCCCCACCTGAAATACCATTCCAATTGACATCTACATTACAGTTACACAGTTCTGTTGCCTATGCATATTCCACTAGACCTTAGTAAAAAGTTTTAGATATCAAATGAGGTGCATCTAGTACAGGCACATAGGCGATGTGCTGGGCAACACAGGTGTAGTACTTTGATGTGCAGAGAACAAGCAAAGACCTAAACACAACAAGAATGACGGTTAGATTCCCAAAGTAGGATATCCTGAATGAGAACTGAAAGTAGTCAATTCTTTGATGACTACAGTTCCCCAGGTCCTCCTTTTTCTTCCCTCTTAACAGCACTTCCTTAATATTTGCTTGTCTCAAATCTCCCAAAATTGTATCAGGACTCTCTCAGTCCTTAGAGACAGTCATTAAGTTCTAACAGAGACTGCTTCAGCTAATCTTTCAAGTGTTACATATTTCATCAAACTCCTGATGTATACCTAAATTAGCTACCTATTCTTAAAGCTCTTTTTCAGTATTTAGTTTGCACTCTTAATTATTGGTTGTCAAAAGAAGGTTAAGGATTTTGTTTATTTGCATGGTGCCAGATGAGATCAAATGTATTAAAATGAATGTTCACAACATGTAACAATTCTTAAAATTTGATGCTGGGGCCAAAACAAAACTGATAAACAAAAAAAATCTTGTTATTATCTCTTAATGAGAACCACTGATTATTTTTTACATTTCATTTGACAGTCTTCATCTTAATTAATTCTACATGGCAAAGTTAAATTATTCTGGTTGATGAAGATCATTCTGACTCCAAAATATACTTATTAAATGAAATTAAAGCATGGTGCTAATCAGGCGAATGAGCATGTGTTACTATCCAAACATACAAACCCTAACAATGAGATAATGACAGGTACAGTGACAGATACAAAGCATTGCTATTTAAAGCTAGTAAAATGCTTTGAGTTTCCTAAAGGGAAAGAGCAATGTAGATGTAAATCTCTACACTCTTCAGAAAGACCATCCTTTGCTTTTTAAATTGTGTTTGTTTTGTATCTCAAAAATAAGGCAACATCTGTATTGAAAACTAACTGAAGATGATAAAAGTAGTAGATTGGGAGGTTGTAGTAGATTGGGAGGTTGTACCAGAGCCAGGCAAGACTTGCAGAGCTAAAAGCATGGCTCGCTGTTACATACTACAAGGGCAGTTTTCTATTAATGACCACTAATGTTTCCGAAGTTTTGGTTATTTTCAAAACGACTAAAGAGGTCTGGATTCAATACTGTTTTCCAACTGACTTTCACTAAGTCAGGATATTTGTTAGATCTTAAGTCAAGGAAATCCTATTTATGTGTATGTATGAGAATAACACTACACAGGTAAGCAGAGCCAGCAAAGCTTGCATTTTGATGTGATGGAAATTTCTGAATTAGCTTCAAAAGCTTCGTTTTGCTCAATGACAAGTGAGATGATTAGCACCAGAACTATTTGCTTTCATTTGCATAGAACACATGGTTCTCTGGCTGAAACTATTTATAATTTTTCCTGGCAAACCTCTGACACAAAAAAGGGCTGAAGACCTTGCAGTCCAAATCTGTATCATTTCAGGGTGCAGGCTGACATAGTAACTTTGCTTTTGCTAAGCAAAAGAGATTTCTAGGCATAGCACAGATATCTTTTGCGGGTCTGAGGAGACAGGAAGGTTTCTGTACTTGCCTGCCCTGGGTGCCTAGGAGCTTAGCCCACTGGCTGGGGCGGTTATGCAGCCCATAGGTAGTCAATGGCAGTTTACTATCCCCCAGTCATTTTGGAAAACACATTTTTCAGACTGATACAGGTATGTTCAAGAACTCCCACAGCTTAAATTAATTTTTCGCATAGCTTTTCAAAGATGAGACGAGCACAAGTGAAGTGCCATGTACTCTGAAATACTGTGGATTAAACATCTGAATATATTATTTACTACTTTTGCATACCAATTACTTATGGGTTCTCTGGGGAGAGGAAGAAAAGTCAGCTTATGTTTCAGAGAAATTTAAGTCCTAGGCTTCTCCAAATATACAAGGGGAAGTTCACCCAAATATTTTGCCCCCTGAAGTACCCTCCCTTCCTGCCATTTCTTATTTTGCATGGGTTGTCCAAGGATGTAATTAAACCCAGATCTGACCTTCCAGGAACAAACACCAGTCATATGTTAGAAAATAAGTTAGTGGGGGAGCTAGAACAGTTATTTGCATCGTATTATTGTCTGGATCCTTCAGGCTTTATTACCGGTCTTTTGAAGTATGCACTGAACTACTGCTAATAAAAGTATATTAATTGGTATTAATCTCTTCCTACTCTGAAGAGATGAGAGTCTAAAATAAGTGACATACAAGAGGACAGAAGATGGATGCAGACTATTCTATTATTTAAATTTGCATTCAGCTCAGTAGCTCATTTGCAGAATAATTTGCACCTGTATTCTGCACCAGTTTGAGACTGCATTTTTGGGTCTGCAGTTGAAATTCAGAGAGAAGGTATAAATAGAGGCACATCTAACTATTTGTTTAGATAGCTCAGATACTTGGGTAATTGTGCTTATATCTCCATTAGCAGTTCTGCACAGGAATAAATCATGTCATGTCATTCTCTGAGTGCATTTTTATTTATAGAAGTCACTTGGGTGTAAAAGTATAGACCTAATTGTGTTTTTTCTTTCCATAATATGGCACATAACGTAAAAAGGATATAATCCAACATAGGTATAACTTTCAATGAATTGTTCCAGCTTATCTTATCTGGTTACAATTAACATTGAATTGCATTTGCCATTTTTCAGTCTGGAATTACATTATACAGATAAGGAATGAAAAACTGAGAGTCTAAATATGTCACTTTTGGTGTAGGACCCTGATTTGATTCAAATTATAATGGCATTTTTATTACTATCGTCTCATTGATTTTCAAAAATGTAATTTTCACATCCAGCTCTTGGAAAGCTTATCTGTTTTCATCTATCAGTAGTGCAGGTGCATTTTGTCACACAAATGCATTTTGTTGTTGCCAACATATTTTAAGATCTGGTTTTCCCTGATTTTTAATCTGTAAATACACCTAATTTTTGTGGCTGGCTTAACACAATCATAAGACCCAGTGTTATACGTGACTTCTTTTTTTTTCAGTTTCCAAATGCAACAACTAACAGATATGATTGTAACATTCAAGATAAAAAGAGGGCATAGAGATGCAACATATCATCGTGGTATTTAGCGTAACATATACTTTACAAGAACTGCATTGATTTACTCTGCCACTATGCTAAATTGTTCGATAAATACAGCGTTTCACACCACCAGCATTCTTTGGAGATGTATTATTGGGGCAGACTCTTTTCCCTCAACAGTGCCTTAGAACAACTAAATATAGATGCCTAAAATGAAGCCTAGTCATGAATTGGACATGTAACACAAACCTGCATTAAAGCCAGTGAGAGTTTTGGGCGCTCAAGAATGCAGGATACTTTATATAAACTGTCACAGACAAGAATCGTATTACTAATTAGCAACTTGCCAAAATACACAGGGAACAAGGACATCGTGGAGTTAAAATAAGAAGAAACCTTACTCAAAATGCAAGCCAAACTTCTTCTTGAGTTTTGAAAGTCCAGCTGACCAATAATCCCTACACCGACTCTGACCCCCTCTTTCTTGCGTGACTAGTAATCATGAACTATTTTCCAAGATTCCAGGCAAATTAATCTTTTTTTCCTTTTTCTTTCATGTGAGAGAAAGAGGGAGAGAGAGAGAACAACTGTAAATCAGCTGGATGAAGCTCTGCACAGTCTTGGCATGGTGGAGTATCCCAAAACTTTCATTCTCCCCTAAGCTGTCCTTCTCTGCCAGTTCTACTGCCAGATAAAAGACTGCAGTTTAAGCAACCTGCTAGAAGAACTTTTGTTCAACAGTAGGATTAACCTTCATTTTACAAGGTCCCCAGAAGCAATCTTTTGGATTGCTTTTTTCAATGCCACCTCTTCAATATTCACCTCTGCTTTGTATTCTGAGGAGTAGATGACCCATGCTTATCAATAAGGGATATGGTCGTGCATCCTTCACTACCTTTGTGGGCACAGTAGGCTCTTACTGGCCTGAAAGGCTGACAGTCCTGTTCTTCAACCCCATGCCTGCTCTCAGATGTAGATCATTATGCTTAAAGCTTTTGTTTTAATGGAAAGCTAAACCTCTCCTTTTCAATCTTTCACTCTGGGGAATAAAAAGAGGTTGAAATTGCAAATTCTTAACTCACTGGCATATTAGGCCAAAGCATTCTCCAACACTTTGCCTCCATCCTTTCACAACAGTTTTCACACCGTTACTCTCCACACAAGCCCATCCTTCTCTTGACTTTACTCACTCCTAGGAATCTTTCAGAAGAAGGAATCAGTGATAAGACATTAAAACCCACATCCCTTTCTCTTAGGAGCAAAGAAACAAAGATGCTCTGAAGTTATGGCTAAACATGTAAAGACACAAAGACCTCCTGTGTAGCTGTCACTGGTCAGCTCTGGCAGCATAGTTTGGATGATCTGTTATGCCAAGAAGCCTTTTTTATACCTTTTTAGGCCATTATAAAACTGCCTAAGGTGCAGGATACCAGCAAAAGCCCCAGAGTACCTTTCACATGCAAATGTAAGAATAGGAAAAGCTGCAATGGGAGGCAGAGTCAGACAAATATAAATGCCAAATTCTGGCAAATGCAGCCAAAAGCAGTGTGTGCCTGGCTCCATGCACCCAAACTGAAGCTTTCTTGGCTCAAGAGGTAACTCGTCCTGGGGAGAGAATGTGGAACCATTTTAATGTCAGAAAAAAATCCTATTTGCAACCCTGCTATCTTGTGAAGAAAAAATGTTGTGGTATTGAAGATGGATCATATGCAGGACGGGCAACAGCCCACAGACAGCCCACGGTCTACAGTCTTCCCAGTTTTTACCATAACATACTGCTCTTTGCCAAGTTGAGGAGGAAACATGCCAGCGAAAATAGTTCTTCCTCCCAAGACGAGACCAATTACATTCATTTTGTTCAAGGCCAACAGCTTCTGGTTTCCCCCAAGTTCTGATCCGGGGAGGCGTGGGGTCACTGCCTCTTACAGAAGCTTTCCTCAAAGTCTGCTCCTCCGAGCTTCTGTCCAAAACAGCGCTGTGGCAGGTAATTTAAGGTCTGCCCCTGTGTGAGCTTTGGCATGCATCAATCAATCAATTTGGTGTGATGCTTTTGTCCTTTCAAGTAAACCCTATAAAGCTGTGAACCTCATTTCTAGCAGCTTGCATCCTCTGTATCATTAGTACCATAGTTAGATTCAATATATATCCTCAGTTTAAACACCACTTGTTTATACATATCCTATGGTTTCTCTACTCTATGCAAGATTAGGCATAAATAATCCTTCCTCAAAACAGGAGCTGTATTAAATATTATAATATTTAGAACATATATAAGAAGCAAGCATTCCTTAGGATTACTGTGGTACAGCATATAGCTCAACCAGAAACACCTGGAGTGCTATATTCATTTTAATTCATGAGATTTTTTTTTCTAATATCCTTTTCAGGATATTTCAGTCACCCAAACAAGCTAGCTAAAGAACTGACTTGAGAAATTTTGGATCTGGACATCTACAACATGCATTAGATTATACTTTTTTCTAGTTAAGAATATGCAACAGCTGATGTAAATCAATGAAGCTTTCTTGATGTCAGTGCAGTGATGCCAATTCATAGCACACAAGGATTTAGCTGTACTATTCCAGATAAAAACCAGAATTTAACTCAAGCTGTCCAAATATACTTTTGACTCATATATAAAATAAAGAAAAAGAAGTGAGACAGACTTGTTTTGATGAGACTATTCAATGAGAGATGCCTTTTCTTTCTTTCCCACAAGTGCACATTCATACAGCACTGACAACCCCCCAAGTCCCACCCTTCTTAGTATTTTCCCTTTCTCAAAGAAGTCACCTGGAATAACCTCATCCTACTTGCACAGCATTCCTGTCTCTCTTCAGTTCACTCCCCCGCCTCAAATATTTCCTTTTGATCTCTCAGGACACACAAGAACACAAGCTTAGAAAAGGGGTCTGCCACCTGTGACCGTTAGAAGTAACTTACTCAGAAAGAGGAAAAAAAATACCACCAGGCAGCAAAAAGCTTGTACGTAATTTGGTACAAGCAGCAAAATGGGTACTTAGCAGTTCTTGGTGTCCTTGTTTCACACCCAGAGCTGCGTGCAGGTGTGCACATATCCCGGTTCCAAGTCATACGGGAGGCCTCATTCTTGTGTGCATGGCTGTCCTGGGATTCTGTGACAAAAACCTCTTACTGATAACTACTTGTTTGCTTTCTGCAAAACATTTCTAACTGCTGGCTTTCCTTATTCGCATGATTGTGAGAAGAGCTGGACTGCTGAGTCTTGGAGAAGACAAGCTCTTTCTCTGTCATACTGAAATACAGAGTATACATGCATTTGACATGGCTATACACAAACTTTACTTTGGAATAATGTGCTGCTTCTGTCATTTTTGTAAACACATACATTAATCCTGGAAACAGAAAGGTGATTAAAAAAAAAAGTTGCAATCTCAATATAAGAGTTTGAGAGTCCCAAGTCTGTCTTGAATACCTGGTAATATTGTCTGTGCGCTACCAGGAAGATGACCAGAAGCACAAATTTGTTTCTCTTTCTAGCACAGGCCAGCAATATCTTTATGAGAGCACAAATTTGAAGTAAAATGTTGAGATCAGGGGAAGAGAAGAAAAGCCTCAAGAAACAATGCAGAACTATACTTACACAAGTACATCATCATAAAAATATTACCTGTAGAGTCCACTTAGTTTAAGTTTTTCACTCCCCAGTGGATGACGACATCTGGTGAGAGGGAAAGAGATAAGCTCAGAGCTACTCACAGTAAGTAAGGAAATTCACTATGGTCATCAGATAAATGCATTCTATACATGAGGTAACTTATGCCAGTGGCCAGACTGGCATATACATATGGATAAAACAGTATGTCTGTATGATTTAAATGTATTTCAAGGGAGCTAGTTTTTCACACAGTATATTTCCTTCTCTGTTAAAAATATTAGGAGTACAACACTTAATTGAAAATAAATAATACAGATGTAGGTAACAGCAGTCATAAGATTTTATCCAGTTTGTAAGAACAAAAAGTAACACCACTGGAGAACCATAAAAAAAAATAAATCCTTTAAAACTTGACAGTGTCACGTCACATATCCAAGAGATATTTACTGATGCTTTTTTTCTTTAGAGAAGCATATAAGAAAATGAACTTGCAAAGCCATATTTACTTTTTCTTGTTTAACTGTAATTAGATTACCCTACTTGGGTTTAAAAGACTTAGCTACACTATTATAATATGTATCTGCCAGCTACAGATTTTTGCTTTAGAAGATAAACTGTACATTGAAAGTTAATAGCATACAAACTAAACTACTTTTAGAAACAACTGACTCTTCACGTGCTGTGTTTTCATATTTATATATAGATACCCATACACACAGTTTTAATTCCTCTGCTCTCTTGTTGCTAGCTAACAAACAAAAACTTTTTGATGTTTGTTTTCTTTTGTCTTGTTGGGGAAAAAAAAAAACCCAACAAAACCCACCAAACATCCTTGCACGAACCCAGGTTGTTAGTTACTCCCACGCTTTAAGCCCAGGCTATTAGATTAGCAATAATTATGAGGGGCAAAAGGTCACTGCCATTCCTGGGAATCCCACCACTGATATCAATGAACTATGAATCAGGCAATGAAGCCAGTTTTCACATTTGTTAGAAAGTCTGAATTAATAAACAGTGCATTAATGCTGCATAGAAAGAAGCCAAAACCAGACCTGCACTCCTGATATTTATGCTGAATACAAACAATGGGAAATATGAGACATACCATGGTGCCATTTTTAATTTTCTGACTGAATCCTGTATTAAAACAAAATAATATTATTTAACATCAGTGGAGTCTCCCTAGTCTAAAACAACTGGAAGCGAGATCAGAGTCAAATCCAGAATTTGCTAGAGAAAATGGAGAAGACTTGAGGAGAAAAAACAACCTTAATACCTGTTTTTCCCTTGAAAACATTGCCAGATGAGACAGTCTTATCAATCCTACAACAGAGCCTGACGTGTTAATTAACAGTTATGAGAATAAGAAGTATTAATTTACTGTCCCTGCACTTTCTGTTGAAACCAGACAAATTTTATCTATAATTTCCCCCAGAAACTGCAGTTTATTGTTAATGAGGGCTTGCTTTCCCTATGTGCTCTTGGAACAAGCACAAATTATCAAAGAAAGCAACCTGAAGAATACAAAAAATATACTCCATTCAAATGACTTGAACTATTTCACTGTCCACATAGTCATCTGAAGACTGAATCTTGAGTTGTAATTGAAGGGGAAAAAAATTACATCTGGTCTCAAAGATTTTGAAAAATACCTTGCCCTAACAAACTCTGCCTCAAGATCTGCATACATACAGTTGTCCCTGACCTCAAGCCAACACAGTATATAAGCCTGTCACTGTTCTCAGCTCCTGAGTTATCAAAATAGTAATTCCTCCAAAGACAAAGAAGAATTTTTTTCTTTAAAAAAAAAGTTATTTCAATAGCATTTATGAACTACCAGCAAGCATACACTTAACTGACCTGCTGAATCATGCCAGTGCTTGATTGAAGTAAAGAAACACTACCTAATTTCTGTTCTCATTCAGAAGGCAAGATTTACAAAACACTATGTTGATTGCTTATCAGGGGTGCTTTTCACTGAATACAACACGTATTTTTAGCTAGCTTCAAATCACTGTGAACAAAAGAGAAAACAATGGCTGACTACTGAAGCAAAGATAGATATTTTTCAAATTGAAGAATAAACTTTTATCTCATGACTAATGTAAACGATGTGGAGTTTTGCAAGGTATCTTGAGAAAACACAGATTGTGCAGATCATTTTTATTCAGAGATTCTGTTTGCTGTGATATTTTCAGTAAATTACCCCATCTTCCCTTCCCACTACATATACATAAATCAGACACACACTTTCTTAATTATTGTAGGGAGTGGCATTATAAATCTCTCCTTTTCCCAAGATCTACAACCTCATAAAACTAGAATAATGTGCATCATCTCTCTTGCGTAGCTTCTGGCATGTCGTTTTCACCCTTCTTCCAGCATAATTGAATACTCTGTGCAAAATTTGTAGTAATAGTCATCAGTCTCTCTAATGAAAGAAGCCTGGAAAAAATATGGCAGTTTAACTATCAGCTGCTATTTCATAAAAATAAATCTTAATGTTTTCCAAATACATATGATTTTCTTAGTATCACTAAATTTGGCTATGCTGGTGAAAGCATTTGTGTATTGGGCCATCAGTACTGAAGCTAAAACTATTTGCAGAAAATAGGTGTAATTTACAGTTAATTTTATGAGATTTCTCTATCACCAAATACCTCAAAGAGAAAACGCACTATTTCCCATCAGACCACTGTCACTCATCTCTCAGAAGACGGAAGATGGAGAGTCTTTAGACCTTGATGATTGCCCAGTTAAGTGAAAGTGGTGACCCTCGTGGGCGTGGGGATTAACTGACGCAAATAAGGGACAATTCGGAGCAGGTCTGCTCTCAGGTGAGTTACCTGTGCCCCTTCTGTTCTTGGGAATGTCCAGAAATAATTGGTTGGGCAAGCAGGCAAGTATAAGGACCTCAGGATCCTAATTCAGATGGGTGTTGCTGAATTTGCTTCAGATGTAAGTGCTAGGAGCAACTATGCACCCATCTTCAAATAACTAGAACTAAAGGAATGAAGTCATGCTATGGGCACAGACCGAGAAGTTCCATTTTGCCAAGGTCTGATATCTTCTTCATAGCCCAAAAGGGAATAAGCTGCAGAAGAAATTAGCGGGAAGGTGCTTTGTTTGTCACCATTCAAATCACAGGCTACTGGAAGTGACATCAGGCAAAACTGGTGCGTTTGGGCAGCCAAGGGCCAGTCCTCAGCCATAACACACCCCAGATAATGGACGAGACTTTCAACCAGCATCAAAGGTCAACAACAGGACATGGGCTGACAGACCTTGAGCTTTGAGGAGGAGATCCAGGCTCTTACCACCAATACTAGCTTCCAGGATTATGCAGTTGTGCTCATGAGGTCATATATCAGGAAAGAGATGTGCACGGAGACCCTAACCAAAGGACCTTTGTAGCTCTAAAAGGGCTACAAAAAACCTAAAAAACCAGGCTACGTTAGTGCCACTCCCTCATTACTGGCCCAATATTTTACCAGCACACAAGATAATGGCTCCTCCATTAAACTGATATGAGCAGGAGCTTGAAAATCAGCTGTCTTTAAAGGAATTTGGTAGCATGCCACTCAGTGAGTCTTTATCGAACTCCTAGACAGGATCTCCTTCTTCTCGTGTGCCCAAGGCTCCTACAAGACCCTCTGCAAAAAACAAGACATATTTAATATAATCTTTTATCACAAATGCATTAGACACAGTTCTTTTGTCCACTTATATTTCTCAGTGCTACTGCTACTCTCACCACAGCTTTAGAATATAGCATATTTTAACACAGCAATGATCCTAACTGCAGTACAAAAGACATGCAAATGGAGTCTTGCTTGTCAACAAATGCTAACAGAAGCCCACAGAGGCCCATCTGGAGTTTTTGGGGATTTATTGGCTTCTTTTCATTGCCCCCACCTACTTTTTAAATTTTTTTATTTGTTTATTTTTAATCTACAGCAAATTTCTCACTTTTACAGGTATCAGTCACCAGGCAGACTTTACCCACAGACAAAAAGCTTCAGTGTAATGTTGTTTCCTTTCTCTCCATTGCTGTTTTCACAGTTTTGCAGTTCTATTGTTGTTTCTGAACTTCAGCCATTCTTGCACACTGACTTATTCACCTCCTCTGCTAACCCATTCAGTGAGACTTATAACAAGTTTGAAGGCCAATTTCTGTTCTGTTTCATGCAATTCCAGTTCTAGAATAAAAATAGAAAGTAGTAAGTATTGCCTAATAAACCTACACCATAAATCTATAGGCACATAAACTCCTAATGCTAGGTGGTATTTAATTACACAAGCAGCCCTACTGATTTAAGTCATATTTAACATGGATAAGAGTCTATTCCTCATGTACAAAATTTAGAAGTCCGGAAGTTAACTTGCTTTCCTATTTTAGTTTCTGGTTAACAAGCATTTTATTGACTTGCCTGTTGCTTTGCCATAATAATTCCAGATGCATTGTGTTTAAGTTTCTATCTAAGAGCTACTATTAGCTCAGTTTAAGTTTCTATTTGAGTACATGCTACTACTTTTATAGAGTTGTTCCTATTACAGACACTATAGAAAAAAAGCTATTTACCAAATGTGGTAGTAAGCAATAAAGATAAATCTTGGGTGTTAAGATGAACACAGTGTAATATAAGTTTGATTGCAATTGACTGGAGATGTTGCCACATCAGAACTACTCTAGGTTCTGCAGAGTAATTCTATCTTAAATTAAAGAACAAAGAAACAAAAGCCCCCTCTTTGCATAGTAACTGACTTCTGAAAGGTCAGTTGTAATGAAAGTGCTCACTGGGAGAGTAAGGCACCAAAATACATACAGCTCTGAAATTTCTAAAACCCAGATCCAAGCCATTCTTCAGAAATACATTGCTAGTAAAACTGTTTCATTGAATAACTCAGCTTTGATTTCCACCAAAAGTCTTATTCTGGAAGCCTCCCTTCTTACCTCCTACTTTTACTGTAGCGACTCATCATATTCATTATCCAGTATATTTGATCATGCAAATCGCCATACTCAGTAGAGATGCAGTAGAAATTAAGGTAACAGGAAACCCATTCTTCCAAGCTTCTCCATGAAAAATAGGGTATTCAATAAAATTATTCCATTGCCCGACCCGGAATTTTATGCTCCCTCTGAGCATGACATATTTTGCACCTATGAAGTCAATCAAACACCAATGTTATTTTTTCTTTTATTACCCAGGACTGGTAGAGCAGTTTCAGTAAAAATAATTTATACCAACTGTTTCCGGTTAATGGAAATTCAAAGTCTTCAGACAGTGTTTTTTATTTCTCGTGCTTGAATTCTCAGAGAAATAGTGAAGTATAATTGATACCATATGCTTTTTATTGTTTTCCACATGAAAGAATCACGATTTTCAGTGGATCATCGAATTATGCTGTGGCATTGTGCCAAATCATCAAACAGCAAGGTCACATGTGATGAAGGTACAGTGTTCAAAATAGGAATAGCATGTATCATATCTTTGAATTGAAGGTTTATTTCAGTTTGTCTGAGTAAACCCAGCCAAGAAATTTTCTGGGGTTTTCCACAGTCTACAAAGCATCTCCTTGTAAATTACTGGAACAAGTCCAAGAAAATGTGCAAATATTCATCGCCAAACAACAGGATTACAAAACACTATCATTTCAAAGAGTGTATTACATTAGAACCAAGCCAGTTGCTTCAGCCACTTCAGAAATGTTAATAACTACCGAATATGAAAATAACTGCACCTACCATATTTCAGGAATATCGCTGTCATAGAAAAATAGTCTCTTTCTCCCACAGTTGTGCCTGCTGAAGCATTATGTTCACTAATTGTTTTGAGTATTAATTTATCTGCTTTGCACATCTGCTTCACAAAATCACAACTAAAGGAATATTTTTAGAAAATCCTGCAAATTTTTCAGCTTTGAGAAAAAAAACTTTTCACTTTGTGTGCAAGTCTACATCAGATTCAGTAACTGAATCTTTTTATCATTCTTTGACTCATTTTGTGACACTACTTCACACCTCCACTTCTGCTGTATCATTTCAAGCTGAAAACTTGCTGGAAGGAGAACATCACCTTCACAACATGCGTCTTACACAATGGAGCAATTAGGTACACATCCAAGAATTACAATTCCAGCACCAAGTGACAGTCAAACACTCTAAGGTTTGCCATTAATTACAAAGTCATTGCAGTGCTTCTAGTCTGAACAGGGCTTTAATACAGGGGAGACATCTTCCATTCTCAGAAAGTTTGCTCTTCACGTCAGACAAGGAACAACATAACATAAGGAATGACCAGGCAACAGGAGTATGCCTCGACTTACCATGAATCTGAACTGCTTACAGAGGTATTGCACGTGCATTTCTCATTGTCACAGCAACTTTTCGTTTTATTCTGATACACCAAGCCGTTTCTAAAATAATATACATAGCACCAAAAGAATTCATCAGAGTGTGATGAATTAAAACTTTCATTTAACAGTTCATGATGCAAGTATTACCAAATAAAGTGCAATTGGCATATTTTATTCAACAGTAGGATTTTTGAAAAGAAACAGGAAACAAGGCAGATTTTATCTCTCAGTGCTTCTCAGGGAGGAAATTTAATTTTTCGCCTTCTGGAAGGGTTTCAGTTGTAAAGACTTTTGAAGGAACACAATGGCAGTATGACCTAAATTGATAGTTTTAAAGAGAGGAAACACTAAATTTATGGCAGGGACTATGTTATAATCCAATATCTTGGCCTTTGTTAGAGACAGAACAAACATTGCCCTGGGGTTTGAATGACTCTGTGGACAATCTTCTTAGAATCTTTGTCACCATGGCTCTTCTAGGTCACAGACGAATTAATGAAAAAAGCAACCCCCCCTCAAAACCTGAGCAGGCAAACAAGACTGAGGAAGGGCCTCATTAGTCCTTTGGTAATCTTGCTATTTTAAAGTTCTCCCTATTTTGTGCCTCTGTGCATACTCCCTTGTTTATAAATAAATTAGCTATATTAAAAGATTAATTTATACCAGATCAATACCAAAACTCTTAATGGCAGGTTTCTCCATAGCTTGTTAAGCCCTTTATCTGCTGCTTAGACCACAAGTAGAAAGCACAAATAACAGGATGAAAAACCAACAACAAAAACAATTCTAGCTGATGTTCATCCTACAAGATTTTTGGATTTGATTGACTGACCTTGAAAATTGGGCCACATTATGATCAATGACCAGCTGCATCCCCATCAGGATAACATCAGATGTTTGCCCAGGCTGGCAATCCTCACTGGAATGGTGTGAACTATATTCAGTCCATCTTGAACCAACCCTGGCACACCCCAGTTGTACTGTTTGAAATGTTTTGCACACATGGGCACAGGATATCTGCACAGCTGTGAATCTGGCAGCCATTCTTCTTCCCTACCTAAAGACCCATCTTGCAGCTGTTTGACCTCCAGCGGGAAATGTGGGAGGACGGGCCATGAGATTAATTTCTGAAAACATTTAAAGGAGGATCTGGGATGTGCTGGCAGAACGGAGGTAAGCTACAGAATAGAACAAGACCCCCAACATTTTCCATAACAAAATGAGAATGCACACACCCTAGAAACATTACCTTTTCCCTTCACAGGGTGTTCAAGGCAGGAACGAGAACGCTTCATTTTTTCATGAGGGAGCAGAAAAATATCCAAGAATTCTTTTTCTGATGAGAGAATCAGGTATTTATCCATTGGTCATCTCCATAGAGCACTATCTGTTGCAAGACAAGATGGGAAAATACCTTTTAGTCTTTTAGTAGTATGCATATATGAGGTGCAAATCAAACGTTTACCTATTAAATATGTACATGTACAAATATCTATCGAGTGTAAATACCTACTTACTGACTAAGTTTTTACACTGAGAGGACATTTTATATTTGCCCCTTTTCTGGAATTGGTTATGATTACCCTCGCAGCTATATTGTTTTTCTTCTTCTCCCCCCCCCCCCCCCTTTTTTTTTTTTTATTACACATTCCTGGGTGTCTGCCTAAGGGAATTTGGATCTTCTCAAAGAAAGGGAATGCTTAGGTCTGCCACAGCAAGAGGAAATAAGATGTGTTTTTGCTGGAAATTGCTACAGGGGAAAGAAAAGGATTGAGGAGGAAAGTGAAGTATTAAAACCCATGTAAGTCCAACTCCCTGTTGTGAATTCAGCAGCAGTTTACAGCCAGTTTTGATCTGTGTGTCTTGCCCTCATTTTCTGAAATAACTTGCATGTATGTTAAACACATACCAACTTCAACCTCTAAAAATGTTAAAACCTCTCACAAATGAGCTTCTGTGTAAATACTGTTGGATAAACAATACTCAAAAAAGTCAAGACACTATAGCAAATAATTGGAGATGATGACTATAGCCACGAAATGCTTTTGCCAGGGGCCAATAAATAATTAATCTTGCTGTTGTACTGGAGCATATCTCATGCAAAATGCTTGTATTTAATATTTATTTAGACATGTGCAATGAGATATGAAGCTATGGTTTCTGTAAAATCCCCTAGAGGAAGCTTGTGGAGCCAACACATCAGGGTTTTCTTTTGATGCTGTGTTCTCTAATACCCTTTGTATGTGTTTCCCAGCTCTACATATATAAGATTAGAAGCAAACATATCAATTCTCCAGCAGAAATTTTGCCATGTGGCTTGAGAGGTGGCAAGGCATTCCTTAGCGTACTGTCATTCCACATTTCCTCCCTCCTTGAAAATTTTATTTGGAGGGAGGCACTAGCAGTAATGGTATGTGACGATGAAGCATCACTTTCAGAGTGCATTCCACTCCTTCAGGTGTATTCTGGGGATTTACGATGAGCGCCTGTGCTAAATATACTTTCAAGCCATAGGTATACTCTTTCTTTCTGTATATTGGCGTATATCCTTTCTCATAAATATCCTACAGAGTATAATCCCACTTGTAACACAGAACCCATCTGGAAATGCTTCCAATTGCACACAGTTCCTATTTCTTTGCTGAATATATTCAAAAAAAATGACCAAACCAAATGGGAGGAAGCATAAACTTTTAAACATAAACAAATGAAGCACAAGACAGTCCTCCTCAGATTTGCGTGGCTTGTTCAACCCCAGCTAAGTAGTTGAATTAACAACATTTTTACCAGACACCTGAGGACTCTCTGACTTTTCATTTACTCCTAAGCAAACGATTTAGAGTGGAATATTTAAAACACTCTATCAATTCTGTGAAAAGGGCAATGCAGTTTCACCTTGTTACTGCGACATATCCATTGTGGTCAACTATTTTCTTTGCATTGCTTCTCAGCCTGTAACAACCCTGGACTTCGGGGCCAATAGCATGAACGCAATTATCCATCTCCCTTTTTACTTCATGCTCTCCCGTGAGAATATTCTGAGCCATCTGTTGTCAGCACCAGTAGGTCTGCAGTCCCTATAAGTGTGTAAATTAGTTCAGGGTCAAAGAATACAAAAATCTCTTTTCCCAAATGTTGGTCACTATGTTGCCTTGCAAGTCACACCTGTCACAACAATCCCATCCCAAATATGGTCTATGCCCACAACTCATCACAAGAGCCATGAGTTGCATAATTTTTTTTAATTTTTCATAAGAGTTCTCACAGTGGATCAGTATAAATAATGAGTGAACGTTCTGTTCATTTTTAAAAGGTGGATGTTTCCTTGCTGAACTCTGCTTTAGTACTTAATTCACTTCAATGCAATTAACCAGGGGAAGAAACAGCCCTTGTGAGCATGAAAGAATGATTCCCAGAGACTGCCACCACTACCAACAGACAGAGTTGTCACCAAAGCAAGTAAGATTCAAATCCCAGCTGGGACTCCAGGGACTCCCCAAAGCAAGCCATCCAGGAGACAAATGACGAACTTGTTCTCCACTTGCCAGCTTAGCCATGCTATGGTGAAGATAATCCTGACAGCTTTTGCATTAAACAGGTCCAGACTTCAGTCAGATACAACAGGCTTAGTAAACCTAAGCAAGGACCTATAGCTGGGGCTAGAGGTAGTCAGATGTGGATTTTGGATTTCTTTTCTTTTTTTTTTTTTCTGACAGAGGTAATATTTTACTGCCATAAAGCCTAATGAAAAAAGACCTAGGTGCCAGAGCATGCTTTGTTCACTTTTGTAAGCAGAGGACCAGTTTGGGATGTGGGAACAATGTCCTCCGACAAGGACCTTGCATCCTTCCCCAGAAACTCTGCTTAGCTTAGGAAAATGTAGATTGTATATCAAAAATAAATCAAAATGCCACAGTTCTTTCTGAAATGAGATGGGATTAGAATACTATACTAGAATACCAATGGGGAACATCAAATTCAATTTTGGCATCCAGAACCAAACTCTGCAGCATTAGCACATTTTTTGGCTCTCTTTTGGCTTATTTAGCCAGTAGCACTGACTCTGCAATTACATTTTTCATTATTGCAAAGTAGTAATTATCTCTCCCTTTTTTATTCACATTTGTCACAGCAACTTCCAATCAAGTGCAGAAACTTTTTACAAGATAAATGTGACTGAGCCAATCTGAAATTCAGCATCACTTCTCCCTCCCTTTCAAGGCAGCAGATAAAGACAAAAAATGTTCCTGGAAAAGTAACTTGATTAATAAAGACATCTGTAGGCCCAATGCTGAAAAAAGCAAAACTCTTCCCCTTATCCTTTTGCCAGGAAATCTACCAATAGAGACTGATAAATATCCCATTTTCCTAACAAAATAACATGAATGCAACAGCTGACATATATAGTTATGTATGTAGAGAGGCTAGGAAAAAAAAACAGGTAAGCTAGAAAAGTAATATTGTGTTAAAGAGGAACTATCACTGACAAATACTGATGATACTAGAATAGATGTAGGAGAAATACTTCAATATTGGCACTGTCCAAGCCAATTTGAAAACTCATCTAATAGATAACAGGAAACCATACCAGGGATTTTCAGTTAATAGCTTTCCCAGCTAAATTTCAGAAGGTAGCAAAAACTCATGGCTGTCAGACTGCACTACCAGATTTCCATAAACAAAGGAAGAAAAAATGAGTTTCATAAATCGGGTGTTAAAAGCTATGTTCAAGGAATAATACAGTTAATGCCTGAGGCCTGATCAGCTGAATACTCTTCAACTGTCCTATCACAGGTTGCCAGAAAAGCATTTGATAGTATTGAACGGCCCTTATAACAACTTGTAGCAGTTCTCAAAAAAATTCTGCCTGGGACTAACAACATTCAAAAGACTTGAAATAACTATATAAAGTGCACTGATATAACACATCGATATAAATCCTGTACCTTTTAGCAAGTGCTTCAAGGATGGCTACTTCCTCTCCTTTTAACTCCTTCTTGGGGACAGGCACTACATATGCATATTATGTCCATATTATGTTTTATGCTACAGGTAAAATATTGCTAGTGTGATCTTCAGGCAATCAGAATAGCTACAATCAATGTCATAGCTAATACGACGTGATTGAGAGGAAACACAAAAATATACTTTCAGATCTTTTCTGTACTTTACCTGTTCTAGTTGACTTAGGTGGACTTCCCCCACCAACACCCTTTATTCATAGCAAAAGATGTGAGGTTTATAATAGGATAATGACAGGAGAATACTGAAATCAAGAATACCTGTAGATAAGTAACAAAACAAAGAGTAGTTTTCATCTATTTTTTTGAAACAAGCATCTATGTTCTCAGCATATATTCTACCCTCGGCTTCCCTTTTCCCTCCATTCTTGCCCAGCAAGAAAAATTGTCAAGCAAGGCTTTTGGTCAGCACACACCAGTACCTACATTTCTCAGTGCAGAATTCAGGCATACATGTTTTCTTAGCAGCTACTGACAGGCCGCCTGTATACCAAGTATTTCATTTCAACTATTCTACCTGCTGTCTACAAAATTATGAATGATGAGATTTTTAAAAAGACTGATTATTATTGTCCAATCTCAATTTCCATTACACCCAGGAGAGTCTCCCTGATGTCTTTAATAGGAACAGACTCTGCCCAACAGAGCACTTTTGAAAATCCCCTCCTCAGCGACAGAAGGGAAGCACAAGCCACCATAACCACATTAAGAAATATCAGAAACATATAAGCTGTCTGTTACCCAGATCTTTTCAAAATTAATACCCCCACCCAGCAAAAATGATAGACAGACAGACCTCTGCCCCCATGTGGAGATGATCACAGGAGTGAGGGTTGCATTTCTAAATAAATCCTTATGCATTCTCCACAAAGACTGCACAAGGCAAGGCAGAGAACAAAAAGAAGGGGCCAGAACAGCGATTTGTTCCATATTCTTCCAGGAACATATTTGCTTTTGTTTTAAAACATTTGAGTCTTCTTTACCTTCTTATTACTTGCTCTAAGATCACTAAGAAAACAAGACACAATTATTCAATTTCCAGATGAACTCATATTATAACAATTTAGGGTTATGTTAGGAAGACAAACATTGCTGCTATTGCTTGTTATTCTGCTAACTGTTTCTATTTTGTTTTTTCTGGCAAAAAGTAGGATTCACACACAGTGGAAACCATCCTCCAAACAGCACATTATTCCATTATAAATGCGAGGCTTCATAAGTGGCAATAATGTACAACAGAGCACGGGAGTCACTGGTGTAAGCTGCTGCTGCTGCTATGAAACTGGTTGGAAAATGTTTCTTCTCCCTCTGGCAGGGTGCGTGTGTGCCGTGAGCTGAACAACCATGCTTTCATTGGGAATTCTGCCCACAGAAAAGGTACATACCACACAAAAGAATAAATAAAACCCCAATTTTCTGTCAAAAAAACTCATCAGGAAACTTTCTCTAAACCTTTGTACAGAGTGCAATGCCTCACTGCGGGTGAGATTCAGTTGTGTAAACATAGGTGTCCAGGGGCATTTCAGCTGCCTTGGGGCATGTGAAAACATCTCTATGAGGCAGCTGAAATGAGACAGCACCTCCTGCCCTTCTGGGCAAATGCAGGCCCAAGTGAGTTGCCCTAGGGCATCTTCCAGAGCACAATAGGGCTTAATGCTTAGGCAACTGAATCCCACCCACAGTGTACGCCTCACCAGTATCAGAGCCTGCACGTTCAGATCTGTTACAATAAATTCAACTTTTTGTTTCTTTGTTGGTTGGTTTCTGTTTTTTTGTTATGAAAACAATTTGAAAACAAGAAAGTAAAAAGCATTAGTGAGGCACGGAGAGACCAGAAAAGGTATACAAAGATAAAGGGGGAATATAAGCAGAGGAAGAACATGGACTGAAGTACAGAGCCCTGAAATATCCAGATCAGGATCCTGAGGCAGGAAATCCTACCTGCAAGGCTCTCTTTTGCAGCCATCCGCTCCATTTACTTTGTATCTCACCTTGCAGAGTGGAACAGCATCCGAGTGCTACACAGTGGTAACAGGTGGTGATAATCCCATGGATTTCCTTGAAGATATTATGGGAAATGAAGTTTTCACTGCCTGACCCACACTACTAATGTAAAAATGTGAGCAAGAGTACAGGGGATAGCTGGGAGGGGAGGATCTGCTTCTGATTAGAGGGGAGCAATATTGTACACTTTGCATGAAGGCTCCAGGACCAGAAATCATCCTATGCCAATGTCGGCATCTCCCTCTGAATTTTAGTGTTACTGACTGCTTAGCCACCTAATGCCAGCTGATATATTTAGGGACAGCTGATGGGTGAAAAGCTCTGCTCTCCAAACACATATTCTGCACACACACTAATGCTTAGCCGTTTTGGAGCTGCTTTGCATTGGAAGCTCCACTAAACTCAGAAACGTAGACAGAGCCATAAATACAAAAGTGAAGCATGCTTAAAAACCTCCCAGTGTAAGCCGTGGGTTTTACACTCATTTTCCAATGCTATAAACTGGTTACATCCAGCACAGGCAAGCAATGAATCAGCCATTCCGTGCTGTGCTTAAACAACAGGACCTGTCTTACAGTCAATGTAATCTCATTTTATTTCTAGCAGCGGACAATGTTTTGTCCCTCCTCCAAGGAAATCACAGAGGAATTTACATTGCAGAATGGACTGCAAAGCGAACACCCAAAGCTACAAGGCACTGAGCTACCTTTAAACCTGGAAACCATATAGTTGAGACTGCACAGCCCTTTCCCAAATTAAGACGACCTCAAAAGTGGGTTTTCCAACTCAGGCCAAAAGCTAAGCTCTGCTAATTCAAGCATCAATGCTAGTTTATCTACACAGTATTGAGTTGCACCTTATGGCCTCTCCAAATCAGAGCTAACTTCGAGGCCTTTACACTCCTTTTCCAGTTACTTTCGTCCTAATGATGAGGGCAGGTTTTTAGAGAAATCTAAGCAGCAAATGTAAAGGGTCGAATGTCATGAAGCACCAGGCTTAATGGGTATGCATTCTGCTTAGTTCAAGAAAAAAGATGACAAATTCATAGCACGCTAACTTGTAGTAGTGTTAACTAATGTAGAATGAATTTGTGCATTTTAATACAACTGCAACAAGCATCAGAATTCTTGCATGCAACCTCTTAGCCCATTCAGCAGAAAAAAAAAATAATGTTGAATGGTATTTAGTACATGGGATTTCGTTAAATGCATATCACCAGATCCACACATGCAATAAATTTGATCACGGAGGTAAACAAACAAACAAACAAGCAAAATACCCCCAATTATTTGTAACTGTGCCGTTAATGCTAAATCTCCTCAAGTCTGAACCCGTTTTAAGAGGTTGAAGTTCAGACTGTTGGAATACAATGCATTCATGTTTGATGCTACAGCCAGAAAAATAAAGACATTACCAGCTCCATGTCCTTGTCTCAAATTCCTTCCGTCCAGACCTTTGATGTGGATACAAAATACATGCTGCTCAATTTCATGTCAGTGTTCCAGTTTACTTTGCTTCTTGCTTTACATACAACATATGTTCAGTTATTAGAGGTTTTCTGCATATTACATCACTTTTACAAGTGACCTCATGAGCTTGCACCACTAATTCAAAAGGATTAGTGACATTTGCTCGACATTTCTTTGAACTTACTTCTACTAAAGGATGGGCTGTTGAACAGAAGTTCATCCTCCTGCAAAAATAATAGAAAATAGGCTTTGGTATCTGTTAAAAACATGTGTATCAGCAGGCAATCTCCTGTTACAACAGGGAATTACTTTTGATAACGCACAGAACTTTGATCAAACCCTTATACTCTGTTGAAATACATTCACCCCTATTGTCTTATGCAGTTCCAGTGGCTAAGCTACTTCAGCTTCAATTACTGCCACCTGGCTCTGACAGAACACAGAATAAAGTAGCCACAGTAAATTATTCAGAATAATTCAGAGTTCTAGATTATAGCTGTTTCCAAAGTATTCCCACGGAACTTGAGGATATAAGGCGTTCAGCAGTTTACAGTTCTCAAACAACATTTTGCACTGAAAATACCTTTTTCTTTCTTTCTTTTTTTTAAAAAAAAAAAAGGCATTTTTTGTACTTTAGAGAAAAATCCACCTTTAATTAAGAGGATAAACAAAGCATGGAGCCATTTTTCATTTTAGATTTCTAATGTGTTACTTCTCAGTGTGGCAAACATTTAGGGTTTTGTTTTCTTGTTCAGATTTGTAAATGGAGAAACATGAGAAGAATGAACTGAGTAGACAAAAAATAAATAAAACAGAGAGTGCAGAGCAAAAACAATGTATGTTTCTTACCTGAAAATTGTCTCTGTCCCATCTGGCTGTTAAGACACCGTCTTTGCTGTAGTGTCAGAAGCAAAGGTTCATAAAGAAACTCAGGGGTCATTCCTTTGCCACTTCGGGATTCAAAGCCTTGGGTTATAAAACCAGCTTTTCTAGGGAGAAAGACAGCCACGAAAACCATCTTTTAAGGACAGTGATGCACCTGCCTCCCTCCCTCTCTCCTCAGAGCAGCACATCCCAAACTGTAACAAACTCTTCTATTCTGCAAAATAGAAAAACCAGAGGGCAAAACGCAAGTTTCCCAAGGTCAGTGTGCATGCTCCAGTCACTGAAATACTGGATAGAAGGAACAGATGTCAACTCCTTGTACCTGTTCTAAGTCGAAGAGGTTATTACTGTTGTGCTGAATGTAGACCATTTTTCTATTAGTTATATTACCAGGATTCTTCCTGATATGAGCCTTCAACAGATATAGGAAGTTACGTGCTTAATACAGGCTGCAAGCATGAGACAAAAGATTGATCTTGTCAAAAGTAAGGCACCTTCAGCAACAAAAGAGTTGCAAGACTTTAGTCATCTCTGGAATGGTATTACTAACAACTAACATCCTTCCAGGTTTAGGAAGCAATTAAACAGGGCTTCAGTAAACAACACGTTTTGGGCCTACATTTAAGCATTACAAAGACCCTTTCATTTGTACATATTTTCTAGAAAATTACAGTAAATCTAATACAGTTCTTTTTTTAAAAAATACATGGAATTAAAATATATCCACATTTCTGCCTTTATTCACCTTTTTCTACTTTTCCTTCTATTTACAACTTTTATTTCATGGAGCTGGACCCACATTTTTAATAATTTGTGGATCCACCCATAAGTATATAGGATATACTTTCTGAACACATGTACAATCAAATAATCTTTAAGATACCTAGTAGCCAAATAATTTTTGCCACACACACCTTCAATTACTACTTCCCACAATTCCACTTCCCAGACTCATATAAGTACTTTATATCAGAATACGAGCACAGAAGTAATAAAAGTTAAAAATGCATTTTTATTTCTTGGCAGACTTGAAAAAAATTTCATTTAGAGATCTTCCCAGCTACATCGCTGCAAAAGCAATGGCAGACAAAAAAAAAAAAGCCTTTGGCCTGAATGGGGTCAGATATTCACAAAGATGAAATGGCATATCTCAATTGTCATGTCTGGTTTCCCACTTGAGTTTATGAAATCTTTAATTCATTATATCATGTTTACTTGATACAGACGGAAGCATTAATGTCAGGAAGAGAGAACTGTAACTCAAGAGAGAAATAAGAAATGAAGTAACAAGAACAAGAAAGTTTGTTTTCACATGTATGTTATAAAGGTAAAAAAACCAGGAAACGTACGTTTACAAAGCACACGCTATGCTTTCTACAATTGTTCTTCACATCCAGCTCGTTTCTCCCTTCTTCTCCAACTGCAGGGAAGACCGCTTTTCTTATTCTGTGCGTACAGCACTTAGCACAACTGTCAAGTACCTCTAGACTTTACTGAAATACAGAGGACAAATAAGATAATGGAACACACGTAGTTTAATCTCAACAAATCTCAAGATAGAATATTTTCCCTGAAACAATCAGCCGTTTAAAGAAGCATGGATCTTTCACCTATTTGCTATGTTTCATAAAATTTGTTTTATATATAAAAAGATGGAGGGCTAGGAGGTGGGGGGGAGTGTTGTGTGTTAAAATTAACTAAGGGTCACGTCAGTCCAAGAATTTGACACAAAACAATACAGTATACTGTTATCCTATAAATCTAACCCGGGCTGGAAATTGGCCAGTGCTGCACCATTTGAAATACAGTTTGCATATTGTCACATATTTTAAATACATGGTAATAATATACATCAAAACCAGATTTTTTTCACATGGGGAAAATAAAATAAAGGAAAAAAATAATTATAAAAACATAGCCAAATTTTAAGTTAACCCAAATCCAAAAAATAATCCCCAGGCAACCATAAATTATGTGGTATCCTCAACTCAATTGAAAAGCCACTGCTGCATCTGTGGCTTGGGGGGCAGGAACAGGAGAAATGGGAGAGTTCTGGTGATCAAATAAACCACAATACTTAACATATACTTAATATTACATAGTTTACTTGAGCAGATAATGTAGGTTGAGAATGTTACTTTAGCCCCATGGTATACAGCAATTATATTCATTGTCAAGTGCTTTCTCATCATCTACTCTTAGGTCCTACTGGCAGAAAATATCCAATGCCAAGTAATGCCTGAGAAGACCCAGATCTTATGTGCCTCCCGCTTACCCACTGAAGGCTGACCAAACTAAAGAACACCTCTTTTTATACTGAAGCTGGTGCTCACCAGATGGCTATTAATTTTAATGATAACAAAAGAAACTATAATCAGAGTGTGTCTTGCAATTCTGTTCAGTCCAGTACATAGAAGAAATGTAAAGTTTTCAACTCCACGCTATTTACTAAAATAAGCCAGCACAGCACCCTCCCCTCCTCTCCTGCTAATAAAAGACAAAATACAATTCACAATGTGGCTGTCCTATCCATTAATAATTCACACGTGGGCCAGTATCAATCTGCTGGTTGATGCTGAGCAATCTTTTTTGGTCAGCAATGTCTGTGTCCCTTCAGCTGGGTCACAGAAACAGATCTTCAGCTAATGAAAAGTCAACGTAAGACTCTCGAACTCTGTGCATGTGTTAGTTTACACATCACTCATGACAAGAGCTGACAGTTTCATTTTGCAGTTCAGTTTTCTGATTTTTTAAATTCAATTTTTATCCTTTTTTGCCTGGATGCAATTTCCTTCAAAAACTTTATAACAAGATAAACTTCCATAGGCTGTAACTCATCCCAGAGAAATCTCTGTTCTGGGAAGTTTAAAAATATCAGGGGAGGGCTTTTAAAGCTGTTAACAAATGTTTCAGACTTGAATGCCAAACCTAGGTTCAGATCACTGTTTACACACTTGATCCTCAGAGAATTTAACACTTTTGAAAATGGCAGACCTCATAAGAAATAGTTGCAGAGTTTCTTGATTGACTACCTCTTCCTGAAATCTTGCTAAGTTTTGCAACTTTGCCTTTCGACAGTGAGATATAACTGAAGAATACTATTTGAGGGAAATGAGTTTGTCTTGAATGTACAGGCTTTTAAACACATTGAACTATAGCTAGATAAAAAATATCAATTAAGTTCCGCAAATTATGATGTTTCCATGAGTTTATTCCATGAGCGAACCTGAGTTCGCCTATCACAACATGTGACTGACTGCTTTTATCTTTCAAGAGACTAACGGGCAAGCAAATTTCAAAGTTACATGCCTGACTGCATAAGGAAGACAAATTTTGAATCACCTACAAATCCCAACCGCAGAGCACTCATACCCTTCTCCAATCAGAAACAGAAACAGTGCCACATGACTTAACTGAAATTCAATGCTATTTGAATTTCAAACATTAGATTAACACGCTGAAAAATGCAACCACAAATACCAGCACTGAACAGGCGAGAAAGAATATATTCACCCTCATAAATATTCCTTCAGAGGATACATAAGTTAAATTACTCAAAAAGCTATTCACTGTAGACTTTGCATTCGGATCTAGTTAAAATGTAAACAACCCTTGAAAATTTAGTTTGTTTTTCCCCTTCCTGTGTTATGCAATGTACTCAAGTTACACAAGGCTGTTTTTTCAGCTGGATCACAACATGGTAGCATTTGCAGACCAGTGCTGATGTTTCATTAATGATCTCCATAACAAGAAGATCATTGTTTTCTTTTATGTAAATGCTGGCTAAGTTACAATCACATTAAAATTTACTACATTCTTTTTGGTGGCCCAGTATCAGAGAGAAGGTCATGTTTCCTACCAGTAAGGACACTCCAACAATGTGTAGGCTATTCTGGGTGAGTGCCTGGTGATTAAAAAAGTCACATAGTTAATGAAGTCTGCCAGCAAAAGAGGAAATCTCGGTTGTTCATGTCAAAACAAGATGAGAACTTGGTTTGTTAGGTGACATTCAAACTACTCCATATAAAAAAAAGGTTTTGTACAGCGGAAACTCTTCCGAGTCAAGGAGTCCGATCTAATAGCTGACTCAGAATAGAGTTTCAAATTCTAGCTTTGCCACAGACTTCAGAGCATGGCCAGGCCAATTCATTATTTCATTCCTTCTTTATCAACCACAAACTAGAAACAGTTTTTTTCTTCCTTTTTCTTAATCTAAAGAATCTAAACTGTAAGCTCACTAGTTAGGAATAACTAACTAGGTAGGTGCAAAACGGTACAAAGTAAAATAGTATCCCAGGCTGTAAATGAGAAGAAGCAGAAGACCAGAGCATGAAATAGAACTGTAATTCTTACAGTAACATTTTCAATTGACAGTGAGGTTTCAGTTCACAAATCACTCAGCAAGCGTCTTTTCCCAAATCAAAATCGCATCGTAATGAACTATTATCATACTAAGAAAAAAAATCACACTCTACATAGAGTCACACTCAGTTTCAGTACAAACTGGCAGGAAAATGCTGACCATTCATGTAACACCCAAACACTATTCCAAGCTGAAAACAAGTTTTTGAGAACAAATGTTCTTTTACAGTATTAGTACTAACTTTACTGAACAGAAAAACATGCACAAAAATCCACCCAATGCCCTCCTCGCATGCAGACTTTGATAGACACTTAGAAAAGCAGCATTTATACAAACTGGAGATGATTTAGGGAAAAACCACCTCAAGATATAATAAATAAAATATCTGCAATAAACAAATAAGATCCTTTCTTTAAAAAAAAAAATAAAACACCTAAAAATAAACCACGACATTACTAACAAATGCTTTCAATAAACATGCCACATTTAATCTTGTAATTGCCTTTGCTAGTTTCCTGAGGCAATAAGTCACGTTAAGAAAACGCTGCCACTAGCTGCAGCCTACACAGGGACTGCCACGCAATGAGCTCCTCATCGTTGTGTAAGGTAGGCGGCAGAGAAGCACTCCCAGAGGGACACGACACCTAATCATCTGACGCAACACCTCCTTCTCTCATGAATACTTGTGGGTCTCATTTGGCTGCTTCTTTTGGAAATACTGAAACGTTAGATAACTACGAATGTAGTAAGGAACTAAGCATCTCAGTATCTATATTCCCAGTCACTGCTTGGACACATAATCACAAGCAGCCAGTCTCAAGTGCTCTTCTGAATGAACCTAACAATGCTGACTGCCTCTATTCACACAGCTCTGAAAATTTTAGAAAAACATGGTTTAAAAAGAACAGTACTTTAGCAGTTCAGTAAAATAGCTATAGCATGCAGGAAATAGGGACAGCTACATTGCATGAAAGTTAAAAATACATTATAAGGTGTGTTCAAGGATACCAGAACATAACTTTCTAGTTATGTTGAACTCTGCATAATTATTTATGTTATAACAAACTCATATGCAAAGGAAGTGTTAACTTTTCTCTACAGAAAAACATTCCTGCTTTTACCACTTGCAGTCACATTTTCCTAGATCACATCTTATCCTAGTAATCCACAGCAGTGCATAGTCACAGCAGTGAGAGTTTGAGCAGGGATCAAGATCTGGCAGGTGCCTCTGGAGGAAGGCTGCGAAAACACTGTGAAAAATATTGGTTCAAGTTGTGAAATCAGCAGGGAATACACCACTCATTTTGCGCTTTTGTTCTTCTGCTTGGAAGGAAAATAGATGAGTGCATCTTTCCAGATTTCTTGGAGAAAGATCTAAACACAGAGAAAGACAGCCAGGAAAGGAAGGGTTGAGAAGTTGACGTGTGTAACAGCAACAATAACCTGAAGGGAAAAGGCAAAGAGAGAAAAAAAAACTTAGAGGGAAACAGATTTTGTATCATACCTAATCTACTCCAAGAATTCTGCTAAAATAAGAGAAAAGGTTCAGTGGAATTGAGAACACAACGGTAAAATATTCCAGAGAAACACTCCTGGCATTTGCCAGGACTTTTGCAACAGCTAAAATTCCAGTTCCCTCTATTTCACATGCAAAACCACCTCAATGTAGAGGAAATGATGAGTTCCTTCTGCATCTCATTTACCCTATTTCCTAGTCTCTGAGACATGCTCTCATAAATTTACATACAAAGCTATGGAAATCTACCCAAGGTACCACAAACGTCTCTTTTCTGTAGTCTTTCTGCTTGTAGCTTACGCTTACCTCAGAGTCCTTCACCATGTACACATAAAGATATACTTTTACCAAATCCAAAATGTCCCATAGAGGTTGTGAATTGCTGTTGTTCTCTCTCCAGGCACAACCACATAAACACTTGAGGTCTCTTTGGTACCAGACAGCAAAAGCTATTTCAATAAAATCAGCCATTTTCAGCAGGTAATACAGTAACAATAGCAGATGGTGCAAATAACCCGAGCTGCAAGACGAAGAAAAGTCATTCTGTTATCGTACATCTTTACTTCTACTAACTCCAATGTGAAATGTGGGGTCAAAAGGATCTTGTCATTCGGTGGCAGACTGGATTAAACTTCTTTAACATGGGTTGGAATAACATGCCTTTCACTTAAGATAGTTTTATAAAGCCATTAAAGCTTCTTTAGGGAGTCAAACAGATGAAACATTACATATGCTTTCATGCAAACCCACACACAACACCACTTCAAAACCTGAGCTACGTAGGTGGAAGTGTTTTACTGGATTTTTTGTTTGGTAGAAGTGTGTATCTGTACATCCAAAACGAGAAGGCAAAACAGTACAGACAAGAGAAAAGAAAACCAAAGCCAGTCAGGAAGTCAGAGCAAGAATCACGTGCATACACCTTAAAAAAAAAAAAAAAAAAAAAAAAAAGAAAGCTTTGATGGAAGGAGAGTGTTTTATACTGACCACTACCAAGAAATTCTTGGAATTGCACTAAAAGATTTTTTAGACTTTTTAAAATTTTTTGTTTTAATTATTATTTTTCTATATTCAGAAAAACAGTTTTGTACCTTCCCTGTAAACAAGTAAGATTTCATTGAAGATGATTGCCATTGGTTTCCTCTCTTACTGGAAATTCCCTGCAAAGCCCAACATTTTTACTATTTCTGCTAGAGAAGAATAACATTCTTGCAGTCTGTTGCTAGCACATTCTCGCTAGTTATTCTAGCAACAGCATTGCAATATGAGAGCAACAAGAATGATGTGAGGAAAAAGTTCAGGCTCAAAAGAGGTACATTTGTGTTCAAAAAGCAAATGGAAGAAAGAAAAAATGTGCTGCTCAGTCACCAATGCCTACAGCACTTCTAAACTCAGCAGAGAAGCTTAAAAAAAGAAAAAGGAAAAAAACCTCACAAGCGGGGGAAAAAAAAAAAAAGGCAAAAATCAGGAGTTGGAGATTTCACAAAAGGAAGTAAAGCATCATTTAGAGTGTTTCCAGAAGAAAAGGCTGGATGATGAGTTGCATGGAAAAATAAAGCATGGTTCATTCAGTTTTGTGCTTAGATATGACACAAGCTAAAAGACCTGATGCTCTCTGCCAATCTGAAGCTAAATCCAGAAAAGTTTGTAGTGTGTCCAAAAGAGATCATCTACCTTTCATACACCAAGGGTGTCAGCAAGACGGGAATTACCGCTGATCCCACAATGCTGCATTGAACAAACCATCTCCTTAGGCACTCCCAGATATGCAATTCTGTACATCACTGCTATAACTATAGGTTTATTTGTGGGTATGCCAATACTATAAGCCCACTATTCAGCAGAATGATTTAAGATTTTCAAGGCTGAAAAAGGCCCCTGTGACTGCTCCTTTCTTGGCATACCCATGGTTCAAAACCCTTCAGACTGGACACAGATGGTAGTGCTTATGGATTGATAGCAGAGTCAGCACAAAATCATGAAGTACTTGAAGTAGTGGATATTTATTACTGAAGACCTTGTTCCACAAAAGGAGATTGGTACATCATGTGGAAAGAACTTGTGGGAGGGGTTGAATCTATACGATATTTTCACCGATGTTGCCAACTTGTCAAGTGTCCAGAAATACTGCTGTGCTGTGACTTCAGTAGCTCTGAGGCCTGGCCACAAAACTGGTGACAAGGATGCAAATGGTCAGGCTGGTATAGGCAACCTTTCAAGTGCATGCTCATTTATAACCTGTGTGAAATATCCTCTGACGTGTTGTGGGGCTCTGGAGAATTCGACTGGAGGTAGGTGCAGCCCCTCTTACAATGTGGGAGCTGCCTCTCTTCCCAGGTCACTTCACATGCAGGTGACTACGTCTGCATTTCTCAACTCTATGCAGCATTTCCATATTCTCTCCAGCTCTTCACACCAGTCTTTAGTGGCCACAGAGGAACTGCAGTGCTTAGCTAGGAAGATCCAAATTGCCAGTACCACTGCAAGGGGTTTTAGTGTAAGGAAACACCTGATTCATTAGCAGCTTTTCTCTTTTCCCCTCCTTACGTCTATACCTAGACTCCATTCTGTTCTGTGGCTGAATCACTACAGAGGTTGGGCAGATCAGATGTAACCAACTTGGTTCACAGAGGTCATAAACTTTCTGCAGCTCTTGTTCCAGTCAATGGAAGATGCAAGTGTTTGGATTATCAGCAAACATGGCAATTAACTGCCTTATGCTTCAATTCCCACATCCATAAAATGGGGGCAATTATTCCTTCTTTCTAAAGCACCAGCAGAATCTTACATGAAAACTGCTGAAAACTTCCTCTTTCCTATAGACCACAGTGGTCTGTCATTATGCCAGTTCCTTTATCCACTGTTACCGCCAGACTAGCTGCCCTTCTGTTTAAAGAAACAACCAGAGCAATGAGCTGGAAGTCCTCAACACAGTTTCTTCCTACTCGCCCATCTTACCACATGGCTACTTATGCCACCCCTGCCTGGCTACGTCCTCCTTTTCTCAGACCTGGGGACACCTGTTCTGCTGCAGCAGAACGGAGGTAAAAAAAGCAAAAAAGAAAACCGTCAGAGAGTAACAGAGAGTTGAATACTATCTTCCCCAGCCTGATAATTACAAGGAAATGGCAGCATATCTAAATCATGATTGGGTAGGAGGTGGCCCTGCCAGCAAATATGATAGTCCTAGCAGGCCCCGTTCAGCAGCTCTTTTGCTGTAAAAATATTATTGCACTGAAATGAAATATTTTGGCCTCACTCCAGTAACAACCAAGGCGGTCTATTGTTGGTCTGGAAGGAACTGCTGCTCAATGTGACAGAAGCAGCCACTGCCTACTGGAGAGAAAATTCAGCAGAAATATCTCTTTGTTCTAGTATTCTAGACTGAGCCTTGATTTCTCTCCCTGCTGTCAAAAAAAGGAATGCCCTGCAAAAGGGACCTTAGCAGCAGACAGTGGTTTGAATATATGTTGCCTTGGTCTGGCATACTGCCTGTTAAAACAGTTACACATTTTCTTACAGCCCTAAGACCTTCTGGCTTTACTCTGAGTCAGACAAGTTCACCTAAAACAAAGTACAGAGTGCAAGTTAGATCTAGTCAGAGTGCACACATTTTATTGCTGGAATCTGCTGCGCGTCTTAGAAATCTTGATACTACAGCTAAGAGTATAAGATGAATATAAATAATGAAAACATTTTGATAATTAGATTGTGAAGCAGAAAACCTAACAGAACACGTTTAGATATTCAAATGCACTTTAGGTGCATGTGCATCAGCCCTTTGGTGGCCAATATACTGAAAAGAAAATATCAATAGTTCACAGAAACAGAACGCAGACAAGACTTAGCCAGATAGTGCTCTGCTAGACTCTTTTACTTCCTGGCTTGTCACTGACACTGTTACCTTATGAAGCAACACTGAGCAGCAATTAAGTAGGGTTTTTATTCACCACTAACATAGCGAAGGAAAAGAAATGAATGAGCTTTCCCAGGTTGCAGTAGTTCCAGATTGTCTCTCAAAGGGCTGCATCAATTACTGTCACTTATTTGTCAGCAGTATGCCATGATTAATTGGCGAGATCCACGTTTTTGTGTGCCTTACGTCATACACGGCTCCGCTCCCCCATCTGTTTTTATTGGTGTTATAGTCCAAAACGTTCCACACCATGTACCTTGTCAAAGCTATATTAATGTCTCACAATGGACCCAAGCTAAAACAACTTAAAACCCTACGGATCACCTAAATGTGCTGAAAATAAAGATGTAAAGAGAAGTGACTGAAAGATTTAGTAGAATTGAAAGCTGAGATGCAAAAAAGAGCAACAGACTTTAAGCTTTCTTCAGCAAAATGAGAATGTGATGCTGGCAGAATAAGGGAATTTTTTAGTACTAAAATATGCGGAAAAGTTTTTATCACTAATTCAGAATAAGTAGCACTTTAAAAAAAACCCCAAGACATTTACAAAGTAAATTGTTACTTAGCAAGAATAAGTATATCAAAAGCAGCCTTAAGTTTCAGTTCCTCACACCCTTACTTTCCTATTTAGGATGGTGTTTGAATGCCTCTTCCTTATTTTCTAAAAAACATCTGAGTCCTATGGACTTTCAGAGAAGTCCAACATGCATTTAAATGCTTCCTTGGAGTCTTAGTGAACACATATACACATGTATGTGCTAGGTAGTTAGTAAAAAACCCCATACATATACTAAAGAGCAGCACAGCCAGACAGCATATGATAACACACAAACTTATGGTTATAACTATAACAAAGGCTTAATCATCAAAACACCGTTCAACACCTATGTGGTCGTTTTCATGTGTAGAGATGAATGTGCTTTAAAAAAAAAAAAGTAATTAAACAAATATTATTTCCATTCTAGCCTTGACAGTCATCAGTACTTTTTATATGTCTTATGATACCTGTCATCTTTCTGAGAGCTTCTACTCAGAAATTGTGCCCTTTTGAGAATAAAATCCTCCCAATAACAAGTCCTCCCTCAACCTCCAAGTGCTTTTATAGAAACAGAGCCTTCTGATCAGCTTTGTGTTCCTTCACCTCAGAATTCTGGTGCTAATATCTGCTTGGATATTAGGAAAAATTTCTTCACCGAAAGGGTTGTCAAGCATTGGAACAGGCTGCCCAGGGAAGTGGCTGAGTCACTATCCCTGGAGGTATTTAAAAGACGTGTAGATGTGGTGCCTAGGGACATGGTTTAGCAGTGGACTTGACAGTGCTGGGTTAATGGTTGGACTTGATGATCTTAAAGGTCTTTTCCAACCTAAACGATTCTATGATTCTATGAAACAGAGAAGAAACAAAAGCACAGAAAAGACAACCACTGGCCTTACCAGTCAAAACTGAGTTTACAGTTGCAAGAGATTTAAATGGTCTGTAATGTCAAATATCAATAATTTCAAATACCACTAATGAAATTTTACTTCCATTTCCATACATGTCACAGCATAATAACAGCATCCTCTTGGGTCCAGGAGTTGTGGTCTATGTGATCTCTGCCAAAGAAATAGCATAAGCTTACTCCAATGCCTCTGCCTCTCTCATTTTCTATCTGTTGTTTCACTACTCATAACAGCAAGCTACTACCTCCACCTTCTCCAAAGTGACCTCTAAAGTCTCTGCTGTCATACTGCAGGCATGAAAATGACCACAGACACTATAAAAAAAAAAAAAAAGCAAAGAAAAAAACAACAAAAGCAACTTTTGACCTGAGGAATTACAGAGATTAGGAACCAGGTCTACATGAGGCAGCAACACTACACAATAGAAGTTTAGTTACCAACAAGAAATGAATTTTCATGCTTTGAATATTTTTGCTACTTTCTCAAAAATAAACAGAAAAATTATTCTGCAACATCATGCAAACAATGCAAATGTAAGCACAGAGGAATAAGATTAAGATAATGGGACATTCAGGCCAAAATGCAGATAGCCATGCTTTTGTGATGGCTATATACCATGATTGCATAGAGGTTATCACAATATCGACATTGTTGGTAAGATAGGCTCTGACAGTTACTCATTCCATGCTGTTGTGCAGAACAGAACAAAGCCTGGCTCAGAGATCTGTCCTTTATCTGGGGGTTTAGTGGTCCCAGAAGGCAGGTTCCCACCTTTGTGGGTGCAGAGGTTGTCTGCGTCTCAGGTGCCATCAGCACCTTGGACAGTGTGAGCCTGGGCCTAACGAGTGGCACATGCCGCTACCCACATGCAAAATGCAGACAAAACAACCCCTGTGGTCACCCACTCACGCTCCATGACGGCTTAGGGACATCTCTACTATGGCTTTTTGCCCAAATTTTCCTGGCTTCTACCAGAAATATGTTGAATTTTTCCAGTAGGCCAATTTGCATGTATCCAGAAGAGAACAGGATTCCAATAAAATAGTACAATCGATGCAAGCTCTTGCCAGAGACAGTTTTCTAGTATCATTGGCTGCTGTACTAGTTCAGCTGCTGACAGCAGCAGTGGTAGAAAACTGAAGAGGAAAAAAGCAAGATTAGACTGGGCTTTTGTCTTGACCTCCATTTTGTCACAAAGCCGTTCAGACTGCTCCTCCAGAATGCCCCCTGATGCTAGAACACCTCCTCCTTCTAGGAAGCCAGCAACCTATTTCAAATTTCTCTCCAAGAATTCACTTTTCACACATACTTTTTAATTCCTGACTTTGACCCCCTGCTATTTATTTCTCTTTTCTTGTCCTTTGACTGTTATATTTCACAAGATATATGCCAAGATGCTATCTAAATTATTTTGCATTGACCATTTTATTGCCACAACGATACTGTCTGATAGGTCATTTTACATTACCTGAGTTTTTCTGTTCCCAGCTGCACATTATGAACATAACACACATCTGTCTCCTAGTTCTGTAGCAAAATTCAAAACTGCATTGTCTTAAAAACCAGAAACGTAATGAAAATGACAGATAATTTGAGTGACTCAGAAAACCACAGAATGTACATGTAATTTTTTGGATATCTGGGCCTGGATTTCCATTTCTATGCATTATTTACTATATTGTACCTTGCAAGTTTACATACCCTAATCCTCCTGGACATATTCAGCACAGGGAGTGATCCCTCGTCTCCAGCTTTGAAGTAATTTACTACTTCTGCACACACAGCAATATTTTAGATAGAAATTATACGTAGTATTGGCAAAGTGTTATGCCATAGAAGGCTCTGATCTGTTCACCTTATGTCCTTAGAAAAAGTTCCCAAAGCTTTGAATAAATCAGTGGTATTTCATATGCCTTGTCATTATCCTTCAATTCATGGTTTCCTGAGACAGTCAAATTTGAAGAGCAATTGTGTGACAGTAGGGGGATGAGAAATGAGAACAAAATGTAAAAGATCTGGCAGCTATACCAGTCTGACAAACGCGGTTTAAAAACAGAACCTCCCAAAAGAACTTCCCAAACCAGAGGGTAGGTAGAACAATTCTTTTAGTCAAACAATGCACTCAGAAGAAATGCAGCAGATCCCAGAACATGCACTCCTGTTTTTTTTCTCGATAATGCAAATTAGTCCTAAGATCATTACAAAGACCTGTAGTCTTAAAACCTGGATAATATAAATTTACAGTATTTAATACATTCAAAATCCACAAGAGGGCAGAAGCATAGGTAAACTGATGAATGTAAAAAAGACACACACAGAGGCACCAGATAAAAACAAGCTCAAGACCCTGGTGTTCTGAAATATGTGAGAGTTTGGTTTTTGTTTTTTTTTTAATAGGAGAATTCGACCATTTACTAGGGGAAATTAGATTCATGTTTGCATTTAGATTCCTGATTGCATTTACTTAAACATATAACCTTGTCATATGGTGAAAACATGAATCCTATTAACCAGATTCAGACAATTCTTCATTTGTTCTGAAACTGGCCTGCTTTGGTTCCACAGATAATCAAAATGACCACAATTTAGTCATTCATATTTGTTCACTGATTTCAGCTGGAAATTCATTAATCGCTGCCAATGATATAATGACTTTTAAAAACACACAGAGGAAGCCTGCATCCTCAGCTTGTGGTGATATGATCAGTTTGTACAACAGCTAACCCAACTCAAATAGAGCTGCAACTGGAGAGTTTGGTTTCTCACATACAGTATCTCATGCTGTTTGCTGACAGGACAGGACAAAATTGTCCTAACTGACTTGGAAGCCTAAAACCAATCTTCAAAAGACATTGAAGTATTCGGGGCTACAGCCATAAATAGACTTACTCCCAGACATTCTATCATTCAGCAGAACCTACAGTCCCAAATTACATGACAAGATCCATCTGGTAAAACACATGGAAAGTATACCAAAACAAAATGCAAGAGGGAAGTTGGCTCGTGTAATCAGAATAAAGTCAGAATGATTAGGCACTTCGTTTCAAAGCAGGTAAGCACCTGCCTGATTAGGCATTCTCTACTCTAAATCCTGTTCTCTGTAGTGCCCAAGTAAGGACACAATTAGACACGAGAAAAACCTGCCCACTGAAGCCTCTCTACTAACATTATCATTATCTAGAGGATGAAAAATTTGTTTTCAGTTTCCAGTCTTGTCCATTAGAGTAAGGACTCCAATGTAGCTATTTCGGGAATCGAAGCCAGGGGGTCAATATAAATTAGATGCGTAACTCACACTTTGGAGAAGTCTATTCATACACAGGGATGCTTCTGTTGGTCTGTGGACATGGAAGCCATATCCTGTGTTTCATTAACAGGGTGTTCAATGAACCTCATCAATGAAAGGCCTTCTTACTACTGTCAGTTTTTCCTCACAGACGCGAGGCAGAGACAGACTATTCTCAGCCTACTACGCAGAGCAGGTTTTCATCCTTTCCAACATAAAGGTGGACCTGATTTGTCTTGTTTGGTCATTATGTAAAACTGAAGTCATATTTATAACATTCCTTTCCTACTGTGTATACATTTTGATCTGTGTATGTGCATGCATTCATACATATGTAAACTTTTTAACTTAAATATATTGCTTATGCCTATTGTAAACAGTGAACTCCATAACCATACACTTGCAAATGTGTTGACTACAGCAATTTATTTTTCTTACACCAGTATAAATCAACTTCCCAAAGCAAAATTAAGGAAGTATGAGATGAGAACAAGAAAACATTTTCAGTTTTCTCAGACTATATATTGCTAAAATCTACAGCAGCTGTGGATTCACCTAAGTTAAGTTTGAAATGGAATATAGACCGAAAGATTCATCTGTGATCTATTTTGCTTGGTTTCTAGAAAATGTTGTTCTTTCTGTCTGGGTCTTCTCAAAATATGTCATGACGGATACCGAGCGGAAAAAGAGATGGTAAAAACAGTCACTTTATCCAGCCGGATCTGCTTTTAGAAAAAGCAAAGGCAAATGCCACAGCCATTTTGAGCATACAGCAAATATGTAGCTCTAAATTCTTTTAGAGTAAGTGCCTTCATAAGTTGTTTTTATCTTTCTGAAAACACCTTTTGAAGCAAAACATTTAAGTATTTATCCTCTACTGATAGAGAGATGAACTATGGCTAAAATGAACAACATCATTGCGGTCATGACAGTACCCATATCCTGAGCAGACCTTGCTCAACTCTAATTTAGGAAACAGCACAATTAATCATAGGAAACTTGCAATTAAAGAATTGACTACTGACTGGGCTTTTATATTCACAAGGGAAGTTACCAGCAATTATGAAAAAAGTCTGCTAGGAAACATACATGTTAAGCTTTCTTAGGTTTAATAAATGTATTCACCTTACTAATAACTTGATACAATGATCAGCACTATGCTCAGGAGTAACAATTTACAGTCATGACTAAGGACTCCACAATCTGACTATTAATTTTCTGTTTCTGGTAAAATCTTGCCTTGTAACATTTAACTGGAAACTAGTTGTTTTACCGGCTAAGAGCTGTATTTCTGCTTACTGATGGCATTTTAATATTGACGAATGGGACATGGTTGAATGGGAAAATACTGTCTTCTACTGTTAGTCTTTTATAAAGAAATCAAATCATGAGCTAATCCTAAAAGATATACTAATACCTATAATAAAGTCCTTATACTAATATGACTCAGAAAATAGAACCCTGTTTACCGTACATAGCAAGCAATCACATGGCAGGTAGCTAGCAGACTGAAATTTAAGTAGGATGATTCTTTGTAATACTTGTCAATTAAAAAAAAAAATTAGACAACCTCAGCTGAAAGAGTAGATCACTGAAATATACAGAAGAAAGGTACCATTCTGGTACGAAGCAAATGCACTAATTTATACCAGGGAAAAACAACATTTTTTAATTCTCCTTCTGATGGGCCATTAATTCTCTAAGTTTAAAAAGAAACCATTAAACTTGCATACCAATCATAGTAGTTTTTCCATCTGACTGAGAACAGCTAACTCTTAACCAACAGGCAGTCCCTTTGCCATCTCTCCAGTGATTAGCTGAACGATGTTTAGTTTTGTGGTGGCACGGAAGGCCTGCTTTCTACAGACTGATTTTTAGAATCAGGAAAACAAAAACGAAGTCCAAATCATTAATTTCATAGCTTTTTTCCACTCCAATCCTCATTTGAATTCTGAGGCCGTATTCAGACCTTACTTATCTTACTGTAATTGCTAAGCTGATGAAAAGTATCAAAGCAAGGAGAAAAAATCACTGCTTCCAGCCATCCTTGCTGCACAGTAAAGGAGTAGGCAGAAGAATTTACAGAAGCTTTGGTTTGCAGGTCAGTATAGCTGGCCTCATTCATAGCTCTAACAGAGGGCTTGTCCATCTTATGGGCTTTTTCTATATTGAAGAGCTAAGCCTAGCCCTGTCATCCCACACAAATATTTTGGACCTGGGTGAGGAGGTAGTTTACAAAGGGATAACCTCACCTGCTTGGCTTACTGACAACCACCCGCAAGGCAGAAGAAACTTTCCATTGCACTCATTTGAGAAAGACTCTTAGGCCAGGTCACTAAAGCCAACTGCAGGATTTTCTCTCAGACACACCGAGTGAGTTTAGAAAACAAAAGTATATGAAGAGATTTAACAGAAGGTCTTCTTACATAACTCAAGGCTGCTCCAATCGCAAGAAAGGATATGAAAGCTCAGGTCTTGGCACCCTTTGCGCAGAATAACTAGGTAATTCAACAACCTTTTCTTTCTGTAAAAGCAAAACAGTAGAAAATGTCCTCTACATAAGCTGTCAGTATCATCTGACAAGATTTAGTTATCATAAACTAAACTCTGTGCTTAAAACCAGAAGGAAAGGCAGCAAGTAGCCCTGGTTAGAAACAGCAAGCTCCAATAAAAAAACCACAAAACCCATGCATCTTGGTTTTTCTTAAAGATTAGTATACTTTTCATTTAATTCATCCTCCTCTTGCATTTTCTAGATTGAATTTGATTAAATAGATATTTTCAACCTTAGTTTTATGATTCAAAGTTTTTAATAATTCGGGTCTAAGTGATAGAGATAAGAAAACAAAGCAAAAGTGAAATCTGTAATCACAATTTTTTTCTTCCGTGCCTGAAGGGAAGAAAAAATTTCATCTCAGCAGATTCAACCCCCAGTCTACCTACTATGAAACTGAACAAATTGCATACAGATGTAGAAGATAATGTAGAGAAGAATCGTTCTGAGTTTTATTACAGTATAAATGACCTATGTTAAAAAAGTCAGCTTATACCAGAGAAATGGAGTTCCATGTTTTAAAATATTTTGAAAAAAGATGACATTTTGTGAAATAACTTTGGTGCTTCTTGACTTGAGAAATAGATTTATGATTGTCCCGGTTTCGGCTGGAATAGGGTTAAATTTCTTCCTAGTGCTGTGTTTTGGATTTAGTATGAGAAGAATGTTGATAACACACTGATGTTTTCAGTTGTTGCTAAGTGCCCTCCTAGTCCAAGGACAGCTCCTATGCCTACTGACTGAGCTAGGTACACGAGATGGAAGGAAACATAATCAGGACAGGCAGCCCAGCTGGCCAATGGGGTATTCCATACCATGTGACGTCATGCTCAGTATATGAAGGGTAGGCGTGATCCAGGAAGTACCGATCGCTACTTGGTTATCGGTCAGCGCGGGTGGTGAGCAATTGCATTGTGCATCACTCATTTTGTATTTATTATTATTATTTTCCCTTTTCTGTTCTATTAAACTGTCTTTATCTCAACCCATGAGTTTTTCTCACTCTTACCCTTCCGATTCTCGCCCCGTCCCACTGGGGGGGTGGGGCGAGTGAGTGAGCGGCTGCATGGTATTTGGCTGCCTGCCAGATTAAACCACGACAATGATCTACCTTGAATTTGGCAGATAAAGTTTGGTAAAGAATATTTTTAAGTCTGAGGCATGAGACAGAAAATGACCACAATATTAGTACCCAAGAGTTAACCTGGATAATGCTGCAGTGGAGGTGTCTAATCCAGCAGCAACGTTACCTGTTGTAGCACTTTCTCCCAGTTTTGTTTGAAGAGCTGTTAAACTGGAAATGAACTTGTGGATTTAAGGGCTTATAGTCTTTTCCTTGTAGAAGGATAACAAAAAAAAAAAAAAACAATCAAACCCCACAAACCCAAAACAACTTTTATTAGTGGTTCCTTTTTGCTGAATGTCCTTCTCAAAGAAAAACGGAAATGAAAACAACCCCTCTTCAATTATTGTTCAGCAAACAACATGGTTGCTTTGCCATGCAACAAATAGAATGACAAAATTGTGAACCAGTTATTCACAGTTTACTACTTGCTAGATCTACCTGATGCTAGCTGCTGTACAAACACACTGAGAGACACTTTCATTACTTCAGGGATTATATAGCTAAAGGGTATGAACACATGATCCATGATATTTGAAGTATAGCTGTTTAAGTAAACTGTATTGCTCAAGAGCTGAAACACCATAGCTAACCATGCATTTGCTTGTGATGCAAGATGTGTGTGTCTCATGGGAAATTAATCTTACATAGAACAGACATGATGTATTAATAAAAGGCTACAGTTTTGTCTGATTGTTGTTCTAATTTTTTTTTTTAAACAAAAGAAATAAACTTTTGTTTATTTAAACTGGGACGTTTTCTGGTTATTTGTAGCCACATTAAATTCACAGTCCTCAAATACTGGTTTCCCCATCAGGTCCTACTACCCTGCCCAGTAATAACCCAGTAATTATCAAATAATGCTCCTATTATTACTACTACCTTCAGTACAGTAACTAAGCAAAGGCATGTGCAAGTGGCTATATAAGCAGAAGGGAGATATTTTGTCTTTCAGAGCTCAGAGGCTAATCAGGAAGAAAGCAGTGATGACAGAGAAAGAGGAAAACAGAGAGAGAGAGCAGTTTGTCCAACTGGCAGACAGTCAACAAGCAGATCCTGGAATATAACACCCGCATGCATCAGAGTTCCTCAGACACCTTCTACCTGGGCCTCATGCTTGTTCCAGAAAGTGAAAAGGTCTCGGAAGCCATGGGTCTATTAAAATGTCTTCTCAGCTAAGTGTAATTTGTTTTATTTTTAAAGATACAGATTTCTATGCTCTTTTCACTTGCACTCAAATGACTCTATTGACTCAAAGAGCAACTGTTTCCCATCTATGCTCGTATTTTTACAGAACAGAGTTTCTGCTTACCAGGGCATCCTGTCAAGAAAATCCTTAAGAATGTGATCAAATTCCAAAATTTACTTAAATTCCACTGATTTCCAGGAGGACACACAGAATTGGGCTTCAAAGCTCTACAAAACTTTGCTCTCACCTTTTCAGGCTAGACTGTCTTTTATATATCTGACCTATATAACAGTTTATGCATATGTCTGTGAGATGACACTGTTTTAAAAATCCAGGTGGCAACTCTTACTACTTTTCTCTTCATTAAATTGAAGAATAATGCCTAACTCCAGGTTTTCTTTAGGTTAGTTGTCGGCAGGACCTCATGGTCCTTCAGACCAACACCAGGAGGTTTCATTTTCCTCCTTCAGAAACATCCCATCCGAGATTTCAGTTGTATATAGTAGAAAGGTGGTAGGCACCTGAATTATTTACTTGAATTAAAGAGTTTCCAGTTTGTATCTACAATGCACCTCATGTACATTTCTAAGATATACTGCTTAAGTAACTTCTCAAAATCCTATTCCTCTCAGGTCACACAAAGACTGAGAGCAGTGAGAACACTCTCAGGACTCAGCTGAGTTATAACCAATCACTGCATAGTCAGTGCAGAATGACTGCGTTAAGCAAAATTCCAATAAAAGTGGGGAAAGTCCCACTTTAAAACGAACATACTTCTCAATAACACACTTCTTGCCCACTCCTGCAGCACGCTCAAATCAAAGGGATTTTGTTTTTGTTTAAGCTACAAAGCACTTATCCCCACTTTCAAAGCAGGCATCAAAACATATTACCGCATATATTTCTATCAATAAGTGAAACACTAAGTAGCTTTGGTTTTGTTCCTCCATCTTACTATCTAGATTTTTCTGATGTGCTCAGACCCAGTACACGTGCAGTGATGGAGATCCAAGAATATCTTCTTGCCTACCTCAGCTGGAGTCCACAGAGACAAATGGACCATCAAGTCTCTCCTCCACTTGTGACATGGGTGGTTGTTTCCCACTGGTTTCTTTCGTCACTGGAAGGTGATGACAGTTTATATGTCATGCACAGCCTCTGATCACATTCCTGTTGTAACACGAGACGTAGCTGAGGTTAGCAAACTCAAAAGAGGCATGCCACTTGAACATAACAAATAGGGCTCGGTGAAAGTGACACAGCATAGCAGCAAATGCTTTGCAAACGCTGAGTTTGCCAGTATACTGTCTGCCCTTGTTCACGGGATATTACAGATTCAGCACCAGCTTACAAGGGAACAGGGATGGGAGATAAAATAGACTAAAAAAAATAGACAATAACTATTAAATAAAATTAAGACTGGCAGTCCCAGGTTGAAACATTCAACAAATAATTTTCCAGGTGAAGGAAAATGTTAATCAGTGACAACTTTTCAGCTGTTACTGCGCATCCTTAAATTACTCCATCTTCTTGATGTGCCACAGTATATGCAAGAGACAAAAATAAGCTGTCAGAATTCAAACGTGTTCAAGAATACAGCTTTACAGCTGTAACTGCTATCATATTCTGAGCTAACACTAGCATAAAAAACCAAATAGGCAGATTTCAAATCTCACTGTGAAGGGAACCCCTATGCTTTCGTGCAACGAGTATGTAACTGAACTTAAAATGTTTTATTATAACCTGATCATACACTGACAACAGCACACTGAGCTCCTCCACCTCTAAAAATGATGCTTTAGAGGGACTATTATGCTATGTCTTTTAAACTGAAGAAGTAAAATAAACTATGGTCAGAGGTCTTTGAAGGATAACGGTACTGGGACATATTGACACAAATGCAGAGCATTAGAGGTTGCAATTTTAAGACCAGAAACATATTCTTATAACAACATCACAAATTAACTCACAGAACATACAAATTGCTTTGACTACACTATGTCTGTACATTCAAATATAACGACATAAAATGCCCAGCACACATGTTAACTTACACTATTTCCTCCTTTGTCTGATTTCTAATTAGAACTTGCTAGTGTAAATTAAATGATGCATCAAATCCTTCACAATCATGTAAGACAAAACAGAATTATAAATATCCCTTGCACTTGTTATCATATCAATGATTCGTATCAGCTTTTGGCGGTACATCTGATCAGGATGGAAAGCAAAAGGAACAAGAGAGTTTGCCGCTGTTCCTAACATCAGAGATGACGTTCCCTCCAAGAGGGGTTAACTGTAATGGAAAAATAAAAAGAACAAATTGAATGTTATGATCTGCAGAAAATTATACAATGTAGGGGGAAGAAAAAAAAATCACAGCCTTCTAAAATTTAGTGACTACACTTTATTTCAGGAATATCTCTAGCTTTTCATGTTATTCTGCGTGGCACAACTTACCATGGAAAAGTCAGTATTTTAACTAATGATGAATTTTGTCAGTTTGTCATAGTAGAGAGTAAAGCAAAACAAACATACAAACGCACACACTAAAAAATTAACAATTACCTTTAAATCAAGAGGTTTCAATTTCTCATTTCTCCAAATCAGGTGAAGAGAATGCTCTCTATCTTTTCCAAAGGCAATACCAAGTGGGAGACTATCAATGGAAATTTTTACTCAAAGGACAAGGGTTTGTGGGTTTGGTTTTTTCCTTTGCTTTTGTGTTTGTTGGGTTGTTGTTTTTTTTTTTTTAAGAAAGCTATGACCAAATAAAATATATTGCATAATGGTAAGTCTGCATTGCATATAAACTCAATTATACAGTTCACTACCATGAATACAGTAATCTGAATTACATTACCTCCGACTGCGAGAAATTCAAGCACCTCATGGAAAGAACAGGGCAGTTCTTGCCGTGGAAACACCTGCAGCTGCTGAGCCAGATGCGGGCTCTGTAGGAGCTCAGGCAGATCTACAGCCGTTTGAGCCCACAGGGAAAGTTCCTGGAGGACACCACCAAAGAGTCATCACCTGGAGCCAGGCTTCAACCTCCTGCACCTACTTCTTGTGTTTCCCATGAAGGCCTTCACTCGCACACTGATCCTGTCTATCCCTTGTTCTATTGAAGCCATTAACAAGATCAAAGCTTCAGTTAGTTAACTGCTGCTATTGATTACATACAGCATGATTAATCTTAATATGTATATTGCAATTTAGCCAGCAATAATTAAAACCAAGAAAAGTACATTCTCCTCTTCATGTACCGACTTAGCTATTTTTCTCAAATACAGTTATTAATCCTAAACATGTAACACAACTTTACAGCAAAGATCTCTGGCAAAAACCCTATACAAAATATGTAAATATATTAAATTATCCTTTTTTCCCCCCCAAAAAAGGATTTTCTTCTTTGTGTTTTAATAGCATTGTCCCTCAAAAACTACTTAGAAAATCTTCACTTTTGAACTTTTTGTTTGTTTGGTTTGGTTTTTTTGTTCTGCTGTTCTCTGTGCCTTAGTTTGCATTGACCAAATGGAAGAAGGAAAAATATAAAGGAAGAAAAAGATAAAAAATTGTAATCTCAATTTTTCTCTGACTAAAGTCTTGATTTTATTGATGTCAACAAGGCAATCAAACCAACAAACAAGCCACCTTTGCAATGTTGTCTCACCCCAGACATGTCAAAAAAAGTCACCAACCTAATTCTCCTTGCAGATAATTAAGTTGAAACACATCTCAGTATATGGTACTGATTGATTTTGATACCTGAACACTTAAATTATATTAATTTTTATAATAACCTTAGCAATAAGTTAAATTTCTCTGGACCTAGAAATATACTAGTCTGATAAACTCTCTAACAAAAGCTCTCCAAATAAGGAGAGGAAGTATTCTTTACTCAACTTTATAATGCCTGTTTCTACTATATTTTTCTTACACACATACAATATATTTGATTTATACTAACAAATTATTTGTATGGAACTGGCAAAGACTCCAAGTTTCACGTACCTCTCGGGAAACAAAAAGGGCATGAAGAAGACTTAGTATGCTTTTTCACATAGGTGGTTGTCACAAACAAGTGAAATATTCATAATTACACTTCTTCAAAATCTGCAGGAATCCTAAACAAGTTAGAAACAATTAAGTATATGCATTTCAACACGCAAACTGAATGCAATAAAATATTCAAGTGTTACTGAATAATTATAATTCATGAAACATCAACCATGCAGTTTGCCTTCAAAACTAATACTGAAAAAAACTACTAAAATTATAGGAAAATAAGTTCTATATTTAATTAAAATTAAAAAGAGCATAAAAATTATTACATACACCATAGAGGTTACAACATAGCACAAAATTACGTAACACATACATGTAGTGATACACTTTTCTGTCACACACCAGTGTAACACCTAAGTCACTTGTTCCATGCTGAACCGATACATTACAGAACAACATTATATGAAATGGGGTTCTCCATATGCAGGTCTTCTCCAGGATAGTCTTCATATGAATTTACATCAGTGTAACTGCTGTGGCCTATTTTATACATTTACATTGTGGTCCAGACCATATGTCTGTTGCTTTACTATGCTTTATTCTTTTTTCAATTCAGATCAGCCTAGGGGACACTGGATTCCAATTTCAAATCTGCAGATAGAGCTAAAGTTACCCCCTTGCCTGAAGAAACCTTGCAGGTGGCTCATTCAAGCCTAACTACGTAACTTGAGCCAAGGACCTTTGAAATAAATGGGAAGACATCACTTTGAAGTTTTCTATAACGCTGAAAACAGTGACAGTTCCTGCTTCTCCCTAATCAACTTTGTTAGAATTGCCAGCAGTAAGTGACCTGGTTTCGTTAAGAACAGGAACCTGTAAACTCGATTGTACAACTTCCTTGTAAATGGGAAGGACACCTGAAAACTTCTTAGTTCGTTGTCATGGAGCTTCCAAAAGAAAAGAAAGGAGGTTGAAGACAGTCTCATAACAAAACAGGAGGCTTCCTAGAAAAAACTAAGACCCTCTGATATAGACCCTGTAATTATAACTACCCCTATTAGTGGCATGCCTTCTTCAGCTTCTGAGAAAAAACCACAAAGTGCCTTCTGCTTATTTTCTGGAGAAAAGTAATGGCTTTGGAAGAAATTACTATTGGGATTCAGTCTCAAAACTGAACATGTAATGTACAGTTGTCCATGCAGAAGAATGAGATCCAAACTATTAATAGAGAAGGAAAGAAACGTTAATCACTAAATATATCAACATCTTCTATTGCTAGCTATTTCCATCGCTAGCAATACTACTATGGCGATTTTTTTTTTGCTTTTCTGAGTAGAAAATCTACCATGTGATAAACAGATTTGAGTAGAGAGTCTACTGTGAGATAAAGAATTATGCTGTTCATTTCAGCATAATTGTCCCCGTTGCAGTTCAGAAAGAAGCTGAATTCTTTTCCCATGAAAACTAGAAGCAAGATGTCCCAATGCAAATTCATTTTACAAAACACTGACAGGTCCAAAATGAATATGGACAGTTTACTAATGATAGAGCCTTAATATTAACTGCTGATAACTCAGGAATTTCACATGCAATCACCCTCTGAAGTTACAATTTTACTGTCCTTTAGATAAAAATTTCTTGGTCATCTAGCTGTGGTACAAGAGGGCCTGTCGGAACTTTTTTCAAGAGTTTTACTGCGGTAAACAACTCAATCTGATAACATGAAGAATTTGATTGTTAGTAGCAAAGCAGTATTTTTCCCAGTGCTCATTAACAGAATTAAGAACACAAAGGTAGTTGAGTGGGATAAAGAAATCCAGGGCATCTGATTCAGCAGGAGGAAACACTCTGGGACCCAGCTGTTCACCAGAAAATCAAATACATGTTAACTAGGCAACTGTAGCTGCTCAAGCCACTCTGTTAAGATGTCTTTCCACTTGCTTTGCCAGTCACAATGATGAGTATGAATATAGTACTTAAAATAAATTGCCCAAAGTTTTCACTTCAGGCTTGTTTAATGTAACCAGAAGAAATACATCCTCCTCAATGCTCATACAGAACTACTTAATGTGACAGATTTCCACAGTTTCTGTACCCATGCATTTTGGCATCTCAAGAACCAATTCAAGTTAATGAGTTTCATCTAGTAATGAGAAAGCTGTAAATAAAATGAGACAAAATCATGTTACAACAAAATGCAGAATTAAGATCTGAATAAAATACGCCTGGATGCAATCAGCAGTCAATTAGAAAGACAAATTCTGTGTGGTTTCAGATTAAAGAATTTTAATGGAGTCTTGAAGCTTAGATACAGAAATATAGTGCAGACAGCCAAGGATGCAGTTCTAAATGTCCAGGATTTCCAGGTAACGCTACCAATATCTAAGTTTCTAAGGCTGTAATTGAGAAGGTGAAGTTTGCTTAAAGCTTTTTTTTTCTTTTCTTTTTTTTTTTTTTTTTTTAAAATGAGGATAAAATTTTCCCAAAGCTCTTTGATCTTCAACTTTTTATTTTCAAGATATGTTTTACTTCCGGTGAATGTCTTTCTTTGGTTTTTATCCTATTAGTATATTAAAAAAAAATGGGAAAAATAACAAGTGAACACAATACAGTTGTTTCTCCTGACTATGCTTACTAGTCAGGTGAGAAGTCTGGAGTCTGTACATGTACAAATGGAGCACTTTGGAATGTGAGATCCATTCTTCTCACACACGCTGTAATTAGCTGTCAGTTTCACCATGGACATTTTCCATGTGCACTTTGAGGTAGTCATTTCTTGTAAACTTCTTGTGGCAAAGCTGGCATTCTGCCATCGGTCGGTTGGGGTTGTGAGTCAGCTTGTGTCGGATCAGCATTTTCTTCAGGCTGAAGGACAGATCACAAACCTAAGGCAGTGAAGACAAGACAAAGACAAAAGACGTCTTAAAAACTTCAAGCACGTATAATGCTCCTTATGTTACATCACTGAGGCCACAGACACACATACCTGCAATACTTAATAAATGAGCTGGTCTTTGGAAGAATAACTCCTTCAGAGAGCACCTTAAAGATTATTACTCTGTCTGGTATCTTTCAATGTCGTACGTTAACAGTGGTACCACAGGCACATGGGGCTGGGGCGGGGAGGAAAAAGGGAAAAAAGACCCAATCTTCAAAATATGAAAACACTGCGATGTCCCAGTAACATTGTGGGTTTTTTTAAAACCTATTATTCTACCTGGGATGCAGCAAAAATTATGACAAAACATCACAAGCCTCTGTCAATTCACTCTCAAATGAAATATTTCCGTCCTGACCTCCAGAATGACATCTGCAAGTTCCTAAAAAATCAGTTCAAATTGATCAGTTAAAAGGAGGGAGGCGTGAGGAAAAAAAGTGTATCTGAAGACTGCAAGAAAGGTTAATAATTATTATAGAGGAAACCTCATTGTTCCAGTCTTCCTCTGCCTGGCCAAGAAAACAGAAGACATCTGGCAAATGAAGGTGCAATCCTTTGCTATATTATCTGGTGTGCTGCTTCCCTTCCTCCACTGTACTCCAAGCAGTCCAGTTCGTTCTGCCATTTGAATAAATAGATAGAGGGATGAAGGACTCTGTCATGCTAAAACCATCACTTCTTATAAAAATCCCTGTACTGAAGTAAAAATGAAAGGTTAAGAACAAGTTCAGCCAAGAGAAGTTAGAATGAAAAGTTAAGAATCTGTAGGCAAGATATAAAGTCAATTGAAATCATGCAGTTATATTGTCACATTCACCTTCCATCCAGGTACATACTGTATGCATGAATTCCACAGGAAAAAAAAAAAAAAAATAGAAAGCATGTTCCTGATTTGACAAATGAAATAGGCAAGAATCATATAATTAAATAAGAATTAACATCCATAGGCTTGCAGCCTTAGAATCCCAGGGTTATTCCAGACAAAAATGCCTCCCATACAGAGGAAACTCAAGGAACCCAGCACATTCCCTCTTTAGGAAAATGAAGTTTTAAATTCATATTGGTATCAAACTAGTAATGAAAATGCTGAATGATTACTGGCTCCTTTCAAAACCAAGACAGACAAATAGAGCTGACTATCCAAGAAGATAATCTTGACCTGCAGTATACGTATTTTATGCCACTTAAGGCAAAACCATACAATGACCACAAAAAGGGCAACTGCCAGAGGCAAAAATAATTTTTCCCCAGACAAGAACACAGTATGTGCTGTTGCAATGGAACATTTTTGAATTTATGACATGACGTAATACCGAGGACTTTTATACAGCAACTGTAATTCTCCAACTTTTTTCCCTAAATGTATAATTACCTCTTTCAGACCCAAGCAACAGTCACCCTTTTGTTATGCGACAGTGAACGTCACTTACAGCATCCACTGGTCAGGTCTTAATATTGCTTTTGCCAAGTAACATTTTCTACTCCTTTTCCACAGAACACACAAAGTGAGCTCCTAACATTTATCTAATCATAACCATCATGCTTGCTCACAAGTCTCAACATGTTAAAAGTATCATATACTTGTAAACACAACATGTTTCTTGGAAGCCAGGAAGCCTATCAAGGATATACACACATACAAGATATATGTGCATCCTGTGTATCTTACACATGCTTCTTCATTTTTAAAGCAAACAGCTTATAACAGTCTTAAAGTACATTTTTTTCATTTATAATGCTCATGTAACAACCAGTATAACGTGTACTGCTGTTCCTACAAGGCTCTAGCATATTCCACTACCTAACTTCTTCAAAAAGAGCATGGAATGCACAGGATCATTACTTAAAGATATGATACATCTTGTGCTGTACTTATGCATAAAAGTTCTTGGGTTTTTTTAAGAGTTTGCTTCGTATTTCAATTTTATAAGCAAGACTGGCATTTTATAGATTTACAATCATGCTTGCTAATGTGCACTTGAACCCCAATCAATCTCTTCAAAATGATCAAAGTTTTGATCGAGTAGGGAGGATGGAAAAGACTGACATTTGAAAGTAAGTGTAGGGTCAACTAAAGGCAGAGTGGAGGGAAATACTGTACTGGAAAGAAACCAGGACAGGCAGCACCTGACCTTGCTGCCCCCAAAGAATAATCTGTTGTCTTTGAGGCAACTGAAGTTCAATTGGCCTTCCAGTAAAAAACGGGCTGGTCTTCAGAGGACAGAAATCTAATATACTAGGAAAAAAATACGGTTTGTATTTCCATATTTCAGTTATTTTCACTCTCCTATGTGATATATACTGGATTTTTCACCTTAAAATGGGAATATCGAATTTCCAGTACTAGCAGTGGGATGTCAGAGCTTTGAGTCATTAACAGTAAGTTCTGAAAATCTTTTGTTGACTGATAAGACACAGAAATAGCCACATAAACAAACTGTAGCACCTTCATCAAACCAGGTACAAGGATTACTTTTACATGTAGCACAATCCTGTACTGTAATGTCTGTTCCATATGCCTGAGAGAGAGGAGAGTGAGAGAGGAAGAGAAGACATGGCTTTTATCTCTGATACTGGAAGAAAATTCTATTTAAAGCAAAAATGCAGTCTAAAAAAATTGTTAAGTAATAGTTTATTATTGGGTGGGGAGAGGTGTGTTGTCAAGTGAAGCCTATTCTTGAGCCCATAAAATACACATTTTTTTTTCAATAGCTAAAAGTTTACTTTCTTCAGTTCTTTGGCACTGAAGGCAATTCCTGTTTGTAAATGCTAATGGTACTAAGAAACAAAGAAAATTCTGACAGCAAATGTTAATATGTTATTTAGAAGAAAGAGCTGAATAGTTTCTATGACTGCTTCTAGTGCCAGGTAGGAAACAAGACCAAAACCCTCAATCCTCTTAAGATTTTTGTCTTTCAGTGTGGCTTCATGTATGATTACATTTATGAATATGCTAATCATTGAAAAAATAGGCTGTTTTTCACCTTTAAAGGATTCTTAGTAGGTCTGGGCATTGGACTTACGGACTTTTCCGATTACTTCAATGAGTAAGGGCATGCCAATAGTATGCCTTCACCCCTTAAAACATGCAAAGGAAATGAGGAAAAAAAAAAAATCCAGAAAATAGTAGCAAAAACAATTATGAGCATGGGAAGTCATCATGCAAAGTGTTGGAAAGAGAAACAACTTCAGAGAAGTTGACTAAGAAGGAACATGGCATGTGTACAGAAAGCAATGAATGGAATAGCTATTAACCCTTTCTGTTAATGAAAGAGCTAAAAGATAGTTATTGAAATTCCAGTGCAGTAACCTGACACACTCTCCCTTCCCTAAAATCTCTTTCCACAGTTAAGAATTTGTGGAAGTTGTTGCCATAAATTTCCACTCAAGTCATTATAAGAAAAATAATGAGAAGATCTACAGCTATCTTTGGCAGGATAGAAAATTGTAGGTGAAAATATTTGAGTGTAAAAAGCAATCTTTAGTATTGGGGAGCCAACAATAAATATCTCCCATAGGTACATTTTTCTGTAACTGTCCACTAGCGGTTTTCCTGTAACTTCTGCTGAAACATCTGGTAACGTGCAATGTGCGAGACAGCTCTGGAGGAACGGTCTGCTCTGGGTGACATTTAGTATATCCCCAGCATCTGCAGAAGTGGAGTCTAGATGAAATAAGGAGTAACTATCAAAAACAAAACTTTCAACACTCTTTAAGTGTGCATTAAGCATCAGACCATGGTAGGCACCTGGGCAACTGAAGAGTGTATGAATGAATAGTAAAGACAACTGCTGTTTATGTCCAAACCCCGAAAAGTCAGCAATCTCTGTAATGTACAGCTGGCAAAAGACTAGTCCCGAAAAATAATTTTGGTGAAACATGGCAATACTATAAAGTATAAAAAAAATCTCCAGTAAATGAAGGTACATAAAAATTCTCAGAAAAGGACTAGGACTAGACACAGATTACAGCTATTTCTAGAAATACTATGATTTGGGAAAATACAGTTCTATCTAATTAATCAGAAAACTGAAGGAATAGTTGATGCAGGAAAGTGTGTTTTCATACAGCTCCTATTTTCAATTAAAGAAAGAAAAAAGAATAAAATATAACCACCACCCCAAATTGGTCTGAAAAAGCACACTACGAATCCAAGACCAGCGAACCTTGGACCCACAATGTGGGAAAAATTGCATTTACACTATAAGCTAGCCAACAGCCGATAAACAGTATAGCAATCTGAAAGCTGAAAAAGTTATTGACAATGATTTGGAATTAGAAAAATCCTGAAGGTACTATCTAGAGCCAGGCTGAGATTATCCCAAAAGAATACAGCGAATCTCCTGACTTGTAGACATCAGCAAAATATTGTAGCTGAAATTTTTCATTAAATTAATACACTTTATTCTCAATGAAATGTCAGTAGATTATTTATTAATAATAAAATAAAGCCAGCTCAATTAACAGACCCTTGCGACTTTCATGCCAAGTGGTTATTCTAATTTTGCATCTAATTTTAGAAATTTGTGAACAAATTTACAACTGTTCAGACTGAGCCATCTAGGATATAACTGAAAGCTGGTGGTTCCCTTGTGACTAGTTCAGTAAGAGCTAGTATCACAAAACAAAGCATCCACACTAATTCTATACCCTATTCCGATGCCCTTCTCTAAATCCTCAGGCAACAACTTAAATTCTGGCATTTGATAGTTCTAAGAGACATTCTTTTCCAACAGTTTCTGCACATTCAGCTTCCCCACCTACCTTCCAAAAGCTGTGAGATATGTTGTATACATACATGGGGTATGCTGAATAAAAGGTACCTGACAGTGATCTATGAACTGTAATACGATATGCTGCATTTCAGCGCTGCAAGCATACAGAGCATCCATGATTGCTTCATTGAGCAACAACAAAAAAAAAACAACTATGAGCAGATGTTGAAAATATCAAACCAGATTTCACTAAACAGACATTGGAAATTCTGAATTCATATTTGTGTCATTCAACAACATCAGAAGCATTCGGATTCCATGTAATGAATTAAATGCCTTTTCCTGTATAAGCTAATCTCCAACTATTAAACTGTCATACAATTTATAGGGGAATCCAACCAGCATGAATTTGTAACTTGCAACATCCAAATTGCATTAATAGTGGTGAAAATAACTCTTAAGGGATCCAAAACCGTAAAATAAAAAGGTGTGCAACACTCTTGGCAACTGAAGAGGGTACATAAAGTTCCCTGAATGGTCCTTCATTAGTTAGGCAATCAAAGACCATATGAAGCATAACTTTATGTCACAGCCAATAGGTGCAAGGCCATAGTCTCACTGCAATTAAGTCCTGCTGCTGCACTGAAGTCAGGAAGACAAAGGGATAGATCAACTCACATCACACTGAAACGGCTTCTCTCCGGTGTGGGTTCTCATGTGCTCATCTAGGCCTCGCTTTTGACTGAAAGCCTTGTTACACTCTGAACATTGGTACGGCTTTTCCTGTATGAAATGACAACAGTGAGTGAAAGTGAGTGAAAGTGAGTCAACACAGAGCCCAAGTCATTAAAGGAGTGGAATTCCATGCTGGATGGTGCAAGTTTTATACTCTCTCTAAGGGATTACAGTCAGTGAAAACAACAGAAAATGACTTTCAAATGATTAAGTGAAAGCTGGGAAAGCTGTGGCCTGACAGTTTCCACTTCAACACCCACTTATGAATTAATTACCTGTTCCAGTCTTTCAAACCCAGCCATTTTGGGAGTCTGTTTTTTGTAATGTGAAAGGTACAGAAACATAAAATTCCAATGTACTTTCCTTTATCCTCCACAAAAGCTTAAAACATAAAGACAAGTAAGATGTCTATAAAAACCTCAGGTCCGTTAGCACGTTTCCGAGCAAGGGAAGAGGTGAGGGGCAGAATGGGGTACAAGGAAAGCTTGTGGTAGAGAAAAAACTTATTCTGAAAAGTGGCGACAGAAGGTTAATCACGTATTCATTGCAGAATCTCAAAAGAAGTGCAGATGGCAACCAAGCCATCTGTATTTTTATTAGAACTATTGGTTAGCAGCTACTGTAACACATGATGTTATAAAAGTTGCAAGCTCACTGACGTCAAATAAATAATTAGAGATATGTATGGAAAACCACTTATATAAAGATTTTCTTCTTTGAAGTTCTTCCTTAATATAGAAACTTTTAAATAAGGTGTAATTCCTCCTTTATTCCACTAAAGTTACAAAAGAACTGTATGGTAAACAACATTTAAATAAATTAATTAAATGTAAAAGTTAGTATTATGGCACTGCACATTGCCTCACTAAAATTTTGATGCTCTAGAGGCAGCTTTATTTTGAATCAAACAATTACACTTATTTCACTGTCATCCTACTTTTTTCTGGGGTCCCTAATTCTGTATTGCTTAAGTTCTAAAGTTCTAAAAGTATTTTAGGCAACAAAGTAAACATTTTTTACAAATTAAATTGAAAACAAAGACTGAAAATCAATAGGCAATAAAAATGTTAAGTCCATGAATGAACAAATAATAGGCAGTAATCTTAACGGTCTTTTGGGAAATAATGTGGGATCCAAGGATAAGTGAGAAGGAAGAACACAGGTTAGGTGTTGAAGCTACAAAGTGAAGAAATTCTCTGGCTATTGACTTCCTATTCTGAGTATGTAGGGGACAATCAGGTCTCCGTATATTGCTGAATCCTGCCAGATACTCAACATAAACCGTACAAGTAATACAATGGACTATAAATCAGTGTTGTTTGGGGTAAGTCCCAAGCTCTCTCTTCAGGGCAGCTCTTCACAGGTACAGATCTCGGTGCAGGTGAAGATTGGGTTCTTATTTTGCTCTAGTTGCAATGGACTACCCTCTCATAAGATTTCCTAGAAAAGGCACCGTTATAGATAGAAACATTTCAACTTTTAGTGGCAGGAATCCTCTAGCTCACCAAAACCATAAGCTGTGTACATAGGGAAAAGCATTTCTTCAGCAATTTCAATTTCAGATATGAGTAAATCGTGAGATAAATAAAGTACATTTCAGTATGATGCAAGACAAATCTTTCTACTGACACAGGCTGAGTACACGGTGCCCAGCTGCATATAATCAAACTGGCCTAAAGGGAAGCCACTAATGAGCTTTTCTGTGCAAGATTCTCCTTACACATGTTTATCATCTTTGTGTTTTTTCATCATTATCTTAATTTTGTAATTTCCATGATTCTTCAGTATAGAGTAAAACATAACAAATAACCTAAAAAAGACCTGAGCTGATCTTAAAAAAAAACCCACCATCATCTAGACCAAAAACTTCATGTCACAGGGAATTTTGCTAGACTGACTAAAGACTTCATGGAGCAGGTCTGTAATTTTTAAGGAAATGTATGAATAAGCCATATGAAAAGCAGGTTTCTGCAACACTCCCTTAATTGGTTTTGCATTGTGGTTAACATAAACCACATTTTCTGTGAGTTCTCTGAAAACAGCCTTTCTCTATGTAGGTTGTTCCACAAAAAGTGCAAAGTAAAGTATATAAACACCTTTGAAAACATTCATTATTGCAAACAGTACCAGGGGTACTTGCTCCATTTTTATCATCTTGTTCTTCAGGTATCTGAAGAGTTAACTTGATTATGATTATCTTATTCATTTCAGAGTTAAATGGACTTCAGGATTCCATTTCGGGGAAGAGCCGTTATGAACTCTGGGAAGCTGAAGTCACAAACCTGGGCTGTAATATCTTCCCCAAGGTTATGTTTGGCTATTTGTATTACTCTCTATGGCAAAAAAGGGCATATCTAACCATCCCCTTGGCATTTGTATTCAAATTCACATATGTAGTGCATGAAACACATCCAACGCTGTCTTTGATCTAATTTTAGATTCCTTACATCTGTATATTCCAGTGACTTCAGCAGACACAATTCTGATTCACACCAGCCCCTCTCTCCTCTCTCCACTAAGCTAAGCTGCCCTTCATTCACTTTTGTGTCCATTTCAGTAAAATCCGTAGTGTTGTCCAGAGCAAAACTTGGCCCTAAGTTTATCTCCAGAGAAAGACTTTTTTTTCCGGTTTCGAAGAAGACATTATTCTCAGAGACTAATTTCTTCAAAACAAAACATTCTGTGCTTTTCCCTTTCTCTGTCCCCCTTCTTCCCCTCATATCAAATTTCCATTGCACAATACTTGGAGAAGGCAACATTTGTAACATGGAAAAGATGATGTTGGCTTGGCATAACCACCACTGCTCTAAACGTGAACAGAAAAAAAACAGATAAAAACCACAGCAATAAGTCTGAAAGAAAGTTAATGACACCACAAAAGCACAATAGGGACTGACAATGAGATTAGAAGAAAGTTGGACAAATTTAAAACATCAAGCAAAGGGGAAAACCTGCTAACTGTCAACAAAACAGGAGGTCATTGGGAAGATCATATAAGTCTGACTTCAGAGGAGTTAGCAACTGCTAGTACTATAAATCTACCCTCTGTTCAAAAAGCATCTGCCAGGCCATGACTATGGTGGCAGCAAAGCCAAAGGATTACATGTGTTTTCTTTTATTGATGATATAAATGAGGAAGGGAGCAGGGAGAGTGAGAGAAACAGGATGTAGCTGATAGTGCAGTGATTTAATATTACATTTTTAAGTATACCAGGTATAAATAGAAATACGTAGATCAAGATGTATAAACTTCCTGCCTCTAAACAAAAAAAGGCCAAGGAGAGCCCAAATAAAACTTGGTATTCTGTAAGGTGCTTCGCTGTAAGACCGGTATGCTAACTTAGAAGCTCTTGTCTCTGATGATTTTCATTTCGCTACGTTAAAACTGAGAGGAATTCAACATTTTAACCACTATGACAAATAAAACAGTGCCTTCATCTGTCTGTGGATAGCTGAATCATAAATGACTACCTTGGATGCCATGCAAATTGTGCTTTGCATTAGAAAGACATCAGAACATGACAAATTCTCAAGGCCATTTGACGCCACCTTTAACAGATTGATAGAACATGTGTACAGAGTATCCTGCAACCATGGCAGATGGAAATACTTAAATGCAGAATATTTGAACTGCTAACTGGTGCTGTAGTTGACTGTATCTCCCTTAAGAAATATAAATACATTATGTATATTAGCTTAGAACTAGCGCATGTGGTTGTTTCTGTAAACTGGTAAAATTGATTACACAGGTAAAACATGAATGAGTTTGGTAGGAGCATCTCCAAATAACTCTTTAAATCTAAATTTAGAACTATTACATGAGCTCAACAGCAAGAAAAACGTAAGCTAGACACTATTATATCCAAATAAATCATAGCTCAAGATTCAAATAAATGAGAGTTAAGAATAGTTCTAGTAACTCTTTCCAAGGTGGCAGGAGCAAGTTAAAACTGGGCTGAACCCACACTCAGGAGAACTTATTCTTTACTTTTTTTGGTTAAATTAAAATTTGGTTAAATTTACTACAGTGATTGCAGATTTATACTACTCAGAAGGTGAACTTGTTGACTACAGAAATGTTACCTAATAATCCTTTTTAACACTTAGATTTTAATTCACATACAGAGTATACTTAAAATCCCAGAGCTATCCATGATCTAATCTCTCTTATGCTCATTTCTTATATCCTACTGAATTCAGCTGATTTACTTCTGATTTACTTCAGAATTTCACAAATTGCACATTTCTTCTTGTAGATCATGTTCACACATCTAAGCACGCATTAGCATTACTGGCATCTTGGGGTAAGACATACTGACCATGTTAGGTTTCACAAGACTATCAACTTGCTGGATCTGCATTTTCTACATGCTGAAAACTGAACATTCAGAGAAGTTTAGAGAAACAAGGAAAAGTATATCAGATCTTATATTACTTGTAAACATTTAAGTGTAATCTTATATTACATGTAAACACTTACACTTGTGACATGAGTGTGAAAATTGCCAGACATGAATAATGGCGATGATACAGGACAAAAAAAAAAAAAAAAAAAAAAATCTTTTTTCTTCTCTGGAGACATATAAAATTGAGATCTGTATAACAGACAAATCTGGAGACAAACGTGATGTATTTTGGAAAAACGAATAGTAAAGGCCCAGTACATACATGAAGACTCTTGGCAAAACCTGAATAAGGCTGAAAAGGTCTCAACCTAAAGTCCTTCGAAAACAGTGGGTTTAGAACTTTTTTGGGTGAGATTTATTCTCACAACAGGAAATACAGAGCTAAAGAAAAATACCAGTTTGTATTTTTGATAGCAAAATATTTTAAAATACATAGATCATCCTTTAGTTCACCCATTTTTCTTTTTGTTTTTATTTGCTTTCATTATTCTAAACCAAAGAGCTTTCCTTTGCTCCCAAAGAGAAAGTCTTATAAGTCTATATGAGATATAGATACAGTAAACACTGTCTGCTTTCAAACCTTATGTGGAGAATTTGAAAATATCTGTATTACTCTTAATAAATACCATTTGCTGCTACATGTATTTGCATTATCACTTGAACACAGGGTTAGTAAAAAAATTGTTTTGAAAAAATCAGCGAGAATGGAAAAATGTGGCCTAGAATGAACAAACATGACCAGCCAGACAAAATTAAAATATACTTGTCAGGTTTGCAGCTACCAAGAGCTGACCTCTCAGACAGAATCCTGGAAATCCTATAGCTTTGCCAACCTGAAAATGCAGAAAAGACAGTGGTGTAATCTGCTTACAAACCAGGAGGACAGTGACAAATACAGACTTCAGGAAACATTAGCTAAAGGGTACCTTAGGCATTGAGGGAATGAGGTTAAATTTAAGGCACCTGCATATTTCACATAAACCCTTCGCTTTGTGTGTTTTAAACCTTTTCCTAATACCAGTAACACTTTGTTTCAATTATTACTAATTATTAATGTTGATGTGTCCCTCAAACTACACTCAAGAGCTCTTCAGCCAGTTGTACATGGCATGTATCAAAGATGGCGACCAGAACAGGTATCATCCTGTCAAAAACCCCACCTGAATGTGAACTGAAGGTTCAGGGCTACAACAGCCTGAAACGCACGATCTCAGGGGCTTGGAAAAGAGTCCAACCAGAGGCAGCCTAACACAGGGTTCATGATACGTATCCATAAGCAACCCGCAACCTACCTTGCAGCCTCGCTAACAGTGAACTTCTACCAAAAGTTAAGCAGAACAGAGATGAACGAGTAACAGAAGTCCTAGAAAATCGGACGGATCTTTCTGCTTGGTCTAGAAACCCCCCACAGATAGTGTCAGACCATGCTGAGGGCCAGGCCAAGCGAGTCATTCTTTACAAGAAAATCTGTTAGACAGCAGCTGTGGTAATAGACCTTTGAGCCTCAGCAAATTCCAGTGTCAATGCACAGGGTTTTTTTCTACATCTAAGAAGAGTGATGGGTAGTTTCACTATCAATGAAGTGGTGACATGCAATGTATTGCTCAATTCTTTTTAAAAGACCGCTTTCATCTTAATCAAGGGCTGGGACTTGAGGTATAGTGCAGTAAGAAAGACAGTAAGGTGCCTACTGAAACAAGGGTGGCTTATGTAGCTGATGTTTAATTACATTTCAGCCCTAAAAAAAAGACTAAGCTGATTAATGTCAGGAAAAAAACATCAGTGATACTTTCTGCTAGGTCATCACCACTAGCAACACATCCCCCGTTGAGAAGAGAGGCTAAGTCACTTAAGATCACAGATGGTGCGAGTTAATGGAGTCCAGTTCTGTATCTAAGTGTGAAAAATGTGCAAGAACTAACAAGATGCTCTCTTAGTAACTGGAAGGTTTTTGAAAGTTATAGCAAGTGGCTCACCCACAGACAGAGGCCTACTTAAACTATCAGACTTGCATTAAATTATTAAACTAAATTATTAAACTAACGTTGACACAGGAAGACAACGGCTGATGAGAATTTACAACTCTACAGAAGTAGTAGGGATTTGAATCTCATAATGATTAAAACTCAATAAACAATCACTTTACAAGTACACATTTCCTCACTTGAGAAGTAAAATCCTTTAAAAAAATATTTCCAATAACTAGAGCAGGCACAGAAACTTTCCTGTTGAAACAATTGTGAAAGGGTTTTGGCAAATTTAAACAAAAAAGTCACTTTCATTAGAAGTGACTGATGGTTTTGTTAGAAAAGTTCTCAATTAATTCAGTTTTGGTGGTTTTGGAAAAAAAAAAATCTGATATTCTTGCAAAAAAATTTGTAATGTAAATAAAAACATGCATCTTCACTGAGATGCCCGCCAGAAGAAAAAAGGTATATTTCTTCAAAAGCTCTAGTATATGCACTTAGTTGGATTTTACTATACCATTAACTTCCCATTTTCCACAGTAGTTCTGCCTATTTGCCTCCTACAACTGTAACGTTTTTATTTCTTTGTTTTTTTCTGCCCCTAAGATTTAGTGAAGGAGGCTTTATTTAATCAGCCATGATGAAAATTCAATAGATGTTGATCTGCTCTTGGAAAAAGAACAGTATCAATGTAAAAAAAAAATACATTTTCACTCTACGAGGAAAAGAAGATCATCAGTCAACATTACATAAAAAAAGAGTGTGAAAATACAGGTGCAGTGGGATTCAAACCTTCTATATTCTGTATACAAACACAGATTCCACAGGCAAGGAAACCACAGCACTGGCAAAGTCATCATACTCAGACAGATGTTTGGGAATTCACTCATGTCTCCCCAATAGGGAAATATAGAGAAAATCTAATATTGAAAAAAATTCAAAATTCAATCAACACCTCATATTATTTCATTACACACTGTCATGTGCATAGAAGACTATACTTAGTACCCAATGTAATTTTTTTTTTTTTTTTTTTTGTTGGCAATAGCATGGTATGCTGTTTCTAGAACACATGATCTTTTTTTAAACTTTCTCAAGCCCAAATACTTCCTGGGAAACACAGAACAAGTGAAATTATGTCACAATTGCCAAGATTGTTCTTGCTTTTTTTTGTTTTAATTATTATTTTATTTTAATATTCTTCTGGGTCGAAAAAAGAATAGAGGGGATTGTGTAAAGTTACAAATGAGTGCCTTGGAAAGAGTATTTAACTCAGGACCTGGATGAGGACAGTTTTCTTCTTGCACTGTCCCAGCAGCAAGCTGAAACACTGACTTGAAAAGAAAACCTTGACAGGAGACTGCCTAGCTTCCATACTTATCATGACTTATACCTATTCCCATGAGATTCATAAATAAAACTCAAAATTAACTCAAGGTTGGCCAACTCTCGCACATACTGTGTCAGGCCTTGAGTCCTTAGCTTCTAAAGATATCTTTACACTAAAGCCACTTACGTGACTGCAGCCCATGCAGACATATTCATAAAAGTTTCAGACTAATACTCTCAGCCACAAGTAACAAATTAACTGTGAGATTAAGGAATTCACAAGTTGACTTCAAAACCTATCCAATACTCAGGCCACTAGATCACACCAATCCTTGCAATTCTGAGGCTACACTGCTAACAGTATCCAAGCTGCCCAGCTCCAAATGAAGAAGAAAAAATAGGAGACAAAGCTTCCTGAACAGTACTGTGAGTACTTTAGTTTTGTCTCTGTTTAAATGGCCTAGGATCACAGAACAAGTTATAGTGAATTAGTATCATGCTGAGGAGTTTCAAGCTATTTCTGCACAGGTATAATCTTTCTTCACTGGAAATATTACCTCAGAATTGTACAACTTGAGCATTACAGCCAGCAGCCTTCCAACCACCAGAAACCAGACTTTTAAACAAGCTATAAAAATTACATGTATCTGTTATACCTTCAAAGTATTAATATGAAATATTAAAACGAAGTGATGAAAAAGCATTTGCAAATGGCTTCTACTCTTTCTGTTTTCCATCACTGCCATGTATTTAACTGAAACAAACTGTAATAAAATTACCATTTTCAGAAGTAATGAAAACATCAATTTGACATGACAATAACTCTGGGCACCTCTCAATGATCATATTTCCAAACACATATTTCCAGTAACTCTGGGCACCTCTCAATGATCATATTTCCAAACACTAACAATTATATTGCAGTAACATAAAATAATTTTGCTACATGTTTAAGCTCAAACTACGTAATATTATGTCAGGCACTGAATAAAGCCTTAGGAAAGAGATGAAGTTTACTGCACTGTGAAGGTTGGAAGTATGCATGTATTTCCCCAAAGCTGATATGGTCTGTAAATTCATTTCATCAAGAACTTCAATGAGTTCCTCACTTACGTTTTCTTAGGCTGTTATATTTCTTCTTCTCAAGGAAAAAAAAAAAACAAAACAGAAAAAACCACAACCAAAAAACCAAACTATAAACCAAACACATCTACTTTCATAGAAACAAATCAGTACTCCGGTGACATTTTAATATTAGGTGGTTGGTATTTTCTTCTCCTTACATTGTCAGTAGGGGTTTCGGCTTACCTTCAGAGTTTGAGCTGACACCTGTGGCCACCCAGGTTGGACTCAGTTTAGCAGCTGCCAGACCTTAATCAACTTTCTACAATGATTTTTCCAGCAGCCTTCTCTGATCCACAGGATCAGGTTTGGCATTTAATCCCACTGGTAAAATATATCTAGATTTAATTTCTACAATGACATTTTCCTTGTTGAATGTCATATTATTACTTTTAAGCTATTTCACAATTTTTCTGGCCAAAAGACCAGACTCTTTTCACGGTATTTACAAGAACAGCCCTTGAGGAAAGGGGCTATGATTATGTATATTTCCACATTGCTAGGCTTAGCTGATACAAAAATACCTTCTGGATTTATATGTCTTGTTATTTATTCTTTGAATAATTATTTTGCATGCAAGAATAAATTTCAAAATAAAATATGTGTGTAGGAAAGGATAAGAAAAGGAATAGCCAACATCCTTACAATCTTTTGAAAAGACAACACATCGGATGCCTGAAGAGAGAAATTTCAAGTGTGACTTCCTGGCTTTTCCTGTTCTTAGAACTCACAAAAATAAGCATTGGCAAACACACTACATTTTTTATTTCCTAATCTTTAGTTTTGTCTTTGTTTAAATGACATAGGATCACAGAACAAGTTATAGTGAATTAGTATCACGCTGAGGAGTTTCAAGCTATTTCTGCACAGGTATAATCTTTCTTCACTTGAAAAGTTCTTATATAGTACAGTTAGAATACATCTCCGTTAGTGTTTATGTTCAGATCAGGTGTGTGCTTTTGAAGCAAATGTCCCCTATTATTGTGCTTTGGTGCACACTTGCAAAATGTTTTGGACTGCATGACCTGGATTCCTTTTGGAAAAAATTAAACCAGGTGGTTTAATGCATTCCAGGGCGTGCTATTGTGCATTCAGTCCATAAGACCACACTACACATAATCTGCAGTAAAATCCTTGAAACACATACAAGATAAACATCAGGTCCTCAGCACCAACTGTTTCACTTTACATACCTACTACTGCATTGTGCTATTTGTTAACATACACATAGTCTCCGATTTCCAGAATGAAGAATTAGACCATGACTACTCTGAGCACCACAGAGGTGCTACAGTGTGACTGGGTCCATGCACTTCAAAAAAGACTTACACGTGTATAGCTCAGAATTTTAATTCAGCTTATATTGCTCTTGGTTAAAGATCTGAAATACTCAAGGCTGGAAATTCAACTATCGGTACTACATACAAATAAGTTAGGCTATCAACCTCGTAAAGTAAACCATCTTAATATCCATAACTCTTAATCACCTCTACAAAACAGAGTGAAAAGAGAATCTGACTAAATGAGCAAGAGTATTGGAGAATTCCCACCTTCTTCTCCAGCAAGTAGCATGTACCTGCTTGAGAATGAAATGATAGGAAAGAGGAAAAGAGAGAACATCTCAGGCAGTAACAACAGACCTGCTTGGTCTTAAAGTGCACGGCAGAAACTGTCAAGAGTTCTGCATCTCAGACAGTGCACAGATTTCAGCTTTGCTAGCATCCCTGTGTTCAGAGAAACCTCAAGGCAGGTGATCTTCATATTACAAAACTATTCTATAACCTACATACTAAACAGCTGTTTCTCTACTAAAAGGGTTTTTTTTGTTTGTTTCCTGGATAATATTTTTCTAAATTTTTTTTTTCTCAACACATTACTTAATTTAAAATCATGCATAAACAACACCAAACACACAAAGATCAATTATTTAAGTTTTTAATGTCTCTTAATGAGATGCTGAATGTCAACCACTACATTCCGGACAAGCATCAACCTACTACAAACATTAAATAAATCTTCATATTCCTGTCAAGCACACAAGTGCTCTTGTAAATAATGGCCTCTTTTCAATTCACCTCTCAGTATTTTCTCTCTCCCTCTTCCTTCTTATTCCTTCCAAATACCCAAACTCCCTTCACCACTCTGTTCTCTTTCACTTATGTCTGAGTCACACCACTTAAAATACATATTTATTCCCCTATATCTGTACTAATATTTACTCATCTGAACAATTAAATCACAGCTTATTATCCTACAGTACTGCACGGATAATGTTCTGCAGAAGAACAGACTCAGCATAACCACTCCTGACTTTAAAATCTGTGAAAGTTCATAATAAGCTTTGCTTTCTGTTTTATTGTTTTTATTAATACTACTAGTCAACTTTCTTTTCCTCCTAAGACTTTAAAATTTTTAGCTATCCAGTTCTATTTAGATATTGAATAAGGTGTTGAAGTATGAAGAAGACGGAAACTTGGGAGAAGCAAGGTTATAGTAATAGTCTTCAGTTTTCAAAATGAGCTAGTAATGTTAACGTTGTCAATATTGATTCTTATTACCTCAAAGTAAAAAATATTTATTTGGGGGTAAATGAATATATAATGCCATTGATAGACGAACGAGCCTCACTGTGAAGCTTCGGAATAGGAGTAGCATATAAACAGCATGACAGCAAAACAAATCAAAACCCCAAACCAAGGTCTAAGAAAAATCCTGTTGTGCCTGCAACTAGAGTTAATCCTCTACTGTAAAGATTTCCAGTAGTCTGCTTAGCACACTCACAAAAAAGAAAAACTGAAATATGACCTGTTCAGATCTAAATGATCATGACATCTCAAGTACATGGAAATGCTTGTGTCACATTTGGTTCTTTTTTTCTGTATGGATGCTATTTTGACTACATGATACAGCAGAACATTTTCTGAGACATTTTAAATCAAATTCTATTATATTCTTAGTGCAATACAAAGTCTGTCTAATTACAACGTCTACATACATTAAAAAGAAATCTCCACTCTGTAAAATCTGTTTTCCTAACTCTTCCTTTTCCTATTAGCTAAATAACAAGCATTGGTTGAATTGTTCTTCTGTAATTCATAAGCAGTGTTTAAATTATTTTCTTTTTCCTCCTGTTTCAATATTAATGTAAAGCCCTCAGTTTGTCTTTCAGTCCAATCTTATAGAAGCATTTTGGAGGCAACCTGCAAATTTCAAAAGATTTTTTTTTTTTTGCGTACATATAACTGAGGCAAAATATGATGATGTATGGCAATATATATAAGCAACAAGTTACATAGAAGAGGTAGCAGCAAGCAGCCAAACAACAATAAAATAGCAAATTCTCTATTAAGGTGCATAATTATGTTTCAAAGCATAGCTAAGAGCAAGAAACATCCCAAGAAAGTACACTCAGCTAAAGAGCAACTATAAGTTTTCCATTCAGTGCAATTAAAAATCTCTACTTTGAAATGACTTTTTTTTTTAATTGTTAACGTAATATATCTGAGTGCTTTATTATCTGCACTGTGTGGGTAATCACGACTGATGTATACAACTATCAAAAAAACATAGTTATCAAGAAAAAATGCACAGCTTTCCTCCACTGAAGTACTGCATTTTCTAAGACTGTAAGAAACGCAATCCAGTTGTAAATAACTGCTAACAGTTAATTTACAGCTTTTAAGCAATGAAGATAAAGTTCTCTAACCTCACTCACGAGCAACATTTTGAAAGAAATCATCACTTGGTGTAAACCACTATAGTCAACGGAGATACATCATTACAGGCTCTAAAGGCCTATTCGTATTCTTTTTTTTCCTCTATTTTTTTCCTTAAAGGCTGGGGGGTTTGTTGTTTTTACTCAAATTGTGTGACAAATCAGGAAAAAATTAAAATTGGCACTATTTCAGAGCTGGTCTTGTTTACTGCTCCTCCCACTCACAGCCATGTAGAACATATATGGTAACGAAATTTCTCCTGGTGCAAAAACAGTAATATGGGACAGTAACAACAGAAAAGATTTTATAGCACTTCTTAAAGTGATTTAACAGCTGGAAAGAAGGAGAAACAGCTAACAACATGGGACTAGCCTGCTCCCAGTGAACCACCAGGAAGCATTGCATAAACTACTGATAACTTCTAAAGTTTGGGTACATGAGCTAAAACTTTTTCTAGTACCTCCAGTTAATACCCGCAAGACGTAGGTAGAATGGTAGAAAATTAAGCAAACAGTTTTGATCTTATCTTTACTTATTTAGAAAGCTATTCTGTGCGCAGATTTGCATATAGAGACTAATTTAACTATCACCCTCCCTATTTCCTAATAGATAAAGAATTTTCTCGGTTTGGCCTCAAGGCTGCCTTGACTTCTGTAAGCAGTAACAGCTCTCAAGGGATTACTAGTAAAAGCTATAGTTTACTTCTAACTTTTTGTTTGTTTTCTTATGGTGGATGGGGAGGTCAGAGGCAGGTAGTATATGGAATGCTAGACCAGCTTAACTTCACCTGGAGATCTCTCTTTACTACGGGAGTTCACATCTGGCTGTTTGAAGACAGCTCTCCATCTCTTTGCTGGCTGAGTGGGGCCAAGATCTCGCCTTTGTCCCCCAGTAAATATACATACATGACAAGACTTTTCCCTAAAACAGGGAACCTTTGTGCTAAGTGAAACTCAAGGTTCAAAAATAATCTTGGAGACATCTGCAATTTGCCTTTTATTTTGCCTTCAGTTAACTAAAAGTTAAATAAAGTCATTTTGCAGCTTAATATTTGTCATCGGTTAGTAAAGTACAGTAGTCTCTACAAAAGCTCACAGTGACTGGATTTTAAGGAGACAGTAAGAATCAAAGAATCAACACTGGATATTGAAGTTTCAAGAATAGAGAAGCCTTTACAGAATTGTTTACTCCGTAAACAATCAGAAACATTAATTTATATCTATAAATAACCACAAGTTAAAGGAAGAAGTTAGTAGTGCTATTATTTCAACATAGAAGAAATCAAACACATTAAAAATAGAAGGTCAGTAAGGGAGTCATAATTAGAATTTAACAGTTAATGACTTAAATATTTGCCTCTTACTTTTGAGAAGTATAAACTATCTTGGTTAGTATAGCCTAATCTCTACAGAAACAGTAATTATTTACTTTTCACCACACATGATTCACAGACAATCCTCAAGTAACCATAAAAACTAAGCTACACTTACCCTCGTGTGGGTGCGAATATGCATCTTCAATCCATCATTCTTGCTGAAAGCTTTGTCACAGTAAGGACACTGGTAAGGACGCTCACCTGAAACCAAGAAAAGCATTAGAATCTATAAATATCGCCTCAGTATATGAAGGCCTTGCAGCACGGTTATTTGTCAAACATAAGTACTTTTTTTCTGGCCTTTTCTTCACACTTAGTTCAAATAAGAAGAGATCTAAGCATTAGGAAAATCACAAATAAAGGTCCACCTGAGCAGAATGCAGGGCTAGATCAAAATATTACTCTTTGCTACTTGGTTTGTTCTAGCAATATATCACATAGAGAGCCTTGGGGAAAAAAAAAAAAAAGAAAGAAAAAAAATAAAAAGAAAATACCTACTGCCCTTGCCCAAACCACATCCTACAGTGACTTACACATGGTCACTTTTATGGTTAGGCGTTAACTGCTCCCAAATATTTCTTCTGTTTCACATCTGGTCGTTTTTAGAGACCTCTGGGTGCCAGAATCCCAATGAAATATAAAATCTACTCTTTTTTAATGCTGTATCTGAACTAACTGTTAGAAGCTAGTTAATCAAAAGTTTATGCAATTTTTATGTCGCTATTTATGATTGAAATGGAAGCAGAAGGTTCCCTTGCAGCATCCCATATCTTAAAGGTATTTAGTTTAATGCTCCATTAAACTGGTGTCATTTAGCATCGATTTTCCCAAACTCACATTAGTGTAATGTGGATACTGAGCTATTTGGAATCAAAGAGTGAAGAGCTTCTAAGCTAGTTCCATAATTTGGAAGAAGTGATAAATCTTTATAATTCCCCAAGGGCATTTTAATTTTTAACTCTTCAGGCAATGCACTGGAATCTGAGTTGATTGCCTCCTCTTTCTGTACACAACGCTTTAAGAGCAAATACCAGGTTGTTTCTAGTGCAAAAACACAGTTCAACAAATTAAAATACAATAACTATTTTTCTATTAACAAAATGGAATTGTTTCTACACAATCATAATGCTGAAGGTGTAACAAAACTTTATTTGAAAATACAAGTTAAGCAATGCCTGTTCTAAGTCAATGCACAGCTTTCCGCTCACGAAAGAATCTTTGCATGTAGACATTTAACATAGTGCAAATGTCAAACACTTATTAACACCCATACTCAACCCTGGGAAATAAGTAAGATAAACTACATTTTACAGTTAAAAAAAAATCAGACATTTCACTGATATGCCGAAGAACAGAGTGTAAGAGAGTGGCAATAACAGAGATAAGCATTTAAAGCTCCACGGTCCCTAATAACAGGGATATTCATCTTGACTTGGAGAAAGGAAGCCTCATCCCTCTTCTCATCTTTTCTCTGCATGAGGTGTTCCTTCATGATTGCTCAGAGGGAAGATACTGGATGTTTTCCTTCTTGGAAACAAGATGCCAAAGAATGTAATGGAGACAGCTTACAGAAACAGCTCTTCAGAAGGACTGACCGTGAATACAGTACAGCTGATCAGCTGATAATCACTGTTGTGTACAAAATCTCCATACAGCCACAGGTTGTGTAGAGATTTGAGGGCAGCTGAGATTAGATGACTATTTAAGTAAGGGGATGAAAAAAAACCCTATTTAGTAGATAGACTATTCTGTTCTTTTCTGTCTTTTATTACTGTTTAGATAACTCTGTTAATGCCAGCAGCAAAAAACTGTGTAGGCAAAGTACTTGTGAAATACAAATATTTTTCTCTCTTTTATTCTGTCATGTCTCAAAAGCACAATTGTGTGAATTTGGCTTTTTTTTTTTTTTAGGATGACAACAATCACTGTGTTATAGCTGTGTTTTCATTGAACAGCTTGAAATATGATACTCTCTCGCATGACCCTCGATGTCTTTAATCCATGCCTCCGAAATTTAAACACTCCAATAGTTGTCAGTACTCAAATATTTAATTAATTCAGCCGACATTTTTATGTTTTAGGGCTTTTGAATGTAGAAGTTAATGCTTTCAGCAGTTTGTAAGCAGATGAGCGTTGACAGATAGGAGTTGTACCCCTCCTCCCTCTCTCCCCCCATCCCCAAGTCTCTTTAAAGAGAAAGACTTTTGGTTTCAAAGGATGGTTTTGAGTTTGTCTGAAATGGATTAACAGTGTCCTTCAGAAATTAACCATGGAGATCACGGTACTTGATGAGTAAGGCCTTAAGAGCTTTCAGCAGATGCCAGTAGAGGGCAACAGTATGACTTCATATCAACATGTTACACCTGAAAAAGACTGGCTTCGAGCAGCTGTTATGTATTGTAAATTTTCAAAAATCTCTGCTGTTCCAAAAATCAAGTTTACTATGTAACACAGACCGCGAGCTCTGACTTGACATTGATGCTTGGTGACATCCTATTTTTCTAAATTATATAAACAACTTCTCATGCACTTGTGTCATTAATAATTGTCAGTAAAACAACTTAAAAGATGACCCCAAGTAATTTTACTGTTGCTCTTATTTTTTATGTTATTTTCTTTTGCCTAATCTTTGTAGCTTGTATGCCCAATATATATATAAGTGCCCTTGTGCTTACATAAGCGACTGTTCCCCCTATGCATACACATCTTTTAAATGTGTAACTTATCTTCTACCTCAAAGAGTTTTAAGATTTTACAAAATTAACTGTGGGCCACTTAAAACAAATCTGTGCTTGCAACAGTCAAGTTTCTTAGAATAAATGTCTTAGTCTCTCTGTAACCAGTCTAAAGATGAGTTTGTGCCACTGTGTGATAAATATCTGGATATTTATAATTGTTTTTAATAAAAAATAATTTGTATTTCAAAATTATTTGATCTGGAACAAGAGTAAGATTCCCCTCATTTGACATCAGACATGTGAAAATATAATGTTTACTTTTAACTAGCTGTTCTGAATCCCAGTGAAATTAAGGATAAAAGAAAGTTAGGATTAATTGTTCTCTGGAAAGGGACTAATTTTGTTGCCTGTCTGAGAACTGAATGAACTGCCCTTGGTCAATGCATCTTTTTCTCTGTTTACTGTATCAGGAGCCTAGGCAACTAATTCAGATTAGATGTCTGAACTTATGGACAGCAGATTTTGGCAAGATTATTACAATCCTATTTATTAACTTCTCTATCTCCAGTAAAAATTAACTTCCCTCCTTGCTTCAGAACTAGACTAAGCAAACATTATTCACGCTATCAGTCAGTTGCTCATAAGAATGATCCCAGTAACAGACTTGTCAATGACACTTCTGGGGAAACAGGTGTTCCCCAAGAGAAGTCTTACACAGTCTATCCCACTTTACGTCGTCTAAGATAAACAGGAGCAGTGGTTCCTTTCTCTAATACTGCAAATGGCATAAGATGACAACAGAGAAAAAACAGATTTGAAATAACAAACGCTAAATATATTCCTCCCACACATGAAGGTTTGCTGAAGTGCAATGTTTCATACAGAACTATTGCATGTGTCTACAAATGAGAGGGTTTTGTGCTTTGACAAAGTTTAGAATTGTCACTAAGAAAATTTGGAGAGCAAGTGCGATGTGATAAAAGCTCCTGGGAAGGTGACATTATCCGTCAATGCTTTCACATTTGTCTGCAATCAAGCAAAGACCACCAAAAATCAATTATAAGCATTGGAATATTAAACCAAGTTTCAGATCAACTCACGCATAATAAATACTTGGAGATTTCCAGATGTAAAGCTTTTCTGATCAGAAAAGGAATGGATCTGTTACAAGGAGATTAAAAGTAAGAATGACTAAAACGAGCACATGAAATGGTGTTGCAAGTCATGTATCTCTATTTCTCTTGTCCTCACAAAAAGGAGTTACTAAGCATCAAAATGAAAAAAAGCTATTTCCCCTATGACAATCTACAATTTCTTCTTGGATTTACTGCTAGAAGTATGCTCATGAGATATGGTGTTGATGTGTGATAACATCATGCTAAGCGGGGGTGCACCTTAGGTAAAGTTGTTGATGCTGATTAACAATTATGCCATTTGCACTCCGTGTTTTTATATAAATATATTTTTATATATAAATATATATAAAATATAGAAATATCTTTATGTTTGGAGGCAATGATAAATCCTTACCGGGAGTATCATACTGAAGTAAATCAGTGCACCATTTTTTTACTATAGTGCCTTTTCATTGCAGGCAATAGTAGAGTAAGTTTTCAAAGTTATTATTTCACAAAGTGAGGGTGGTTGGTTGGGGTTTTTTTTATTTATACAAATTTGATTTATATAAAAAAATATGGATAATGTGGGGGGAAAAATCTTTTAACTTCCAAATACACTACCAAGCCTTAATCCTAACACTTCACATTTGAAAATATCTGAAAAAAGGCCTGACCTTCTACGTTATTGTTTGCAACTCTGCCATTAAACCACAACCGAGACTATGATTTGCACTTTTCACTAAAACATTTCACCAGGCTTTCAACTTCAGTACAGTATCAAAATCCAGTAGGCATATTAAATACATCTTAATTTGACAGCTTGTCCAGTCAACATGCCCAGAAGTAATGTTGAGAATGCAACAATAACTAAGAACAATTGCTATCATTAAAATAGCAAAACATTCAAGTAAGACAGACATAATAAATGCTATGTTTACCCTTGAGTTACAGCTGATTGTCATGTCCCTGCTGTTCAAGAACAAACTGCTCAACACATTAATGGCACTTCTGTACAAATAACCCCAAATAAATAATCCTTGGATAAATTGCAGTGGATTTAATATAATTCAGAGTCTAGACATTCTACTTCCAGATTTTGTATGAATAAAAACAAAGCTTTTAACGTAATAAAAATAAATTTAACCCTAATACAAGGATTATGAAAAACAATTCCATGATTGAAAACCATATGGGATTTTGATCTGAAAACATGTCATGATAGAATTGATATCTTTTTTTCTCAAGTGTGTACATCTCTAGCTTGAGATCACAATACCTACTGGACCTTAAAGTAGCATAAAAAGTGAAATACCAGACTCTCCCATTCCAGTTCAGCTCAGGCTGGACAGTTTCCTATGAGACATCTGCAATCAAAGGTGCCATAAGGCAGTATTTACGGTGAGTTTAGCACCCAGATTTCCCAAACTCAGATACCCGCTGGGAGCAAAACAATTAAGAAACAAAACCAAATACACATTAGTTCTTCAAGATTTCAGTGGCTACAGCTAGGCATTTAATAAAGACTTTGAGACACAATAATTCAAATTAGTCGCATGTGTTGCTATTTTCACACTGTATTTTGCATTCCCTGTAGTCAATTTAGCCACAAAAAAAGTTCATTACAAAATCAGGCAGAAACCTGATAGAAACACTAACTTTGAGACAATGATTACTTTGAGTGATTACTTTGAGTGAGTCTCAAAGTGATTACTTTGAGACAATGACCTCAAGTAAAATCAAACAAATACGTACTTTACAGGTGACAAATATATTCTCATCAAATGAGACAAATGAAACATGCAACAAAGAAATATTCCTAATCTGAAGGGACTGTAACAGAAGTGTCTGAAGAGATCAGCAAAACAAAAAAGAGAAACAGAGGCACAGAGAAAATGGCCAACAGCATGCAAAAGTATGCACTTGATGAACTATTACATTCAGTTTTGGAAGCAGCCTCATATGCTCTTTCAAAGCATATATGGGCATTACTTCTATTTAATCTTCTTAAATTTAGTCCTATTTACTGTCCCCATTCACATGCGGCTTGCTTGGTCACTTGTATGCAATTCTCAGGTGTGTATGTTAGCCTTCATGCATGAATTCCCTGGCTTTCTGTTTTAATGGGAGCTAAACTGCTGTATTAAGCAATGAAGAATTTGAACTATACAGTGAAATTATCAAGGGTTTTTTTCATACTTTTTAATATGTCTATGCTTGGTCAGTTGGGGTATTCAGCACCACTGGTCTAGATCAACACTCACTAACATCAGAAAAAGACTTACGACAAATTGCTCTGAACATCCAGATCATGTGCAGTGTATGTAACTTAAAAGGAATTGTTTTTGGTTTTCTTTAACAAATTAACAACTAATTATGGCAATGTGGTCCCTCAGAATCTTCCATAGACCATTTACCATCTTCTAAATATAGCTCCTTTTCAAATATTGAACTATGTATTATAAGGATTACAAGATTATTTCTTAAAAATATATATATATCTGAGTGTATTATTTCAAAATGTCAATTTTCAGAACAGTTACGGTAAAGTATAATCCTTTTTAAAGACCTAACTGAAGATTGGTGTAGGGGAGAGGGGAAGAACGGATACTCCACCACTGCCCAACTGTGGTGGAAAGAAGGCAGTTCACCTGGGGAGAAATTTGGAGGCAAGGGGGCCATCTGGATCACACATGCAACACTCCATACCAGGTGATCAACAGGGCAGTCCAGAATGGGAATTGCAAGAGGGCTTTTTTAGTCAGAGATAATCTGGGGTGATGACAGCATTCAACAGCAAGTAAGGATGAGCAAAAGGTTAACGGATGTAACAAAATTATAATCTGTGACATATGCTTTAGAACATTATCTGTTCATATAGAGCACTTGACAGCTTTACACATTTATCCTCAGCTGCTGTTGCTCTGTATATGGTGTTCCCATCAAATTAAAAAGGAAGTTTGTGTCCTTAACTGTACATAATTCAGTTAATGTATTATATAAATATGCACACACAGACAAAGAAACCTAAGATAAACAGAACTGAATTTCTCCCACATGAAAAGAACTTCATTAGGAATTAAAATTAAGTTAAATAGGAACTCAAGGAACCAAGTGATTTCAACAAAACTTAAATTAGAAAATGCCAGAAAACCAGTTATTGAATGAAGATAAAATTTTCAAACTTTAAGAAAATATTCAGTAAATTTCACCACCTTGGTGTTGTACAGCATGTCAAAGAGCCCTTGAGAAGACAAACACTTCTTCAAAATAATAAATTTCCTCTTGTGTAGAGGTGGCAGTTTTCTAGATACTGAGTAGCATTTTCAAAAGCATTTAATACCCTAGGTCTCTTAAGCATTTTTATAATTTTGACCAGAGATTCTAGGAAGGGAAAATAATGGGAGAATAATCAAGAAGCTTGGCCAACTGCACCAGCTAGCTGCTCTCTTTACGACACCTGGACTAGTATTAATCTGGACTCGACAATAAAAACAGTGATCTGGCCCATACAAAATTCTGGCGCGCCTGATTTTCAACCACTAAACACTCAAAATCTAGCACTTTAGAAAGTACAGAAGTACCCACACAGGAGTAGCTTTCTCATGCCAAGAACCAAACAACTTCAGGATTTGAAAGATAAAATACTTGTGGACATCAGCTGAGACAAGACCCAGAAACACCAAATATACATGTAATTCTACACTCATAGTCAGCCAGATAAAGAAAGGGATAGCTGTGACCACTCTGAGGAGAACAGTCCTGTTGCCTGAGAGAAATGGAAAAACAGTACTCAGGTATGGGTCAATTAAAGACATTTCTTACGCATTCTTCATTTTAACCAACATGCAAACTTGGCAGACTCTGAAAAGATTAAATATTTCTGCCTTTTTTTTTTTCTTCATCAATGATTAACAACACTAAGCCTGTGTATTTGTGAATACTTTCTAACCAAGCTCCAATACTTGTGTATTTTCCAGGCACAAAGGAGAACTAGAATTGTTTTTATGTAAGTCAACCAAATGCATTTCTCATTCAATAAAAATGGTCACATATTTAATAAGAAGAAAATTCAAATGCTATTCTTTTCAAAATAAGGGAAAACCAGATTATTTTAACAATTTTTTTTCTATTAATACTCTTTCTTGTAAGTACTTAGCCACGTCTTATTCTTTGAGGCACGGAAGCGGTATTTTCACAGCTGAGAAGGTTTGTTTTCTGCAAAGTTTGGGGTTTATTCAGAGAATTCGGATTACCTGTAGTTAAGCCAAAATGTTTGTCCTATCTGGGCCATAAAAGTTATTATGATATAATTGAGGTTTTAGCTATTTCTAACTAAATGAATTATAAAGACTAGTAAAGGACCCTACAAAATAAGAAGGCTATCTGAATCTCTAAAGTAAAGCATGAAACAACTACCATTATTACTTACTTACAGACTCTCATCAGTGGTATTAAGATTTTAGTCAGAAAAAAAACCCCGACACACTTACTTTAAAAAAAAAAACAGTTTCATTCTTTGCATATATCAGTGGAATTAAGCAATTTGGTTTCCCTATGAACGGCGCATTAACATCTATGACTTCAGTGAACCCAATGGTCAACCAAATCTTTTAAAGTATAGGCATTAATCAATCATTAATTCATTTGATCTAAAGATGTCACTAGCATTCAAATAATCTATCCCTTATAAGAACATTTCTTCATTCATGGAAGCAGACAACAAGAGGCTGACAGCTGCATGAAACTTTACAGGTACTTTTAAAGATTTAACTGTTGTCTGGAGATAAATAGGACAATGATGTATAAACTGAAAGGTTTAGAAATGCAGAATCCTTACCTTTGAGGCCTTCTGCAAGCTCCTTTTTAAATTCGGTAGATAAAAGAGAGATCATTTATAAGTTATTGAATAGAAATAATCTATCTGTAGACATTTGCAAGCTGTTCACTGACTAGATACAGATACATTTTTTCACATACTTCATTGTGATATGAGAGAAGTTCCTTCAAGCTTCCCTTTTATTTTTTTTTTTTTTTAATGTAAGAAAATATAAATTACTTATAAGATAATTTGCCAGAAGATTTGCTAGAATGAGGATCCTGGCTGTACATTATTTCTTATGTACATGAACAAACAGTTGCCTGTTTAGTTATTAAAACTTCGGAGACATATTTTACACAGTAATAAACAAGAGTTATACCGTATTTCAACTCATTACTTCCTTCAACTACTCTGAAGTCTTTTATGATCATAGATGATTGAACTACTGTTAATAACCAAAGATTTTTATTATAGCTCCACAGCTGATATTTTGTTTGGTTATTCAGGAATTTTTACATGAAAGTGCAAAATTTGGACCTAGATTTTTATACAGTTAAATATGATTTTAAATATGCTCAAATGCCTAGTTAATCAAATTGCAGAAATGTGATTACAATGGCAAAGTTAGGACCATAACATCAGGGTCTCAATGCAGAGGGTGAGAGACATCTCAAGAAGGCAATCAGCACCTAAAGTTACAGGGGACAAGTACGATTAAATGTTTTCATGATCTTATAAAAGTCTTTAATTATGGAAATGGAAATTGCAAAGGTAAGCTTAACTGTGTTGACACAAAGGATATGGAAGTCCACAGTCTGAATGCTTTTTGCTGTTTTAATGTAATCTCTTGGTATTATCTTTTATTCACATATATGGAAGCAAATTTACAAAGAACCTTCTCAACTCATGCTTACAAAATAAAGCCGCTTTTCCCACATACCAGAGAATATAACATGTAAGAATGCCACATTAAGTCATGGCTTTTAAATGGTATGGAATAGAAACATTAATATTTTCAGAAAACATTTAGGACAGATGTAGCATCATAGATATCTTACTGGCTTTTTATCAGGACTTTGACTAAATGTGACGGAAAAAGCAAAATAAGGTTACGTTTTAACCCACATTTGCATGTGTAAGCATTTTCTGGAAGACATGTATGGTCATCAGTTGTCCCCCACCAGTCTGTATGTAACGGAGTAGGTAAAAGAGAGCATAGAAAGGACAGATTTACAGTTAAAACACTTCATTCTCTTAACTCAAAAATAAATTAACCTGCAAATATAAACTACCTCACAACAATTTTCATTGTTCCACAACTTGATGTGCTACATCCCAAAGACAGAAGGGATTAAGGTATAAGTAATTAGGAAAGCAATAAATATCAGACAGATAAAAAGCATATGTGTGTGTATATATATATATTACATAGGCACACACAAATACATACACATACAAACAAGACAGCAATTAACATATTTAAATACCTATGTATTATAAGCAACTGCGAAGCTGCACAAACTGCAGCCAGTAACTGTTAACACTGAAAGTTGCTTGAAACTTTAGGGAAGTAATTAACCTCCTGGCCCCCAGTTTTCAAGCCCAAGGAGCGGACCACAGAATTTCTTTTACAATTTATGAACAAGCCAAGGAATTTATATCACAGTCAGAGGATTCTTTTGCTGAATTAACCCCAGCTCCCTCTGACCCTAAGAAGTCATAAACCATCAGGATACAGCAGAGGGAGAATGTGCTATAGTGTTTCAGCTGACCTACAGAGCGCTGTCTCTGTCATGCCAAGGCTGGAAACCCAGATGATGAATTACAGAGCAATATGCTAGGTTCAGATGCAAACATCAACCCCTTCCCTCTATACATGCACATGCAGACATGTTCGCTCACCCCAAACCAGCTCAGTTTCTGCAAAAGGCCAACTACTGTTAGGGCTCATTTACAGAGTCTTACTCTAAGATAAAAGACGGAAGAAAATTGCTTGTCGAGGAAGCATGCATACATCTGTGAGTAACAATATTTAAGAACACATGCTGCATATCAAATAAAAGCCAAAAACCCATTGAGCTTCTCTTTTTGTATATGGATTATTAAGCATATAAAAAATACAATTCCAAAGCAGAACCAGGAAGGTACCCAAGAACCTCAAGTTTTATAAAGAACAGCTTTATAAATTAAAAAAAGAATAAAAATTGATACACAACTCTCTTTTAAAGAACTCTGCCCTGCTTTATTTTGTAAATACAGAACAAAGCCTCTTATTCAAAGTAGCTAATGAAACAAAGTCTAGCTGACCACATGCACACAAAATGGGATAACACCGATGTCTGCACCAGGACCTCAAACATAATCAGCTGTAATCACTAAGACATGAAGGTCTTCGCAATATTTACACTTCTGGTGTACTGCTTAGTTGCAGCAAAAGCTTAGCCCCCCCGCTGAAGGCTTATTCACAAAGATGAATCATCTCTTGAAAACGGACAGTGGCTGGTTTTTTCATTTCTAGCTCACAATGAAAAGTGATACTTTGAAGTCTGACTGAAAAAAAAAAGGAGGGCACAGTTTTGAATTGATTAATTCAAAACCACAGAATTTAATAGATACCAAGAGCATGAAGTATTCAATACTGCAACATTTAGAAACCAAACATCCATCACTGAACAAAATAAGTTTGTGGCCCCACTGTTTGATGAACTGAAAACTTCTTACTGCTCAGAAAATCCCTGCATTTTCACAATGCAGTGAACTTTATTACTAAAAGCCATCAAATGAGTACTCAACTTTTTTTGTACTGTTTGCAGCTGACACCGATTCCCTTCACCAACTACCTTTACTTTCTTTGGAAATGATGCAAGCTATTCCTCAGAAAGCTATGCTTCCTCAGGCCCACTGAACACTGGACAACAATTTCCTCTTGTGATTAGTCTGCATATATTATGATCGTGAGCAACTTGGCTGAAGTCTTCAGGTACAGCACAAGTCAAAACCACCTTTCCAGAAGTACAACATGAATCTAACTATAGCATTTTCTCACCAAACCTCACATAAGGCATTTTGCCATATAACTTGTAGATTTTTTTTTTTTAAACCACAAGTCACAACTTAGCAGCAACTCCCCCTTTTTTTTTTATTCTTTTTCCCACGTTTCATCAGGATGTCAAGAAATGGTCAGGAATCATAATAGAATGACATCAAAAACAATCATGAAAATGTATTTCAGTTGATTCTCACACAATTTTGTGAATCACAAAATTCTCCACCAAAACTGTGATTGATATCACAATAGCAGCTAGACTGGAAGAGGAAAGGATCAGACTTTATTTATCACAGGTCATCATAAATGAATTTAGCAAGGCATTTTTCCTGCATTAGTAACTCTCTTTAAAATGAGTGCTTCTAGCTTTTTAGGTAAAGAAAGAGGCCTTGAAAGTTTCCCTCCTTCTGCAGAGTTATTCTTTCATAAGTTGTTTTCACACTGCGTATTCCCGTAACTCCAATCTGTGTCATATCCTGGCAAGGTGGTTTCTCCCACCGTATTTAATTTACAAACGTACTGGAAATCTTCAGTGTCTTTCTACTTCAAGTAAGTTCAAAATGTCACAGTTTACTGTTTCTCGTATAATAGTGACTACAAATTTTGCAAGGCTCTATAGTCAAGGTTAGAGGTCTCTGGTGTGTGGTTTCATGAAACTCACCTCAGCCTAACTCCTAAATTTAGGAAAGCCTGCTTGAGAGAGCTGAAACATTAAATGTAACTGGTAGCAGTACATGAGTGAAAAGCGTTTTCACTCAGACAGCTATAAAGCATTTTCCCCAAGAGCTTCCCATATCTGCACAATCAACTTGAAAAACTAGGGCCCTTCTACTGTGTGCAAACTGATGTATAACATCGACAGTATACAGAAAACATACCTAATGTTTAAGGAAAGGGCCTGTGAAATAAGAAAAAATAAAAGCACCACACTAGAGTAAAGGCAATAAAGCAGACCTGCCTCCAAAAAACATTGGAATGTGAATCCAGAGATTTTAATGAAGAATTAGGGTAACATTTTGATATTCCTTTAAGCATTTGGGGGGGGAGGAAAGGGGGAATCTATAAAAGTCCTAATTTTCATGAAAATCTAGTAAGCCAAAATATCAGAAAATTCAAGGGTAATGTAGTTCCTCCTCATGGGATGGCAAGGTGAAGGTAAAGAAATATCCATAATTAAAACAGCAAAATAACTTCATGAAAAAAGTTTACACAGATTAGAAATCAAGGCAGTCATATTCCTAGAAGCCTGGACTGATGTGCTGAGTGACTAACAAACAATACTATTGAATTGCTTCCTTTTACATCTGTCTACCTGATTCATTAAAGTACAGCCCAGGTGGATAAGTGGTTGGTCCTTCCAAAAAGGCACGGTCCTCAAGGGTTCTCTAAAACCTCATACCACAGGAGTGATGGAGGTTTTTTTCTTCCTCTCCTCTGCATCTTCAGGAAGTCAAAAAAAAAGAAGAGAAACCCACAGGTTACGGGACAGAAGACTGAAGAGAAAGACAGAACAGGTGAGATTGTGCAGGAAGGACTTTGAAAGGAGTTGATAAGGTGGAACTGTGGAAGAAAGAAAAAGAATAAAAAGGAGGAATGGACAGAACTGCTGCATTGTGATTCTGGGTCTTGCCAGCTTTGACTTTCAGTGTCTTTTGTGTCTATGACTATAAGTATACGTGAACCACCTGAGCAGAATGCATATACAGGCTTATACGTGTATGGTTTTATACAGCTGCTATGAGGGATAAATGTTCCAAACATGGAACTTAGTAAAGAGTAAGAGCTAAAGATAAAAGGCAATTTTAGCCTTTTTTCCTGACTGCAGGACCACGTTAAAAATTCGCTAATGTCTATAGCACTCAAATCCAAAAATCTAATATATCAAAAACTAGTTGTGCTGGTTTTGGCTGGGATAGAGCTAATTTTCTTCATAGTAGCTAGTATGGGGCTGTGTTTTGGATTTATGCCGAAAACAGTGTTGATAACACAGGGATGTTTTCGTTATTGCTGAGCAGCGCTTACACACAGTCAAGGCCTTTTCTGCTTCTCACCCCACCCGCGAGGAGGCTGGGGGTGCACAAGAAGTTGGGAGGGGACACAGCCAGGACAGCTGACCCCAACTGACCAAAGGGACATTCCATACCATACAAGGCTGGGGGAAGAAGAAGGAAGGGGGGGACGTTCGGAGTGATGGCGTTTGTCTCCACAAGTAACCGTTACACATGATGGAGCCCTGCTTTCCTGGCGATGGCTGAACACCTGCCTGCTGATGGGAAGCAGGGAATGAATTCCTTGTTTTGCTTTGCTTGCGTGCACAGCTTTTGCTCTACCTATCAAACTGTCTTTATCTCAACCCACGAGTTTCCTCACTTTTACCCTTCCGATTCTCTCCCCCATCTCACAGGGGGGGAGTGAGTGAGCGACTGTGTGGTGCTTAGCTGCCAGCTGGGGTTAAACCACAACACTAGTAAAACCTGTAATCTTAACAGGTGGTCTTGATAGACTGAAGCAATTAAGACTTTTCCAAACATAGTAGAAAACCAAATGATTAAAAACACCAATTCTGTCATGTCCCTGCAAACCAAATTTGCTTATGCGAAGTGAATGGAATGTCATAGGAAGGCTATTCGTTAACTGATGCTTTGACTGCCAAAGGCAAATCTATACCATTATATGTTGGAAACAAATTATCACAAAGAAACCCCTTTCAGTTGCCTGCCACTTATTTGGATGAAAGCGTAAGTTCACAAAATTAAACCTATCAACATGACAACATGACTAATTTATTTTCAGTGTGTTTACAGAAGCACGTATAGAACATGATAGGGAAACAGTAAGGCAATCTGGGTGGCAATATAAAATAAATTACATAACTCAGACCCAGGAATATTAGGAGATTAGCAGAATAAGTCAGATGTTGCAATGGAAAATAAATTTTGAGTTAAAGCATACTCAAGGTAGAACATTCTAATTTGGGTAACGTGCAGATTGTGATAAGGTCAGAAGTTATATTAATATGAAATCAGAGTTTCAAAACACCTTAGCAGCCACAGAGATGAATGAACTCATATTGTATATACATGTATATAACTATTCATATATATATCTCTCTCTCTCTCACACACACATTCATACATAATTACAGTTGAGAATAGAATCTGGTTTTACATATTAAGCAGGTAAAATGTCTGAAAAAGATGCTGTGTTATGCCTACCTGTAAATTTGCATTTCTGTTTGTAGCTAGACAAATTGTGGACATACTTACAGATACCTTGTTATATATTTAGAAAGTCTTCCCTGTTTATTACAATAAACAACACTGTACCTGTGTGGCTTCGAATATGAACTCTCAGTGTTCCATTGCTTGCAAACTTCTGTCCGCAATATGGGCAAATCTTCTCTTTTTCTCCTGTGTGAGTCTACACGGGATGGGGAAAGACAAGAATGAAAGCTGCAGCATAGCTTTAAAAGAATTGAAACATGGAATATTTTGACCACTATTGTATCCATTATATATTTTATACGATCACATCAGGCATAGATTCTAAGGAATTAGCTATAGGTGTTCTTTCAATTTTCTTCTAAAATTTCTAAACAAATCTCATTATTAATGGCAAAATAAACTGGCTTTTCAGCTCCTAAGTTTACTATTTCCTAAATAGTTACTATTAAAAATGCCCAATTCACCTTTGTGTATTTTCATGATTGCAAGAATAAGACACCTGTTTTTCAGTTTGATATCTGTGAAAGTGGTTTCTCAACCAGCAAACAATAATTTGGTTACCTAATAAAATTAATCTTCACAAATGGGTCTGTTTTTAAAAGCTTTTAATTTCACAGAATTTTATTACATTATGAAGTGTAGTGAAAATAGTTTACCTAACCTAGTATAACTTTTCCTGTGGCAAACTTGAACTGGAGCTTTAAAAGATCTCTATGGAGATTTGTGCATATGATTTCTGACTGCCACATATGAATGGAACTCAGCCATCAGTTCATCTGAAGTATGACATACAACAATCCTTCGAACTGCAAATTCTCAGTGATTTCAGTCAACACAAATTGCATACTGGATCCTATCTAGTTTGTAATAAATGCTGGAATCAGATTGCATTTAGAGAATTGATCACAAGAAGTATATTGTAATTGTCACTAACACGAAATCATGCACTGAGCTTGTCTTTTGAAATCAAGCTTTTAAGGCTAGAATGCCTTGCTGATAGAAGAATTATTTCAAAAATGGAGAAAAAAAATAATCACAAACTCTTCCATCCAACCTGTGTGGTGAACAGCAAGACCACCTTGAAGTAAGTTACATACACAGTTCTCATCATTTTTCACACTGTACTTTCAATGCCTAATTCTGAACTGAAGATTTATCAGCCTATTGAGTAACTTTTCCTTATAACTGTGACTGCTCTTTTAGTGGAGAATTTTGGATTACTTCATTTATAAGTGTTAACTTAATCTAAATGGGATAGGAAAGATAACAAATAAATTATACGTACAGCTGACAATTTGGGTTTCAAGCTTTGCATATGACTCTTCAGATAGGGAAATTAATTCTTATTTTTATGAAAGACATTGAAGTGATATAAAATTTTTCATTACAACATAAAAACCTTATCTCACATAGTACATATTATGCTGCAGCTCAAGGAAGAGTGAATGAGATATCAATTCAATACTGGACTTGCATAGTTTTCATTCCCTGACATTAGGAATACGAACATTAAATCCCTCTTGATTAGGATAGAGTTCTTCAGAAATCACTTATATCTCTAACAGCAACATTGGGAGATAGCAGACAGACAGCTATTAATTCATTCCAAACAACAACAGCAACAACAACAAAAAGGGATTTCCGGGAGCGATACAACTACAAGGCTCACAAACATACAGCTAGTCCTAGTCTGACAGCAGCACAAACCAGTAACAATTACAATTAAGAAGGAATAGGGATAAACGATAAACAGTAGCTGCTTTCCATTAAAATACAAATACATATATGTATATGGCCGTTTTTAACGTGAAATAGTTAAGTCATACTGAATTTTTCAGAAAGGAATCTGAGGAACAGAATTTTAAAAAATTATGCAGAGCTCATCAATGATTCCAGGTAATATTTTTGATTTTTGGATCTTATGATCTATCTTGGCAAGATCCTTCACAAAAAGTTAATCTCAGATCAACATATCAGTATTATAGGCTAGGTGTGTTACTCAAGTGATTAAAACAGTAGATAAGGATGAAACGTAAGGATTGTACGTCTGAAAAACAATCTGTTTTTTTCCAAACCAATCACTTTGTCTAATGAAAGATACTATGCCTTCCTAAAGTCTTGCTCCCCAAGAACATAATCAGAAACAAACTGCAAGTTTATTTTGTATACCCTTTATTTTTGAGTTCCTTAGACCAATATATTCGGGCTTGAAAAACAAATGTTCTTTCATACTCCTTATTCTAAAGTAATATAACAGAAGAGAGGAAGAGTATCCTATAATATAAAGTTCTCTCCCTATTTCAGCAAAACTCAACAGATTTCAGAGGCTGAACAACTGATGAACCAGGTTATTTGAATCTCAATCATCTCATAGTACATGTACTGAAAAGTACCAACAAGGCAACCCCATGTCATTCTAGTTCTTCTAAAGCACAGCTGAAAATCTTCCACTAAGTGTATCTGGGAGAAATACATTTTCATTATACAGTTATGTCACTCAATCACAAGAAACTTTATTTTCCAGCAACCATAATTAGTAAGTAACTTAATGCATATTAAATATGAGACAAGCAACATTTAAAACAGACTGAAGACAGAGACAGACAGCAAATGCATTTACATACATTTAACGGAAGACCAAGACCTTTAAAAGATCACAAAAGAAACCAAAGAGACTTTGTTCCTAGTTGGTTCCATTACTTTTTGCAATCTGTAAACATGTTAAAAATCAAACACTTTAAGGAGGCAGTGCTGTCCACTACATTAGAGAATTCAATAGTCTGCTATCTGCCAATAATTTGATTTAGGCTCCAAAGATGTGTGCTAGTTCCCACACCTGTAAGAGACAGTAGGGTTGGAGAGACATTGAAAGACTCCCTTACATTTTTTCCTCAATTTTAAATATAGATTTGTGTTGTAATGCACAGTACTCACCATAATTATGTGCTGCAAATATTGTACCAAGTAACTCAGTTACACTCACTTTTGTTATTACAATTTTACATGCACATATGAAGTGCATACTACATGGCAAATAATACATGCACTCTCACAATCTGCATTTCATGGCAACACCTGAGCTGATTCTCCTCAGCTGATTTGTTCTTGATTCAATTATTTTCTTCACATTTCTTCCCTGTAACGTAAATCTTACCTCAGGCCAAACTAGTGCGCAAGCTTTCTTCTAAAGTTTACCCCAATTCCATTGTAAAGATCGGTGGAAAGAGGTATGGTAAGAGCAGTGCAGCAAGTCCCATCGGGCTACACACCTGATGCTGGAGTACCTACACTGGATTTATAAGTATGCACCTGCTGCTGATTCTGCATGCCACCAATAATCCCACTATTGTAATAAGCATTTTAGAATGTTAAGCACTGTCACAGATTTCTACTGAAAAGCCAGAAATGCAGAAGCCTTAAGTTTAGTCACAACCTTAAGGGCACAGAAGGAATGAATATGATAGAACTGATTCTACTCACTTTTTTATGACTCTTCAGGACTGAGGGTGTCACAAAAGCTTTGTCACAGAGATCACACTTGTATTTCTTATGTCCATCGTGTACAACTTGAATATGAACATTTAATGTGTCCTTTCTTTTGAAAGTAGCATCACAATGATCACACTTGAAGGTTCTCTCACCTTATAAAGAGAAAAACAAGGTTTAAAGATACCAGATTTTTGTGGAAATACACTAATGTTTATTGTTTCAGAAAAATGAATAAAAGCAACAAGGACAAATGAAAAGCTGGGTCCTGAGAACAGAAAAAAAAGAAATATCACATCAGGTAAAAATGTCATTGGGAAATTAAGAAAGTAGAAAGCAGTCATCACAACAACATAGCCAGAATTGTGATATTACATTCTATAGCCAGAGGTGAAATAGCAACCAGTGGAAATGGCTTCCAGTGAAACAGAGCACAGGTTTTATCAGCACTTCCAGTAATAGACTCTTTTTATGGTATCAAGCAAAAAGATGAAATAGGCTTCATCTTTTGAAACTTAAATGGTAAGACATCTTCCTGAATTTAAAAGAATTCTCAAAACAAGAAATACTTGCTTTGAGTAATCTATCTCATCCACATCAATAGAGGCAAACTCATATGACAAAGATGAAGTGATTTTTAAGTGTTATAGCAGTATTACTGTTCAAACTCAGGTGATTTGGTTGAAGGTTATGGCAGAGGCCACGTTAATATTGCTAATAGTTTTAAAATTCAATGAATTACCTAAGAGAGGGGAAGAGACATTGTATTCTGAAAATCTGCATACATCTCTTGGGTGTGGGGGGGAAGTGATTCTTCAGAGAAATCATTACAATGAACCTTTTCTCTATCATTACTGTGAATGCAGAAAAGAATATTCTCTTCCATTTGTTAACTTCTTGATTAAAATTACAAGTTAAACATCCGCAACATGGCATTCATTCAGAAATCCACAGCCTAAACTGGGAATCAGGTGCCCATATCCCAAAAAGCTTTCCAAGCAGTTACATCACAAAGAAAGATCACCATAATCTAAGGACTATCCTCCATTTCTTATTTTTCAGGACACAGGTCTGATCTGCAGCCTCCTGATCCATATGAATAAGATACAGACTTGTATAAGCACAAGCTACTTTTTCCAGTAGCAATGATGCACATGTAGAGGTACACTTATTTCCTTATTAATGCACATGTAGAGGTACACTTATTTCACTTATTAATGAGCTATAGCTCATTAAAGGATAAAATCATCCCAACCTTGGTCCCAGTGCAAAGGCCAATATGAATGGAAATTGATTTCATTATGTTGCATATTAAAGCCGATTTGATGCTACATGTTGAAGCACCAAAAAACTTTTTCCTTTATTATATATTATACATGTAATACATGCAAGTGAAGCTTATCAATACAGTGGTGCCTGAAGTACTCACAGACATTCCAAAGCCTAGTTAACCTGCTTCTCTCCCTCATAACTCAACCATAACTACCCCCACCCCCCACCCCAAACCTCTCATTCTCTGTTGGTTTGGAAACAAAAGTGGTTTTGTCTTGGGTGACACAAGAAGGTGTTAGAGTGTAAGTTGTCTTATCCTAAAATACTTTCAGTGTAGCTATCCAGAAAAATTTTCAAAGTCAACAGGGATGTAATTTAATATGCTGTTATGTGGATTTTTAACACTGATACTGCTTCTAACTGTTCAGTGAATCACTTCAGTCCTCATCTTGGGAACATGAGACTACCCTGCTAACAAAGTGAAGTCATTACTATTTTTACTAAAGTAACATGCACTTTTCTACTGCTTCAACAAAGGAAAAATATTCAAGTAATTTCTTTTAAAAGTTACTTCTTATAAGAACTTCTAGACTTCACGGATTTTTTTTTTTTTTTAGGTAGTCATTTGTTTCTTTCCGTCTCTTAATAACTTAGCTCCAAGTCTGAAAATAAACTGAAAAAAAGGAAGCAATACCAGACATAATTTGAACAAATTGCCATGTCTTCTGAAGTAAGAAATATTTGTATGATTTCCATAAATTTACATGATATCATTATGGTTTAAGACACAATTCAACATTTGTTGAGTTTCAGAAGGATTTGTCCTTTTTGGTAAAGTTTTGTTTGCAACCTTTCCTATCATTTTCAGTACTGCACTTCTATTATGATTTGAGAAGATAAATGACTTTCAAACAACAACAAAAAATAATAAGGTAGTAAAAGATCAATCAATTTTCAAATAAAAAACCTCCAAAGTCAGGGAATTTCAGAACTAACATACTGTTCAACCATATCTCCTCTGTGTGTACACATTATAATACTCTTCAACTATATATAGTTGCAATGCCAACTATGTATTTAGCCAAGTCCTGGCTTCAGTTTAGCAAAATTTTTCAACATGCAAAGTAATGGGAAGCCTAGAATTGAGTATTTTTTCAAATGTTATCCTGGATGAAGGCAAATAATCAGTGTTTCTCCTCAGCTTCCTTATTTAGCAGAAACCCTATTCTCATTGTAGAAGAGCCATCAGAACACTATCTCCACTCACAGTTGTGTCACTGTGAGTGAACAGTCTGTATGTCTTGTCTTTTTATTTTAAACCATAGACAAAGATACATGAAAACTTAATTTAAAAAAAAAAACAAACACATTAATACACAACTATGGAAGGAGTTTCAGAAGGTTCCTCAACTTTAGGCATAAAGCAAAAGTCTAAATCACTTGCAACAAGATATGAGTACTAAAACTCCCTGAGCAGCTCTGGAAATCCTCTTGTAGAAGACTGCAGAAAAAACAGAGCTATGCAACCTATTTAATGATACCTCATTGTTGTGATAAAGAACAAACAGATTTCATATGGTAAATGTAAGAACATGCCTGTTGCTTAAGAACTATCACTGCCAAAAACCAACTCTTTCTACTGCCTTTGGCAGATAAGAGTAATACTAAAGTTACCAAATAAATTTCTAATATTAATTTATAAGAAGTAAAGAAAGAATTTTCCATGGAAAATACATCCATGTATTTTCAGTCAACAGGTTTGCACTGTGCTAGATCAAGAGGTTTGTTACAAAATAAAATAGCAAAAGATATACATAGATTCTCTTCAGGCCTAGGCACTCTAGATAATGGAAGAAAACAAGAAAGTGTATTATCATTGACTTCAGCTCTTGAAACCACTGAAGGAGGGAAACTTTTTCAGACTACTTGACATGAAACTACGATATCAAGATCTGTAAATGCCTCCAAAGATGGAAACACAGCACTGACACAATATATCCTACAGTGGTTTCCCCCACAGATACACAATATAATGTGAGTGTCTTTCCTGGGACTGGCTTTATCTACTCCACTGATGCACTCTGCTTATGGCAAAACAAGATAATGAAAATCAGGGCTACTTGTGCTTTACTTGAAATGAGCAATCTTTAGTACCCACTTCTGCTGACGCCTGTAGAAACAGCCAATTAGTATTTCTCTTACTAACAAGCATTCTGCATGTAGATTTTTACTCTGGAAAGCAAATATATATAAAGGATGATGTCCTTCTCAACAAATGCCATCCTGTTCACGCACGTCTCCACAATCCTAGACAACTGAATGACCCAAGTGAGAATGCTCAGGGTTACTCATTCTTGTTAGCCAGGTCTCTTAGGGCCTCATGAGCTAGTATTACCCAAGTATGAGCTACCATACACTTATCATGTATCATATATCCTTCCTAAACACTACAGCTGAGAATAAAGGGTTAGCCCCAGCGTTGCCAATGACATAATGAAAACACAGTTACTAAAAGTATTACCAGCAGCATGCCTAAGAGAAAAAGCTTATCTTACTCTCAGAAAACAAGTTATGTTTACACAGCTAGAACCTAGGAGAAAAAAAGAGAGTTTGGATTTTTTTTTTTTATTATTTGTTAGACATATTTGATCTTGAATTTTGAAAGCTATATCCATGATGCCTTTTCCAATTTCAAGACGGGAACACCTGAAAAATGAGTTTATGAAATATAATTTTCTTCCAGTAAATTACATTCGTAAAATAAAATTTAAGTCATTCTACATCATTCTGCAGAGTGCCTGCTTCTAACACAACAAGGGGATACTGAATTTTAAAAAAACATATGATGTAGGCTGAACTTCAATTTTTCCTAGAAGTTTCAAGCTTCACAAACAATTTTTTCTTTCCTATAGCACAGAACAGTAAAGCCAGCTAAATACATCTAGAGATTCTGGTTTGTTTCTCTCCTTTCTTTAGAGAACAGGTATATTTCAGTGCTATGAGAGCGACTATCATCCAGCTGTGGCAGGACAATGCCTATAATTCTGAGTTATTTCAAATATGAGAAACTCATTATCATGGCAGCATAACTTGTCAGTCTCAGAGGTAGGTCATAAAGGGAAGAGTTCTACATTTTTTCACTGGGAACACAAGCTCTTCTCAGACAACAGCAGAGCCCCTTGTTTTAATCACAGCCTTGAACTAAAAACAGTTTATTCTTCAGTTCATCCTAGTAACGACTTTCACTTTTCACTTTGCTATTGGTCTGTCAACACTTCTTTTATAGGAGTACAGACAAGAGAGATGCAGTATGACTATAAAAGCTTTGCTTATATTCTGCTGTATTAAGGCTTCCTTGTTAAGTTGAGCAGTTGTTGGTTTTTTTTCTCCCAAAGTAGGAAAAAAAGGTTTAAAAATCTTCCCTGTGATTAATAAAAATAGCAAATATTAACGGTTTAAGGCTTTGACGCATTTTGGAGACAGTTTTAGCAAAGATTGCAGAAGTTACCACCTTCAAACACCTACTCTGCCCCTCAGCAAGACATGTCTCCTTTTGCACCAAGGAGGACTCACTAGACAATGTCTGTGCTGCTGCAGTTCACTGTCTGATATTTTTAATATTTGCTTAAATAGTGGTGGTTCAGGAACAGCTAAACCTGCCACAAATCACAAGCCTAACTCAAAGACCTCAAATTTCCTGAGCTTCCATCCTCTGGAAAAAAAAAAAAGGTCAAAGTATATGTTTTTAGAGAGACCTTTACCAAGCCTACAATTCTGCATACTGTGAATTACTGCTTTTGGATATCTTGCAAATGCTTGGTTCTTTAGAATACACAAGTTTTTAACTTTTTCCCCCCATCATTTTTAATATTTAACATTGGAAGAAGATTTTACAAAATTCAATGCTTTGTGAAATTGCAGAAGCTTTGGAAGATAATTGTAAAAGAACAAACTAAACACACCAGTCTAATAATTCATCTAACAGAAACACTGTTATACTGGATTAAAAAAAGAAAGGTTTGTAGTTGTTTTAATTATACCAACGTAAATATTCTCCAAATCAAAGTTTCTTCTAAGCTACGAGGATTTTAGACCATGAATATTTTCTAAAATCTAAATTGCTGACATTCACATGGTTGAATGGTAGTTTAGGGCTCTGTAAATATCAAAGACGGAGAAAATTCCACCAAAAACAAATCTTTACACAGTCAGTTAAAAAACAGTACAGAATGCCAAGAACAAGTTACTCATGAGCGAAAATGGCCACAACATTCCTCTGAGCTGCTAGTTCTATGTCAGAGGCAGGAAACATTAGCCTGGACTGGCACAGGAGAGAATCTCAGTTTCAAGCTCTAAACCGGATTACCTACAAAAGCCGAGTAAACCACCAAGTTATCTCTGCTTCCACTTCTCCTTTCTTAAAATGGAGGTGACACTATCACACTTAATGCAGAAAGAAATCTCTTGTCATTAGACCTCAAACCATTGCTAGATTTTCTACAGCATATTTGGATTTGCATTTAAGTGCATTTTAAAGACAAGGTTTGAATTTGGTTCTGAATTTTCTAACTCCCTGGGGTTAGAGTTGAATGTTAAAACTAATTTAACATAGCAAGTTGCATATTGGAACAAGGTGCCATATGTCTGTTTTTCTCAGTCAAATGTGAGAACTGAGGAAGTTCTTCTTCCTCTCTGACTTAGCACTTACTGTTATGGATTAACAGATGTCTTTGTAGAGAGAATGGCGTTCGGAACAAAGCTTTGCATTCCTCACACTGGAATGGTCTCTCTTCAGAATGGGTCTGCAGATGAAAGACAACATGTCAGAGGAAAGGGTCAGGGAAATCAATTAGCTGCCATTACAGTAATTATAGCTAATTTTCTAGACTGGATTCAGGAGGGGATATCATAGCAGTTGGAAACATCAGGGGATGAAGAATTAAAACAATCATTCTGCCATTATCCAGAATCCTGAACGTCAGCATAGCAGCTACCTACTAAATATACCTTCCCAGTCCTCAGAAGTGTTACATGAGGTGTGCATGTAAACAGAATCAAAAACATAGAATAACCAGGAAAAAAACCTACAAGGCTCAGTTGTATTGCTTCATCAGTACTAACACTGGCCTTAAGTACCTACTCATATGAATAAATGCTTTGAAATCAAACACATGTACACAAACCCCTTTTTCTCAGTTAAGTTTGAAGGCAAAACTGATCTGATTATCTTTAGATAGTATCTAAAATTTGGCAAAGAAAATTTCTCAAATCATGAGACTAGTCTCACATATCCTTGTTTCAGCTTCTTGTATTAAAAGTAAAAAAAAAAAAAGAAAAAAACAAAACCAAAAAAACATAGAAGCATCAGTACTGAGATTTTTGTTTCCTGTAGAAAAATTCATTGTAGCTGAGAAACAGCCTCAAAGCCATAAGTAAAATAAAAGGCTAGGCTTGGATGAATCTCTCAAACTGCAGAGTTGCTGAAGCAGGTTTCTTTTCTGGAGCTTAGGAAACATCCAGCTTCATTCTACTTCTGTAAATTTCAAAGTACTTCCCCTGTTTCCTAGCGTTATTGAGTGCTGTCCCACTGTAAATAGTAAATTAATCTGTACAATTTATTATCTACCCAATTTCCTACTATTTTTGCGGAGGAAATGAAAATTTTTAAAGCATCAGTGTCGAAACATTGTATTAGCTCACAAGGACCTTAAGTAGAAGCTGCATGCCAAGAGGAAAAGGGGATGGACAGTAAGTGTTTTACAATATGCACGAAATTAGGTAAATGAGTTAATTTTGTAGACTAAAGGTAAATATTAGCATAGTACATACTTACATAATCTATTTCTCCTATTCATAATACCACATGACATTTACAGCTATCCCTTAAACTACAGAGGAAAAAAAGGGACTGTGGGGAGTCAGCATAATTATTTAGATGTAGACTGAGGGCCTTGAACCTAGATTGTTTTTAACACAAATGTCCTCTTACATACACAACGGTACCAAAACATTAGAGTACTTGCAATGGTATATAGAGGCTTTGGATTCAAAGTCAATTCCTTGACCTCAGCCTATGCCACTTAAAGCAAAAAGGCAACTGGAGCACCATCAAATGTGTGGAATATACCACACGTTGCATAAAATCCGCTGAATGTTTCAGTCCAGCTTCTACAGGTTTACATCACAGTTTGCATTAGTTGACACCCTGCTTTGCAGTTTCAGCAGTCAGGCCAAGGATTGACAGGACATGAAGAGACTGAACTACCTTCTCACCTCAACAGGTGGTTCCTCCAGAACAGGGTTGAGACATATTGACGAGACACTGTGGGGAAGCTCGCAGTGCTGCTGTCTGTGCTGTACCTGTTCTGTGGATAAATAGAAGGGTTCAGTCTCTAGGGCTGTCAATCTGGCACCTTTCACGAGCGCAAAATTCATGTTGTTTATTTAAAAAATGCCCTGTTTTAGAACACTCACCACTTGAGTGATAGTTCTGAAGAGCACAGTGATTTGTACAGAATTCCTTCTTAGCATCTGTTTGACAGTTCTCCTAGTCTTTTGGTCAAAATACAAGTATTCATCTCCGCATCTTAACTTCACTACAAATTAAAAATACCTAACTGGGCATACCCACATGCAACAGTACACAGATCATCTGCCTCTTTTGTGAATGGTCCAGAAACAAGCTAGGTCTATTACAAAAAGCCATGCAAATCTCAATGACCCCAATATCCCCCCAAACGAGTATATTAGTTCTAATAGTATCCTTTCTTGTCCTACTAATAGGTTCCAGATCAGAGATGGCTTCCATTCAGTCAGAGCAGGGGACAGCCATACGATCAAAGCAACTGAGGATGGGCTCTTATGGACTATTTCATGGCAGCCTTTCCCACCATAGCATTTGTGAAGGCTTAAACTCAGCCCAAGGCTACTTATTCCCAATAGAGAAACTGAGGGAATACAGTTGTTTCAATTCATTATGCTCCCCAGGACCAAATAACCCTGGATTAACCATAAACCCTTTAAAATCCTGTGTCTGCTGACCTATTTCTGATCACTGTCACATCCTCATGTTTTATTCTCTGAACTCATCCTCTATACATCGCAACAAAGGAGCAGATGGAACAAAAACTTCGCTTCCTCCTGTATGGAAGTAATCTGCCTTTTATGGCACAGAACATGCACCTTCATCCAATCTAACCTGGATGAAAGGTGACTACTTTTATCTGTAGCACAATCCAATACTACATTTTCCTCTTAATTTCAGATACTATTCTCTTCCCTTGTCACAAAAATGGAACTGTATTCTTCATATGATCACTTAGTCATATAGTCTGAGCTTTTTCAAAAGACATCTGAGCTAGTTCCACATCGCATAACACTTCCCAGTGCTGCCATCTCCAAGCATGTGACAAAGCAAGCTTGCACATGCACCTACACAGAGCAGTGTAGTACTTGTATACAGAAGCAGCACATCAGAGAGGTACCACAGAAAGACTTACAGTTCCTACCTCTCAGATCTGTAGCTATAAGGGTGTATGTAATGAGTGCTAAATCAGGGTTCACATCACAATGCTCCACTGAACAGAGCAGATACACTCTTAGCAACTCTACTGTCTATCTCCCAGTGAAATCCTGGGAAATGTGAGGAACTAATCTCCTTCTGCACCTTTGAAATGACCCAACGTTCACCCACACCTGAAATATGTTTAAAAGCACATGTTGTGGAAGCCATTTTTATTCTGATACTTCCAACACAAAATCAGATTAAATAACCCCCATGAAGGAATCACAGAAACAACAGCAACAACAAGTTTCCATCTAAAACACAAAACAAGAATTCAAAAGCACAAAATGTATATGTATCCTGTTTCTTATTATAAATAAAAAGTATGTAGCTCTACTGTAAAACCCAAAGAGTTTTTTAAAGCGTGTTGCTCTCAAACTTGAAAGCATGTTTTCTGTTAAGTGCTGTTGATTTAAGTGTTTTTAACTACTATACCCATCATTCCTACTGCAGGTTTCTAAGCTCCCTGCTACTAGCACAGTAACTGCAACCCGGAACTCAAAAAAGCACTCTGAAATTATTCTGAGTCCAACTTCTCTTCCTCCAAAAGAAAATGAAACCTAGGAGGACATCTTAAAGGAATACACATCTAACGAATCATTAAAAACCCAAGCTGAAGAAATACATAGAAGTATGATACACAATAAAGGTTTAAATTTCCACTGTTACTGGATCGACATTGCTGTGAACAAGCAAAAAAACTATCGTCCTCTTCCCCTAGTAGTAGTGCAGCCCTCTCAAAATCACGGCACTTAAAACTATTTTGGCATCCCAAACTACCACATGCTTGACTTACACCTTACAATTGGTTTTGTGTATACACATCCCCTCTGTTATCTACTACCTCTCCCTGTTTACATTGTTTACTCAATGGAGAGAGGCATGTCTAAAAAAGCAATTCAGGACATCTATGTCAGTCTCCTGTCTCTCATGCTCATCTCTTCATTTAGCAAGTGAAATTAGAGACCTAAATGTGGATGGATGAATATTCACAGCTGTTTGGGTAAACTTTATGTAAACACAGGAATAAGTTTGTTTCATTATAGGACAGGGTTGATTTACAGCCAGTACTATACGCAAACAGTTTTGGGAAATAAGTACTCCATCATGCTTTAAGGAATTCTGTCAAAATTAGGTACTCACTAAATCTGTCTAAATTTTAGGATTTTTCCCATTAAGTGGAGCGTCTAATCCTTGCTTATGCTAGTGGTGCTGCTGTTTTAAACACAAGATTGGGTCAAAGTGTTTACTCATTCATACTTAATCCTGAAGTCTGTTTTCAGCCCAAACTCCCTACCAGTCATCAACTGCAAATTAACATAAGGAAACATGTAAAAAGTATTCATTTAAGATATAGAAGTATCTTTCCAGATAGTATTTTATACATTTTCCTTAGAATATATCCAATTTGTGAGATTCTGCCCCATTTTCTTAATAAAGTCTGAAACATAAGATACAATCACAGCATATACGGGAGCTAATCTTGTCCTTCAGCAGGCTTCTGCATGCTTTCTGTTTTAGAAAGTCATCGCCATTTCATCCTACGAGAGGTATTATTATTACTCTTACATGATTTATGGCGGAAAGTGCAAGAGATGGTGCAAAGATCCTGTGCCAAATTCCCAGATGGCATATATCATGAGCCAAACTTCGAAAGACTTGTAAGTATGGGTATATCAGTTTCATCAAAAGGGGGAAAGGAAGGGGTAGTATTTAAAAAATGTAAAGGTAAAAAAAAAGAAAAAAAGAGCAAAGGGTTCCAAATACGGGGCACAAAACCAGACAAGTAATTTTTTTTTTTTTTCTTTTTTACAGTCTTGTAATTCTCAAACAGCAGTCATGGATACAGCCTTGCCATTAAAAATGTAACCCCAGGTTAAAAATAATGACAGGCAAAGTAGAAATTAGGCCAAGCAGATTTGAGCTTAAATCAACAGAAGCGGAGCATCCCTCCATGAGCCTATTTTGTAGGTAACATTTCTTCTGATGTTGTTTTAATGTGTGAACACTACCCAGTGCAAATCCAGCATTGTTTGAAAGCATCTGCTGCTAAGTCCAACAATGACTGCAACAGGACTACACTTAGTTTTATCCAAATATGGTATGTAAAAAAAAAAAAAAGGAAGACATTTTAGATCAGTTACATTTTTAACTTGATTACCTAATATTAAAAAAAAAAACAACCAAAAAAACCCCCAGAAAAGTCAAAATGGGGATTTATTTGATGCTTTTAACCAAGCCACTGTGATTTCCTTCTGCTTATTTCACTTTTTATTTTTTACTAGAATTCATTTAGTATTTTGAGATTTTGGATATAACAAAGAACACTAAAAAAATACATTCTCCAATACTTTAATCCCATGTTTATAAGCATGCCAGAGCTTAATGATGAACCACTTAAAAGAAAAAAAAAAAAATCTGCAAATCTGAGGCTGGCAGACCTGTAAACAACAACAGCAGAGTGCTTTACCTTCTTGTGATTCTTGTAAACATTTCTGTGGGCAAATCCCTTTCCACAAAGCTTGCATTTATAAGGTTTATCTTCACTGTGTATTATTTTGTGTGCAGTCACTTGATCAAGTCGTTTGAAGGACTTATTGCAAACCTCGCAGGTGTAGGGGCGTTTTTCTGCAGAAAATGAGTGGGGGACATTTAATCTCCTGTTTATACAGGGGGAGAAGATGAAAGGCAGAGACAGTCATCTCCTCAGAGAGATTTTTGCAATTAAGTCAACCCAATTAAGATTAAACCAATTAGAAAGACATCTAATGCCCTTTATGTTAGACAGTTAAGTCACTTCACAAAAGATGAGCCATGGTGTATCTCAAGAAATTGGCACATTCTTTGCAATAATCATTGCTAAAACTAAATTCTGATTAATTAGCTTAAATCAAAAGAGAATGACTTCAAAGAGGAAAACTCTGTTTCCAGATTACAAATGTGAAAGAGGGCATGACAGTTTAAATGTTTTAAAACTTAATTAACAATATACATATTAGCTTCCAAAACCAAAAGTTCCTATGCAAAAAGCCTTTATGCTTCAACTGGTGACTGCAACTTAACTACATTAATGCTCATCCAAAAGTGTCAAAAGAAAGCTAGGAGCCTCTGAGATATAGATTATGTTACAAGAAATGAGCTTTTGGTGCAGACTGATACCAAGAAAATAGTTCAATTATAAGCCTGTGCAGCTGTAAAAACCTGCATTTTTTAAATGCTAATGTATTTGACAGAACAATGTTTGTGTTTCCATTGTGTTGGGTGATGTTTCTAATCACCGGTGAAAGACATAGAAAAACTAGATTGCAGTGATCAGAAATCCTGGTAGAGCCAGTTTGTGTCATACTGCCAAACCTATGGACAGGCCAATCCCTGCTCACAGTGACCTGTTCTGGCAGACAACAGGCACGATGAAATATTTGTGTGTGGTCTATGAAATGGTGTGAAGTATGACCTGCTTTCCTCTGACTGAAAACTTTATGCACAAGTCCAAAGAACGTTTCCCTTTTTATCACAGATCTCTGTCTGACAACATACCCCAGCACCCATCCTCTTCTCTTCAACATGTAATTTCAACCACCGGTTCTTAACTTCCTCTATAAGCCAAGTAGCAATCTTTTGCCCCATCCCAGATAACTGACATCATCTACCCCAGCTAGCATGAAAAAATAGCTTGACAAAGCAGCAATAGGAAGAAGACTATAGCATTATACTCAGATTTTTGAAAGGCTTAGAAAGGATAGCTTAGATGGTTTCCTTGGAACCTGAGATTTGCTTGAACGGCTCAGGACAACCCAGAATTCATCAAGCCTTCTATAAGAAACTAATTCAGGTAAAATCCAATATACATTAAATACATGTACACATATATATAGGTTTGTGTTATTTTTGTACGTTACCTGAATGAGTTATCATATGGCGTTTCAGCTGGTTAGCCGAAATAAATTTCTTGTCACATTCCTGACACTCAAAGATCTCATGGACCTGCAAAATGAGTGTTTAATGATAAATAAATATGTGTCTCAAACAAGATCAAACATCTTACATACACAGAAATTCTCTAACAGACCGTAACTATTTCTGAGCTAGTAGCTATACTAATACTCATGAACATTCTGTGATTTCCCCCTTGCTAGTCCCTTGGTGAACAACAGTATCTCTCAAAAAATAAATATTCATAATTGCAAACAAAAAATTATCACTAAAACTATATTTAGAAACACAGGTTATGCAAATTTGCAATATTAGATCCATTTTAAAATACCATTATTATGAAAGCATTAGAAAAACATGATGCAGTAGATGCAGAATACCTTTTCAGAACATTTCCTTCTAGTCAGTAAGACATAAGTAAAAATAACTCAGTAACTACTTCATAACTGCTATAAGAATTTTAAAAAACAACTACTATCAAACTGTTTAAAGATTGTTTCTCTTAAAAGCTTTTCGAGGCAAGACAGTGGAGGGGCAGCAGTGTCTCTTAAACTGTAAATGCAGTAAGCATTAGCGGGATTTTCAACATCACAGCACATAATGTCATCAAGGACTAAATGTTGGAAAAACAGAAGAGGCAGTTGAGAGCTGCAACTTCTGATACTCAATTAAAAAAAAAATCCTGTGTTATTTATTGTTCCCCAAAATCTCAACATATACAAAGTTCTCCACCTGTCAAAGATTACCATTCACCTTCAGCTCTGTATTACATTTGCCATCGCCAGCCTCCCCTTAATCTAGTTCCAGTGCAACTGAACATACATTTCAGCTTTTTGGAACTGCAGCCTTAGACAGCAAAACTTCCAGGCAGAGATCACGTTTCGTAAAGCTTTTTTGGAGAACATTATAGACTTTCTGTAGGAGAATCTAGCAGCTAAAAATAACAAATATTAAAGGTTCAACGCAACACTCTAATGAAAAACATTTGTGGACAGCACAATAAAGAAACTCAACTAAGACTTCCACTTCAAACAAACAAACAAACAAACAGAGATTCTCCGTAAGTATTCTGCCTCACCATGTTTTCATGCTGCTACTCACAAACTAACTTTAGAGCAAATTAAATGTTTTAATAAACTAAAAAGTGGTTATGCCATTTCCTACAGTCTCTGCAGACTTGCACACTTTGGACAGTGACACTTAGCGAAATGCTCAGACAGATCAGGTAGTAAGCTCAAATGAAGACCATTCATTCTAAATATTCTGTTTACCCAGCTGCATTTCAGATAAATTTCTCTTATATGCACACACAATCTACTACTCTACCCTTTCCCAAAAGATCTAAATTTTTACTTAGATTGTCAACTCAAGTTTACATAATTCTGCAACCAAGTGCTATCAGAATTCCCCCCAACACAATTATTTGAAATAACTTGTAAGGTATTCTTAAACATAATATTTAATACATCAGAACCCAGACTGTGCTTTAACACTATACAAGTGTCTGATTTCAACTTATGAGCATTGTTTAATAAACAGTCTCATTGAATACATTTGCATCAAAACAGAGACTTCCATGCATGTGCATTAAAAAGCTACCGCTATCAAATATATATTCTATAGCTGATACTCTTTAACCAATGCTTTAGAAAAGAATCAGACACAGACTTGTATGCACATGCATTAAATTGCTGTTGCTATCAAGCATATATTCTATAGCTGGTACTCTTTAATTAGCTCTTTAGAAAAGTGCACAATTACATGGCAAAACAACAGCAATAAAATATAGCAAATATTTTTATGAATAATGATATTCAAAAGGATTTTCATTTTAAGAAAACTTGTCAAGCAACATGCACTATGAGTATACAGGTTGTAATACCACAGACAAGTGCTTGTGCAATGATTTATTCGTATAACAAAATTAGTCCCATTAGGGGACTGTTACAGCTATCAACATAAACCTCTGTTACATTAAAGTCAGAACATACTTACAATTGTTTCATAGGCATTTGAAGAGCTACACCTTCAGATAACAACTTGCTAAGTGCTATACAAAACAGCAAGCATCTGAACAAGATTAATATATACTCAGATAAATATACTCCCTCACTTACCGGACTGACGATCTTAAAATTTTCATTAGTCTGTTGAAAAGCAAAAGGTCATTCAAAGGAGTTTTGGGGGTGAAACTGAGCTAAAATTTTGAAGATATAAGTAATCCATGATCAGCTTTTCCAAAAACTAATTTGAATTTCAATCTACCACTCCAAGAACTGTATGAGACTCTGTCTGTTGGAAGGCAAAATTCAAAAAAGCTTTACTGCCTTACACTCACAGGTGTCCTTAATCTTCTTTCTTAACAGGAGAATTAGCTACTTTACCATTGAAAACACCTGCCTACAAGAGTCAGAAACTCACCCCACAGCTGAACAGCCAGAAAGAGATACACCCCCCCAGTCTACCTACAAGTCCTGAAAGTGTAGCACTATCAATTCCGACTGCATCATCCTGAGAAAAGAAACCAGCAATGCTGGGATTTGTTCGAATTTTTTTTCCCTTTCTACTTACAGAACAGCAGAGCTTCAGTGGAGAGGCCTGGCAGCCTGTGCTATTTACATGTATATGCTCACTTTTAAGTTTAAGCTCCTGTGAGCAATTCAAATCCAAAACATGCGACACCTATATTCAAAGGTACAAAAGGAACCCTTTACCAAGAATCTGCATCAATGAAGACAACACTCCCCTCGCTTGCTTGCTCACTATTATCATCATTGAATGATTGAAATTTGCATTTTACTTAAACTTCAGAACTTAGTATCAGAATATAATTCAGATGGTGTTTCATTTGCTCTGGCAGTAGACATCACAAACCGGCAGAAAGGAAATTTTACAACAAACTTTTCAGTTCTATTACCGAGTCTTCTGTAAGCTCCTATACAGCATTTCCTCAGTCGTGTTTGCCAGGAACTTTTTTTTTATACTACCATATCACTTAGCAGCCCAAATCATGGATTACTATAAATATCAGATAGAAGGATGTCACTTTACAATTGGAGGATAAGACAAAAGAGAACACATGCTATAGACAGAATGGAAAACAAAAACATATCGATCACCACAAAAAGCAGTAATATCAGTGGATCATCATCATAACTGTTGCTAAAGTTTTGTAGGCATCATGCAGGAGGAGGGTATTAAGATAAATAGTTTTGGAAATCAAATATAAAATAAAAAAAATGTAGATCAGACTATTCTGGGTAGGACTGTAATCACTAAGGAAGACAAGATCAGAATCCAAAATGATATCCACACTCTGAATGACGCTCCAAAACACTCAATATTTAGGAAGAAGAAATCAAATGCACAAATGCTACATGACGACCAACAGTTTACATAGCACCACTACAGAAAACATTAATGAATTCCAAATGAATTCAAAATCTGAATAACGAGATTGATGCTGCTGTTAGAAAGCACTGTCATTTTGAGATGTATTAATAGACATATTCTCTGTATTAATAAACTCAGGACAATCATTCCACTATACTTGGCACCACCAAGGGCTCAACTAAGCATCACTGCTCTTCTTGTTTGGGCAGCTGACTTTAAGAAGCATACAGTTGAAAAAGAGAATCTACAGGAAGAAAAAGCTTACAAAAAGAAAAAGTAGTCTGGAAAAACAGATGCATGAAGAAAGGTTGAGATAACTGTGTTTGTACATCCTAGGAATTGCAAATGGAGTTCATAACAACTTTGCAATGTGCTAATTGTTACAAAGAAGACAGTGGTGAGTTTTTCCTGGCATTCTCTCGGATAAGACAAAGAGCAATTAACTCAATTTGCAGTAAAGAAGATTTAAGTAGGACATCAGAAAAAACAAACACTGGACTAATGAACACATTTTTAAAAGTTGATGGCACTAAAGCTGAAAGTCAGAATACAAAGCAACATCTATGGAGGTGGTAGAATTTTCTTTAGTGGAACTTTTCAGGAGACGAGACAGTGCCTATCTAGGATGATTTAGGTAAATGCTTACCCCCCCACTGAAAAATAGAGTGGGCTAGAAAACCTCCTGAGGTCTCTTCCAGCCCTACATTTCCTTGAATTTATTGTGATAAACTAAAAAAAAAAAAACACCCAACAAACAACCCAAGAGGGTAAGACTAAGGGACAGAAGAGGATGACAGCAAAGTTTAATTCTGCATGGCTAAGAAAGGGCTTATCTTTAGACATTTAAGACACAAGCAATCCACAAGACACACAAAGCTAAAAATGGGTTTAAATCAAAGATGACATGAAAGCTGCAGATCTGAATGACCGTGTCTTCAGAGAGTAAACGGATCTTTTAATCTCCCCCATAGCCAACCTATTTAAATTCTTTCTCTGTGTTTGTCAGATTTCTCTCGTTCTGTTCTTTGGGCTTATTTTCTGTTATCTCCTACACTTTACCTTTCTATTCCCTACACTTCCTATTTCTTTACACTGACAGGAAATGGGTGAAAAAACCATCTCTTTTCCTCCCTGTTTCACTATTATTTTCGTACTGTTTTTACTGCCTGTCTAAGTATTTTTGGCAATGTAGGTGATGGATCCTGCCCCACTTCCTACACAAGCAAAGTAATTCAAACAAAGAGAAAGCATGAGCCCTACATGCAATCTCCTTCACTATCTGATGTAGGTATGTGAATCTGAGATATCTATTTTCTGGATGTCTTAAAAGAGGAGCCAATCAAGAAGAGGAAATAAAGAAGTTTTATGTACAAAATCTTCATGGTGATTCTTAAGTAAGCACTCAACTGACCTACTATCAATGCTACTTGAAAAACTTGTTAGTGTGTGTCATAGTGTCTGCACAGAATTACAACTACTGAAACAAACCAAACATTTTAATAAAATGGACACACTAACAATGATATTTTGCATTTTCAGGGCCACCGTAAGGTGCAGTGATGTGTAAAAATTGTAATTACAAGTGGCAAGGCATACCATGATTTGGTCTGAGGAGTAACAAAGTATAGCCCTGTTTGACAAGAAATGCAGGGCATAGTAATACAAGCAAGGAGAAAAACAAATGAAAAAGGAGGGGCCCCACCATTTCCTTTGCAACAGCATATTTTAATTGATATCATCTATATCCTCAATGGATTCAGGTTATAACCAGGGCATTATTAAAGACTTACAGTTAATCTGATAAACAGTACAATGTAGCTTTTTGTAAAAACAGAATCTCCTGGGTTTTAGTGATTTATCAAATTAATCTTGCAGGGACTTCCTTTGGGTATAATGGATTCAGAATCTCATATTCATAGTCCATCTGTATTTCTGTATGAACTCCTTTATTTCCAATAGATGCTTTTCAAACTGTTAACCCCTCCTACTCTGGTTATAAAAGATTACATGTGTAAACAAAAAGACATTAAAAATTTGTTTTTGAGGAAGAAATTTTTTTTACTACTGCATAACTAAATTACAAATAACACCCTTACTGATATGTCACAAAGTAATAAGAAAGACTGATTGTATTTTGTAAAAAAATGAAGGCTCATAAACCTATTTTATGGTCTGTATGTATCCTATCATTACATAACATACTTTTACATTTAGCTTAGTGTTTAAGAATGCTGAAGAACAGCAGGCAACTTTGACTTAATGTTGGAATGCGTAAATTATACAAGTACAAACATCTTTGTATTTGGTAAAAGATGCATTAAAACTTTACGAAGATTTTTGGTTTAATCAATTGTGATTACAAAAATAAATATCCACAATAAAATACATTGGTTTTGTAACCATGAAAGAGATTACCCAAAGGTTTGCATTACAGCAGCTTTCAAGTGACCTAAGCACCACAGTCTCACATCTTAGTGAAGTCAAAGCCTGCTGTGGGTTAGCCTTCATCTTACTGACCTTTCGATGCTCTTGGAGATTTGTTGCTGAGGAACATTTCTTATTGCACACTGAACACATCAGCTTCTTCCTAGAATTTCCTGAAACAGAAACAAAATACCACCAACATCTTTAAAAGGAAGTGCTAAGAAAGAACCTAAATATTTCCACTGAGTCTGTGACTTTTCACAGGTCATTTGACTGACATAAGATTTTTACATTTGTATCCCATCTTCAAAGTGTTCCCTATCAGGAGTTCTCTGTGGGTGTCCAACAAACCAGTTACTGATGGAATGTAAATCAAGAAAACAATAAAGAAAAAACCCTTCAAATAGATGTTATCACACATGACCAACCCAATATGAAGGGCACAATTCACAACTAAGAACAACTCATTTTATAACGGAACAGTTGATTTCTTCCAGAAGTCAATAAAAGAGCTAGTGCAGCAATGACAAAAAAGATCCCAAACTGAAGTCAAAACCACCATTTCCCACTTTTCTTTATTCAGAAAGCACTAAGCATTCTACTATATAAAATTATATATCATTAATTGTCTTTAACTGAACAAGACAGGGAAATTGTGTTAGCACCGGATCATGAATTCAAATCTCGTCTAAAATGTAAATTACAAAACAAGCTACAGATCAGATACCAGATGTATTTTCCTTCCCTTTTCACAGTTGCTTTAGAAAGTGACAGAGCATTTGATCGGGTTTATCTATTATTTACCTTTTGAAATTCATTTTAGTAACCCACAAAGCTATTTTATTACAAGACAAAGTCACCACAAACCTAATTCTTTGTTTATAATTACATGCCCATGCAAGATATTTCCTAGCTTATGTAAAAAATGTTCATATTACATTGAAGACTAAAAAGAATGGACACAAAACAAAAGAGGAGGTAAGTACTGCTTAGTCAAGCACAGAGAAAGTATGGATCATAAACAAATTCATCAGGTGGCTTCCAGCTCAATTTTTCAGACTCTCAGCATCCTACATCTTTCCTGCTCTTGCTGTCCTAAAGAATTCATATTACGTTGATTCTTCTTACTACAATGTACCCTGTCAATCAATTGGCTCAATACTTAAATCTGTAGTATAAAGAAAGTACTGAATTTCACATATGCATTTGCTGCTACAAAACTTACAGTAAGTATTTATATATACTGATATACACATAAATACAGGAATACACTTAGTACTTCAACTCACAAGAGCATTAATAAGACCTTTTCAGAGGAGAGAAGGGTGATGGTGAATATCTGCTCATAGCTTTGCATAACGGGCAACACATGTAACAATCCTTTCTACTTTCCCTTGCCCCCAGGTAACACAAGGCAGGAAGGAATTCTAGAAGTGTCCTTCAACAGTAGTGGTTTATTTTCCTTCCTGCATTGACACCAGTTCTGATTTCTATGACTCCCAAGTGGTAAAATAAAAGCTCTGCTCACTGTGCAGGCAGAGCAAAAATATCCTCCAGGTGTCTGCCCCCAGTCATGTCTGGAGCGATCATTCAAGAGAATTGCAGAATTTGTATACCACTACATAACTGACCATAGCTAAGCCTAAACATAACAATGCTCATGGATGAAAAAAATTCTTACTGATACTGAAAAAAGGAGATAATCTTTTATAAGAATGGTTATGGAAGGGTTTCTGTACGCTGTAAGAGTTTGGCAGAAGAAAGAGGTTTCATATAATGAAAATCTTACAAAGCATCTCAGTGCTGTCATCATCAACTAAAGACTGTTTTCTTTGCACTCTGGTATTCTGCTGTCCCCACACATACTGATCTTCCATTGACATTGAGAAGGGACATGCAGAGAGAGCAGAATGCCAGAACTGAGATCTGCATTGTGGACCTGAGAGCAGTATTTTGCCCTTTCATGAAAACAGAGTGAAGTTTGATTGAAAACTATTGATTCACAGTGCACAGATATAAAAACGCTAGGGCCTAACAGGACTAGTGGATTGTCTGGTCTAGCTTCCTGCACAACAGAGGCTATAGAATTTTATGCAATACCCTCATCAAGCCTAATCGTTTGTGAAGCATGTCTTCCAGAAAGACATCCCATTGTCTTTCCAAAATACCAAAAGATCAAGAACTCACCACTTCCTGTAGCAGTTTGTGCCAGTGGTTGATTTTCCTCACTACTGAAATGTTTTGCTTTATCTAATTATTTGCCTAGTTTAAACTTCCCCAGATTCCTATTACATTTTCTGCGGTAGACTAATGATTCATCTGGTATACAGTAATTTCTCCCTGGGGGAGGAGGAATAGTTACTCTTGCAATTAGTTACTTCTTAATTTTCTTTTTGATACAAATTAATCCATTAAAAAAGAAACCAAAGACAATGTTTACTCTGATTTGCAAATTTAAGGCTAGGAACATGTTAGGGGGTTTTCTTCCAAAGAAACATTAAACTCTTTCTTACCACTGTGAACGTTTTCTTTATGTTTTTTCAGGGCATCCTTACTCTTGAACCTCTTGCCACAGCTATCTGCCTTGCATATGAATCTGGCATCCCCCCTGCATGCCTCCTTGTGCTGTTCATAACTATATGGGATTAAAAAAAAAAAAGAAAAAAAACAACAAACCAACACATAAAGCAGTATCTACAGAAACCAGACACATAGCAAGTACTCTGAGCTTAACGCATGCTGCACTGCAGAGTTCCAAGATCACCTCATGCATTACTTACGGCAAATAGGAATGAAAGCATTTGACTTCTTTCACTGTTAGGATTCACATAAACTAACAAGCTTGAAAGCTAACATGCAAAGGGAGGCCAGCAATGATATGACAGCAGTCCAGTAACTCAGACACAAAACCTCGATTCTGAGCTGAAGGAAGTATTGCAAACAGAGCACTGAAAACTTCTTGAAGAGTCTCCTGGGCTGATATTCTCTGTGCACTGAAGTACACTAAAGAAAAATAAAAAATAAAAAAAAAGTAAGAGGGGAACTTTCTACAACTCACACAGGCTTGCAGTAGCTAAAAACATATATACAGCTCTACAAATCTTTAAGTAGGCGAGAAATCTATTTCATATGTGAAGTCTCCTGGAATTTAGGGGTACTAATCAAATGCATAAACAGCAAGAGTCAGGATCATACTACTGTATCCTCACACAGATTAATCTTATTTTGCATGATGTAAAAATTTACTTAACTAGCTACAGCACAAATCCAACTTCCACTATAGATTAGAAGGAACAAGTCTAAGTTCAAGAGAAAATATTTAGTTGCCTCCTCCAAATATTTCTGTGCTCTATAATTTTTATTTATTTCCATGAAAGAACACAGAGCTCATATAGAGCTGCCAGCTCTAGGAATGTTCACATTATTCAGATGTAAGAAAGACCAATTTATTACAAGAGCAGCCTTAAGTGCATTCTACGCAATATGAGTCTATTTCTTTCCAATACAAGAGAGTTAGATTAAATGTACTATCTATAATCACTTAAGCATCTAATGTACTATCTGTAATTAACTGTATAATAAAAAGTAATATATCTATTTAATTGCAAGCAAAAAATATATAAACAACAAAAGACAAAAAGTTATGTTTTTGTGCAGAAGTATAATTGTAAACTTTAGTGACAAAACTGCATATTTACACTATCAAGAACAGTAAAGATGTGCTCTTAAATCTCACATCTTTCATGTTCCTCTGTTTTTTTTCCATCACCCAAATATTTAATTAAGCAAACATGAAGTACTGTTTTTGCTTTTTTTTTTGTCCTTCTAGATCACCATTTACTTTCTTCTAAATCTTACTTTAATTCTGTAACAACATCCACAGCTTAAAAATAACATCTCCTAAATTACTAAATAGTCCACTGATGGAGACCAAAGGTTTTGCACCAAACAGCAGTTCTGATCTGGTCTACAGTGTATGATTTTAAAACATAAAAAATTAGTGACATTTTTGCGATTTAAATTGAAGTCTCCAACAAATACAAGAAATTAACATTTTAAAAGACTAATACAAAGGATAAGGGTACAAATACATAAGCATAAAAATTAAATCTTAAATTGTGATTAAGCCAAGAGAAATAAATGATTGAATGAAATTCATTTAAATGATCCCTGAAAAAAACACTCCTGTTTCTACTCACTGTCTTTGTAGAGCTTGTTTAACAGGGAATTTCTTCCCACAGTTTCGGCACTTAAATTCCTTTTCTTCACTGGGTTTTTGGTGCAAGGTCTGAAGATGTTCAGCTAGAATCTCCTGGCTGGCAAAACTGGATTCACAGTTTGGGCATGCATGGTCCTCTTTACAGGTGAGGGGATCTGCATGATTGGAGGCAAAAAGAGTACAGGAATAGTTTCCAGGGAATATTTTGGTTACATTAAGAGAGACTCTGCCAGAAACAGATTATGCAAAATGGCATCACAAAATTCACAAAAGACATTGTCTCTCAATGCATTATAGACAGCCTATCTTGAATGCATTACCATCAGCGTTATTGCAAATGGATGCAAAGTATTAAGTTGGGTGTGACTTAGGCTGTCAGCCTAAATTAGTCATCCAGGTTGTCTCTACTTTGATAAAGATGCTGAGAATTCACCAGACAGCTCAGGTCACCTACCTTTTCTTAGACATCTTGCCTTAGGATTGGCTGAACAGCTTCATGAAAAGGTTTATTTCTCTCCCATCTAAGAAAGAGGGAAACTACCCCTCTTAGAGTAAAAACTTAGCTTTCATAAGACTGGTGATGTCAGGTGAAACGAACTCCATCTTTAGTGCAAAAATTAATGATAACTTCTCATGAAATCTAGGCTCACTCATTCACTCAGGAATTCACAGAATAGCTTCTTATTAGGCAAAGAAAAGAACCTCACCTGAAACCCAAATAAAGAGATAAAAATCATACAAGAGCTCAGACTAAATCTGGGGAGCCTTCCAGTTCATCAGTCCTATACAGTTAGTGTTCTCTTTCTTCTTTGTTACTACTTTTCAGCTCTCAAGTTATCCTATTTTTTACATATTGCTCACCTGCTATTTTTTCACCAGCTGGTTGCACTTCTTTATTGTTGCCACTGTCTTCATCTTCCTGGATAACAGTTACTACTTCTTCTTCCTCCTCCTCTTCTTCCATGTCACTGTCCAAGTACCCAATCAGAAGTTCTGTGTCTGCTTCAATATCTTCCACAGCCAGATAGAAAATATTTTCCCCTTCCTGTTGCAAACAGTAAATAGAAGCAATGAATAATTATGTCAGAAAAAGTAAAATCTAGAGAGAAGTATGGGAGAGAATATTAGCCCTCAGCTATGGAAGGGCTGGCTCCATTCCTCAGGGAGCACAATGCTAAAACAGCCTTTCTGAGACTTCTTTCCTAGTGAGGCTGCATGGATAAAGTGCCTTTCTATTGTGATATTCCAGAAACATGCCCCTGCCTCGCCTGTGAGGCTTTTCCAATTTGCACTGTAACCTAGACCAAGGTGAAGGTGGTGCTAAAGTCCTCCTCTTCTGCCACAGTCTGCCTGACAAGAACTTGAAATGAAGAGAGTTCATTTTCAAGAGTTTGAAAATGAAACATTCCAGTATTAGAAAAATTACAAAATTTAAATAACCACCACAGCTTTAGCTCTGTCCCCTGTTGGCTGCATGAATTATATTCCAGCTTTCAGCAGCATGTTTACATACTGTTATTTTCTCTCTCTTTAAGATTCCCAGCCTTCTTCATGAACAGGCTTTCAAGCCTGGTCAGTTATCTTCACTATCAAGTTGGCAGGCACATCTCTAAAACACACTTTAAACCACTAGATCAAAACCTTCTGCTGGTTTAAATCAGTGTAGATACACAGATGCATAGACAGCCAAAGATCCAGCCCAGATTCTGCAGGAGAGGACAAACTACATAATAATAAGCTCCAAAACCTTCTCCACAATGAATAAATAAGCTTCCAAATAGATACATAAGCTAATAACTTTGGTCTTTAACAACATTTATCTAAAGCTACCAAGGTTGGCTGGGGGGCAGTGGGAGGGTGGTTGGAGCTATAGCAAAACCAGCTGTCTCCTAACCTGATATACAGAGCTGCTTTTTTTTGCCATATGTGAACCAACTGCTTTAGGTACTACCTGAAGCACCAAAGGACACTCATTTTTACGCAATGAAGACGTCCAAGTTCTATCATAAATCTTAAAGCTCATCTGATTAACATCCAGAAAAGTTAATTGAAGCTTCTTTACGCTACATGTAGCCATATATTTTGTAACAAGCTTCATAGCACAAGGACAAGATAATGATTTTTAATTTTTGTAATATACTAAGATTAATTTAAACTGTCAACAGGGATGTAGTATTCCTCGAGCTTTAGAACGTCTGTTATACATTACACAAGATATTGTCACACAAGAGTGAAACCTATTTAATTCAATAGACTTGATACAGCTGCTGCTTTCAAGGACGCACCACTTTCTGTCCTTATCTCAACAGCAGCATTTGAAAACAAAACAAATTACGCATCTTTTTCAAGATATATTCTGCAGTCCAGATATCTATCAGCATGCCACCCTAACTTTTGCATACATCTAGAAATTGCTGGTTTTCATATGCCTCTGTCAAGTTGCAGAGACCTTTAATTTACTATAGTCTAAACTCAAAACAAATCATGTACTGAAACTCTTGACATGAGGAAAAGTAAAAGGTCTTTCTACACTGAGTCTCCACTTAGAATAAAACCACTGGGGTAAACCTCCAATATATCACTGTTTAGGACAACCTTATTCTAAAATCAAGACAACCTTATAAATGGAAGCACATACCTATTACTGGCTTGCCGGGGGGGGGGCGGGGGGAAGGAAAAAGCCATGTATTCCAGGCAAAAATGAAGTCCCAAACCTATTCATTAAAGAACCAAATAGCACATCTTTCAATTAGATCATACGTGACACATCTTACACCACACAGTAAATGTGGGAGAACAGCAACTAGAACTAGTTATTCAGGTTAATCTAGACCAGGCACATGAATCCCAACAACCAAGTCCTGCCGCATCCTCATCATCTCTGCACTTCCCTCATGTGCATCTGGGGCTTATTTTGCAGCTTCCCAGACATTTAAGAAAAAATTGTGGTGCTCATAACAAATGCCATATTCCAAATTTTTACCTCATAATATGGCATCTCAGCAAGAAAAAGCACTTAGTGATAGCAAAACTCGGGAAGAGAGGCACTTAGTAATCCATGGAGAGATAAGAATGGTAGATCTTTTTGAACTTAATATCACCACTCTATGCACCAGCTTAGTATTAAGAAAACCTAAAGACAGAAATGAGTTACCTTTAAATTTAAAAAAAAAAGGATTCTGTAACCTTAGTGCTGAAAAGTGTCTAAATTATTTTCACACTCACAGTTGCTTGGTATTGCTGGGGTTCCTGTTGCAAAAATCAAAAATGTAATAGGTATAGTTCAAGGAATCTCATGGAGAAAAACACTTATTTCACTCTTCAGAAACTTCTCATTTTGAATTCTTCAGTAACCAACTACCTGAACAGCACTAGTATGTATTCAACAACAGATAAATGCATATGACCCTGGAATTTAAAAATTCTCCTTTTTTCTACAAAAAATTCAAGAATCGAGCAGATTTCTAGTTCTCCTCTCTGAGCATGCAGGAAGTCAACAACTATGTTCATGTTACTTCCTACATTGCATAACAAATTAATCTTTCCTTTGTAGCACTCAAGCCACTGGTGGGTTTCAGGCAGTCCTGAAAACTATCCCATAACACATAAATTTACAAAGCAGCCTAACACAGTTTGTGCTTGCTTTCCTTGTGTCTTCTCCTCTCACTCTTACCTTTTAGATAGTCCAGTTTTACTACACTTCTTATAGCACTGTCTCTCACATACTAATCTTCCTCTGAAGACATTTACTGTTGCTGCACAGGGGTTTTTTACCTCAAGACCAGCCAGGACATCATTGAATTATGCCACACTAACAAACACACATTTATGAAATATGACTTTAAACCACTCTACCACCTCACAGTAAATATTCTCCTTCACATTAGTTTTTGCTATTCATTATTCTAACTCACTCTTTTCTAAGCTACAGCAGACCGTCTCAGTGTCTGCTTGGTAATGAAAAAATATGTGAATTTAAAGCTCTAGCTGGCTGCAATTCTGTTTATAAAACAGTTCTGATGTTAACAACAGGATCTATTTTGCATAGTAATCTCCAGCAAAGAGTGTTGAATAAAATTACAACTGACAAACAGATAAATTATCCATTCTCGATAAACGAATATTGAAAATATAATACTCTACCAGTCTAAAAACTGAAAAAACAAAACTGTGGTATTTTTGATAGAGGCCATTTCCTTTTGATTATGATAATTACAGTGCATTTTTGCTACATATCAGAAGTCATATTTGTAAGTAAATAGCTAGGAATAGCCCAGGGCAAAAGAGATTACAATTCATACAGTTTCTGTTAATGTGAAAGTTGTAATTCTAAAGCTACTTTAAATATAGTAGAGGATTAACTCATTCAATTACTACTTGAAATAAGTTAGAGAAGCCTCCAGCAATTCAGCTGTGCAAAACACTCAGAAAAGCAACTGGTACACACACAGGTACCCTCCAACCTTTCCGTCCTTCTCTAGCAGCCACACAGTGGTATTACTCACCACACAGCTGTTAAAAATACTGCCTGTGCCTTCCCAGTCAAAGACAATCCGAACACCACAGCTGCCCACCCGGGAGCAGAAGAAAATCTCAGCGCCCAGAACGCTCCCCACACCACCACCAAGAGCTCCCACCAGAACCAGGGTTTTACAAAATACGTAGCATTACAGGGAGAAGGAAAAAAAAAAACCCACAGCACAACAACAAAACACAAACCCACACCCTTCCCCCACCCCACAAAAAAAAAAAACAACCTCCACCAAACTTACTTAAAAAAAAAATCCCATGCCCTCTAAGTTGCTGTTTCCCCACAGGAAGCACTTTGCACAGAGTTTAAACACGATCATTGGGTACAATTAAGCTATGATGAACTAATCACATTTTGCAGTCAACCCAGGATGTGGTTTACTTTATTTGTATACGGGGACATACGCATTCACTTCATCTTCTTTTAAACTGAATACTGACCACTAGGCAGTTAATAGTAAAGTGATTATCAATCACTTTATTTCGGATATGAGATTATAACATTTATCACTACTAGAGTGATGTCATCAGGATTAGAAATGTTCTCAGAGTAGACCAAAAAGCTCCTGTTGGAGTATTTGGAGACTGGAAAGAAAACTAGTGGGAAAGATAACTAGTGGAAATTAGCATTAGTGGGTATAAACAAGGAAATCATTATTTTCCATTCACATATTTGTTAGTTCATACAAAGTCTCCTAGACAATTGCAGAGGGGCAGCTGTGAAGCACACAACCAGTGTTAAGTTCTTAAGTGTTCATATTACAGACTTAGGACAAGCAAGAGAAGCCCTTATTCTACCACTGTGGTTTACTTTATTTTCACATTTTATAGGCTAGTATCATTAATCTTGGTCAAATATTCCCAATGAATCAATTTTAGCTTGTGAGAGTCACTGCTAATGATTCACTTTAAAGAATAAGTAGTAGAACTGAGAGAGAAAAATCAAACGCTTGTTTAAAAATTCAGCCAACCCCACAAAAATCTTCATAAAACACAAATGTCTGGAGAAAATTTACATTCACAAAGGTAATTATAGTGTGCTGGTTAGAACACAAAGTCTCTAACCATCTCTAAATATTCTATTTTCTCATCTTAGCAAATTAGCCCTTTCTATAACTATGCAGACATATTCTACTTTATTATAGAATATGTAATCATTCAGTTGGTTTAGGATAGGAAATTTTTTTGTTTGATTTCATAATCTGTATTATGAAATTAGATTATGTATTCATAATCTAATTCTTCTATTTTTTTTAATTATTTTAGGTACTTGTTCAGCAAGGCAACTTTTTTTTTCCTCAGCCATGTTAACTTGAGTAACAATAATGAAGCTAAAACAACTTTACTGATGTAATTCATAACTTCTTCCTCTTTGTAAAACATCATTTTATCATCTTGGTGGCAAGCAGGCAACTCTCAATTCAAATTAAAGGATATCGCTAGTGGAAACATTCCACCAATGTTTTGCCCACTGATTTCATAAAACCAAGTGCTACTGCACCAAGTGGCCTTAAATCTGCTTATTATTAAAGGCAAAGATTGTGGAATTAAAATACTGAAGGATTTGTGGGCTGTGTTGTTTGGGGTTTTTTTCCCTAAAGGAATAGCAGAGCTTTGGGATTTGCATCTCCATCCACTAAAGTAAGATCAAACCCTGCAAAGAAATATGTGCATATTCAGCTTCTTTCAACACAAGTAGTACCTATTCATGCAATTAAATACTTATACATATCTACACAGCTCCAAGGTCACTCACATAGAATACACAAGTTACTTTGGCAGCTGATTATTGATGGTACTAAAAAAAACTATGAGACAATTTAGTAAATTTTGGGGTTTTTTTGTAAGTTTGCCTTCCCTATACTTTTCATCATTTTGTACACACTGATCATGTTTATTCTATTTTTCCCTGTAATTCTTCCAAATGTTTTTCTGTGGAAGCTTTTATAGGACTAACATTCTTGCCACTCTTTTTTCTTTTTAAACCATCCTTTAACTCCAGTATGATCCTTTAAAAAGGCATGCAAAAAGCACTAAGCACATTCTAAGCAAGGTATAACATCATGCAATACAGCATAACAGTTTCTTTCCATTTCTTTATTTAAATAATCATTTTAATTATCAAAAAAACCACTCGTATGCACTGGATATTCCATTAAAACTTCTGTTCAGAAGTTCAGGTCATTTTACTGAGTGTTTTATTTAAAATATAATAATGAACATTAATTGTTCACACTGCTCCCTCTTGTGAACCTTACTTTGCATTTGCTAACATTGACTGTAAGTTGCTGTCACGCTGCCTAAGCACTGATAACATGCTAATCACTGACTAATGCCTAGGACTCCTCATGTCTGAGTACCTTTCATATTTGGTACTATAAGCAGGATAACAAATCTTTTGATAGATCTTGGTATAACTGAGAGACAAAGACAGAAGGAAAACATACAGAAATAATTGCACAGGCAGTGGTCATACTAAATTAACCACTGACTTGTCATAGATATCAGGAAAAGCATAATAAAGCATTCATTCAGTCAGTGCTGACGAGCTTTTGCTGAATGGATGAATAGTGAACGCACTTTCTTATCCATTACTCAAAATTCAATTGTAGCCTGGATATCAAGACCTCAAGAGGTCTGCACCAAAGACAACAACCTAGAGTACAGGTCCAGAGAAAAAGCAGATGATGAAGCTGTCCACAGTGACCTAAAACAGGAACGGCAACAAGGTCCAAGGAAACAATATCAACAGCAAAATTGCAGTCATGTTCAGCCAGCAATATGTGATGGAATGTCACAGACTGACATTCAGTAAAACCACAGCTTTGGAAAGTAGGAGGCGCAAATCAAGCGAAGGCTGGCAGATAACCAGTTAGGTTTCCTAACACAGTACGCTGCTAATAGTAGCGTTCAACTACTGTGATAATGGAAGAAAAGCCAGGCAGAAGAGGTATGGTAGGAGATACAACAGCAGAATGGAAATCACAGAAAAGCTCACAACTGGGACAGGAACAGGGAGGCCGATACCAGGTCTGCAAGGGAACTGGCAGTAGCAATCTCACTGGGCAGTGCTTGCTTAAGATCCAAATAAGCAAACAGTTCCTCTGGTGAGAAGGAGATTTAAGGAGTTGGCCAGGCCAGCAACACAGAAATTGAAATTACTAGTGTTGAGTGCCACTGGGTACGAATAGAGGTTAAGGGGCAAGGGGGAAAACAGCACTAACGCATCTTTCACAGAACTACATGCTAGGGCTTTACTAGTATTCTTTTCCTACTTAGTAGTTTTAAAATAATTTTTTTTCCTGTTTTATTTCATCAGAAACGAACTCTTATCTTCTTGGCAAGGAAAAATAAAAATTTAAACTATGTTTTAAAATTCTTTTATCAAGGATCTGCAGGCAAATCCTAGAAAAAACTCATCTCATGATGAAAAGCAGAACAATAATTTTAAGAAATGCTGATAAATAATTCTCCTTTTCCTATTTTTTTGCAAATTTGGATTACATCAGCAAATTGCTTGGGTTACCCTGAAACAACATTTTGGAAAGTATACATTTTGAGCAAAAAATTTAACACAGCTATGTAATTCTTACTTATGTGGGACTGGAAATTATTTTACTGTAAAACTGAGCTGTTGAAAAAAAAATATGCAGATAGTTCATTTCTTTCATAATCTCCAAAAGGACAATAGCTGTAACTACAAAAATATCGCTGTCTTTGTTGCATTCTGCAAAGTCACAGAATGCTTCCAAAAATAAGGGATTAAACAGACTAAGACTCTTCAGCTTGAGAAAAGAGCTGTCAAATAAGAGGAAAAAGATATAACAGGGTTCTATAAAATCAAGGATGGCATAGAAAAATGAACATAAAGTAACTATTCACTGTTATACAAGGACTAGGGAATCAAGTGAAATTAAGACGTTTCTAGAAGAAAAACAGAAGCGTGTTTCAACATAATGCGTAATTAAAACAGTGCTGCAAATGACAAACATAAAAATGTAAAAATAAGCTGGATAAATTCAGATCCACGGCCAAGACTAGAAAAAGAAAATTATCTTTTTTTATTAACTTATCCTCAAGCACTGCCTGATCATCCTATCAGATAATTAGATCCTTCAATTCTCTGTTTTCTACTAGAATATTTTAAGTACAATGCTTGCTTTCAAACCTGTCACACTTTAATATTAAATTTTAAACTATAAAACAAATGCATGATTCCGCTTTCCACACACCTAAGCCCATACCCGAGTTCGGCATGAAACGCAACTAAGCCTCTAAATCATTAGTCAGCCAGGTGTATAGTTACCTAGTTATCTTTTTGATTTCCACAATGACAAGAAAACAACTACATTCAGGCAAAAGCTTAACTTGACTGAATAAGGCTGTAGTTAGAAAATTAAACTGTTGTCACAGTAGTGAGTTAACGATTCTGAATTTTTTTTTTTTCTTTCATGTAAACCGTTCACTTTAAGCCAGGAGAAATAGTTCACGTAAGTGATTCAGTGCAATTCCATCACAGTGGATTAATATAAACCTTTCAAAGAATATCAGATTCTAACTAAGGACCTCTTTGGTTCTGCATCCTATCAATCTTATTTATGGTATTATATTTAAGCACAAGCGTTCACTTCTAACAAGAAAGGTAGGAAAGGGAGAGCAGTTTGCTACTTTTCTCAGATCTTGCAATTTTACTGCAAGAGATAAGACCAAAAAGGAGATGAAATTAGTAAATCAATAACAGGAAGCAAATGGTAGGAATCCACCAAATCTACCTGGATGGCTGCCAGGTTCTTCTGTTCCTGTGATGGAGCCTCATGGACAAAACGCAGCCAATTAGAATGGCGTGGATTGCTTGCATCCAGGATATAAAGGACCTCACCTTTACTCCCACGAACCTGAAACATTAAAAAAAAAAAAATCAAGCAAAATTAAAATTTTTTATAAAACACACAAAAACAGGTAAAACACTAAGGCATGCTTGTGCTCAGCACATGAATCTTGCATTCCACGGGTACTCACAGCTGTGGTGCACATTCACGTTTCTCTATAAGCATATTTATTCACCTCAGAATAGGGGGGCAACTCAAATCCAGCAACTGGTGTCAGCTTCCTTTATTGCGCTCCCCCTCTCTTTTCTTAGCCTTTCCTTTAGTAAACAAGTATTATGACTGACTCCTGGGTCTCCCTAATCTGACAGTACGGTCACTGGCACTCATGTTCTTTCCTCTCTCTTTGTTCCTTCAAGTCTCCTTTTTGTTTATGATCTTGCCAGAAACCGATACAACCTGAGAGGTCCTTTCCCATTCCAACCCTATCATTCCTTTTCCAGTTTTCCTTTCTGAGTTCTCTCCTTCATGTGTTCTGATGCCAGCATTTTACTCCTACAGTCTACCTAATTCTTCTTATACCTTCCTGTCTTTTGTCATTCAGTCTGTCTCTCATCACTTTCTCCAAATTAAGGTTGTAAGCTCTCGGGTCTCCAATTTCCTTTTCCCTTCCTCATAACTCACTATTATTGTCCTACCTTCCTTCTCCAACACACTGTCCAAGTGTGGACCATTTTCTTCTGTAACCTATACATGTCCTCTAACTCACTCCTCAATTCACTTTCCAGCATTTCTCTTCTGCTGATACTACAGACAAGGCCAACAGTAACTTTCTTCTGGACAAAAGGGACATTCTCTGATCTTGTGCTATTCCAACCACCATTTGGTTGCTCAACCAACTTCCAACCTGAATTATCAGTTCTGTCTCCATTCCCATCCCACTACTCCATCACTAAATCCTCTTTTTGCTTCTTTATCACCAAATATAACTTTTCTTCTTCATGCAAATTCCAAATTCAGTAGATATGCTTTCATTACTGTTAACTCTTACTACCCCACACAATCCTAAATATCCCAGAAACTTATAAAACACTTACTGAAAACCATATTCCTCATTTCCCTTTCAAGTCTTCTATGGGTTTAGTTTTCTGGTTTTGGGTTGTGTTTTTTTTTTTTCCTTTAGCAAGGGCAAAATCCATCTTGCCCTGGAGATCTATCTTCAGATCAAGGACCAATATAATTGCATTTATTCGTTCCATATATCCTATTTTTGCTCGAACATCTTTTATAGATACCTCTCTAAAGGAAATTTAAATATGTAGCCTCAATGAATAGCAGTCAGTCTTAAACTACGGTTGGCTGAAATTTTATGAGAATAGGAGATTATTTCAGTAAACAAATTAGTATACTATGTAGGTGAAGGGCTGTAAATTATTTAGTAGAGGAAACAAACATGTTCAGGTTTTGTCCACTAAGTGAAGAAGCCACTTTAAAAAAAGAATTGCGCTCACAAAATAAGTCATCTCCGTATCAGGAGCTTTTGGCTATCATTACAGATCCATAGAATTTCTATGACTGTGGCAAAATTCCAGCTTACATTGAAAAAATGAAAATAATAGAAATAGAAATTTAATATTAAGTCATTCTTCCCCCTTGGAACACAAAGACATACTGCTGAAAAAATAGAGCTGCCACTGCCATATAAAAACCGGCTTGTTTTGTTTTAAATAATAGATCACTTGAATCTCCACTGATACAGAAGATAGAGAGCCATGCAAAAAGGTCATACAGCCACACTATTATTCCATGTGATTTATTTATATAATGAACGTATTTTCTTTTTCATCTGTCAACAAGAAGTATCCAGAGCAGGTATTTCCTAAGAGCTAGAGATTTCAGCTATGTAAGATCAAAATTAGATTGTCTTCATGGCTTTGTATTTAAATTGCTCACATTCTTGCTCTATTTCTTTCTAACAGATGCAATATCATATTTCTTCAGTATGACTGCTTAAATTACCTAAACATTTAGGATATCATTAGAAAGAAAAAACTGTATTCCATTATAATAATAGCTGGTGACAGCACATTGTTCTCAGACTAAAACAATGAAACCTACTGTAGTTCTGCAAACAAATAGGTCTTCAAAATTTATTACTGTTCTTCTACAGGAAGACATCATATCTTAAGAAGGACCCATCATGAAAAAGTGCCAATATTTCAAACTTTAAAAGTTGTTTTACTTTCAAATACACAGATGAACCACAGTGAAAAGTGTCAAACCTACATATTTAAATGCACCTGGAAACAATATTATCTAACACTAAGCACTGCAATGGGTTTCCCAGAGAAGTTGTGTAGTCTCCATCCTCAAAGATGTAGATACTCAAAAGCTGTCCTGGGCAGCTGGCACCAGGTGGCCCTACTTGAGCAGGGGGGTTGGACCAGATGACCTCCAGAGGTCCCTTCCAGCCTCAGCCATTCTGTGATTCTGTGACTATCACCTTGGGAAGTAATGCCTGCTCGTAATTGGAACCGTTGTTTTCATTATGAACATGGGCAGAATAAGCACCATAAAAGCAAGCTCTGAATTTACACAAAAATACATGCTAACAGTGTATTCCTGGAAAGCCACCTGCCAAGCAGAAGCACTGCATCGATTATACTGTAACAATCATCCAGTTCTAAATAGGTAATCCACAGAGCAGAACGTCACTTTGAGTGAAAATGGTTAACATTGCACGTTAGCATCTTTGAGTAATTAAAATCAAGCTAATGGCTTTGTGATTTAGCTACCAAAGTATGGGTTACAGAAGGCCACCACGGGCAGTCTCCATCATATCTTTACTTGAGTTGGAAAGAGAAGCAATCAAGATTCTATCATAAAAACCATATGTTACACTATCTACCTTTTCATCCATTATTCTTCTTCATTTGCTTGATCCTTAAATTATATAAGAATAATTTATATTCACTTCAATGATACACGATCATCTCAGTTGTGCTTTCTCAGTCTCTGTCAATCCATAAAGAGATATCAAGCACAGAGCAAAGACTTAACACATAAGGAAACTATGATAAAAGAATACGATAAATCCCTTAAAGATGTGCTATATTTTCTACTGCTTTTTTCACCTCGTAAAGAAACAATGCTGCATCAAATACACACATGTGAGGAAGAAAAGTCAAGAAAAACAGTCAAAACATGTACTTAACACGGACTAGACTGGTGACATTTACAACTCCTTTTCCCACTGGTTGCATGGATAGGTGAGTTTCCTAAATGAACAACCGATCTTTGAGCACCATGGCGTTGAATCCCAAACTTAATCAATATTTCAAACAAACAAAAAGACCAGCTCTTGCTTTGCAAATATATTTCTCAAACTCAAAGCCAGTACAAGCTAATCATGGTAGTAAAATGAAATAAAGAGCTAGACTCTACATTTTCAGTTTAAAATAAGTGCACCTAAATATCATCCATATTGAATTATTAATGAATCGAAATGAAGTTTGGAATATGTCCCAAAGGGTGCTCCCTCCAATAACAGTCCACTAAAGTCCTCAGTCATTCTTCTGCTTTGTAGCATGATCACCAAACAAGAAAATCAGTTTAATTAGAAGATATATTAACAAGTACAAGCTAAAATGCTTACACCTGGGTCTACCTGTAAATCTGTTCTGATATCCAAGGACACAGGATCAGAGATGGCTGTCACTAAGACAGATGTTTCACTGTAGGCCCAACAATTCTGCTAGCCACAGCAACAAGGAATTTTCCCTCCTGCACTCCTCCATCAGTGACACTGGAAAGCATGAGAAATGTACTGTGTAGCTTCAGTATCTCTCCCCCAACCCTGACACTTGCACCAGCTATAACAGCAAGGGAAGAAAATGGGGTGATGGTGCCAAGCTGCTTATGTGCTCCTCAAGAAACTTAAGGATACTGCAATTTACCTCTCTACACCACAGAACTAGGACTCAGCATGTACATTTCTGGAGCACAACAAAAAAACCTCCCCATACTGACTAAGGTTTCTTGGCTTTCTTTATCTCCGAGAACCCTCTTTTACAAATATTCCCACCCATATCCTTACCACTTACTCCATGCGAGACCTGGAGAACTAAACAGGATTCATTCTGCAGCAAAGCTTCCAGCCCGCTCCCAGGGGACTCCTTTCCAATCACCCAACCACTCCAAGAATCTTCAGGACAACCTGCCTACCGCAACTATTGCTGGCAGGAGATTGTTGGAAAACTGAGGATGTCTTTCGGGGACAGGAAAGGAAAAATACTTCTGTGTATCACGAACTAAAGTAGAAAATGCTTTAAGGAAGATTTTCTTAATGTATCTACAAGCAAATTACTGCATTTCCCCCTCACATCTGAACTGTTACAATCTTTTATAGTTATAAGGTACTTAAAATAGAGGCAAAAGATTTTTACAGGACTGAGGTTCCCTGATAATTTTATGAAGTAGTGTCAATTTCACAGTGCTAGTGAACATATCTGTATTTAAAAATTGTGACATTTGAACCTGTTACCTGTCTACATGAATAATTCCATGTTTGAATGTTATTTTCCCAGTTTCTATACAGTTGGTATTATCTGAACTAAGCAAAATCATCCAGTTAGTTTGAGGTGTGATCCCTAAGATCCTCAAGCTACAGTGATTAAACCAGAAAGGATTTTAAAAAACTATTTTAACAGGATCTGAATTCAAGTACAAAAGTATTTCTAATTGATTTTCTAAGGCCACAAACTAAAAATGCTCTTAAGTCATGAGACCACTGCTAAATCATAAAGGATTCAGTCATCTTCATAGATCAACAGAGACCTAGAAAGATTTTATTATATGCCTATGGTTAACATGGAGAATCAGTGAAAGAGCTAGAAATGGACCTCAAAAGCCTAGCCGCCAGTAGATTATGTCATATGATAATGTTTTGTTTTGTTTAAAAACAAGAAACAGGACCTTATGTCTATTTCCTCTAAATAAAGGGGTAAATCCACAAAAGTTGAGGCCGCCTGCTGTAGTTCAATAGAACATCTTGGTCTAGGACCCATTTATTGCTGAGGCCCTTTCGACCACTGAGACCAAGATGTTACAGTTTCTGCAACCAATGGAGAGAACTAGAGAGTTTCTATTACCAGTGAGTGATGTGACCCGACATGCAGTCACCTTTGATTTCCCAGGCTAAATAATTAAGTAGCAATTGGTTTCATATTTAAGTATAGGCAGACTTTGGCATGAGCCTAGAACAAGGCTGATTCAAATTCATGCCTGATAAACCATGGCAAGTATCTTTCCATTTTACTACAACACCCTCAATATTTGGTCACTCACTACAATCAAACATCTAAAATGCATACGCATATCCAAAGCATGCACCAGACACAAGAGCACCTCAAACTGAGGTGTCTAAGAATTATCTTCTTGAGAATCAACACAAAAGGTGTCACTAGACTAATTTAGTCAAATGTCTTCACAGTAATATGAAATACCTGACATTCACTGTTACGACACAGGGGGTTTTACCTCAAGATCAATTAGGACATCATTGAATTATGCCACATTAACAAACACCATGGCTCTATAAAGTATTCAGAAAAAAATCTGCCCCTAATCATTGTATAAACTACCATATGAAACCCTACACAGGCCTAAGTAATGTCTAAGCTGCTTGTAATGCCCATGAACAACATGCACTACTCCATCTGCTAGCCTTTTATGCTGCAATGAAATTATCTCCAGATTTTCAAAATACATCCAAAGTTGTCATGTACGCTACTTCAAAATGCTCATGAGTGCAATTGCAAATGCTCTATCATGCACACCTGGCAAGAGAAGAAGAAAAAAAAAACTTCACTGAAAATAAGCAGATGGTTATCTTCGCTGAAGGCAGTAAACACACTGTCTGCTTTCTGGAAACCATTTTCTAAACATTTATAAATCTAAAAATCTATGTTCATTCAAACAACCTTGTAAAGAAAAGTACTGTTTTCTGCATTGCATTTTTTTGATTAGCTGAAAACATGATTTTTATTGTTAATAGTATAAAACAGCTAGATGCAATACTTCTGCATCCTCAGTTTCAGACCTCCATCACAAAGCTCATTGCAGAGTAGAAACTCACATTTTAACATTGCTGTAGAAAGTATTAAAATAACACTTGCAAAGGAAACCTGAGGCAGCAACTGTTAATTTGCTTACTCACTAAGAAGTATGGGGACGTAGACAGCATGTTACGTTTTTCTTCAGCCAAAATACAGAACAACGGTTTTTCATGCTAATCAAGCTCCTGCTGCTGCATGACATAATCTTGTCAGAGACAGAATGGTTCAGAAACCTCATTCCTAGACTTCTGCTAACATTTTGTGGAGCTTTCACAAGAAGGGTTCCATGTTCTCTGGAAGGATACCCAAATTTCCTTGGGTGAAAGCAGATAGATCACAGATTGTGATCACAGCAAATTGCGTATGATCTATAACAAGTCCAGATTAGAGTACTAGCACCTCAACCTATCAACATGTACTTTCCAACATCTTAAATAAATCACGTTAACTGAAGATGTGAGGCTAACATTCTCAGTCACTTTCAGGAATAGATCCTTCTCATCACCAAAACCAGAAGATCATTAAGGTGCCTGTTCCAAAAGTCACTAAAATTAAAACAAAGTCATACACTTAACATGAATAAAGATGACTAAATCAAGCTTTAAAAGAGTTGATTAATGAAATTTAGCTAAATAAACAAACCAGTAAGAATATTAATAACTACTTTGGACACCTATCTATCCCAGCGGGGATTAATTTAACAAAATTGGAAATCTAGAATGCAAACTTGAAACTGAGATAGGGCATCAATATCTGACTGTTGTGTGTGGCAAAAGTTATTTTAAATGCAACTTGTGTAAAAATGCATCCAGATGCATCTGTCTAAGAAATGAGAAAAACAAAAACATTTCTGAAAATTGAACAAAGATTCACACAAAAATATTAAAAGCAAATAATTTTAAATGTAAATACTATCTGAGGAGTAATGACTGGGAAGGTAGTTTTCATACAGAAAAAATAAAGACTACATTGCTAAGAACTAGATTTCTAATATTACATTCACCTTGAGAGCAAACACAGAATTCTTCAAATTAAGATTTACTTTATCATGAAACTCAGGACACAATCCAACTTAATGCCTTGTATGTAAAAGCCTTCCTATGCCAGAACCACATTTTACAGGCAAGATATCAAAGGAAAAAAAAAAAAAACCACCAAAAAACACACCACCATTAGCTTAAAGTGCTTGACTTCTCATACCTTAATCCTAAACATTAAAGCTCTGATCTAAAGCTGGTTGCAGCCAATAGTAGATTTTCTATTGCCTGCACTAGTTTTCAGGCAGGCTTATTTAACTGAAAACAATTGTCACTACAAAAGTGATGAGAGTTAAGTCGTAGAAACATAAGTTCATTTCATTTTCTCATGTAAACAAACACGAACATTAGCTTCCATCAAAAGACTGATTTCCAGCATGTTTCTTGTTCTTCTCTGTTTTAATATAACAATGAAGAAAACATAATCTTGGCAGATAGACAGAAACCAAACCTGAAATATGTAACATTCAGCATTACACAGCGTACTACGTGCCATCCAATCCTCACCAACATTTCTTTATGGTATGTCACAGTATTTGAAGAAGGACTAAGTCTTTCCAGCTCTCCCTGTTTTAACATTTGCCAAAGTCATCACCAAAAGTATATGCTTGCCACAATCCAATAGTAGTGAAATGAATGCCACTTTCTTGGTTAGGGACAATAAAGAAAAAAAACTGAACAGATATCTTCCCTTTGCAAAGGGACATCTGAGCCTCCAGAGGCAAAAACTTCTGTGAACTTTAATACCTAAAGATTATTCTGTTCTTGCCTCAAAGCACTTGCTCTTCCAGCAAATACACATAATTTAAAATTGCTATGCCAAGGATACTAATACAGACCAACAAAGCAGTATTTAATCAAGGTGTTAGTGGGATGCTAAGAATAAGAACAAAACTCTCAATTCATCACCAGCAACTAGTTGCATACTTAACTAGCACAACACGCAATTCAGTCTGAGAGAGAATTGCATAGGGGTTGGGGGATAATGGGGAGGTGGTTTTTTTGACAAAAAGAAGGAAAAAGCACAAAGCCATTTGGCCATTTTCCTGGCTTTTTATTATTATTCCTAACTATATGGTTACCACAGGTTTGGGTTTTTTCCCTTTCACATCACTTGTAAATAAAACATTTCAGCATGTAGCTCTTTACAAAGATAACAGCAAGATCAAGGATGCTTCCCCCACCCCAATCCTCTGGAATCTGTTGAACGAGCAAGTGTAAACCTTTGATTTCTTCAAAACTATGCAAGTTACAGGCAGACTAATAGCACTCTGCCATATTTAATTTAAACGCAAACTCTAATATCCTCAGAACTTTATTTAACAAAATCACTGGACCCAATAAATTCTTTTGGGTTCCATGTTTTCCCAAAGACCAAAAGAAAACAATGTGTACAATTCTGTCTCAATGTGACGTCTTAAAGATGCCAACTCACAATGCTGGTCTCGGAGAAAAAGGAATAGCTTGATCAAAACAGACCACATCACAGACCACAACTCTACACAACTAGAAATACATGTGGTAAACTTCCTCACAGAAAACTATTCCACAAAATTGAAGCTCAGATCCCAGGCATCACATACCAAGAAAAGAAATGTTCCACTCATGTTCATTTTTACTTGACTTATAAAAAGCCTCTACTACTTAACCTTCTTTTTAAAGGTGTCCCCTCTGAAAACGCATTTTTTTTGACTGCCATCAGACTGTGAGGTCAGGCTTTAGGGTGCCTTCATCCAATAGTCTTCAAATTAATTATTTTTAATATCTTTGGTACAGCTGACTACGCACAAACTTGGCTAGTTACTGTGACTGCCTCCCACAGTCTCTGCAATAAGCACCTACTTGGGCTGTTCCAATTTTTTACTTTCTGCATTCCTGGTCTCTATTTTCAACTTAAGACTACTCTCAGCATGATTTAAATTATATTATAAAGCTCACGTTCAGATCAACTTCAGTAAACATGAACAACTTGGGTTCAAGTATTCAGGAAGTCATAAAATTTGGTATGCAGGAATCTTTTCAAGGCTCTCAAAACTAGGTTACAACAAGATATTATGAAATGGTTTTAGAACAGCTCATAAAAAACTCATTTTCTGATTTGCTGTTGATGGGGTCATATTAGTGTCATCAGTAAATACATGTATTTGCCTTTTATTTTCTGCCTTACAGAAATGGATAAATCTCATTTAATCATCAGCAATAAGGCATCTGGAAAATCATATGGCTTTCCAACAAACTTAAAGACCTTCTGGTTGCTATCCCACCATCCCTTCTGAACACCTTGTTCTAGCTCAAGAATTTTATTGATTTAAAATAACCTCCAGAAACATCATGAAAAGGCAAGTGAGTCAGAGCACATTAACATGTAGTGCATTCAGCAAGCAGTTGTAATAAAAGCACATCATATTGTTTTGTTTTCAGCTGAGAAGAAAGAAGATGAAACCAGTTGCTCTGAGTACATAACCAAAGGAGAGAGGGGAACAAATTGTCCACACCTCCTCTCTGGGAAAGGATATTTTGGGTGCAGCCCTAGATTAAAAAAGAAAGGAAAAAAAAAGAAAGAAAAGGGGAAGGGGGAAAACAAAGGCACAGGGATTCACAGACTTGAGTTAACACTCATCTACGAATATTTTGCCACTCACTGTATTTATATTGAGTTTGGGTTTAATGAGATGGGCCTTTTAGCATTCTCTCACTCATTGTTCCAGTGTGTAGAATCTATGTATAGCTCTGCTAAGACCATATCAATACTATGCTCTCTTTATAAGCCCCTCAGCGACGTTAATGCTAGAGTTTTTTTCAAACATTTATTTTGTAATAAATGCACAGATAGTGCTTTAAGCCAGATGTCAAACATAAGCTTTTTTTGTACAGTGCCACACAACATAAAAATAACAGTCATCCTTCCACCTCTAACCATAGAAAGGTGAAAAAGTAGGAAATGAGTCCCCTTCTCAGTGTAAACCAGGACTAAATATGCATTCAATAAAAACTGCTTGGCTGGGGAAAAAAAAAAGAAAAAAAAAAGGAAAGGAATTCTGCTCAAAGAACTAAAGCAGAAAAGAAAGATTACAAAGACAGAACAGAAGCACCGAAAAGCAGGTGTTTATAACAAGTTGGAAATGTTTTTATTGAGAGTATTTTTCAGTTAGTGTAATCTCAACTGGTAAACTCAAGCAGATTTTTGCTACAGGCAAACACAGCTATGACAGGAACTAAGATGGCTTAAGGACCTAATTACAAGATCTAGTGTATAAACTACTGTTGCTGCCTAATACCTATAAAGAAGTTTAGAAAAGCCCTGAAACTCATTATGCCTTCATCTGCCCACAGCACCAGGTTTTTATTTTGCTAAAGATATCACAACTACACATTGCATTACAAAGTTGCTAAGATTTAAAAACTTAACTTACACAATTGCCAAACCCTAGCACAAGTGTCAGAACAGGAGATGTTTTATATTACAGTTGGAGGAAGCTATGAGCTGACACCCGTTGATCAGCATAAATCAGTATCTCAGTAACTTATAATCATCTTCCCATATTCAAATTACTTTAATTTTTTTTATTTTCACATTTTTCAATAATTTTTCACAATGTTGTTATATATTTATGTTTTGCTTGACTTGATATTTTTCACACTTCATTGATTAGAAACTATCATTTGCTATTTCTTAATCATTTAGAAGTAGTCAGTCCCCCTCCACTCAAAAAGCATATTTTAAAAGCATCAATAAGTACAAAATCTTACTACAGTATCTTTAAGGTGGAGGCAGGGAAGGATTTGTTACAGTAAAAACGCAATTCTGAGAACACTTTTTGCTAGGTGTGATGATGTCACTCTAGACTACTCACTTCCCACATGAGCCTGCAGTCTGTGTTCTCATCCAGTTCCTGCGGCATTCGCTTCTCCCCTGCAAAGGGGCCAAATTTTTCACCCTAAGGAATAATTATAAAAGAAGAAGAATCAGTGGGGGAAAAAAAAAAAGGCAAGTGAATTACCAAACTCTAGCAGAGGTATCATTTTTAGCTTCTAATGGAAAAGGACAGTTTTCCTTTGTCATCCTACTATAGGCCAAGAAAGAGGACATCCTTGACGGTTCAACTTCAAGCTCATTCCCATTCTTTTCATAGCATGAAGAATCTCTTAAAACCATACCTTTCCTCTATATGCTTATTTTTCCCCTTTGGGAAATGTCATTTTTCTTTATTTTAAATAAGGCTGAAATTTACAAGTCAAATTTCTTACATTTCTTATAAGATTTTCAGGAAGCACCTTGCAATAAACATCCAACTAAAATGTAAAGTATTTGGCAAGCACAAAGTTTACATTAGATTTATTTGCAAGATTATTTGCAACACTACTTTTTGAAGTGCCACAAATCAAAACACTGAATAACTGAGGTTTTGATCATACAGAGAGATTCGTTTAAAAATGTAGGGAGTATGCACGTGTGTCTATGAATTAATTCAAGCCTTCATAAACAAAATTAAAATGTTATACCACCTGCTAGTCATAATACATGCTGTGAAAGCATCCATTGATATGTTGTTCTAAAAGTTTTGGGTATCAGTGGTTTTTCCTTCACAGACGTCACACTAGTAGCAGAGTAAATTATTTAAATAGGACTTTCTTCTTATACAGGCCTAACTTCCCCTCCCATGTCCTTATTTGCAGTGTCAAGCCCTACAAACCAGAATGCAGACTGCTATGTTCCTTTAGGCAGTATTCAGATCAAAAAGCTCTATGTACTTTTAAGCATTAGAGATTATAACTATATAATGAAAAGCAACTTTGGTGTTTCTTTAAAAATAGCAGTATTTTGGCTAATAAAAGTATCGATCTTGTCCACATGTCCCTTCCCCCAGGCACATTCCATGATCCCAGAAACAGCCTGCTACATGTTTTCCCTCTTGCTTAGTTTTTACAGACTGTCTACAGGTAGAGTGCAGAGGAAGAAGTGGAATGAAAAATTTCCAGGATCATTCCTCTTAGAAACAAACAACCAAATAAAAAAAATCCTGGTATTTAAAATAAAACCTGAAGCTGTAATAAACAAAGGTAAAGAAAATTGGCATTGCATAACAAGGCAACTGAATTGGGGAGCAATATTTTAAAATGTGCACAATGAAGATTTTGTTAGAAAGAACAGCAAAGCAGAAAGTAAAAAGACAAGAACAGCAGAAAACAACTGGAGCTCAGAGCAGTAATCGAGACACAAATATGGGCAGTGATCACAAAAACTGGCACTATGGGGCTTCATCTCCTTCACTTCTCACTGATGTACATACCACCCTTCATCATTTTGCTAATCAAATGAGGTCAGGGTTCCTCCCCTGCCAGCTTTACAAATCTTGGGCTTTAAAACTCAAACTCAAATTTCCTTCTTTTACCTTCATCAGCAATGAAGGTGAAAATAGGTCAGTTATATGTGTGCAGCCATCAATGTTCTCAGCTTATGCTGAGTGCCACCCCAGCAAAGATACTGTCTAATAGGGACCATGCAGGTATTACATGGGAGGCAATTTGCTTAGATTGTGTTGTTTGCTTAGATTAAGGAGGAAGAAGAGTCAAGATGGAGGCAGAGGAAATCTGCTCTGGAAATGTATGGTCCTGTCTAGCTCAGCAAAGATAAGGTAGGCCCTTTCTGGAGCAGACACTTCCTGCCAGGCTGAACTGGCTTTTCCCATTCACTTAGAAAGCAACAAGTAGTTTTGGTGCAACAAGGAAAATAGCTCACTACAACTGCTGAGCTCTAAGAGAGGTCATAATTATATCTGCAGAATCTCTCATTACTCATAGCAATTATCAAGATGAAAAGAAACTTATTGGACTATAATCTAGATTAGTTCTATAAAAAGAGAAAGAAAAAAACCTCCATAAATTTAAAACAGAAATTATTTGAAGACATAATGAATAAGGAACCTGAAAAAGCTAGTTTCCCATACTTACTTCAGTGGCAGAATAACACTTTTGAAGAGGGCATAAAGAGATTAATTTCTTCCTTAACTACTTTGGAGGCTTCCACAATCCTCACCTCAGTAATACTTTCATCCTTGCAATTCAAAGGATCCCTAGATACCTTATAAAGGACCTACAGAGTTAATTTTACCCATCACTGAAGCGCACATCACCTCTGGGATGAAGCACAGCAACAGCTTAATACTGCACACTGACTCAAAACAAGAAACACCATACATCATTCCTACCTCAGCTACTCCAAACCAGTAAACCTCTACTGCAATATATTTAAGACCTTCTAGAAGCTCAGAACAATAGCAAATGCAAAAGGCAAGATGTCCACCTCTAAATGTAAAGTAAATGTAACATGAACAGTAGGTGATTGAGACTTCTAAGCACTTTTTATAGCTTCTCAAATTTGGAGAGAAACCAGAAATTAGAGACAGCAAAACCTGATGTCTTGGAACACAAAGGTCCATAGGAATAAGTGTAATTATTCATTTAGCCTTTCAGAGCATTTTCTTCATATAATTTTTTTTTTTTATTTATTAGTCCTAGTTAATAAACATGCTGTCATATGCCAATATATATTGATCAAAAACATACTAAGACTTCAACTTCCTCTCTGATTAATAAAGTGAGGTGTACAACACAGGCTAAAGTCAACCATAAAAATGATACAAAATATGAAAGGCACATCATTCAAACATTAAAAAAGCTATTTTCAACAGTCCTTTCAAGAAAACAGAAGTGACTAATCTTCCAGTCGCAGCAAAACAGTGAGAAATGTAGTGGCTCTCTGATGATTAAACCAAGGGCTTTATGATACTAGTACTGTAACCAAAGGCCAGCTGTTGGAGAAAAGAAGTTACAAAAGAATCGCAGTTTTTGTTAAGGTAACAAAACAAAACAAAAATTTTCCACCTTTTATGATTACAGACAAAAGTTTGAAAGCACAGCCTGAAGGCACAAAAGCAGATGGCAGACAAAGGCATTTCAAGATGTATTATTACCAAAACTTTGCTAATAGCAGAATTGTCAGAGGCCTACTTCATGATTACTTAGCGCTTGGAGAGTTAGTACTGGAATTTCTGATTCCAAGATCATCTGAAATATGTTTTACTTTCAGTTAAGACAACTGCAGTTGTGTGATAACAATAGAGAGAGAATGGTGCAGTATTTGCTACTCAGGAACATAAGATCTTACTTCACAATTAGTGTCATACTCAACACCTCCTCCCAATCCCAAAGCTCCGAGGAATTAATTTAACAGCTATTAGCTACTCTGTATCATAGCCATGAAGTGTAGTACTTCCTCATTACTGGACAGGAGAACATGTTAAAAGCACTTCAGATGTGATTTTTCTTTCCATGGAAAAGAGTAACACACAGTGTGGCTATAGCCAACATACCATCTGTGTTATTTACACATCCACCCTTCTCTGAACTGCTGTGGCGACGCACAGTGCTTAGGTCTCCAACCACTTTAAGGAATACCTGTTTCAACCACTGCAACTCAAGTTGCAACCAGAGCAATTCAGGGGCTGGTTCTTCAACCTATCAAAGAGCAAAGTCTGCCTGTCAGACACATGCTTCTGATCAGGGCTTTGCATACCAGAATTGTCTGTGCTACCAGCACAGAGGATTCACTGCCAAACAAAGGACAAGCCTGTAACAAACACTGTCACCAGACACTTCTACTCCTACAACTGCCTCTGCCTTTACCTTCTGCATTCCATGCAATACATGTCACACTTGCAACATTTCAGTTTTGCTAGGGTGTCCTGTATGACGTGCTCACACTGGCAGAGCTGTGCAGGCAGAGCTCTGACAGCATATACTTTGCCTGTATAAAGAGAATTCAAAAGCAATGTGGAGTAATTCAGGCAAGAAAATGCTCTATTTTTCCTAGCATGCAGCTTTAATGCTTCAACTGACAACAGTGTAAAGGAAGGGGACTCAGACCCTGGACTCCAAACTGACATTCAGAATTGATATTGACAGGCAGATGATGATTTCCATGAGTTCACTCTAGAGCTTGCTCTATTTCAGAGTCCAGGGATTAATCTATGCTAGTAGTGTACAACCTTCCTTGCTGTGTGAACTCCCAAAGTTTTCAAATGAAAGTTCAGAACCTCAGTGGAAAAAATTTAAGCCACGTGATATAAAATTGTTCCCCTTCCACCCCCCATTAACACTCAGGGACACCTTAAAAATGAGAGACCCCTACCCCATGGTGTCTAAGCCGTGTTGATAAAACCACTGAAAAATTAGGCAGCCCTCCCAACCAACCCAGAGCCAAAACCAGGACAAAGATGGAAAGCAAACCATACAAAATACATAGAAGTGTTTACTAATGCAGAGTTCATAACTTTAGGTATGCCTTTATCTGTTCAAACAATCCACTTGGATAGTTATAATTGGGATTTCAGGTAATCCAGAGACTTTCAATTCAATTACGAGATGTCAAGGGACGTGACCTAGTTGGGTTATGAGAGACCTGCACTTCAGCTGAATCACATCTGTCACAGGCCCGGCTTTATCATCCCAAAACGATTAATTAAATCATCCATCCCACCGAGATCTAAGAGTAGGGAGGCGACAGGAGCCTGGGACCGACGGGCGGGTACCTCCACCTCAGAGGCGCACCGCGGACTGAAGCCAGGCGATTATCAAGGAGGCAGTCCTGTCCGGAGGAGCTGTGCCCTCAGAACAGTACCAGAAACACAAACAAAGTTAAAAAAAACGGGGAAAACAAAATTCCACAGAGAAAACCCTCCGCCAGCCCCGCACGATAGTCGGCGGCCCAGCCCGCCAGGCCCCCGCGCCCCGTCCCCGCCCCAAGCGGCGGTGGCCCGGGAGGCTCCCTTTTATCGGCGGGCGGGCGGTGCCTCCCCTGAGGAGAGGCAGCCCGGGCGGACGGAAGTGGAGGCAGCGCCGACAAAGCGGGGCTGAGGTGAAGTTTGAGGGCGGCAGCCCGGCCGGCGGCGGCGAGGGGCGGAGGAGCCGCCCCGCTCTCCTGTGATACGTGGCAGCGGCTCCCCGCCGGGCCGGGACAGGCCGTTACCCCTCTCGCCCGGCCATCACCCACCTTTTTGACTCTGCGGGCCGTGTAGAGCCCCATCCCGTCCTGCACTTTTGACGACTTCAGGGCAAACCTATCCGGCACGTACATGCCCAGCATTTTGCACCGACTCGGGCCGCCGCCTGCTACCGGGGAGGAGGATTACCGGGGACTTCCATCCCACCGGGAGACAGAGAGAGAGAGAGACAGACAGACAGACCGGGGGAGGGGGCAGGAAGAGGGGCTGGTTGCGGGGCTTTCCCGGCTCCTGAGGAAGAGGGGAGGAGCCAGGCCGCCGGCGAGGCCCCGGCCGCGGCAGGGCAGCGGCGGGACAGGGCGGGGCGGGGCAGCGGCCGTTGGCGGGCGCGAGGCAGGGCCTGGCTGCCCGCGCTCGGGGGCTTCGCGCCGTCGAGGGGCGCGCGGCTGCTGCGCGCGCCTTTGTTAAATCGCGTCGTGTGAATGTGGTGACAGGAAATACGAGGCCTTGGGGTTTCCAGCACTCCCGCCGCTGAGGCCTCGTCCCAACGACACGCTCCGGCGCAGGACACGGCGCTGGCAGCCTCCCAAGGTGCAGCCATGGGCTAACGCACCAGCGGCGTGCTCCGCAAAGAGGCGTAACAGCACATTCCTCACCCGTAGGTTGGCTTTCATTTCTGGAGCAAATGGCTCTTCATCACCCAGTCACGGCCTCGTGGTACAGCACCGTTCTGATGGTCGGCCTTCGTCAGTGGGTTGGCTTTTCTCTCAGGTTTCTGCAGCAGTGTAACCTAAAGCTAGGTGTGAGAGGAGAGAGGTGAGCAGGCAGCGCTAGGACTCAAATTTGAGAGGCAGAAGGGCTTCACCCTGTCACAAAAATCCAGAGCTGTTGTTTTTAAGAACTGGGACTTTCTCACATACATGCTGAAATACATATCTACTGCTACTTACAGAGATGACTGTTTAAGAGAATAGGGGTATTTTCACCAGAAACAATACCCTTCAACCCCAACAAACACACTTCAATGCTATGTAACACTTTCCATGAGCACTATGTTTTCTCAAACGTCACTCAGACTTTTGTATTGCAGGAATGGGTGAATCCAGATTTAGATTCACTTTTGAAACCATAAAATCCTTCACTTTTGGGGATTGTTTTTGAGGGAAATCAGACGGAATGACAGAAATTTAGCTACCCTAAAGGAACCGAAACATAACACTGTTTTTGTCTAAAGAGTGACATCCTATATATTCTTACAACATACCCAGCAGGGGCATTGTGTTCTGACTAATGCCGCACATGATCTAGTTTGAACAGGGAGAAAGAAGTTATACTTTAGCAGGTTGCTAACATCACACCAGTACTCTTTTTCATAAGACTGCAATATCCAACATTGAACTTTTTCTAGAAAGCTGATTAATTTTGGTTGGGATTTCAGCCCACATTATACATATTGTTGCTGTCTAAATTGAAGTAGTGCTGTAGTTGGAAAAGGGATTTGGTTACACCTGATTATGCAGTTAAAAGCAAGTACGAAGGTATGGGAGGCATGCAGAGGGACAAGGAAAAAACCTGGAAAAAATGCTATATTTATAGAAATACTTTTAAATTGTGCTGCTAATATTAATTATTAGACCACTGGAGTGTAACAACCTCATTCTCTTAGTATTCTTCCAGAGACATTAACAGATGTATAAACAGTAGAAGTTAAGTATTAAAAGCTTCTAGTTTCCACAAAAGTATTAGAAAAATTTTGTATTGGTGTCAGTTGGAAGGAATGAAAAAATGTCCAGAATTTTAGTTACAACATGACAGTGAACAGGTCATCATAAAAGTGTGTGTATTGTTTTGGATCAGTTGGATTTCTGCCAGTCCATAGGCAGACATCTAGGGAAAAATAAAATTAAAAAAAAACAAAACAGGGCTAGCTGAACATGAGACTCCCTTTGACTACTTTCTAGCGTCCTTATATATTGCGCACAATGATGCCATTTTGTTTTTAGTATCTAGAGTCATATGGTAGATACCATAAAGCTTTTAAAAAAAATCTTACAAAGATAATGTATATTCTCGCCAATACACATGTATATACACGTATATATAGTGCTGCATGATATCATTCAATATGAGCAACTGCTCTGGTAAATTAGATGAGGCCCTCACTTTCACAAGAAAAACAAAAGGAAGAGAGAATCCAACGACATGGTTGGAGGAATGACTTTGGGAATGAAAACAATCAGACACACAGGTTTTACACGTAGATTGATAGCCTGGACACTGACTGTTAATTTAGTGAAAAATAAAAAGAATGAAAATGGAGCATCTAGATCTATGTAAGTAAGAATTCAAAAACAAATATATTGAACGGAGAGGAATTAAGTTGTCTGGGCCAACTGCTTCAGTTTTAAGAGTAAGAGCAAAATGTAACTATTCTTTTAATTAAGGTCCATCTCCAAACTTCCATATGCGTAATTGAACATACTTAATATTTTTGTAGACTACTTTCTTGAACGGAGGCCAGTCTATCTTAATATATATCAGATTAAAATGTTGGCATCATTTTCCCTGTCTCTGACCTTTTCCAAAGTCTATGAATATTTTAAAATCATTTTCCACATTATGAAGGCCTCAGTATTTTTCTCTTAAAAAAAAAAAAAAAAAGAACTTGGAGGCCCTTCATTTTGAACCTTAAAAGATCACATTTACCGTCACATAAAAGAAATAGTACAGCATAATTTGCAGTGCATTTACATGTTTTGTTTTTAAGCTCTTGAAGTATGCAAGACTAATTAGTTTCATTTATAAAATTCACCCATTATTATTCCAACATGCACTTACCTGTATCTCATTCAGTTTAAGCAAAATAGGAAAGATGCTATAGCATTGGACAAAACAGATGCCAGTCTCTCCTTTTGTAGTATAATGGGTGTTGTGACATTAATCAGATATTTACAACTGCCTGGCCACCTCTACCAGCATTTTTTTTTTTTTTTTAATTTAAATTAATCAGCCATTGACCATAAGGTCTTATAAATGGGCTTCATGTGCTGTTGGTGTTGATATTTGTCCTTTCTGGTTCATGCAAGGGCCACTGGGGGGAATAAAGTCAGCCTTGTTGAGCATAAAGCTGACAACTGCTACTCGAGCAGACATGTATGTTACAGCTCTGTTCTATTTTGTCCTAGCTGCAGCGGCAAGGAGGGTGAGGTCTGAAAGGTCCAAATGAATCAAATCGACAGAACAAAGATGAAAGACATCACATCATGTATGTTGATCACTAGTCAATGGCAAGAGTGGAGCCCCGTAAGTTTCAACATAACTGTTTTATATTTGGTACATACATAGCATAGGTGCATATAGCCTCCTGTAGTCCTCTGTTTGTCATGAACAAAATTGATGGCAGAATGCACCTATGCCAGCATTGCCTTCAGCTGAGGATCCAGCATATGCCAGTGAAAGGGATTTTCTTGCTGACATAGCTAAGTGATCTCTAAAGTGACCAACTGAACCAGTGAATACACACTTCTGTTACAATCGCTGCAGATACACCAGGGTTTGCTGGCATAGCTGGCAGCAACTTGGGAGCGTGAAGAAGTCAACCATGTGACACAACTACACTGACAGAACTTCTCAGTGCTGACCAAGTCTCAGGCTCATGAACCATGTACCCCTAGCACCCAGGCACAAAGAAGCGCTTCCAGGGCTCCCTCCACACATACAAGCAGCCACCAGATAGCATAGAACAGGGGAATAGCTTTCTACTTTCTTAGTAGAGGCTCTGTTGAACAAAGTACGGGAAAAACTTTGGCAGCCCATTTTCCCTGAGACTGAGAAGTATGCCTCGAGGTGCACCTTCCGAAAGCACGCTTCTTAACAGGTTTTTAGTCTCTGTATCATGATTCACATTGACCCATCGATTTCTTCTCAGAAGGTCACTGCCAAACAAACTGTACAGTATTCTGTACAGTTAAATCATCACCCTTCCCCACGCTTACTGGCTTGCTTTCTTCAAGTTCCCCGCTCTTAAGCAACAGAAACACCTGCCCAGGTAATTGTCTTTACTCTGTTTTCAAGTACTCCTGTCTTGGCACTTGCACTAAAATGGGTGCAATTGAGGGGAGGGTGAGAATCAATTCAGGAATGTGTGTGCTCACAATCAACTTCATTGCCAAAATGCTGTCTAGGTGGCTTAACTGAACTGCCGGGTGGCACTCATGCACTAAAACAATGCCTGAGAAACTGGGTTGTGTGCACAACTGGGACAGAAGATCACATGCAGAAACCACAGTCACCCAGAGAAAACACAAATGACTTGTCTGAGAGTCTTTAGCCCAGATTAATGACAACACTGTCATTATTCAGAGTTGATTTACCACAGCCAGGCTAAGCAGTAGATGTTGTTCCAAAAATAGGAGGAAAGTAGCTTTGATATGTACACAGGATAAAGTTATTAGTTCCTATAATTAAGAATAGACATATTCAACAGGGTCCTGCAAGATTTCAAATATCCATTTTCTCTTTAGCCAGAGTCCTGGAAAATGGACCGTAAAGAGGATCCAGTGTGTAGCAGATTCTGAATATGAAAACACACACAGGTTTTACCTTGTGTTGCAAACTGGAATTAATCCAGAGTATTAAAAAAACCACTGTTGAAATGACAGTATGAAGTTATATGGAAAGAGTGAAAAATATTACTGTTTCATTGTGAAATCTTACAACCCAGATGTGTGAAATCTCAGCCAGTCCTTTCCTCTTCCTGAGGGAACATTGAATTTGTAAGGAAGTGTGAAAGTGGACAAGATTCATGTTTTCAGTTCTACTGCATATAATGCACTTGATTCTAATCATAAACAGCACACTGGCATGTACCTGAGCGTATTCACTGTTTGAGATACATAAAATACATTTCAATTAACACAACTAGGAGGTTTAAAGGTAGACTAAAGGACTTTTTTCAAACTTGGCACCAGTCACTGAACAAGGCTCAAACATAGAGGTTGTTTTCTTCTCTCTTTTATTCAGGGGGTGGGGGGGTTTGGTTTGGGTTTTTGATTCCCCCTTTAAGCTAAAAGTTGTTTGTACCATGCCAGCATAGGGCTTTTGGAAAAGTCTTAGAGGTAAGTTTCATCATTCTTTCCCAGTTGCTACTATAATTTGCAGAGTTTCTGCTTTATCTGCTTCATTACAGTCTTAATTATTTCATGTACACAATTGTAATGTTTTGTTTCCTAGTGTTATTAAGATAACCTCATCACTTTTGTTTTGCATTCTTAACTCACTGCACATACTTCAGTTGCTATTTACAAAATAGCAAAAAATATGGATAGAAATACATGGGGACAGCTGGGTTCCATTTTTATTGGCCTAATTCTTTTAAGAAAAATGCTTTGATAGTTTTAGCATTCATTTCAACTGAACCAGTTGGATGAATTGTTGGGGATCAAAAAAATCTGAAGGATATACCTCAAGTGAAATAATTTATTCTGAAGTAATGTATTAAATAAAAGCCACATTTTGGTGGTAACCTTAACCAAATAACACAGTAGATAAAAATAATGAAGCACAAGTAACAAAGAAAATTATGAGGCATAACATACAATTTGAACTGTTGCAAAGTTAACACAGAGAAATGCTAATTCTTGCAAGTTACATATTCTTAATTCTTTCTTTCATTATCTTACTTCTTAAATAAAGGTTCCTTTAATATTTATATAGTAGGTCCCATACATGTTATTTTGCAAACTACTTCAAACCAACTTAACAGAGGATCCCGTTCATACATCTTGCTTTCCTGTAGTTCTGCTCTCTACTTTCTTAATTGCTTGGTCATGCATTGAGTTAGTTATGCTTAGGTTAATATGGCGCTATAAAGCTTTCTATGGCCTATCCTAGGGCATATCCACAGCCTGCACAATGCCAAGCAGTTGAAAAATCTCACCCCTCCTCTAAGAGCAAACAATGAGCTATAACTCATTTACAATCTAGCACAGAGAAATGGAACATGTTGACCCACTGTTTCTATGTTGCTCCGTAGTTGCTTGTTTAGAACGACACGGAACACTAAGGAGAAACAGAAGGGCATCCAGCAGCCTTCAAATTTGAAGCCTAATGGTGTCGGGAATTATTTACATAACTTCCTTGGAAAGAGAAAGAGGTATTTTCAGAAGAAAGCTCTTATGTAGTCACGGAAGCTGCTGTGTCCCAAATGAAATTCCATGGCAGGAATCCACGTGTGGTGACAGACAAAATAATTACAAGAGTTGCTCGGCTGGAGTTACAATACTTGTTGCAACATCATACCAGAAGCACGGTATGATACTCCCTCCACCCAAGGAACAGTTAATTAAGGGTCATACTTAATAAGTTAACATGTTACATTCTAAGAAACAAAAAGATTTAAGACAAAAATGGTCTTCAAGATTCCAGAAGTAAACGTGCCAGCCACTGAAGTATCCAGCAGCTTAGAAGGAAAATGTGTTCTCCAGAAAAAAGGATGGGTTTTCATAGCTAATCCCTTGTTTAGATGGTGTAGTATCATCCCTAAAGGTTTTCAGGGACTTCACATTTCTTTCCTCCCTCCTCCTGCCCCTCAGGCAGTTGGACTGAAATCAGAGAGGCAAATGTTTTATGCTTTTAAGAGCTCCTTGCATCCTTAAGTATTAGAATATTAGCTTTTGCAGCATCCATAGCAATACCAGAATTTGATTCTGGCAGCTGACAGATCTGAGAAAGGGTGCTGTTCATGATAATGGCTCCCCCTTTCCAGTTTGTCCACGAAACATTTCAGCACTGCAGATTAATCTAGTTTGAAGCTACTGTTTTGAAAACTTCCTTCCTGGATCTACATATCTCCTTTCCAACCCCATCCACTTCCTTTTAACCTGGTAAGATCAGGAACAGCACTTTAAAAACAATCCCTGGCTTACCTGGATTGTACCCCATTTGCAGGACACTTATAATATTGTCAGACTATTTCCTCTTTGTTCATGTATATCTGCACGTTTCCAGTGTGCAAATAACATTTAGCTTTGACCAGGTATGCAAAGGTTTCGGTCAGATATTTCCCCGGAATTTGCCAAGCCCATTTCTCTGACTAGGTACAAGGTCATTAACTTTGTATGGGATCATTGTTCTTTTTTCATTGTAAATGACTTCCCAGACCTTCTACACTGCAGTATCTGGACCAGGATGGTTGCACTGAAGTTTTCAGGAAGCAAAGGTTTCAGCTTGTCTAATGACAAACTGAGGGGGAGATAGGAAGAGGAATAGCATACAGACCTCTCAGGGTTTTTTGTTCTTTTCTCGGTTGTACAAAGTTCAGCCTAAATTTTTTTTTTTTTTGTGACTACTCCATTCCCCAAAGAAACCAACCAATACATATGGGAAAAATCCTCCCCTTCTTTAAAGCCAATAGCAGCAACTATGGTATACAATGCTGACAAGCTGAATATGAAACCATATTGCTTTAGCCTACGCAACATGCCAGCGCATGCAGACACAATGACTCTTCTATTGTTTCTGAAAATAAATCCAAGAAGTGTAATACTCTCAAATGAAAGATTTAGAAACAGAAGCAGCAAATTAACTAGCAGAGCTTAGTAAGAGCTGTGTATGCCTTTAAAGTCTGCCCTGCTTTGGGGACAATGGCACCCTTGCTACTAGTAATCACCAGGCACAGTGACTCTAAGTACCTGGAACAAATTGTGTTGACATGGAGTCAACTTAAACCATATGTTATACTACCAACTAAAAATTCAATCTCTTAGATCTAAGACAATCTACTTTTCCAAACAATTAAATGTGCCTTTTGTAAATATGACAATAAGCCCCATCTACTCAGTGTCTCAGGGTTTTTTTCCAGTTCTAACAGTGTTTGTTTTGTCTGTATTTTCTGGTGATCTGAAAAACTTAAGTTATTCTTTCCCTAATGCACTTTGATTTGCTGAGGAAAATTCCTTTCAGAGCTATTTTTAAGGACTGCTTTCTTTTTTTGTGGCTTGTTGTTTTTTCTACGCTGATTCTTTCGAGCTTTTTGAATTCAGTAAACATTCCAACCTAGAAAATTATTTCCCCACCAAATCTCTCTTCTAATCAATGCACAGTTGGCTTTTTGGTTTTTCTGTAAACCAATACAGACTTCTTGTGTTGCAATACTCAAGGTCATGCAAAGCAGTAAATGGTAAGATTAGTTTTTAATTTATGTCTCTTTCTTTGCTTACATGTACAGAGTAGTTACTGTCAAAGCTTCTTTCTCAGATATTTGAAGTCCTGGAAGTTAGCTCCAGGATTTCAGAATTAAGAATTTTCTCCTTCCCCTTTGAAAATATTAAATACATAAATGCATTTGCATTTCCATTCCCAAGCTGATTGCATGTGAAGTGTTCACTCCTATTGTTTCAGAGGTTTTTAAACTAGTGTTTAAAAAAATTCTTAAGACAAAATTTTAAGTTAATAAGTACCAGATTAAGCTAGTAATTCAGGTTTCATAGTGATGTATTAAGTAATGACCACTTAATTAATCCACATCATACGGACCTAAAAGAAGCACAATATAATTTGACTGTAGTAGATTTTTGCTGCTATCTCACATGACAACTTCATGTAAGCAATATAGGAAAGAAGTCTGAAGAGCTAGTAGAAAACGGTTAAAAATACTGAGTAGCAATAACTCACTCTTAGTATAGCAGGCTCTGCCCTGAGCCCTGTAGTATTTACATTTTGTAATTTAGTATTTACCTGACAAACTGAAGGAGTGATCTGATAAAACAAGTTGCAGTTCAATAGTGAAAAGATCTCACAGCTACAAAATATAAGCAAAAGAGATAGAGAATACAATCGCATAGGTAGCAACTCTTTAGAAAAAGTACTGGAAGCAATAGTGGGTCTTAAGCTGAACTTGAGTCAAAGTTATTTTGCTGGTGTGAAAATATAATATGTACTCTTATTTATACACCCCAGCATGAAAGACTGCAAGATAAAAATCATCTTCAGTATTGGTTCAGCCTCAGCTGGAGAGTTGGATTCATTTTGAGGCATCACATTTCTATAAAAAAGTGGAACAGCAGACAAAGTTCTAGCATGTTTTTGTTAAGAAAAATCACGTCAAGTATATCTAATTTCTTTCTATAGCAGTTACAGGCTTTATAGACGAAGAAGTAAAGTCCAGATGATAGCCATAGACATTGATCAAAAGTCTAGTAGATATGGCCTCAGAAGAAAGATTGAAGACATTCAAGTATTTAGTTCAGAGAACAGAAAACTTCTGGACACGTAATAATAGTCTTCAAATACATTAAAACTACTTTAAAGAAAACTAGAAAAAGCTTTTTTCTTTTAGTGACCACTATGGACATGAAAAGAATGAATAAACAAATCGAAGCAAGTCAGAATTTGGACGCTGAAAATACTTTCTAAATGAGTAAAGTACTTGCACAGATTGCCTAGCGAGGTCACTGGGCTTTCATCAACAGGGGTCTTTGAGAATAGGCTAGGCAAGCATATGAAGTGACACAGGCACAGCCAGTGCTTGGCATAGCCATACACCAGATGATCTCCCGAGCTCCTTCGAGTCCTGTTTCCTGTGATTGTATGAGTTAAAAGTGAGATGCACGAAAAGTGATGGCAGACTTATACATAAAATATCAGTACACAGAGAAAAAAATTGAGGTAACTTTTCGATATCCAACAAGGACCTCAGGCCTCAGCTTTCTACCTTTTCTAATTTGACATTGTTGCTTTTTCTAACCCCTACCCTGTTGTTGGTATCAGTCGGTCAGCTTTAACTGGAAAAAAATATAGAACTCTCCAGCCTTCATAGCTCTGGCAGTTTGCTCAGGTTCAAAGGGCTATTCAACAGGCTGATGTAAGAAAAGCCTGTTGAGGGTTATTACATTCATAGAAGCTGTGTCTAGCTAAGAAAGTCTCCGTGCCTCAAATACATGGAGGCTAGACAAGTACCCAGGGGCAACACCGTGCACACCTGACCCAGTCATATAACTTCTCCTAGACACCTGCTGTTGGACACTGCCATGGAGCGACCTCTGGTATACTCACATGTTATGCTCCGATACAAAAAAACCCAGAAAAACATGAACTTAGGGAATCTTAGAAATTCAGAAATTACAGCACAAAACTCCAAAATATTTATTTTAAAACATTTAGTGTAAGCCATCTCCATTATTTTCTTCGGTGACAGGAACTGACAGAATCACTTTATGCAGTAACAAATGAACTCCTGGGCCACATCCTTACACATTCTAAAAGTGTCTTCCTCAGCTCAGTGATATCCCATTTCAGCTCAAGAGTGACTTCCTAAACTGATCTCACCCACCCTGTTTTTCCTGTCAGCCCCTTCAGGATCAGCTCACCCTTTTTTTCCTTCATTAATGGAAAGTGACTTTCCCTAGGTCTAGCTTCTCCCTGGTGAGCTAGCTCCTTCAATCCTAACCGTTCACATACATGCCCCATTGCATACAGGTTATACCTTCTTAGGCCCCATTTCCCATTAGGCCTTGCATTGAGTTGATCATATGCTCCTTCTGGGAGCAATAAGTCTGAAACTTACCTACTTCCTCTCCTACTTGCAACCTAATCTTGAGAGGGATCTTCATGTAACACGAGCTTTGTCACCAAGCTGATTCCCACTTTGTGCAACTATTTTTATTTGTTGAAAAAACATAGAAATTAGGCTTCCTTTCAGTACCTGCTCTGTGCCTATCATTTAACTCATCATATTTGGCAGTCCAACCACACAATAAATTCTTTATAAAACCTTGAAAGAGCTTTAATGCTGAGAAGTATTTTTCCACCATTCCTGAACAGGACATGGAAGCTGGAACACCGTGTTGGGTTTTCCTGTAGCAGGAAGACAGCTGACTACTGTACTATGAACTTACAGTGGTTTGTTAATATTATTATAGCAGATGGATGGCAACTCTCATTACTGACCTCTACCTTTCATGTGTGCCACATAGTGTTGGATATTCATATTTTCATTTCTCCATGAATCTTTAGCACTCCACTACATAGGGTATCATAAAGCTGCTACACAGAATGTTTTTAAATCCTTGGAGAATGGCTACGTATATGCAAAAGATATTTCTCAGACTGCCAGCTATGGAAAATTCATTCTGGCACTCTGAGCACATTTTCAAAATCTGTCATGTCCTTTGCTCAGAGACTTGTCTCAGGTCACCTTTCACATAATTATTATGCTCTTTGTCCTCACTGTCTTCCTCCCATTCTCAGAAAAACAGCACTTGAGTTACCCTCTTTTCAACAGCATCAATGTCTACAACCTTCTACCTTTCAATATTCTGTCTAGCTGTGTCTGAACCACCAGTGGAGGGCTTAAACCTCCTGATTATCCACACTACATACTTGTTAGTTTCTAATTCAAACCATGCAGGATGAATATTTGAAAATGGCTTTTCTGTTGAATGTTTCCATTGAAAACTCTAATTCTCATTATATTCCATCTGACACCACGGGTACTCAGCAACTGTGTCCTGAACGTTCAGAATTTAAAGTGAGGTCAGCTGAAAATGTAGGATCAGAGATAAACAGAGCTGCAAGTTACCTGTTGGTCTGTGCTGTATAAGTTTGTGGGGTTTGTTTTGTTTTTAAAGCAACACATCCAACCATGTGGCCTATAGTTTTGCAGAATTTCAAATAAAGAGAGAAGGGTCATCTTAAAAAAATGAGATTGTGTATTGGTGACATTTAAAAAACAAATGTCATAACATTCTGAAGAACTGATTTCAATAACAATTGTTCTGATTTATGACCACCACTGAATAGCATAAATTTCTGTAAAACTGTGCCCTCTCATATCCTCTCTTAATCTTTGTAAATAACACTTATTTTTAGATTGCAACTATCTAAAATTTCACTATCCATCAGACAAATAGAAATATTTTTGATGCCATAATGTGCATGTTTGTAGCTACTACACTTCTTGGGGTACTGTATTTTTTGTTAACATTAGTTAACTGAGGTGACATGAAGTAGATACAAGATTGTGAAATGCACTGTTTTGGAAATTGTATGCCAGACTCTAGAGACTGCCTAATTCCACTCCCCCACCCCCTGGATACAGTCACAATATCAAATAAGAAAACTACAAACATAGTACTTCTGTTGTTATTAGAAAGAAAAGTTACACATGATAGTCTTTCACAATACTTAGTAGGATAATTTATTTAACTGTAGGAGTCTTATTTCCAAGTCTGTATTGTACAAGATGTCAGACTAGACTCTAAAAAAATGTCAGAAGCAGCAATCATCAAGTATACAACTCTGGCTCAAATCATTTTTGGATATTGTTGCCAAGGTCTATAAGGAACAACTGTAAAATGACTTATGTACATTAGAAAAACAAGCAAACAATAAAAGAAAAATGAAGAAAACCAATAGCTATTTCAAAGATTAAATTGTGTTATTACAAACATTTTGTGCAGCTTAACCTCGCTTAGTGAAATTACTCAGTTTTGAAAGCACTAGAAGGATTAAAGACAAGAATATCATTGTTCTTTTTATTCCCTTCATTATTTTTATGTTTTCAAAATTGAGACAGAAATAAGAAATATGTTCTTCCTTACAAGCAATGGTAGAATGATTCAAACAAGTTCACTCTTTCAGACAAAGCCTTCTATTTAAACTTTACAAGTCTACTTAGCTTCACAAAGCAGAGATGTCTGGAGACTCTGAAATAATTGGGGGAAAGGGTCTCACACGGCACCCGCTCAGGTATTCACCCACTTTCACTGTTCACCAAGAACAGAAGCTGATACAAAAGCTTGATATAAGCCTGTTAAACCCACACTTTGGGGCAGAAGTTGATTTTGAGAGCAGATTAAAGTCAGCAAGGAGTTCTGTAACTATCTGAAGTTAGAGAAGAGGGACCAACGGAAAAATATATGTATATATGTACAGATTAATCTAATGATTAATAAAAGGACAAGTGTACTTTGAAAAGCACGCTTTTCGAAGAAAAGTAATAGCTATAGGAAGACATTTGAGAGATGTCTGCCACTATGTTGCTTCCTTTCTGAAGTATTCATCCTTGGTTAACAAGACCAACAAATCCTACCGCTCAGTCTAAAGCTGTAGCTGGTTCTGTTTTACCACGTGCGAAGCCTGCCTATATGAATGCTTTCTCTTAGCTCAAGTGAGTACTCCTCTCTGACATTTCAGAGAAAACAATGGCACCCCTCTGGGTCAGGCTGCAGAGAGTTTGGGTTTGATATTGTTTATGGGAAGCTGTTCTATTTATCACACAATAGGGTTTCTGTTTCTCCATCAGTTCTATTGTGTTAAATCACACTGCTTTTTTTAAAGTTACATTTTAAGTTATAGCCTGTCAGGCGCCCTAAAGCATCTAGACACTGGGTGCCCCATAAATTTAAAGTTATTACTGCTCAGTATTGCCGTAAATGAGTTAGTCATCTTTTCTCATAAAGCAGCAAGGGAATGGACTGAAAATACAATGCAGCTGCATCTTATTTAGAAGTGTGTCTTTCAAGAGGTACAAGACATTAACATGCCCTTTCTGAAACTATATGAAAGTCTGCCCAAACTATAATAATTCATCACAGAAAGGCTGAATGAAGCCCTGTCTACACTGGAGAAGTAGCCACAGTTAGCCTTTGTTGTACAACGTGGCCATGGCCGACCTGCACGCTGAACACGCTTCATTGTTTTGTTAATGTGGATGAAAAGTATTAACCTGCGCAGAGTCACAGCATACAACACAACTAACGTGGTTTTGCCTGATCCGTGCCTAAGCGAGGTTATTCTTACAGCATGAAGGGAACCTAAAAGAGAAGTGGGAGAGAAGGAAGCACAGTGGATGCAGAGCACTCAATATGCAGCTGCTACTACAGTCCTGCCTGTCTAACCAGTGGATTTTTTGAACCCACTCAACTGTGGGTGCGTGCACAGGCACACATCTATACACACAGAGCCCCCAGCAAAGAACAACAGAAGCAAAGTCTCCGTTTCCCTTCTCATGCTTTCTTAGAAAGAAACCATCTTTTTTTCTATTTGGAGTTGCTGAATTTTGTGCAATAGTCTTGACACTGCAGTACTTCCATTTAGTTTACAAACTGCCATAAGAGTAACTGGGTTATATACCACGCATTTTAATTCTGATAAAACACCATCAAATAAGAATGGCAGTTGTTCATTTTCATCTCGTGTTTTGCATCTTTACAGACTTGCAGGCAATAGGCACCATTATTTCTAAAGAAATTGTGAAGGTTGGAGAATGTTTATGATAACTAGCATTGAACTATGATAAAAGGCATAGGAAAAAACTAGAACAATCCAAAAGGTTGGGAGCAAAACATTAAATAGACATGGGTGAAGCATTTGTCCATTGCAGGGATTTTAACTCTTAATAGTCTACGCTTAGTTGAACGCAATTAATCTCTAAAGCTCTTCAGTTGGCTTTTGAAAATTTGTTACTAATAGATATCGTTATAACAGATTAAAGTCATATAATAATCCCCTGATTTAAGAACCAGATGGTGATTTGACCTGATAGATCCCATCGATGAAAGCTGTTAGCAAGAAGTGAGAATTAAAAAGGTTTCAGTAAACTAAAAAATAAATCTGAAGTATTTTCTTCATAAGAAATCTACTGCTTTGAGAAGTCTAGGAAGGAACAGCTACTGATTTTGGTATCATGCCACATGACATTTTGTCCCCCCTCTCCAGCTTACAGTACCTGCCTAATGCGACAAAGCAATCAAAAACCCCGCCATGATATAAATTAAGACATTTATCCATTTCAAATGCAATATGACATTGATGAGTGCTACAGCAGCCCAACATCAGTCGGAACTACAGCTGGCTTGGACTAAATTGAAATACAAGTCATTTTTAGTAGACTCTAAGCATACGTTTTTATGACAGATCATTTACTAACAAATTTGTTTCCTCTCTCCCTCTCACTTCCCCCCCATAAAACCAATGACAAGGATGAAGAAAACATCAAATGAGAAAAATTCATATTCAAATGGAGAGAAGGATAGCCGGGAACATGGATTCCCTGCAGGTTTGAGTAACCTGCAAGCTTTCACTTGTTCATTCAGCCATCAAAGAGCATATAACCACAGGCCTTGTCCAAGGGACAGACATTTGGACTGCATTAAGCTTCCAGGGGGTATGTGTGCAAAACTCCAGTATGAAACTGTTATTAAAAAGGCTGCATGTTTGCTATTTCTGTGGTTTGTCAGAAAGGTCATTGTTTAAGATGTTTTCATTTAATGAAAATGTGTCTCTATTCTTATTATTGTTGTTTGATTTTTTCTTTCATGTACGTTCCTCCTCCTCCATATCATTGTTTGTCATCATATTGTGAAGTATCTTGCTGTTCCTCTAGTTGTCATGGAACTGGTTAGACGTTATAGATTTTTATAACTTTTCATTATACTAGTGGTTAATTTACAGGTGGGTACGTTTCCACCGTAACAACTTTCCTGAACTCATTAGGAAGTTTTAGACTGGAGTAGGATAAAAGCAACCATATTCATTGTGCAGAGTAGTGTGGGAGCTGCGTTACTTCAGCAGACAAAGATTTGTTATACCAGGAACTCCTCATCAGATCGCTACCCATCAGATCCTTCCTCTTAATCTGATCTAAGCACCTACACTTGCCTTCACAGAGGAGTTCTACTACAACAGTACCAAACGTGAGCAAAATTATTCATCCCATGCAGAAAATACACCAAATACTGAACCTCCACTCTTCATTATGAATAGATCTGCTGAACTAGCAGAAATAAGCAGCCTAGACAACAAAAAAACCAGCAATTAAGGACTCAAAAGCATAAATTCCAGCTGAGGTACAAGGCAGTCAAAGAGATCTCCCAGTTAACCTTTGCACAGACTGGAGGTGTGGATAACGGTACGTTTTCCCCATTATATGAGAACTCATAAAAACCTGGCTTTTGTATTTTAAGATGGAAAAGAATATTAGAAAAATCATATAAAGCAGCATACAAACAACTTTAAAAAGCTAGCCAGAAAACATTAACAGATGAGTTAGCAGTAGTTAAATATTTATATTGTACATTTCACATTTATCACAACATACCCTTCTTTTTCCAGAAAAATGTCTCTGTTAGGGGCTAGGACAGACAGTATCCAATTTATTTGTTTCTCTTGGTATGTTATCTTCCTTTAAAGAGAGCAACAGAGCCAAGTGGGCCCCTCCGCAGGGGAAAGGATCAGTATCTTCATTTGAGAGCTACTGGGTACACTTAAGGCGGGGAGAAGCAAACAGCAAGGAGACATGAGCATGCACTTCAGGCTCAGGAGATAGCCAAGAGCAGCAGGAGAAGCTAGAAACAAGCCCCAGTGACAATGGAAAAAAAAACTCGCTAGGGACCAGAGTGAACTCGCAGTCTGCTTCAACCCTGAAAGCCACAGAGCTGACTGAAACCAAGACTGGAAGCAAGGACAAAGTTAGCAGCAGGAGATTTGTTTATAAACCCTTCCCCATGTCTAGTCTGTCTTTTCTCTCTTTTGTCTCTGTTGTAAGAGGTTTGTCTGATGTAGGCTTTGTTCAAAGGAAACCTGAGGTTTGAGTTTAAAAGCTCTTTGAGGGAAGATGTCTGGACAGACCTACCTCAAAGCTCTGGTCAGAGATTTTTTTTTTTTTTTAAATGACAGAGGTATTTTGGTGTTTCATTTAATTCTGATGACAAATACTTAGCTACGATGTGCAGCATATAAGTAGTGGCTTTGTCAAGCCGTACCTCTTAGAAAAGTGTGAGTGAGTGACAGCATCACAAGCTACGCACAAGGACACAACTTGAGCTCAGAAACAGCAATGATCTCAGAAGCAATTCCTTCATACTTGGATATAAAGTCAGCATGAGGCTCTGGTAAAAAGGATTTCATAACTTTCCAGTCTTTCTCCACTTCTCCCATACTTCATTCGAACTAGGAGCTGCTGATCAAAACCTCTGGGCAGAGCCCCCTGCAAAGCATGCTATGAATGCTAGACTGAGTTATTATACAACTAGTTGTAATGCCACTTGAGCAAGGCCAGAGGAAAGCGATCAAACATCTCCAAAACACGATGAGAAAAGGGGCTTTGATTCTCAATACCAACAGGGAACCTATGACTGGATCCTGAACAGGATCCAGAAGCAGTTGTAACTTGCTTTAACCTACTGCTCAAACCAAAGCAGCAGGCACTGTGTTTTCTCCATGTCCTTTAGGTCTGCTCCACTGTCTCTGGAGAGGGCATGAGACGAATTACCTGGCACTCAGCAGCCACCAGTTACAGAGGAAACAGAACCACTGTATTGTCTATACACTGTCACACGTCATCTGCCTGCAAACCGTGTTGCACCAGCCATTGTCACTGTGCTGTCCTCCCTGGCAGCTCGAACAAGAGAGGGTGAAAGAACATAAGGAAGCCATTAGAGGTTAGGAGCCGTTGCCCAACATGACTCAAAAAGGGATCTGAGGAAACATAATGGAATCACTCATGAGCAACTGTCCGTCCAGTCAACATCTCCAGGCGGCCTGCAGCTGCTCCTGCTCTCACGATAGACAAAACCAGTTCTCTAGAACAGCACAATATATGCATTAGCTTAGTGTACCTGCCCATTAGTTTTAAACATGTCAAACGTTAAAAACAAAAAACTTAAAACTTTTGGTCTGTGAAAGAATGGCTATGAAGAGACAGTACTTGGGAAAAGAAGAACCAAGAGGAGGAACAATGCCTCGCTATTGAATGACGAAGGGAGAGAGTTGTCTCCAGCTTCTAATTATAACGCTATGCAAAACAACTTAAAGTAAATGTATTTGTGTTTATTTTATATTCAACTTCCCAGTTGTGTGATGGGAAATTGAGGAGAATAAACACAGTAATAATAATGGGGCCAGATTGCAGCTAGCGTATGCATGGGTGTGTGGGAAGAAAAATACCAAGAGTGCCCACAGCCTATGTGCAAGCTCTGCCTACACTCAGCAGGGTCTTCATCCTCGTGTCCTCAAAGAATTAATTAATTCCCCAGGACACAGAGGATGAGTAAGTCCTGATTCCATCAAAGAGTAAAATAAGAACCATGCTTATCTGCCTGAAAGGAAACACCCTCCCACCAACATCATCCCTCCCTGATGATAAGTTATCTGGCTTTGAGATGTAACATCCTTTTTAATAGGCATACTCTTTTGTGTCTATAAACAGCGAGTATTCAAGTAATAACATTTCCACCTGTTATTTTTCAGTTTTCCTCACAGTAGACAGGATCAGTAAGGAAAGTCTTCAGAGGAGGAGAGGATATCTTTTTGAAGTGAATGATAAACATTTGTCTAACAGTTCATCAAAAGGTACCTCAACTCTACACTTTTCAGCAGGCAGAAATCAAATTGTAAATCAGTAGACTTTCTAAAATACACAATGACTGCAAGATCAGAATGCCAACTATACGTTCATTATTCACTCATGCCTATTATGAGATAGATTAGTCCCTTTTGTGTTAAACAGAGAAGATACCTACCATTAAAGAGCAAGTTGTGCTGAAAAGTAATAACTAACTGCATTCAAAAACCTATCAATCAGTGTTATCGGGTCACTTAAACTTGCATTTATAAACATTTCTCTTTAAAAGAAATGGCTTTAAAAAAGAGGGGGGGAGTTTGTCCCACACACTCTGGTATCAGCAGTGGTTGTCCAGGCAAGCTGAGGATTGTACCAGTAATGTGGACTTTAGAGAAGTAATAAAAGCATCTTCCAAGGTAGGCTTTGGAACCATTGAACAGATGAAATGAAGTAAGAACTTGCATCTCTGACGGGATTAATACCACAATTTTATAAACCAGTCTAGGCACTTACTTAGAAGACTAAACCATCTCTGAATTTTATCAGTGGCTATCATAGCCTTTCACAGATTCACTGAAACTCTAAACAGACTCTAAAATCTGTGGACTACCTGAAGACAACAAATAAAAGGCTCGCCTCAATAACATGGAGCTACTGGGAAAGGTTTAACATGGAAATGATGTGAAAAGCCCAGCTTCTCCTCTACATACAGGTTTAAATTACACAGCGAGAAACAGCTGCTGCAGCTCAACAGGAGAATGCAGTATTTGTAAAACAGCAGCTTGAAAAGGCAGGAGGGGTGGGGAAGTCAAGTAGAAATGAGTGTGCTGTAAACATTAACACTTAAAGAAACTGGGGGAAAAAAAGAAAATTAAAATCTTTTACTTTACAAAACATTTAAATCTCAGTTTTTGTTCTATATCCCTCTGTTTCACCTGAAATAGTGTGCAATCCCAAGTGTGGAACAGCACAGGTAAAAAAAAAGGTATGAATTAGGAATTCACTGAGCACCAGACATCAGATCATTTTCTAATCTAGACTCTCTGATCTTTTTCCCCCATCCAAAAATCCCATACTTACTTTAAGAATAAGCAGAATAATTTCTTGTCTGTCATTCTAGAAGCAAAGCAAGCTAAAGCAGTGTTTCCCATTTGTGATTTATTGAAGAAGCACTCCTACTCCCTTCTTACAACCAGATTTCACATGGTCAGTCAGACCCTTCACTACCAGACTTGATAGACTGAGAAAAAGAATTTTGACACAATTAAAATGAGAATTCAGGTCCTTTAGGAAAGTATGCATTATAAGATTAATAGTTAATAACCCTGTCAACATTTATTTAAGCTAAGCCATTGGAGCAGAAATTTACAGTTAGTTCAGCTGCCTGTTGCTACAAAGACACATTTCTCTTAATAAAGAGAAAGGCACATGCCTGCTTATTTCTAGCAGGTGTTATACCACATATTACTAATAACTGAGAGGTTTCACTTGCAACACAAGTCACACAAATAGTGTGTAACCTCTCCTGTCAAATTCTGTATCTGCTATCCCTTACTTGGCATCCAGAGTACCTAGGGCAGGTTTTTCCAAAATGTTCAGTGATGGCTGGACCTTCCTATCATCAAAATTAGTAGGAGTAAGTTTGATGAGAACTAATACCTTCTGGAAAAGCCTCATGTAAAACTAGTCCACACATACCAAACGTGATCTGTTGTAGTGGAAAGATGCATTAGCATCTGCTGAATCTAGGATGTGGTCTTTTTAGATTGCCTATACTGAAACCATTTATAGAAGTACAAGACTGATGTAGTCAACAAAGCAATCCATTGACTTCAAAAGGCTGAAGATTTCGCTTTAGCTGTCTGGAGCAGGAAACTGTTTCCCAGTAATACTTCGAGGCTTTAACAACATCAGAGAAAATGCTCACACCTCTGCCTGGTACAGCAAAAGCTAAGACAAAACTTTATATTTTTAAGAAAATTTACTTCACATTTTTCTATCTTATTTCAAGCACTAAGTACATAACTAGCATTGTAATTAAACAACCAAGCTATACAAATACATGTACACGGATCATACAGATATGTTTAGTTCCTATTTAGATCAAAACAAATTAAGCCTCTGAATACCTGTAGCCTTAAGCAGCCTAGAGCCTACCCTTACTGCCACATAAGAAGAGTCTGAACTACCATCTGAATGCAGCATTAAAATACAGGCATAGCAGGGATGGACAAAACAGGTAATGAGAATCAGCATGTGTATCAACACAGCATTAATACCCCCAAAACCAGCAATTAATTATTTCCTCTGTATCAGCCTTTTAACAGCTTTGCCATTATGTTATCAACACACATTTATGATATGAAGTACTTATTCATTGTTTACTCGGAGAGCAGAGAAAGACTTCCAGAATTCTTTTGTTTGTTTTCTAAAGTAAGAGGTTTAATATAAATTATGATGTTTTATGCATGAAGTTAGCTGGCTCAGGAGACCTAATACAGGTAAGAAGTACATACACTTTTCAGAGAGAAGGAGGAAAAGAAGAGGGAAAATTTTTTTTAATAGGGCCACATTTACAAATCACTCACAAACAACTGGCTGTAATTCCAGTATCACAACAAGAAAAAATAATTCTCCCTGGCAGACATAAAAAACAAAACCAAAGCCCCTACAGATCTGAAAATTCTCCTTTTAGTTAGAAACAAACTTAAAAAGGCAAAGATAGACTGCCTCACCTACCTCTAACAACTTACTCTTATCTTCCCTCCTCCTAAGGCAGGACAGGCATCTTTTATAGTTCATGTTAAAAGGCTTGTTAAAGGAAGCAGGGTCACTTGGCCCCAGTGGTGGGGCTGGTAATGAAGCCCAGCTGCATCCTCCCAGGCTCTGCGGGGCTGAGGGGGAGCCACACGCTCTGGAGAGCAGGCTGACATTTCCCTGTGGGACCGGCTTGCACTTTGTGTAGCCGCTCAAATCAGTGAAAGCGAGGTAAAAGCAGATGGAAAAAGCCATCTTCTTTGGTGTGGTTTTATTTTGTACCCGTATCGCCATAAAAAGTCTATGTAAGAGGGAAGGCCAGCAGAGAAAGGGGTTTTTACAGGGTTTTCCTCAGGTTTCTGTGGCCTCAGTAGGTGGCTTTGCTGATACGCCACAGCCCCATGTTTTTTAACGCGATCATTCTTACTTGCCTCCCAGAAGAGGAAGTGAAATTGCTCTGAGTTTGTTTATTGGGCAAAACTGTGCATCTTATTCTGCTGCACCTTCTAAGCAGATGTGTTTGAATGAAAACTAGCAGCAAGTAACAGGCAAAAAAATAAAAAGTGTGTAATAGGCAAGAAAAAAACATTCACATTCCTCTAGACTCCTTCTAACATCGCTGGAATGCCAGGAGACCTTTTAAGTAATAGCAAACATTATGAAATGGAAGAGGACATAAAAGAAAATGTTAATACCTCGAGAGTACTCCGCTCCTTCCTAACTTTCCGCACTAGGGCAAGAACTTCATGTATACTTTGGCATCCAGAATCTTATAAAATATTTTCTTTGCATATGTCAAGACTTTATCTGTTCATTTTAGCTTGGACCTGCAGGAATGCTTGCAAAATGAAATTGGAAAAGGGAAACAAGAGTGGAAATACACAGTTAAATTCTCCACTTCGTTCCACCATAAGCAATTAGTTTGTGGTTAAGAAGAATATAGATTACTGTTGGTGGAAGAAGAAGCCAAACAACCTCCTTTTCCCAAATAGTAAAATATATTCTTGGCCAAAGAAACAATTTAAATTAGTCTACACACATTATTTGTCAAATGCTGTCAATTCACACGGTCCTTGTACTCTCTAGAGGGCCTCATAGTTTAAAGCCCAAATCCTGAAATGAGATCTGCTTAGGGGAACCCCTGCCCGTACACTGACTTCCAGCCACAGCAGGTCCCTGTGTGGACACAGAGCATCACGTTACAAGACAGGGACCCAGCTGACATTAATTGTACCAGGTAGCTACTAATTAAGTTGACACACAAATTGCCAGACAGACTGCTTTGAGAAGTCCCTAGACCAAAAGCCAGTGTGCAGTGCTTTCAGCGAAGTAACCTTTCCCAGCATAGTTTCTTCGTTTGCTAATTTCATTAATTATGCCAAGAGTGAGTTTGTTTGACTTCTCTGGGAAATGGGCTGGCATTTCTGAAGCAGACAAAAACACTGCGAGGAGACGCCGTACTTTTCAAACATGAATTATGTTCCTGGTGCTGGCCAAGCAAGAAGATAAAATATGCATTCATGCCGAAACTGTGGGTTTGAATTCTTTTATCTGAGACATAAAAAGAAGGTCTCCCTGGAGTAACTCTGACCTGAAGTGCTTGTTGAAAGTAGCCTTAAAACCTGAGAAGGCTCGCTGTCCAGATCAGCAGAACTACATGACAATTGGCATTTGGAACTAAACGCTGCACTCACAAATACAAGGTTTGCTGCTGGTTTTATTAGTAGCAGTATATTTTTTACCAGACGAGATAAAAATGAGCACCACTTGTAGAAAATGGAAGAGACGGCTTCTCTAACTGAGCCAAACAGGGGTGGGAGAATACTGACTTTTCCTAAGGCTCTGTCAAAGACCAACAGCTTACTAGTATATGAGTGACATTTGATGACTGCCAGTCTTTAACCTACGGCAAAAGCTTTTCATAGTGTACACCAGCCTTCAGCCTCATGTTCTCTACTCAGTTCAAGCCAAGTGTAAATGATATGCTTTACTGACATGTGTCTTTACTTCTAAATAACTCTGAAGTCACCGTAATTCGATTAATAGCTGTAGTATTGAGAACCCAAATTACTGGCTGTGCTGTGCAGATCTGGGACAATCTCTGTGTGGTCAGTCAGACCAAAGATGTGTGTATTGCCATAAAGCTTGAGGGCTGATCTCTGCTATCACAAAGGTTTATGAATAGGTTTCCAAGCAGAGAGAGGGAGAGAAAGAAGAGTTCAAAGTTCCTGGTACACAGTTGCTCATCATTGTTTATGTACTGAATTAGATAATTTTCACATCAAATTTAACTGTATTCAAACATGATAATCTCAAAGCTAAATATTCAGAAGACTTTCAGCAATCACAACTATGGCATTTTTTTGCCAAGTGCTAAGGTGAAAACATGTTTGCTGTTCCAAATAAGCATTATCTTTCTCCCTGGTATGTTATCTGTCTTAAAATTGCTACTTAGAACCCCAACAAATATGGCTGTGAGACCCGTACGTTGTTTTTACACTTGGAGTTCTTGAAATAAAGTTGTATGTCTGTGTGTGTAACTGATTGATTTATTCTGCAGTTTTGCTACCATCATAACCTTAACTTGTGTTCTGTAACTCACGGACCGTTTTGTCCTTTGGGCTCCTGAAGCTTACATTGTAAGGCTGCTGCCAGATTTGTCAGTAAGTAAATCTGTAAAATTAGATAAGCTCCACTTTGATTGATGAAGGTGTTGAAGATTATCTTGCTGTGGTATGCAATGGTTCAATGACTCGTCACTCGTTTTGAAACAAACAACAACAAAATAAAAATCTGTAGAGGATTTCTTCTCTGTTACACAGTCTTGCAGTAGATACACCTTAATGAGGCGCTGCCACCAGGGTGGGCCACCGTATACTGCTTTCCTCTAGGCCTGCATGTTCCTCAGCTGCATATTCCAGCATGGCATTTTTTCCCAAAGAGAAACATACCATCAATACGAATGCTGAACTCCATTTAACCTTCCATTTCCAAGCTTATGTTTCTATTTTAATTACCTTTCCAGCCTTGTGCTTAAAAAACCTTTTATATGTAATATATATTTGTATGTGTATTTGATATACCAGCTTTTTTTGACCCTTTATGCCAGGTATCCATCTATTTTATTCTTTAAGAAGTTTTTCATATATGTTTTGATGTGAAACTAGGACTACAGATGTGACAGTGGATTAATAACAGGATCCCAGATCTGTGACTAAGTCAGACCCAATGCAGGGCAGCAGTTCAAAGGTACTGTTGTTCTGTGGCCCGTGTGAAATGAGTCTGTAGATTTGTTTTATTTCTCGGTAGACAGAAAGTTGTAAATTGGTGATGAGGTAAGGCAAAGACACATATAGTTTGAACTGCACTCAGGCTGACTGGCAGCAATGGGGCATGAGGAAAGTTCTTCGGTCGCCCATGCTATGTCTCCTTACGTGGGCTCTGTGCTTCACAAACATAGCCTGGAGCCTTCCCAGTAGATGATACCCATTTTACTTTAATACCCACTTCAGGCACTTCCCACTTAAGGGGGAATATTTGCACTGTATAAAGACTAATGCCCTTGTTTTTACTCCATCCTTCAAAATAAGAACTGTCTCAGATCCACTTGACTCCATTGAGACCTGAATAATAACGGGATGATTAGTGGATGTGATACTAGTACGGTCCCAGTTTCATCCAGAAGAATAAATAGAACTAGTTGTTTGGGAAAAGACGAATTCCAGTGGGAATAAAGACAAATAGTGTGACATTTTTCTTTGAAAATGTAGTGTTCAGAAATAGAAGATGCACGCATCTTGGGGAATTTTTTCATTTTGTGACATACTGCAAACATAAGTGGTTAGCAGGCAGAAAAGCCAAGTGAGCCGGATGAATAACCAAACAGAGAAATCTGGCTAAAGGGAACAAATAGAGCTGGAATGGTGATGAAACATATGTTTTCAAGTAAACATCGTAATAGGCCAATGGAAGGGGTACTGTTCCCCACAAAAATGGCAGCAGTGAACAGAGAAATGCTTAAAAAAATGCAAGCGTTGCCTTTAACTGAAGGATTCAGTAGCTTTTTGGACAGTGAAATCTAGGGAAAGCATCTCCCTGGTAACTGGTGATCTAACACTGGTACCACAGTCCCATTCTTGAGGGATTCCCAGCTGTAGTCATCTACTGCTCACCTACACCCTGGCACGGTAATCTAGCAGGCGTGTGTTACTGAAGCCATTTGCTTTAAGAAATCAGAGAGATGTTTTCAAATGAGGAGAGATCATCTCAGGAGAAATCTAAATTTCAATTATTAGGTTTATTATATAATTACATTAAACACGGCAGGCTGCTTCTGATCAGTCTTCGTATGGTATCTGCCTCTTCCTTGGAGAATCGTCACAGCAAACTCGGCACGTGCAACGGCGTGGGAGCTTGTGCAGCCACGAAACCCTGCTGCCGCCCACCAGCCTGCAAACTGAAACGTGCTGTGGGCAGCAGAAAGGAAAACCTGAAGAGCTCAGCACTACAGGGCCCAGGAAAACTGGAGCTCATCTCTGCAGGGATGGAGAGTTCTTGTCTCCCCCGTGAGCAGCCTAAGAGGAATCTGCTTTCCGCCTTTATGTGGATTTTGGTCCCTTTCCCTCATCTTCAGAGCCCCGCGGGGGCTGCAAGTACTAAAGTCACAGCAGTGAGACGTTTTGTGGCCAGGCACCTAAGGAAGAGACAGAGATTGTGTTTGAATAAGCCCCAACATCCACTGCCCGAGTGCTGTGGACTGATACATACGATGGGACCAAGAAAAAAAGGTCGCAGTTACCTGTCCCGAGGCCCTGACCCGTACTAGAACATTGGGTCGGAGGCAGTGTGTATCCTGCTCTTAGCTGCTTGAAATGGGGCTGGTCTAGTTGCTTCTCAGCTTTATACAAGTTTTTGAGTCAATGAAGGTGACATGGAAAAACAAGTAAGAAAATTTAGAAAAGATGAGATCCAGACATTTAATATTTTAAAGAAATCTACACAATGGAAATAACTGCAATTTAAATGAAAGTACACATTTTCTTCTTAGCACTTTCTTGTCAATGGGAAAAAAAAATCCTCTCAGCCTATTATTACTGCGGTCAAAACCAGCAGCATCCAGAAAGCAACTGTTTTCAATGATAATCTAACAAAAATAACTATTTCTCTAGTGTATAATTTGTTTGAATTGTACAGTCTCTCTAACTCAGACTGCGAGCTCCTTGCGAAGCGCTGGTGGCACTCGCAATCACGATGAAACAGGGTCCATTCTCACCTGGGACAAGTGAAGCTCCTCTGTGCTGTCCTGCTCCTTTAGTGCTTGCATCACTGTGGGCCCAGAGTATGCCACAAAGACCCCTCTTTCAATGGCCTGCGCTCCCTTGCAGATTTTAACTGGCTCAGTAACATCAGTTATTCTACTGGACTTCAGTCACCTTGCCCAGAAAGATGAAGCACAACAAAAGAGAGGCACGTCCTAGCTGAATTCAGTTCAAGTTTCAGCATGCCTCTTCTGTCCCCAAGTCTGTTTGCCCTCTTAGAATGTCAAGAAAAAAGAAACAATATATAATCTAATATTTTTAATTTTATGTACAGGAATATAACGTTATGGCAACTTTGTACATGAAATACATACAGTATTTAAACATGAAAATCAGCTAGGTAAGAATTTACATTAGCAATGAAACTGCTTCATGTGCAGCCCAGTTAATACTTAGTTTAGATCTGTATTTTATTGGGGAGATATTTTAATAGTTTACAATCATAGAAACATAAACATTTAAAACAAGACTCTATAAAATAATTTACAGAAACCCTACCATCTACACTGAGAGAAAGGTCTGTGAGTTTTGTGTGTGAATAACAAGGTGGACGAATGATGTATCTCAGCCTTTTAAGTATAAAATAATTTAGAAGCAGTTCATGCAATATGGAAGCAAAGGAGTGCCAGTTCCTTCGAGGTTTCTTGCTACCTTGGACATCTACTGAGCATCACATGTGGGTCACCGGACACATGATAATACCGTTGCCAGATGCTACCAGAGAGCACCAGCCTCAGTTCCTCCAAACAATTACTTATGTAAACATAAATATACAAGTTGATATCTTTTCTACACAGTACAAATACAGGTCACAACTTCTCAGCTGTGCAAGTAGTCAATCCGTATACTTGGAAGTAGGATAATGTTCACTCCGGAGTTCCACATATTTCTATGTACAGGGGCACTAACAGAACTTCCTTGTTTTCACCAATTTGCCCTGGTATTTCACAGAGTGCCCGCCGTGCCCTATCACATAAACATCCAGCAGGTAGGACTTGCCAGGCTGCAGGCCTCTGATTGTCTCTGTGGTCACTGCTTTCTGGATGTTCTGGCTGTGGAAGTATTTACAGAGAACCTTTTCCGATTTCTTCCTCGTATCTGGACCCAAGCACTGGTTCTGCTCTCTTTTCTTCTGCTCTTCATTGTAATTGTCATCCACTTCCCTTTTGTAGATGCAGAATTTGTTTCTCTCCTGCGTGCCCAGCCACGCCACCGTGACTGAAGAACACGTGCGGAGTTTGTCAAAGGCTTTGATTCGCGTATCTTCAGGAAGAGAAGGAAACGACTGCTTGTTAGGCCTTGTCGTAGCCAGGATCTTCAGCATCGAAGCACCTTTTTTGCTTCCTTTCAGCCTAATGAGGTATTTAGCTTTTGCTTTTCCCCGAAGCTGGAACTGCCGCACACCCTCCACATTTTGAGACAAGAGAAGTTTTCCGTCTCTTCTAACTTGGATCTGAACATCATCCAGGCATGAATGAACGGAGAAGGTGACTTTTTGGTGAGATGAAACGGGAGCAAACCGTAGAAATTTGGCTCCCTTTCTCTTGATGAATACATCTGTAACTTTGCCGTCCTTCAGTTCGACTGTTTTCTGTTTAGCCTCCTCCTTCGTTCTGGCAAAGGTGCCAACGTATGCGGTGCTCATGTTAGTGTTGGTATTTACTGCAAACATGTCAAAGTAGTACTGCGTATCGGGCTTCAGGTCCGACACTGTGAAGATGTTCTTGTTCCCAATACAAACTTTATGCAGGTCAACTCTTGGCTTTGAGGATGTTTGGCGCCCAAACTTTGATGATGATTTTAGGAAACCACGTTCTTTGCCAGAGTTGTTGTCTGAGGGGAAGCCAAAATGGGCAAAGTCAAACGGACTGAAATCCAGACCTGGTTTTGGAGCCATCATGAAGGCATCATCAGAACTGAGCTTGGCTTCAACAGCACAGAGGCTTTTGAAATTGTGTTCTTTATTGATGACTATGCAATACTGAATTGGCTGTTTCAGTAAGGAGGCGGTAGGACTTGGTTTCCACGCCAGCGTCACTGTTGTACGTCCCAGAGAAGTGACATCGATTCTGGGATCGTAAGGTAATTCAGGGTAAGGTTGGTCCGACTCTGGAGTAGTGGTTGCATACACTTTAAAATGTGTATCTTTCTCTGTCGACAGCAGATCTAGTTGGTACAAACCAGATGGGGAACTAGAGGACACAAAGTACTCAACATCATTGCCTTTGTAAGAGAACAGCTCTGTGCCTTCCTCATTAGTAATCTGCTGTTTCTGTTGCTCAAGAGGTTCTGGTTCACCTAGATTACAAGAAAGAAAAATATTTGTACAGACACAATCTGCGAATATGAGAAAATAAAACCCTAACAGACACTTCTACATAAAATACAAAAGTGAGATGAAAACAGAAGGTTTTATCTTCTGAGGAAGATGTAATCAATATTTCTGTCAAATCAGAGAGGGAAATTGGCTTGGCACTCAGGTTAAAACCAAATGCAATAGAAATTGCACCTGACCCGCATTAATGAAGTCTCGTGAATGGTAGCTAATACCTTCCACTAGAGTACTTCAAGCACCCAACTTGGAGATGCCACACGGTTCCCCAGGGGGAACTGACTCCGCTGCCTGTTGCTGGACTTGGGCCCTTAGCTTTGGCCCTCTGAGTCACACTAAAATTTTGTGCCTAAATACAGTGGGGGCCAAAGGCCTGTGTAGGATACAATGTATTGTGTATGACATTTTAGCACTTGTATGAGAGGCTCTGGAAGCCAAAGACCTTTTCTCTCTTGAGTAGCAGTTATGTGCCTATTTCCGAATAAGCCCCATGTCTACAGACAAGTCCCCTCAAAGGGGCGAGCTCAGCCCTGCTGCAATGCCAGCCCTGTCTCTCCAGTTCTTATCTTGTGTACACAGCTCACAGCAAAGCCCCCGTGAAACTGAGTTACTCTGGGCAAACACAGTTTGTTGTGGCAGCACCCAGTGCACTCTGTAACTATAACCTCAGCTTTTACTTTTACTTTTTTACAGCCCTTTTCCTTGTCATGTTGCTACCTGTTGCCAGTTTCCTGCACAACAGCAGGAGGGGGGCTGAAGATCCAAACAGCAGGAGATCATAAAGATGGGCCTGCTGCGAGACTCAGCGTCACACCGAGACTGGTTTCAGGGGCTTCGAATCCAGGAGAAAAGCAGGTCTCTGAGGCGCAAGGGAAGTCGTTGAAGGTTTGTTACCTGAACCTTCTCCACTGGCTTCCTCTGGGAGCTCTTGCACACTCAGTTTCCACTCCAGAGGGGCATCGCATGGTGTCACTGTCACTGCTAAGGGGGTGTTGTCCTCTTCAACCACAAAGAAATACCTAGGGGAAGGTTAACAGACCCATACACCAATAAATCCTGATGGCAGCCAACCGGCAGGGACTGACTTGACATGATCAGCGTTGGTGGGGCAACAGACAAAAGCATTAGTTACAGGCAAGCGTGTGCAGAGGGAATATGGAAAGGCCGATGGGCGACAGCTACGGAGGTGAGGGGAGTCTCCCCACTAACACGGTGTTGCAGAGTTCACACTTTGCTTGTCAAGACATGGCAGAGGGGTTTCTGGCCTCCTGCCCTACCCTCCATCAGCTTCGCTTTCTACCCCTACACTAACTATATACAGTATAAATGGTCATAAAAGAATAAATGAGGGAAACGGGATCTTTCCTAGAATTTAGGGATATGCTCTTCAAAGCAGGACACACATTTTATGCTACGTCCAGGTAAGGGCCCTAGAAGCATGCATAGATACATACGCATTCAGCTGTTCTCCCGCATCCCCCCAGGCACTACACATCATTTATTGTAAAATGTTTCTCACCGATGAAGGCTGAAGGAGGTGTATGATATGAGGAGGAAGGTGGCATGCTGGTCTTCCCTGAACTCTTTGGAGCCTCATGTTCTTCCCCAGTCTAACCTCAGTATTTTCTGACCCATGGGGTCGAGGTTGGGAAGTGGGGAGTTCAAGACAGACTGGCTTATGCTGCTTCTTTAAAGCACAATATGAAATAATGAAGAGAGACAAGTGTGGTGGGGCAAGTCTGTAGTTTCTAATTTCCTTCCCACTCCCTTCGCCTCCAGACATGGTTAGTGGCCCTATTTCAGGGAACTTCTGTGGTCTATGGGAGCTCTGGGCTTATCCCAGAAATCAAATAAATTGGACAGACCCTCAGCCGGGGAGGCCAGATTGGGATGGAAACTCGCATAGTTACTTACTTTACCAGACAGAACACTGGCATTTGTATTTTTCTGGTTTGGATCCAATTTTTATTTCAAAACACCCAACAAATAAAGCTAGTGCTTCAAAGTACAGCTTCCTCACTCGAACCAGACAGAAATACCTTTTAGGGGTGTCTCGGAAGAGGTAGCTGCTAATTTCGGCTCCATCTGGGATGACTGATGAATCATGGAAAAATGCTTTGTCCCGGATCTGCATTTGGAAGAGCTCCTCATCTCTGGTAGGTAACTTCTGGGGCCTGGAGGTGAGCGGCAGCAGCAGCAGCAGCAGCGGGCAGCGCAGCAGGAGCATCCTACAGCAACGACAGAGAGTCCCACCTGAGGAGGGCTGCTCCACATGCAGCAGGAGCTGCCACCAGCTTGTCCCACACTGGTGGGTGAGACCGTGGCGAAGCACCGGTTTATTCGTGACCCGCGGTCACTGCAAATTCGTGTGGCTCTTGTGGGCTGATTTACTGCTGAAACATGGGTATACTTATAACAACGTCTCATGCACTTTATGTTTTGCAGGCACCTTCACTGTACTGCTGTACAAGCACTAGGAATACATATTGTATGGACTAAGCTCGCATCGTCACAGCGCTTAGATAAAGTATGTAAATAAAATTTTTCCATCTTGAACTGTAATTGAAAGCAAGCCCACACACTGGTTGCAGATTGGTATCTCTCACTCTCATTAATAACGAGCAAAAGTCTTCCACATACTTTGGTAGAGCTACAGTTTGATGTTTTGCCATAGCAGAAATAGAGCTCACTGGACATGGGAGCCAGAGTAATCACAGAGCAGATGGAGGGTACATCGACTTCACTATCCGTAGGAGATTCTGGTTGGGCTTCCAACAATCCTTTGAAAAGTAAGCATTTCCAGTGAAATTGTTCTTTATTAAAACAGTGAATTAGGAAAACATGTGATATAAACCCACACATATTCAAAGCACATTGGTATTAGCATGCAATTCAGCAGGGCTTAATCCTCAAGCCTGATGGGAATTGCAAAACACAAAAGCAGAGAATCCCTTACAAATTAGGCATAATAATTCATAATCTCAGCCTTTCATTATTATGTCTACAACTAGGTCAGTAATGACTACCCTAACATATACAGTGGGACAGGCTGGAAATCTCCTTTCAGTACAGTAGATGATCTCATATGTAATGGCTCTGGTATGGGGGGGTGGTAGGGGGGAAACAAAGCCCATTTCTGGTACGAGTATAGCGAGTTTAAATTGCTAACTGATAATATTTTTTTAAATTGGAAAAAAGGAGGTTTAGGCCATTACCTAACCTGTGTTAGCCACTGGCTTTGGGGAGAAGCATGATAAAAAGCTGAGCTGGCAGGAACAGTTTTATCTTCTTGTTACTTGGCTGAATGTGCGGTCATGCACTGCTCCTTGTACTGCACTGTAAGTTAACTATGGCTTTATATCAAACTCTTTCTTTTTACCTTTAAGACCAAATCTGCTGTTGAGGTTGTTTGGTTTTTTTTCCCTTCCACTTGACCTTTTCCTAATATTTGATGTAAAAATAGTAAACATAAAGCTCCTTGAGAAGTGGCATGATGTAGTCTAATCCATAATAAAATTGCTCTTCCCCTTCAAGCACTTCATGAAGATATAAACAGGCACCCCTGAGGGAAGCCCCAGCAGCCTCCTCCTTCCCCCTCCCACGGCTTTACCTTCCAAAAACCCCAAAGGAGCCACAGGAGGCCAGGGCGGTCACGGCGCGGGACCCTCCTCCTCACCCCAGCCCACCCCTTTGGGAGCCCAGGCCCTTTGGGAGCTTTCAGCAAGACCTACTCCCCAGCAGCCCCAAAATCCCCGCATGGCCCTTCCCGCTCTCCTCTCCACAGCAGCAAGCGGCCAGCAGCCTGCCAGCCTCTGCCCCTCTTGTCGTGACCACGTCCCTGCCGAAGCTCACTGCGGGCGCCAGCATCCCGAACGTGGGAATTCGCCGCAGGCAGCACGGGGTCTCGTCCTCTTTTTCACCCCCGAGCTCCTGACAAAATCTTCCCAAATCCCACCTCCCTGCTGCCTCTAGCTTCCCTTCCACCGTGCGCAGGGAGGAGGCTGTGGCATCTGCCTGTCTTGCAGTCCGCCCTGCTCCCGGTACGGCTAAACACAGCTGTCCACATGTAGGACAGCAGGTCTCCTGACACCAGCAATGCCCACGCACGGCTATTTTTGCCCTCATATTGCTTCCTCTGCCTCTTACATCATTGTTATTGAATTGCTCCTTCCAGCAACGGCGCAGGTCATCCCTGCTCAACCCCTGCCCTCCTCTCCACTGTCCCTGGCCCCGTTATCTGTTCCCGCCCCGCTTGCTACTGTTTTCTCCCACTCGTGCTGTCCAGCTCGGTCCCTGTCCTTCATCTCTCTAGTTTCCCACTGAAACTGGTGATGCAAGAGGGAGGAGAAAATATGTAGCAAACCTCGAAGTAACCGTAAGCCACAAGTGATGCGTACTGAAAACTCCCTTGCCAGGATGCAATTTCATCTTCGCGTCCTTTCGCTTGTGCCTTCGCTCACACCAAGGGCTGCTACGCCTTCCTCAGCCTTCTCCCTCCCCGGCCCGCTGCATATTCCTATATTTGCAGCCAGATCCTCATCTTCCTGAGTGGAAAACCACAGGAAAGATGAAAGCGCATGCTTGACGTTCCCCTGGCAGAGTTTCCCCTGTGGTCACGTCCCAGGTGGGCACAGAGATCATGGAGGAGCCCCATGCCCCCACGAGCGAGCAGCAAGCGTGCCGGGGAGCCCTGCGGTGAGCTTGCCGGTCAATGGCCCCGCCGTCTCACAGGGAAGCCCTGCCTGTGCCGAGGCTGCCAAAAGTTATTTTGCAGTTGGAGAAGGCTGCACCCTTATTTATTTGGCGATAACCTGGTGACAGCAACACACAGCCACGGTTCCCCATTTGCAGAGTTTGTCATGCTTCATCTCTGGCACTCATAGGTCTCAAATTGTGCGCTTTGTTATTGTTTGGGATGTTTTAATAACAGGTTACTGCAGTGCTCTGCCCTATGGAAGGGAAAGGAGTAAAGGGCTTTATCTAAGACATGCAATTGCTACTTATAGTTAAATCCTGATTTAGCTTTCCCAGTGTGTGTCAGAATTTATCCCAACCAGGTCCTGACTTAGCTTTTGATGACAACAGACATATTTCCTCGAATTCAGACTGAAGTGTTGATACTTATCAGCAAAGTTAATGACATTTGACCTTTTGGAGCAAAGATCGTAAGTCAAAATACTTGCTGACTTGAGTCACCGAAGTCAGCAGAAACCTCCTCTCACACAAAGCAGGATGAGTTTTGTGTGCTCTAACACGCTGTTTATTGATTTTTCAAGTATTATCATTGGCCAACAGGGAAGAAATTCTTTCCCATTTAATCACAACATTACAGCAGATTATTTGGTTAGGTAAGAAACTCTGACACTTTCTGCAGACAGCATCCTCCACATGAACCCCTTGAAATTGCAATCCTATATATTCCCATAGTCGCTTCCAGTGCAATGTAACCTCTATTAAAATAAACGATTTTTGATTATAGGACTAGCCAGTCTAAGCTTCACTTCTTAAATAATTTCACTAGCTAATGCACTTTAAAAACTCCTGTAGACAGCGTTTCTGTCCCCGTTAACAACCGCGGTGTAGTGACAAGGTACAGATTTGTCTCTTATTTCTTTATCTAATTGTAAAAGCATTTTGGCTTAAAAATAACTACAAAAGACACATTAAGGTTAGTTCTGTGATCCCTGCCCAGCCTGGGCAGGCAGCACCGGCCCATCCCATACATGAAATAGCTTGCAAAGTTGTCAATGGTTACTGAAAAAGAAAAGTTTTATAATCTTTGTTCCTTTACAAGCGAATAGGATTTTGAGTGCTTTCATTTTCACATATCCAACCTCAGAGGCTTAAAATGGTCCCAATTTTCATGCACGACACTTCCAAAAGCGGGACACCTCAACAGCAAAGAGGCATCCAAAACTCACAGTTTTTGGAAACCGTGCTGTCAGTGTTATACCACCCTTTCACACCAGTTAATAAACAGATTTTATTTTTTGCAGTGCTCTCATTATTTGGCAGAGTTCTAAGCTAAAATCTCTGTAGTTTACTCATGCAAAACATCAAGAGGAAAGCAAAAGAAATCATTTATTCATCCCATGTTTCTTTCCGGGCAAGTTCACCGCTGGGCAATGACTTTGACGGCGTCCCTCAGAAAATGCACTTGCTAGATGGGAGCACGTGAATTCATGCTCTCCCACCCAGCCCTCAGAAACTTCCAACAAACGATTTTCTTGTCTCGGTGTGGCGTGCTCCGAGCCAGTTTCATTTTTAGAAGCCAGGTACAAGCTGAGGCCTAAGCACTGCACTCTAAAGCCATACAAATTACGTGAAATATGTTGTGTGATTTTTTATTCTCCAGACTGTGCCACCTCCTAAATGCCTTTTATTCCCTTTTCTACAAGTTCGTCTTGTTTTCTTTTCTTTTAAACTCTAAGTCAATATTTTATTGATATATTCCTGCTGACTGGAGGGATTTGCCTGCTGTTTATCACTAAATTTAAGAGACCGCCAAAATAAACAGTCCTAAGTGAAATAATAAGCACCGTTTTCCTTCTCCAGGATTGCAAAAGTGCCCTCTAATGGCTCATCTTTACCTCTCGCTTTTTCCCCAAACTCTCTCTAAACCGAGCCTTAAACCCGAGCGTGAAGGTAAACCTCTCGCCGCCCCGTCCCCCCGATTGAGGCTGACGCTGGCTGCAGGGTAAGGAGCAGGGGCAGAGCGGCAGGTACGGGACAAAGCTGGCACCCCTGGTCCCCAGGAGGTCACACCCTGGCATGGGGGAAAGGGATCGCTCGCCAGCCCGGCCGTGCCAGGCTGCCGACCTTCCCGGCATTGCTAGAGGGGAGAGAAATCCCACGCAGCAACCACAAGCATGGCACGAAATGAAAGGTGAAAACCCGCCACAGCTGGGAGGGACCAGGATGGCACACGCAGACACCAGCAGCTCTAGACCAGCAACAAGAGCAACACTGAAAAATGTCCTTGAGAAAATATGACTTCCTCGTATATTCTTTCATTTCCAAAAGAAAGGAAAAAAAAGTTTTCTTTCTTCTTTCTTTTCTCTTCCCCACCTCCCTTCTCTTCCCCTCCCGACCCACTCTGGGGAGCCAGGCTGTGAGCAGGGAGCACCCAGGGGTTCCCCATCTCCTCCTAGGTAGGGCTGCTCTCGGCCACCTTCCAATTTTGCCCGCCAGCCACCGGGACGCCGGGGCAGCGGCAGTCGTGGCTGGTGGCCGGGGTTTCCTTTTATTTTCACCTGGAAGGCGGCGGTCCTGTCCCCAGGTGAGCAGCTCCTGGGCTGCACAAACACTCCGGTAGCAACAGCCACACCTCAGAAGAGGTTTACTTAATGAACCTATATGTATTTATCTAAATAGATCAACAGATGAAAAATGAACGCTGTACATTTGCAGTGGGATGTAAGTTATTTTAAACGCCTCAAAATTTACCACCTTGCCAGAAGTTGTTTTTTTTTGTTTCCCTTCAGAAAGTATAAATAAACAAAAGCAGCTGTCTGGCCATTTTATAAGTTTTAGCTATAAGCACATATATGAAAATTATCGTTAAATTGGATCATAGATTTTATGATGATTACAATTCATTCCTATCTTTTTAATGATTTCCACTTGGGTAGTGAGCCTACCCGACCTTTCCAAAATCCCACATACACAAGCCCCCTGCCCAGCCTTTAAGCCCTTTGCGTAACAAACTTCACCTAGACGAAACCTGCAAATATCTAGGTAAGCTGCAATTATGAGCAGAAACGGAGAGGATAACGGGATTTGCAACTGGCTTAGGTTCCGAGTTGGGGGATAAATTAGCCGGAGCTGCGGCAGCACCTTGCAGGCTCTTGCTTCAGGCTGCAGGATCAGTGGGGTGGGCGCATCCTCAACCAAAGCCAGAAACAGGCGGCCGCGGGGGCAGATAAAATCACCCGATTTTCGATTTTGCCTATCAAGCCTACGGTATTTTCTGTCTGCCCTAAGCAAGCCGTTTTTTTCCAGCAAAATACAGCGGTTACGCAGGGTGTACCCCATGAGGTATCAAGAGGCTCCTTGCTTACATCCCGTCACAGAAATCCCACCCAGCAAGCCGAGAATCCATTTTCTTTGGCTGTTTGGGGTCAAAGCAGTTGTGTACTGCTGTTCGGACTTCATTGTGCATTTATTTCACGCACAGACAGGCGCACTCACAGGAAGGCTCAATGTCACCCAATATACCTACGTTCTGTAAAAAGGGAGCAAGAGTATTAAGTTCACGTGCAATGCCAGTACTGTTCACAAGTCATCTTCAATGCCTTGATCTATGGAAATAATTTGCTTTACTTCTCAACTGTCTGCAGGTCACAGAGACCTGTAAAGGATTTACAGTAACAAAACAAACACAAAAAAAAAAGATCTGGGTTTACCTGAAGCAAATGCATCTGGAATAAATAAACCCTAATGTTTAATTACAGAGAGTAGAAAGTGCGTGGCTGTAATTTAGTGAGGATAATTTCAAGGCACTGCCTGCCACAGTGCCTTTGTGTTGCATTTCTTCTCTTTTTATTGTAGGGATGGTTAACTTTTTTCCCTCCTTATGTCCTATTTTTAAACTCTGGTCTGTTGTTTTTTTGTTTTTTTTTTTTTTTACCTTGTTTACATTACCCATGCTGCATCTCATAATAAGTCTGTAGATTTATTGACGTGATTTAAGTCCAGCTTCAGAAATAAAAGGGCACTGTGTGACTTCTTTGACTTATTATAGGAACGCTGCAAGTAAAGAGGCTGTGAGCTTTTCCATTATACCCTTCATTTCCAGAGATATATAACACAAATATATGCACCTCAGAGTTATCACCTCAGCCACAGAGGAGTTTAAAAATGCTTACCAATTCCAACTGTAATACAATTAGTTATTTTTAATGTGCAAACAAGGAAAAATAATGCCTTTGAAATTTTAAGTATTTACTGGGAGCTGCTCGGTTTGTTTGTTTAGGGGGAGACCAGAGGGGAAAAGTGAAGGCCTGCCATTTAATGCTTGCTATTCCCTAAAGGATCTGGAAAACGTTTGGTATGCTTTTCATTTGGATTTGTTGTTGTTTTGTTTTTTTTTTTTTTTTTTTAAAAAAGCAGCTCTCTTGAAAACTTCTTGTCTGGTCCTGCCTCGTGCCTGGGGAAAAGCACGGGCCACGCAGGGCTGCGGGAGCCTCGCCAGCTCGGCCAGCGCAGCTGGAGATGTGTGCCAGCCCAAAGCCTTTCCCTATGGAACGGGGCGGGGGACGAGGAACGCAGCCCCAACAGGGATGCATGCGTTCGGGGCGTATCACCGTCTCCGTGGATTTTAAACAGAAATATTTTTGCGTAGCGCTGCGGCCAGCTTGACATGGCAGCTCCCTCTGGCAGGACCAGCTGTAACTGGGAGCACTTACAGCCCTGTAATCCATGGATTAAAGCTCCCTAAGTACGCCTGGACATGATGGACTGTAATGGTGCCTTTGAAGCATTTAGGGTCCACCGTGTCACTAACCAGTGGACTCACCGACCACCTCTTGCAACTCCAATTCAACCCGTGATTTTCCTTTGCTGGGAATATTGTTTTAGCAAAGCAAATGACGGTAGCATGGGGAAAAAATCCAACTATGTAAAAATAAGAAGGTACATTTCCACCAAATCTTAACGAACAACAGTGGCAACAAACTACAACTTAGGGAGGAGGTTAACTCCGAAGGGGTAACATTGTAAAATGCAGAGCTGTCTCAAATTAGACATGTTGAAAAGCAAACATACTCAGGGAGATATGGTATCAAAAATCAAATTTTGCACGGACTATTTTGTTTCTAAACTGAGCCTTATTTATTTTTCCACTTTTAGTGGAAACAGATTCAACTCTGATTACATCGGAATTGCCATCCTGGAGCTGGTGGTAGCTGGATGCTTCAAAAACCAGTTGAGCCAAGAGATGCCATTTGGGACACTCGAGGAAATGCCTAGTAGTTTTTCTTTTTTTAATCAGAGACCACATACTAGCGCTTCTCTCCTTCACAGCCATCTCGACCCACGCGACTCAGCTGTGAGTGTCAAAACCAAACAAACAGCGAGTCCCCCGCGACCTCTGTTACAATGCTCAGTTGTTCTCTCATACCTCTCCTTGCAAGGGGATGGCAGCGGCACGGGAAGAAGGGATGCGCTGGAGCACTGGGTGGCAGCCAGCTGCTGGCTTGCCCCCCTCTGCCGAACTCCACTTCCCTTGGCCGCTCCGGCACGGGCTGGCCTGTGTCCTTACCATCATACCTGCTCATCCTCCCAAGCCTGTACAAAATCCCCAGGTGGCTGGACGTGGCTCACGGAGGGGGCAAGCATCACGGGATGGGTGACTGGTACCAGCTCTTTCAGAGGCAAATCTCATGTCAGATGCCCAACTTGGAAAAGGGCAATTTTTTCCATAGTCTCAGCAGGGTTGGAGCCCCAGTAGGAGAAATAAGGTAAGGCAGAGAAATCTTCATTTGCACAACTCCAGGCCATTTAAGATAACCAACCCTGAATGCCAGGCAGCTCTACCACAAATCTTTCATCGCAAGATCTGGAGGTGTTTTATAATGGAGAGTAATTATTATCCCCTTGTTACAAGCAATAAAAGTGGGGCAGCGACTTTCCTTGTTCAAGGAAATCCCAATATAATCCCTTCCTTTAATCATAAAACAATAGCTACTTTCCTCGGCCAAGTCATTCTGCCTTCAGCACAGCTCTCTGAGTGTATGTTACTGTCTCTCCATAATGAATTTCAGCAAGGGGATTAGCGGGGAGGAACACATACGAACAATTACAAATTACAACCAACACAAGCGTGTTGGTATTTGGTACGGAGTTTCCCACTGTTTCTCTGGAATACTTCTGAATGACATTATGAGCAACCGCCCTTGCCAAAACCCATGAGGGACAGGGATGACTGAAGCGTCAGGGTATCATAAAGAGCAGGAGCAGAACCGGGGTCCGTGCATCCCGCCGTCGCATCCTCAAACTGCCGGGGCTTACGGCTGGAGGTCAGAAAGACCTTTGGAAAGTGCTAAAACATAAAACCAAAGTCATTAACTGCATTAACCACCGAAGGGGTTAAAGTTGGTTGAGCCATTCCTAGGGCCTGGGGAATACCGCTCGCCTGGCAGCTGCCCACGGCCAGCAACGTGTTTGTTAAAGGGGAGAAAATAAGGGGCTCGCGCAGGGCAGGGCGCTGCAGGAGAGGCAGCGACAGGCAAGGGGCTGCAGGTCACCGGCGCGACTTGCTGGGCAGGAGCAGGGGGAAGGCGAGCTTCCAGCGGCTCCAGCAACAACCGGAGCGCTCACGTTTTGTGGAAAGCTGTGCTGTGAGCACACTGGAATTGCTTATACGCTTCTTCCCTTCTACTTTTTGGTAAATGATTAAAAAAGCGCAAATTGCTGACTACTTTGAAACCCTTTCAAGTGCACAGAGGCCGATTCCCTCAGCTTCCATCAGACACGCAGTTTTCTTCAGCGTCAGGAACACCACCACACATGTACGTAGGATTACAAACCACAGCCAGGCCAAGTACGTTAGTATTCATGCCCACTTCCCTACCTCTACACACAAAGTTTTCCTGCAACAGCTACTCAGAAATTCTCATCTGCAATTTTACCGTATCTTCCTTTTTACTGTCTAGGGTTTCTCAGTGCTTCCAGGCTAACCAGTAACGACCAGTAATGCCTACAATAGCACAGAGTGTAACAGCAGCAGCTCTCCAGAAAGCCCTCTGGCAGCTGGAAGAGCGAAGCAGGACAGCAGCTGCAGTAACAAGCCAGGATGGTGTCCCGCAGTGGTCTGCAGGGGCGGTGTATATCTCGGAGCAAAGACATAGCAATGGGAACTCAAACTGTAGCGGGCATCTGGCACCAAATGCAATTGTAAGGTTGCATCCTAGGTTTTTTCAATCCAGGAACACTCATAGTTAACTAGATATATGGGGCAAGGAGAAAATACAATTTATATGAACAGGGGAAAAAAGTTATTTCTATTTTATTCTGCTCTTTCCTGTATTTTTTTAATCTTATCCCTGTGTTACTTTTAGTTACACTTGAATCATGTAATCTAGATCCTCAGCTGACTTCAAAGAAACTATGACTTTTTCTACCGAATCAAGATCGAGCCCATGTTACTTATGACCACAGTAATACATGTTATGCTGATAGGTGATCCCCCAAAATTTCCAGTTCCTTAATTATCATCAGAATCCAAATTTTTCTGATTGAACTTAACTGTCCAAAATCAGATTCAGTTTTAATATTATCTGCCTTCAGCTTTAAAGGCATGCAAAGGAAATCTTAGGCCCTACAAGTCCTTAATGAACCCTTAAGGTGCTCTCTCATAATGTTTCGTTACGTATCACGGTAATTCGCAGATGCTGCGTTTCATTTTCCCCAGTTGGAAAACGGTTGCTGAAAATAGGTAAACATTTGTCAAGTGTTTGAAAATGGAAAGTACCAAATGTAGTGCTAAAGCCTATTGATATTTACATATTTCTATCAGCGTGCTTAGCATTAGAGCTGGCAGACCTCAGCCAGAGTTACACCAGCAAAGACTTTCCAAGACCCAGCGTGGATATCGTCCCCCACGCTGATCCCCGCCGTCCCTAGAAAGCAGCACGCACGATTTCTTAGTCACACCGTTAGCGCTGGTGACTTCCTCAGAAGCTGTGGTGGCTGAGAGCACAGGATGGCCCATCGCAAGTGAACCAGATCACAGGCAGGATGATCAGCCTCCCCACTTCTCCTGTGTTCAGAAAATCATCTCTTTCGCACGCTCACTTCTATATACTACGTGGGTAGGGACGACCTTTGCACGGCGAGGTGGGGGAGATTCATCTCACCCAGACCCGTGCATGGAGGCTCCGGCCCCCATTTCCTAATCCTCCCGCTAGTCACTGGGACAAATGACAGCAGCGAGCGCGCCCGATGTTCACGAGGGAGCAGGGACCCTTGCAGGAGGACAGTGCCCGTATGGTGCAGGGTGGCTCCCAAGGTCACTCAAGGCTGCTGCAGCTGCTGAGGAGCGGACAAAAGATTCGGGACGAGCGTGGCCAGGCACCAGAGGAGCTACAGACCCACGCAGCCTGCATGCCTGCCCTGAGCCGCTCGGCGGGCACTGCTCACCCAGCACCACTGAAGTCTCCATGGCTAAGGAGCCATGCGATGGAGAAAGAATTCGCCTCCAAAGGGCAAAACAGAACATGCCCAGAGAGACGGTGAAGCACGGCCACGGAGATTGCTGCCACAGGTGGGCCTATGGTCAGAGCTGACACACGTATCCGTCTGAAAAGGTTACAAGACACCGCAAGTCCAACCACAGCCACCAGCCCATCATACCAAAGCAGGACAGGAGCGTGTTTGGGAGCTGCCAGTCTTCAGGGTGGCTTTCTAACACTTTTTGGATTTTCTAAGTGGTGGACTTCTGCATGATCAAGTTGAAAAGTCTTTCCCGAGTGCGAAAAGACGGGCACTCTGAAGGGATGTGCCACGAGAGTTTCAAACCTCAGGGTCAACTGCAGAGCTGTGATAAGGGATCTCAAAAATCAGATTATCAAGAGGGTCGGTTTCAGCTCCACTCTACTGCTGGGCCAGTGTTTATTTGTCCAGGCTGGCAGGCAAAAGGTTAGTTACTGCGAACAAAAGCGGAGGGAACGCATACGGGTGGATAGGTCAGACTGTCATGCGTGAGCGAACATCCAAACAACCCCAAAACCTTCAGGCCTTCTTATGGTAACCATACATCCTCGGTTGACAGAAGGGAAGAGAAGAAGGGAAGAGAAGAAGGGAAGAGAAGAAGGGAAGAGAAGAGGGGAAGAGAAGAGGGGAAGAGAAGAGGGGAAGAGAAGAGGGGAAGAGAAGAGGGGAAGAGAAGAGGGGAAGAGAAGAGGGGAAGAGAAGAGGGGAAGAGAAGAGGGGAAGAGAAGAGGGGAAGAGAAGAGGGGAAGAGAAGAGGGGAAGAGAAGAGGGGAAGAGAAGAGGGGAAGAGAAGAGGGGAAGAGAAGAGGGGAAGAGAAGAGGGGAAGAGAAGAGGGGAAGAGAAGAGGGGAAGAGAAGAGGGGAAGAGAAGGGAATTTGTACATTCAGAGATGGCTGAAAGGCGTGCTAAGGGCACTTTCTTCCCCAAAGAAGAAAGCTGTGGCGTGGGACCCAGCGCTGCCTTCTGGGGCTGTCCCTTCGCCAGCGACTGGAAATGGCTGCAAGATTCTTGGATGAAAGTTACTGCTGAAGGACAAAGTGTCATTTCAACATCACTGTTAATATTGCATTGTAAAAACCAAAAAGCTGTAAATTCAAAGAAGTATCTGCTCTTTGGTGCTTTGTCCCCTCGAGGCATTTCAGCAGGCCCAAGAGGTTTGGGCTGGAGCCGGGCTGGGGGCTCTGCCCGCAAGGACGATGCCCCCGCGTCCCGCTTCGCTCCCCACACGTGCACATTTCACCAAGGGCCACAAGTCCGGGTCCTCACAGTCCCCAGCTGAACAAAACCACGCCGAGCCCATAGTGCCGAGCGGGGACGGCCATGAACCCAGTGAGCAAAAGGTTGAGCCAGAAGCGCGTTTTGGCCTACTGGAAGTACATCTCCCTGACGTATATGAATTTTGCATTTTTGAGTTAAAGCCCTAATTGCCTGGATTTTCTTATAAACACTTTGCAACTGCTTTTTCTTAAATGAGTGGGAATTAGAACGCGCTCCGTAAATTAACATAGCACATTTCTTTCCCTGACCCTGCTGCCCTGCTATCACACACACTTGCAAGAGATGTCTTACACTCTTGCTTTAAAACACCTGCTTAATTCAAATGTTAAATTAAATTAAACTTGTTCACATGATGTGAAAGGGTCTTAAAACCTACTTACTTTTCCTAGTACGACTTTTTTTCAACTATTGCACTGTAACAGGATTATAAAAGTTTTAATTGACTGACATTAAATCTTCCCTGCAAAATTGTAACTTTAATACCCCCTAGGACTGTTAGATTTTTATTCATTATTTCTCATTACTGAAATATCAGTTTGAGAGAGCCCCTAGGGTCTTCCCCAAATAAGGATAAGATCCTATTAGTCCTACAAATCATACTCAAGCAAGTAATTCCTACCCAGGAGTAAAAAACCATGGGGAATTAAATGCAGATTTAGTAGCCAAAGAAAGAGAAAGAACGGGGACTAGAAACCGTTAACGCTGCTCACTGATGTTTTCCTTCGCATCCAGAGACCAGCTGGCAGCTCCAAGACGCTTGGCTTTCCCGCACGATCATCATCCCGATCTGTAAACTGCTTAATTTGCATCAGGTTTCTGGATTTCAAAATGCTGAGACACATTTAGACTGTTTGACTATAAACAAATTAGCGGCAAATCTGCTGCACCTAAACAAAGTAGCAAGAGAGAGAGCGAGCTCACGTCTTCACGATATTTTGGTTGCTTTGTAAAAAACGTCTACCCTGTTTAATAATCCCTGCAAAGAACCTGCGATCCCATCGCACCTCCCGCCTCCCCACCAGCCTCTGCAGCAGGAGCGGCAGCTGGTCTAGCGCTGCTCTATTTTGGTAGTGAGCAAGTTAAAAGTGAGAAAGATGAAAAGCATCATTTTTCTCACACCCTAATAAAGTTTCAACCCCTTTAAAGTTACTTTTCCTTAAATTAAAAAAAAAAAAAAAAAAAAAAAGAAATACGCTCAATTAGGCGAACAATGCTTTTCCCCTGTAAATCACAGGGGAAGTGTCAGCCTCGGTGGTGTGTCACGTTGTGAGCGTGCGAGGGTCACGCTGGAGGGGCACTCATATCCGGACCCGCGGAGGGGGGAATGAAGTAGGAAAGATAAATTATTGCCTTTTGTTTTTCAGATTTCCAGGTGCTCGCAGTAAGTACCCACTGCTTCTTATCTCAGCTGTCACGCAAGCAACAAACATCTCTCCAACTACTGAATTTAATTACTCTAAAACCAGAGAAGTCCCAATTTGGGCCAAAACCCAAACAACCCTGCGTGCTCCTAAGCAATCTGTGAGAAATGCTGAAAATGCTGTGGTTACCTGACCACTCGTCCCTGACTGGGTGGAAGGACACAGCCCACCGAAAGATGCTCAGCGCAGGATTCGCCTTGCATCCCTCTGGTAACTCAGGTATATTTTTGTTTATCGAAGCAGTCATGGACTGGGGGCTGGGTTCTCAGACCACTGGTGTTGCTGATTACTTGAACGGCATTTAAAACCCATCCTGTGAAATGTCCCCCAGAAGATCATCACGTTTTTGGTGAAGTTATAGTATCAGCTATCTCGCACATGAACTGAAAAAGACGACGCTTTGCCTGCTTCCGACTTGTCCCGCGCGACCGACATGCTCCCTGGGGTGCAATCAAAGCCAGCTACGCAGTCACGAGATTTTCGGCTGGCTCCTGTTACAGCTCTGTGTTAACATTTATCTTTCTCCTGTTCAGTGGGTGTCCTTGCATAGCGCAAATTAGAAAATTAATTCTGAAAGAACAAACTTCTTTTTAATATTTACTCTCTCTGTCCCTCTTAATTTATTTCCAGCTTTAAGCACGTTCTCCTGGAGTTATGATTTATTACTCTGACCTATTTCCCGATCTAAGGGCAAATACTTCCTCTCCTAATGACATCTTGTTATGTTTGAAAACTTTAACATCTCCTCAGCCTTCAAAGCTCCTTCCATCCATCCGTAAGCATTAGCTTATTTGAGTCCTTTTCTCAGGCAGAAACTATCCCTGTTTGATCTCTTGAAAGTTTTTGTCATAGAAGTAGCGTATTCTCAGTCATGATGTAAAACAAAGCGTGGGGAACACAGCTTCTGCGCTCTGCCTTTTCTCCAAGGCAATGCTCACTCACTGCACCGCTCGTTATTTAACAGAGCTCAAGCAGTACTTGAGTCCCTTCCCACTGGTCTTACCTAAGATATTCTCTTTCCTTTAACATAATTCTGATTTATTCTCCTTTCACTCCTGCCCGTACACCAAATACAGAGCTCAACAGCATTCGGTATCACACTGGTTTCTCCATAAGCAAGGTAAACATTAGTCTTATGGGCTGTCTGTACACTCTCACACAAGCCTTATATTCCAAGCACGTATTTCTTGATATATAATTAGTCAAGGTTATCATCCTCGATGCTGGGCATTCCCACCAGTATATGCACCCTTTTGTAAGGGTTTGCAAACTTGTTTTCTTACGTGAAGGAGAAGGCCCTTCACTCCTTCAGCCAGGTCTACCCTTCTCCTCTGCATTTTATAATCAAACAGAAAAAGAAAACAAAACCTCCTCCCTTATTTTAACTCTCACGAGTGGTTGAACTGGTAGCCCAAAGCAGCTATATAGTCTTCCACGTTAATAACATCAGCCCCTTTGAATGCACTGAACGAGAAACGTGCAGTTTTCATTAGACTGCCCTTAATGCAGAAAACGTGCACGTTCGGCAAGGTCGAATGGAAACCCGCCATCTCTGGTGTGTCCATCGGTACAAATTAGTAAATCTGCCTCCTGCGAAAGCAAGCCGGGGACTCAAAAGATAAATACCCACTTAGTAAACAAAATAAAACCAGCTCTAGAAAGATGCAAGACCCTGAAGGAGGACTGAAATAGCCCCTTGAAAATAGTGAAGTAATGGGCTTACAGTTTTATTATTCGTATAAAGTTTAGGGACTTCAAAATGAACGCGAAGCCAAACAAGACTTGTTATCCCACTAAAATCTGTGCTGTAACTGAAGCCAGTACCCAGATGTTCCATGGTAAAATCCGCCGCTTCGCTGCATAAAAGCACCACATACCCTGACGTACAGTCCTGGCTTGCCTTTATCCAAACCTACTTAGATTCTGGATTATTTTTCTAGCAATCTTTTAAACTGCCATGGGAAGCATAAAAGGTGGTCTCCTACAAAACCGTTTGGTACCAGCCTGAAATGTAACCCTTTGCAGAAATAAATCAGGATTTCTTTTTAATAAACTGTTTATTACCAGCCTTTTGGAACATAAATTGTAGAAGAAAAAGCAGGGTCTGAGTTTAATAAACATCTCATCTTTATATATATATATTAAGGCAGAAGACCCTGGCATGCTTCAGAGCAAAACGTCCGGCGAACAGGCTCCATCCAGCCCTTTCAAAGCCACGGGATGGGGAGCGGAAGGCCACCGCGCAGCTGGAGGCTCGAAACCATGTTGCGCAGCCAAGGTGAGCCCCCACTCCCCCCACACCATTAACCCACCCACCGCTAGCTTCAGCTCTCAGGGGACTTCCCAGGAAAGGTTTACCCCTTCATTTTCAGGGGACTTCTAAGGTGGACAAACCTAAGGTGGACAAACCTTCTAAGGAGGACAAAGCGGACTTGAAGACGCCATTTCTGCCCCTACACGCAGTTTTGGCGTACGAGCCATGATGCTTCGGGGCAGCCCGGGCTCTCACCGAAGGAGGCCCAGGGCTCCAACGAGCGGGTCATGGCACAAGCAGAGCCACGGCACCGACCCTGCCCGCGCCCACCGCGTCCCCAGCCCAGCTCACAGGAGGAGGAGAGGCACGCTGGAAAAACCACGGCAGATGGGCCGGAGCTGCGTGCCGGGAGCTTTAAACGTCGGATGAACGCCGACTATGTGGTGAAGGCATTCGAGCCGAACAGGGAAGGCAGCACAGGCGTTACGTGATTTTGAACAGCTTGCTTGACAGTTTGCACCATATTGTATTTATAAACATTGGGGAAACCTAAATGCTTTTCCTCGGTGTTTCCGAAGTAGTCATCCACCACAAAACAGGCGCGCAGGGCGATCCTACGCAGTTCTGCCTCACCTCCGTGACAACCTTCTTAAAATTAGAAAAAGGGGCCCGTATTGATCTCTGTGGGATCAGGATCCTACACGGCGCTCAAATTCCCTCTCAAACTGCTCATCTGATGACCAAACCCTGAACTCCCCCAAGGGGGCTGGGGCGTGAGGTAACCCGCCGGCCGATGACGCCAGCGGCACGTCACACGTGTGCCACCGCCTGACAGGTGTGGCTCGCACCAGGGAACAGCCGGCTCCTCTCACAGGCGCCGCGGAGCACAGCGCGTACCTGGGCGGGTGCACGACGCGCATCATGTCACCTCGCTGGCAGGGCTGCGATGACATGCGGCGGCACCCACCCTCCACAGCAGAAAAATCAATGGGTTTTCTGTCTGGGGCCGCGCAGAAATAGGGACAGCGTGATGCACCCACAGTCCTCATCACAGGAATGTGACAAGGCTGAAGGCATTTTTCAGACTTATTTAAAGCTCTTTCAAATTAAGAGGGGCTCGTTATCTGCTGACACAGAAGGTCCACAAAGAACAGGTATTCTCCTCACAACAGGATGAAACACAGCCACGGGACCCCAAGTATATCCACACAGTACCCATATATGATGCACTACTGCACATTTCTGCTTCATCACCTTTTTAATGGTTGAAATAGAACATAAAATCCCTCAGTGTTTTAAAAAGTCCTCTCCTCCTTCAAATATTAACAAGTTTTAAATCCTAGACATTACTCTAAGTACTCACAGAGACTTTTAGTGGTACTAGAAAGCTGACCTCGGCAGCTCTCCTCTCGCAGGTATGCGTTTTGCTATGAGGTAGGAGAGCAGGGCTGGGAGGACAAGGCATTCCTGACAAGAAGCAATCCGAAATGCCATTCCTAAAATAGCTAAGAATCAGCGATTTTTGAAATAGGCTAAACAGAATCACAAAGTTTTTCTCCCTGCTCCCTTACAGCACAGCTAAGGGTGCTGATGATGTCTAACACCCAAGTACTATTTTTACAGAACTATTACTATTTTTGCAGGTTATGGTGAAGCCAGCAGTGCCTTGCCAGGGTCACTAGCATATAAATCATTTGCCACCAACTGCCCAGGGAGGAATTCACCCTCAAATCACTCTCATCTCTTCCAGTTTTACACAGATACAAGTCCACCGGCTTGACCAAGCATGAAATCGGTGCACCTAGGCTAGAAGCCCGTCGTAAGACGGTGCGGGATGGGGTTGCCAATGCAGCCTGACTGTAGGATGCTCCGATGCAGACACGGCACCGCGCTTGTGTCACTGAACATCGCGTGGTATCTGCTCGCAAACAGCCAGCCGGGCCAGGGAGATTTGTGTATTTACGCTGGGGACCTTGCCTCCCCTCTGAGCTCGCCTCCTGCAGCTCAGTCAAGCCACAAGAACAGCAATACTCTTTAAGCGTTTTAATTAAAGATTGTAACTAGATGCTAACCAGATCGTTTGGCGGGGAGGGAAGGTCCAAGGGACGCTACAAGCTTCACAACCCGCCCTCTGAAACCAGCCTTACAGAGACTGCCTTGCTCACATAGGTGCCCGCTGGGGTGGTTTCCAGAGCAGCCCTGGGCAGCATGGCACGGACAAGATCACGCTCATCCCTGGCACCAAGCTAACCAGGAATCAGGGCACGTTACCACTCAAGTGTTAAATACAGCCAGAACAAAAACGCTCAGAGAATCACTGCTTTTCAAAAATCTGCGCTAGCCTTTAACTGTGAAGGTTTAAATATATAAAAGTTATATCTGCAAGTGATTAAACAACTCTTTGTAGCCATTGTCTCTGCGCTCTCGAAATAAAAACACAACCCAAACTGCACGTAGCAAATCTCAGCACTTACATCTCGCAGTTGGGTTCTCCGTCTACTTTTTTTGCTAGCCACTTTTTTTTTTCTGTCTTTCTTCTTTTTACCCCCAAAAACAAAGTGTGATGCTGGCGAAGACGGAGCCGTTGCCTGCCTGGCACCCGCTCAGCGGCAGCGCCGGAGGACGAGCCGGGGCTCCCGGCGGCAGCCCAGGCTGCGGGGCACCGGCCGCCGCGGGCTGAAAGAGGGCAAAAACGGGGACGGGGGACGAAAAAAACAACCTCAAAGGGGAAGGGGGGATCCGAGAGGGCGCCGAGGTCCTACCCGCAGCATCCCGCAAAAGCGGCGGCGGAGCAGTGCCGGGACGAGGGGCTCGGCGCTGCAGCCGGAGGGACCGCGCCGGGGTGGCCGCTCGCTGCGGCGCGTACCCCGCCCCGCTTTGGCCGCCGGGTCCCGCAACCGGATGGGGGACACCGCGCCCCCCACCCGCTCCCCCGCCCCGGTGCCAGTGGCTTACCTTGCGGCGTCCGGTCCTGTCCCCTCCTGTCCCACCCGGGGGAGGCTTTTTTTTTTTAGGGCGGCGGGTGTTTACCTAACCCCCCCGCTCCGGCGGGGACGGGCTGCAACGGGGACTGTGTCACGCACGTCCCTTCGCGCTTTATAGCCCCTTCCCCTCCCCACCCCTCCCCGCGGGGGAAAAAAAAAAAAAGGAGGAAAAACAATAAAAACCAGGGAAAAGGAGCCGGGAGCCCCCCAGGGTACCCGCCGCCGCCCGGGGCGAGGGCACGGCCCCGACTTGGCCTCCCGGTAAGAACCGCGGGGCGGCTGCGCGCCGGCAAAAGTTTGCCAGAGGGGCGCGGAGGGGCGCGGAGCGGCGGCGCCCAGCGCGTCTCGCTGCTGCCGCCGGGGCGGGCGGCCGGGGGTGCCCCGCGGGCGCGGCCGCCCCGCCCCGCCACCGCGCCGCTCCGCGGAGGGGCGGGCCCGCGGGGGAGCCCCGGTCCCGCGGCCCCGGGGAGGGGTGGGGGGGACACCCCCGCCCCCGCCAGAGCCGCGCCGCCCCCGCCTTTGTGCCGCGCTCGCCTGCGCTGCTGCGCTGCGAGAAGCTACTCAACATCCATCTTGGAAGTGTTTTCTCCTGGCTGAAAGTCGGGACGGGGTGACTCGGGGGGGATAGGGAACGCCGCGGGAGAAGGACGGAGGGCAGCGCTCCCGCTTCTCTTTTTCACGCAGCCGCTGCTTGCAGGGGTTTGGGGTTGCGGGAACGCTGCGGAACATCCCAACAGCGATGGAGGCGGGAGAGAGGGCTGGAGAGATGGTCAAGGATGCGTGAGAAATGGGATTCATAAAACCCTCCTGCAATTTAGCAAATGGGTCTCGAAGCTGTGTATGCAACCTCTCACCTTCTCCCTCGTTATGTTTTGATCAGAGGCAGCTTTCAGGTTCGGGGAGCAAGGGAGATTTTTCTTCCTGTTACCTGGGAGCCGCAACAAAAAGGGGGAAAGTATCCTTTGCCATTTAAAACCAAACCCCTCTCTCTTTTTGTTTCTTTTTTAGCACATCAGTCATAAAAACGTCAAGTGCTTCATAAGCATTAAACAAGTTATTACCAAGAGCAGCTGATAGGTAATTTCCCTGAAGGTAATCATTCCTTTCCTACTACTTCAACAGATTTGGGGAGCAAAACCAAAATAAAACCTCCTTTTTTGCAAGACTGCTGAGCAAATCTGACAGCGACGCCTCAGTGGAGGGATGCAAATTGTCATATTCTGTAGGGCGACGATCCGCTTCAGTCTGTGAAGACGCAACCCCCAAAAGAGCTCGTGTCTTCAGGGACACATAGCTGTCCAGACCTCTGCTAATTGCCGTTAGTTACTGCCACTTACCTCCCACTCTCTCAACTCACAGAGTAGCTGGGTCGCTCACTGCAAGCCAGCGAGCACTCTGCCCAAGAGTCTGCTCAAAAATGTAAGTACACCGAAAGAAACCCAGGATTAAGAAAAAAAGCCCCATGGGAGCCCCCATCCAGTTAACCTTCTGTTTTCATGTCCCTATTTTTACATATTTCACAACTATATTTATCGTTTTCAATTAGGTTCAAGAGTAGGAGTTTGGGGAAGGGAGGAAAGACACAGAAGTTTAGAATTAATTTATGCATGTTTAAGGAGAACCTAAAAATACCTGGTATTCGCACACAGCATCCCGACTTCTTCCTTTCTAGAGAATCGTTTGCCTCCAACTGCAACACTTCAGTAAAAAAACAACTCGGTAAACGACACGTGCTCCTCTTCTGCTGCAGAAGACGCAGAGATTCAATCATCCAAAAACAGGCGAATCTGACTAAATAAGAAAGCCAAAATTAGTAAAGAAAAGCCAGTGCAATCTCACTAGTTTTTCCCCAAGCCTTTGGAGCGTGCAGGAGCCAGCAGAGAGGGATATGCTCAGGTGAAGGCAGGCAGCTACCTTTGGGTACGATTCGTGGCACAACAGTATTCTGTAGAGCCTGCAAAAATGGCTGGCTCCGGTTTGAGGTCATTAGAGGTAAAATATTGCTACCCAGCCAAAGAGCTCTTGAGACTGTGCGCTTCACACACAGGCAAACCGATTATTTTTAACCCGAGGACAGTTTTAGTGCTATTGTTCTTAGAGGGTATTACTGTTTGTGATTTCAGGGGAAGCAAGATGACATCCCTGGGATATTATTTACTGAGGTATGTGAATACCGACTCCTTTGCGTATAGGTAACTCTTTTTTTGGATGCTTGCAGTTCCACCTCTATCGCAACTGTAAATCTGTATCATGATTTAAAGCGTAGCACAGAGCAACTCCCAGCCAGAGAACGGTTAAAACACTTTCACAACAAGATTCGCCGTTCTCAAAATTTACAAGGTACAAAAATATTAAACACAGATACGGAAGGCGGATTTGGGATTTAAATGCTGAAAATTACGTGAATGCCTGGGAGGTACTAGGGCAGCCAGTTAAATAGAAACCAAACAATGAAAGCCCAAAATATGGAAAATTCTTGTGGGCAGGTGATTCCTTTTAAATCCATTTAACTGTCCCCAGTACTATCCCAGCACCTAGGAAATTGGTATTTAAATGCTACCCCCTGAATCCAGAGATGATTCATGTTTGTACAGTCTTTACAGGAACAGGTCCCAGGCATGGCAGCACCCAGGGCGAGAAGTCTTTGATTGTAAAATGCTGTTCCTTACACTGATGGGGCAAAACTGAGACACTAAAGGGGAAGAAGATGGGCAAACCTCTAAATGACTTGGCTTTGGGCACTCACCTTCTCCTTCCACCCTCTCAAAGGCTTCCAGAGAACTGAGTTTTACCAGCAAAAATGGGCGCAAGAATGAATTTCAAGAGGTGCACCCTAAATACTGATGACAACCAAATTATTCATTCGCATGCAGTCACAATCTTTGTCTGTAGCTGTGGATCATTTACTCGGTGGCTGAAACTGTTTTGACTTAAGTGAGCAAATAAATATCCAAAATTTAGGACATCTGTAATTGGTTCACAAAGCCGACTGTAAACTGTCTGGGTAACAATTGCACTCTTCACGGTTTCACCATGCTGGGAGACCCTATTAGAGCGGATGGATAGGTGCTACCAGAAAACAAGATGCATGTTATGGATTATGGAGAAAAAGAGGAGGAAATGTTTAATAAGCTATCCAGTGAATAAATCTGAATAATAAATCTTTCCGAAACAAAAATGGAAATGGGCAATTGGATATTCTAGGAGGAGAGAAAGAGGGATAATTCATCATATAAATAATTCATTGCAAATTTTAACACCCATTGCTGCTGTGCATTTGGTATGGAGGACAGATGACACTGTGTGTGCTTGCATGTGTGTGTTTAATTGCGTGTATATGTAATTTTTTTTGCCCAATTATGTGGTTCTCATTGTGATGCAGATCTGAAGATCTGTTATCAGTAATCCATTGATTAACATTTGTTGCCAGGGAAAGGGTATCGTTATTTATTAACCTCAGAAACTGAGATGCTAAATCGGACTTATCAATCAATTATGCCTCATAGGCCATGATGGGTTTTAGTTATGCAGCATCACACAGTGCTCGCGCTCTCAGAAGAGGAATGGGCTGGGCAGCAGGGGCCTCGAGAGGCATCTAGGAAGCGCCTGGCTCGGTAGCTGCTGCTGCCTTCCCCAGCGGAGCAACACATGAATGCCCCGGTGGAGTCTGAGCAGCGACAGCGTGCAGGTAAGTGATAAAACCGAAATCATTTGCTGTAAGCATAGAGATGATGCTCCTACTTTCAGTAGAAACGCTGATGTTGCTTACTGGGTTTTGCCTACCTGAGGCTGAGCCACGGGTTTCATCGGAGTAAGAGGTCAAGTTTTTCTTCTGCCCGTTGGGCAGCAAGCGAGTGCTGCTTGAAGCAGAGTGACCTGCGTGAGAGGTGACGGCCTTTCAGGGCTGGGCAAAGCACGAGCCTGTGAGCACATCTTCCCCCGGTGCGCTGCTGCTTCGCCAAATGCAGCCCGGGCTGGCAGGCAGGCAAGGAGCCGTGCACCCAGCACACTTCCACCGAAAACCCGGAGCTACTGTGACCATCGGCAGGGCGGTTTGAGCATCCTGCAAGCGCTCTGCTGGCTCCCTTCTCGCCTCAATTACGGTTTCTTGTTTTAATAAGAGACGTTTTCTTTACCCTATCTTGAGAAAAATCAAAAGCACATGCAGCAGTTGGCGTGCAGCTTGCGATTTAACTCAGTATTTCTCCTGCATCACGTAAAAGTGCTGATGGGAGAAGGGTAAAACAAGACACCTCAACAGCAGAGCATGGTTAATACAATTTCGCAACACCCTGTTACGTGCCCTCTAGGCTTTACCCAGCTGCGGTGTAAACTAACGCATTGCCGCTGACCCCAAGAAATTACACATTTGGGCTGCCCTTAACTCATTACCTGCCTATTTTATCCAATTATGTTTTATTTATTAAGCTAATCTTTAAAATCTCTTGGTGTTGACTGTTTTACACCTCCAGTGCATTCTTTTTAATCCTACTGTTTTATGAACTGATTAACAAGATTTTTTACTCCAACAGCTCAAAAATAAAACACAAATCTTAAGTATGGTCCAAGTAGCCAGCATTGGCATTTCCCATATCATCACTGGAAAACACCTACTGTTAGACACTACTGTAGCACTTGTTTTATTTTGCCAAATTTGATATAATATTACAAAAGCAGATTAAAGGTGAATGACTTTACTGTGAAATCCCAAATCTGCATGTGAAAAATAATGACAAGCAGAGCTCTCACGCTCCACGCATTATTTCTTAATCATAACTTTATTCTACTGAGAAAAGAAAAATGATGCTATTTTGCAGGATTTAAATAATCTAATCTACTTTCCAGATAAAATTGTTAACAAACCATTGATTTAATCTCAAGTGCCCAATAGACCCCTTAAATTCTGATGCAAAATATCTATTCCTCTAATTAAAACAAATGAATTTAATAAAGGAGAATGGTATGATAATTAAACATATTAAGAAGTATAGTCTACTTTGATCTAGAACACTCACCCTTTAATTCTTATGTGACTAGGTGTTCCCACAGACACAGCCCAGACCTGAATTCTTGTTATATTCCTGTCTTCAAAGAATAATTGTTTTAGACATGTCACTGCAAAGTGTTTATTCAAGTCACCATTTTTGATCACAGTATCACACATTCACACAATGGAGCAACAAATTCTTTCCCTGGCAACAAGAATCAGCTGTTCAAAGATTGCATTTAAAACTAAACACTAACTTTTATTTTTGCATTTAATGCTTCATGTGTCCTAAACTTCAGCTGTACATACAGCTTCTGCATGAATGTGGACAAATAGGACATTCTGCTCATAAAACCTCAGTGCAAAAGTAGTAATTGCAATTTTTAGGGCCAATTTGAGGCCCCCATAAGTACTTACCTGACACAAAAAGATTGCAACTTCTGTGGCAGAAAACTAGAACCAACTTGAAGAACTGATTTGGGGTTTATCTGATGACACCTGACTGAGAAGGATTTGCATTCACAAGGGGAATCTGTAGTGTTCTACTTCCTTCCAGACCACTGAAAAATCCATGGCATCAACCTCCTCCTCGTCGTCCTCTCCTTCCTCCCTCAAGGTGAAGACCAGCGTTCGATATCCTCAGCTCCTATTTCAAGACTGAGACTTCTTCCATTCTGGTTAACCAATGACAAGAAGAAAAAAAAATTACAAACTCTATTCAGCAGAAACACCCAAATCACCCTCATCACAACATTTTTCCCTTTGGACTTTCCTAGAAGATCCCAAGGTGAGTGTAACATGAAGATGCTCAGAATTTTTAGCATTTTTGTACATCTACAGCACATAATGTTGCTGTGCGCAGTAGGCATGGCTCCCTCTTGGTCAAATAGCCCTGAATAAGCATTGATTCATGTCACTGAGTGTATTTAATCAGCAGACACCCATGATTCCTAGGAAATCGGAATATGCAATTTACTTAATAGACGGAAAACACTGAGAAAGAAAGAGCAAAAGGGAAATTGTCGGTCATTGATCAGATGACACCATTGCTGGGAGAATCTGAAATATATCAGAGATAAGATTTGATTCTCTGCAATTACTGATAAGGACCAACGAGGAAAGAAACTCTTAACCTTTCTCCTCTGGGGAGCCCCAGGTTTCAACTTTATCTATTTTCAAAGTCTGCACTAGGGGCTGTAACAATACAAAAAGTGGTTAAATTAAGCAAGGTGCAATGTCTGGCTACTGTAGAACTACAACTAGCTGCCACACAGCACTTAAAGTATACATCCAGCTACATTAACTCACGTATGCTCCTTTTTTCTTATCTGAGTGTACCCAATAGCACCCAGCAGTTAGCAGCGATGTTTTGTATGCTGGCATTCACTTACACAGAGTGGACAAGAGCTCCAGGCAACAAGGGAGTGGGATGGTGAGCTATAAAATGGTTCTTCTAAAGGCATTATTGAAGGGAAGCTGATCCTACATGATTTAGAATAAAAGATCATCTGACTGTTTGTTTTTCCTCTCACAAACCCAGAAATCCCATGGTATGAGGCAGTAGGCCTGCTTCATGTTGTCTGAAACTAGAGGCTGTTTGGTATGAACGCGTTTTTTGGTTGGTGGAGCTTAAAATAAATCTGATAGCAAGTGAGCCAAATTCAGCTTTACCTTATCCCCAGGACATCCCCGGTGCCATCAGGATGGCTACGTTGCGTTACGGAGAAAGAGGTGGGCTGCAATGACTTGACTGTCTCATTAGAGGGTGAAATTAGTGATATCCGTTCATTTTGCTTTCCACGAAGAACGTGGCTTATTACTACCTCACGCTGCATGGAGCAGGGGCCAAATCTCCTCGGTGCTCGTAGCACCCGTGTTGAAGATAAGCATAATGTCCTCGTAGCCAGAGTGTTTACATTGCTCTCTGATGTATTAGTGTAGTTGTTTGATGACATGAATAACAAATGTGCTTCTAAAAATGTGTTTTTAAAAGCTTTTGAGGCACAAATCTGAGAGGTGATGCGCATACCAAAACTAGCACAGTCCTGGTGGCAATGGCGTGTAGCTGACCTCTGAATTCACAGATTATGTCTTTCAGAAAACTTCACAGACTGACACACGCTTAATTCTGCTTTCTTTGCCACACTCCAAAGTTTTATTAGCCGTTTTTTTAGGTAACTAAGTTTAAGGTTGAATACTTTTCCTTCTCACACTCCAATTGCACATTTTTTTCCTCTAAAACATTAAGCAAGTTTTCCGGTGCTTTGATTTTATATGGGTTTAATAGCTAAGGGGTGTAATTATTATAATTAAATATGAGAAGCATACTAAGGGACAGAAAGATTTGAGGGAATGAGTGCTAAAACAGTTCCGCAAAATAAGTCGGCGACAAGAAAATGAAAACATCAATGAAAGCTTCAAGCACTTCAAGCACTTCTAGCCACAAAAATACATTTCCTTTTTCCGCATCTTTAGCGTCAAGCGTTTCCCGTTAAAAGCAAGCGCTTGGGAAGCCAGGCTTGCTCAATTCAACCCTGTTACGTGAAACAATCCAATAAAAACGAGGTCTATGTCCTATTTTCTCAGCTTCTGCAGCAGCCTGCCGGAGCTTTATCCCTCAAACAAGAGCTCCATCTGGTGGACTTTCTCAAAACGTCGAAGCATCCATCCAGCCCTCCCAGGGCCAAATTCAAGTGCCCCAACGACACATGGGAATTTCTGCTATAACCTACTTCAGGGGATTGATTTTGGTCCTCGGGATCAAACCCAGAGTTACAAACCCCTCCAACGAGAATTGATAGGACCGGCTGGCCAGCGTCAGCGCTTTGCCGCAGAGTTGATCTTGTTTTGGTCCACACCCTGGCTGTGCGTTCAAAGGACAACTACCCAAAAGCTCACCCTGCCCGGCTGTTCAGCTCTCGCAGAGGAAAGTCACAAACAGATTTGTGTCAGAGAAAGTCTCTGACTTTCTGTGTTCTGAAAATAACCTATCGAGTTCTCTTAAATGTATTTTCTGATGTCAAGCCTTACAACATCCCTGTGCAACCAGAATCACGGTCTTTACCAATGGAGAAAATGAGACACAGGGAGACGAAAAGCTACTTCAGTTTCCTGGAGAGAGGCACCTAACACCCTCTGAGACATCTCTGCGGGTCCTATTTGGCCACAGCTGCCTGAACTGAAGGGCATAAGCCTCCCATTGCCCAGTACTGTATCTGCAGATGTTTTGGATACCCAGTGGCATCTCAGATGGCACTAGGTGACTGTCTTTAGACAACAAACTGAGCCAGGTGGGACTTGTTTCTGGTTGCATGGCAAACCAGTGACAGGAGCCCTGATCCCTAAGCACTTTCTCCAGCTACTGCACCTGGCTGTATCGATGGGAGACAGGACAGCTCAGGAACTACGAAGTTCCCAATTTTGCACTTTAGGATGTTACCATAGTTTTTAATCCTTTCTTATTAAACACTGGATCCTGTTAAGGATATTTTCTGAGTCTAAGTAGGACATCTATTTCAAAGATCTATAATAGCTTCCTGTCTCAAGCGAATAGATGATAAAGACCAATGCAGAAGATTAAAAGTTAATTGTAATAAATTGCCTTGGCCAGGAAAGCAAAATTTAAAAACACACAAGATCGAAATGATATAGAACACAATTATGCAAAGCTTAAAAACCAACATCTTATATAATAGCAGAAATTTGTCTCTGACTAAAGAATACAGCATGTGGGAACGCACGTAACTTGTTTGCCTTCCGAAGCACTCACTCTGTTGTCTCTGGTAGGAGCCTCCACAAATTGGGCAGGGTAGCAGGACTCATATGGCTATGTGGACAGCTTGCACATAGCCTCAGATGTGTGTGTGTAGTCAACAAGCCCAACTAGTTTGTCTGTTTTTTCATAGTATTCATATGTTGTGAAGAGCAAAAGGCACAACAGGGACACTTTCTATTTACAATTTTCTTGTAGCTAAGCACATCAGAGCTATTCAAAAGAAGTTATTTGCAACTCTTGATAAGCGCAAGGACTGCTTGTTAGAAGATGGGCAATTAACAGAAAATTGCAAGAGGAGAACTGAATGTCTGTGTGTGGTCCTCAGGAATGCCCATGGGAGAGCTTGCCTCAAGACATTAAGAAATCTGTGCAGATGAGCTTACTACCGAAGCCATAAGGGCCAAAGTGGAATTGACGGGATTCATTTATTTAATCTTTCCTCTCATTTTTACAACACCGGTTGGAGGAACACAGGGAGTCAACTAAATCAGAGTGTCAGAGTAGAAAGAGCACCCCGGAACTAAGTGGCTGGAAATACTTTTGGGGTATTACTATTCCAAATGGAATTGTTTGCTTAAAGATAATAATTTTTCTCAGCACCAGCTGTAAGGTTTTTCATACAAGCCAATGAAATATTTTCCAACCCCAGTTTCTTCTCCCACCCCTCCACACAGAACCAGCATTTATTGTCTGTAAACACCACGACCTGCTGTGCCGGAAGGCTCTGAGGAATGTTACTAAGATTGCTGCTTAAAAAAACTCTTACACTGAATACAAGAAACACGCAGGCAAAATTTCACAAGCCCCAAGTTTCTTACTAGAATCTACTTTCTCCTGGGGTCTGTGGGTAGCTCTTCTTTTTTTCTTCCTCTTTTGCTAATGTTTCTGGGGATAATCAGAATCCAAACTTGGAAAAGGAGGTCCCTGTGGCAAACGTGCACTCCTGGGAGAGGAAAGCACTCCATCACACTGTATACAGAGTACCTGCACCGTGCTAACCAGCTAACAGAGAGAGAGAGGGCGAAGTCATGCAATGCCTTCATGTACAACCAACAGTTGATGCTACCCATTGTCCCAAGGACAAGTCCCAAAAAATAAGGACATCCCCTACCTGGTAATATCCCCAGCGTTGCTGAGAGAAAAGGTCTTTCAAGGGTGCAGGGTTGCTTTCTAAGATTTGTGAGTGTTGGCTCAGCAAGGAGAAAGGGAAAGGAAAGAGCATTTTAAAACCAAGCAAAAGCCAAATAGGAAACGTACAGCTTAGAAGCCACTCATTTTCCCCATCACCATCATAATCTTTGAAAGCGGGTTAAGATGCAGCACATTTGTTTTCAAAAGATATTTTACAGCTGTTAAGAAAGAAATGGGATAATAGAGGGCTAAAGAGGGAGACAGCATTAGCACCAGCTACAGCTTAGACACAGCAACGCAATGCCGCTTCAGCAAAGGTCTGGCACTACGCAGCCAAGGCAGCATCCTCAGGTGCTGCTTATTACATCCCACTTTTCCAGAGAAGATAGTGTGGTTTCTCTGTGAAACCATCAGGCTGATGATGACCACGTCCACAAAAATCCCATTGCCGAATCAAGGGAGACCAAGCATCAAAGCACTTCAGCTACGCTAACTTCAGCCTAGCATCAATAACGACTTCTCAATTTATTGTCTAGATTAGCTGCCAGTCCATCAATTCATTTATCTTGCACTAATTTATAACGTTCTCCTGCTTTATTGATAACATTACAGATTTCCTCTGAATTGGCCTGGATGTGGATTACAAATGTTCTACATTTTACGTGTGCATTCCCTCTAGTCAATAAAGCTCCTTCCCAGCATAAAGTCACATAGCAGTTATTTGAAGAATTTTATGATCTCCAAAGCAGAGATCAGTCTGTACAGCAGTGACTATATTTTGCTACCCTTAATCAGACAAAGTTCCCACTGATGAAAACAGACAGGTTGGACTCCATCTTCTGAACACATCCTGATTTTTCTGATAGAATTAAATCTGGCCAGTCAAGAGCAACAAGAAAAGCTTCCAGAAGTACGTCGGGGATAAAAGGAAGACTAGGAAAAATGTGGGCTCCCTCCGGAAGGAAACGGGAGACCTGGTTACCCAGGATATGGAGAAGGCTGAGGTACTCAATGACTTTTTTGCCTCAGACTTCACTAGCAAGTGCTCAAGCCACACTGCCCAAGTCGCAGAAGGCAAAGGCAGGGACTGGGAGAATGAAGAACCGCTCACTGTAGGAGAAGATCAGGTTCGAGACCATCTAAGGAACCTGAAGGTGCACAAGTCCATGGGACCTGATGAGATGCATCTGTGAGTGCTGAGGGAACTGGCAGCTGAAGTTGCTAAGCCACTATCCATCATATTTGAGAAGTCGTGGCAGTCCGGTGAAGTTCCCACTGACTGGAAAAGGGAAAACATAACCCCCATCTTTAAAAAGGGAAAAAAGGAAGACCTGGAGAACTATAGGCCAGTCAGTCTCACCTCTGTGCCTGGCAAGATCAAGGAGCACGTCCTCCTGGAAACTATGCTAAGGCACATGGAAAATAAGGAGGTGATTGGTGACAGCCAACATGGCTTCACTGAGGGCAAATCGTGCCTGACAAATTTGGTGGCCTTCTATGAGAGGGTTACAGCATTGGTGGATAAGAGAAGAGCAACTGACGTCATCTACCTGGACTCGTGCAAAGCATTTGACACTGTCCTGCATGACATCCTTGTTTCTAAATTGGAGAGACATGGATTTGACAGATGGACTTGGTGGATAAGGAATTGGCTGGATGGTCGCACTCAAAGTGGTCAACGGCTCGATGTCCACGTGGAGACCAATGACGAGTAGTGTTCCTCAGGGGCCGGTATTGGGACCGGCGCTGTTTAACATCTTTGAGTGCTGCACCCTCAGCAAGTTTGCCTATGACACCAAGCTGTGTGGTGTGGCTGACACGCTGGAGGGAAGGGATGCCATCCAGAGGGACCTTGACAGGCTTGAGAGGTGGGCCCATGCGAACCTCATAAAGTTCAACGAGGCCAAGTGCAAGGTCCAGCACATAGGTCAGGGCAATCCCAAGCACAAATACAGGCTGGGCGGAGAATGGATTAAGAGCAGCCCTGAGGAGAAGAACTTGGGGGTGTTAGTTGATGAGAAGCTCAACATGACCTGGCAATGTGCGCTTGCAGCCCAGAAAGCCAACCGTATCCTGGGCTGTATCAAAAGAAGCATGACCAGCAGGTCGAGGGAGGTGATTCTCCCCCTCTACTCCGCTCTCATGAGAGCCCACCTGGAGTACTGCGTTCAGCTCTGGGGCCCCCAACATAAGAAGAACATGGACGTGTTGGAGTGAGTCCAGAGGAGGGCCACGAAGACGATCAGAGGGCTGGAGCACCTCTCCTATGAAGACAGGCGGAGAGAGTTGGGGTTGTTCAGCCTGGAGAAGAGAAGGCTCTGGGGAGACCTTGTAGCAGCCTTCCAGTACCTGTAGGGGGTCTACAAGAAAGCTGGAGAGGGACTTCCTGCAAGGGCATGTAGTGATAGGACAAGGGGTAATGGCTTGGAGTTTGATGAGATCAAACTGAAAGAGCGTAGATTTAGATTAGATATTAGGAAGAAATTCTTCACTATGAGGGTGGTGAGGCACCAGGAACAGGTTGCCCAGAGAAGTTGTGGATGCCCCATCCCTGGAAGTGTTCAAGGCCAGGCTGGATGGGGCTTTGAGCAACCTGGTCTAATGGAAGGTGCCTCTGACCATGGCAAGGGGCTTGGAACTAGATGATCTTTAAGGTCCTTTCCAAACCAAATCATTCTGTGATTCTATGATTTATATATACATAAGTGAATGCGCATATATATTACTGACATTTTATGTTCTTATTTTACTGTTCTGCTGACATACAATTTCATCGATGAATGACTACCAAAAATATGAAATATAAAAGCCTCAGTTCCCTAAACAGAGGAATGCACCAGGCTTAATTTTATACATGGGGTTACACTATTTTGTATATCCCCTTGTGATACATCTTCAGAGTGCTGAATAAAGATGGAGCTTTCTTTCACTGAAACACTAGTCAACTGGAAACACTGGAAACCAACCTATCATTTTAATGAGTGTAACCTTATGTAACCCTGCCTCATGTTATATGACCATAATGGAAAAAAAGATTGATCGCTCTTACCCACCTATCTGCCTTTTATGGCCTTATCAGACAGCCTTCTGAAAGACAGCTGTTCCTATACAAAATGAAGACTATGAAACAAAATACTCTTACAGAAACAATACATATATCAGAAAAATGTCTGTATGGTCTGTAGTATAACCACTCAGGCAGAAGTTGATCGCATGCCTAACTCTGCAAGATTCAGATCACGCAGACTGTAGTATCAAGAAAAACATCACACTAATGCCGTAATTATCTGAGTGTCCACAGCGCATAACATACACATCCCATGTTTATTCGTTATGGCTTGCCTCTCTCCCTCAGAAAAAATCTCACCAGCTCTGCAACCTGCGGGACCAGGGATGGAGATCAAACTGGCAGCGTGGCCCTGGGTCGCTGAAGCTGGGTCTCCTAGGGCCAGATCTCACCTGGCTAAAATCCTGTGTGGATTCTCTGATGTCTGATAAGCCCAGAGTTCACACTGAGATTTCCTTGAGCTAAGAGATTCCCCCATCTTCTACCTGCCCACCTCTAGGAAGCTAACATCCTTGAGACCTGCTGGATTTCTATCAAATTTGACTGAAGCTGGCAAATATGACATTTCATAGATGTTACAAACTCACTAGGAAGGCCCGGGAGACACATGCATGCACTCCTAGGTACACGCATGCACGCAGCCAGCACAGCTTCATAAACACTGCTCCGTAGGAAACGAGGCAAAGAGCATGGACCTGTTCTGCCTGGGCCCCTTCCCCTCCGTGCAAGGGTAAGGCAGGGTTGTACCTATGTTTGGGAACTCCTAAAAATAATCCACTCTCTGTAATGAAGAGCTCATGCCTTGCACAACGGAAACCAGCTCTGTGAGGTGACGGAATGGCCCGGGAAGCCTTTGGGGAAGACATTTTTATACTGTACTTTCTCACTACAAAGGAAAGGTGTTTAAATTGCCAAGAGTAGTTTTTCAGGCTTGTGTAAAATTATGTAATTTCAGACAAATCCAGCCTTCCTCTCGGCTGCGAGTACAGCTCTGCTGGAGAGGCACTGACCTTCTCCCTCCTGCTGAAACACCACACGCCGGCGGGTGAAAGAGGCCGAGGAGAGGAAGAGTGTCTGCTGTCCCATCGCCACTCCAGCAACGCTCACGGAGGTGCAGCACAAGCCCTTCTGCAGCCTGCGGGCAGAGAGGAGACGGGGGTTTACCTCTGGAGGCCCCTCATCCCAAAAGGAGAAACAGAAGCAGAACAACAGAACGTTTTTGTGAGTGGGCAGACTGCTTTGGAGCCCAATTAAACTGTTCTAGTAAACTCAAAGTACTCTTATAAAAGACTAAATAAAAATCAATGGAAATGCACTTCTCCCTCACCAGTGTATAAACAGAAAGCCAGCGCTGAGAAAGCAAGCATGGTGGCAGGGAGCGGACTCTGCCAGCCCTGAATACAACATGTCGTTAACACAGGCAAAGCTTCTCAGCCTGGGAAGACTTAAAAATTAGAGCCTGGTGAAGCTTGAGCTCCAGGTTAAAAGGAAATCTTCATTTTCTCTTAGTACAACACTCTCCCCTGGGGACACAGCATACTGACTTTTGTTATGTGGCCAGGTTAAAAGTTTTAGCAATCCTGCTAGATTTCCTTCCTAGAGGAAAGAGCATGTATATTTATATATTTAGCTCTTAACACTCAAATGTTCATAACTGAACACTTATTTTCTATGTGTATAATATAAATATGCAAGTACGCACACGAGCACAAACCTGGATGTGTTCACATGTGCATGAACGTCACCACCTAAACGTACAGTCGTTAGACCACCTGGGAGAACCTGAATTATCTAACACACATTTTTCCTATAGACAAGGAAAACCCGTGCAGTTTAGCAAAGCCAGAATCAGCCTGGCTCTGCAGAGCCCCACCAGGTTTCTGGGGACGTCAGAGGCAGAAAGTCTGCAGAATTTCAGGGACTAATCTGTAGAAGTTTAAAGTAGCCTGAAGAATTTAATGGAGATTTAGATGTCTGCAACTGAAATGTAATATTTTTGAGAATGATTGACCAAGATGAATGGCACCCGCTTAGTAGTCATGAAACATCGTGTCAGTGTTACACCCTACTCGCATACATACATCGAGGTGCAATGCCTATCATTTTCTTCTCAGATGAAGAAAGGCTTACAGTCTTCGTAAGATTAAGCTGTTCTAAAACAAAATGAAATACTGCTCATAAACAGTAGTGATGTTTACATACAGAAACTAAACAAAATTGGGCGGAATAGACTGAATGAATCAGAACAAACAAGAAACTCGCAAGGGATGTTCCTTCCTTATTAATATCCTCCCCCTCCCTGGTACTACTCAGAGGTTTTTTTGTTTGCCTTTCCCACGTCTCTTGTCTGTGCTTTCAGATACAGAGAGCCTCACAACATGCTATAGCTTGAATGTTTGCATTCATCAAAATGAAAACTTCTATTAATAAGAATTCAATTATTTGGAAAACTTTCCTGGCAGTACAGCACCACCTTTCTAAGTTCAGTTCCAATGGGAATTTTACTTTCCATAAACCTCGTTTGGCTCATAAAATACAAATAGATGGTTTGCTGTGACTCCAAAGTAAAGGACTTCAGAGGAATGAGCATGAAAAAGCGGAGCCTGTCACAAGCATCTGTGGAACAGTAGGAAGTTATGGTAAGCTTGTGAATAGTAGCACTGTCTAAGGCTCCCCATGGGAATACTATTAAATTAACAGCACATTCAGATTAATTGCCTTTTTTTTTTTTTCCTGGGGATTTTTTTTTCCAGTTGCCCAACAGGTATCTTGTAATGCAGAATTGTGGTTCACAGAGGTCACCCTGTAACGCAGTGGGTTTGATTCGGTGGTGCGGTTTTCTGGTTTTGCAGCTTTTTCTTAGCTGTGTTTCAAAGTCCCCAGTTATTAATTTATCAGACAGAAATAGAACAGCAGCTACAGCGCTCTGACCCAACCACACCCAAATCCTCAGGGAAGTCAGATGTCTCTTCAGAAGTCACGAACAGTGAGATAACAACATCACACACACGCTTTGAATTTTAATTGTCACTATTCAGGATTAGGAACAATCCCTCTAAGCAACCAATTTTGCTGGCATTAGTGAGCCAGACTCAAGCCTGCTCTTAGCTAACTATAATGCAATTCATGCCTCAAACCGGATTTTAGCGAGTTCCCTTCCCTTCTAGAGCAAGTACATCACTGGAGGCTCCAAGTCCTCTGTTTGGTATCCCCACCCTCACTAACTCTTGACCACAGGGGAATTATAACAGGGAATAAAGTAATCCCTCCCTTGCTACTGCCAATGTAAGAGAGCGTTGTTATACCAATTCATAAGCGATCGGCTTTTCTCCTATATGGTCATAACGTTCCTTCCTAAAAGAAAGCTGAAAATATGGGGAGATTGACTGCCCCTCCAAAGCTGTTGAACTTTGAACTGTCTGAACAGGTCATTTATGCAGAAAGAATTTTATTTGAAATATTCTGCTCTTTGGAGTTGATGACCATGTTTTTCTGGTATCATTGCTAGTCCTTCCATTCAGCACAACTAGGATTGTTTCTGCTGACACTTTATTTCTACAGATTCCATACTGGGTCACGACTAGAAAGGACAGGCTGCAAATTTGGCGTTGTGGGGAAAAAAGGAGAAAGAATAGGAATTACAAAAAGACCAGCTCTTATTTCAATCTTCAGAAAAATGCAGCTCTTTCCCAACTTTTAGCATAGGGAACTAATCTGGCTGGTGCTTTATGCCTAGCCTCAAGTAACAGTTTTAAGTGAGTGCTATATTCAGTCAAAGAAATAGTTTTGTGAATAACTTGCAAAGGACCTATGCGTATGCCAGCTCGACAGGGTAATGCCATTGCCTTAAATGGATTAACTTGAGATTTACACAACTAAGAGCTGAGATACAGGATGCCTGAACACAGGAAAGCACAAAATGAAAACTTCCTCCAAGAAAATTAAAACATCTCCCTCTCTTAACTAAAACAAATAATTAAATGAAAGAAACCAACTTGATGATGAAAATGCCAACAAAGGAGCTTTACCCTTCGTCAAAGCTGTAACTTCTTTCTTAATCAGGTCATGCGATACAAACATTAGCGGCACACATCCTGCTTTCGCTCCACAAGATTTCCCTTCTCCAAATCCTTTCCCTTGGCCATGGGAAGAACCCCAGACCCCCCTTGATCTGATACCTCCCATTAGACCAACAAAGTTGCAGTCTACAGTCTCAGTCTTGCAAGATCTTAACTCCTACAGCCATCAACAGACTCTATCAGGAACCGTGCCCCATCACGTACCCTACCTGCCTGCCCTCGTTGCCCTCAGCTCTGCTCTCGCCACCACCAGCCCATTTCACAGTCGATGGCCAGCATGGACCCTTTGCTCTCGCATAAGCAGCCCTTGAACAGGAAGCACCTGGGTGTTCCCCATTTATAGGGCAGGTGGAAGCGAGGCTGTTCCTGCCATAAGTGAAAACACAGCATTAGCCAGCATCCTGGCTCCTGGTGGGAAAGTGTTTTATTAATCAAAAAAATACTTTCCACCCTGTGGTGTCTTGCAGACCTTTAAACTTGCATCTGCAAAAATCAGATAAATTCTTCTGTCATTCTCACCACAAAGTTAAAATACAGAAACCATTTTTAAAACTTGAGGGTTTTTTTTCTTTTTAAAAAAGAGAGAGACCTTCAACCTGATTAGAAATACTCTGTAAGCTCAGCACAGGGTGGTATGGGCAAGGTAGAATTTCCAGCTCATTAGGGTAAGGCTGCGTTCCCAGTCTATTATACGGGGAAAAATAGGGAGAGCTGGAGCAGCTGAGCTTTGCTTGACCAAAAGGTATCATCATACAACACCAGCTTTTTCTAATTCTATTCTAGACTACAGAAAGGGAGAGGGGGATGAAGACCAGAAATTTGGGGCATCTCATAATCCTGATTACCCCAAAACATGTTGTAATGGAAAGTGAAATGCTGACAGAGCAATGACTGGTAGGAGGTTGGGAGTATGATGTGGAGTTAATGAAGTGCAAGTCTTTGGGTGTGAGAAACCAGAACCGATGGGTACAGTGCATTCTTTCATCCACAGCCTTCACCACGCATTTCTAGTTCTACTATTTATACAATTCATTTCATCTCTGAAGAAAATATTTTTGTTGATGATGTGTTCTTACTATAATTCATGAGATTATATATAACAACCTAACACTTTGCATTGCAGTGGATAACACATTAATCCCTCTTACAGGATTGTAGAATGGCATTCTTTGCCAGTGGATCTAGAAAACAAAGCCCTGATCTTCTCCAAGATATTATTAAAAGACAAAGAATGGTATGCCAGAATTTGAAAGGCCATTGCAAGTAAAGAAAGTTTAAAAATCAATCATGCAGAAAAGTTGGGAAGTGAGGTTACAGGAGAGGTTTGAAGGAAGACAGAAGTGTTTCTGACAGGCAGAAGCTGAAGACTCTGCAATAGCAGTATCATCTTATATAGGACGCAAAAGCCGTGCTCTAGAAGGCAAGCGGAAAGATAAGAAACTGGGAGAGCCTGAGAAAGTGAAGTGTTATGTGGGACATGAATGAGAGATGAAGGTTTATTATTTGGACAAGAAATATAAAAAACTAGTGAATAGATTCAAGGAGGAAAGTATCTAGGATTTTGCTTGTAATCCAGGATTTTGCTTGTGATCTATCAAATCATCCTCAGCTGTGGTATCTAGCTTTCCTATTATATGACAGCATAGGTGTGTATTTGGGGCACCCCATGTGCTTTGCCTACAGCACTATCATGAATCTACTTCCTTTTGTGTCCACAGTTTCTGAGGCAATTAAAACAGCTCCCAGCTTTTACCAGCAATTTCAAAGTAACAATTTTCCCTTCCTAAAACAAATGAAAGCCTGAGACTAAGGAGGGATGCTATTTAGTGATTTATAAAGACAGACAACTTACTTATCACCAATGAAATCTTCATATCGTGCCACACATTATCTATGTATAAGAGTAGAAAGAAGTATCTACAGAAACAGAACGGAATAACCATTGGCATGACTGTCACCAATAGCACTTCAGGTCTTCAGAAGAAAAAGACAATTTTAAAACAACACACATTTTTGACATGGCACAGAGTTTAAAATACCTGGGAAGTAGAACAGTGGTGAATCAAAACAAAAAACTTCAAGCTAGCAAAATGCTCGTGTCACATCTGCTAGCTCCACACAAAAGAAAAAAAAAAAAAAAAAAAAAAAAAAAAGGAAGGACGGGACAAAAATTCCCCAAAGACCCCAAGCTTTTAAGTACCTCATTTGTGTTAGTGACTCCATGAGTTCAAACGTGCTCCTATTTTAATGTTGGATAATTACTGTTACGGTAACCAAAACATCATTTAATGAATCCAGCATATCGTGTTGAAAATAATGTAAAATAATATTGTAAGCAGGTAATTTAACTTGTCCTATGAAGACTTGCTCTCATTCATAGAAATGAAGATTTCTCCACAACATGTTTAGTATATAACACTGCAACCAAAGGGAAAAAGTTCAGTTTAGAAGAAAAGTCTACAGAAACCCATGCCAAAACATATATAAAATGTTTCCCCAGATCTGTTATTTAGTAAAATTTCATGTGTCTATTAGCTGTCATAACTTGTCTTTCAGAATCTGTACAAAACACGCATCAACACGCGTGCTCCTACCAGAAGTAGCAAGGCTTTCCAAGGGCTGATCATGACCAACGCCTGGACCTCCCCCATCATTTTAACACACTGAGTAATTAGCTTCATTATGGGTCAGTTCTCTACCATATACCTAAAAGTTCATCACCTTGTAAGCATTTTTAATATGGCAGTTGAGTCGGTCGCACAGGGATATGAGTCAAGCGCTCCTGATACATCTCGCCTGGTGGGCAGACTGGCCAGCACCGATGCAGGACAAACATGGCCAGGTCACATTGGTCCTTCTGCTGGACAAGTGAAAACATCCCCTTAAACTGCTGAAAAGTTTTGACAGAAAATCACTTTACACTTGTCTTGTTTCCCCAAGCCACCGTGAGAGAGAAAATTGGGGGGTACAAACTGCAGGTGTAGGTCATTACTGCTGATACAGCTTCAAATATTCAAATAAGTGCCTGGTCTGGTACAAAAAGTAAGTTACTCTCTATATATGAATTGCTCCTCTTGCAGTGCGCATAGTAATTCCAATATTCCTAAACCCTGAGCACTTCCTATAAGAAAAGGAAGGAAAAAAGAAAAGGCCTTTCACAAACACATTTACAGCCCTTAATATGAAATTGGTCCACTCACCACTGATACACAAAAATATCAGAGAAAGCTAAATAGAAAGAATCAGATGGAAAATTTGGCAGGTGTTTGGAAAATAAAATGTGTAGCAAAGATTGGGAAATGCCAGAAGGTTCTTTAAAAGGCCAGAGGAAGAACTGGGAGTGCCGATACCCACTTTCGGCAAAGCTCGAGGAAGGAAAAATGCCTGTTATCAGTACTACGGTTGGTTTTATCTAAAATAACTCACCCCCTCAAACTTGTCTGGGTCACTGCAGAAAGCGTATCCTTTGGGGGTGTTTGAGTCTGACAATGCTAATTCAAATAGATGATGGCATCTGCATTTGGGAAACATACATCATTACAAGAAAATCAAGAGGAAAACCAACTGTACAGGCATTTTATATGCATTTTAAAAGATACAAATTCTCTATCATATAATACAAGGAATACCCCACACTTAGCATGATTAGGATCTGTGCGAGTCAAGGTTTACAGTCTTGTGCCCAAGCCAGCCAAACATTAAAAGCCTGTGACTAAACAGAGGAAAAAAAAGATAGCCCTGCAAACTCTATTTTCTTACTGTGAATGGCTCGCGTTGAATCATCTGCTTGGGCCAGATAATGCTTGCACAAGTTGTCAGATAATAAGTTAAGCGCCACAAATGGATGGCGCAAACCTTCGCTGTTAGTTGGGGAAAACAGTGGAAATGAATGAAACGGGGGTTTGTTGCCTCCCACACCAACCACACAGAAGCTCGTCTGTTTTGAGGATTCACGACATCTTTGAGTGTGGGGTGCTCTGCCCACAGCACTGGTCACCTGCTGAGAGCTCGCATTGAATTAGGTTACATTATAATTGGATTTTCCGAAGGCACCACATTAGCATTTTCCATGATCTCACCCTTATTAGCCAAATCACTAATCAGGAGTAGTGCAGTTATATTGTTTGCTAGTTAAACTATCTGCTGCTATGGTGTCTGTAAGCCAGCTCCAAATTCACGCAGAGATAAAAACTCCTATCTCTCTAACAGAGACTCGGGAGTTTATTCTGTAGCTAATGTCGCAGTCACACTATAATTTTTAATAGTTCATGAAAAAGCAATTTCTCTCCAGAGGCCGGTTCGCTCGGTGCTTTGCTCATGTTCTTCCTGAGTCCGTATTATAAGTTAGGAGTATCATTTCTTTGATCAGTGTAGGCAAAAGCAGCATCGCTGTAAAATGTAACAGTAGAAAAATCCTTTCCCATGGACTGTTCCCCATTGTGTCTAAAATCAAATGCTGAACATGTTTAATCCTGTAAGGTTATTATTTTAATGCACAGGCCTTTGTATATTGATGGGAATGCAAATACCTGTTTTAAAAGCAGAAATGTCACATGCAGGCGATCTCCAACTGATGACTCTGTCTTTGCGCAGCTCAAAAAGCTGTTTGTGTGGCAACTTAAACTCATATCAACTACTTCTGAGCTATAAGTAGAGCACACAGGACATCTCATGCAGCCTTATGGTGCAAAAATCTCAGTTTCTTCTTTCAGGTGGGATCCCAGCAGGTCCGGGTACCTGTCTGAAGGGAAACTACAATCTTGCAAGTAGATTATGAGGTAATGTTTGCTGAATATCCATTCACCACAATTTTCTGAAAAAATTTCATGGTTTAAATACAATTTCACTTAAGAAGCCAGGTTTTATTCTCAGGTTAGAGGTTACACAACGATGTTCAGATTCATTACAAGAATCATTTGGAAATAAAAAGCCATTTTCACTGAGAAGTTAAACCCATTAAATATTTCTACTAAAATTCTTCTGATACAAATAAGTACACATAGAAAAAAAAACTATGATTACATTTCTCATGTCATTTTGGAGCCAAAACAAAAGGAGACCTGACCTTGACTCAAAAAGGGGAGTAAGTACCTTCTACCTGGCCTGATATCAGTGGTACCCTGCTTAAAATTACACAAATGTGTTAAAACAGTGAAGCAGATATCCTTTTTACCAAACAATCAAGAAGAGTACAGAATTCAAGATGGTATATCAACAAATCATTCCCTGGAATCAAATAAAAAAGACTATATTTCTCAAACAAAAAAAATATCACAACGCTATTGGGCTTATAAGCTCTTGAATTCAAACCAGATGTGACTGTCTCTGAATCCTCAGCAATAGCTGCATCTTTTCTCATACGGCTTTTTAACAGATTCTCATAGGCAGCACAAACAGCATCTTCAGAACAAAGGGCAATAATGCTTCCCAGCAGAGTTTAACTGGATCCTGAGGATCACTAGCCTGTATGATCTGCTTTTCTATTGTCCTCGCAGGGATTTCACCAGGCATGAATAACATGCACTGAAGAGATAAGGAGCTAGGGGCAAAAAACCCAGAACAAAACAGAATAATGAAGTTGCAAGACTAGCTTGCAGCCTTTGGTCTACACTCCTCCAGGTCATAGGCTGTCAGCGATGGGCTCCCTTCTCCGAGGATGAATCTGGAAAAGTAATCAATACAAATTATTTTGACATTGAGAAATACAACTCGCTTATGATTAACTTCTCTCTATTTTGTAACACAAACACACACCCCCCCGGAGCTAATACTGCACATCATTACAAGCCTGTAATCAATCCAACACAAATGACAGTAAGTGTGAAGAAACAAAAGAGGGTAGGGATATCATACAGTGCACTAGCAGTCTCTCTCTCTCTCGACTTTCATCTAGTCCTGATTGTTGATACAGAGCAAACAGTAGGGTCTAGTAACCTAAAGCCCCCATGTAAAATCTTTCTAGACCTCTAAAAAGAACAGCTGACATTCAGCAGTGTTCATAGGTATACATCAGCATTAGGTGCACCCAAGAGAGTAGGTAAGTATGACAGAGGGAAGAATTAGGTAGTAGTATCTACTGCTAAGTAGGTGTCTGTGGTTCAAAGATATGTTTGATAGCAACTCACTTGAGCTAGGAAAACAAAATAAAATCTAAGAAAGGAAATATACTATTGCCGGTGTAACACATACTTCCTTCCTGAAGTTTCAAAAGATTCTGGAAATGCTGTAACACATCACTAGTAGCACACACACAAGTGCACGCAGTATTTTGCTTACAACAGAAACATCAAGAGTGAAATATTTCCAGCAGGGTTTTGAATTTGCCTAGGAGAATTGCTCTGCAGCTGCTACACAGTAACCGCATCATTCACTTCCAAACCCACAGTGCTGATGATATCCAAATGTATATGAAAGAAAACTTGATCCAAAAGGTCCACATTTGTAGCAAGCAGCAGTACCGTGAATCATTGATTTTGGTGACACCTTTTCCTTGCAGGTAGTATCAGAGCTAAAATTCATGTTATTTGTTCACAAAAGCCAGAAAGAGCAACAATTAGCAGACTGGTTCTTTGTGCAAGGTAGATAAATATAGATATTTGTGTGTTCATTTCATTTCATGCAAATAGCCCCCTATAACAACAAAGACGGTAGAACAAAACTTTTCTAACAAGAACTGTGCTTCCAAGCTTCACATCAAATGTTGGTATTCATATAACTGTAATTTGGAAAAAAAAAAGAGAGAGGACTTGGATATTCAAACACCTCAGGCAAACTATACAGTGGGGATGTCCTTCAATTATTTTTGCTCCTTCCCAGTCCCGAGTCCCACTGGGACACACTGAGGTCACTCGGCTTATGCCAAGATGCTTTTGGCTCCTAAAGTCCTTGCCCAGCTGCTGCAAACCAGCAGATACCACAGCATTGCAGGCATGGTCTGCCAGAGAAGAAAGGCAAATATAATATAACATGTAGTTCCCAAAAATGAAGAGTGTCTCTCACCTAGGACAGCACTAACCATTCAGAAAACCTTCTGGATATTTTGCAGTATGAGCAGGCTTCAGAGCCCAGCACAGAGTACTTACACACTTAAAACACAACAGGCAAAGGAAGGTGGACTCCATATAATGAGGGTAGGTAGCACTTGGCTGCTACTTTAACAAACAAATGGCATGGAATGAATTTTTACATCGCTTCCTTAGATGATCAATGAGGAACTAAGGATATTTCCAGATAGCAGATGGATGCTTCATCAAGTCACCAGGAAAGAGAATGATTAATGAAAACAGCCACCATGTCACCTACCACCAGAAGACCACCATAGACGTCCCCTTTCAGGCAAGTTCCCTTAAATGCCTTGATTCTTCCCTATGTTTCACTCTCAAAGGAAAAAAAAATGCCAGTGTGTGTGAAGCCATTTAAAATCTAATGGGTACTGAATGATAAATCCTGATACGTTGTTTCATAGAAATAAAATTATCAAATCATGCAGCTGTTTAAATTACATATCTGTTCCTCTTCACATGAGGCTTTTCTGCCTGGTACTCTGAAAAACTACAACACATTCTGTGATCTTTAGCTCAAGTTGACTTTTAAAAGCAATTCTTTCAAAAAAGGCAACTTCGAGTTAGAAATTAAAGGTGTGCTAATGGCCTTTTTGTTACATTGCAGTAGCAGAAATTAAGTTTTACCAGTAAAAATCCTGAAAATAATCACATTTCCATTCCCAGTAGGGATGGCAAGCTGCTAATTAAATCTGCCTTGACTAGTTGGGAGCACTGATAATTTCTAATGTAATGTATGCACTGAGGACAGGCTAATACCAAAAATGTTTACGGTGTGGGATTTTTTCCAGGAAAATTAAGATGTCAGTTAATTGACTTTTTTCCTGTCTGGTTTTCATTGAAGACCTCACAAATCCATTTTTCAGTTTTTCATTTTTTCCCCCTTCCCTACAGATGTCATTATTTTCAGTGGAAAACCCCACACTTCTCCCTCCTCTTCTTCCAATTACTTGTAATTATAACAACATTAGCAGCAAAGTAGGTACCTTGAGGGCAAAAATCTGGAAAGCAGCAGAGTATGGAAGGGAACAAGAGATGATATTGTAATGAAAGTAAGCGGACACATCATGCTTCTTCATGTGCTCATCTGGGCATCCTTAGGGCTTTGCAGGTTGATTTCTGCTTTCCCTAGGTGTGCCAAGATGAGGTGGTGACCGGCTGCTCTCGTCCCTCCCACAAGCCTCCAGAGATACCCCTTGAACTGAGAGATAGGTGAAGGGCTATGTTTTGGCTTCCCCCTGTGCTTGGTGTAACTGGATCCAAAACAAAAACGTACAGTTTAGGTCAAAGAAATCCGGTAGTTATATCTGATGTTCTGAAGGGGTAACTGGGATTTCTTAAATATATTTACCGAGAATCTTTCTGCCAAGAAAACAAATACAGTAAGATTAATTTTGGAAGTGAAAAAGGCAATACATGCCAGCAGTTGTGGCATGCAAAAGGGTTCTTGCTCTCAGTAAGCTTTGAGCAATAAACCTCTCTTCCAGAGAATTTTTCATTAAAAACCTGGGTTCAGGGAAAATCTCCAAAATCAATCTTTTTTTCAACTGTCTTTTCAATTTTGATAGTTGGATAAGGAAGGAAGTCAACATTGCTTGCCAAATAAAGTGACATTAAGTACACTTGCTGGAAATCTTTCTGCCTTGCTCCTTAAAAAGAAAAAAAAAAACAAAACAACCCCAAACCGAAAACAAACCAAAACCAAAAAAACCCCCACAATCAAGAACAAAAAGATCGGAAACTGGTTCCAGGAATGCTGAGTGACAGAGCACAGAGAGACTTAGGAGCCAATGTCCCTCCAAAGGCAGCGTTACTGGTCAAACAAGGCTAAGCGGGAAGAATTTAAGCACAGTTTAGGACCAGGCTTTCTGCACAGCAAAGTACCTGTGGAGGGAGCAGCCCAGAGGCGGGCAGGAGGAGTTACTCTCTTGGAAATACATTGCCGGTGCACTGAGACAACATCTCATCTCATCATCTTCCTTAATCTCTACCTGCCTCCCATCGCTTAGCTTTCCACATTGACCTTCTCTCTTTATTATGACCTTTAAGGAAACACCTTTGCTTTTTTGGAAGCCTGACGATTTCCCCTAATCCTGCTTTGCAGACTGGCGGTTGCCCTGTGAGGACTACCTGGGTGGTCCTTCCCTGGCAGCCCACCAGCCCACCTGTGGAGCATGGCTGGACACAAAACATTCCTATCCATCTCTTCACCCTGCCTGCTTTCACCTGGAGTATTTCATGTTTGGGAAAATATGGAGAAGAAATACTTAAGTTCACAGACAAGCTGAACTCTGGTATGAGTTATCTGAGTTTTTAAGCAGTTTAACAAGAGGTGCAACATGAAACTTTCTGGATACAAATGGGAAGAAAATGCTAGTAAAATCAGACCAATAAACCTGAATACAGCCCACACCCTCCTATTTGAAAACCACCTGTTGAATATTTCTGGGTTCAGTTTGGATCCAGTGGTGGCGTGGAGAATTGAACTCTTGATGAGATCGCACCATGAAAGAGCAGGAGGAGAGGAACCGGGTTAAACCCTCACCTTCCTGTGGCCATGCAGACATACAGATGGCAGGCAACTGCATCCTGCAGTGCAGTCTGGCATAAAAGCCACCCCAAACCATGGGCACGCCTTTAGTACCTGTTGCACTGTGAATGTGCAAGGGTGTGGAATACATCAACTCACTAAACACATCATCAAGGACAGAATTTTTGCCCCATCCTTTCTGGAAAATTATATTTTACGTGGTTAGTAATTCTTCACTGTCCCATGCAAGCCCTGGCAGGGCAAAGTTATCTCCATGCCCATCAATGGAGAGGCTGTGTTTTTTAACCTATGAAGCCTACTAAAACCGTTTGTAGGGTCCCAAAGCCAGAGGGGCCCGAATGGTTCCTTGTTAACTTTTAAGTAAACTCCCTAAAGCCAGAGACATGTTTTTAAAAACAAGTTGAGTGGCTTTATGCAGCCAGGGGGATCATCAACTTCTGGTTAAAGGCGGCAATTCAACAATAACTGTGGGCAACTGTGGACAAATAAAAAAAAAAATTGATAAAATAATTTAGATCTTGATTACTGAATCAAAAATACAAAGAAAGGCCAAGTCTCATCCACAGAATCCCTTCTTGGACGCAGAATGTCTACATATAGCCAGTAGTTTTTATTTTACTTATTTAGGCAAACAGAGAAGTTAAAATGTTAAGTAAATGTAATCAAACACACATATCACGATGGCTAGTTGTGTTTGGTCACCTCCACATATTCATACACACACATTCCTACCATCACGTTTCCATGCCCTACATGAACCAAGGCAGGGATAAAATACTCAAGCATGCTGTTGCATCACGCTCTGAACTCTGTGTTCAAGGGCATGCTGGTGTGACTCCATGGCTGAGGACTGGTCTCTCAAGCCACAGCAGCCAGCCTGTGGCAACTCTGGGAATAACTGTCTCTCTCTATAGAGGACCTTCAGCCTTATGTACCACAAGGGCTACAAAACCCTTCTCTTCATCCAGATTCTTAACTGGTCCATAGATACTTAGCTGTAAAACTGAGAAGTGGATCACCAAAACCAACTCCTTATGCTCTTTTCAGTAGGATTAAATCCTTAAACGGCCCCTAGATACTCTAGCTGCAAAATACAGGGAGACGCAGATTACTTCACCAACAAGAACTGTAGGGTAGCTCTGAGGTGTTTTAGTCAAAGAACCGAGGACTGCTCAGCACATCGCTGAACCTCACTTAACTGACAAATTTCTTGGGAAAGAGGGAGCTGATGTAGCCCTGATTAAGTAACAAGTGGTGTTCACTACTCCAAACTCTGAACAGACACATAAGGTTTTTGCTTAAAGTCATACTTCATAGCTGTAATCTTAGCAGCTCCCTTTAGCTTCACTCTCTTCATAAAGCTAAATTGCAAGGATTTCATTTAGATAATCACTATTGTCTTGCTACCATGGAACATCTCTTGTTCATTCTCATTTTGGAAAGAAAGGCTTAATGGAAAAAAGAAGAGAGTTTTTTGAGGTTTTGTTTTTTTTTCTCATTTTGCCCCCCTATTCCTTTCATCCTTCCTGTATTCTGATGAAGTTATTTCCAGGCTAATTAGAAAGGGCTCAAATCAAAAAGCGCCAGACTCAAACCATCACACTGCTGTGAAAGTTCAGTGCTGGGGGCAACATTGCTCCTCAGACTTGTGCGTAAGTGATCTTCTGCCAACTACCAAAACATAGATCTGTGCGGAAAATAACAGCCTGGAGTAGTAGAAACTTTGGAAAAGAGGATCAAATAGGATTGATCAAATTTCTGTAGCAGATTTTTTAAAAAATTTAAAAAATGTTTCAGTGATTATCCTATTTCTGCAGATACAGGCAAAGAGATGTTTCTTACAGAAAATAGAAAGACAAACCAGGCTTCACAGAAGCAGCAGTCCTTTAAGATAGCCTTTTTTGAACATGGGAGAAGCTAAGAAAAGTGGTGCCAGTCAGAAGAAAAGTACAAGAAGCAGAACACATGAGATTACAGCTGGCTACAGAAGGACCTGGAGAACCTAAGTCAAATGCCAAAGCACCTGGGTGCAAATAACTTCCTCCCTCACAAAGGAGGGGAGAGAGGGAGGAAAACGCAAACTAGGTACATCTATTCAAAACTGCAGAAAAAAATAGTAATTCCTCCTTGGTGACAATATGCCTTTGCAGTCCCAATGACATTACAGCAAACTAGTTAGAGTTGGTGTAGAGACTCCCATAGATTTCAGATATCTTTAAAACAGGCTTTTTTTGATGGTATATCATAAAAAATATCAGTTTCCCGATTCATTTCACTTGTGTTCAGCTCTAAAGTTACAACCTGTGACCTGTATTTTGTAATTATTCCTCAAAAAAAATACTCAGTGTCAAAGGAAAATTTGTTCAATTACGGAAAACTTAAGGGTTTTCCCTAGAAACATCTATCTACTGAAATAGCATTCCTAAAGGAAACTGCCTCATGCCTAAAAGTTGCTGCACTGCTGTTTTGTTTTTTCTATAATGAAGCCCTATCTCAGAAGAGATAAGATTTATTGGTCAGTTTATCACCTAATGAGGAAATGAAAGATGAGAAATGAGACTCTGGAATGCTGCTGCACATACTAGCTCATTTAAACCCACCATTGTAATTAGCACTCCTATAAAAAAGAATAAAGAAATTGAAATATCAAGAATACTTTCATCATGTATTCTTGGAGTTTCTGTCTTTGAAACCTTCCACAAAACACTTAAATGCAGATTTAATATAGGTGACTATATATAATACATAAACCCAGGCTAGTGCCTTTTAATTGATAGTAGCAGTTGAACTTCTCTGTGATCAATGGCTAATAAAATAATCTTTGTTTTATCAGCAAAGATAAAAAGAATAAGAGCCCCGAAGATGTTAAAGCAGACATCCTACACAGTGCTATGATGGGACTCTTAATGGGAATTCCTCTTAATGGGGACTGAAGAAAAAAGGGAAGGGAAAAATCTCCAAGTGTCCTACTCACTGCCTCATTGAGAAGGAGGTATTTGGATGTTCTGGACAAAGAACAGTAATAGAAAGACAGAGCACGGATTTAAAAAAAAGTTTTTTCAGGGAGCCAGAAGTCAAGTCATATAACCAAGCAGGGTAAAAGAAGAACTCTCTTTCTTCAGATTCCCTAAATGTGCTGCCCTGGATCACAGCTGCAGTTGGTGGCCGGACTTGTTTCATTCACTGTTATAAACATTCTCCCCGTATTCTCTGGTGCAGTAAATCACTCTGAGTTTAAGTGGGAGGAATTACAAAATTAATCTCCTGTCCTCTCTTGCAGTCACAGCACTACTTTCCCTACAACCACATCAGAACCCTCCAAACAGTCGCCATGTAATTATGGGAAGCTCATCCTCCATTTCGGCAAGCTACGTTCCCACCCTACCCTCTCTTCTCTGCAAATGTGGATGACAATAAATAACAGAATAGTTCCTCTGTAGCCATCTCCTTCTTCTAGATGTTACAAAACAGCTTTTGGTGATGAGTCCCTGCCACCCCATATGGTACCCACTCGCACCATGAAATGGCAGACACATGAAGCACACACGCTCCTGCAGTGCACACCAGCAAACTTTGCTGGTCCCCCTGCAGCACAGGATGATGTATCATTCACCTGAGATGGTATCTTTACAAAAGGGCCACAAGACATGAGAACAGAGCAAAGCACAAAACTTTAGGTGCCATAATTCTCGACCCCTTTTGAGAGGAAAGGGAAGTTTCTGAAGGAGAAGATCTGGAGGGGTGGATTCCCACCCAGAACAACGTCCCTTCTTCCTTGTGCTCTCTGGCACCCATCTTTTAAGTGGTCTGAAACAAGTACTTCCAAACACCCAGGAACGTGGCATGATTTCAAATCCAGGTACAAATATTAGATACTCCTCCTGGTTTCCAAAAGATAGTTTGCACCAACACTTTGGCAACTAATTAACTTTGTTCATTTACATGGTTTTATTTTCAGACCTGGCCCCGTGAACTATCAGAGCAGATCAAGAATAGCAATGGGCACTTTGCCTTTAAGGTGAAACAACATCCTAAAGCCTGTACTTTGTTACCAAGGACTTCTAAAATCTGCCCCAGGTTTGGCACATCATTAAATTTAGTCTTAGCTGGAGCGACAGAAGCTCTAAGGACAACTCTGAGGATATTTTTTCTTTAGGACTATTACTAGGTGTTTAATGAGGCAAATGTGTGATCCTGTAATGTGTAATAGAGACATTTTACGAATTGCAAGGAAGCTGAAAGATGTAATGTAGATGGTATTACATTAGAAACATCACCTGTGTTGCACATACACCAACCTCAGCTCTCTGAGGCAAAGCTGTCATGTAAGCGCTCAACAGATAAATAGGAAAGTTTACTCTACATCCCTCAAAGGCCCCCATTTAAAAAAAGTACATTTAAAATGTGCTCTGTACAGCTGTTGTCTTACCATTTGCCTTGTGCTGCACATCTGGCGGAAACTGGTCAGGAACATACCACTGATAGTCTGGCTGTACAGAACAATAAAACATTATTACAGCAATATGGACTTCATAGTCACTTCAAACAAAAGAATAGTGACATGATAAAAATATAATTGTGCTGTGAAGTTTTTTATTAGTCATACAAAAGTAGTTTACAAAAAAAATCTTATATTTAGCTTTATATTTCCACTGATCGAGCCTTTCAGCTTGCTTCCTTTTTTATGACATGTGGTTTAGATGCTGCACTCATTAGAAGTATTGGCGTAAACCTTTCTAGATCCCACAAATCAAAAGAAACATTAACAAAAACAAATCAGATTTGAAAAGGGCTAAGGAATAAAGTGCACCAGAAGATACTAGCAGGCATCACATTCTCTGTGCTAAAGAACCCCAGAGAAACCCGGTACACATCGACCTGACAGGTGAAGCTGTTCCAGTTTGAATATGTGTAACATCTGTAACATGTTTCAGTGTGACAGGAATAACCCATTTAATAAAGTTCTCTCCCCTCCTCCCTTCCCCACAGGTTAGCATTAGTGTTGCTATAACATTAGCTGTTATCAAATAACTTCTTGAAAACACTGTGGGATGGGAAAAATTCCCATCTTTCTTATAAGAGGAAGTATTGGGAACATTACATCCATGAAAACATAGTTTTGTCCAGGGAAATCCTGGAAGAAATACTGCATTATAATTTATACCACACACCGTGGTAAATGAGTAGCAAATTACCACTAGAGAAAACAATTCTGGACATGACATTTTGGTTGAAGCTGTAGTAAGCTGTCTATCTGGTTTAAGTAGCACATGCAAGCTTGTCAAATTTCAGGTAATTACTGCTTCAAATTAGTTAAACTGGGAAAATAATTCTTGTTTTGCAGAAATTACTCTGACAAAATCCTGAGTAGTCCCAAGGAGACTCTTACAGATTTCAACTTATAGGGAAAAAATTTCATAGACTTCTAAAGTAGTTTTGCCTAAATTAAGATGGCAGGATGAAGCTGCAGATACAGAAAACAGATTTAACTTTTATGTATGCTGTCATTTGTAGTTACATAGCAGTAATCACTCTCACACACTGTCAGGAAAAAAGGAGCTATCCTATTTTCACTTAAATTATACCATCCACAGGAATTATTAACTAATTCTGTGCTTGTGGGCAAACAAAATAGGCTTTGATACAAAGCAAGACTGCTTTGCTTTAAGCATAGGTAGTTTTTCCACTGATTGCTCAAAATACACTTATTTGCATTGCTTTTTTGAGTTTCTATTGAATTTTCTGTTCTCTGATCTAATCTTCTCTTTCATACGTACACTATGCAAACTTGAATGAATTTCAGAAACAAGAGATATTTTCATGTCAGACTAAACAAAATGTTTCTACTAACAATGTAAAAAGGAACGAAAAGGTGCAAGATATAAAAAGAATGAAAAAGCAAAAGCACAGACTAAACACACAAGATTACGTATGTTAACTCACGACACTCATTAAATTCTAACACCTTTCTTCATTGCTAAACAAATTGCTCAGGGAGGTATCAAAAGCTCAGAGCAGCAACACTGCACTCACACAGACAAAGAATTTCAAAGAAAACTCAGAATGAAACTGGGAGTCACAAAGCAACCAGTCAAACTGACCCCGGCGCTCCGGCAGGAATGGCAAAGTTGTAAACCCAGTGATCCCTTGCAGAATTAGAAACCCAGATGATGAAAGTTCAGGGAGAAGAGCCAAAATAATCTGGGACAGTGTCCAAATTACAGTGAAAAACATTCTGCAATACTTCTAACTCTGATAAATAGGCAGATAAGCACACTCCTGAAGCACAGAAATGACTTGTTTGACCACAGCTTTTCTGTTGGATTTCTACAGTCTGAAAGCCTTATGTGTGTTTTGCAAAAATTCAGCTATAATTTCTCAAATAATGAGCATCTTTCCATATGTAACAGCTTTATAGCCAAGAAACAGATATTGTGTATTTAAAATGACATTCGCCATGTTTAAATGCATTCTCACTACATTTGAACAAGCACAGCCCACTTAGATAACCCAAAGCACTTCAAAAATATCACTCTTTGAAGCAGTATTTTTCCTTGAAATAGGTAACTCCCCCTCACATAACCTGCCCTAGTGCAAAGCTATTCTTTATGCTGAGGAAGACAGGACCTTGTTGTGTGCCAGGAAACAAGGCAAATATCCCATTGTGTTAGCCACACTCAGGTATAACTTCCCCTTCTGCTGATTGCCCCCCGCCGCCCAAATACACAGGCTTGCTTGGGAAAATTGCATTCCTAAAGCATTCACAGCCAGAGTGTCTCACCCTCAGTAGAACCTTATTCCTCACATAATCCCGTTTCACAGCAGCGTACCAGAGGGAAGATACCACCGGGTAAAGAAACAGCATCTGAGATTTCGCCATTATAGTTTAATAGCGGCGTTGTGAATCCTGCCGATAGCTTGTCTGCCTGTCCCAGAAGGCGTACAGGGAACCTGGGATTGTGCAGTCTGGCTACAGCGGTATTGCCTAACAGCAGGACAGTTATATTACCTATGAATACAGAAGCCGTAAGTGAAGAAGGAGGAAAGTCATTTTCCAAAGACAGGGCCAGAGAAAGAAATACCCACTGTAAGACATGGAAATAAGGCATGTTAGTCAACAAGCTTTCTTAGACGGAATAGAGGGAAGAGACCAGAATAATACTGACCACAGCTACATTCTCATTTTTGTTACTATCATTTAGGTTGAAAGTCCAGAACTGGGCACCAGAGAGCAGATCCATATTTATGTATTTGGGTAACTATATAGCTAAAAAGGGCTCTGAATGTACGTTGTGGAAGGAAATTAATCTAAGAAATGAGCAAGAGGCCAATCAAACAACCTTTTTTTTTTAATTAGGGAATGACCACCAGTATCATTGAAAACAAATGTATAATAATCCCCTTTCTCTTCTTAGTGGTATTGTAGATAAATAATATTTGCCAAAGTAAATTTAAAATATAGAAGAATATATACTTAAAGTATAACTCATCAACCACTTATTTAAATGGCTGCAATTTTTCCTCTTTGTGCACAGATTTCTGTCGGTTATGCTTTGATTTGCACATGGCAGCACTCTGTGCAATTCAGTACCAAAGACACTGGAACAGCAAGGAAGAAAAGAACACGACTATCAAGAGAAAATGAGCATTTTGGGGCAGATAGTAAGGGAAGAGAGATGAGGAAGGCTGTTCCAGACCTAGGGCTAATTCTAAAACCAGTACAAAATCTTGATCTGGAACTGACAACAAACTGGGAAACAACAGATTTAGTTACTGGTGAGGATGGCACTGTGATAGCACCACATTATTCTCCTATGGTCACCATACTGTGAGAAAATCAGTGCCTTTGTGAAATGGTAGATGGTGGGAACCTTACCGAGTGCTGTTGCTGCCCATGTGCCCTGCGAGACGCTGGATGTACTCGAGGATCCTGATAGTGAAGCACCAACCCACAATTCCCACAATTAACACATGGTGAGAGGAAGAGGGGATGTGGGTAGCTGGGCCTCTCAGACTGTACCGGAAGGTCTTTTGTCTGTCAAAAAATAGGAACAGCAAGAAGAAATGCATTAGTAGCAGAATACAATGACCAACACAACATTCACGTACAAATTCATCAGTAAAAAGCAACGGCAAAGAAATCCTGCTTTCTCAGCATGGCTTGCAATGCTGCTCGTTTAGACCCTTCAGACTGTTCATGATTTAAAAAAATTATTTAAGAAAGCTGACTTGTGCCACACTAGAGTCTTGACACTTTTTATGTGAAAAAAATGTTGGTTTCAAGATATGACAAGCACATTTCTGGCTGTTTTCTACATTCAAGAAACATTTTCATTACACACAGTAGCTTTCAATAGTTTGAAGCAGAACTACATGGACAGGCACTTGCATAACAAGAAAAATAAATAGTTTTGGTAAAGGACTGAAGTCGATGGCTTTGAGATTTGGGTCTGCCTTTTCTTAGGCCCTCTGTGTCCCAGCAGAGTCAACAGGAATTTGCCTAAGGACAGAGCAAGGAGGGGTAAAAGATGAGTCACAACTAAATAATTTGACTTAAGAAAACAAGCTAATAAATATTCTATATGGTTCCTCTCATGTTTAAAATCCTTCACAAGGTCTGTTTAATCAAATCCCAAGGCAGGAAGAGACAAACAAGATGATCTCCAGTGTAAACTGTTGATGCCATGCAGAGACAGTCAAGTTGTACATACACATTACACAGCACTTGTACAGCCCTTCGGTTATGTTGTACACGTGCAGTGCCGTTGGCATTTCTCCTGGTCCAGAGTGGCTAGGGAGGAGTGGAGAAAGCCTTTTAGCCCATTTGTAGTGCCCCTCTTCACTGTCACTGTTGTGAGAGGTTCTCACAGAGTCCATTGACCGGTTGGGGTCGTGCGAGAAATTTAGTCTTTTACAGTCTCTAGACAATGCAAAACTATATAGGAAGAAGGTGTCTTTGAGTACTCCGTCTCCTACAAAAAAATTTCTTTACCTTATTGAAGCACCCAGGAGTGGGCTGGTGGGTGGGGGAAATATACCTGAAAGTTACTGCATGCAATGCTAACGGATTTGTCCAAGGTATTTCTATATGCCTGGGATGCCCTGAGTGGCCAATCATGGCATTCCCTCTGGCACTGCTATTTTTACACTTGCATGAAATGCTTCCAAGTACCCACAAAAGCACTGACAAGTCTGGGGCCTCACTGCAGCAGCGCCCAGCATCGGCCAGGGTGCCCATCCTGCTTTCCACTCCTGCTGAAGCTGATGGGAGTGAGGAGCACTTGACAGCACCTTGCCTCCGATACTATTGCAAGACCCTGCTAGTATCGATGCATGGCTTGGTTGAGAATAAACCAATACTGAAGTTTCTGTTTCGCAACAATGTTGGGGAGGACAGTAAATCATCACAGAACATGTTAGTAATCGGCCATTCTTTTAAAACATTGCACAATTTTGTCAAGACAGGAAACCTCGAAATTTCATCCTTTTTAAAGGGGATTGAGAAAGCTCGGAGTTTTGCATGCCATGATTTTACTATGGCTTCCTGAATGTCTGTGAACAGAATACTGACACTAGGATGTTGCAACAAAAAAATTATTGCAGCAGCTGCTCAGCTAATTTGGATGGAGACAATTTTTTTTCCTTAGTGATATTAACATTACTCTGTAATTCCACTGCAGAGGTCAAGATTCATTACAGAAGCTTTTATTTCAAAAGTTGGTTTGATGTTACAACTCTTATATCAAGTGCCAGTGAAACAATCAACAGTCCTCTGGATTTGTTTTTGGTTCCCCCCACTCCATCTTAAGATATGTTTGAAGAGTTTTTGCAGTAAGTACTCCCTTCATCTACTTAATTTGGAAGTAATCTCTAATCATTTCTCATCTTCTTACTGCATTACTTCAGAATGATTTCATCCCAGGTGGTGACCTCATATAAAATCCAACGTCAATTAATGGAAGCCAGAAAGCCTTCGGTTGTGTGGAAAGTGAGAAAATAAAAATAAAATACACGTGTGCTGGCAATGGTAACTTTCTTTTGACTCATACCTGAGAGTTTAGTTTATTCAGTTGAGACTGTAATCTCTCATTAATTTTCTGCAATGCTTCTTTCTCCTCGTTAAGTCTTTCTCTGTCAGATCTCTCCTTTCTGAAGTCATCTTCATATATTTGTACCTGCAATCATTATGACAGAGTATATGAATTTCAGCAGAGCCACAAAAGAAATTTTCATCCACTTTGTTGTTTGGTTGCTTTTTAAACACTGGCCAAGCAGCGGGGATCCCTCCTCTTTACAATCCTGCAACAAAAAGTTTCCCTCGTCTTTTTTATGACCAAAGTGACAAGCTATGGCTATTCTCCAATGGCACCCGTCAATCAAAGCAGTCCACAGCTTCAGTATTCATAGACCCTTGTAATTTAAAAGGCTGACTGGTGGATATCAGTTTTAAATATTATAAATAAGATAGCAAATACTGAAGACATCCATTTTTTTAAGGGATAAACACTAGTAGGACAAACATTTTACCAACACTTTTTCCAGTTTTATCTTCAATTATGAGTACTTTTAACTACCCCCTGTATCTCAGATGCAAGCAGTTAGCATCCTGGTGGAAATGGGAGGTGCTGGCACAGCACAAAAAACTGACTTCTAGCACGCAGTCTGACAGAACATTATCACCTTATCCAGCCTAATGATGAGCCAGTATCATCAAATAACGTCCTGCCTTTTTATAGCCCACTGAATACTGTTGGCCTTGAGCCTGCTTTGCTTTACACCTTTTCGTAGTTGCCCACAGCTTTACCTTACCCACTGCGCTAGCTGTCTAACCAAGGTGTGGCCCAAAGGACTAATCTGTGCAGAATAAGTGATAGTATTTAGAGCTGTGGTCACATATTAATGACCAGAAGACTTGGACTAGTCAGGACTGTCAAGGAATTTAGACCTTGGCTGGAGCACTGTGGAAAAAAACACCTGTGGGAGGCTATCACGCCCCAGATGTTAGAAACTGTATGTGGAAAAAATAATTGGCCCATGTACCTTTTGTCTGCATCATAGGACTTCTAATTCATCCTCTCAAACTGCAGCCCAAAGAACCTACCCAGCTCAGTGCAGAGGCAGAGGGGAATGTTATGTACACAATTCAAAATGGAAATACAGAAGTTTGACCCTGTTCCTAGAAGATAGGATGCCTTTCAAATACCGAAGGATGCAATGCCGTAGCTCTTCTTGTGTTACCAGGAATCATAGCACTTCATCCCATTAAAAAATATCTGACCACCCCAGGCACAGGCAGCGAGCACGTGGATTCAGAAGCAAAACACAAATCTGTAAATTAATTGGTGTTAAGCTGACTGCCTTAATTCTTTAGCTAACTGGCAGGCATCCACCCGGTAAGAAGCTGGAGGTTGGTGGCACTTCCATTGACAAGTAACAGCAAAAGCTGGACGTTGGAGTGGGAACCATCAGCAGAACTTTCAGAAGTCCTTTCACGCCCTCTTGGTTGGTCACTAAAGCCCGCTGACAGTCTATTTCCAAAGAACTTGCTTGGTGTGGCTCATGCCCTGCCCGTTGTACAGACCCAGTTTTCTTTTTGCTGGCAGCAGCACTATGACTTCACAGGAGGACTAAAGAAATGTTAATACCTCAGGGGAAGAAAGAAGTCAGCACAGGGCTCTATAAATTATTTTCACGACTTGCCTGTTGCAGCTAATTTTTGCAAGGTTTTTTTTTGGACCCAATGGTCCCCCACTAGATATAACCCCCTTCCTGAATAACACTGTGTAAAAGGAACAAAGGCTTTCTGTGTGGCCGCGTGGGGACTCAGCTCCACAGCCTGTGTCTGGAGGAGGCATGCGTGCCTCTGACCCTCCAAAGCAGAGGCAAAGCTGACGCTTGCAGAAATCTAGGTCTCTTGTATCCCTGCCCATCTACATGCTTCTCTCCTCAGTATTTCCTCATTTCTTCTCTCCTGATTCCCCCTCTGCTGTCCTACCTGCCTCCCGCTCCCCAGCTTATGATCTGCTGAAACTGCAAGAGAACTACTTTGTCACAGTTTTGCCATGTATTCTGTTGCCCTGAGAAAGAGGGGGACACCTCCCAAGGAATGAATGCCTTCATCTCTTCTGTCGTGGCCAGGGATGGGCTGATGACAGCCAAGCTCTGGCGAGACTCTGTCACATCGCTGTTTGTCCCAGAGTCCCTCTGCCATATAGTTAGAGCCTTCTGCTCCATTTTGTGCAGAAGGAAGTCTGGACTCATTGTACTGATTTATACAACTAGAAAAAGACATTCATAAAATGGATATCCCATGAGAATTCTGAAAAAAATTGGTTTACTCTATTTTATTGTGTAGAATGAAATAACTCATTACTGTACAATCAAGTGCAGGATTTTATTCTCCAGCATGTGGCAAGCATTACATTAGAGAGCAAAATCTGGCTCTGCTGTCAAACGTGACAGAAACAAGTATTTTATTCCCATTGAATAAAATTCCCGTTCTGATCACATCCATTTGTGTGTCAATAATGTTAACCCTAACACTGTCCAGGATGACAGACCTAAAATGTAAGATTATCTGAGAAGTATCATGTTTTTAAACAGATTCTTTCATATTGAAAGAAAAAGAGTGCACAAAGCACTTGAATTGCTCAGAACAAAGATTGAAAAAAAAAAAAAAATACACTTGTCTGTAGAGATTGGTATGCAGGTTACGGATCCAAATGTTTTGCCTCACACTTCGACAAATTACAATGCCAACAGTCTAGTTTTCCAAGACTGGGATTCTTAGATAATTCACTAAACTTTCAACTCCTAAGAAAAAAAGGAGCAGAAGACACAATCAGTAACTCATGAAGTTTAGCATTCTCTCTGGATGAAATTCAGCCCCTAGCAGAGAGCTGGCAGGATGTCTCCAAGAGTCAGGAGAGCCATTCTGCTGCTTCGAGTCCTACATGAGTCCTTGCTCCAGTCCTTTGCAAGGACTCAGTGTCACTTCATGGACACTGCTGTGACAGCATCTTAAGAAACACCATTTGAATGGGCTACAGCTAAACTGGTTCTTCCTTTCAAAAGCTCTACATAGCAAGTCTGTCAGGCATAGTTCTTGGGAGACAGGGCAAAATTACGCTGTATGAAATCCATCCAGGCTTATTTCCAGCTGTTCTCACCTGCTGTCTGAGAACTTCAAGTTGGGTTCTCATGTCCTCAAGGCTGTTCCTGTCACCCTTCTCTGAAAGAGTCCCAAGAACAGGTGATTGCTGCTTTTTCAACGCATCCAGAAGGGCCTGCAACATCAAACAGCAAAATTATTAAACAGAGATTCACTACATGCAAAAAAACCCCATTCCTTTTATGTGACTAGAATGTTTGCCCTCTAAAGAAACAGGTTAGTGTAAGTCACAGACTTGTGGGGGTTTTCCCTTCACTTGCAGTTGCTTCAATTACATACACTGGATATAAACCCCACAAATAACATACATGCATGACTAGGTCCAAATTTTCAAAGTGCCCACACTACATCCATGAATTTGAGACAGTGTCATTTAGGGGACTATGCTTTTACTTATAAGTATAACCAACATTTACCTATGGAAATCACAGCTGCAAATCTCATTCATAAACACCATTTCCTTGTGGAAGTCAGAATTTGGGAAAACAGAGAGAGGTGTCTAAACTCAGCTGAGGCCAAAAACAAACAAACAAAAAACCAAGAACATAAAAGCAATATTCAAAGATGGCCTAAAAATGTGACTACAGTAAAGTCTGACTGAAGCATTTTTTGCACTGAGAGTACAAATTTCTTCAACAGGAACCGAAGTAAACCCTCCGGTTGAGAGGAAGTTATGTAGTCTCCATAGCTTGTCACTAGAGGGAGTTACGAATACACACACTACACTGATAATGTTCTTACTCTGTTTTCCAGTCAAATTCTGCCATAGTTCTTTGCAGATTTTATTTATTTTCAACAGTATTACACAGCTCTCCCTTAGACTGGGACAACGTTTAAATCTCTCTTACCACTCTCCATCATTAACTACACACTACACTTACATATTTCTTTCTTACTCCAGCACAAATATTCACCATTCAGTACTTTTCAATGTCTCTCACATAAGATATGGACTCAACTAACTTCATCCATTTTAGAAAGTTCAATTTCTGCTAATAATCCTCAGCTCCTCCTTGCTGGCCACACTCCATTCATGCCATAAGGGAAGGAGGGAAGATAATTTGGAGGGGGATGAGGCAAAGGGGGAAGTGGCCAAACAGGACAACCAGTATCTAAAGTAACCCCAAGGATTAGTATTAGTTATCAAAAGGCCAACAAAAAAATTTAAAAAAAATTAGCACTTTCCATGGAGAGCACAGAAGAGAAAAGGGAGGCTTTTTATCTGATGAGCTACTGTCCCTAAGAATTGTGCAGAAAAGAAATTGGTATAATAGTGGCAAAGTTTGTATGCCATGTCAATACATAAATGAGGTTGAACATAAACATGGGAGGATAAAGATACAGATAGCTTACTGATTAATCCTCCTTTTGCCCCTTTAATCTACTGCTAATCCCTTTTAGGCTATGACATTGCAGTGCTCTGCACAAATAGTACAACAAATAATAAAAACAAGTTTCACATTAGCGTTTAGATTGGGCATGGATCGCCAGCAGCAGCAAGAGTCAGTGAAGTTTGACAATATCGCCATACGTACGATACATTCCCTGGCTGACTGCAACCCAGATCCTTTCCCAGGCGTGTGGTTTGTTAAGCGTACTGACGAGGACAAAGACAAGTGAAACGTGCTTTTCTTCTTCCCCCTGCCTAAGCGGGATACATCTTGATCTTGGTGACAACCACACAATCACAAGACTCATTTGGGTGGCAGGGGACCTCTGGAGGTCCAAGCCCCCTGCTGAGAGCTGGGCCAGGGAGGTCAGGTTGCTTAGGGCCTGTCAACTGAGTATTGAGCACCTCCAAGGAGGGTGATTTCACAGCCTCTCCAGGCAACCTCTTCTAATATTTGACCACCCTCAAAAGAAAGTGCTTCAGATGCCCTAATTCAAAGATAACAGAGTGTCCTGCTTCCTTCACAACATGCCATTTTCCCAGTCATCTGCTGCACCCACTTTTTATATGGCTCTGTCTTCTGTTAAAACTCATTCACTAAGACATATCTTGCTGATCATGGCCATCCTGACATTAACAAATGGTAACGTACCTTTACAACTGAAGTATGTATGGTCATAAGCTGTTGACAGTTCACCTAATTCTTGAACAAATGTCACTATATTGACTATTTTTCTTGCAGCTCACTTCCTAGAATCATATCATGATATAGACGTATTAGGTATTTGGGCAGCTCTGCAGGTTTTTTTGTTTATTTGGGGTTTTTTTGAAGAGGTTCTACATCTCAGGATTATGGTGAAAAAAACCAGAAAAATCCACAAAATTCAATCTTCAAAAGGTTAACCGTAGAGAAAAATAAGGTGACGATTTTTTTAAGCTGCATTTGGAAGCAATGCTGTGAGACCCCGTTTTATCACTTCAAATAAAATAACAAACTGTAGCATGAATAAAGCTGAATTGGTTTAGGGTCATACTATCCCAGATAAAAATCTTTGAGGAAGGATTGTAAGAGACATGCTGAGAAGTGCTAGGTATGGGGGCAAAAAAAGTAAAATTTTCTAATGTTGCTATTAGGTCAATAGCAAATTATTGAGAATTATGTTGTTATAGGAATTTGGGTTTCCAAGTATAAAATGGAGACTAAACACTACTAAAGCTAATACTCAAAGATGTAACTGGAATATTTTTCTTTCAAAATTCCCATCACTCTGAACTGACAAAAGGTGGGGCTGTTTTAGAGTCATTTCTGGAAAAAATGAAGATAATATTGTTCCACTGGTTTTAAAAAACAACTGTGAATAAAATTATCATGAGACACTACAAATTAAAAGTACATAAGCTATTTTAAACATGTAACTAAGATTTGTAATTTCAAATTAGCAAATCTGAGAAATGACAAAGAGCTTCTAGGCACCTTTTATAATTGGTCCTGTATGCAATTTTTGCAGATCATTTGACTATTCCTACTTCATTAAAAGTCAAAGTACAAAAAAACCCAACCAATCAAACCACTCCCCTACCCTCCAGAAAATCATATCTCAAGGAAGCTGAAAAAAATTTTATAGGAAAATGCTCGATGGACAGCTAGATGAATAATTTCAAGAAGAAAAATTAAAATGCCTTTAGGGACTGGAGAAAGGATTTGATCCCAACAAAAGCTACCACTTTTGGTAGCTTTTAGATGAAAGTGCAGGGTAAGAGAGACAGTCACACTGAGCTGTATGTTGCAAAAGAAATTAAACTATAAATTATATACATATAACTATAAAATGGTTTGGTTTTTTTTTCACTGTAAAACTGAGTACAAGAAGGAAGGCATTACACAGAAAAGCAAGACTAAAGACGGTATTTCCAATAAGGAGGATAACATAGAGCACTGTGGCAGTGGCAGGATGGCCACCAGCAAGGAAGACATACCAATGAGAAAGAACTCACAGCTCACTGAGTTAAACTGAGCTTAACTTAATGTCGTGTTAAATAACATTCATTCATAAGTACTGAGAACTGAAACCTGAAATTGCAAGACAAGCAGCACAGATGTTTTCTGAATTTTTCAACATCAAAAATGGAACTGTATGACTGAAAAATAACTACCTTGGTTTCCAAAGCTACGAAAAGGGTAAGTGGCCCATGCACCTAGAAACCTCTTAATCTAACCTCAAGAGTGTGGCAGGCTTAGGAGGAAATTTTGAAGAGAGTTGCCTTATAGACATGAGAAATGGGATGAAGTAAAATACTCTTTAACCTGAAGTCTTTCATAAAAAACCCAGATTTTCTTAACAGGCAAAACACATTAGTCTATGTTTAAATAACAACTGAGATGGTGCTGCAGCAAAGTTATGAAATAAATCAGGAATTTGGCTTATACTTGAACTATATGGTGAACAAGGAAACAACCACAGGAAAGCCAACAATCTTGGGATATAGCATTGCAAACTATTATGGCATTGCAACACCACTTTCATGCTGCAGACATCAAAGTACGATCAGATCAGACTCTATATTTTGGGTACTATGGATGACGGGATCAAAGTGGGGTGAAGCCAAAAGTAAAAACATCAATGTACTTAAAGTAAAAAGGTTAATGTACTTAGAAACAACTACTACTACTTAGTAGTATCTTCCATAAACTGAGAACTAAGCAGTTTAAAATGACCGAGATGACAAAACATGCATACTAGCAGGCATAGTTGTCTTTTAAGACCAAAAGAGCTGGGTCGGCTTAGCTAACTGTCCTCTAGTGAAAATACGATTGCTCTCTGTAGCTATATAGAGGGAGGGAGCAAGTGCCCCTGAGAGCAATCATATTTTCATTAGAGGACACTTCTGCTTCACGGAGGGGACAGATCAGCTTCACACAAGGAATGAAGCGGATCTGTTCGACACTGCTACCAGAAGAACAAATGAATGTCATCTGGCCAGAATAAATTCAGCCCAACTGAAATAGATGAAAGCATCTAATGAAAGAAGGGTTACAGTTCCAGAACAGCCTTCTAACAGAGGCACAGTAGAAGGAGCTTAAGTAATTTTAAGGAAAAAGTTGTTTGATTTCAGAGAATTTGTAAGAACTTCAAGTCACTGAACCTGCAATAGCAAAGGACTAGACTTAAAAGGGCACAGAGGTTCCCTTCCAGTCTTATGTGCATTCATGACATGAGATTTGAAGAAAGCAAATACACAGAAAATCAGTAATTACCCATGGGAAAGTGTGTTACATGAAATTGATGTTTCATTTAAAAGTATGGTCTATTTACCCACCTGTCTTAGTTCCAACCACGTCATAAGAAAAGACAGCAAAATAAAACATTGAAGTTATTTCACAAAAAATACCTTGAATGAAAGTTACACTGAGGCTTTGAGCAAGTCCTGTCAATGCATTTCAAAAAGAATTAGAGATCATACACTCTGACAGATTTTTGAATATGGCAACATTACTTTTTTGTCTTGACTTTTGCACATCATGGCTCTTCAGCTTGTGTATCACTTGAAGTTACACAGCAATGGTTACTGCAGTGCATTTCCTCAGGAAGTGTTTGTGGTTCACCATGAAATACAATATTGTTAGAAAACACCCACTGCTTTATGTGATCTTTTGATTAAACAAAGCTACATTTATTACTTTCCCTCAGTTAAAAAAAAAAAATCCCATTAGCTATTTTATGGCAATTTCCTTAATGAGACATATATACATACATACTTATAGGTATGAATATATGCATATATGTATGTATATAAAAATTAAGACAGGAGCATGTCTTGTGAAGAGAAACCATTTTTCTGAAACACAGAATATATATAAAACCACAGTTTTTAAACTGTCTGAATTTTTTTTTAATCACGGTATTTCACTGGATGCAGATGAAAGCACCTTTGTGCCATTTCCCTTTTGTTCTAAGGGGGGAGAATGTAGAAGGAGCTTAGATATGACACATAGAGAGGGTTTCACAGCAGAAGCCAAAGATTCTCTTAACTTTCCTCTTTACAATGCAACCCTATTACCTACCAAGAACAGCATGCACAGGTATTAGCTAAAGTAAGTTCTTGCTTGTTTCCCTAGCTCCCTAACGGTGATCATGAGTTTGCTATCATGAACAGGTTGTTCACTCAGGACTGAAAAGATGGGCATCTGGTAGTGTCGCTGCTTGACAACAGAGACCCTAGAATTAAAGGAAGAGGTCCTTCATAAGGTTCATACCTTATTGAGACGACTTATTTCACACTCATAGTGTTCTTTCTTTCTGATCATTGAGGCATTCTTCTGCTTCAGGAGCTTGTTCTCTTCCTTCATTTCATGGAGAGCTTCACTAAGAACCTTTGTTTCTTTCTGGGACGCAAAAATACAGAGAGATGCTGCTGAAATGCAGATGGAACCATTTTTCAAGAACAATTTTCAGAATATCTGCTGTCTGGCAGATGTTCTGCATTTTTGTTGTCCCAAACACAGCTGGGAAGGAGGGAACAGGAAGGCGGATGGTTAGTAAAACCCAGATATGATAAAGTCTGTTGAAATTGTTTTGACCACTCACCATATGATGAGACAGAGACAACATACCAGACCAAATCACTGCTCTCTACAGTCTGCAGTTGCACAAAGCCATGAGAAAGCTGGCAGGCCAAGCAGATCAGCATCATACAAATATCATCCCAAACCCACATTACTCTTATGTACTCACAGCATAAGGCCAGGGCTAAACGCTGGTGGAGTCCCAGCCATTCCCAGTGTCATACAACATTAAAGACAAAACCAGATCTCAGTATCACATAGTCTGAGGGCTTTTTCCACTACGCAAGAGACTGAGGCAGGTCTCAGCCTGCTCAAGAATTACCAAGCTACCAACCAAGGCTTGAAAATCCCCTGTCTTTGACCCCATCATGGTTGTTGATTTGAGCTTGACCCTTTCTAGCACGTGTGCCTATACTGTTGCCACCCCAGCAAACTACCAGGAAGACGTCCCTACTTGCAACAGGATTTATACGCTAGTCTTTTAAGATGGTATTTTAGGAATTATTAGGACAGATTTGCCAAACTTTAAGTTTGATTCTCTTCTATCGCTTTCAGCGTGGCTATTTTCTATTTACAATGAAGGAAGCTAATATCCAAATCAGACCCTGAAGCAAGTGGCATTGTGTAAGCTTCTCTCCCAGGATAATGCACTCCTGACTAGCCCGCTTTTGCCAGACTGTCTTAGACCAAAGCTGTTTAGACATATGAAACAGAATGGCCCGTTCTAAAAAAAAAAAAAAAAAAAGAAAGTATTTTAAATACTCTTCTGCAGCTGCTTTATGTGATTAAAAAAATGAGATCCAACAATCACACGCACAGGACACCATATAAATGCTTTTTTTTCTGTGCAACAGGCGTATCTCTGTGCAGCCAGTGACTAGGCTGGCTGTTCGGGCTCATGAGAAGTGCATCACCATGTGCTAATTGAGCCACTGAAAAACACCCCTGAGAAACTGTTGCTTACACAGGAGATAACTTTCTTTTCCTTTGTTCTAAGTTAGTTGGAACATTTCATTTTCTCCAAAAACTGGGCAAGATTAGCAGGGTATCTTTGCATTAAGTGTAAGAACTCACCCAGGAGCTAGCTCAAGCTGGCATGTGCATGTATGTTTTAAGATATTAAAGAAAAACAAAACAAAACACTAAAATCCACATAGGCTTTTAGTTATGCTCTTCTCTTCACCTCTGCCATCCTCTTCTCCTAGCTCCTAGCACACATTCTCCTTCTCGGAGGGTGACACCTCTGGGAACATGGCCATTTACAAATAAAGATTTCCAGTTTGTTCAGGTTTTTGAACCATCTGAATTCTTATGTCTTATTCCTTCTTATTCGACACTGAATCTTAGGTGTTATGGCACCTACACTTTCCAGTGACTAGGTTGGTCTTTGATTCCTGTCTACGGGTACATAGTCATGCCCAGAGAGAAGAAAAAAAAAAAATCAAATCTCCGAAACCATCAGTTTTCCTTTGTGGGCCATGGAGGACATGGGGACAGATAAAGTTCACAACATTATCATTCTGTGAGAGCCATACTTCCAGGTGCATTAAAAAAAAAAGAAAAAAGCTCTGTAAGACAGCAGCAGCATGTAATCTGTCTCAGAGTTGTTTGCTGCTGCTGGTTTTCCTAAATGGCTCAGCAGAGCACCCAGAGAACTGCCGCTCTGAGTAAACAAATTTAAAAGGTACTGTCAGGCTGCTGGACTAGGTAAGCAAGTAGAGAACAAATACCTTATTACTTTGCTCTGGCAACTGCCCTGTACTGCCCATCCCAGCTCCATGGCTACAGGGGGGTAAGTAAAACATTTTAAAAAGAAAGGGTTGTTACCTTTCAAGGAAAGAAAAAAAAATATATATATGCACACACACACGTATATATAAAACCAAATGCATGTAAGAAGAATGTTAGTTGCTGCAGGAAAAAAAATAAAGCAAGCTCTAAAAATCTCATCTTGGTAGATCTGTCAGCTTGGGCCTCTTCTGCATCTGCTGAACTTTAAAGCAACAAGCCTGTTCACGTGCTTTCAAGCTGAATATATCTTCATGCATTTTTCTGAATCATCCCCTGGCACTGCTTTTTCTTCATCCTGCCCCATAGGCAGTATAGGATAACTTGAGTTGGCACAGCTGCTACATGGGTGTTACAATCCTTGTTGCTCATTCAAAAATCTCTACTTTTAGCAGCTACCTCTGCAAAGGTGTAGATTTCCTGCATCCCTGCATGACATCCAAAAAGTAAAGAAATTCAGAGTAAATAGAAGACTTACTGGCTGAGTATATAATTTGTAAAGAAATTGCTGATCTAAAGCTGAAGTTCCATGCAGGTTAACCTGTCTCCATAAGAGATTTTTGGATTATATTGTTATTCAGTTCATTGTTCATGTATATAGTAAAAAAATTGGGAGAGTGTACTGCTTATCCTTACCTTTTCAAAAGGTAGCTAGGACTATTTTTCACAGCTAACATATATTAAAAAGCAGGCAGTAAAAACCTTAGTAATATGAACAGGAAGATGGATTGTCTCGCACTGAATCCACACTCAGAGCAAATACAGGCAGTGGTTCAGCAACTACCTAATGACATAGTTTGCTTTAAAACATGTAAATGGTCCTATTGGTTGGAAATCAAGCATGTGCTTAGCTAGGACCACACCGTAATTGATAAGCAAGTAAGATGAATTTTCTGCTTATGAAGATAAAAGCTAAGGGCTTTGCATTTCTTTTCCTGCAGCAGCTAACGTACATCTTATCTGAGCCTGAAAATGATGCGAATGCCACTTGTTTTCAGGTTTGTTTCATGTTATCAAGCAAATAGAGGAGCCTGACTTCAGCTGTCAGAGCACCATCCAGAAACTCTTACAAGAGGTTATGAAGCGTGCGATATCATGAAGCAGAATGAGAATAGGAAGCATCACTCTGGTGCCTGTACATCGGGGCACAAAGTTTTGTGTATACATTGGGTGTATATATGCCAATCATTCAGGTTGGTGGTTTTACTGTGGTGGGAATTCAGCTTAGGGATCTAGCTTTAGATGCGAATGCCTACACAAAAGCCAGTGCCTAAGGAGTCCTGAGACAGGTGCCCAATCACTCCCAGGGTGAGGTGAACACCGCTCTAGAGCAGCTGATCAGCCCAGACGCTTTCAGCCATAATAACTGCATTGACTACATCGTTAATATTTACGGGGAGCTGAGATAGCTAGCACACATATAAAAGCCTATATTGTCAATACCAAAATGTGGGTGCCTGGAGCTGAATTCATTTCTTCAAGTATTTATTGCCAAGCACTTTTTGTAACATCTGCAATGGCGTTCCTATTCCATTTGAAATCACTGTAGCATTTTCGTTCACAAAGAAATTCACCCCAAACTGAACAGCGAGGAAGGAAATCTCTGCAGTATTCATATCAATCTGCTCTTTACTCCCCCACGTACACTAATACCATGCTTTCTGCCAATTTCTGTTGAAATTACTCTCTCTCTCTAGATAGTTCTCTGATCAGATGGAAGATCAGCCACTGCCTTGGGTACAATATTGAAGAGCACTCAACACCACAATCTCATCTCACGGCTGTGCGACAACCCACGCCCTGCCACTCGTGAGAAGAGAAAGAGGAAAGGGAAGACAGCATTCAGCACTGAGCACAAATGAGGTAACAGAGTGCACCCTCCTACCGTTTCCTGCAACGGCCTCTCTCTGCCCAGGGCTCGCAATCTCTCATCTTCTGGATGCTGTCGATGTCTCTCTTCCTCCAGCTCACCGACTCTCCTCTCTGACACATCCAGTTTTGCTTTCATTTCTGCCAGCTGAAAAGCAAGTGATAGACCATGGTGGGCTGACTGGGGATCCTGAAAGGCACAGCACCTTGAAGGTGCTTTCAGATCCTTTCAGCTCTCAGCTGACTGGCGTAAAGGAGTAGATCTGGTTGCGTGTAAAGCCCCCAGCCACTGACTTTCCCCTCCCCACCTCCAAGCTCCGCTGCTCTGTCTGCAGTGGAGACTCTTAATGATCCTAGGCAAATTCTCTGTTGGTGTTAACCCAGTTGAGTCTTGCACTGTTTTTCTGCCAAAGGACAGCTACCATGGGTCTGTCCCTCCAAATGAATTTTCCATTTTAATGTTCTTTTTTTTTTCCCTTTTGCTATTTGGACTCCCTCTGCAGTGGTGCACATCCAAATGATCTAGCCAGAGGCGGCATAAAATGCTCCCATATTAAATAAGGAAGAGCCATTTAAATTCCTCTTCTCTTCGGGGAAAGAAAAAAAAAATTCAAAGAAATGATCCAGATCTCAGTAAAGCTTACTGGAAAATATTAGAGAGAAAATTTTCCTGATAAGCACATGAGGTCATTCTGCAAACTTCCTTTTCATCGAAGGAAACAGGAGATGAGAAGTGTCAGTCAATGAACCAACTTGGGTTTTGGGATACCAGGCAAAATTGTAAGCAGCCAGCTTCACTAGGCAGCTGATTGTAATGGCTGCAGCAAAGATGCCCCACAGCTGCAAGCAAGGAATGAAAACTATGCCAATGGGATCTTGACAAAAAAAGGAAATAAAAAGTATTTATTTACAATTTTTTTTTTTAATGAAGAGCTTTTGTACAGAGCAGTTTCTCAAAATCAAAAAAGTCTTTCTGCTTATAGAAGGCAGCATTCATGGAGGATTTATCTGAGAGCTCCCCCATTACAGGGAGCCCCAGTGAGCTTCCAGGCTTCACAAGCCAGTCACAAGAGATGGGACAAGAACCAACAGATGTGTAATGATGTGGATCAGTGGCTGGGCACACCAGGCACTGCAGGCTAATTTTCAGTTAATTGTGCTTTGAAGTATGAGCAATTTTTATTACCTTGTGGAGAGCATGAAGATCTCTGCTGTCATGTCCACCCTGGTCCCTACTATTTTAGAGATGCCCTGCTTCTCTGGTTATTTTGTCCTACTGAAGATTGTACACCCATTAGCTTCACTTTTATGTGATGAAGCTTTTTTAATTTGTGAGCTGAAGATGAAGTAAACATGATGCCTTTCCCCCCTAAGATATTTACTATAGCTGTGGCTGGTTAGTATTTAAAGCACAGACTAAACTGTCAGTAGGTGGCATACATATTCCAATAAAAGTAGTCAACTTTGTTACCTGTTTTTCATAAAGCTGTTTCATACTTCTAAATTGATGATCCCATTGCTTGTTCACCTCCAGAAGCTGTAATTATCAGGAAGTCACAGTAAATAACCCTTATTTCAACATTGTCAAAAAATAAAAAATAGACTGGCATTCTAATCCTCCAGCTATGAGTGTTCACAACCTCCTCATTATCTGGCCAATTCATTTCAGAAAAAGCAAGTTTAAGGTTTGGCAAGCTTTACGGCCCATCTGCCAGTGCTTTGGTATTTCAGTTAAAAGTACATGAACATTCAGGAAGTAACATTCAGGAAACATGCAAATACACAATAAGCTACAGGTGAATCATTTGCAATGCTGGACAAATCCCAAGCTGCAACTCCTAAATGGCCAACGACTTTCTTGTTAGTTTGCTTTAAGTTCCATAAACATATTTCCAATTAGAAGGTCTCTGACTTCAAACAAGTGAATTGAAGACTCCTATTGACTGCAATTACTACTGGGTACAAACCCCGCTTGCCTTTCTCAGTACCACTAAACTGAGCAAGCAGACGCATACAAGATGGGAAGACTGGCTAACACCACACATATAAGTGGTAGGAGTGAAGTCCGCGTGCGTGCATTTTTATTGGAGAAAGCCAAATAGGTCCAAACTGAAGCATTTTGCTTTGCAGGATATAGGGTCACTCTTTAGGATGCTCAGCAAAAGAACGGCTTCCAGTTTGCTGCTACCTGCAACCAAGACACCACTGGCTACTACTCACAGTGGTTCCCTGACCTTTACGATAGTGATCATTAAGAAAATTTGCCCTTTGTACCATATAAATTTCTGCTCTTCTAGATTCACAGCCACGTTACAATAAGTCACCATTTGTTTTTAGGAACAGTTCTCCAAATATAATTCTGCCTAGCTTGGTAGAGAGAAGTAGGACTATAGCAACTAGTTTAAACATAATTTTAAATGCTTGCACACTTCGGGCTGTGAAGAAATGCGAAGCAGAAAGTGTCCACATAGAAATAGTCTCACAAGAGTGCAGGATGAGATTCCCACAGGAAAAACAGGCCTTGCTGGACCGGCAGGTGAAACCAACTGCAGCATAAACACGGTGTAAGTAACAGTGATAATACATTCAGTGATTTCCTGCCCCAGGCATATTACTGATATTGTAATGTCTGTCTTAGAGGTTATACCTGTAAAGGTTAAGGGTAAATTTAAGATTACCTCTCGTCTCTGTCTTTGCAGTGAGAGGATCTGTTGTTCCAGAGAACTGACTGATACAGTCTTCTTTTTGGTCAGTAGTATGTGCCTTGACTGGAGAAAAGAAATGTTCAAAAATGAATACTTTCAGCATCCTCTCTTCCAGTCAAGAATATCGTATGGAACTCCCACCCACCCCGCCATGTGCATGTAAAGAAACTGAAACAGCAACATTTTCTTACATTGCATTTGTATTTCAGTACCTTTACACCTGCTGACAGCAGATTCTGAAGTGTACATCTGCTTTAACCCTGCTTAGCCTGTGTTTTAATTGAAGCATTATGCAAATGGACACTGAAATAAACAAAATTATGTCTATTTGTACCATCTGAGACAGAACACAAAATAGGATTTTAAATATCTTGCAGATGGTAATACAGACAAGTAGTACAGGCCACAAAAGTCGAGCATAAATTGAAGTGGGCCTAAGTAATTCCCTTCATTTACAAGAACTAGAATAATTAGTAGTATTGCCCCTGGTAATTGCTTGCAGGCCCAAGGCAATAAACTTTAGCACAATGGGTTCAAAACAAGCAATACAGAAAACGAACAGGCCATTTGTAGAAATTAGGAAATCAGTCTACAATTGTTCTATTTTTTAAAGAGTGGAGTTTTGCCCATGCAGGACAACAGCAGCTAAACCCTCATTTTCATAATGACAATGTCGTATATCATAATTTCCAAGAAGTTTTATGGATTGTCATGAAAACAAACATCTGGTCTACTAGATATATATAGAGGTATATATCAAGAGAACCATACTGGAAAAAAAAGATACATGCTCATAAAAATAAAACATACTATGTTCAGATACCTGGTCAGGGATTTGTTTTTTCCCCCTAAATTCTCAACCAATATATAAGAAACTAGAATAAAAGTGTGAGCACTTCTGCCATCTTAAATCTTCTGAAATAAATTTATTTTCTTCAGGTAAAGAAGTTAATGCCAAATACCAATGAAGAAGATCAAAGAATAGTTGTGTTGTGTCTTTTCACAGACAAAAATCCTGACCATATATTTGCCCCATGGCCAGTCCTGCTGAGCTCTAATGCGGAGCCCTTGACTTCCACACCAGAAAACACTTAATCTCTCTTCCTGTAGAAGTTCATCGACATGTTTAACTTAAAGTATGTGAAGCAATTACCCAGCAGTCAATAGAGTTATTCACGTGTTATTTTCAAAATCTGGGCCTTAGGCGTGTATTTAAGAGTCCTATTAAAGTGAATAGGAAAACTCACAGATCTAACAGCTATAGATACACTTGGCATCAACTGGCCCGAATACTGCTCACAGAAGTTGTTGGGTCACTAAAATGAACCACTTTTTAACCTTTGTATAACAACAAATTAAAATGACCAGATACTTTTAGGGGGAAGAAAAAACACCTGCTAGGGAAGGTTTTCTTTCTAAGAATGCCGTATCCAAAAATACTTCTAACATTTCCTTCTACTCTTAAACTGCGTGAATCATTCAGACAAATCTACTGGAAAACAAAAATGAGCCCATAATTGTAAATCTACAAAGTGACACGCATGATACCTGCAACAGCTCCAGTCGTTCCTGTTAATCAGACAGCACTTCAGAGGACAGCCAAAACAGTCACTTACTTCTAGTGGGTCTGCTGGGGCTTCCATGTCACTCACACCTGCCCACGCACATCCAAGACTGCCTTGAGCATTTCTTTCACTACGGATCTTTGGAAGAAGAAGAGCAATGAAACAGGTATTTTACATTGGCTAAAGGAGCAGGATAATTGCATTAAGACCCAGACAATCCACAAGTGCTGCCTGTGGAAGCAGCCGAGGTTCAGAAATAAGTGGTGGGATTTTGATTTTAACCTTTTCCTCCTTCCTGGCCGGGGCTTTCCAGAAGGGTTGAAGCACACTGCCTATGACTAATGTGCCGGGCAAGGCAGTACTCTGCTTAGTGTGCATGTAAATCGCAATCAACTGGCCAGTTCACCCCGAGAGAGGAAGTTGCACGTACAAGGGAAGGAAGGGTATGTTTCTTCAGTAAATAAGAGGACAGGGTTTTCTATCCCTGTTTCCAGTTGTAAAAAAGGACTTACGTAAGTATGACAAGTATTAAGTGACACTATGACAGTGTGAACTATCGTGATAGAAAAATTAGTGAGTTATGCTTATAAAGGAGTAATAGCAAAGTCTGTTAACAGCTATGGGGAAGAACACACCCATACAAACCTCAGGATGTTCAGGGGAAAACCACGATTGGAAAATTGATTTACTTTCCCTGAAGAAAAGCTGCACAAAGATGAAGAATGACGGGTGGTGTTGTTCTTCTCCTAAGGACATTGTATTTGCAGTTCTAGTACTTACCTTATCTAAGCATGGATCTAGCTTCAAGCTACTCCAGTCTTCACTTAAGTACTCAAGGTCCCCAACACTTCAAACTTGTGTCTTAGTTTCCCATTTAGAAAAAGAGGTTAACCTTACCAACTTAAACTCCAGGAAAAATTAACAAACAAAAGGCTTCCACAGACTTCACATACAAAGTCAGGACAAAATAGAACAGTGCAAAGTATTGTCATCTTCAGTCTTGGAATTCTGAATAATGACGGATTTGAGAAGGAAGCATGAAAAAAAATCATTTTTCTTATTGTGGAAAGATCCCTGGGTTTAAGGCTTTTTTAGTAGGGGCAGAGGTTGCTTATTTCCTTTTCAAGGAATGGAATGAAAGCCAATCTGTGAAATTTGACATAAAATAATATAAATCTGTGGGAGTTCTTTCCATTTCCAAAAAAGGATTTAGACAAAGTAAAGTAATCCTGTGAAATGCTGGAATTTAACAGCCACACTCCAGATCTCTGGTCCATAATGTGTGACTAAGCAACTCCTCTTTTGCAAGATACAAAACGCAATTTGGAAGAAAGCTACTATTTTATAATATTTGCATATGAAATATATCCTCCCTACCCTGATGTTCTTTTTATTTTTTCCTGGTTTATGGAGGAGCTGGAAAACTCCTGGGGTATAAAGAGAGAAATTAAAAAACAAATGTTATTTTAATAGACATTTTAGATTCTTGTGCCGGTTTTGGCTGGGATAGAGTTAATTTTCTTCATAGTAGCTAGTGTGGGGCTATGTTTTGGATTTGGGCTGGAAACAGTGTTGATAACACAGGGATGTTTTCGTTGCTGCTGAGCAGGGCTTACACAGAGTCAAGGCCTTTTCTGCCTCTCACCCCACCGCACCAGCGAGGAGGCTGGGGGTGCACAAGAAGCTGGGAGGGGACACAGCTGGGACAGCTGACCCCAACTGACCAAAGGGATATCCCATACCATATGATGTCATGCTCAGCATATAAAGCTGGGGGAAGAAGAAGGAAGGGGGGGACGTTCGGAGTGATGGCATTTTTTTTCCCAAGTAACCATTACGGATAATGGAGCCCTGCTTTCCTGGAGATGGCTGAACACCTGCCTGCCGATGGGAAGTAGTGAATGAATTCCTTGGTTTGCTTTGCTTATGTGCACGGCTTTTGCTTTATTTATTAAACTATCTTTATCTGAACCCACGAGTTTACTCACTTCTACTCTTCTGATTCTCTCCCCCATCCCACTGGGTAGGAGTGAACGAGCGGCTGCGTGGTGCTTTGTTGCCAGCTGGAGTTAAACCACAACAATTCTACATAGGAGTCATCCTATCCATCAAAAAATAAAAGAACTTCATCTGTACCTATACCAAAACTAGTCTTGGAGCATATCCGTCCCAGGTACAGCATTGGTTTAAAGAAGGAAGAACTACTGGCTGATAACACAACAGCAATTTCCACAATTGCATTTCTTGACATTTTTGCATTTCTTGACATTTCTGTAGTGATTAATATATTCTAACAAATACGAGCCAGTAACTGTCAGGCAATGAAACAAAATAAACCTCTGTACCACTAAAGCAAGGTTAAGTGAAACAGGAAGGCCATCCTCCAGGAAACAGATATGCAAGAAGGCCAACTTCTAAAAATTAATAAACATACTGTGCTACCTGAGAGAATGTAGTAATAGTTAAACTGTAAAATCCCCATAGTGGAGAAGGAAGAAGAAGCACCACGCATTTGAAAAATGAGACCGAGTATTATAATTATATAATTATAATTATTAAAAGTTTATGTCAAATCAAAGCTGACACCTAATGACTTCAAAGATCTTTGCAGAAGTAGGCAATAACCCTATTATACACATAGGGAAACAGACCAACTGAATGCTACAGCTCATCCAGATGCTAGTGTCAGATCAGAGAATGATGATGTCTCCTTTCACCCACGGTCCGTCCGTCTGTGTGTCAGCCGCAACTGCAGCATCCATTAGCAGGTTGTCACTACATAATTTTGTGTTCTGACAATACTAAAGTTAGGGCACATGAAGAGTCAAGAGTCAGCTGCTGAAGGAGAGGGTACTGTAACTAGACACAAATGACATGAACAGCAATTATCTATCATCTTCTCACAATGTCCCACTACCTTGCGCTGGCTTGCTACAGTCCTGTAGATTATAAACTCATGAAAACAGAGTCTGTCTCTGTCTATAAAGTACCAGCACTGAGCATCCGATTCACAAAAATACAATCAGAAAACTTCCACGTTGCACATCTGCTCTCGAGGGCAATGACCCTCAAGCATAGACACCTTCCCTTACCCTGGCTCCCATACTCAGCAGTCCCATTCCCGTTCCAGCAGAAGCTAAGCTTTGGGAGAAAGCTTAGGTTGAACAGCTACATTTTACGATCTGGCCTACTAAGGTAAACCAGCCCCAGTTTCTGATTTCCTCACAACAGCACGCCGCGATGTGCTACATGAAGTGCTGAGCAGCCCCTGCAGCAGGGACACAAGAGCAAACCCAGGGCACAGCCCTACTCATGAATCACAGCTCCCACTTGAAAGATATTAGTGCTCAAATTACTTTGAAGAGAGGATGAGGCTAAGACCCTGGAGTGCACACAGTTGTTACCGTTATTTAGTTCAAAACAGTTTCCTGGAAAGCTAGGTAGACATTAGGACACCAAGTCCTTTGTTGTTGATATCTTAATGACCATATTAACGACTACTGAAAGGGAATGATTCTCTCTTGGACTAGAGGATTTGAAGGTGCCATTTATAGGGATTTTAACAAGTTGCAACACTGTTCCTTTCCACTCTGCCCACCGCCCCATGACGCTGTGAGAGAGCTGGGGAGACCTGGGGGAAAAGATGAAGCTCCTGGAAGAGTAGAGGCTAGAACAGCAACAGCATCTCCACCTCTCTCCTTTTCCATGCCAAAATGACCTGCACGTTTGTCCATTTTCACTCTCAGTGAGCCTACCATAGTGACTGAGCAGCGACAGCTGTTGTCCTTTCCCACACTAGGGCTGTGCATAAGAGTTTTGAGTCAAGTTTTGCTGTTTGCTGAAATAGCTGTTGTTTGCATGCAGTTTGGCACTGTCAGTGAATGCAGTTTATACTGGCCTTACGTATTGGGCAAATCTTTCACCTAACATTACCGTCTTGTTTGAAAGACGTACTGCTCCCTGCTAACAATCAATAAGCTCTGAGCTAGGCATGCCTGTGTGGGAGCTCTTAGCTTTGTTCCTGGCCTTCCACCCTACGTATACATGTTAAAAACAGTGCTAAATTTTCTCGCACCATCTTAGCTATTGCTCTTCACTACAAGTATTTTATACAAAATATGACAGAATAGAAATGACATTAAGTACTCTTCAGTGCCTAGCTAGGCAAGCTTAGCATTCATACAGATAACACTGATGCCCCTTCACACAGTGCCTAAAGTCAGATGCCTTTGAAGAGACTTGATAGGAAATACATCTCAAGGGCAACAACATGCTGTTCAAGAACAACGGTGCTGTTCAGTTGTGCGAGCAGCTCGACCTTGTTCCCTCCCTCACAGGCACTTTTCTGTACTGATTGCCATGTAAGAACAGTACGGGTTATTGGAAAGACAAGAGTATGACTGAAATCTATACAAATAGAAGAAATGCCAATGAGCAGGGAACAAAAGCTCAAGCTCTTCAGAGGTGGTGGTAGTCTTCCAGCAAAAACTAGGAGAGGTTGAAGCAAAATTGTTGTCTTTCTCTGTGAAAACAGTTAATGGCACTGAAAAGAAAGACAAGGAGATGACAACATTAATTTTCTTTGGTATTGTGGAGATAAAGACACACGTTTGTTTATCAGTCTATAGCTACACAATGAAGAACAACTTAGTTGTACAACAGCACTTCAGAAATCTGAGATATATAAAAATCCTTGAAAGGAGGACTCTTTTTGACAACTCTCAGACTTCAGAAGTCAAAAAAAGAAAAATATTTTTAAGGCATTTATACTTGGTTTCAAGCTATTGAATCAAATATGCAGTTTTAAATTGCTTGGAGAATTCTAGTTGAAGACCAGACTGTAAATGCAGTCCCAAACCTAAAAAACTTTCAAAAAGCTGTTAAAATTTTCCAGCCTGGAAAACATAACCAGACCAGTTAAAGATTTTGGAGGAAAATTTGTCCTAGTGCTACCCAGTCACAGGAAGCTCAGGAAGCTTCACAGGAAACAAAAATGACAGCTGAAGAGGGTGTCTGCAAAGTATGAACGGGTCTGCACAAAATACCAGGAAAGTAAATTTTGGAGGAAAACACAGACTTAGCAAAGTTGTCCAAAGGCAAGGCAGCGTATGTTTGCTAGGTGTTGCACTGTTTGGTCAATGTCCACAGAAAAACAGAGAAGATACCCAAGGAGAAACCAAGCGTGCCTGTTCTGCACAGTGGGAACGATGTCAGCCGCGCGCTGAGCTGACAGGACGTCCATCAGCGCTAACGAAGGCGAGTGCTCCCCAGGAGCTGCCTGAGCCACTCCTGCAGCCATGGACGGAAATGGCACCTCAGACGTGGGCAGCACCCCTGACTACATACATGCTGCATACCACCATGCAAATTAGCATCGTCTCTAACACTGCAGTAAAGGGCTTGTGGGGAAAATCTAGTCACTCTCTTATCACAGACAGCTAAAAATCAGATTTTACTATGGTGAAATCATATCTACTTTAGCTGCTAACATGCAAAACCAAAACTTGCTAAATGTGATGTAACAGCAGTGACAAACTGGTCAGCAAGTTTTATAAATCCCAATCTAATGCTTGCATGAACCTTAATTTCCCTGAATATTTCATCTCTTCCTCTTTAAATGAACAAGTCAGTCTGTGTCATGGCATTTACTGGTTATGCTAAAAAAGAAAAAAAAAAGGCGAGAAAACAGACTGCAGGGAATAGCCTCCAAGTGGAGAAATACAAACTTGGCAACCTCTTACAGCAAAACTGCCTCTGATTTCCCCATAAACATGTGTAAAACCACATCATAGTCCGCAGTGGACAGAGTCGTGTTACGTTTTATAGCCTCCCTAAAATACACAGACATACAGGCCTTTATCTAGCTGGGGTCCATCACACACTTTAAAGCAAGAGTGTAAGTAACTTACATTCTCTTTTCATCCGTTTCTCATCCCTTACTTCTCCTTCCACTCTGTCTCCAGAAAGTCACTTATTTTGTACCTTCCTTCTATCCATCCCAAACGAGGAAACAAAACGTCATTACTCCTGCTGCTGGTCTGCGACATGTAATTGGAGCATCAACCACCACTGAATATAAACATTTCTTTACATTTTAGCATAGTTCGAGCAAACATGGAAAACAAAGGAGGAAATGGATCAGAGTCTGCTCTCCAGAAGAGCAAGTGAAGTTCAGTAGCTTAAGAGAATGAAGTTAATACAACAAGAGTGATCACTTTCTGCTTTTGGAGAGCTGGTCAGATCTGGCTCCTCCTACAAGAGTGGTTGATAATTTCTCTTCTATGTGTATTATAAAAATGCTTCCTTAATGTCTACGTGAGCCCTTCTGTTCCTTGGCTTCCACTGCTCTCTCTCTATTACAGTGACTGATCAAAACATGATTAAATGTATTAAGAAAATATTATAGTAAGCAAACCTGCACCTGCAAGTTTGGTTAATAGTCTGAAACCTTCCGTAACGTCTGTGAATCATAATTTAAAACATTTAAATTCTCTTAATCAGCATGAATTCTTAGTAAGACCTTTACCCAACTTTCTCCCACTCTTCACACTCCTTTTTTTCTCCCCATTCATACACACATACTTAGCCTATGAAGCATTGTCCTTGGCATTTATGATTTTTGTCCATGCTACAGGCAATGGTGACAGAAGAGAACTGGCCATGTATTTTTCAAAACTCATCAGGCAGCTCTGATCATTATGACAGATGGTACCTGTTTTATCTTTCATTTTTGTTCACAGCTGTCTTGAATTACTTTAAAGACTGGGGTGAAGGGGGAAACATCCTCTTGCATGGCAATCAGTTTGAGCATGCTCAGGGAAGAAAGTTTCAGATACTTTGGAGTGTGGCTGCCAGCAATGCCTGGCAGGGAGCTGGGAGCCAGAAGCTCCTGCAGAGAGACTGCTGTGAGGAGCAGGAATAAGCCAGTCGGCTACCAGGTATTGAAAAAGCTTCCCAGGAAGCAAATGGGACCAGGCAGGATTTGCTGCCCCTCAGAAACTCACCAAATTAACTCACAAGTGGCAGCATACAACCCTGCCTGCAAGGGCAAAGTGGGCTGAACTGCTTAGAAGCCTTTTATTAATTTCTATACTATTTCTATGATATTCTGTAATTTCTATTAGTAGCAGCTTTGAGGCTGGGGGTTTTTTTTCCCTGTTTAAAAATGAGAATTATTTTAGTTTGTATTCTAGGAAGACCTGACCTTTCTGAGTGTAAATGCCTTTTAGTCATCTTTGGGAAGCTTGCAATGGGAGAAAAATCAAAGCCTTGGAGCTGTGGCCAACACTGAATCCTCTCACAAGCATCAGCACCATAAGAAGATAAAAGTTCTCATTTTCAGAGTGCTGGATCTTTATTCTGGGAAAGGCTTCTGTTACAGTATTACAAAATAGGCACTCACAAATTAAGATAATGAAAGCCACTCTGAAAGTCCCGTCTATTCAATAACTAGAGTGAAACCAAGAACCATTAAAATGCTTGACTCAAGTAAAAGTGAATCTTTCCTTGATGGTGACAAAATGGTAAAATCATCTTTTTTTTTTTTTTTTTTCTTCCTAGCCGATCAGGTATCTGCTGTGAGATTGGTTGAGGTTTTTTTGTTTGGTTGGTTTTTTTTTTATTATTTATTGTACTGTTCAGTTGCAGAATTGTAGAAGCTAGATTTACTCTGAGATTACTTGGGTTAAAATTTGGTGGCTTCCGATGAGCCTTCTGTTTGCTTACATTTTGTTTGAGCTTCACTTTTGGCTTTATTCCTGAAGCTGTTATTATGCCAGCAGTGCTTGCTACAATATCCATTGCAACCCCTCTTCACATTCTGGTGCACATGGTGAAATGGTAAAAAAAGAGAGATTTTAGTTGAAGAATAAAATCAACTCTTAAACTAGAAGAAGAATCTACCGCTTCCTGTCTAAATCTGGTCCACGTGCTTCACCCAGAGAAGTGTGCTAGAAAGGGATTTTCCCTTAAGTAAGTGTGTCAGCCTCAACCTTTTGTGCTATTCGGTTAGGCACTCACTCTGACAGAAAAATATGTGCAGATGCAAATGTGTGCCTTAATATGTGGGAACCAGATAAAATTAGAGCAAGATGTGGTTTCAGAGTAAGTAAAATATAACACAGGCTTCTGTTTCAGGATTTTCTTTATCCACTGTTTTCCATCATCGCCAATGAGACTAAGTATAAGGGCATGGCTACTCAAGTACCTAAGCATTTGCACACTCAGGCCTGATGATGAAAATCCCAGTTTCATGGAACAATAATTGGATGATAATTCGTAATTATAGCAAACAGGCTATTTTGAGTTTTACAATATAGTTGTTGCAAGTACAGATAGCCCTTAAATGAAATTTTTTTTTCTCACTTCATACCCAAAACAGTTTAGGTGCTTGAAAGTTTATTGGATTTTTTTTACAAATTGATCCCATAAAATATATTATCTGTCAACTTTACTTTACGTTGACACACCACTAATTATTTTAGTTGCTATTCTTCCCTTCCTATTTGATACTTTTATCTGCCCTCACCTCCCCCAGAAAGCATCCTTCTTGTGTGCAAAACCTTGATGATGCCCTAAAGATACTGAAAACACTTTCCATGAGTACTTTTTAGTAATATTTGTATTTTCATGCATAATATTTAGTCTAGTTTATTCCAGTTAAGTGTAATCAGCTTTATACTTAAATTTGAAAAAGGAAGCTACTTTTTTGTGGTAAAGAAACTGTTTCTTTGATTTCTTATATTAAAAGAGCAAATTGCTTGATCCTTTTGGCCTTCAGTTTCCCTCCTCTATAGAAGACCAAGGAACCCTTTCTTTCCTGAGTCACATTTTGAGAACAGGCATTTTCACAGACTATGGCGTCTGCAGGACTGGAGCTTGCAATCCTTCTCGTTCACGATCACTCCTGCTGCACATCACAGCCATAAGTGATGTTACAGAAGACAGGCAGAATAGATAAGTAGATGTGAATTAGAAATTATCAATTGTTCTAATCAGTAAAAGATTTCATCCTACGTTTTCCTTTTTGGTCAATGGCTCTAGCAAAAGTAAACGCATTTCATTAAACTGAGAAGAGCTTAAATCAGTGTAAAAGAATGATGCTACACTAATGTCTCACCTTTCACTTCAGCTTAACACTTAAAAAAACCCAGATAGTTTGCTCACCTAGACAAACTCCATATAGGGACACAGGCACTCAAGTCCCTTATATTAGACCAATGAACCATATGTGGGTGTCAGGGACCCGAGTACACCAACAGGCTCTAATTGCTGTGACCTGCCTGTAAGGATGCTCTCTCTTATCTCCTCCCTCTTTTCCCTCTCCCAGAGCAGGGAACACAGCATCATGACAAGCTGCAATTAAAGTACTGCAGATAAAGGAATCATAGGCTGAAGGATGTGCTGAGAATTAGTTCATTCTACAGACCTATATTTTCTCTCTCCCAAATATTTGCTTTTAAAACCACAATAATATTGTATATTATCCTGGTGAAAAAGGGAATTGAAAAAGGGAATTTATTTACAGATATTTCCAGATAACAGTCTCAAAAGCGGTTTAAGCTCAGAAGGAAATGCCATTTTGCAACGTGCAATTTATACGCTTCATTCCAGAAAAAGAAGTTACAGAATAAAAATGACTTGCTGGTTCTGCCAAATAACTTCCTGATGAATGACCAACACTATAGGGAAGGGTACGCTTTTGTTTCATTATTAACTTTTCCCTAATTCCTAAATATAGAATTTTCCCCTCATTTTAAGTCTAAATCAGCATTTAATTTCACAAACTGATATTTTCTGTTTGTTTTTTTTTTTAATACTATTTTATAACCTTCATAATTGAAAGTATACTAGATTTGTTAAAAATATTACCTGCTTTTCCAAAACACACAATCCAATACATGTACTCCTAGCATCTTATACTGAGGTTGTTAGAGCTTATCATTACAACTGTCAAGCTGTCACTCACTTGAAGTCCAAGACAATAACCAGCCAAGCGAAAAGCTGTTTGACTTAAAAGTATAAATAAAAAATAGCCAGTATATTTCTAGTGCAGAAATATCATAAACCTTCCTCCTTTAACTTATGAAAACCACACACACACACACATCTTTCACGGGCAAACAAGTGCTATAAATGCAAAAAGCATAAAAGCACTACAGATGAAATACTGCCACGGTATTCTGTGTGAAGTGCTGAAGCACTCCATGTAAACAGTTGAAGTGAGCACACCCTTTCTTTTTCCTCCCCACACCCCCCAAATCCTTTCCTACATCTCCTGTTGGAGGGAGGTTACATGGGGGACCAGGTTTTTCCACAGACGATTTGTGGCTTGCTCTTCTGCCCTGTGATTTCATAGCTCGATGCTACTTGTTTCTTCACCAACTTCTGTTTCACTGTGCTTATTCCTCCCCTGGGGCCGGGATTCCCCGTTCCTCCCTGTGGCTTCTCTCTCTCTGTTTCTAATCCCACTAGTCTGACTCTGGGGCATCTCCTTAGGCTCAGCTCAGTTTCATGGCCCGAGGTCATGAGTAATTTTGGAGATGGCGGTTTACATGTGAAAGGAGCTATGTGTAATTTTGGATTTCATAGAAGAGAGTCATCTCTCTTTACCTCCCCATCAATTTCCTGCATCACGCTTTGGGGCGCAGCCTTCAGAGATTTCCTTCCTCCTCGCCCTGTAGGGAAGTCACACAGGCAGGTAAGTGTGTCACCCCTTGCAGGTGGATGGCATTCATGGCTTCATCACTCCTCTCCTCCACACTTCTTACTCCTCCCTTTCCCAGTTTGCAGAAAACAGGAATTTCCTTTTGTCGTCCTACTGCACAATAAAAAGCAGCTTGCTGTTTCAGAGGAGAGCAGGGAAACTGAGAGGGAAACCTATAACAAGTTTCTGTCATGCTTGTTAACCACTGCTTCACTGCAAGCACAGACAACCATCTTAGCAGGTGCCTTACAATTTTCTCTTTGTAAGAAGTGTGGGTTTGAATCATCATTTTTCTTCTTCTTTCTTCCTATTTATCTAAAAGCCTTTCTGACAATCCCAAAGATCTTTGTCCCCCACACCTCTGCTCATCCTCAGTTAAATCAGAACTACCAAACGCAACAACCTACAGAAACGTCAGTGCTTTTGGGGCATATAGTTTTGTGGATCTGTGTTATCCAAAAGGCACAGCTGGCCACAGAGGGTGGCACTTTGGATAATCAGTGGGTTTAGTTGACCTTTTAAAGCACTAAAAAACATATCTTCTCACTCAGTCTTCCTCATAAGTCTTACTCTTCGCTGGGTAAAAAACTGGCTGGACGGCCGAGCCCAGAGAGTTGTGGTCAACGGAGTTAAACCCAGTTGGCGGCCGGTCACGAGCGGTGTTCCCCAGGGCTCAGTACTGGGGCCGGTCTTGTTCAATATCTTTATCAATGATCTGGACGAGGGGATCGAGTGCTCCCTCAGTCAGTTTGCAGACGACACCAAGCTGGGCGGGAGTGTTGATCTGCTGGAGGGTAGGAAGGCTCTGCAGAGGGACCTGGACAGGCTGGATCGATGGGCTGACGCCAACTGTATGAGGTTCAACAAGGCCAAGTGCCGGGTCCTGCACTTTGGTCACAACAACCCCAGGCAACGCTACAGGCTTGGGGAAGAGTGGCTGGAAAGCTGCCCAGAGGAAAAGGACCTGGGGGTGCTGATTGACAGCCGGCTGAACATGAGCCGGCAGTGTGCTCAGGTGGCCCAGAAGGCCAACGGCATCCTGGCCTGTATTAGGAATAGTGTGGCCAGCAGGACTAGGGAGGTGATCGTGCCCCTGTACTCGGCACTGGTGAGGCCGCACCTCGAATACTGTGTTCAGTTTTGGGCCCCTCACTACAAGAAGGACACTGAGGTGCTGGAGCGTGTCCAGAGAAGGGCAACGAAGCTGAGGAAGGGCCTGGAGCACAAGCCTTATGAGGAGCGGCTGAGGGAACTGGCGTTGTTTAGCCTGGAGAAGAGGAGGCTCAGGGGAGACCTCATCGCGCTCTACAACTACCTGAAAGGAGGTTGGAACGAGGTGGGTGTTGGTCTCTTCTGCCAAGTAACACGCGATAGGACAAGAGGAAATGGCCTCAAGTTGCGCCAAGGGAGGTTTAGATTGGACATTAGGAGAAATTTCTTTACTGAAAGAGTGGTCAGGCCTTGGAACAGGCTGCCCAGGGAAGTGGTGGAGTCACCATCCCTGGAAGTATTTAAAAGACGTGTGGATGAGGCCCTTAGGGACATGGTTTAGTGGACATGGTGAGTTGGGTTGACGGTTGGACACAATGATCTTAGAGGTCTTTTCCAACCTGTATGATTCTATGATTCTATGATAATAGAAAGTGGCTGTATCAGAAAAAAAAAAAATGTAGCAAGTTCATTGCATCATTTCAGAAATCAGAAAGTTTCATGCATTATCAGGTCACCCAGAGAACATCCCCTGAATGTTCTTTCCTGGCACATAAACATTGCAAAAGCAGACTGCATTTACCTTAAGGGAACACAAAGTTCTCTGAAGGTTCGGACTCTCTTGGGCAATAGGTTCGGGGTCCTCGCATGACTGATAAGTGTTATTCTTCTCGATCAGGTTCCTTATCTCAACATCAAGCTCTTCACTTTCACACCTGCTTAGAAAGAAATAGCAACGTTAAACTTTACACCAAAACTTGAAGCACAGAGAAGGTAAATTTGTCATCTGTTTCTTCTGAATGTGACAATGCAGGCAGCAGAGCTAGTCCTGCAGCGAGCTCCTGCTACCTTCCTTCCTGGTACGCAATCAGAGAGCACTAGAGCAGTGTCACACAAATCTCTAAGTGCTTTGTGGTAGAAATTAATTTAAAATATTTAAAAAAGCAGTCTTTATGAATTTTACTACCTTGTGTTTACAAAATTCTAGTCAATCCTTTTGGGGATTATATGAAGACTGTCATGTGCCCTCAACCCCACCCACCCACTCGCATTTTCAAGGATTTTATATTCAATTTTAACAAAAAAGCAATCAAAATTGGTTTTGAACTCCAAAACTAGATGCTCAGTTCAGAAAGTTTTTTGACGGCATATCTTGTTTTCTGTAACACTCCGTAATAGATACCTGACATGCATTTTCAAATTTCTTTTCCTGACAGTTCCTTTTAAAAACATTCATATCTTGTAAAAATTGCTCTGTTATGAACACTAAAAAGGTATTTGTTTGGTGGGAAAATTCTTTTCTTTCAGTCTCTCTGCTAAGGACACACAGGACTTATGTGCACTTAAGGGCTTGCTCCAAATTCACATAACTAACTATCAATTAGGGCTGATTCACTTGATCCACCATAATGGTGGAATGTGACTTTCAGAGAATTGACCGAGGCATAACCAAAACAAACCCCAAAAAGCCCTAGACCCAACCCAAGTTTTCAAGAAATACTCATGTCTTTTGCAAGCTCAGACCTTCATTTCCTAATCAGCTTAAACCAACTCTAAATATAAGTAATGCATGACCAGAAACTGCAAGGCTCAAAAGTATTACCGACCTGTTATAGCAAGATTACTTCTTGATTTAGGCAGAAATACTAAATTCTTCATTTGAACTACCAGAAAAAGTGAAAGTAGTAAGAATTTATCAGTTACACTTATTGCAGTTTAGACAGTCAATCCACAGGGATCGCACTGCAGGTTCTGAGGAAACTCTTGAATGGCAATTGATAAAATTATCCAATAATCAAACCCATTTACCCTAATCATAAGAGTAAATAAGTGTGGAGAATTTTGTGCTGATAGCATAAAATGATTCATTTTATTTGCGGTATTTACAACACAGAAACTATAACAGTAATGTATTTTCATTAAGCATGAATGCAAAATCATTTGCAGAGGTACTACAATAAGATACCAACAGTAACAAGTAAGGACAAGTAAAACTCAAGAGCTTTTTTTTGACTTGCTGCCTAGTAGCTGGACAAGCTGCAATTTCATGGCAGTTTCAGAGCTGCCATGAAGCCTGCCTGCACTAAAAAAAAAAAAGTTTCATGGCAGAAACAAGATATTTGGATGTGTTTTGAGAGTTAGACCTATGGCATAGGGAAATAGGACTTTTACACAGGGAACCAAGACCAGGATTTTTTAGCTCTGGAAGGTCCTGAAGCACTAGAACACATCACATGATTTTTCTTCTCTGCAGAAAGATATTTCTTCATTCTAACCTTTTGCCCTTTTTTTTTTTTTTTTTTTTTTTAAGGAAAACCAATATAGCAACTAGTGCAAGCTCAAAGAAACAGAGTACCCAACTGAGGACAGTATTATCTTTTGTTAGACCACTTTAACTGGCCATAACTCCCTTTCAAAACCACGATGATTAAGAGCAAGATGTTCTCGATGCACATTTTCATGAACCTCACGGCGGTGCAGCAGGCTGCAGCTGCTCTGAACACTTGTGGCAGTTTTCAAAGCCTCAGCTGTGCGTGGGTGGCAGGTGAGCCCCAGCAGATCATGTGGGCACCGTGTGGCAGCTCGTGAAGAAAACTACATTAGGAAAACAACAAAACTTGCAAAAGAAATCCAACCCTTTTCTGTCTCACTAAATATTGCAAAATCCTGCATAGACCAGCGCGAATGGCACTTTTTTTTTTTTAAGCAATTCTGTGCTAAGGTTCCCGGACAATAAATTCTCAGGGAGCAGAATGACGAAGCACTCTGCTTATAGCCTTCATTTTTAATCAGCTATATAATGCAAGCTTTGCAACGTAAGGAGCAACACCCCTTTTCTCTCAAATGCACTTCCCTGGAAAACAGCATCTTCAGCTCATTTGGACTCCCTGACCCAGTCTGAGACTGCTTTGCATAACAGAATTGGATATACGCTGTGCAGAGCACTCAGTGCTTTTGAGGATGCTCGGAAGAATTGAAAAGCCACAGCATGGAATCAGTCGCTCATGGTGCAGTTTTAGGAAAAGTGCATGAAACTCTATTTACATAGTAAGGGAGAAATTATTGTTGCAGCCTCCTCAGAGTCCCTAGAAATGTGGAAAAAAGAAGGGAGAGGTTAAGTAAAGTGAGGAGAAACGTTACTGAACAGTACTGAGGGATTTAGGACAGAGCTGCTAAAACCACAGGCCAATATTTTCAGACTGAGCTTTCAAAACGTCAGGTTTTTTATCTGTGCTTCGGCAACCAACCAAAGGTAGGCTAGTTGTCCTCCTCTTTCCTTGCTCCACACACCTCCTGTGTGAGATCAGTAGAGCAACCAGCTTACAGCTTAGCTGAGAGAAAAAAACACTGGCCCTATGAGTGGCTTCTGGCAAAGAGTATTTTGCTCATTGCCCAGGGTTGCAGTCACACATCCTGCTCCAGCTGCAGCAAAGCCAGCCAAAGAGTTTAACTCCTCTACAACCCCAGCCACTTTCCACCTTCACTACCTCTCTAATGCAAATTACCATTCCCAACCACCAGCACAACCCACTCACCCAGCTTGGGCAAAGTAGTCAAGGTTTATTCAACACTTTTAAGTCAACTAAAGCAGCTTAGACTAAAACAACTGTTCAAAATAAAGGAGCAATGTCTAGGTGCAGTCCTGAGGACAGTGAAAGATAGGCAGCGATCTCTGGCAGGAGTGCAGCACCAAGTATTTAGGCAGGCTGCACTCATCTCTGCTGCTGGTTCAGCCACAGTGAGAGGAGATGTGTGACCACAGCCTCCCGAGACCAGAGCGTGAATCAAGCTGGGAAATACCCCATAAAGATGGTGGGTTGGCTTTAAATATTTCTTTTCAGCCAGGAAGCGTTCATTCCTCTGCTCTGCTCCCTGCAATTTGTCTGATGCTGTGGCTGTAAATGATGCTCACCTGTGGCTGCTCCCACCCTGCCTCTCTCCATTCTCCTTTCTGGGTTTAGGAGTACCTGGGCAAGAACAGGTAAAAGAAAGGAAACTGCAAAAGAGACAAATCCCTACACATTGATTGCTGCTCTGTAATATCCATGTATTTTGACATCATCACGGAAGTCGGAAAATTACATCATTGACTGGATTTCTCAGTGCATTTGGTTTTCCCTCAGTTTTTAGACTAAGGTCTTCTGACCAGAAACTATTACTCCATTTATCTGTATTTTAATATTAGCCACTTTGATAATTGGAAGGATATATTTATTGTCATGTAAAACATTAATCATATCTGGTGTATAGATCCATTTTACAGTCCGGACTTTCAGAGCACACAGATGATCTGAGTGCTTGAATACCTCTTCAAGATACTGGTGATTAGGAGCTACCCCAGAAGAAGAGAGAGTTCTTGATGATTACCCGAGCTTCCCCTGGTGAACTCTAGAGGACACACAGCATTTAGCTTCTGCAGAGAGCAATTTTTTCAAAATTACTTTTGGTTTTGTGAAGTTTACAAGTATGTTTGTGCACCGTTAATACACTTACTGTTCTATGCTGTTGCCAACATTTTCCAAAATTAGGTATTTTGGTTTTCAATCATTAAATTATGCAAATAGGCACTCTGTTAGGAAAAAAAATCAGAAAAATCCATTCAAATTTGGGACATATAGTTTCTTACGTTTTGTAAAATCAATCATCAGAGAACATTAAAAGCATTTTCATGTTGTCATATGGGACAAAGCATATCCCTTCTATGTGCAAAAGCTTTCTAAAGTATAAGAACACAACTCATCCTACTTACATAGCATGCTATGATTAATGCAGAAGCCAATAAAAGATTAGAACATTAACTCCTCTTTGTAAACTTCGTGTTAGTCGCTGAATTTCCTTTTTTGGGAAAATTAATACATTTCACATGGAAGAGAACCTACAGATGTAATAAAGAAAGCTGGTCTCCCAGCGTAAGTTTTAGCAGCTTGCAGGAAAAGGCGAGCGCCCAACCTTACTCATAATTTCCATGTCATATCTGAAAAGTAGTAGCCAATATTCTTCTAGCCATATCCTCCAAGAATAAGAAATCAGGTCTGTTCTCTTTGGTTTGCAAGTTGCCATATCCATGCAGGATTTCACCGCTAGAGACTAACTGTGCACCACATTGAAGATATTTTCATTTCTCCCACATATTCACCTAGCTGCCTTTAAAATGGTTTTCACTTTTTGCTCTATGGTACATCTTTGCGCCAATTCAATTTCTAGGCTCTATCGGCTTTTTGTAATTAACTATTTATAAATGGTTGCATACTTTTTACAGCAATTCAGTTTTTCAGCTGGGAGCCAGAACAAATATTGTGCCCAGCACATGCTTTGTACGTGAACAGGACTGAAATTCCTACGCAGATCAATTCCACCGAGCTAAATAAACCATGCTGGTCTGTTTGTCCTCACAGGGTTAGGCAATGAAGTGCTGGTTGTACACACACAGGGAATTTTATTAAATTATACATGTAACTGAGCCAGAGCAAAATCCGTATTTGGCCCAAAACCATCACTAAAGCCAGAATATGACGGCACCAGAAAGGAAGTGAGAGATGTGGACACCAGTGGCTTCTAATAGCGTCAAGGGCACTCCTTGCAGTCCATCTTTTCCTGGTCAGGAGAAGCAGCAGAAGACAGAACAAGTCCCACTAATACACACTTCCATAACCGAGCAGCAACCAGTTCAGCTCCTGATGGCCTGCCCCATGCTCTTTTGATGAGCCACACGCTTTGGGCTTGTAGCAGCATAGATTGATGGCCAAGAAATATATGTTTATCAAATAGCCAGGTCCAAGCCCCATGCAGAGTCCCAGATCTGCAGCTGGTACCATTTGTGTGCTCTTGGCTTTCCCCGGTTTTCACCGGAAACTGGCATTATTGCTTACTAATAGCAGTTATGTCGCAACAGTGGACACACCTACAACATGTTCCAAGACATTTACTGCAAAATATTAATACCGAAGGCATATAACTCTATTTGAGATAATAATTTCAAGGTTGGCGTGCTGGGGTCATTCTCCTGTGATTGGTGAAAGCACAAATACACACCATAAACAATTGTGAAAAAAGGTTTTAAGCCAGGATTTACAGCCAGACGCCAACACCACGGAGTCATATTTTGACGGGAAATGAATTCCAGAGTCTAGGGGTTAAACACATGCTTCGGCCCCTTGGGTGGGCATTTGGGATGTAGGATTCTTGCTAAGCCTAAGGAGCAGATCCACGGAAAGAAATAAATTTCTGCATTTGAATTATGAAGGATGAACTGGTTCAGATAAATTTAAAAAACGTGGCAAATTTCAAACCGTTTCAGCTAATATTTCCCCTATTTATGATAACACACTCCATTTCAGAAAAAAACCTTTAGAACATGGGAGAGAATGAGACCTGGATTACAGAATATTTAACTTAACTTGTACTAGAAATAGACTTGAAATAGGAATAAAATTAGGCATATAATTCTTCAAATTGACAGTTTATCCGTAGAACTAGCCTATTCTTTTATGTTCCATATGATTTTACAGGATTTGTGCTCCCTTTTAATTCAGTTTTGTAAAATTCTTAGATTTTTTTTTTTTTCATGTAAATACATTGGGATTTTTATATTAAAATCTTATCCAGTTAAGACTACATGACAAAGAATTTCCGGCCCAACAAGTAACGGGAAGAACAAAATTTTGCCAAGAAAACAAAAAGACTTTTGTTACAGAAAAAACATTTTGCAGCCTCATGAGCTCTTACAAGTTTAGTAGATTTTGAGCTGATAGAAAATAGTTACAATGTGGTGCAGCTCCCTAAAGATCAGTGGTGCTATTCCAGCACTCAACACCCAGTGAGCGGATCTCTGCTCAGAATTTAGGCTTGGGAATTTGAGCCAGATCTCTTGAAATTGAGTTCCACTCGTTCTATGTTCCACCTCACATGTACCACTTATGAAAAACAGTTTATTGGGCATAAAGTGTACTGCACTGGTACAAACACAAAAAGAATACCTGCCTTTGACAATTATGAGGATATACTTAAAGTTTAAAAAAAAAAAGGCAACACATTATTTCAAATTATTTCCAACTTAATTTTTTTATCTCAAGTTTCTCCAAAAAAAATTCACCCAGTATTTCAAAAGCATAGCTGGAAAGCCAGCCACCAGCAGCAGCTGAGATCCACCTTGCAGAAGAACTGCATTGTCTTTGGTGTGAGATGTCCCAGATGTTGCGAAAAAAGTGCTGGCACTGTTGCTTGGGAGGTAAGTGTGAGATTAGAAATAATCTCAATTCAGTCCCAAGAAGAGAGCTCCAAAAGGCAAAGTGTATGATAGGGGTTAAAACATGTACGTACTGTGACTATAGCAGAGAAACCACTTAAACTTTCGCTCAAATCTGATGTAGCCAAAACATCTGCCTATCACCCCATAAACGTCCCTACACTTCTGTTCCCTTTACGACAAAGGAATGGAGCTTTTAAGACACGTTTAATAGCCAGCAGCTGTTTGGCTGTCAAATGCCACATCTGGAGAAGCTGTGTGCTGTTAATGTGAACAGAAACAATTATTCTTTAATAGTTTTGCTTAATTTTAAGAATTACACAAATCACAACAACAAAAGAGGTGCATGTTCTTAATGGAAACACATCTGGTTTCTCTGAAAATAAGCCAAAAAAAAAAAAACAACACACAAAACCACACCACCAAAAAGGGCCTAGCGATTAATTGAAGCTGCACCTATAATCTGTCCCATCTCAGTGAAGAGAGAAGTAAAGCTACTAATATACAGGCACTTAAGTGTCTCCCAGACTTTGACTATTTCCCTCAACAAATATGCAACATGCAAGACGACGACGACGACTAGCTGGTTTGCGTTAAATGGCATGTTACGTATAACACGGAGCTGCTCCCCTCCGTGCCTGAAGGTTCCTGTCCTTTGGGACTCGTTTCAATGCTGCCGCCTCACTTCTGCACCCTACACAGCCTGTACATCAGGAAAATAACATCATCCTCCTTTCACTTGGATCTTCTGCTGAATTATACTACCAAGACCACAAGTGAATATTTTCCTGATGGACAGCATATGGGCTGAGTTCAAACCTCAGGAAAGCCAATTAAATTATTTTCACCAACTTTCTCGGGCTTTAAATGAGCCACGAGCAAGTTACAGATGACTGTCCCTCTGGAGAAGCAGTAAACAGAGCACTGTCACCCAGACTCATCACCCAGGACTCACGGAGCTGCGTGTGGATCACTAGTGGAAACAGAATTGAAATTTTGCCATGAAAATCAATCAAATGGAAAGCTTGGCCAAGCAGAATTACCAAGTAGCGTGTGCTTTCTAAGCAGATGAATTCCCCCAGTAAAATGTACACATGCAGAAAGCTGGTGGGAGATGGCAGGAAAGTGTTGAAAGAACTGAAAACTAGGAGTTAAAACACAAAAAGGGAGACAAATCTAGATGTTTTCAAGTGCTTGCTCTTTTTCTAGGAAGACCAATAGCTAGAAAACCTTGCACCCCTTTCAGGACACTCTCCTAGCCTCAGTAGGCACCTTTTTGAAATGGTCTCCCTCCCACAGCCCTTTCTGGACTGGCTGCTTTGCCCCACAGATACAGCTTAACTGGCTGCTCACTCTACATATACAGCTTGAGCACCACGAGTCTATTCAGATCTTACGTATACTCATTTCTGTGGAAAGCTGTAATTCTGGTGGAATTACATAGTTGACATTTTTAACTGGTACTTTACACCACTATTCTTTCTTTTCCCAAATCAGGCATCACCACAAACAGAACAAGACCTATGCAACTTTTGCCTCCTAGTTCAGCCTTGGCCAGGATGTGGATGTGTCACCAACACCTTACTGACCTGGGCTCACAGCTGGGCTGCACCCTTGGAGGAAAACAAGTCCATGATTCATTTGGGTCAGTGTCTCCCACACAGACCTGAGATATTTTCAGTGATCTACTAACAGCGCAAGCAGAATAAACAGATGAACACCATTTAGAAATGTAGCCAGAAATTTTAACATACAGTAGCTGACAGAGGACAACCAGCCCTGTTAAGTCAAGCCAACTTCTTGCCTGTGGTAGCTGTTAGGCAGCCAAGCGGAGAGGCAGAGGAAGCTTGCTGCACGGCTGTCTGCGTCACAGGTCCAGGGCTTGAACTGCCAGCGACTGGCATACGATTTCACCAGGGATGCCATCGCCAGATGGGAACCTGGCGCCTCCCTGCCTTCACAGAGACAGGTTGGAGTCAAACTGCGCTGGCAGCAGCTCACAATGTCTTGAATAAATGGGAAACCCCAGTCCGCAAGGGATTTCAAATCCAGTTATTTTACAATAAACTAACCTGGAAAAAAATGCTTCTTACAGGAAGAAAGAAGGGTAGGGTATTATTTCTTAAGCTTCCCCAAACAATCTACAGTTACCTTAAAACAATTTTTCTTTTTATCTCTCTCTCAAATCCACACACTATACTTAATACTTTTTAAAGCTACCTTTTAATCATTCTCAGCTGCCTCAAATTTTGTTTTTTTTGGCCAGAGATTGTCTTGCTGAATACAGCAGTATTCACTGAAGTACTCAGCACTATTAATTTTCTTAAAGCTCCTTATTACTCACTGACAGTCTTAGCAAGGCGTTGCCGTCATCACGGCCTCAGAGTCTGCAGCCATAATGTGACCTCTTTATCTCTATATCCTACAGTACAACCTCTTTTACTGCCATTATCAGTAGAACTAATATTAGTTCACCAGGAAGCAGGTGCCCAAAGAGTTTGTGAAATCTCCATACTTGGAGATGTTTGAAACTCACCAAGGCAAGTCCTGAGTAACATGACCTAACTAGCCCTGCTTTGAGCAGGAGGTCAGTCCACATGACTTCCAGAGGTCCCTTCCAACCTACACTATTCTCTATGATTTTGCTTTTCTCAGTACAGAATATTTCCATGTTTCACTCATTTAAATAGAACTGATATAGATTTCCACAGGACAGATTAAAGCAGGAAAAAAAAAAATATTAACCTGGGTCTCTGGAAGATAAATTGATTGACATATGCAGGAAACACTCAACTATGTATTTCCAATAATGTAATGTAAATTACTTTTTAAAAAATAAAAATAAAAGAAGTTTCTCCACGTAAAATTAAGATAGTTAATACCTTTCCATCTCAACACTCTGATGGGGACACAATGCTAGATGATCCTCTGCATCTTTATTCTTCCTTTTGAGCTGCTCACAGTGAATCTATTAGAAACAAGGAGGGAAAAAAAGCAGACTTTAAGGGGAAATAAAAAGATTAACAATGTAGGAAGAAAAATTTAAGTACACGATTACAATGACAAGAGATAACCATGTCTTGCCCGCATTTCTGTTTTCCTCTTCCTATACCATAAATGGCTGACCAGCAAGCCAGGAATCTACTTCCTCCTTCTCAGCATCATCCTCTCTTAAGTCCACCACTCTGTCAGGGACAGTTTTGCAAGGATAGGAGCAATAACAGTCTATGGCTCCGGTGGCAAGAATCTACCCAAGGAGCAAAGCTGTCAGAAGTCGCAGAAACACTGGAAGTGTTGCAAAAAGGCTTTTATTATTCATCCTAAAAGAATCAACTACCTTAAATACTCTAGAGTTCAAGCACGTCCTCATATTGACCAGAAAATTCAGATGCTTCATGGAAGCGTCCAGTAAAACTACTGCTCCAAATTTAAGAGAATTTGAGTAATGAGTCTGATCTAGATCACTTGGAGAGAAAAGAAAAGGAGCCGTGTGTGAATTATTGTGCACGAGTGCATTGTTCCAGAACTAGACAAGCTCCTAACAAGCTTCCCTCTGGTCAGAGCCAGCTACTGTTCAGCACTGCATTTCCAAAGAGAAAGGAGAGAAGACAAAAAGCATATGTCCCAGAGAAAAGGACACGCATCAGGGTAACAGTAAGTTTTTTTTAATTTTATGAGGTACCACCACCTCTCCATCACAAGTGGGAGAACAGATGGTACAAAGAGTGAGCCAATGCCACCCCATCCAGAGGAGTCATTCTGCTCTTGTGCTGCAGGCTGGTAACAGCCCTGGGTATGTTTCTTCAGGCTATGTGGGACATCCCTAGTTCATCAGAAAAGGAGCCCAGAAGTCTTATTCTTCTCTTTAAATCAAAATGACAAACAATAGCATTATGATAGTTGCTGGAATTAGAAAACTGGCAGGTTTCATGACACCTATCACAAGGACAGCCATGTGACCACTGAAATAAAGTGGGGAGCCATCAAGAGCAAAACCTGCTATTTATAAGCAAGTAAGTTTTCAATTACAAGTCACTCTCTTTATTGGTAACATCAACTTAACGTGAAACCACAGCTGAACATTTTATAGAAACCACGTTGCTTCATCTATGTGCAGAGCAGAAATTTAAAATTAAAGGTTGCCAGGAGAAGATCTGAGGTGTTTGGTATCCCTCCCCCCCTTAATTCCCATTCCTGCAGGCATTTCACACATTTTAAGTGCATCTGGTAATCACTAATTACAAGGATCCTATTAAGAAAAAATGTCAATTCAGTTTCATGTGAAACTTGATTCTAGCTTGTCTAGTTTTATGAGTGTCTGTTTAATCATAACAAAAACATGTTGAAGTATGGAAAGCTGTATTTGTTTGATTTCAATGGGAGCTCCAGACACTGGGTACTAATGAGAATTAAGCCTTTATTTTGGAGCACCTAAACTTGGCTTTTAGGTGACTAACTTGAAAATATAAAATTTGAAAAACATTGACCTAGAATGAACACTCCCTACCGTCACCGAAACAACAAAAAATAAAATGAAATGACTACATGAAATCTGACCATACTTGTCTGAATTAAAAAAAAAAAACCTACAGAATTCAGACTGCTATTCCATCTCTAATTCATCCCACTGGACTTAGACTTTTCAGCAGCCTCAGATGCATTTGCCAAGTTACGCACAGTATTGCAGCCCATGTGCTGAAAAACAGGCCACATTAAAGGGATACAGGTTAGATGTTATTGAAAAGAAGATACCTATGTTGGTAAAATTCATGCAAGAAGCTAAGAAAGTTCTGAAAAACTGAAAAGAAAAAGAGCAGTGAAGAACATAGAAAAATATATTTATTTATTAGACATGTCACTTCCTGCTTCTGCAGTGACAGGATGGTGAGCCAGAATCGGGGGCCCGCAGGAAAAGGGTGCTGCAAACTCCCTGCTAGGGAGTGCTCTGGGATCGCATGGTGGGTGCTCTGGGTTTTCCGTGGCCCTGCTCTGCCAAGCACGGAAAGGAGCTGCTAAAGCCGACAATTCCCAAATCACTGCATGGCCCAGCTGCACACCCAGCCAGCATAAACAAGCAGTTCTCCAGAAGTCTTATAGCTAACATCTGCTGGGGTGGGGGGTGTCCCCTCCCCTGCAGCTCAACAAGGTCCATTGTATGTATCTCCTGACTCTTAGTCATATGCAGATTTTGCAGCGTGACTCTCAGTGTTGGGCACCTTGATTTAATGCATATCTACACAAGCCAGCCCAGCTATCAGAAGACATTTCATTATTGCAGCATGGAAGTACATCCACCCTCTTCTATCCAGTCCAAGATATGGGAAAAAGCAGTAAAAAGTTATCTGCAGGGATAGCTGGCATGATCCACCCAGCTGAGCATGGTCAGGCTAGTGCCAGCTAAGCAGCATTGCCACCTGCTTTGATTTGCCTCCACTCTTTCCCAAACTATTGATGCACAAGGGACTGTTGATGCAGAGTAACGGCTTTGCCTTTCATTTCTTATAGGTTTTTTGGTAAAGCGTGTCAATTCTGAAAGGCTTTCTCTTTTTTTTATAAGGTTTTTTTTTGTTTTTTAAAAATCATTTTTTATCCTTCACAACAAAAAATTTACAGCAATGAGTCTGACCTGTGTTGGCAGCAGCAGTTGTGCTAAATCTAAATCTACAGTTATGAATCTGAACGAAAGAGATGCAACTAGGTTATTGTACCATGTGCAAGTGTGTGTTATTAAAACAACCATAAGTTTTTACAACTATAAGATGCAACTTAATGCTGTAGGTTTTTATTAGATCCGACAAATTGAAGCCAAGATGGATAAAATTCAACTACTTCAAGGAATTAAGGCTCTGTAGAAAATAGGGGGTTATAATGGTCATGTAAACGATTGCTCAGAATTACATAAATTTTCTGCTTTCTGTCAAGGCTTTTAAGAACAGGAACACCCTGAAGTAAAACAGGATCAGTTCTGCTCACAGATTTAAGGGGTTTCGCAATAATTGAAAATGTTTGGTAGAAGGGGTGCAAAATTTCCTTGGTGCTCACCCACAAAATTTATCAGTGCTCCAAGCCCTAAGTACTTACTAGATACACCTGAATAGGCCAAAAAAGCACTTTTGGCTGGAGAATTAATTTGCATTGGAAACAAATAAGTTTTCCACATATGAAAAACACGTTTGGAGAGAAAAAAAAACATTGGTCAAGAATGACAAGACAACTCAATAATTCTAAAAAAATCTTAACTATAAAAATGATCACAGCCGGACAGGCACTCATCACACTGGAGTTTCAAAATGTTATTCAAAATGCATTTCACAAACATCTGTATTTTAAATGTTAAATCCTGCACTGCTCTTGCCCCATTCTCTTTTTCTTTCTCCAAGTCTAATTCTAGCTTAAGAGCATCCTATTTGCCCAAACCTTTGCTCATTTTCCCCAAACCCACTCTGTAATTCACTTGTTCTTCAGTTGTACAAAAGCAATATTTTGTGGGAATGCAATATAAAATGAATGTCAGAAACGAGCCAGCCTAAAAGAGGCAGAGAAGGGAAAGGAGATTTTTGGTTTGTTTTGTTTTTCCTGCCTAGATCAGCTCAATGATTCAATTTTACAGACCACCACCATAAACGGCCATATTGTCACAGTGGAGGGAGCAGAAAACAAAGAGTATGCCAAATAAATGGAAGTACATACTAGCAAATTATACATAAGGAATAAACCCATTAACAAGTTACCCTTTCAGTGATACCCATTTTTCTATTGTGAAAGATCCAGGGCCTGTCACAGACAGGCCGAGTAAACTTACCTCATGTAAGTATTACCCATCTTGCAAAATAGCTCCGAAACAAAATGGAACAAATATAACCATAAATGCTGTTGATAAACAAGCCAGCAGCTTATACATTATCTGTGTGTGGCTGTTGTGTAGGAGGAGTGGGAGGGAGAAATGGATTATTACTGTAAATGTGATCAAAATGGAAGAACAACCAAAGAAATAAAAAAGCATTTGATGAAAGAGATCCTAAGCAGCACTCACTGAAGCTGATCTGAAACAGGACTGAAGCCTTCAAGATTTTTTTTGCTCTGAAGAAGTCAAACATATAATATTTCTGTGATCTCCTCCTACCTAGATATTCCCAGGTTTGGTACTCATAATGGCACTAGTATGCAGTGCAGCCAGCCTTGAACCAGCCATTGCATTACATGTCTCTCTGCTTTTGCATCCAATGCTTGTAACTGAAAATGCAGCTTCAGTCATGTAAAAACAGCACGAGAAAAAGCCACAGACAAACACAGCAAGATCTGCTAGTTCTCTCCTCCCCCGTTATTTCCTGATAAAGTGCTGAAACTTCAATATTAGACAGTTTCTAACCAAAATTTAAAATCTGAAGCTTGATTTTTGCAAAAATAAAGAGTAGTTAGGTTCCTCAGTTCTGTCTTGCCCAATTTGGTTCAGATAAAATGAAACTGGTACCTGCCCTGTGTGATGCAGGAAGATTTAATGCCAAATACTTAAAACTGATCTCACCATTAAGTACAAGAACTTAATTCACAGATGCCCTCCCACGAAGCTGTGATATCCACAACTTGATAAGCAGCCTATTTACGTTTCTTGAGGTAATCTCAAACTATGCAGCAACTGAAGTAAATTAAACCCCAAAAAAACAAAAAACCCTTGAAATGGGCCAGACCAAGGAATGAGCCAATTAAAGACTGAACACACTACTTCTACCCAGAACTGAACACCTGGCTTTCGGCACGGAGCAGATGGGACTCCGGAGAGGCTCTGCACTGCCGGTTCTTTGGCTCCGGTCCAGGAAAGGAAAATGTGCAGCGTAATCTCTGCATTTGCTTTGTCGTACTGGATGTAGCAGGGTGACTTTGCACAGATAGACAGTGCCTGCTGTATAGCTCTTTGGTCCTACAAGTGCTGGTCCTCCACCGCTGGGTGTGTGAAAATGCTTCCATTGACACACACAAACTAGTTTAAGTGGTGGGTACAAAACACGGTTTTGAACTACATGACCTTGCTTAAAATCAATATATCACTTTTTTCTTAAATTAAAACGGAAAGAAAACCAGTTTTCAGGCATATTTCTCTCTGGAAGTCAGTCCATTTAACAATTTCTAAACATCTTTGGATTGAAGATCTTGAGAACTACATCTAGAAGTGAGACAATTATTCCCCAATGAGTATAAATCCCTTCTTCAAGTAGAAATGAGTGGCACAAATGCTTGGGTGACAGAGACTTCTGCATTTGAGCTTACCATGTCAGTCACTCCACACGGGCATCTGCACAGGTGAGTTTAAAGCATACAAGCTAGTTTGAAAGGCTACGAAACATAAGTTCAGTGCCAAAAACAGTCATGACTACACTTCCAACGTGCAAAAGGGTCACGTAAGAAGTGACCAGAGGAAGTCATAAATATCATCAAGCCATTAAAGCTACACACAGCATACCTCAAAATACCCTCAGTACTTCTCTGGATTCCTGTAGTCACCCTCTTTCTCCCATCATTGAAGGCCATAAAAACAAACAAACAAACAAACGAAAATACTAACCTCTAATTATTATAAGATTATGAGTTCGGGAGTTGGGAGGATTTAAGCTTTTCTGTTTTGGGGAGGTTTACAACATGTTAAGAAGTTGCTAGAAGATGTATGATGACAACCAAAGATGTCACCTGAAGAAAATCCCAACATTTTTCTGTGTTTTGAAACAAATTTTAACTTTCAAGTTATTTGAGCCCCTCTGATATATAAATGCAGTCACTGATTTTCAGATACTGCACATAAACTCATTTTTAATGTTTAGAAGAGATCTTTTCTTCACTGGAAAATGTTCAGTTTGACTGAAGCTAATTAGTGTACACAGGTCTGGGGGCAAAGTCAATGATACTTTGAACATACCTATTGTACACAATTTCTGTGAAAGCAAATTGTTGTTAATAGAATACAAATTAGTTCCAAAAAAGTATAAAATATGTTGATAAAATAAAACTCTCAACAATAAATATCTTTAATTTGTTTAAAATTCATTTATCAAGCAATCACAGATCCGTTGAATATACAGAAATCTACCAAGTACACAGATCTTCAGAAAAACACTTGCAAACTAGGTATATTTCATGGAATAGCACTGCATGAGCCTTTCCAATATATATATTTTCTCATGCTCTGTATCCCACTTTAATTAGCACGACAAATTATTTGGAGGTGGGCAAGATGGGAAGGAAGTACTTAGGTATTTGTGAAATGTCAGCTTTAAATTATGCAGTAAAAAATGGTTCTTTATTATTATTCATTACCAAAGTATGGACAGGAGGCTTTCTAAGAGATAAAATATAGAAGTGAAAAGGAAAAATGCTGCAGGATAAAAGCAAGATTAATAACTATGATATTCATTGATAGTGCCCAAGATGGTTTTTCTGAACAATTTTTAATGAAGATCTCACTACAGTGAAACTGTGATGTTGTGATAGGAAAGAGAAATGATGGAACTTTCTTGTACAATCCAAGCCGAGAGAGAAAAGATTTAGGATCTATCAACTCCAATGACTTTGGAATCGAGTCTCTGCAGTATAAAGAGATAGCACAGTAACAGAAAGGAGATCCCTCCAAGTACAGGGTCCACATGGCTGGGAAGGATGCTGTGAGAAAAGAATTCAAGATATAGGCAGACCTACCTACAAAAATTTGTGCAACTACAAGAACAGAAGTTTAACAGTGAGAAGGTAAGAACGATCTGATTTAGATGAGGAATGCAGCTCTGTTTTACTTAAATTTCATGCTCTGCAGCCAAGCTTCAAAATCCCAGGACAAAAAAGAGAAAGAAGAGCCCAGAGAAAGGTAGGAACAATCTAACAAGCCAGCTGCAAAAAAACCTTGGCATTGCTTGGCTGGCAGGAACACCAGTCCTAAGCAACTCAGAAATGCACGTTGCTTTCCATATTTTCTAGTGCGCCCACGCTTCTGGAAACACGGTACCACTGCTGCTAGAAATTAGGACTCTGCCAGCAGCATATCGTGGTGTACTAAGGATCCAGAAGCAAGTCAAGGGAAGATGACCCTTTAGGAAATTCTTTCTCCAGGCTTCTAAATGGCTTGCTGTGAGCATTTTGTAATCCTCACAGGTGTACTGACAACTTTTGCTACATTTTGAGAGCAGGGAGGTAGAGCAGTCTGGAGTTCCTATAGCTGCCCTAGCACAACGGGTATGCGTGCCCTCTGGCAGCAAACAACACTGGTTCTGAAAACAGAAGCGTTGCTTCTCACTACGATGGATAGAAGTACTGCAGCTTTACGTTTTTAACAAAGTAGTAATTAAAACAAGGAGGGGAAAAACCACACGCATGTTTGTTTTCTTCTCCGTCTACACAAACTTCATCTCACTAGTCCTCATAGCTCACCTCATTGATTCTTATTAATCCGAAACATACCACTTGAAATTTATAACACTATGGCTCCTTGCTCAAGGTTGGAATGCATCAAATCTTCTTCTGAGACACAGCATTAATGCCAATTTACAGCAAGAAGGCAAGCAAAATACCACCCAGCCCAGAGTCCTAGCCCACCCTCAAATGCTATGTGGATTATAGAAGACAATTTGTAGCAGATATGGATAAAGGGTCCATCTCCTAATGAGAAACCCAGCTAAGGGAATTCTGTGCCTGCTCCAGTCAGTCAGTAGCACAGGGAACATCCCAAACTCTACAGAACAGGTAAAGCTTCCAAAGGTCTCAGCAGAAGCGTTACCCAAGGAAGGAATGTGGGTCAAACCAAGTACAGGTGTACTGAATCTTTGTATCACTAGATTTACCCCAAAATAACTGTTTGACATAGCCTTAATGCTCTTTACGGCAATAATCTTTCACTGTTTCTGTACCTTTCATTGTCCAGCTTTGCGCAAAAAAAGAAAGTAAAAGAACTCTGCTATAGCTATTCTATATAAAAATTATGAAGAAATTAAAAAGTCATTTAGAAAAGAAAAACTTTTAAAATAGGTTTTGGATTTGAGGTCTCTTTGGTAGATGACAAGGGAAAAGAGGCACATGACTTCATTTTGAGACTATGCAGAGACCCACTGATACGAGCTTCAAACTAACGCAGAAGTTACTCACCATATTTAGGGAAGGTGTTCGTCTCTGTGCTGCCAGGTTAGGACGTTCCAGTCTCAATAAAGGCTCTAAGTGGTTTGGAGGCAAATATATATCTATATATCTATATATATCACGCTTATCTCAAGGTTTAACCTACACCCCAGGCTTAGGGAAACCCCTTTCTTAAAGTCATTCTAACATTGAGAGCATATTCATACCTCTCAAACAAACACAGCCCACACAGATCTACTTGAAAGCACAGCTTGTAAGAGACCACAGAGGATTCCCTCTCGTTCTTCAGGTTACCATGGAACAGTGACACAATGGTACGCCCACGCACCAGCAAAAGCTGCTCTGTGGGAAAAGCGGTGGTCTAGCATGGTGGAAAAGTTGCATCAACTCAAAAGGTATTGAACACAAATATTAATCTAGAAGTAGAATAATTTACTGTAAGGAGTAGATAGGTCAGGGACTCATTTCTAGGAATGCATTTTAATTAGAATTTATTCTAAAGGTTTCCCTACAGAATCAACGCTCAGTTCAACCAGCTACAGCCTCCTCATCAAAAGTGACATTCAGCTCTGCCCCCAACCAGAAACACTACATTATCATATCTGATTTTCTCTGAGGAAGAGGGCGTATAGAGGTGGAGACTACACAAACATCTTCCCTTCACCCGGACAAGAAATGATGCAACATTTTCAAGAGTATACTATTCATTTCAGGCTATAGTCCACTAAGCACAGGAGCTGATTAATCAAGTTTCACAGATGACAAAAATTAACATTGTCACGCTGTTACCTATGAGTGAAAGATTAATGATAGGTATGTTCAGAAAAAGGTTCATCTTTAAGCCCGATTCTTTGTATCAGTTTCGGTTTTGATGACAACAAAACCTGCGCCGTTTTGCACCAAGGAGTAGAAACCATTCTGACATTTTTAGGAGACTCCTGTTGTCTTCTGGGTTGGAAATACTAGTGATCTAACTGCCCTGAGAGCATTTTCATCCTCCTAGCAGAAATATCACAGCTGCTCAGTAGAGCAGGGTGGATCTTTTTCTGTCAAACCATTTGCACTCCACTTCTCACATGCACACAGACAGTAATCATTTGCAAATTCATGTTTAATTCACTGCAGTTTTGTTGAAACAGAACTATTCTAGAGGCATTTGCAATTATAGCAGAGGAAACAACAGGCCAGGGTCAGGATGTGGGAGACCAAGGTTCAAGTCTTTCCTCTGTCTTTCCCTGAGGGGAGCTTAACTGTGTTTGTACCTCCTGGATAAACGTTTTAACTGCTGGAGTTGCAGGGTGATTTCTCTGGTCTTTTGCAATAATGGTCTTCCACTACATATGAAATATTTACTGTTACTTTGTTGGAGAAAATGTTAATGACTTTAGTTTGATGGTTCAGAGGTTTACCAACAGAGTTCAGATTCACTGTCTGCCTGGTTAAAATGAAAAAAAAAAAACCCACACCCAACGGCACCAACATCTTCCACTTCTCAGATCAGCGTCCTATTCACTCAGCTCCACATCAGTCACTTTTTCTTACTCTGATCTCTAGTTTAGTTTTATATAAGCATTTATAAAAAGCAGAACAGCCTCCACAGGGGAGGTTTGAAAGCAACCCACCAGCAAAAGCTCAGTAGCAAACTGCTAGAGCACTTGTCTCAGGACGCGAGTGGCACCTACTCAAATCCTTCCAAGCAGCAGAAGAAATCAAAGCCAAGAGATACACCTCTGAGGGGAAATGCTTTTTCCACTGGATTACTGAGTAACAAGGGAATAGCATTACTTCTTCCTCAGCAGTGCATTCACACAAAGTATGGTGAATTTAGCCCTATGTGTTTTTGGCTTTCACTGCACTCAAACACAGCTTTCGACTTTGGACTGACCAACATGCTTAATTTCTATGGGACTGGAAATAGTTCGGGGGGTTGTTGTCATTTTGTCATCATCTGTCAGCTCAGAAACAATGACGGAGCTAAATTAAACTTTCCATGTGTGCTGTTCCTGGGTTTAATATCCGTCACCTGTTCAACTGCACCACTGTGGTTTCTGCCAGGGAAGCCAGGAATAATCAGATTTCTCCTCATCCAGGCCCAGGCGAAGCCAGGACTGTTAGGCCTTTAAGGTCAGGTGCTTTCTTATCTGAAAGGCTGCATACCATCCCATGAGTTAAGAGAAGTAACCAAAGATGCCGATTTATTCTGGGAAGCACTCCCTGAACAAAATGCAAAATGCTTACAAACATTTTAACTGGAGTCATTCTGAGCCGCACACATTTACTGTCATGCTGGGCTACTTCTAGTGCCTCTCAACAACCACACCTGAAGCATGCACAGGGAGGGATGTGCTGTTCTGTCCACTGCAGCAACAGCTGCCTTCTGCAGATACTAATAGGGAACAGCATCCTTGCTGCTTCCAGAGAAGAGGAGATGAAAACGTGGGCTCTTCCTTTCCTGTTAACACCAGCTTAACAGCCACCTTGACTCAAACAACTATATTGTTTCATTTTTAACTCCTGTAAATGTTAGTGATATGAAAGTAATGACATTTTCATCACAGCAAAGCAGGCACAAAGAATTGTTTTGTGGAGGCAGAGAAAAGTAGTCAATGGAAAAATTGAAGGGGGAATCCTTTCTCTTAACCTCCAGTGGAAAATTGTGGGGGTACAGCAGAAATCACATATGCATCTTTTTACCTGACTTCCCCACTCCCCCCATTCAGAAGAGGAAAACCCCTTTGGCTACACCATACATAACTGAATAATAAAAATTTCATTGTTTCTTATGCATACCCAAGCCACTTATCTAGAGAAAGACCAGATTGGATGGCTGCCATTCAAATTATTTTATTGTCCACTGAAGAACTGTTTGTTTAGGGGCTTTCCACAGGGGAAAAATAAGGAAATGAGTTAGAGAAAATTTAATATAATGCAAAGACAGCAGCTTAAAGAACCAGATCCTAGGTGACTTGTGAAGGGCTTAATTGCCATGTAAGTATTATTCAGGAGAGAAAAGACCACTATAAGGAAGAAAGGAGACTGGAAAAAAAAACCATTTCGAAAGTGCTCAAAACAGTTTGGGACTCCAGTATTCTGGAAAGGAAGCTGAAGACAGATTTGCTGTCCAGGAAGTTTCTGAGATTTACTTTTAAGTTTATACTTCGATACCACACTTAGGGCATTAGGAATTCATTCTGCTGAAACAAGGCAGCCTGCTGTTCTCGACACGAGCGTTACTCGCTGGCGGTCTACAGCCGTCCTCCTCTTTTTTGGTGCATGAATGAGAACTGCTCCCAAGCACCTACATTTTTGTCAAGCTAAAATACTCTCTTCTGCTTCACTCAGAAATAGATTGGCCACTAGCCTCTTTTTTATTTATATATTTCTTAAACAGGTTCACATGCCCCAGATCAAGAAGTAGCAATATGAGACAGTCAGTCCCAGCTGCCATGTTTTTAAGGTAAACTAAACATTTAAAAGTGAGGGTACCTCTTACCCAGACTTCATACAGAATTGAAATACATTTCTGTGCTCACAGAAGTGACTTTCCCGGGGAGGAAGATACTGCTACCCAGTTCTACCCTAAATTTTAGTGAACCACTTTGATTTTAGTTTAGACTCAAACATTTTTTGCCTGAGATGTATGAAAAGTCAAGGCACTTCTCACCCATTTTGTTCCTGCTCACTGTGTGGCTTACTGGTTAACCATGAATGAAAGACCACCCACAAATTCTGCCTTCCTTACAGAAAAATTGGAAATGCCACAGATCCTTTATGAGGTCTTAGATGGCGATTCAATCAATTCTTTATTATTACTCAAATATATTCTTATGCTATTTCACTGGATTTTCTTGAAGGCGTTCATGAAGTTGATACGATAGCAAGTATGAAAACAGGCTTTACAAAAGCCCAGCAGCAGGTTCCAGCAGAACATCACTTCCATCACATTTGTCAATTCCACAAACTTCAAGCATGCAGCTTAGCATCAAGGAAGTTTGACTACAAACCTTTTTTCTGGCCAATAAGGACACCTTGTCCTCCAGCTGGTTGCCATTTGTTTCTACCACTACTTTTTTTACTGAAATATTGCAGTGTTTAAATTCTGGTCCAAACTAGAATATCTAATTTTAGGCAATGTCTGAATCCTCCATGAAAGGGATTTCTCTTTCTGCATAAGCTTCAGAAAGATTTCTTTCCTATCCATACATAGTTTAACCTGCTTGCCAATTAACAAGAGAGAAAAGTCAACCCTGAAGCCATACTAAGTTTCCTACTCTATACGTCAGTGAAATTTTAAAGCAACATCTAGTGGTTTGACAGAAACGTGACCTTTACCTCATGGAGACAGGGTTTTTTTGGATGAGGCAAACCATTTTCACCCAGATTCAGGGACTGCTGAAAACTGCAAGTTGCAGACACTTTTTTGCCTTTGCTATTTCTTGCCTGAGCTACAAAAGTAAGATCAGGCACAGAGCCTGCAGGACTTACATACCTTATACCACTACAAAATAGTACAGAGAATTTTCTCAAGAAGATGATCTACCACAAAACTAAGTTCCTAGTCTCTGATTTTCTTCTCAGCAGCAAGGGAGTGCAGTGAGTTACTATGTTCACCTGGAACAGTGGATACCTCCACAGAAAGGGCCAAGGATAGACTGCAAGATGTACAAAGCTAAGTTCAACATCACGGAAAGAATGACGGATTACCACAAACCCCATTGCTGCCCACCCTAAGTGTAAGGCGCACACTCCTGATGCTAACCTGCCTTTCTAAGATAGACTGTACAAAAACGTCTGTTTCAAAATATGTCAAAAAACTTTACAAAAACTAGCCACTCTCTTCACTACGTTTGTTTGTCCCTCTGTATAGAGCTCCGTGGAATTCAAGCACAGCAGAGGTTTTGGTCATGTTAACTAAAGCACCATTGGAAGTTGATGATCATGGTAAGGAAACATTAGAATGATACTGAACAAGGTAATACACAATAATATAAAACAGTATTGTACAGAAAAGCCCCTCCCTTGAACAGTAAGCTTAGCCTGCCTTTGTCAGCTATCACCACTATTATAGGTTGTAAATTGCCTACTGAGCACAGGAGCTACAAGAGTCTGGGTTAAAAATTAAAGGAAAAAGGAAGTAAGGCCTGATGTACCCAGTGAGAGCCAGTGTTTGCCATCCGCACAGATGGCTGAACAGAGGAAGATGCCTTCACCTGGGTTTGCACCTGACCAAGGGCAAACGGGAAGTGAAGGTATCTCGCAGGAGGTATCCTGGTTGTTGGTGGACAGGAAGAAAGGCACTGTGGAGGAGAGGAAGGTGGTGAGGGGTGACACGTCTACTACATTTCAGATGAGAATTGTACTCTTTCTCAGCTTCTCTGGAGGATCTGATGATCTTTTCACAACCACTAATATTCATCATAACACTGAAGCAGAAGCTCCCCTCCCTCCCCCCCCCCAAAAAAGGCATATGAATCTAATTTTCCCTTTTCATGAAATAAGAATAATATCTGCTTACAACTTTGCTATATGGTTGTGCAAGACATACAAGTGTATGGTAAAGCTAACAACCACATTAGAGAGAGAGCTCTCTTGTTATAAGCCAAATCCAAATGTTTCTAATGCAGTTCTCCATCACATAAGCACGCAGACACACACACAAAAAAATCTATAAAGGCAAACGTTCCTGTATATCGTCCTATAAGAAAACTGCCTTAGAGCTGTTTCCTGTTACCAAAAGAAAGGACTATAAAAATGAAGGAACTCCTGATCTTAGGCTGCTATTTCCACCTCATATGACCTTAATTTTATGGAAATTACACCCTTGTGTTATTCAGTTTTTACTCATAAAACATAGACAGAGGCAGTGTATAGGCATTGGGGAACAATCACGAAAAATGTAAAAATTCTTTGAACAGTAAAGAAAAACATTATTAAAATGATTAATTTTTATAAATGATGTAAGGAAAAGCCATTTACTGTAGTAGAGATCCTTCTTTTCTTCTTTCTTTTCTTTTTTTCCTTAAAAAGAAAAAAAAAGAGAAAAAAAGAAGAAAAAAAAGGAAAAAAAAAAGAAAAAAGAGACAAGTGCCTGGAGCACTAGGATGCTGTAGCAAACATCCTTTTACTTCCCTTATGTACTTTTCCAGTAATTACAACCTAGAAAAAAGATTATTTTATAAAGTAGGGATATATATCTACCTATTAATTATAACCTTACTCTAAACTTCTACAACACCTCCCTGTGCATCCTACTTTTAAGGAAGCCTTAAACCACAGCAGAGAGCCAGTGAGTCTGATAAATATCCCATTACTACCTGTAAGTCTTTCAAATGTTTGTAAGCATTTGAGTTTAGTTCAACCTAATCTCCTAAAAAAGCTTATTCAGCATTTGCAAACTGAAGATGGACGTTGAAAAGCAATTGAATACATATGTGAGGATTATTCAAACAAGACGTTCTACCACAGAAGAAAAATAGTAATGGTCATAGAAATGAAACGAAAATATTTGACTATTAGCAGTTCACAGCCTAACCAAAGTGTCAAGGTGACCTTAACTGTCTATGTAGAGATCTGATTACATAAATGGGGTGCTATTTTCAAAATTTCTACAGGATGTATGGAATCTTTTCCCTTTTCAGAAGTGACAAAAGCACTCCAGTCCAAATTTTCCAAACCAGTCAGACTCCACGCTATGCACCTAAACACCATATGGAACTCTCAAGAGCGCACTCAACTGGTCAGCTCCCAGTAGCCATGTTTTATCCAGGCTTGAGTCCGAGTCAGACCACAGATGCAGATTCCCAACCCGACTCCTGTAAACAGCCAATTTGGGCCACCATGCTGCCAGTTCACACAAACGTCTCAGTTCTGCAGGCCTCTGGACCCCGGAGACACAGATAAATCGCTCCACCCAAACCTGAGTCTGAGTCTTTAGCACTTAAATACCTTTGAAGAGAGGTAAATCCAAAAGCATTTTGGGGGTTGAGGGACAGAGCTGTCTTTGTCCTCCCATTCATCAGCACAGACACTCCTCACGCTGTTAGGAAATGACTGCCTCCTGATGTCACCGGTTCAGAGCAAGGCCCCTTAAAAGCATTCTTCCTAAGGAAATCCCCTCACCTTCAGTTAAGAGTATTTTTTTCAATGTTCTTAAAGCATTAGTCAAAGGCTATGGGAAATTGTACATCTTTGTGGCTTTTATTAACTTATTTCCTTTACAGCAATATGCTCACCAGTAGTGAGACTCTCTTTAAACTCGAGTGTTACTGTGGGGCCTTCAGCAACCTCATAGTCCTTTTCAATGCTCAATAGCCACCATATCTCAATATATAACCACCACCTTCCATATCTTAATATTGAAGACATTGATACAATTTGCTTTTAAATGGTGCCTTTTGTGGGTTTGGGGTTTTTTTTGCATTCCTAGACAGCCTAGAGTAAAATTGGAATTGCTGAGTTCTGTTTAAATGACAGATAAAACTAGAAAGGGACAAGGAAAAGAAAAATTGCCGGGAGGACTTTTAGAGTCCAAAAGCAGCTGAGAACAAGTTGTCTCACCTAGTGCTGAGTACGGAGGTAGCTGTCACCAGCAGAATGGCGGAGTCTGGATTACAGCCTCTAGAAGTTCTCAGGTAAACTCTGAAAATAAGGAAGGAAATCCAGAGCTGAAAGGGGGAGCAAAGTAAGTGTTCAGAGAATACACCTGGATTGTCTGCGTATCTCTGCGGACGCGAGATGGCAGGACCAAAGGCTACTGCAAATTGAAACTTCCATCTCCTGTGTGCACACACAGAGATTTGAAACATGATCAAAACTCCAGCATGACAGAGAGTTGCAGCAGTTACTCCAGATAAAAGAAAGTGATAGATGATGGTTTCAGAAGACTGCATCTTAAAGCAACAGGGGCTAAACCAACGGTAATATAGATATGAGGATAGTCAGATTTATAATGAAAGAATAAAATTCAAAGGAATCTTCCATGCCCAAAAGAAACATTTTTAAAGCAATGCAATTATGAATCCATAATGAACACACACACACAAAAAGAAAAAAAAAAAAGGCCAAACCAAACTGAGCTTCTTGCTGAACAGATCTTAATATTCATTACTGGGAACACACAAACTATTGTGGTTTGGGGTTGGTTTTTGTTTGATTGTTTTTTTTATCCAGAACTTCAGAGATACGTAACTGCTGAATAATATTTTCAGTTTGAGATTGGTTTTGATCTATTAAACTTCTAAGCGGCTTACTTCTTACTGGAATTGCCATTAATTCCCAATTTAATAGACAAAACCAGCAACAACATTGCTTACTTACCCTACAACTCCCCCAAAACCTACTCTGTTTTAAACTACAACCTACGCAATGGAACAGGATTATATTTTAGCAATAATACAATTTTATAGTTGGAATCCCCTTCAGTTTGAAGCAAACAGCAGCAGTGACTCATTATAAGGCACTCAAAAAAGGGGATTTCCTACTGAAGTAAAACACCAATGAACATTACAGAAAACAAAAATCAGCTAAGATGACAGCAAAGAGGAGCCCAAGGATCCACTAGGGAGGCAATACGATTACGGCATAAAAGTAATGGCTTTTATTTCAGCTAGAGATGCATGATCCAAACTGGATTTGTTATTCTAAAACCGAAACTAGAAGACATGTTGAAATGTGAGCCTTCGCTCTGACACCCAGCTGAGCCAACGCAAGGCTACTTTCATCAGTCAGTACAGTTTTGTAGTTGTCGCTTCATCCTAGATTCTGGCAGAGACAGAACCGACAGTATGCATCACCTACAATATTGTATCTGACACAGAACTAGGCTTCGGTTTAACTATTGCAAAAGAAAATAGAGAAACACGTTATCGAGCAGCAAGCCATCACCCAATACCTGGGCTCATTCCATGAGTCAGAGCGGAGCAGTCTACTGCTTTCAGTAAAATTGAAGGTCATTTTTGTAATTACTGTTTCTAGTAAAGATAAACTCCCACGCACAGTGCAAGCAGGAGGATGGTTACAAACTACGCAGGATGTTTCATCTGTAGGCTGTACAAACGGGGGACGCCTTCTGCCTTGAATACAAACGCCAGCAATTAGGATTTTTAGTAACCGGGTGAGTGCCCTGTGCGTGAGGTTCTCAGAGAGCACTGGTGCACCAGTATGTTCGCAGTGGCTTCATGTTCTTGGGGTGAAGATCAGCAGGCAGAAGATAAAACCAGGGCTTGTTCTGCCACTGAACCACAGTGCTACCTCACCAAATCACACCTGTCTCCTTCCCTCCAGGAGGCATAAGAAATTTGCACCGCTTAATGTTCCTACAGCACTCGGTCCTCCAAGAAAAGACATTACTGCTGACTGAGTATAGTTGTATTTAGGTACCATCTTTGTACTGAGTTTAGCTACATAATTTCTACTTCTTCACTACAGAGAGATGGGAACAGGAGGTATTACCAGAAAGTCAAACTGTCTTCTGCCCCTGCCATCTACCTGCACTGTTAGCACAAAACCAAAACACCATGAAATTGAGCAACAGTTCAAATATCTCACTTTCAAATGCTAGGCATAGAAAGCAAGAAGTAAGCAGGCAGTGCGAATACACATTAATTAAAAGGAAAGCAATATGAGGGGTATCAAACAGCTTCATTTCTCCACAGCAGCAGTAGAAGAACTGGCCAACACTTCCAGCAACTTGTTTGTAAAATCTTAATGATTATATAAATTAGAAGAGGTCAAACTCACCCTTTGTAAAACTGTTATTCTTTCATAGCAGAGTTTTGTGGATGGCTTTTTAATAGAACGGGTCCTCTGGATTGACCTCTAGAATCAGGTATTAGATACCTCTTTTTTCTTTTCTCAGGCTCAGGTGGCCCAGTGCTTGTATCTAGAGAAAAGACATGGAAACAAAGAAAACTATCAATGGAATCAAGGGCATCAATTAAAGGACTAATCACACAACCCCATAGAAGCAAAGATTCTTGGGGTGGCTAAGGAAGGGAGAGGGATAATGCCAGAGGCACAAAGCATGCAAGGGAAGGAAAGGCTGTGTGTTTAGACAAAGGGGGAAAAAAAAAAAAATCAGTACAGCTGTGCTATGCTGGAAGAGAATCTACAGTATTTTCTTGAAGTCTCTGATTCTTCCTTCTCAGTCAGTAAACGACCAAGCTAAATTTACATTCATTATATTTGTACACAGGCAGATAAAATATTCTGCTGGACAAGAAAGAAACAGTAAATCTTTTTCAAATCTCTTTTCAGTCTTCTTTTGCAATCTCTCTTCTTCCAGCAATTAATCTTGCTACATCTCCCCCACTATAGTCTCCTCACCTGTAGGCCCAGCAATATAGCTGGTTGAAAATTTTCTAAAAACTGGTCTGTTTGAAAATGGTAATTCATTAAAACAACAACTCTTCTGCAGAAACATACTAATTACAACAGAAGTTTCATTGGGTGCAGAATTAATTTTCAGGTGAAAATGAAAAGGGAACAAATATTGGGCCAAAGGGAAGGAGTAGGACATATAACCACTGACCTCAAATCAATCAGTATGTATATGCTTCCGGCACTCTAGCTCAGGCTGCACTGAAGACAAATCTAAGTTATCCTCAAAGCACTGCAAGAAAAGAAAGTTCATTATGAAAGACATGACTTTCACAGAAAATGTTAGCATTTATTAAGGAGATAATATGTAAAAATAATCTCAGTGAGACCATTTCGTGTAGGCCTTGAATGAATTACATCACTATGTTTTTTCCTGGTATTAACTATGAGCCAGATACTGAGTTTTACGTCAGCCAACTCAAATGCGTTCTACATAATGAAGCTAAGTCTTGTTATGCCAAAGGAGAGGCCAACACATTGTGAAGAAAAAAAAAAAAATACCACAAAACTTAGTACCAAATTACCCAGAAATAACAGCAGAGAGCAGAAAAATGCGGTCTATATACAAGAAAAGCAAATGAAGCAGAAATTTGGAAGGCATGTTCAGTGAAACCACAGTATTTCTCTTATTATTTTATTACCAAAATTAATCTTATTCTTTACTAACAGTTATTTTTGATTTTAAAGAAGGGCTTATAATAGGTATTTTCTTGTTGTATGCAGGTATGCCACATGCACACAGGACTCTGCTATTTCTGGGGTGCAACAGACTTGGCTCAGCAAAACATTCATTTTCTCAAATACTAGCCTGCAAAACAAATAACAACTGGTTTTACCACTCACCTTGTTCCCTCCGCTGCCCAGGTTTGCCTCATCAACTGTGCGCACTTGGATTTGGAGTACCTTTGGGAATGGTCTTCTCCAGCCCTCTTTTCCTACTCTGCATCTGTCTTTCATCTACAGCGTGGTCCTGAACCCACCGAACTGAGAGGTAAAGTTCACTATTACCCTCACTGGAGCAGAAACAAGCATCTAACCATTATTTTTCATATCACTCACATGCCCTGCAGAGGAATAGGGCAACTTTCGACCTACGGCCTTCTTACAGATTTAAGACTACTGCTAGTCCTCAAAATCCTCTAACTAGTACCTGAGGAAACTCAAATCCATTTCTGGACTGTAGGAGTAAACATGAACTTTTTGATCTAAGTAATATTACATAATGAGGAAAATGGAGAAATCACTTTGATGATGTTTAAGGATGTCTTGAGGAGGTAGCATCAGACTTTAAACTGAACTGGTTAAAAAATAAAAAAGCAACATGCAAATATTTCAGCTTTGTTTTCATCCAAAGGCAAGTTTGTATGGCTGTCTCCTTCCAGCATTCTAATTAAAAAGGTATAAAATTAGACTTTATGCTGGAGTTAGAGCATAAATTATTCCAGGAGACAACAGTAGAGAATATCAACAATGGAATCAGTTAAGATTAGGACAAATAGCCTAACGGTTTTTGCTTGCAATATATAAAGAAATGGAATTTCTATAGCAATGAAAATCCTAAGAATTGCTAGATTTCTGCTTATCTGATTTGATTAACTACTTATTCAAATAATTTGCTTTATCAGTTCTGAAATCTCAATTTTAAACCTGAAGATTTGGCTCATAAAGTAGTAATTCCAGAAACTGCATTGAAGGAAAATCCAACAGTCACCATAAAATCAGACAACAAAAGTGTCATCTTTCAGTTCTCTGCTGTCCTTAGTTGCCAAATAGCATCTTTAGTGTTGTGTATTTCATCCTGCCTACTAACTACAAGTTACAAAGACAATCCTGAAAAACTATAGACAGGTACAGAAATTTAACCATATCCCATGTGGAGTATTTGGGCAACTTTTTACCCAACAAGCCTTTCAGTTTATTTCTTCCTCAAAAATGAGTTATAGACGATTCTGTGAAACATCCCACAAGGTGTCACTAGAGATGCATCAGCCAAAATCCTCCTCAAACACTCTCCCCTATCGTTGCTTCCCCTTCCTATGAAGCATGTTAAAACATGGGAAAAAAAAAAAAGAAAAAAAAAAGAGTTAATGTCTGAGCAGAAGCGTGCTTGTGCAGTGCTATCCTTTAAGTTGTGGCCTATTAAGCAGCTAAACAATAATTTGAACAGTGAATGAACCAAGTACATGCAGATCAGTGGGAAATGCAAGTCAACTTTAGGCATCAACTTCTGATGAACTAGCTCAAAAAATTTGCGATAGGTTTTACGTTTTACATCGTGGGAGTCAGCAGAAGATGTGCTGTCCCCCTTTTCAGACTCCTAATACAGAAAGAGGAGCGAAACCAATCATCAGCTCTGCCTCAGTTCCACGCTAATACCAGAAAGGATGTTTTGTCTCATTTTATTTTATTTTCATCATTCATAGTTTTGTACCCATCTTTTACCAAGCACACTATTGCTGAAAGCCACACAGATGTTTTGCAAATATCTGTTATCGTCAGATATAAGAGCGTGCTAGTATCCTCGTTTACAGTTATCGCTTAAGGCTCTTTCTGTTGAACACTGTATGAACAAAGTATGAATTCAAAACTACTATGTTGGATAAAAAAATTGTTCCCCCTTCTACCTCCCCCCATATTTCCCTTTCTCAGACAGTGATCTTAAGCAATGTGTATTTCATCCTGTCTACTGAGATGTTTAAGCTGACAAAATCAGAAAAGTGTAGGCTTTCAACTTCAGTATCCTCCAAAATACATCATGGCTATAGAAGCCTTGTTAGGACTATCACAGAAAATATCATAGAAACCCCAAAGATGAAAATAAGGACATCCTTTAAGAAAGTCCTTGTCACATGCAGTTCTCACTGGGAACCGAAATAAGAGACCCAGTCTTTATTAGCACTATCAGAGAGAAAGAGCTGTGTAACCAATGCGTTTCAAAGCACCCATCGCACAAAGGAAAGAAAAAAAAAAACACCAGCACCTCTCTCCATGTTTCTTCCTAATACTAATTCTAGGGAGAAGGGAGCTCTATCAAATCCTTACCAAATCGTATCATCAAATATATGCTTTCAAAAGCCTGTAGGATAACAAATCTCTTAGGAGTAAGGTGAGTGGAAGAGCAAGCCCAAGACAGCTTTTCATGTGCAGCAACGGTGCCATCTACAGCCCAAGCGACGCTGCAGCACAACCGCACAGAGTTGCAGTAGGCAAAGAGATATTTCAGACGTTTTTGCCACAAAACTGCTCTTCAAAATTCAAGTCTGACTGAGGATGCAGCTTTAACATGATATTTAGTAGGATATATTTTTATACTTTACCCATGGAGATGCTATATATTTTCTAGCTATTTGTTCTCAGATTGCATGGTCTTTAAGACCCTTCAGCTATGGACCAAACCTAGTAATAGCTAAGTCAGGAGCTTAACAGATGTGCCTATGGAAACAATATGTTAGAGGCAAGAAGTAAGAAGTAGAACATCATTACGTTTCTGTTGTCACACACACACAAGACTACATAGAGCGTATTTTACAGACTCCCAGAAGAAAGTTACTGGACCTTTTTGTAAGCCATAGTTCAGCTGTCATCTGTACAATCAAGATGGACATCCACACTTGTTATTTGAAGCAAGAAAAATCAACTCTCCCGGTGCAGCTGGGGCATCATTGAGAAGCCTTACTTCCTAGGAATTAGAAATATGTAAAGTCAAAGAAGTAGAATGTGTAAATAGAAATATGTTAACAAGTAGCATTAGAAATAGAATGTCAATAGAAATTATAATACAAAGTCAAATTCAGAAATAACAATATATACTACACGCAAGCTACCTGGAAGAGAGCATTAATAAGCACCTGGAAGCTTGAGCTGATGGAAGTTACATTTTCTTCACGTACTCAGTGGGCCAGATGAAAAGGCAGAAAACATCTCGTTTACGCCAACGATGTCAAGTGGAGCTGATCTATTTTACCATAGGGGCTTTAACAACTCTACCAGTGCTGCCCGGCTTGGCCCACATCACGCATCGCTGCACATCTCTCCATGCTGCCCATCTCATCACCTTCACGGTCATCACAGCTGCACCCAGGCCTGATGCCAAGTGTCTGCCTGACAGCTCTTAGCAGATCTCCAGCTCCCCTAATACATGCAAACCTTTTGTTCGATAAGTGCAGGTGTCTCAATAATTGCAAGTTTTCTTACCATATGCAAGCCAAATGTAACCAGTACAGTGGGCAAGGTCTTCCCAAGGGTGCAGACAGCCTGAAATAAGGACTGGAAATGCAGTTCATACATCTGATAGTCAGCCTTGATGGAATACAAATTCTAAAACACAGGACTGTTTCACTTCTTCATCAAAATTCATTGCCTGGTTATTCTAATCTGTGTAAAAGAGATAAGGCGGTCACAGGGAACTCAAGGAATTGCTTCAGGGAAAGCAATGGGGGAAAAAAAAAAGGACAGAGACTAAGTGAAAAAGTAAAACAAACTGATGAGGCGAGAAAAAGAAAAGGAGCAAGGCAAAAGGCAGAAGTCAAATCTTGACTTTCCACTAAACGAAGTTGATTCTTAGGAAAGAGTGATCTTAAGCAATAGGTAACCGCAGAGTTCAGTGACTCTATGAAAGCACAAGGTTCCCGGGGATGTCACTGGAATATCAAAAAGCAGAGTACAGAAAGTAGCCCTCATACAAATTGAGACCTATAATACAGCCTCTTTACTGAGTGAATCCAACACACTCCAGCTAGCAGCTTTCTCACCCGTCACAGCAGAATCTGGACATAGGGAAAGACATCTAAAATGAAGAGTAGGCAATTCATAAGCTTGTTAAAGCTGATTTGTAGAGCAGATTTTTCATAGTACAGCAGTTTAATTCGTTCTTGTTTTGTTTTTTAATTTATTACCCCAATTCTATGTTATCTACTCAGACATTTCATTATAGGTACAGGTTTCCATGCAAAGAGACTGCCTCTATCTAGATCCCAACTCGATATATATTCATTAGGACACTTACCACAGTTACACCCCCTCCTCCACCTATCTTGAAATCAAATTTGCTCCACAGCAGAAAACATATAAGCTCCAACCTGACCAATAACTTTCCCAGTATTCATACTGCTAGCCTTTCATCGCACCTCTGTTGAATGCTTTACTTCAGACTGTGCTGCAAATAGTAGTCATTCAGGTTTGTTCTATACTGAGTTTCTGTTATTCGTAAACTCTACTTCTTGCTCTGAAATCAGCAGGAATTTTGGTCCTGACTTTGTCCACCAGCAGGGGCTTAGCTGTCTGGGTATTGGTAAGCAGAGGCTAAGTTTGCAAATCGTCTTTTTGTAAAAATTTAAGAAGCCTTCAGGCCCCTTTTTCACTCTCTCAAACTTGACCTCTGAAGCAAACACTTCTTATTTATGATAACCACTGCAATGAGGATTTAAATCAGTAAGTTCTTGGAGGTATGAGCAAAGTAAAAAATACCTTCAGTATTCGTAATATAAAGAGCTTCACTGCTGTATGACCAAGACCAACTTTGCTAGATGGACTCACAGATTCAGGGAGTCCATCAGGAAGAGTCCCGAACGAGTACAGCCTAAAAAGGTAATTAAGATGCAAAGTTATGTTAAAAAAAATTTAAAAATCTATTGACCTTTTTCTTTCACAAATAGATTTATTTTTCCTAAAATAGTTGTATTGTAAATATTCACTATTTGTGAATAGTGAATACTATTCACAAATTATTACTACAGTAACTTCATCAGCAAATATCTGCCTGCAAAAAGACTGGCTTGCACAACATTAAAAAAAAGGCCACTCAAACTCTTTTCCCCCCTCCAGTGGGATGGATGCCTAAGTCAATGCACTTCCACTTTATTTGTTCAGTCAAGAATTCATTCTTCAGCGCTGAAAAATACAGTTCAATCTTGTAGAATTTTTGCTTGAACAAACTGTTGAAGCAGAAAGTTAAATTAAAATAGCGCACACATGATACTGCTGGAAAACTACATCTGATCCACTCACAGTTATATATACATACATTAGAATATTTATCAAGGTGGCATAAACACAAGTAGCAAGGACACCTATTTCAGATGGGAAAATGAAATGGATTTACAAATCAGCTACAAGTGCACTGAAAAAGCCTGAAATCCTTCTCATGTATTTCCAAGACATAACAACAGAATTGTGGACACCTTGCTTTAAATTTTAAATTATTTAATTAAGGCTTTGCTCGGGGGCAGGGGGTAAAGATGGTCTAAATAAGAAATTGAATGTGATTAAAGCTGTAAGTTTAAGATGTAGGAAAAATCATCTCAAGTCTGAAAACCACAATTTCCAGTTTATAAAGAGGCATGGAAGTACACATTTACACTCACACATTGTGAATTCTGTACAAGGAGAAAGTTAAGCATCCAAAGGCACTTGTATTCCGGCAAACAAGGCAAACAAAGATATAGCTGTCAGGAAAGACTAATATTTATTCCTACAATTTAATCATGTATGTTTGTAAAAGATTAGAGACAGAGGAGAGAAGGACCACGAGCAAGGGAACAGTAAACTTGCTTGACGAGAGAGACTCCCAAGCAAACTTGGTGTGATTAATTTCAAAAAAATGAGTGCTGCCATTGGAAAGAGCAAACAAAATCTAGAAAGCTATGAAGAGATTTCAACCAGAAACTTAAAAAAAGTTTTCCTATAAGAAAGGAGTGCTGATCTAAAAAAGTCTTTCAATGTAAACAAAATATTATGTCATTTTAGGATAGAGTCCCTGTCGTAAACTGACCACATTCCACAAACAGCAACTGAACTCAGTGAGCTACAATGCTTACATATATTCCCAAGCAAACCTCTCAGAGGCACCATACAAGATCGTATCAGAAAATGACGACACAGTATTTTAAATGATTGCTTCATGCTAACTTTGTATTTAACTTTAATTTTCATTGTTACCTTCATACAAAGAGAAATATACACAAATTCACAACAGTAAAAAATTCCAAGATATGCCATTTTCAAAGTCATGTAATAATTTCCTAGTAACAACTAGGAAAAAAACATCACACCCACAAGAACTGCTTGAACAGTGATAGTACAAACAGCTAGATTTATAAATGTAAAAGAAAGAAAAATCATGAACAGAACTAGATATCAAAGTAAATTTATGGGAGGCTAACTTGGATTATACCAAACAAACAAAAAAAAAAAAATCAAAGAAAACATGGTAAAGTCACTGTCCAATGGGACGAGAAAGGTTATAGGCCAGTGTGATATGTAGCTGCAGGGATTTATTTTGGATGCAAAAGGGAAAAGTTGTGGTCAGTGTGTGTAAGAAATAGGTTAAGGCTTTCTGAATGAACAAGATTTTTGAAATCAAGAAAGACACAGGTTTCAGCAGTTTATCTTAATTACATGTTTCTATCCAGGTGCTTAATAAAAGGACATCTGTAAAAAAATCTGGCTATGCTCTGTGAGACAAGGTATCTTCTGTTAGCAATGGAAGAAATGGATGGACTGACACTGTGACACAGGAATTTAAGCCTGAAAGTGATAACTCTATAGATCTGCAATTATATAAGAATGAGTACGTGAAGACTGAAAAAATGCAGAGAGGCAGATGAATGATTTCCTCCTTTTGAAAGAGGGAAAGGACTTATACTGGCACCTGGACTTTTTACATTCTTACCTGAATCTGGGCACCTTTGCAAATGAGAGCAGACTAGAGAAAAACAAAGAATTAAAGTTCTGCTGAGTACCTCCAAGCCTCCCCCTCACCCCCAACACAGACACATACAGAATGCTTCTACTGTCTAGCTACATAGGGCTGCTTCAAAAAACACACAAATACTTGTATACATTACTGAAGCTCTGAAGTTGTTTCTTTTGATATGGCTCAAAATACCTTTTTTTTTTTTTTTTTTAAAGTGGGAACATTTCAAGTTGAGGTTTTCCCATTTTTCACCAGCAAGTGACATAAATAGATGATGTTTGGGGCAAAGGTTTTAAGATTATTTTTCCAAAGAATGAGAAATAAGCAGACATTTCTGCTTTGAGAAAAAAAAAAAATAGAAAATGTAAGGAAATAAGAGCTTTCCGTAGAAAGCTTTGTATTCCACAGGAGACTGATTTGTCAACAAAATTCAAGTAACATTTTTCAGGCAGCAGACATCTTTCAAGTCTTGGTTTGAGCTTTAAGCACCCTACAGGGCACAGACGCAATTTCTAGAAGTTCGTTTGTATCTCTACTAAATTTCTAGAAGCCTCTTATGAATGTATATGTTACGTGCAAATATCCTTAAAGCTTCTCAAAAACAATCCTGGCTTGCAGAACAGCACTTTTGCAGCAAAACAGATGGTGTCTCAGCTTGACTTGCAGGACAGTTAGTCTTTCTTTCTAGGAATGAAAGGACAGAGGTTTTACTGCTGTTGATTGACCGTGTTTTGTTGTACTGATGTGGCTGAAAAGTTGGGGGGGGTTAAACTCTCATAATAAAACAGTATGTGACTCTGGAGGAGAGTGGCCTACTAAAATCTTAATTTATTCCTCCAGATGTTCCTATTACAGGGTTACAGATCGGTTGCTGAATCCCAGGTAAGCACGTATTTCACCATTAGTTCTGCTCAATCTGAGGAAACACACCAATCTTCACCTACATTTGCATCAGGTCAAGCAGTGCCTTAAACACTAATTTACTCCACTGTGACTTTTTTTTTTCCCAAATGCAAGCATTATAAATATTTAAGTATCACTTTTTAAAACAGACATATTCATGCCTCTATAAAATGAAGTCTGGATGAGGCAGTTCTAATCACTGAGCTGCTTACAGACAAGTCCGTAAGACAAAAACTGCCACTTTTGGCAAGACAGAGCAAAACCCAGAAATCCCAGAACAGGAAACAATATCCATGCAAGCAGTAATAATCAGAAGCTGGAAAAGATAGTATCACATCCTAATAGCAGCATTGGAGATAGTAATTGAAATCAGAATCTATTACAGGATCAGAGAAAATCTGCATAACCTTTGAGCAGGACTTTACATCTTGACAGTTTTGAGGAACTAGAGCCACTTACAATAAACTATTAACTAAATATTAATAGCATGGATTGGATTCTTTCTCATCTCAAATCACCAGAAATTTTTAAAATAACTTCATAATCTATCAACTTCACTGGAGCTTCAACAGAGGAAGCTAACAATGGCTTGAATTTCCAGCAAGACTCTGGAAGCCAGTTTTGAGGTGTCAAAGCAGGACTTTCAGTAGAGACAGAAATAAAAGAAACTGTTATGTGAATGTTTCTGAAGGAATGTATACAATCTAACCCCCTGTTGTGCTTCTGCATTAAATCCCTGTTTCTCAGAAAGATACAAGCTTTAGAACGCTGCTGTTAACCAGAATTCATCTACAACATAAATGAGAACCTGCTTTGAAAACCTTAAAACAAACATGAGATGTTATCTGCTAACCAGGATGCAGAGAGATATGATTCTAATCCTCCTCTTCCTGTTGTTTCAGGAAAACCTCCTCCTGTTCTCACCAGGTAAGTCTGACGCAATTGGACTGTGCTCCCAATGCTCGCTCTTCTCCTCGCCCTGGCAGAGCTCCTGCTCCACTCGACTGCTTCCACTCGGAGGAGCACCAAAAGGGCAGCTTTCACTCTTCCCAGCCTTTTGCCCTGTACATTTAGATGCTGTGCCATTCCCAAAACTGCTTTCTAAATAGTTTCTAAACTTTCCCAACTTTTGTAACACTCAGATCATCCCTAATCTATATAAAAATATAGCTTGCCATGATTATCGTCCTATCCCATCTCTCTAAGTCACCAGCTCTACTAAATCCTTTCATCTACTTACTCCTTTTTTTTTTCTCCCCTCTTCTGGGCAATAATAATCTAGTCCTCACCTTCAACGCTCTTTGCGTATTTCTCTCATCTCTCAGGTGTCCCTTCCCCTCTACTGGATCACTTGTTTTAATAGCTTCTACCATACTCAAAGACTCTGCAAGCAGCATATACAACTGCTATACATTAGCTAATCATGTAATCAGCATACAGACAGGACTAACACATTGCCAATCTGAGAATTTATATACTTACTCCCTTGATGTAGGCACATCACACAACTCTGCTGGCTTGGCAATCACGAGACACATGGAGCAAGGCTGCCTCCCATTATTCCTTGGAACAGGCTGATATTCAGTATTTTTTAATTGCTACGTTCTAACTCTCCAAAAAATCTTTCCCCTCATGCCTCAATTTGAACTTTTCTCATCTCCATGAGTTGCCTTTACTATCTTAGAAAAAACAAAAAAATTTTAATTGTTTTATTATGTGACTTTACGACATGTACTCTCAGCTCAACAACTTTTTCAGCAAAGCTAAGCAAAGGACTGCATCTCTGCTTCATAACCAACCCTTGGACAACTGAACCCTGGACAAGGGTTTACAGACTACTTATGTGTGCTTTTCAACAGCCCATCTCTGCTTTGCTCACATCATCAGCCTTCAAGCATTTGTCCACCTTTCCCTCCAACATCTCCCTTATATTTAGGGCATGTTCCCTTCTAATCCTTACCACCAACCATTCCCTCCAAACAGATCATTTCTCGTGGGTATTCTACCAGAGCAAACTAGCTTCAGCAAGAGACAGGTTTTTTCTTCTTGACTGAGAACCAGCACTTGCAGATTTACAGTTGATCTACAAACATTTTTACATAAACTCATTTTGCGAAGACTAGGCAGTACTCCTCAAAATGCTAACCATAACCCAAGGTCTTAAACAGCTAACTGAACATCTTTGGAGCTTGTTTTTTATTGAGAATTTGGCTGAGGATGTTCTAAGCACACACTGCCAGGTTGAGACACACCATCTTCTCTGCTATTATTTGTTATACTTGTTTAGGGAACAATCAAAGCCTACTTGAAAACAGAATGAAACTATGAAACTTCAAATGGACATCTCCTGTTTGCACCTACCCCCTCACTCAGTACCACAAATGTCTTATGAAAACATTGTCAATGCTACAGGGGAACTGCAAGTTCTCTGTTTAGCTGTTCATCGTCTTCAGATTATTTAATGCCTGCATAGCATTGTGTTAGCCCATAGTATCATCAAGTCTCCTCAACAAAAGCATAGTTCCCTGTCTATTTATCACAAAGTATTACAGCCCAGTACCTATTTCTAAAGCTTAAAACAATACCCACAAATGAATCCATCTGATGTCCTCTGAAACCAATCCCTCCCCAAAACAATAAAAGAATTCTGCCAGGAAGAAATCTCACTTAATATTTATGCCTTTTTTTTTTTCCCTCCCAAAGAATGGGAGTTCTGTAGCAGACGCACTGTTACAGACAGTTACTGAGAGGGTTCACTCCCTTCTACTCACTGTTCTCCTTGTTTATACTCTCTGATTTCAGTTGAGCAAGACCACACATCTGACACTTTTTCCTGGTCCGTTGAAATTTCTAGAGTCTCTGCTCAGTTGAATGTGTCTCTTCGGGCTCCTGTCTTCATCCACATGCCAGTTCCTGGCATCATCTCATCGTAACTTTAAGGCTTAGCCCCTTACAGCTGAGAATAAAATAAGAATAAAATAAGTTTCTCTTTAATTTCATCGAAGTCAAAGAAATTATAAGTGATTTGTAACTAAGATATTAGAAAGAAACTTTTCTGAGGAAGCCTTGCTCCTCAAAGAAAGCAACAGTTTTGATAAATATTCTCAGTTTGGGGAAATAAGCATGGTTTTCTTTTCTGTTCTCTGGTAAAATCACTAGCCAGAAATTTTTCTGATCAGATTCACCATGCAATTCTGTTAATATAAGATGGGAATAAGCAGGCAAGCTGGGAGGACAGCAGGGCTGTTCTTTCCACAGCAGTGCTAGCTTTCACTGGTTTGAAGTATTCAATTACAGCCACACACTCAGAAACACGTGGTATGAGCCATTGCAAGAGACAGGCTACTAGCCTGGACTGACAATTGACCCAATTCAATAGAACAATTTGTTTTGTAGTTAAATCAAAGGTGAAGCTCTGGCATATTTTAAAAAAAAAAAAAAAGGCGCAAAATACTGGTTCTGCTTCAGTCAATAAAGGGTTTTCTATTCCCTACAGCTAGGATTTCTCACAAGATTATCTGGCTCAGTGAAAACTATTGTGTCAAAAATGCACAGGTAATACAGTTACTGTGAAGGACAGTATGGGAACTGTCTTTAGCAGTTTGGTTTATATTTAATCTAACTGTAGCCACATATATCTGTGCTGAAACATTTAGCACTTCTCTCCTACCAAGAGACTGGAAGTGTTTTTCCCCTCTCTCACCTTATTCTCTGAAGTCCTCTAAATCACATCACTCAGGATTACAGTAGCAACTGGCACCTGTAACAGGACTGGAATTTAATCACTAAAAAAGCACATATAAGCTTATATGAATCTTTAAACAAAGAGAGACTCAAAGAATGAAGTTTATAGCAGATGCTCCCAGTGCAAAACAGCACCAGCAATGCTAAAAAGGAATTTTAATGAAAAAATTAATACCATACTACAACAGTTACTCGTTGACATAACATTTTATGACACAATAGAAAAAACAGATAAGACAAAACAAAAACATAAAATACTTGGAAGTTTTTGCTAAATACTTGTTAAAACCCGTCATTGAAATTAGCAGTGCAAATAAATCAAAAGCTTAAAATAAATTGTTTTTCAATTACAGAACCTGTCAAAACACATAGTTCTCATCATCAGTCAAACTTTACACCAACTGAGGAAAACTAGGATAATAACCCACCGTTAGCCCCTATTCTCCAGGGCAGAAACCTTTCAGTAAAAAAACCCTGTCTACAAAGATGAAAGACAAGCTAAGACAGAAATGGTCTTCAAAGGAAGTCAAAGTTCTAACTGCAAGCAAAAATTGTTGCTGTTGCTTACAGCATTATTCAAAGGTAATGCACAGGGCCATGTCTGCATCACTGTCTAAAGCCAACCTGACCTCACTCATGTTGTTTTACCCAGACATAGCTCTCCAAAATTTTTATTTTATCTAATACATATGCTTATGTAAATTGGAGTGCTCTTAATTCCTGGCTGTCAGGACAAGTCAGGAATCTTCCCCTGTCATTGCATGGAAGTATATCATATACAATACAAATAATATATATGTAAATAAAGAGTATGTCACACACCAGCATCAGAATGCCTTACCCAAAGGAAATTTGTAAACATTACAGAAGGATCAGATTACTTCCAATTTATACAAGGATAATTTAGACTAAGTTTTCATTTACAATAAAGTGTAAAGTAGCAATGTAAAAGAATCTTAACATTTACTGCCAAGGGGGCACCAAGGTCCCTTAGGTTAGGCAAGGGATGACAGAAGAGAGCACCAACATTTCACCGACTATTACAGGATCCAACCTAACCTCAGCTGGAGTTGCAAATTATGTATTTCAAAGCCTCATTTATGGGATCAGATCACAGTATACCATTCTAGATCACACTTTTCCCCCAGTCCCACACTTGTAAGCATCCTTTTACAATTTTTCAGTTTGACCCACTGAGAGCAAAAATGTTTGGAATTTATATGGATTTCAACCCCGTAATTTACTGTGAAGCGTAAAAATAACACAACACTGGCCCTGTTCTTAGACAGTAATTAATCCACTTTGAAGATGATGGAGAGAGAGAAAAAATTGTGCATGTCTTCAGAGAGGTGTCTGGTCAAAAGGCCGTGATAGTCAATTGAAAGTCTTCTGTAGAGTCCAAACAGGCTCTGGATCTGGCCCTTACATCCCTCCAGAAAATGGCAACACCACACTTTCAACCCGTAAGTCACATATCCAAGCATGACTAAGTTAAACTCAGCGTCCGCTCTATAGACCACACCTCCAGCATCTGCACTTTTTCAACTTCTACATTTTTCAGCAGAACAATGCAGTTTACATAGCAGTACACTGGCATTTAAATTTGTACCCAATAATTAACCTGTAAAAACAGTACATTAATTATGCATGCATTGTTAATTTCTAATATGCTTCCTGTTAACAAAATCTGAACATGCATGCAATGTTTAAATCTTAATTTCTTCAGAGCCAAATTCTGGCTGGCTCTTTCATATACTTTTTTTCCAAAATAGAATTGCATCTGAGTCTGCATTTTTCCTGAGCTCCGATCTGAAGCTCCTCTGTCCTCAGAGCTGCAGAGAGCAGATCTTACAATGTTAGACCCATCTCAGATTTCCAAGTTGTCCAGAAAAAGCGTGCATTCTCTCCACAGTTCCTGTCTTCTGGCATTCAGCTGTGTATGGTCCAGCAGCGTGCCAGCATCCAGACACAGAATAAACAGAGCAAGCAATACTTGTTCAATTTACCTAAAGCAGAGGGCAAATAAGCCCTAACTTAGCTTGGGAAGAAAAATGTTTGGGTTTTTTTTTCCCCTGGAAATCATACAATAATACTGTTTTTCAACATTTTACTCCTCAACCTTATAAAATATATTACATTTTCTCAACCATTATCCCAATGTTATAATAATCCACAAAATATTTTTCCCCTCATTTCAGCATGCAAAGTAGAAAACTATTTTAAATGGCTTATTCAAGTTATCATATAAAGAGAATGCTTTTTCTATTCTCAAAACCTTTGTGATGCTACTGTCCATTTCCTAATGCAGAATGCACAGTAAGCTCAGAGCTGAATAAGGCTAGGTGCCTTTTCAAATTCTTTTTTGAAGCTGGCTGATCGCAGAACTTGACTTCAATGTTGCCATCACTGAATGCCTCCCTCCTGGCTTCGTCCGAGTCAATGGGATCTCTTTGAGAAACACTTGCCTTTTGCCGCCTCATAGTAATCCCCGAGTTCCCAAGTTGCCTGGTTGGTGATGCGTTTTCTTTAACAATGCAGAAGCAGATGGCAGACAAAAAATTTTTCTTGAAGTTTTCATTCATGAAAGCATACACAATAGGGTTACAAATAGAATTGAAGAATCCTATAATCTGAACGATTGCAAAGATCATTTTGACTGTCACATCATCATACTCCTTTTCAAAATTACCTGGAAAGGAAAAAGGAAATATGCTGTAAGCACAGAATGGCACAAATGCCTACTACTTAGCCTATTTATATCCAGCCTGGCATTAGAAGCTTTTGTTTAAAATCAACAAAAGAACTCGCCGGAGGTTCTTAATAACAACAGGGTTTCATCAGCAAGGAAAGACCAAAATCTACCACATAACCCTGCTTTGTGTATATGTAAATAAGGACAGACTCATTCAAAAAAGGCAATTTAAGAGCCAAAAAACTTGCCTAGTGGCCAAGCAACAGAAAACTTCTAGCCTGCTAAGTATAGACCTTGTTTATTCAAGTTGTTCTTCTGGCTCTGCGTTTCATGTCCATATCAAACATGTAAGTACTTTAACAGGAATCCCTGTCTTCACACTGACCATACATAGCTTCTTTCTCTGTGCTGACACAGATCAGCTCATGGAGGTAAAAATGCATCTTTTTGGTCACATCTCTCACTCTTTCAGCACTAAGATCAGAGGACTGAATTCCTTGAATACAAATACTCAGTGACCAAACTTTGGATAAGCACTACAAAAGTTTATATGGCAAGTAAAATAAAGGCCTTGTAGCACCTGAAATAATTCCTGAAATTAGCAATGAAAAAAGAGCAAACAGTTCATAGAGTGTTATGGGCAACCTTAACATGGGACAACCCAGAAAATTTTAATAGTTACAGCTTCTGCACTTCTGATTCTGCCCAGGCATAAACATCATTTGGTTCAGCTGACTGGCTGCAGGACTACCGATTTATCTGCTACATACAACCTTATTTGTGACAGAAGACAAAGAAACAGCTGCTGCCTTTGGTAGAGTACAACTACTGAAAACTTCCTCTTGTTCCTACACATAGCCTGCTGCATCGTCCCATGTGCTATCCCAGTACCCATGCAGGAGATGGGAGATGAACAGTGCAAGACCCCAGAGAACAGGGCAAATAGCAAAAAAGCAAAGATAACAAGCATTGAGGGCATTTCCAAGCTAGTATCCAGTCCAGAACACTGAAAAAGTTCAAATGGATTCATTGGGTATTATCACTATGACCTCCAGTATTTATATTTCCAATACGTCTCTCTCGTTAAAACAAGGGCAAGTGAAGGGATAAATATTTCATAGCAGTTTAACTCAAAGCAGTATGACAACTTAAGTGGATGCAAATAGAAGTCTTCACACACTAAATTAAAATTAAATTTGAATTTAAAAGTTACTTGTTCAAGAAGTTTTATACTTGGAAATAACTTTTACCTTCCAGCCAGGTACTTTTGACCTTTCAGCAAATGCGGGTAGCATGACAGACATAGAAAGAAAAGAATCTACAGAGATATGCTCACCATCCTAATAGTCAAGTCTGCTTTTTCTTGAGTCTTGCAAGGCCTAGCAAACCTCCTTTTCAGGACTGGATTATGTGCTGTACAAATTGAGAAGCAAGGACAATCTCCTTTCTAAAGAGCTTACATTCTAAAAGAGCTGGTAGAGAGTTTGGGTTCCCTCCCACCCACCCTGCAAAAAAGTTCAGTAGGGTTTACAGCAAGACACAAAGATTATCTTTTTTTTTTTTTAATCACACAGCAGGGAAGAAGAGATCTGGCTGACACAGATATAAGGTATCTCCCAAACACTACATCTGATAAGAGGTTTTTTGAGATCTACTCTTTTTCTGTGAGCGCTGCAGATCTGTCTATCACTTGTAGACTTCAGAGTAATTCACCTGTTGTTGGCTATGTATCCCTATTACAAGACAGTGATGCAGGATTTATAAGCACAACATTAACCTTTGCTAGCAGAAGGTATTCTAGAGCTGAATGCTGCAGCAGCACTAGCTTTTCACAACCTGTAGTTCCATTACCAAAAAAAAACTAAGAAAGGCTTTATTGTATAACACATGGCAGATACTCACTGTATTCTATCATCATGTGAATCACATGGAAAGGGGCCCAACAGACTGCAAAGAGAAACACCACTGTCACCATCATAACAATTGCTCGCTTCTTCTTCCTGAAATTGCATCAAGACATTCCATACTGAATCACTAAGAATTGACTGGTAGTTAGATGTGTCTCTTCAAGTTAGATCTGTAAATGTGTTGCAGATGCTAATAAAACCCGGAAGAATGCTCAGAAGTACACAATTCCCTTTGAAATAAAAAATGCAGCATCATATAAATGTAGTACATCAATTAACACCTTTTATTTCTCTCTTTTGGGAAAGCAATGCACTTTGCAGCTGCAGCAAGCAATGACATTAGCATATCTTGCAAGGCATTTTCACTCTATTCAAGCAGATGCAATTCCAATAGCAAGAGATGGGGTGGAAAAAACCACATGAAACTCCATTAAAAGCTCAAAAAAACCAAGAGCCCCTTCCTAGATCTGGGAGCACTGACCATACCTGCAGAACCTGATTACACAGATAATTTGACGGAGTAAGTGAAACTTCACCTGCAACATTCTGGTAAGTGAAGTGCTGGAGTAAGAGCAAGAAACACACTCCTTGCCTCCACTATAATACCTCACAAACTCAAGGTATACATGAATTTATTGTCATCCCCAAATTGACATATAATTCATATAACTACATTTATAAATCCCAAGATGAATCTCTCACTTGAGCTAAAGAAGCAGCACTTCAACTAGTAGCAGTTACAGGATCTTCTCCCCACTGTGTGAAAATAAGCTGAGGAGTAGCCCTAAGATTACGTGTCACCTTAAGTCCTGTGAGATTGCACCCTCTTTCAGTTTTGACTTACAAGGGTCCACTTCCTTAGGCACTTTGTTAGACAAATATCTAAGGAATCATTTATCTTTAAGCTGCTTGTCAGTATTCTTCTTACAGTCGATAACTTAAGGTGATACTCTCCTCAACGAGCAGAACTGTTAGAGGTTTCTAGCACATCAGGCAACAGATCAATTTGCCAAATGAAAGGAAAAAACATTAAGCAATATTAAGGGTAGTCCATATTTAGTGCTAAATAGCAAAGTTGATAATTATTGATTTTCATAACTTTTCAGATAGAGCATTACCATCTGGATAGTCTCACACAAACACATCTGAGAACATGCAAAACTCTTTGGAAGCTATATCAAGTTAAACTGTACCAAAGTAGTTTTTAAATTAATTCTGATTTTTTCCCATATGCCAATTTAACTTATAATAGGATCACAAGGCAGTGTTCACAGTCTCAGAATTATATAAAAAACTATCCATATAACATACGGAAATAATGTAGCAGCATTTTCGCCAAGTCATCTTCTAACTCATGGCCTACATCTTTTAAAAACAAGCATTTCACAATGTATAGTATGAGATTTATTGAAAGGGCTTGACTTCCAAGGTGTGGCTACACTATACTTTGAAGAAAATTATCTGTTTAGATTGCCTTAAATTGGGTATCTAAGTGTTAAATAACTAGCGAGCTTTAAAAATCTGGTCTATGCTTGTAGACTTCCCAACGGATAAGGAAAGACAGATTTTTTTTTTTTTGCACTGGTTTTCAAGAACTGTCAGGGGAAAAAAAAGAGCTTTCTAGAAGTCAAAGTTCCAACTGTATTTTGCATTACAAACCTTGATATTTTAGACATTTCACTCCCATGAATGGTTTGAAGAACTGAAGCATCTCCCACTCGTTTCTTAATCCAGAGTTCATAGCCAATTTTAGTGTACAAAAAGAGCATCAACATCAGTGGAAGAAGGAAGAGTATAACAAGAATAAAAGTCGTATATATCTTCTGATAAATCGGACTGGCCCATTCTTCCAAGCAACAAACATAAACTTTTTCATACAGAAAGTCATATTTAACCTGTAACAAGTGTAAAGGAGATGAGTCACTACAGTGTTTACCCCAAGTGTAAAAACCAAGCACACTCAAATATTCCTTGCTCTTAATACAACAACCAAAATTCAACAGAGACTTTTCAAAGTGACAAAATTCTTCCAAGCACTTTTCCACATCAAGTGTTGAATTGATCCAAGTTGACAAAGAGACATCAGGGAATGCTCTGATTTGCACTGCTCCTCAAAACTTTTTTTTTTTTAAATGAGGATTTTCAAAGGAGACCTTGGCTACACGTTTTGCAAGTAAAGATGGGTGTATAGAAAAGTCACATATTAGTCACTTAAAAAAAAAAGAACAGATTTGTTAACATTCAGACTCACAAGCAGCAGATTCTGACAAGCCTTTTTTTTTCCTCCAAAAGTTTACAGTAACTCCTTAAACTATAATGGGCAGCTAATTACATTTTAAACTACACACAGTTCTTCCAAATCTCAGGGAACCCTGTGTCATCCTGAAATAGTAATCTAAGCCCTACAATTGCTGTGTGCCAGTGTACCAATAAACCAAAAGGAAGTCACAGTGGAAGTCATAGATGTAATCACTGCTCTTTGACATAACTGGGGAGGGTAGACATGACTAGCCCCTGCTGGTAGTCCTTCTTCCAGTGCATGCAAGTCCTAATCCTTAGCCTTTCTCATGCTGGCACGCAAAACAAAAGCTCCACTTCTCTTATCCCACCCTCATTTCTTAGGAGTTTATTCAATTTCATTGCTAAAAGTACAAAAAGATCCAGCAAGGACCGAGTTTAAAATGTAAATCCCCATTTCACCTAACATACCTCAAGCCGTTGCACATGCCACATAGGTGACCCAACAATAACTGCCAGCAACCAGACTATGCCTGTAAACAAATAGATTTTTTAATACTTTGTACAACAAGCAGCATAAGTTTTGGTATGAACAGTTTAACAGCTTCATCCTTAAAAAGTCAGGCAAAGTAGACAATTTAAATAAAGAACAAAGTTTTCTATGAGGCATACATTAGTCAACATTCACATCAATAACAGCATGCTCTTTTGTTATCAGTTTTCTTTCTGTCAAAGTACCTTCACTCAAGCGTAAAGGCAACTTAATTTGTCTGAGCAGCATTATGTATGTTCTCTTTGTGTTACAATGGAAGGACCATTTACAGCTGTGACATTGCTTTAGTAGTGCTTGGACATTTTGAACGTTTCTTAAAAAGGAAAAAAAAAAAAAAAAAAAAAAGGAAAGAAAAGGCTGCCAAAGGCTTATCAGAGTCTTGGTTAAGTAAATCTTTGACTTCAGATTCTAAGTTTCTTGTCGGGTTTTTGGCTAGTAATTACTATACATATAGGCACTATCCTTGACCTATTTTATAAACGTTACCAGATTTATCATTAACTCTACCTCTGAATCCCTGGTCTTATCAGTACCTTCTGTTCTGCCATGCCATCTACACCAGCTACACTGAAGATTATTTCTCTATACACACGATTACTGGAGATGCCTAAAATCTTACCAAGCATCGTGAAAGCTCTTTTATTGGTGTACTGCCATTTCATTTTTAGTGGATGCACAATTCCCTGGTGTCTTTCCACAGCAATGCAGGTCATTGTAAGAATCTCAGTTACAATAGCAGTGGATTGAACAAATGGTACCATCTTGCAAGCGAAGGCACCTGCAATAGTCAGAAAGTAAGGCATGCAACTGTTGCAGTTCATGAAAAAGCTATTAATACTAGACTTCATTAGTAAAGTGCTACTAATGCAAAAAGAACAGACTAATATTCTTAGATTTATTTTAACAGCTAAACTGATAAGTCACCTATTTAAGCTATTTGTCAAATGCAGCTTTCAACAGTCGTTCCTCTGTCATACACACTACATCTGCAAAACCAAGGCTTCTAAGGACATATTCGCTTGCTCTGTATCAGTCAGACTTATTCCTATTTCACTTTTGACCAAGTCTTCCATCATCTGTTTTCAAATGTGCCAAGTTACAGGGATATTTATGATCTTTTTATCTTGGCAGATTACTCTCCAGTTTTATGAAGGTCTTAGTGTTACCTGTTTAAAAGTTTACCTTTTCTGCTGTTGCAAATACATTCCCTCTGCTCATTTAAATACCACTCTCTTTGTACACTTTGGCACTTAATGCATCATTCTGCCAAGCGATATATATATAGGAGTTCTCTAAGAGGCGTAACATAAGAGGAGAAATTCAACCTCTTCATCATCTTTCCATTCTCCAAGTCTCCCTCTTTCCTGATTAACACATTGTGTTAACGACACTGTCCAAATTAAATGCAATTTCCTGCCTGCATTTTCACAGTTGTATAGGTTCCCACTGTGAGTATTTATGCACAGCTAGCACAGATCTTCAGATTTCATTGCTGCTATAGCTTCCCAAAATTACATATTCAATTCCTAACATACTAGTCATTCTCCATTATTCTCCTCAAGTCCCAACCATCTTAGAAACTGTGGTGCAAATTATTCTCTCAAAAATCTTATGTTAATGTCTTCCCCAACCTACTTCTCATTTACTCATTTTCTGACCCTGAGATAATTTTGTATGCCCGCATTCTCACAGTTCCCTCACATTCTTACAGTTCAGTATCAGCTATTCACTTCAGCAACAGCTGGGGTTATTTCCCTTACTTGATCATTAATTATACTTTACCCAGATATAACCCATAAACTCAAAATAGCCAAAGGAATATCTGATCCAATTGTAAGTCAAGCTTTAAGATGCTACAGACACCTTAAGCAATGAAAGCTTAGAAAACAAAAAGAAAACAAACAGGAAACTATCAAAACTTAATCCTGCCCTCCATGAAGGGAACAAGGAACAGGCAAACTTCTGTCTATTTGGCCAGGCTAAAAGCCACTGTGGCTTACCAGAAGGAACCGGTTTGCTACTGATCTTATCAATTCTAGCTGCCCACAAAATCACTTTTTCTGTGGCTCCAAAAAGGGAATGGGAGGGCAAGGGGCAAAGGAAGTAAATCAAGTACCTTTCAAGTACATACTCAACACCAGCAACACCATGAATGTGCATGCAGATCTGGCTTAAAACAGAATAAAAATACACCGTGCAGCCCAATTTCAAGCTACTTGAATGAAATCTTAGCATGGTCAGTAGGAACTGCAGGGAAGAAGATGTACTGGGCTGCATGTCTGTTTCTCATCTAGAATGTATTTTGCCAGGGTGCCAGAAAGAGCAAAACAAGACATCTTGACATCTGGCGTCAACTGCAATTTACACAATAAAATTCCCCCCACTTCTTCCTTGGGTTCAGTAAGCACAAAGTAAACCCCCATGAAACACGTGGGTCCAAAACTGAACACAGTATTCTGGACACTAAACACAACCTTGCATGTGAGGCTTGATTTAACAGGCTAGGTAGGCTAGATCTAAGTTTTCCAAAACACAGATGATGCATCTCTTCTTCCTGCCCTTAAATTGACTGAATGCTGTAATCAGTGAACAAGGGAAGTGTGGGAAAGGGGGCCTGGAATCCTGGCTCGCCAACCTCGAGAAGAAAACCTTACCATTAGGACCCCCACCTTCAGGAACTCCCTCTGAAATGGACCATCTCACAAGAATACTTACAGATTTTCACAGCCAGGGGGAAAAAACAAACAAACAAACAAACAAACAACAATACTTGCAAACTTGCATACTCATTATTAGGGAAACAGGTACTGAAGTCTAGTCCTTGATCCAATAATGCATGCACATTTCACTTAATATTTAACCCATTTGTGTAAAGGAAGCTTCACCTGCAGCAAGAAGAAACTGATGCAACCCCATTCTCAAGTGCCTGTTAGGTTAAAGTCCCTTCTGGAAAAACTGAGGAAAAAAAGCCAATTTTTACTATAAGCAAGACATGTTAAGTTTTGCGGAAAAAAAAACCCAAAAACCAAATTATGCTACTACATCATAGTTCAGACAGTGAAATTAATATAAGACTGGGACAGGCAAAAAACAGCTGTGTGAAACACTGATACATTAAAAACACGTCAAGCTAGTTTTCACATGTTTGCGTTCAGACTTATCACAGAGTAACAGAAAATTTTAAAGGAATATACTAGTTTATGCCTTTTTTCTAATCAAGCTTATAAAAATGTAGCTGTTTAGAACATGGTTTGAAGAGAATATGGTTCAACAGCTAGTATTATTCAAGTCTTCTTTCCATTCACTAACATGGCTGCTAGATATTTTAGTTATTTTTATCGGGTACTATGTCCTTGTCATGATACCCTTACCTATAATAAATCAACATTGGATTAAGAATACAACGAAGTTCCATACCTCCCAAACAATCTGAAAATAAGAATGGATTTGCTTTTTATCTTTATGATAAAGGCATTGAACAGCTTTACTTTGTTCCTTATTTCTTTTTAAACAACATACTGTTCAAAACATAATTTCAGATCCTATCTAAAGAGGACAATTAGTGAAAGAGTAACCTACAAAAGTAAAGAACAAAAGCCCACTTAAGATAAGTGAGTTTCAGTCAAGATTATTTAAATCTCACTCCTTATAGTGTTTTTGGAGTCATTAAGCTAATCAGCATTTGCATAAAGGAAGCACTTGCCGAAGAAAGAAGTCACTTCATTTTAATGGCAGAAGGAAGGGAACGTGAAGTGTTTCCTGGCTCTATACACACTGAAAGAATGCTGAAAAAGCAGATAGGGTTTAAGACAGATTTTTAGAAACAAAGTTTAAAAGTTGCCCTGAGACATACCAGTCATCAACATAAACCTACAGCACCCCAAATTGTAATAAACAGATCAGAAGAGGCAAGTAGCCTGTGAGATGGAAGAAAACAAGTAGAGATATTTGTCTTTCAAAGATGAGAAACAGAATTAAGAAGCAGGGAAGTATGCACTCTTCTGCAAACCTATGAAGAAAAATTAGATAAGAAAGGACGAGATCTACTTGCTTCAAATAAGTCTTACTGATACATCAATTGGAACAGTACATTCACTGTCTAGAGGTAACTAGGCAGGTAGGTAACAGAGGTAACAGATAACAATACTGTCCTCCTGCACTTCAGTTACACTGCAACTTCCATCCAAAAACTTCACAATACTGAGTAAATGACAACCATATAATAAATTACATTAGAAATAGTGATTAATTAAGGGAAAAAACTTAATACATGCATACATTTAAAGTATCCTCTTTCTTACTTATCAAAAAGTAGTCTCCTACCTTGTAAAAGAACTACCTCTAATTAAACAGACACCTCACATTTTAATAATTAACTGGAAAGATGCAACCATTTTCTAGAAAAATAACTATGAAGTGCAGATTCCAAACAACATTAAAATTTATATAAACCAATATTTCTTAGCTGCTGATTTAAATCATTAATTACTAAAGCCACCTTCACTGTCAAGTGAAAGAATTTAAGAGAAGCTCAATCATTCACTTTTTTTCCCCAAGCTGATTATCTGGTTCTGTTATTACCAATTCTTTATCTTAAACCCCTACAGCCTTTAAATCATTGAAAAAAAAAAAAACCCAAAATCATTATTTGCCTTTTCTTTCAATGATGAGAAGTGCAATAAAAGCAAGAAAAAAAGCAGGCAAAAAAAGCAGGCAGAATATACACTTAGAGCAAGATGTGGCAGCTAAAGCCCACCTGACACAGCAGCCTCACATCCTTGCGCTCCCAGTCCTAGTCACCCACTCTCAGAAGATAAAGCAGTCTACATGGACTACTCTGCTTCCCGATGTATCACTGTTAATTGACCCAAATTAGTTTTCTCTCAGGCTTCACAATGATAGATCACCTAGTTGTCGTAGTTTAACCCCCAACTAAGCACCACGCAGCCGCTCGCTCACTCCCCCCTGGTGGGATGGGGGAGAGAATAAGAAGAGTAAAAGTGAGAAAACTCATGGGTTGAGATAAAGACAGTTTAATAGGGAAAGCAAAAGCCGCGCACGCAAGCAAAGCAAAACAAGGAATTCATTCATACTTCCCATCAGCAGGCAGGTGTTCAGCCATCTCCAGGAAAGCAGGGCTCCAACATGCACAATGGTTACTTGGGAAGACGAACGTCCCCCCTTCCTTCTTCTTTCCCCAGATTTATATGCCGAGCATGATGTCATATGGTATGGAAAACCCCATTGGCCAGCTGTCCTGGCTGTGCCCCCTCCCAGCTTCTTGTGCACCTGGCAGAGCATGGGAAGCTGAAAAGTCCTTGACTAGCGTAAACGCTACTTAGCAACAACTAAGACATCAGTGTGTTACCAACATCGTTCTCATACTAAATCCAAAACACAGCACTATAACAGCTACTAGGAAGAAAATTAACTCCATCCCAGCCGAGACCAGGACACTGGTAAATACAATACACAGGATTAAAAAGTGAGAGTGACTTCAAAACAGCAATTCCTCTTCTGGATGCCTCCTTATGTGCATCCCATCCTTGAGTTAACCAGCCACTTTCAGAACAAAGGGGCATTCCCCTTGCCCCTAAATCAGAATCAGGACATAACGATAAAAATCCAGGATTAATGCAACCACTGACTTACTCTTGAAAGCAATGTTTAGTTTGATTCATATGAAAAGTCTGGCTAGATCCTCACTTAAACTGAAGTTTAAATTCTTGAGCCTGACTCCAAAATTTGTGTGGACACCAGCTACCTGAGGTCATTAACGAACATTAAATGAGCCAAACTCTAGACAGATGGAGCCTGGGGAAAAAGGATGCTACTTTATGCTTCCAAATGCAAAACACACAGCTAGACTTATTCCAGGTCTTTGAGACGCCTGGGACATTTTTATACTATAATGCACAAAATACACCTATGTAATGCTTCCAAATGCAGAGATAAACACAGCTCCAGCACATTAAGCATTCTGATATGATCCCAGCACTGAAGTCTTCTTGTGCTAAAACTAGGCACTGGGAAAACTGCAGTCTGTTTCTCAGATTCTGGTTCACAGTTGGTTTTGTTTTGGCTGAATATTTCAGAACATAATTTTGCTTCAGTTCTTTTGCAATCTATGAAGTAGTTTTAGGCATCTGATATGCCTAATATGCCTAAATCAGAAAGAATCCAATTAATATTTTTCAAAGACTTTCTAAAGACTGTTTAAAAAATATTTTTTTTCTTAGAAAGACTTGCTGAAAAAGTATCTCCTTTTTTGACTGCTCATTTTCCACCTACATCCCCCCAGTACAGAAACGTGTGACTTTTGAATATTTTAAATAATAATAATACTTTACCTAATATCTTAAATATGTATCAAATTGTTGTAACTTTGTACAAGGAAAGGCTTTCAGCAAACACTTCCAATAGATTGTTAGTGAAGACAGCACAGCAGCATTTAATACTGACCATTTCCAATTGGGAAAGAAAATCATTTGCAGAGGAATACTGGGAATGACAATAACTAATTGCCTCTCTTTTTCAAGAAGCTAAGAGGTTCCCAAAAGTATTCCTTAGGCACTGCTGAAAACTGCATAGATTATTCAAGCAATGATTAGTTTTCCCCAATGATAACACATTCAGAAGACTGCAAATATAAATGGTATTCCCTTAAACAATTCCTCATGCCTTATCAGGTATTGTGCCTGTAACTGATTTAGCCATTTCATCACCCATTTAAAAGATCAGTTTTTCTTTTATTAGGGTAACAAAGGCAAAATCCTAAAACCATTCTCAGATAAAAGTTAAATTGTTCCTTCCTCTGCTCTGTTAAAATGCTGTTGACCAAGCCCTTGCTAAAATCTCTATCACAGCATGTGAACCAGTTCTCTCCAGCTTACTTGATGCAAGCAAAGTAAGTTTTATTATATTTTGTAACTTCAGGACAGAAAACAAGTCAGTCATCATCATACAGATAATATCCTTAAGGGTCTTTCATACTTGGGCAATGCATTGTTTTATATCGATTCTTGGGTATACAGGCATTTTGCATCCTTAGTAGTTTACCATCGTGATGCACAAGTCTCTCACATAGAGGATAAAGAACATTATACATACGTCTGCCCAGAAAAAGGCATGAGTGTAGCACTTGATGGTAGACCTGTGGTACTTTAAGTCTGTTTATGGTCAGCTACAGCAGCTGAGATAAAATGGTATGGCATGAGCCCATGCAATTAGACCATGCACCTCGAATAGCCTATAGTTTATTTACTGATGCAAGATGGAGTCCACACCATTCCCTCTATCCTGCAATTTGAAAGTGTGGACCGCACACCTTGGCCTAGCTGACCAAGGTATTCCACACTGTTTACCCTCCTTCCCCCTTCCCTCCAAGGGTCACATGCAACTTCTCTGCCTGTGGGTTTACAAAGACACTGAAATGGGCACCACATTCTTCAGGCAAACTTGGATCAGCAGCTTATTTCAAAATGCAGCCATTGGTGAGTAAAAACAAATACGAACATGCAAAGATGCAGGATAGCTGTGCAGCACAGCACTGCTGCTAGAACACAAAACTACTGCAGTAAACTACTGTCTGCAATTGTGGTACAAACAACAAGTAGTACAGGTGGGTACTTTTGGCAGGGATAGAGGTTAAAGATCCAGTTTTTTTCTGAAGAGAGAAAGGGGACTCACTAGCAGGGACAAAACAGGACATGGCAAACAGGACTGTTCACTCAATGCAAGGCAGAGATTGCCAGGTATTTTTACTACGGAAAAGGACATAACCCACCACCTCACAGGAAACACTAACCAATCTATCCACATCCTAAAACTTGCTTTATTTCTTTGCCCAATTAATGCAACAGCAAATATTTCACATCAGTCATAGTGTTTAATATTTACACTAATTAATGACATGCACAACTTGCAGTAAGAAATTCCCTATACTGAACATGTGAGTAGAATAAGTTTCCTTTTGTCAGCATTGTTTTGCTGCTTTTAAGCAAAACACCCTGCCAATATATTACATATAAAAAAAAACTCCTAAGCCTGTTATTTCCTTTATTAAGGCATTCACTGTATAAGCCTTTCTCGAACCATCTTCATAAAGGATTTTATTCCTGTCCCTACTCATAAGCAAATACCACAAAATACACAATAGCAGGGCACAGAGAATGAAGGATAAGGCAAGATTTCACCATTACAGATAGAATCACACTGCTCTTACAGAAGCGGATCAATCCTGAAACATAACTTCTCACACTGCAGGAGGCAAATGTGTCCCTGACCTGATTTACAGCAAGTCTAGACAACTTACATTGGAAACTTTAAAAAAAAGCTTTAAAACTGGAGATTCAAATAACTGGATGTCCCACATCCAGCTTTACGGTCTAGTATTAACTAGAGAGTATTTGGAAACTCTTCCAGAAGCAAGTCAGAGTGAAGAAGTTTCCAATGTCTCGCTGAAGAACAGAAATGAGATTTTACAGAGGTATCCAAGAATATCAGACACAAAAGGCCCAGGCATTTTCATTGCTAAGATTTAATTTTAATCCCTCAGTAAGGAATGTTTGTGCATTCTCACACAGGAAAGTTGTAAGTAAGGTAACACACTGCTTGATACAAGATGTTTGGTAAAGAACAGAAAGCACTCTAAATACTCAACTGGGTATAAGACACCACTTGGTTTTCAACCAAGCCTTTAGAGAAGAGGAAACTGCCATGTCAAGGAGCACCAGGTATGACAGCAATGTACAGAAGACCCACCCCTCTCCTGAATGGCAGCTGGAGGCCAGTGCCTCAGATGACTCACTACTATCTAAGTGACAGGAAAAGCCACCCTCTGACACCTGTCTTGAGAATACATATTGTAACTGAGAAGTTGCAAAATTCACGAAAAAGATGTAGCATAGTGCTACGTCTACCATCACCGGATGTTTTGCCAGGGCTATTATATTACACAACATTGAAAGTAATTCTCCAGCCGCTCCAGGCAGTTCCATAAAGATATTGCTGTTACTCAGCTAACTAAGCAGTGTCAGAAAAAAAGTCTCTTGTAATATTTGGCCCAGAGACAAAAGCCCAAATTTATCTTTAACAGTGCTGCCATCAGTTTGACAATGAGATCACTTACTACTGCCTCCTACCTATGACCACATGAGAGCAGATCCTCAACTGCTTCAGTCTGCACTGTCTACCTTTGCTGTGTGCATCAATTTACCCCTTACTCAATTTCCCATTTTATCTTCCTTTTACCAATAAATATGTTCCCAATGACCATTTATGCCAAAGCCACAATTTTAATTTTCTTCCACATTAGAGAGAGATTAGCTTGCAGGATTTTTATTAAAAGTTCCCCTAGAAATCACAGCCATTTTAGTTGCAAAGTATAAATTCAGAAATCAAATCACATACTGTCACTATTACAGTCTCACACAGCTCTACAGATTCTTAAGAGATCAGAGAATCAAAAGTGAGACCAATACACCCATTTTTGGCCAATATGGTGCTGCTCCCAGTTGCTGCCTATGTAGAACTAGCAAGTCTGTGTTAATGCTGCATAATCACCAGGCAAAGTGAGGCACACATTCAGTTTCTTGAAACTGCAGTTGCTAAATTGTAGGTGAAGTTAAGATGTGTTAATGAATATACTGCGGAAAAAGTCATGCCAGTGCTTTAGTTTTTCCCCTCTTTGTCAGAACTGAATTAAGTTCTGGTGAATATAATGTAGTGAACATGAGGAATCTTCAGTTTCTAAAGAATTCTGACAAACACTATCTATTAGAGCCACTTTACCATCCACAATTTGTATTACTGTACATCAGCAGCTATTAACATTTTCCTTGGAGTCCTATTGTAAACTATGCACACCTGGAACCCTTTGGGGTGAAAGTGTTTCACCCTTCACTTTAGAAGGACCAAAACGGTAGTCAGTCCTTTATGACAGCATCGCATAACGTCTTAAAAGATAACAGCTACTCTGAAACTGTGGCTGTTCTCATGTTTGTATGTTCTGCCTCGACAGTCTAGAGTGTTTGCAGTTTTCCCCTCACCTCTCCCATTCTACTGTGGGTTTCAGAAGGGGAAAAGAAGAGAAACACACACAAACACACACACATATGAGCATGGAAATAAAAAACCACTTCCAAATAAAAGACAAGTACAAAACATACTCATGTCTCAGTTCACATCACCTAGTACAGATGCTTGTTTTAGTGTTGCAAGTGCAGCTACATCGAGATACAGTGACTAGATGCTCAGAAACCCAAAGATATTTCTAGCATCAAGTGTCTCAGGATGCACCACTTTTTCCAGCAGGGATGTAATACATAATCAAATCACCTTTTTCTTAACAGAGTTGGAGCTTGCACTACTCAGAGATGTTGCATTAAGGTGGATGAGAATAAACTTTTTCAGACTACAAAATGAAAGACAAAAGGAAAATTAAACCAGTAAAGCTAGCAAGGAAAAGACTCCTCCCAGACTGGCAGGCTCTGATTTGCAGAATAACTGTAATCACCACTCATGCTTCACAGCGTAAGCCTCATGAGTCAGATACCTTTGGGATACCATCAGTTCACATCATTTGTTTTACTGAATTTTACTTCACACACACACACACTCCTCTCCCACCCCCTGCAACAGTGAAGGGTAACACCCATCAATTACATTACTTATTATGTCCTCCCAATACTGTGTTAGTTAAAGCTAATTATCTCACCAGGACCATAAAGGCTGCTATCAAAGGGAACTATGGATCCCCTTGTACTGAAGATGCTCTAGCGCAGCAAAGAGGGTAGACAAAAAGTACAGTAAAACCCACAGAACAGTATACTTTAAAGTATCCAACTACTGAGTATCTGAAGGTATTTGTTGCAACCTTTTACACTCACTACTTCTAGATTTTTGTCAAGCACCCTCAGTAACAGAAGGTAACTGGAAACATACATACTTTCCCCATACTGTTCCACATGCCTGTGCCATATTTGCTGTAATTCACCTCAGGTGGAGGCTTCATCCCACCCAACTTCTGGTTGATTCTGGTCAGATGTATGGTCAAGCTGACAGATCAGGAGTGAGAAGAATCACACCTCTTGTCTTTAGGGAAAGCTGCTCAATTCAGTTCTCTCCCCTTTATGTGAGATCTCTTGATGCCACCAGTAACTTTCTGCTGTATTCTTCTTTGAGCAAAGAGAACTGGAACTACAATAGTCAAAAGGAAGGCACAGCAGTATAGCTTATTTACACATCCTTATTAGTTTTGGGGTTCAACATCTGTACTGTCTTAAAACAGTGGTTAACTCCCCCAAAGACAGCTTGTAAGAAAATAAAACAGTTGTCCTTACGGTCAGTAACCCCTGGAGTTTTGTATCCATCACTTCCCCCAGAAAGTTCCTGTTTTTCAGACAAAAGTAAAGCCCACTTCACACTGGGTTAGGTATCCAAATGCTTTTCAAGTCTCCTCTGACCTGTCAGTCCCCACCTTGCATTCTAGTCCATGGGATGTACTAGAATGAAATCTCTGTGTTCTGAAGGTAACCTTCACTGTCTCCCAACAACAGAAGCACAGGAAGCCTTGGAAATTGACACACAACTGTGTCACTTTATGAACATTCTTTCTGTTCATCTTGAAATATTCTGAAAAATGTTTCAATTTGTGATGGTACAAGATGTTGCCTGCTACTTGCTGTAAAACCACCCCTTTTATTTTTCCACCAATGATTGTCAAACACTGTTTTAAGACCAAGAAAAGGAAGATAAATACTATTTGCAGTGTTACTTCAACTTTGTCTTTTTGTTACTTTACTACTTTGGAACTGGAATGCATAAAAAAGAAAAAAATAGTAATTCTTTCTAAGCATCAGGGAGGCCTTGCCCAAAGGTCCTTCATATCAATGCAAATACAACATAATTCCCAAGGTATAAGCATATCTTGGAAATAATGCACCATTTCAACATAAATTCTGCATGTTCTCTCACTCCCCTATTTCTCCAAGGACACATTCTTTTTCCTCATAAAAGGTTAAGGTCTGACTCCGAGTGGACTGCTGTCAGAGGAACTTAAGGTGAATAAAGACTGATATTTCACTTGCCAGACAGATTTCATTACTTAGAGAGAAAAAAAGAGAAAGTACCGCAAGACTACCTCATCAGCACCACACAACATACAGTTTCTCACACACATACTGCAACTTTTAACGAATACAAGCATGAAAGCGCACTATGTTTAACTGAGGGAGTGGTGTAGCCATTAACCCTGCAGAAAAGCAGCTGACGGCAGGCTGAGGTTACTGAACGACACACCTGGAGATAACGCCCCAGTCCTGAGAAAAAAGACCACGAACGCCTTAACGCGACCAGCGGCTCCAGGGAGAGCGGAGGTCTCAAGTTTTCACCGAAGAGTTTAAGCCCTGTGCGAGCACGAACTGCTCCGCAGGGGTGCGCGGGAAAAACGCTGCCCTCACGGAGGACAGCAGCCCCCTCGCGGCGGGGCGGCCGCGCCCCTCCTCCTCAGCCGAGGACCTGCCCCAACGGCCGAGGCTGCCCGGGGCTCACCGCGAGAACAGCCCACATCCCTCGGGGTCCCTCACAGAAGGCGGGAAGGAGAGGGGTCCCTCACAGAAGGCGGGAAGGAGAGGGGTCCCTCACAGGAGGCGGGAAGGAGAGGGGTCCCTCACAGGAGGCGGGAAGGAGAGGGCTCTCAGCAGCGGCTACAAGCCCCTGGCTACAAGCACTGCCCCACCGCTGCGCCTCATCGTCTGCCCACCACCACCACCTCCTTGCAGCGGCCGCCGAGACCGTAACGGCCCGGGACTGCCCGCCCCGGCACCCACCGCCGAGCCAGTTGGAGGAGATGTTCTGTAGCATAGTGAAGGGGACGCAGAAGAAGGCGATGAGGAGGTCGCTGAGCGCCAGGGAGCAGATGAAGATGTTGGTGACGGTCCTCATGGCTTTACTGCGGGTCACCACGTAGAGCACCAGGCAGTTGCCGAAGAGCGCCAGGGCGAAGATGAGCACACAGATGAGGACGAAGGCCACCTTCGTGCGCCCCGGCAGCTCTGGGATGTACACCAGCGGCTGCAGCCCGTAGAGGGCGATGAACTGCTCCCGCGTCACGTTGTTGTCCCGCAGGAGCTGCGCGAACTGCTCCGGGGTGATGTTCAGGGACCGCATGGCGCCGTCCTCCCCGCTCCCTCCTCAGCCCCCTCAGCGCCGCCGCCCGCGCCCCGCCATCGCCGGACCGCCGCCCCTCCGGCACTCTGCCGGGGCGAGGGGCGAAGCAGCCGGCTCCAGACGGGACCCGGCGCGGGGAGGACAGCGGAGAAGCGGAGGCAGGGGCGCGCAGAGCCGAGAGCAGCCTTTGGGGGACGGGGCGGCGGCCGCGCGACCAGCTCCGCCCGGCGGCAAACTTCGAGGCGGCGGCGCCGCCCGCAGCCTCCGCCGACTGCCGTAGCCAGCTGGCTCCGGGGTGGGGGGGCGGCAGCCAATCAGCGCGCAGCGCGGGTCCGCCCCGGCCCCGCCGTTGTGGAGCGGGACGGCCGTTAAACGGCTTTCTGCCCCCGGGGTCCCAACGGCGCGTGCTGCTCCGCGCCTGAGGGAGCGCGCGGCGCCCCTCACAGCCCTGCCCCGCCATCCCCTCCGGCACCCTGCGGCAGCTGACCGTCATTCACGGCGGGTGCCTCCTCAGCGGAGGCTCGAAATACCCAAGGTGGGAGCTGAAACTACCAAGCCAACCGCTCGTCACGTTTGGATCAGGCTGAGAGGGAAAATAAAGGAGATTGTGTAGTAGGTACATGGCCTTTTGCGTGAGGGGAGACTCATGCCACCCACAGCGGGTCACGCTGCTGCTGGTCCATGCCCAGCCCAAACGAGGCAGCTGGGGGATTTTATCTGCCCTTCCAGCCCCTCCCCGCGCCAACACCGCTGCAGGCCCTTGCGTGATGATAAGCCAAAGCTCAAACAGAAAGTAATTTTCCAAACTTTTGTCCATTGAGCGCACTGAGATCCCAGGAGGCTCCTGAAGATTCCTTTTCCAGGCAGACGTTCACCAGCAGCATAACCACTCTTGCTGGAGGAGACTTGACAGAATCCCATCCCACTCAACCTAGCTGGCTAGGTAAGTTTACGTAGGCTACTAAGGTGCACTTAGTTAACTGGCTGCAACAGTAGTCGAGAAAATGCCACTGCAGTTTAAATGTGAATAATAATGGCAGCTAAGGTCTAACAGAGAGGTAAAGTTGAAAATATACATTGATTTGTCTTCCACCCTGTTTTAAATTGCCCAGTACGGCTAGCACAGGTATACCCCCTTTGTACCATATGATAATACATTTAATAACAACAACTTGTTTTTAATCAGTCATATAATAAATTATCAAAAAGGATCCAGAGAAGACAGTAATATGGAAAACTGTTCTGGCAACACTTCCCCCTCAGTGTTAGATGTTTCATACGGAAACATCCTCACCTGGGAGAATGCTGCAAAAAAGTCTAGCAAAAGCTGTCTATTTATTAGGTATTACATTGCTGGCTTGCCAAGGAAAATCGGAGTGGGAAGAGTTCACCACCAAGTCGTTCTCAGCAAAATGAATGTTCTCAACAAGAGCAAAAATATTTTGTGTCATCTTTGAAAGAACATATTTGTGTTAAGTAGAAATCAATGGAGAGAAGTTCCCGTGCCTGTGCTGTTATGTATGTATTCCAATCCACACAAGTCAGTCCTCCAAATGTTGACAATCCTCTTTTAAGATATAGCTCCATGACAAAGAATTAAGATTCTCTTTATTATCGCACCGTGAAAGGGCCCTGTCACCCTTCCTTGGTGCAGTATGGCCCTGTGTTTTCCTCTTGAGACCAATGTAATCAGGCTCCCTCTCTGACAGGCTTTCTAAGCCTTGTTCTGGAAGGCAAATGCTCATCAGACTGACTTAGTTCCCGACATTCAGACAGCCCCTTTTACCTTCTCTTAGGCCTGCCTTGTTGGCTAGAACAGCTCGCTCTTTTAGTCCTATAATGATCCTGCTGAGCTTATGCTCCACAGTGCAGACAGACTTCTTTTGGGTTCAATTTTCCCAGCACCTTCCCTTGGACTATACACTAACTACCCCAAGTGTAGCATAAAGCTACACTTACCCTGTTCATACACCCTTTCCTATACCTCTTTTCCTTTTCCCTCTTCTCCCCCCACATTGTGTTAATAACAGAAACCTCATTTAGAAGCTCTTCTATTAACAAACAAACCAGACACATTTCAGCAGATTTCATTCCTGTTATAAAGAAGGGCCAAACGTGGAGAAGGCCAGTCTTTGTCATCATGGACTGCAGTGCTGTGTTATTCCTTGCAAACGCATCCAAATGTATCAGGAACTTAACAAACAAACGAGAATAAGCTCTCACCTAAATACTGCAAGCAATCAGGGTTTATGGTTAACATGGACATTCATTTTGCATCTACCCTTATTTTATTACTATGATTACTCATTACAAATCATCAAACAGCATTAAAAATGAAAAACGTCTGAACGGTTAATCTACATACTATATACAAATCTTGAAGCTGTAGGCTATGAAAGTGTGCCATTACATCTCCTGCAGATTTAGCTGGGTTTTGTGTGCAAAGAAAGGCATGATGCAGGTGATTTTAACATTTGTCTTGAATATTTACCCACATGGAGAAGATAAATGTAGGATTTACAGAAACTTTCATTCTCTATGAGCATTATCGATCCTCTTGGCTGAAGCAATAACAGCATGGACCAGCATACAAGTAATACAGCAAATCACTAGTAATGGTATTACCCAGCTCCTTGACCTGAATAAAATTATATTTGGAGTAAAAAGGGTTGAGTTACAAAAGGTGACGTCATCTAAATCTGCTGAAATTACTGAAATGACTTCTCTGCTTCCCTGGGCTACAAATGATTGGTAGGTAGGGAAAAGTGTTGCTTACTTTTCAGGGCAGGCAACTAGTGTTCTGTCCTGTCCTGGACCCCGTAGCCGGTGTGCCAGCTCCTGCTGCTTCCTGCAGTCCTCAAAGCAAAGCCACATGGGGCTGCTCTGACTCTCCCTGCTGTCATTCAGCTCTTCAGTAAAATGACCTGTCGTGTAAACTTCTTTTCTCTAGAACCTGAAAGAGAGGGTGTGCATGTGTAAGAAGGCAGTCCTGCCTTGGTTCTTAACAAAAGAGATGTAAAATAGCCTTTTGAAACAATCGGGTTTCTTTTTCCTTAATTGACTTTCATACTTTGTAGATTTGAGCAACGTCACTGCTGGCTTGCTTGCCAAAATATATATATACACACACATATCTTGTATTCACCTGCATGACTTTTTTTCAGTTTTTAATGATGATTTTCCATATCTTTTATCATCTACCTCCAAATCCACTTATGTTTCCACTGAAGTCTATGGAGTTTTGACATTTACGTCAATGGGACATAGGTCATGAATACTTAACAAATTAATCTCTGTTCTAAATTTGAGAAGTTGTAGTGTGCTGTAAAATAAAGACTATTATTATCCTGTACACACCTTTATAGATAATAATAAATTACAAGGGACTTTTCTGTTCCTCTGATTATTTATGAAACTGATGTGTTTACAAATATAAAGCAGGGTTTGAAAAAAACAAAATATTCTAACAAATAATTAACTATACAGAAACAGTGCATTTTTCATTATTCTTAACTGAAAAAATTAAGCCTCCTAGTAATTAAATGGCTAGAAATATTTTACCTCTGTATCTAGAATCCCAGTGAAACAACCTTGCATCTTGGACACAGACCAAGTCTTGGGTTTGCCAGTAATTTTACTTTGACTCCAAAGAAATTATATATTCTTTTGTCACAAACCTACAAACTGGTAAGCATGAAAAGTGGTGAAATATGAGTTGTACCAGATTGCACTCTGTCAAAAACACTCATATCTTCATGCCACCATATGCTTTTTTTTTTTTTGCCTAGATGATTCATCAGTATGACACTTTCTTCTCATTCAAAAAGGACAGTGAATTTTCTGCAGACTGAAAAATACTGCCAGTCAGTTTGTGCACAGGTGGTAACCCTTTCTCTTACAAAGCTAAAAGAAGCAATGATTACACTCTGTTTCCGTTTTAATAGCAAGCAATAAGATCCGTTTATGGCTGCTGTGAAAAAAAACCAACAACAAAGAATGTGCATACATAGTTTTGCATAAGTTTTGTAAACTGAGCTTGAAGTTTGTAAAAACTGTGAACAGCACACGTCTTGAACATTGAGAAAGCAAATACTTATTGTGTAATCCTAAAACAGAAATTTTAAAACAAACTTTTTTTCCTTCCAAATCTCTACTCACATTGTCTAGTTCAGGCAAAATAAATAGATGACAAAATTACTAACAGAAAGAATCCCTTTCCTCCACCTCTTTCACTCCCTTGACATTTCAAAAGACTTTGGAAGAGATAATTTCTTTCAGATTCATGTTATAGCCTTTTAAACAGCCACTGCAACTAATGATTAGTAAACCTTACTAGCCTTGGATCCTTTGGTAGATACTTTGGGGATGCACTCACCTCTAATCCATATGAGTACCACAGCTTTGGGGATCATTCTTCAAAGGAATGGAACAGCTTACCATCACCATTAGGTAATTTTAGGTTAAGTCAAAAATAAAGTAGCTATTAAAATTGTCAAAGCGGCCTCTGAAACATAAATTTAGTTAGAGCATTTGCTGTTTATTGAGAACATATGTTTGAGGAGAGCACTAAGGCTAAATCCCCATTTTAGGTTTACATGCTTTTATACATTTAGACAAACAAACCGTAAATTCTCTTAGGTAAGGGAAAACTTGACACTAATTGCACTAGAATATTAGTCGGTAACTAAGGATACAGCTCAAGGTTGGTCTTATCAGTGTATACCTATTTCTGCCTATTGTCTCATCTTCTTCATGCATGCTTTACTTGCCATCACTTGTGATGACAGGCAGCTTCCACAAAACAATATTTATTCAGAAAAGCATCAATATCTAAAATATTGCACACAGTTGCAAAGTATGTTGGAGTGGTTGAACACAAAATAAATTACATTAACTTAGTGTGTGGGCTAACTCCAAAATGTTTTCTCATACTGTGTGACTCTGCTGATAAACACTGCTGGCTGAAAGTCTTTATTGTTGTGGAGCCTTATGTCTCCATGGTTGGGTTCATGTACACCTCTAGATTTAGTGATCCCCACTTAGTTTTATAACCCAGGCCCATCTGTCAGTGATACTAATGTACAGTGCGTACACGGGTGTGTGAGAGAGACAAAGCTTACAGCCCCATACAGCTTGCTAGTCATATTTGATACAGCGATTAAACGAGAACTACTACATGCATGAGCCTCTTTGTTTAAGCTAGGGAAGCCCGATCTCACTAGGCCTGTCTTTGAAGAAGCACCATAGATCCACCCGTGTCTGTCACAGTGGTGTGCTACACAGCCCGTGTCTCCAGAATGCAGGGTCCTCAGTCAGGCAGCTGCTGCACGTCTGGCACAACTCCCCTTCGTACCCTGCTAAGGACTGCAGATACACCAACAATTCACCCTGGAACCATGCAACTGTAACAACATGCACCTTAAAGAATTAACATGGAGACTAACTTTATGTCGTATGGAAAAAGTAGCAACCCACCCCAGTGCAGGTTCTTATTCACCCAAACCAAGACTTTGTTGCTAAGGCTGTTTTGACATTATTTGATTTAAGTTTCTATCCTCTGCACTGTATCCCAGCCCCTCAAATTGCACAGCTGGCACAGAAATCGGTTCATTGAGCAAGAGCCTTTTAAAATCACCTTGAGAAATTGATCCCTTCCCTCAAAAGAACACATTTCTAATAGGTCCTGATGCATGTGATACTTACCTCCATTTACTTTTTACCCCATTTTCTGACAGCCTTCCCTCAGGCTCCTTCCTGGGTTTTCTTCCTACCGCAAATGAAGACTTTTCTAACAAAGTATGTGCTGGACTAGGACTTATTCTTTCAGACAGTTCGATTTCTCCTGCCATTTGTCATCCAGAAATGTTTAGTGTGGAACTTGTGGAATCAAAAATAAGCTGCAGCAAGTAGAATGCTCATAGGAAAGAGTTTAAATGTATTTGTTTTCTTCTACTCGCCTTCCTTTCCTCCCCTATTCTCTCTTGTCATGCAAATGAAGCAAAAAAAAGAAGACAGTCAACAGCTCCACAACTTAAAAAAATAGATATACTATCTAACTTATGTCGTGATTTAACCTGGCAGGCAGCCAAATACCACACAGCCGCTCGCTCAGTCCCCCATGCCCCAGTGGGATGGGGAGAGAATCGGAAGGGTAACAGTGAGGAAAACTTGTGGGTTGAGATAAAGACAGTTTAATAGAACAGAAAAGGGAAAATAATAATAATAATGATAATGATAGAATATACAAAATGAGTGATGCACAATGCAATTGCTCACCACCCACACTGATAACCAAGTAGCGATTGCTACTTCCTGGAACACGCCTACCATTCATATACTGAGCATGATGTCACATGGTATGGAATACCCATTGGCCAGCTGGGCTAGCTCTCCTGGCTATGCTCCCTCCCAGTGCTTGTTTTGGTTTTTGTTTTGTTTTGTTTTGTTTAGCTGAATGTCCTTGACTAGCAGGGTACTTAGCAACAACTGAAAACATCAGTGTGTTATCAACATTCTTCTCATACTAAATCCAAAACACAGCACTAGGAAGAAATTTAACTCTATCCCAGACGAAACCAGGACAACTTGTTCGTTTTTTTTTATTTGAAGAGTGGGTTTAATCTAAAAAATTAAGTAGTAATTATGTACATATGTGCAAGTATCATTCATATACATGCCAAAATGCTAAGCCGTATATTGATTAGGTTTTTAAGTTCCTTCCACGTGCTTGTGCTGAGAAGCAGTTCATCCATCCTCATTTCTCTAAATCTTTTCTCTTTCCAGTAACAATTCCAATTGGTATTCTCTTTTATTCACATACACAGAAAACCAGCTACTTTTTGCCACCAGTTATCAACTGCCACAGTTCCCCCCAATGTGAAATTAAATTTCCTCACCTTCTGATTCAATTTCAAGTCTAAACCCTGCCCCAGTCCCATTCATTAGAAATAGTCACAAATTCCTCAACAAACAGTTTTCACCATGGCCAGCCACAAATCTATTTCTGTTGTCCTCCGATCAGTTGTAATGAACATCGGAAAACAACGGGGACAGCACCATGATGCAAATATCCTCGCTCCTTGTAGCGCTCATGTCCTTTTCATTTCTTTCAATGATTTCCAGATGACTTATATCCAAAAATCAGTTCTAAACTTCATGTAAACCTTATTTACAATTACAGTGAAAGGATTCCAATAGTAAATATTTTCTTTCATCTAAAATCTTTCAGCTAGCTGTCTGGTCAGCCCCAAATATATCAGAAATCCTGAATACCTCTTGCTTCTTCTTTCACTTTAAGTCATCATTTTTGTACTATTTTTTAAAACTTTGGCTGACTGTCACACAAAGCCTTATCTAATTGTAAAAGACCTATTACCTTGCACAACATTTAGCTGTTAGCCCTCTATTCAGCTTGCACTGGAATGAATTCTCCTTTTAGGAGTAGATAGGGTAATTTCCACATTTTCATTCAAGAAATAAAATATAAAAGTTATTTCATTTCCTGATAGTCCAATTCTCATTTTCTTTCTTTCTTTCTATTGATACTAGTATTCAGCTTTGTCATTTGCAAAAGATTGTATTAAATGTTTGTACTACAGTATCTTCTCTCTTTTCCTTCTCAAGTGAAGAGCCATTTATCACAAAACAATAGATTCAGTCATAGATGCCAAGTAAAAACTGAGGGAATCTTTGGATCTAAGCCTCTCCAGGGAAATGCAGAATATGGTGTTACAGGGATTGACAAGGGAAGCTGCACCATTTTGGAAGAAAGTGCTTATAAGAACTCTCATTAACTTTTTTAATTTAAGTTACAGTCATGATTTGATGTATTGAATATTATTAAAATACTTTGATATGAGGATTATCATACTGTAATGCTCTCAATAATTTTAAATGTTTCTATTTATAAGCATTAATTTGATGTTGTCAAGTAGAGATTTAAGCTGTTTGACCTATAATGACTATCTGACAAAATTTCAGTCACTCATTTTCAAGTATCAAATACACCTCAGGGAAAGTTCTTTCCTAAAGAATATAATGCTGCAGTTCTATATGTCAAGTATTCAGTTATATAAATTACCCTAAATTATTTCTGAAAGAGAAATTTATGTTAGAAAATGTACTTTAAAAAGTGAAATGAGCTCCTTAAACTTCTGTAAGCAAGATACTAAGATCCTACCTTCTTGCCAAGTGAAAACTTACTGATTCACCAATTGCCTTTTGAAAAGCTTATTGAAAACTAGGTCCATTTTCTTGCGCTTTGCATTTGTATCAGGTATCACTAGGTCATTACTAAAAGCTATAAACCAAAAGGTAATAAACACAGTTTGATAATAGACATGAAGGAGAAAGAGTTCATAAAAACTCTAAACCATGCCTGAAGTCAGAGTCGCAAACACAACCTCCAAAGCCTCACCATGGTGCATCACTGATCAGGCACGTACACTGATTTTCCTTAACAGGCAGCTGCCAATATGTTGGACAGAAGCTTGAGTTGCCCGAGTGCTTTGTGAAGGATTACAAGTAGCATATGGAGCTACTGATGATTCACTGTCTGGCTCTGTCTTTAAGAAACAAACTCAATCCCAAAATAATAAGTTCTAAAACCCTGTTAATAGACAAATTAGCATGGGCTAATGACCCATTGATCATACAGGCAACTGCTATGTTGAGAAGATTCAGTGCTAATATAAGCATCGATATCAGTCATGGTATGGCGACCTTACTGGCACTGACCTCAGTCTTAACATCAAAGCTAACGCTCAGTTAAGTGAAGCATCAAAAAGGCTGATATTTCATTATCACCTTATCTTGTTCTCCTCATTATTACCAAACACTGTTGTAGTTTTGGTACCGACCCTGACATCAAACAGCATTCAGCTTGTAAGAGCTCAATTGTGTCTCAGTTGGTAATGTTCTGGGGGTCAAAACTTTCAGTCACCTCACAGTGGAAAACAAGTCAGCTTCTGAACTAGCCAAGATTAACCTCACCACTAATGAAAGTCTATTAGACCCATAGGAATACTCTGTGGAAGTTGCAGGGCACGCCAAATTAACTCCAACTGCATTAAAAAAAGATAGCAGCCACCTCGTTTCAAGTTCAAATACTTGCATTTTCATGCCAGTCCTGCCTCCCTGCTGTTTGAGCTATGCAAGAAATTCAAGTCCATCAAAAGTCTTCCACAGTTCTGAGTCCTCAAAACTACACATACACCAGCTTGAGAGGAAACCTTACTTGGGTTGCTCCAGATACACATGGCCAAGTGCCAGCCTTTGAAATTGAAAAATACAGAGCAATTGTCTTTCTTGTTGGGTCACCTCAGGTTATCAAAGAGGAGCTCAGGGGCATAATTTTAAAAAGCCAAACAAAGGTCAAGGTGGCCCTCTAGCCTGCCTTACACACTTTGATTATTTCTCTTGCTACTGCAGCAACCGTGAACTCCAGGCACTGGACGTTTCAGAAAAGGCACAGGGAGAAAACTGAAGACCTGTCCTCTGTCAGCTCCAGTGAGAGTGCTGACTTAAGACTCAAAATCTACCTTCTCTTCCATATAATACATCAGTTCTCCTTTGCAGCAGAAACCCTACTACCAGCAATGGGCAAGGAAAAAATATTAACATATGTATTTTCTCTCCCTCAGCGCTTCACCCTGCTCCTGTTAAGTATCAGCAGAGCTGATGGAAGCAATACTAAACACAGTTCATAGAGCTCAGCCTACAGAAATCACCTCATACTGGACACCAGAAAACAAATACTGGAAATTGCCATCCGTAAGTAGCCCCTCCAATGAATCTGCCCTCTCTGGGGGAATCATTTGGCAACAGCCAACTGCAAACAGAAATGTTTCCATTGTTTCATCTGGAAGAGAGTGGAACAAGACTCTACTCCCCCTAATTCAATAATTTCCAGAGAGGGAAGAGAGTCTGTCCATTCTGGATACATGAGGACTCAATGGATGATAAGGCACCTCAGATGCAAGGTAACACTTCCATTACTTCTCACTTAAAAGCTCAAGCCAACAGCTTCTGTCTTCCAGGCACCCAGCTCACCAAAAGAGCTTGAGATCTGCAGCAGGGTTCAATAGTTGGCTGATTATTCTGCCTTTTGTACTCTGATTGCCATGTCATACTGACAGTGGACTGTAGTAAACATGCCACCCATGCCCATCCACGAGTAGGCAACAATTTTGTTACTCCTAGAAGGAGTTCAGCACAGTTCACTTGTCACAGGTCATTGCAACGATCCATATTTTGCTTTAGGACAGTGGGTTTCATGCTTTATAGCTGCTACATCTTGCAGAATGGCTTTTGCTTTCTGAAAAGATACTGGAAAAAAAAGTAGTTATTATATGTTCCGACATTTTACAAGCTTTAAAGGCTGGATATTCCATACTCTGGAGCAAAGCAATTGAATGACTCCCTTTTTACTCTTGTCTTGCAAAAACACTTAAAAATCATAACTCCTGTTGGACCAAATGCCAAACAGTAACAGTTGAATAGAAGATGCCGTATTTACTTCTATTTGATGAATTTTTCTATATAAGATGAGTATTTGCAACCCTTTAAAAATCTTTTTACAAGTTACAAAGGATTTACAAAGGAAAAAATAACCACTTCAAATGCAAGACAGTGTTGCTGAGAAATTACTTGGGAAAAAAGCTGATGAATAGAATAAGAAACCTTGGCAAGATAGACTGCAGCAGAAATAACCAAGGGAGATCAACATAAAAGTATTAACATAATTTGGTATTGCTTGGCCCAATAGTTCCCTTCCACAAAAGAGCTTTCAGAGCAAATCCACAGATAGAGTGAGATGAAGGCTGCCCACCTAGTGATAAAATATTTCTATCCTTTTTGATGAAATTAGAATTAGACTCACAGGCTTTTTTTCATATAAGAGTCTTCCTACCGTGATTAAGCTGCACTTTCTCTGAGAAGGTAATTAAAACAATCACACTTCTATGAAAACCATGGACTAGATTTTCAAAAACCATCTGATGACTTAACAAGTACTAGTCTCAGTGAAAGGCAGTGTACACCACCACTTACAAAAATCTCGGGAAATGGCTAATCCTACCCTTTTTGATCTGGGTGTTTGCTACTTTGCCATGATTTGAATAAGCTGGATTGGTCCCTCTAAACTCCAGAAGGATTTATTACATCAAAACACGTTCTATCCCCTAGATGTTTGGTCTGATTTGCAGCAGTTTTCTAATTTAAAGATGATCACAATATTTCAGAAAGAAGGAAGAAATCAGTTTATGAAATCCCCTGTACACCACTCTACTTTAAACACAGTATTCAAGTAGGGATAAATCACAGGCCCCTTAATATGGCCAGGCACAGGCAATGTGGGGTTCATATGAATGATAATCAGGCTCATTGGCTATAACCTCTGTATCTTTTAAGCGTTCTTTAATACTGTGACTAGTGACCCTGCTAGGATGCTATTGCACCATGATTTAGTTAGGTGTGATTAATTTCACATAACCCGTATTATTCTAAATTAGATCAGCTTGCTCTGAATGAGTCATTTCTTTCTTTCAGTTAGAATATTAAATCATTATTCTTCCTTTTTAATGTTTTGCATAACTCCAGCTAGAAAGGGTAGCATAATGTGCTAAGCAGCAAGAGGCTCATGCTAGCACACTTCTGCTGCTTTTATTCATGTTACCACCTGCTGTCCCCAAAAATACAATTTACAGAAGGAGATAGATCTGCAAAAACACAGATTTCAAGGTACAGGCAGATTCCAGGGTATAAACCTTACGAATAAATTGGTTTAGGGCATTTAACTGAACACATATTGAAAATGCCAAGATCAACAGTATACAGAAGCAATTGAACTTTGTGCTTTTTAGGGTTTGGGAGTTGTTTTCAACCTGGCTAAAGATGATGATGATCACTTCTGTGACAGGTTGGCTAATTTACTTTCAGTTAATGTATCTCCATGAATCAAGTGTCACAGCACATAATGTCAGCACATACATGTCATTGCTAGACAATGAAATAGGAACCAAAATTTGTCTGAATGCATTCTGCAAGCCTACACATTAATCCTAAGAGTTAATCCTAAGGGTTATGAAACAAGGGGGCAGAAAAAGAAAGGCTGGCCAGACATGAAAAAGGGAGGGCTACCAGTTATCGCCTCCTTTAGGCAGCAGGTGTAGAAGAGGAATAGGTACAATTTGTCACACAGAGTCACATCAGACTAATGAGGTGGTCAGTGGGCTGGCAAAAGCAGTGGCAAGAATGAGACTTGAGGGGAAAGGAGTGAGAAGAGATGGAGTCTCATTCTCACAGTCCATGTGGGCAAAAAATGAGTTTATTTCCCCCTTCAAGCACCACCTCAGCACTAGGTTATACCTTGCTTTTGAATAATAGGTTAAAAGTGGATCCAGTTCCAAAAGAATTAAAAATATTATTAAATTATTAAATTACCAAATGCCATAACCAACTAGAAAAAGATATGTAGGATTTTCACTGTCAGTTACAGAATTTCAGCCTAAGGCTGAAACAACAAAAAGCTATTATAGGACCAAAGACCAGATTTTTGGACAATTTTATGCACTCGGGTGGTGTTATGCTACAGGAAGCTTTTATAGGTACCTAAACTATCCGTAAGAGACGTGAGATTTGCAGAAGCAGCTAGGTATTCAGTTGCCATCGGTTTCGACTCTTTTGAGAGCTTGAAGAGACTTGAATCTTTGTATGCTAATACAACATACACTTTTACAACACTTGACAAACCTGGCCTCAAGAGCGTTGAGACACAAAAGCAACTTCCTGAGTGTAATACAAGAATAAAAAAGGCCACGAAAGTGGGAAAAAGCAAGTTCATAAAAAAAAAAAAGCAGGAGTTTTCTGGAACAAATCTGGGCATTAAAGATTGAATTGTGTAAGAAATCCTGGGAATCTTAAATGAACTGAAGTGCAATGGAACAATCTGATTTTTAAACAGTGTCAGTATCAATAAGCATTTTGGGCACAATTCATCTTTCACATTACAGAAATGTATTCAGGGCCACTGTGGTTTTTGTTTTGTATAAGTGTGAATGGTTTACAAAGTAAACACCGTGAAATGAATCTAAGTAGTTTTCTCCTGAATGTAATGGAGACAAGAAAAATAGAGCTACGAATCAAATCTTTGCCATTTAATATTTCACAGCTGTCATTATATTGTACACTGCCCACCATGAACTTTTTATATTATTTATATTATTTCGATCATGAAAAAAAAGTTCAGAAAATATTCAGCCTATTAACAAATCAATGGCAGAGAACTTTGCATATTTTCAAGGAGTGTTTTGACCATGCTCCATGCACGGTTCCAGTCCTTTATTTGGTAAATGAAGTATTTAGCTGAAACAGGCAAAGACATTTTGCCAAAAAAATCCAGTAAATCAGAAAGGCTTATGCCTGAACACAAGTTAGAGGTTTCCCAAATCCTCAAAAGTTAAATCACTTGTGTATTAAGCACCTCATCCATCTCTCCCTGGTAGTGCAAAGAGTTTTCTAGAAAAGCTGTATTTGTTTAACAGCCTTGGACAAGCTTGTGTTTGAGCCTGCATATTCCCCAGGACAGAGAGGAGATGGGAGATAAACAGAAAGACAGTTCTGCATGCACATGAACCGGACCCCAGGAAAACGCATTACATTATATTAATTTTTCTCTCTAAATGTTTCTGCGTTTTCATACACACAGTCATGCAAATTAAATCTCTAATCAGTATTTACGAGCATGCAACAAAAATGAGAGCCTATTTGACCACTCATCAATCCATTTTAATCAAGATAAATACACTGGACCGTAGGTGGGGAACCACGTCCTTTCTTGTGGCTGAAATTCTAATTATCTTTTGGGGGCTACTTAAGGTCCATGTACACAAATCCAGCTTTATGACTTTCAGATTGGACTAATTTACCCAGCAATGGCTTGGAGCATGGACAGAAGACACATGGAGTAGTCTGACTTGCATTACCTCAACATATACCTTAATCCCACCAGGGGATTTCAGACGCTCTCCTTGACTTCAGAAAAGAGTGGAGGGGAAAAAAAAGAAAGGACACTGGCTGGCAACACCATTTCTATCTATCGTTGACACACCACCTCCATACAGGGACAAGAGCCCAATCACCCCATATTTCACAGTGCCGGTAGCAATCCCATCCATCGCCATCAGCTAGAGGTTAGCAAACCCCGAGGAGCACGGTGGTGCCGCGAGCTCAAGGCACCACAGGAGCTGCGGCCACAAGGATGCAGCCAAGCGTGCCACTGAGCAGAGGTGCAGTCAGGCACCACAGGCAAGGCCGGGGGAGAGCAGCACAGGGGTCCCCAGCTGAGGGATGGCAAATTCAGATTCCAAGTCACATCTAGCCCAGAGGAAGCCTAACATTTTGTTATCAAGCCTGAAGATCATCATCCTTCTCAAACTGAATTTTAACAGTTTGGTCAAACTGTCTGCCCATTGTGGGGAAACACAAGCAAGCTCTGTGCATCCTGGGAGCCAGCCACAAGCAAGCCAGCTTGCCAAGCAAGCCACGTAACTCAAAAGACACATAGTCATGTTAATGTAGCACCAAGTCTAAGCTAATATGACCTCCTGATATTTAGCTTGAACGCAGCTCCACCGCTTCCCCAGCAGAGCTGGTTTTCAGCCTGAGTTTGCTCAAAGCTGCCTAAGAGGGTCCTGTAGGATGATGCTGGAAGATGAGTGTCGCAGAGCTCCCTTGAAGTCTTCCTCTGGCTTCTGAAGGTATTGGGGCCACAGATGAGGCAAGCGTATAACTTCTTCTCCGCAGTAAATCCCTAGAAAAGTTTTCCTAAGGTTTGAGGTTTCCCATTTCTCCCTTATCCAGAACAAGCTACTGGCTGCAGTCCCAGATGTAACACTGGTGAACCAAGATTGGTTTTAATAAGGAACCCTTCTTTACGTTAGAAAGGACAGAATAACAGCAGCAGTTAATAGCAGGCACATCCCCCGTGCAAGTGCTTGTGATGCCTCTGGAATGCCATATGGCACGGCCCACAGACTCTGTCATCAATTGACATTCAAATGCTTGACAACGGAGAGCAGTAAAATGTTATTGAGGGGGAAGCTGAGGTAGAAAAAGATATGATTTGCTAAAGGTTATTCCATAAACAAAACCAGGTTTGGTTTGGCATGGGACTCGGGCATTAGGCCAGTGTTTTTTCCACTAGACTACAACTCCCCCCCCGCCATGGGAAATCCATCCTATAGGTTTTCTTTTCTTCCCATCAGCTCTTGCCTAAGATAAAGTGTGTGCCACTAGATGACACGTGCACCCTGACATGGGGCCATGGGGGAAGAGAGTTCACATCTAAACAGCTCCTCGTTCTCCCAACACCATGCAGTGAAGTGTCTTGCCCCGTGTAGCTGTGCTGAGGATACCAGGCCAGGGTGGATCATGCCGGGAAGAAGGTCTGGATGGAGAGAAGGGGAGGAAAGAGCCAGGAAAAGAGGGCTGTGTGCCATGTCCTGGATAGGGAGGAGAGCTGCTCTGCCTTTCGTGAGCTGCTAGGTCATAGCAGATGAGCCTTGGGGAAAACTGCTAGTCCCACACCCAAATACCTCATCCCTCGGATACAAGGGTTTGACAGAGGACAGGCCTTATATCAGCCTGTGCAGTGCAGTGACAGGTCTGTGTGTCTCTAACAAGCTGATAGCAAAGCAGGCACTAGAAGAGCCTTTCCAAAGGAGCCTTGTGCCTGCAACTTTGGTGTCTTCAAGCAGCCACACTGTGCAGATGCACTGGGCAGCCCTCCAGCCCCACTGTTTAGAAACAAGTGGATGTTTTGCATAGAACAACTCATGGGAACAGTCTTCTGTAGCCCAGCAGAAAATCAGTGTAACCCCGTCCCAGAAAGGGCTTGAAATAACTGCAGAGAGAGAAATTGATTGCTCTTTTCAAAAACTGAAGAACATGAACAGCGGAGAACAAGAAAAGCTATTTAAGCTGGAAAACTCAGCTGGGTCAAAAAGATATGTCAGGAATAATTTCAGTTTAAGAATCAGGAAAAGTCAACATTTTTACAAAATCTCGCCACTGCATCAGCCTACGCTATGCCAATATGTTGAACACAGGATGCAGTTCTGATTCATCTCAGTTTAAAAACAATTGAGCCAAACTGGAAAAGACGCAGAGAAGGATAACTAATGGTACCAAGTTTTCTCATGTCCAAAACTCTTCAGCTTGGAAAGGCATGATTAAAGGGGAGAGAGAATAGAAGTCTAAAAGAAGAATGCTGAGTGACAGAAGCTGGTGAAGTGAGCATGGTTGTTTCTTAAAAAAAAACCAAATGAAGCAAACACTAAAAATGAAAAACAGGGCACAAAGTGAAACTAGCAGTTATCAGGTTCATAAAAGCAAAGAGATCTTCCTCCACGTAACATAGTTATGTGGGTTCCAAAAGTGATCAGAGCAATAAGGAAAGAAAAAATTGACAATGCATAAATTTACTACCTGATGTGTTTATTGCTGCAGTGGAAAACTCAGCTGAGGAAGTACCAGTGTATACTTGCCTCACGTTAATATGCTTGCCTAAGCCATTCTCAGATACACGTAATAAATCTCAAGCACTATGGTCATCCTCTACTTCTTATAAAATTTCTCAGAATGAGGTTCCTGAACAACTGCCCAACAAGAGCAGAGGATGCAAAGCCTTCAAAAGTAGAGACAGATTAGTTTCTGGAAGAGATTGTACGAAGTAGCAGATACAATATCGCAGACATGCTGCAATATCAAGATCATTAAGTCCCATTTGCTTCTGGTCCTGTGCTCCTATATCTTCAGATTTACTCTATCATCTGAATCAACAGGTATGTTGCTCATTTGCCTGTATTTGCGAGTACTGCAGCACCCAACTGCAGTTAGATTATTTATATAGCTTGACCTTTTGGTGAAGAATTTGCCTGGTTATATTTTCTATTTTCAAGCTGACAATAGCATAAAATATTTAAACCACAATTCTGAGAAGACAAACAGTGTTTAGGTTTCTAAGTTATCATTAAGTCCATTGTGTTGAAATATTAAATGCCTCAACAAAAAAAAAAAATAACTTGACCCAGATCAGAAAATAGAGATGGTCATCAGTAAACATCATGCCTTGTCATTCACAACTCCAGCAAGCTGCCAAATCCTGTTCATTCAGGTTTTCATTCATTGCTAACTCCAGGTTTCAGGCTGACAAGACTTGACAAGCTTTGGAAATTGCTCTCCCATGACTTTTATCCACAGAAAAGTAAAAATCAACCCAGACCAGGAATTGTAAAAAGTTTTCCACTTTCTATGAGAGTCTCTAAATGCAAAAAAAAAGCCTTAAGACACAACTACGTTCAACTGGGAGGTGCCCCTTCCGTGTCACCGCCCAGCCTACCTGACATCAGCTGCTGCTTCAGTCTGAGACCCCAGCACACTGAACAGGGAAACAGCTGTATGATGGACGTCGTCTGTGGTGGTACCATTGCTGTGAAAATGGCTTCTGATCTGCTAGTGAAAAACAGACCAGTAAGATATATTAACCAGACAAACTGAGGCCTGAGGAAGACCGAAGGAAAAGCAGGGTGCCTGCAGTAATCTTTTCTTAGTGCAGGCTCCAGCTGACTTGTTGTCTGGTGCACAGTCCAAGGCCCGGGCAGAGTGCAAGTCCTCTGCCAGAGGACCCATTTATGAGTTATGTTCACGGATGACAGAAACCTGCCTCATCTTGTGCTGGTGGGACAGCGAGGGATGGAGGAACATGGGATAGAGGAGAGAGGGAGCAGAAAGTGGTTACTGGACATGGAAGCACCATTTTCAATTATCACTGATTTTATATGATACAGCTGAACTTTGCCTGCGTTCAGGACGAAAACGTCATTTTCTAATTACTCTGTCTTCGATATCCTTGAGTTAATGACAGCCAAGCTATTTCAGTGCAAACTGAAAAAGAAAATTATTTTTTAACCTGCATTGGTTTCTGCTTATCAGAAAGAATTGCTTTTGAAAAAAAAAATCTGCAACTTAAATAGTTTTTCCTTAATACATCTTCTACCTAAAATTACATTTGAAATAATTACATTTTTTAAACATGACTTAGAATTTTTAGAATTGCATATTTAGCACCAACAGTGTAAAGAAGGAAAATCACTGAATGAGAAAAGTCACTGACTGAGGAATTGGTAACGGAGTTTTTTGATAACGGTCAAAATGAACCGTATGGAATTCATCCTAAAGACTAACCTTCATTGCAAATCAGCTTACCATAATAGTTATCATTCAGTGCAGGTCAGCCTTTCTTTGCAAAACAATTAAGTATGAATGCAAAAGGAAAGTAAATTCAGTTATTAAAACATGATAGCTTGCCTGTTACTTTAAATCACACTGGTTTATATCAGCTCTCATTATTTGTTCTTATCTTTTTGCCTTTGGCAAAGTATCATTGAGGACCTTTTCTTATCATTTCCATGGAAAAACAAAAAACGTATTTTCCAGATGACTTTATTATGTTTTTTGTAATTCAGAGGCAAAATATGTATGATGACAATCAGACACTCAGCATTTAATATTTGATAACATTGCAGACATTCAGAGAACAAACTGTCAGATTTTGAGATTTCATTTGAGAAGGGCATATCCATCTTTTCTTTGCTTTACAAAACTCTCTTAGCTCCAGAGATTACCCTGTCTTATCAGGCGTACTGCTACAGAGGAGCACTGCAGAAAAGTTTTAACTAACATTATTTTTTTCTTGCTATCTCTCAGGATCTCACAGCGCCCTTGACTGGAACTCTTTTCCATTTTAATATGGCTCACTGGAAACATTGTTATAGACACAAGCTGAAAGCCTGAAACACCCAGGACAACCAGATACCTAAGAAATGTTCTAGGAGAAAGTGTTCCCTGTTTCACCTGCTCCTGGTCCACATTAGTTTCCCAGCTTAAACTACCTGTTCACCTTCTCAAGTGTTCTTAGGGTGTTTGGAAAGAGCTATCAGCATCTCTCTCGGCCATTGTTTTGTTGGCTATTTGCAGGAAAGATAACTCTGGAGAGAACCTTACATCTGTCATTTGTCAGTTCTGTTCTTTTCTTATTTAAAGCCATGACTCATTTAGCTGAGGTATAAAACATAAATAAACAGCATGTCCAACAGCAAGTGGTAGGTTGGCTGGGTATCCCTTCTTGTTCTTTTCTTTGTGTCACTTAAATCACAAAAATTTTGCTTTCTTCTGACCACAGTGCAGCTTTCAACCCTCTGGGAATGAGAAAGCCCTAAACATTTTCCAGAAGAACTGTAGTCCTTTGGAATCTGGCATACATAAGTAGCTGAAGAGCAATTATTTTTCCATTGCCCTTTTCCAGACCTCTCATAGGTAGTCCGCAGAGCACAAGCTGAGCCTACCTTGTCACACGGGCTGCCCCGCATGAGTGCTGGTGTAATGAATGCATGGGCAGTTAGTACTGGCAGTGCCACCAGAGGAAAAGATATCTGAAACTCGAATGAGCTCCTAAGAAACACTACAAGGTAATTAAAACTGTGATATTGTGATGATAGACAAGGCAAATACCTCTAAAAAAATAGACTCCTTGATGTTGCCACAGGCTGAGCGCGCTAGTATCAAAAACCTGCTCTAGTTAGCTGCATGTGGGAATTACTTTATACCACATCGTTAATTATTTTTTTTAGATGGATCCATTCCAGGTGGATGCCTTTTCCATGTGTTGAATTTACTATATGCTTCAAAAAAATTGTAACACTTTATGTTTAAAACATTTTCAATGAATGCTTCTTTTGGCTGAGCCTAAATTCAGAGTTGGAAGGAAGCCATTGGGTTCTTCTCTCTGTTGTGAAACAAGATAATTCACCTTTGAAAACAGGTCCATGCTGTACAGCTACGTAAAGGAAATTCCTTGCCACCATTCATCTGTTGGCCCTTATTAAACTACTTACATTGGGACTAGAGTAAATATCTTCAAACTTTAGAATCTATCATAAAACCATGTGGTAAACACAAATGCCATCATTTACCGATAAAACTGAGTTTTGTGGCAAGACAATTTTCACACATACTTAGTAACTTTGACGCAAATGACATTTACGTGTGACTATGGTTCAAAAACACCTTGAAAATAAACGGTAGAAGGACCAAATCGGCTTTATTTTTTCCCGTGTTAACCTTATACACCAGGCCTGCCCTTGGAAAATAATTCTCTAGCTTGCTTTCAGCAAACCCACATTGTCAGCAAACTCACCACGTGCCAAACTGTGATTTTATTTGGTCAACCTAGATTATGTAACTGGGGCTTTTCACTGATTTCTATATGCCAAAAATTGCAGCTCAAAGAGTATGGCTTGATTCAAGTAGCTGTGGTAGCAGCTTTTTTCCTAAATTAGCAAAGTTATTTCAGTTTGTTTGTTGTTCCAGAAATAATGATTATGATCTTTTATAATTGCCCACAGTACACAATCTGTACTTACAGCTAGTATATTTTCAGTAAATAGTTTGAGTAACTACAGCTACCTAACAGTGAATATTCTTCCCGACTGAGATTTTGAAAATTTCAGTATATGCTACCTTTTTATTACAGTTCATTACTAATTTTTAATACCAGACTGACTTCATTCTCACTTCAAGTTTTCACATAGGTCAGTAGGTAATGCACAGTGATAGGACCGAGCAATTTTAACAACATTTTCCAACCAGCCTTGGAAATGTCATCCAATTTGTTTCATACGTTCATGGTGAATTTGTTAAATGAAAAAAATAACACTTAGAAAGAACATCCAGTTTTGAATGGAATTCACAGTGGAACTATAAGATACAACTTACATGGGTGTGCTCCAGGTAAACACCCTACTTGCAAGTGCCATGTAAGCATTGCAACATTGGCTTATCTTTCAAGCCAACTCAAGACTATTCAGGCACCTTTTTGGGTAAAAACAACAGCGGTAGCAAATTTATGCACAAATTTCCAATGCTTGACAAAACTGCCTAAGTTACCATCTTGTAATTGGGGATTTTGGAGAGAAGAGAAGATTTGGTAGGCACTCAAGCTTAAAAACAACCCCACAGCATTTCCATTTTATGTGTCAGAAAGATTTGGCAACATTTGTTGACAGGTAATTCAAGACAACTTTGTTTTCAACTTTCAGGATGTAATTCAGGAAGCAATTGCTTTGGTGGCAAACTTGGCATAAGAAGTTCTTGATTTTGCCTCCCATGCCCTGCTTCCACAGTTTACCATCCTCCCATTTGAACCAGTGCAGTGGCTTGAGGATTCACAGTATAAACCCTACCACTGAAATGATGCACTTCAGAAATAACCCATCACCTGCTAGACGATGAGCCAAAGCACAGAGATTTAAATTACTAGACAGGAATCTGCCTTCTTGGCTGATGCCATTACCTTGTGAAATTATACCCTCACATCCTTCACTTACGGAGTTTGTAGCCTGCACCTTTCAGGGCACACAGACATTGAGAAGGTTTGTAGCTTAGGTTTGTTTTTATTCGAGTTAGCTTGGCCTCAAGCTAACAATTTTGTTAAAGGTTAGGACCAAGATCTTATGTGGAGAAGAATTGTGGAATCAGGAGTTTCAGTCAAGATCAGATAGGACTTTGGCCTGTGCACTGAGAACTAGCAGGCGCGTACATACGCCTGAGAAAAGACCTGAACACCTGGCTTAGTTGTCCCTTCTGTAAGGAAACTGTAAACATCAAAATGTAAAAGCTCTCAGTTAGGAATGCTGCTTGTGGTTACCCTGAGGTGTGGCCTAATGAGTACCAGCTGATTCAAGAGCCAATGAGTACCAGCTGATTCAAGAGCCAAAACAGGTGAAGGGAATTGTGAGCAGACTTGTGATCGTTGCTGGAAGGAAGATTTAAGAGAGGCAACGGAGAGCAACAGGAGGGTGAAGCAATGGAGAGAGAGAGACTGTGGGACTGCCCTGTTATGATAAAGGCTCCAGTATTGTAACAATAAAGGATTCTGTGCATGTATATGTGAGGGTCTGTGCAATCATACACCATAAATGGTGCCCGAACAGGGACTGAAAGAGGAAAGCCTGAAGAAAGAAGGTCTTGAAGAAAGGAAATAGAAATATCCGGTGGTGTACCCCTGTTGAGCTGGACGGAGGATAAACAGAGGATCAACATATCGAGCTCGATTCATCACCGGTCGCAGGACGATTCAGGTGAGCAGCCCCAGGGAAGTTATATGAACTTTATACATTAGTCATGAGGCAGTTGGCATCTCAGTCACAGAAGCTTCAACTTGAAATATTTCAACGTATTTTGAAGGAACAAGGTTTTAAGGTCGCTCCAATACAATTGGTGAGACTCCTTGTGTGGGTCTGAGAACATTGTCCTTGGTTTCCTTCTGAGGAAACCATAGGGTGTTATGATTTAGCCCTATGGCAAAAGGTGGGAGAAGAACTGCAGATGAGGAAAACTTTGCAGTTGGAAGTTCCAGAAGGAATATTGATTACCTGGCGAGTTGTGTATATGGCTCTGCAGAAGTTGCGTCCTGCAGAGCAGGTGTTGCAAAATGTGACTGATTCAGCAATACTGGAGGGAGAATCAAAAGATAGGAAAGATTTGTTTGAACTTGCGCCAACGGCAGATGAAATTTTACAGCGACAGAGACTAAAGACACTTTTTCGGTCTTCCATTGTGAAACCAGCACCATTTGTTCCCCCCCAAGAAAATCTGCTGCAGGGATTTGCAGTCCCCCCTCCCCCCCTTATCAGCCTTTGGGTATGGTAAAAAAAAAAAAAGAATGACTACACCATTGCTTCTGTTCTAAAAAGCTAAAAGAGCCCTGCATACAGGAAACCACTTCCCCCTCAGTTGCGATGAGATGTGTCTGTATTTTTTTGTGTCTGTTTCAGTGATGTAGAGTGATCCTAAATCTAACACTTGATCTTCCTTGACATTGTTGTTATTTTTTGGTTAGAGTCTGATGTTCTAGAGGAAAGCGAACTGTGTGATGGAGAACAGGAAAGGTCTTTGTATTAGAAGTGTTAAGTTTGTATAAAATCTATAAAAGAAAATAGGTTTAGTAAGTTGAGATTAATATTTGTAAGTTTGTATAAAAGAGGTTTAGTAAGTTAAGCCTTGTATTAGAAGTGTTAAGTTTGTATGCCGTTTTGTCATGTAGAATTGATCTTTGTGTTGTAGTGTAAATAATTTCTGTAGACTGTAACGTTATATGATAAAAGAAGAGAGGTTTAGTAAGTTAAGATTAATATTTGTCTGGTTGAAAAGGAAATAGGTCTTTGTATTAGAAGTGTTAAGTTTGTCTTTGTATTACAAGTGTTAAATTAAGATTAATATTTGTAAGTTTACACATTGTTGAAAAACAGTTGTTTTGAAGATGATTCACTTTAATTTTCTGAATGCTACCAAACTTTCTGTTTCTTCTTTGTGGAAAGTATTCTGGCCAACTCTGATCAAAAAAAAAAAACCCACTTTCAAATCTGCTTTGTCATCTGGAGGGATGGATAAATCAGATGCGAGTTAAACTTCATGAAGAATAATCCGAAATAAAACAGGAAAATGCAAAAAATAAGTAAAAAAAAAAAAAAGGGGGAATGTAATGCTTCTCCAGGTAATGCCTGTAATTTATTGACCTGGCAGAGTGCCAGAGTGTCATTTACTATATGAGGTGATTAAGGAGGTATGCAAATTGATAAAGGAGTATGGGTTACAGGCTTCATTTACTAAAAACTTATTGTAAGCAATAGGGGAATCATATACGATGACTCCTTTAGATTGGAAGTCTATACTATGCCCTGTTTTGTTAGTGGTGCAGTATTCTGTGTGGTTTTCTGAGTATTGTGAACTTGTTCTTGTGAAGGTAATGGACAATTTGCAACTACCCTATGAACTCTTAGGTGAAGGGAATTGGATGTCACCTGCTGCACAAGCTGCCTTGCCTTGCGAAGTGCTTACACAGGTGGCTGATTTGGTTATGAAAGTGTTAAGATGAGTGATTTTGGCAAGCAAGTATCATCATTCGCTGTGATCTGGCAAGGGATGCAAGAGACCTATGTGTGATTCTTGGATGGATTACAAACTACTAGACAATGTTAAATAGAGTCTCCTGAAGCTGCTGAGTTGTTGCTTTTTCAGCTTGCAATTGATAATAAACAAAAAAGGGGGAGATGTGGAGAAGAATTGTGGAATCAGGAGTTTCAGTCAAGATCAGATAGGACTTTGGCCTGTGCGCTGAGAACTAGCAGGTGCGTACATATGCCTGAGAAAAGACCTGAACACCTGGCTTAGTTGTCCCTTCTGTAAGGAAACTGTAAACATCAAAATGTAAAAGCTCTCAGTTAGGAATGCTGCTTGTGGCTACCCTGAGGTGTGGCCTAATGAGTACCAGCTGATTCAAGAGCCAATGAGTACCAGCTGATTCAAGAGCCAAAACAGGTGAAGGGAATTGTGAGCAGACTTGTGATCGTTGCTGGAAGGAAGATTTAAGAGAGGCAACGGAGAGCAACAGGAGGGTGAAGCAATGGAGAGAGAGAGACTGTGGGACTGCCCTGTTATGATAAAGGCTCCAGTATTGTAACAATAAAGGATTCTGTGCATGTATATGTGAGGGTCTGTGCAATCATACACCACAATCTTAAACCGGCAGTGGAAGCTGGCCAGGACATAATGCAGGACTGTGAATATAGCAGTAATATATTCTTGGAAGACTGAGCATTGTAGGAGTCAAGCAATTTTGTTTGGTACTAGTGGACAACAGGCACCATTTTCCTATAGAGATCCAGTAATGCAACTGGAGGTGACAAATGCATGGATGATCGCTGCCAGGTCCAAACAATGAGGATTCTTACAGAGCAGAAGGTATGGGAAGGATCAGGCTATTTGATCATCTGTGGCTAGCAATAAATTCAACAGGAATTCAAAGAGTCTTGCAATTATCATCAGCAATGTTTCAGTCAGCACTGGGAGATGAGAAAAAAGGGCAAGAGTTTCTGTGCATTTGTCAATAGATGCACAGCAAACTCATTGAGCTTCTAACCTCAGCATTTGTATATGTGCAGATGCCATTTCTGCCAGCAAACTGGGAAAACTTGGGTTTTAAGTGTAAAGTCTTTTTATTCCCACAATAACTTCCTTCCAAACCTCAAATTATTATCTTTACTAAGACAAGGCAGCTCAGAATAAATTAGAGAGCAGACATCTACATAACATTTGTCTCAAGAGATAATCACTCCTGCTTTACCACCAGCAGCAACTTAATGAAAACAGCAAGTGTTTGGCACGCCTTACAGGCGTCACATAGGCTGAGGGGACTTCACTGATCCTGAAAGTCCCAGTAGTAGTCAAATCCTTGAGGCAATATCCCTTCTTTCTGTAACTTTTCAAACTTTTGAAAACAGCTAACAAAAATAAATCAATAATAGTGATTTTTGCAGGCATTTCTGGGTTTGCTTTTAGTTGAAATTATTTCCCCAGAAAATAGGTTTCTTGTTCTGTTTAACAGATGTGCAGCACTTGCTTGTATGATCCCAATAGCAACTGGCTGCTAGAACTGCTTCTTATTGTTATTCTGTCCTTCACTGGAAGATTTCTTTCCCACAGTGCCCTCACATTTTTTCAGGTGTATATTATCTAAACTTGTTCCCCTTAAAACTGGTTATATATACATATATAATGCCCATCCATAGAAATTTTAAGGGCATTATGCATTCAGAGCATATTTGAATTTGTTTAACTTGGGGAAAAAAGTTGCAATCAACATTTCTTTGTATTTCATATTCGTCTTGAATTCCAAACAAATAAATCTGACTATAGGCACAAAGAACATCAATTTCAGCACCTCTATCCCGGTTTGACACATGTTTTTACACAGAGGTAATTTAAAGGACACCCCTGAAAACATTTTGGCCCCAGGTACATTTTCATTCATCCTTTCAAGTAAGAATGAAAATATCCATGTTGCATTAAACAAACTTATTAGACATCAAAAGAAATGCCATAAAAAGTGTTGACCATGGTACAATGATCAGATGGTCAAAACATAACAGATACTTGAAAACAGAAGTTGGGTCTGTGTAATATCATGGCATATTAAATGTTGCTATTGCTAGTGAGACTGTTAATTAGTTTAATAAAGTTTTAGTCGTTGCTCGTTAGAAGAGTTCACAGCCGAGTACACTGTTTCGGCAGCTCTGTGGCTACTGGAATATTGTGGTAGGAAAAATGTCCAACTTTTTTTATTACATTTAAGCAGTGGTATACTTCTTAAAGTAAATACAAATCTTCTCTAAAAACAATGTACAGTTTCTGGGTAAGAAATTAAAAAAACAACAAACAGTTAAAATTATCAACTAAATACCTAGTATTAGTTACTGCCATACTTAGGTCACCTGGATATTTACAACTCTAAAAATACAATAATCAGATCAGTGCATAGATTCCATTTAGGTAGGTATGACACCTTCACTTCATTTAGAGTGATAAGCAGGGAACCTACAGCTTCCAGATAAATCCCCAACATACTCACAGCATGTATGCAGTCTTTCATATCCAGAAAATGTGCATGAATTACTAAAAACAATTGCAAGACTAAATATGACAGCAGTTTACATTGCCAGAGATGCTCCTCAGGAATGGGTCACCTTGAACACATCTTGCCAGAATTGACTGCTATCTGTCCAAGACCAATGGCCAAAGCAGCCGGAGTTGTGCCAATTTACACAAGCTGAAATTCGACAGGATCCCTTCCCAGCTTCAAGAGCAGCTGTGGGGGCCACATGTTCTTCACCGCACCAGCTTGCAAGTCTCATGGGGATGATCAGTGCTAAGCCTACTGGTGCATGTTGTAGGATTGATATGCTAATTTATCTGAAATGTTTCCCATGAAGTTTGGCACAGAGGCAGTACTTGAGCCTGCTCAAGGTTTGGCAACAGAAAAGATACAAGAGGAAACAACTGGCCACGATTAAATAATGAACCTCAGAGCCCAGCAAGGTGCAGTCCCTGCTCTTGGGCTGCTTAATAACTCTGCTGCATTCACCTCCCAAGAGCAGTGTCCTCCCATACTGGAACCTCAGCGTAGCAAACCTCTGCTGCAAAGGTCTGCATATAAAAATTAATATAAACATACTTTGCCAGACAGAGATAGAAGAACATGGGAGATAAGGTATCTTCAATGCTTTTGAGAAAGTGAGAGGAATTATCACCACCAGGAGAGAAGACGACTGAGAACAGAGAAGGGAAAGAGGACAGTACCATGAATTACCGTTATCATGCATTCTGGAAGCATTATCTCCTCACATTTTCACTTGTCAGCACAGTCTATCATGGCAGGAGCAGGAACAACCCTTACAGCATTATGTTTGCATAACTGTAGTCAAAGTTTCCGATTTTCTCCTAGTTTACTGAATCAAATAAGTTTTGAACTATTAGACAAAAATATTAAATTTATTACAAGAGCAAAGGAAGTTTGGAAAGGCTACCTTACTTTTTAAAAAGAGGTATATTTTCATGGCTCTAACAGCTAAAACAGTAGGAAGAAGAAAGCTGAAGAGTAATACGGAAACGCCTTTTACAGAAGAACGTCATTAAAAGCATGTCTTGGATCATCACATGGCAATACTTTAAAAAAAATCCAGAATACATTTAAAATGGGAATTTTCTACTTTTAGGAAGTATGTGTCAAGGAAATTGCACTCTGAGAAACAGATTGTCTCAGGGGGGAAGTCTAGTGAGGCTTAAAAAAGGGAAAAGCCCACAGAACCGTTTATATGATGGAGAGGAGCGAGGCCGTGGGACTGAAACTTTGTACCAACCTGTCTGTGCTGGTCTGTACCGCTGGTCAGAGGCAAAACATCTGTTGTAAAAGAACAGCTCCTGAAATAAAGCATGGACGTTTCTCAAGGCAGGCTGCTCCAGAAAGAGCTTTGAGATTCTTGAAATAAACTGCTAATTTTTTGTTCTCTTTTCACCAAAGGGGAAACAAAAATTGCAGTTACACTCCCAAAGAAAACAGAGGTAATGTGAAGAACTTAAAAGTAGTGATCCCTGACTTCTGAGGATTTAACAACACATAATCATTTTTTATTTTCTTCCCCAGTGTGAAAAACCTATTATGAATCTGATGTATCACATATTTTATTTCTTCATGTAAAATTAGCCTGCTATCTGTTCTACACAGAAATGCCTCCTTTTTGCAGGCTGCATCTTTGCTTATTTTTCAACAAGACAGTTTTTTATCCATAACTGACTTAAGGATACAATAATCACATAAGTTATTTATACCTCATCTAACATATAAATTCACTCTGTCCCTCCCAGTTTAATCTGATATCCACAATAACTGTGTAATCTATTTTCCCCAAATGAAGTGTTTATACCAAAAAAGGTAAATTTATGGCATACAAGAAAGTAGTAGCTGTCAAGATAGTTTAATACTTTCGCAGTGAAACTACTGAAGTGTGAGTTATAAGAAAAGTTTGAAAGATTTCATCTCAGTAAATTGTTGGATCTACCTAATATATTAGCACTACAATAAAGTTCATTAGTGTTCTAGCAATATTCTTGCATTTCTTAAAAACGATTAGTGTGTGCTAAGTGGAAGGGTTGCGTCGTAGTTACCTTCGCTTTGAGACAGAATACTTTGGGCTGTTTCTCCTCCTGAGTTTTGAGCAGACTAAAAGCACTTAGAAGCACAGAGGTGGGTTGCTCTGGGAAATGCCTGTGACTGAAAGGGGGAAGAGAAAGTCTCAGACAGAGATATTTCTTAATTCACCCTGGTTTATGTTCTTCTGTTCTGGAAACAGAGGAGTTTTGCCAGGAATTTCTGTCTGATGATTGATGCCAGGAATTTTTGTCTGATGATTGAGTCCATCACTAGCTAAGGCACAACAGGCAGACCCATACGCAGAGCACGTCACAGACGACACAGCAATCAGTCAGAGAGACTCGTCTCACATTCTGAGAAGTCTTCAAAGTATCAGACTGGTTTATTGGCAAGGATTGCTGGGTCCCAACACCAAGTTGGAGAGGAACAGACAAGGTCCCCATCTCCCCAGAGAGGCACACCTCAGCCATAGCCTACGTAGGTAGTTTCTTTGTGGCCGTACAAATGTTAGCCATAGAAAGAATATGCAAACATGAAATATCTGGAAAGACAGACCCCAAAGATTCAGAAAGTTTTCACTCTTATCAAATTAATAAACAAATAACAGCCTGTCCTGCATCTCAAAAAATTAATTTCATATAAACAGGGGAAAGAAACCAACACAGATGAAAACAAAGCAGTAAAAACACATACCAAAAAAAAAAAGGTAGAGAATTATACCAGTGTCTCCATTAAGCTGCATTGTACCATCTACTTATCTATAACCAAACAAATAGCTATAAAGAAGTTTAAAACTTAATATATTGCCAAAAAAAATCCCCAACTACAAACTATGTGGTTCTTGTGAGGACTTCCAGTTTCCTTTTCCTTGAATTTATTTCATTTCAAGAGCAGTTCCTTTACTTTACTCCAGCAGAGGTATGTGACAGAAAAAGGCATCTCTGAGTATATTTGCACATCATCAGGCCTATCTAGCTGGACTTAAGTCATTTATCTTTCATATTTATCCCTCAGAGAAACACCAACCCTCTCTAACAATGCACTAATACTTCCATCGGCGAGCAGAGTTGTTCCTTTTTATAAAGTCAGGTTCACTTCTCAGAAGAAGTCTTGCTCTAGAATGGCTACAAGTAATTCCCTTTCTGATTAACTTCCTTCTTTAACTCTGCACAGTGACAGGCTATAAAGCCATCTTAAAAGCTGTCGGTGAGATCACGGTGATCTAACTCACCCAGTGGTTGAGATGTTACAGAAAGGTTGCTGAACTCAGACACTTGCCCTCTAGGGCACCTCTTAGTGAGAACTGTTCCCAGACAGAAATGTGACCATCCATGCTTTTGACAGCATTTATTTCTGATCCTGTACATGAAGAGGGCACTGCTCGTATTTTAATACTCTAAGTCAGTGAACGTGGGGTAAAGGACAGCAGGATAAATACTGTTCACTGTCACAGAATTGTGACGAACTGGGAAACTACTGACTCCTGCCGGGATGCTCACCTACTTCAGTGAGCTCACCGCTATCAGGCAAGACTCCTTTTTCCCTGAAAAATGCTTTTATTTTAACACTGAGCTTCATTCATTTTGAACCAGATGCTGTTCTCTTTACTGCTGAGTTGAAGGACTACTGCTTTTATTTCTCTCTGAGTTTTGTAGCTGCTGATAGATAGACTCTTCTAAGCTTAGTCTTCATCAGGTATTTCTCAAAATTTCAGTCACAAGAAGGCACAATCATTTCTGATCTGTTACAAGAACATCTTCCCATGACAATCTAGCATCTCTTTTTCTTAAAATAAAAGACAAGTTAATAAGGCTACCCTGCTTTAAATTTATAACCATCTCTGCATATTTGAAGTTAAGTCATCAATAGTGTTATAAAATATTTTAAATTGCTGGAAATACTCTATTTTTCTGCAAAATTTCTCATTACTGCGCATTACTACAGAAGTCTGTCTCAAAACAACCCTCTGGCAGCAACAGCTTTGATGATAACTTTGTGCTATCACCCACAATTCAAACCAGCCTATAAAAAGAAGTAACCCCTCTCTGATAGGCACACTAGGAGATTATCATGGCATTCAACGGCTACTCAGTCTGAAAGGGCAAGTGTTATTTTCTTCCAGGAAGAACTGAGAAAAGTTGAACCGCAATAAGCTGTGAAAACATTCTATTCTACCCTTTCAGTTCTTAGACAGAAAAGCAGCAACGCTTTTGCTTTGCCCTGTTTGGTGCAACAGAGGAATTCCTTGGCTTAGAAACTTCACAGCAGTACCAGGGTTCAGGCAGTAACGCTGCCTGAGAGGACTCCTTTTCCACCTCAGAGAGCCTTCAATACCCAGACCTCACCTTCTCTTTGACATTTTTTATTAAGCGCCATATTGGCTTTTATAGATGCCACTTAGAGGCACCTAACTTTCCTCACGTATTGCAAATAAGCTCGTGTGTTAACTTCAGGCTGTGAATCCCACAGCATTGGGGGGCAGCTAAGAGTTAGGAGCTGGCTGAGCTGAGGTCCGCTTTTGAAGACATTATCCTACATCCTACTGAGAGTAGCAGATGAGTTATACGTCATCTGATGAGTTCAGAATGAATAAGGATAACTATGTGGCCTCCATTGAGAATAAATCTGTTCTGAATTAGGGAGATAATGTTGCCTACAGAAATACATCAAGAGAAACACTTCTGAACAGGCCTGCAGATCCTCAAATGCTTGATATCCCAGCTGCATTGTCAGGAACTGAAGCTTTAAACACCTACTGGGAGTGACTGCATTTGAACAAGGGGTTTATAAGCATTAGCCATATGAAAGGTTTTGGCAATATTTTATATGGCAGCTAAAGCCTCCACAGAAATATTTGGCACAAATGTCCCACTTTGGAGTCTAATGGAAATTAACTGCAGAGAAAAAGCCGACTTCTGACATCTCAAAGCCCAGCCTTGAGCACAAGGATATCTGACTTCTACTGTTTAACAAACTCAGAGGCTACCACAGATTTTCTTCTTCACCTTTTTAAAGAACTTTTAGCCAAACTGCTGTGTGTGGGCTCTTTCACCTGGAGAGGTGACCATTCACTTCAATGCCTTTCCATTGCTGCAACTTGTCCTTAATCACTTCCTGCCATTTTCCTTTGTGCTATTAAGACCATAAATATTCTTGTAGAAGGAGAAAGAGGGAAGACTTGTTCTGTTGATATGCACCTTTCATACAAAAGTCAAAGAAAATTACTGTTAAGTAAAAGTGCTATATTCAGACAATTCTGATTTACTCGTGACACTAGAGGATGCTCACTTCTACTAAGCAGAGAGTCATTCCACCTTCACTCCAGTTGATTGGGGTAAGGCACTTCTCGGGATAAGTATGAAAAGAAAATCTGTCTCTTGCTTATATTAGATTCTGTTGAAGTTTTACTGCACTGTGTCATTTTATGGAAAGCTCTATCCCAAACACTTTGTTTTAATATTTGACACAGTCAGCAGAAGCTGAATGGGAAACAACCGTCATATGCAAATTCCATCAGAATATAGCAAGTGTAATAGCTTTAATAAGCTCATGTAATATGACTTGTCAAATCAAGGTAAATATCAAGATTTCTTATGTTTATCCAGCGTGACTATAAATACATGCTTACAAACCATCGGAAATATAGAATTGCCTTGGCCTCAGATGGCTGCAGTCAAAATTCCATTTGTATTTAAGAACATAAACATCAATAAAACTAGGGACAAGACATGTTTGAGCTTGTCAGGCTTGGAGTAGATGCAACACTTGGCAAGTTGTGTATCGAATTAGTTCTAACTGCCCCATTACTGTTACCTACAAAGGCAATATAAAAACTGTCTGAAGTTACACAAACACTTGATATACAATTCTCACCAAAGGAAACACATAGCAGTGACCCATTTCGTTTGTGTACTGGCTGTTGGCTTCAGCTTCCAGGGACATCACAAACAACATAAAAAGTTCATATACGGTTCAGTCATAAGCATTATTTAATGCTATGAATTCAATATAATGCTTAGTTTTTTTGGTTTTGTTTGTTTGGTTTTTTCCAGAGAAGTAAAAAAAAAAGCACGCTAACACTTTAGGCCCAATTGGATCTCAGCCTACTTTATTTATATGCATGTTAAACACTTTGTAAATTTTTGTTATCTCAGGATAACATGAATGCAAAAAAAAAAAAAGGTCACATGGATCTGAACATTTCTAAACCACATGAAAATCCCAAGATTCATCCCTTCCCTACTAATCACTTCATTCATGTGGATGTATTTCTTCTTTGCACTTTTGTCCATCTTGTCTAATTAGTAAGGCAGGGATTCACCCTTATTCTTACTTCCAACTACAAGTTTACAAAAAACACGGTTGACACTGCATCCACACATGCCACAGGTTATAAACACATCCCTGCTTTGTCTCTTGAGAGCAATTATGGGAAAAAAAACACTGGAGAAAATCCAAGATTCTCTCAAAGACAGGTTCCTATCTAGTCAGATATTGCGTTGCAATTAGTTTCAAGGTCTTGAACGATATTTTAGTTTTGAATGGCTTTTTCATCCTCAGAATTTCCAGGAACTTTAACAGCTCTGAAGACACTTCAGTGACAGCAATGCTGCATTACTCCTAGCCTCTGAAAGAGGATAGTTGCTCTGAGCTGTCCAGAGCGTGCCCAGTAGGTGAAAGCAATATAAATTTGAAATAGATGTAAAATTTCCAATCTCATTAAGTAGGATGAGAGCTTAATAAAACTTTTAAACACATATGAAGTTTAATTATTGACATAGTTGGCCGCCTTCTGCATGATGTTTCATGAAAGTAAAATGAAGAGATTAAGTACCAAGCATATATAAAAGCAGTCTTATAGATCATGAGCACCGTGTCTAGCATGAAGTAGTGAAGATATTCTGTTCACAGTATCAGTGTAGAAACTGTGTTGCATATCAACAGGCAATGATCTAATGTGTTTTGGAACAAGGGATCTATTATAAACTCTAGCATTGAATTTGCCGGTTTGCCCAGATTTCTGGGCGAAGAAAAAAGATGTAATCTCTTTTTAAAAGTTTTACCCTCCTCAGTCAATATACAACTTCAGATTTACAACTTAACCACATGCTATCCATTGCAACATTCCTTGATCTCCATCTCAGCTCCTATCAGGGAAATGCCCTTTATCTAGGTGAGCATGCCAGTGTATCCACTAGAGTATTAAAAGCACCAGACTGATCTTGTCACAGGGTTGGTACCTGCAATATCCGTATAAAGCAAATAACAGAAACACACCCAAATAAAAGTAGGTGATAAAATAAGGGTCATAAACACTGCACATTTTCACAATTCCAAAAATAAACTGTTCCAGCTTGAACTGGCTTCAAGGAACAATCTCTGGTATAGGTGTAGGAGTGCCACAGCTGTCCAGTCCTATTTCACCCTGCAGAGCACCACATTGTCCAAGCCTGTTAAACCACTGATCATGTACCAGCATTGGTACCAACAACATTAATGGCTTCTCCTCACCCCTAATCCCCTCCTCCCAGTCTCTCTGGTATCTTGCAGATCTCTTCTGGGTTTATTGTATAGATTCTTCTGAAAGTCTTTTTTGTTAACATTACTGTAAGCACCCTGAGACACATTTAAAAGGCCTTAATCAGACACAGACCTAGTGATAGTGAATGTTTTTCCACCATTATTATAACTCAAATACATCTGTGTTTTTCCAGCTACCTTTTCAATGCTTAAAAGTCTTCAGGAAAAAAAAGAGATAGTAGCTAGAATAGGAAACCACTATGGAGACCAAGAAAGGAGAGTGAGAACAACAAGAGGAAAGAGAGATGAAAGAGTTAAGAGCAGCAAAGAAAAGGAAAGCATAGACTCATAGGATCGTTTAGGTTTGAAAAGACCTCTAAGATCATCAAGTCCAACCGTTAACCCAGCACTGCCAAGTCCACCACTAAACCATGTCCCTAACCACCATATCCACACGTCTTTTAAATACCTCCAGGGATGGTGACTCAACCACTTCCCTGGGCAGCCTGTTCCAATGCTTGACAACCCTTTCAGTGAAGAAGTTTTTCCTAATATCCAATCTAAACCTCCCCTGGTGCAACCTGAGGCCGTTTCCTCTTGTCCTATCGCTTGTTACTTGGGAAAAGAGACCCACACGCCCCTCGCTACAGCCTCCTTCCAGGTGGTTGTAGAGAGCAATAAGGTCTCCCCTGAGCCTCCTTTTCTCCAGGCTAAACAACCCCAGTTACCTCAGCTGCTCCTCATAAGACTTGTTCTCTAGACCCTTCACCAGCTTCACTGGTCTTCTTTGGACGTGGAGAAAAGGACCAAAAGAAAAAGAAATGGTAACAAATAGTTTCTCTTAGTCATTCACCTCTATTGCGCAAAAATAAAAGAAAAGTTTCCATCAAATTAAAAAATAGAGGGGGAAAAAATGACTTGTTCCTTAAATTGAAAGATCAATTAAGAATTTAATTTCATAAAAAAGCTTTTAAGAGGGAATGCTAGCTCTACTCTTGGAGGCCATTATTCTTAAAGCTTAGAATTACATCTTATTTATGGGTGTTCGATACAGCCCACATGCTATTACAAGCTGTTGGTTCTTTTAAAAATTCAACTACAGTTATTCATCATACTATAAAGGAGATGTACAGAATTATCAAGGTATGGAAAAGAATTAACAGCTGCTAAAAATAATTAGATCCAACATCAAATGCAACTTCAGACAAACTCATGGGAACATCTATTTCTAATTGCTTTCCGCTAATCGCCACCTGCATTGTACAACTTGCGCTCATTAGTAAGTGGCATTTCTACTACATCAGGAGGTGCCATTGTATGGGCAACACAACGCTGATTCCCAAAAGTTGTCAGCAGGTCTAGATGAGGTGTGGACTGCTCCTTTCACAGGAATTATCAAAGTCAATTGGCTTATAGCGCTCAGCCACCACACCGGGGCAGAGATCACCCTCCACAGAGATCACAGTGGGTCGGAGGCTGCATGGGTGGGCTCCAGGCTATGGAAAAGTGTCCCTGCGGAAAGATAAGCGTTCAGCGTAAGTGCACTGGCTGCCTTTGGAAAAAGGTTTTTTCATCTTTTCCACTCCATTTTTCTATTCTAGTTGTATCCTCTCACAAAGTCAAAGGGAAAAAACTGAACTCCCCTTTAGTTTTCCTCTGACTCTCCTTCACAAAGCGCAGAGAATTCAGTCAGTCTAACATGCTGCAGTTATCAGGAGGCATCTGTTTCGCAGACAGAGAACAAGACAATTATTCCTGAGATGGTGGTAGTAGCAGGGAAGTGATTGAATGACAAGCCCTGACAGCCCCAGCAGGAGAGCCGCTCCCTAGGCTTCAGAGAAAGGTGGAAACCTGTGAGATCCCTGCTGGGCAAATTTATTTCCATCTCCAACTCAAAGATGCTCAAAGATGAGCATATACATGGAAGCAAAAACGTCAGGCAAAGACCAGAAAAAGGATCCTTTGTGCCACCTCAAAGGACTGGCCCATAGGAGTCTTGTGCCCCACTTCCAGCTAAGATCAGCCCCAATGTACCAGAGGAAGGCAATAAAACAGATTTTGTACCACTCACGGCTGAGAAATGAAGCGTTCCTAGCCATGATAGGAGAGCCGTCACAATAATTTGTCTTAATACAGAACCACAGTGACCAAAGTGAAGAGCAGGCAGGCAACTCCAATTACCAGATGTAATCACAATTTTAAATCACTGAACGTAAAAGCTTGATTCAAATCATGAATTCCAGTCTTAGTTTGCACCTGTGCTTTTTAGCAATTTTCTATTTCCAATTTTCTCAGAAACCATTGGGATTTGCAAGTAAAACACGAGCATAGCCGCTGCATTGAAATGAGTGTTACTTTTCCCAAAACAAGAGGGTAGCTTTAAATACATGCACGTTAGAATAGCAGTCATGAAACTCGATACTTATTTACTGCATGATCAGGTGATATTTTGTTTGTGTTAAAAAGTGCAGGTTATGTGCCAATTCCAGTTGAAATCATACTAACATAGGGTTTAATATTTATAAATTTAGCCAGCACTGTTTTATGCCTGTCCTGCTGATAGTTTCTCATGGGCATCACAAACATGCACTAGTCCCTCAATGTATCGTTTCCTGTTTTCCCAAACTAGGTTGCAAACACTCTGTTAATGGCCTTAGTCCAGCATAAGGCAGGATTTGTCTCGTGCCCTCACTGATCCATAGCACAACGTACAAATGTGATTGTGAACGTTTTCTCTCGGCAAACCACAGTTTCCTGGTTTAAAAGAAACTTTTATTCTGCACACCAGTTTACAGATTTCACCCCTTGTCAACACTCAGAGCTTCTGCCTTTTCCTGCACTGGCACAGGCATGCTCTATACCGGAGATTGCTTATATAATTCCCTGGCAACCTGCTCTTTAAATTTCCTTCCTTGCTATTGTTTCTAAATGAGCACAAGCATTGTGCGTACTCACTCCCAGCCTTCAGCAGCTACCAGGTCACCCAGATTATCTTCATTTCCTTTATTGAGGGCTGAGGTAATTCAGTTACCTCATATTTGCCTTCAGTGACGAGCACATGCAGACAGTTACCACACCTCCTCTGCTCCCTCATTTACTTCCAGAGTACAAGATCTTTACCTTAAAAAAAAATCTCCAAGATGTCTTACACTGTAAAAAATTGTTTATATATTTTTAAGCTTTCCATACTTTAAAACAATTTACCCATCCATACTCCAGTTCATGTAAACAACCCATATATAACTTATATAGCCCGCTTGCATATAAACTAGGGATTCCATTGAATTCGTAGGGAAACTAACAGAAAAAGGGCTGTCCAAATTTACATTATATTTAACTTGAAAGTACTTATTTCTCCTTTTGCTGGAATGAATTTCCTCAGACCGTTATTTTTAAGAATGCCAATGATGTTTTTTTCCTGCTGATAATCTTTATTTTTCTTCATAGTAAGAAAATTTTAAATATTCACAGTTCTATGATTTCAGAAACTTCTCTGTCTTTGGAGTCTATGTAAAGAAACTCACCCCCCACTGTTTTTAAAAGAACGTGCTGTTTGTAAAATATAATTGGTTCACAGGCCTAGAAAGCAGTATCCCTTTTCATATATTGACAGATAGTGACCATAAGAACATGTGAGCCGATTAGTTGGCTTCAGCAAAGACAACAACTACACACAACACAAAGCAGGGAAACTTACCAGGAGCACACAATATAGTACAAAATACAACACCCTTTTTTGCCTCTGCGTGGCACTCGGAGTTCTTTCAGGGGATATACAGCCCACCAGGCCATTTCTCTCCCAATTACCTACTGCCTCAGCTGTAATGATGCTCAGTAGAGATCTTGAGAGTGAGAAGACCGAGGCTCGTCTGCAGGATGCTCTCCAGGAAAGCCCCAGAAATATGGGGCACACTCCCCTCCCCTGAAATAATTCAATGCAGGTTACTTTCCAGAAACACCACCAGCCTCTGGCCAGGGTCCTTGGAAAAGGCTGAACGCCTGTTCCTGGGCAGCTTTGGAAATGAAAGGCCTCAGTGGAATTCTTCTATTTTCATCTGCTGGGCTAAATCAGTGTTTTCACTGGCGCTGGCTGGCAGAGTTTGTTTATTGGTACGTTTGTCTTCACACTGCTGGGCAGCAATTGCAAATCTAATTACTGCCAAAGTGGCTCTTGGGGCTTGTGCACAGGTGTTTTGCTTAATATTAAATCTAAATAAAAAACACACTATCAGGGACCAGTTAATAACAATTTGTGACATGAATGCTCTCAAGGAGAAAAGCCACAGCTTTCAACTACCTCTCCCTGCCAGCCCCTTGCTGTTTAATTCTTCAGGCAGTACCACTGGGCAAATCAGCAATTATCATCACACCATTTATAGGTAACAGTTTTCATAGTTGCCAAGCAAGCGTACTCAAGTGGGGCTTTCCCTCTCTATCACTGCTGGCAAAAAAGACCTAATTGATTTGTGAAGCTTTATCTCAACAGGACAGCTTTGTTCATTTTCTTCAACCCGTGTTCTCAGTGACACCTATATAGTCCCACAGATGCAACTGTCAGAGATTAATAAATAATTCCATTGAAAAAGTGCCAAAAGGAACTGAAAGTAAGCCAAAATGCTTCAAAAAGCAATTTAAAATTTATTTGCTACTCTATGAGGCACACTTTTTTTGTAAATACACAAAGGTACACATTGACTGAGAAGTTGCCCTTTTAAGCATATTGTAGTGTTTCACAGTAACATTATCAGCATAAAAGTAGTCTTGAAACAAACAAAAAAAATTGGTGCCATGTGTTTCATAGAGGTTGACTCCAAAATTGTGAAGTAAAGAGCACAGCTGTGACCAATACAAAGAAAAATATTGTAGAAGGTGTTGACACTCACTGTTTTTCACTCCTGTATATATTTTCACCCATGCTTCAAGATTTGATACTAAATCTCTGTGTAGGTTAGAGGAGTCTAAAATGAATTATTAGCTCATTTATTGCCAGCTGTGCTTGTCTAGCTCTCACAGCAATTTATACTACCTGATCAGAAAGTTATGCTGAGAGAGTTAGTTAGTTAGTTTTTCAATCTTTTTCCATTTCTGAGGAATATAATGAGTGTAGAAAACAGCAGAAGAATAAAAATATACAACAGTTTCTTTTGCTGACTTTGAAGAGTTTTTGCTTAAATTTTAGCTTCTTCAGAGTCTTGGACGTCATTTATGTATTATAAATCAGCTAGTGATACTCCCCTTCTAGCTCCGTCGATTGCTTTGCACTGCTCGTGCTGTTCAGAGGACCCGGAATAACCCTGCGAACAGCCTCCTGTCGTTGCTGCCTTCTACAAGCCAGGTAATATTTTTATTCCTGACCCTGTCAAAAGAAAAACCTAGAAGACCAACCTGTGAAACACATTGTCCAGCCATTCTTCACCAGAGCCTATTACACTATGGAAGTGTGACGCTAGCAATTGTGGAGCTTCACGAACTAGAATGCATGACACCCACCCACAAACTCATGAAAAATCCAGATGTTGCGGTAGGAAAAGGAGGGGAAGTCATGTCATTCACAAGTCCTGCAGCACATACAGTTCAACCACCCAGGCAGAAATATTTTACTTTGGTGTTTCATATGAACCAGATTTGGGTTTGTGGTTGTTGTTGTTTTCAAGCAATCGTTTCATTTCTCCTTTGAAAAATACATTTGACAGTTTTGCCAAAGCTTGTTTTGCCAAAATGAAAATCTTTTCAGTTGACCTGAGGTAAAAGCCCTGAAGAGAAATGCCAATAGCAGGTTTTGCCACTTTTTCACTGACATGGAAGAAAGGCAAATTTCAAAATATTTGGCCAATGATCACCCATCTACCACAGGCTTCTATCTGAGGGATTTAATCACATTCATTCAGTCAAAATCTAAGGTTTCAATTTACAAGCATTTTTGTTTCATGAAACAGCTCTTCAATCTTTCCTTTAAATAAAACCAAACTTGAGCAATAATTAGCAAAGACGGCAATTTCATTTTTCAACCAGTGAACAGGCAGGGTATTGATATACTTTAGTCAGTGTACGAATTTATTATCAAGAAAAGAAGGTGTCTATTCCTTCTTTCAGAGAATAAGCTTCTCCTGAAATAAGTACCAAACCCAATCCTTTAGATATTTTTGTCCTAGAACAATAAATAAAATCAACAATCAGGGAGGGGGGGGAAAACCAAGATCTCTTTAACCATGTCATGACTTACTTGTGACTTGCAATACCCTCGGAAGGTAAAATAAAGATTCATTTTAAAAAGAGAAAAATAGGGAAACAAGATACTGAGAACATCCTCTATAAATACCACTGGTGTTTAAGCAGTCTTTTTTCAGGGATAGGCTACAGTTGGTTTAGTTGCTTCTTTTTTTTTATTGAATCAACAAAACAACAAGTAAGGAATGAGAGTACAGATTAGAATAGCAATTATAACAGTAAGCATGTCTTCCACAACTGTAAAAGCTATAGAAATGCCTTATTTTAGCTGTTGCTGATTAATTGTCAAATAGTTCATTCCAGTGCAATTAGTAAATTGCTACATTTATCCTAATTCTTTCAGTGGTGTCAGTCACATTTGTATTGTTATCACACCACAGCTATTTGTATTTCATTACTATGGCTGGAAAACTACTTGTGGGTTAAAACTATAGTACTACTAGAGAGAAAACTGTGTTTCAGCACAGAAAGGCATCTTGCTAATAATATTTTCTTTCTCAGGGAGGAGGAGAATGTGACTTTTCCAAACTAGTCTTTCACCATCATAGGTTAATGAGAACCTGATGCTTTGCTTTTATCTAGCCAAAAAGGGGAGCTTAGGTATCTGCACAGGGGTGTGCAGAGCTTGCACCTGATGAGAAGGGATGAAGGACTAGAGACTCAAAGAAAGGGCATTTCAGTGTGAGCAGAAAGGAGAAACTGTCCATCATCAGCTTCTGCACAGAAGTGTGTGGGAGGCCTGACCCTGTCCCAATGACCACAGCTACCAGGAGCTTTCAGTGGCAGATCAGCCCCAGGAACATGCATTCATTTGTTTCTCTTTGAAACATCTGCAGCCAAGTCAGGGTTGGCTGGAGAGCTGACTTCCGAGATACCGTGTCACACCTGAGGAAGCACGAGGACGATGAGGCCTTGGCAGTATTCCTTCCATAAGAGGAGACGTGTACTGCACATAGCAGTTAACTTCCCCCACCTAATCAGGTGGTCCTGGGTACAGTCGAGGCAAGCAACAAAGGAAGAAAGGTGTGGGGGACTTGGGAAAACATGAGTCATGGGGATCGAAGTGAGGGACTTCTCTGAGAAAGGTGATAGGAGACCTGCTCTTCTACTATTAGCTTAACTCTACTGAAGTTAGTGACTTGCAGCAGCAGGAGAGAAGAATCAGGTCCAAGACTAAAAAAAATGATAAATAGTAATGATGATACTCAGCCTGTCAATGAGGAAAATGTGGACTCTCTTCAGCATGTTTATGTCTGAAGGACTATAATTTCTTCTTTTCATCTTTTCAGACTGTTCCATCTGAATGAGAATTTGGAATGCTATATGGTATTTGAAGACAAGAAGAAACTTTCAGAAGTGAGAAAATGAAAACTGCACAACTGGCAATGAGATTTGTTTGCATAATACTTAGTTCCAATATCAAATGGAAAATATTTCAAGAAGATACAGTCATCAGCCTGAAAGTGTAAGAACCAGCACTACAAACCCATTGAGAAAATCAAGATGTTTTCCAGTAAAACATGAAAAGCCAACAAATTTCTAATTCCAACTGGGGCAGGAGCTAATGCTTATTCAGTTTTTTTTAATGTTTAAAATCCCAACATTTTTAAAAGGTTATAATCAAACTTTTTCCAAATCCTCTTCTAAAGGAAATTAGAAACCAGTTGAGTGTCCCATCAAAAAAAAAAAAAAGCATCCAGAAGAATAAATGCTGGCAAGCATAGGTGCTTATTTGAAATTACTCAATTGCCTTGGTTTGTAGTATTTGACTAAAAGCTTCTTGACGGCTTCACATTCATGATTTCAGAGACTTTCACTTCTGATCTAAGAGCATCTTGAAAAACAGTCTTTCATGATTCTGGACTACATCTACTTTGTTCAGCATTGACAACAACAGAAGATTTGTAGACAGAGGAGGCAATTTTCTGCACATTTTAGAACTTCAGAACAAGTTTCAATTAAATTTGATTCTAAAAATGAGTCAACATTAAAGTTGTGGCTGGAGTGAGAGACGTGTTTAAAGTCAGCTAGCTTGATTCTCAACTGACTCTGAAACAGTTTCCTTTGTGAAAGCCTCACCTTTTATGAAGAAACAGATTTTAAATGAGATTCTATGAGTACAAAAAAGGGGATGTTAGTCATTCTCTGTGAGGAATCATGAAAGAAAACCTGAAGGCATTCTACAGAGCGCTGCGGGAGAAGGAAGCTCAAGACTTCTGAAGTACTGGGTACTGCTTAGAGCGGTGGCATTACAAGAAAAAGAATGGGTGAACTTTATGCAAGTCTAATGAAACAGGACTAGACAGGGTAACTCCAAAGCATGGCAATGGAGATGGAAGGTGTCCTTACATGTAGAGATTCAGCTCACCTTCTGTAACGTGATTTCATCAGGTGTTTAAAGATGAAGGTTTTACTTTAGGGGCAATTGAGGCTGGTTTTGGCAAGTCAAAAACTTGTAGCAATTTTGCCATTGACTTGCAGAAGAAAGCCAAAGTGAATCCTTTCATCTTCAGCTTATTCCTATTCCTGGGTAGCTGACCTCCTCAGCTACTCCAAGCCACTTATTTTTAACTTTCTTTTCAAGCTTCACAACAGAATGGAAGGCTTTGAAAGTGATTGCCTTCCATTCCTTTTTGTGTTTAGAGAACTCCTGGTCCAAACAAATTTAGGATCAAGAAACAAGTTAATTTGATATAGCCTACTTCACACTAGTAATTACAGAACTGCTCCCTACCTGATTTCCTTATCTTTGAAGAAGTCATGGCTAAATGAGCAGATGCTTGTCAGAAAAGTTTATTTGCAAAGAAGATGTTTTCATACATGAGGCAACTGTTCTGAGATTCAACATGCTTTGAGATAAGCGGTTTTGGTTCCTGCCATTTCTTCCTTCCAAGCCTTGGCTCTATTTATCTCAACTCTGCATTTCTCCAACAACAGAGCTGGATGCTTTTCAGTTCCCTCTTTGTATCCCTCAACCCAGTGGAATCCAATTAGGAAACAAACATCCACACACAATCTTTCACCTTCTAGGGCACAATATGGAGGGTTTGGGCCAACTTGGGAGTGAAAAGGCAGCCTGAATTTCACATATCCCTCCCAGCAAGCTATGAAGCCCACACTGTTACGGTTCTGCTTTTAAAATCCTGTTTCTTTGTACTTTTATGAATTTATGATGCAGCTAACTATGAAAATATGAAAGATATTGTGTCTTCTTTATCACATAACAAAATACATCAAAAAACATTGGCAACTCATTCAAGTATTTCAGTGAATAGCTTGTCCAACAATTATTTTTATCACTTTATAGCCGTTTACCTATTTCATAATAAATTTTAAATATAGAATCTGATTGACAGTTCTTACAGAGACCTTGAGGAGGTCAGAGTCTTCACTGAAAAATTAGAAATACTAGAAATATTAGAAATCAGCTTCTCTAAAATGGCAACAAAAGAAAATCTCTAATCCCAAAAGCCTGAAGAACTAGACACTTTATCCATTAAATGGAAAGCACAGCCCAACAGATTTGTTTATTCCAGCAAATATTCATGCTGACTTCATCTTTCCGCCAGAAAGTACCTTTCAAAAGGTACTCACCTAATAAAACAGTAAATCCAGCTTACCTAATAGGTCGGTAGGTATAGAGGAAATAACCAGCATTTTTGAAAGGCATAAAAATTCAAAAACAGCAGTAGCCATTACACTTGATTTAAGGAAGCTTCAGATCTTTGGGAGCATACAGCCTTCATTCCTGCAACAGACTTGCAAGCACACACCAGCACAGAGCAGGCAGAATGCAAACTCCACCACAGTCTATTTATTTTTTTACTTCTTAAATAAGCAGCTCAGAAACCTGGTTTTTAATAAGTCACTATCTCCATTTTATTTTGTTCTACGAGACCAATGAGAAAAGCCATTTGATTTGCTGACATCGCAAGCAGTTAAGCAATTCTAGATTCTTCATTTGCAAGTACATAAAACTGCCAAATGCAAGGAGGTGGAGAAAATAGCAGATTTGAGGGAGGGGACCAAGGATGTGTATATGCGACTCTAGAAAGATTATTCTGTGGCAAGAGACCATAAATTCTGCCACCTACACACAGTATCGTCCAGCCTCCTTGTTCTCCTCTTTACTACTCTGTCTGGTTAACGTGTTCTATGAGAAAGTGTGTTGATCAAAACAAATCCCTAAGCAGCTATGGGGGAACAGAGCTTATGTTCGACAGCTACTTGCTTTGCTCTGCCTTTGCTGTAACTTTCTTATAAACACCACTGATTATATTCTTCCCTATAATGTAATCGGGAATGGAAAGTACAAGTCATCAGTTACGCTGTTGCCTAATACACATGAAAGTTGCACAGGCAGTAAGAAAAATCACCAGCCTACAGGGCCAAATGGTGAGCTTGGAAAGGATTACTTTTCTATGCCCTGTGGCAAGACCAGCTGTACATATGTTATTCTTGACATGTATTTCTGCAGCCTGTTCTTAAAAACCGCAGAGTCTGACAGAGATTTCAGTCTTTCCAGTCTATGCTAGCACTTTGAAAAGTCCTAGTGAGCACCTCTGAATTTTCTTCACTTCAATTTAAGGCTGTTCAATTCTTGCTTTACCAGCAGTGGTTAGGAAGAACAAGCCATTCCCTTCCACCCTGCAACAGCCTGTAAATATGTGCAAAGGATGGATCCTCTCAATCCTCTCTTCTTCAAGAAAAAGAACATTGATTTGCTTCATCTTTCCTCACAGGTGGTGTTTCCACACTTCCAACAACTCTCTTTTCCTCTCTCTACACAGTCCTCTGTTGGTACACAGCTTTCTTGGATTTTCGTACCCAAATGCTCTAGGATTTGGTACCTGATACTCTAGGAGAAGCCTTAACAATGCAGAACTCCTCATTCATCTCCCTCCCAGGCTATATATCTCATTTACATTCCCCAACAGGATTTTTCTTTTTAGTCTTCCCCTGAAACTGTCATCCTTTTCTGTACAAAAGCTACGCAGCCAGCTCTCCCCATGCCATCATTATTCCTAAGCACAGTGCTTTACAAATGTACCTGTTGATGAATTTTTATTCTTTTCAGACAGCACCTCCAGTTTGTTAAGATCATTTCAAATCCTGAGCTTTTTATTCTCCCGCATATTTGTAGCACCCATCCCACTTAGTGTCCTCTGAGGATTTAAAAAGGTCATCCTCCAGTTCTTTGTCCAAGTCATTATCAAAACCACTGAGTAGTTTTCATCCCTGTCCTGCCCTCATCTATGCTATGTGCTTTTAGACAGAAACAGCAACAGCTACCTGCAGACTTCCAGGAGAAGATGTCAGGGTGTTACACCCATGCATAAGTAAGTTGACAACTATCATTGTGTATTTTATTTTATTCCTAGAAAAATCAGACATTTCTGATACCAAGGAACATATGCATTCAAATCCACCTTACTATGCATAATCAGATTGGGAATTCGGAATTTAAGTTTTTAAGGCTTAAGCAGTGAGATTTTTAGCTCCTCCAAAACTAAACCAACATTGCATTATGAGTATTTCTCTCTCTAATGTTTTATCATTTCAACTTTTATGCTTATTCTTTCTTATTCCATTTACTGAACTGCTGCCTTATTGTATAACTCCCTACCTTGAAGAATGCTTCACTGGTACAATGCAGTTATAGTAATTGTTGAAAGATAAACATACATTTATTTTGAGAAACTAGCTTCTCACTGACAGTGAAGCCCATTGTTTAAGAATAAGAAAAGCACCTCCTGAAGATGCTTCTCATCTCGGAGAAACCTTACTTTTTTATTTCACCTAAGAGCAGTTTGTCAAGAATCTTTATATTCTTCTAAACCTGTCTCAAGGTCATCTCACAGATGTTCAGAAATTAACTGAAAACAGCCGTGACAAAACAGAGAAAGCTTTGGTTCCCCAAAGTGGTTTTTAAGTTGCAGCTAACTCATATAATCTCAGTGCACAGCCAGAAACAGGCGCAGGCACGGCCTGGAACAATTTAAGCACTCGCAGTACTGCCAGAGACTGGGTTGTACTCAGCCTTGGGAATCCTGCAAAATAAATGACAGATTAGCAGGCTTCTCTCAGTAGCTCGAGATAGAAGAGAGCATTTCCAGGACATTACAGCCTGGCTGCTCTCCTGACAGTGGCCTCGGGGAAGAGAGCTGACACAGCTGTGTGCCAGTCCCACACCCCTGGGAAGTCCACCCACAAAAGGTGAGGTCTCAGAGCATCACTTTCAACACTTTAAGGCGTTTATATCACCAAGGCAATGGTAAAGGACCTTCCCAAAATTCAAAATCGGGTCAAATATATCCGCAGTTTTATCAATCACCCCGCTGCTTCTGAGGCGAGGAGCGGCAGATGTCTAACAGCACCATTTGGCAACACTGGCCAGCAGTGGACAAGCGACACAAGTATCCCATCTGACTGGGAACAAGACGACATCTGTAACAGAGAGATCAATCAACCAGACTGAAACTTGCTGCCAGCACTTTGTGGCTAAATGAGGAATCATAAATCAGGCCAACGAGCTGCTGCTGGAGAGACACCCCAGGCAGTCCTACAGCAAGTGAAGTTCAGGCCCAGCTGTAGGGCATGCAAGATGGGAGCCAACTCTATGAGCTTCTCAGGAGGAAAACCAAAGCAAGACTGTATGGTAATGCTATTTTATTGGTAGGGGAGAAGGTGGGGAGCAGGGGAAAATTGCAGTGGGGAGAATCAGCATTAAGGTTGCTACCACAGATGCCAAAGATAGACCATAGCAATCTATAAGGTTAAAGAGAGAAGACATCTGAAAGCAAAGTAGCAAAGCTCCAGTCTCACTGCAAGATGTCTGAGAAATGATGAAGCCCAAATAAAGGTGAGTCAGATTTAGAGTCTTAAGTCAGTTAGATGCTGTGAGAATTGTACCCTAAAGCAGGCTATATGCTGTGTTAAACAAAGCTCTCAACACACTCCATCAAAGTGATTCTTGAAAAGGTTACAAAAAGGGCTGTTACCCAATGACTAGTTTTGTAATAGTCAGCTAAAGACACAATAATCAACTTAACATTAAATCTAGCATCATTTTTTTTTTTTCTCCAAGGGGAGGGATACAGTCATTGAAAGTAAAATAAAAGATAGATAGATAGACAGATACATGTATATATATGGATACTTTGGAAAAAAAATTGGAGGTTGGAGGCCTCTTATCTCCCTAGGTCCCAATACCCACTCAGAAACTTGCAGACTAGAGTAGTGCCAGCCACACAAGCCACAAGGACAAGGACAAATGCCACTAAAAGTGCCCAGAACAGCTGGAGGAAGTGACTGTGAAGCACAGAAAGTTGGGCTGACCAGGGCATAGAGTAATCAGGAAGGAGTCTATGTGACTGTAAAAATTTGTATACTACCTGTATACCCAGAAAAAGTCAGTAATCATGAGCGGAAGGAATTAAAATCTCCAGCTAACTATGTACTGGTTTGTTTCCTTCCTTTTCTTTCATCAGCTGCAATGACTAACAACTTCTTCAGTTTAAAAGACATTTTTTCCCCCCAGATTTGAAGAGCACAAAGGTGAAGAAAAGCAACTAAATTCAACCAGTTTGCCTTGAATATTTTTTCCTCGAAATATGCTTTGGCTGTTAGTCTGCACAATTGAATCAGTGTCAGTGTAGGTAAATCGCGTAGAGGCTGACTCACAGGGATCAGTCAGTCAGTTTGTGTTTGAAGGGAATGATTGGTAAGATCTCACCTTTTGTCTGTCACCTTTTCCCAAGCTAAATATAATCTTACAAATAATGCTAACTGTTATTCAAATGTCTTTTATATCAAAGTAAGGGTCTCTAATTATTCAGACGCAGTTTCAAATAGACATTTTCAAATCATGAAAATACAAAAATAGGTTGTTTCTGTTCTGCTGTTTTGACTACTAAACACTTATCATTCATTTAACAAGGCTACACCACAAAGTATATGTTTCTCTGCTCTCCACAGATCAACTTTCACAGCCACTGCAGCAGGAAAACTCCCTTGGGATGTAGCCAAACCAAGCAAATAAACAAAACAAGCAAGTTGTTTGTAAAACCAGTCCTGTAATCCTGGCTTACTGAGCATCAGTACTGAGCACCGCTGAGCCTCAGTACTTCCATTTGAGCTGTCCAGACACTGACAGACTGCTGAGAACAACTAAAAATTGTAAAATAGGACCCAATATACTTTTTTTTCCATAAATGTCAGTACATTTCCCTGCTCTTAGTTCTCTGCTAACCACTTGCCCTGCCCCGTGTTTATTCCCCCTATGTCATAATAAGAAACAGGACTATACAACTCCAAGGAAGTAAATGTAAAAATTTTTGAATCAATATGAAAGCCAAAGTTTTTGATGGCTGACAAGTCAGGAAACCCCAGAAGTCCAAGCTCAGCTTTACAATCGCTTTTTTTTATTTTCCAGGCTGTACTATATGTAGGTTTCTCTTGCTCCTTTGGGCACAGAGAGCACAGAATACTGATCACTTACAGTTTCATTCAACCGTCTCTCATTTGCATAGCCTGCATTTATTAATAAATACAGACCTTGGTTTTCCTCCATCTAGAGGCACAGCAGGTTTGGCAAGTCACCAGCAAACTTACAGTTGCTTTTCTGGGGCTGTGACCAGAGATGCAGTGGCTCCATTAACTAGGTAAGTCGTGATAATATCCAAATGTGCGCTGGTCAGTTGGAATCAATAGCCAGACGACCCCGTTCCTAGCCATGCGCCATCATTAAATTAAACACATTCCTCCTGTCATCTCATCATCTTCCCTACACCTGGGAATCCTTTGTACTGTTCTGAGTTCTGAGTTAAAATGTTCCAACATTTTAAAAGAAATTAAAGCAAAGCTCACACAGTGCAAATCTTTGCTCATCACAGCCAAGCTCCCTACGTTGCCTTTTTCGGATCAGTCAACACATTTATCATTGGAATCAATTTTTGAAGTGACATGCCACATCCCGTACTGAAAATGCAGTTTGATTCCCCAGCAACTTGATCCACACACTTCCACTTCACTTTAGCTGCTCTAGTTTAATGACAAAAGACAGTTTTTCCACCTGGAGACAGCACAAGTGAAGCTGAACGAAAAAACCCACGCTATTCTCCATCCTTCTGAGCTTTCACACAGAATTACAAAACAACAAGTCCATAATTTGCTTGATGCTGTACCTGGGCAATAGACCCCATGTCCATGTCGCAGCTCCATTGGCTGTAAAAGGCTGAGAAATTCATAAATGGGTCTTGGAAACCAACAGCTATACTATAGTCTGTGCCATGGTATAAAGATCTCCAAGCTGACTTTAACCTGGAAACCAGAAGCAGATTGACTGCAGCAACGATAAGGCCAAACAGATTAACCTGTATTGAGCTCTGTGCTGGCAGAGCCATGCTGCCTGCTCATTTAAAGCTAGTTCAGCATCTTACTGAGGTGCCAGTAGTCTGCTACAGCAGTTACCCATATTTTTGTCTGTGTTTCTGGCTCATCAAGAAAGGAAGACCAACTATTTTTACTATCGTTTTAAAAGGCATGCCATTTTGCAGGACTGTACTTCGAAAGTCCTATGCACATACCTGAACTTGGATTACTGATAGTTTTTGTCTGTTTTGGGGTTGGTTCATCCAACACTAATAATTGGTTGTTATTTGGCAGAAGGCAGTTGATGCTTTCAGATGAATAGCCTAAGTATCAATCATCTGAAATGTTTCCTGTAAAGCATCTTACTTCGCATTCTTTTTCCTCCTTTCTTTTCCTTTTTTCTCCCTCCAGGTAATCACGCAATAGACTTTCCTATCATCAGAGCAAGATGCAGTACCTTTAAGCGGTAAGGAGAAGCTTCACTCCTTTCACACTCAGCATGCTGCTCTTCTGCAGTTCCTTCTTTCTCCCACGAGCAGAAAGGTGTTTTGAAGGAGAAAAGGTGATTACAATATTTCCAAAGGAAAAAAAAAAAAAGAAATCAAGTTACGAAGTTTGTCAGAAAACTTCTTTTCCTGAATGTTCCAGTCTGATTTTTCAGACCGCAGATGTTTGAAACCTTCAAAAACCCTTATGATTTTGCTCGTTGCTAATTGGATTTCAGTATTTCTGATGTGCATTGTTGTTATTTTGCCCCAGCAGTACCCTGTCTTTGGGTCTTCAGCCATTTGTTCTGCCAACCTAGATTTCATACTGGGTGATAGCCCCAAACCATGGAAGTCTTCCCTGTCTCCACTTAGAAAATCTTTTATCATTCATAAGGTCTTTTCCCACTTAATTCTGCTTCTTCTAGTCACTCTACCTGCCCACAATCCTGCTCTTTATCTGAGTTGTTATCTATAAAGACATATGCCAATTTGCTTTGCAAACTAAGCCAGGAGCATATATTTACCCTGTGGCTTTACTTGCTACTCCTACCACTCTTTACACCATCTCACACCATTTACCAAAGCTGCTAACACTGCAGGTAGCCAAAACCAGGACATAAATACAAAAATTTTTCTTTAGCTAAAGTATAAAAGGAGGAAATCTATTGCGATCCAGTTTGTCTCTTGCCAATGCAGAAGGTGGATCCCAAGGGGAGACCGCACTGCATCAGATATTTAGTATCTCAGCACCATCTACGAAACAGTTGACTTCACTGCACATCCCTTCAGGGATGTGTGTAACCCTTCAGGTTACAACAAACTGAAGCTGTTGTAAAGCTTAGTAGCTTTAACTCTGGTGTTGCCCTGAGGCATATCAGCTCTCGCAAGTGAAGTGCGGGGCAGGAAGCATTAAACATCCAACAGTGTCCTGAGTTTCAGCATGTTAAGTTGTCAATGTAATTAAAGCTAACCGTTTCAGCCGGTGGTTAATGCCAGCATTGAGATCTGCATGTGACAATGTGACGTACAGGAAATAGAGTTGTTGCCTGCTGGCCATGGTGGTGCAGTATAATCTTGCATGACAGAAATAAAGGAATCAATCAGAAATGGCTGCATTTTGTAGTGTGTAATAGGCATGTCCATATGGCACTATAGGAAACATTAAGACTGTACCAACTGAACTAACCCAAGGAAAGGGAAATACATATATTTGTATCATGGTAGATCTTACCTTGTACTTTGGCTGCTGCTTCAGCCATCATTCATTTATCTGTTTCTAACCATGGCAAACTAAGATCTAATTTATTATCCAATTAATCCGAAAGAAAACTTAAGGTTTTTACGGCATTTAGTACCTTCCAGTACTTGAAAGTCTCGACACTGTCTTTCAATGATTTTTTTTCCCCAGATGTTTTTTTTGTTAGCGACATACAGTTCATTGCACATTCTCCTGAACGCCAGGAACAAAATTCTCCATAGACGTGGTAGACTTTTCCCTTCATGGGCTCACAAGCATTTTTCCTCAAGGTGATTAATACGCCTTTAAAACACTTCAAGCAAGCATCTTTTCTTCAGTTTCACACCTCATACCAGAAATCTAGTCTAGCATTTCATGTCCCATCCCTGGCGAGCCCTAAGAAGAAGCCATAAATCACCTGTGTTATACCTGAGCCAGACCTTGTTTATTCTCCCGGTCTGAGGTTCAACCTACAGCAGTTGACTCCAGCAAATATGCACTTTAAATATAAAGTCCACAGGACTGTTAATAGCATTTCTCTATATTAATAAAAATAGGCTCCGAAACTGTCCTCTTTGCTTAGGAGTACGTTACTGTCCGAAATTTCATGTTGTAAGGGGTAGTATGCATACAAACTTGCAGATTAAGGGTAATGGCTACGCAGCTTTGTATTAAGCTCATTAAAGGAAGCAAGCTAAGTGATTTTGTGATGTTATGAAAGTTTTATTGAAAAGAAGAAAGCTAACAAATGTGTTCTGCATGAAATTGTAAGATGTTGTGAATGACAAGTTCTTGTAATTGAAAACACGGTAGCAGAACAGTGGTAGACTGGCTATAAATTGAATTTAAAGGGTATCCCCAGGGATTTCTGAACATAATTAAATGAAAAATTATATTTCAGTAATTTCTCAATATTTATCTCATGCAATTTGTGTGTTTCTCTGAGCAGAATTTTGTTCTGCTTGGTTATGCCACATGGGTTTGAATTTTATGGAGATAAGTAATTTTTCCATCCATCCAATAACTGAACAAAACTAATCAAGGGTAAAACACAGAAAGTAAATTAGAAGGCAGAGACTGTTTTTAATCTTACCTGTATTTTACATATTACAACTCAAGATAATTAACATTCATTATGCAATAACAATGAAGCAGGTAAACAGGACTTGATCTTTGTGAAAGACATGTGGAAGCCTTTACACCTAACAGCAATTCATATTACATTTTCCAGCAAAAAAGGAAAGCAAGCAAGGCTTTAAGAGAGTAACTAGGAGTAACTAAGTGTTCCCATGTGCCAATACGTCCCTGATGCTTTGGTTTTATCAGCCATAATGCTCTACAGCTGCTGTTACAGAGCCCTCACTATTGAACCCAAAGCAGTCTGCTTGCATGGCTGGGGTTGTGACTCCTACTATAGCCAGTACCTTTTACAACCATTGATGCCCATGCCCTCCTGCTTACCACCAGTTTCTACCTTAACTGGGTTAACTCTAATCATTCAAAAGGCAGGCGGTACAATTTACAGGTGATAATACACAACAGCCAGTAATATATCTGATTATATCCATGTTTGCTGCTACTACCCATGAAGATCTAAAGCCAGTAGAAATACAAGGAGTTCAGGGTCCTATGTGCAATGTCCGCGTCCTGGAATAAGAATCCATGCAGATCATCTCTTCGGAGGAGCACAATTGCTTGTAAGCCTACAGTCATTTGCAGGACTAATCTCTCTGGAAGCACTCTAACGTATGGCAAATTCTGGCAGATTGATTTGACATGGGAAAGGAAAATCAGGCAGGATGAGATCACCCAAGCTATTAAATAATGAGCCAACCACAGTAAGAATGTTATGAGCTTTTCAGTCAACCTCCCTTGCTTTTCTTGTGCATGTAAAGCTAAAACAATGACTGGCTGTGGTCAAACACAAAATAGTTCAAACTCTAAAGAGGGGAGGAAATAAACTTTAGAAAGACCACAATACTGGCTTAGCATCTAGATACCTCTTTATGCTCTGACAAACACGGTGCAAGCTTTGCAAAGACTTTCCCCAAAAAGATTGGGCTAAAGATGACATTGGTTTACTTTCAAGCTGGTCACAAAAACCATTGCTGTGGACTGGTGCTATATTGTCAGAGAAGACACGCACATGTTAAACACACAGGGACGTTCTCAGAAGGTGTTTGGTGCATCACAGCAATATTTGCAAGATAAAACCATGCTCTCAACGCTCAGTTCATTGTGCCCTATTCCCTGTTATTAAAGGACCATATGAAGGAATACAACCTGATAATAAAGTTTTATGGTAGCTTGTACGAGACACTGGATCGTCTGGCCAGTTATTTTCATTCTCTCTTGTTCAGGCCATGTTTGTGGGGCTTTTTAAAGATTATATCAGCAAATACATTAGTGATGGAAAAGGCTAATTGTGTTAGCCCAAAGGATTATTTACAATTACTTGCAATGCATGGAGAAATCAATTTAACCATTGCAGATGAAACATAAAATTAGAGCTTTAATTAAAATTTAATCTAGAACATTAAATCAGACATTTTCCCCCCATACTTAAAAATAGTATTGAATTAACAGCTTTCTTTTACAAATTTCATGAAATCTATTCTGTTAGAAAATATTCTGAAAAAATCTTTTCTAAAACTTAGAAGTTGCCAGAAGCAAGGCTCTTTAGAGTCAGAAGTCCGAGAAAAATAAATTAAAAATAACTTCTGAAACATAGGTCCTCATCTATATTTTTAAATCTCACCCAGAACACAGCTTTACACGACAGAAGATTCTACTGAGGACTGCTTCTAGACCCTTCTTTTCCCAGTGATGTACAATGAATATTGCTTCTAGTAGAAATAATTCTAAGAGCATCAGAAAATGTGCATAAGTGAGTTATACCAAACTAAATTACTTTCATGCATGAGCTCAAGAACGTTTTTAAAAAGTTTATGGCAATAATGTATGTTCTGTAGCTGAGCTGATGTAATAAAAATAATGAAAAAGAAATCAATTGCAATGCAGAGATTAGCCAGGTCAGATTTAAAGTGCCTTAGGTTTCTCAATACCATTTAAGGAAAGCATTGAATAGATTATATAGCAATGTATAAATTAGAATAAATTTCACTGACGTTTATCCGAAATTGGCATAAGGATGATCAGACTGAGGACATAAGTTTGTAATAAAAAGTGCAAGTACTGATGCTGTCAGTGACTGTGCTGTTAAGTTAACAGCAATTTCCATCTCAGTAAAGAGCATTTAGCTCTTGGCATATACCATTGGCTTCCTCAAACAGCTGCTTCTCACCCCAGTTTATAAAATGGGCAAGTGGCTTTTTAACAGGATTCAAAGATGTTTTTTCTGTCTATGACTTTTCATTGATCGAACATGGCTAACATGTAAGGATAAATACATTTTGTGAAAAAATTGTAAAGAAGATTACTGGAGCAGAATAGGTGTACAAGATGCACCTTATGGGGGCATAAGGCTTCATAGGGGAAATTTCAGGCCTCTTCCAAGCCTTACTTCTAGTGTCGGTTCTACACTGCTTGCAGCAAGGACATTGCTCTGCCCACACAGATATTGCATTGTCAGAGATGCTTACTGCTGTAGGTATGGTCTTCACTTCCAGAAAGCAACAATTCTCTTTTAACTTCCATCAAATTTGCACCTTCCTGGCCCCACTGCTACTCCTGTGCTGCCAATAGTCACCAGGAAACAGGGCACCTGTAGTTCTCTTTGTATTTCTGATAAACATATAGGTGTTGAGTTGCCAAAATGAAACAGAGGCAAACAAAAAAGTGTAACTGTCTGGGTCAACATCAAAATGAACCTGTAAAGAGAGTGGACTGGCTGCTCACGGAAATCCAGCCACCAAAAGCAGTTTTCAAAGAATAAATGGGTAATTCCTTTCCATTATTACAGGCTATTTCAGCTCTCGCTAAAGTCATGGAGGATTGGCCCAAAACCGCTAAGGGAGCAGAGAACTCTATGAGTCTTTTAAAAATTGCATCCACAAGGTTAAAAAAACAAAAAAAAAAAAAAAGAAAAACACAAACCAAAAAAAGCAAACACAAACCACCCCAAAACTTTATTCAAACCCTAGAAGCTTAGTATTATTTGTAGGCTGACACTAAAGATGTCTAAAGAGTAAAGAGCTCATTACAATCTGTCATATAATTTGGCAGTGATCTACAGCTAGATCTTTCTGTTTGAAGAAACAGCACTGAACCAGAACTGAGAGACAGCTCTGTTTGCACCTCAGTCCTCTTGGACACGATTCTCTTTATGCCTTATTTTCAAATATCGTTGTCAGAAAAATTATTTTAGCACTTTACAGGCATGTGATTGTCAGCTGATAAAGCTTTATACTTTTTAATAACCATTTCAAACATCTTTGCCCAGAGAAAACTGGAGTGTAAATAATCACCATTTACCACAATTTAATGTATTTTTCCTTAACACACTGAACGATCCTATGTTTGAAATTATAGGGAATTATATAAATTAATTACTACACAAAAAGTACTAGTACTATTACCTTAATAAGTATTCCTTCATATCACACAGGGATTCCATTCTATTGCTATAAAATGAGCTGAGCTTTTCTTTGGGAATTGGTCTGATTCAATCGGTTTTATCTTTTTTACTGCTTGTGAGTCATCCTGACATTGCCATACAACAAAACACAGAGGAGCGTGAAGTAACGCAGTTTGAGTAGCAAGAGTTTTCTCAGTCACATTATCTCTGAGGGAATTAGGAGATCATCCCAAAATTAATTTCAGTAATACTTTTGCACCAAGGCAGGTAGGAAGTCTGTATAAAAGGCATAAAGTTACTTAAAACTTTATGAAGTTTTCCTAAATTATCTACTTACAGAATTGTCCTAGTTACCATTTATCTAGTTGTGCATTCATCACATTGATGGGTTTTGGGGGGTGATTTGTTTGCTTTGGTGGGAGGGTTGCATTTGGGGTTTCGATTGGTTTTTTTTTTTACTGATGAGATTCCTTTCAGAGATCACTTCAGTACTTGCCTATTCACAAATAAATTCTTACTACTATCTGGTATTCTGGGCCTAGACGGGAGTATGAGAAGATGCTGTGTACTGTTGAGAAACCAAGAACACTTCTCTGAAAATCAAACCTCTTTTTCGAGCCCTAGCAGGGCAGTTTCCATCTTTTTTTTTATATTTATAGGTGACCTTTTTTTATATTTATAGGTGAAAATGTAAAAGAAAACTCTCACTACTGTAGAAATGGAATTGGCTTATCTCAAATCTCAGATATAATTTGGAGAGGAAATGTGTTTGTGAAGAGGGGAAAAAAGTATTTCTTTGACATGATTTAGCTGACAACTACTGACAAAATGCTGCTGGTTTTTTTTGGTAGTATCAGAAGAGGTCTTTGGGTATGGGGCTATAGGACAGAAGGATATAAACAGTACTAATATTAACCACCATCATTTTAAGTGGAGGGTTTGGCCAAGCAAATACGTGCAATCTGCTTTAGAAAGGTAGCGACCCCTGAGTGCTAATGACAACGCTCAGCTGCGGGTGGCCTGAGCTGACCTGGAAGAAATGAACTCCGGGCAATCACACAGCCACTGCCCCTCAGATGGGGTGACTGTGACTTCGAGATAAATCACTTGAACTAGATCAACAGTTCATCCCACCACATTCTAGCAATAGAAAATTAATTCTCATTTAATTAGAAAATGACTGTCATAATCTTCTGCTTTGATCACACAGGGTTGCATCATTTATCAAAGCTCTTCCATTTGCCAGAGAGCAGCGGCACGCCGGTGACAGCGGCCCTGCCAGCCAGGGTGGACGTGCCAAGGCCCTGCCCAGTGGGGAACGACCTGCCAGCTGAGCTGGGTCCCCGTGGGCTGCCCTGACAGCGTTACAGGGTTGCCTCGTCTGACCTTCACACGAGCAACAACGGCACTTTGAACAAGTCAGGGAATGGCTACAGTCTCTCTTTCTCAGGACCTGCAGCGAGATCTCGAGTTGCCCCTTGAATGGCATGGGAAGACCAGATTACGCCTTTCCTCAAACACCACCATTTCTGCAAAGAACGTGGCTGAAAAAACAGGTAATATTTCTGAAAACAGGAATTCCAGGGAAACAAGTACTCAGCTCTATCTGGCAAGCAAGAGATGAAACCACGCATTCAACTTAATTTTAAGAATAGCTATGTTATCTGGTTCTCACATTTACCAGGGATAGCCTTTTCTGATCTGGCTGCTGTCCCTTAGCCCCTCTAATCCGAGAGGGAAAGACTTGTTGTTCACCAACAAGCCATGCATCTATTTCCCATGACATATGCATTTTTCTTCAGCAGCTTACAAATCTCTGGCAGCATTAGCCAATGATGTCAAGACAGTGCATTCCAAACGCTGGCACACAAATTGTCAGGCTTAATTTATAAACACTCCTTTTCCAAAGTGTGTCTCAGACCAAGTTTCTAAACAGGTGAGAGTTTCCACCTGTTTCTCTCACCTCACTAATTCTGTGAGGAGAGGTCTAATTCACTAAAGTACCATTATACATGTATATAAACCGCTGCTGAAAGACAACCGCTGTCAGGTAAGGTCAACTAAATGATCAAGTTAACCAAGAGAAAGTGGTGGGAAAAAAAGATGAAATACCATAATTGTTTCCCATTCTCCACTTCTTCTGGGCAGCTGGTTTTGCTAGACGTTTTCAGACTAGCTCTAATGGTGCAGCTTCAAACATGAGGTGACGTATAGCTGCAGGTCACCGATTTAACGTTGGCTCGGTCTGCTACTGCATGACTTTCAGTCACTCAAATACCTATGTAATATCGGGCTGAGAAACGCATCGAGCACATCACTCAGTAAGCTATAAGCAGCAACCTGACATAAGCTTCTAACTTTGAACTTGTGACCACTTTTGTCTTTTTTACTTGCATAGTAAGTCAAAGTTTGGAAGTCAGAGATGTAATGTAGGCTGCTTACCACCAAGCTCTTAACTCAAGGCGCTACAGTAGTGGTAATCAATACACTTTGGCAACAAAAATTGTGTCTAAACTGCCTAAGGAGGGTGAGGATATGGTATCTTTCTTAACCAGTGTCATCAGTTCACCAAAAATCTTAGAAATGAAGGTGATTTGTTTTTCAGTGTGATTTCAGAGCTGGCACTCTGCAGTTCTGGTCATCCATACCAAAGAATATAAACCCAAGCTAAAATGATGAACAGAGGGACTGGGAAGCAGAGCAGCCACCTCCCCAAGAAGAGAGTGAAAGATTGCCTTGGTGCAATCAGCCTAGTAAATTAGAGAGTGGGAGGCAGGACGTGACTGCTTCCCACAAATACAGTGACATGAAATACTGTGGGGAACAAGCGCTGCTCGAGCTGGAAGACAGCACTGGCCCAAGAAATGGGAACAGAGTGGCTGGTTTTAAATTAGGAGGTCCCTAATCAGCAGAGCAATGATGTCCTGGGACAGCCAGGACAGAGGGCAATGGAGACAAGTAAGCTACTTCTAAGATGGAGTACAATACATTTACAAATGATGTGGTGGCTGTGACAGCAAGGAACAGGAATTGATTACCCAGCATGTCTTTTCAATCCCGTGTTCTTGAATATAAACATAAAATGAGAAAGAATTGGTTTTCCCTCCTGCTTAGATAAGGTACAAAGAAAAGGTTTCCTACACAGATAGCTACTATATTGCAAACTCCAGGTGTGGGAGAGCTGCCTTTCAGTAACAGATAGGCTGCAAAGCTAAAGAGTGATTTAGCAAAAAAGACAAAAACATCTTAATTACAAGGTTTCACTTTAAACATTTCAATCAGTGTAGAAATACCTTCCAGAAATACCAATTAGCTGCATCAGAACAGCAAGCAATCTATTCCCATTTATGTCTATGTGACACTCAAAATCTCAATTCACGTTTCATGAGTTTCTCTGCCTCTTCTGCTCTGCTGTATTTTAGAAATAAATAGCTTTTTAAGTGTCAGTCAGGAAATTACAAAGTCACTCCATCATAATGAGAGACAATTCCAGCTCACTTTGATTAGAATTGCGGACACCAGCCCTGACAGCAGCCAGTTTCACTGCTCCCACAGTGAAAGCCTGAAAGCAGGATAGCAAATTCCCAGTGTTACAGCACAAGAAAATCTCATTGGCGGGATTCAAACGCATGGTATTTCTACCAGCTATGCACAGGAGTAGACAATAGGCATATTTATTAGCCTTCCTGGACAAAAAGCAACTCTTAACGTTATATTTTCTAGTTTCATTCTCTTCACTTGAAAGAATATATTACCATATCAAATATCTAACGTATTTTTCAACAGAAAGTTGAAGCGAGATTAGCCCAACTGTACTTGAACAGTACTGAAAGCTATTTTCAGTTTTAAAGTGCAGACAGTGTTGGCCAAAATCCAAGCTAAGATTCTACATTTTTGACAGTTACACTGCATCTAGACACATCTCTCACCCACAGCTTCATTTTAGGAACTGTTAGGCCTTAAATCTTATTTGCTTCCCGAGACCAGGGCCCACCCATGCCATTCATTAAAATGCAATGTTTACCAGTACAGAGCTCACAGAAGACTGATCCTCATCTGCTGACGCTGCTAAGCACAGTACTATACCAGTGTTAATAGTTACAAATCAAAGGTAAGTATTTTCTCATAGCTGCTATGTCTCACAAGTAATTGGGGAAGCTGTGACAATGTAGGGAGATTAGGTATTTCAAACAACTTTAAAAACGTCTCTGAGCAAGAGAAATTAATTCATGTTAAAGTAACATGATAATATACAATTTAGAAAGAATTTAAAAACTGAACAAGATGCAGAGATCAGTATCAACCAAAAGATGCAAGAGCATGCAGCACAAGCGGATTTGCCAAACACTAACAGTCCCTCCTGCAACCCCCCCTGCTCACACTCAAACTCACTCAGCCTTCAGCACAACATCCTTTGCAGTCGTGAGGGCCCACAAGCAGAGGAGGTTTCTCTTGAACAAGAGGCTCCTGAGCAATGGCATCGATGCCAGCCCTTGCTCACAGAGGAAAGGTGGTGCACGTTGGTTCCAGGTGCTGTTCTTGAACACAGGGTATTTTAGGTTCGGTTTCTAGATTAGATTCGTCTCATCCTGAAGCACCCATGTAAAACACATGTGAAAGTCATGCCCTACACATACATATTTCTCTCTGTGAAGTGTAAAGGCAGCGCAGGGTGATGTGCTCAGGTAAAGACATTCAAAGTTAGAGCTGGGTGAAGGACACGTTACAAGAGCTGATAAGCAACTTGCAGCAATACTGACGGACAAGTCTGAGGCAAATGCCTCCCTCCTCTAAAGCTACGGAAAAAAAATTGCCAAGATCTGGAAAGGGAAAAGGTGACTTTTCTTCAGAACTCAGCATAAAAATCTACACGATGGATAAGAAAAAAACCCACAGGAGAGGACATGAAAAACACTCCCCCTAATAAAGATGATCACAAACACTGTTCTCGCTGCCATTATTTATCTCAGCACCTGCCACCCATTTTAAAAGTGCCCTTCATTTCTCATACATCCTACAAGATTTTCAAGAACAATTAAACACATTTACAGGTAGCAGCGTAGTCTCACAGCTTTTTTTTTTTAATGTCTCAGAAGCATCTTTTCCTATACATGGTTACTGGACTTCGGTCATAGAAACACCAGCCAAGAAATCAATCACTCCAGCAAATAATTTTCTTTTCTTTTTTTTAAATTCTAAGTGGATATTGTCCCTGACTGCAGGCAAACTAAAATTTGAGTTCTTGCTAAGTACGTAATTAATTGGCTGTACCTGGTTTGGTAAATAGTCTTATTTCTCTTTGTACTTAAAGAAAAACCTGCAGTTTTATGTACTTACACTGCTTAGAGGGAGTGCCTGTCCCTGCATGGGTCCAACCTCCTCCCCAGCCGTAAGCTGAACCACTCTCCGCCTTCAGCTGCCACACGACATATCCATGGCAACTACATTTAAGCAAGTTTATTTGATCACACAGACACAGATAATACCGTACTTCATCTAATAGGGCTAGTTTGTTTCTAGTCTCCTGCTTAAACAGCAAGATGATACATACTTGGGAAATCCAGAACAGATGTACCTCTATTGACACTCAAACCACTCGTGCTGCGGTGGTACGGACCCATCCAGCTTCTCCAGTGCTTCAGCTCTCATGACCAGTAAGGAATCCCATACCGTGCCTGGATCTACGCAGCCGAGATGAGGAACACCTAAGACCAGGCATCAAGCATCGGGAAATCACTCTCTGACCTTTTAGGCAGAGAGTGGGCAGGGGTTTTAGGCAAGTGATAAAATTGCACAGTAATAATATGAAGATAGGGCAAGAAAGCAAAGTCCTGATATTCCTTTTTTTAGTGCTGAATGGTTTGGGGTAATGCAGAAGGTTTCTACAGGTCTCTACCTCTGATTGAAGCTCCAGTTTTAAAGAAAAAAAAAAAAAAAAAACCAAACACGTAACTCCTATACAATTCCAAGGCTTTTTGGAGCTTTGACTGAGGATTAATTGCTGGATATTGACTTCAAACTCTCCACACCAAAACACTTCAATCTCATAAAAATGCCTTTAGTTTACTATTGAAAAAAAAACCTTTGCAAAATTGAAACAAGAAGTACCAGAAATCTATTCAGTGTCTGACTATGTTTTATGGTAACTGACAGTCTGGTTAGAAATCAATTCCTTGAAACATGCTGTATCTGAATTATTACTTATGAATCTCTTGCATAACTTGAAATTGAGAATTTGTTTAATCTTCTTGCAAATGTTAAAACATGTCAGAAGAATAAGATTTAATTCTATTGAAATTTATAGTTCATCGAAATTTACATCTTCGTGCTGTCATTTTAGCTTGCTCGTCATTCTCTTTCTCAGAAGTAATGCTAGTTTTTCATGATACTGAAACCCTTGTTTGCATTCACTCCTTACATAGTGCTTCCCATCATTCAACATTAATTTGTAGAAAACAAGAATAAGGTGACTAGACCTGATTAGAGCTAATTCTACAAATGCATCACTTTATCCTCAGAGATCAGATGAAATTATGCATATAAAACATGTTTCAATGTCCATTCCTTAGTTCTTTGGAAAGATGAATCTCTTATTCCATATTATCTTACAAGCGAAATGAAAAAGCCTCTGGTTTTCAAGATTGCCATCAGCTAATAAAAATGAGCCTGTCAGTAAATAGGAACAGGGGATGCTCACATAGTTACCATAGGCTACTGCTCACATAGTTACCATAGGCTACTGACTTAAAAACAGCAACCTAGAATAATTTCTAATCTATCAGAATTTACATGTGACCTTTCTAACTAGAAGCTGGACACTAACTTTTTAAATGTCCTCAACAGAGTAGGCATATAGTTTGCATTAAGTCCTTAGGAATAGATTTTAGGATAAACAATTACAAGCGTAACATACGAACAATTACAAATACAAATCTCTCTGAAGCCTGCAAATTCATTTCTGTCTTCTCTTGTATTCCTTCCACTTGACCCCCAAGTTTGGAAGGAGTAGTAGGTCCACATTACTTTACACATTGAAAACCTGCATGCACCCACGTCAAAGGCACTGGATGGAATCAGAAGAGCCAATTCCCTCTTCTGCAGCCCTCACGGGACTACATCTTAGGCAGATGCATATTGAGAATGCCGTTACTAAGATCACAAGCCCATGCCTTTCTGGCAAAGGGAGGCTTGCTGCTTATCTCTGCGTGGAGCTGAACTGGGCCACCTCAAGGAATCAAGTCATTATATTGAACTAGGCAGGAAGGAACAGCCAAGAAGTCCTGGTATCATTCCCTCCTATATACCTATATACCCGCAAAGCCCCATGAATGCAAGCCCACAAAAAATAATTAGCAACTCCTATTTATTGTGAAATTAGGGATGCTACATTCGGTAGTTATGCTGCTGCACTGAGAGATTTTTCTGTTAGACCACTGTCTCTGCTTGAAATACCAGCCTACGCTAGCAAAACTGATTTTTACTGAGCCTTTAAGACAGATACCACTTTTTTTTGAACCACTGAGAAACAGCTAAAAATATGAAAGACAACCTTGGGAAGCACAGAACTTGTGTTACTTTCTCTCATCAATGCAATAACCCTCGGTCTCAGCTGCAGAGTCCTCGCTCTAGGGCAAGTCCTGTTTATCTACAATAGGTTTTTCCCCCAGACATTTCAAGAAACTATTTTTAGTGAAGGAGAGGTAGAACACATGTGAAATGAAACTAAAATTTGTGCCAGTTTAAAAATGAAAATATTTATCTGTAAAGCCTCACTCTGTTGAATTCCACTCCCTCAAGCACATAGAATTAAGATACAATATACTTTGAGAAATGAGTTTTATTTTCTGCAAGCCAATGAGCTTTTTTCGTTCCCAAGATGTTGCTGGTTTGGTCTACACAAAAGGACAACCAGCACTAAATGTAAACAGTTCTTTGACCTTTCAGGGGCTGCACACAAGAGTCTCCAAACTTGAGCCTCAGCTCTGCCCCCCAAAGGACACTTGGCCAATCCTCAAAACCACCCACAAGCTACAGTCCTGACATAACACTAGCTGTAACTCTACCCAAGTTCTAGTCCTGACACTCCAGTGAACAAAAACATCCAACTTCAATAATAAATGACTGCTGCCCACTCAACCATCATCCTAGTCCTACCAGCCTTCCAGGCCGAACAATGAATGCAGTTTTTCAGCCACTCTTGATCTAGCCCTTAACACCAGCTTTCATCTTACAACCATATGCATCCAAGCCTTACCTATATGTCTCTCATAACTGATGTTAACATTCCCCACCTTACTGCTGATCACAGACTCAGGCTAGAAATAAGGAACAAACCAAGCTCTTCAATCCCTTGTGTTTCAAGGCCTAACACCAACCCTGACACAAGACACAGCCTTGTACAAACCTGGCAGCTCGCAACAGCAGCATCTGATGGCTGGCTGACCAGGATCATCTTTACCTTAGTCTTGCAGGCTTAGAAGACAAACAATAAATGTAGCTCTTTAGCTCTTCTTACATAGCCCTCCTACTCTAACCCCCAAACCTACACCCAGCAAAACCACAGTGATCCTCCCCTGCATAAAAACTAACTGTAAGACAGTTGGATCCAACAGAGGCAGAGAAGCAATCAACTTGGTTCTTCTTAGTGTCTTGAGTCCAAATCCTCACCACCCTCCTAAACCTAAGCTTACAGAAGCCCTAGTGACATAACTAACATAGACATAACTAACAATGAATAACATAATCCCAAAGAATTTCACCCACCAATTGTCCCCTCATGTTAGCCTTCCAGATGTCCTAAAGACACCTTTTGTGTCAGACGAAATCATGGCAGACCAAGCTGAACTGGTTGCCTGTATAGAAGGTATGTAACCCACCAATAAGCTTTGCTGTCTGGCTACTGTCACCCAAAGCCTTAACCCATACTCTCACTTAATCCTGCCTTTACATACACACAACCCCAGCTGTACCAGAACAAACCCCCATCCCACCCCTGCATGCCTTTCAAGATCCAACAACTTAGATGTTCAGCCTCTCCCTCACACAAACCTAATCCTATACGCAGCCTAAACACACAACTCTAAACACAGTACTTTTAAACTACAAACTAATTGTCCCAATTTGCTGCTGGATTGGGAACTCTAACCCTGACCCCAACCTCGCTCACAGGTCAAGACCCCCCCTACAGCACAGGAACAGGCTTTAAAAAACCTTGATCTGCTGGCACTGTTCCCATCATTGCTGCCTTCTCAGTAAAATGTAGCTGTATAGCCCCCATTTTCACAGCCTCTGACAACACCCCCAAGTTTATCTCTAGGTTGAACCATAACCCTGCAGCTCACATGTACTGCAGTCATTTTCCTTTCCAGAATCCGGCCCCCTCAGAGTCCAGCAAGCCTTTAAAGATACAGCTGTAATCCTCTTTCTTTAGCTTCTGCAGCACGAAACTGTACCCCTGTGCTTTGTAGCCTTACCAACTGCTGACTGACTCATGCCTGGTCAGGAACTAGCCAGTAATCCCTCTCCTCTACAGGCAGCAGCCTCCATCCTCACCCTCTGATGCTACCAAATCCCCAGCCTCCACCCCTCATGCCAGACGAACGCTTAACTCTAGCTTTTGCCAGCACTGGGACTTGGGGCTGCTGAATGCCTCACGGAGCTGAACCCTGAGACGAGATCTACTGCTTCTCTACTGTGAAACACTAGCTCCGAGTCGGCTAAGCGCACAGTGCCCATCTTCTAAAAAGTGGCATCCTGCAACTTCAGTAAATTGTCTGTTCAGTGTCCTTAAAGCTCAGAGTTAATTAGACAAAGTGTAAATTGAGACTAAAACAGCCACCCACGGAGTGTACAAAGGGAAATAAAGCTATTAAACATCAGACTCCTGAACATCTTAATTACAGAACTACACCGGAGGGGAGAAAGAGAGACCTGTGGGCTGAAAACTAATAATCAGCAAATGAAGAACAGTCATCCCAAGTCTCACGTGCAACCAGCGGCATTTCCAAGCAGCTGGTTTCTGTGGCGTGGTTACTCAGAGCAGGCAGAAGTACCGAGGCCTGTGAGACCGGTGCCCTGGCTAGAACAGAATTTCACTCTGAAACTCTCTCAGGAGTTAACCGTCCACTTCTGCAAGGAGTCTGTTCAACCCAGTGTTCCCACAAATTCCCATACCATATGCATTACATTGATTATCATGCTGTCGCAAGTAACTGTTTCTCCCTTGAAAACATGTAATCAGCAAAATATTTTCCTGCTGGATACGGTACTTAATTTTCCTGTAAGAAATTAATGCCAGTGAAAAGAACACGCTGCTAGTGTGAAATTATAAAAGCTAAGGGAAAGAAACTTTAAATTTCTAACAACACAGACTAACAGATCATGCATAAAGTACAGAAGAGACTCATCTAATAGAAGATTACTAGCAAAACTAGCACAGAAATTGGCTTCTTGGTAATGTTGACCTCAGTCATTAAATATCTAGTTAAATACTTAACGAGAAACTTTTAGAATTAATATTGGAGCTCTGGTTATACTAGGCATTCCAATCTACTGCTATTAAATTCTGCTATAATACATGCATGTCACTTGCATGTAGGCAAAGGTTAAACTTGCTAGAAAGAAAAAGTACAGCATACATTAAAGCATTTAGGTTATGAGCATAGGCTGGATTTACATATTCCTTGCACATCACGTATTTATACTTATGCCAAAATTGTACAGCCCACTACATATGTATTAGGTATCATTCTACTGCCACTTTTTGCAAATATGAACAATTGCATGATGCAAAATGATGGAGAATTAGTAGGTCAGACCCTCCAGCCCTTCTGTGTGGCTATAGCTTTTCCAAATAATATATTCTACTTGGAATAAAATATTCTACTTGGAATAAAATATTCTACTCGGAATAAAATATTCTACTCGGAATAAAATATTCTACTCGGAATAAAATGGTGGGGAGGAGAAAAAGGCTCTATAAAGAAAAGAATCAACATTTGAAATAGCAAGAAAAAGACTTTAGCATACAGAGAACAAAATGAAAGGATGAGTGAACTTCTCACTTTCCACCTGGCTCCCCCATAGGCCCAGAGATCTAGCGCCTGGCTGCCCCGGCTGGGTCCACCGTCGGCAGCCACAGCTGGTCTGCCCAGCGCGCCTAACAGGAGGCACCAGTACTGAGGTTGCACAGGAAGCCCAGAGACTCCGGGCTAATGGCAAAGTTATTGCCCAGCCCTGGCTGCTGACAACATGAGGAAGGAAGGGAGAAGCATTTTTCTCTGCTCCCACCAGGCACCAAGGATGCTCTTTTACCTTTGGGTATGAACTCAGTAAGACCCAGCCTTCCAGACAGATCATTCGTCAAAGAGAAAATAGTAACATCCTACTTAGTCCCTCTTTCAGTAAAAGCACCTCTCTTAGAAATGGGAATAGGATATCTGTATTTATAGGGATGAATGAGGAAGAGATGTGTCCTTTGACTTTCTAGAGATATTCAGAAAGGTCATGAGCAAGGGAGAGGCATTGCTACTCTAGAAGAACAGTTTACAGCAACCACCCTGCTACCTGGAATAAGAAAAATACACATGTTTAATATCATTATAAGTACAAATTGCATTTCTTTCAAGCTCCAATTTTGCATTGGTATGATCTCCAGTTTTACCAGAATTATAAAATAAAACAGCAATGGTGATTAAAAAGGAAACACAAGTATCATTTGAATGGCAGGTCAGTAAGTAGACAGTGGACCCTGTCTACACATCAGATGAGCATCAGATTTTATATGGTAGACTATGAAATACATGTTAAGTAAATACAGCCCTCCTCTTGAAAGCATAACTGTGAATGCAATAGGTCTTCTTTCAGCTGTAATCTAGAGCAAAGACAAAAGCAGCCACAAGATCAAAGCTAAAACAGAAATGGAACATCAGCACCTGCTCTGCCACGAGGGGACTACCATCCCTCTGACATTGAGCATCTACTAATCTGTATTCGGCTATTAGCAAATGCCAGGGCTTGGGGAGGTCATTTAACTATGTCCTTTGTGTAGAGGCTTCCAAATAAATTTCAGTTAAAATGTGACTGGGAAGATCCACATTATCCATTTTAAAAAAACATACACTACCATCAAAGCTGAGCTTTACAATTGATATCTATAATAATCCAAGAGTCTTAATTGAAAGGCTAAATAAGTACTTGAGCTGTTTAAAGATCTGGATCTTCTGCTGTATGGGAAATTCCAACTGTGAATTTTTTTTTGTTCTGAATGAAAAGGTCAACAACATCAGCCAAAAAACCCACCCCAAAACAAACAAAAAAGAAAAAACCCAAACCTTTCTGAGAACTATTGAACTACGAGTTCAATTCAGAACTGCAAATGCATTTCATTTTCTAGTGAGGAAAAAATGTTTTACAGAAGTAGAAACAAAGTAATTGAAAATGATTGAAAATTAAATAGAATAGAAGCAATAAAATAGAAAAAGGCCATTTCAACATAATTTAGATGGGACCAGGTTATATTAAACTTTTTCTAAGATTGACAAGTTTCACAAAATATTTTATGTTTTTTTACAACTGTAAGAGTTAGCATCAAATCTGTTCTACTGATTTATTTTTCCATCACGTTTCACTAAACATGCAGGAAAAGAAGCAACCAAAGCAGAGACAGAAATATGCCAATTAAATTCAGATGAAGACTACAAGCATCAAACTCCATGTTAACTATCACAGATTAATACCACAGAGTTGAAAGGTGGTGTTTCTGCATTCACCTTAAACAAACTTTTACTTCAGGATTATATAACTAAATTTGTAGCACCGGCATAGTGAGAGGAACGGCGCACATTTTGTCCCGATTCTCCACTGCTTTATACCCTGTGTAATTATTTACGAGTGCACAACTGCATACCGAAAAGAGCTGAAATATTTTACAGGCACACTGCACAAGCGTAAATCACTACACAAAGGACAAAGAGATGACTAATTGGACACCGAGTCAGCAATATCTGAGGTACAAAACATGAAATCTGTATTTTTTGGTGATTCCAGCTATGGGAAGCAGAGCATTTGCATGCAGCTGTTCCCAGCTCTCAGCAGGGCGCTGAGGGTAGCTAGCATTGGTGCGTGCCCTCGCCCAGCCCTGCTTCTGCCACCCGGCAAGCGTAACTGTTGCCGTCCTAAGAGAGATGGCAGAACCAAGTCTTTAATAATTCAAAAAAGAGAAGACAATTCATAAACTGCAGGCTCTGGAGCAGATCCTGGCATGTGTCAGTCACATCCTGACAGATGTTGAGCAATTAGATTCCCACCCATGGGAATTTAGCAGCCCTCAGAATGAGCCCTGAGTGAGCAAGAGGCTTTAAGTGAACATGCATTCAATATTTTTTATTTAACTGAACTCATTGCTAACGAAGGAACATTTAGAGAATGAGCTAATGTATATGTTTATTATGGCACTGAGCAGAGCAAAAAGCCTGGGATTAATCCCAGCAACCCACGAGTTTATTTGAAAGAATAGAACAAAACCTAAACAGATGTTTTGAAACCAGGGTAAATCTAACCCCATGCCTGCTTTCATGAATGCTCATTAACTTCCTTTCTTTAGTCAAAGAAAAGTGCATGTAAGCTTGCTTTCCTCCCCTACCTCTTATTTGAAAGCTCTGAAAAGGGACCTGTCTCTCACTTGGAGGGAAAGCAGATCTGTTTCTGTTTTACTGTAAAACTAGGCTGCTCTGAAATCCCTTGTATTTTCCCCACAAAACCCAAATATTCTCTGCCACTTATGCCGTTGTCCTAACTCACTAGCCAGCATCGAATGCATCCTGTGAGGTCTTTGAGGGATTTTAGCTACTGGAAGCAAACATCCAATTTGTTTTTTTTCACATAAAGTCTGCATTCTTTATCCAAATATCTCTATCACCCACGCTCCTAAAACTCTCCCCTTCTTCCAGAGTTCACCATTCTCACTTGTGAATTGGTGTTTACATTTTCCCTACTTTAAATTCCCTCCCTATTCTCAGTGAGCACTGTCTCTTGCTTCCCCTACTAAGCATCTAAGGCAGAATTGTTAATGCCCCATGACAATATCCCAAGCCAGAAGCAGCTTTGCGGCATTTGGTTTTTTACATAGCCAAATGTGAAACACCAGGCCCTCTTAGCTTTACAGGAGGATATAAGCATTTACAAACTGTGGGCTCGACTAATAAAATCCTGTAAAGCAGACTGAATCCTTTGAGAAATGTTCATGAGGAAGCCCCTCTCCTCCTCATGTTGTACATGGCACATCAGTAGAGGAAGGCTAAACCTGAGCAGATTAACGGGTGTCCTTGGCAGCTATTTTGCATTTCAGATTCAGGCTTTCTGTGTACAGGAGATACCACTAAAGTCTGAACTGAATGCAGCAGGTGTCACATTTCTCTTTCCCATTACAGATTTGGCTTTAAAAGGTGTTAGTAACCTTTAATGCTGGGTCGGTTGCCAATCTAACACTAGCACTGACCGACAGAAGCGCTGTTCATCCCACTTCCAGAAAACTCTCTGTAACCTGTCTGAATGGGGCAGAAAAGTGCTGGGACTCACCCAAACTCACCCTCAGCAAGAGATTCTTTCTCGTAGCAAAGCTGCGTGAAAGGGATTCGGGTTAGCCTTCAGTCTGAAAGGCAATATGCAGAAAGCACCTCTTAATTTACAAATAAGCTGCAGGTGGCTGGATAAACCCTCCACATAAACAACCTTGGTTAATCCCATTGTCAGTTTATTACAGCAATACTAAAGAACAGCTTTCTGTGGCTTCCAGAAGAATATTTTAATTATCTTTGGCTTGTACCTTTTAATTCCTTTTAGGCAATAACTAAAAGATTGCAGATTAGGTCCGGGCTGCCAAATCACTGCAAGTGATGTTACAGCAATTCCAAGCCAGTGAGAGCTAGCAGCCTGTGACTATCTGCCTTCCTCCTCTGCACACCACGTCTTCGTATTTACAGCTAGAGGGAGCAAAAAGGGTAGTTGCTCTGTGAATTGCATATTAAAACTGAATGAAAGTCAAAGCCAAGAAAGCTATCCTATGTCAGTTTGATAAAAAGAAATAGCTCATCCTCATCCAGTTATACAAATTTCTTTACCATAATATTTGAGTATATCACTCAAAGTGTGAAAGAGGAAATATAAACAGACTGAGGGATCCTCATCTAATTGTGATCCTATGTAAACCTACTGTATAGGGTTATCTATACAGATCCTCTGTTACATATGTCCTTCTGTACAGCTAGCAAAGCTATTTGAAAAAACTTGCGCATGCCATGAATTCTTTTCTGTTTAAAATATGTTTGCTTATATGTTTTTAAATAGCTATAAGGAAAAAAAAAAGACAAAAAAAAAAGAAAAGACAAAAACCCCGATGCCCAAGCCCAGGCAAATGGCAGCAGTAGGATTCCCTCCTGCCCCCTCTGCCACCATGGGGGGTACCTCCAGGTTGGGCCCGCTCCCTCCCACTCCCACTGCTCCACGCCGCAGTGCTTCACCCTCTCCACACCCTTCAGCAGAATGAGATGCCCAACACACAATTATGCTCAAGTCAGATCTAACCCTTGCTTCTGTGGCTAATACAGATCACCAAACATGCTTAATTATTACAAACTTATGAGCTGTTTTCTTTGCTACGTCCCAATGTATCAAAGGTGATTATCAGAGAGAAAACAGAAGAAACAAGGGAGAGGGATGGGGGGAAAAAGCAAGAGTAACAAAGGTAGACCTAGAATAGCTCTTGGAAAAAAAACAAAGTTTCTTTTTATTTTATTTTTAAGTTTGCAAGCTAATATGCCCACAGAGCTAAATTAAACATGGGACTTGAATTAAAAGCACACTTATTTGTGATTCTTCTGCCAAATAATTAAAATCCAAGTGCTCCCCCTCAAGGATAGAATATCCCTGAATAAGGGGGATTATATAAACAGTTTTCTGCAAAACAAAACAAGTATAACATATCCAACAAAACGCTGTTTAGAGATGCAACGGGAGCTATATTCACAGATTCCTGGATCTTCCCAAAAGACTCCTGGGTAGGGGTTAGAAAGCAAAGGCAGAGGTATATATCATCCTAATGACTGCTCAAATTGTACTACCATAGCACTGGGGAAACATCCCAATTTACAGAACTGAAACAGAGGGGCTGTTTACATTCTTGCACCAGGCTTTATGGATATAGTTACAACAAAAGAAAATATTACTTCTGTGAAATAGTGTTTGAGAAGAAAATATTGGAAACCTAAGGAGAAGGAAAGGTCTAGAACAGATTAACTGAAAAAGGAATTTTGATATAATGCATATTGTTGAAAGCACCAAGTGTAGGAGAATGTCAAAACGTAAAGTTGATAGAAGAGGCACACAAACCTGCATTTTTTTTAGGCAAAACATCTTCAAAAGATTAATGTTATCAGTATACGCATTAGCTAGTCACACTCCGTAATGCTGACTTCAAAATTACTAAACTTAAATTTTCGTTCATTCTTAACACACCATTAATGAGTTTCCCATAAAGGTGGCCAAAGCTGCAACCAGAAACAGAAGAAAGATATCCTTTACGTTCTCTATAGTGAAGCCATTACCCTAATATTACCCTAAAAAGGCTGTAATTGTCATATCACTAAATAACCATATCAGTATGCTAGTATTAAAATACCTGTTTTGAAGGACTGTCACTTCACTCTAGAACAACATTGTTCATGAGGTTCAAGCCTGCTTTCTAAAATTGCATATAGCTAAGTACATGAAAATGTAATTGGTAGAATAGCCACTCGTCACTACTAGAAGAGTTTGAAAGTGGCAATCTTTCCTAATAGATATGTTTACTGTGTGTTAAAAACAGGCTTTCAGCATCAAAGCTTTCAAGTAACAGTATAATGAGCACAACCCTGAATTTTACATCAAATCCGATAATGAATGTCCAACGTTACAAATTTTAACGACAGTCCTTGTTAGAGCTGCATAAATAAGTTTCACCTATTGAGATGTCCAGCGTGTCTCTGTTGGCATGGCCTTAGGGTTCTGGCATCTACACGCCGTTCCAGGGCTGCTTCTCAGGTGCTACAGCGAGCCTGAGGCTGTCGCTGCTTGTGGCCTTCCTGCTACAAACTTTTCTAAAAAGGAAACGATGGAGCAATGAAGGAATGACACTGAACTAATAAAGCGCTCCTCATTTAGGCTATCGGAAAGCCCATTCACTGGCCCTAAGCAGGGAAAAGTCCTCATAATGGAGCTACAGCATCCCTCTCTCTTCACAAAGGTTGTTTTTCTTTATTATACCTTTACCAGCTTTTCATCCAGCCTGATTCTAAAACAGGCCCAGCAATGAGGTTTCAGTGCTTCCCAGGAAGCCATTTACACAGATAGTAGTTCTTATAATGAGGAAATTTCATCCTAAATATTCAACCTGAATGTTGTACCTGGCTTAAGTTCATCCCATTATTTTGGCTGCAACCAAATAAATCAGCCCTTCATCTCGATTCTGCTTAATCTTTTTAAAACATCGGTTCTTTCATGACCTTCCAATTTGTGTTAGACTCCATCCCACTGGCCAAAAATCTTTGTCTTAATGACATCTACAATCCAGTCTTCTAAATTACAAAGATGTATTGGTAGAAGAAGGGTTTGCTCCCTGCTTAGTAACAAGGTTCCCAGACTGGCCAGAAAGGTTCCTGTTGCTGTTACACTACTGCTGCCATCTACTAGCCTGTCCTTAAGTTTCTTTTCGCATCACTTTATTTCCAAGCTTCTACCTCAAATCTATCTCCTCACTTGGATTATTTTTTTCTTTTCACATGCTAGTTTGCACTTTTCCTAGTTAACTATAGTAGCCTACTTTCTGACCACATAGCTAGATCTCTGCCCCTGAGCTATTACTGTTTTCTCTAGAAGTGACCTTCTTACACATATATTAGCTTTGAAAACTGGCAGTCCCCCCCAAGGCCAGAAGCATATACACATCTTTTATCACTAAGCAGTAAATCAACTAGTCAGAAGTTTCATATTCTCAATATCAGAAGTAGATTTTTTTATTTCAACGTGTCTTCAACCAAAAGGAGATGACGATTCTTTCTAACGGTCTCGTTATTTAAAAAAAAAAGAAAAAAAGTGGAGTACTTCTTGCTAAGACAATGTCTTTAATTTCTAAGTTCCTCAAGTTTCCTCTAACACATTAAATGAGATAGTAAAGTAGGATAAAAAGATCCCAACACATAAGGAAATGCTGAATGTTGTACATCACATTGCAACTTAAGCACACTTAAGCACACAACTTGAATAGGTACTAGAAGATTCCTTACCTGCCCCCCAAATAGTTCCTCAAACCCAAGAGCACACTCACAACACACATCCACTCCAAAAGAGCAATGACCAATGGGACACTTATTACCTGTCAGACTGCATGGCTGGTCTTCATCAAGACGTTACTTTAACCTGACCCATGCAGCTTGAACTTGGTTCCCATTCCCACCAGCACTACAATTTTTATGATCCTACTGCTGCCATGTGCGCTTACGGTCTGATGTGCCCTTTCTGCGTGTTGGTTGCAAAAGCCTACGGTCTGGAGAGCTCTTACTCTGCTCAGGAAAACAGGACATTGTGCCTTCGAGTATCAGTGCTCTGATCCCATGACACAGCAGCAAGCTGCTCACTAGTCTACAAAGTATTTCGTTATGTCTTTTCACTAAAGAAAATCCCCCCATCTGAATTCAGAAAGCCTCGGAGGTCCTGAGGAACCTGTATTTATCCAGTCCAAAAATCACAGATATTTTCTTAAAAGAGCAGAACAGCTAAGGAGAGTAAGCTCAATTCTCCCTCCAGCCCCCTATGACAGCTGGGAGTCTGAAGTAATTGCTAAACATGACAGAACACCTTTAGACATACAAAAACAAAAGAAAAAACATCAGCATCCCTGCAGCACAATAACAGTAGGGAAAATAAGCTTGTTTTACTTATACCTTTCTTCTATGTGTTACACAGTTTATTTGTTCTTGGGACACATTGATTGTTATGCATGGATGCATCAGTCATTTATTGCAATCACTAAACTCAGAGATTATGAAAATAATCCTGAAAAAGAGCTTATGAAGCCAGCTAGTCCATTTCCCAGCTTCAGGGCAGGACCAGCTAAAATTTCTCATTTCTGATATATTCTAACCTATTCTTAAAAAAACTCCAGTCATGTAGAGCCCATGACCTTCCTGTCAATCACATATGACAGTCTGTTCTCCATCACACTACTACCAGAGGACTTTGACAGCCTAATTAAAAGCAGAACTGGTTTTCTGTTGAAAACGGAGTGAAATCTGCAGCCTATGATATGCAATTCAAGGAAACATAAAATGCATTATAGAAGAAGAGTAACATACTATGGTGGAAAGCGTCTGTTCAATTTGTTTGTTTTAAGTCACAGAACTGTGTTCCTTTTAAAGACTGTCACTGGGCAGCAAAAAAAGTTGCTCTTTGCCCAGTCCTAGCTGATGCTGCGGAGCCTCCAGAAGGAACTGAGATTACGCATCCGTTTTGGCAGCATCTGGGCAAGCACTAGAGGGAAAAGGTTTTAAAGACCAGAGCGGTATAGACTGGGAAAGAGACTGAAATCCAGCCAGCAGCACAAGTAGAGCCTGGAAAACAGAAAAGCTTGCACAGAATTAGGTGCCTTAAGGGACAGAGAGAGAGATTTATAGGGAGCCGAAAGGGACTCTGTGGGGTTTGTCAGCAAAAAGGGCTCAGAACAAATGCAGAAGAACCCACTGTGTTAGGACATAGGGAAGATAGCATTACATCTCCTGCTTTATTCTGTTTTACCTGCCACTGCACTTTTTTTTTTTTTTACTTTAAAACGTTAATGGTTCTCGTTTATATGCAAATAAACGCTGACTTTTAAATCTAAACCCCTCTTTTCAGTTTGCTCTCATTAAGGAAAAGATCTAGGTAAGTCTACCTCAAAGGCTCAGGATCTCATCACACATGCAGAAATACAGACCTAGAGCATACCCCGGTGTGCCAGCACTGTACCCAGCACACAAGCTAGCACAGTTACTGAAAGCAATTACCACAGTACAGCAGAACACAGTAAGTGAGAAAAGCTGGTCTGTTTGCAGCAGCCTGTAATTCATGAGCTACACTTCCACTTGAGAAGCAGAGATCTCTCGGCTCCCTCCATAGAGCCTTTCCACTCAGATCCTAAGTGTGTTGCACTTCACTTTCCAAAGGCTGGAGAAAAACTCACTGCATTTTCCTATTGTTCTCAAAATGGATTGCAGCCCAGGGTTCAAGAGCCAGAATGAAAGTCAAAAAAAATACTGCAGATGGTTACACAGGATAACATCTTGCAGTCCAGCTTTTATGTTTTTCATATGCAGAGCTTTTCTGAAGGGTACATATTAGATTCTGAATACTGCTGTGTAATGCTAACCAGAGCACCAAAGGTCACCTAATCCCCAGCCACCATCTGCCCTGATCTCTAAGCAAGCTGCTGGAGGAATGGCAAAACAGCAGATTAAAGGATTTGTAGATCATGACAAAGTAACTAACAAACACTTTAGCCATAGCAGGTAATTCCAGAGCAGACCGCTGTTTTGGATGGCACGGCAACAAGTTACCAAGACCACATTTATGCAAAGCTAGTTTAAACTTCACAGGCAGAGGAGAGAGAGTGCTGCAGATCATAAAGCCACAAAGGGATCTGCATCGATATTCTGGTTGCTACTGTGCATGGAAATCTGTAATGTCACATCTTCATTACCATTATTGCTTTGCAAGCTAAATTAAAATCATCAAAGATAGATTAACGTACCTGTCTTCTGCTTTGTAGGCATGCCTTAATATGATGTTGCTGGGTATAGCTTTAGTGTCACATTTTCATTTCAAGTGGGAGAGAAATCTCACCTCTTACTATGATACATAGGAGTTTAGACATGAAGTCAGACCCATAAATATATTTTGAGCATCTGCGCACCTTGCTAGATGTGGAGCGTTAATTTTTTAGTATTTCCAAAGAGTGTAATACAACACCAGTATAGAGAGACTTCTTTCATTTCATCAAGCGTTAGACAAGAGGCATAGGTGTTTTGGATCATAAGTGCTTTGTCATCAGTCTTATCAAACACTGCATGCAACTTACTCTGCAACAAACCTCTGTTCAGAAGTACCTTTAAGACACAGGTCTCTAGGTGCACCGAAGTAAGAAGTCCTACACTGATAGGATATTAGAGAAATGTAAAATCAAAACATGTAATTCAGTAGGGAATGATTGCTTCCATGTCCTTTTTTAAAAAAACTTTTTTATAAAACATTAATTTAGAACACTTTAGAGTACTTCCTTACGATACTGAATAAAGTACATGTAATTAGCTCTTCAATTTCCAATTCCAATACCCAGGCTATTAAAAGCCATTTTTGTGAATTCATATTTGAGTTCTCAGGTTTATTCCATTTGTCTTTAACTTCAGCAAATTCTTAGTAAACAACTCGACAGCAAGCAAATCCTTTCTTCTAGGCCAGCAATTCATACACTATGCAGAGAGAAGTCACGCTGCTTAAATCTTGTTGCAAACAGAAAAGTTAGGAACTGTTTTTTTTTTCATGTAAGCCAGTACAAAATGGAAACACTGCTTTTCACCAAAGCAGTTTTGCTACATTACGCATCACAGCAGATAATTAGAGCCACCGGGTAAAGCAAAAATGTTGTTTACCATGCAAAATGTCTGCAGCCTAAATCACACCTAGGGGATGAGTGATTTGCACAATCATTAGGATTTTGAATGTTGCTCTGACAGATGTTTTGGGGAAAATACTTTGAAAAATCCTGGAAAGATGTTTAAGCGATGAAGTTGATGCCTATTTTTTCCACCTTATAATTGCTTCTTGAAGGCATAAGAATTTATATACATGAGCCTGAAGTTTGGCCTCTATTTCCTTGCTTCACTGCTAGTGCCTTTGAAGAGTAATGGACACTCAAAATATTCCAACGTTCAGACTTTCCACTAGGTTGATATCTCAAGTTTCATGCTATTTTGCAAAGTTTTATCCTTAAGAGTGTTTTCAGTCAAGCAATCTCATAAATAACTTTGTGACTTTGTTCTCATTCGACCATAAATCTCCACCATGCTGGTCTCATTGGGAAAGGGATCTCAGCCAGGATGTGATCCCCCAAAATGTGTATAGTGATGACAGTTCTTCTTCACAATACATTATTTCATCGGTACTGGTCTGTACTACTAAGGTAGACAGTATTTGAGAATTGCTATACTAGACCTTTACATAATACAATCTCTAGTACAAATAATTTCTTAATTTTTGCCTGCTTTCATTCAAACCTTTACTTGTTCTTAATACCTTCAAATATGCCATTTCTCTACAACAGTCACTTTCCCCCACTCCCTCAATCCTTGCAAGATTAAAGAGAGACCATGCAGGCTAACACTGTAATAGCATTTCAGCCAGGGTCCCCAAGGGCAGATAGGGGCTAAAAAGGCCATTTTGCCAGACTCCAGGTACTTACACGTAGGGAAGCTCAGTCTCCTGAAGCCCACCTCACTGAACACAGCATGCTGGCAGCATTTATCCTTTCATAAAGCGACAGTTCCCACCTATGGACGTCTGTCTGTTTCCAATATCCTGCTCTCCTTTAGAGACATAGTTTTACTCCAAATATTACTGGAGGTAATTGAAACATGCAAGTCATTTATTGAATTACAGAACAAGTTCAGGAGTGCTCTGATGCAAACTCCAGGGGCTAATTTTAAACAGTAGACCCATCCTCCTTTCCTTCTGTGGTGCTGGCAAACCAGTCGTCTCTGAATATTTGATCACAGCTTTCTAAAGTCTCAGGAAATATCCTCACTTAAACAAACAAACAACAAACTCAGCACACACACACAAATAATCCAGCCACTAAATAATTTATTGCAGTCTTATTTTAAGCCATATGAAAAACGGAGACCTGCCACAGATCTGAGAGTCTCTTCTTTTAGAAAGGTACAGGATATAGCAAGCATCTAAAATAGCAAGAGGATGTTGAAGCCACAGTACTTCAATACCAGCTGGGATGACATTTTCGGTAAGCTAGCAAGTGTAATAGAACCTGCTCTCCAGAAAATTCCTTTACTTCAATAAACAAGTTCCAGATCATCTTTCCTTAAAAACATGCACCAGAATATAAATGCCAGAGAAAACAAAAAAACCACATACATAAGGTTTTGCTGATTAAGAACCAAAAAACCGCATACAATCAGAAGTGCGGGCCTTACTCAATGTTATTTTTGTGCAAAACTGAAACAGCTTCTACATGAAGCCTGCGCAAGGGAGAGGAGCACAAGGGGAAGTCTGCACTTTTCACAGCAGATGTAAGGAAACAGATAACTGATCAGGCTGCTCACTGCTCTATGAAATGCAGGGAGTTTGCATGACAACCTTTCAGACCAATAGCATTAAATCCTGCAGACTCCCAAGACCTCTTCTGTCCTCATCCTTTTATGCCTGTTTTATGCCAAAATAAATTGCCTACAGTGTCTACCTTTCTCCACTCTGCTTGTGCTTTGTAGAATCCTGTTCCCATTCTTTCATCCTTTAACCATTTCCACTTTTTCTAACCACTTTCTCTTCCCTTTTTCAACTCTGGCTCTTTCCTTTCCTCTCCAGCAGAATTTCCTCCCCCTTTCCTAAGAGAAACACACTGCACCCAGAGGGGCGACAGGAGGAAGGTTCCAGCTCCCTTCTGGCACTGGCCTGGGAGCACTTCAGCATCTCCTCCCCTACCTCAGTCTTGGCGTAAAGCTCTTCCTCTCACTACCCTTCGCACAGTGGAGAAAGGATCGGGACTTCAAGCTCGCGAGTCTGGTCGCCACGCAACTGCCAGGCTCTATCGGTCCCTGCTCCTGCTCACTGAAGCTGGGCCCCTGGATCCAGCTGTGGCCTAGTCCCACATTACATCAAGGCGAAAGCCTGTTCCTCTGCATTGGCTTCCTAGGACAGAGATCCAGGAAGAAAGGTGAAAAAATAGATATAATCACTTCTTTAATCTGAATGGCAGGACTGTAAGACACTCCACCACGGGCACTGACTGGTCAGTCTACTCAGTCTCTAGCTGTTTAGTTCAGATCAGCTTTGATACAGAAGCATCTGGTGGCTTTTCTAAGTTTTACTTTATCCATGTAAACAACAAAATGTTAAAGAACACAAGATACCTTAAATTTCTGCTTACCTTTGGTTGGTTAGATATGGGAGGAGCACTGCAATCAGACCCCAGCGGGGCTTGCATCGTGACTTTACACCCTGTCCTGGGCCCACTGTCAGCGAGGCTGGTCCTGCTGGGAGCTGCCTGACCGCTCCGACACCTGCTGCAGCAGGCAGTGCTGCTGGGCTCCTGGCACCCTCCAAGAGCACAACATTGGGATGCCCAAAATATTGTTATGAGCCAAAGGGAACATAGAGGAAGCTAAGAATGTGTTGATAGTCCAAATACTGTTTAATAATCTAATAGTCAAAATTATCTAATTAATACAGAATAGCCTCATAAATAAGATAATAAGAATTGTTACACAAAAAAAGTCTTCAGAATGTCAACCCTTTTCCACCATGTTACGCTTAACCCGCCCCAGGAGTTTCAAAGGGTTGGGAGAGGAGGAGCCCTCTTTGTGTGCAGGTAAAGGGAGGCCAGCTTGCATGGGATTGCCGCCAGCTACAATCACAGCCTGGCTAGCTTAAGGGGCAGCAACGGGAGAGGAAGATAGCCCCAAAACCATGGTCTTTGCCTTACACCATAATGGCTTTAGGTATGGGTGCAATAAATGATGGGCTTGACGCAAACAAGGCAGAAGAGCAGGGCAAAGGCTACAGAAACCATCAAGGAAAACTGCAAGACTCATGTGAAGACGCCATGTCCTAGGGTTTCCACTGAGCCTGTGCATTGTGGACATGCCTAAACCCATAACAGGGATGATTTGAGAGCACTGTTTAACAGAAGACAGATGTAATCATTGATTTTGGAGTAAAAGAGATTTAAAATTAGAGATTAATACAAATGGGCACATGCTGCAGCAAGGAAAATTCTGACTAGCCATAAGAAAAGAAATATTTATAGCGATAGCAGTTAGGCACTGGAACAGACTGTTCAGCAAAGCTGTAGGATATTCTTGGAGATATTCAAAACTCAGCTGGACAAGTCCCTGAACAACCTGACCTAACTTTAAAACTAGTCCTGGGCTGGACTATATGACCTCCAAAGCTCCTTTTCAATATAAATTTAATGTGAGATCAAAGACCAGGTAAATATTTTAAGCTTGTGTGCCTATAAATCTTTGTATATGTATACCCAAAAGTAATTTTATTGTTAGCCCTGTGGAAATGAGGCATAAACCATGCAACGCAATATTATTTGTTAGTCTATTGTTCCTTGCCACCTTCTCCCAAACCTGCAATAACTTTTGAAACAACTGAGCCAACATCAGATAGATTTGATAGATAGAGGTCTCAAAGCTAATCATATTTCCAAATGTTTCAAAATATATACAACATTCACAGACACTGAGCAGTCACACAGTTGGAAGCAACCACAGCACATGATGCCCCTTGCCCAGCTAGTAGATGGAAGACAGCAGAGGTACCATGAGAGCGTGAAGGAGAACATAAGATATTGTGGAGATAGTGGTGCAGCCATCAGGAATGTGAAGAGTTGGAGTTCGTTCTAGGGACAACAGTACAAGCTCCCAGGAAACTTGACTTCAGTCTACTGTTTATGGAATACCTTGTTATTTGTGTCTATTTTGTCTTACCAAATGAGTAGCAGGTGATTCAGAGGACAGTGCAAGAAGCCTGCAACAGAGGGATGAAAATGCATCTTCCCTCCATATGGGAGACATTGAAATTCAGCTGAGCAGCACATGGCCCATGGTGTCTGAGCCATTCTTCCCAGAGAAGGAATCAGGCAAAGGTAAGAAAGGAAGATCTTTAAGAACTAAGCTATGTACCTACAGATAGGATGGACACCGAAGGGCAAGGATGGAAACTCCGCAGAGTTTTGTTGAGATCCAGTTCAAGAGAGCAAATTAAAAAAGCAATGAATCCACAACTGCTGCATGAAGACTGACAGCAGTGAATAAATGGGCAAAATAAGAGATTCTGTTTGAAGTAGGAAGGTAATACGCCATCTCCTCTCCACTGTGCAGGTGGCAGCTGCAGCCACTGCAAACGCCAGGGGCATGCCAGACCGCATGCCAAACCTTGCTGTGCCCTGATATGCCATGGTGTATGTGGGGTGGTATAGCTGGGGCTCTGCCATTAAACATTTTACAACATTCCTGTCTCCCTGCTTAAGGGCTTCATCCTGAATGAAAAACAGGCATAAAAGGACTGGCAGAGCAGGTTGGCTGCAACACTGAGGCAAGATGTAAGACAAAGAGGGTAAGAGTGTACCTGAGAGGTGTCAAAGGAGTCCAAGAAAAAAAATTGGGCAGGAGAATGTGGATTTAGTCCATGCATTTGTGCTGCTTTGTCTCCTCACACGTCAGCTTCCCTTACATATTCCTATGTCTTGGTAAATGCCTAATATTTTATAAAACAGAAAAAAAGCTTCAGAAAGAATCTTGCTCAGTAGAATAAAAAAAAAAACCAATAGCACTGCAATATACATATGATCTTTCAGCAGGACAGGTTCCTTGTTATTATCAGGAGGGTAATATGTACAAACTGTATGCTAGGCTAGTATGAAGCTTTTGCTGATTTTTTGTGTGGTCAGACACAAAAAATGTGTTTTTGCAGACAGAAATGGTATTTTAAACAAGACATCTAAGAGCAAATCTTCAAGGTTCCTGCTCCTTCATGACAAACTAATTCATTGAATAGGGGTCCACAATCCAAATCACTGAGAAAGTAATTGAAAAGCAAATCAGAAGCAGATCATATTAGAGAAGGAAAGAACACAAACAAGAGGCATTTACTGTGCCTCTCCTTTTAAAGCTCCAGAAACCTAAAGTGCTTCTGATGTTGTGCCCGACAAACAATATTTTATAGAATATACTGGCAAAATGCAAAAGCTCTAGAAAGCTATTAGCCCCAGTTTACCTGCAGGAAGCCATTTTCCAGTTCTACATACAGCTTTCCACAGTAAACAAGAAAGTCTCATATAAATCAAATAGTGAGATCCATTTGGCTGCTGTTGAGAAGAGAGATGCTTTTGGGTTCAGACTTGACAAACACAAATACATCTGCACAAAGAAGAAACTGAATAAAGATTTTCCCTCTGCTGCACAAAATTTTAACTACTTCAAGGTCATATAAATGTGAAATCTTCTTTAAAATAGGGATTCATCTGGTTTTCAACAAAACAGTGACTTGAGTCCCTGCTTGGAAGAGAGGGTTCCAAGTAATGCATTTCAATCTTTTCTCCAAAAGGCATCAGGCTCCAGTCCAAATTCAGGGGCCAAAGACTCTTAACGCTGCAAGATTTCAGATACACCCCTCTCTTTGGGATTCCCTACACCAGCTAGCCAGCTCCCATTCAGCACACTTTCAGCTGAGGATCACATACTGACCTTCCCCACCTGTAGATGCATAGGAGTCTTGCGGATTTGAATACCATCCTCATCACTTGGGTTTCTTTGTGAACTTAGCTCAAACTCATCAGATCCATTAAGTGAAACCATAGATTTCACTGTTTAAGCCAGGAACACATCCTTCGTGCGTGGCAAAGGCACAGCTACAGAACTCTCTGTCAAATAAGACTTCAGATTTACCCACTGATCTGTTGTTGCGGTGACTACTCAATACAGCATAATGCCATTGAGGTACCCTACAGGGAGCAGAGCTCTTGAGTGCCAATTAGCTCCAAATTCAAATCAGCCTGCCTTCAGTGGTAAGACATGACTCAAGCAATTTCACATGCATTTTCTCACAGCGTTTCTGTTTAATTATTCCATTTGCAGCCTTTTGGATTCTGAAGTTTTAGTCTTGTGAATCAGCTGGCATTCAATAACTCTGCTAAAGATCATAAAGTCATTTTGCATTTATGCCATTGCTGCAAGCAAGTTTTTACTGTGCAAAATCATTGCTTCAAGCCTTCTCTTAAAGAGATTGTGAGCTCACTCTTCAATAAATGATAACAATTAATTAACTCTGCATAAGCTTACCATAAAATCAGGCCAAGAAATCTAAGAATCGTCTGTTCAGATATATCCAAACTAACAAACTAATTTGCTCCAGTCTACTGAGCGACTAATTCACCAGTTAAATTCTGGTTCGGACTAATTTGAGCCAGCAACAAATATCTCTCAGCCTTCTGTTTCTTTCCGTAAGACTTCCATTTGCCTCATCTAAACTCTGGAACGAGAAAAAAACCACACCCCACCGCCCAAAAAAACTTTTTTTAAGGAATATAAATTAAGACAGATAAAAATTGCAAGAAAAAAAGGTCTTTTCCTAAACCTTGGTATACAGAAGAAATTAAACAGCCCAAGGGTACCATGTTCTGTCTGTTTTTTTTTTTGGTACATTATGAAGAAAGACTTCAGTCCTTGATTTCCAAGGGCTTTCTTAATATATACTATATTAATTCATGTAAATTTAATCATAAAATCTAATTTAATCTTGCTTATATGCATTGTACCAGCATATTAGCATTTCATTTTCTGAATGTTTGTTTCAGCTGCTTTTATATAACAATCTAGGAAAACCAATACCTCCTAACATTTTTCTAACTCTTTTCATTCAAAACAATATCACATTTCCTTAATCTCCACTGAAGTCTCCCTCACATTTTTTTCTGTACTTATTTATTGAGCTGAGTTTCACAGAACAGGCTAAATATCTGTCACCCATTAAAGTATTTCTTTTTCAAAGTTCCAGAAGGCTGTAAGCTAAAGAATGTAAGTCTCTTGTGGTACCACCATACAGCCTCATGTATTTCACTGGAACTCGTAGAGATTACTAGAGTGGAAAACACATTACAAAATCATCAAAACAAAAAAGACAATTTTGACTCATTATTCAACCACATTTTTTCAGACCATTATGTAAATGCACGTCATTAATTTTTTAATGCACGTATTAATTTTTTTCTACCCTCTGCCCAGAAAACTTTCCACCTCTCCTCTCAAAATAAAGCAGCTGTCTTGTTCAATGCTGACATTGGAAATACATTTTGAGAGTGAGATGGCCATAAAGTCTCTCTTTGATACGTGACTACCAACCCGATACAAAAGTTAATGTGTTCCAGGTCTCCTCTTTTCTTTCACTGTTTTCATGATTTCCCATCTCTTCTCTCATTTCCTTCCCTCTGTCTTCTCTGCAGGTCCTGGAAATAGTCGTATATTTGAACAAGAACATTGTGTTACAGCCTAAAATCTCTTTAAAATATAAATTGTGACTGCATTTTGGAAGTCATAGAAAAGAAATTGAATTCAACCATCAACCAGGAAAGGCCTTACTGATTATCTGCATTTATCTTGTCAAGAAAAGCCACTTTCGTATTTCATGTGATTATTTAAATGTGAATTAGCCTGAGGGACCCCAATCATAGTGAAGTCATGAGGAACTGCAGCTGCTGCAGGCTAAATTTCTGCTCTCAGTTACAGTGAGGAAGTTGCTGTTATAGACATAGCCACAGATTCTCACAGATTTTAAAAGTCGCTATCATATTTGAGCTGATTCTTGTCTGGCCGTTCAGTCCTCTGATGCCAATAACTACATGAGGCAGAAAGTACTGTCCCTGAACTCGCAGTAAGTGAAGTACAATATAGTTCACAATTTTGGGCAGAGAGAAAGGGCCCAAGTATCTCTACAGCCCAGAAAACTGCCACAGGAAAGAGATGGCTCCAGGGTGGGAAGGACAAGGCTGGTAGATTGACTACAGTAAAAAGCCTGCAACCCTGAAGGATAGAGCCAAGAGGCAGCCCCATAGCAGGCCTGCCTAGGGGTCTCGGTGGGGCTGGCAGCCTGAAGGCACCCCCACCCGCTGCAGCCAGGGGTGCCACTGAGCCCCAAGGCAGGAGACACCCCGGCCCTGCTCCTCCAGCCCAGAGCGTAAGAAAAGCAGCAGAGAGTTTTAATTTTGTAACAGAATTGATGCCCAAATGGTAATAGTATCTAAAGAAAGAGAAATTCTAAGATGGCTTGCAAAAAGATTTTACTGAAGTGGCCTATTACTGAATGTTAGGAGTCATACATTTATCCCACATAATCCCAAGTTCTCAGTAATCTTCATGTCATTAAAAGGTTGTATCATCTTATTAGATGTGATCTATCACAGTCCGCACCTGCAAATGTACCTGTGTAATACACAGTATCTGTAAAATGCATATAGTACTCTGTTAAGGTCTGATTTCTAGCTATCAATGTGCTATTGAAATCTCCTGTAAGATACTCTGGCAAGTTCTGAAACCTGAATAAATTAAGGTGCATGATTTCTTGTTGGAGCATCTCCATCTGTCTTCACAGCTCACCATCAATATCAAAAACAAGGAGAACTTTTATCCTCTGTGCGGGCAGTGATACCGACTCCGATGGTGCAGGTCCTTGTCAGAGAGAAGTAAAGAGAGCTCTTCTCTGCCTCTGTGCTATTTTTCCACATTCAGTACAGAGTGACTTCTATCAGTCAGTAATTTTCTAAGGAAACTCTGTCCTTATGCTAGTGCCCTATTTTCAAGATGCCCCCTCTGCTGGGAAAACCATGACAAAAGATAAGTATTTGCAGAATTTGCTGTTGGGAGATTTATGAGTTTATTAGCTAAGATCTCTCTCCAGCTGTACACAGCAGAGATCCATAAAGAAGAATATCCATTTAGCTTTATCAAGTTCTATTAAGTATATTACAGATGAACTGACGCCAAAAGTGAGTCAACAGCTGAATAAGACTTCATGCAAAAAAAGTATCAGTTCAGTATGTTTTCCAGCTTAGTAGCTTTTCCTCATCTACGCATAACAGTATTGCCATTAAAATGATGGATAAGATGACAAAACTTTACATCTTCCATACTTCCAATCAGAGTTCCCATGTGCCATACAACCATTAGCAATTCACATACAATATTGCCACCCCATGAGTCATCAATTAACATTTCTGTAGCATTCCGAGCATTTTGTAGGTTTAATAACCGTGATGCCAGGAAGGGGGAAACCGTCACTGACTTGCTGTGTTGAACTTGGACAAGATACTTAGGCTTTTGCATCCATTTTTGCAAGCACAAAAATGACAAAATTCAATTTTCATTTGCAAAAGGCTTTCTCATGGGTTACGCAGATGGATAAAGGAACATCTAAACATCTTTGTTGCAAATTCTGTTTGGGTTTTGGTGGGAGAGCTGACTGAGCTATGACAGGAGTGGTGCATTTCTGGGCATGCTCAAAACCAGATATTAAGCATTCAAGCAGTTTCATTGTAGATTTTCAGTATTCACTTTTTTCCTGCCTCTGCCTAAGAATGACTGACATTTTCTGAACTTGACTATTTGTAATTTAAAGGTTCTCTTCAGTGACATCATGTTCTGAAGTTGGCAGTGCATCTCTAAAGCAATTACGACTACAGCTATTAATTCTGTTAATTACACACAATGTTACCAATAAAATGTTCTTTGTCTTTGCTCCTCCTTTAAAGTGTACCTGTTCAAACAATTGTGTGTTTCTTCTTAGGAAATACAATCAATGCCAAAACCCAACTAGCAAAACAGAAAGCACAAATTTGGAGGAAAGGATCAGGATGCAGGTAGCAACTCCTTCAGAAGGAAATACAGAAGATTAAAGAAGAATCTCACATTTACATCAGTTTACTGCAGGATAATGGCAGGGATTGCCAGTGGATATTCCACCGATAAACACAGGAGTGAATCAGCACAGGATCAGGCTGCAATTCAAACACGCAGTTATTACTCTTTTAAACCTACCAGGATCCCAGTCACTCCTTTATTTCACTAATTTTTAAAATCATTACCTCCTTGGATTTAGAAAACCACAATCAGCCTGAGATTTAGATATGATCATGTCTCATTTACATCAACTATTTTTCTTCTTGCACTAAGTCACAATTTTCACACAAACATCCCCCAGACTTCTAGCACCAATCATTTTTGTTTCATCACAGGACAGCCACAGAACCCTGGCCAGAGCAACAAAAAATAATGAATTGCACCTACGCTGCTTAGGCTACCTACAGGCTCTTATTGCAAAAGGTTACATTAGGTTCTGTTTTGTAAGTACTAAACCACAACAATAAACTAGTACTTTTCTGAGTGATTGACAACTTAGAATGGATGTTATTCCTCCCTGTTCCCTTCCATGAGTTTCTATAATATACACTCTGTTAGTGTAACTCTTGCTAGAAAAAGATCAGTAAAAAAGTAAGCTCACTCAGTCTGACACCGAAAGCAATTTTTTCAGGCCAGCCATGGTGTTCTACAAGGTCTTAATTATCTGAGGATCAAACGAGAATGAAAGGCAATCAAAAACTGCTCTTAAAATGCCATAAAGTCTTGATTTGTTCCCATCACCCTACTCTCAAGAAACTTGCCCACATTACAGCTTTTAGTGGTTGTGACTTGACACAATTTAACCCTAATCATGGCGCTCTCCCTGTAACAACTTTGCCACACTGCTTTCTCCAGGACTGACAGCATGTTTATGGAATCAAAACCACCTCTCCTCTTCCGTCCCAGTTCTCTGTGCAAGCCAGCAACAAATGATCACATCCCTCCTTGGAGCAAAGAGGCATGAGGGAAGGAATGAAATATCACCAAGTCAGTGTTTCCCAGGATAACTTCAGGGTAGCATAATACCCTGAATACCCTAATTGCTCTCATCTAAGGCCAAAGTCAAATCACACCTCCGGAATTTAGAGAGGCATAATCCTTTGCTATATATTGCTCTGCTCATTCAACTTCTCACTAATAGTGGACCAAGCACTGACAGTATTGCAACTGACAATACACAAAACCTCACAATCTTCCAGGAAATTTTAGGTGAAAGAGGTGTGCAGTTAAGCACGCTCAAAGGTCCTTTTATGAACAAAGGCTAATTTTGAATCTGCAGACAAGGTTTACTTAGACCTTGCTATTATCAGAGGAGCAAAGAACAAAACAACTTCTGAACAGCAAATTAGCAAGCCACTCATTTTCAGGCTTGCCTCTTCCACCACTACTGTGAAAGCCAGCTACACTTGTACTCAGGGAATGCAGAGCTTACAGGCCCCATGGAAAAGAACATCCAGACCTTTCCAAATGGAATAAATTCAACAATTACAGCCCAGTCAGTCTCTCTCTATAAAGGTTGTCAGTCAATTACAGTTGCACTCAACCATGGAGTCCTCAGAGCTGCTGTACCAGAGGGCTCTGACCAAAGTTCAAACTTTTTAACCCCATATCTTTAATGCATGTTGCAGCCTAACTACTCTTTCCAATATGGGACTCTGTAACAAGGTGTCTGAAAGCCTAAACCACATCCAAGTCTTCCAATGTTCTTCTCGCGTGCTTAAATCCACAAGGACTACAAGCCACACAGTGTAAGTACAGGTTTTGTGAAAGTTTCTGAAGTGTTGCAATTAACATACACAAGATTCTCAGAAATTTAAGGTAACCGATACAAGCCTGTGCACTCCCCTCCTGTGCGAGGCAGTGCCAATAGCCACTGGCCCAACACACTCTTCTTTGCCAGGGTCACGGTTTTGCCAGGCAGCTATCGGCCACTGAGTCTGTGGGGAACTGGAGTAGATCCTGCCCTTTGAAAAGATTGGTTTCCCACCACCGGGACCGGAAATGACCTTCAAAACATCTACCAAGAGATACCAGGGGAGTCCCAGTCTGCAGAACCTTGTTGGGGAAATAGACATCTGTTGAGCTTGATCATGTCATACTGCAAAACCCATTGCTCCAGGGAGCAGGTTTTGTACAGCAAAAACAAAATTTTAGGGAGCAGAACACTGCAACTGGAGGACAATCACTGTCAGGAGCTCGTATTAGTCCAGCAGAGAACGACTGGGCTCTACAACACAATTATGTCTCTGTCCTTTCTAAGCACTCACTATTTCAGACTGAAAATGTAAACTCTATGTTCAAAACAGTGGTTATAATGTGAACAAAAAAGCACACTTTGATATAGTCAAATATAAACTCGACTTTTAAAGCAATCTGCTGCCATGATAACTTTAGGTATTATTGGTACTGACCATAACAAACACCCTAAAGCCAAAACCAATGCTGAAAGGAGACACTTCTGTCTACACGAATATTACTCCTCTTACACTGCAAGTCCCATATCTATCAGTTTAACATTGTAATTTTAAAAATAACAAGTCCCTTGCCTCAGGAGGCTTTGAAAGCTCTATGCTGCTGATTATTTGACCTTTCCCTCGCTGTTACCAGGGGAGCTGAAGGGAGTTCAAAAACCAAACTGTTCAATTGTCAAGCCTTCAAAAGTAAGTATGCACTTGAGCAAGCAGCCTGTGGAGAAAGAAGGGAATGCAGCTGGAGAGGAACAGTTACAGCTTTTAGCATGTGCATGCTCCAAAATAAAAGTGGCTGCTCCCATCGGCAGTTGTAAGTAGAATTTAGTCTGTTCATTTATACCCTAGTGTGGTTATTATAGGCCAACCCATTAGATGCTGGGCAAATTCAGTGTCCTGCACTGAGAGCTACGGGCATTCTGAAATGTGTAAACAATAAAAATCAGAAGACAGACCTGCTTCTGTTGATGTCAGATCTTTACTGTCAATCAGTATTTGGCATTGCTCCAGACAAGCATAAGCCCTGGATGAGAGTGCAGCAGGGTGGGATACCTCTCCTCATCCGTTGTTTCTGAGACTAGCAACTGGCAGAAGTCTGCTTAAAACAAAACTCCTTCAGAACTGAGGTGTTTCCTGCTGTATCCGGAAAGGAAATAACAGAGAAGGCAGTCACGTTACTTACCTCTTTCAGTTCGGTATAGTTTTGAAAAAACTAGTAGCGAGACTACAATTAGTGCATTTTGTGAATGGTAAGAAAACTGCAACGCTGCATTCAGTCCTGCAAGTGAACCTGGGGCAAGATGGACTGAAGGGTTAAGAGCCAGCGTCCAAACACTGTAGGTGCTCATGTGAGACTGACATGCATGTACCTGCCACTACCACCTCTGCACTGCAAAAGACGGACCACTGGATTTTTGTTGTTCCCCTTCACACCGCAGAAGAGGTAGGCCCCTCGAGCAGTCAGTGTTATTTTACAGATACCAGAATACAGCCTAACAAACCACTGCAAACACTTCCTAGAAAGGTCTCATTCATCTACACACACATTTACCCCCATGTAAATAAATAAAATGGGAGGGAGTCAGGGGGGAGAAACAAATACACGTTCAAAGCTTTCCTTCATTTTCTTTTTTTTTTTTCCCCCCAAATAGGTTTAGGTGAGTCTTCAATTAAAATAGGTTGAGAAACAGTGCCCTACCTTTTCCCCTCCCCAAGGCAGGACCAGCCACATCTACAACACTCCTGACAGACAGTTGTCTCCACTGAATCACTTCAGCTCATCCAGGCATTCATCAAGATCACTCCCAAGAGGCCACTAATTAACAACATCCTGACAAACACAGCACTTTCTTGCATGGAGAAAGTCTTACGGGAATATTTTGCTTTTTTGAAGTGTCACTTAGCAGGCAGCCATGGGGAAGACAAACTAACTGCTAGCCAAGGAGTTAACGGGGGGTGGGGGGGTGGGATAAAACCTGCCACCTGGGTCAGAGGATGGGCTATTTAATCCAGTAACTGGTTGCCAGCGGCAACAGTCATAAAAAAGCATCAGAAACAAACAAGTGCAGGCCTCCCTGCTAGCTCCCAGAAAAAGCAGCTGGGAGCAGTGCGAGTACCTGGTTTAAAACCTACCAATGGACCTATCTGCATGAACTTGTCTTTTTATGTAGTGTCATTCATAGTCATGGTCTCCCTAGCACGATGTAACAGCAAGTTCCACAATTTAATCATGTCATGTGAAATTTTTTTCCTTTCATTTTGTTTCTAAACTTACTAACTGGCAATGTTGCTGGAGGCCCCCGGCTCCTCTAGTAAATGATGACTCCTCCTCTTCTCCTGGGCATTTATCAGTCCCTCCTCCCCACCAGTCGTTTTTCTTCTCAGCGGCAGTCCCTGCATCCTTTCGGTCTCTAAGCAGCATATATTGCTTATAGGCCACAATAACACCAAGGGTCTACCTGCACATGGACTGAAGCAAACTGTGACAAGTTATCTTTTAAATGCAGTGTTATCTTGAACCATATTCACTTTGTTGTGCCAGCATAGTCAGTATCTATAAACTCTTAACTTCATCCACCCATCCTTGTCATCAGAGGACCGTTTTCTGAAAGTAAATATAAAATGCCAGAAGGGTGAGCACAGATAAAAAGGTAAAACATAGTTAATGAAGCTTTAGAGGCATCCACAGAATAACTTCACTGATTTAATATTTCCGCATACAAAGACAAAGCAGCCAGTGTAAAAGAACATAAGATGGGATGAATACTTGGCAACTAATATAGAGCAAGACTTCTAATGACATTTTCACCGGATTTCAGAGATGCTATTGTGCCTCTTAGGCCTCATTATATGCAGCCTGTAGCCTGGTATTACTGAAGGAGGCTTTGAGAACAGGAAGGGTAAGAGGAAAGTACATTTACTGCAAGATGTGTGGAAATAACCACCTACACAGGTCGGGGTTTTTTTCCTTCCTTCAGGTTACCCCACTGTCATGACACACTTCATAGATGTGTGTAAAAGAATGACCAAGACTTGGACTTCTTGTTCTACAATACCTATTGAAATTAATGCTACAATTAGCCAAAACGTTAAAATCCGTGGATGAAATTCTGTCAGCACATGCTCTAGATGCAGGAGGATTTAAGAGCTCATTTCCCATAGATATCAATGGAAGATAAATGCTAAATACTATCATTGTGGACCTGGGCTCAAACTTTTGCATACCCAGAATATCACAGCATTTAACCCCTTGTGTCACAGCTGGGGCATGGAGCAGCAGCTCTGATCTAGCTGATTAGCAGCTAAATCTGACAGAAAAAAGTCATGCATACAATTCCTCAGATAATAGAAGCCTATAAGAAAAAATGGCCAAAGCTTTCTTGCAGTAGCAGACTAGATTAGTCCACGTCTTACGGCATCCTTCCTCTTTTCTGCTCCAAGAGTTTGTCATCACATCATACAATTGCCATCTCTGTTACCACAATTGGTTGAAATTTTAAGAAATTCAAAAACTCATCTTTCCATTCATTTCTGCTGCCTGAGAGTAATGAGTTTTTCCTGCTAATTACACAGTTACTTTCTAAAATATCAGATCCCCCAAGTCCTTTCAGTTCCTCTAGACAGTGCAGGGCAGTTACACTTGTGCTTGAAAGATATGAAAGAAATGCCACAGGATTACTAAAACATGGTAGTAATTCAGGGACTGGAAGTTAGAAATCTCTGTATATAAAATAATACTGCACAGCAAAATCTGTTCCACTAAACTCACAAGTTGTAAATGCATGAGTTTAACACAAATTTATTTTCTAACTTCTCATAACTATGACTGGGGACGAGTAGTGGATATTGTGTATGTTCAGATTGTAGAAGGTAAGTGTTCAACATCAAGAAAGATGTCATGTGCATAAACCCAGCTGCTATTTCTAATAAAGTATATTGTTCATTATTCCCCACATATCAGTGCTCTCTCATTTTATACTGAAAACAAGATTATATTAAAGGATTCTGAAAATATCACAACAAAAAATTGAATTGTCTGACCTATGCTTTAGGTTGAGGAAACCAGAGAAAGCCATGTGAAAAAAGTACAAAAAAAACATTAAGCAAGTGATTTGAGAGAGTAAAATAATCTTGAGCACCATCATTGTCTGCAAGAAATTACTTGGAACAACAGCACCATCCACCGCCCACATGGCGAATGGCACAGGCACCGCCTGGAGAAAATGATACTCCATTTGGGAAATGGGAACTGAACTCACTCACTACATCGACACCCAGAGGAACTTGTGCTTTGACTACAGACACTAAAAGACTAGGAACAAGCCTTCCCAATCACCTCTTTTTGCTGATTATAGCAGGAAATTTCTTGAAGTCACAACTAGAAAATCTTTTTGTGGTTTATTTGCTTTCTGAGGGAGGTAAGTGCAGGGAGGGAGGAATTCTTGCTGGCTAGACAGAGAGGAGGCTACTACTGCCCTCCCTCAGGTGTCAGGTACAGGGGAGACCCACGACTGCTGCACCCAGCCAGACACGAACATCACAATCATTAATGCTTGGGATTCAACTTGGGCCTCACAGCATATTCCAGTGGTTGCATTTTTGAAAATAATTAGTGAATTGAAAACCGTGCAGAGAGAACAAGTCCGTCCGCACGGCAGCCTTCATGCAGTACCACCAGGCATGTCCCCGAATGCAGGAAGCACGTGCAGCCATGCCAGCGGGCACCAGCTCAGTCCTCACCATCTTCCAAGGCACTGCTCGCCCAAATGTGGGCCACAGGTTACTACTCACAGGTTGTGACTGGAAGACTTGCAGCACCCCTAACAACGAGATGACTAGCCCACAGACCCCTCCATGAGGTTTCGACATTTCTGTAGATGCTTTGTTGAACAGGGACAAAAGTAACCATATGGTTAAAAGCTTTCCTGAATCAAAGAGATGAAGCCTCTCATTTACAAGTCAGAAACACAGTGTCAATAGTAATGAACTACAGATAACTGACAGGTAAAAGTGCTTTTTAGTCACATTCCACATACCTATTCCAGGCTCTGGATTCTTTTCAACGACAACATCATTTTTAACATAGTCTTTTTGAAGATTTTTTTTCCATTTAAAACTTGCAAGACTCAGAAAGGATTCATTTCAGAGGAGAAAGTTACCATTTCTGATGAAAGCAATCCAGGGCAGCTGCATGTTCTGCACCAGCCACCTCACCTCTCCTTGAATACCAAATGGAGGAAGACAAGAGCTTGCCTGTTCTGCCTGTCCTAGGCATTGGAGTGGGGATTTTACAAGAAGAGTAATTCATTTCTTTAAAGAACAGACAAATGTATAGCTATGGTCACAGTGATTAAATGGAAAAAAGGAAACTAACTGAGCTCTGAAAAGGTCCCATTTCTGAGGCACTTCATTATACTTCTGACAAGACAAATATCATCCTCGAAGTCAGCATCTCTATTAACAGCTTTAGCAGAGAAACCAGCATCTGAATTAGTTAAGGACTGATCTAATCTCATTTCTCCATATTCAGTCACTCTCCAACAAGCTTGAAATGAAGATGCAGTAAAAAAGTTTGTACCCTGTCACTGGTCCAGCAGCCCCACTTCTCCCCAGCCCATTCCTCTTTGGAAGGTCAGGGGAAGAGAAAGAAAACAGCAGCTTTGAATGCTATCAAGTTGCATTTCTAAAGGATGCCAAAAATACCTGTAAGAACACAAAAGCTATCATCCACACTCTTCCGTGTAATGACTCACTCACCAACACACTGGACATACTTTGCTGATCTATGACTTTTACATGTATTGTACACTGAATCAAAAAGGAGAAAAGTTATTATTGGTTAGGCTTTTCATGCTTAGTATTGCCTTATTCATAAATCACTGCTTTCAAGACAGATTTGAGTAAATAAATGCCCGCAGCAATTCCAGCTGTCATAGAGCTGAAATGGCATAAAAAAACAATATGAACAGCACCGCATCGGGTGATCCAGCAATACATGTCCACAAAGCCCTGTTTAATCCTTAAAACTATGCTTCATCGCAAGTCTTTTTTTCTATTTTAGTTTTAGATTTAAAGGCCTCAACCAGAATATTTTATCTAAATGGCTGGATTATCTAAAGAAAATAAGCAGCTCAATTTAGTTTAATGAGCATTTATCATGAATCCAAACAAAACAAAATTATATTTTTATATGCATCAACAAAAAACAGAGGAAAAACATCAGGTAAATAAGCTAGCAAATTCCACTCTTTTTTGTCCAATACACTGTATGTAATAGTGCTACGATAAACACTTTGTGATGAAAACAAATAGATAGAGAGTATCGTATTTCTAGTAGTAAAATAGTATGTCCTAAAACACTCTTCTGTGGGGGGGAAGAGAGACAAAGAAGGAGGGAGAGTAGGCTCTTCAGGCAAAACCAACAATATTTGATTTCTTGAAGTTTGCTTTAAAATAGATTCTTCATAGGTAAGAGGGTTGGTTTTAATGCTCATATTACAATTTGCTCTTGACTTAGCAAAGGGATTGATAGGACTTCTCAACACTTCAGAATTGTGCCAGAAATGAACTGAACACAAATTTTCATGAATCCAAATCAGGAGGTGGAGAGAAAAAACCAAACACACCAATGATTAACTATTGCCACAAAGGAAGTAATTAATTCACAGGCACCAGTAGTTTAAAGTTATCTTAGGATTGCCCTGTACTGGAGATTCCATATTTTGTATTCCTAAAGGGAAGTTACATACCAAATACCAGAAATATTCTAATTCAATGGACTTCCTCCCATTTTAATTAGACTTCTTAGAGAAACCATAGGTTGTCAGGCTTTGTTTCCTCTGTTTAATTACTTCAAAAGGGAATTTCAAATGCTTCTGCACCATTTGCATCTTAAAACTTTCTGAAGATGACTGATATTATACTGACCCCTAACACAACTCCTGTTTAGAGTTACTATTTATAAATTCTGGCAGTAATTTAGATCATTCAATTTAAGCCATAAGCATCAGGTTTGTGACAATGGCCACCCTTTGCTGGAATAGCTTCACATGCGAACCAGTCATCACAGATTCTTCTGCCTTTGGTGAAGGAAACACAGCAGGAGCCTTCCTTACATGGCACACATGAAGGACGCATTTCAAGTGTCAACAGAAAATACGCAACAAAATCTACAAAAAGACCAGTAACATATCATGAAGATCATATGCTATTTTCCTAAGAATTCTAAAGAAACTGAAAGAAGCTGAAAAATTAAATATAGTGGCTAATCTCCAGAGCAGTAGAAAGCAACAAATGTGGCACCTTAGCAAAGATTGTAGAGGGATCCACTGGGCTGAAGCTACAGAGCAGTAGTTCCGACATCCACACTGAACAAATAGATATAAAACATAATAACAAATACCAGCAGTGAGGATGATAAATGTGATACATTGCAGAAGAGCCAGCACGGCTTTTGGGGGAAGAAAGTCTTGCCCCCTACATCTATACAAATTTTTTGAGAAGTCAATAAGCATACAAACAAGGAAGACAACTATCTCTAGGTAGATTTCTCTAGGTAGATCTGATCCCACGCAGCCATTTTCACAGCCATTTTCATAGCTGCTCACCAGCAATTATTTTGTGCATGATTTTACCTCGGCAAATACTAATGCATTAAAAAAAAAAAAAACAAAACACAAAAAAAGGACAAAAAAAAACACCCCAAAAACTTTCTGTCATCACAAGATATTTCTAGGCAGTGGTCATGCTAAGCTTGTAGTGTGTGCAGTTGGCCATGTTATTCAACGATGACTAACTGCAAATTAACACTCCTTCCTAACACATTTTGTAAAGACAAAAAGCAAAACTGACAAATGCTGAAAATTAATCCCAGGAAAGAGGAGAAGAAAACAAAATCCGAACACATAACACAGTTTTTTCTTCTGCCAAACACCTAAAGATCTAAATAAAAATATTACTGCTTGAATATTATTACCATTATACCATGTTATTTGGAAAACATTTGATCATATTCCAAAACACTATACTGTACCACTCTGACAAGTTGGTAAACACAATATAGACAGACAAGACACCAATCCAGAGCAACCCAGCTTGAGTCCCATCTCCCTTTCCACAAAATGTCTTCTCATCCTGCACATGTTCCTAGCCCTTCTCTCCACCAGCAGCAGCCCTCACCAGATGTCCCAGTGAGTTATTGAGGGCATCAGGCACTAGCTGTGTGTTTGGATTCTGCCAGCGCAGGGCCCTGGTCACCCAAAGGGTCAGAAGAGCTTCAGTGCCAGCATGTAGGAGAGGTGGGAACATACAGCCTGAAGAAGAGGGCAGGGCAGGATTACAGCAGCACCATTTAGACCAGTTTAAACCATGGTGGAGATGAAAACTACAAACACAGCTGTCCCCACCTATAGCAATGACACGGAGAGTTCAGTAAACTGTCCAGGAAGAGCAGAGGAAAGTATTTAACTGTCTCATTTAAAAAAAAAAAAAAAAAAAAAATCAGTTGTGCTGGTTTTAAGTCTGTAAGTGTTAAATTTGGACAAAAAGAAGCAGGGAAGAGAAAGAGAGTGAAAAGTGAGAGTGCATGAGCCGGAAAGAGTGAGTGCATGTGTGTGAGAGAAGGGATAATAAAGAGGGTTTTAGAGTGGATTGGGCTTTAGTTAACATATTTACTTATAAAAAGACCTTTTGTATTTTACATTGGAAACCAAGTACTTGTTAGCAAGAGATCATGACAGTAGTAATTCAGAATTTAAATATAAAAAAATTTAAAACTTTACATTTATTCAATACGAAAGTTTAAAAGCTCTTACTAATCTGTGAAGAATCAATTTCCACAGGACTATTAAAATGTGCAGTTTCTACAGCTGATGTATGTGACTAACCGATAAGCTAAGTTTAGAACCATGGTGTTTAGACCTTATAATGCATGAAACAGAAGTCTCTTTATTCTCCTTCACACATGTCAATTTAATTTTCAGAGCCAGTCATAAATGATGAACTAAAGCAGTGAATTTAAGGCAGCCTATATAACAGATTGGTGCTTCTGTCACACTGTGCTTTGCTCCCTGCTAACCTGATGAGAGTGGTGCTGCAATCATCCTCTTTTCACCCAAGATCCCTGAAGTACGGATCACTGTCTTCCCATCTCTTCTTCACCTGCTTCCATCCCAGAAATCTTCGATTGGTCCTACAAGTGCAGCATATCTGCTCTACTTTGGCACTGTGCAAACAGCTCTCCTTCCTTCCCCCAGCTTTGGAGGAGAAGAAAAAGACAAAGCAGCACAAAATGAGAATGTAATGCCCAGGAAATACCAATAATTTGGTGTTCCAGCTATACTGAAGAGCAGCATCACCACAGCACCCATATACTCGACTAGACCTCAAGATGTACAACTGCAAAACATCATATACACTTAGAAGCCTGCATAATAGTAGGAAAAATATAGCAACAGTTTGAAGCAGTGGAATCATATGAAAGGTAAAATAGATCTTTGCCCATTAAAAACCACATACAATTGTGCTGAGAGGGAAACAATTTATTGGTCCTTTAGATTTCCAATGATTGCTTGTATTACGTTCAGCAAATTCATTCAAATATTACATACAAAGGGTACCTTTTCTTCATTTGCAATGTTAGAGCTAGCTTAACATTCAGTGGAAATGTAAGGAATAAAAGCAAAAAAAGATAATCTTCAAATTATTAGTGAAATACATGATTTTTTTTTTCCTATTTCAGCAAAACACTTGCAAAGAACTGGGTTCTGTGCTCAGTACCCATCTTCCATGAAGAAAACTCTCGCATACTCACAGAAGGCACTTGAAATTCCTGGAAGTTGGGATGTCAGGAAGAGGAAGGACTGGCTATCGCTTGGATAACAATACGCTCATTTTTAATAAGTGCAATACTAGTATAAATTCAAACAGCCACAAAGCATTAAGATACAAAAACTTAGCTAGACATGCTAACTAAAGGGCTGCAAAGCTGGAGTACAACAAATCCTTCGTGTCACTGTCACCATTACTCATCATCTCCACCACAGAGGAGCAGGAGTGCTTTCCTGTAGTCCCCAGATGTATCTTTCTGTTAATATAACAGACCAGTCACCATGAGTCACAACCACAGAAATGTGAAGAAAAGCAGCAGCCAAGGAGGACTCCAACAGATTATACATTTGTCCCACCCACAGGAAATCCACTTGGATGACTCTCCACTCAGGAATGACGCAAGGAAATTCTCTGTCTCTTACGTTAGAGCTATATTTATACGGACAGACTTTCAGAAACACACAAAGCCTCCGAAAGCTTTGCTAGAACTGAGCTACCCACTGCATATTAGAATGCATTCGTCTGCAAGTGAGAAAGTCCAAACAAAGGAGAAGCCCAAAGCAGCACCAAAAGCAACCTCCTTTAAATGTGCAAAGTGCACCTGCCATCACTTCGAAAGGCCCCAGTCCTGCTCCCTGTAATTAATGGGAAGCTCTGCTACTAATTCCGCAGGACAGCTGTATGGGCCCGACTGACACTGTCAAAAGCAACTCCACCCAGCCTAATTAAGAATGCAAAACGTTCGGAATTATAACAGAAAATCGTAAAAAGCAGCATTAAAATATTAAAAATAAAACAAAAAACGCCCAAAAAATTCCTAGGGAAAAAAAAAGCATTCTGGCTTCAACTTTGCAGCAACAGCTGGCTCTGGATTTCTTGCTGGCTCTTTCCCTTCCTGCTCCTTCCCATCCACTCAAAGGAGATTATGATTCAGACTGAGTCCACGATGAAATGCTTTCCACTTCGAAATGGTGCAAAGGGTTCCACACCACAATCCAAGATTTAAACTTCAACTTCGTGATAATTCGGACTCCCACCCCCAATATTATTTCTCTGGAGCCAGCACCCTCTCTGAAACACTGAAAATCAGAAGGAACCCAGACAAGAAAAAGGAAATGAAGCAGTAGCTAAAAATGGTGTATGAGTAATTGTAATTTCAGAAAACCACATCTGCTTTCCTAGTGAACGCTGGAAAGAAACCTTCAGCTTTTCATAGGAAGTATCCCCCACTTAAATGATGCTACGTGGTACTTCACAAAACTGGAAACCAACCACCACTGCTCTCAGAGTGCACTGTGTTGTCCAGCTCTATTCACATCCGCCCCTTCCACAAAAATAAACAGTGGAAACAATGACATCTCAATCACCCCCATCTTCCCTGACAACAGAACAGTAATTTTACCTGAATCATTTGATGCAATGATTTTGCAAAATTCTTTCTGAATTCTTGTCTAATATCCAACAGATCAATTTCACTTCTTGAAACCATGACTCTGATCAGGGTATCATCATCAGTGCCAGCCCCCTAAAGAGAAAAGTTTAAATAATATTAAAATATGAGTTTGTTCTGGAGAGATGCCGTAACAAAACAACAAATACAAACAACCAGGGTGCAACATGAGAGCACCAAGTGGTGTCTCAAAACACTCCTGCATTACATTTCTACTCCAAAACAGAAAATATACTGTAGGACAGATACTGTAGGACAGTATCACAAGACATTCACACCGCAACGTGGAGAACAGAGGACTGACCATGCAAGGTGCTCTAATCCCTGGACCTCTATGAAGTGCCATATGGTCAGACCTCTTATTTCATGTTTCATCTCACAGGCTTCAACCGTGAATGCCCACATAAATTTAAAATAATCCAGTTCCAAGATTAGACAGTATCTGATCACCATGATCAGAACCACATGCAAATCACCCTTTCAATGTAGTCTGAGACTGCGGAATTGCAGTCGTTTCTGGAACTGCATACGTAAGTCCTAAAAATGACTAACACAAAGCATGTAACATCATACAGCAAGACACAGGCAGAGCAACTCATTCCACAAATCATCCAGCTGTCTATTATGAAGGCAAACTTCATAAACCTTTTTGAACCACGCAAACATGCTCCACTCTTTTATTCATCGTTATTGCTTTAAACACTTTAAGTTCCTGTGCTGGCAGGCTGTGCCAGACTGACATCCGGACCCCTCCTGCTCAGACAAGTCAGACTCCACACAAGCTGAAGCAATACAGATTTTCACATGCTGACCTGCTAATGCATCTCAAGGAAGGACTTGGCAGAGCCCCCACGATCATCTTCAGCCTAACGTCCAGGGTCACTCAATCCTTCGACTGGGTGTAATATTCTTGGATTACACCTAAAAATGCCCTAAAGCTGCTCAAAAGTTATGCCATGAGTCCGGTGGTTTCTCAGTAGGATTTGACATTAGAATCTGGTTAAAGCCAGGCTCTGCTCCATCTAATTATGAAAGCAAACTCTGCGCATTGTAGAACTTTGTCATGCCAAACTGATTAATTAGAAGTACAAACTCTTCTGCCAAAGTAATAAATGATGACCATCCTTATCTGAAGTGCTAAATGATTTTTATTTATCTTAAAAAAATAATTGGAGATCTCACCAGCAGACATTAATCAGGCCCCTCGTAATAGAAATGTAAAATATTCCAAAACCTACAGGAAAAGGTTTTCTATTGCATTCTTTAAAAAATAAAAATTAATAAATAGATAAATAAGAAAAAAGTAATCCTCCTCATACAGCTCTCAGCATACTGGTATAATATTTTGAATTTTCCACCTGAACATTATTTTACACTAATGTTTATAAAAGCAGTAAAGCAGCTTTTAAAAATTAAGCTACCATTTCATCTCTTTTCACTAATTCTTGTGCTGACACCTCATCCACACAACAATCTGGTGACAAACATACTTCAGTGCTCTTCAGCAAGGGGAAGGGAGGAATTCTTCAGGGAAGCTGATAACTTGCCTGAAAACAATAGACTACCTACCTCGGTTTTAATTAATATTAGCCACTGTGAGTTAAAAATACAGTTTTCCCTGCTTATCTCTTCCCGTCTAAGAGAAGGTGAAGCCAACAGCAACACAGTTGTGTTGCTGATGGGACTCCCCTGCAGAATCTTTTGTAGCTGTTTAAGCCTCTCTCCTTTTTCTCTGACAAGTTTCTTTTCCTTTTCAAAATGGGATCGATAGTCACCAAAATGTGTTTCAAAGCTAACTACACCTTCAGTCTGTAAATACTCATCTCCAAAACAAAAAGCACTAAATTTGCACAACCTGCAATTTAGTTTTTATCATCTTTACTTCCTCAATACATCCACCATCTAAAGACACTGTAGTCTTTATTTAGCTGAAGGTGCCCAGTGGATCTAGCCAGACATTTTCCAATGTAACAAGACCAAGTCCAATAACAGCTGATGAGGCTGGTGTTTCCTGTAAAAGATTTATGGTCTGACAAACTTATGATGAACTCGAAGTAAAGCTTATGAATTGTTTGTATGCTCTCCCAGATCTGCATTTGCCGAAACTTTTGCAGATGCTTAGTGATACAGTATCCTGTTGGCATTTGCAGTGAAAGAAGAAATGAAGAACAAGTGAAAGGGAGAGGAATTGTAGCCGGGGGAGATGGAGAACAACGTATGGAAAACATGTACATACCTTCATGGAATAATAGAGAGTCTCAGCAAAATAGGCAGGCACACTTCGGATGCATTTCACTGAAAAAAGGCAAAGGATAAATTACTGATTGTTATTCAATACAGGACAATCTTTCACTGTCAAGTTAAGGTGTGTGTTACTGGATCATTCTCTCCAGTGTGGACAATTAAGTACACAGCTTCCAGCTAGTCTATACCTCTGCTACAACTCTTTGGATTCTAGGACTTAGAATGCACCATATACTTCCAAGAGAAAAGAGACCTTGCTAGTCAAATTCTACTCCCAGTTACAAATCTACTATGACATTGTCCTAAATGAGAGGCCAGGAATACAAACGAAGACAGAATTTTGTCTCACTTTCTGACAGAGGTGCACATGACCGAACAGAATGCAGTTCACCACCACCCCCTGGCCCGCTTCCCCCCAGCCCCCCTATCTATTAAAGGAAGAATAAAGGCCTATTCTCTAAATACAGAAATAGATCCCAGGTGATTAACTTTAAAAAGGAAGCATGTTTTCATGCCACCTCCTATAACAACTGCAATTTAAGGAGGTCTGCTGGGAGTAAATGAAGAAGGCCAGTTCTAGATCTGTTAAGACTTAATTACCAACTGCCAAAAGCAGCTTCTCCAAATCACCAGAGGTTTCACGGTCAATGGTCTCTTCAATTTGAAAGCCGGAAATAGTCATATATTTGTCAAACACTGCAAAACAGAAAGGGTGCTTAGTCACGTGTCTAGCCAGCATTTCTCCCAGTATCCTCCTCAGTACAGGTTAATGCCATCTGTGTATCATTATCCACAGTTCAAATCCTATTCTCCATTCATTCTTCCCTCTGTCCTATTTTAAATACCTATTTTCTACCAGATTGCTACTATACAACACATTCCTGTACCTGGGGAGGAACAACCCCATGCACCAGTACATGCTGGAGGTCAATCTGTTGGAAAGCAGCTTTGCAGAAAAGGACTGGGGGTCCTGGTGGACACCAAGTTGACCATGAGGCAGCAGCGTGCCCTTGTGGCAAAGGCAGTGAATGGTATCCTGGACTGCCAATTAGGAGGAGTGTTGCCAGCAGGTCGAGGGAGGTGATCCTTCCCCATCTACTCAGCACTGGTGAGGCCACACGTGGAGTGTGGGGTCCAGTTCTGGGCTCCCCAGTACAAAAGAGATACGGAGCAACTGAAGTAAGTCCAGTAAAGGGCCACAAAGGTGATTAAGGGACTGGAGTATCTCTCCTATGAGGAAAGGCTGAAGAGCTGAGAAGTCTTCTCTTCAGCCTGGAGAAGAGAAGGCTCAAGGGGGAATCTCATCAATGTGTACAAATATGTGAAGGGAGGGTGTAAAGAAGATAGACTCAGGCTCTCTTCAGTGGTGCCAAGTGCCAGGACAGTGGGCACAGGAGGTTCTGTCTGAACATCAGGAAACACTTTTCTCTTGTGAGGGTGACTCACTACTGGCACAGGTTGCCCAGGGAGGTTGTGGAGTCCTTGGAGATGTAAAAAGCCATCCAGACATGGTCCTGGGCAGCCTGCTCTAGGTAGCCCTGCTCAAGCACGGTTGGACAGCATGACCTCCAGAGGTCCCTTCGAACCTCAACCGTTCTGTGATTCTGTGAACACACTCAGTTAAAGAGTGCAGGGAGAAGAGGGAAAGGGAAAGAAGGGAAGTTTTAGGAAATGATAAGCATTTTTCCCAGGGTGCAGCTATCATTTAGCCTGAATCCAAGATCTCATCTACACTGGACTATTGCATCAAATTAACTTCACACAAACTGGCCTATTGGCAGTCTATCCAAGTCTGTTTTCATGAATATCCATAAGACCTGAGTTTTCTATGAAATTTTACACTTCTATCATGCTAAGTAAATGTTGGGTGCATCAAAACAAACTTTAGGATTACTTTCATGCAAATAATCGTAAAAAACTAAACAGTAAAATCACAAATCAAATTACCTTTGAAAATCCAAATGAATCCAAAGATTCAAAAATGAAAACAAAAAGATTGGAGAACCAAAGCAAAACTTACTCGTCATTATTTCCAATGGCCTAAACAGCTTGGTAAAACAGACTTATGAATGGGTAAGGAGCAGGGGAAAAAATTGTTGTCTCTTAATGAAGTATGAACCTATAAAAGAGTTGATCTTTTCAGGGCTGGATCTCCATCAGATTGTAATGACTCATAACAGATTCTCAGCATCACTTCTACTGCCACAACCTCTTTCAAAAGGGGAAAAAAAAAAATAATAAACAAGCATCCAGAAAGAAACACCCCAGCTGTCCCTCTGATCTATTGCACCACTCCCTCAAGCAGGAGATCACCACTGCTAGGGGGGAACTGAATTAAAATTAAATGTATTAAGTAGAGGGAAGAGGTAATTAAAGATTTCTGGGCTTGACAAATGCGGTACCAGAAACAACTTTTCTACCATTTCTACCACCAGCTGGGTAACACTGAGACTTCAGGCAGAAGTTTTCAGGCATACATGAACCCTATCACCTACCCCTCCTTAAATGGGAAACGCTTCGGGTTCCCAAGATGGTGATGAACTTTTCTTCATCTGTTCCCCACTTCAGCTCCCCAGCTCTAAACAAAACCTGTTGTAAAATCAAGAGATCAAAACAACAGCATTTGTTATGTGTCCACACATCCTGTTGAAAAGCTCTATTTGTCTCACTCTAAGGAGCTTTAAACTTACTAACAAGCTATAGCTGGAGGGAAAAAAATGAAATAAAATCGCCAAGTACTGAACTGACTTTAGAAAGAAAGAAATAATAAATTCTGAAATCAATTGTGAAAGCATTTACATGAGTAATACTGCTTAAGGCCCTAAAATTGACTGTGCGCATAGTCCCTTTCATAAGCCTGAAGTTTTCTGAAACTGTGATAATATAGGAGAAAATCCATTCCCAATACTGCTTTTTCTGTGTTTTTTTTCTTCCCCTTTTTCAAATCAGACTAGCAAAACTTTATTACATGATGACTCATATCAATGGGAGAACCATGCTAACTTGGCCCAGGAGGAAGTTTTCCAAAAAGGAGGGGAAGATGGATTTAGAAGCTCTCAGAAACAGGATTTGTGGGCTGCTAAATTCTTAGCCATATGAAACCAGATCAGCAACAGATTTTAATCATTTTAGCACAATTCATTGCTCTTCAGGCAAGTCTTTCTTCAATGCAGACAATGACCGGGTCATTAGGCAGCATTTAGGAAAGCAAAGCACTTCTAAAAGTTGGAATAAGCAAAAGGAGAGGGAAAATGAGAAAGAAAAAAAAATTCAGAAAATGAAATTAGTTCTTTTTCCTGACACTCAGAACCTTTTTTCCAAATTGTGTGCTAAACACCATGTAAGGAGAAACATTTGTACATGTCGTAGTGGATGGTATTTTTTCTCCCTCCTCAGTGCAGAGGACAGGCAAACAGGTTACCACCTATATTCAGGCAATCAAATATCTTAGAAAAATCCCCACAACCAAATCTGCTGCATAGCAACGCTGTTGGCCATCTGTCTGTCCATACTGTAAAACCTGAGTGGGATGTTATGAATTTCCTGTTTATGTTTGTCCCACAATCCTATTCAAAACGCATTTATGACTGCTGCATGCTCTTTTTAATATTAATGGTACAGAGTACAAAAGAGCAAGGGGAGGGAAAAAACTATTAAGGCATTGCAAGGATATTTATTTCAAATAATATATGCTAAGCTCTTCAAATGAATACCATCACTCTCCATCCAGTAGCAAATATGAAGTCCCGGCACAGCATTTAGAAACGCCAGGAATGCATTTCTTTAGAGATACTAGAAGTTGTGAATGGCATTTTAAGTGAGCTCTAAGTTTTTACCTGCCTTGCCGCTGCGCCATACCCAAAATGTACGTCAACTGCATAACTTCAGAAAAGCGATATTCACAAAATCGCTTCCAAAAAGTTAAACTTTCTCCTTCAGGCATTCTCAGAGAAGTCTTGCAAGTTCCCTGCATATTCATACCATCTCGTAGTATGAATGCCCATTCCCCAACTGCTTTGAATTAATGTTTAGTAATCATAGACCAAAAAAAATTAAAAATCATCACTGAGTAAAAAGGCTGCCCTCTGCTGTATCAGACCCTTCCTAGAATATCATATTAATCAAGAGAAACATTGGGAAGCCCAAAATAGCCTTACATTTGCACAGTCACATACCTCAATTCTGACCATCTGCACCTGGCAATAATAACTAGAAAATTCTCTGAATCTGTTCCAGCTATATTAGATGTTGAATGCAAAGATATCGATAAAGAGAAATGTGACAGAACACTTCTCTGTTTGGGTCCCAGCTCAAGCCAAATGTACATAACAAACCACAGAGACCATTTAGAAAGCCAGGACTTTTTCTACACTTAGGTATTGTGCCTCCTAAATTTAGATGCTCATTTAAGATCAATTAAAGAGGCCAAAAGGAATCTGTCTACCTACCCAGGCCTGTGGTTCATGGGTTTCTTCAATTATGTAAGCCCAGCTAAAGGCAAGACTGACACAATTTCATGAAACAGTCTAATTCGTGATTCAAACATTTGCCTCACTAATTTTCAAGCTCTGGTTTCCACAGGATTACTTTTAATAGCAGTAACAGGAGAGCAATGCTTTCTGAATTTACATAACAAAGGATAGGCCTGTGCCAATAAAATACATTTTGCCAGTCTGTCTCTCCATCTTGCCCTGCTATAAGGAGAATGTTCTATTGATCTGGTATTCTGCTATTCCTCCTTGTCACCTTGAACAATCCATGTATTTTCTTTCATCTCAACTGACAATTTATGGAGGAAAATGTCTAGCCTAGAGTTATCAGAAATAACCAAGAAGAAACGTGCATTAAATGAGTTCTGTAATCAAATTGCTGAAATATTGACCATCGCTACAACTAACAATAAAGCCAATAGCATCCAGCAAGACACCGCATCAAGGATACCAATTTTCCTGTCTAGAGCACAGTTTAGTGATCAGTGACAACGTCACGGACAATACTTGCAAAGGGCAATACGTGAGTCCCTAGAAACTCTTTAGAGGCAATTCTTAGATTGTCATCTGGTTATAGTAAAGCAGAATATTTGGTATATTTTCTCTTTTTAGTATTTCACCCTCTGTGGAGGCATCCCTCACTGAGTAGTATTAACATTTCACTACGACATGTATGTGACACATGATATGTAAGGATTGAATTCAAAGAGAAGTTCAAGTCAGATATTAAGGAACGAACTGTTAACATCTCTGAATTTTCCAGCAGTGGGTCTCTCAGCATCACAAAGCCTCAGCAATCATAACTCTCTCTTCCAGTGATCTAATCACTGTTCCATTCAGGCACCTCATTAAGTAGTAAGCAAAATAAGACATGCTTTACACTGGAACATGAAAGTGCCAAAAATCTTGATCCCCATGTTTCAGGTTTTGACACTTACTTTGTCCAGAATGTATAAAAGTACAGGAAAATAATACTATTTAAGAAACACACACAGAGAAACACACTTGAACAATCTCTCTCTCGCATTTGAATTCTAGCTGTATAGTCTTTGCAAAAGAACTTGTAGAAATGCCTCAAAATCCAAATAATTCACCCACCTGAGCATCCTGCTCAACAAGACCCTCATCAACATTGCCATCAGGATCTCTATTCGCCTAAAGAGAATTTTTAGAAGTTGTTAAACTGAAGAGTCAAAAGTTGAATCAAAAAACAACTTATCTATTATATTGAGCCTGTAAGAGTTACTGCGAGAAGTCAACCCCTAATGCAGCTTCTCCAAAATCACCTTATTTTTCTATTCTGCTTGCATGTGCCTTTATGAAATAAACGTTCTCTTCTCCTATTGCCTTCAAAACCCCACGTAGCAGGCGTTCTGCTATACCCATGAGCATCACAGAAGTTTTTCAATTCAGTGATGTGGAAATGACCCATAACAGAGCTCAAGATTGACCCTGCAAGTCAGGGGAAGTGACTCAGTTTCAGAACCAATCCTGCCTATCACCAGGTCTATCTAGAATCCCAGCTTAGTAAGCAGAAAGTGACAACTGTACATCAGACAGGAAAACAGAAGTGAAAATCATACACGCATGCCTGCGCACAAAGAGGTACTGACCTGCAGCAGGACCACCAGCAGTCTCTGAAAATAGCCTGATGTTTCTCCTGTGATCTTATCCTCCAAGTTGGCCTCATACTCTGCAAAAGAACAATACCCATTCACCACCTTACAGACTTCCTCACTATTTTGAGGAGAAAGCAAGGAAAAGCAAAAAGTTATTTTGACTCACAGCTTGTAGAATCATTTATCAGTAACGGCTTCAACAACTAGGACATATTCTGCTTTCACTTATAACCTAACATTATTGTAAAAGAGGTAAAAAGATAGCATCTCACACCTAGTATCAGGAGCAGATTACTCAAAATATTTTGAAATACAAGGTGACATGAATAGATTCAGCTCTTTCAGGAACTAAAGAGCCGGAGTTATGCTAAAATATGGCAGTATCACAACTGTACAACAACTGTGAGCCCAGAAAAGTTCAGTATTAGTAAATTTTGCCCTTGGAGACTCTAAGTTTTGCCTCGAACTTCATTAAGACATGAGAATCTCTTGTGTGACAGAAATCTGCATAGAGGTAAAAAAAATTTGAATTAAACACTGCCTTAAATAAAACCAACCCACAATCACAGGGTAAAAGCACGTACTCCTGTGGACAACCAAAAAGCTGCACCTGCTTTAGGGCAAATGCATTTGAACAGAACGCTGAGCAAAAGGCAAAAAATCACTTCTGTTCTTTTATGTGATACCAGTTTTCTAGTTTCCAATTACTAAAAATCCCCTTTCAGTCAAAGGGATGAAATTAATGGGTGAAAAAAATGCATTTGAATGAATTCTAACTATAAAGCACAAAACACCATAACCTGCAGTTATAGCCCCAAAATAAAAACTATTTTAGTTTACAATCCAAACTCTAGTTTCTTTCAATATGAAGTTTTGCAACAGCAGAATTGGACATACCCATCAGTTCACAGATAGACCTTATTTAAAAGAAAAGCTGAAGTCATATAAACAGAACTGAACAGAGACCCTAGAACTTTTTTTTATACAGAACTTTACCTTGCAGATAAACCTGTTTAATATTCCGCACTTCTGCAGGTGTTCTGGAGGCAAGAATTTCAGTCAACACTTTCTCATTGGTTCCTGCTCCCTGCAGGGGTGCAAATCTAAGTCAGTTTATAGAATAACAAAAGGAAAACAAGAATCCCCTTTGACAATCAAAAGCAAGCAGCAGCTTATACACTTGGACCAAGGAAAGAAAAATTATTTCCTTCTTTCTGGTATATTGTGGGAGTTTTGGAAAGAATTTTTTCCCGTTCCGGCTTGGTTGTTTTCAAAACCAACCCAACAGTTAATAAAGGCTCACTGCTGCAGGATTCAGATGAGCCCTTCCACGTTCAAGCACACCCAGATATGCCTCAGTTCTTCACATTACAGTCAATGACATCAAGTGAATGAATAGAGTAACAACTTCCATCTCAGCTCTAGTTCATACACTGTATTTCATCAACTAGAACACAGATAAACATAGAGCCACCCAGCAATGATCTTTACCTTTCTATGAATTGTGCTGTGTTAAACCCACCCTCTCTTCCACTACAAACAAACACATTTTACAATAGAATTGCTAACCCAGATAGATTAAGCTGCTGCACTCTAATTACAGCAGGCACAACAGGCATTCTTCACTTTTACAAGGATAAAATTTACAGAAGCCAAGCCAATATCTTGTTTCCACAAGTCTCAGTCTACTTTGCCTGTAAAAATAAGCCGTTGCTCTTTACGCTCCCAAAGGAGTCCTTTCACAAAAGCAACACTGAAATACAATACTGTTTATTTTTTCCTTGAGCATGTTATTTACAACCTTTCTTGTAAGGAAAATCCCAATACTAACTACATACAAAGATAACCAACTGCATACAAAGATATCCAAAATATAAATCTGCCAGGTTACATGTAATCATTTTCAAAACACAGATTGTTTCAAGAACACGCCTACTCAACAAGTGAGACGGGCACAGTTATATTAGTTCTAATCTAAGTAGCAGCAGTGAAAATTGATAGGACAATCTTCAGCACAGACGTAATGCTCTTAGTTGAGTTATCTTGCACTGAAGTCTCTGCTACAGCATTTTCTTTACTGTTGTTATCCACCTTAGCTGCACAGCAGCTACTATCAATGTCTTTTCCTGTGCAGACACATTCTCTGACATCCTATGATCTTGTGTTTAATACAATTTTTTGTAAGTGACGAGAACAAAACCGTTCTTGTTTCACTATCCCTATTTTTCCTCCTACACCCATCTGTTCTGTCATTTCCCTATCAATCTTTGACTCCTAAGTCAACAAGAGGAGCTTGGGAATACATTTTTTCCTTTTAGTCAACAAACGTTATCACTTTCTTTGTCAGGTGCCATCTCCCCTTCCCCCACTGCATATAAAGACATTACAGAAAATTTCCAGGATTAAAGTTTCTGTTGTCTGAGATACTATTTGCTGGGTCATGGGTTCACAAGCACAAGCTTGCACAGTTGACTAAAGCCTACATATTAACCAGTTGGTCATCAAGGATTTTGGGAGTTTATGTGTAAGTGCCACCCAGTCAAGCACTACCTGACACTAGTCAAGTTCAATGTCCTCTACTTTAATCAACAGGTTCTGTGAATAATCCAGGGACATCCAATTCCTGAATTTCCACAGGCTGATGATATCAGACAGGTGTGACAGAGGAAAAAAAAAAATAATAGGAACACATGGAACAAAACACACTAAAATATCTACACATACAGATTGTAAATTGCTTTTTTACCTGGCCTTCCCAGAAAGGCACTAAATGTATTCAGCTAAAGAGAAATGTTAGAAAGGTAACACTGACAGGGCTATCAACTCTTCCCTCTGTATTACTGGAGGCAGCTTTTAGAACACATTCAGTAATACAGATAACACCCGCTCATAATTTTGGTGGACACCAGTTTACACAAGTACACTAGCCAATCAATTTTGGAGTTGCACTGTAATCCATCAAGGGCAAAACACTCGCTAGCTTAAATAATAGTCAAGAAAAGACATACAAATAACATCACACTTTAATGAAATGCCTTGTGTACAGCTGTATAGCTATAAAACCTAGGCTGCTCAGAGCAGAAAAATCTAGTGTCCACTGGACTTCAGCACTGTAATTTAGCAGCAAAAAGAATTTAAAAGCAACATGCACATCTATTCATTGTATTTAAATCAGAAAGAACAAGTCTTATGCTATGTAGATTTTAATCTGCATCTACAGCGACACTGTTCTCTTAAGATTACATAGTCTCTCATGAAAATAATTTCACATAAAACATTATACAGACTAGATTTCTAAACTACTTCTAATGAGTTATTAGGATGAATAAGAAACCAGGCCAAACCATGGCATTAGCAATAATAGCAGGTGTTAGCATAACATTCCTAATTTCAAAAAAAAAAAAAAAGAAAAAAAGAAAAGGCTACTTTGATTAGCATTCCCTTTACCAACCAAAAGTTCATTCCTAAAAAACAACAAAAGAGCAACAAACATTTCATATAATGTATTAATTCCCTTTCCTCACTCCTCTTACCTTGATGGCATGCTTCAGTGCATGAGCATCAAAAATATACGTTGGTCTCATCAAAGATACCATCAATGTTTCAAATTTGCCAGTAAGTTCTGATTTCAGGTCATCTACAAGATCCTAATGCAGAACAAACAGTGCTGTAATGAACAAAGACTAACCATTTTAAATGGACGCATGTGTGTCTGCACGCTAACAGACTGGAGACACATCAAAAAGCACAAGGGACAGGACTCTTTTCGTTTTAATTGGTACCTGAACTGAAACAAATGTAGCCAAATAAGGCAGAAGAAAAGGATACATGGGCATTTGGAAAACCTGAAACATATTGTGATTTTTTTTTTTTCAATCTAGAAATTCTTTAAACTTTAGCTGTTCACTTGCTATTTGAAACAAAGGTTACCCAGCCAGAATATTAAAGGATCCAACAATGCTGGAAGAAACAAACAAGCTGTCTTTGCTTTGAACTCACTTATGGCTTTATCTACCAATGTATTTGGTTTTGTTCTCTCCTACGGTATTAGGCTGCTTTATTTCTGTCACATTTTCTATCTCTATAAAATTCTTTTCCTGCTATCACCTTACATTGCAGACTGCATCAAAATCTTTGGTTACTCCTTCCATACTGAGAATGAGGTCAGTACTAGAAGCATACTAACAGGAAACTATAGGAGCTTTTGCACAAAAACCCATCTAAGACATATTGGAGCAAAATACACAAAAAGAATGTAACTTCTTTGTGCTAACCTAAGAGGCATATTCTAACCTAGCCAGCAATTAAGGATATGGCAGGGTGGGAGAGAGGGGGAGACAGAAGCAAAACTAGATTTTCTTCAAAGGAACATTTTACAGGGAGCATGATGAATGTGCCTCACAGTTTTAAGTAATTGTCACAGGCCACATTCAGCTCATTTCTAGAGGTATTTTTCTTCTTCTCACCCTGCCGAATAAGGTTTTAAAGGCAGATGCAATTTCTTGACGCTGAGCATTGCTTCTGCTGGTAAGGATCTTCAGAACAGTTTCTTCATCAGTCCCTGAAATTAGAAAGAACAAAGAGTTACAAACACACTCTAAAAAACAAACAGCAGTGGCACAAACTCAAAAGGCAATGAAAGATGCTTTGAAAATAACAGTCTACTGACAAACAGCAGAAGCATTTAAATAACACATGTCCCATACCGCAAGCTGAGCTGCCAGGTTTGGTGTTCCACTGTTGCAAAAATATGGCTGGAGGACCTACGTGTTGTTTGCTCTCCATCAGTGCTCTGTTCCAGACACTATTCCCAACACCCCAGGCATCAGCTATAACATTTAGTCACAGTCTGTATTCTACAGAGGAGCCTTGCCTTTGGACTCACCAAGGGATTTACTTTAGAATAAACAATCTGCCAGCAAAACTCAGTCCAGTAACCCCAAACACCCCAGAGTACAGAAGTGCAGAGCTATTATCCATTTTATATATGATAGTTTGCAAGGTAGCCCTCACAGCACAGCATCTTACTAGCCCTACTGAATTTGTCAATAGGCTGAAGTATATCACATTTCCTTTCTTCCCTTCCTTCTGCTTCCTCCTGCAGGCAGCTTCAAAGAAAGTCGCAAATTAGGATTTGTTCTCACAGGGAAGTTTTGGGGTAGAAAGCTACAGCGTGAGTTTACAGACCACCTGTTAGTCTACATTCATGCTGTGTGCTTGTATTCTTTGTTCACAGTAACGGTAATGTGCTTACGCTGTTCCAGACTGAGGGGGCTGTCGCACATTTTCCAAGCACAGAGCTTCTACTATATAGAAGCTACTACTGTCATAACTCTCCACAGTTGTCACCTGTAAATCCACAGTCTAGCTTACTGTGCAGTAAAACTCTGTGTACAGAGAAGCCTGCAGAGTATCAATTTTTAACGGAGAATGTGCAAACCACCTTCTTTTTCCCCTTATGCTAACCTAAAAGTAAACATCCTTGAGAGCAGCACAGTCAAAACTAGGACACGCCCAGACTCCTGCAGTCCTGGGGTTGTCATTCCTTGGCATGTAGATGCACGCCCTACCCTCAACTGCTAATATAAAAAAATGAGTTCGGAAAGGATGTTTTCAAAGGAGTGAGAGCCCTTTCCTTTTTGTAAAATAAATTATTCTTACCCATTCCCTTCATGGCCTTACGAAGAGCTTCTGCATCAGCTCTGGCATCAAAAGGAGAGAAGGCTGTCACGGTGCCTCTCGTATACTAGAGGGGTAAAAAAAGGGTAGGGGAAAAGAGAAAAATCCATTAAATAGAAGAGAGCATCTTTCAGTTCTCCATACATGAGCTCAGACTAAATTTGCATCCACAATCCAAAAGATGATAGTATTTTTCTTGAATTGTCTGACTAAATAGCAGTCTGTGGGTATTTAAACACAGCTCTCACTCAAAAAGGCACTACTACGGTTTTATTCAGCAGTACACCACCTAAGTTCAGGTATATTTACATAGTGGTAGTTTGCAGGATTGGTGTTTACAACACTGGAGCCTGAATGCAGGAAAACAGCTAAGAAATTATCATTTGTTAAAGTCATTTGGGAAATTAATTGCACAATCATGTATGCTAGAAAAGCTGCATGAAGATCCAAGACACGTTTGGAAATAGGAACTTCCTCTCCTCAAGAAAAACCTACTGGAGCTTTCAACCAGTATCACACTGATTTTTTCCATCACGTTGCAAATGAACTGAACTACTGAACTCTCCAATGGCTTTCAATTTTTCATCATGTTTCTTTTGGCATAAGCAACTTTTTACTCAAGTGATTCAGCTACATTTCTCATAGTAGTTTACAGCTAAAAAGAAATAATAGTTCAAACATAAGGATAAAAGATCAGCCCATCCAAACACAAAAATAATTCCACTAGGTTTCCATGGAACATGGTTCTTCAGGGACTTTCTCTCTGGGTCAAACACAAAAGGATATTTATCACCCTCATGGAAAAGTATTGCCTTTATTTAAATGTGACAGTTCAGGAACCTATATATGTAGAACACAGCAGTTAATTTATAAACTATAAAAGTCGAGCAATGGCCAAAAGAGGAAACAGTTGGGTTTTGGGAATAGGGAGGTTTTTCTAACAGCTGAAGAAGGGAGATTTCTCGTAAGCGTCGCTGTACAAGAGTAGTAATCAGTACAGGCAGGGCTTTTTCCACTCTTAAGAAAAAGAGCATGAGAGGATGTGCCAAGACACCTACTGAGACTGGCACCAGATTATTTCACAGGCAGCACAGCCATCTGGCCTCTGCGATACAGCCTTTCCCTCAAGTTAGCAATTTCAGCCACACGGTGCTTTGGTTTCAGGTCAATGTACTCATCCAAGATAGGTCAGCCAGAGGAGCACAGAGAGAAAAGAGCTGGAGAGCACTAACCAGAAACTGCCCTGAAGCACTGCTACCTCTCAGGCCACCTCTGTGTTATTGCCGTCAGGGACTCCCTATCCCTCCCACTGCAGAAACAATAATGAGTTAGATTTACCTCCGCCGTATTTCAGCAAATCGGAACACAAAGTAGCATGGTGTTTAAGAGCAAGGACAAACTTATTTCTGGTAGATGCTTTCCAATATCCAGCATACTTCAGAGGCGTGACAATCTCCCTGAAGCATTCTGCTTTTCCCATTACAAACAAGTTTTTAGGCAGTACTTCAAATTTAGGCACAGCAATACGTACTTACTGTCATTTTCCTAGCTAATTCCAAAGACTATCATGAAAAAATCTCAAGGATTTGGGACTCAATTTTATAAATCGAATTTAATTTGCTAAAACAGCTAAAGACTGAAAAGCCTCTGTTTTCCTCCTCCTCCCTTATTACGACACCAGACAGTATAGGGTTATTTAAAATTGTATTTCCGGGTGGGTTTTTTTCATATCATCTTAACATAACTAATATTATAGAACGACCACAATTCTCTTTTGGACATGACTAAAGGTCAACAGGTCCAGAGGAAACAGTTATTGATCTTTAAGTTAAAGTTTTCCTTTGCTTATCTTGTTATAAGCAAGTGGAATTCCCCTTCACAATTCTTAAGTCTTGTGACAACGGCCCGACATTCCTCTGTGGCTGTTTCAGACAACACATTTGTGAATGCTAAATGCTAGATTAAATCTATCTCTGCATCATCCTTCTCATTTTTGTTAACTAAGAAGAATCCTTCCATAATTCTCTTTTCCAAAGCACAGTGTGGAAAGCCTCAACATACACTAAGCTTCATGAACAGTTCCTGAAATTCTTCTGGTGCAGCTGTGGTCTGAAAGAGTTTTCTTGATGCCTGGGCACCATTTGCATTCCAGGCATTCGCGGCATTCCCTTCTAATGCACAGCGTTTATTGGATTTTGGCTACCTACCTGCCACAATCACCCTCGATCAGTACTTGAGCTGCACCTAGCTTGCAAACCAGAAATACTGCTGCAGCTCTGCCATCTAGCATAATAAAAATCCACGTCACTTGGGTACCACAAAGATGGCAGCTATAATGGCAGAATCTCCAGCTACATCTGCTGCCCTTGATACTATATGCTGGTGCAAAGAGAGCACAACCACAGCAGGGGCTATTAGTATAAGACAAGCTTGGATACAGCTTTGCAGGCCCAAGTCCAACCTACAGTCTAACTGCCCTCACAAGGCACGTGTGGGCAGATGTGACAATAGTTGGCCCATCACTGGGAAAATGTCGAGCCATCCCTAATTTTCACATCAGAAACCTACTCACTTAGCTTTTTAGAGCACTGCAGTGTGGCCCGGCAATCAGGGGATGGCAGGAAATACTCAGGCACACCACATTTAACAACCACAAATCCATCTAAAACACCCCACTGTCCAGAAGCACCTTTATTAGTTATTCCAGTCCCCATTTCTCATTTGCAAATTCAATGGACAATGGCAGAAAGCTCTGCAGAGGTAACAAACTCAGTCCACGGAGGGAAGAGTTGTCTCCTCCTTCCCAAACATGGCACCTTTTGGCCAGAGAAAGAGAGGGCAAGCACCTGTTCTAAACCACCATCACTGCCTGAACCACTGAAGTCAACTTTCAGTCTCGGAGCATCTGAAATAGGAGCTATGAACCAGACATTTCTAACGAAATAATAGATCCATACAAAAGAGTTTCTGACAAAAGCCAGACACTCGTTTACAGTTTCAGCTACAACTCAGCTACAGTTTCAACATTAAGTAGAGTTTAAACTTTATCGAAACAAACTGGTTCTTTTAGATGGGTCACAGCATCACAACTGCTGTGCCATCCTGACCTAATATGAAAAATGGTGAACTGAAAGACAACGATTTAACATTTATTTACAAACTTCATAACTTTTTATAGAGGTAAATAAACTACCTTATTTTTAGTATATCTAAGAATGTTCCTTGCCATTTATGCAAACAGGTACACAATAACACTACAGCCTCACAGGTTGTTTTTATTTTGGTTAGTAAGTTTCCCAACCAGTAGAACCCAAAGCTTGTCAATGGAAAGGAGCACAAAAATAGTCTTTGATATAAATCCTTTTGTAATCTGGAGTGTTCTCTTACTAAATAACAACACCCTACACTGGGCAGTAAAATATAAAGAGAAGCACAACACACAAGACCTCAACAGAAAGAGTATCACAAGATTATAACACCCCAAACCTACCCACATTCTTTTCTTTCTACATTCCCCAATACACAGACCGTTGTTAAGCAACCATGTGTGGTGCAAGCACAATTTGTGATTATACACTAAAGAGCAGCTTCCATTTTCTCCAGACACCTACCAATGAGACCAACGAAGCCTCTAGATGCACAAAATCAGCATGAAGAGGAAAGGCAGAGGAAAAAAAGAAAGAAAGAAAAAAAAAAAGACTTCAAAGCAAGAGATGATCTTGCTTCAGAATTTATGCCCCTCCAAATGAGGAAATTCACGTTCTCTGTTATTTTTGTTTATTCTGCTCTAGCAAAAGTTTGCAGAAGGAGAAGATACAGTCTCACCAGGCGAGATGTTTCTAAGCAGCACCTCAGAGCTACATTAACTTCTCCCAAGAGACAACTTTGGCTTCACAATTTGATGTCATGTGGCCATATATCCTGGCAACAGCATTATCTGTAAGATCAACAATAGCCACTTAACGAGGTTCCTTTTAATTTTTCCCACCAAGCATACAAAAAATTTCCCACCCACAAGATCCCATGTTTAGCCACCGTTAAATACAAAGCATTCGTTATCAGCAAACAAAAGACCGTACTTGAACTGATTCAGACTTCTTCCCAGCTACCCTTGCTCTGTACCCACTCACAGCAAGTTCTTACCAGTCAGATTTCCCATAGGTGAAGAGCTACCCCCTTTCACGATGCTGCTCTGCAGCAACAAAAGTAGAGTCTGATCAATTTGCCACTGGAAAGCCCAGTGTCTAGTGCAGAAAAGGCAGTATGTGACTTTTTTAAAGCAGTCATCTGTTTACTAGATGGCAGAGGAAAACTGGAGTGGTGAGAATGGAAATGGAGAATGTTTTCCAGCACACAGGTTGACAAACAGAGAAGGTATGCTATTTTCAGAAGTCAGAAGAGAGCCCAGAAGGCCACGTGCCAGAATAAATGAAAGACTGCCTTAAGACTTCTTACACAAGAATAGACATCTTGCAGATAAAGCACAACACAGTGTTCACCGGTAAATCAAAAGCCTTTACGGCCACTGAAGACCACACAAAGATCCCAGTTCAAATTGTGCTTTAAAACTAACATCATGTAAGAAATATATAATTATTTCATGACATCCTTACCAAAATTTCAAGGTCAGTAGGATGTAAATTACATTGTGAGTGGGTGAATATAGGCACAGAGCTGATGCAAATGCACAACTATAAAGACGCCTCTACAAAACACCTCTCTAAGTTTAGTAACGCTTCAGATTGTCCACTTAAACGGAAGGAGTAAGCTCTGGTCAGCAGACTATATTCACATCTGCCCCACTAAATTTAAACCCCTGACAAAAAATGGAATTACACAACATCTGTGTTGAACTCTGAGTCATTACGCCATGGAGATACCAAAGATAGGGAGGAGAGAAAGGAGAGGGGAAAAAAAAAGAGAGAGGGGGTGGGAGAGAGAGAGAAGAGAAAAGCAAGCAACAGCAACGTAGGAATCTACGCAGGGACATTTGCAAAAACACTCAAAGAACCTGTCCTCACAAGTAACCTCAACAAACCCAAAGAGCTGCTTAGGACCCAATTCTGAAAAAGCGTTTGTACTTTGGCATGTGAGACACAATTCTCTGAAGCGCTACTGGAGTTGGTGATGCTATTCCTGTGCTCCAAGTCACACATGCACATTGGCAGAACAGGAACTCCAGATATAGCGCACAGCAGCCACACCTTCACCAGCAGCAGGCAATCCTTTCCTGGCAGTTTACAAATGGATACACAAAATACCCCCAACTTCACATTCAGGAAAAAATTTGGGAGTAGCAGACCAAAACAGATCAGTCCAAAGCATGCAAGCAAAAAACATTCTCGTTGCTTTCTTTCCAGATTTCTGAATTAGCAAACACAGGGTAGCATTTCCAAGGCAGCTTGTTCATCGAGCGGGAAGAGATCGTACCATGTGCATCTATGCATTAACAAAGACCACTACACATACAGTTGTGCGAGAAAAGGCAGCTTGTTAGGACAGCAGTGTTCCTCCAAAGCCAGCAGATAAACACAGGCATGGAGAGACCAGGCTGCACAGCACATTATGGCATGCTGTAGTCTTCCCACAAAATGAATGAACCTTTTTGTCCTGGACACGGAACACACAAAATCCCTCAGGTCTTTGGGGAAAAAAAAAAATCGTCCCATAACTGAGCAAGAATAAATACTTCAGTGACCAAGACTCCAAAGATAACCTACCTTCTTCAAAGGTTTTATTCTTCAGTGATGTATCTAGACTAAATTGGACTTCAGTACACTGTGCTGTGCAGCCTTTGTAAACTCTGAACCTTTAGCTGTACATATAAATAACTACTGTCAATTGACACTTGACATTTCACGATTGATAGGCTTTTCATTTCTTACCATTACTTCATGGTACAACAAAATTTAGAACAGGCACCTGCCATGAGAAGCAGAGCTTACTCTTCAACATTTTTTTTTTATTTTTATAAAGCGAATTACAGGCTACAAAGCTTTAACACTCCCAGTCTTTCATGGCTGCATAATTGCACAGGCCAAGAATACTACTGAAGTGGAAAGCAGCCCTCTGAACATGGAAATTGCAGGACAAGGCCTACCTAGTACAAGACCTCATGGTTCCCATAACTTCAACATACCCCCATCCACCACAGTTAGTAACCCAGCCCCACGTGTTACCTCAGGCAGTAGAAAATTCTACTACGCAAAGACAAGAGTAACTGGTTTGCACTAGCAAAGAATCAAATATTCCTTTTACAAAGATCAAGAATTAAAGTTTGTGTCCCTGTGGAATAGACAAGTGAATTGCAAATTTCCATGCTTTTACTAAAAAGAAGTTACCCTCAAGCCTATAACCAACGCTACATGAACCGTAATAAAAGTCTGTCCAAGCAGATCTGCCTGGTCAGATGCCTTGCACTAGCATGGGTAGGGATCCCTGTTTTCCTAGGATGTATCCTACAAACCAGGCTTGATGTTTAAAGAAAGAAAAATCCCCCCTTTGTCCCCCAAAAAAACCCTCAAAACTTTAAGGATTTAGTGGAATACTATTATAATTTTTTTTTTTACAGTGAAGTACCCTTTCTTTCTTTTAAAACTAAATCCAGACAGAATATGAGTAAATATTCACAGGAGTGTTAAAACACCACTAATCATTCCACTCATTAAGTTAACATAATGAAACTACTACTGTGCAATTACCCTGACCTTTGTGAAGGCACTCACACAACCTGATGGCTTTCACTTCCTACAGCAGTACAAAACCCATAAATATGCCATTAAACTCTTATTTTACTTTCCAGAGCATATGCATTTGATGCAACTATAGAAACGAACACTGGAATCCGCCCCGTTTTCCAAGCCTTCATCCAGGCTCAAACATAACAGCAGCGACACAAGGGCTGCAAAGGAAAAAAAAAAAAACAAAAAAACCCCAAAAAAACCAGACGAAGTACTATGCGATAGCTGCAAGGCTTCCAGAAAAATTAAGTTAGATACGGGAAAGCTGGGGAGAGGAGTACCGAGCCCGAGCCTCCACGGGGCACAGCCACGGCGATATTCTTTTTCTCCTTCCTCCTCCAGTGGAAGGAGCCTCCACCCAGGCACAATATAAACACACGGTACCGAAAACTTGGCCAAATTAGTGGAAACTGATGGAAAAAACCAGTTGTGCCTGACGTCCGCCTCACATGATAGCTGCTTTCCCCGTCCCCCTCCCCTCCGCGTCTCCCGAGGCTTGGGGACGGGTTAATTTAAGGGCGACCGAAAATAAATCAGAGAAGAGTAAAAGTAAGGAGACAGTTAAGACGAGGATGTCCCGTGACCGGCCGGGCCGGAGCGAGCCCGCCGAGGGGCCGCGGTGGCCGTTAGCCCGTCACGGCGGCCGTTAGCGCGGCGCCGCCGCCCGCCTCACCTTCGCCATCTCCGGGATCCGTCGGGCCGGGGCCGAGTCCGAGTCTGCAAAGAGAGATGCGACAGTGAGCGCCCGGCCGCCACCCTCCCCTCGCCTCCCGGCGCCCCTCGCTGCGGGGCAGCGCCCTCACCGCAAGCCGGTCCGCCGAGCCGCCGCCGCCCAGAGCTACTGTGAGCGCTGAGTAAGGCAGGAGGGAGGGGGACCCGCTCCGGCCCCGTCGCTGCTTGCCTCACCCGGGGGCCGGGCCAGGCCCCACCCCGGGCGGGCGGCGAGCCACGGCCGCCTCCCCCGGGCCGCCTGGAGGCCGGGCAGACGGCGGTTTCACCCCGCAAGGCCCCGGGGCTTCGACGCGCCGCCGGCCTTGGCGGCCCGGCTGGGCAAGGCGGTACCCGGGCCGAGCTCTTCCTCGCTGGCTGCCGAAGGGGCACCCGGCAGGTCTGAGCGCGCTCGGTCCCCTGCAAGTAAACGCGGCTAGCTGGGAAGGAGCAAAGAGAAAGCCTTCCTCCCCGCATCCGCTTCGCTTCCCTGGGGCTCGTCCCCTTTAGATGATTGCTTTCTCCTCCATCTCTGTTATGCCATGGAAGGGTATAATTAGTGCTTTGTTTCTTAGTAGTAATAAACCTTTCAAAAGAAAAATTACATTTGCAGATAGAGAGCCTCCAACCCTCCTGATGAAATCTGTGTAAAAATCAGTTCCCATTAATCTGAAGAGGATCATACCCTATCACTAAAGGACAAACCTGTACTGAAATTTAAAGCAGGCATTTTATTAGCTGACCTTGGTTAGCTTCCAAGTAAGCTAGGTTAGCAAAATAAGCACAATGTTGGAACAGAACGTAAGGGCTATAGTTCTAGACTATCAGTACGGTAAGCATTTTGGGTGATGATACTCTTCTCAACATCTTACAGCAGGACCATTTCACTGACCCAGGTATAGAGAAGATATATCCAGTTTGGGAGAGCAATAAGGATGCAGTCTGCATAGCTATTCAACGAGCATTTTCAACGAAAGTTGAAGACTTGCTCCCTCACCCATACAAATGCAATCCAGCTGTGTGTCAGATGACAGAAGAAAAGAGACTGCAACACAAATGGAATTTAGTGTCTTTGCCAAAATAAGATGTGAACATAATCTTGCTACATGAGCATTTTAACATGTAACAGTCACTTCTGTCTTAAAGTGAGTTATCTATTAAAGTGTTTACCTCAGAAAACACCAACAGAAATGCAGATCGTGATGTAAATTTAAATGTTTTGTCCATCATTTCTTGTTGCTCCAGAAGTGCACATATAGTGCAGCAAAAACATGAGATCCACCCAGCTGGCTTTCTTTGCAGAACCAAGGATCAAACGGTTTGCTAAAATGGCCCGATTTACTTATTAAAGTCTAATTTGAATCTGATCCATTGAAGTGGCATTCCACACATGCTCAAAGATGCATGAAGGGAATAGTGAGCTGCTCATAATATGCATATGGAAATGCACATATTTATGTGGATTAGATGTAGCGTAACAATATTTAAGAAAACATGGGTTATGAAATGGTTTAAAAAAATAGTGGTTGACAAACAGGTTGCTTTTAGTTTAAGCACAACCTTGCTTATGCACACCCACTTCTTTCTGCAAAAGTAAGTCTCTTTCTCCTTACACCTTGTATCCAGAGCAGATGCAGGCCATGCTGCGATCAGGTTTCAACTTTTACCATCTAGAAAGTGCACACATGCACACACGAAGAAATGCAGTGGGATCTAAATATGCCCTCTTTAACACACTCCAAAATTCTGTCGATCAGATTGAGGCACATAAACACAGCATAACTGTGTGTGAGCGCCAGATGACACAGGTGTGAGCACAGCCACATGGAATTCAAGCCTCGTTAGTGACTCAGATGTGTGATAAGGAAAAGTTATTGGGTCAATGAAAGTTAAAAAAAGGCTCTATCAGTATCATGTGAACAGTTAATAAGGTGTCTAGAAACTAATAAAGCTGTAGTCCTCGCCACTTTGAAATATGGTAATAGAATCTCTCTACTATAGCAAATGGCATACACGAAGACTGGTACATTACCTTTACATATTTATCTATTAAATTTCACAAATAAAACAAACCCTTGAATAGTTTGCAAAAAGGTATATGTTTGTCTAGCATTATTTAGCGGTTAGCCTCTGACCATCCCGAACGCAACTGCACTGCCTCAGAAAGACAGCAGTCCTCCCTCTCCTCCCCTCCGCTGCAGCAAGCCCCTCCTGGCTCCCAGCACTGCCATACAAGCTTTGAATTCTTGGCTTCCTATAATGCCAAGTATAGTTTAAACCAGGCAATGTGACACACAATTTCTGCTGGCTTAATGAAAATTATGTGTGTCGTGTATAATAGCACATTAAGAGGCAGGGGGGAAAAGCTTGTTTTCTCCCCACCTCTTATCATACCTTCTGACTTATGAGGATGGATTTTTCTGGATTATAGGATTTTTGTTTCCTATGCCTTATTTAGTATCCTTACTAATTTATAGCAACTCTCAAATTTAAGGAAATTGTCAAACAGATGTCTTCAATTCCATTTTTCCCTTTAAACTTTGTGTTGGAGGTTGTGCATTTGGAATCAAATTAACACATGCCTTTTGTTCTGCAGTAGGGGTCTCTGCGTGCACTTTGCTTCTCATTTCTTGTGGAGGAAGTCTACCTTCTTTCATTTCAAAGTATTTGAAATGGTTTTCCACTCTTCTACCTTTGAGCATCTTACACACAATAGCTTGTTATTCTAATCTATGTGCACAGTCTTACCCTCAGCCAAACATGAGGTAATGTTCAGTCAATTGAAGTTAACCTCTGGATTTCTAATCGGTGAAGGACAGGGAAAAGAATCTTGGCTGTGAGAACACAGAATACTTTCCTGCTCTGGAGGGGGTTTGAAATACATGATCCAAGATGAACTGCAACGGTAGGAAAAGGTTAAACAGAGGAGAAGAGAACGATCTTCTTGCCAACAGATGAAGTTACGAGTAAAATCTACTCTAGTCAATCTAAAATGTCATCAATATTTGTTTAAGCAAACAAATATTTGCGTAACTCCATGAAGCAAGGAGGCCTGGGGGAGCGGGGGGAAATGTTAGAGTAAAACCAGATGAAAGATTTGCCAGTCCATTTGGTAAGAGCAGATGTTTGAAAAAAAATAATCTCCTGATCATGACAGAATTTCAGCCTTTGCATCAATTTGAATGCAAAGGGAAGAGGCAGAAATAGCTGTACCAGCAAATCCAGAATGAACCTGAAGACATGAACACGTAACTGGAGGGAAACGCATATTGCACTGACTGCCTTAAGTGGAAACAATTCAAGTTGTTGCTTGAATTGTTAAAAAACAGTTACAGATGGCAACTCATAAGCATCAGATGCAGGACCTTCATGGTCACCATGGGCAAGTATTTAACCTGACAGCGGCTCTAGTATTCAATAGTGTTCACCCACAAGCCACAAATAAGCCTTCTAGATTTAGTATAATTCTTTTCTTTTTCTCTCTTTTTTTTTTTTTAAATGAAGCCAAATTTTCACACAAGGAAACATTAGGTGAAAGCAGTCGTTCACCCTTCCAAGCCCCTCCCTGCTCTTCGCATCTTCAAACACCAGCAGAATCATACCAGGATGTAACAGTCTGCTTCCCAGTACTGCTGCTGGCACAGTGCACTTTCAACCCTTCCTTAACACAGAGCTGCAAACACCTGGAACAATAAAAAGCAATAAAACACGATGAGAAACAGAGTGGCAGTGCCTTAATGATGTATTTAGCTCTGGCACACATTGCGACTTTGCAAGCAAGGCCCTTGTTCCCAATCTGCTTCAAGGCACAGGTCTTGGCTGTACAGAGTGAAATTCTGGGGTTGGTCTCAAAGTCACGCTTTCAAAGGGAAATGAGATGCTGAAGTATCACACTAAGGCTGAATGTGCCTTGATTAAGCAACCAAGAAGTCTTCAGCAGCCAGAAAGCCAAAGTAACCTCAGAAGTACAGATTACATTAGCAATCTTGCATTTCCTCGGGAGGCAAAGATGGGATTGCATCCATTTGGGGATATACTCTAGGGTCAGGTTTTTTGCTCTGGAGGTACATTGGCTAGTGCTGCTGTGTCAGAGCTTACCACTTCCCTGACCTAAGCTCTTGAAACGGAACTTTAAAAGCTACACATTAATCCAAAACGGCACAATGACAAAAAAATTAGATGATTAATCTGCATCAGGGCTTTCTCGCTGAGCATTTCTGTTCCTCCCAACAAGGTGAGGACCTGGGAGACACGTGGCTAGCCTGAAACCCTACTTTATGGGACTTCACAGCATCTTCCTGCAGAGGAGGTGACAGGAGGGAAGAAAGCAAGACTATCACAGGGACCATCTTGATTTGTCAAACACTTCTCTACTTTTGGGAGAACACAGGTTTTGTTGCTTCCCAAAGAAGTGCTCCAAAAGCCACCTTTTGTTCTTCAAAGTTATTGCTCCATATATTGTTTTCCTTTTAAAAAAAATCCAAAACCTCAGTGTAACCTGCACCTCTGGGCCTAGGTTCAAGAGCCTGTAAGCAGGATTGTACGTTACATAGGACAAAACTAGTATGCACACGCTACCCAGAGAAGCGCGATCTCAGTAAACCTTCTCACTTCTGTATGAAATTCAGATATGCAACTAGGTCTAGGCATATTTATTTAAAATAAATAAGAAAGCAAATTTTCCTTGAGCACTGACCACAGTATAAAGTGCAAAACTGCCATCACACTACAGTTACACAACAGAGTCGTTACAGTTGTAGAAGGGAGGCAAAGATTGCATACAAGAATCATCAGATATGTGAAATAATTAACTTGATATGGGGTTTCTAATAAGGGGCTGGAAAATGTTTTCAAAGTCTGGTTGTAGCACTAAAATGCATCTGCATGTTTTTCCAGAAACAATGTAAAAGCCTTAGAGGATGAAAAGTTAGCACAAAAGCAGTTCATTTAAAAAGCATGTTGCAGTTGCTGTCAAGAGCAGGCTGCTAGATCACAGAAAGACCAATAAATTCAATTTTTTAAAAAATAAATAAATAGAAAGATGGATGGTTTGCTGTATCAAGACAGTCTTCAGTGGGTGTCCTCATCTCCTGCCCAAAAGCACCATATATCATTTTGCTACCAATAATATTTCTGAGCTATTATATGACACTACACAGCTACCTGTAAGTGGATCACAGAAGAGAAAAAAGGAGCAAGGCCCACATTAAAGGAAAGTTTGCTTCTGCTATGTATCCGATGGCTGCTGAAAACGGAAAGGTCCTTCAATTTATCTTACAGAGTTGGAGCACAGTAATCACATTAGAGTCCTTTTCACATGATATAGAAAGGCCAAGGACAGTTAGTGTCCTAGTTAAAATATTTTCTCTTAAAAAAAAGAAATCCCATTGCAAAATATTTAAAAAGGCTGTTGTAGAGGCACTGAAGCGCAATAGGCTTACCAAGGGAGATTTTCAGGCTTGGGAAATTTCATGGAGCAGGCAGTTTCCTCATGAAATTATAACTGAAGATCAATCTTAAATGCTTTTCCACACTTTAATATTTCTTTGGAAGTGAAACGGTCAAAACTGCTTGATGAACCACAACTCAGAAGCAAAGGTGAGGGAGGAAAAAAAAGAGCAATTTCAAGTTCATGCTTTGATTAATACTGACAGAGAAGAAATCGGTTCTGTTCCGGACTGGGTGCCAGTGGATGGCAATTTCTCAGTGCCTCGTTTCCCTCCGCTCTCACGCAAGGACAGCAAACGGTTCAGCTGTTACCACAAATGAAGAGAGCTTTGTGCTGCACTCCAGCACCTCGGGTAGAAGATACAAGGCAAACAGTAAGCAGTAACACTACCAAAATAAGGGAGGAGAGGGGAGGGTGATAGTGGTTTACAGACAGGGTAAAAAGTTCAGACTTTAATACTAACAGAATGTTTATAAAATTCTTTCAATGCTGCATGTGCCAGCATCAGGGGGCTGCTGAAGGACAAGCTAAGAGCATAAAATAAAAGAATTTTTTTTTTTTTTTAAAAGCACTTTGAGACTTGCTTTGGAGACTAAATATTAGCTTATATTCCAGCAAAGACAACTTCCTATAAGTGATTCATTACTTCTAATCCACAATCCATTATGGAGCAGTGCTGTGTCAGATTCTTGATTTCTCTTGGGAACACCAGTACAATGTGAAAAGGTTAATAGGAGCTAAGAGCGTCCATAGCAGTTACAGCATCAGGCAGCTGAATTCATCTTACTGGAAAAATATTTTATTTTCTTTTAGTCAGAGGAGGTGCAGGTTTCTTTGAAATTGTCTTTAGAGAAAGACACATCACAAGGATGTCATCAATGCAATAATCTCAAGTCAAGCAAAGATAAATCACTTGAGCCAGATTCCAGTACTTGTCTCGGGCCCTGGATGCTAATCTTGATTACTAGGACAGCTCTGCAGCACTACACTAAGGCAGGGCTTGATCTCCAGGCTGTCTAATTCTTCCTGAGAAACAGGATTTCCATCCCAGGTGACTAGTGAGATGGACTCCTCCTCTGGGGCAAAGGGAGAGAAAAGGAGCCAGGTGCTTAGGTTATAGTTCTGTATTTCCAGCTGTTCTGCACTACAATTTATCTTGAGCAGATCACTTTGGCTTTGTGCTCTACACACTTCCACACAGTGATGGTGTATGAGGGGACAGCCCATCAATAATAGCAGAACACTTGTTTTGTCCCCCATCCAGGAACTTGAAGCATTGTGTGAAGAATTTAAGTAACTATCAAGAGTAACCAATGCAAGTTCAGAAAGATATTTCCCTTAACCAGTTAGGCCACTAGTTCTACACAGGAAAGAGGAGTAGAGAGAAAAATAATTCAGTTCTGTTAGCTTAATAGAAATTTGAAAAATCTGAGGGGGAAAAAAAATCATCCATGAGTGGTTGTCTCCCTCTCTGTGGTGAAGAGAAATAAGAATCAATTTAGCTGAAATGAACTGGCATAATGTCACTAAACAAGCTTGGCCTTTGCATTTATTATTCCCAAATACTTCTAACTGAGGTCCTGTAACGAGACCTCTTTCTCATCAAGGGACCTACTATTAGCATCCCCATGAGAGCCTTGAGATACAGGAACACTATTATCTTCATTTTCAAATGAAGAATAAAGGTAAGCTGAGGCTCAGTGGTTTCCCCAAGGTCACAGCCGGTGGCTGGTAACTGAACCCAGGTTTCAAGTCACAAGCTACTGACTTCGCACTGCTCTGTTCTTTCTCTCTTTACGTTGCCAAAGGGCCTCAGTGTCACTGAAAACTGCCTCCTTGGTTTACGTATTCACTGATGAAGAAGAAAAGAATCCATAAATTATTCTAAAGGTGCTGGGATAAGGAGGACCCTCCCACCTCTGCACGGCTGTTCTCACCTGAAACAGCACAAGCCTTGACTCCCATTAGTAAAAGCAGAATCAGGCCCACAAAATTTTAGTTGGATTATGAGGAAATAAGCCTGGAGACAAAACCAAACAAACCCTACATCGACTTGTTTTCTCTTCAGCCTTTCATTAAGTTTCTAAAACATGTTGCTCTCAATCTTCCAAGCCACTATTCATCAGAACCCCGAATAACAGAGTGCTTCGATTGCAGACTGTGTGCAGCCTACACCACCACCTAGATAACCCAACAGTTTTATCAGGAGGCACTAGTGTCTTACACAGCTTTAATAATTTCTCTGGAGCTTCACTTACTTCCATTATTTCTTTCCATAACTTTTCATATATTCTCCTGACATTGGATGTTTAGTGCTCTTGTAAACACAAGAAACATTTTTAGCACTTGGCTCAAGACCTCTAAAGCCCCTTTCCTGGTTCCTATGATTCGTTTTGACACTTGAACTAGGACAAATCTACCTAAACTGCCAGCACATAAGTAAAGTCTGTTTTAATTGCTCCCGATAAATCATTGCCAATCCGCACCCAGACACAGACACTCTAGATTAAAAATGCTCCATTTCTTTACTTAATTTTTGAAACTTTAAAAGGTAAGCAAGTCACTCAAAGGTTTATGCACAGACAAAGCCATGCAAACACAAGACTTTGGGTGTAGTTCCCGTATAGGACAAAATTCCATAAACCTTCTCTCGCTCGCTCTCATACAAGGTTGAAGGGCCTGCTGCAGTCTAAACCCTAACCCTCACCTCAAGAAAAAATTCAAAGATACTTTTAAATAGCATTTCTTAGCATCTCCTGTTCCCACCTTGATCATTGCCAGGCACAAGGGTTTTTTTCCTCCATGGATCTCTGGGCCTACTGTTCAAAAATAGGACTAGGTTTCAAGTAGTGTGATATGCATTTCTTTCATAATTCTCTCTGGATCACATTGTCAATCCCTTTCTCTATAGCAACAAATCCGGGGTATTTGGGCAGGGGGATATATTTATTTATTTTAATGAAAGGTGAGATTTCCAGTTGATAGGAGTCCAAGTTTTAGCAAAGCAAGGCAGCAAATATAATGGACTTCTGATAAATTTGTATGTGTAGTCAACATTGCCAGTAGTTTAAACTTCTCACCCCCATCATGTTTTTAAGAGCTGGCTGTATGACAGAATATTTCTATTCTTCCTAAACTTGCTGTTTGTCTGAAAATAAACTATTAGTTTGGGAGAAATGGCTGTGGTAACATTCCTCTAAAAAGCCTCAGTGCCTCTGCATCTCCTCTTCTAATGGAGTTTTTGTTACCTTAATTTGCGTTTTCAAGCATAAAATGATTAATATAGCACACCAACAACTTCTAGTAGCAGTAATCACAGCAGAGCTTTAGGTAAACTAGAAACAGGTTAGGGTCCAGGAACACAACTTACATCCTGATGCAAACTGCAGTTCTGTTTACTTAAAGGAATTACCCACACCCCCCCGCAGAACATATATTTAGCAATTATTCAGGTAAACTATTCTTAAGGGCAAACCTGGTTTTCTTGGTCATATTGACAGCTTTTTGTAATGCTAATTTTTCCGGAGTAGAAGGATGAGTTGAAAGTCAGGGGCTGTGAGTCCTTTTCAAGATCTACTATTAGGCTACTAGGAAACCCCAAGTCTCTTTTTCCAGGAGTGATATGGTTACAATAATATTTATTCTTCATGAAAGCACCTTGATGAAAATCTCTACACAAGAACTAATAACAAGCACTAAATCCTAAACTACAGATTAGCATTGTTTTCGCAGTGTGCATGTAGCTACTGCCACGTATCCTGATCCATTACCAGACCAAAAACCAGACTGGTTTTTGGCATTTAGATGCAACAGGATGAGCACATTTGCAAGGGGAACCACAGACTGCCTTATGCTAAATGCCATTCCCTGCCTCCTCCTTGTATATCTTGAGCTCTTCATTTTGTTGCATCTATTTCCAATCAGTGGTTTAAATGACTTCTCACGGGTTGCCTGCAACAGCACTTGCTTGCACACGTCCCAGGTAATCAAAACCCTACAAATAAAATTGCTATTACATTTCAGGTCTGGAAGTCATTGCTCAAAAAAGCAAACACCCAGATCACACGTGGAGCTAAGAAGGAATGAGATGCCACAACTGAGCCAGCCAAATCATCTTCCCAGAATGAGAAAAGAGAAATATCCAGACCTCAATATCCTCTTGCATATTTGCCTGTACTTCTAGCAGCAGATCAGTGAAACTGAGGTTAGAAAGCACAAAAGTTTTGACACACAGCTTTTTCTAAACATGGCAAATCTTGCTCCTATATAACTGCACACATCCCAGCTCTGGACTGGTGAGACCGAGGAAAAGGGGAGAAATTCCTGCCCTGATCCTTCCAACACTCTTAAAATCCTCAGGCCTTGTAGTCCCACTGGCAGAGGCAGGATCTGCAGCAGCTGGCTGTGAGGCGTGGAAAAATGTGGTGCGTTCACATCTGGGCAACGGCACTAGGCAAATCAGCACATTTAAACTTTGCATTCAAACTACCAAACATGAGCAGATGCATTTTATTATTTTAATACCCAACTTATTTGCTTCCTGGTGTTATATTGTTTGTTGAAGACAGCTGCAGACATAAATTACCTTTCTTCCTTCAGCCAAAATAAGTAAATATTTATGGCTAATTAGGACTACCCTTTCTCTGTTGTGAGTGTTCACCTGGCTGAATTGCTGCAACAAGAGGCAATGCAGCAAGGCTGAGCCAAGCAAGGCGAGCAGCCGTATGTCCCAGAAATGAGTAGCAGCCGCTGTGCCTCTAACCACAGGAGGAAACCAGTAAACACACAAACTTTATAGCAACACCAGCCTCCATCTGCACAGTCCTTAAGGGCAAGCAACATCCCTCCTGCCTCACATCGCGGCTCTGTGGGTCAGAGCTGCAGAGACAGCTTCAGCCCTCACTGCGAGGGGTCTCAGGACAAACTTCCAGGGGCTTATGGCAAGAGGATCAAGAAACAGTCCTTCAGGATCTAGAGGCCAGAAACCCCGTATTGGTCGTGGCTGCCTAGTTTTGGAGCCCTAGTGTATATAATCTGCATGAAAGCAGTGGTGAATGTCACCATCTGAATGTGCACTGGTGGTATTTCACAGTATAATTCATATACTGCTGCACATAGGCACAAACCCTCTGCTCAGACCTGCACAGAGATGTGACACACAGCACAATTCATGCATAGCTTTGCCTCAAAAATATTTTTAAATCAAAGGAACCCAAAAAAAGTACTTTATGCCAAATACCTCCCACTGTTACTAGCTACAGAGCCAAGGGCTTGGGTTTTGTACAAGGATTTCTTTAAGATGTATGTCCCAGTATAGCAGGGCTGCTATACAGCAATTCAAAACCAAGTTATCACAAGTTATTCTGCTGAATACAGTGACAGAGAAGGATGCCTGCATTTTGTCAGACCTACATTCCCAGTCTCAGCCACTGTATGAATTAGTTAAACCACATTAAACCACTCTTAGTGGCAAATTTTTCAAAAATAGCTACAGTAATAGTCAAAGGGGAAGTGAAAACATGAATAACGTAAATGCTGACTTGCTGAAATCCCTTCCCATATTTCAAACACAAAATAATACCAGTGATTTTGAAAGCAGCATAAACCTTACAGAAAACGGGACATCTAGTGGCACTGCACGGGAATTGCGGCATGGAGGAAAGACCACGTCTCCTCAAACCCTCTTCCATGAAGACTGTGACAAAGTAGAGGAATAACAGTGATAGCACATTAGAGTCCTCCAAAATCCTGACACATGGCAAAATTTTATTCCAGGAGTTCATGCAACAATTTCTCTTTCTAAATAATTCAAAAAAATACTAGCAAGTGATCAGACAGGTATTCCACTCGATGTTTTGTTTTGTTTTTTCTTTTATCACACACTTGCTCTTTGCTTCCCTTTCTCCCCCAAAAACAGTCAAAAGGTTTACATGCTGCCATTCCGCTGCATCTGAATTATGGATTCACACTTTGAAATACCATGGTTTTGCCGTTATTTGTAATACGTTAAAGCGGAGGGCTCTGGTATTGGGGAAAAAGAGAGACTTTGTTTACCTACACTATCCCCTACACATCCTGGTATTTGATCCCAGAATACTTTTGTTTATTCAGCATTCCCAGCAGCTGCAGACAGATCGCCCGCTAGCTCTGCTCTTTTCAGTATGAAACTGTGAGCAGGTTTCTGTAAGTGAAATGCACCATACTGATAGACAATCTCATGCCAAGAATTTGTCTTTAAGACAGGAAAGCTAATTTCTGAGCTGGAAATGGGCCCAATACAGATGCAATAGGATCAATGGAGAAAAAAATAAAAGGTCCTCAGGTTTTCGATTTTTTTTTGTCATGAGTTCTTAATAATCCAAACTTAAATACAAAGTCTTGTATGTTACACATTGAGGAAATCGATTTCATGCCTGAGAAACTGCGTACTAGCAAAGTCCACAGTAGTGATGAACAAATAAGGAGGAAACAGGAAAGCCTGTAGATCAGTCAAGTTACTTCAATACAGACTGCAACCAAAACCATCACAATTCATAAAAGCATTTCATTTCTCCCTCTGCACTAGCACTGAATAGAGTTTCAGTACTTTCTAGCATTCAAATAACTTCCTTCAAAGGAAAGCTGAAGGGGGAAGGATTTTTCACCACAGTGAGCTGTCCATGCAGTCGAGTCAGATTTCAGTCAAGCAAACCTTTTTTAATTTGATATTCATAAAAGACGTCAAGCAAAATGTGACGTCTTTCAAATGGTGAATGAGAAATCGAGTCATGCATTGGCTACGCTCAAAGGACTGGACTAAACTGGAGAGACCAGATTTAAGAAAAAAAAGAAAAATATTATTTTTAATTGAATTTCTCTTTAAATTAACGTTGCACAGTTCCAGGATTATGCATTTACTTTAAAAGTTGAAGTATTTCTACAGAAGCTCCCAAGTAATATTTCATTCCTCAGAGCTGCAGGCTGAGACAAGCAAACAGATTAGTTTGTTACACATCTTCTCACATCAAACGGCTCTGCTCTGTCACAAGCATTTTTTGATGCTTGAGGTCTTTTCCTTTCTAAAATGTTGTCACCTTCGGGTTTTCCATGGAGCCTGCCATTACTTACAGTGCTGGCAGCAGAAAGGGGATGTTGAAAAGGAAATTTGGGGGCTTAGTGCTACCGGTAAAAGCCACCAACTTGCTATCAAACTGAGCAAGTTTCCTCAATGCATCTCCTAGTAACCAGCCACCCACGTGGCAAAACAAGCCTGCGTCAGGGTAAACACTCCTTTCCCCCTAAGCGGTTTCACTTGCCTTTCACACAGCAACAGGACAAAGGGAAAAAATGCTGTGTTCTCCCTGAACTGGAGACCAAATTGCAAGCTTTGTTTACCTGCCATTATAACACACTTTCTGGCAGTCTTTTGGGTTTCTGACCAGCATTTAAGCGGCAGATAACAGTGCACGCAGGCGTTCACTCTGAGCCCATTCGGATTCAGCTCCAGGGACACAAAATTTTGGCTTAGCCACCACAGGGCTCGAGGCAGGTGGGTCACCTCAGCCCATGCTCGGATTTTGGGAGGCACACGAGCTCCCCACTGGTGATGCCCACCAGAGGCTTGCATTGTATCCCTGCTGGTAACTCTGACTTCCTGCATGCTCAGAGCCAGTTTATGCCTCAGTTTCCCTGTTTAAGGAATTAGGGTAGCAGTGTTTTGCCAAATATGGCAGCCAGGAAAGGAGGAGCAGTGCGCACACCGACCAGGTGCAGCACATTTCCCTCACGGCTTTTTTAGTGGTGTGCAAGGTGACTGAATTCAGCTGAGTTTGAATGAGTTACATGAATACAGGGCTGGTGTACAACAGTGATGAATCATCTTTTCCTCCATGCTTATTCTTTGCACAATAATGTATTGCAGACCTCTAATTCCTCTGCTAAACATCCACAGTCTTCTGACAGCTGAAGAGTCTCCAGGGATTTCATATTTGAATCAGGGCAACAGACACAGACAGGTCAGTTAAAGCAGACTTTGGTAAATCAGAGTTACAAAATTTAAAGACTTCTATTTTAACCAAAATGTGCATTTTAACATGGAAGTGGTTTACATTACTTCAAGTACTGACAAATTACCATAAGTCACTCTTAACAAGATCATTTCGTTAGGGGCTTATGGAAAGACCACAAAGATATAGTCTTTTTTTCCCCCCCAGTTTTAAAGTAAAAGAGGGCACCTCACCCTAAGGCGAGACACACCTCCCTCCGGCAGGAGGGTGCTAACCTGTGCTCGCAGACAGAAAAACCTCTGCGCAGACACTGAAAACCCTATAGAAGTGCTGGGGAGTGTGTTAACAGACCCCTCCATATCTCCCCATGTGCTGGCTTGGGGTCCCCTGCTAGATACAGGGGTGTTAAGGGCCTCTCTTCCCATTCCTGGCATGAGGTGGCTGATTCCTCTTCAAGGGTCCAGAGGTGAAGATGAAGGCAGCAAGTTCCCTGCACAGCCCCAAGGTCTGTCTCATGCCCAGATTTGACAAAGCATGAGAGGGCTCATTATCTAACCCTTTGTAAAATCTCACTATTTTTCTGGAAATCATTTGGCTGAAGAAGGCAAAAAAAAAACCCCACCACAAATACATTTCCCTTCCCTCCATAGAGGTACTTCACCATACAGGGCCTCTGTTCTTTCCTACACAACAGAAACCAAGTATAGCAAAATACATATATATGCCATCTGCTTTTCCTGGATCTCCTCTGCCCTGGGCCCCTCCATCTCTCTGCATCCTTACCTGTTTCTCTTGACAGACACCCACCAAGGCGCTCCAGAGGGCATCGCTACTGCCCAGGTCAGCAGGCAACACCTTGAACACTCCTCCCCAGCCCTCACCTCTCTCCAGAAAACCCACCTGGGTCCCTGTCCCACTCCTCTTAACCTCTCTGTTTCCACCCTCCCCTGCAAGTAAATAAGCCAGCTCCCCTCTCTACTGGCAACACCTGTATTTCATCCTGCTCCTCTCCACCTCCTGCCCACCCCTCACTCCCCATATGGCTCCCTCTGGCCAGCAGCATCCCACAGGGCTCCCAGAAGCAGCCCTGGGCTATCCCGAAGAGCAAGCAAGCCAGCGACACTGTCGTAATATGAAGGTCTGAGCTGGGTTTTGGGAAGCTTTTATCAATTTCAGCATGGGAATATCGAGTTTTCATCACACGTCTGATGTTACATGGCATTCACATCATGTAGAAAGGACCAGTTCGAGTACATCAATCACCCCAAAGAAAGAGAAAACAAAAGAGAAAAAAGCATATGCCAGCAATCCTTTCTCGCCAAGCAGAATAGCTAAACTTGTCTTCAGCAATCAATCAAGGCTCCAGCAAAACCTGTTCTACCAAAGATAGATAATCTTTTGCGAAAGAATGGATACCTCTGAAAACTTCGTTATCATTCGTTAAGACAAAAAGTTGCCTCTTGACAGTCTCCTTAAGGCAGCATAAATTTTAATAAGGCGTGCACAAACGACCAGCTACAGTGCAGCTCACAGACCCTTCTGAGCTTTAGGAAAACAATTCTCCATGGTTCCTTTTCACCTCCTGTCCTGGTATTGCTGAAAATCTCTCCTGCTAATCACAGGCGGGAGAAACAGCAGCATGCGTGTGCAGGCTCCAGGTCTGTTTGAAGTTTATATCCATCATGCTCTTTCTAATAATCACTTGTCTCACATCAGCTGTTACAAAGTCGCTTAGACAATCCAAACTGCTTTTTTGAATCATTAACTGGGTACCCAAAACACTATTAAAACGAGACAGTATTAAGGTCAGAAGCAATGGATAATTGGTACTTGGTAGGATAAGGAGGTAAGGAAAAAAACTCTAGGACATTCTGTGCTTCTTAGGTCAATACACAGATATTGCAGCCAAGCCATGGAATTAATTTTTAGCATTATATTTGTCTTTTTTTTTTTATCTTGGTGTATTGTGTGTTATGGATCACTCTGTGCAAAAGTTTTGATACAGCTGAAATGCTTTTAAATTTTCTACAAATATTAATACTATACCGATTGTAAAATTAGGACTGGTGCTATATTATCAGGCACATTGATTATTAAATTCTGATATCTTGATAACACTGATAAAGAAACAGCTCATAGTAACATTAATCTGTATGAAGGATACCCAGGCACGTGAAGGCTCACTTCATTTGAAAGGAGAGCACAATAAAACCGAAGTTCAAAATGAAAAATAGATATGCAAGAGTGTGAGTAACAGAAACGTCTCACCTTAGTGCTAGAGTTTCCCTTGGATTCAGCCTCCACCACTGCCTTACACTAACACAGTTCCTGTTTAACAAACCAAAATAAGGTTCTTTTAGTCACTGTGGCTTCGAAGACTGCTTGCACCCTGGGAAGATCATTAAGCAGCCTCTGCATGACTAGCAGAAAAGTGGCCTCCCAGCACGGCGGGTACGGCTCACGTGGCACACATCTCTCACCTCAATTTAGCAGTTCATGCCATTTTGGCATATGCAGACCTCCAGCCTGAACAGGGGAGACTCGCGTCCCCGGACAGACATAGCCTGGGGTCATGAAAAGCTAAAGATGAGGGAAAGACCCTTGGATGAGACCAGTCCAAAGCACCAAGCAGGTGGTGGGAGACAGGCAATGAAAGAAGTCCTCACGTTTGCTGTTATCATCTTTTAACAACCTTTCCAGTTCATATTCTGTCTCCTGGCTGCGCTACTGAAAATAAAATCAAAGGCAGGCAACTTTTTACTCTGCATCCATTTATCTTAAACAGAGCACCCCTCGCTGGCACAGGAACACACCAAGCTTGTGATCACCCCATTGCGGCAGTCTGGAGAGAGAGGTTGTATTAGGAGATATTTCACTAACTGCTCTAGAAAATATAAGCACAAGGAAAATAATATTTATAGCAAGGAAAGCGAGATCTAGTGTTCAGCAGGAGATGCATGCTAGCACACACCAATTCCCAGATGTTAAATAGGTGTGAATATGCGTTGGTGATCACAGCAGACTCGCAGTTAATTCAGCATTTAAAGATACTGAAAACATTATATTGACTCTTCTTGGAAGAGCAGAAGTGCCATTTACTAACATAGAGATTAAGTAAAGCCTGGATTAAGTAAAAGATGTGTACAAAGATTGGAATGAAAAGTAATTTGTTTTTCTCTATCACCTGATATCTTCAGCAAGCAGGGACTCGGTCTTTTAACCCTTTTTGCAGAGTGTTGTTTCTGGCAAGACAGGTTCAGAAAAAGAGTACAAAATTAATTTCTAAAAAACACCCAAAAAGACAGAAATAATAAACTAAGCGGACTGAGGACATACATTTTGATTATTAAAAAAAAATTATCCAGAAAAAGTGGAATATCATTTAAGACCATTGCTATTGACATGCTCTGTTCTGAAGAAGTTTATTTTTCTGAAATAAAAAATAAAGTACATCCATTTTCAGAGAGAAGTCACCTGAAGCATATGCTGCTGAATTTCACTAAAAGTCACACTGAAAATATTCAGATTTGTGATGCTTTCCTTAAAAAATTCCTCCAATAATTTTCTAGGTCTCTCATAGAACTGAATCATACCTCAATTTTTGTAAGTACATCAAGTAACATATTCCCCATTTTCTAAAACTTTCAGTCATTACCATGAGGGAAGCTAAAATATCAATCTAACAAAAAAAAAATTTCTTCTGTAAGCCCAAATCAGATGGACCATCATATTCTGTCTTGAAAGCTTTGTGCATTCAGAGTCATTTCCAGCTATCTGAAAAAAGGATCAGGTCTTTTCTGCACAAGGAGTAAGATGCAACCGCAAGACCTTGATTGACGACCTTCTTCCCTTTCAAACTTCTTCCTTGCATCATGGGATCTAGAGAGTGTTCTGAAAATGGAAAAAGACTTGTATCCACTCACCCAAGTCCAGGAGCTGGAACTCTCCAACCAGCACCAAGTCTTCTGAGCATGACACAAGCTGCAGGAGCGGGTGGTTCAGTTCAGACGTGCCAGTACACCTGAACGGAAAACCTGCTTGGCTGAAGTCCCACCAAGGCACCTCAAAACACGTCTTAAATGACTGTCAGAGTTCTGATAGCCCTCCACAGAGGTGGATTTTCAAAGTAAAATTTGAGAGAAGCAACAACATTTGAAAGGAATCAAAAGAATGAAGAGTTTCTTGGGAATGCCGAGAAATTAAAGCTAATGAGTAGGTCTTGCACAACTGTGGCTGTGAGTAGAGCTACACTACATGTCACTGTGAAAATACTCATGCCAGATTAACCATCAGAAAAAGAAATAGGTTGTTGTATTTGTTTTAGAGTATTTGCAAATGCCCGAAGTAGGATGTTTCTGGCATAATTGCTCAGGCCTCACCAGAAACGATTTTGGTCCACTGAGCCTTTGTGTCTTTTAATCTAGAGATGGGAAAAGAGGTGATTACATAGTCAGAGCCTCTTCATAAAAGCACAGCTTTATTCCCTTTTGTGCACTATCTAGTTTTCAACATATAAACATTGAGCTTTGTGTGTTTTCCTTGAGAAATTATTTCTTGACTTAACACACCTTATCGTCAAGTACTTTCTCCTGCTATTAGTTTTACTAGTCCCTATCTGTACATTGTGTCGTTATGCCTAGTTACGGATTATGCTAAATAAGTCACCTTCTTCCTCAGTATTTACATCTTTCAAGCATTTGCAGATAATCGCATTCCCCTATAGCTGCCAGATAACAAAAGCATACATATTTAACTACTTTATTCTTTCTTTCTAAATTCCCCAAAGGCTTTTCATTCCTCTTATCTGAATTCCCTCCATTGCCAACAACGGTCTAGTAATGAGGTGTCCTGACAGCGCCCAGCACGTTAGGGCTGAACAGAACAGAGACCTTATCCCCTCCTAGGACAGGACGATACCTACACCTATGCAGTTCAGCAATACACAGGACACTTCTGTTGCTTTGCAAACTCAGGATTAATTTACTACTAATGATCCCATCTAGTATTTCTCTCGCCCTGCAGTTTATTTGTTTATGTCTTCCCAAGATGATTCATCTGCCTAATCTTTAGAACTTACTTCTGACTCTCATCACTGATTAAACAAAATGATGCATGTCTTTCATTGTGAAGTTGGACACTGGGAATTTAGAAACTTCCCAGAAGAGCTCTGGACGGTGGGACAGGCACTCTTTGCGCAAGGGGTGGTGATTCCTCCTCTCTGAGCAAAAGGACAAGGGGCTAACGGCAGCATCAATCTTCATTTGGAAAAACAATCAGATACAACATCAGCGCAGAAGAGCTTGACTTCCATTCACCATTCTGCCATGTGACCATACCACCAGAGGCGAAGGTGTTGCCTCCACAGCTGTGCCCTAAAATCTGTATCAAGAAATGGAAATTCGTTTGAATGGTGCAGATGTTTGATGCTCCTTGTGTGTGTGATGTCAAACAACTCCTCTGGTTGTCCTTCCAAATTACGCTGCAGGTGACAGCATTGAAATATGGAGATTACTTTCAAGGAGCACTCATCTTACTTGCATTGGAAGTTTGGGGTATTTATTCCTACACTGCAGGACATTTGAGATGCAGTACTAGTACCAAAACAAGACCAAACAAAGAACTGGTAATCCTCCAACTTATAAATGTTTAACTGAGTAACCCCCCCAAACTTTTCTATTGCACTGCGTTGGTATAAAATGCATATATGTCAGAGGAAAATCATCTATTAGTTTCCATTTTTCAAACAAAGGTAACTCAGCCTGTGCCCTGTCAGTCACGTTTGTGAAGAGTCATTACAAAAATCATATTATCTCTATTTCATGCAATACAGTAAGTATGAAGTGCTTCTGCAAATCAAGTTATTAAAAGTGCAACCATTTGCATTATTTGAAATGCTTCAGGGCTACTTATCTGCAAAGTCAGCTGGGTATAAAGGTAATCTCTTCGTGCTCATGCAGAATATGGTTTACAGTTTAATGGCTACTTATATTAATTGAGCAAAACCATTAGCCACTCTTATTTCTAATGACTGACATGAGGCCAAAGTCATCCCTACCATTTTCACAGAGGAAGAACAAGAAAACCATATAGATACAAGGTTGACTGATCACAGGCACGAAAACCTACACAGTATTGTTTTCTCATCATTTTCCCATGACTTTGAAAAAGCCCACCCAAGAGTGCAGAAGGGCAACTGGGGCACCAGGCACTAGGAGGATGCATGGCAGGACGAGAAAGAATTGAGGCTCTGGCCCTTGCCCGTACAGCCGCTCTGTGAGAATTTGGCAAATACAGTTTCTTTCAACTGAGCTGAATTTGTCCTTGTCACCGTGAGCGCTGAAATCCTTCTGGTGCAGGAGCACGCTGGGCATGGGGAAGCGCTGCTGTTTCTGCTTGCCTGACCCAGTTACAGCCCCAGGGTCCAAGAACCACAGAAGGGTCGCCACGGGCAGTGGAAGCCACAGTCCTGACTTCACCAGCTCCTACCAGCTGGCTACAAACAGCAAATCCTCGTGGCCTGAGGTGTGTGAGGCAGGATGGCATCAGCTCCAAGCCTCTTGTACTAGCAGCCCATATAAAATGCCCTATGACTCGCAAAGCCCCTGGCAAGCAGGACTGCATGTTGGGACAGTCTGTATAGGAGATGACGGGGTCCATACTGATGCAAATAGGAGACTGACATAAAGCACAGAGTGTGCAACAGTTTCAAAAGCTTGCAATGAAAAGCCAGGGCTAGCCAAATGGAAGAAAAGCGAGAGCAATGCCAACACCCTCTGGAGGAGGGCCTCTCCCACTTGCTTTTAACGTTACCACTGCACTCTCAACAGGTTCTTCCCCACATGCCAAGTTACTCAGCAGTGAGCAGAAGGAGAAGAAGGTTCAGATTCACTGCAGCAAGGGCTGGGGAGCCGGAATATCGTATGGGCACTGCGGCCTCTAACAGTGGCCTCATCCTCGCAGCCCGCTGCCTTGCAACAGAGAAATGCATAGCAGGTGTGAGTAAGGCAGACCGTGTACTGAGAGGGGCTTGTTTGAATTAGCAGCATTCTGTCCTGTAAAATACACGCCACGACAAGGCTGGAGACCCGGCTGCCTGCTCTTCCACAGCCAGACCGCCCCCAACAGCTGCCATCTAATGTGACCTAAATAAGAACCCCCAGACCCCACGCATTTAAACAAGAACACCAGCTCTATAGTACTTCTAAAATATTTTCCTTTTGCCAAGCTTACTGCACAGCTGTTAGCACCTATCCTTAACTTTTCCACGTGTCCTTCCTCTAAGGACAAATCTGTGTCCACCCTTTGCCATGGTGCAGAAACTTACTTGAGAGCTTTACCTCTTTGCACTGCGTAAGTGCAGGGTGGTTCACTTTGGTGTCTGCCAGCCACCCTGATGGCTCAGTAACCTCAAGCCTAACGAAGTGCATTACCGAGCAGCTTCCTTTTGCCTCACGGACCCAGCAGATATCTACGTGCCATTCCAGCCATCAAAAGTCATTCCCAAATCCTCCTCTCATAGATTTTTGTACGGATAAACGTGGGAATGGTGAGAGGCTCTCGTAAATAAATGACTGGATCAAAACTTGCATCAAGGTGCAAGTCATACACAACCACAGAACTCACACTTGCTTGGGCTCTCTCTGAAAGCCACTATGGTACAAGAGAGCTATCAAAAACAATGCTTTGAGAGGGCAACCAAAGGTCTGCCTCAAGCATAAGTTTCCTAAAGGCCCAGTGGCCAAGTTGCTTCCTCCGAGCCCCCCAATGCCCAGCACAGGGTGGGGGCAGCTGGCAGGAAGGTGCACCATGCCCCAGGGCTCCCTGGCCGCACCACGTGGACACCTGCCCCAGGCAGAGCCTGGGGAACAGCAGCTGCTGTGCTGGGGCCAAAGCGGTCCCTGGGGATGGGGAGAGGACTGCTGTGGGCTGTTGCCAGGTCTGTCCCCACCTATAGGAGAGAAGTGAAGCCTACTTAGCATTTCAGTCATATGAGGGAACAACTCCTGTGGAATAAAAGGAGGAAAACTGGGTTAGAAGTGGTTAAAGTAAAAAGAAGTCATTTAAAAAGGTGTCTTCTTCTGCGTTGGAAAACGCTAAATTTAAAAATGCTCTAACCAGGTCAAATTCAGATCTCCATATGCCAAAGTAAAGCCAACATAATCTTTTCTGCAAAGAGGGCCTGAGGGGAGTTTTACAATACTTTGTTACAGAGTAAAAGCTGCAGGGCGAGCTCACCTTCAAATTTCCCCGGAATTTTGCGTTGCAAACGCAGCCCCTCCAGAGAGCGGGGGGCCAGAGGGCGGTCGGGAAGGAGCACTTCAGCGGGTACGCGGGCAGAGCGGGAGCCGCGGAGCGCGCCGGCCGGTGCCTTCCCAGGGGACGCGGTGAACGGGAGGCGGCCCCCGGGGGCTGCCCCCCGTCCCTTCCTGCCTCTCGGCGCCTGGAGAAGCGGCGGACTCACCTGCCGGGCGACCCGAGGCGGCGGCGACGGGCGGCTCACAGCTCCCGGCACGCACCCCAGGGCTGCCGCGGCGGCGGGCGGCGGCGGGGGGGGGCGCCGGGGGCGCTGCCCGCCGAGCCCCGCAGCTGCCGGAGGAGCAGGCAGAGCAGCAGCAGCAGCAACAGCAGCAGCAGCAGAAAGAGCGCCAGGTAGAGGAGCAGGTTGAGCTCCCACTCCATGCTCGGCTCGGCTCGGCACGGCTCGGCTCCCCGTGGACCGCCCGATGCTGATGCCGGTGCCGGTGGCGGCCGAGCCTGCCGCTCCTCTCGCCGCTCGGAGCCTCCTCCCCTGCGGCAGGGCGGCCGGCGGACGGAGAGGGGCACCGGGCGGAGAGGCTGCGGACGGGCGCCCGCGGAGCCGGTCCTGCCTTCAACCCCCGCCTCTGCGGCACCTCTCTGCCCGGGCAGGGCAGGGACGGGGCAGCACCGGGCAGCAGGAGGGCACGGGGGCGGTGGGCGCACTGGGCCCGTGGTCCGAGCTGGGGCGCATTGGCCGTGCTCCTTGGGCACAGGTCCCCTGTTACAGAAACGATGCTCCGAGACCACCCATCACCGCCAAGCTTCGAAACCGAGCCTCCCATCCAAACTGAAATGCCCACATAGTGGTACCTGCAGGCAGCATCCATCCTCCCTACCTCCTCACCCCGGATTGCACACACGTCCACCAGCACAAGCCAACCAGCTCTGAACTTTGTCAGTGTCAGAAAATGTCTCTCTCCTTGAAGACATTTGAGAATCGTCCCCTTGGCCAGGAGCGAAAACACTTGTCAGATATTGCCATGAGAAGAGAAAAGTGACTCAGATTTTTGGCCACTTGACTCAGATTTTGGTGAACAATATAATTGTGATGGACCCGCCATGACTTTTGCTTTGAAGGCGATGAAAAAACATACTTTAAAATTATCAGATGCCCTTTGACGTACTGTATTGCTAACATCTGGCTGTCAGTCAGGTAACAGAACCATCGCCCTTAGAGCCGAGGGACACACCAGGGTTAGATCTGGCATGACCCACTGGCTCCCGCACCCGCTTTCGGAAAGGCTTTGCTCAGTGCATCAGCCTCCAGATTTAAAAGACAGGTTACTGAGGAGCGCAATCGCAGCGGTGCCTCACTGGCCCCCTCGGGACAGCGGCACCAATTGGAAAAAAAATCAGACATATTTCACACTCTTGAACTATTGCATCTAATCTCCCTCTACTTCTCCCTGCTCCCCAAAGACCACTAGTGCACTGAGGCTGCAGGAGAGCAGATGAGGAAGGGGGTAGAGGGATGTCAGCTTGCTGCTGTATCCTCAGGGAAAACGCTACTTGCACTTTTTGGGTACCATCTGTCCGCTTGCCCACATGATTCATCTGGGCTCAAGTCACATCCCCAACGCCTCCATGGATTTATAAGCATCGGAACTGAAATTTCACAGAGTGAACGTAAGTGCTGCTGCATATATTGCAAATTTTGTCAGGGCCATAGAAAGTGTGTTACTTCCTGAAGAAATACATCAAAAAATGTATAAATTCTGCTTCATAAAGCCTCCCAAATTCTTAATATAAGTATAGCATTATGGTAAGTTTGAGCTAAGGAGATAACTACATATTGGGTTACCATTTTACACTGAATCTTCTATCCTTATTGGACCAGTAGAATAATACCTCATAATTGTAATCAATAAACAATTTGAAGCAATTTGGGAAAATGATCATTCACCTTTTCTTTAAGTAGCAAAAGTTCATTCTGACATCTTCATCAATACTGTAGAAAACATTATCTGGCGGAAGAAGGAAAGGCCACCACGCATCATTCTCTAGTGCTCACACATCCCGGCTCTATTCTCTCAGGCATAATAATTAGCACTTTCCCATTTTGCTTGTATTATTAGTGAGGAGTTGAACTACTCAAAACACAGTTTTCTTATCAGCATTGATTCACGAGGAATTGAGAGTTAGGATCTTGGGGAAATACTGCACTTGATACGCAGAGAATATTGATCAGAAGCTCCATGACTGACAGTCTGCTCTTGTGCAGGAGACACTGGTGATACAATGCCTTGTGAGTGGCTGTTGTACACAATAGCAGGTACTTCTAAACCATGCTTTAACAATGACTGTGTTTTAAGATACAATTGTAAATATGAAATTGTATTTTAAATCAGATGAATCAACAAATATGTACATTGTTCGGGGGGTCGTTTGGGGGTTTTATGACCAAAACAGAATGCTGAAATTTCTTAAAGCTGTACAAAAGAGAAACAGTTCATCTTCTTTTACTGTTGAAATGTTTTACAATCCTGTAACTAAATAATGCAGGCTGTTTCTTATAGCCTGTAAAGGAAAACACGCAACCTAAGTAAGCAGGAATGCTAGAATTCCTCCCCAAACCTTACTCCTCATATAAAGAAGCAGTAAGGCTGTACAGAACAACGGCAACAGAATTACTCAGAAGAGGCATATGCATAAGTTTTCTAAAATGTATCTCCTGATTTAAAAGAAACATTTTAGTATCAAGATTTATTAGTCTCAAAAGAGGTCCTCCATATAAAACAACAAAAAGACTTGCTTGGAAAAGATTATGACTTTCAGCATTTCAAGTAACCAGGCGATCAAGATTAATTTCTGGTTTGTAACATGTATTTGGAAGCTGAATAAGCAGGAGAAATAATCGAAACAAGCCATTCTGATTTAATGGTTTAACTTGATAATTTATTATTTATCCCGCTTATCCTGGGCCTGATACCACCTCTCCTGTAATTGCATCAAGACACACTGTTCTAACATGGTTACAGCTGGCGATGCTGCATGTGGACAGTCAGATTTTCCTCGCACATTTGTAACCAAACATATGTATTCATTCAGTTATCACTCTGAGTCACGATGGCGCTTTGGAGAACCTGGAAATGGGGATGATACTGGTTTGTTAGAGCTGCAAAGCTGGGCAGATTCGATTCACAGGCAGCAGAAATCCAGATCACGTTATCCGAGCGCTCTGTAGATACTTCTTCCACCAGTACACCAGCAGCAGCGTGATCTGGCATTCAAGACTAATAGAACTGTGCACTGTGAGAAGGATGGCACAACACTGAACTGAATTATTCAAAATAATCCAGGTTTCAAAAGAGAAAATTATCCCCCAATTCTATTAAATGTGCTATCATCTCTTACGGATCAGGTGTGACCTAAAAGCTTTTCAGTACTCTGGATTTCCTCTGCGTTGTAGGAGTTTCGATATGTGGGATGAGATCACATGTGTGTGGTATCAGTTAACATTTTCTGTCTTCTTTTCCAATAGAAAAAAACAAGTTTCCAAATCAATATTCACTTCAGTTTCACACTCCTGAGTTCTTGTATCAAGCCAGTATTTAACCTGTCTGCCAAGTAATATTTAAGACCGGGATATGAGAAAGTGCTTTTTTTTTTAACAACAATTTTGATTTATTTTTGCCTACTCCACATGAAAGCAAACTATAGTTTCTACTTTAACATGAACACTTGTTACTTCTTAAGAGTATTTGAAGATACTTTTAAAAGGTTTGAAAATCTTAAACAACACTAAAATCTTAATCCAGATGTTGGTTTTGCATGTTCAGAGCCTACAACTCTAGCTGGAACAATTTTGGCTTAACATGACAGTTAACTCAGCAACTGTTTTCACTTGAATCAATAAAAATCATGAACGCAGTTTGTCTGAAGACAGAAAAATTGCAGGATGTGGAGACAGCAGACCTCTCGGTATTTAGCTATTGTGCTGAGACTCAAAGCTGCAGATTAATTAATTGCACCCACACGGTGGCAGGACAGCACTTTGGCCATTTCAGTAGCTCTTCGGAAGACTACAGAGCGAAACAGGCAGCAGCAGCAGCAAAAAAAGAAGGGGTGTAATTTCTTCTTCCCCAACTTTGTTGCTTGTCTAGAATCCAGCCTTGCAAATACTTCCCACTTTCCCAAAAGATTTGCTGAGAGCTGGGAAGTGCTAAATAAAGCAGTGTCTACAGGATCAGAACTTTTGGCGGGACTCTGGTGCAAAAAACTTCTTTAACAAGAATAATAAAACCCAGGAGATTATGTGAAGGCTAAGTATGGGTGGAAACGGTATGAATATTTTGGGGCTCACTCAGAAATCTAGCCTATGAAAGATGATCAGACAAACATCCAGCGAGTAGACGAAGCAGAAGTTATTACCAACTTGCTTTAAGCTGGTATTTGGAAGATTTGCTGACAGTTCCAGGTCCCTTTTTTGGAATAAAATTACTTTAGCATATATGTTAGGCAACCACTTTCCTAAATTTTAGCCATGCAAGCTGTGACACCTTCCTCCTAATAAGTAAGGGACGAATGCACTTACAGCTGTGCTTTAGATAAAGAGCTTGTTTAAGTGCTTCTCGGGATCAGGGCCAGAATACCCCACACCTCACTGCATCAAGCTGGTGCGCAAGCTGTACTGTTCATGCTTTATTTCTGCCAGCTGCATTGCTTGCAGCGATTACCTATCCTCCCACCCGCATGGAACTATATGTGTTTCAAACCCTCAGAGGCTCTCATAAAAACAAATTATAAATGATATTATTACACCTGTGTGGAGCCTTTCTTCCCAAATAATCTTATAAGCTGAAATACTGTATACATCATGTTGTGCATACATGTGTAAATGTGTATATTGGAGGCACTGGAGAGCAGGACTTGCAGCTAACCAGCAAAAGCACATTACAGTTTACAGTAAAGGCTACCATGAAAAGAGAAGATCAATTTTTTATTTATTTTTATTAGGCCATAAAACGTGGTTGCTGGAAGCTTGCTGTCAAGATGCTGAGATTCTGATAGAGTTTGTTTTTTTCTTCAGTCCTCAAATGTGATTTTCCCTCATGGCTCAGTTCGGCAAGATAATCCAATTCAAGCATTTCAGCCTACAGAGCATTCATCTCAAACGAAGAAACGCTTCTATGTGGGCACAATAGATCATCAGGCTCTTCTTTCTGACAATTCCTGCTTTAGCCTAAGTGCCTGTGATTTATTCACTCAGTTATTCACTCTGCAGTGTAAAACACTCATTCCTTTTCTTTCTGGTTTCAAAAAGCCAGAGTATTTCTATTACTTGATTATAATTGTAACTCTGCCTTTCACCGTACAAAAATGCAGTAATTGCTCAACTTCTATTTCATTAACCTATTATATTGACCTTATTTTCCATGTAGCCCATTTCAGATTTCCAGTGCTATGATTTTATGCCTCCTTAATTTGCGCATGAAACGCTTTACCCTTCCTAGCACACGTGCACGCACAAAATTTGCAAAGTAGACTTTGTTCAAAAAGATGGCATGAATCAAAGGAGAAGCTGATTTCCAGCCCCCCCACACAACTTCGCTCCCCTGGAATCACATCCAGCTCCTCCTGAAATTCACCATCAACTTCTCTGTGTACTAATCTTGAACAGGACCAGCATCAGAAGGAAAAATCCACCGTACCTGCCTCCCCAGCAATAAAGGTATAATTAGCACTTCTGGAAATGTTTCTAACAGAACATGTATTAGTGCAAGAAAACCTAATGCAAATGATTGACAATACTGTTGAATGTTCTGGTTTAGTGTCAAAAATGTGACTCCTTTGAAAATACTATTTCATCATAGCTGTTATAAAACATCTTCTGCAAAAAAGTTATTGCTGTGATTTGCTAAGCAACAAGACTGCAACTCCTCACCAGTCCAAACTCTCAGTCACTCACTTCTGTCAAGAGGAGTGATGCCAAAGGGCGCGTTGCCACCAGCCTGACAGATCGAGGCACGTGACGGTTCAGCGGGAGAGCCGGGAGAGGAATTTTTCCCACTCTAGCCCCGAGCACAAATCTCAGCATATGCCCAAGTTGACATTTTTGTAATTGATGGAGAGTAACATAGTTTAGAAGGCTCCTACAGACAATACAAACCCTTCCAAGGATAGTAACTGAAGAGTTTCATGAAAAATTGTTTCATTTTGAAATGAAAATGACTGCCATGTTTCACAAAACTAGTTTTCATTTTGACCGCTCTATTGAGCAACCACTCACAGTAAAAATTCCACTGTCTATATAGCTTGCAAGATTAATACATTTTAACCTATATGAATGATTTGTTGAGTAATACATCTATCTCCAGATTTCAATTCTCTTTCTCAAGGGGTTGGCAATATAAACATTTTTGAAAAGTATCAAAGTGATTTTAAGTATTACTACTCTCTTGCAAAGCCTGCAAATGAAAACATGCTAGTGAATGAGAACCAAGTAAAATGGATTAATTTATCATTACCAAGATAAGCAAAATGCTGACTAAATAACACCATGAAAGCTAAGTGACTCAAGGAAGCCCTTTTCTGATCAATATCTGAATTGCTGTATTACTCAGGTGCAGAATGCCCCGTTTAAGTGTGAAATTCAACCCCATGACCTCTTCTGTAGAAGCTATCAGAATTTAAGCTGAAAAATGCTTCAGTTCAATTGCTTGCCCACTATGATGGAACTGAATACAAATACTAATGTTCCAATTTTCTCACTTGGAGCACAAATACCAGTGATTCCAAATGGAGCTGATAGTAAGCAATTAGGCTATGAGTCTACGCTACTTCAAACCAATGCAAATAAGAAGAAACTATCCTGAAATTCTTGTGAATGAAAGATGTGAAAACAAAGGTTGGGTCTTCAGAGTTCATTTCTTCTAACAAAAGTAGATGGTCTCACTCAGCTTTTAAGATAAGTGCTAATTTATTCATGATAGTGATTGCCAACATTACGCTTATCCGCTTATCCAGTGAGTTGTACTTTTTCCTGCCCAAAAAAAAACAGAGGAAAAGGTGGAAATAAATAGTAAGGTAAATTGGATTTAATGTGGGTTACTGCAATAGAGGTGGAGACTATTCATTGAAGAGAAGTGCTTGTATCAATGTCCCTAGCTCTGTAATCAAGCAAGATACAAATTCTGAGAAAGACCTCCCTGGTTGCAAATTTAGCCTTACTGTGCCTGTATGGTCTTTGCCTGCTATTCAATAAACGTTTGGTTTTTCAATGCAAAAAAAAATGGTAATGTTTTCTGTGCGCATGACCTCTTACTGTAAGCTGACAAAACGGCATAGTAAGGCACTACGTCCCACCACTTTTCATATGAAATGTTCCACAAAGACATTTTCTCCTGCTTGTAAGCTATCAGCTTTCCAAACCACATCAAGATTCTGCAATTCAAATGGGGATCCCTCCATGTGGCGTATCATCACTACTAACAATCTGGCTGCCTGCCTATGCAACCTATGCAACCTCACTGATTTTGTGGGTTTATTGAATGGCCCTTTAATCTGAATTTAGAAACAAACAGCAGCAAGGAAATAGTCTAGTTCATTTCTATTCAGGCACTTGAGCTGTGCGTGCCAGGTAAAATACTTAATACTGCTCCTCCCACTAACATCAGTACCTTTGAATACACACAGGACTTAGATTCTGAGGAATGAGATATCTCATTTAAATAAAGCACAACAACTTTGCAGCACTGAATTAACAGCTTAAGTTCCTCATGGGAGCCTTTAACCATCCCAGTATCTGCTGAAAAGCAGGGCTGTGTTTACCAAGCAAATTCTGTTCATTGAGATGCAAAAAGATTTCAGATCTCTTTTTGTATTATAAAATGACAGAAATATTTCACAATCCTGCTTCCCACAAATACTATGTCTTACAACATGGGTGAAAATGGGCTTCTAGTAAGTATACATACAGACAACTACAAAATGACAGCACACAAAAGATGTAAGAAAAAATATTCAAAGTGGTAATTTATGGCTTTAGCTTGGGTTTACTTGAATATGCAAACAATTGTAATGCTTCTTCAATGCAACTGAAGTGTCTGAAATTTGTAGTGACTTTCTGTGAAAGCAACATAAAGACTTCAGTACAACAAACAAAATGTATCAGTGCGATAGGAAAGGATTTTCAGTAACATACTGGGCAAAAAGTTTAAATTAGACATTCAAAATGCAAAGCTTATGATTACATCCCACTTCTTTCAGAAGTTTGCCTTTTTTGTTATTTAATTTAGATATTTGCCAAAATATTTCCACAAGTGTTTCCCAAGCTTTATTTTACACGTTGTCTCTGTCTGCTAATAATAAATGAAACAACTCAAAATATACTTGTTTTCTGTGATTTAGAAACACTGTTTAACAGTTTACCCGACTGCACATAACTCAGAAATTAGCTCTGTGATTAAAATTAGCACCTAGAAAATAATTTCCTTCTTATAAAATCTTAAGTGATTGCAAGTCATTAGTACCTAACCTTCACTTTTCATGTAAAAAGCTGCACCAACCAAAGCACAGCAGGACTTACGGCTACTGATACGGAGCAGACTTGGTCCCAATGGAAGCATTTTTTCCTCAGTGATTGCAAAGCAGCCAGAATTTAACCCCAAGCCTTCACTAATGAATATTATCACTGAATTTAAACAATAAAAAAAGCAAAACCAGACAGAATTTCTACCTAAGGACTGACAGCTAAACTCCAAGGGAAATACCCAATCAACCATATAGCTGTGATGAGAGAGAACCTTATGCCAAACGTTATCATATTCGTTAAAGTTGCAAATGTTACATCATTTTGTTTCTTATTGCTACTTCACATGTAGTGCCATTTGGGAAAACTATTTGGTTATTTTTGTCCCTACAGCAAGAGGATCTTTTTGTAATCTCATCAATATTCTTTTACACTGAATATTTGTCATGATATTCATTTATCCTAATCTGAAAATATAAAACCAGCATGGAAAAATCAGACACCACTTGTCCTCACTTGCACAAGCTTGAAGTTTCTGAAATGTGACTCACTTTTTAGTTTGCACTAGAACTTCAGTGTGTTAACGACGTTTAAAAAGACAGTATAACTGACATATTTCAACAATTTTGTGTGAGAAAAGTCTGAGTGTCTGGGGTTTAACACCGGTGGGAAGATACAGTAATCCATTTTCTCATTTCAAACTCAAACTAAGCATAAAAGCCACTTGTAAAGGCCTTAAGTTTTTACTTACGGGCAACACTTCAGAACAACAGGAAAGGACGTTCTTCTGACAAATTTGAAGCTTTTGCTGCATTTTTGTCATCAGCACTAACTGCCTTGCTCGCGCTACCAGCTTGGCTGTTTTCTAGGGGCTGCAGGAGCATGCACACTTTCAAGACTGGACACTACAACAGCATTAACCAGTCGAAATGTCTGGGACGCCTGTTTTTTAATTCCAGACGGTTTCCCCGACAACCGGCACTTTGCCACAAGCCCACGCGGCCTCTCTCCCTTCGACCGCCGAAGACGAGCCGCGATGGGGCGGCTACCGCAACAACTCGGACCTCCGAGGCGCGGCTACAGCTGCGCCTGCGGTGAAGCAGACCCCGCGCCCATCATTCAGCGGGCTGTAAGGGACGATGGCGGCGGGCTCCCCCTGAGGAGAGCCGCCTGCGGGCGGGGCCGGCGGCGGGAAGCTCGGCGCCTGCGCACTGGCACGCACCGCCCGGCGGCCGCCGCGTGGTGATGACGCCGGCGCGCGCCGCACCTCACCATCCGCCATGAAGGCGACGCCGCTTTCCAACTGCGAGAGGCGCTTCCTCCTGCGCGCCGTCGAGGAGAGGAAGGTGCGGCGCCGGCTCCCCTTCCCCGTCTCCTTTCCCGTCCCCTTCCTGGGAGCGGGGGGCTAGCGCGGCTCTACCCTGCCGCCGCCCGGCGGTAGGCTATAGCCGGCCCCCCCCGCCCCGGGATGGCGCCTTAACCTGGGGTGGGGGGTGTGTGTATGTCTCTGGGCCCGCAGCGCTTGGACGGGCGGCAGTGCTATGACTACCGGAACGTGCGCATCTCCTTCGGCGCCGACTACGGCTGCTGCATCGTGGAGCTGGGGAAGACCAGGTGGGTGCGGGGGCTCGGCCGGCGCCTGCGGGCAGACCGTGCTGCGGTTCGCGGCCTGAGGAAAGCCTTTCAGGCGCCGCTGTCGCTCTCGCTTTAAAGCGTTGCGTTTCTAAATCTGCGGGAGCAAACGGAGCGTGGCGTTGAATCTTGGGCGTCTGAAAGCCCGCTGAGATCACAGTAAACGGATTTTATGGACGGAAGCCTAAAAGGCGTAGCAATTCAAGGATAGGATCACAGAGGAGAAGTGGGAAGGGAAAGGATGGGGTTTCCGTGTTGATTGTAGATTACAAATAATTTATAAAATACTAAATGATTATAATTTTTCATCCCTTTGTTCACTGATCTCACGTTACATTTTGCGTTCTTCCAGAAATCAAACAGCCTTTTTTTGTATGTGGAAAAGTGGAATATATGCACTTGCATAAACATTTAGTTATAGATTCTCATGCGTTTGAGTCTTATTTTTAATCCTAAAAGACAGGAGGATGTTCTAATTTCTACATTTGATTCTCTGAATTTTTGACCAGAGTTTAAATATATATGACGGGTATTGAATGAGAAACCATCAGGAGTGAGAAATACAAACTAAAAGCCTAAACACGTCCTTTCTCAAAGTATGTATTTTGTTTCTAGTGGTAGGAGTTTTTTCCTGCTACATTCCGTGACTTAGTGGTTTATTTACTTTTGCAGGGTCCTTGCACAAGTCTCGTGTGAACTTGTTCCCCCCAAGCCAAATCGGCCTACAGAAGGTATACTTTTCTTTAATCTTGAGCTCTCACCGATGGCTGCACCTGGTTTTGAGCCTGGCAGGTATGTCGCTTTCTTAAAAAGACTAAACAAGGATGACATAAGAGCCACAGTTTTGATACATGTGACTATATGGGGAAATCATATTCAGTTTGGGTTAATTTTGTTTTAACAGGCAATCTGAGTTACTGGTGAAACTGAACAGACTGATAGAACGATGCCTGAGAAATTCTAAATGTATAGATACTGAATCTCTCTGTGTTGTTGCTGGTGAAAAGGTATGAAAAACTACTAATTTCAAGTGGTTTTAAACTAAAGGATACATATAGTCTGTTTTTAAGGTGGTCTCTTGTCTTGTTTTGGAGACTAGAAGTGCTGATTTTATGTTAGTGTAAGGATCCACACATCTGACTGTACAGGTATCTTTAACTTACATATCTACATAGGCTTTCTGAAGTAGTTGAGACCCTGCACACTAGAATATTTCTTTGCAGAATAAAGTTTAAATTGTACTTAAATGTTGTGTGTTTTGTCATAATTAACCAGGCCTTAAATCTAGCTCACTGGCTATCTCGGAATGTATCGAGATCTTTCATCTTCATAAGCAAAGAGCTGAAGAATATGTGCTGTTTCTTTTTATGGTTCAAAAAATGAAATTGTTTTGAAAAAGAATAACTTCTGTAGGATCACATCACAAATTACTAAGCAGTTTTATATGCTTTTTTCTCAGGTTTGGCAAATTCGTCTGGACCTGCACTTGCTAAATCACGATGGTAACATTATTGACGCTGCTAGCATAGCAGGAATTGTAGCTCTGTGTCATTTTCGCAGACCAGATGTGTCTGTGCAAGGAGAGGAAGTAACTGTGGTAAGTTGTACCGGATCATAGCAAATGTTGTGGCATTGCGGGTAGCTGTTTCTTTCTCTCTAAAAGGGAGAATTAAATCTTTGTGTAAGCAGATAAACTCCAAGATACTTAAGTTTTAGGATAGATGTGTTGCTATTCAAAATGTGAAAGGATAGTAAGGAAGCCTGCTGAATACAGAATTTTATTGACCTCAGTTTATGGGAATATTAATTGTAAAAGATAAAGTGTTTTACAGTATTTCGACCGAATCAAGCATAAGGCTGATGAATGTGCTGTATTTACCTATGTAGGTAGTAAACGGTAAGAATTGCACAAGAAGAGCAAAAAGAATTTTTTTAATACCTAGATGATTAAACATCTGTTAGCCTTTTTTTCTTTGTTTTTGTATTTCTTTAAATATCTTTGTACACTAGGTAATTTTAAAATTAAATGTGTTTCGTAAATAATTGTCTTCTGGGCCAATTCTTTTCAAAGTACACTCCTGAGGAACGTGATCCTGTCCCCTTGAGTATCCACCACATGCCTATTTGTGTCAGTTTTGCCTTCTTCCAGCAAGGGTAAGATTTTTAAGATTTGACAGAAACAGCTTATTATCAGTTGTGCAGAATTGATTTTAAACATAGAGGAGTCCTAAAAATATTTATATTGACAAGCCGATTTCTTAAAACATTTTATCTGAAATGAGATGCCGTGGGGAGATATTTTTGTGTTAAACACAGTGTAACTAACCAGCAGCTTCCCACAGATGATGTAGAAAGCTTTCTGGGGGGAGTATACCCATAATTACTAAGACGTAAACCAATTCCTTTGTTTAATTTTTCTAAGGGTAGTAACTCACCTCAAACTGTTACTGTTGCCTTATATTTAAAAACTTGATTCTAGGACCTATTTATTGGTGGATCCAAGTGAGCGCGAGGAACGCGTAATGGATGGCCTCCTTGTAATTGCCATGAATAAACATCATGAAATTTGTACCATCCAGTCCAGTGGAGGGATTATGCTAGTAAAGGATCAGGTAGATCTTTGCTTTGACCAGTCTTTCTCTCCTATATAAACTAGTTCCTATGCTATAATCTTGATATTGAAATACCCTTACATTTGGAAGCTAAGAAATCAATTAGCCGTCTGATTTAATTGGAAAAGATTACGTATTTTTAGTCCTAGTGGAAGAGCATAGTACTGTGTATCATGCTGAAGAAGAGATGTAGAAAAGGCATGTCGTTTGGTCAGATGCGCATCTTTTTTTTTTTTTTTTTCTCCCCTGTGATTTGGCTGAGGGAGGCTGTAAATTAATTCAGACTGCACTCTCTTGAATAGCTAGAGGCTGTTGTATTAACCTTTTGCATCAACCTGTAGTGTATCCAGTTGCTAAACTAAGATGCCATCTTTTAAATGTCTGTGACTCCTCTGATGTTCTACAGTTTTAGTTAAAAACATCTCGCTTTCATGATCGTAAACTGTTGTTGCATGTATAACAGGTTCTGAGATGCAGTAAAATAACAGCTGTTAAGGTTGCAGAAATAACAGAACTAATTCAAAAAGCCTTGGAGAACGACCAGAAGGTTAGGTGAGTGTTTTGGGAAGGAAGGGAAATGGGTGTTTTTAAGAAATGTACTAAAAAGTAATGTCAACCTTGAACAGCAAATTGTTTTCACTTGTATTTGTTTTAAATAGCAAGTGTTTGTATGTTTGAACTTGAAAAGAGAAAGCATTTTTAAGTGTGAAACATCCTGAAACAATGTCTGTCACTGAATGACTAGGAAAGAAGGTGGGAAGTTCGGCTTTGCAGAATCTATACCCAATCAAAAGATCACCACATTCAAAATGGAAAGCGCTGCTGTCGATACTAACAATGTGGAAGAGCAAGCAGAAGAAATCATCACTAAGGCTGACCCTCCTTCAGAAGTGTATCTTTTCTTTGTATTATTCAGGGGAAAACCAGGCTTCCCATCCCCTGCGTTAGCACTACTAGAAGCTAAACACACATCCAAGATTCCTCACAGCTTAGGTAGCCTTATAGCCCTCGGAGGAAACACCAACATCGTATTGGTTTTTGTTCTAACTGCTTTTAGGTAACTTAATTCCTAGCATAAAGTGCAAAACTGAGGTCTGCAGTGACTGATTGTTACCGTAACTGGAGAAGTAGTACTCTTTCTCAACTCCCCTTTAAGGATGTTCTCTGCTAGGGAGAAAAGATACAGCTTAAAAAAACAACTGGTTTGCTCTCAGAATATATAAGTTTCCCAGCAAACACCGAGATTTTTCTTAACTACTTCAGTTTTGCCAAACCAATATTGCACACTCCCGGGACAGCCCAAATTGGGGAAGGAATAGAGAACTCCTGGGGAGACCTTGAAGAATCTGAGAGGGAAGAAGCAGCGGAAGAGGAAGGCGAAAGTGAGGCTGCCGCTTTTGAATGTCAGAAAATGGAAACTGAGGATACAAGTACGATGAGGGAAACGAAGAAGGGTAAGTATTTCTTTATCTTGATATCAGATATGCTCATTATATCCCTTTATTAACAGTCTAGAATTAAAATGTGAAAGAGGTCCTTAGCAAGAAAGGAGAACCATCGTAGCCACTTTCCACTTGAGAGTTACACCTATTTGCTACTTTCACTTCACCTAGTCACTTCTCTTTTCTTCAAAAGAGAACTTGATTTCTGTAGTATAAGGAGGGCTCCAAATTAAGCACTAGCCATGATGAATGTTTCTTTAAAAATGCTGTGGTTATTAGTTACAGAAGTTGTTTGCGCAAAACTGATCACCAGTTTGTGGTTTGTTTGTTTGTTTAGATGAACCTATTGTACTGTCTGACAGTGAAGAGGAAGAAGTTGTCATTCTGGAACCACAGGAACTACCAAAGAAAACAAGGTAACCATCTTGTGAAATTAGGAGGGGAAGGGATTTTGTAAAGAGTATTTTCAGGAAGCACAGGATTTTGGCAAGGCCAAGAAAGGGCTCAATTGATCAAGGGGACTACATAGATAGCCGAGAGCGAGGAAGTTTAAATCTGGGCTGGTTTGCTCCTGCCCGAGGAGGCCAGTCATCCTGGCTGACCTGCAGCTGTCTGAAAGAGTTATAGATATTTGACTCATCTTCATCATTTCAAAGGCAGTGAGAGCACAAAAGTGGATTTGAATCAGCTGCTCCTTAGAGATGCTGCAGAGATTCTACACACTACACTACAGCTAATCTTAAGTGTTATCTCCAAGAAGGGAGATTTATTGCTGTATCCCTGCACTAGCCGTGGAAACCCTCCTTGTTGTGTAGTACACTTTCTAGAAACTGAGTTTGAACTTGGCACCGAGCGGGGCGGGTGGCTGCCCTGTTATGAACCATCAGCCTGTGTTCTCTTGAAATAAAACTATTCAGTATATTCCTTTGATACAAATGTTGTTTGCTCACAGAACACAGACCAACTTGAAACAAGAAAATACAAGTAAGAAGGCATTTAACAAAAGGAGAAGAAAGAAGAGAGCTGCTCATTAAAGCCATCATCCCTCCTTCAGAAATGCTGTATAGTACATAATTTGGTCTATCGTGACTGAACTTATTTTTGTAGATAATTTTATTTCCTCCCACCTCCTATCTCGTCCTGCTTTTTATGTACATTTTATAAAACTATTGTACACAGCTTTAAATAAAAAAATTTTGCATGTAAGTGAAGTTCCATGAAATTCCATCCAGCTGCAGCAGAATACTCACTAGTTCAGCTTGAACTGACTCTTGATTGCAGAGGTAAGATGCGTAGTTTTCTTAAGAAAACAGCCTCTGCCGTTACTGAAGTGAGCTGTGTACAGTCAGAGTTCAGGTGGTAAAAGGAATTATGGCTCAGGTTTAATGGCAGGAAAAGCTCATTTTAGTTTAGGTAGCTATTACTACACCTTAGAAGTGTTTCATACCTTAGAATGTTCTTCACAGGGGGAAAGGGTGTGCTGTGACTAAGACCTTGCCTATGTCACTCTACATCGTACCTTTCACTGAAACTGCTTTGTATAAAAATCAACAGAAATGCATGTACTTAACAAATAGCATAGAACTTCTGCAAAATTTTCATACAGAAGCAACTCATACTTCAGCAATTAAGTTTCTTAAAAAGTTTAATTAAATATTACATGCAACAGACAGGAATACTTCTTGAACTATATTCAAAGAATTATGCTCTGCATTTAGAATCAGGCAAAGTGAAGAGAGAAGGAGGTTTCCAAAATATCCGACCTAGCTGCTTAGTTTGAAAACCAAGTCAAATTGGAAACACGCACATATTTACAAGAGCAAAGTAGGACTATTTTACATGTGACCTTAGTATTTCCATGAAATATGAACAGGAGAGAAGTTACTGTGGCAGATACTACATTTCTCAAGTCAGGTTTAGAATTTAATGTTTAAAAAAAAAGATAAATTGCTCCCAAGCAAGCAAAGCTTTACTCGGGTTGTGCTCTTTCAGAAAGGGACAAACACGGAAAGCCCCACTCCTCCAGGAGCTAAACCACTGCATTTTCTTAGTGTCAGTTCTTCCAACCCAAAGTCACTGTCAGGAGTACAAGAATGAGTGAAGATTCAGTTTCTTCTTACTTCTGCAGTACCATGAGATCTTAAATTTCGTTGGGGTAAAAGAACAGTATTCGTTGCATTGCTAATTCGTTCTTCTTCACACGTAACATCTCATACCCTGCATTCCTCAGAGGCTTTATTTTGAAAAGACTAGAAGTTAAACTACAGCAGTACAGTACAACCTGGGAGATTTTATTCAAAGGGTAGTAGCGAGAGCTGGAATCATCCCCTGTTAACTTTGGAAAATGAGAAGATGAAAAAAGATGCAAGAGCTGTCCGTGAGGAAGGAGGAATGTAGCCATACTGGGCAGAGGTGTCAGCCCACAACTGAAGCATTTTTTTAGGCTGTAGAGGAAGTCATGTTTTGTATATTAAAAGTAAAGCTCAGGGAGCAAGGGAGAGTTTTCCTCTGTGCTATGGGAACAGTAGCAGAACAACTTCAGTTGAAAACAGAGCAAGGAGACATTTCATTAAGCAGTAAATTAATACTGTAAGCACCTGTAGTCCTTTCACTTTAGTACTGTTACTTGCTTTTTTTCTGGAGAAAATAATTCATAAGCTTCCTTTAAATTACTCCTCTTCCAATGTTCATTTTCTCAGTGGTCTTGGAAAGTTCCCAGCATACACCACAAAAAAGAAGGGGAAGGCAGAACCCAGTTTCTCAGGAAGAGCCCTGTGCTCTATGGTCTTCAAAGAATAATTGCCAGTCGGCTTTGAGTGGCCCTTCCAAGGTCACAAACTGGTGTCGCAACTGTGGCAAATATGTTCCTGTACGTACCAACTCCCTCTCCTGCAAGGTTAGAGCATTTCCAATGCTAAGCACCAGACATGATAGACTGCGCAGTTTTTTCCCCAACTAGTTTTAGCTTTTCAGTGGCAACCTACTGAAATTAAGCTAAATAAAGGCTATTGGAGAACATGGTAGACCAGTGAAATATGGTTCTTCATTAAACATTAGAACATGTATAAAAGTCAAAGTGCATCCTAAAAAGCTCAGATTGGCCAAAAAAGGCAGGCTCTGCTGCATACTTTTGACTGGACAAGCCACCACCGCTCGCCTCAATCAGTTTTGTAACCGAGCTGGTTCACGATGGGCTCAGGCTGCAGGACAGGGGTGGGGGCAGAAGAGCAAGTTTCAGTTCCTGAGTCAAGACATGCGAGTTTGTCTCACTATAATGCGTGCTTGTCAGCTTGACAGAGGGCTGATGATTTTTTTTTAGAATTTATTTTCAATAGCCTACACCATAACAGCTGTTTGGCATCTGTGAAGGATTTATGCTGCTGCCTGCTGGGTGTCCAGGTAACCAGACAGACAGTGTTGAATCACCTTCAAGTTGAAGTGGCACAGGTTTCGCAGGGCAGCCCTTGCGAAAAAGCTTTAGAAACGAATGCCAGTTTAAGATGGTGGTGCTACCTCTCAGTGGGTTTTAAGGTACTGGCAAGACCACTAACATCAGATGTAAAAATTGTTTATTAGCCAACGTGGAAATGGCTTAATTAAACCCACTTCCATGCACTTACTGCTTTACATGCAAAGAACAGCAGGTACAGGGCAGCATCACTCCATTTACACAGGCTGAAGGTAAATGTTCACTTAATGTAATGCTGCTTATGTGCTAGTTTGCTCCTGTAACAGTTCTAGGACTAAGTTAAAATAAGACCAGTTGGTCTACATTTTTGCTGCATGCCACAGAGGAACCCTTGCCTAGCAAGAGGGATGTACAGAATTTGTACCATTCTGCACATAGCCTGCCCACGCCAGAAGACATTCCCTCCTCTTGAGGGCACAGAGCAGTAGTTCACCCTCCTGCAGTTTAATCCCTCCACTGCCTCTAAAGAGGTACCAGGTAAGCAGACTGATGACTATAATTTTTTTAGTAGATATCGATGGGCTTTTGGGACAGCTAACACATCAGTGGGGACTCCATGGGTTTAAATTAGTATCAGTCTTTCTTACACTTTGACTAGAAAATACCTATAGCAAGACCATTTTCTACGTACTGGAAGAAAGAAGTATGAACTAGTTCTAGCCGTGCAGTCCCTACAGCAGAGCATTCAACCTTTAGCCTGATGGAGATCTAGCTACACATAGCAATCAAGGCTTCCAGTAACTGGCACATCCTAAAGAGCCTCAAAAGAGTCAATTCCAGCAAGGTGTTCTCATAGCTATATAGTTTCTTCCAGTATTATAGCCATTAAGCCACATTTTGGATCTATACTAAGTCTCAGATTAAACTAGACAGTATAAAAATGCTACAAATACTGCTGTGGAGTCCAAGTCATTCTTACTTGGAAAGAGAAAAAGCCCTACTATAATAATGCACTGCTAATATTAATGTTTAGTCTACAATTAGATAAGCAGTCTCAGACTTCACTTGGTCTGCATGGTTAATTCCGTGCTTGAAGAGAACGTTTTTATAAAAACCCAGCTAAATATTTTAACAAGATTGCATGTACAAAAGATTTACATTAAAACCACATAAAACTAACGTCATAATTAAGCTCATCAAAACCTGTATTAATATTCTGAGTGATCACATCTAGAATTTTGAACCATGTTTAAAACTGTACATCATTTTCTCGTAATATACATCTTCTTATAAAAAGATCAGTCTCTTGATTATTACAATAAGTTTAGTGTGTCTGGTGGGTCAATAAGCGATACTCCATGGTACCTAGAGAGGGGAAAAAAGACGCAGGATGTCATCTTGCTCAAGTGCTCTCTGCCGTAAAGAATAGCGTACATACTGCAGCAAAGCACATTTCTCACAAGGCAGAAAACATTTTGGGGCTTGTCAGCTGTCACGCCAACACAGATTTTTAGGAGCATGAGGTACCATCTCCTGCCTACCAACTGTAGGAACATCAAGAAAATTCTTCCGGTTTCTACCTGACAGTTCAGGTAGTGATAGCAGGGCTGGTGGTGAACACGAAGTATTGCTCAACAAAACACTGTGCAAAAACCCGGGGAGCCTTGTCACCCTTTCACTTACGTGGTAGATTTAGTTAGTTGAGTCTGACTGAAGACTCAAGATACACCCCATCCCGTTAAGCAGTTACGTGCTAGGAGAGCTCAGGCGTAACATACCAGCTTATCATACGTCTCTGCAGATACTCACTTTGTACTCTTGTACTTTTCCCTTATGGACTGTTGCATGTGCTGTGCTGCTTTGAGGTAGGTCTTGTGCAGGTCCACGAGGCAAGGCTTGATGTCTTCAAGGGTGTAGCCCGTTACTTTGCACAGGGACTCAGGCTGAGGGAAAAAGGAAAGGAAGAGGGACATTTGAACATTTCTGTTCACTTAGGCTGACGACCACTGGTGGAGTTCTTAGCTTCCTGTTGGAACTCTGTTGTTCTAGTAGGTTGGCAGAGTGTTGTTTTCTCAAGCACAAAATAATTTAATACTCACTGCTCAGATCTTAGCAGTTCATGTAGATTTACAGTAAACCTGAAAACTATCATATTCTAAACAAGTATTCCTTGCCTCCAGCGCTTAGGCTTTCTTACCGCCCACTTCCTCACCACAAGGAAGCTGCTTACAGCTTTGAGGAGGATCACCAGAACGGAGTGCATCAGTAGATGCCTCTTCCCTCCAAGAAAAGGTGCGTCCCACCCCCATTTTTCAAGTATCATAGGGAGCAATCCCTAATTAACAGCCTTGGAGTGCGGAGGGGCTGCGATCCCTACCGCCCAGGCCCCAGCATTCAGAACCGCATACGAATACACTAACGGTGCATAAAGGTGCGTGAAGGCTCAAGTTTTAGTGCTACATACCCAAGTTTGTCCAGTGATCGTATAGCCTGCTAAATGAAATGCTGCAGCAGCAATAACCGATGGCAAGTATTTCAGGTAAGGATCAGCGTCAATTAGACTCAGCTCCCCAAGGTACTGCAAGGGAAACGAGAGAAAGGGAATCATCTGCTTCCAAAAGGAAGTAGAAGAGCATTTAACAGTTGCACTAGAATCCTCATTTAAGCTTCCAATCCTGCTATCTGTTGGAGGAACAGCTTTTACTAGTTTCCACTTACTTTCTCTTTTGGCATCTACTGTTAGCTACTGTCAAACAGCGTTCCCAACACATGCTTTTTCAACGCTACATTTTATATTTTTTGGTATATAAGATCTAGAGGGAAGAGTGTAGTTGGTTCTGACCTTTGCACAATGAGACAAAGGTTTCTATTTAGGAGCTGTGGTACCTGCCATACAGTTAGGATTTAATATAACTTCAGCTGAAACATTATCTGTGCTCTGCTTTAGAAATTGGCCTCTGGATTTAGAGCTCACTGCTTGTTGAGGGGAAAACCAAAACAAAAGTCCTTTTTAGCCAAAGTGGGTGGGTAGGTGTGGCAGTTTTAGATAAGAAAGAGGGAAACATATAGCAGTGAAACAAACCCCAAATTAAATTTCATCAATCTCTGCCTGCTCTGACTAAGCATGCACACTTGAGCCAGGCCAAGTGCCAGCCTGCAATAGGAATGGGGTATCTCAAACAGTAAGTGGCAACAGGAGCGTTAGTTTCCAGTGGTGTGGCACCACTTCTGCAGGAGCACATGGCATAAAGTATGCACTCTCCAGAACTCTCCCAGAGACTACGCATTTAAAAATAAGAGGCAGCAGGGAAGCCTGGACTGAAGAATCCTTCAGCATTTCTTTTCTTTTCTACTGGAACTATGAAACAGAACTTGTGAAGTGCATTAATAGTAATAGAACTCTCTAGTAATTCTTACTTACCATTGATAGGCTCTCCACTTTAGCGTTTGTCTGCTGATGTAGGAAATACTGAGTAAGGAACTGGTTGATTGTTGGAGCTGCCAAGTCAAACGACAAAACCTTCAAAATTAAGTGCTCCATCCTCAGAACCTGCTTCTTGGTATAGGTGTCATCTGTGATGTAGACAAACTCTGCTACTTCAGGAGGGTAGATTTCTTCAAACTTTCTGCCAGGAGAAATAGTTACAAGCAAATAATTGAGTACTAGAAAACCAGATAATGAAAGCCAGTATGCTAATTTAAATTCTGACTTGTGAAGTAGCTGGGCACTGTTACTGAACAAGTTTGCTGCACTTGGTTCAGTAGCTCTTGAATCAGCAGAATTTGGGATTACACAGCTACAATAGCCTGATATCTTAGCACTAAGCAAGTTGGGACTCAAAAGTTACTGAAGTTCCAGAAGAACCCACTAAACTAATAGTTGGTGCAAGCAAAACTCTCTTTTCACGTGCCTCGTGCATATTCCCTCGCTGTATAGAAGCCTTCTGCTGCTGCAGCTAGAAATAATGAATCCTCACATTAGGGCAACCTACAAAGATAGCCTAAAACCTTGCTTGCAGGGTTTCATACAAACTGCCAAGCTTTTAGGTGGATAGCTCCTGATTTTTCTTCTAGCATGAAGCCCTCCCGAGTCAGTCTGGCTATAGGCAACAGAAATGTGATAGCCACAAGATTTCCATCTGTATGAGACCAGTGGAATTTTAGGTGGAATTTTAAATTAAGCAATTTCACTTACGATGCAAGCAGCATAGCTGCAGTACCCACAAGCTGAAGTTTTCCTCTCAAAACAGACATTGAAGAAAGAAACCTATCAATGTAATTTACAGCTAAGTGCAGGGTTTCATTCTGTAATTTGTATTCTTCTCCAACTTCCACCAGCCAGTCCACAAGAATAGCCCGCATGTTATTTGTGATATCAGGTTGCTTCTTCATGTAACCCATTTTAGGCTTGCATTTCACCTGTAGGTTTAGATGACAGATAAGATTGAGTTTGGACTAAGTGCCGGTAGGGAGTTTACCACAGTTTAAACAGATCAGACGTAAACAATGGTAAGTCTAGGATCAGTAAGTTATATTTCCATGATCTTGCTTTCCAGCTTGTGTTCAGTGCGTGGCACAGTCAACTTTATCACAAGAAACCAGTCTTGTGTCCACAGCAGTGGATACAGCACCTTATTTCTCCATTTCTAGCAAGCTTTAATTTAGTCACTATAGTAGTAACTAACGTCTAGATGCATTTCTCAACCCCAAATTTCTCCCCCATAAGCTGTATGTAAACAAGAAAAGAGACAGCAGCTCACCTCCATTTCCCTAAGGTACGTATGGATATCGCTGATATAGTCTGGCACGTTATTAACGTTTGGTTTTTTCTCTTCTGCTTCTGAGGTTATTGAAATATCCATAATACTTGGAGAATCTAAGCAGAAGATAATAGCCATGTTAAAATGGGCTCTATCAGACCGCTCCCCCGCAGCACAGGGAACTACCCTACTCTGTAGCACGTGGAGGGTGGCTCTCCAGGACTGCTGGGTCTCTTGCTTTCGGGCAAGCAGAGGGGGCAGACTGTCACTCAACTAGACTGGGAGCTGAGGAGGCTCTAGGGAAGCCAAAATGTTACTGCAACAAGGAAGCTTCCCATTCCCCTTTCTCTTCTTCCTCCCACGACTAAAGGGATGGAAAACTCTTTTGCAATTATGTAGTGCTCAGTGCATCCTGCGTTACCTTGTTACATAGATGTGAATCCTGTAAGCTTAGCTATTGCAGCTTAGAAGAGGGCTGGAGTACCACAGCTTTTTGTAGACTGCAGAAGTGGACCATGATGAAATCAGCCCTCAGATATTCATGCATGTGTTACAGAAAATGGATCTGACAGCTCCCATTTCTTATGTACTGGGAAGAGCTCAAAACACTTGCACCAGTACAGGGTATTACCTGGGAGAAAAGTCCATTAAGTCTCAGGATCTGCCTGAGCAAAATCCCCTTCTAACTCTATAGCGGTAGCAAAGGGTGAGGCTTTAAGGGCTGCTCCTCTTGTCTGTAATCTGGTTTCTCTCATGAGGTATCAGTAAGGTTAAAAGCATAAAACTACCTACAAAGAGCAGGGGATAGACGCGTAGCGGCTCAAGTAATTGATAACTAGATAGAAAAGCTGTTGTATCGTAATGGCAGGCTCAAAGGAACCAAATCAGTTTCAACAACTGGAAAGTTATCTTCCCAGTCAAACCGAACCAGTCTGTGTCCCAAACAGCTTCAGGATCTGCAGTGCTCCTCCGGTTTGCTCTGGAAATCATTCCCTAGGTAACACCTCGGCACAATCCTGCTCCCGGGGCCGCTGCAGCGGGAGCAGGTGGGATGGGGCCCACCGAGAGCCCGGGGCAGCGCTGCCCTCCCTGCGGGTGGGCACCCGCCGAGCCCCGGGCAGGGAACACTCGGGGGCTGGCGGGGCACCTGGGGGTGTCACGTACCGAAGCTCAGCTCCATGGCGTTGCCCAGGGGCGCCAGGGGCCGCCGCTCCCCCAGGGCGCAGACGGCCGCACATAGCCCCAGCGCCGCCGCCTCCTCCTTCTGGGGCGCCGGGCCGCCGCCGCCCCGCCGCCGCTGCTGCTGCTCCCCGTCCGGCTCGTCCACATGGATGGTGAAGACCTGCTGCCCGCCGACCGGCCGCCCCGCCGCCGCGCCATGGCCCTCACCGCCGCTCCGCGCCGCCTGCGGGGAGAGCGGCCCGTCAGCGCCGCCGACAGCCCGGCCCGGCCCCGCCGCTGACAGCCGCCGCTGACAGCTCCCACCGCCCCAAGATGGCGACTCCCCCCCTCACCCGCGCCGCCCCGGTCCCGCCGCCCCCCCCACCCTCACCTGCGGCGGGAGCCCGGGCCGCTGCTGGGCCCCCCGCAGCAGCCCCAGCGCCACGCGGGTGCCGGCGGCGGGCGGCGGCGGCGCTTTGCCGCCCGGGGGGACGTTCTCCTGGTTCTCCTGCCCCGCCAGCATGGTCGCAGCCGCGGGTGGCGGCGCCGGAGGACGGGAACGGCCGGGGGAGGGGAGGGGGGGCGCCGCCGGGCGGGGGATGGGCGCGACTCGTGCCGGCGGCCGCCGAGTGCTCGCGCCGCGGCGCCGCTCTCGCCGTTCAAGTAGCCCGCGACTATTGAATCGGCCAATGAGAAGGCGCGGGGCCGCGGCGCGTCACGCGGCCTACGGGCGGCGGCAAGAGCCAAAGCGGACGGGGCGAACGGCAGGTGGGGCCTGAGGCGAGGGGGCGGGGCCTGGCGGGCGGGAGGCCGCGGGGGGCGGTGCCCTCCCGAGGGCGGAGGGGCGGGGCGCCCGGCGGGAGGGGAACGCCCCCGGGGGCGGGGCAGGACAGGGCTGCCCGCCCCGGCGGAAGGAGCGCGGCGACCGGGCGGGGAGCGCTCCTCGCCGGGACGAGGTGCCGGTAGGGCGGTCTTGGCTGCATCAGCCCGGTGCATCTCCGCCCGCGCTGCCGCACCCCGCGCCGGGCCCCTTCCCCGCCGAAAACGTGGAGTACGTCATTCTTTCTTCTTCACTTGTGACCAAATCTCTCCATCCCCAAGCTGGTTCATCTCTTTTTAAATAAAAATGAGCGAGGTTTTAAAGGAAGAGCGCAGACACAGGAGCAGCGTGGAGGAAGTTTAATGCCAAGAACTAACGTATAGCTGTAAAAGCGGCTGTCTTCGGTCCAAAATGGAAAGATTTGTCCCCTTGGACACGCGCCCCAGCCCCAGGCAGGCTGGTGAGAGTCTCCCACCGCTCCCTCGGCACAGCGGGCAGAGACCACAGTTCTGCGTAGTTAAAACACGAATTTCTTCTACATCTGGTTACGTCTGTGAAAACCTGTTTCTCCATACATCCTTACAACCGGAGGACCGACTACTGCACGTAGCCTTTAACAGTACTGAACACATTTTTGCAAAAAGGGTATTTGGTATTTACATCTGATTCTAAGTTTTCTTTAGCTATGAAGAACATCGTGTACATGGGAACTCTGCGCACATTTAACATACACAACAGTTTATAGGAACTAAGGTTGACTACTGTATCCAGTATGGAAATAAATATGAATAAAGCCTAAGAGCTGACAGTACAACAAAAGAGTAAAAGTGTTTTTCTTTAGAAGTGTTGTGGACTTGATATTGAACTGCCTTGATTAAAAAAAAAAAAAAAAAGAAAAATTTCTCTGGTTTTTCCTTGTCAGACTGCAGCCTCAAAAAAAGCAATTAGTCCATCTTGATCACAGCCATCCAGAATTTCCAGAAGAAGAGGAACTTTAGTTTTCACGTTGGTGCCTTTAAATTTAAATTTATCTATGAAGAGATCTGTGATCATACCTGCAAAGGTAAAATCCCAGGACTTATTGTTTGCCTTGTTTTCATTCCGAGGTATCTCTATTTTTAACTCGTTATTATGTACCAACTATTCTAGTCAATTCTGGGTTTAGAGACAAGACTCTTTTTAAATGTCATGTTTTAAACAATTATTTACTTTTAATCAAACCCAAAACGCTGTTAGAACAGCCCAGATTCCAGCTTCATTCCAAAGTGTGTATTTCTGCCTTAGGATTACCCACATCTGAAACACCGAAGAGAGAGGAACAGGATGGGCAACGAGGACTCTGCTTACGCTGCATATACACAGGCTTATTAAAGCTGGTGTCTGGCAGAGATTCTCTGAGCTGAAAGCTGTACGGGGAACAGCAGAGGCAGCTACAGAATTTCCTTCACTAAATGAGATCATCTCCTAAGAGTCTCCCTTCCCACCCCACGTGCATTTTTCTGTTTTTTCTGGTGTTTTGCAAAACTTAACCACTCGGAACTTACATCACTCCTTTAACTTGAGTACATTCTTAAATGCCATCCTGAATTTGAATACGATCCTTAATCATGTCCATAAAGACAAGGATCATCCGAATATAAGCAGCTGTCTATTAAACAAAAAGTGAGAAGTCACTTGCAAATAATCCTGGTATTTTCATTCTCAGTGATATGCTTGTGATGCCAAATCAATTTTAGAAGTTCTCAGGTGAACAATTCTTGAGTACCTTTACAGAGTTACTCAAAGTTTGTAGTAGCATACAAGCCATTTTCAGTATGTGCTAGGTTCTACTGCCTCACCTTTAACTTCAGATATTTATGATCAAAAACGCTATGTAAATATGCAGCCTTGGCTGTATGACCAGACAGACATATATACTTACATACCTATTGTTGTCCTGAAGCTACCCAAGTGTACCCACTTAATCAAATTATTTCAATTCTGCTAGTACTGACTTCATAACTATTTCAGTCATGTGGACAGTAAGTTGCATTTAAATAAAAAGTTGAATTGATCAACAAACCATAAAGTCTCTCGAGATGTGCAGGTTGTCTCTTGTATTCCTCAAGCAGCTGATCTGCCTCTTCCAAAATGCTGCGGTATTTTGGTAGCAGGAAGTCCACATTTCCTTCATGAACTTGTAGTTCCTCAAAGACATTTTAAATGGTAAGAATTAACAGCAGCTAAGTATCATAACAGCATTAAAGTAAGAAGAAATTAAGCTTGGGTCTGGAGAAAGTTCTTCAGAGACAAGACAATCCCCTTCTAAAGTAGCAAGAGTTATTCTCAAAGTGCCTCATTTTCTAGTCTTCTAATGAAATGCCAGATGTTACTTGCCACTTCATAGACTAGATTCTCAAAAATCCTGTGTATCACAGCTTCTGAGTACTGCCAGAACAGGATCATGCCACAGCCCAGCCCCTACAGAATCAAGCCTAATGAAAGCTCAAAGCCTTCACCATATCTTCATTTTTAGAATAAGTAAATTGCTAGAAAGCGTAGCACATGCTAAAGTCTGAAGGTAAAAGTAAACTCTGAAAGTATCACTCAATTCGTGACAGGAAAAAGCTTTAAAGACCTCTTGTAAATTGCCCCAGTCTACCATCAGACCAATTTAAGATGGTCAATAGTATAGATCTTTTTATCCGCCACAGAAAGACTGTTCTTTTATAGACGAAAGGTAATTATGCTATGCATCGTGAGTCTGCTGGGATAACAGCTTTCATCAATCATCTGAAAATGATTTTACTGCCTATGAATAAGTTATTATCCAAAAAAAAAAAGTGACAAAAAAATTTGTCAAGAAAGATTTGTCAAAGAAGATATGCTGTCTAAAAAGGGCCTAAAACAAGCAAGATGTGCAACATCATTATTATTGCACAAACATAACATGCATTAAGAATAAATTCTCTATTATCCTTTACCTCCCTGGTTTGCCAAATCAAGCCCCAGTAAAATACTTCTAGTGATAATAAAGATACACACTATTCTCATTGGTAGTCTGTTTTTCTACTAACTACAGAGTTCTGACAACTAGTATTTGATTCCCCCAAAGGACAAGAGAGAATTGGTTGTCCATTTTCATCTCCCCTCTCCCTCAAAAAAAAAAAACTAAAAGAGATGATGGCAAGTTTTTGATGGTAAAATCCTGGTTGTTGGAAAAAATCCAAGAACCGAGACAAGCTGCCTAACTGGTACCTCCCAAAGACTAACCGCTGAGGAGGGTATTAAGCAAAAGATTAATAAGCAGATAATTCAGATATTATGACACACTGGGATGAAGTTCCAAAGCAAGGAAGTCACATCTGGACTGGATGATCGCCCCAGATCTAAAAAACTTTTAAAAGTTAGTGGAAAGAGACAAAGAAGGAACTGGAAAATAACAGCAGGCAAAAAGAGAACGTTAGATGATAAAGCTGGCTGCCTTCTACTGTCCAATTTAAGCATCCTCAACATCAGTCAGTAATCCCACATGTTATTCACTAGTTATGTAGTACAAATGGGAATTTTACTTGAAGAAGTCTGTCTCCTAGATAATTAAAATACATATCCTGGGAGTAGAAATGGAACAGATACCAGTATGACACACATCTGACATGAGCCCTACAGCTTGGTGTCTGACAACATAATCCCCCATAAAAGTCCTTCCACGGGAGTTCAGATACTTACTCTCAGAGCATCTATTAAGTGAACCTTCTTGGCCAACAGCTGCTGATACTCTAATTTAGGGTGGATAAGCTTCAATGTGTGCCTCACAGATTCTTCATTTATGTCTAGTAGGGAGTCAGAAAAACCCAACAAGCAAATGCATAATACATATTCCATTTAAAAGAATATAAAATTATGTCAAGGACAAAAAAAACAGAGAAGACAGTTTTACCATATGATATGTTGAGATTAATCTTCCTTTTAGTAGCCTCTTTGGAAAGCACATCTTTCAGGATGGATATTGTAGAAATGTTGTCAGACTTAAAACATCCCTCACCTTTTCTATAAAGGAAGAAAAACTTTAAATGAACAAACTTAAACACACATGCATGCATTAGATTTGTCCCTACATTAAAATAGAAGGCCTGTAAATTAATGCCCAAATCAAAGAAGGCAACCTCTATAAAGGTCATAACAATTCTCCATATATCAGGTGGCTGTACACACAGCTACGCTATTCCCTCCTTCCCAGTGTAATCTTGACAGAGAACAGTTTGTTCCAGTAAATGAGACAAAGCAGCATACACAAATCTCAGGTATATACAAAGCAGTTATCTTTATTGTATGGCACTAAGGTTATACAAGTAAGATTTCTGACTGTGTTCATTCCTCCTAAGTTTTATCATTGCAGTATCTTGAAGCCAAACAGCAAGCTTCAGTACCAGAAGGGAGAAAAACCACTCTCCCGTTCCCCCCAAAAAAACACCACCCAACAACTTTCTACATTATGAGCAGACAACACGTATGGTAGGCTGGGAGCAGGCTGGAATCTGCGTAGTTACAACAATTAATTTTTTCCCACTTTACAGTTCCATTTTCCAGTGGACATATGTAATTTGCTGAAAGAGGGTATAACTAACTAATTTGAGAACAGAGTATTAATCTTAGGCACAGAAATAGTATTTGCCTAATGTAAGTTGCAGAAAAAGAAGGTTTTCAGCTTAATGCTTATCACATTTTTGTCTGCATGAGTATTAAATGCCTTTTAAGTTATTTCTGCTCCTCAATACAAAAAAAGGAAGTTAGAAAACAATAGGCATTACACAATGGTTTCACTACACTAGTTCGCTATGCTCTTTAAATTCTAAAAGCAAGCCATCATCTTAAAAATATATCAAGTCTTTCCTCCCTGGCAATTTCGTTTTTTGGACCAACTTCAAGAAAAACCCTATTCAAGTTACAGATTGCATCATTACTGGATAGTGCTCATTCCCGTAATGTTTGACAATCCTTTTTAAAAAAGATTCCTGTTCTCTTTAATGGGAGTTTTGATTGGCCTGAGGGTGAAGAGGTGAACAGTAGTATGTGCATGAAATGTGCTTGCAGACTGGTCAAGAATGAAAAAGACAAAAGCCCCAGTGTAGTCACATTGCGCTTTAGCAATTGTATTTTACCTGTAAGTACTTTCAAGCTGCGTACCCAGGAAGGTGTTCTGAAAATAAAAGGTGATACTCTCTCCAGCGGGAGTCTTTTCAGGCACCTCAGGCAAGCAAAACACAACCCACGAGTGAATTTCAGCAAAACTGAACTGGCCTTTGAGCGTCAGTGTATTCATGGGTCTACGACATTATGAAATTTAAAAAAAAAAAATAGTTAATAGTTATGAAGGAGGGGCACTGTCAGAGCACTGGTTATCCATATGAAAAAAGTTCAGTTCCACATGGTGGTGTCCTTTTATTAATCAACACCCTGTAAAAAGTCAGGTATCTTGCTGAGTAGTTACATATTGCAGATTACAGCTACTTTTCTGTATTTCAAGACAAAAAGCTATCCATACATTCAAGTTTTATCTCCTTGTAGACATGTCAGAACTGGATAAGAAACTAGTTGGAAGTTTTTGACATATCCCGTTTCAAGTTGTTAAACCTGAAACTTATGACAAAGGTAAATAACTGACAACACAGCAAAATATGACTAAGAGCCTCAACAGTCTCCGATGCTATAAACCACAGACATAGCATTTATATTGAGAACGAGGCATAATGGAGCTCATTTGCACATAAAAGCATTTGGTATCATTCCTTCAATCTTTCCGTTTTGTTTTGAAGCAAGCAATACCTTGGTGGCAAAACAAAACGTTAACTGAGGGTGGGGAAAAATCAAGTAGAAATTGCATAAAATACTAGGTTCCTAACAGAGAGATAAGGGGGAAAAAAGTCTTGGCTCAGTTTTGGAACCAAATTAGCTATGGGAAAGAATTACATTAAAAGGGTGGAGAGGAGAATGAGGCTGAAACTGAAAAGACTGCGGTTACTAACACAGGAGAGTTTCCTTTCTTCCACACCCTCAGCTCTACTAAGACATGGGGCTGCACTATAACCCAGGTCAGTAAAATGAAAAATAACCTGAAAACACGGATAAAGAATGGCAAGAAAAGTAGGAACCTATTAAATCCGCATTTTCTGTCAGAAAACCCATAAAATGGAACTACAGGCTCAAAATTACAGTTTAGGGTTTAGAAATGACATACTTAAGTTTGTAGAGTAAACATTGTTTCAGCTGGATTGTGTCAGTTTTTCAACAGAAAAAGGCATTGATTTTTCTTTGCAAATACCTGTCATGGTCAATAGAATGAGTTCTCTGATGAAGCGAAAGTGGTTTAATTTGATATTGATGAACTTGGCAGGTTTTTGGTTGAATTCTTGGAGTTACATATGCTTGAAGTGTTCCGTACTGTCCTTCAATCGATCGAACCTGCAGAAATAAAAGTAGAATCCACAAAAAAGAACAAAGGGGAAAACATTAATTTACCACGATTTGGAAAATTGGTGGGTATTCAAAATACGTTAAAGAAAGACTGTAGTACTTCAAGAATATTTAGAGTACTATATTTACTTGATAGTGCCACTATAAATAAAGCAGATCAAGAATGTTTTAAAACTAGATGAAGTAGTGTCCAATGAAGTGCAGCTATATTAGTAAGAAAAGTAAGAGGCCAAATTTAAGTTCAAGTCTCAGAACAAGCAGGATATACAAACACTTTCAAGACACAGTACGCGCTCTCCACACCTCTGAGGACGCAGCAACGCATCAGTCACTTCTCTGCGGAGACCAGTTACACAGACTGCACTAAGTGGTCTGCCACTCACACAGAACTGACAAGAAACAGGAGTGTCCCACCTACAGCACCAACACAGCCGCAAAAGTAGGCAGAAGAGCTATCGAAACAGCTTTATACAAACAAAAGAGCAGACTGGAGTTCAAGTACAGGTTTTATAACCTTGATTATATCCCCTATTTTATAGGGTCTCAGAACTCAAAAAGCAGTGTTTTGCAGGAAGACATCCATTTCAATGTTGTTAATAAAAATAAGTTAGTAAAGAGTTCTCTTTGGAAACAAAATCACCAAGACTTAAAAGTCGCGTGGTCTGCACATGCATAGATGAAACAGAAAAAGAGAATGAACTCCACGTGGCAGGTGTAAATGACTGGAGATCCTCACTGTATTGCAGCGAGGTGGCAGTAGAACCTGTGCAGATTGAATCCATCACATCAGGATCCAAAAGCAAGAGTGATAGTACAGAGTTTTGATGACACACTGCACTATGATGACACAAAACAGCAAGTATATCAATGTTTTTAGTGGGAGAGTAAAAAAACCCTCTTTTTGTGTATCATGAATGCATTTGATTCATTTCTCCTGTGTTATTTACTCTTTACCTAGTATTTTCAATATTAAAGGTGGCCAGGGTCATATCCCTAAATTAAAATAAGAGAACTGAGACACAGGGAGATGAAGTGACCTGTTCAGAACCAATAAGCGCACTAATAGCATTTTTGAAGAAGGGGACCTGGGAAATGAGAGTCTTAATTCTGCACACTAGGTCCATTATTGCGACCCCACCAACAAACAGATAACAACCCCCAACTCCCTCACATTTGATGCATCTTATGCAGGCTTAAATTTCTAATGATAATCTTTTGACTGAGAGTTTTACATAAACAAACACGTATCAGATTAGGAGGCTGCAGTGTTAGGCGACTACATAAAGAGAAAACCTAGAGCCTGTGTGCATGTTGAGGATTTTCCAAATAATGATTTTCTTCATTATTTCCCCTGGTGGTAGCCACAAAATGTGTGAATTTGGTGGATCGTTAAAAATAAACCCCAAAACACCCACATGCCTTTAGTATAATAAGCATGGAATGACCGGATTTGCTTCCTCTCCAAAATACAAATCCAGTCTATATTCCCTGGTTAATTCCCAGTATAACTTCCTTCAAATGCTTCTGAGGACAAACAGTGCCAGAACTTTCTTTCCCACACCTCTCTCCACTTTAAGTTCCACACACTCTCTCCAGAATCAAGTATTTTCACAATCTGTGATTTCCCCACTGCTTTCATCTTGGGGACACTCGAGGAGGACCCCAGGCTCTCCTCTGAAGTAACACATTTTTAGAAGCCTTTAGAAACCCTACAGACAAATAGAAAGGAACACAAGCCCCAGATTAGAAGGTTCTCAGGAAACAACCAGCAGTAGAAATTGGACTGATCGTTCTCTCAGGCTAAGCAGTCAGTCCAGGTAGAGGTCTCTCCATTCCTAGGCAGACATCTACATAACCATTAATTTATCATGGAAAATATTTTGGAGCATTTTACCTTAAGTTCAAGTCTCGTAGTATTTGCTTGGCATCGGTAAGTCGCAAGAAGAAAGTTGCTATTGGGCTGTAAACAGCAAAAAACCCAGAAAAATAATGCAAAACAGGTCTGCGGATTCACAAAAGTTCTACTGTTCTAACTGTAGACATGTACAGTAAAGTTTTTGCTATTTATGTACAGCTATTTTACAAAAATTAAATACAAAAAAGTAATCTTTGGTTCCTTGAATATTCCAATTAATTTTAATTGTGGTAGAATTTTTAAAATTTCTCTATATAAGGAGAAATCAACTGAAGCCTTTTATACTCTTTAATAATACCACCATAAAAATTACAGCTATCTACTTTTCATTTGAAGAATGCATGTCAGCCTGCCCCACTCATCTGCAATATTAGTCCAACATCCAAAAACTAAAGATCAGTAAGAAAACACACCAAAAAAAAGCTAAATTAATCATCATCAATGACAAGAAACTTAAAAAGTTGATTTCTGAAAGCTCCAGGGTAGACCAATGATGTGCAAATTTAGTTCTTAAAACTAAAATACTCAGAGGACCGTTACAAGGAAAAAGACTTCACAGAAGATTTTCATAATGCTAAAGTAGTTTCTGCATTTTCCCCTGGCCCTAAGCATCATTAGTAATTCTGTAATTTAAGTTTATAATTATTGTATAAAAAATGCATTTAAACATATGACTCCCCACGCAGCAGAATTTTCACTCTAAAGTGATTTTTAAGAGAGGAACTAAGTAAGAAATATAATGTTCTTCACCTAAATTACTTTAAAGTAAATACATGTGATACTGGCCAATCCAGAGAAGAGAGCAATACTGAATGTGTCTTTCACACTCCTGATCAGGCAGGAAAAAAAGCAAGAGAGCAGTTGCTCCTGGATCCTTTTGCACATATTTAGCTTTGCCTTGTCAGGACCTGCCACTAACTCCTAATTCTGCAGTATCTCTAATGAAGCTGAGCTCTCCAAAATTACCAAATTAGTAGTTTAACTCAATATATTTAAAATCACAAATATATAAATCCAAATTCTATTTTTAATATACATTATTAAGAGCTTTCATCATGCGATCTCTACAAATACCATCTCTTTTGTTTCACTTACCTCAGAATCACAGCTGCTAAAACTAACAACCGCAGAATTTTTATCCACATCCAGCAAGTCTATTGGGACATCACTCTGCACAACATATGAGGAAGGAAAAATAAAGAGCTTAAGTTCCTGAGTAGCTTCTAATACATTTGTCCTCTAACTGTCATCAATTATTTTAATAAGGGAAAGGCAATGATTGCTTCCTCCAAGAGGTAAAAGCCTAACAGACACGCGGCTTACTACTTAATCCCGGAGTAACATGATGATCTTTCTCTTACGGAGTCCTGAACTCTTGCGTGGCTGGCGTACACCACCTCAGTATAAGATGTGTAACTGTCTTTCAGAGATGAAAGCACATTCACATCTTTCAGACATGAAAGTATACCTCATTCATACGCATGAAGTATATTCATGATTGAATTGTTTCCCTATTTTAATAGGGGGATTACAATATTCATTCAGGAAACCAAGGATCATGTTACATCATTATTAATGATCCTTTTACTTACAATAACGCTTCTGACACAGACCACTTCCTATCTATATGCATTTTCACTGGAATTAAAATTAAACCTAACACTGTTTTAAAAATAAGATTAAAGAGTATTAGAATGATTAATTACTTGATTTGGTACTCCTTTATAACTTCGCAGAAGTATCAGGAAACATTGATAAATATGCAACATACTTCCTAAAAAATATTTTAAAAACAGTTTTATTGTCTTCACACAGCAGAGGAATACCAGATACTGCTTTATATTTCTTTAAAGAAAAAGCCGTAAGTTCTAAACGCTACATTAAGTTCAGGGCTAGATTAAACAATTTAATTATTCCTCACTTAGCTATGGAAACAGCAGATACTAAAGAGCTGCATATTAGCTGTAGCTTCACATTGCTCTAATAACATCCTTAATAAAAATGAGATTTTTATTAAGAAATGAAAAATGAAATCCTACAGCAATTCTCTCCCATTTGTTATGGCAAATTCATCTCACAAATTCCTCATTGTCAAATTTTTCTCCCCATGCATATCCCAAAAGAAGGTAATTCAGTATCACTACTCTTTCTGACTACCAAAGATAACATTAATTTCAGCTGATGCAGTAGGAGAAATAACTAATTAAGGTTGCTCTACTTGGCAGGAGTATTTATCACTAATCGCACACAAATCAGATGCTGTTCCACACTGAAAGTGCACAGGTGGCCCATACCATTCTAAAATTAATTTTCCACTACTTAACTGGTGAGTGAGAATCTGCACCTCATTTAAGATTTACTGAGTTAATTGCTGTTTAAATACGGAGGGACATGCAAAAGCAAACACAAAAGTTATGTAGAAACCTGCTAGTACAGCAGGCATTTTCTTCTATTTTGGCAGTGTAACGTTGCTCTGTTTAGTAAAGGTTTAAGTTGTATTTGTTCCCTAACAAGCATTTAAAACAGCTACTTCAACACTGCAAGGCTATACACTTCAATTCCCTCTTATACCAATTCAGACATTCAAAAACGCATACACTTAAGATATTATAACTCAGCTTTTTAAACTAGAAAGTTTCTGACTGTTTTATTTAGATATCAAGAAAGCCAACAAGAACAAAACCACACACACCTGTACCAGGACATTATCTATGGCTGTCTGCACCTCCAAGATGAGGCTGTAGCTGGCATCATCCTTATTTAATGTAAACTTATCATTCACACTAAATGCAGGTACTGATGAAACAGCAGTACTGGACTGAGAAGACTGCTGGTATTTTTCCCGTTCCTGAAGTACTTTAATCTGTAAGTGTTCCAATTCATTCCTGGAAAAGGGAAACCACATATAATGTCTTAAAAAAACAACTATAAAAGCTACCCTATAAATTAAGCAGATTAAGCTTGCAAGACAATCATGTTTATCTTCTGTCCACAGTTTTCCAACCACAAGTGACTGGTGACTCCCCTTCCACATGCATAACAAAGATACAATATAAACTATATCACATGAAAATGTAGATTCTACTGTACTTTGCCAAAAGAGATTTCGATGAGTCACAGGAAAGGACAACTTTTTTCCTTCAAGAGTACAAGGCATTTTGAATTATATGCTAGTGACTACTTTCCCCCCGTTATTTAGAAGCTATAAGCAGCATGGAAGAAGGGAATCTTATCTTGCTCATACTGAGGAAGGCAGCATTAAGACATCATCATGCAAAGGCAAGATAGAAAGAGACTGTGAAATGAGGCTGCTATTCATTTCTACTTTGAAAAGGCTTGATTCTACTTCTAGATACATTAACGATACAGAAAATCCAGCGAGATAGGAAGGAAAGATGACATTTCAGCTTTTAACATTTCAATTCTTCCGTTTAAACTTCTTTCTAGTGCAATTACCTTAAGGACGAAATTTTGCTCTGCATTTCTTGACTTAATTTTAGATCTTCACCTGATCCATCTTCTCTATGGACAGGTTCTGTAGTCAGTCCTGTCAGCCAGCCTAAATGAATATATGAAGTTTATATTCCTTATAAGCTATAAAGAAAAGTCTACATTCAGCTTTTGTATGTGCAGAGAGATGTTTGTTCCAGATACTGGGTAGAGAGAATCAAGACTTTAATTTAATCCTTTCTTTGGAGGATTAATCTAGACACGGAGCATGATTTTTTTATGGGTTTCATTCTTAACTTACAGATTGGAAAACATTACTTACTATTTTTCATTAAGTACTTCGAGCAATAAATGCCTCTGCTACAGTTTTTAACTGAGCGCTTAAATTTTTTCCCCACTCCTGTTTCCCTGACAAAACCTTGAATAATTAGCAGTACTACAGTTGAAAACAAAACAAAAAAGAGCTGTGCAATGTGTTTATAGCAAACTATATGTTGTACAGTGTGCTTTGAGATGGAATGCTGCCCGTTGAAGTGAAAAAAAAAAAAGAGTCATCTTTTTTACTTCTTTTTTTACTTCTAAAAGCAAATACTAATTGATTATATCCTGACGCCTCAGGTATGGTATGCAGACTTGAATGGGTGTTTATAGCTCTAGTTACCTCATCTAATGCATGCAAACAGTAAGATAGCATTATTGTAAAATGCACCATAAAAGCTGACCTGTCCACAATCTTTCACATTCCTTAGCTATCTACTTCACGTACCAAGAAAGCCCAGTAATGGAGCATGAACTTTAAAAAATCCACAGAAGTCCTATGCTGCCGGGCTTCAAACGTAACTTTTACTGCTCTAAGGACTACTTTTCCTGATCTGCCGAAATCTGCCAAACTCAGTCTACTGCACATCCTACCAGAGTTTACCTTTGAGAACTCACAGGTGAACATGGCCTTTCGCTTTTTTCTTTCTTCTATGATTCACGGATCTTTATAACATTGCCACTAAAAGAAGCCACAAAGGACTTTGGCCACGGTATTGTTGCAGCCTATCACACCAAAACAATTCGTATGAGGTGAGGTGTAGACGTCTTTTCAGCATCCAAAGACTATTTAAAAGAGGTACCTGAACACCATTATTTCTCAATAACTCACTGAGAATTTTAGCTTGCCAGAATACAGACTTTTGAATACGAGAGGTTTCAGTAGGCTAATTTTTTAGCACTGAAGATAACCGAAGATAGAGAATTAGCAATATTTTAGCTCCCAGCAGTTAACATATGCAGCATGTTTATCATGGCCTCTGTGACAGTCAGGTCAATAGCTGGAATCCTACAGAGGGGCTGCTGAGACACCTCACACAGGGAAGCTTTATTTTCTACTAAAAGCAAAATCAACTCCATTTAAAGCCCTATGAAGCTGAAAAGGAAGGAAAACAAAAAAAGATATGCATGTCTCTCAATATTTTTAATTAAAAAAAAAAAATTCCTTTGGACATAACATATTCATTATTTTATCACAGTTAGGCAGCAGTCTACACCAGAGAATAACCAGCTGCTGTGTTACACAGCAGAACACATTATGAATATCTTAAAGTATAAAAGCATAGTTTAAGTGTAGGAAACATTTTTTTTGAAGTGTTTAATATTAAATTAGAAGAGATCTTTTCAACAAAACATTATCCTGGTTCCAGTCAGAACAAAAATTTTGAGATGTGAGCTGCACTAACAACATAGCCTGCTTCATTTTTATCACATCACCATATGCAATATTTATTGAGTAAATGATATGAAGCTTACCTGAGTATGTGGATGCTACAATTTCATCATACCCATCTTTTCCTACACAGCCACCCTGGATTGATGCAATGCTCTCTGATAAAGCCTTCAAATAAATACATTCAAGCAGAGGGAAATATCACTGCACTCATTTTAGAAGTTTGGGGTTTTTTGTAGGGGTTTTAAGGGTTGCGCTCCTCCTTTTACCTGCATCACAAAATACCTACACAGACGCACAATATCGAGACCTACAAAAGAGTAAGCTAGCTGATGACTATCACAGCTAAATCGGGGTGTTTTAACAAATGCATTCCGATTCTACTTTGCATAACAAAGACATTAAAAAGCAGTTTAAAGCAAAACACTGATGGACAATATTTTTCCAGCAGGAAGTAGCAATCTGACTGAAGGCTGAAATAATCACTATGGATCAAATCTACTATTTTAAACAATTCATAACCAAAGTAATTATGCTCAGTAAAGTCTTGACAGCTTACACTTATTATTTTATATGTAAAACACAGACTACACACAACATGGGGTTGTTTTTTCACTGAGAGAGAAGTGCTGTATTAGGCTTCACCCAGAAGAGACTTCAGTAGTCAACAAAGCCAGAACTTTAACATACCCTCTACACTATTTTGATTTTTCCTCAAATCAGGACTATTTCACTTTCTGGTTCTTAAATATTAGGATACTGCTTTGAAGTTCATATTGTCAGCATTATAGAGCTCAGCAAATTAAAAAAAACCCACACATTTTAGTAGTAATAATCTTGTAAATACTTTAAGTTTTGAAATACAGATTTTTTTTTTTTATTCATTTTTCCAACAAAGATGAGTATGATGAATGTGGGCTTACATGATCATATCGAAGGACAGGATCATCTGCACTCTCAAAGTTATAGATTTCTAGCACTCCATCATCTCGTCCAATGAGTAATTCTTTAACGCCATCTCCCAGAATGTCAAAACTATCAATACATAAGATACCTAATGAAAAAGAAAACAAAACCGTCTACTTCATCTTTATTCGTTTATGACACAATAACACATAGGCCACGTTCAGTTACGTAGAAAGAGATTCTTGGTCGGCTTTTAAGGTTTTATTAATGCTATTTCTGGATGAGTCCACTAGAGGGCTGAAGTCTCTCACCTGTGCCTGAGGTTCAAGATTGTACAGTGGGTTTTACAGCAACCAATTCCAAATCAAAGCCATTACCGCTCCCTTGGTGAAAAGCACCGAACAGAGACCCCTTCTGATGTTCAGATAGCTTACTTTTGAGAGGTTTAACCCTCCCTCGTCAAACATTTCCCCAGATGAACTATTTGTTTGTCCACACTACTGTAACTTTGCCAGCTGAAGAAGCAAGCATTCCTTCTTTCCTATAACTGACTTAAAGCTATTGGTAAATGAATTCTGGCTAAGGTGACAGAAAGAGGGTTCTGACTTTTCCCAGACCTTGACTAGGTACCGCTACTTGACACGTTAGTGGACAAACCCACTACTAGCACATGTGGAACCAGCCTATAACAACTAATCATGTTTGGACAGGAAAGAGAATTAGGGTCTGGAAGAAGAAAAAAGCAGTGAGAGAGTTTGTACAAGAATTAATAAGAAAAACAAGATGGAATTTAACTTTTATGACTCCTTCACATTTCATATGAAGAGTAAGGACATACTGGGAAGCATTTTAAGAAAATAATTTAGCAATAGCTTTTATGAGATAATTAAATTAAAAAAAAAAATTCTATTGCAGAAGCAGCATACCAAGGTTAAAACAGGGAAAGTGTCGTCCTATGCTTTGATCAGTTAAGCCTCCTTGTGGAGCTTTAATGAAAGCCTTATTCCATTTTCAGACAAAAACCCTTATAATGGCTTTTTTTTAAAAAAGGAAGAAAAAAAAGTCTTGCAGGGAAGATGCTAACCTTTCCTCTGAAGAGATTTTAAGATCACTGAACGTCTGAAAAATCTGGCAGGTATATTTGCACTTAGAAGTAGTCACCGAAATGATAAAAACCTGAAGTAATCATATATGAATCAACACTGTTTTACAAACACCACTTTAAAAATTCTGTAAAAACAAAGTACTGGAAATAATATGAATAGAAAACCCAAACCAAGACAAACTGATTAGAATTATTCATAAGAAAATCAGAAGAATGAAAGAGAGCTTACTCATATGAATATCACATACTGACATAATTACAATACGCCTCCAAAGTATTTATGAATAAGATTTCCTGGTTATTATATTTGTAATAAAGCCTCAGATATGCTGGAAATCTAAACAGTGAGAGATTGAGACACATACCTCCTCTCTTTTTTTCATTTCCTATTTCCCACTTAGGTATAGGCTTGGAACGAGTAATCTGGATAAGACCCAGTTTACCATCAGAAGTTCCATACACAATTTCTTCTCCAGAATCACCTAAACACATAAACTGAATTTAGAATCGATAAAATCAAGTACACCAATTTAAAAAATTTGGAAGTATTGTGTAGTTACACTCTACAGCCCAAGGGAAAAAGAAAATACTAACATTAGTGTTGTGTAACAGAACTGTCAGGCTTTAAAAACAAAAACAAATACACAAAAACTGCACCTGTTCTGATAATTTCTTCATGGCTATCACTCTTCTGTGTATGAATGCCCTCCTGCACTGGAGTTCTGCCTAAAACCCATTCATAATCCAATACTTGAAATTTCAGCAAAGATCAGCTATTAAATTGCCCTTACAGAAGAGAAACAAAGAGATTCATCCAGAACAGGCACCCAGTAGTGAATGTTGTGCCAAGACTTAAGCAAGTAAGAACGACTTTTCCAAACCAGCTCTGAATGTCGTTGTTGCACAATCTGACTGAAACTAAATTAAGCACCAGGTTAACACGCTAAAGCGATTTCTATTAGGTTAGAACAGATTAGCAGGAAGGATGATCAAACTATTTTAAGCTTGATCCTTCCACAGTCAGTTTATGTGAGCTCTACTCAATATTCTCATCCATCCACGGAGGGATGCAGCTAGCAATTCTAGTTAGGGAAATCCACGTGTAAGAGAAACCCAAACCCAGAACTTTGACAAGGCCCCCGAAAGTCCAGTTCGGATTTACGCAATGAGACCACCGTATATCTCACTGCTCTTGTAAGAGGCTTTCAATTAAATGTGAATATAATTTAGAACAGTCGCCTGTGTGTATATATTTATTTGTATGTAAGAAATGACTTCACGTAGTCAGTTTTCTGCCACATTTTTAACATTAGCTTAAAAAACAAGGCAAAATGTAATTAACAAATACAAGCAATAAGATCTTAAAAATATAGTGAAATAACATTGTTTAGTTATGTGTATATTCAAAAGATCTTGTTACCCCCATTTCCATTGTTTAGAGCAAGAACAGTAGGTGGTCCAGGAACTTCTACTCCATATAGTAAATCAGATCCCTAAAGACAAAGAGAACTATCTTGAATTAATTTTGTAAAAAAAAAACAACAAAAAAACCAAAACCAAACCCAAAACAAACAAACCAACAAAACCACACCAACCAACCGAAAAAAAAAAAAAACCAACAAAACACCAACCACAAAACAGATCAAAACAAAACCCCACAAGTGAAGGACAAAATTATTATGGATAATAGTAACCGATATGCTTCACTTATACAAACTCCCAATACCTATGGGAGAACCGCTTCTAAGCCAAAACAGGGTGAAGTTTATATAAATAAAACGTAGGACTCTTGAAACGTGTTATTATTAAAAATAATCTGTGAATTTGCCTGGCAAATTAAGTTAAACCACTTAATATCACTCAGACTTGTCGCAACAGTAATTTGTGAGAGCAAGAATTTCCAAACTGATAAAGACTTACACATTTAATTCCCTTATGTGAGCACTTTTCGTTAGAAGGGACAAATTTGTCATCTACTTCCACCTACCAATTCCAAAGCCTATTTATAGTGGTTTTATTAATATTCATTTTGCAAGTTTATAATCATCATTTTCCTTTTAAAAAAAAAATAAATGTACCATCATTATAGACAGTAACACTACCAAGTAAGATACATTATGCTTATCCTTGTGATGTTTAAGCCATGCTGATACGCTGATTCCCTTAAGAATTAGTCCAATTCTATGGCATCAATACATAAAACATAAACAAGCAAGTATTTTAACCTGTAAAACTCTGAGGATTCTATCCTGACACGCAAGTACCGGTGTAATGCAATTCACTTTATCTACAGGAAGGCAGAGAACATCATTGATTTTATCTCCTGATAGGTAGTAGTGCTGGTCTTTGCAGTCGCAGTAATGGTTATAGATATAGCTCGCACAAAGAAAGAGATCTGCTCCTGAAATATGCCTGAGAAAAAGAAAACACTTCCCGTAGCATTTTCGCAGTATAGTTGCAGTGATAGTCTTTTAGCCCTACTATATGCACGCACTACCGCTTGCAGATTCAAAGCATTAGTGGGCCCCACAAGCTGTATTAAAAAAAAAGTTTCTTATGAATGCTAAAACCACGTGATTTCTATAGCTCTCAAATCTCCTATTTTATCTTCATGTAAAATCCTAAGGATATCTTTACAGAAATTTCATTAATATATTTTGATGATATTAATTCTTCTCAAGCCGGTTTATATATAGCAGCATCTTACAACACAATCCAAAAAGAAAAAAAAAAGAATTTGTTCCTATTTTGCTACAGGAAGGGTATATGGACATGATACACTATGGCAATAACCCCAGCTCCGCTCACCTGCATTTGCACTGGTGTGAGTGCCACCAGACCCCTCCCAAGTCCCCTATATCTCCTAAACCTCACCATGATTTTCTAAGTTCCTTCCTACATGTCATGGCACAAGCTAAAGCTGGACTGGCACTTAGTGTCACCTACAAGCACACAATACAGTAAAAAATTATTTCATAAAATCATAAACTAACAGTCTGCTACGGCTATGAAAAAAAATGCAAAATATCATACATACATAGCTTTGATGCTTTCAGTAAGGTTAGTTTCAAATGAAAGAAACTGCTTCCCTCTTTTTGTGAAACCTCTAACTTCTGATCCTGTCGCCACAAAAATTTTCTCTTGTGGTGTATTAAGAGCTCCTCCCAACTCCAATCTTGCAATTTTTTGGCCTGGCAGTGTCTTGAACACTGACTGTAAATAGAAAAGCAATTTTCATCATCACAATATCATATTTATGGTAATCTTTTAACATAAAGGATAATAAATCTGCTTTACAATTTCTGACAAAACTAAGATACTATGGATTATACGCAGACAAAAATAAACTATACATTTCTCTTCAGAATCACAAAGCAATCAAGCATTTTATAAGTCAATAAATATAAAAAGCTATAAAATATACTAAATTAAGACTTTATTATTTTAGTGTTATTCATCCATAGGAAAATTTCAGCACTGCTGGTAGCTGTAAGTTTTTTGTTTGGTTTTGTTTTTTTTTTTTTAAAGAACACACACACACACACTCACTCCCTCTTACATGGTTGCATTCTTATTCCAGAAGACTACACAGATTTCTTTGTATTGCTATAGAGTCCTTATCAGCTGGCTATGAACTTCCTCAAGTGGAAAAAAAAACAGAATAAAATGATATTTTTTTATTAAGCTGGGCATAAGTTTAGGCTCATAAAAAGCAATCAGTTTGTCAAAATCCCCTAAGGTGACTGACTTAGTGAATCACTGCAGGTTTTTGTCCAGTCACAGTAACTGAGTATGTGTACAGGCTTAAGCCCAAAGGAACTGCAAAGCAAAAGGTGTTAAACAGACTTTTTTTGTGATGACATACACTAGTGTCCGACTCTGCAGCTGTGGAGGACCATGTGCTTGTCCAAGCATGAAATCAGCATGCCCTCATCATAGCTAGTTATCAGTCCATAGCTCTACCTAGACACCTTCCACACATATCTTATTTCCCATGTCAATAAAAACAGACTTTCAAAGTTCATTAGGAAGAATATTTAAAAAATAAATTTTTAAATGGAACATTTCCACTTACCACAGCTTCCCCTTTTTTTATGCCAAAACATGTAATGACCCCATCCTGATCTCCAACAACCACCTTCAAAAGTATAATACGTCGTTACTTTTTATTATATGCATAAATATTTTTAAATAATGCTTTTCCTATATTAATCATATTTCCCTGTATTTAAGTACTTTAAATTCTACAGTACTTAATTTACATAGCTGTATGCAAAAAAGCTAGAAAAACTGCTGTAGATAGGACACTAAACCCTAAGAACAACAATTTAAGTGACAGCATTTACAATCCTTTTTCTGCTTCCAGTTGTAAACGCCAGCAACCATCAGGTGGAACACTCCAGAAAGGCGTATTTGGGAATAGTTGTATTTTCATAGTGACAATTTATTACTAAAACAAAAAATGCACTGTTATTTCTATTGAGTTTTCTTAGCTCGAACTTGCATTAAGGAAAATTACAAAAGGAGTATTTCATCTATATTAAGTCTTGGAAAAACAGAAATAGAGACAGACTTCCTTGCGGTTTCAGCAATGCCTTAACTTTTGAAAATTCCTTATTGGTTCTTAAAGTTTTCCAGAAACAAATTCAGACCTTTTTTTCCCTCTATTTTTTCAAAACTTTTCCAACAAGTTTCAAGAATTTGGTTCCAAACTTTCTTCCCCCATGACGTACTAACTAAAGAAACTCGGAAGATGACTAGTAACATTATCACGGTACACTCCACAGCCAGCAGGTAAGTCAGCGAGAGCCGCTACCTTCTGCCTCGTCTTTCGCCCCGAGGCGGGAAGAAGCCTCATGGTCTTCTGGGCTGTCACTCCCACCTGTCGGAAGACACACTCTTTAACCGAGCACGGTAACCGAGTACGCCGCCGGTAGCCCAGCGCTCGGCAGCGGTACGGGCCGGGAGCAGGGCTGAGGGCGGGGGGGAGGCGCCCAGGGAGGGGCGTCCCAGCCCTGCTGAGGCGGCTCCGGAGCCGCGCACCCGCCGGACGAAGCGGGAGGCCTGCCCGGCCCCGGCCCTACCGGGAGGCGCTTCCCGTCCCCGGCACCACCGGGAGGCGCTTCCCGTCCTGACCCGGCCCCGCCGCCGGGAGCACCGGGACCCTCCTTCGGGCTTCTCACCGGCCCCACCGCCCTCTCGAGGGGCCGCTGGACGGCTCCCCCTCACGGGCCGGCCGGCCGCCTTGCCCCGCGGCCGCCCCCGCTCGTCCAGGCCGCTCGCCGCCGGCCCGGCCCTCTCCCCCCAGGTGACGGCACGGCGGCGCCGCCCGCAGCGCGGGCCCACCTGCAGGTAGTCCACACGGGCCAGGCTCAGCTCCATAGCGCCGGCGGGGAGCGGATCCCGCCCGCGGCCGCTGCCCCGGCGCTCCCACAGCTCCCGTTACCGCGGCAACCTCAGCCGGCGGCCGACATCGCTCGGAGCCGGCTTCCCATTGGCTAGGCCTGGCGGCGAGAGGGGCGGGGCCGCAGCAAGGCGCGCGCCGCGATTGGACAGCGTGCCGGAGCGGGCGGGGTCCGGGGCGGTGGCGGGCGGCCCCGGCGAGCACCGCCGGCCTCCCGGCAGCCGAGCCGCGGGGAGCGCCTCGGGGAGGGGCGGCGGCCGGCGGTCAGCCGCCCCGGGACCGCGGGAGCGGCCTGGCGGGGCACAGCTGTGCCCCAGACAGGCAGCTGGGCCGGGCCCAGCGGCGGCGGGCCGGTCTGTCTGGTAGCGGGCCCCACTGGGTCATCCAGGCTTCGGTGCCAAACCAGGGGGACGACATGGAGTATCAGTAAAGTAGGAATATTTTATTTAACAATGAAGCATCGAGGCATTGTTGAGAACAGTGTAACAAAATACCAGCCCTGCACGGAGTCTGAATTTTAAAAAAATCATTTCTACCACATAAAGAGTAGCTTTGGACTGAGTTCACATTCCCTTCCAAAGTTGTTTTTTTTTTAAAAAAAAGTCTAGTCCTTCTTCTTGAAAGTAAATACGCTGAATGAAGAAACGGTGGTTGTGGGTACGTGTATATACATACATGTTAAACAGTGCTGCTACAATTACATTCACACTTACCTGATTTTCATTAATTCCTTGCAATCGTACCATGAGTTCTCAGCTTATACACATTACTAGCATCACTAATAAAGAACAAAGATTTCAAGTAATCCTCCACTGATCTCTAACTGATCTATGGTATTATGAAAAATCCTACTCATACCCAGCAAGGAACAGAGTACTACGCTGTATCTGTTATTTTAATTGTTTCTTGCAAATTTAGTGCAAAGAATTCTCAATACGTATTCATAAACCTGTTAAAATATCAGCAATTCATACCATTATACCTTTTTAATGCATAAATGCAAAAAAAAAAAAAATTGACAGTTCTTGCTTTTAGACAATTAAAATGAAGAGAGCGATTTTTTGTCGTGAGTTAATAAAATTTCCTAAGACTAAATTCCAGAGAAGCTGTACATAAAGTTATTAAGTGCTAAAAATCTACAATACATTTTTCAAGTATAAGATACTGAAATATTATTGCCAATAAATAGTTGTGCTGTAGTCAAAGCCACGGTTCCTTTGTTGAATCATTCACATCTCAACATATTAGGATTTAGTTTCTCACTGAGTTTGTGTATTAGAATTGCTAACTCTTCTGTTGCTTGCGATTTATCCTCCAAAAGTTCGTAGCGAAGACTGGAGATATCCTGTTTGATTTCCTTTAATTCACCTGTATTAATCATTGAAAGAAATACTTGTTAGCAAAGTTTAACGTTCATTCAACACTGTTCTGTAAAGTCACATTGGTGCCTATTTCAGCTTATTATCTCAAAAAGTTCATGAGAGCAGCAGGTACAGGGGTGGGGCAGGAGGCTTTACCTCTTCTTTATTCTCAGTGCGATGTGAGTGTCTCTCCACCCCTAAATAGTACCAAATGTATTTTAATAGTCCACTGAACTCTAATGTTGTGCTCCACGTGTACACGGAATATCAAAGACTCAAAAAGCGCTTTATATGGGTTAATGAATTAATCACAGCAACACTGCTCAACAGCTGGTAAATATTAGTATCCCCCTTTTAGAGAGAAAAGGCAAAGAGGTTTTTTCTGAAGTGATGTGCCAAGATCACACAGGAAAAATGTGGCAGAGCTGGCAATAAAACTCACAGCTTCTGAGTCTCTCTCCTCTTCCTTACCAATATCCTTTGAATTAGAAAAAGTCAACCACTTTAAAATTATGTTACAATTTGACACAAGTACAAAACACGCATTTAAAAGACAACAATTGTCAAGGCCAGGCTCATAACAAGCAACAGCAAGTTTTCCGTTATAGGATATTCAGTTCAAGAGCAGAACCTTTTTAAAATATTCAAATACTATTCTTCCAGCAAGTGTGAGATATGTGAATTCTTACACAGTAGCCACCGCAGGAAATGATTTGTCACGTATGAAATAAAAGACTACGAAAGAGTATCTAAATTCTCTAGTGATGCAAAACAGGGAAAAAATCCTAGACTTATGTTTCAAATAGCTGCAATACATAAGAATGCAGAAGTTTTCTATTTTGAATAGAACAGACTTCAAAAATTGTATCTTCAAAGGCTGGATCTATACTTCGGATACCAGTGAGATGGGCGTGACACAAAGAGCACACTACCTTTGCTATGCAGCTGAAGACTGAGGTTCAGGGGTTAGCTGACTTGCTCAAAATGGACTTTTCTCTACGAAAATTGGTGATAAAGCAAGAACCATGATGTCTATGAACCATGATTCTTCTATACCGTCTTGTTTATCTAAACGCATATAAGCCAATACCAAACAGGCATCAGGGAACCAGAAAGACTTGTACGTCCCTGGCGCTGTTGGTGAGAGAACAATCTTTTCCTCAATCACTAGGTAGATGATTTCCCCATCACAGAGCAGGAACAGGAGGAAAGCAATGGGAATTCAGGAGAGGGGCACAAGGGCACACTGAGAGGAAGGGACTTTTAGGAGCTTCTCTGCTTTTGTCACTCACGAGCTCAGCTCTGTACAGCCACATTGGATGGGGAAGAGTCAGGATAACAGTCAATGCACAATGCTGCCTTTTGAAGGCACAGAGTGGGATTTAATTTTTATCTTCTTTTCTGCTCCCTGCTTCTCACTGCAGAGCGTTACAGGTAAACAGAGAGTAACTAACAAGCAAAATAAAAGCTATGCTGCCTTAGCTGAGAGCGCAACCCTCACATCATGTATGCACGCAGCCGCCTGATGCTGCCATGCCAGTAAAAGCTGTTCTGATCCCAAGCTGTTCATCACTGCACACCAGCTGGGGAGCACAAGGCTGCCAGCACAGCGACGTGGTAAGTGTTCCCGGTGTGCCGAAACCAACTAAACTAGCCCAGACCAGAACTACTTATGCTAAGCAGGTATGTTTTTCTGGTGGCGGTCACACAGATTTCTTACCGGCTGAACCATGATGGTTATAACCTCCAGCCTATGGGGAACAAAATGATAGCTGAGGTGTTGCATTTCCAAGAGCAGAGCCAGCCCTGGAAGGGACATCATTCTATTGCCTGATAATCTTTTAGCTAGAGTGCGGAGTAAATATGCCCCGTGTTGCACACACACCTATTATTTTGTTTGGGGACCTGCCCAGAGCTCAAGAGTTTCTTTTTTGGCTTGTTGGCCTGTGTTTCATTCCTAGAAGACTGGAGGAAGGAGGACAGCATTCGTCTCAGTCACATCCTGATGGGGAGCTGGGGTGTGCGCCTGGAGCATGCACCCCTCACTGCTACCAGGGAAGTTCCGCACTGTCAACAGACACCAAGCTCAGATCCATCATTTCTCAAAAGATTTCCGGTTCGCACACTAAAACAGTGGCTACAGTTGTCATTTTTCTCACCATGCAGCTAACTCTATGCAGCTTTGCTTAATGATGTGCAACTTCACAGATGAAAATTCCGCACAGCTTTGTGAAGGAAGGTAATACAAGTAGTTCATGGTGTAAAGTGGTAAACTGTGTGTTCAGTTGAATGAAACAGAGAGAAAGATGTCCTGCAGCTCTAACTAGGACTCTGGAAGTGTGAATACAGTTTGTGGCTTCCTCACAAATTTCCTCTGTAATTGTGCATCGTGTCTGTGCTCTCGTTTTCCACCTGTAAAATGGGGGCCGTAATACATCTCAGTTCTACTTATTTGGTTCTGCTTGTCTATTTTTGTTGTCACAGGGATACTTCCACTGCTGTCTATCTGAGTTCAGTGCATTTGAAGTAGAAATAAACCCTCTTTTTTACCTGAAACCTCCATGCACCACTGTAATACCAATTCCTAATACAAGTGACAAAAATTGTCTCTGAATATTGCAAACGCAGTCTCTCTTACCTTCATTTACTTCATCATTTTCTTTGTCCACTTGTGCTTTCAGAACATAACGTTTTATCAGTCTTTTCATTATTTGCTGCCAGATTAAAAGTTATATGGTCAGAAAATTCACTTTTCTTTAACTACCTCCCTCACATCTGTATAAGTGAAAGAATGAACAGCCCCAGATCAAGCAGTTGCCTCATATGGGCTTTTTTGGTGACATGCTGAGATTCGTCGTTACAATAAAGCACCTTTCTCATCCAATTACCTCTTATTTACAGAGCACCACAACTTTTTGTAGGGAACAGGACCAGAGGAAAATATGTCTAAACACAACTAATTTAGGCTTTAAGTAGCTTCAGAATAGGTCTACTCTTTATTAAACTCAGTTCACATGTGAAAGGATGTGTAATAACAAGAGATAAGTATTTACCTTTTAAAAAAAAAAGAAAGAAAACCTGAGATTTTACAGTATGACAGTGCAATGTCAGCTGTAAAGGATTCGTTAAGATTATATCTATATTTTTATACTGTAACTGCCAGGGTTCCTTGTATATACTAATACTCTTGTACTGTGTTACCATACCTAATCTAGCTCCTCTAACAGAATTTGCACAGGTGGATTACATACCTTCAACATTTTCACTAGGGGAACAAAAGCTCCTATTTACTCTTTTATTTCTGAGCTGGAAATAAGACAGGAAGGTAATACCTGACAGACTCCTCTTACCAGAAAGGAGCATTCCCATCTGCAGGAATGCTGAATGTCAGATCTCAGATCATGAGAAGAAAGGAAGGGAAAGTAATGCTAACCTAGTCAGCTCAATGCTTTCAACATCCCTTCCCCAGAAATCCATTTCAGATGTTTGCTTCTCACACTTTCCAAACTGGGACATCAAAGGAAAATCTAAGTTTTGTATGGGCTAGTTTTTAAACACTTCAAAATAATGGGGCTTGAACAATAACTGTCTTTTTTCCAGTAGCACCCTGGAGTTTGATTTCTACAAGAGGTTTTCTTTATCTGGTGAAGGTAAAATGTACTTGAAACACAAAATTCTGTTAGGACCTTCACACAGTTCTATTACTCAAAACAGTGACCACTGTATCTACTTACCTGATAGCGTGTCGGCTGATTGAGAATGCTGTTAAAACTGTGTGATTCAAAAACTCTGGAGTTCGACTGAGTGAAAAGGTTTAACTAGGAAGAAATAAGATAGAGAGACATAGAACATAGGTTTTGACAGTAGGAAGTGAATATCATTCTGACCCCACTTTATCCTTTTCCTGTCCTAGTGAAAGGCTGAAAGCATCTTTAGTCAATATTTAGGTCATTCCTTGTGGGAATTATTTATGTCTTTGAATACTCAGTTATTTTTATTTTAATTGTGTTTTTCCAGTCATTGGACCTTGTTGTTCTAAGAAAATTTATAGCTATTTTTTGGTTTTATGCAGTACGTTTAGGGAGTCTGAAATACAGGTCTATGAACATAGATGCTTGACTAATTACCGTACTATCATCAGAAGTACAGATTATACCCAAAAACTTAAAGAAAAGAAGAATGTTGGAATGGACACACAATTCTTCACTGCAATGAAAAGATTTCAGTACCTACCCTAGATTTGGAATTGCCCATTCCCATTTCAATGTCTTTCTGTAGCCGTCTCCTCCTGCACTTAGAAAAGTTAATGATCCTCATGATGAAATAGAAAAAAGATTTGGGGCTTGGTACCAGACTGAACGGTGGAGGTAATGTTTTTCCATCATCAAAATACGATAACCAAAGTTTAGAACGAGCAAACTTCCACTCTACATCACTGTCATCCTGTGTTAAGATATAAAAACAGATATATGGCTTTGTTTTTATGAAAGGCAAAACTTCTTCCAAATGAAACTTCTTGTAAATATCAGCCCTTTCTGGTTTTACATAAAATGTTATTTGCTTGCTAGTAAGACTCCCAGTAGTTCTGCAAAAATGCAACCACTTTATCAAGTCTATTTTAAATAAATTTCAGTTTTCTCTTTATGGCAACACCTCATTGACAATACTTAATTAAAGCATGTGAACCACTTAAATAAGTGTTATTTTTGCACTGAGTGAAAGCCAACATATAAACTCCTTGCTATTTGAAGTGGAACTTTTTTGCTTTTTAAAGTCCTGTTTTTCTCATTAAAGTGGGGACATGAATTTGGTATTTGCACAAGTGACGAAGTATTAGCTTCAAGGCAGACATGGTTTAAAATGGTAGTACTTGCAGCTTTTTACATAACCATGAAAAGTAACTCTGATTTGTAACGGAGTACAGAAAATACAAACTTCATTGTCATGAAGAAATCATGTTAAAAACTGACAAACTGATTTTGTCCTAATACATTCTTATTGAAGTACTCCAAGGCTGGACTTGATTTACACCAAAGGTGAAAAGTTTGTTTGTTATAACTAGTTTTCTCCTGCTGAATTCCCTGACATTTCCCAGAAGTCACTGAAAATACTGGAAATGACATATCGATTTGTACGCTATATCTTAGATAATCTTTTTTTTTCCTGCTAGTGCGGGTGTGCGCCCGCGTCTATGCGAACATAGTACTCTTTGAATAATATCAGAACTCATGGTCTGGAAAACTGGCACTATAAATATACTTTTACTTTCATTATAGCAACTTGGGATTTATTTCTAAAACCCAAGCATCTTCTCTACTTCAAATTTTCTTTATTTTTTATTGGACTCTGATGCTAAATACTGTAATTAATTATCTTTAAAAATGAAGATACTTTGTCATCATAATGAAATTCAAATAAAATATATCTCTTTTAATAAGCAATGCAGCCAATAACTTTGTGTGAAATTCAAGTATTCATTCAACTGAGCCATTTGACAGATTTAGAGAAATACTGCCACTCTGTTTTCAGGGCATATGGCAAAGCTCAGTAAACCTAGAATCAAGTTTTAATATGGTACCTGAAGTGGAAAAAAGCACATATTACAAACAAAGCATGTAAGCATTGCAAAGTGTAACTCAGTCACAAAAATCTTGAAGATAAGCACCTGTATCACACTCCACGTACAGAGGCATATAAATGTAATAAAGTATGTCCACGTATCATTGCTATGCGCGTCTAACTCCTGCACATTTAGCTAAAAAGTTTGAGGATTGGAACTAAAAACCAGATTTCCATTAAAAAACACAAAGTGCATTTAATCTGTATCCTAATGATCTGTCAAAGATTGAAGTGCACTACATTAAGGAAACATGCAATAAGCGTCCTAAGGAAACTGGGAATGAACCGCCCATGTCTAAAATGTTATGCCCAGTAACTTTGTTTTCTACTTCACAGCAGTCTTCATTTGAATATTGCTTTAGATTTTAAGATTTCTGGATGGATAACATCTCCTTAGATGCATATATGTGGCACAAGATGAACTACTTGTTCAGATCCTGTAAGGTTCTGCAGCCTGACTGGGTTGTTAGATAAAGTCATTCCTAGGAACATGGTATTTTTTGTGACCTCCTTTACTGAGGTAATCTCTTCACTGTACTTTTCCATATCAAGATGCCCTCACTGAAATAATTCCTAGTAATTCTGCCCTTTTTCAACATAACAGAGAACAACTTAAGAACAGAGCCCACCTCAATTTCTTGATATGAACTGTTGATCATCGCGATCAGCATGTTGAGCAGAACTACCACCATCGTTACATTGTATATGCCATAAAGAACATAACCAATGTTCTCTATGAACTTATGATCATATTTGAGGACAACAGAGGTTACTTCAGACAGGCCAAATATTGACCAAAATAAGGTCTTGAAACTTTCTTCCACTCTGCAGGAAAAAAAGAGGAAGGCATTATTACTAACTACACAAATAAATACGTAAGTTGTGTTTACAGTAAGTGATAAACTATCTCAGGTAATTCGTCTGTGAACCAGGTTTTTAGAGCACTGATCAAAACAACAAACATGCAAGAAAATATTTTTCACAGTATGTTCACTTTCTCCACTGTCCTCCACCTATCCATCATAGATAATATAGTTGTAATAACAACAAAACTGTTGCAAAACAACAGTCCAGGAATTAGAAAGGTATTATATTTCCAGGTTTTGAGACGAAGCATATTCTAATCTCATTATTTTTCCAGTCTGACTCCGCAGGGGGCAGACCTTCCCTGTCCTAATAAAGCTAAAGATGGGGCTGATGGGAAGGAAACCGCTGCACTCCTTTCAAAAGCTTCTGATTAAATCTTCCATTAGGAAGGGTGCACTCAGAAGTGGGTAGCAGCAGGTTCAGCAACAAAACTGACAAACCAAACAGATTTCATGGGATTTGTTCAAGACTTGTTGAAATCAGTAGGAGCCAGGCACTTCAACAGGAGGCAGGCACCTAAATACCCTTAGGGCTCTGGGTCCAGGACCCACAGCCTCTATACTCTTGTCCCACCCCATGATCAGGACGATTCCTGAGGAACTGATCTGCCAAGGGCTCTCAGACAGCTGCCAGACAGCTCTTCAAGCCTTTAGGGCCTTTGAGAGAGGATTCTCTTCAAGCTCTCCTCCTCATGCTGCCACTCCTCTTTCCACTCGGGAAACATTGCTACAGGTTGACTTGTCATGCAGTCAGGACACAGCCCACTGTAAAGCTCTATCTTGCCTCGCTGAGAGGTGGGCTAATGAATGCAAGCTAAGAGATGTTGATATTCAATAAAGATTTTGATGTGCCTTCCATTGTACTCTACAGAATTTACTGGAAGTGACTTCTTCCTCCGTGTTGCCAAAAAGTGAACCAACAGACAGCTGTATTTTAATAAGCATAACTAAAATACGCCGGTGCACATATCTTGAATTACCTGTTTTAACACTGATAAATGATTTTTAAATGCAAATAATATGTGAATGGATGTATAGTCTAGTAAAATAACACTGCTGTTTAAGAAATGAATATTAATAAGCATTCAAATAGTATGCATACTAGACACCTGATATCAAATACTGTAACAAAAGTGTCATTATATTTCATTATTTATCTAAAGAAAAGACCATGAGTAGGAATAAGTGCAAAAATCAGGCTCCAATTAAGGAGAAGTCATGGAATCAACTACATGAAAATATGGCAGTTTTTACAGAAGTTACGTCTCCTGCAGAAAGATGGGAGAAAAGGAAAAGTTCTGAATTTCACCATCCTGTGGAATTACTTCTGGTTTGGAGCGTCCTATATTTATCACTTCCAGCATCACCTTGTTTCAGGAAGTAAAAAAACCAAGCAAACAAAAAAACTTTGGAGATCATAGCAAGCAATCTCATTGCATGAAGACAGATTTATAACTACCATTCTTCTGTACCCACGTGACTAACGATAATAAGCACTTATCATGCAGATTGTAGATCTGGATCCAAAAGAGTCCAAGGCAGTTTATAGATTTGTTTCAGTACCGGTCTAAGAGAGAAACATGCCATCTACAGAATCACTAGCTCTGTTTCTTGACAAATTACATTATTTAGAGGCCTATTATTGACATCTAGGCTAAATCTCTATAGGTATCAATTAGGTCTGACAGAGCCCAGTTAAAGATTACGATTCCAGCAGTTGCTTTGGGAAAATGTAATTCAGAAGGTATCAGTAATATTTTCTTGCAATTAGTTGTCCACGTGTCCGTGTGATTAACATAATATACAGGTAAAATTATTTTAGACTGAAGTGAAAGCTTCCATTATACAAGTAGGAAAGAATTGGTCTTTTGTATTCTGCTTTCTAAGGTTCCGAGATACCTGATTTCCCGCTGACTTCAACTGTCTTCAGTTCTATTTTAATGCTAGGAGAGAGCACACAATATCTCGCAGACTTTGTTACCTCAGTGAAAAACCTGAAAGCTTCGTATCAGCTTTTTACTTAAACATAACTTCATACTTACGTTGTAAAGGCTGGGTTTAGTTTAGCTCCAAGGTAGTAAGAATACAGTATGAACATTCCAATCATAAATGCAAGAAATACCATAATAAAAAGGACCATAAACTTGAAGATGTCCTTAACAGTCCTTCCAAGTGAAATCTGCAAGGGCCCAAAACTCTCATTTGCAGGCAGGATATATGCAATCCGAGAAAAGCTAAGAACGACAGCAATTGCATAAAGGCCTTCAGATATTATCTGAGGATCAGATGGGAGCCATTTATCTCTAGCTGGAAGATATGAAATATAGGGGTAAATATAAGGAGTTACTCATTTATCACAATGTTGAAAAATAAATCTTGATAGGATTTTTCCATGAACGTGTCTGAATTTAGTTGAGACAAATATGTGAAGTCTGTAGTTGCTACTCTATTCCTATTTCTTTTAAGTCACAAATGATTAATATTAAGTTACATTACCTTTTGCTAGAAGAAACATAACATTTTCTTCTACAGTTTGCGTTTTAACCTGAACTATATAACAATAAATAATTCCTTATTGCTTTTCTTAACATGACTGTATTATTAGCTATCTTAACAAGCACTATGCTAAAGCCAGAAATTTATTCATATTTTATGTTTTATTGATGGGAAGCTAAAATCTTCGTTGATGAACAATTTCATTTATTAATGACACCAAGCTTTTGCCATTGTTACAAGTTCAGGATATAACCTAGTTCCCACTGAAATCATATAGATTTTTGCCATTTACCTCAATGGAAGTAGGATTGTGGTTTTTACACATAATATGCACAGAAACAATTGAGTTTTATATAAATTCATAAATTTTTTATTACGTGAATTAATGCACCATCTTAGCAAAATAACACTTAATTAAAATGTGTTTCTAAATGTGTATTTACATATGTACAAATTCAGATTGATTATATAGCAATTAAATAACAAAACCAAGTCTGCTATTATAATATATTGAAGTTCATAAAGCATATGCTAAAATACACCATCAGCAACAAATACAGCCTTTGCTGGGGTTGCAAATAGAGATTCATCACACCTTTAATTACAATTTCTGCACTGCAATAACTATTTAGTACATTTATTCTATTCGAGCAGATCTTTACTGGGCCAGCATCCTTCCTTCAGCACGAAATGCTGATAGATCTTTACGAATATGAATAACTGTATCAAACAACTGAACCAAACAAAAAAAAAATCACATCAAAATTTTATCTGTTGTGCATTAAGCCAAAAATAAAATATAGTTTGCAAATGTTTAAAATTAAGAGGGTCAAATTTAGCTCTAGGATAAACAGTTACAACAAAATTATGGACAGCTACATTTGAACTGATTTTGTTCTTATGCCTATTGTTTGGTTTTAATATATTAGCAAACTTATTTGTCAAATTAGCATCATAACAACTATTGTTTAAATAGCATAGAAACAAAAAATTGAGGCAGAAATTGTTAGACAATGCTATGAACACAAACACATGCAAATATTCATCTTAAGGCTTCAAAGTGCTAGTGCATCCTACCAGTTTTTCTATGTTCAGATCTGTGTTGCAGAAAAGTTAAACTCACCGTAAGTAAAATATTCTATTTCTGGAGGAAGTGTGACCTCAGAGAGGTCATTCTCCTCAATGTAGTTGTCCACATACTGTTGTGCTTTTGTGGCCTGCAGGAATGCCAGAAGCCTCGCTGTGAAAGCGGCAATGAAAATGGACAGCATCCCAAAATCCAAAACGTTCCATAACTGCAAAATATATTCCCTGGGTCCTTCCAGCCACAGCTCTTTACATTCTGACCACATCATACCTGCAGCAAGAAATGAAAACAACATAGCAATGTTGGCCAAACTCTTTTCATTTAAACTCTCTGCATTCTCTCATTTCATGAAACCAGGTGGTACCAGTGGAGCAAAAATTCTCTTATCTGCAGTGTCACAGCGTCATCATACACCTTGAGTAAGGCTCTCTTGGTTTCAACAGGGTTGATCAAATGGCAGGGTATTAATTGATACACGGGGATAAAGTTCAGACATCTCCACATGGGGTAGTATAGAGCCACGACTTTGCAGTGAAAGTATTATGGCCTAAAAATGTAACAGTAGCTGTACCTCTAAAGAAGGAAAAATGTTAAATGTGGAAAAAGAACTCCTCTAATTTCCTTAACATTTGCATTCATAAACCACTTCTGAATCAGAAGGATTAATTTTTACAGAGGAGCACAACTACCCAACTACACAGATGACCAAATATAAATGGCACAATTATACTACTGGTTCTCCACTTTACAGAGTAAGACGCTTTTCAGCATAGAAAGTGTAACTTGGCTATGTGCAATTCAGTTCTCTTACTCAAGCTTCTCCTCAGAAATTAATTTATGTGGAATTAATCCAGATCACAGCCTCATCATAACCTAGAGATGTAGTTGTTGGGAATCAAGACTTTTTCTTACTTCAAAAAAGTTTCTTAAGAAAAAAACCCAAATAACAAAACCACAACCTCAGAACTTCTTTTCTTGTTTCCCTGGCTGGGTAATTCAGAGGGGTACTGCTGCCATCCCAACCACAAGCACAGCAGCCACGCACTGGACTGGCTTGAGGCTGGACGTCTCTTGAGTGACCAAGAAATTTCTCACAGTGACTGAGTCCTAGAGACCACCAAAATCTCAGTCCTTGCCTTCTGCTCCCCACAAGTATATGCTGGGACTACCAAAATGCAGCATACAAGGGATACGCATCTCCCTACCCTAACATAGTTTAAGATGAAGCAGTACTTAAACAAGGAGATATAGGTGATTCAACAGGCAAAGCGAGGCACCTTCATGTAGCAGCCACAGGAACACTTCCTTTCTCTTCCACAGCCTGTAAAAAGCTGAGAAGGCTACATTATCATGTGGCTAACCGTCATTTTGCTACGTAAAGCATCTGACTTTGATGAAATGCTAGAAGATAGCATTTTCTGCCATACAAAATTTCAATCAGGCTGATCATGTTTTGTGAAAAAAAAAAAACAGAGTAATGAGAACTGACTCATTAGCCCTTGACACTGGTAAAAACTGTGATTTCCCCAAATGCTACCTAGGCAGCAATGCCACATAAGCACTGGTGTGCTAGCACATTAACACCGAGCAGTAGGAACTCCTGACCTTCTGCCACGTACAGCAGCATAGGCTTCCTGATACTACTTAAGAAAACCTCTTCAGTAAAGTATAATTTCTGTGGTGTTCTCTTCAGCAAACCTGTGCTCCTGTTACAAATGCCAGAATTACCAGTGTGGCAAATCAGCAAACAAAATTTTACCCTATGCTGCAAGAGGGGGCAGCACAGAGATGCTCTGATGCTCTCGCCAGGTCTAATGCACTGTTATCTGCCCTAAGGGTTTCTTCTAACCGTGCAGCGGCTGGAGCAAAAGTTTGGGACCTGGGCTTCTCTCCTTTCTTTTAGAATTTATATCTGGAGGAAAACAGTTGATAAAGATGAAGGGGCAATATACCTACCAAGTACCCATACCATGATCAGCATTTCTGTCCAGGTGAACTGGGTAGTCTTCACCCTAAAGATCTGCTTAGGGTAATCAGTAACAGTGACATTCGGTAGCGTTGTTATACCTTCAAATCTGTCTGAAGCATTGAACACCAGCAGGCCTAGGAAAATAATGAAGGATGCTGCATGTGCCACAAATTTCATAAATGGGCTTCGAAGAATTCTTCCAAGCTGCAAAGGCAGAATGAAAGCAGTCACTCAGTTTTCTCAAAGAAAAAAAAACTCTTTCATCAGGCATTCCAGAAGCATAAATGGGCACTCAGAGCTCAGGACAGTCTGAAACATCGTTTTTAAAGGATACTGTTTCAAGTGCACTGAACTGCGATGCTTTACCATTTCAGATAAAAGTCTCCCAAAGGCAGCCTCATTGAGTATGTTGTCCTGTTAGTGAGTGTTCGTGTTATTCCATAAACTCTAGATGGCAATGTTTGAGGGGAAGCACTCCAAGGAATTACAAGCATACAATGGCTGTGACCAGAAAGAGTTTGATCTAATGCCCACAGATACCAATCAGTATCTGCGGAAGCAAGCCCATGGAAAATAAATAAATAAATAAATGAATTCTCCAAGTAGCAAAATGCTTTCCTTACCCACAAGAGCGTACTATTAGCTTGTCTATGACTATAGCTCTAGAAAAAATTAAAGACACATCTTCTCATCTCTGGCTACTGTATTCCATCCACAGAATGTACGTTCAGAGCTATAAGTGCCAAATAAATAACCTGTGTCTACTAAAAATACTGACCATTCCATCTTAGTGGACTAGCAAAGACAAGATCAGAAATATTACTATTTTCAAATAAGTTCAGCTGATTTCATTAACATCTGCATCTGGCAGAAGGACAAAACAGCAACAGCAGAGGCAGTCTGTCCACACCAGAAAAGAGGACCGGCTGCCTCCAGAAGACCACACTGGAAAGAGCAATGGGCCTGTCGCTGCTACTCACTGTATGAAAAAGAAGAGCCAGTGATCCCATCAGTACTAACCTTATCCTGCAAGCCAGGGTCAGAAGTGCTACGCTATAAGCCCACTCCTCTGAGGGCAATACTGCCAGTATCCTTTATTTAGGCAGTGAAGGTCTCGTGTGCCAGTGCTGCTGCAACTCCCACCCCGTATTCAAAAAATGCGGGTATCAGTGAGGCTGCACCACAGACAGCAATTGGTGCATTGCCTCAAGCACAGAGATGGCACTGAGATTCCCTGACGACGCTCTTTGGAGACCTCTTAGGGGGGAATGCACATGTAGGTTTACTTGTCCTTCCCAGCCTACTTCTCTTTGGGAGGAGTAGTACCTTTGGAATACACCTCCTTCCTGTGGCCTGAGCGGGACAATGCTTGTCCCATCTCTGCACAAGGTGTTACAAGGCAGATGCTAGACAGACTTCGTCTTAGCTGCTGCACACCTCTTAAGGCCAAAGGCCTCCTGTCTCCTTCAACAGTACAATAGAACAATATACTACTCTGCAGATAATGCCCAACCTTTATTAATGTCAATACACAGTTCTAATGTGATAAACTTACATCACCAATATTAAGCGATATTCCAAAATCCCCTGTGAAGAGCTGCATTATCAGCAGTATCATATAAGAAGAGAAAAACGAGTTCAGCAGATGGGGAACTGGAAGTAGCTTTCTTATTTCAAGGAATGGTTTTCCTGAAACTGGGGTCAGCTACTATGAACTAAGTGGACCAGCACACACTAAACAGCATTTACTACCTATGCAAACAATCTCAGGTTCCCTTCCTGCTCCTGACCTTTAGAAAGCATTTTGAAATTACAATATCAAACAACTGATCTGAATGTACAGTACTTTTATTTGACATGAGCACTAGGAAAAATGTCAGGTGTTTCTGGTACTGGGAATTAAACCTCAAGGCAAATATCAGTTTTCCATATTAGACACCAGCTAAAAATATATTAACACATTTCTATGATATGGAGCTGTGAGTGAGGAATATCTTTACTACAGATATTCATGGAAAGTGACCTTTCAGAGAAAAATGAAAGTAACAATTCTACTATTTTCATAAAGGTTTATCTTTAACGTAAATAAATATTTAACCCAGAGAAAACATCAGGTTCCCTTGAAATATGCAGGAGATGAGCAAAATCTTATCCTTTTTGAAGTGAACTACAACAGCAAAATATAAATGAGTGAAACTCACATTTCTTTGCTGTACACTTGTTAAGGAAATACAATTGAAAGACCACATTCAGCACAGAAGTAAATTTATATAAAACTTTTTAAAAAGTTAACATAAGAGAGAAATATTCTTTCTTTTGATTTGCCAAAGATCTATCAATATGCTTCATTTGCAGACAATTCACATGCTACAGACTATAAAGATTTCAAAGAAACTGCTATTATTTTCAATGTGAGATCATCAGGAAAGCTGGAAGCACCCATACATTTCATATAATTTTAAAGAGGTAAGAGTTTACAGTTGCACTCTTTTACGAATATACCCTACCACGTGGTTGGAATACTGCATTTAATTTAATTTCTGCTCTATGGTTCACCTGGTAAACAGACCTCCTAGGGCAGGAATAACAAATATTTTACTTAAGATTAAATTCTGCATCAGTGAAGTCAACAGATGTTCTGCTAATGGCTTATATGGGAACAGCATCAGATCTTAAGATGCCATCAGAGGAAATCTAATACAGAATCTGAGTGGTGACTTTTAAAAATCCATGTTACTAACACACATACAATTACATAGCACAGATTGTGAGGTGAGCACGGAATCTACGGAAATTTAAAAAAAGAAAAAAAAGCTCTCAGAGAAGGGTTTTTTTTCTTTCTTTAAACTTAATAACAATTTATTTTCATGCTTCATCACTGTGGTCCCCTCTTTTCTGTGCAAATAAAACAAATAGTATCTTTTGGCTCAAGACTAGCGATTACTAAAAATATCATTAATTAGTTAAAATTTGGAAGCAGCAGAATTAGAGGTACAATATTACATTTTGAATGCCAGAAATTGAAAAACAGCTCCCAGAACAGTACAAGATACGTAATTTATAAAAATCAGTACCCTGCTACATGGTGCAATCCAATAACCAATGGCTAGAAACGGAAGGCCCAATGCCACAACCAGCACAACCAGACACTTGATAGCTATGGTCTGCTCCCGTAATCCTGAGAGATTTTCATACCAGATAGTCAGTAGCTGTTGCTGACAGTTTGGATGGGCCACAAACTGTAAAGAAAAAGAAAGAAAACCAAGACATATTATAATTTATAAGAAGAGTTATATAACCGCTACATACATGATCATGATCACCTTAAATATCTGGTGTTAATTTAGACCTTAAGAACCATGTTTTTTCTCCTTTCCTTTAAAATAAAGGTTAATAAATAAAGAAGAAACTGCTGAGCTGATTTAAAGCAGCACTTTGGGGACAAGATTGCACACTGGACAGCCATTGCCAATAGAAGCCTTTTATGCATTATTACAACAGCTTCACCTACCCGCCTGGATCCTGTCAGAGTGGAACCTCAGTCCTAACTTCCAATAATTTCTCAGCAAATCAAGCTGATACAAGGTACATGCAGAATTTCTGCTGAGACTGAAAATTCTGGTCTGACCATAACCCACCGTTAGCCTCTCCCCTTCCTGCACATGCTCTTCACAGGCCTCCTCAAACATCACTGCCATTTGATTTGGTTCTTTGACAAAGGCTCCAAATACCTCCTTAACCATCTATACATTTTCAGTCTAAAACTTACTGAGGCAAGAAATAAATGAAGCAAAAGTACAGCACAAAATTTTAAACCTCACCAGAACACACAGAGATGAATACTGAAAGGCTTTCTTCTCTCTTACTACCATCAATGGTGCTAGCTATCACGTCTACTTAGATGTGCTTGGAATTTGAAAAATAATCAGAAGCTACATCCTACAAATACATCTTTATGTTTTGTGGAAAATAAAACTTAGCATTCAGTAATACAAGGAAATTCCATTTTGTGAACCAGATGAAAAGATGGTCTTATGGTTTTGATGAAGCTTTAAGGACTCTGTAATAGATTGTATTTTGCTGTACAGTTTTGTATTTTCTCTAAGTTCATGCCTTCTATACTATCTCAGCTGAAAAATATTAAATCCTCAAATTTGACAGTTTTCAAAAACAACTTTTCCTTTTTCACTATTTTAAGATCTTAAAGGACCCTGAATGTACAGATTGTTATCACTATACAGTCTTATGCTATTCTTTGTGTTTTAATGAGCTGTTAACAGCTTAAGAACACACTGCAGAAGGCTCAAATAAGATCTGAGGTGTATCCTTTAACTAAAAATATAAACATTTCAGTGATTTCTGAGCAAGATAATTTTATTTTTAATGAATTCTTTTATGAGAATTTTTATCTTTGCTGATTAGTTTACATTATTTATCAATATTAAGTATTTGCTCATTTACTTCTATAGCAGAAGGACTAAAAGGTATCAAACTTAATAGAGGAAACCACAAGAGTAGATGTGTACAAATATCTGAATAAATATAGTCTCTGATAAAATGACCAAAAGTTGATGTATTCAGGCATTTAAACTGATTGTCAGTAGTCTAAGCATACACGGCTACCACTGAATTTCGATTCATTGAATGTCGGGCCATTTTTGGAATGTTCAACCCTACACCCAAATTTTGGTACTTAGTTTTCTTGTACCCAGACATGGACACGTGGAAGACAATTTTCAAATATACTTACTCTCTTTTGACCTAACTCTGACGCCCACTGAACGCTGAAGTCAATGGTGAAATTTCAACTGACCTTAACTAAGCAGAGCCAAGACATCATCAAGGCCTTTTGTAACCAACTGCTTTAAAATCATAGAATCATTAAGGTTGGAAAAGACTTCTAAGATCATTGAGTCCAACCATCAACCCAACACCACCATACCCACTACACCATGTCCCTAAAATAGGGTGGGGGGGAAGCCAGAAAAACATCAAGACAAAGAAATAGGGCATCAAGTCAATTTATCAGGATCTAGTCACGAAGAGACAATCAGACAAGTGGAAAAACAGGCTTAGGATTAATGCTCAACTTCTCCTCAGACAGTTACTACAACACAAACTTGCTCTCCTGTGCTTTTTGTGTAAGTTTCATTCATCCCTAGCTTCCACAAATTCTTCCACAAATTGAAAGGTAGCAGAGATTGAAATGTTAAGATACTAAACTGGCACATATTAAGGTTCTAGTACCCACTAAAAAAAAAAAAAAAACAAAAAAAAACCAGAAACAGTCAACTGCCATCTTTCTCCTATGCAGGAAATACATGCAAATGTTATTTTCCTAGCTTCAGTAAGATTTCAGTATGTTCACAGGGAAATGATTCCCAAATTAGTTACGGAACGATAAAACAAGCTGCTGCCAACAACTGCATTTGTTTAGATATGCTTAAGTTTTATTTTACTAAAATCACTTTTGGTCGAGTTTCTTGAAGGGTGAGCATATATCTCTCTATTTTTAAAGCACTGTTGTATTTCTTTAGGATGAAGCAATGTGGACAGTGGAGACTGTGCAGCCACTCCATCAGGATCATGTCGTGTAACCAGGAGCGTGTAGCGCACGTTGGGTGCTGCTACTGAAGACACATAAGGGGTGGGAGGGAAGAATTCTATAGCTCCCTGTGTTCTTTGCCCATTTGTCCTGGTTTCGGCTGGGATAGGGTTAAATTTCTTCCTAGTGCTGTGTTTTGGATTTAGTACAAGGAGAATGTTGATAACACACTGATGTTTTCAGTTGTTGCTAAGTGCCCTCCTAGTCCAAGGACAGCTCCCGTGCCTACTGACTGAGCTAGGTACACAAGATGGGAGGGAACATAATCAGGACAGCCAGCCCAGCTGGCCAATGGGGTATTCCATACCATGTGACGTCATGCTCAGTATATGAAGGGTAGGCGTGATCCAGGAAGTACCGATCGCTACTTGGTTATCGGTCAGCGCGGGTGGTGAGCAATTGCATTGTGCATCACTCATTTTGTATATTCTATCATTATTTATTATCATTATTCTCCCTTTTCTGTTCTATTAAACTGTCTTTATCTCAACCCACGAGTTTTTCTCACTCTTACCCTTCCGATTCTCTCCCCGTCCCATTGGGGGGGCGGGGGGAGTGAGTGAGCGGCTGCGTGGTATTTGGCTGCCTGCCAGGTTAAACCACGACACCATTATATTTACATTTCTGGTTAAGTCCATTTCTGAAGTGTTATCGTACTCACCATTACCACTATTACTATTTTACCATGTCCTGCGAGACTGCCACATCACAAAAGCATGTGGGACATCAGTTAAGCACAAGGGGAAACAGCCTAGTTATCACAGCAATTTCAAGAAATCTGGTAATATACTTGTCACATTGGTTGACAATAACTAGTAAATCGGAGTAAAAAATGCTAGGCAGTTTCACAAAAAGGATTTGAAAATAATTCTGATAACTTTGATATTCCGTTTTGGATTAAGAGTGAGATTTGATCTGAGTTGCTTATACTTAAAAAAAAGAAACAACCCTTACTGCAAACCTTGGATATCCATTTTATTATCCTTTGTACTCTGTTGAGATCATAATGTACTATATACACTGTTGTTTGCCAGGTCTTGCCTGCAAAACTCCATTTATATTCCAAATCTCATTAAAAAGTGCATACGGTAGTACAGTAGGGCAGACTTTGTAAAAAAAAATCAAATTAAATCATTGGCAATGAAAACATGGAATCTTAAATCTCTCAAGAGGAGGAATCTGAAGCTGTTGCATGAACTTTAAAAAGGGAAGCAATCTTCATATTTTAATCTACTTCGCTCGAAAATGAAAGTCCCAAAGTATTTTGGTGTGTGATTCATTAACCAGTTAGATCACACATTAATGCAGTTTGTATCTGTAGTGTGGAACGGCCAAGAGATATAAATAAAAAGATTTTAAAAGTCTTTTAAGAAATTAATGTCAACTTGAACTATGTTTGTATTCTTTTTATTAGCCTGTCACCTTTGAAGCTTATGCACCATAAAAACTGCCAGCCTAGCCCATTTGAAAAAGAGACTGGTTTTTGTGTGTTTGTTCATTCTGACATATGCCTCCGGTCTCTTCTTTCGCTAAGATAAATTTCATTCTCAACTCAGGACATCAAAGGGCAAATCCCACAGCAGATTAACTGTGGCCAAAGACAGGGAAGTACATAATTATTTCAAATTACAAAGACATTTTTAAAAAGCAACCTTAAAAGTGTAAGGAAGAGGAGAGAGAAGAAACACCCACATAATTTCCCTTATTACCAGAGGGAATGGGAAGAAACAGTAAAGGAGCTTTAAGGGAGCTCGCCTATGGCTATGAATCAGCCCACAGGCCCTCTTGCATCTCACCCAGAGCTATGCACTGGTTTATTATCTTGGTCTAACAACATTTTGATCTGACGCTAAGAGGAGATCTGCCTGTGCTATAATTTTCCACAGAAAAGGGAGGAGTTAGTGAATAAGATGCCAATGGTTATGGCAAGTTCGTCTCCGGCAGTAACTCTAAGGGCTCTCGAGAAGATCTTAGCAACTTATTTAACTGTTGGCAACTGCACAATATGCACCACTTCCAAGCCCTCAGAGCAACTCGTGTCACCTCCCCCATCCATAAAAGCTCTGAAACTCATCCTTCTCTCCAGCTCTGCTGAAATATTTGAATTTATGATTTTGTTGTTTTTATCTTCAGCAACTGCAACCTCTTCTATGTTTTTTCCCCGCCCGTACATCTGTCCCTCCCCCTCCCCAGCTTTATCTCCTCTGAGAACAGTAGATTCACATCATATTTCACCTACCAATCACATCACCTTACAACCTTGTTCCTTCTGCATTTCTCTTCTCTCATCCTACTTTCCATGCATCCTACTTTCTTACTTTTCATTACATGTTGATCTTATTATGACATTTATCTAATATTTTGGGATCCAAACCAAACCCCAGTGAACAAGAAAGATGCATGAGGACAGTATGTGGTCACTAAAAAAATCCCAATTTTAATTCAGCTGCTTTTCTGGGCATAATTGACTGTAACACTTCAGATGCATTCAGTTTCATGACCATGAACCAAGTCATCAGTAAATATTTTTCTGTATGACTAAGAGTGATTATAGTGTTATTTATTCCTAACATCCTAATGACTGAGTTCAGACATAGCAGGAGCAGATCCTGGCACACTGATACACAAACACACAACTGCTCTGGTTTAACCCCAGCTGGCAACTAAGCACGACGCAGCCGCTCGCTCACTCCCCCCCCCCGGTGAGATGGGGGAGAGAATCAGAAGAGTAGAAGTGAGTAAACTCGTGGGCTGAGATAAAGACAGTTTAATAGGTAGAGCAAAAGCCGTGCGCACAAGCAAAGCAAAGCAAGGAATTCATTCCCTGCTTCCCATCGGCAGGCAGGTGTTCAGCCATCTCCAGGAAAGCAGGGCTCTATCACGCATAACAGTTACTTGGGAAGACAAACACCATCACTCCGAATGTCCCCCCCTTCCTTCTTCTTCCCCCAGCTTTATATGCTGAGCATGACGTCATATGGTATGGAATGTCCCTTTGGTCAGTTGGGGTCAGCTGTCCCAGCTGTGTCCCCTCCCAGCTTCTTGTGCACCCCCAGACTCCTCGCTGGTGGGGTGGGGTGAGAAGCAGAAAAGGCCTTGACTGTGTGCAAGCACTGCTCAGCAGTAACGAAAACATCCCTGTGTTATCAACACTGTTTCCAGCACAAATCCAAAACATAGCCCCATACTAGCTACTATGAAGAAAATTAACTCTACCCCAGCCAAAACCAGCACAACAACACACAAAGAGAATTCTGAATCTTCTTTCTTATCTATCAATTTGAAACTTCAGTGTCTGAAAATTAAATCCTGTGACTTTACTCAAACTCTTGTTGATTTCACTTGGAAATTCTACTCCGATTTTTATCTCAGCAAGAACTGCAGAACTTGGCCCAGTGTCAGCAACTTCTCTGAAATTTTGTTGGCAATCTAAAGACAGAGTTAAGATACAATATTAAAAGCACTACTGCAGCAGCAATTCAGCATACAGAGCAAGACTACTTGTTCTAACTAGTTTTTCTTAGTTTAATTCCCTTAGTCCTTCACTATCGGGGCTGCAGTTTCCGTCTGAACCTTAGCTTCAAAATCATATCCTGTTTATAAGATGGGCTACACTTTAATGCAGTGCCTAGGATATTAAGTGCAAGAGTTTCATTATTAATAGAATTAAAAAACTCCATTTCCCTAGCAGTGAACTTCTGAGCACATTTGCTCACTTGTCATATGCTTTTTCCTGTCTCTCCTCCCTCTGAAAAGGGCATACGGCTCATTAACCATTTCATGGACCTACAATTCTGTTTGGCTGTATTACCTGTCTTGCAGCAGTAAACTGACCTTAACGTAGCTGACCCAGAAGTGCAGCTAGAAATACTGAAAGCTAAGAAACATAAGCTACATCCTTGTCTTCTTCCTACAGTTACAGGGTTGAAAGCATCCCGTGTGGAGTTCCCACATCTGAATCTGTTCTACAGTCAGAATATCGCTATAATTTGCCACAGTTTTAATGGAGCCAATCCCAGCATCAAAGGACCACCACGGCAGAGACATTTCCTGGCTCAGTCCTTGTCATACCCTCTTAATGGCCATTTACAGGGAACAGCACATGGATGAACATAGTAACAACTCTGCACCATCTATTTATTTCCCTCCACCAAGATCATTAGTCTTGTAGGTTCTGAACTGTATTTGTCACGAATTGGAGTCAAAACCTTGAGTTTATCTACAAATAATCAATCTCTTGCAAGAGAAGAGAACAAGTTTGCTACATGGAATTGTCTTTTTTTTGTACCATGTAGGTTTTTGTTATTCTTAACAGACCTGTGTGGCCCTTTGCTCAGCAATTAATTTAATCGGTGACAACAGCCTCTTAGAAGAAAACCAGTCTTCAGCAAGAAAGCTGAGACACAAATCTCAGCAAAGGTTGGTAACATTAATATGCAACAACACAAAGAATTCATGTGTTATTTAGATACGATAACATGCTTACATACTTTGATTCTTTCCCTGTTCCATTCTTTTTAATTAATTTAATACTTGTATATATTTACCTTGAATTTTGGTAATTAATATGCATTTATCTGCTGTAAGCCAATTCTATATTGGAAACAATGATTTGCTGTTTGGGATCTGCATTTACAATTTTTGTTAACCATCTTTTGGGGACATAATAAACACCAACATTTCCCAGTTGTTCTGGCAGGTGGCTTACAATTCATTTTATATGGCAGATTGGCTCAACAGGTGGCCACAGAATACGGTGTTATTTATCCTGAAAGACATAAGACTTCTTGCAGAGATGATGAAACTATAATGGCTGTTAAGAATGGAAATGATGCTAACCGCGTAAATAGGTAGCTGTAAATAATACATAGGCATTGCTGTACTCCTTGAGTCCTCTCACAGTAAGACACAGTATTAACTATTTTTTGTGTGAGGGTAGTGGGATCTTGAAAAGAACAACATAGCTATATATTGAAAACTGCTACGATAAATGGATATGCATTATGTCAAATGTGTGATACACAGCTCCATTTTTCAACACATAACATTCATTCACAAAATAACTGTTCATTAAAAATTACTTTGAGAGAGGCATCAACTGAAAACACATTGCACTTTACAAAACACCAATAAATTTAGGTGAAGAATGAAGATGAAGAACTGAAATGAACTGATTAACTAGCCACAAACATATACATTTTCAGGATTGAATTTTAAAATATTTTTTAAAGGAACACACACAGTAAATCATGTAGAATTTCTCACTACAACCCACACAGTTGCAGATGAGTTGTTTGATATACTGTCATATTTTAAAATAAATGAAAATATACTTAATGACAACTTAGATGAAAAAGGAAAAGAGAACAAAGTAGTAAAAGGAAGACCTTTTTTTCAAAAAAAGACGTATGTATTGATAGGAACACTAGTAGAAAGCTGCAAGACAGACTTCCTAGAATTTACTTCCCCGATTAACTTACTTAAGGTAGAAAGCAAAAGTAATAAAAAGAAATAATTTTCATTGGTTGAAACCAACATTTTCACAAATACAGCCTTCTCTTTGGATTAGGTATTATCACACAGACTGGCAGGAAGACACATCCTTACTTTCACTGAGTGAAAATCTGGCTCCACTGAAATCTCCTCTTTTGGCTTAATGAGGAGAAAGATCTGACCAACTATGTATAACGTTGCTAGCACAGCTGATTTATGTCATTAAAATCTTCTGCCAATTCTCAGATGTGGAAAGTAGATTAAACTAAACTCCTTCACTGTAGTCCCCTTCTGCCAGCTTCTGCCTTGTGACAATCTTGATTACACACACCATGTCTCAGTAATGCATCTGACCACCGGTTCGTAACACCTGGGGAATAATGAGATGACACCACGTTCCTATTACACTGTCTGAAAGCACTGGCTATGAGGAGTTACCTTTTTGACTTCATACTTAATGGCCAGCTTCACACGGCTCAGTGATGCTCTGTGTCTCTGCGCTTCAACTGGCTCAGAATTCAAATCCCCGTTCAGAATGGCCTCCACTTCTTCCGAGTCTCGGCAGAGATCAAGAACACCAACCACAAAATCCTTGCACTGCATAGACAGCTTGCGATAGTCATTCTGAAACAGTAGAGAAAATGGCCCATAACGAACATGCTTAATAGTCAACGGCAAGGAAAAAAGAACCTGTACAAGTTGCTAAAAATTAATAGTGTGTGACTTTTACACAATATGTCAAGTTAGGAGTGTATCAGACATTACAGAGCTTTTGTATAGTGGAATCATTTCTTCTCTGACTCAAGGTAGCCACTTGAACAGAAGATGATGACAGCTGTTTAACAGAGCACAGGAACATTACATAATAGCGTGACGAAAATAACCCAGATGGGCAGCAAGGGGAAGTTGAATGGAAGAATTGCACAAACCAGGACCAGAACTCTTGAAATATTAACCTCACCCTTGCAAAAACTTTGCAGACAATTAATGAAATAATTCTTACAGGGTCGCCTGCCAGGGTACAAATATATTTCTGCTCTTTCTACACTGCTAAAATGGCTGCTTACTCTTTACAATGATGTATACCGTATTCATTTCCGCCCCCCCCCGGCTGCTTCCCACTTACCCTTGGAACCACTTCACACGCGACAACGTGTACAGCGGGTTACAGAGTAACTGCATAGAATAACTGTGGCATGAACTTGGACACCAGTGTTGTGGGCAAAATACCCCAAATTTCCCGGCAACACAGAAACCAGCTTCTTCACAGGACAGGTCAAAGATATTAGGCTCCTGAGCCATTCTCTGAGAGATGACCTTTCCATTGACAACACAGCTGAACTACAGAGACACATTTCTGTAAACCTCAACACTTTTATTTAAGAGCTCTGTCCACCTTTCCCTTCCTCTCCCTCTCTCCTTCACTTCCCTGTCTGTATCTGTCACACACCATTCCTCTTCCCAAAATCACCTATTAGTTTAATCTCCCTCTTGTTTGCTCTCGCTCCATCAGTTTTCCCTTCCATTTCTGCTGGAGTCAACAGTTCTGCCTCTGTTACCTTCTGAAAGTATATAAAGCAAACATTTGTTTTCTCAGTTATTAAAAAACAATTCCCCCCTCCTCCTATTCAGATTCTCTTCAGAACCTAATCTTTTAGTAAAGCATTTCTTCTTTCCCCCCCTCACTACTTCCATTTTTCACAGTATCATTGGCCATTTCCAGACCTGTAGCTTGTTGACTATAGCTGTGAAGCCTTACTGTGTCATGCAGAAAAAACAACTATTTTTTGCTGGTCCTTACTCTTTCTCTCTTTCCTCAGCCTCCTTCAACCCTTCAACGCTTTGGGACCATGTCCTGAGTTATGCCCATGTGCTGTGATCCTTTCTGTGCAGCTATTAAACTACTGCATCTAGGGTGCAGTGGTGCTGCTTTTCGCTATGTTCATACCTTATGTCTGGCATGCTGCTCACAAGTTTCACGCTCTTCATCCTTACTCTTTTTGCTGCCTCCCTATAAGCAAGCTTATGTCTATCTTTGAGGTGCTACCTTTAAACTTCTCAGCTGCTCGTATATGTCGACATCGCAAAGATTTCCAACTATCTAATCTCCTCTCTCTTCTGACAAAACACTTGTGGTTACATTTCAAAATTTTAAGATAACTCGTAAAGCATGCACCTGTGAATCTTTGCATGAACTTTTGTTTATGCTTGTATATGTCTTCCACCACCCCTGTGACATTACCTATAAGCTCTCATCTGATATCTACTTCAGTAGAAGCCTTGGTCTTCATTTATGTGTTCATGTCCTCTCAGCTGGATTTCTAGGGACTTCTTTATCTGAGATGCAGCCTCTGATTTCCTCACATGAGGCTATAGTTGGAGGAGGAAACTTGACTGAACCTGCCAATTTTACCTTGTTGTATCAAGAGTTTCAGTGCCCAACTGAAAATAGCATAGCCTTCTTTTTCAATTACTCCACAGCTTTTCTTCACTTTTTTTTCCCCCACTAGGCCATCAAAAGGCGAGTCTGAGTCCTCTGTCTCTCTATTTTTATGTGTTTACTGTTCATTTTCAGACACTGCCTTTTTAAAATCACTTTTGGGAGGTACAGATTTTTCCTTTGTGCTTCCTGCCTTCTCAAAAATGCTTCCTTACTGCTTCTGCCCTCATAATTTTCTCATTTAATCTCAATTTTTTTTTCCTGAAACCCTCACTATTTCCCCCTTGCCTAACTAACTTTTCCCTCCTTGTATTGCTAGTTTTGTTAAAATTTTAACTTAGCATCTATAAAATGGGATAGAGAAACTAACGTGCTCTCAGTAGTTTCAAATTATTTTGGGAAAAGAAGGGAAAAGAGGCTGCATAGGATAATTGCAGGAATCGGCTATCAATCCCATAGGTCAGATTCAGATATGAATCAGAATGAAACATTATTGGAGACAAAACAAATACTACTAGGAATTGTGTTATTATGGAAGACTAACATCCCAGTTACAGACTTGGAAACAACCAGTCCTAATCAGATACCTAAACAGGACCCAGTTATTTCCTTTGGTTATAGGTGACTAATTCAATTGCCAGTGAGCCAAGAGGATATAAGGCGATTTTAGATTTGGATTTGGTAAACAAAGAGAATAGTACAGAAGAGCCAATTGTAAAAAATAATACTGGGATGCATGATTAAATTCAGTGAAAGGATAAGCAAGCATATGTATGACTAAATTTCAGGTGTTTAAAAAGGCAAAGTCTGGTAAGAAAGCTAGTCAAGGGAGTGAAACGTACTTATAAGCGTGGAGGTCTGAATGTAGAGAAGGCTTTTAAGTAAAAGATGTGAAAGTGATTAGACAGTGGATGCTACAAAGATAAAAACCTTGCAGAGGAAGATTCCAGAATGGTGGCTAGAATAGCAGCCTTAAAAAAGACAAAGGAGAACAGTCTTTCTTGACAGTGTAGTCAAGAAAGAAAGTTTCATCATAGAGACCAAGAATTGTAAGTATAAACTGCTAGAACTCAAGCTTGTAAAGGATATTAAGCAAAGCACAAAGAGGTAAGACGATGTAAAAAGATGGGGATTTTCTTCAATGAAGACAAAGTAGAGACTAAAGACAACCCTAGTAAAGCCAAAAACAATACCTTGCCTTCAGTTTACTCAAGTCCTATGCTCTTAACACTGTTTATATTAAGTTGTTTTCACAACAGCATTATTATGTATCTGTAAGAACTTTAACACTCTCCCTTAAATTTCCAATTTCAAGCAAGAGTTGCTTACACATTTCACTACAGCTAAAGAAAGGCATTTACTGAGATGGCTGAGCAAAAACCACAATAATCATCAGATACAGCATAATTTTAATTCAACAGGAATAACACTGGTAATCAATTTTTCTTTGACACTAAAGTAGCTGTAAATCCGCTATTCACAGCGCATGGGAGGATACACTAACTTCACTGACTTCAGTAGTAGTACTATATAGCTAAAAGAGAAACTACATTCTTTCTCACCTGAATTTGCAGGCACCTGTAAATTTACAAGAAAAAAAGAAGTCTTTGTTTTAGTATTGCTTATATCTATCCAATGCTCAAAGGTGGCATCTCATTAAGGTTTAATAAAGTTTAGTTTAGATGGTTTTATATTATTCAAGTGCTTTGTGACATATCACAACCCAAATTTTGTCCTTGCATGAATGAACATGGACTGTCCAAGTTGTGGGCAGTGGCTTCCCTTACAATGTCTTTTCTCATTGCTTTGCTAACTGTGAAGAAAGAGAAGGAGAAATAGCGGACTTCTAATAGTTAGGAAACAACAATAGTTACTTTTGCTAAAGGTTCACTCCATTTTCTTTACCGTTTAACCATTCTCTTTTTCCTTAAAATAACACAGAAATGTAATACCAAAAGTTACATTACCAAGAAGTTACTTCTTAACAACTTCCAATATAAGAGTCAGGAAAACCTGTTTCCTTGTGTTCAAGCTACAACCAAGTCTCTCACGCATGCAAGGACACAAGTACAGCCTATCATCCGGTTCATAAAATGTAAACATTCAAGTAAGTTTCTGCTATAGTTACACACACAGTTACAACAAAGGATCAATTAACATAGTTTTCTCAAGTAGTACAAACTAAGCAAGAAGAATATATTTTCATAGGCAGTTACAATTGTGAAATATTGCCTACAAATGTAGAATCACCTTACTTTGGCAAAAGGGGGACAAATTGCGATCGCAGTAGTATCACATGAAGACTGCTATTTCAGTAGACTACAGATTGTTTCATTTCGCTGTTCTCTCATGAATGGAGACTCATCCCCACAAGCGTGTCAGAGCTCCTGACTGATCCTCGCAGAGGGTGCAGAACTCCTGCTCTCACAGCTCACACTGTATTAACTGGCATCCCGAAAAATACACCCGTCCACTCTGTGAATAGCCCTGCTGGTTCCTGACTGCTTTGCGTGGACTATTTGCTTACTACACAAGAGTTACCCACACTTGTACTGAAAAATTAACAGTGCTACATGTTTCTTGATAGGTGGATAGACCACTTGCTTATAAAAGTTAGGCTTATTGCCAGATAAGGTTAAAGATATATGATGGCTAAGTTTTATTCTGTCAAATTTAAGGATTAAATACAGGCTACATTACTTACAAATGCTGTTACAAGAACTGAAAACCAGTATGTGCATTGTTAGTATCTGACTCAGGCTTTGAATCTTACGCTAGGAAAACAACTCAGATTTCCCTCTCCAGGTCTTTAGTTACTTATGTATTAGCCAATCAAATTTATCTCAGTCTATTTAATTGCTTTACAGAATTAAACAGACAAACATTACCCACATCGTAACCACGGGACCCAATTCTCAAACAATCTTCTACCTCTAGGGTGTTGTGTGAATAGAAAAAAACAGAATCTGTGGTCTCAGTCATCCACATACACCTCTGCTTACTCTTGAGAAGATACAAATGAAACCACCAGATCACTCATCTCTTCCCTGTCCTAAACAAGGCTATCAGAACTCCCCGTGTGAAGCATCCATGTTTGAAATTGCTAAATACTGTGCAATTCGTTAACGTGAAGCTATTCTTCAGGGGAACACCAGAGTAAGGCACCAATAGACCTGCTTATACTGTGAGGTTCTCTGCCTATTTTTCATCACAATACAGGGACTCTGCTTCCTTGATCAACAATTAATTCACACCCTAACTCAGCTGGTTTTACTAGCTGTTATCATCTTAAATGGTATGTCTCTCAAAAAAATTAATGGTTACACAGACATCTTTGTAACATCAAAAATATCAGCCTGTATTCTGCATTTCACAGATACTGTAGCTGACACCAGTACATAATGGACAACTAGTGATGACTGGAATTGCAGAACTGTGTCTCACGAGCAGTTTCGGAGGACTCTGGCACACATCAACAGTTGGATCTCAGCCTGCCCAACTCCGCATATTCTGTTCTCACTCATAACATTAAAGACTACCTTGTGAGTTCATCTAGAGTTTTTACAAAGAACATATCAATCTGTGTGCAAAGAATGAAGCATATGAACAAAAAAAACTTCAGCTGATTTCACCAATAACATTTTAAAGTATTCCAAAGAAAATTTATACTAAGCAATCACATGCAGTCAAACAAAAGGTATATATGTTTTGCCACATTCCTGCAAGGTATATATGTTTTGCCACATTCCTGCAAGCATCACAGTTTGTGATTATGCACAACTGCATAACTAGTTCACACACATTATATGCAATCATAGATTTATGTTGAGTATTACATATTAAATGACTGTTTTGAGATCATGTATATAGTCAGTTTGCATATATAACTGCAAGAACTGTATATGCAAATCAAGCACATAATTGCGCTAATGATTATGGATCTGGGCCCTGTCCTTTTAAAAGTTGGACCTAAACGTAGATCAAGCTTGAACACTCTTTGTTAGTTCAGCTGAGATAACACAATGTAAATTTATTTGGAACAGTGACAGATTCCGCTTTTAGATGCACGTCCACATCTTCCGTTGGTTTCAGTAGGAGCTTTTAGCAAAACTGGGAACAGGGATTTATCCTATATAAAGCGGGACTACGATCTTTTTGATCCTCGCTATGATGGACCACATTCTGACATGATATCAGCTAGCGCTATTTCCACTGGGAGAATTGAGCTTGCTTACACAGGACAGTATTTAGTTGAAAGCTGGTATACTGAGACTATCATGCAGCTTTTCAGCTACCTTGTCCTGTTTTTTTCTATGGTGACTCCAAAGGAATGTTCCATCAGCTGTTCTGACTGCTAGAAATTCTCCCATCACTGTGCAGTAACAGTTTTAAAGTTCTCAGGGAGGAGGGTAAGTATCAATTAACTTTAGTAACCCACAGCAGCCGCAGTGGCCAGGGTCTGCTAAAAAGAGAAGAATAAGAAAACATAAAAATGGGGAATATTTGTATTGCAAAATATTTTGTGATGCTACTAGGACTGGAAAACAACTATGGTAATAAACACTTTTTTACATTAAGACAAGATACAGTTCCAGACTGAGCTTCCCTAGCCAGTCTATCAGGTACAAAGCAGTACACCTCAGAGATCTCTAACCACTCATAAAGACAGATGCCAGTAGAATGCCATTCCATAACTTTTTCTAACTTAACAGGTTTTCTCCTTTTCAACAAAAGAATGGAATCGAACCAGCAGATTTGACACATTTTGAAAACATTTTCTGATCAGGCACATTGGTTATAAAAGCCCTTATAAATATCTAAATTGGTGAAGAAGCCCAGAGTGAAGCCGAATTCTGGTTTTGCATCTTAGACACCAAACTTCATCAGCAATGCTGCTTTCTTTCTAATTATCTCTACTACATATGAAACACCCCTAAAAACCAGACAGGAGAGAATCTAATCAGCTGCTTTAAGAGACTGAAATTTGGTGTGATAGCAGTAGGTATGGAAGAGTGAAGGGGTTTTTTTATGATTTGGTAGCAGTCTTGACTCAGATAAAACAAACAAATTTCTGACTTCATCTGAAATCCTGCTGTCAATCCCTGGAATGGGAACTAGGATCACCAAGGAAGATAAGAGAAATACTATAGTTCCTGCCCTGGCCACAGGAATGATATACTGCTATACTGGCCACTAAAATGATGTCTTGCTGCTTTGACAGCCAGGCACCGATAATCTCTGCTGTGCCCTTAGCTTGTTTCAAGGCCTAAAGAGGAGTCAGCATGTTCAGACAAGCCAGCCATGCTTTACCAGGATTAGAAAATGCAATAAAGAACCTAAAGGGAGGAAGATACAAAGTTAAAAAAAAAAAGTAAAGAAAATTAGGCGAGCACTTAGAAGGGAGACAAGAAAAAAGGAAATCCAAAGAGGGAACTGAATAGAACAAAATAGGGGAAGAAGACAAGTGGATGCAAAGAACAAAAAGGGGTAACAGTGTCAAGAAGAAACTACAATAAAATAGATGAAGAAGAGCAAAAGGAGCAAGAGGAGCTTGGAACAAGGATTTCACAATGGAGTAGGAAGTAAGGAAGCTTGAGGACGAAAGAAGTAGAGTGAAATGGTCTTTAGGGCTCCAGTTTCCCCATCTATTTTTACTCGTTTTCAGTACTTATTTTTGGTTACATGTCTTGTATCTTCCAGGAGAAATGAGGGTTCATTGGTTTCTTTGAATCCTTTCTCCATACTTCTGAAGGGAAAATAAAAAAATTACAAATCAGTGCAATTAATAAGTTTTTTTAATATTCACAGGGAACTGACTGTCATGAATGAATGTCCTAAGCCACCTTCCCACATTTCTAATACACGTGTGTAAACTCTGGTTTGCACATGAACATCAGAATTTGTTAGTGTAAATCATAAGTCATAGAGGCAGGCTGGACTCTGCATACGCAAAAGATTAAGGTTCAATTTAGCAAGCATTTACTAGAAAGCTTCGCCCTCAGGCGTTTTTAAACACGTTCACCCTATATTCTTTCTCTGTGGGAAAACCACCTAGAAAAGTACTTTCTATATGAGCGCTCCACATCCAGGAAGCGCATTGCTGCAAGCATGCACAGGAAATGCTATGGGCCTTAATGTACTATAGATACTAAGGATAAATCATGAATATCATCAAAAGTCCCTTTAAACGGACTTGTCCGTTTTTTGTGGGAGAAACTATTTTGTCCATTTTTCTTTACCCTGAGGCAATTCTGCTCAGTGTTGTGCTATAGATTGAATTTGATTGGAATACTTAAGCATTTCCAGTGATGATCCTAAAGGATAGTGCACCAGAAGTCTATCAGTCATTCTGCCTCATAGGGAGTACGAGTGTCGAACTAGAAGCCTTCTCCTCTGGGACATGACAAAGCACGGAGTTATTAGCAAAACACATTCCAATGACATACCTATAGAAAAGAAAGCACTGAACAGACGGTTACAAATTGGACTTACATCAAATGTGGCAAGCTCTCACAATGGACTTCTGTAAGACACAGAAGCACTGCTTGCTTTCTCCTTGATCTACCTCTACAGCTCTCAGTGTGGCATCTTGTATTACATCCACGCCATGCAATTACAGCCCTTCCTGGACTCGATTTAATGGAGATATTAAAAAATTCCTTGCCTCTTCTTTTTCCTTCTCCTTCCCTCCCTTTTCCACTTGCCCTTCTCCCCAGCAAGGGCAGCCAACCATTGATGCCAGAGGAAAACAAGCAACCCTCCTACCGGGCTTGGTAGAAACAGAAAGAACGCCCTGAGACGCATAAGAATCAAGAAAAAAAAGAGATAGATGTGAGGTCAATGAAGAGAATAATTATTTCACTGGAATGTTTTGATGTTGATGAGAAGCTGGAATTTCCATGCTAGCAAGGAGCCAGGAACAATTTCTACCGGAGGTGCCAAAACTTAATTACCTTACACATCTGGCAAGGTTAGCAGCCGTGTAAGTGCTAACCAAAAATAGTGAAATCTCTGAAAATAGTGGATTTCTTGGGTTCTTAGGCATCCCAAAATATCAATGAATAGAAGCTAAAAAGTTGAGAAAAAGAAAAAAAGAAAAAAGAAAAAATTGAAAACCAGAATATTTTATTCTGTGACAATTTAATATTTTAAAAACCGAAGTAATTTTTTTAAGTTCTGGTTTGAAATGAGAAGTCCAGCCAAAAAACATCGCTTTTTCTCTTCCAAAATTTTAAGTTATTTCTTTTCTGACAAAATTTGTATTCATGGTATTAGCACCGATGGTATGGGAGCTTCCCATGGATTTTTATTTTTACTGAATTTTTTCTGTTCAGTTCTAATCATCTACATCCTCCCCACACAGAAACATGGTACAGCTTGCCTTAATTCAGCTTTTGGTGGCAGAGATTGTATTTTGGGTTCCTAGGAAGCTGCGTAACACTTAAATTGAGTCCCTAAGCCCACCAGTGTTTCTGAACACAGGTATAATAACAAAATTTATATGCAGTGTCACAAAGAAAAAGATGGATGGTAGAGTTTCTGAGGTGCCAACCCAGAAGAAAAGCTCTCTTTATGAAAGTGGAGGATAGAAAAAAAAAAAGAAGAAAAAGGTTTGTATCCACAACCACCAAAGCGTTATTCAGAAAACCCATAAATCTCCATCTTGGGCACACAATTCTGGAGACCCTGTGGCTCTCAGGTTGTTGGCCTAGTTGAAAAGAAATCAATGATAAACAGGACTGAGTTATACACATCAGAGATTTAACCTTCTAAAATGGTCTCTAAATGAGGCACATAACTGTAATTCATTGTGTGAAGCACACAAGCCAACAGGCTCTGTGCATATGATAAAATTCTCTAATTCTTCAATTTTATGTTCACAAAGAGCTTTCCCAGTTCCATACTTTTTCAGCAGAGGAAAAAGAAAAATCTGACATTTTTCCTATACTCCTGAATAAATACACTGAGAAAGTACTCAATCCATTTGCCAAATTACACAATATGCAGCATAGTATAAGAGGGTTCCTTCAGCAAAGGAAGGAGAAGAAAGGTTTAAGCTGGCTTTTACCCTTTATTAGTGCGTGGTATAATACATGAATCCTTCTCAGCACTGAAACCTAATTTTTAAATTGTATTTTTACTCACTTAGCTATACCTGGAGCTATTCTTTCTCAGGAGTCTAAAACTGTTTCTTCCTCTTCTGGTCAAGTTCACTTCATTAATTTCTCCCCATATTTCTCCAGGTTGTTGTATATTTCTTCTGAGTACTCCACAGTGTTAGCAATGCTTGCTCTTGTTTGAAAAGGTTAATGCATCTTTTGCCTCTCTCAGATCATTTATGAAGATATTAAACAAACAAGTGGTACCCAACACTGACCCTGCAGAACCCCATTAAATTTTTTGCTAAAACTAGATACAATGCTGTTAATATCACTACTCATTGAGAACAATCTGTCATTCCCCAAGCTGAGCTTTTCTTATTACATGCAGTCTACTGGGGTTTGATTTTTTTGTCGGGTTTGGTTGCGAGGGGAGGGCAGGGGCGGGGGGAAGGTGGGTGTTACTGTACTTTTCAAGGTATTCAACAGAACTGCAAAATCATAAAAAAAAGCACCGGGCAACAGTTGACCAAGTCATTAATTGTCTGATGGAGAAGCTGAAATATATAGAAAAGTCAGAGCATTGACATACTAAACCAAGTACAGCTCAAAAACAAGTAACAGAACCTACATCTGTAATCAGTCTAACATCTGGTTTTGAACAAGTGACATTTCTAAATGGTGCATAAAAAAAACCACTTTCTGTATTCTTAGCAATTTGGAAACATCATTCAAAATTAGTACAAATAAAAAAGAGGGAATAAGGTCAATGCGGCAGTATGCTTAAGAAAAGCGTAATGTTTCTGCTTTCTGCACTTACGCTACTCAGTGTAACTAAAAATGATCTTAGTCTGCTACAGCAACCAAAATTGTTTTCCATCTGCTCCAAGGTTATCAGAATACACACTGTCCCTTTTTCCAATTTTTCCGTACACAGTAGGTGCAAAAGCAACTTCATTTCATTAAAAATTCTTTTTTAAAGGCTTATGTATTGAAAACTCAAAATCAAGAACGAGAGAGACAATAAATATCATTAAAGCACTTGCAATTGAAAAAGTAAAGACACAGGAAATAATTTCAAGCACCTAAGGACATCATGAAATAGCAGCAACTTTAAAACAATAACAAAGACAGAGAGAAACAGCAAAACACCATTACCTTGAATTCTTTTTCAATGTTGGCCAACTTGGCAAGTTCATTGCTGAGTTCTAGAGCAGTGAGTACTGGATCTTCACTGGAGAGGGACAGATAAGCCGGACTAGCCAGTCCTTTGTATGCATTTATTCTTGACCTAGAGTGACTGAAAGAATCATGCTTTTGCTTCTCTGTACAGTCATTACATTTGCAGAAATAATCATGAGGTCTTTCTATCCTTGCTCCTTTCATCAATAACATGTGCACGACTTCGTATTTTTGGCAGTGGGCAGCTAAAATTATGGGAGTGATGTCTGGAGAAAAGCGAGTACCGTCTTCGTCATAGGAATAAAAATCATCATCCTGGAGCTCCTGCTCACAAGGGCTCAGAGTCAGTCGCTTATTTACTGAAAACCCAGGATGATTTAAAATTGCTTCCACTATCCTAATGTAGCCCTTGCTGATTGCAAGCAGCAGGGCATCTCCAATCCGTGCCAAGTTCTCTTTTTTTAACAGAAGTTCTGTCACTTCCAAATGTTCATTCCCTACAGCAAGCTGCAAGGCGTTTTGGCCCATGTAGTCAACACAGTTGACATTCAGTGTTTTTGACTCCTCCAGCATTTTGCGCACCACAGGTATGTTCCCATACTCTGCTGCATCTAGAAAGCGCTCTTCTTCAGCCGTAAGACTGGTGCCCCTGTTGTTGAACATGAATGCTGGGCCTCTAATGGCCTGTCGCCTTCCCTTTTCCCTCATCATAGTCATACGTCTCAGAGATGGACTTTCTTCAATGTACCTAACGAGAAAACAGAAAGGTAACAGAATTTCACTATGTTGGTTATTTGTAGTTTCCACCTCTCCTGTGGCTACAAAAATAATGACATATTTTGTCCCTCGTCATTTGCCCATCTATTGACAAGAAGCATTCTTTACTGTGATCTTTCTGTCCTCATGCCTGCTTGTCTGCAATCTAAAGGCACTCACAGGTTCAATGCCACAGGCCATTTCTGTTTTGTTAGCGTGGTCAAGATTTTTTTTTCTTTTTTTTTTTTTTTTAACTTTATGTAAGACATCACTTCTCTTCAGAAATCCCTCCCAACTCACTTCAGTATATATATAAAATGAAAACACATCTACTATGCTACTTTCAGTAGTAATTAATACTATCCACCACAGGCATTCAAGCTGATGGTTTAAGGAAGGCAATATTTATGCTTACCGTATCGTAGTTCACATAAATGAGAGGTGAAAACAAGTTTTCTTCCTGATATCTTGCCAAGCAATACACAGTGAAGCCTGATCTCATGCCTTCTAGTGTTACTACTAGAAATGTTAACCAAATCCGGAAGATTCTACTCACGAGTCAATTTGGTCAAATTATAAGTCTTTGAAAAACAACAGTTCATATATGTTCAACAGACTTTCTGGATGCTAGTAACTAAACTGCTTATGGATTCCAGACACCGGGCATGATCCAGTGTAGATTGGGATAAGCTCTCACTCCAGCTGGACTTTTGCAATGCTGTGGGTTATCTTGGGCCTATTTCTATTATAGATCTACCATTCCAGGAGCTGAAAGGAAGAAGCTATCTAATGTCATCACACGATTTTTTTTTTTTTTTTTTTTTAAAAGCCCTCATGCATTCTTGTAATACTGTCAAGAAAAATGGGAAACTCAAAAAGAGCTATTGAATGAAAATTGGGATGGCAGGCTGCACTAGAATGCCTACACTGGGTGTAGGAAAGTGAGATTGTTTAGGAAAGGGAACCGAGAACCAGGGAAGCTGTGAACTCCCCTCAAAAACTGGTTGCAAAAGCAGAAAGAGGGAAAAAAGAGGAGAAACGGAGAAAAGAAAGGGTAGACAAGCTAATTCAGAAAACACAGAAACTGGAATTATGAACCAGTGAAGATACTGGCTGAAAACAGTGGGGAGCGAACAGGAATGGGCTGAGAGAACAGACAGATCAGATGCTGAGCTGGATCTAGCTAGGTGAGGAAACTACAGAGGGGAGAGGAGGTTCAGAGAAGCAAGACTAGGAATTGCAAAGAAAACAGACCTAGGATGAGAGGCTGAGAAGCAGACACTACCTTGCTGGAGAAAACAACAGGAAACAACTGCCTGGCAAGGTCTGAAACAACAGAATATATGGGATCAGGCTAAAGAGGTCACAGCTGGGGGAAGAACAGAAGCATTTATGCCTGCCAGAGCAGAGGCCAAAGGCCTGAAAAGGTACTCAGGATACCACAACCTTCCTTCACTACCGACTGCAAATAAATGTGAAACCCATCAGCAATCTCCCCTTCCTTTCTAGCCCAGCTCAATATTGAGAAAGACAGCCTCCAGCTGCTATCAGTTAATCCATTAGCTCAAGGGATGGAGATCACTTGAGCTGATTTGATGGGCACAGAGACACAAGTGCAGCTGACAAACAATATATGAGTTAATGGAGGGTGTGCTTTGAATACATATAACACTATATATATGCTACGAAAAGATAAACAGGCCTTATAAATTTCAAATTTGGTTCTATGTCCTATGTGCCTCTGTTCCTCATCAATAAAAAAGAAAGAGTTGGCTCCTATTTTACAGGAGCATTGTGAAAATTATTTATTTCACTTCAGCAAAAAAACTCGGATACAAGAGTAAAGGCCCAGACGGAAAAACTGAAGAGGACATTAATCCTTCTCCCCTCAGTGCAAAAGCCAGGTAATGTGCATTAGGAGAGATATGGGTCCACATAATGAATGCTGAGGGCAAAACAAAATATTAAACGGCAGACCCCGTCAGTCTGCGAAAGGACAGAACCAAGGGAAAAACAGCACACAGACCTTGGGTGCACACAAAGGCTATGTATTTAAGTGAACACAGTGGAACCTGCATGGGCAGCTTCAAAAGCTGCACATTTTAAGTGCTGCAGGTTCAAATCCACAACCTGAGCAACGTTCCTCTAAAGGCAGTTGTCTTTATTTTTTGTGTGATCTTTCAACAATGAGCTTAGCTACATTATCACTGCACAAAATACGCCTGTTGACATCACTGGATTTCCCCATACACAGCAACATCAGCCCTAACGGTTTTCATTGGGCATAACTAATTCCATTCAGTTTATAAGAGTATGTCTGGCCTTCCAGCTATCTGCATCAGTTGTGATAAATTCGGTAAAACATAAAATCTTAATCATTTTATCACAGCTACAAATATCATAAAAGCTAGTCCATGCTCTGAACGTCTCGGTTAACACAAATGGGCAGTTCCATTGCAGACCAAGTGAACAGACTGTAATATTCATTACCAAGGGCAGGTCTCTCCTGGGATGAAGCATTTGATCTTTTTACATTTTCATCTGTGGTTGGTGTTTCTGGACTACCAGAAATGACCTGGGTGGCACTGCAGTATAAGCAATGCTAACTTGAAATATGTGCCAAAACTGCTTTGCCAAATGTGACTGAATCCCTTTTTTTTTCCCACTTTCTTTAAATCTATGAAAAAGGCTGCATAACAGAGAGGATTTCTGACTCTGTTAAACACAGAATTGATTTAATGTCTTAAAGCTCAGGCATATTTCACCTTTGGGAGTACTCAGATATAAAGATTTGAGCCCAGAGTGCACATGGTGAACAGCCACAGTATGCTACTACCTTATTCCCCAACAAAATCAGAAGTAAAACCAGAAATACTGTCTTTTCATAGTTACCTTTTAAACAAGATCTTATTGTCTGCCATGCTGTTACGTTTCTATCCTTCCTCCACATCTAAAAAACAAACAGCTACAGAATGTAATTGTTTACTGTAATGCTATAAAGAAAAAAAGTATGTATATTAAAAAAAGTAAAAAAGGCAGAGAAAAGATTGACTCATGCTAACTCCTTGATTTAAGAAGGCTCTGAACTGCCACCCTGAATCTCATTTATCTTTTATGAAATATATAACAATACATTTTCCCCTATATATGCAGTGTCATTTTTCAGAATATTTTGAAATATGACGCTTATTTTCTGTTTTATCTATCTTTCTTTCAAAACCCACTGTCTGACTGAGGTGACACATCTGACTTCTGTAAAAAGAGATATATCCTTCCAAAGGTGTTGCATTAGAATATCTTCCCAATAAGGAAGACTTCCTTAGCTATAAATCTTGTGACAGAAATTATATATTTGCAGTGACTGCAGTACCTTCTTAAAATAAAGTTGCTTCGTATTTTAATGACTAAAATATTGTCAAGATGTCCTGAAAAAAATAAAAAGCAAAAAATCTTGTACAGCACCACACAGCCAGAAGACTGTTAGGTTCATCCCTACCTCCCTCCTCTCCTCTTCCCTCAGAAAATTCAAAGCCCTTGAAGCCAATGCAGCTCTGGTCAGAGTACTGCATGCAAGAAGCATCAGGTACAAGGTCTCCTATTCCATTTTCTGCTCTCCTGTTCTTATATCTAATATTTTTAAGCTATCCCAAAGCATGAAGAAAATGGTTAAAATTTTAGTTTTAAATATTTAACTGTTTTCAGCACATTCTATATGTAATATTTGCCAACTGAAGTAAGGAAAACAACAAAATCTCAACTCACATCTCTAAATATCATTAGGCTGGCTTAAAAATATGACTAAAATAGAACTAAGTGTGCATTAATTATTTGTGTTCTATTTCCTAAAGCCTTTCAAGTTCATATTCTCAACCTTGTCTTTGTAAGGAGCTGACAACTTACATTAAAAGAGGGAAGGAGAGATGGAAATTGTGATGCTCCTTTTCCCAACTGTTCCCAACAGTTGAAAGAACACAAAAAATTAAAGATCTGTAGAATGCATGGCAAAAAAGCGACAAGAACACTAAGCAGGAAAAATGCTCAACATTTTAATGTTAATTCTTCAGCAGAGATACACCACGCCGTTAAGTAAGTTGTAGTCCTAGTACACAGGTTGCATAATTACACTATGTGGTATGCAGCAGGAAAATGAGAGGACAGAATTCAGTCCTTTTTGCTGACATGAAGCAGCAACTGAGCCCCTCCATTTTTTCACAATTATTTTTCACATTTCACAGCAGGAAAAATGGCCAAGGGGTCTATAAGGCCTCAAGCCTCTGTTTGCTGCTCAGCACAGATAAGAAGGATGGAGTTGGAAAAGGGCAATCATGCTAACGAGTACACCAGTTCCACCACATCTGGACACATTTCTCTTAGCCCTAAGCGTGCACCAGTTAGGCAGCTGTTTCAAGGAACTGAAGAGCTTCACTGGCAAGAAAGAACTTCAGAAATTTCCAGGTTGGTACACCAACCTTCAGAATTATTAATTCCTCAGTATAAAACAAGGATGGTCTTAAGTTGCAAGTATATTTCCTTAACTATACTGATACCATTATCTATTTACCACCTTAAGTCTAGTTTATTGCTTCCTACTTAGGCAAACTCTTAATAACTCCAGTGATAGCCATAAATGAACATCACTCAACTACAAGACAATTAACAATTAACCAAGATGTGACAGGACCCTAAGTCAGCCTCTTGTTGAATAATAGGAAAGCAGGACACCTCCATTTCAGCTTTGCAGCAGAACTCTCACATTAGTGAGGCCACGGCTCCTAAAGGCGTATATGACCTTTCAAGACCTTTACCTAATGATACGTATCACAAGCTTTCAGATAGAGCCATGTTATGTATGCTCTGAACAATTAACTGGTTCATTACATACCAGGTAATGTCTAAGGCACAAAAACCTATCCTATGTTATAACATATTTATGTTTACCTTAAATATTTTAATCTAAAATGCATGACCATCATATGTGCAATAAAAAACATTAAAAAAAAATTTCCACTAAACAAGTAACGGCCACTTGTCTCGTGTGCTTTATATGCATCACATTTACTATGACCTTACATTGCATTGTATTGTTGCCTGGACAGTTACTCCTACGTACAAGGCTAAAAATCTGAGCAGTACAACTGCAAAGGACTGGAGTAAGCATTATGATTCCTCTGTTTCTACCATGGATTATTTCAATTGCAGACTTCTACTCTGTTAGCCTACCCATCCCTTTTCATGTTCAAACTTTCAGAATTGTAGCAGAAGGACAGAAATGTAGGACAAACAGTTGACCTGAGAATTCCTTGTGTTCTGCTGTTCATTATCTCATCAACAGCAGTTCAAAAGATTTATAATCTTGTTTCTAAGTCTGTTTTTTAACACTGAGAACTGCATAAACTATTCTGAAAAAAAAAAAACAAAACAGAAGTTGGAGAAATAGAGGTTTCATTCTGGGCCTTCCCAGATCCATAGAGCCATTTTCTAACATTTGTACTGAAGAACAGGCTGTTATTCTCCCTGAACTATTAAATGCAATAAAAGATGGCATCAACGATTTACAAGCAGTTTACCCCAATGCTAAACTGCAGTACAACATTAGTGATCTTGATTCTATTCTAGCCCTGAAAAGGAAATGGAGTCCAATGATTATAGACAGATCAGATAAGTACATCACGGAAACACCGGTGTGCATGCACATTTAAAAGCAACAACACTGGAGTTAGCCATACAGGAGATGCGGATTGTGCCTCTTGTTCTGCCAAATGTAACCTCTGAGGTCCCAGTTTTAAAATTAAAGAATGATAATTGCCTTACTCACAAAAGTAAGTGCTCAGACATGCACATACGTATGAGCAGCATTTTAGCTAATGACTCCTGAGATCTCTTAAACTAAGCCAGCTCAAATGTTTGCTTTGTTACCACCACAGGAAAAGACTGAGTTGTTCCATGTGAGGTAGCAGCTCCTGGCTCCGTGCAGGGCCACAGGCAGTGTTAGAGGGGCAATCCCCCCAGCCTCACTGCCTCTCCCAAATGAAGGCTTTGCCATCGCTCCAAGCTCTGCTAGAGTCATGTGCCAGAAGAGGCACATGCTGGTAAATTTGTTTCTCCACCAGTAAAAATAGTGTCACATTCTCGTATGTTTGCATGGAAGCTTGCACATGTTGCACACGATTTGGGAATCCCTGCACCAAATCTCAAATTAATTAAATGAGAGCTTCCTTTGCTCTTCTGTGAACTACTGCCTGGACTTTCCAGAAGAGGGAGGCTAATTCACCTGAACAGCAGAACATGAATCAAGCCAGCTGCGAGATCTGACTCAGGTCTATACTCTCCCACTGGTCTGAAATGACATAATCCATCATCCAAAATGCCCTCATGTCAGCTCACAGAAGTTCTGGCTCCAAACTGGAAAGAATTCGTCAAAAAATGGAACAAACACAATGAGATATCAGGTGGAGATGTACACACACTTAGTTTGTTCCTTGCCTCCCCTGCTCCACAAACTGTGGAGTGCTTTTTCCTACCATTACTCTTCACTAACTCCTCAACAGAAAATACCAACCATCTGGTGGGGAAAAAAAGGACTATATTTTGATGACAGGAGTGCATCTATGGACACGCAGAAAAAGGCAAACATCTACCAGGAAAGAACCAAGTTAACAGGGCTGCAGCAACAAGCCCCTTTTACGCTCAGTCCTTTATTTGTGTTCTGTCGTTCTGCTCAGGAAACTAAGCTATGATTTTCAGAGAGACTCAGGAAATCAGGCATCCAATGCCTACTACATTTAATTTACAGGTTTTGTCCACATTTTTCCCACTGGGACATATAGTACCTTGTGAAACAAGTATTACATCCAGTCTGCAGTCTTAGTGGGAATCTGAGGTTAATTACTTTTTCCAGCAATATGTGGCACAGGAGGGAGCCAGCTGTACATTAACAGGGACCTTGCATAGGTTACAGCTTTCAAAGCGAAGACATTTCAAATACCAACTAAGTGCATCTCCTTGTGCAAACTACTTCATATCTTCCTGCCTCTTTCCCCTTGCACTGTTTGTCAGTACTGAATATTTAGACTACAAATTCTTCCAGTCAAAGATTCTCACACTCACTTTGTGCACACTAAAGCTTTACGTTTGCCAATCTGTGCGCATTATGAGCAAACTGATACTCATATTTATTTCATTAACATACATGGATTTTAGGCATTAGCACCAAACTTAAAGAAGAAATCCCACTGCTGTGCTGAGGATGACCATGGGCACATATCAGGGAAAATGGTAGTTGTGGCTCTTTTGCCTCTACGCTCTGTCAGTTCGGTACACTCCTATTACATTGATTAATGTCAGCCCTTTTGTCAGTCCACCGGGCAGTGGCTCGCAACCACCGCTGTCAAAGACTCCCAGGACAGGATCACAAGAATTATATACCAGGAAGCAATTCCAACAGACGGAGCTCACTCCAGGCTCCAATGCCTACAGCTGTGCAAACTGAACTCCAGTTTTATTCCCTGGTGGCATAATACCCATTTCTTAAAGAAAGGAATATGCCAACAGTTCTAGGAACACACTAATCTAAAAGGGATCCAGAAGTTTAGGACTCATAGCTTAAAATTCATCTGACCTAGCTTCAACTGCCTAAAAATAAAGTGTCTGAGTCTAAACTAATCCTCTAGGCTCTTTTTATGGTGAATGGGAAAAGACAGGCACCTCAAGAAAGAAGATAAATGACTACGCTGGCTTGCCCATTGCTATTTCCTTTCTCATCCCATCAACTACAGAGGGAGCCTAGACAAACAACTTCAGCACAACTTTCAGACAGCTAAAGACATGTGAAGGACTCCTTCACTTGAAGTCAGATTGCTGGGTACAGGGTATTTGTGAAGAATTTCTGAACTGGGATGGTAAAAATTACTTTTATTTGTGGTTAACCCATTCTAAGCGCTATTCTAATTATTTCTGTACCTTACAGTTGTCTCTAGGGTGATTTTAATTAAGGCTTCTTCTATAAATGCTGAATATGTTATCTTAAAACTTAAAAGAAAGTGTTTGTCATGTGGTAATTAAAATATTTAATTAAGAACTAAATATTGTCCTGAAAGTATAAAATACTCAAGTCATCCTCAGAGGTAAGTCTGTCTAAACTGCAGCATGTTATAAAAATAAGTGAATAATTCCTGGACAACGTACATTTCGTAAGTCAGAGAAAAGAAAGTTAACACCCCTATTAGTAAAATTGAATTTCTTTCTCTTGCAGTAAGTCTAGTCGTGGGCAGTATTTATACATATATATATACATATGATTGCATCTTAAAAAGCAACAAACTGAAATTTCCGAAGACAACATCAAACAGGGTAAGATGCATCTCAAGAACTGAGGATTTTCTGCACAGGCGTCCTAGATTTCTGTGGGGAGTCTGGTTTTATCCCAGCCTAGATTTTTTAAAAATATAAAAGAGATGCATTAGCACTGCTAGCACAAAAGGGTGCAATGGGTTCTCTAAACCTTAGCTGAGCCGATAATTAGGTTTTCTCGGTAGCTATGCTAGTAGCCAGGAAAAAAAAAAAGAAAAAAAGAACCAAAGAGATGAAATCTCTTATGCCCCAGCGCCCCACCCTGAAGGAGCAAAGCCGAGAGGCTGAGGAGGAGGGAGCGGGGGGGGCCGGGGGCAGGTAGCGACCCGACCATCCCCTCAAGGCACTTTCTCCGAAGTCTCCGCACCTCAGCCATTGCAAACCGGCCCCGTCTCCCCCTCGCTGCACCGGTCGCGCCCGTTTGCTGCCAGGCCGGGCGGGCTGCGCTCCCGCCGCGGGGCCCGGGTCGGCGGGACGGACCGGGGCGGCCCCGCAGCCGGCGGCGCTTCCCGGGGCCGAGCGTCACAACTTGCCGGGGACACGGCGGCCGGCCCCCCGCGGCTCCTCCGGGGAAGTTGCCGGCCAGCACCCTCTTAACCCACCCGCCGGGCCCGACTTACATGGTGCTGGCAAAGGGGGGGGGCGGGTAGTAGCCGTAGGGCTCCCGGAGGGTTTTAACGGCTCTCTGAGGTGGCGGAGGGGGCTCCGGCCCCCCATTGACGCCTCTCCAGCCGCGGCGCCGGCGCTGCTGCTCCTCTTCCTCTGCCCCCTCCTCCTCCTCCTCCTGCTGCGGGGGGAAGGTCACTCTCCCCTGCTCCTTGCTCTTTCTGCTCTTGCTGGACATGGTCAGGGTCCCCTCAGGCGGCGGCTGCTCCCGCTCTCGGCCGGCCTCGTCCGGCAGCGTGTGTGGCGGGGAAGGAGGCGGGAAGAGGAGGAAAGCCCTGCCCGGCGGGGGACAGAGCACCTGGAGAGGACAAAACCCTCACCACAAAACCACCGCCGCCCCTCCGCCCACTCCTCCTGCCGCCCGTCAGGAAGGCGGCGCGATGCGCAGCCCGGCAGCGAGAGCCGGGAAGTGCCGGCGAGCGGGGAGGCGAGCAAGAGACAGGGCTCCCGGCGGCGGCGGCTCTGCCCCTCTGCTCTCCCTGTCATCATCCCTCGCTAGGACAGCATCATTACTGAGGCAGAGGGGGCGAGCCGCGGCGGAGAGGAGCAGCCGCCTACCGCAGCGGGCGCTCTGGAAAGGAGGGGACGCCTCTCCCCCCCCAACCCCCCCACCTCCGCCCGCCCAACGGCCGTCTCGGCCCGGGGCGGGGGGCTGAGGGGGAGGCGCCGTTGCCACAGGGCCGTTACAAGTGTCCCTCAACCGCCCCGCTGAGGTAAAACCTTCTCTCGACACGCCTGGTCTTCAGGTGCTGGCATCGCCGCTGCTGTAGGGAGTCCACAGGAGGTCCCCGCCGGCGTACGGTCCCTGCAAAGACGGTACCGAGCCCTTCCAACGGTGCCCGCCGCGCTACGAGCTCCGAGGGAAGCCGGGGCTGGCTTGCTCAAGTGGTAACGGCGTGAGGCGGTGGGCTGCCACCGGCAAGGTGGTTTCCGCCAAAATGGCCCGAACACGAAAGCGGTGCACAGCCCGGTCAAATCTGCGTAAAGCTGGGTCATCATTGTGAGAAATACTCAGCCCTACACTGGAAACGGTTGAAGTTAAAATTTTCAGGTAAAAACAGACTCTTTTGCCTGACTTAACAATGATAAAAGCGAGTCAAGAGTTCCAAAATGTTCCCGATGTCTCTGCCTGAGACTTGACTGGTTCAATTCCGCATGGTGTCAAACTAAAAAACAGTGGGAAGATGTTAAGATGCCCATTGCATGTAATCAGAGCTAATTATACTCTATAGATACCAGTCGCAAAGATTCTTGCTGTACAGAGACATATTACCTCTTTTATTATTATGAGATTTTTGGTGCATTATACCATAGGGAAAATTATTCTATGATGAAACCCCATTAAAATCGAGGCAGAGTATGTGTGGTTTTATACACAGAGTATGCAGAACAGTAGGTATACAGAGACTACGTATGTCCATTTATATATACATTAAGGCTATTCCTTTGTCTACATACTGCTGAGATGCCATTTTTCTCTTCCTTTAAACTTTTTCGAAGGATTATGTGGCTATCAGTATAAATTTGCATGAATCTGTATTCAAAAACGCAGGTTCTACTGAAATTTAAATTCATTTAAGTTTTCCAATTACTTCAGAGAAAGTGGACTTTAAATCCAAGTATGACTGCTTAGATAGAATTCTCACTGCTGAGCATCACTAAATAGTCTCTTAGCATAAATCGCTCATTACCTCACACTGTACACTGTTTTCAGTATCAGCCATGGTTTCACTTTTGTAGTTTTCCATATGTACAAAATTCGTACTCATGAAGCACAGGAAAAGCCAACCAAGAGTTTCACAGAGATAAAAGCTACAGCTTTAAAGAAAGAATTAGGGTTTGTTTTCATCAGTTTAATTAGTTTGCATGTTGTACTATTTAAGGAAGTGGGGTTTTTTTTGTCTTTCGTCCCATGCAAAGGCCCATTGAGCTTCAGTGGAATTACGTACATAGTAGAGCAAATTTTGCTCTCTAAGAAACTAATATATTGTGTAGCTACTGTAACTTTAAAGTTAATATAACTTGGGGTTATTCATTTAGGACAGTCTAGGTGTCTAACCTAATTATGCATAATGTATCAGTGTTGTATATTTTAGAGCATAGCCATGCAACAATCTGTTTGCGTCAAACCTTGTATGCTTGCAGGGGCCCTTTGACTTAAAAATTATACTGCCCATATATTCCTTTTTCAAAAAAAATCCTCTGTTATTACAGTGGGCTACAGGAATGGGCTACTTTCAATTGCCTCTAGAATTTCCCTTGAAAACAAAACATAAAAGTACCGCCGAAAGTAGATGAGAAATGCTCTTGCTTCCCAAATGTATGCTCAGAGCAAGGCTTCCACATATCAAGGTTTATTTTCCTTTCAGAAGTAGATAAAAGGGGGTTTTAATATTGGTTCTTAGCTTCCAGAAAGTTACATTCTTGCTTTTCTGTGCACTTCCCATCACTAAGTTGAATTACGTGTTCTATGGGCTGTTTTTTTCACGATTTGAGTATTGTCTAGAGATTGGTTTGCTCTTTATACAATGAAAGGCAATGACTACTATCTCTTTAGTTATCCAAGTCACTGATAATACTTGACTTGGAAGTCATCCCTGAAGAAGCCTTTGTGATACATCCCTCCATTTCGAGGCGTAAAATGATGATAACTCTCCAAGTAATTACAATACTATATATTACAGAATGTATTTCATGCCATAGAACTTTCACCTAAATTGTTTCTATAGTTTGCATCTGAGAATGCCATATGAGACAGTGGCAAAAAAAAACTTATTAAAGTCGTGGTATAGCACGATAAGTGCTGTGTAGAAGGCCACTTTTTCTACTACACAATACCCCTGCAACATGGACTTCTGACAAATCTGATTCCCCTCACTGCCTATGTTAGAGAGGAAATGCCAGTCAAATTTTTCAGGGAAGTGAGCAATCCTTCCTGATACTGAAGGAAAAGGATAATGTAAGAAAAATTGACCAAATCCTTTTCTCTTTCTCATCATACTGTTACAAAGCCACCAAGCAGAAATACATGGCTCCTAATGCGCGTTTAGATTAAGTGCTTTTCTTCATCCTGCCCTTCCTGCTTTACTTGCTTTCTGGTCAATTTTGGCCAGCACTTGCTTGCATTTGAACTCTACAGCACAGTAATAGTGGAGAAATTTTCCCCTTTGTTTATTTGAAGGAGATCCTATCTGAAAAACAGCCTGAAAAACAAGATGGCAACAAAAGAATCCATTACAAATCTCAAATGCACTTTGTATGGTTACAGTCTTAGAAATATTTTGTATTTCCAACTGAAATGTGTAGGGAAACAATCTCAGTCAGAATAAAATTATGTATAGAAAATTTACGACAGTTTGAAGTATCAGGCTGCTACTAGAACACGGTATCGGAACAGAGACATGAGAATCCTTGTTTGATTAAACTTGAGCCATCACTGCCTTACCTGACCGTAAGAATTTAAAAATCATTGCTGTGTCTTGGTGGTATGGTTGAGGCTCCAAAGTGCCATATTCAGACAAATAAAATGCATGAAGTTAGACTTTTAAAACACCAGAACAAGCAAGAAACCTAATAGTGAAATTGCACCTTTAAAATCCTGGGCATGGCCGAATGTTCTTGAAAAGAGATTTCTGCTCATGAGTCATTTATACATTTTTGAAAACATTAATAATGTCAATAATGCCAATGTTCCAAAATAATTTTTCTTCTCAAAAATATTTAATGTTATCAAAGTATCAGATAGATGTCAATATAGCCAAACTGCAGAAAGCGAGGGAGAAAGGATGAGTAGATTTGAAATACCAGGCAGAACAATACAGGGAACCTTGTGCCGTCTGTTGTTTCAGCTGGTTAAAGACTTTACAGTCAAAGGCTGTCAATGTAGTACATTTTGTGAGCACTGACTTGAATTTACAGGGTTTTGAAGTGATGTCATTTTAATTTAGAAAACTGCTTCCTGGAAGTTGCTTAGACAGGAGTAAAATAATGAAAGGTATACTATTATAAGGACAGAGACTGAACAGAAAAGCCTGAAAGATTTACAGCAAATAGTGAAACAAAGCAGATACGATATTGTATTACTGAAGGTGCTAGATTATTCTTCATGCTCTTGTTTTTTAGGACATGGATTTAATGCCATAAGTATTTCATGTTCCGGTTGGAATTGCAGCCAGAATACAATCCCTCCTTTCACCAGACTGGCTTGATCAAGACAGGATAGACTTAGATTGGAACAGGGTTTTGTTTATATGGATCAACTACTCTCTGGTGGAATTTTTCTGTCCTGCTGAAAATTATGAGAAATACACAATTCAGATTTTAAAATTTCTATTGGCAGTATTCTTCAGCTGGAAGGAATTGATCAAAAAATAGCTTTTCTAAATTGAAATAAGGTGTCTAAAGAACCCATAGCAATAAATTTCCTTGAAATATTGGCAAAAACATGAGTTCTATATTTCTCTTTCCCATTTTTTTCAGCTTCTTTAAATTAGGCAAATGAATGGAGTAAAGACCTGAAATATGAAAACAGATAGCACAGCTGGCATTCAGTATATAGAAATATCAGGAAATGTATTTGGATTCTTAGACTGAACTAGCATAGCAGTAATATCTTCCAGATCTATGAGGCACCTAACTGAGTGGCTATGCAAATCAGTAAGACTGTGACAAGTGATGGGGGGAAAGGTCATTTAATGAATATGCTCTGGAGTTTTCTCTTACCAGAATTTCTCTGAGAGGTACATTTCAATAGTGTTATTTTGAAAATAAATCTAACCTGCTTGTTGAAAATTGGATTGTTGACACTAAGACCTTCTTTTTGAAACAAAGTGATTTAGATTTAAGAATCAGCAAGATCCAAGAAACTTCTAGTAACAGTTTCCCTTGTAGAACAACCTTGTGTGTCATATGATTATGCCAAATGATTATTTTCTTGCTTTATATAAAACTAAGAGTATCTTCTCTCAAGAGACAAAACTGTTTTTTATTTGCTTGAAGTGACGGGTGAAGAGAGGCAAAAAGACACTCATGGTAATGCTAGAAATAGAATCCAGGTCGTGCAGTACACTGAACCCTTCTCTAACGTGTGTGTGTACTACTTTCATGAAAATTGGGAAGTTGGTCGGAATAGCAACAGTGTAATGAAAGCAAAATTGGCCTTCTTTGCCTCATACTGGGAATTTGCCTACTTGCCAAGAACCCAGTGTTTTCAAGGACGTTTAGCTCCTACACCAAGGACTTCCATGAAAGTCTAAACAGGTTCATCAGCATGAAGAAAAAAGGAGGAGTGATGTGATGTCACTGATCTGTAAGCAGATCTCAGCCTCAGAACTAATATTATGGTTTAAGGCTTTTAAATGAGATGAAAAGATAAATTCCTGAGACTCGAGCCTGTAATTTCATGCACACTGTGCAGCCATTCAGGCCCATGCAAAGTGAGTGGGTATAAAATGCTGTCAAATCACCTACTGGAAACTAGGACCTGAGAACTGTGTGTTGCAGTTGTATTATGTGGTCTACTTTATAATACTAAAAGGCTACTGAAGTCTCCTGCCAGTAAAACCATTAGATAGATACTAGCTACATTCTCAAAGGTCTGCAAAATGTCTATCTAGAGAAAATGGACAAATACCCTTTTTTTTGCATTAAGTGGCATCTGTGTGTACATTTACATATTTGCAACTGTTATTTCCTTTTTCCTAAGGCAAGCTAGGTATGTCTTTAAACAAATCCAATGTCTTTGCACAATTTTGAACAAATCCACAGGATCCTGAGCATATGCCAGTTAAGTTTTGTTCCTCTCTTTTCACTCATACTAGTAGAAATCAGAAGTTAACAGAAGTGCTTCTAGGAAAGGGACTACAGAGTCAATTCCCTTATCTGTACATTCCCCTGGGGACTGTATGTAGCTTATAAACTTTAGAAAGTATACTTTCATAAGATTTGTTTTACTTATTCTTTATTTATAAAGCTGGATTTTCTTCCTTAAATTAGTTTCCCTGTCCCTGTCTCAGACAACACTCCTTGAAAATGTAAACATGAACCTTAGCCTATTGCTGAGTGCTGGAAACCATGTGATAAGTAAATTTATTGTCACAAGACATCATCTTTAACAACTAAGTTTTCTTTTTGACAGTGCTTCAAATATGGGTGGATGAATGCAATGCACCCTACTGTCCCCTTGCTGGCTGATAGAAAAATGTATCACATGGATGTATTCAGTGTTTCAACTGATGAGATGGAGAGTCGCAATGGATGTATGGAGCACAGAGTAGCTCTTATTTTAGCAAATTAGCAATGATTTCGGTCCTATGCAAGTAATTAAATCTGAATATTTTTGGACACAGTTCAATGTTTCTCTAATTGGGGGAGCAGGGTTTGAGTCACTGTGGGGATCAAAATAGGGGAAGCAGGACATAATAAAAATAATAGCAAGAGATAAACAGGTCATGTGACGGATTAAAACAGTTCACAATTATTTTTAAATCCAGAAACAAGTAGATTTTTTTACATTGTTTTGTGAATTGATATTGTAATATATTTTAATTTGTGGACACATTCTCCCTTGTGACACCTTAGCAGAAAGAAATTTAAACAGCAGCTTACCATTATAAAAGATAAATCTGAGTGACAAGCATGGCTCCCTGAGGAGAAAATCCTTCATCCTGGTCTGCACCATTCAAAGCACCGTTGTCCTGGAATGTCTGAAGATTTTGACTGAAAGATTACCTGATTCTGTCATAGTTCAGAGCCTAATTTTCTTAAATCGCATCAGAACCCTTGGATAAATACCATCTGGTACTAACTACTTGCCATACCTCAAAGCATTAAATTCCTCCTGTTGGAAGAAGAGCAAATACTACAGCGCAGTGTTGATAGAAAATGTAATCCTTCCTTCCATGGGCTGCTATGGAATAGGCGATAACACAACCTCAGGTGCTAACTGTTTGAGTGACAGCAACTCAGTAGGTCATCCAAAACTGCTTCTTTGCTATATTGGAGGAATGGGCAACTACAAGGGGAGGAGGTTAAAAGAAGATCCTGCTAAGTAGTGTAGCTATGCTGTGAGTGGCAGTACATCCTCCTGCAGAGCTCCCAAGTCATTTGTGGCCAAGTGAAAAAATGGTTCAGTATCTGGTATGGTAAAAATCATGTTTCCAGCTCTACCAAATAATTCTTACCCTTGAAATGTTTTGCTGTTCAGTGAAGCACTGAACACTTTGAATATCATCATTCCCAAGTGACCAGGCGATAATATTGGCAACTGGTGGATTAGTCTTAAGCCTCTTGGTAATAAACTTCTTATGAAGAGGCCCCATCTTATCTGTGAAATAAGATGCGCTCGGAGACATTCATTAGGAATTAATCAGAATCAATATAAGAGACACAGTGAAGCTATATACTTCTCTGATTAAAGCAGCCACAAGACGCCCACAGCCTGCTTTTGCATAGCACACAACGCATTTAATTCCTGCCAAGTTCAAGTGTCCTACAAGGTTGGGGATCCCATACACATATCCTGTGTTATGAAATGAAAAAAATTCCTATATATACTTTTGTTACAGTTTTCCTGCCTTGTACGTAAGAAAAGCCACTTTTCAGAAAAGGGAGCAAGGAAATGCCAAAGTTTCTAGCAGTTGGGAGGTGCTCCGTGACAGAAAGAAAGAAAAAACAAACAGGGTGTTTCTGAGAGGAGAGACTACACTTACTGGTAACAATCTTCAAAGTGACTGACAGAGAAAATGGGAAAGTGTGGAAAAAGGGAGACATGATAGTACTTATAAATTATTCCCTGAAGCCAATTTAAAATATAGTGAAGATGCAATATCTTTTGCCATGAAAATTAGAATAACTCTACTGTTGTTGGTAACAAGTACATATCCCATTCAATTAATATGTGTTTTGGGGAGGAAGATGGTTGTAGAGGTGAAAATAAGGTTAAAGAACCTCAGCACTGCTGCCTTTCAGCAGTCCCTGTGGTACCTCGGCATGTGTGACCAGGTGCTGACACAGAGGTATGAAGCTCAGTTTTCCAACTTCACTTTCCGACTTCAGGAAAGCAAAAACCTTTAAGGATATTGTCACTTTTTTGGTGAGTGCAGGTCAATGGAAATGTTGCAATCACTTTCAGTGGAGTTTGAATTTCATACCTGGCTTTTAATAAAAACAGTAACCCATGTTCATGAAAAGCTGGAAGAAATTTTCCCAGGGTTTCAGAACGCAGCCAAATCCAGCTGGAGTGGTACCTCAGACGAATTAAGGAGAAAAAGTAAATCTCAGAAGACCCTCATAGGTTGCATTAATTTTTAAAACACCCATGTCCTGGTTTTTAGGAGTAAACAGCAACTACAGTTCCCATTAAAACTCAGAAAATGAGACCAGAGATGCTTATTCAGCAGAAGAGCAGTACAAGACAAACTATTTTGCAACAACATGACAGGCAGACATAAGGAAATGTCTTTAATGCAGAAAGCATTTATATACCCATAATAGAGGTATTTCTATCTTCCCCAATATTTTTCATTAGATTACCACAGCTGCTGCGTGGAAACTGCCTGTAACAATGAAGTCTTTATCTAGGAACCCCCCCTCCCCGGCTTCTAGATTTAACCAACAGGGATTTGATACCAATAGAGAGCTCAAATAAAATTTCATCTTAATAGCAAGAGGTAAACACTGAAAATTTGGAATACTGAGCATCAAAATTAGTCTATAAGGAAAAAGTGATACAAACAGTTTCCTTATCAGATGGAACAGCTGTTCACAGAAATATATGCCTGGCAAGTCAGAGATTTTGGAAAATTAGGAATCTGCACATTGCGGACTTTGATGTGGGCATCATGTGAAATCTATGGAATTCATCTGAAGAGATCCAAAGATTATTCAAGGACTTGTTAAAAACACATATGTAAATATACATCCTGGGTGTAAAAACAGCCTGTTAAAAGACATACAGGAGTATTTTAAAAATTGCAAAAATAAAAATGTGGCCAAAATTGGATTCTGAAATTAATAAAATCTCTTTTACATATGTAATCGTCAAAAAAAATCTAACCTGCAGTATAAAAAAATTTCAAGAGCCTCACACACTCAAACTTTCTATTTTTGAAATTATATCATAAGCCATCAAAGGGGAACCCTTTAACTTCTTAACAATCGAGGCACTCTCACTTTAAAACAGGCTATTAGCTTTGTCCATTTTTGAACAGTCCATTTTCAGATTCAGGTAGTGCTTAACATAATTCAGTACGATTTCAGCAAACTTTTCAGCAAGAGTGAATCTGTTATGTTACCCATTCTGTCTGACACTCAGAAATGGAAAGGATTGATTACACATGAGTATATACCTATCTGATAGAAATGATGTCTCAGTCATACATGAGCGACAGAAACGTATCTTGACTTCTCTGTTCTTTCTTTTTGACACTTTGTAATTAAGATCTTTGTATCGGATGAAAGACACCCAAAATTACATACATTTGGATTATAATAAGGGGAGGGTGAAAATTATTTTGAACACAAGCGATGTTCTAAAAAGGCCAACAACGATACACTGACTTGTCCAAAACCAGTGAGATACACAGGAGAAAATGGAAAAGATTTTGGGGAGGAGGCAACAGTTTGTTTCGGTCATCTTCAGAGATGACATCACCATAGAAGTGAGGTAGATACTGAGGTGGAGTGGAAGGAAGAAAGCATGAGTGTATTGGCATTTTCGTCCTTTTCTCCCCATGACACCCGCACAATTAATACAACATAGCTCGTGAAAGGACTGCTAGACAGTTTCCTTAACAGTGTCTCCCTGTAGCCCTATTAGATTCCCCATTGATTATGCTGAGCCAATTAAGTAATCAGCATCCAGTTTTGTGGAAACCACAAATAAAATCCAGATAAAAGGTGCTAGGATGTCTTTGACCGGAACTGGCAGGAACTGAAAGATCCATATGACAAACTGAGATGCTAAACCTGACTCTTCATCCCATGGAGAAAAATAAGCAGGAAATTTTGTGTATCGAGGCACATAAAGCTTGCTGTTCCCATATAAGTTCCCTACTTATATTCCTTTACTTTGCCCATCTTTTCTCATGTCCCCTACGCTGCCATCCCCACACAATGGAGCAACAACTCCAACTCTTAGTAGTTCTCACTGAGGCATTTGGAGCCAATTCAGCAGCAAAGCCCTGGCAGATAATACCTGTCACTGCCATGGATTCTGTCTGAAACTGGGGGAGGAGATGTCAAGAGAAATGTTACCTGGGTGTTTTGGATCAATCCTTGCTGCATTTGACATATTGTCTTACTGGACTTCAGTCAAAGTTGTGATTGTTCTCTTCTGCCCTCTTAGCCACTCCGTGTTTCATATAAACTTTCTTCTTCCATTTGTCTCCTCTACCTTTTTCTCCCCCTTGTATTATATTCTGTCCCGACATATTATTACATTTGTTTTCTCCCATGGTCCCTTAGAGCTATCCCTCAGATACTCTTTGCCATGCAGTGCTGAAAAAGAGAAGTTCCACCCAAATTAGCCTAGATAAGAAAAGAAAAATCTGCAGTTTATAGTATCCATTTATCGTCTCTTTTCACGTACTTATCTTGACAATTTTTTCCTTCTGCTTCTTATACAGATATACAGTCACTGTCTCATAGAGTCCCCTTTCTCCTGTTGCAGGGCCTTGGAGCACTACAGTACAGAACATACAATATAATGCTAGACTATATGTATATATATAAAATATACCAGTCACTATAGTGCTGCTTCTGACCTTACTTCCCAGTCCTCTCCTATTGCTCTGCCTTCTGATACCTGTGCATTGCCCAAAATATAAGATACTCTTGATGTAGGAGCGTGGACCTAACCAACATGTCTGAGATGGTTTGACAAACCCTGATACCAAAATTATAACCAAGATGCAAGTCAGCGAAAGGAAAAGAAAGGCGAAAAGATTGCAAAATATATCCCAGACCCTCAAATGGTAAATGAAATCCTGAAGGAAAACAGCAGAGAACAACAAAACAAAAGTGTTATGCCCAGAAAATGATCAATAAATAAATAGGCAAATTATATCAAAGGAAATAATGAAAATACCTTCCTGGTATTTCTAGTTTCTAACAACACACCAGGTCCCTTAGCCAAGAATTCATTAGCATTTGTTAGGCATGGGTCAAAACTGCAAAGTACTGAGATCTGAATTAGAAACTTTTCTCACCTCAGAAATTAAAAGATATTCCCGTGCAGCAATAGAATGTGATTCAAATGAGGGAAATTCAGTGGAGCACTGTTGTAATGCTCTGATCGGTGCATGCTGTTTTGTTACACCAAGTAGCTGTTTAATAGAAATATCCTCTAATGTCTACTTAAAATCATAACTGAATTTTTAATACTGATGCAAAATTGTGGGGATTTGTGAGTACTGTCCATTTGCTTAGCTGCTGAATTGGAGTAGAAATAGGAGATGTAATGAGAATGAATGTGAGGAGCATTGTACACAAAACCAATTGACAGTTCAAGAGAAACAGATCCAATCAGAGCATAAACATAGCCTTAAATATTATTAAAATGGTACATTGGGTCATTCATGCCACTTGATTACTTTAACATTTGTAACCATATTGGACAAGGACTTGACATGAAGAATGGAATGACTTCTGCACAATGGACTATTCAAATTGAAAAATTGGCCAAGTGCATGGCCGGCAATTTGCCCTCCTTTGAAGCATCTTGCATTTGCCAAGCAGAGTGGAGAATATTGGACTTGATGGATCATTGGCTTAATGGAGCATGGCAGGTCCTCTGTTCGTATTAAAACTGACTGGTGGAGGGCATTGTTCCAAACACAAATTTGGTATTAAAATTAAATGTATATATTCTTCTGAACTCCCCTATATTAAAAAATTACAAGTTGCCCAATTTCTGTTAAAACTTATTAATTTTACATAGCCTGATTTTTTTAGTGCTGTACTCTGATTTACAGATGATATCAGAATAACAATAATTCATTATGAGACTGAGTGAGAAGAAAAAGAGCCGTTCTGAAATCTAAAAGGGATTAGTGGTGTTGGTGAATTATTTTATATGTCACATTTCTAGCTTGCTTTGCTAGAACAAGATCATGTGAGAGGAGGCTGTTTGTCTAAATTGCCATGTAAACAAGCAAGTAAGGTGTTAAGATTTCTGTCGATGAGAAATGCGGTGGTCTTGTGACACAAGAAGTACTTCTAGCTAAAATGAAGGGAATAGTCTCGGGAAACCAGAGATACAATTCAGTGATCACTGTCTTTATTATCTTTCAGCAAGTATAATACCACAAACCTACTTAGCTCACAGCCATAAAACCTCTTATCAGAATTAACCCAAAATTAAGAAACAAAAACCGTTTAAACCTTTTTACAGGCAAAGGCAGGGTTGCAGTGGATAAATATCTCAGAAATACATCATTCTCCACTGTCTTCTTTGTGGCAGGTCCATACCCTTAGAAAAAGGGCATCTACTGTGGTTGCCTGGCTGCCAATTAGTGCTACAAAATCCTCTTCCTAAATTTACAGGGACCTGTCTTGAAAGTAGTTATGTGTTTTACCTGCTTCTCTCTCTTCCCTTGTTAGAAAGCTATTGTAGAACCTTACCTCTTTGTCCAAATAACTCATTTTCCATGGCCGGTCCCTGCTGAACACCATCGTTGTGGTCTAGTGACCACATGCAGTAACACAGCACCATACAGCTGATCGGTGCATGTCATTTTTTCAGGGCACAAGCTACAAAACTATCGCAGTAATAAATGCAAAGAGCCTTTAAAATCCATCTACGTCTGAGTCATTTACATCATAATTATTAAATTACTTCAAAGCTCAGATGAACATCCTGCAGTGAGCAGTAATAGGAGTGAAGGAGACTATCACACCACCTAACTTCTGGTATCTAATTTAAGTGATGAATTAAGAGTCTGTCTTCCTAGCTTCTTTATATATCACGGAGAAAAGGAGCGGCTCCTCCAGTCATCCCTAATGCCCACGTTAGGGAATGTAACAAGAGCTTTCCAATTTAGCCACCTATATTTGGTCCCTAAAGTAAGGTGGCGTGTTGTAGTCAGGAAGGGGAAGCCCTAAAAGAAATTGTAAATCCCTGCTCTGACAGAGGATATAACTTTATATCGGCAACAAAATGGAGATGGGAGAATTCTAGAATTTTGTGAAACACAGAAGTGCCAAGGTCACTGTATTTTAACATGGATTTTATGTGATGTCATAATTGAACTAATAGAGGTCATTTATAACTGCTAACAACTTATGATTGTGCCTTGGTCCTTTTTACTAACAAATCGTGTTTTAAAACCTCAAAATAGGGACAGAATCGAAGGCAGAACTGAAAGACTGAGGCAATTATTTGGGTCCAGAGCTCACTTTCCAAACACTTGATTTCTCTTCTTAAATACATTGCCAATCATGTTTTAATTTTTAGCAAGATAAAAAGAATTTGCAACTCAAAAATGTATGTTACTCTTGATACTTCCTTTTTCCTTTGTGCTTTTCTTTTTCTCCTTCTTTAAAAAAAAGTGTATAAATGCTTTTTTACATCTATTCTATTCTATATATGCTATATATATATAAAGACTTATGCAGAGGTTTTAAAAGAACAATCCTGTCTGATAGCCTCTGAGCTGGTATCAAATGTCCTTGTTGGGAAAAGGAGCGATTCAACTTGGTAACTTTGTTTTTTGTCAAAGTCAGTTCATTTTTTTTAAATTGAAACAAAAGAGAAGAATTCACAAACATGGAGAGAAAGAGGTCAAAGGCTATCAGAAGTGAAGAAAAAACAGCTACTGCCAATGCTGCTTGAACTTCAGCCATTGGTAAGTCATGCAGAACAGAAGAATAGAAGTTTTGCTTTTCCAGCTTTATCTAAGTTTTTCTGTATTTTCACAGGCATATTAGAGGCATATCAAGCACTTTGAGACACCAGCTGTACTGGAATCCATTGCTGGAAGTGGGTTTTCAGATGCCAAAAGGGTTACTGTAAGATTTGTTCTGACTCCTATCAGACTTCGACACTTCCTTGGGAGAAAGAAGCAAGGAAAACATAGGTAGAGGACGTGAGGAAGAAGGTGAAAAAGAAACATATATCCTAGAGATGGTATATGAGATTACCATCTTCTGACAGAAAAGTCAGGAAAATGCTGATAGCATCTGGTTCAACATTTGCATCTGAGCAGGGTATCTGTCAGCTTCAGATAAATGAAAGCTTAACAGCATTATGGCAAGTCCCAGAAAGGAATGTACCAAATTATTTTTTTAATAGTGAAAGATCCAGAAAGGTGTTGTCCATTTCTAGTTATACCTCATAATAAAAGCAAGCTTCCAATGGCCGGTTTGGAAATTTCATGAAAATTCTGGATTCATACTATTTTATAAGCTCTCCAAAGGACTCGAATACTCTCAAGTGGCAATTATTTCCAGCAGACAACTCACATGCATTTTCTTTTGTTCCAGTATGTGGCTTCTTTCTAATATAAAATTATACAATATATTTGCAAACTAAAAACATTTTCAAACACTTACCCTCTTTTCCGGATGCTTAAAAACCTCAGTCTAGACTACTAGTTACCATTCTGTTGCTGTTCAGAGCTGCAGAGATAATGTAGCTGGATGGCATTTAGATGGGCAGAAGAAAATTGTCCTGATTCAGATTTCATCTGAACGTCACAGCATGCAGAGCCACTCCAGTGATTTTAGCTTCAAAATGCCATTTTTTATTAAGCAAGTGCTTCTGTCCTCAGTTTACATAAGATAAACAAGAGTTTATAGGGATAACAAAACACAGCTTTGCTTAGTTGTGAGACCATCGTTTATGATGGACAAGATGTAATCTCACTTCACGTGCTGAAGAGTTATGTTTGAGTCTTGTCTGGAGAAGTCTGGAGCAGGAAATCTGTTTTAAAGCCCATTAAAAACCTGTTTCTGCACAAAACTAGTTCCTATGTACTTGCCTATTGTAGGACATGAATACTGAAAAGGGATCACACCTGTGTTTGCTGATGTCTGACTTCAAAGTGAAATGCTCCATTAAATATGGAATTACTGAAATGAATAGTGACTTTCTCATACGTTCATTTCAGGAGCTAAATTCCTTACTTTTTTTTCCTTTCCTGCTTTTTTTTGCGCAAAAGATCATTTTGGATTCCATTTTTCATCTTTTACCTAGCTTCTTACCAGGTCCCAAAGCTGCTTCTCCTTTCTATTCAAAGCTTGCAGGGTTTGGCTTCCTCCATCCTGGTAATACCACACTCAGCCAAAGAGCTTCACTTGCGAGGAGCGACGTGAGCACGATGAGTGGGCATTGCGTAGCAAGGCAAGCACTCACAGGCCCGTGAGCATAGTACAAAAAGAGAGACCTGAGTATATCTGAATTTTGTACTTCTTAAAAGTGTTTTTATTTTAGGCCTTTCAACATCATGCAAGTATTCGCTTGGGAATGGTCATGTTCCCATACATACAGATGTTTAATGCTTACAGAGTGCTTTATTTTTTCAAAGAGCTTAAAGAACATAAATAATTGCTATAGTCTACCCACTACTCAAAATGTTAAGCAAAATCCAAGTTCATAACAAGTTTAGGGCCAGATCATCAGCTCCACGGCAAAAAAGGCTTGAAATCGCTTTCAGCAGCAGTCATATCTGGCAGCTGTAAAGAGAAGATGATCACTTCTTCTCTTTACAGCAGCCAGAGGAGACACTGAAAAGGCATAAGCTGTCATGAATAACAACTGTCCTGTCATAGGACATGCAAGATTTTGGGAGAGGTGGAAAACGATGAGCAAAGTAGTAGCTTTTCAGACAGATGACATCTTGGGCACAAACTCAAGTTATTTCTGAAAACCCTGATGATGAAAGTGGAGATACAAAGATGACTATGGGTAATAAGCCAAGACAGTTGCATGAAGAGGTTGCTTCTCAAATTGCCTGGCCTGATGCCTTCTGCTTTCTGAATGTGTTTCTTTGGAGCATGTAGGTAAACAGAGTTACATCCCTTGATGCTGCATATGCCTGCAAATGCCTCCTGTCTTCCAGAACATAGCTAAAGCTAAGGTTTACTACAGCTTTCAGGTGGCAGGGATTTATGAGAAGCTTGCCCTCATTTGTGCAGTTCTGTGCAGACAGGGAATATGAGGTCTTAAGGGCTTTCCTTTTTATTAGAACAAAAACATTAGTTTTATGAGCTTTTAAGTAAAGCATTGGCAAAAAGCAAAAAAAAATTAGTTGACATAAAATATGCATACATCTTTATCTCTGCATGAGAAATTAAATTATTTTCATTCATTTTCAAGGATAAAAAATAACTTTGACATACATTTAAAATCAGGACAGGCTGGGGATAAGGAAAATAAAACGTTCTGTGTGAGAGCTGATCTCAAACAACCAAAATGTTCATTTCTCATTGATTTACAGCTCAGGAAAATATATTTGGGTCATTGCCCAGCTCCTTTTGCCCTGAATTTGGATTGGCCATCTTGCTACTCCATTAACAGCCACTGCTCTATTCCAGGGAACGCTTCTGGGAATACGTTTTTGTATTGTGATTGCAATAACAGTAAATACAACTGGTCTTTCAGATTATGAAATACTCAATGTGTACAGTTCACCCCACTTAGTGCTGGCTGCTTTTAAAATGTATTTTCTCTCCTGCCTTTTTAGACAGTGAGGTCAATAGGTTGGCCAAATGTGATGAGAGTTTCTTAGTCAGATTGTGGAAAATGCATATTAATATACATCCATTACTAGTGTACAAAATAACTTATAAATTATGCATTGAACTTTCTTACCTAGGAAACCGTTCAATGACCAATTTAAGGTAATAACATAGTGTAGCGGGGGTTGATTATAGGATACCACATTTAAATGAAGATCTACTTCGCTACAATAGAGGTCTCAGAAACCATAGAAATGTAGGACTAGGTATAATCCCAGCCATCAATTCCATTCTCTGAGATCAAGTCTAGTAACTCTCACAGATATTTGTATAGCCTGTTTTTAGGCATGTCCAGCAATGCAGATTCCACAAATTCTGTAAATAATCTTTTTTAGTGCTTTAGTTAGAAAGTTATTCCTAATATTTAAGATGGATTTTTCCCTTGCCATCAAGAAAGTAGATTAATTCTTGTTCTGTTCTTGATGTCATGGAGAATAACAGTTGGTCACCATGCTTTTGTGACAATGTTTTACACATTTGATGCCACCCATCTTTCTCCACTTCTTCACTTTCCCATGCAGAAAAAATCCATTTTTTTCAACTCTTCTTCAAAGGCCTTATTTTCTAAATGTCTCACCACTTCCTCACCTCTCCAGTTTATCCTAATCCTTTTTGCCACTGAGATTGGCACTCAAATAAGGAAGCATTATGTTCCAATTTAGGCCATATCAAGTTCCAAGTACAACAGAGTACCTCACTTACATGCTGTATTTCTGTTGGTACCTCCTAGAACAATTGTTGTTTTTCTTTTGGAAAGAGTGTTACATAAAAGCATTCCCTATGCCTATCATTTAGGCTGTTAATTAAAACATTAAATAAGCCCAAATCCAGGTCTGACACAGTCAAGAGCCAACTTTGAAACTATTTTGAATACGAGCTTTCAACACCTACCTAATAACAACATAATTTTGTCCAACGTTTCTTAGTTTTCACGTGAGAATACCACTCACATCTTGATATAGTAAAAGTATATCAACAGTCTTAATTAAAGTGAAGTTATACCATACTTACAGGTTAAGTGTACCTGTAACATCCTACCCATTAGGCTGGATGTTCCATCTATAAAGTAGAAGAGCTGGACTTGACCTGTATTGGTCGGGTCCAACTTGGCTGATTTTATCCCCTTATTGTCCTCTTGGACACAAAGTGAGTACTCTATAATTTGTTCCATTATCAAAGCACCATTGGCTGGTCTGTAATTCTTCCAGTCCTATTCTCCTGGCCTATCTCTAGTGAGTATTAAGAGGTAATTGGGAGCAGCAGAAAGGGAAAGTGAGCCAGAAACTACAGGGTGATGACAAAAGAAGCAGAGGCAGTGACCTCGCTGACTTGGGTGCAGTCCCCCAGGACTCCAGAAAGGCGGGGCAGGTCTGGTAACACTCACCAGGGCCAGCCACAGTCCAGCGGATGGCCAGGCAAGCCTGTAGTGATGGGGCAGGTCCAAGATCGAGCCAAGAAGTCAATTCAGCAGGGCAAGGTCAAGATCAGCCAAGTACAAGGCTGGGCACATAGCTCAGGCAAGGGCCAAAGATGAAGACCTTGACCATAAATGCACCTCCCAAGTGAAGGAGGAAGCCCTGATGTGGCTTCCCACAGCTCTCTTCCGCCTAAGCCTGACCCAACATTATACGGCTATGGGTAGATGGCATTTCAGAGCTGGCCTTTCTCACCCGCCTGTGTTGGCAGGCAGCCAGGTGCCTCAGAGGGGTGTAAGAGGTTGCAGAGTCTCTTGGTGCACGCAGGGCCCTGACAATGGTGTTTGCCGACTTACTTCCCTCCTCTTCCCCTTATTTTTTAGATTTCATTGTACAATGTGTAGACTGAAAATGGAGTTTTTCACTGAAACCATTCTGGCCTAGTTTGATCTAGTTTGAGTGCAGCCGTGGCACCTTAACATTAGTCTTCTGAAGTCATAGGCTTCAAGAACAGTTTCCCTACAGGTAGCTTTGCACTGGTAGTGCTTATCCACTTGCCCATATTTCCATGGGCTGGTATATACATAATTACATTCACACTGGATGGACTATTATACTTCTATTATCCAAGTACAGTGATACAGCTTTTACACATTAAAAAAATATTAAGTCTCTTTCTTCTTTTTTTTCCCAGTTATCTCTTGCCTGCAACTCATCTTGTACGGAAGGGAAGTATCAGGCTGCTTCAGTATCTCTAGACAGATAATGTAAACAGAGAGGTTGTAAGTGTTCTTAAGAACAATGAAACAAATTTTGTAGCCATTAATAATAAGTAAATAATTATTGAATTGGTAAGAATAGAAGATCTAGCCTATTCAAGCAGTATTTTTAAATTATCACAGTTCTAGCAGCTTGGTATTGGACTGCTTTGCTTTTGCATATGCATTTATCAGCAGTTTTGGAGGCAATATCACTGTTTTAGCAAGAAAAATACTGTATGTTTTCACTGGCAGGCATGCAACATTTTTTCACTAAAGATGTAAGGACCATATTACCAGGCATAGGGCTGAATGTACAAACTAAGATCAACAGTATAACTTTACCATCTGATAAAGCTCACAAGCCCTTATATACTAACCAGCTAGCTGAAAGAGATGCAAAATACTTGGCCAGATAGAATATGTTGCATACCCTTTATAGAAACACATAAAAGAAACTTTCACTAAAACAACATTTCTTCACAATCTGGCGTGGAAGAGGAGACTGTCTGCCTTGATAGACAGATACATAGAAAGACAGGGCTGTGAGGGCTGTCACCTGCTCCAATCCGGCTGAAGATGTTAGCGATAAAAAGTTGTTACCACCTAATGGTTGTTTAATCCTCCACGCAAAACTACCTAGTAGTTAGCTTAGTTCTCTATGGACAAACAACCACCTTACAAAGATCCCAGTCCTACACTACCTAGCAGTTCTGCCAGCAACTTGAGTGAAGCAGCTGAGTGACTTGACCTGTAATCTGTCCTGCCAGTACGACTTCCAGGTGGCTTGGAGACCTGCTGGCAGATCACAGCCGTCGGGCTGCAGCACTGCTGCTTCTGCTCTACCTGCTCGTGAAGGGGTAGATCGAATCGATTTCCAGAACTATTAGTCAGGCTTTCCAGAATTAGTATATCTACTCCTCCCCATTTCTGAGAAAAAGTGCTTGCTGGGGAATTGCAGCTTTGCCTCATTCTTTCTTCCTGTTCTGCCACAAGTCTTGGTGATGGGCTGAAATAATGTCAGTCGTCCTGATAATAAGAAATGCTTATTTCCTTGGCGCTGTGAAGTAAAACAATAAGTTGCTTTAAGATAATATTTGCCTCTAACCACACTTAGACAATGCACTGAATTTCCACTGAGAGGCTAAACTAATGCTTTAAACTCAGCTCCATGGGTTATTTATAGATCCTCTGCTGGCTGGTGATAATGATCCTCCTCAGGCTTAAGTCACAGGCAGAATAATCCCCTGAATTCGAGACCTTTTATTAATCGTTCATGTATTTTTGCTTTGTGGGAGGAGGGCTACGTCCTACCTGTGTGCTTGGATGCTATTAACAAAACACCTCAAGCAGCGTATTGTATTTTTCCAAAGGAGTCTTACCTCAAAGAACAGGGACTTGTAGTACTTTGGCTCCTGCAAACCTAATCCCAAGAAACTGCACAATCAATGGGCTTTATCTTGAGAATATACTTGCTCAGAACCACCATTACTGTCCTCGACCTGCCCACAAATGCAACGGTCAAGAGTAGTTCTCCCAAACCATACAGTCAAGCAGCTGTGTTGTCTGAGGTATTCAACACTGCAGAATACTAAAATAATTATTTTCCTCTTTTTTTTTTTTTTTAATTCATTTGGACAGTAGCAAGCACTAATCAGATAATAGGAAGGATTGCTCATTATTCAGAAAGAAACAGACACAGAATAAATGCTCCCTCTTCTCTAATGTGCCTTTGGGAACAAAGCAGCAGGCAAATCAAAGCAGAGAGTCTTCACGAGGGAGGAACGATGAAGCCTTTGCTATACAGTTTCTTTTGCCAGCCTCACTCAAGTCTTCCATGACGTCCTCGCTAACGAAGCGGTGCAGGTGCTACACAGGTACTTGGGAACAGGAGTGCAAATGGCAGAGGGAGTGGTCGTTGCGTCCCACTGCCACGCCGGCACCCGTTTGGATGCTGTGGATTCAGGCTTCACTCTGGGCTTCGACACCACTGCTCCTACAGGTGCATTGAGGCCAGGAGTCTCCGGAAGGCATCAGTTTCTGTGTATTGCACTGTCTGACCCGTCATATTTCTTGCACAATCTGCTGAAAAATGATTAAGAAAGTCATTCTCTCTGTTATTCCCCTAAGACGTGTATAAGTTTCTAGGAGGAAAGGAATGTTCTTTGTGCTGATTCATAGAAAGAGGATGCATTCTTTTTTTTAAAAAGAGTTTAGCAAGGTTTTATTTTCATGTAAATAGCATACTGGAAAACAGATATTTTCACAAGTTATAAAAATTATTATAATTTTATGTCCTTCACCAAATTTTACCCAGTTTTCTGCATATGTAAGCATGGGAAAAGAAAAAGCATTCCATGAAAATTTTGAAGAAGATGGAAGTATTTGAAAAGTCATTGGCATTACAGATTCCCTATCAGCAATTCCATTGTGAGAATGCAATGAGAAAGCAAATGGTGGATTATTTCCCCTCACTTTCCATGCTTCTAAACCCTGCTGAGAGTTACAGGTGAGAAGTAGTATCATAACAAAGTCAGTAAAGACAAATCTTACACTGCTCCACAAATTAAGAAGGGTCAAAACTTTGTTAGAGGATCAGGTCCTACGCTAAAGGTAGGAAACAAAGTTTAATTTATTGACCGGAGCTTAAACATACCAAAAGCAAATGTACTGAAAACCAGACCAGAAAATGGAGACTGAAGGATCCTGCAAGGTACTCAGATGGCACAGTGCGTCGGGGAAGCTGCGAAAGGTAAATTGTCAGATAATACTGCGAAGTCTTAATGCCACAAGAACAAAGAACACAGCAGGAAATACAGACAGCGATCATGAAGTTCTCAGTGTTACTTAGTCTGCCTTGTGAGGGACTGTCTCCTCAGCAGAATGAGCCTCTGCGAGTACAGAAAGAACTTTGTCAAATGGTCTTGTCTTTTAATCAGTGAGCTTTTTGGAGTGCTGTTGGTTGGGGCAGATGGGTTTTAAGGACATCAGCAATGCGTACCTTCTGGTGTTTGGGATTTTCTCCAGTTTGAATAGCCCAAATCCTGTAATCAGATGATTCATTGGTGACAGAATATTACTTGCACCACCAACAGCTGCTGGAACGCAGCTCCATTCAGGAAATATGTTTAAAATTAACTTCTAATAGACCATGCTTGCCATACAAAAACAGGTAAAAAGTTCTCATGAGATTCCTTTAGAGAAACATCTTACTAAGGGACGTGAAGAGAAATCTCTTTGGGAAAACTCTTTAAAATTGCATTTGAAATTAGAATGTTGTACTAACAGTTAAAAAGACAAAGATAAAAGTACTGTTTGTCAGATTTGCTGATAGGAAGAGTACCTACTGAAATTTCTTTGTAGTCTCCCATAAAAGTTGAAAATACACATATTCCAAATATGAGAGAGAGAGAGAACCAGAGACTGGTTATTCTCTGTTATTCTCTGTTATTCTACTTCAGTATTTCAAGCAAGGGGAAGCCAGAAAGAATAAATTGCTCAAAGCATCGCTATGTGCACAACGTGGACTAACTCTCAGAAGAAGAAGTGCAGACTGCAAAGTTAGGAACTGCCAAATGAAGCTCTAAAGGTATCAGCCTAGCTTCAGTTCAGTCCCTCTCTATGCATATCCTGTGATCCATTTTTATATCAGGGAGCCTTATGCTGTTTTTAACCCCGTGAAGCAGGGAAGAGCCCGGGTTGTAAACTGGGGTGCTTTCTCGGACCCGTGCCTTAGCTGCTACAAGGTTTGAAGTGAGGGGGTGCTGGGCTGGCAGAGGTGTGCACGCCTTGGAGGCAGATGGAGGATGTTCGGGTACTCTACGTAACCCTTCCAGCTAGTAATGTGCCCTTAGCAACAGCCTGTGCGGAACCTTAAAACTTGGTGAAATGTAGCTCAGTTTCTGTATGGAAAGCAGAAGGCCCATCTATGACACAAAGAATAATTCCCAGAGAAATTTAAACCCTTAGGCCACAGGATGGGGAGACGACTAGGACTTTCCAAAGAAGAAGATATCTTAATTTTTTTTTTTTTTAATACCAAACAGCAACATTTTCCCTGTGTTCCACTCTGAGAAACAGCAAAATGAAATTCTCACAGCAAAGAACCCCATTAACCTTACACACGGGCTATGTTAGCAGTTCAAATTTAATAGAATTATAAACAGTTGAAAATGGACTTTTCTGATAAGAACTGTTGGATATTCTTAATATAGGTGCTGCTGTTAGTCTTCAAAGTAGCGCTCACCTGTGCAGGTGTGTGCACAAATGTGTATGTGTGCGTGTTTACCTAAAATAAACACACTTACTCTTGTTTTAATTCTGCTTCCTGCAGAATGGAAGATGGTGGTTTCCAACAGGAATAACATTGAAGAACAGAGAACAGGAAGAGTATTTAGAATAACTAAACAATGGATACTGACAGTGTTTGAGTAGGTGAGCCATTACAAATACTTTGTATAGACTACACAGTACAGCAGTGTACAGATGCGTCTATCAGTTGACCAGACGCTTATGCTTAGAAATGAATGTTACAAAATTAAAAAATCCAACGTATTTGTAACCATGTTTACTGTATCCATGTTAGTTTCCTGAGACTGCTGCTGGTAAATATGAAAAGGAATCACATAACCAGCCGCCTCATTTGATTTCAAAGAACTAAGCTAGTAGCAATATAATGAACACGAAACATATTATTCGGTCACAGCTTTGCAAAGCATCTGCAAAATAAGTAAATAAATAAAAACCCTGAGATTTTGTTAAAATTCTTCAAATGAGCCTATAAAACAACACTTACTGCAGAACTTCATTAAAGAGAATTAATGACATAATCTCTCTGTGTTTACTTCTTCAGAACAATTACTTGAGGCAGGAAATCTTTAGCTAAAAACCTTTAATGATGCTAAGTCTCCTATCTAACCTCCTTCCCAAAAACATTACAGTTAATGATGACAAATTCTTTCCTTTTGTATCATAATAAAATTCAGTCTTTGTGGTTCAATAAGAACAATAGATGATTTGGCCTCCTTCTTTCTGATTTTAAATTTAAACTGGTAATTAACTTATGAGAAGTTTACAAAGGTGGAAAAACATTTTTCTTTTTTTGCCGCTGTAGTTTTTATTTGTTCTGAACTTACAATAACTAACAGATCAATTTAAAAAAAGGCCAGCGAATTCACAAGTTCTGGGATGCAGCGAATGAGGGACTCTGCATGTGCTTTTCTCTTTCATAGGCTGCAGAGAAAATAAGATAAACCTACAAGATACGGTCAGAAAGAGCAGGCCAGGTTAGAAGGAAAAAAGTACAGCTACAGATGGAAGAAAAACTACTAAAGATCCATAGGAGGTAAAACTATAACTGTAATAAGTAAGATATGCCACTCCTGAAGTGATGATAAAAAGCTTTCCTGGAGCTAGCCCTACACCCCAAAGTAGCAAGTTCAGGCTAGAAGAAAGCACATCTCCGTAGCACCCGGGCTACTGTTGGCCACTGTCGCAAGCTGAGCTCTGAGTCCCTGCAAACACCCGCGCTGTGCTTGGTGGGCTCCTGGGAAAGGCAGGAACTGTGAGAAGAATTTACAAACCAGTAAAATGGAAGGGAAAGCAAATACTGCCAGTTAAACCATGTGCTTTCTGTGGTACGTTGCTGTCTGTGGTATATAAGTACTCAGACGGGAGAGCTCATTTCCAGATAATAGTATCTACGGGCCACATGCTGTTTGGAAGCACAAAAGTGTCGGCTGATCTGCTTACTTTCTGATACTGCTAAATATAATGTGAGTTTATCACAAATTTTCAGTTATTATGCAAAAAATTAACTTTGGCCAGTTCTACTTACATCTACTGAGAAAAGAGTCACACAGTTTTGGAGAAGAAATTATGGTGATAGGGATTATGCGTGCAAGTAAGGATTGCAGTATCGTTCTTCAATTTAAACATTATGATTTACATCTGAGTCTACAATAAGTCTATCAATAACGTCAGCGAAAATGAGTCGTCTATTACTGAGCGTATTTGGACGAATTTTTTTGTCCTTTAAAATACCCACCATTAGGAACACATCTGTAGAGAAGGCTCTGGAAAACGCTGGTACACAACGATGATATCATGTACTCCCAAGTAGATGATTCGGGGTTTAAAACCCAACAGTAATTTAAGCGTTTCCTATACTAAAGCTGTGATCTGACAAATCATTGCTGGAAAGGTGGTGGCAGCTTGAGACATAGCTATCCACAGCTGCTTGTTACTTCTCTGCCAGAAATTACCCCGGCAGTTCGGCTAGGGGAACAAATTGCTGGAGTGAACCTCATCAAGAGCATCGCAGAGGTCAGCCCATCTAATTTGAACTGCTGCCGTGGCTGTGTGAAGTAACTCAGCTGATTTTACGCTAGAGTGGGTGAGGAGAGCTCGTGTAGTCTGTTCCCTGGCTGAATGGTGGGGATGTGACTGCCTGCAGATAGCTGCCGCTGACAAAGACGAGACATCCGCCGTATAGATCGTCTGAAGGTGGCCTAACGCTGCTGCCGGTGCTACCTTTGGCAGACTGGAATCAGTAACAGTTGCTGTGAAGACTCCTTATCAGTCTGGATAAAGCCAGAGACTGTACAGAAGCAGCGTCTTAATGCTTGAAAAGCATAAAGCTGACATTTGAGGCAATGTAGGTCTACCGATACTGGGATTCATTATGAAAGCTCTTACAGAAACAGTCAATGAAATTACGCAAAATATTTTGTCTGAATATGCCCCTTAGCATTGCACACACAAAGGAAAAAGAAGCATCTTTAATTCAATATTGCATGTCTTTTTCTTTTACAGGAACTGGGTAACAGTAAGGCATTGACAAAGTTGTTATAAGGTCATCAGGAAGCTGTTAGCTGACCAGAAGGTTGTGTAGTCACTTTGTTACTGGAATTGACCCAGGAGGGCTGAGGAAGAACTTTCACAGCTCAGAGAATTGCCGATGATTTCTTATAAGGCCAGCACAGAATATATGATAATATTTTGAAGTACTTGCTGGAGCTTTCTACTTTCTGAATTTAAAATACAGAGCACTGCAGTTCAGGCAAGCAAAACAAAACAGCACACACAAGAATGGACTCTCTTGTCTGAGTCTAAAATGTAAACAAAGCATCCCCCCCAAACAAATACCCCCCCATACACCCTCCAACGCCCCAACAGCAGCCCTTCTGACTGTACTGAATTTTGCTGTTATCTACAAGTGTTACCAGCTTTTATTACCTCTGTCTCATTCTCAAAGTAAACATGATGCTTCTTAATTTCAACTCCCAGCCTGTCTTTCCCAGGCTATCTAGAAAGAAACACCCGAAGAACTAAGTATTGTTCTAAAACACAGGAGCTCTGTTTTAAAGTAATTTTCCATGCCCGTGTGGTTTTCTACCCTATTTGAAAGCATGAGTGCCTTCTGCTCTCCCCAGTAGCAGGGCTGAGCTGAGGCAGAGATGATGGGGGAAGTAGGCAAGAAGCTGGATGCTCATCTGCTCATGGTGATTAGGTCTCAACTGTGAGATCAAGGGCTGCAGCACGCGTGTGTGTGCGCGCTCTCACCTCATCCCAATTGTGCACCAGGCACAGCCTTTCTGGGAAGGAAACCGGGATATTTTGCTCAGAGGTGAGCCTAACACTCACGGTGAGATCCTTGGTTGTGACTGGTAGATCAGAGCTGGAAGTTTTCACCACCCGCACCTGCTAGGCAGAGCAGACATCACCTCTAAGTGCCAGGCAGACCCAGATTGAGGCAAGTGTGTCTTGAAAGTAAGACAACTGTTAATACCACCGCAAGGCCGTGTCAAGGTCCCAGGCTGGGGTTGTTTGTTCAGAAGTCAGATCAACAATGCAGCTGGCGAATGTCCAGGACACAGCTTCCCTTTCCAAGCTCCCTGCCCCCATCATCACTCTTCTCATCTTCTTGCTGGGTTCTGCAGGAGGTGCATCCGCTTAGCGGTCCCAGGAAGGGGAGCAGGGGCTGCCAGGTCGCCCCATCAGAAGCTCACTGCTTCTCCTCATCCCTGCCATCCCTGCCTCTTTCCAGCACATCAGCATCAACCTCCTCCATCCCCAAACCCTGCATATGATCACGAATGCCCAGGGCTCTGGAACTGGGGAGGGGTTGGTGAGAGATGCAGCAGCACGTGGCAAAGAAGGAATCAAGAAGAAAATGGAGAACAAACATGAAAAAACAAATCAGCCTTCAGGAGGGTTATGTGATTGCAGATAGTTATACCAAATCCATCACTTCTGTCATTGTCATCAGAGCCCTGTCAGAGCCTATCCTCATTGGTTTCAGTGGGTTTTGGATTAGCTCTGGAATCAATATAAAGTATTAAAAGAGCTGATTAAAACCAGTGGCAACTCTAGGAGCTTGGCCAGTCAAAAGCCATCTTGGTGCTTGAATGATGCACCCTGCTCAGCAGTCAGCTGCATCACTGTGGGGCTATTTGCTTTCAGAGAATGTGTCTGTGGGTGACAGTGACAAAGAGAAATACATCTAGGGGACACCATTTGATCTAGAGCTGCGACAGGGCTGCTCCCTGCCAGCAAGAGCTGACTCTGAACTGATGAAAATGTTCGTTCTGTATTGAAATACTAAGTTGGCATCTACAATGCGGTAGGCCAAAAGAGAGTAGGTTTGCTTTTTTGTGGAAGTGCTAGTGCTAAAGTAAGCAGTTTCCTGTTTGCTACGTCTGCAAAAGCAATGACTATTATGCTCAAAGTCAAAGGAATACTGTCAATTTAGCAGAAGCCTGGTTTCTAAACAATTTAAGTCATACTTCTAAAATCTGGTAAGAGCAGAGTTGTTTATATCACAGAGTTAATACTGAAAGCAGTTTGCATAATAAGTTTGATTTTCAGTTTCTCTCTTTCCCCTCCCTTGTAAATGTAAATTTGATAATAATAATAAAATGTAAACTCTGTAAATGTGTTTCAAAGCAAAAATCTGAAAACCTCCAGTGTTCCCTGAAACCTCATGTCACATCTTGTCCTCTGGTAGCGTCTCTAAGGGAAGTTCGCTTTAGGAACTCACCGAAGAAACATACAGCGATTAGGAAATGTATCCGTAGACTTTTGAACAGTTTTCTACCATTTTTTGACTCATGGCAAATCCGGTATTTGTTGGCACTTGTCTGAAAAGCCCAGGTTTGTTTTCTTGATACAAAATAGTAAAAGGTTGCATTTCTTTACCTAACTATTGGGCATCTTCAGGAAAATGCGTTAATGTTTGTCACATTGCTGTCACATTTGCCACAATGCAGTGTTGTCTAAAGCACAAAGAAAATCTCTCTGGAAAGAACAATACCGTTTACTCCTATTCATGGCCAGAGAATGAGAACTCACAAATGTTTCTAAAGAATACTTGAGAAAGAGGAACGCCTAAACACAGGTGAAAGAAAACAACTCACAGACACCCCCCCCTTAACAAACTATCCAGCTCGGTGCTGTGCCGGGTTCAGAAAACATTCTGCACACTGCTTGGAAAAAAGCACAAACATTTCCTGAAAAGGCACTTCGAGATAGAGTAACACTTCCCAAAGTGTTACTGACTCTTCCCTTGCTTTCTGGCCATGATGGGGAGGAGGGAAGGGAGTAAGTCTATAGACAAACCCTTCTCTCCTGTGCAGTGTTGAGCCGGGGAAGGCAGCTAACCGCAGGCTGAAAGGGAAATTGTGCAGCTCCTTCTGCTAGAAGATAGGCAGCGCTCCCCTATCTCCCCTGAGCCAGCACCCAGGCGCTGCTCTTGCCCCACCGGGCTCAGAGACCGGGAAATGTGGGAATGTTGGAACTGCTGGAGAGAGCCCAGTTCAACTGTGCTGTCTTTTGCTCTCTGAAATAACTTCAGCTGGTTTTCAGTTGGAGTTTGTTTTATGTCCTTCCAGCGCTAGGGAATGACCTTGTGGTCGGAGAGGTTCCCCTTTGCCCCGAGCTGAAACCTGCTGTCATAACAGGGGTAAAGCCATTTTCACCACTGCCGTAAAAAGCATCCAGCATTTGAGATAACAGCTTTTGAAACAGCACAGAAATGGTTACCAGTTTTGTCTTTTTAACACCGACAGTTTAAATAACTTTCACCCTTAGTTCAAGGATACTTGCTGGTGTTAACTGTTTCCAAGGATGGTTCAGAACCTTCAGGTAGACGAAGAGGACACAGTGTGCAAACAGGAAATGTTGAGCTATCATTTTCCAGCTACACGAGAAAGAAAAAATGAAGAGAGCTAATTTTTTTAAGGCAAAAACCAACTCAGTCTTGCACAGTGGCAAACAGCAGAATAGTACAGTCAGAATACAAGCAGGGAAGCTGCGTAGTTTAACAAATGCAAATGTGATAAATTGTTTGGTTTTAAATTACTTACTGCTTGTAAATATAATTTGTGAAGTATTTATTAGGTAAAATCATATGTCTCCAAGGTTGTGATCTGTGTATTAGCAATGACACTCAGATTATTGTTAAGTGTTACCACCAGCCAGTTTGCATCATAATATTTTATTACCAATAACAATATATTTATTTGTACTGCCTTGTGCACTACCCAGGCTAAGTGGGATCCGCGATGATTACATTGCGAATGTGTCAGCAATATTTCATCTGGATCTCTGGGGCATGCACCCTGCCTGATGTCATGGTCAAAACTTTCAGTAATTTCACCGATATCAGCATCAAGCCTTGCATATGCTGCTCTGCTCTCTCCCCCGACGTGATCCCACTGCGTCAGTCTCCAAGGTGAGGGCTTGGGAGCCTTCCATGGGTCAGAGCTCCATGGCCAGTCCTGATTCCTCATTGATGAATTCCCTGAACGCTGTACGTCTTGAAGTGGTTCGTCTTCTATTTCTACTGCCGCCTGTTCTTTTAGTAACATTTTTAAAGTCACCATGCTTATCCTTAAATGTTGTAAGCCTTGAAGGTAAGATGCAATATGACACTATAGCCTTTACATGTGGAGGTATCCACGGTGAATTAAGACACTGTCCTTACAGCTTTGTCAATGCTTCACCTATATTTTCCCCATTTATCCTGGAAGAGTCTCAGAAGACCTGGAAAATGCCTATACAGCAGTCACTTCACCTGCTCGTCGGAGCAAACACTGTGCTAGCTGAGTGTGGTCACCTCTGTGGTGTCGTAGTAATACTGCGCGGCTATCCCCAAAAGATTGGAAACAGATGACATTATAGATGTATAATGTGTCAGAGGATCTCCTAGGCAACTTCCAAAGCCCTTGGTCACACAGGGCACAAGCACTTCAAGCGCTGAACATCGATAAGTTGCACTGCACGATAATTTGTTGCACAGCTGACTATCCAGTGTTGCCTGTATTAAATGGTTCTCCATGAGCACAATTTTTGAGAGCCTTTGGTCTGGTTTTCTGTGCCACAATTACTGCCTTTACATAGATACCTTTTTTCTCATTCCAGTATATGTTTGATTTTTTCCTCTTTATCTCTTCTTTCTACCTCTAAATAATTTTCCTAAAAACTGCACTTAAGCATGATTATTCCCTCAGTTGCACAATTACATCACCCCTTAAAATCCATGTTATATTTGCGTATGAGGAATTCACTGTTGGATTCCCCCACCTTTTTTTTTTCAGAAAAACAAAAAATGAACAAGTAATGAAAGGAATAAGCCCCCACAAAGTCTCGGTATTATCCTACTACACAGCAGTCATTGAGACAGCAAGTGAAAAGTAGCTTCTCCAACAAAAACACGAGAGGAGGTTAAAAGAAATGTAGGTGGGTATTTGTCATTACAAAAGGCTTATTTTATAGAGCTAGTATTAAACATGGAGTGATATCCTGCGGATGTCTTTATACACCCAAACTTCAAGTCTGTGGGAATTTCCAAAGTGCAAAGAACACAGAATCTAAGCCAGAATTATTTGTAAACATGGGATAGATGAGATTTATATAACAGGCTACTGCAGATCTATGAATCCAGGAAAGGAAATAATTACGAAAGAAATTAAAGTTAAAAATAGTCATGAACCACCAAAAAGACTGTGCTTTCACCTCTTTCTCTGGCAACAGAGTGTTACACCCACTTGCTGTGTGCCAGTTCATTCTAGAAGGGCCAGGAATGGGGTCTCCAGTTTAAAAAAGAAACTTTACTTGGTAAATACTTCCTATTGTATGTTCAAAATAGGTTTTAGATTGCTTGGACAAAAAGCTTATACAATTTGCCTATACAGCTAGCACAAAAATTCTTCTAATAGTGTGTTTCAGTACAATGCACTTCTTTTGAGAGCAGGAATAACTAAAAATAAGAGAAATTTAAGAACAAAAACTAAAGCTAGCCTACCATCTGATGACATTTATTGCCAGCAGAACACCGTAAAATGTAATGTGTTGTTCATAAAGTGACGCTGTAGAGCTGTAAGATGTGAATGCTGAAGGAATGGACATAACTGCTTGTAGTTACCAAACAATATTTTACAGGCCTATAGACACTCAATAAAATCCAATATAAATCAATAACGCAACTAAACAGAAAAAAAAACAGGGAGAAAGAGTCAAGATGTAGCTCTGCCGCGCTGGATATTGCTGTTACCTGTGGTGCACGTGGTGGCACTGAGGCCACGTCAGGGAGCAGGGAGGCTCCGGGGATCTTTAGGGGCTTCCAAATACGCACCCAAAGCCAGGCACAGGTTTTTAACGGGTTCAGTGAACATATCGTAGCAAAACACAACAGGCTAAAGGAAATCTCTGGGACTGTAATAACAGCAATAACTTCCTTAAAAGCAACAATTTCCTTAATAGTAAGGAAGTTATAATCCATACCAAAAAAATCCATACCGAAAAAGGAAGCGGTAACACAATTAAGCTTCACATGTGCACGTCTAGTGAGTGATGTGGGGGACACGTGAGAAAGGCAGGTTTTTAAAATATTAAGTGAAGTATTTTGTGAAAAAATGTGTGCAGGTGCAACATAAGGACACTCAAGTGTGTTTTACTAATTGCCAAGATACAGTGATGGGATACCACAGGATCCCTACCTGTTTGCTTGTTTTCACCTGTCATTTTCTGAAATTAAAAGCAACAATTTTTCATGCAAATAGGATTTTTAGTGCTGTCTGAAAACAGTTTTGGTAGATGAATTTTAACAAATTGTCGGTAAAAGTTTTTGGCTTCTACAAGCTAAACCCTGAGCTTGCTGAAATCAGCGTTCATTGTATGTGGTTTGATGCCTGTTTCCTCACAGGATAATCTGCATGCAAGAGGTCTGAATGAGATGCGCGAGATCTTCCCTGTGAATTTGGCTAAACAGCACCTGTTATGAAATGCAGATTTTATTATCAGCGTTGGTTTACAATCACACTCATTAATCACATCAGAAGGAAAAGGTTTATAAAAATGATTGTTTGAAGAAACTAAAATAAAACCTAACATTCTCATATACCATTCTGACTGCTGATCAAAGTGAAAACTATATTGTTTAGTTTAGAGGAATATGACAGCATACCCTTTATGGCAGGGTAAATTATATTTTCCTTTAGATTCTATTTAGGGATTTAATGAAGAATAGCTTGATCATCTACATTTTTCCTATATTCACATAAGATCTGGGTGCACAGATCCAGACACCAATAAAGTACTCTCAGAGCAAGGAGGATTTCTTCTAGCTCAGGAGGAACCTGTTTGGGAATCAGTTTTTGGGTAGACTGTGAGATGGACAACTTCCACTGAAAGACTGACAACCTTCATGGACGCTCCTTGGATAAATATGTTTTGGAAGCAAAAAGGACACTGCGAGTACCGAAAGGTCAAGTATGGAATAAATTAATTCTGTAATTGTTAACAAGTGACCTCCTGCTCTGGCAAATTATGTACTTAAACCAAATTATTAATATTTGTTTGTTTTCTGAACTGAGCGTCTGTGATTTTATCCTCAGCTGAAAAGAACCAAAGAATTTAAGATTTTGCCACTAAGCTAAAGGATGTGGGTGTTTCTGACCCACCCGCTGCTGGCTACTGCCTTATGTTATAGTGAGTTTTTGCAGTGTCGCAAATATTTTGCATAAGGAGTATTTATATTTACTTATGTCTAAGCCCAGTGTTTGTTTTTAATGTAATCTTATAGTAAACACTGATGTTATTTAGAGAAAGCGTAAACCAACCAGTACTTCCATTTGTATACTCACAGCTCCAGCAACTTCAAAGCACTCACACAGCTGAAGACAGAATTTAGTTTCATAATATACAGATCAGTAGTAACATGCTTTTTTCTATTTATTTGTGATCATTTTCTCAGAGCTGGGAAAAAGAGGGAAATATTTTAAATTCTGTGTTGGTTACGGCGCTGCTTTTGGTCCACACGAGCCGGAGCCCAGCCTAAGGTGCGGGACGCCCGTGTCTGCACTCTGCAGCCTCCCGTGATATTGAACACAGCACCAGGAAAACAATTCCCCAACGATATTGTTAGAGAGCTCCCTGCAAGAAGGTTGCCTGACAAGGACTTCTCAATCTGATAAAGCCTATGAAGGGGCTCTTTATGATTTCCTGATTAAATGAATTGTCTCATAAAGTAACTGATGCGGGTGAATCAGCTTCTAACTCCACGATGGTGAATGCTCGGGGGGGCTGTTTGAGGAGTCTGGTTGCTTTGGGGGATGCAGATGGAGCGTGGTGATGGGAGACGGGGTGAGGACAGGAGCGGCAGAAGGAAGGGAAGGCTCAAGGCTCTGCAATCACATCTGGGGTTGGGTCTCTGCCCGCCCTCACACTGCTTGGGGAGCGGGTCCTGGATCACTGCAAAAGGACATCGCCGGGATTAGCGGGCTGAGAGAGAAACAAGATCCTTGCTACTTAAGCAACCGCATATGGCAGTTTAGTAAGAAGTTGCTGGCTTAATTGCAAGAAGAAAATAATTGTCGGTAAGGGAGGCTTTCTGCCACGTTACTGCAGGAGGAGCGCCAGTGTGCCTGAGCCTGATTCTTAGAGGGGTCGTGCCGTGAGTTTCCAGGTAATGTCAGCTGGAGCAGCAATTGCTCTGTTCCCCCGGAAAATGCCAGGAGTACCCAGCTGCCCCAACAAGGTAAACAGTATAAGTTGAGAAATGAGTATGAATGTTCCCGGTCACATTTTGCTTTTGTTAAATAGTGTCATGTAGCCAGCAGCTTCCGGTTCTGTAGAAATAAAAATTCTGGCAGCCTCAACATTAGCTTGACTTCGACCCTTGGTTGGTATCAACCAAAGATAAAACATATGAGTTAAAAGTCTTGGGAGCTTTTAGAACAATGTTCAGAGAAGCGTTTTCCGCTGCAAAACAGAGGAGGTATAAATAATTTAAAGATGATGCTTTTACTCAACTACTCCTCTTTCCTTACAAAGAAAGACTTGGAGTTTTAGGCATAAAAATAAACATTCTGAGACAAATGGGAATGCCATCTGATGTAAAATAAGTTAAAGCGTAGAGGACGGGGTTATAATTTTCCTTAACTTGAAAGTTATACGATGAGACAACATTTATAAAATCTCTTTTCAATTCCCATGTTGATAACTACAGACGCAACATCATACGCTGCAAAGAATTAAGCACAAATGATTCTCTGTTTTCTAGACCATGAGAAAAATTTGGGCAAGCTTGAAAAGTTATACCCCAGGGACAATGTTCAAGCTGGGGCCGTTCGTGCTGTGTGCGTGTACATAATGCCATCAGAAGCCGCTGGCTTTCCCCCAAAAAGCAAACGAGCCTCCAGTTATGTTAAAGAGCAGACGGGACTGGAAGAACCCCCTGACTTAGCTCCCTCCCCACAAAATGTGAATCTAGATATGACAGTCATTATGTTACTCTACTTTTAAGGTATTGAATCATATTACAGTGCATTATATTTCATCTGTTAATCTCAAGCCACCTCGAGAATAGCTTGATGTGTCAGGAGAGGCTTTCTTGGTCCTTGAGATCTGAATCATTGACTGGATTAGAGAAGGAAAAAGTGATTAATCAACTCCTTTTGCTCATTACCTGAGTGGTTTTGTTCATATCGATAACATATCTTGAAGGTTTGATTATTTGTGTACCCTTTTAAAAGTAATTTCTACAAATAAATTTTGAATGTCAAATATATTTTATTGTCTGGCATCGGTGTACAGAAGAAAGAGCTGAAAGAAGCAATCCAGCATCATTACTTATTGGGAAGAAAATGAAGGGAAAACTCCTTTAAGAAGAGAGAGAAAGAAAAGAGGAAAGAAGAGAGGAAAATATCAGGAGCTGCTTTGTGGACACTCCCCCAAAAGGTCATGGGAGGCAATGGAAGGAATGAAACTGGTGATGGAAATCAGCAACACAGACAAACATCCCAAAAAACCCAATCTTCGAAAAAGCAGCAGGCAATCAGGCAGGGGTGCTGTGAGGATCCACAAACCTCACGTCAGCGCTAACCCACGGCAACCACCAGCTCCGCTCCCCATCGCACCCATGCAATACCCCTGCCTCCAAAGGACTGCGCTCACGGCGTCAGAAACTTCAACGCCAAGTGCCCACCTAAAAAAGAAAAGCCCAGCACCCAAGGCTTTCCACAGCTCCAGGCTGTGACGCAGTGACCCGTTGCAGTCATCCGTGTGTGACGTCCCACGCTTTGGTGAGAGCCCGCAAAGGCCGAATTTGTTTAGACCGAGCCAGATGATGCTGACAAAATAACTCTCAGGTGTAAAAAAAGAGAACTGAACATATACAAATCTAAAAATTATATAAAACTGTTGCCGCTAATTGCTAAAATTACTCTTTGTTATCAGTTTTGGAACTAGTTCTTATTATTGCTGTGTTAGCAAAGAAAGTGACCAAAGACATTTAAAACTGCAATGCCGCTGGCTATCATAAGGCAAAGTGAAGCATGCTGTTAGATTGCATGCTACAAATACGCACATGTACTAATTTTTATATAAACACAGTGGCATGTTGGACTTAAGCTGGCCTTTATTTAAAAATACTGCGTGGAATAACTTCAGTTCTTGATTTTTTTTCTGTTGCACAAGTAGATTCAAAGCCTCTGCATTTCCGACCCACCATTGGAATTGTGATAAGACCCAGAATTTCAGCTACCCTGGCTTTCCTATTTCACTCCTGGTAACTTTAAATTGTGGTATTACATGAAGAACAGAAATCATTTCTCTCTCTGCCTTATTTTGGTTTTTCTGGGACACATTCTGCCCTGTAATTGATAGAGTTTAAAAATAAATCGTTTGGCCTTTTCAAACATAAAAATATTTTCTTGAGAAGAAAGTGCAGGTTTCCTTTACAGAGAAGGTAAATATTAGTGCCCTTCATGAAACAAATAGGTTCAAAGTCGTAGAGAGGTAAATATTTTTCCTCGCGTTAACTCTGTATTTCAATTTTCTAGCCCGGCCTGTATCAGCATTAAAGCTTTTCTTTCCATCTCTTCCACCAGGCAAAGGCCCACTTTCCCCAAGCTCTAGTGCTAGTTTTCAGCTAAATTTTCTTCATGTGACTTAGCTGCATGGTCCTCATTAAAGCCTTCAGGCACCATGTGGATAAAAACATTTGGAAGAGCCTCCTGAGACCCTGAGCATCCATCCCCTTGGTGCAGCAGGTCAGAGCATCGCTGGAGTGCGTGGCTCTAGCAACAGTGGGGAATGAGGTAGAAAGGGGGGCTTCACTATGAAAACCAGAAGTATTTAAACAATATTTTTCTTAGTATGCTTAGTATGATGAGAATGTAATAAAAAAACACGGAGGATAAACCTTGTTAGATAACACTTGCTTTGATGGTAGTTCATCTGCTGGGCGGAGGATGCCTGAAGCTGTTCTGAGCACGGTACTGCCCAGCCGCGCTGCTCAGGATGCCGGGGTGCAGCTGGGGCGAGGGTTCGCCTCTGGTTTGCGGCACTGCAAGATCACGATACTGCTCAAGGGATAATCCCGCCGGTGCCTTCTGCACCAAGTTAAGAACTCTTCCTGGGCGTCCAGGGGCATCCCTGCCCTCGTGCAGCGAGCGGCATCAGCTCCCTGTTTGCCAATCCGGCTGAAACCTAGCTCTGCAGGAAAAACCATGCAGTCTGCTTGAGCCAGCGTGGGGCAGGGGGCAAAAACACGTGGCTCGTAGAGAGGAGCCCCAAGCTCTCCGCTCAGCCGGGCTCAGTTTCACTTTGGCTGAAGCGAATCCACGCAGCCCATAGACAGGTCTCGCTGTCAGGCCAGTGGGAGCAGGATGCAAGCTTAGGGGATCTGTGTTTCCTCTCCAAGGGATTTATTTTGCAGGAACGAAGCAGTAAAACCAGCCTTCTAATCTAGGTGCCCAAGGCTGGGTACCCGTCGCCCTGCTGCCGGCTGAGGCCGGGGAGGTACAGCACGCTGGAACACAGAGCTCAGCACCGTCTTGACAGCGTGCGAGTACCACACGGGAAGAGGATCACAAACACACACAACTCAGTTACCATTTTGGTTTCCCCCGATACGCTACTGAAGTCTGCAGGATACACGCCTGGGTGATTTTGAAGAAATCTATGTGTTTATCGTTGTTTTAGTACGTCTGACAGTCAAGTCACGGCCACGCCATCTGCTCAAAACCGCCTGACAATTAACTTTTTATCTGCCTGTCTTTCGGGGGCGAGTTTTGTCCACCTGCTTCGGAGGGAACAACCAATGGGCAGAAAAACTCAGCGCCGGAACACAGAATTCCCCGGCGACGTGGTAAAGAAAACACTCGAGTGCCTCCCCATTCAGAAACGATCGAACCGCGAGCAAACGGGACGGCGGCGCGTGCGGGGGCTTGACCGGCACTCGCTCCCTCAGCCCCACAGCAGAGGCTCGGTGACGGGAGGCCGAACGGGAGCCCGGGGCTTCTCCTCACGGAACGCTTCAAACGTGGTCGTGACGACCGCGGACTGTTTAACGATCCATCAAAGACACTCAAACGTCTGGGCTGTGTTCAGCAGCCGTAGATACCGGCAGGCAAATCCGCCACACCGAGACCTGCCCGCCGAGACACCGCCTGCGCATGCGCGGCGCGCACCCCCACCCGCCGTGAAGGGGCGGGTAGAGGCTCCCCCCGCCCTCCCCGCGCGCGCACACACACACACACACACAGCCGGCACCGCTTCTTGCGATTGGCGGCGCGCCCCCCTTCTTCCCGCCCCCTCGGGGAGCCACCGCCCTTGCCATTGGCCCCGCGGGCCGGCGGCGTCTCGCAGTTGGCTCCGGCGGCGCTGCGGGCCGGCGGCGCTGTGGGCGGGGCGGCCCGGCGTTCGCCGTGAGGTGCGGGAGGGCCCCGGTCGCCGCCGCCGCCGCCGCTTCCGGGTCCGTGGTGAAGCCGCCGCGGAGGGCGATGGCGTAAGTGCGGAGGACGGCGGGTGGGGGCGGGCCCGCCGCTCTGCCCAGCCGCCCCTCGGTGCCCGCGGCGGGCGGGGCGGGGGCGTGCTCCCGTTCCCACCGGGCTGGGCCCGGTGCGGGGCCGCCGCGGGCTGAAGGCGGGGCGGGAGCCGGTGCGGAGGAGTCGGCCCCGCCGCTGACCCTGGGCCTGTCAGGCCGCGCCGCCGGCGGCTTCCGTGAGGGGAAAGCCGCCAGCCCGCGCGCGGGGCGGCTCTGAGGGGCGCCCCGGGAGGAGCCGGGTGCCGGCAGCGCGCTGGGGCCGGCGCGGGCCTCCGCCGTGCCGGGGAGGGGTCCGGGGGGCCGCGCCGCGCCGCGCCTTTACGCGCCCGCCGGTGCTCAGGGGGAGGCGATCTTCGCGTGCTGCCTCGTCCGCCCGACAGGGCGTTGTGTCACCGGTAGCGGCGTGCCCCCCTTCCTCCGCCCGCTCTCCGTGGAAGCGGTGCCAGAGGAAGCCCCTCCGGTTTCACGGGTTCCTGTTTCTTCCCTTTGCGTATGTCTTTTGTAGGTTGCCGTGCGGAAAGGGTGTCAGGTCAGAGGACGGGAGTTCAGGTGCTTCCAGTGTTGCTTGGCCTGAGAGGAAAGTTTCGCTCTTCCTTGCCCTGGCCGGTGAAAGATGATCTCTGCCGGTGCCTGCGGTCTGAGAGGGTTTAACGCACACACGCACGCTGATTTAACACAAAATGCACCTGCTTTTTGATGTGTCTAAAGCTGTAATGATAATGTGCTTGCACTTCACATCATCAATAAAAAATCTGATGTAATTTGTCAATATAACGTGCTTTAACATGTTAATGTGGAGGTGTATTTTAAGGACCAGCATACAGCCAATATCCCAGTCATAATCTATGTCCGAAATTGTTTCCCATCTTAAGACACGTCTCCACAGCAACCTTCGCTAAACTTCGTGAAAACTTCCAAAGTTGGTAGTTTACGGTAACAGATGTATCTCTCTATATATAATTTTATCAGATTTAATATGAAAAAGACCACGATTGTTGGCATTGGAGTTCTTCTGTTGTGTAATTTAATTAGTTAATTCTACTTTTCTGGCTTTTCTTAATTGTAGCCATGCAGTCTTTTTTCCAGTTTTTGCGTGTAAAACATAATGACCAGGTAAACAATCTGGCCAGAAATTTTGGCAACTGAGAAGAAAAACTGGAGTGTAGGAAGGAGTAGTCCTCTTGTTTGTAAAAGTATGTTAATAGATTATTCAAACAATCATTGGTAAAAACAGTATTTCAGGTTCGATTAAGCAGTTGACTCTAAATGGATGTTCAGGGATGTTTGCTTAGGATCATGGCCTGAATTTGCACAATTTGACAGTGTTCATGCATGAGTAGATTTTGCTTATGGTGAATCGTCTCTGGTTGATTGGGTGGAGGTACACGCGCATCCGGGACTTCTCTATGGAGAGCTCTCATCCTCATGTGTGGCATGCTGAAGGAACTCACCCCTTTTGGGTATGCTGTTAGAAAACTTTGGCATGTGAAATGTGCATCAGCTGGTCTTTGGTAATTGCCTTTTTGCATAATTTTATCCTGTGGGAAATAGGCAAGAGTTTACTGTTCTTTGTTAGCAGTGTGCAGAGTTATCCTGTGTTTACAGTGGTGTTGAGATATACTGCCTTCTCCTAGTAACTTATCTTCTTATATAACTTCTTATAGCACTTGTTGCTGCGCCAAAATCTTCGGATTGACTGCAGACTGGGACAGACACTAATGATGACCTATATATAGTTCACTTAAGGATGATGGTATATGTAGCCACAAGACTGATTTTTAGTTTGATTTATGGCAGATTTCCCCCTTTGCCCAAATTGTGGTGGTGTGTCAGAGGAGAAATTTAGAGGAAGTATGTCTGTAAAAATTCATATGTAGGATGTAGAAAACTCAATTTCATAGAGTATTTCAGAGGTACAATGCTGTAGTTCAAATTAAAAAAAGGGAAGGGAGAAAAAAAAAGTCATTGCCTTGTTGTTGAGACCAGCCTCAAAAAGGAATTTTTTTTTATTTTTCCTAAAGAGAGGAGTGTGCATAAGGAAAGTTCTTATTTATTTCTACAGTTATGAGCCTTTAGGTTCTGTTGTTCTGTTTTTTTTTTTGTTTTATCCTTTTTTTTTCTTCTGGAGCAGCAAAAGCTGGCAATGTAAGTAGGAAAACAACCCCCTCCCCTGAACAAGTCTGGGAGGCAGGGTTAAACAATATATTTTTATTTTTTAAAAATTAAAATTAAATGAAAAATCATCCAAAGTTCAGTTAGGCATTCCTAGGCTAGCAGGTGAGTGATGCAAGGAATACTGTATGTTGGTTGCCATAGCAGGAGTTTGTCTTCGGTTTCTTCTGTATTAAAACTCATGTCCTGTACTACTAAAAATAAAGAAAGAAATAAAAATATATCACTTCTGCTGTTTTGGACACTGAATCAGTAGATACTAGATTTTTCTTTTGTTTTTTCTCGCTGCTCTCAGAAGGGAGTTAAATATTTTATTTTTTCTTTTACTGTAGATGCTTCTCTGATGGTTTCTATTTCTGTATTAGGTAAAATAAATCTCATCAGGTAGGCTACTGTAAGAATGATTTTTATCTTATATCTTACAGTTCCTTTGAATATACTTTCATTTTGATTTAATTAATTTTTAAGTAAACATGTTATTTACTAACGTACGCTACTGTAGTGCAAATTATGCTTAACTAAGGTTGTCCACGCACCGGTTTAACTAGGTGTGATTCTCTTCTGTGCCCTGTTTTTAGTTCAGCTGTTTCTGCTGGAGGTTGTAGCAAGATTTCATTGGTATAATTAAAGCAGTAATTTAGTTTGTTTACAGTTTACCACTATTGTTACTTCAAGCACTAGCGGAGGGGGAAGAAAATAGGCCTGACTCTTAGTTCTTTTCTTTAAAAAAGAACTGCTAATCTTTATTTGGGTATAAGGTACAAAGCCAGTGCAACATGTCAGATTTGCTGTGCGGATGCTGTCACTTAGCTTATTTTTGGTGTACATGTGGTTTTTTTGGGAACGACTTTCCTTCTCTTCCTTCCTCTTTCCCTTGCTTGTTGATTAAAGAATAGCTGAGCTTCTTAAGCTGTGCTGGGACGGGTTTGAAGTCTTCGGACTTAGCTGGAGTGTTTTGGAAAAGACGCTAAGGTTGGCAGCTTTTTGTTTTGTGAAACATGCCTAATGTGCATCTGGGTGCTGACAATATCACGATACCTTCAGAGGAAAATTCAGTTGAGTCGTGTTTACGTTTGTGAGACTCCATTCCAATATAATTTAATTATCTAAAGCTCTGATTTCATAGCAGCTGTTGCTGGAGACCCCTTGAAAGAAAGTGATGGAGTGGGTAGGATGCAAAAATGCCATTTCTTTCCTTTTCTCTAAGGAACCGCTGTGGGTATGGCTGTTTTACTGGAGATGTGAAGCATCCAGGCGTATTATCTACGTTCATTTATTTAGACAAGGGGGATTTACCTCCTGTTGTTTAGTGTGTCCTTTTGGGTGTAATTGTGACTCCACTGTCTTGTAATTGCTGTAGAAGTTGGGACTTGAGTATCCTCAGAATGGTAGTTAACCTCTAATTACATCAATTAACATATATTTCGTAAGTGCTTGATTTCTTTGAAGATCTGAGGAATATGTCTCTATAAACGAATTTAAACTCCTGGTTTATTCCCCCCCCCCATGAAATCTAGTAATAGTAAGGGGATTGGCAGCATCCATTATTTCCCTGCCTGCTTCATAACTGTATATAAGTGTTTCTTCTCAATATCACGAAATGTTAGCTTTTTTTCTCACCTTTGGATACCAGTTTTATTCAGCTGTTTCTACAAGGTGTGCCAGAGAAAGTGTGTTACAAAGGGTGTAATAAACAGACAGTTCTTTCTCCTTTTCTTATGCAGCCCAAGACCCATATTACCCTAACGTTCTTGGGCACTGAGTAAAATATCTGTTGCCTTCATCCTCAGCTATAGGTACAGGACAGACTTTTTACAGGTGGGTTGTTGCTCCCTAGGCTGCAGCTGTCTCTGCCAAGCAACTGCACTCTAGTGACCGAGAGCCTGGTGACCGGGCTTCTGTTGTCTTTTTTTTTTTTTGTCAACTCTTTCATATATGCATGCTTTCTGTAAATTTTTAATGACTTTGTTCAAGCAGAGGTTTGTTCTCGGTGTTAAGTGTTAATGTGTCAGGCTGAGGTTAAAACTAGTTTACGTATTTGATGCGATTGAAATGTGTTTATAAAGATTCGAAGCAGCTGCTTTTGAGTATTTGGCTTTTTAGAGATAGAATATTTGCTGTGAAAATCGAATTGAGTTTGGAATACTGGAAGCGGGCTGGAAATGAAATGCATCCCCCTCAGGATTATAACATCACTTGCATCTTCTTCGAACTGAGAAAAATGGATTAATATGTGACACAAGTAATTAAAAATCATTTTTTTAAGTGTCTGTTCAGTGTGTGTTTCTGCTGAAAAGAAAGCCTGTCTGACCAGGAGGAGCAAATCTACAGCAATATCGAACCCTCACACCTTCAAGCCAGTCTGCTGTCTGCTTTGAACATGCTAAGTGCTCTAAACATGCACAACCTGAAAAGCAGGCCCCAAGTATTTCAGTTTGGGCATCATAAATAAAGGATTTGGCCTTTATCTCTCCTTGCTTCAGATCTCATTTGTAAAAAGACGACTACATAACTCCTTAAAGGACTGCTGGGAAGATACATACGAGTATTTGGATTCTGTCACTTCAGTGCCACAGAATCCTCCTCTTCTCCTGTTCTCCTCCCAGGAGAAAGCTAATACATTTTGTATGTATTAACATGGTATGTGGTAAATGAGAGCCACAAGTGACATACTGAGTAGAAAAGATGTGCTTAAAAAAAAAAAAAAAAGGCGGGGGCAAGGCAAATAAACCAAAACACTTGTTATGGTTTTGGACTATGTTCTGGCATGTTAACTGAGCTAATCATCACAAAACAGTAGAGACCTTGAGAAAATACTATAAATCAGTGCAGAGAGGTAAACGTGAAGTTCTGGGTTTCTCTTCCTCTTTGGTGCGTTTTCTTTCTTGTATTAGCAGGGTCCGTAAGAGGCAGTTTCCCACCCAGACTTAGGTCTCATCCTTCCAAGAGTTGTCTCATAAGATTTGGAAAGTATACTGTTACTTCAGAAGAATAGAGTAGCAGTATGAATGTAAATTACAGGCTCATCAACTTGTGGGTCAGTGTTCCTGGAGAGTGCAACAGTTAATGTTTTGTGTAATTGCAAAGTAATTTTGCCCGTAGGAATAAATGTAACAGAGGGTGGATGAGTGCAGGCAGCTGAGGGGTATACACCATTTAAATCTATGGGTACAGTATGTAGGGCATGGAAGATGAAGGCAGATAGGTGCAGGACTGTCAACAGAAAGAAATGCTGGTTACTGTGAAGGTAGCTGATATCTGTCCTGAAAAGGCTGCATCTCTTCCTCTTAACAATTACGGTGATCCAGATCCTGCTTCTCCATCCTCCATGTGGTATAAATGCACAAGGACGTTATAAACGGTGTACTACTTAAGTCTCTGCATGCATCCCCTTTCTATTACACTAATTCATGTGGGCAAAATTGCTTTATAATCTAAATGGATTAAGCACTTGCTTCCTCTGAGAGACATACCGAGAGCCCACATCTAGTGCAGGTGTTACTGCTGCCTGTTTCTGGGTGTTACGCTTTCATTGCCATCATCCTCTTCCTCATGTGACTTGATCAAGGGTGAAGGGTGCCCATCAGTGGGGTAGAGTGTTAAAGAATCAGCTGTGGAGCTCCAAAATGATGTATTGACACATGATGACTGATGGGAGACTCCTGTGTTTATTTGCATATGAATAGCAAATGTATTCCAGAAAACTTCCAAGGATATCCAATTTGTGGTTATGGATAGTGGTGACAAAAAATGGTGAACACGGTCTTTATTTAAATAATTAACTATCAGGATCCCATGACTTGCAGTCTCTGAGTTGTCTTGCCACAGTCCTATTCAGTGCATAATGATATTTAATGTCCTGCCTCAGTATCACTTACCATTGGGTGATAATTTCTTAGGAAAAAGCCACAAATTGCTTTCTTGAGGGATTAAATAGTGGTGGTGCTGGTTAAGGTGATAGGCAGTTCTCACCAATTGACAGCACTTCCACGGTGGTCTTGATCACAAAAGAGTGACCCTGTTGTCTCTTGGTAAGAAAGGGAAAAAACAAGTGTTTTCTTCCTTTATGCTGAAAATGTTGATTTTGGTTTCTCCAGTTAGCCTGTCATTCACGGGTTAAAGGCTCTGAGAGGCTGCCTGCAGAGACATCATCTGCTTCATAATGCAAGTTGACATGTGGGGTTTTTATTAAGGTACTGTGAATGTCTTAAAGCAAATCACAGTGCCATTATGTGATTTAATTTGCCGTTGTAATGTCCCGTCTAAAACAAGGGCTTCTTTTTGTAAAGTGTGTGTATGTGTGTGTGTGATGCTTATTATTCCTCTTTGTAGGGGAGCTAAGTTAGTAGCTTCTTTATCATCACTACTGGAAGCAATGTCTGGTGTTTTGGGGTTGGTTTTTTTGTTGTTTGTTTCTTCTTTCATGTTCTTTCCTCCCCATTCTATTCCTCCTTACAGAAGAGGTAGTGAACAGATTGGTAGTAGCACTTATTCTTGGGACTTTACTTGTATTTTAGTTCAAAACATAAGCTTTTAGTTCTAGGTACTGCATTTACCCAAATGTAGGGGAGAGACAAGTGCATTAAAGGCAGGGTTTTTTCAACTTCTGCTTCTACATTTTGTTTTCAAGTTACAATAGTGAGAGATAGTATGGATATTACAGGAAAGACTGGATAAATTGTTAGTTTTATTGCTAACACTTCTAAATACTGATTATTCCAAAAATGTTATGCTGCTCAAAAACTAAGGTCTTACCAACGTTACTTAGTTTTATAGTCTAGAGCTCTTGATGGAGAACATCAAAGGCTTTATAAAGAAAGGAAATAAACTCTACTCATTTTTTTGAGGGTTGACAGGAAGACAGGCTGCCAGGAGCTGGAAGGTGTTTTTTTTTTTTAAAAAAAAAAAGGCAGAATTAATGCTTATCTTCCTGTAAGAAGGCTTGACAGATAACGTCCAAGGGAGAAGATTTCAAATGAAACTAATGCAAGTAAAATGTTGCTGTGTAATTACAGATGTTACTGAGTTAATTAGTATAACCCAGTTGTAAGATGATTTATGGGTGGTTTGAATAGGTGTGTAAGATCAGAAGGACGGGTTTTCTGCTTTCTATAGCAGAGACACTCTGTAGTCACTTTTTATATGATGATGCAAATCATATAAAGCAAGAGAATTAATGGACACAGTGGATTAGGAGGTTATGGGAATTTTTCATAGCTCCTCAAAGTGTCTGATTCGGCCTTTCCTTCCACAGGGGCAGGAGATTCAGTCTCATATTGTCTCATACTCCCTTTTTGAGTATTAGAAGGCTTAATAGAGACTCATTTTTATGTGTATGTTCAGTTACCTTTTAACTTACTGCTATGGTACAACAGTTTTATAAATTTATTTGCTATTATATCCTGTATGGGGCATTCGGGGTACTAAAATTTGAGAACATATTCTGGCATTCTGTTGATCTGTAATCTGTTTTAAGGAGGCACATGCCTGGAAACTCTGTTGTTTCAGCAGAGATGAGTGGAAGTGTTTCTGGAGCTCTAGAGTAGAAGAAAGGGTAGTTGAGAATCATGAAGATGTTATTGGAGGAATAAAACAAGTAAATTAATATTTGTGTGAAACAGACTGTTAGAGATTATTTAACATGGTACATACTCAATTTTCTCCAAACTGTACTGTGCTTGTTACTCATTTTGGTGGTTTTTTTTTTTTTTTTTTTTTTTCCTTCAGTTCTATAGGTGCTGGTGCAAAAACAGTTTAGCAATGGATCAAAGAAAAAATGATAGTTTTGTCCCAAGTATCACACAGTTGGAAGACTTCCTAACTGAACATGACTCCAACGTTGTTTGGCTGTTAGTAGGTAAGGTGAATCTATTCTGTTTTGGTTAAATTTTTTTGTGTGTGTACTTTTAAATGTGCCTCTTTAAATGCTGGCATACCAATATCGAATTTCTTAACAAATTAACATTAAAACATTGAAAATAGATTTTTATTTGTGATACAGCTGTTTAGTGAGATATGGCAATGCTACTTAAGTAATTCAGAAAGAAAAAATACGGAACTGTTTCCGATACCAATCGTGCTGCAACACTTGGGAGGTAAGTCCAATGTGCAAAGGACGATGCTCTATAACTGTGACTCTGCAAAATAAGAACTCAGGGAGAACTTCTCTCCATTAAATAAGTTTTTTCTAACACCAAAGTAAGCTGGTGATTAATTGTAATACCATGACAAAGGATTAGCACTGTAGCACATGACAGGCAGATACAATAACTTTGTTATACCAATATGTACATATCTGTCATTTAATGCGGTATAGTTTGAATAGTGATACAAAAATTACTGTGTTTCATGACATAACTTCTAGACTAAATTGTGTGCCACAATAAGCCTTTAAGCCAAACCATCGTGTACTCGGTTATAGCTGTTTTTGTAAATGTGCCTAATTTAGGTATGCTGATTTTTTATAACACTACTGCTATTGTTTATATTTGTGTGTAGGTACTTTTATTTTCTGAATCTATGAACTGGTGGGTCAGAGATAGCAAAATAAAAATTAAGTTGTATACAGGTCCAGATGAGGGTGCTAGAAGTGTGTGATGAATTTGGACTTTTCCAAAAGTAGATAATACCTGCTTTTCAGCCTTGATTCTTGGACCTGGAGTGAGGGACAGCGCAGGAAAAATAACTTTATTTTTTGACTTCTGGGAAGTTAAAGCATGCCTGTTGGCTATTGACATACTGGAATTATTTTTCAGTAGGCCAGACTGAATGAAAAGGACATGGGCAAATTAGCCAAGGGCGCTTTCTGAATATTATTTATTTCACTTTTAATATGTTGACATGGAAAGTTTGTACTCAATATAAAATTCTAAGTGTAATCAAGATGAAAATAAGGGAAGTCACCATGCTGATAGTTGCTCATGGTAAAATGAGCAGATGCGGAACAGATCTGAAAAATTTGTCTCTGGAAGCTTTGACTTGAGATTTTAGAGATGCTCGGGTCTTTCACCAAAGAATAAAAGTGTCAAATTGCAGCCTGCAGAATTTTCTTTCTCTGGTTTTCCCTCTCTGCACTGGATTCTTAGAGCAAACTGTTAGTAATTCTACTTGGAAAGTATGTAGGATATAAGCAATTCTATTTAAGAGCTGTAATTTAAACCAAAAGCTTTGCTCAGCTTTCTTATTTGCTTGAATATATTAAACTTACAAATTTGTGCTTCACAGAAGGGTGGGTGAAACTTCAAGAAATAATATAGTCCATCCCTTTTTCTAAGGGCAGATTGACCTGTATACAATTATGCAGTTTTGGGGAGCTGCTGATCTCTTCAGTTGTAAGAAACCACCTGGTATTCTAGAAACAATGACACAAACAACAGAAAAAGCTGGGTAGCCTCCTGTTATTATGAGGTTTGGATAGAAACATACTGAAGTAATATTTATTAACTGACCCAGTTTCAACCAGCCATTCCGCCTTTGCTTTCGTCTGCTTACCTGTGGCATCCTGTTACAAGAGAACAAAAAAAGATGTCAATAGTTTATTCACCTGAATCCTGAAACAGCTAACTATTGATCCCAGTAAAAGAGGTGATGAATTCTAGAAATGAACATGCTCCTCAAAGAGCTGTTGCTCAATTCTAGAATAATTTCTAAAAATCACATGCAATAAAACTTTCCAAATGTAAGTTCCAAAATGTAACTTCACTGAAGAGGCTTTTAAAATCAAGAATATAATAATGAGATGAATAGAGTTTATGGGATCTGTCACTTCATAGTGGAGACTAAATTTGGCGAGGGAAAAGAAAAGCCTACAATTTGTGACAGAGGTGAGACAAGTGGTAAAGGCAGCAGATTAGGACCATAATGCCTGGAAACTGCAGTAGTTTGCTGATTTTTCTCAATATATGTCACCTTAAGAGGGTACCTTCTTGGCTTTAGGTATCTAGAAGTTAAGTGTGTAGTTGAACTTTAATCTCAAATTAAGTTTTATTACTGGAATGAGACCCTTTGAGTGTGAGTCATTCCACCTTTCTGCCTACATTGATAGAGGACCAGCAGTGAGTAGCTTACTCATCTGAAAGCGAGGGGAGGTAAACGCTGTCCTTGGAGTGTGCCTTCACTGAATGCCAAGAGCAGTTTCTCTCGTGGGGTGTAGCTTTAGCCCTCCCTGCCTTGTTGCTGTGTAATCACCCACACAGATTTGATTTGTTTTGCGTGTCAAGCAGCTTACCTGCCCGAGTGTATGAGCTGGTTGAATTTTGGCCACACGGGATCCATTTTCCACTAAGGAAAAGATCAAGTCGTGCAAGTCTTTCTCTTCTACCTTCTCCTTATCTTTCAACAAAGCACAGGCGTTGTTACAAAGCAGTGGAGCATCCCACTGCAAAAAAATTGAGGGGCAGTGAAAGGACAGGTTGGTTTTTTTGTAATTTTTTTGTGGGGTGTTTTTTTTTTTTTTGAGTAATCATCTGAACTCTCTGCAGAGTGAAGGTGTCATACACGTATGCCTTTCTGCACTTCAGGTTTCCCATAAAAGGCACAATAAATCTGAGTTTTTCAGTATGAAGTGTATACATAAATGAAAAACTTCTGTTACAAAGTTCAGCTAGTATAATGAGTAGAGATACCTCAAATACAAAATTTGCTTTTTTTCCTACTCTGCTTTGGATGAAACAGAATGGTAATTATCAGTAAAGTGAGTTAGAACTAGTCTGTTCCCTGGCAGTCCCATTCCATTTGGGTTTGTCCTTCTGGAAGCTTTGAGAACTCTTGTAGTTAGAAATAGGTTACTAGCTCTTAATCAACCAAAGTAAAAATTACTTTGGGGATTAGCAGACCTAATTTTTTTTTTAACATGTTTCTCATTGGATTGCTATTTCCTTTTTTTCCTATCAAATTCCATGCTTGAACTGTTGACAGATTTCTGCTAACCCAAGGACTGGTACATTTCTTTCAGGATACAACAACTTAGGAAATGGTTTCAGATGTGATAATGTTGCTTCCTGTGCTAAGATATGAAAGACTAGAAATTTAAGTTACAGTTCGTGGTTTGGAGAAGGGTGGAGAAGGAATGTAATATGTCTTTTGTTGTGGTGGTTTTTTAGGGTGTTTTGAAATAAATGACCGTGTGAGATCATGCATGTTATGATTTGATCTATGAAATTTAACTGCTTGGATGGTAAGGGATGCAATGAAATATGTGTTGTCTTTTGAGGTCCTCAGGAGGGCAGGGGTTTTTTATATTGGGAAATGAAAGAGCAGTGAAGAATCTATACTTTTCTGAACTTCCCATTTCCCCTTCTTTTTTCTCCCCATGTCTTTACACCCTTCTCACACCATCTCTCTGAAAACACCGATTAAAATGTCCCATCAGTTTCAAATTTTTTTGGAGAGTAGAAAGAATGTTCTTATGCTTTATAGTCTTATAGGTAAGGCTTTTATCTAGGTCAGCATACTTCAAAAAATATTTTAATTCATTTTAATCTCTCAACAGCGACAATATTGTCTTGTGGATGGATTATCTACCTAACTTATTATAATTCCCGGAACATTGGACTCATTTTAACATTGGTTCTTAACAGATTATATAAACATGGCTACATCCATATTGGTAAGTTATGATTACTGTAATGCCACTGTTTATCTACTGCTTTTTATTATACCTCAATTTGCTAAAAACTGTTAAGTAAAATGAAAGTGTTCCTTTGTTACAGTAATTTGAAAATGACCAGCATGGGTTTAATTTAAGAAGAGAAAAAGTTCAATATCATGCTTTAGGGAAGGATTCTTGGTGTAGGTAGAAACCCACCCCCTTTTTCATTGAAGTCTCTCATTATTTTATATTAAAGTTCACTTGACAGATTTTTTAATTTTAAGTCAAGTTTACTTTTTTCTGTTCAGTCTGTATACTTTGTGTACTTTCCAGTACCCTTTTTTCAAAGCCCTTTAATCATAATGGTTAGTGTCTTAAAAGAAGATTGACCTCAGTCCCCCATGGAACCTGAGCCGCTTCTGAATTTGCCTCATAATTTGGTGTTAAGGGGTGCAGCTTCCCACTCTCCGCACCTTTGAGGTGGGTTGTACGGCATCTGAAGTGTGGGCAGCAACTGCTGGAGTGGGCTCAGAGGGGCACAGTAGAGTCTCAAGTCTCAACTCCCTGTTATGGCAGCGTCCTTCCTTTCTAAATAAGCTGTCAGAACAACTAATCATGTTAATCCATACTGGGACTGTAGAATTTATACTGCCTAGAACATTTGCATCAAAATCCATTAACTTTTTTTTTAAAGCATTTTTGAATAAAACAGGTCAGTACAAATCACTTGGGCACTTACCCACATTACAAAAATATCTGATGCTGAGTCACAGAGGGCTATATCCCACAACCTCACTCTGACTGCACTTCTAATTTTCTTTCATTTATTCTTCCATGCCTTCCTCTGTCTGCTTCCCAGAATGACGATGACTTTAGTTCTGGACTTTTTCTGCAACTATTGATCATAAATGTAGTGAAAACTTAAAAAAAACCAACCCACCCACACCGCCTGCCAAAGAGACCCCTGCAATAATTTGCTTATGTCTTCAAGAATTTAAGAACTGTAATCCAAACAATTTTCAAATCCAACTTTTTGAACAGCAATATAGAGGAAATACTTACTGGCTGCTACGCTTGATCTATACGCTTTTATTAAAATTTCTCTGTGAAATTGCTATTAAGTAAAGACAGCTGGAAATAGCTGGCCAAATATATGGTGTTCTTTATAAACTTAATCAGTGAGAAGAACATAACATAAATTAAATCCCTTGATTTACAGCTTGGCTTCAATCAATGTTGATTTTTTTAAAAATTTTTTTTTTTGTTTTAGAAGGAGAAACTTACTTAACTTTCTGTGGGTGAGGTGAAAAGCCTTAGGAAAAATATGGGCTATGGCATTACCTGCTGGTCTTTTCATGCTTATTAATGCTTGTAAACACAATTTGTCATAATAATTGGACTGAAAACTTTATAGCCATTTAAAATTTGAAAAAATATTTTGTCAGGAATCTTTATTTCTCTAATGACAGTCTTGCATACAATGGCTTGATACTTACAAATGTTCAGAATCGCTTTCTTAACTCTTTTCACAAGCTTCACAAGGCACCAGAATGTTCCTGAGTGACTAGTGTGTCTCAGGGGGTTGGTTGTATTCTTGGGTGGTGCCAAACCCAGCACCTTTTAGAGTTGTGTACTTTTTGTCTTGTATGTTCTGAGTCTCTGATTTCCCTTCTCCTCTGAAGTTCAGTGTGTTTTCAAAGGGAAAACTCAAAATACCCAGTAAACACATTTCAGATAATTGAATACTATATTCTGCCTGTTCAGAAAATAAAGCATCAACAACTTTAGGCTAACTTCCGATAAACACTTTCTCTCACGCTAGGTTCCTTTTCGTTCTCTGTGCTGTCTGGAAAAGTCATGGTTCGCGAAATCTATTTCATCACAGAAGACATGTCTATCAGGTACAGATTTCCAAGGGAGTCGCTCTTCTAAATAGCGATTTCAAATACAGTAAATGTATATGTCTAAATAACACATATCAAAATACCGTCTTACAAACAAGCAATAAATATAATTATAAATGTTAAAAATAAACTGATTCTTTTGATGGTAGTATTTAGACATTCTTAGATACTTATGTTGTTAGCTCATTTGCAGTTTGAGCGTTATCAGTTCAAAGTGAGTACTGGATAAGATTCTATTGTCCTTAATATTTGTAAAAAAAACCACTTTAGAGTCTGAAGGAGAACTATTTTTCATTAATGTCTTTCACTCCCTCATGCTCCTGCTCTTAAGTCTGGAAAATTCATTTTGGCCAAGTAGTTTGCATTTATTTACTGGAATTGAGAATAATTTATTTCATGAACCACACACTAGCAAATAGTTTGTAATTTTGATTCTTACTGTTAAATACAGAAAGCCTTGAGAAGGCAATGGATGTGGGATTTTATACAAGTTTCAGCTAATGCAGTAATTGTATAATATTATATTGTATGCTTTATGCTGTAATGCTTTGTGCACTACATTGTACATTGCTTGTACACTACTGCAGCTGCAGATCTTTGCACTGCATAAGGCAACATGTCATGCAGCTGCACTTAGGATTTTGGATTATCACTCTTAACTTCTGTTTTATCTAATTTATTTGATTTAGAATTCAAGATGGATTTATCATATTTCGCTGGTGGAAGATGTACAACCCTAAGCAGAAACAGCATGGTAGGTTTCTCAAAAAGGTTTCAAAGTTTGAATTAAGTTTATAGGTAGCATACATAAAAATACTTCCTTCGCACAATTGGATGTGTGTAATTGATTTGTTAATATGTGCCTGAAGTACATTGAATCATTAGAAGGTATGGGTTCTTTTGACTGGTTGATCTGTGTTAGTAGACTAGAACAACACAATGAGATAGATGCAGGATTCATTATCAGGGACTTGAACCCTCCTTAAGACAAACCATTATCCTTAATAGTAGCCTTCGTTAGCTGTAGTCTAAGCGTAATTGACCCTGTATTGAAGTTTATAACTATGATAAATAGAGGCTTCCTATATTCTGGAAGTGATTTTAGTTTCCAAGTTTTAGTGTTGTGCTGTCAGTATTTTAGCAAGAGTATTACAGTAGGGGATGTTCTTTAGTATTTGATAACCCTGTGTCTTGATGACATCTGTGGTCGTAGAAGTGGAGAAGTGTGAAAAATTCATTTATTTTTCTTCTTCATCTGTGGCTGAAGAAGGACTATTAACACCGGTGCAAGAGATTAATTTATCTGCAGAAAACACTGTGAGAAAACATAAGTAGCCTTGTGATGCGTGCTTAGTTGTTTATAGGATTAGAATCTGGTTGAATGAGTCTCGGGTCCTGCCTCTCTTGACTTTTGAAGCATCACAGCTCCATTGCTAATTCAAGGAGGTCCAGAAATGGTAACTGTCTACAGTTGAGGAGGGCGCTAATTGAGAGGGTCATTGAACTTTGGAGGGCTTTTTTTTCCCATCTCCCCTTTTGAAGTGGCCTCTGATGGTGTGAAGCCTCTTAGACTTGTCCGCAAGCTTGTACGGCTGTTGCTTTGTCAGTACCAACTCAACAGTGGTAGGAGTACTGCATACGTTATGGAGGTGAATATGAGACACCGTTCAATATAGTGATATGAATTAGGAAGGGTTGCTCACTTCTTTTTATTGAGGCATTACTAAGCCTCTGAGGTGATAGGACACAATTCAAGTTCTTTGTACCATAAGAAGACTAATTCAAAAAGTGGAACCTAATCTTAGAGTTAATTAGATTTTTCCAACCACAGGTTATTGTCCAACAGGTTTTCATAGAATTTTCTTCAGCTGCTAGTTAAAAAATATTTCTCTAGTGGCTGACAGAATGAAAAAATTAATTGAACTTAATGCAATAAAGATAGTTGTGTCTGTCTTTTATGGTCGTATTTTTGCTTGGCAGTATTGCAAGGCTTGAACCTTTTCTGCTGGCATTAAGACTGCGTAATTAGTGGACAAATAATCCAGGTAACCAAGGAGGTCAGAAGTGTATAGATGTGACAACAAAGTAACGTAAATAAAATACTCTCTTAAATAATTACTCGTTTTCATAGGAAAAATAAGCTTGCTCACTTTACATTTTGATTATTGAGCAGAGATGCTTTCATTTTTAATCTTAAAGGAAAAATAAAATTTTCAATGATTCTTAGTCTCTGTTATATATTCTTCCAATACTTTTTAATCTGCTTGATCGCAACAGAAATACCTGTGCTTGACCAAATTGCTGACGGTATATTGCATCTTAAAGATTTATGTTTTGTTCAAAGATTACTCCCTTACAGCTGTCACACAGAATGATTGGAAAACCTGTTGTAGCTTGACATTACTGATTCATACCTTTGTTTCAGATCCTTCATAAAACAAAAAACCAAAATAGACCTGAGATTTTCCTATAGAAAAACACATAGGCTGAATCAGGGCTATTAACAATCTAAAAATCCCACCAGATTTTTATAAAAATACAAGCCTTAAATATTTTAGTGTTTTTTGCTTGGAAAAAATACATCTTATGAAGACTTAGATATAAGCAATAATGATTCGTTTCCGAGTGTTGTAGTTTTTTTTGTTTTTAAGTTCTGTAGCTGAAGTGCAGGGTGCTCGTAACAATAATGAAATGCAACGGGAATGGAATTTTGTTTTTTGTCGTGGTGATAAACTTAAAGTCCTGTTAGTGTAGAAATAATATGACCTCATTCTATTTTTTTCTGAGAAATATTTAGAGTATTAGAGGAGGGTTTTTTGTGCACAAAGGGGAGGCTAGTGAAGGATCCTGAAATACTTGGAGGCCTTAATAAGGGAACTCCCTTTCAGGTCATTTCAGGTGTCTTTGACATCACCTCTTTGGTAAAGGGCTGTACTCGATAATCCAGTTTTCAGTGGTAAGATTATCAATGTTAAGCACCATTACAGTTGTACGCAAGGAGCTGAACTTCAGCATGGGGACATCTTAAATTTCCTAAAAGCTATCTTTGCCTGTTCAAATGTACGTGAAGCTCATATGTGTCTCCGTCTCCTGAAGGCATGTGCTGAAGGTAGTGCAGACTCATATATTCCCCACTGAGCTTGGGGGAGAATGACTAGAAATTCATTTGTATATTCAGAGGTTTTAGAATCGGAAGGAGCTTCAATGTTCATCCAACCCAGTCATACAAGTTGTAAAGTTTTCCCTGGAAGTGAAATAAGTGACCTTTTAAAAAGACTGAGTGATGATAAGTACTTGACACATTCAATATGTTATGCCAAAGTAAAATTGTTTTTAATGCTAGGAATTACGTATTCAATCTTGATATAACTTCAGCTTCCAGGTTGTTACTCCTGTTGGTGAGAAAAATCCAGTGTTTTTCCACAGGCCCATGGAATATGTTCATGTGTTATTGGGAATATTTTTCTGATAACTCCTTTCTAATCACATGGCTTCTCAGCCTTCTTCCTGAGGAGCTGAAGAATGTGGCAGTGCCTGCCAGTCGCTGCTGACTCGCTGAGATCCACTGACTTTGCAAGTCTTATGAGGATACACAAAGAAATAAAAACTGAGCAAGGAGCATAATCTGAGGTTTGTCAGAGAAGAATGAAGGTTGTTAAGAAAAAGAGGCCCAACTCAGAGAACGGTTTCCTACGCTCTGGTGTATGTACTTTGCAAAATGCTTTATGGTATACTCTTCCTACTGAACTTCTGGTAGTCAATATGTGTTTGTGATCAAGAGTAGATTACAGTAATGGATGCTAGGAAGCATGACTATTAAACCTTTGTGTCAGAAAAAGGAAAAATTAAAATGCTTTGCATTCTGTTTTTTTTCATGTTTGTTTTAAAACAAAGAGAATTATTTTGTTACCATTCTTCTGAGAAGATGAAAACTAACGTATCAAAATTGATGCATTGTTTACCTGCCCTCTGGAATCTAAAGTAAATGTTGCTCTAAGACTTGGGTTGCACTGTAATTTAAGGATGCTTCTCATAAAGACTTAATCACAGTTCCTTGCATAAGAGAAAGTTTGAACTACAAAAAGTTTGGATCATGATTATTGATAACCTGTAGTAAAGTTTCATTTCCTGCTGTGGTTTTTTTTTTTTTTAAAAGTTCCTCAGTTTGACCCAGCAAGTGCAATCTGTTTTTCATCGTGGTGCTATGTTTGTACTAGTCATGTCATACCAATGTTGAAAGAACTTCACAGGAAAAGTCAAGTATGTGGGTTGTCTTCCTGCCTTGAGTGTTAAGTTAAATCATACTGGGACTTGAGAGTAGGTTTTGTAAACACTTGAGAAATGAAAGTGGTTTAGGAACAAAAGTTGGAGGATTATGTTGTGAATAGGGCACACCCAGATGTCTTGGCTTAAGTGCCACAGCAGATGATCAATTTTCATATTGCAAAACCCCCATTGAAGGGGGGAATACTGTTTTGAGAACCAATCCGTCTACTTTTTATTGACAGGAGTGACTTGTTTCATGTTCCCATTAGGTTTTATTTAGTGGGTATATTTATGTTGAATTGTTTGGTAGGTGTGATACAAAGATTTGAATAAATAATAAATAAATAATACATGTTGATTAAACTCTGTAGGAGGCAAGTGTAAAAACCTTGGCTATGTTAGTCACCTTGATTCCAACAAATGTTGATAAAACTTCAGTATTTTGCTATCAATCTGGTAGTTACTTTTACACGACCTACATATATGCTTCTTTGAATCATTTAACTATATGACGTTCAGGTGTGCGTGTCTCTCTTTCCTTTTCTTATCTTTTCCAGAAGTCTCTTAGGCAACCGGAATGGTGTGTGGAAGTCAAAGCTTATTTTTGTTATTAGGAAAAAGAGACAGTTGTCTCTTTAAATCCCCTTTAAAGAAATTAATTGCTACCTATGATTTAATTTAGTTAATGAAGTCTAATGCTTGCCTTCAGGAATTGAAAAATTACATTTATTTGTGCTCTTGATTATACTGACATCTCCCAGGTGAACAATTGTGTATCCCAATCTTTGTCCATGCCATCCTTTGCATCTATCTTATTGATGCAAGTTAACCTTACCAATGAATGGATTTGATAGTGCTTTTATGAAAACAGGAAGGAACTGAAACTGACTCATTAACTTTTCTCTCTGGCTCCTGTTGAAGAAAACTGTGATGTCAGTGCTTTCTGGAGACTTATTATACATTTACTTTTTTTTTTTTTTCTAATGATATGGATATTTCTGGTAATTTAGGTTTGAAGGGTAAAAGGTGGGTTGCTCTTGTTGGGACAGTGTGTTGTATAGATGCATAATATCGGGGGACAGATGAGTTTGTTAGCAAAGAGGGTGCATTTAATAAAGCAGGTGTGTCTAAACTTTGGCTCTTGGGCAGCTGCATTTCTTCTCTTGACCCTGACCACACCACCAGCAGTGTTTACTCTGACTTTTTAATTTCTAGTGTTTGTGGGAAATGTTGCCTTCAATTTGCACCCGCTGAGTTACAGATTGGGGACTGCTCTAATACCTGTTGATGCTTCAGCTTCCTAAAGTCTGTTTGACTTAGACCAGGTCAGGTTTTAGAGCAGCTCAGGTCTCTTGAGTGAATGTGTAATGGGCACCCTTTCAACTGGGTAATTAGGGGGAAATTGTGTGAGCTTTTTCCTCACATTAACTACATAATTAGGTCATACTATCTAAGGCAAAAGTATGTCAAAGTGTGTCACAAACAGCTCTATGCGATCAGCAGATGTTAAACTAGTTTTTAAGTATCAGAGAGTCAAGCTGATATCACCGTTAAAATTTTAAATTTGTGAAGATGTTGACTGATTCTGCAAAATGAGTATGCTTCTTGTTAGTTCTGCTTTTTTCCCAGTTCAGGCCTGCTGTACCACAGAGCTTGGCTAGAAAACCATTTGGGTTTTGATATTGAATTGGTCTCAAGTACTGATATCTGTGCTAAAAAGGAGAAGTTGGCACCGAGGCTTCTGTGCTGTGCGTCAAGAGAGATTTTTGTTTGTTTGTTTTTATATATGAGACTGAATAAACCTCATTTACTGTTTTGTGCAGCTCCTGCCTGGATTTATTTTTGGATTGTGACTTAAGGGTGAAATGCCTTTCAGGTTTTATATTTTGCATGCAACTGTCTTATTTGCAAAGTTTTACTGATTTGCTTCGAATGATGTAATTATTTTGTAGAGTTTTTTACTTTTTAATATGTACTTCAGCAGCTGTTCACTACTGTGTAGATTGTTTTTGCGAAATGTACATATTTGAAAAACTGTAGATATTGCAAGGGAATGTTGGAATAGAATTAGAAACTCTTTTCCTACTATTTGTTTAGATCCAAAGGCAGAAACACGACTGTATATTATGGTGAATGACTTTGAATTTCATGTGTACAACCGTTCTGAGCTTTATGGACAACTTCAAGAACTGTTTGGCTTGGATCCCACAATAATTCCAGCAAAAAAAGATGATGAAAAAGCACAAGTAAACGGGAGGCAGAGAACACATACCAATCTTGAAAGGTAAATTATTATTCATTTTGCTATTTTGTTGATGTTTTGTTCTGCAAAGTGCTAAACTAATTGGGTAATGTTTTGTTAACGTATGCTCTGGAGGCCACAGCTGAGAGAGAAATTGCACTGACAAGCCTGACAGTCTAAATCTTTTTACTTTCCTCAGACTTCCTACCATAATAATTAAAAAACACAACCAAACAAACCAAACGCTCCTTGTTTAATGGTCAAAGACAGGTTGAAAAATCCATTTGAAGTACGATGTGGAAAGGGAGCATGTGTTGAGGAGCATTATGCTTGCAGAATAATAATGGTATTGCTCAGTAGAAGTAATAGCTGCTCAAGATACTGAATAGACAAAATGAGAGGATCTCTATGGTGTTGGGAGGACTTACTGGTTTTTGAGCTTTAAACTCGGGCTGATTTCACAAGTTGTCTTTTTAGAAGTGTTTGTGTATATCTACACAAACCTTCTTTTCTTATTTTATTCCTCTTCTTGGAGTACCCCAGAAAGCACAGTGCAGGTCTACAAGGAGTTCTTCTACATGGCTTATGTGTAGTGGAGTCAGATGTTCAATAATAAGCCTCTCTTTGGGCAGAATCACACCAGACTGATTTATTGGACTGCTGGCCAGGCCAGTATGTGTTACTAAATTATGTAGTGGGCAGCTGCAGGATGCTGTGGCAATCCCGAGTTTGGGTAAGGGCTGTGTCTCTGAGCCAGTCTCTTCATGTTTTCATCTTACGCCCTTATTGACAGGTGCAGGAAGGACTTCTGCCTTTGGGGAGGACGTGTCTTGGAAAACAAAAAATCCCACACCGAAGTAGGAATCTTTAGAACAGACCAAGTTCCCCCGAGGAAGATTTATTTAACTATTGCTCTGTGTTAAACATGGCGCGCTCGTTTTCTTCCTGTGTCAGCTCAGTTTACCAGCACCCAAGGTGTAGCCGCGTGTGCTTCCTGCTGTTCTTCCAGGCTCTGGAGGAGTCTGCAGTAGTCTGCTAGCAGGTCCCTTACAGGAGACACCCCTGTGGGAAGGAGTGTTCCCTGAGATCTGGGCACGAAGACCCCTAGAAGAAAAGGTTGGTTAGTTCTTCAGAAAAGACAAAATAATAAAAACCATTTTTTCCCATAGTGTTAAAGTAAAAACAGAATCTCAAGACCCTTCTTCTTCATGGAGATCGCTTATTCCAGTCATTAAAGTCAATGTGAGCACGGTAAGTGAAGAGACCCTGATAACGAAAATATTTAGCTTAAGTATATGCTTAAAAATCAGGCTTGCCATTCATTTTTCTTATACGTTCTTTTTGAGGTTTTGTTCTCTTTCATGCTTTAAAAAAGTTTTAAAATGACACCACCAGCACTCCCCTGACACAGTCACAAATCCTGCTGGTGCTGGTAGAAACATGGTTATGTTCTCTGTTGTGGAAAATACTTGTGTCTTAGACTTGTAATGATTTCAAGTCACCAAGTAATTAAGCTAGGTAATGGGTGTTGTACGATGTGTGGTGTGTTGGGTTTTGGGGAGGTGTTTGGTTTTTTTTTTCCCCCCTTCTTGTTTCTTTTCTTCCCTGCATCTTTTAATAGGGATATTTGGACACGTTTCTTAAAAGTTGATTTCGCCTCCCCAAAAAAACAGGAAAACTCTTATTGAGGTGATAGGAGATAGAATATTGAGAGTTTAATGTACAAGGTAGCATTTTTAGATATGTACAGAATATGGCCGGGATTTTTGTTCATGGTCTTTATTTGCATATGGCTGGTTAAACTGCATTATTATATGTAAATTAGGCACACATATATAAAAAAGAGCAGTGTGTAATGAGTAATTGGGTTTTCTTTTCGATTTAGGGTCGCTTGGCATTTGGGAATCATTATCAGCCACAAACACTTTGTATTAACTTCGATGATGCTTTTTTGACATATACCACAAAACCACCTTCGAGCCACCTTGATCAGTTTATGCACATTGTGAAAGGAAAATTGGAAAATGTTAGAGTCATGTTGGTTCCGAGTCCAAGATATGTTGGTCTTCAAAATGATGAGTAAGTTTTGGGTATTTCTGTTTCCATATTATTTTATTATTTCTTTTACGAAAACGAAGAAAAGAATGTTGGTTGTGTTTCTGTGACTTTATTTTTCTTGGCGTGTTTAGACAGTTGGCATTTTTACCACTCTGAAGGTTTTAAATGTTGGATCTTTGAAACTATTTTATTTATGGAGAAAAGTACTGGTTTTCTATCTTACTGTAGATTTTCTTTGGTGTGTTCTGCTCTATGATTGATCAGAATCATAGAATAGTTTGGGTTGGAAGGGACCTTTAAGGGTCATCTAGTCCAATCCCCCTGCCATGGGCAGGGACATCTTCAAGTAGATGCGGTTGCTCAGAGCCCCGTCCAACCTTGAATGTTTCCAGGGATGGGGCATCCTGCGTCTGACTTTTAATTTCCTTCACTCAGGTACTATAGCTGTACACAGGCTTTGACAGCACTAAATTTGTAGGATAAATGCAAGGTTTAAGGTGTTGACTTGTGGACAGCTGATTTGCATGTGGTTTGGAAAATATTTTTATAAAATGGGCAAAAGCTGCACAATATTTGCTATAGTAGAAATCATGTTATTTTTCGAAGACAGATTGCTGATCCTTTTACCTCTGTGTATTCTGCGTAAGCAGGGTTATGCAGCTTTAACAAACTGAATGGTAGTAAGTCAAACAAAAGAAAGGGTGCTTGCATGAAGTGATTTGACACTAGGATTCTCATTTCATTACACTATAACCAGCAAGACATTTATGTGCATACTATATTAACATCCCTGATTGATATGGTGTGAACATCATAGCCAGAACTTTCTGCATTATTTTATTTAATGCTTACAATATCATATGTTCAACAGATCATTTGGACAAAACTGCTAAATTTTAAAGTCTTTCACAGGCATTAGTTGTTCAACAAAAAATCGATAATGTGTACTATTCTTGGACAATTGCGTGTATGACTTCATGTAAAATAATTATACCCATTTTATAACTCCTAAGCAACAATATCCAAAGAATAAATTATGGTGTTTGGAAATAAACTGTACATCATTTGACTGTACCTTAATTGGCTTTGTATCAGCCAAATACTGCCGTCTGTAATATGACTTTATATGTTTTCGAAGAGCATTCTGTGGATGTGTACAGAATCTTACTCTTCCAACATGACGACAAAGGAAATTTCTCCAGCTAATATTGAAAACAAACAAGATTAAAACAAAATAGGATTAAGACACTCAAACTATTAGCTTTTTCTCCTGCTTCTGCTAAGCATTTTCTTTTTATGCTGTTACCATCCCTGCAGCTCCTGATGGCTGAAGGATGGCATGTGTGCAGAAAACGTGCCCTGATTTACTGGGTAGATTCAACAAATGACCCAGTTCACTGGAGACAGGGAATGTTTGAGTCTTTAGAGCCTGCCCTCTTATGCTGCTTTGGCTTAAAAATGAAGCCAGATGTCTTAACTTTCAGAAATTCCTGCAGGCAATGCACATATAAAACCAGCTAGGTGACTTGATGAAATTTGTAGCAGACTGCCTAATCAATACAAACATCAAAAACCCACCTCGAAAACTGTCATATTATATTACAAACGGACATCTCAACACCTCCATCACTTTTTGCAAATAAATCCTCCAAAACACAAGGGAAAAAAAATTGTGCTAGGAAAAGCAGATCAAAGCAGAACAAGTTTGGAGAGCTGTGCTGACTAATTCAGCAGGCTCAGAGTGGAAGTTTAGGGTAGATACTGGGAAATACTTTTTAATGATGATGATAATCTCATTATCATTCATTGCCACTATCTACTTTGTTTTTGCAAATGGCCTGTGGTGGGGTTTCTATGGTTCTATCACCTCCATCAGCTAAGTCGGGCAAGGTGTAACTATTCCTGCTGAGGGTGGGTTAGGCGGCCTCGGTAGGTACCTTCGTCTCCCATTTTCTGTGGAGGTAGTTTCACGTGCCCTTTAAGCTGAGAATCCAGCTAAAAGAAGTGGTACTGTTGTCTTTTTTGCATGGCTGTGCAGTGAACACTAGTCATGGAATTCATCCCTATAAAGAAAAATATATGTTGATCTTAAATCTAAATTGGTTCTGCTACTGGGTTCACCACCTGTCGTTTATCACCTAACCTAAGACCATCCTAGGATTGGCATAAGGAAAGACACTGCTGTCCTTGGCTGCTGTTTTGTGTTTGCTATGGCCTGTGATGCTTTGATAATGTAAAACTATAAGCTGCTTCAGTCATCTACTATATATTTTCATATTCTTCCGAAAAAGGGAATCAAAAAAACTAGTTAGAAGACATGACAATACAGAAGAGAACTTTCCTCTTTGTGGAAAAAACCCACAACTGAACAGGCAAAAAGTTTCATACAAGTGTAGTGAGTTCAGAGAGATCAGAACAAGAGCATGAAAGAGAAGGGTTTAATGGAATATGCAGACACGGGAAAGATGTTCACCAAAAGAATTGGAGGGAAAGGACTGAGGAAGACATTTAGCTTCCACATGGGTTTTTGGTGTTTTTTTTCTCCCCCTCCACTTCCATTTAGTGTAATACCTCATAGCTTTCCTCCAGAAAGTTGGAGTATGGCAAAGGTGATAAGGATGACACGGCAGTGGGTGTTTTGACAGGAGGATTTGGCTATTCTGTCAGCTCCTAAAGCTTTCCTGCAGATCCTACAGCTAAATGACAGTTTCTGTTAGGCCGTGGAGTTAAGTCAAATTGTCCATCTCGAAGAAGACTTAGCTTGAAAATTCTTTGTAATTCTATTTAGGATAGTGTTTTAGATTAGAACAAAATTATTAATTATTTTAAGTCGGTATAAGTAAATGCTATTAGGAAGGCAGAAATAAACAATTGTTAAATCTGCCCTATGCATTCATACTTCACGCTAATTTTTATTAAAACAGTAATGTAGCTTCTCCAATGTATTTCTATAGGCCTAGGTAAATCTGTATATAGTGTTTTGAGACCTATGCACTACGTGCTGTCGGAGAGGGGAACGCACTTCATGTGAAAGGGATATAGTATCTTGTATTTCATGGAACAAAACATATACCAGATGGAGCAGCAGGGAGTAAGTATAGTTTGCCATCATGGACAGGCCACCTCGCGCTGTGGCTGGCTGACCTTCGTGGTGAAACGTTGAGCTGCTGAAATGAGATGCAGCCTTTGCCTGACCATGTGCCCTGCTGAGGGTATAGTCAGACAACGGCAAATGATTGTGTCGGCCGAAGAAGTTAGTGTCAAACTCCCAAGTTGTGCAGCTGGTTATGTTGTGAGCTTCCCCTCTCTTGCGTTACAAAGCAGAGTGGCTTCCTCTGAGCCCCTCTTGGTGGTATGCTCAGCTGGAGGGGCTGAAGTTAGTAACTCACGCTGCTCTGCCACGGTGTGCTTTCCAGTCTTGCTGACCTGCGTGTGCCTATTGAGGAGGGTGGGCAGAATAAACTGAGCTCTTCCCATGAACTACTATTTATATATCTCTAAATGCTTCCCTTCCCATTTCTATTCTTGAACCACTAAACAATTTTTTTCACATCTTGCTCTATTTGCTTCTCATTGGGGAGGCCAATTCAGTTTTGGGCAGAAAAAAGAAATAATTGGAAAATTGGGAGTGAGTAGAAAGTATTTAATCTTTTACTGCTGTCATTACTCTCAAAGTAAAATTGATTTTAAGGTTCCTGCTCTGTTGCTTTTGAAGAACTTCTGGCAGTACATGGGATGTGCATCTGCTGTCTTCCATGTTTTCCAAGCTTTCCTGCATCTGAGCTGTGGTAAAATGAGCAATGTGCTTCTAACAGGTCACACTCTTAGACCGTGTATTTCTGTCATTGGAATTTTCTTTTTTTTGTTAAGAGGTGACAATTTATAAAAGTGGCTGAAAGTCTTTTGCAGTAAAAATAGAATTTTCACATTATATTATTATTACTACTATAAAATGTAATATTATGTAAATTAACATGTGGTAACACTGTAAGACAGGGATTGTAATATACCAATATAATAGTGTTAGGAGAAGTGTTTTGTGTATTAGTTTTATCACTTAGATCCTTTTATATTGAGGGAAATGTTATTAAGGAAGAACAGCTTTTTTTTTTTTTTTTTAAACTAATGGTCTAATTACTGAAGATGTCTTGTCCCTTTGGTTTAGGGTGCTATTTTAGTCAGAAAACAATTAGCAGGTGAAAGAACAATATAGGACAAGGAGAAAGGAACTCTTGATGGAAAGAAACATTGAAAGTAAAACTTTGGTAGTTGGTTGTGGTTTATAATACTTGAGAAGTGTCTTCGTGGAGAGGAACCTGGTATCTTCATGCTTGAGTTAACTAAACTTTTAAGTTACTTTAATAATAATAATAACAACGTAATGATCAAGTTTTTTTTGCAAATCAGGGTAGACATAGCCTAGAAATGACTGCTGCCTTTTTAATAGGAGACTTGAGACCAGGTAGACTTGAATATTCACAGTGTTTATTTTCAGAAGCATATTTAGTCTGAGGTAGCAGATAGACCAGGAATCACAGTGTGATGGGGAGGGAAAGAGAAGAACTGACGTTATAACCAGCACTTCGAATTTAGCTTACAAACAGCTGCATTTGGACAGACTGTGGCGTGGCCTGGGCACTTCTGTCTATTCTGTCCAGCCTTCTGGTAATGTGGCAAGACCGATGCCTGGTAGATGAGGTAGCCTGTGGCTCTTGCAGGCAGCCTGCAGTCAGGCTGCTGGCAAGAGCAGTATAGATGCGGGGAGCTGGTGTCTTGGGATTGCATCAAACTTGAGTCTTGCCCACAAAATCTTCCTGGTTAGGTACCACATACACTGTATCTCCAGTGTTGGCTTGCTTGATAGAGACGGCAGTTTTATTGATGATTCCATGGTTTAAGATACTTACATATCTTACAAGTGAGCTACAAGTGAGCCTGACCTATGTAATCTCTTCCGTTATGCTTAATGTGTTGCATTTAAAATTAATTGAATTCATAAAGATTTATCTCAGTGCATTGCTTTTTAATCTTTATCTTTGCATTTTTTTCCATTACAGACCACCAAGGCTGATGGGTGAAGGTTTTGTGGTAATGCAGTCCAATGATGTTGATATCTATTACTACATGGATGAACCAGGTACCTTCTGTTAAATACAAAGATAAAATTTTAAGGGGTTTGAAGGCTATTTGTTTATTTAATTGTCTGGACTTGCTAGACAATTTCTTCTTTTTTTTTTTTTTCCCCCCCGCCTCTATGCTGAAAGAGTTAGTGTAATGTTTTGGAGCCAATAAAAGTGTATGCTTATGAATGCTTATAAGTTCATAATTTATTTTTTCTGCAAATGAAAAAAATTTCCACTGAAACAAATGGGAGAGAGTTCACGTGTTTCATATTTAGAAATTTTGCATTCTCTTTTGTGGTTGTTGTCAGCTTCTAGACCATTTCATGTAAGAAGCCTGGGGAATTCCATAGATGAAATAACTGTACATGTAGAACTAATGTTTTTATCAGTGAGTAGTTTTATACAGATGTAGGTACTCTGTCAGCAGTGCCTCGCACAAATCTACATGCAACATGGAAGCAATTAATCTTGATATTTATTCTTGAAACAAGTTATGTTTTAAGCTGTAAACTTAAATGATGTAGGTTTCCAAAAGCACTTCAGGAGTGGGGACAATTTATAGTCAATACCTACTGGGGTTTTTGGGAAGTTTATTTGATGCATCCATTTTTGAATATTGCACTTTTTCACTTTAAATCCAGTGCATTATATTACCACTTTATTTTGCTGGAGTTGTTTTGGTTTGCAAAAGCTTAAAGTATTGCCTGAATCTTGATCAAAGGTAACATGTTCAATAATGATGTATACTGGTGTAGGATAGGTGGCAATTTTGGATCGTTGCTCAATGACTGCTTAAATTTTTACTGATAACTCTGGGTCTACTGTAGTGAGTCTTCCTTTTTATTTACTTGCCCGTAGAAATTGTCTGTAGAAATGATTTTTAACTTAATCTTATTTGTTTCAAAACTTGGTTTGTAAGTAGGATTTGGAACTGAATGTGAATGCATGAAAGCCTGTCTTGGTAAAAAGCATACTTAAGAGATAAAACTGCTGTGTATGTCAGCATTTCACTGACATCACTGAGCAGTGCTTCAGAAAATCCTGAGAATTTTTGGCCATGTTCTTGCCCTTCCCCTGGGAGTCTGCATTGAACTGTGGCTTGATATTTATGTACTGTAGTGGTCTCAAATAAAACTGACATCAGGACACTCTAATTGTCTTGTGCTTAGCAAACATTTTTCATGCTAATTTGAAGCAGCTTCCTTTAATAATCCGTTTATTATATTATGCAATATAGGCCTTGTACCAGAGGAAACAGAGGAAAGTAATGACGGAGAAGCAAACAACGAAGACAGCAAATTACAGGATCTGCCACCATGTTGGGGTTTGGACATTGTTTGTGGAAAAGGAACAGACTTCAACTATGGACCTTGGGCTGATAGGCAGAGGTATTATCATGATTTACATCTTCAGTTTTAATCTTCAATATCTATTATTATTGAGAAAACATTCTAAAGTTTCCAGTGTGCGATTGCTCAGACTTCTAATTTGTATGGGGTAGACTAGGCAGTCTAAAAGAAGAGTCCTGCCACAATGGTTTACGATTAGTAAATTCATTGTTGTTTATCTTGTTGGCCTTCTAAAGTTAGGATCACTCAGTGAATTTTTATTATTAAATTAATAAATTATGTTCCTATTTTTTTGTGAACAGAGTAGTTTTACTATTTATCAAGTGGTACATACCTAAGGGTTTAACCTTTTAATTGGTTACCTTTAGACTTGTCAAGCTTCTATTAGCTCATGGATGGAAATACACTGCATATCAATGAGAAAATTTTATGGAAGAAAATAATCTGGCTATGAAAATAATGAGGGGGGAATCATTTATCCCTGCTTAGGAAAATCAACTGCTTGATGTGGTCTCCAAAGTATTTTTTATCTAGATATTTCAGTGACAAAATATTAGGCCAGAGCTCTACTACTGTTCTTCACTTAGCCCTCGATGTTTTGCACATGAGTATTTCTGGTGGAGACAATAGGATTGTTTAAAGAGTAAAGGACTATTAAGTAAAAGTAACATAATCAGTGCTTTCCCTCTTTTCCCCTATTAATTACAGATTGATGCTTCTCTTGGCCTCCATCAATTCTCCTGTGAAACTATTATGATTAATTGTCTCTTAGGAGTGTGAGGATGGCAGACCAAAGAGCAGTCATTAGATACTACAGTGTCTTAGAGAATTTAAGAGAAAATGCCAATTTCCAGAACAGTGCTTTGCCAGGAACATAAAGTCAGTGAATCATTAATGATATTTTTAATACTACCAAGAAAGCTCGCTCTGATGGTGTGCTTTTTATAATTTTAACTGGCTAGGCAGAAGGCAGTTTGGTGCCGATGCAGAGTGCGTAGAGTTCAGAGATACATACCTGGGAACACTTTGGCATTGTGCCATGGATAGGAGAAAGAATTTTGAAAATTTTGAATGTTTTAGAAGCACAGATCTGTAGGAGTTCTGTGGACTTTGTACTCTCAATTCATATAAGGGCTTCTAGAAATACCAATCTTTAATACATCATGCAATAAAATCCTGCGTTTCCCCAGGATTTTGAGAATGTGTGTTGTGTGGTGTTTGTGGGGGTTTTGTTGTTAGGTTTTTTGGCTTGGGTTTTTTTTTTTTAACTTTTAAGCTGCGATAGTGGTCAGGTGCTGGGTGCAGGAAATTGCTACCCCCCTTAAAGACTTACTTCCACCCCCTTGAGACCTATATAAGCTATGCTGTTTGTGCTTCATTGCTGTGGCTTTCCCTTCATGTGGTTGCATGTTCAGATATAAGTCTGCAGAAATGTAGACTCCATTTTACTCCAATTCTGAGGTCCTAAAATTTTGTATTTTGTTTATTTCTGGGCATTACATCAATTACTTATGCACAAACTGAAGCATAAACAGGTTACTTCCTACTATGTTTTTGTAGCAGATTTGTGAACCAAAGATTAGGAATAAGAAGAAAAATACAGCTTCTTTGCCATCTGAATGAAAATATGTTTGTTCTAAATCATTTATGGTCTGTCCATTTATGGCTTTTACCCAAAAGTCACTTCTTGTCATCGAAACTTTTGGAGATTTCAGTGATGAGTTGGAAGGCTCCCATGATGACAACTTTAAATATTCTTTCTTACCACATCCGGTGGTTGTCTAAAGACTCAGCTAACTGGAAAATAATTAAGTGAACCAAATAGATGCATAAATATGTATAAATATATCTATATTTCTTCTGTGAATAGAAACAACTCTTTGTTTTGTTTTGTTTTTTTTTTCTTTCTTTCCCCTCTCTTCCCACTAGGGATTGCTTGTGGAAGTTTTTCTTCCCACCAGACTACCAAGTTATGAAAGTCTCAGAAATTGCTCAGCCTGGGAAACCAAGACAGATTCTTGCTTTTGAACTGCGGATGAATATTATTGCAGATGCCACCATTGATTTGCTTTTTACCAAAAATAGGGTAAATAATGAAAACTTACCTAGAAAATAACTTATCTACTGTGATTACACTGTGCTTTTTGGTTGTGCATGTTTTTACTTGTCTCAGGTGTTTATTACAGAACTATGGTTTTAAAAGCTAGGTGATTTTTGTTTTAGTCTTCTATAATTATGAGCAAACCCTTCAAAGAGAAGTATTGGCCGAGAGGCAGTAATATTTGTTGGCTTATTTTAAGTTTCATTTAAGCCTTAGAGCTACATCTTAAGCCATGCCAGCTCCTACAGTCTTGGGAATTCATGATCTGGACATTTCCTGTGCAATTTTCCATTATGATGAAGCTCACCATAATGAAAAGATAATTTCTTCTGATATTGGATGAATATCTAATATTACTGGAGACATGATAGTGGGGGAACAAAAGTTGCATGTGTGTAGGGGTTTGGATTTTGCTTTCCCCTGTTGCTACTCTTATAAATAGGATTAGTGTGACTTCATTGTACACCTGTTTTCTTCTTCTTTTTGTGACTGAAAGGGTTAGAAAGTGTAGGTTTAGAAATGTATATTCATCTACCCTCTCAGGCCTTGGATCAGAATATCTTATGCTGTTTCTATTAGTGGACCTAAGTCAGCATTTGTTAAGCCTAAAAATGGCTTATTTGGTATCAGTGCACATAGGTAGTTCATTAGTAATTTTTCTGAAGGCAAGAAAGACTTCAGTAATTGGGTGCCTTAATCTAGGTGTGGGTAATGAGAGCCAGAGGCATAAAATACACTGGTTGATGCCGCGAGCCTAGAAATAATATTTGGACTTTTTTTCCTTTCTTGCAATACAGGAAACTAATGCTGTACATGTAAACGTTGGTGCAGGATCATATTTGGAAATAAATATTCCTATGACAGTAGGTGAAAACGGTGAGTTAAGACCAAGCTGAATTTGTTTTCCTAATGTTTTTCCTGAACAGTTATCTGTGTGTGAATGTCTTGTAGTTTTTTTCCTTTGTGACTATGAGATTTATGTTCTTATGTAAAGGAACAAAAAGTATTTCCTTGTACATTTCATTGCAAGATATTAAAGCATGTACGTATTTAAATAGTTAAGTTACCTCCATGTTTTGTTTGGGTTAGGAAACACAAATTCCTTAACTACTGGACAGTGTATCATTTAACTGTGTGTATATTGAAGCAGATTGCAGATAAATTGTCAACTCAAAGCAGGAAGACTTCTTCAGTAGGATAAGTGTAGTAGTTGAATCATGCTGAGAAATGCATTACGAAAACTGATTTAATAGTAGTTTATTTAAACAAAACAAACCCGGAAATCCAAGGTGAAGTGGAGATAAATGAAAAGTTATGAGTACGTTCCTTGCATTTACTCATCTTGTTGGCTGGTTTGAAGCCCTTTGCAAAATTTTTTGCTCTCTTGATTCTTTCTGGCATATTTGAGTTTTATTCTGCAACTTAAACCAAGAGCTCCAGAATCTGAGTATTTCCAGACCCAGCAAGAAGACTTTTGTCATCTCTCCTACACGAAGGCAGGACATGTTAAGCTCTTCACTGACAAACAGTAGAGGACAGAATTATTATAGTACTAATTTCCATCATTGTATTTCTTGATTGTTAGTGGACTGCTGAAATCACTGGTGAAAATTATTTAAATATTTCTGTAACTCTTATGTCTGAATGATTATGTTTTGTATCTTTTGTTTGCCAGGCTATTCACCTACAATTAAAGGGCAGCTTCTACATGTTGATGCCACCAGCAGTATGCAGTACCGGACTCTCTTAGAAGCTGAAATGCTAGCTGTAAGTTTGCTTTAATAAGCACAAAGCTTCAGTCTCTGGAGGATTTTTAATAAAGAACATATTTATTTGTCTGTGGAACAGTTCTTTAGATTCTTAAACAAGAGAGAAATATGCCTTTTGAATGTATTTTGCAAGACCTTAGTATGTAGGGAACTTATATATATCACACATAACTATGCACGTGTGTAACTTTCAGTGACTTAGATAATTTATATACCAAGTTATATGTCTTTTGAAAGCAGTGGAGGGATTGGAGTACCATTCGCAAATCTTGCCTTGTTTGCTATGTAGCCGTGTGTTCATGTAGGCTTTACCTTAATAAATGATTACACTCGCTAGCTGTGCTACAGAATGTGTGTGCGTAAGTACTTAGAAGTACTTCAGAGTGCTTAAACCACTTGAGACGGATTTAATCCTGCATTATTCTTTTCTTTGCCTAGTATTTCACTTTTGCAATACTGTAATTCTGTAGATTACCTTTCTCACTGGTTTTTAACTGACCTTATCAGAGTGATGTTTTTAATGTTTAAATTTGAGCATCATCGAGTGAAAAATATTACATTCTGAGGGATTTTATCTTTAGCGTATTGTGAAAAGTGATGCTTTTAATGAAAACTTTGGTTTATAAATTGCTTGATACATCTACTGCAACAAATGTATCAGAAGTTCATAGTGTACCTTTCCAAATAAATGAATACGCTAACACTTGACCTTCAAACACAGAAAGAGAGAGAGATTAAATTATTAAGGAACTGGAGAGGCCTTCTGTTCATCCCAGCAGGAAAACAGTTTTAATTATTCAGCAGAGTACATATGTGAAAACTGCTGAGCTACAGGGTCAAGCATTGTCATCTTTTCAAGTAATTCTGGTGCTTTAACATCTTGTTCACAGTTTCATATTAATGCCAGCTATCCCCGGATATGGAACATGCCACAGACATGGCAATGCGAACTGGAGGTTTATAAAGCAACCTATCATTTTATCTTTGCTCAGAAAAGCTTCTTTACAGGTAACTTCTTAACTAAATAAGTTACATATCAAATTAAATATTCTTTCTTCAGAATTTCTCTTCAAATTTTGCAAAGGTGTACAAGGTCAGGTACTCTGATTTCACATATTTAGGACAACAAATTGTTTCTGAGGACAAAGTTCCTGATGTTTTCTGTTGCCTATAAGTGTCTAAGTACATGATATTCTTATATTTAAGTGGAGATACCAAATAATTTAATTTTCTAACATCTAAACTAAATTTGATCTGCAGTTATGTTAAGTGATCTTAAATTTCAGATTAATTTATTTCTATCGCAGCTACTGATTTGTTTAATATTTGTCACCTAGAATGTTGATTTCTCTGATATCTCTCTCTTCGGCTGACTGATTTTCAACTACTTAGGCTTTAGGTTGTGTCCCTGTGGCTGACAGATGATGAGAGAAAGTAATTTGCTCCTTAGGATTTTGGCTGTAAGGAAGAATACATGTGCACAAGGCAGTACAATGTGATACGGCATCACCAAACTGTTGCTGAACATTCCAGCTGCAGTAATGGAAAGAATATAGCTCCATCAATGTGGCACTGCCTGGGCTAATTAGCCCTGCTGGGAGGAAGGATTAATTAGTGCAGGCATAGTGCCATGCTAATAAAGTTATCCTGCTAGTGAGGCCGGAGCCATTATCTGTGTAGTGCAATAGTACGCAGCATAGTCTATCAATCTATTCAGAGCAAACGTGAACTTCTACAACGTTTTGCTGCGTTAGAAAATATTACTAATGTACACATTCGGAGTATCAGAGTGGAAAACCAAAGGAAAGCAGTTGGCAGTCCAGTGCTTTTAGGTCAATGTGTAACTTCGCTACTGAACAAAACTAAACTAGAAAACTTCATTAAACCTTTGGCTTTCCAACTTAAAAAGCAATTTATGAAAAGCCAAAAACTTAAAAGAAGAAATCTCTCACTTGATTGCTACTAACCTGTCTTTTATTACTTTATGTGGGTTTAGATTTGATCCAAGACTGGTCCAGTGATAGTGCACCTGATATTTTTTCATTTGTTCCTTATATGTGGAACTTCAAAGTCATGTTTCATCAGTTTGAAATGATTTGGGCAGCAAATCAGCACAACTGGATTGACTGTTCCACCAAACAACAAGAAAATGGTGAGATCACTTTTTCTTTATTTGGTAGAAGAGTGCATACTACAAAAAATATGTACAAAATATAGATTATCTAGAGAGAGTACAAGAATTATAAAATTTTTACTAGAAAAATGTGTGTTCAGTGATAACTACCCATTTTGCTACTGTTGATGTGCATAAACCATCCTAAAACTGTTTTAAGTTCTAACTTACTTTGTACAAATGCACACCTTTTTGGGGAGAGTGCAGTTCTAGATCATGTTTTAGCATTCATTTTTCAAGACCCTTTGAATCTTTGATTTAGTACAACAGTTTGCAGAGAGCAACCTTGAGGTCTTGACATACCTTCAGTAAGCTAACTGAAAACATTCACTCAGGAATAAACTTTTTAAGTAATGTTGGAAAAATACCATTTGAACTCCATATAACTAGAAATGTCTGTTTCCTGTTCGTTTCAGAATAGGAGATAACGCTGCTAATTCTAGACAAAACTAAGAGGTACATTTCAGAAAGCCAAAACTTTGTTTAATGTGCAGTTTGGTTTATATATATTTCAGTGGTCTACACTGTGCTAGAATCTTATAATTTCTATGTAGAGAGAGGATGGTGGATTAAAAATCATGAAGTTGTGTTCTAGTTAAAAATAAGGCTCGCTACTTCATCAGAAGCCTGAGGAACTTTCAGTGTGTGTTTTCTTGTCCAAAAACTGGTGTGTGAAGCAATAAAGTAAGTCATAAGATACTAGTTACAGTTGTTTTTATTGTCTGCTTGCAATTTCATTGAGCTAATTACAGTGCCTTTCTATAAAGGACAAGCTGTGGGGAGTAAATACTAGAATAATTAAGTACGATGTAAATAAAATACTGTAGTTAAAATGGCGATTTCCTATGTCATGAGTTCTTGAATATCTTTTTATTATTTCTACCTGTATGTTTGATAATTTGTCTAAGAACAAAAGAGGGAGTAATTCTGACAGATTTTTTTCTTTGTTTTTCCTCTTCTCTCCCAGTTTATCTAGCAGCTTGTGGAGAAACATTGAACATTGTTTTCTCTCTGCCTTTCACTGACTTTGTTCCAACCACATGCAATACTAGATTCTCTTTAAGGGTAAGTTCTTTCCCTGTCGCCCCTTTTGTCTTCAAATGTGAGATAGTTTCCCTACCTTCTTCAGTCAGGAAATTTTGTGTAAACTTTTTCCTGAAAGAAAAATACTCTCTTTCACTTCCGGTTCATAGAATTTTTCTTTAAATAACCCAGAGGTAAATGGTGTCTGTTGCTTATATGAAGCATCCAATCATAGGCTGTTTTAATTTATAAATACATATAGATACACAAATAAAAAAATATTTTAAAAATACATATACACATACACTTTATACATACATATATACACACATTTAGTATGTATATTTACTATATGTACTTAGACTGTGTCTATGTATGTATTATATCACTTTGAAGTCTGTTCCTGTTCGTTTAGAAACTGTGAAAATCTAATGTATGTTCAAAGGTAAAAATCAAATACTGGAATGGATACCCCCAAACCATTTTGGAAAGCCATCTTCCAGATTTTTAAGAGTTTCTGTAGAATAAGTAGTGATGATAAAATGCTTCTTAACAGACGCAGCTAATTCACTTCTTGTCTTCCTTAGAATAGAAGCAGTCTACTGCTACTAAAAACAAAAAAATAGTTGGCGGTGATGTTGGTAATTTTGTATAATTTGATAGCAAAGAAAGTAATGTTTTATCTAACTTTTTAAAAAAGTATGCTTTAGTTGACATGGGCCTTGGGCCAGTCACTTAACTTTTGCAATATGGCTTGAACAACAGACGAACAGGAATCATTAAAAGCCATGCCTCTGTGTTTTACAGATTGCTATGGTGTGTTGTTATGGGCAAGTTACTGGACTTGTAACTGTTCAGAACTACAGAGCTCTTGGGATTGGACTAGAAATTGGTGGGAGCTGTGGTCAGCAATCACATGTGAAAATTGAGATTTCTTGCCTCGCTTTGCCTGTAAAGTGAAGATAACAGCACATATGAACACGCGAATAGTATGAGCATTATGCGTAAAGTGAATGTAAATTAACTTTTCTGTTACTAATGTTTGATTTTAGGGAGAAGATGTTGATCTTCATTTGTATCTACCAGATTGTCATCCTAGTAAATATTCCCTTTTTATGTTGATGAAAGATTGTCAGCCTAATAAAATAAGTCCTGAATCTTGTATTTCTGCCGAATGTCAAAGTGGTCAGAAAACAGGCAAACCCAAATGGAGGAACATTACTCAAGAAGAGTGAGTTTTATTGTTATATATATTTATGTCTTTGTATTGGCTCTTCATATTTACTTATTTTGTTTGTGATGAAAGCAACCTCATGTAAATGAGAAATATTTAATGGAACTATTGTATTTCAAATAAAAGTATGATGTTTCTTTTTGAAAGGGCTGGATGGGTTGAATGCTGGACAGTCCCGAGTGTTGTGTTTACAATTGACTACTCATGGCACCCAATATATCCTCAAAAGGCAGATGAGCAGTTAAAACAATCCTGTAAGTGTCACTACTTTTTTCTTGTTAGCATGTTTCATTTCAGGAATTGCTGTGACTTTGTTGGACCAAACTGCTTAAATTTGCAGAAAAGAATTTTGAACTGAACTGCTATTTTATGTCACATGGGAGAACGCTAATCTTTAGAAGGCACCGGGTTTGATTTAAAAACTGACAACATCTTGTGATGCAAAATTTCAGAAAGTGTCCCAGTTCCCTGTGTAAAAAGAGGATACTGTTTGGAGTTCATTTCTCCTTGTCCTTAACAAAGTGGATCTCTTAAATGGGTTGTTGCGTAACATAAAATATCATTTGGTATATTAAATACGAAGTACAATATTTTTGGCAGTATCATGTTCATTAGCGTTTCGAAGCTTTTTTCCTTTGGAAGTTGTGATGTTGTCTTATGATTTAAATGTTTAAATACACTATATATGAGATACAATAACATTGTCTTACCTTTATGGATATGTGTCATGGTTTAACCCCAGCCAGCAGCTAAGCACCGCACAGCCACTCGCTCACTCCCCCCCGGTGGGATGAGGGAGAGAACCGGAAGAGTGAAAGTGAGAGAACTCATGGGTTGAGATAAAGACAGTTTAATAGGGAAAGCAAAAGCCGGACACGCAAGCAAAGCAAAACAAGGAATTCATTCACCACTTCCCATCAGCTGGCAGGTGTTCGGCCACTTCCAGGAAAGCAGGGCTCCATCACGTGTAACTTGGGAAGACAAATGCCGTAACTCCGAACGTCCCCCCCTTCCTTCTTCTTCTTCTCCCAGCTTTATACGCTGAGCATGACATCACATGGTATGGAATGTCCTTTTGGTCAGTTGGGGTCAGCTGTCCCGGCTGTGTCCCCTCCCAGCTTCTTGTGCACCCCCAGCCTCCTCGCTGCTGCGGTGGGGTGAGAGGCAGAAAAGGCCTTGACTCTGTGTAAGCCCTGCTCAGCAGTAACGAAAACATCCCTGTGTTATCAACACTGTTTCCAGCCCAAATCCAAAACATAGCCCCATACCAGCTACTATGAAGAAAATTAACTCTACCCCAGGCAAAACCAGCACAATATGAAACTGAGATTTCATTGTCGCTAGCACTGTTGAAGTGAACCATGGCCGGCAGATACGGGTGGTAGACTGGTCAGTGTAACACTGATTTCTAAATAAGAATTTTCAAATTTTAAACGTCTAAACAATATTTCTAATTGAGAAATATTTTGTAAGTATGTGCTTGCAAAAAGAAGTTCTAAAATACTTAAACGAACAATAAAAGTACGTTATTTTAAATGCTGAGGGACGTATGCAGGAAGTTATGGGGTTACATAAAAGTCTTTCAGGGTGAGATGGTGGAAGCAGAACCGATGAAGGAGAGGTATTAGAAGAATAATGAGGGCTAATTTGAATGGGCCTCAATGAGCAGGTGTTAGAGGGCATGCTGGGTAGGGTTTTTAAGTTTTGAGTTCCAACAATTCAAATCTAGAAGAACTCAAATTTTAGAGGATGAAGCAGAAAAAGCAAGATTCATCTTGCAGATGTTCATTAAGTGCTCTTGTGCGACTCTATCAGCTTGTGTCAAATTTGCATACTTCAAATTTGAAAACATTTGGTCGTAATCGTAGCAATTGAACCTGCATTTGAAAGTTTGTACATACACAGGTAATTTCATCTCCAGCTTCCTTCAGTGAACAATCCAGCACAGTCCAGCTCACGTCTAATCTGTGATGCTGATAGAATGTGTTTTTCACAGTAGCAACATCTGTATTTTCTTTTGAGTCAATCGATAGAACTCTCCAAGTCTCTGAGAAACAAATATGTTGCATAACGAGAGATGCAGCTTCCAAAAAAGTTGTCATCTCACTACAGCATTTAGCTAATTTATAACACATAATAGAATGCAAGCACTGAGCAAGCATTGTAGACAATAATGGTATTACTTGAAGGTCTGCTGGCTACATGTGTGTATTCACTGTAGTTCTGTGTGCGCTGGTTCTTCCAGTTAAACTGGTACCTGAAATCTTACTCCATCTGGAGTATCGATTTTATATGGTTTTCCCATAGAGTTCTTTACTTCCCAGCAATCACTTTATATCCCCAAAGCACTTCCAGTTACTCACTTCCTTCCCATCGCCTTTCCTCAATTAAAAAAGACAAAGTACTTTCTTCTCCCTAACTCCAAGTAAAAAGAAGGGATAGGAAATAAGACTTGAATTTCCAAACTGTTTTGTGACTAGAGTAATTGAGTTGTTTGAGAGGAAATTTTGGCCTACAGCGCTACCGGTTCAGAATAAGTTTTTAACATAACTTTTGCAATTTTCCTGTTCATTCACTTTTGTTTATTCTGCAATAGCTGTGTGGTTGTGGGAAATCTGCTACACTGAAATGAAAGCATGTCTTTGTTTAACTTGAAAAGCAAGATAAATAAATGGAATTTTTTTCCAGAACTTGAAGGATTGTTTTTCTCTTGCATAATTAACATTGACTACAATATTCTATATTTTTCCTGTCTTCCCATAGTTACTAGATATGAGAAACCAGTTCTGTAGCATAGACATATTAACATAATAATACAATCCAGATTAGAAAGCTGCAAAAGGTTGTATGTTTAATAAACATATTAGCAGAATTTTGTCCATCAGAAGTCCAACTTGTAATCAAAATCTGTGTTCTTCTTTATTTTGCTCCAAAGTGTCAGAAATGGAAGAAACAATGTTATCTGTGCTAAGGCCATCGCAGAAAACAGCCGACAGCGTGATTTCATCTCCCACAGCATCAACCCGCCTTCCCCTTGACCCCTCAGAGCTGCCCCCGGATAAGCTCCATGTGGAACTGGAACTCTCCCCAGATTCCCAGATAACCCTGTATGGACCCCTGCTCAAAGCCTTTCTGTCCATAAAGGTAGGCATAGGAACACAACTCATAAAACTTATGGATGGCCACATGTAGGAAAGGGAAATAATTTGTTTGAAATGGAAAATTAGAATTCTGCAGTATACATGAATTTAGATGAAAACTTTTGTAAGTACTAGTTTGGAATGACTTCGTTTGGTGATATTGCGTAGCTGGGATGTATTCAGTTGGCACAGGCTTATGAGATGACTTCATATACATATATATATATATGTATATATATGTAGACCCATATCAGCATAATTTTCCTTTCAATATGCTCTGGACTTCATGTGCAGAACATTTCTTCTTCGACTTTTGCAGTAGTTTAAAAAGAAAAAATCCATGATTATGACTGGAGCTTATATTAACAACCACTTTTCTGCAAAGATGTATCAGAACCCATGCTTTTAGTGCCTTTTAAGTTCTGCAGAGTGTCCTAATTGTTTGGTTTTGTTTTAATTAGATTCTGTGAAATTTCTGGAGTTAGGATCCTATACTTTTCTTGATATTAATCTATTATGCTTTAAAATGTTTGTTTGTGTTGCCTATGTTGTGTCGTCTTCCATTACTGATCTTGAGGGTGGCTAGAAACAGTTTAATTTCTTCCCACATCCCTCACCCTGCCTAGTTGTGACAAAAGCAGAAGCAATCGAACATGTTGCTTCTATTTGACTAACAGTGAAATGGTTGGGTTTTGTGGTTGGGTTTTTTTTGTGGGTTTGTGTTTGTTTGTTTGTTTTAAAGGTCTGTTTTAGCCTGTGCAGATCTAAGCTAAGGTAATGCTTCTGGAGGCTTTCATTTTGGATCAGAGGTTGAGGAATTTTCTGAGACAGGTGATCAGTATCAGTTCTCATACTGAAACAGTCATTTTTATGAATTTATATAAGGTATTGCACATAAGCAATGACTAGCAGAAAATATGAAGTTTTTGTAGAGCATATGACTTGCAAATATGCTCATTATTTTTTTCATGTTGCCTCTAAAGTAAATAGGATTAAAATTAGGTCGGTGTAGCATCTTGAAGACTTCATTTCTTCTGATACAGAGGAAATGCATCCATGTTTGAACTGATTATTGAGCTCCTTTTTTGGAGCCCCTAAATTCATGAGATGGTTCTATCTTTCCAAGCAAAGCAGCACTTCTCCAGTGCTCTTTTGCCTCTGGAGGTATATATAAGCAGTGCTACTTTAGATCCCTTGATTCTATTATGATTTAATTTTTTTCGGTGCAGATTTCTCAGATTAAATCTATCTTTTATCTTCTAAATCTCAAGAGAAAATTTAGATGAATACCTCATTTTTGAAAATATGCAGTTATGGTTCTTTTTAGTATTTTTGTGACTGTGTTTACATCTTTTTGTCCAGCTGTGCTGGCAACATTCCTTAATAGACTCCTAGGGTTTTTTTTTTTTAATGCTTGTTTTCCTGACTTGTGGTTGAATTGTTGTTTTCAGCTTGTTTTCATTGATCTTTTTTAATATATGCAGGAGAGATTCCTGGACATGCATCGTTCATGCAGTTTTGTTAAGCCTTCTATTCTTGGGAGGTAGTCTTTTGGTGTAGTGCACTGTGTTTCTTACTGAAGGGCTTATTGGCCGGCAATGAATGATTTATAGGTCCTTGCATCCCCAGCAGAAGGTACCAGGAGTAAGTTGCTGGAGTTCTTAGCACCCTCTGCCTTTATAAAAAATATTTCAAGGTCTGTATCGTAACATTGACCTTTATCTTTTTCCTTTGCTGAAAAGCAGATTGCTTAACTTCTGAGGGTTTTTTGGTTTGGAGGCAGAGCAGTGCTTAATTCGTAGCGTTAACACCAAAAATACTTCAGAGACTCAGTACAAGATGGTAAAATTACATGTCCGCAGGAGTCATTATTTCAAGGCCGATAATGAGCCTGCGTTTTCTGCAGACCTTTTTCAAGGACATGGGTACCTTGCAGTTGCTTGCTTTCTTTTTGTTGTACATTTCCTCTTTGCTTGCTGGCGCTGCAGACTTGTGCTTACAAAAGAACAAAGAAGTTTTGGAAAGCAAATGAGGCACAGAAAAGGGAAGGAGGAGAGCAAGAAACATCATAAAATTCAAATCTGTTTCAGTTTAATCTTCAGTCTAGTGCTCATTTGTCTGCATCTCACAGATCACCAGTGGAGTTTGTAATAGTTGGAACCTTTCTGTCAAGATGAGAAGCCGAGGGACTGAATTACTTTCTAAGAACAAATGAGGGAGCAACATTTGTGTCTGTGTTGTAACCTCTTTGGTCAGAAAGGATTTTGCTCCACAGAATGCTTAGTCCCCAGCTCTTTCCACATACTGAATGAACAAGAAAATATAACCTGCATCATTCAGAAAATTCTTCTTGAGAGTCCAGCCTTTTTTTTTTAAGGTGGGGAGGAGGTGACAGATTATCAGAAATCTGATTCTGATGCACTTAAATAAAACACAGGAAGTTGTTTTGTTTTGTTTTAATTAGTGATGGATTTTCTGTTTCCCAGTAAAATTTGGCAAAGTTACTTTGGTCTTAGATAACTGGGGGGGATTGGCTTAGAAACAAGGTGGGGTTTAGACCCAAGGGGAGAAATGTTTATGAACTAATATTTTAGAAGCATGTTTAAGACTTTGAAATAGCTGATAACAAGTGTCAGAAGGTTGGATGAGAGTGACTTCCTGCAGGATGTTTTGTCTTCTTACTCTCAAAGTTATCTATCTTTAACAAAAACAAAACCTGTTTAAAATGTCAGTAGTAGTACTTCAGAATAGTAATTTGTATTGCATGCATCTAGAATACTGGTACTTTGGGAACTACTGAGAGCCCCTTCTTTTCCTGCAAAGCACGTGGCCTAACTTAAGGTACCAATTTTTCATAAAACAAAAGTATATATGTTTCTTCATATATAGGTTGTAGCTATACTGCTTATTTCAGGGAGGGCTAACATACAGGAAAAGGTTGGATTTGTATTTCATTACATTGGCTATATGTTTTTAATTTGTTTTCCATATGGTCTTAACACTTCCTTTTCCTAGGAAAATTATTTTGGAGAAGATGACATGTACACTGATTTTGAAGAAGTTATTTCAAGCCCTGTTTTGTCACTGTCAACATCTTCAAGCTCTGGATGGACAGCTGTTGGAGTGGAAAATGACAAAAAAGAAAATGAAAGTTCAGTCAAGCCAGTTCACCCTCTTACTTTACGTCCATGGGATATCACTGTGCTTGTTAATTTGTACAAAGTGCACGGGCGATTACCAGTAGTAAGTACTTTAGAATCTTAAAATCTTTTGCTTCATGTAATTTTTTTCTTCTAGTTTCATAATTTGGAGTTAAATGTAGCTCCCTGGAACAGTAAGTTAGGGTGCTGCTTGCCAAAGTATGTGTATACTCTCTCCTAAAATTGTGGTTATCTAAACCAATTTGAGACATGATTTATTTTGCTTATCTGGGAGGCAGAACTGGATAATTTTTTGTGTGATTTTTATTCAAAGAACTTGATTCGTGTGATAATATTTTTGATTGACCATTATGATTTCTCTGCTAATTAGCAAAACTGTCTTCTAAGGGTGCATTCTGCTCTGTGCAGCTGCATTCTGAGGGATCCCCAGGAATTTGAATAAGAATCCAGATAAAAAAATTGGGTTCACCCAAATGAGTTTGAATTGCTGTTTATGTAATTGTCGAAAGGTTTTTGAAGCTGCACAGGCTTCTTTTTGACTATCCACTTGGAGGAAAATTAGCATACTTCCTGGTCACGGGTTTGCTTCTAATCTTATAATTTCAATCATGTTGTGTATTTTCAGTTTCTGTAACAGATGCATTTAATTTTTATTTTAGCATTGCAGTCCAGATGGTCCTGAGTGCCCTACAGCTTTCTTGGAAAGGTTGTGTTTTGAGATGAAGAAAGGATTTAGAGAAACAATGCTTCAACTCGTACTGTCTCCAGTGAATTTGTTTCTGAATGACAACTATCAGGTAGTAAGCTGGTTTTTATGTGTTTGCGTGTGTGTGTGTTTGTACTGTGGAAGTTGTGATGATCTTAAAATTGAATTCTTTTTCGTTAGGAACTTCCCTGTTGTACACATACAAAGTTTATTAAGGCTTATGAATCATAAGAAGTATGTAAGAAAAAACTGATGCATATTTTTTTAAAATCTTTATTTCTGTCCAGTTTGCATTTTAGTGAAATGCACAAAAGAAAAGATGGCATTTTCGTAATTTTTCTTAAAATCTTTCTGGAGAACGCTCTCTAAGAAACAGAGAATAATATTCAGACTGATCTTAGAACCATTGAGTGATCTCTGGTTTGTGTGTGGGTGGTTTTTGTTTGTTTGTTTTGTGTGGGGTTTGGTTGTGTTTTCTAAAGAATTTGGTTTTAAAAGATACTGTAAATACTGACACATGTAAATTTTGTGCAGTGGCTGGATATGTTTCACTTTTTTAAGCATATAGTTTTAAGACTACACGTATTAGTAAATAGAATAACTGCATCTTCACATATTCTCTATGACTTTTATTAGACTAAATCACACAGCTGGATCTGTGTCTTATGGTCAAGATATTGTTATGACCTACAGTCCTCCTCTGGTGGGGGAGTCATGAGCCATACTTCAGAAAATACTTAATGAGTCAAAGTTAAGTGTTGTTTGTGGATTGTCAGCTAACTGTATACTACTTTGATTTTAGTAAGCTTGCAAAAATTGCCCATATGGATGAATTTAGCTCAGTGAGGAGTTCAGGCTGAAATTTGTTAACATAAGACATTATCGTGATTCAGTGCAGGTTAGTGAATAGTTGGAGTTTGTATTTTGTTCATGCACATATTAGTTGCATTAAAAGCACTATGATAGTTAGACTGTGCCTTAGAGATTATATTGTTTTCAATCCCTGTGTCCTGAAATACGTTGCTGCTAATGGCCTGTATGAAATAAAATTTAAATGATTTTTATCTTATGCACATTCCAGTGTTTGAAAACTGAAATACTGTATACAGATGAAGATGCATGTCACCCTGTTTTTCTCTTAAGTCAGTTAGCTGATGAAAGGAGTTGGTTGATGCTTGTTTAGTCTTTCCAAATTTGGATCCAGTGTGCCACAAGCCCGGAAGTACCTTAAGTATGACCACTGACTGTAGATTGACTAATAGGCAAAGGAATTGGAAGAAATAATGAACTTTCTTGATGGCAAAAAGTTAAATGACATCTTAGGAGGTTCCACGTTAGCCCTCATATTTTTGAGATGTTATTCTGTCAACCTCTGATTAGTAAAGAAATCCCCAATGAGAATGTAGAATCTAAACATCTTGTATTTTCGTTGCAACACTGCAATTGTCTTTAGCAGCACTCTGAAGAAAGCGATGGTGTGAAGTCGCAGGAATTGCAGATGCATAATCTGTATGGGATTCATAGAGTTATCTTTTGAGAGAGCTGCAGAAAATGGATGTACTGACAGCATGGTGGCAGACAAAATTCCATTTTCCTCATAGATTTTGTCAGGAGCTAAATATCCAGATTGTAGGGCTTGTTTTTCAATTGAGTGAAGTTGTCAGAAGGTGCAGATGAAGCTGATGATGATTACAGCTTGAACATAAAAACCTTTATGTAATGAAAAATTGCATCCTATGAATTTCCATCCTATGAATATCCAAATCTGCTGGAAGGTTTTTGTATGTTATTTTTTGTGGTGGGGTTTTTTTTTGTGTGTTGTTTATCCTATGAGGAATCCAAGCATTTGAATAGCTGTTTATTTAAGAACACAATTTATTTTGTGCGCTGAATGAGACCCTTAAATGTTGTTCAAACCTGTAACTTAATTGTTGTATTGCAATTCGTATGTACAAGGAAGCAGAAATGAGGTTGCAGGCAAAACCTTAATTTTTTTTTTTTATTTTGGGGTTTTTTATGATTTAATTTCATAGCCCTGAGACTTACTGTATGACTTTTTTCCAGTATTTTTACTGTTTAGACCTAGCTGTGGTTACATATTTTGCCTTAGGTTTTATATGTTCTTTCTGGTTGGATTTATTTTAATTCAGAAACATTAGCTCAGACAAATAAGACTTCTGCCTGGGAATTTCTGTTGGTTGAAATGATAAGCCTGCAGGGTGCCACGTTTTTAAAAATATTGTGAAGAAAGTTTTGATCAGTTATGTGTGTTGTTATTACCTAGTGTTTGACTTTGTATTAATTCTTGCCATTTAATGTTGGAAACATTAATATTTCAGGTTTAAAAAAAAAAAAAGGACCTTTTATTTATATTACGTATCTCAAAAATGCTGTTTGATACTTCCCAATTCAATCTTAAAGTGAGAAGTTCATAGTACTAATGTATATAGAACAGGAATTGTCCCTCTGCCTAGCAGGGCGAATATTGTTGCTTCGTTTTCCATTCATATTGTTTTGAAATAGCTTCTGAATCGAGACATAGGTCGCCAGTGATATCAAAAGAGTAGGACGTGTTTCTTCTTCATTAAGCAACTCCAAAGGGTTTGCTGACAGTGGGAAACAAACCAGGCAAGATAACAAGTTGAAAAAACTGAATGAAAGAGAAGTTTTGCTGTTGACTTACTGGCTTTAATCCACATCTTAATCTCCATGCAGTCACAAGCTTCTGGTGTATGCCTGTGCTGTTTTTATCTTTTCAGTTTCTTCTGTGGCTGGTGGAGTAATATTCTTTTGAAAAGTATTACATCTGAATTTTCATATCTCCAAACAAGTAGCTTTGCTTTAAGTAGCTGAGAAATACTTCGGTGAAAAGTACAACTTAGAGGACAGCCTCTGATGTTTGTTGTTTGGTTTTTTTAAATTTATTTTAATTTTCTTTTTTATAATGTGTCAGCTTTCTGACAGTAGCAGACCTTCATAAGTCATGTTTTATAACTTCTTGATCACTTCCATTGTTAACTATGCTCTTCCATTCTTTGTTTATATTTTATTGCAGTAATATTTAACAGGTGGTGTTTAGATGTCACTGTGTGGAGTTCACTGAGGGAAGGTTGTTGATGACAGTTGCTAAAAATTAAAACAAACTTGGGTTATATAAACTTCCCTCTCCACCTGTAGATTTGTATATATGTTGTTGTGTGAGTAATGCTGAGAAGTCTTGGGACTGTCTAGCTGTACAAAAGTCAACAGGATTTAAGAGGTGAAGATGAATGTAGATGAAGTATCTCTGGCTACACAGTTTTTGCGCTTTCTATCGATGTATTCTTTGCAAATTTTAGCTTTGACTTACTTGTCCTTAACAGCGACCTGCAGTGGATGAAGTTCTTCGAGAGGGTCACATCAGCCTGTCCGGTCTGCAGTTGCGTGCTCACGCAATGTTTTCAGCGGAAGGTCTGCCTCTTGGAAGTGATACTTTAGAATATGCATGGCTGATAGATGTACAGGCTGGAAGTCTTACTGCCAAAGTTACGGCACCACAGGTACCATCTAGAAACTATTCGCTTTGAAGTGTTACCTTTCTTCTTTCTTGTGAGATGGATTTTGGAAAGCACATCATTTCAGCTGAATTTGGATGCATCTGGGCCTTAAGTAGCCTTAATTTTACAGTTTGAAAATCTAACCTTTTCTACAAATGGATAGGAGATGCCAAATGAGCTGGATCTGATACTTATCTTAAATCTAGGTGTAACAGGGTGGCTAGTGTTATATGAGAATTTGAAGGGGTGGTGGTAACAGATCATGAACAAATCAGTAGTGAATACTGTTGTTGCTACATGTAAACACTTGTATGTTACATCCATGTATGTTAATTTACTGTAATACTGATTAGAAAGGCAACTACAGTATCTACATGCACTTTAAGTGGTTTAATCGCAGAATAAATAATGTTTTTCTATAAATAGAGCAGGTGTTTTGGATGGCTTCAGCCATAAACTAGGAGGTAACGTGACGAAGAGGAGAAAGGAAAATCTATTCAAAAGGTTCGAGTATGAGATGACTTAGTTAAGTTGTCTGTGACTTCCTCTGGGGTTACTTTTGTTTTATGATGCTGACTTCTGGAAATGCGGGTTTGTTACCCCTGCTGGTTAACTCCGGGAAGGACAAATTAAGTACCCAGTTGTGATTGCAGTCTGAAAGGCAATTTGATATCCCTCGGATGTAAGGTTCTTGGAGATAGATAGGCATTTGCATATAGGGATGCTGCCAGCAATAAGGATATCAGGTTGAGCATCTGGCAAGAATTTAGCTTGCAGATAAAGTTCTGGCTTTCCATAGAAAGCTATGCACAAAGTCACATTTTAAAGTAGGAGACAACTGAGATAATTTGCGGGAGTGTAGTATGGGCAGGCCTCAGCAGGAGAGTAGCTGGTAGCTCAGTCATGCTGCTCACTGCTAAATTCTGATGCTTGGTCCCACTAGAACATAGTTTGCTTTCACAGTGTTGGATTTTCTTAGGTCAGTCTTAGCACTAACTCCTTTCAGTTTTGCCATTTACGTTACTTTTATGTTTCCAGATATAATAATGGCTGCAAGTATACAATGGGCAGATCACTTTGATTTATTTCTGGTGTGGGCTGCCAGATCTTTAAAACAGGTTGCTTTGTCAGTGTATTCTGAGACATGAGAAAAGTACATAAATTCTATTTAGTAGTTACTGTTTTGTTATTTATTTGTTTTTAAGGGTTTTTTTTAAGACACTTCTACATCCTTTTACTCCTCTAAAAATTGGCATTATTTTTAGGATTAAACACGTATTTCATTAGGAGACTTCTGCAGCAAATAAAGTCAAAATAAGGCATACAGGCAATTTCAGTAAATCTAAAAAATAGACTCCATATACATTTTCATGCTACATATACAGACTTTTGTGGTGGTATTTCCCAAAATGCTACCACTGATTTAGCTAAGCTATAGTATTTACTCCACTGCTCTATGCTTCAAAATTAAACCTAGTTGATTCAAAGTACTCTAAGGTTAGACAACATTTCTAAATGCTTCATACAACTTAAGGATTTTTTTCCCCTACAAAGTCATTCTCAATTATATGCTTCATACAGGATTTTTATTTTATTTTATTTTTTTGTTGTCAGCACTGCTATGGAGCAGAACTTGAATTTGCTGTTTCAGGATCATTGGCTTTCTTCCTCCCATAGTGTCATGTACTGCAAGAATTTGTGAAGGGACAACACTAAAGGGAGGAGGAGAGATTTTGTGCAGGGCAGTCATAGCTATATTAAATTCCATTTAAATTACTGCTGATTTTAAGTGCCCTTTCCTTTGGCTAGCCAAAGAAAACCCATTTCCCTCTCATAATAGAGACAGATAGTCATGAATCATTTCCTTTATGAATGAGCTAACTATATAAAAGATTTAAATCAACAATAGGCTAATTACTAGGTCCAGCGAGATTCAGCAGTATTCTGTTTAGCCAGTTTCCTCCTATGCTTTCTAAATGTAACTTTGTAACTTATATACAAGGAAGTCCGACATTTAAATTATGAATGGTCATAGACTATTTCGAGGTAATTTTTTAAGGTAAAATAAGGGAAGCTCTGTCTTTACAATGAAGTTCTCAGTTGACTGTAACAGCAAAAGCTGTTTCTTTATATTAAGAAATCACTTAGAAAATTATTTAGTCACAGTGTTATCCGTGAAAAACTACAGAGACTTGCATGTTGTGGCACATGCAAAAATAAAAATCAATCTTGAGTAACAGGAAATAGGCTATGTGTAAGCAAGGTAATGCAGCCAGATTGTTATGGTGGGGTCTTTTGTTTTTTTTTTGTACTCCTGCTTACCTCCCAACCTTTGGTGATGTTCTTTCAGTACTCTGTTGAATACCGAAAGTTCATTTTGTGTACTTACTATTAGACAACGTGTTGTTATTTGCTTACAGCTTGCGTGTCTTCTGGAATGGGGTCAGACCTTTGTATTTCATGTAGTGTGCCGGGAGTTTGAACTGGAAAGGCCAAAATCTGTAATAATATGCCAGCATGGAATTGATCGTCGGTTTTGTGACTCTAAGGTAACCTTTCATCCGCCTTAATTGCTCCCTATAATTGCACAGGTTGTTTGGAACAGTTTAGAAATCCAGCCTTGAAGTTATCAAGACACATGGAGTATGTAGTCAGGTTGGATCTTCCATTTGATAAATCATAGCTAATTACGTTTTATAAAGAAAAGCAATTCTCTCTGGATTTTCCTGTGGATATGCACAATGTTTTTGTGCTCTATGAATTATTTCGAGAAACATTATCCACAGAAGTCATGCCTAGTTTCTCACCTCTACTGTGACAGTTAAGAGCCAAAGGGCATAGTCCAGTGTCCCTTAAGAGACAAAGGTCATGCTTCCCCTCGTACTCCTGGCTCATTTCCATGGTACTTTTTCATCCTGTATCCTCTGTTGATGAAACAGTGCTTTGGTGGGAGACTTAAGGTGGCAGTTTGTAGCTTCCATAGACCATTTTTAAAAATTTTTTTCTTTTTTTTAAACATGGGACTCTTACTTAATCATCATGTCATTATGGATTCTGCTTTTGCTGCTTGTCTCTTGGACTCCATGTGCATGGTTACTTGAAGACCGAAGGAGGCTCGCCATATATTAAGTATGATTCCTGGATTTCATCTCTCAACATCCTCTTTGTTTTGTTCCAGTGATGTTCTCTATTAGCAGACTTGATTTGTCATTTGCTGGTGGAAGCCAGGAGAGTCAATTGGGTCCCCTGATGTTGCTGGACAGAAGAATCAAACATGCACTAGTGAAAATGAACCTCATCACAGAAACACCCCATCTCATACTCATGTTGATAGTGTAGAATAAGTAATTTTTTATTGCTCTAGTTTTAGGCCTCTGTTAAACAGAACATAAATAAAAGGATAAGCACAAATTAAACTAAAACTCCTAATGTACATTTAAATCTTTTTTTTTTTTCTTCCCTTTTTCTTCAGATGAACTGTGTCCCTGGGCCATGCCCAACATCTGATGACTTAAAGTACACTATGACACGCTTAGCCATGGATGGAGCGGATCTGTATGTGGTAGAACATGGCTGTGCCACCAATATAAAGGTAAAAATATTTCTTTTAACAGCAGTTAAAATACTTCTTTGTCAATAGAGTTCTTTGTATTTTTTGATAGAATAGCTACCTGAATTTATTGTGTGCTTACATGCAATGGACTAAGCAGAATTTCTGAAACTTTAAGTGATAAAAGGTTGGCTTGGACTGGGCCAGGAGTAGGTCAATTTGGCTTCTGCTTAGTAATTCCATTAATGATCTTGGAAAATGGTAAGTAGGAGTGGATGTCTGCCAAAATAATAGTAGAAGCTGCAAGATTAGTGTAAAAAATTTAAGAAAACGCTGGGCAATATAAATCTCAGTGTCTGTACCTGAGAGCTAATAAGAACTTGTGCTGTAAGTTAGTAACTCAACCACTGGAAATGACCGATATGGATTGTGTACAAGTCCATGCTTGATAACTCATGATCGTCTTATGTGATCCTGTTTGAATTAAGCTGTTTGAATTAAGATGTATCTTTGGTAGAGATGGGAGAAGTGTTAGTGCCACTGCATGACTGAATCGAGAATACTGCATGGTGTATCCTCTGTTTAAAAAAAGATGTGCAGAGAAGAGCTGATATTCTCTCCATTATTCTACCATACAAGAGAAAACTGGAATAATTTACTCAATGTAGCAAAATATAAGTTAAGAGACAATTGAGTTACGGTAACAACAGAAAAGGAGAAAAGTTCTATGCTGGTATAAGTGACTGGTAGTTGTGCTGTCCATTAATAAATTCAGTTTTAAAAGGTAGACTTAACATGTAAGGTTTTGGGCACAGCTTCACATTATGAACAAGAATCTTAACTGAAGGAGAGTGGTGATTATTTTAGACGTTCTTTAATGACGTGGTATCTTGTCATTTGAATGGCTTGCTACCTTGTGGCGGTAAAAAAAATACGTTTGAGTCTCCAAATTCTTTTGAGTCCAATATTAAAAAGCACCATCACAAATATTAACTGTGTTTGCAGGCATGAATATGAATGGCAGTATTTTCAAAGGCAGCTTAATAACCTCTGAACAACTCTAGAAAATTATATCCTGAATGTGTTTCATTTGAACTTTTAAAAAAAAAAAAGGTTTCCAGTACTCCTTTATAGTCTGTGACAGAGATGAGAAGAAGTAATTTAATATTAACCCTGTGGGTAGCTCTTCCATGGCCGGGTTCTTTTTCAGCTTTCCTTCTTTTCCTTGTGAAAAGTTTGAAAACTTGATCTGAAATTTCAGGTACTTCACGGTGACTTTTTGGAGAGGACTCAAGCTGTGCAGGAAGCTTGGTCCAATGCCTTCAGATTATTTGAAGTTTGAAGACTAAGCATGTGTGGCAGGGCTATGTCATCTTTTATTAGTGTACACCAGTGTCGGGGAGGATCGATACTGTATGGGCAGGTGGGTTAGTTGTACAGTGACCAGTTTCCACAGCTAAGTGCGGGGGTAAAGGAAGAACTTCTGGTTCCTCTTTGAAGAGGGTTGGCCCCTGCAGGTACTGTGCTTTTCATAGGAAAGGGGCAGCCTCGCGTTTGGTTCAGCAAAACTACTGGAGTTACGCCAATACAAGAAACAGAGTGTGATCGTACAGGGCTACTGTAACACAATTCATATAAATCTCGGTTAAGGTTTAGGATCTGGAATTTCTTGAGTTTTGCAGTGTTTAGCATGGTTGTCTCACTGAGGTATTTATTCATTGTAGAGTTAATACAGCTTTGTATTCAAAGTATATAATCGATAGTCTAAGGACATAGAATGATATATATCGTATCAAATCATATATCTGATTTTGAAAATTTCAGATTTCTCGGTTTTTAGATGAAGAATTTATAGTGAAGAATTTAATAATGATTTAAATTTTTTAAAGGTTCATTACAACATCTGTCCAAAGTTGACCTTTCTTTTTTGATCCTTTTACAAAAGGAGACTCCTAAGTAGAGATTTTATTTTTGTTATTTAAAAACTGGCTGAAACTAATTTCTATGCTTGCCTTCTTTTGTGTGTGTGTACGCATGCTTGCATATAAAACCGGTTCTCTGTCTTTCTTGGAGAGAATAGTTTACTGAGATCTTTCAGGAATGTAGTAGGTGGTGTGTCAACTGGTTTAAGGCTACCCTTTCTTTGCTTCACTCATGACTAATCAGAGCTCATGTTTTAAATCATGTTTTTAGATGGGTGCTATACGTATTGCAAACTGCAACCTCCACAACCAGTCTGTTGGAGAAGGTATAAGTGCTGCTGTTCAAGACTTTCAACTGAGACAATATGTTGAGCAGGTGAACAACTGCAGAACTGGTCTTCAGCCGATACTAAGGAGGGCATATTGGCTGGAAGCTGGCTCTGTCAACTTGGGGCTCATCACTGCTGACATCGCTTTAGCTGCAGATCATCCTTCTAAACACGAAGTGCAGAGACATTTCTTAGAAACGCATGATAACAGAACTAAGAGGTAAGAGATACGATTGAAGGAGATGCATTTAAGTTTTTTGGGGGGTGTAAGTTAATACATTCATCTAAAGATGGAACTTTGTTTTTTGCTTACATAGATTACAATTTCTTGTAATTTTTTATGAATGCTTAGCTGTGGGGTTGGTGGTTTGAATGTGCTCAGACTATACAAAATCGCGTGATTTTTGGCAAAACTTACTTTTCCCTCTGCTTTCCCTTATTCCCCAAAATGAAGATCAGGGAGAGTAGGGAATTGAATTTGTCCTTTGTTCTCAGGCTGGACTGAAAACAGGCCTTAGAGTCCTGAGCCAGCTGATGAGCAGCTGTGAATAAGATGCCTGGTGTAATTGTGATTTGTGTGTCTCCCCGAAGAGCAATTACCTCTGGCATAAGCAACATACACCACTGTGGAGTGTGTTTGCAGTGCTTGCCTCTGTGCAACTATTAGTGTGTGTTGTGGCAGGTGGACATAATCTATGCCTGAGCACGGTTGCTTGAGCACTGCATATACATTTGTGATTTGCTCCTTTCTGGAGCTAATCCTTCATTTTATGTCTGACATCTGTGTTTCAGATAGAAATCTTTCTTACTCATTTCATGCTAGGTGAAATAGGAGCTCACATACAAGAGAAGGATATCTTTTAATCTTGTTTTCACTAAATTTAAATGTACTAAGGCTGATGTGGTCATGTTTTTGTTTTGTTTTCTGTTTTTCTGCCTTTGTATAGATTGTGGTTTTTGTGGCCTGATGATAACTTGAGGAATAAGAGAAGCAAGAACAAGTGTGGCTGTCTTGGTGGTTGTCGATTCTTCGGTGGCACGTTAACAGGACTAGATTTTTTCAAACTTGAGGAACTGACACCTTCAAGCAGCTCTGCTTTCTCAAGCACAAGTGCAGAATCTGATATGTTTTATGGGCAGTCTTTACTGCAACCAGGAGAATGGATCATTACCAAGGAGATTCCAAAAATTTTAGATGGTGAGAATGCATTGTACTGTAATTTTACTCTGTTTTGCCCAGAAGTATAATTTCTTAACTCCACATGAGTATTTATAGTCTTTCTAATTCTGGTTAATGAGTAGTACTTGTTGCGCTCTTGTGCAAGGGGTCTTGTAGTGGCATGGGACCTTCTGAGAGCAGACAGTAGCTTGACAGTAGTGAGCAAGCTTTCATATGCCGGATTCTTGCATTAACATGCAACTCCTTTCTAGTAAAAAGAAGCTTTTTGACTTGCATCTGTTCTAGTTATATAGAAAGCAGTCTGCCAAGACAATTTGATGTTTTGCTGCTGTGACTTTATTCATTTTTGTTAGTACAACATGCTAGTATGTGTATGCATTTCAAAACTAGGGCTTTTATTTGATAACGGTTTTTATTTCAGTGGGCAGGGAAGAGACCATTGCAGTTGTGTTATCAGATGTTCAATTTCTCTTTTCTGTTTCTGATCCTAGGTAAAGCAAATGGTGTAAAACGAAAAGATTGGGATTGCAGATCTGTGGGTATAGAAATAGAAAGAAAAGCACAACATCTAAGCCTACAAGTGCCATTGCGCTCCCATAGCTCCTCATCGTCTTCGGAGGAAACAAGCAGTTCTAGTGCTGCACTCCCCTTGCTTGCAGGTGAGAAGGACAGCCCGTCGTCAACTACTGAGGATCACTTGGGACAGAAGGAGTTCTTGTCTGGTGCAAAAAGGGAAGATGGTCATGGAAGGTTAGTACTCTCTGTCCAGGTAGAAGTATAATTCGACTCTGGAACACGTTATGACAGAAAAAACCCTTATATTTAACAATTTAGAAAGGGTTGGTTATTTTCTAATGGTACTGCTGAAATGCATTTCCTAGTTTGAATGCATATATGGATCCCTAATAGGGGATGATTATCTGGGTAGAAAATCCAGCGTGTTAGACAACAGCACTTTCCGTTAATGTTCATTTTTACATCCTCTATATGTAGACAAGTGGACTAACAAGTGGCAGAATTTAGTACGTAATCAGCATTATGAAAATAATTGCTATGCTAATAGAAGCATTTGGCAGCTCCTATAATGTAAAAAGAGAAGCATTAATAATAAAATAAGCAAATGAACCTTTAATTTTTATTTCCAGTGTTGCAGTTGAGGGTGCAGAGGGCAGCCCTGCATCCCCTGGCAACCAGGAGAGGCCTGTTGGTCAGTCTCCCCTGAGGTCTCCACTGAAACGGCAAGCGTCCGTGTGCTCCACTCGGCTCGGGAGCACCAAGAGCCTCACGGCAGCCTTCTACGGAGACAAGCAGCCTGTTCCAGTTGGGGTGCAGTTCAGCAGCGATGTGTCTCGCAGTGATGAGAATGTCTTGGACTCCCCAAAGCAGAGGAGGAGCTTTGGTTCTTTTCCGTATACTCCATCTGCAGATTCAAACTCATTTCACCAGTATCGCTCAATGGATTCCAGTATGTCAATGGCTGATAGTGAAGCTTATTTTTCTGCAGCAGAAGAGTTTGAGCCGATAAGTAGTGACGAAGGTCCAGGAACCTATCCAGGCAGGAAGAAGAGAAAAAAGCAAGCTCAGAAAATTGAATATAGTAGAGGGTCTATTTATCACAGTGTGGAAGGGCCCTTAACAAGCACAATCCATGGAGAAATTAGTCAAGATGTTAAAACGTTGCCAATTAAGACTCATCCTTCACAGGCTTCATTTGTTTCGGCTCTGGGAGGAGAAGATGAGCATGTTGAGAACATGTATGTCATGGAATCTGAGAAGACTGTGGAAAGTGGGCAAATAACTTCCCAGCAGCCTGTAATGGCATGTTACCAAAATTATCTTACACAGTTCCAGGTGATCAACTGGTCAGTAAAGCATCCGACTAACAAAAGAACTTCAAAATCCTCATTACATCGCCCTTTAGACCTTGACACACCAACGAGTGAAGAAAGTTCGTCATCTTTTGAGCAACTTTCTGTCCCAACTTTTAAGGTATGGAAGATGGAGGAAGAAGGAGTAGAGAAAGGAATAAGAATTCAAAACAAGTTAAAATCGCTTAGTACACCTGTTGTGTAAATAAAGCTGTAAGAAACTTGAAACTTCTTTGCTTTTAGTTCAGGAATACCTTGGCTTTCTGACTTCAGATCATGGGCTGTGTGGCTGGGAGGTTGTGGAAAAGAAAAGGTGTGGTCAAGATGTATGTTCTGAATTGTCATTATTGCACATAAAAATGCTACCTGAATGCTAGCTGAATGATATGCAGCTGAAAGATATTTATGTGGGTTTTGTTTAAAATATATGTTTCACAGAACTTCCGTAGCAGTACATCTAATGCTGATAAAGTATAATCTAGGCTGTAAATGCTTTACTTCAAAGTAAAGTTGAAACACATAGGTTTAGCAAATGATTTTTGTAAATGTTTGGGCTTTTTTTTTTTCCCCTCATGATTTATGTGATATGAGCATACATGCTTAAGGAAGGAGCTGAAATGAAATATACGAAAAATAATGGAAATGACTTGATAGAAAATAGGTGTCTAAGCTCTGGAATTTAATTCCAAAAATTAAAAGCTTTGCAGCAAAAGCTTTATGTTCATGCAAGCATTTTGTAGATTAGTATTTGGAATCTTCTTTTTAAAGCAATTAGTCACTATTTATCTATGTAAAAGCTTCGTAATCTAATCTCTCAAGTAATTTAAAAAAAATAAACCCAGGAGTTTCTGTATACTATATTGGAGAATCTGCATATGAGGGATTGTTTAAGAAAAAAACTGTAAGGAGAATCTTTATTTGAAGATTGCTTGGGTATTTCTTTCATATATAGAAGGAATGTAATACATTTCTTTGCACTTTTATCTTAGATTGTTAAACAGGGTCTCACAGCTAATTCATTACTGGACAGAGGCATGCAGCTTACAGGATCAACATCTAAGTAAGTTGAATGCTGCGTAACATTATTAGCATATTTTTTAAGAGTAGGGTTTTCCTGACACTCTTGTTAAATATTTTGGCTCTTGCTAGCCCTTCCAAAATTTGATTTGTAGCAGTGGTTTTCAGTACAGATCTATTTTAGAATAGAGTATTCTCTTATAAAATATTTGGTTTTGGTCAAAAGGAAAGTACACCGTGAAAGCATTAAATGATTTCATCGTACAGTTTCAAGATTATGAATTGCAACTTAATTTAAATTCATTTGGCAGGTGCTTATGGGAAGCGTCCATTGCATTGCCAAAAGCTGAACTTGAATTTAGGGAAGGGCCTTGCCCTGGGATTATATTTGTGTGCTTTCTAAGCTGTGTGGTAGAAGCAACCTGCCATAATATGCATTTTATGAAGAATTAAAATGATAGCAGGACACTTTTGTATTTCTTGTACAAACCTAAATAATTAATATGTATTTGACTTGTTTAGTACACCTTATACTCCTTTGGAAAAGAAATCTGCAGAAAATACAGATGATGAAACAATAACAGAAGAATGGACGTTGGATCACCCTGTCTTCCAGACACGGACAACGGCAATAGTAGAAGTAAAAGGAACTGTAGATGTAGTTCTGACTCCTCTTGTAGCAGAGGCACTGGATAGGTAATTAATTTTACTTTTATTACTGCAGTGTTAATTGATCATGCTAAAAATTGTCTAAAATCAAAGCTGTTTTGTTCAGCAAAGGTTTAGGTACAAGGATTGAATAGCGTGACTGATGGAACAGTAGGGCCTTGTACCCAGTGAATGTAATTCTGCATTTCCTGTGAAGAAGCTAGAACAATGTTATGCTGACCTGGGAAGTGCCCTTTTTGTCTGTCAGGGCTTAATTTTTCCTCTCTGTAGTGTTAATTAAACATTATTGATGGTGTGTCATGTGAAAATGGTCTGTTGTGGGCTTGTTTCATCTCACAGGTATATAGAAGCGATGGTGCATTGTACTAGCTCTCGGCACCCAGCAGCAATCGTTGATGATCTGCACTGCAAAGTTCTTCGAGATGCTGTACAGAACAGCAAAACAAGCTTCTCAGAAAATGTAAGAAAGGGAACAAGAAAAATGCACAAAGATTTGAGAGAATATTTTTCTATATTTTACATAGAAAAAGTTGTAATTGAATTCAGTGTTTTTGAGATATGGTAGCTAAATGCTATATTCATTTGGAATACATATTTATTTTTATTTTGTGCTTAATATTTATTTTTTATTGCGTGCATTTTTATAATCAGCTGTTATATACTGTCCTTCAGTGACCAGAAATCTATCTTACAGGATTGAAGTGAAGTTTTTCTGTTTTGGGCGGTCTAGTCAGTAGCTAACAGTAATTTGCTTGAGATCATACATTCTGTTCTTAGAAATAACTGATATTCTTATGTATTGTATTCATATCAGCAATACATCATTTATTATTTTACGGTAGTTAGGGAGATAGTCTCTGTGAGGTAGAGGAAGGTTCAAACTAAGCTGTGAAAGTGCATGTGTTTTCTTTGCAGTTCCTCTGATACCTTAAAAAATTTATTTAGCTTGAAAAGAATTGTATGGTAGTTCTACCGAATTAGGAGTTTTTTCTGTCCAAGTTAATGACCGTATCAATATTTTATAATTTCTTAGACTTCACAGTGTAATGGACACTAATTATTTACTTCATAATAAGTTGTTCTATATAACTTATATAAGTAGAACTCAAACTTTCAGCTGAAATCTGGTCGTTAGAAAGTTTATTGCAGAATGGCATTGCTATCCTTACGGACCTAAATCTACCATATCTGTAAGTGCTACAGTCCTCGTTCTAGAAATCATGGTATTGTGCTTTAAATGAAGTCAGAATCTCTTGCTGCTTCAGTGCTAATAAAGTATCCTGTTACTCTTTAGCTTAGCAGTTCTGAGTTTCAGTGAGAATAAATAATTTTTTTTCCCTCCCTCCAAGTTATCTTCAAAGCAGGATATTAGAGGAACAAAAATAGACACTACCACTACAGGAACAACAAACCAGGGACCAGCACAGACCAATCTCTCACTTAAGCAAGATAATGTGACAATTAAAGGTCTTCAGGCCAACGTTACTGTACCAAAGGTAACAACTTTTTGTTTAGCTTATTAGTAGACACGTGCCTCACAAATTAGCCTTATTTTGCATCCCTGTTAGTTCCCCAAAAGCTTAAGTGAAGCTATGTATTAGTGCTAGATAGCTAATGTTTTGAACTGGCTAGACTATTTTGGAGCTGCTCAATTTTATTATGGCATGTGTGCAAGTTTAAATAACAACCACTATAGGGATAACTGATTGCCATAAAAGTTAATGTTTTTACATCTTCTAGGTGTGAAGGTTTTAGCTTTTATTTTTTCATTTTACTGAGAAGACAAGACTGTATCAGAAATCAGTGATGTATACTTAATGTAACATGTTTTTCTAAATTTCTTTACTCTTTGGGGGAATTTTACATGTAGGTGAACCTGTGTTTACTACAAGCATCTGTTGATGAATCCCCAGGGGTTTCTTCTGGCAAAACCGTGACTCATGTTTCATTAGTCGCTTTGTGTTTCGATAGGATTGCCACTCAAGTTCGTATGAATAGGTAAGAATAATACATATCACTATTTGTGGTTCTTTCTTGTTAAGTTAGTCAAAAGACTTACAGTGATGCCAATTTTTTGCAGTTCTGAAGAGTATTTGAAAAAGTTGTCATGACTGAGTTAAGCAATAAAATGTGTCTTCTGTGTTTTATAAATTAACATCTAATATCTAATTAGAATTGCAGTTTCCCTTCCACAATAATTTTGGAACTTCAGTTTTAACTCTTTCTTGCTTATATTTCATGCAGGATAAAATTAATTTTTTCAGTATTTTTCTACCAAAGCATATGTATCTTCTGTCTTACAAAGAATTCCTTTTAACACTGCTATGCCAGTGTCACTTAAAATTTTAAACAAAAATAGTGAAATTAAATATGTCTATCTGGGATTTGCTTAATTGTTTTTCCTCCCTTATATTCAAAGGGGTATAGTTGAGGAGACTTCAAACAATGCAGAAACTGGGAGGAATTCAGTCACATTTGATCGTTACATACAAACCAGTAAAATGCAGCCTCAGTCTTCCGGCTCACTGAGATCCAATGCTGGAGCAGAAAAAGGAAAAGAAATTGCTGCTAAATTGAACATCCATCGTGTTCATGGACAACTTAGAGGCCTTGATACAACAGGTAAGCCTTTTTTTAAATTGTGGAAATGTCAGTTTTCATAGAAGCAAGTGGTTATAGTTGGCCTTGATCTTGTAGTTGGTTGTGGGTTTTTTTATCAACGCAGATTAAAAGACACTTGAACCTGGAGATTTTGCAGAAGTTTAGGATAGTTACTCTGAATTATTTTCTGTTATTCTATTAAAGTACTAGATTTAAATGTAGGCAGAATGAAAACTATCAAGACAAACTTCTAAGCAGTTTGTGTGGCAGATGGGTTGCATTGTGAATATTGACATGCACTGGCAAAATTTCAGGCCCGGGCTCCCTTCCTCCCAATTGATCTCTTTTCAGCTACTGTTTTTTGTCACCTGATGCAGGGAATGAATTATGCTTATTTGCTTTCTTACTACTTTCTGACAATTTCAGGATAGGTATAATGTGCCTGTTGTACTGGCAATTTCAGCATGACAAGCTGTAGATTCTTAACTATAGCGACCATAAAACTGAAAATGAGATATACCCAATTGTCTTCCTTCTTATGTTAAGGAAATTCCTTCAAGAGGCTATGAATTAAATTCAACTGCTATAACTCCTGATCCTGGAGAGGCTAACCTGGAAAAGATGACCAAAAGTAGAGGCAGTTTTTGTTAAAACTGATTCAATTTTGATGGAATCTATACCAGTTAGTGACATGTTTTACTCTGTCCCATAAAGAATAGGAATCTTTAGGACATGAGGAAGTGCTCTGTGAAACAAGTATGATTAAAAAACACACAGTAAACAAAAACAAAAAAACCCTCCACTGCTGTGCAAAGATGAGTGAGCAAAGGGAATTGGAGGAAAGCAAAAGGAATAAGAGAACATTAAAATGGTTAACTTCATTTTTACTTAGTTATAGGTAGAATATTAGCAGTAGTGTCCTGTGTTAGGTATGCTGCAGACATTCAAGAAGGCCAAGTAATTTTTGAATTCTAACCAAGAAAACTCATCATCTTCTATTTAAAAGGTTTGAGAAATGTCTTTCTAGGGATCTTAGCATTTCACATATACTTCAAAAGTGATTGCAGTTACAAGTTGAGGGCAGAGAGTAAGGATTGGAAGGGATATGAATTGACTCAGTGTAGTTTGTTTCCCCAGATATTTGACATTTAGCTCTGTGTGTGAATTAATAAGCAATAGGTATAAAATTATTTAAAATGTTCTTTCACAAATGTCACTAGAAGAAAGGATTTATATTTAAGCTACATCCTAACATCAAGGAAATCAAGGTGGCATAGTACCCTTCAGGATCTTGGGCAGCAAAGATCATAATGAATTAAAAACTGCTTGAGTCTGTATTTTCCTAGGAATCAGTGAGACTTAGTGCTTTACATCCTCCCAACACAGACATAGACATGCTTCCAACCAAGAAGCAGTCTTTGAATTAAAATTAGAACTTTATTTCTAAATATCCTTCAAGTATGCTATAGTTAATACCGAGTGAGTTTCTACTAAAACATATTATCCAAGAGCACTGTCAGTATCTCTGTCATTTGTTGCTATTAAACCTTAGGTATTTATTAGGAATGGTGTTGGTTTTTTTGTAAAGTAGTTTCAGGCCAATTGCCAGTTTCAGATAAAAATCTGAAGAGCTTGTTTGTACACATGTCTTTGGAACCATGAATCTACAAAAAGACAAAGAAGGCAGATGTGTTAGGATTGGGAGTGTCTTGAAGCTTTAACTTCGTGTTGCTTGGTCCATGTTTTTCCAAACTTGAAAATTACCCTGCCCATATTAACATACCAGGAGGAAGGTTTTTAGACTTTATAAACTATGCTTCTTTTTGTCTTGCTTGTACTTCAATTTCCTCCCTCCCTTCCCTCCCTTCCCTCCCTTCCCTCCCTTCCCTCCCTTCCCTCCCTTCCCTCCCTTCCCTCCCTTCCCTCCCTTCCCTCCCTTCCCTCCCTTCCCTCCCTTCCCTCCCTCCCTTCCCGTCCCCCTCTGCCACCCCGTTTGAGGAATGCTATAGGGGCAACACTCCCAAAACACTGTAAACTTCAGAGAGCTATTGGCATATGTGAAGTTCTTTTCATTTTGTAACGAAGTGGTAAATATGTTTGTTTTCACAGATATTGGAACTTGTGCAATAACAGCTATTCCTTTTGGGAAATCAAAAGTTCTTTTTACTTTGGAAGAGTTGGATGAGTTTGCTTTTGTGGATGAAACAGATCAACAAGCTGTTCCAGACGTAACTCGAATTGGTCCTAGTCAAGAGAAGTGGGGTTGGATAATGTTTGAGTGTGGAATTGAAAATTTAACTATAAAAGGTAAGGCTTATGTAGGCTTTATATTATTTTGTTTTATGAAACTGCTAACAATTCTGTTGCTAGGTCTTCTGGTTTAGCAATTATGCGATTAGAAATTGCTGCATATAGGTGATAATAGTACACGTCTATCGTAAATAAATTATATCACATAGTAGATTATACAGTAAATGAACTTTTAATAATCAATACCACTTATAACAGTATATGAAATAATTCTATATAAACCGGTTTCAGCAGTTTCTGAACTTAAAGTGAAGGTAGAAATTGATGCTTTCACTGATCTTTTAAATGACCTTGCAGTCGTACCCACAGTAAGTGTCTGCATGTATGGCGAGAGTTTTGCTTTGGACGGGGGGGGAAAGCTAGCTTGAAAAAGAAAAAAAAAACAGTGTATTTGTATTTTCTGTCACCCAAGTTACTCTTTTTAGGGAATAGTGTTTAAAAACAGTCTTCATGTTTTTATCTACTTCAGTCTTCATGTTTTTATCTATCTTCATGTCTTTATCTACTTGGAATAAGCTATCAGAAGCTCTAAAACTAGCTGTTAAATTGTTGTATAAAAATTGTACTCATAAATTGTTGTGTAAAATGGTAAGACACCTTGTTTAACCAAAATTGTATGTATTTCTCCTCTTAAGTGCATCTCTTTTCAATGGGACATTACTTATAGAAGTTTATGCATGGCAAACATTTACAGTCTTGGTGTGTGTGCTTTTATAGGAGGAAGACAATCCGGAGCAGTATTATATAATACGTTTGGAGTCATGGGTAAATCAAGAGATACAGAGAGAGGTGGATTGCTTGCATCAAATAACTCTTCAGATTCTCCAACTGGTAGTGGTTATAATACTGATGTGTCTGACGATAACCTTCCTTGTGATAGAATAAGTCCCTCTTCAGATATTAATGGAAATTCAGTTTCAGATGAGCAGGTGTGTACATACTGTGGAGAAATGATTGGTCTTGGGTTGTTTTTTTTGAAAGCGATAAGCATTCATAATAAAAAATTGACAATTTGAGAGATGTCTTGTTGTGCCAACTGAATTCATACTGTCTGCTTGCACGCTGAACTTCCAGCTTTCTGCAAGGTCTTGGGAGAGTTGGTGGACAGCATTAGTGTATTTTTCTTTGCCTAAATGCATCGGAAACTATTTCTTATGAACAGTGCGCTGTATGGTATATTAGTACCTTTCAGTGTAATCATTTTGGAAAACAACTTCACTTTTGACTTTGTGTTTCCTTTTTTAAGGACGAAGGGGTTGAATCTGATGATCTGAAAAAAGATATACCCTTGATGCCTCCTCCCCCTGACTCTTGCAGTATGAAGCTAACAATCAAAGAAATTTGGTTTAGTTTTGCAGCCCCTACCAATGTGCGCTCTCCAGCCCATATATTTTCAAGGTATAATTTTACCTGATTTAAAAGAAAGAAAATGACAATTCTGCTTTGTTAAATTGCAGTTGTATTTGGTAGATTCTGAATGTAATTTCAATAATTTTTAAAGTTTCTCTGAAAATGAAAATTTTGGATTTTACATATATCACAGTAACTCTTGCTTCAATTTTTTATTGTCGTCATTTATATGGAAGTGTTGCTAGAAAATTTTTAGTTAGATATGACTAAAAGAAGAAATGAAAGATAAGGAAATACTCCAACAACCAACAAAAAACTTCCAGTGAGACTGAAATGTATGAAGGAGAAGGGCAGGGGAGGGTATTTGTTTTGAGTAGGAGAGATGCTAGAGAAGAGAACCACTCAGTGCTTTTGGTATTCAACCCATGATCTTACTGCCATTGCACTATAAAGTTCAAGATAAATCTTTCTGAGATACTTTTTCATATTGTGTTTGTAGAACAAGCTAAATATTCTTATCTGTCAGTAGTTTAAGCTCAGTATGTAGCTATAAATTAGAAATTCGTGGTTTTCCTCATATTCTTGCCTCAGCCCTTCAGCAAAAGTCTTTCATGACGTATTGTGTAACAGTTAATGTGAGGTTCAGTCAGTGATGAGAATTTCAAACTCTATGATTTCAGTGTATTCAGGGAATACAAATGGGAAAAGGAAGGAATCATGAGTGTGTGAGCGTGTAAAATAAAACCTGCCTTAGGTACTTTTTGCCAATTTTCATTTTCTGGGCAATAAGCCTGTGTTTGTTACTTTGGAACATTGTTCTGTCATATTCCACCTATTCGAATGTAATTCATAATAGCATTAGAAAATCTTGCTAATTGCTGCTGCGGAACGTGAATACCTAATTCTTTTCATTTTTCTCAATAGGCAGCTGAACCTCCTGAGTACTGCAACGCCTGCAGTTGGTGCTTGGCTTGTTCCCATTGATCAAGTGAAATCGTCATTAAATAAACTAGAAACTGAAGGAACCCTGCGAATCTGTGCTGTTATGGGTTGCATTATGACAGAAGCGTTAGAGGTAAATGACCTTTATAAAATCAATAGGCATATCAAAATAGAGCAGTGTAATATGTAATATATATTTGTTTGGGATTCTGGATATTTTCACTGGCAAACTGATAGCACCTCTTATGAGCCTTTACTTCTAGACTTTGTCACAAGAACTCACTACCTGTGCTTTTTGTACAGAATCTAAATTTCAGTGGAAAAAAATTCAGCTGTTATTAGTGAGGAAGTCTTGCGCTTCTTACAGGCGTGCATCTCCAGGTAAAATAACTGGAGATTCTGCCTTTTGAAAGGGAAGAGTAAGAAATATGGCTGTAGCGTCTGGTATATTTTAGGAAATATGAAAATGTGTTGAATCATTAAATATTCAGGGTATCTTTCAGGAGAAAATGTGAATTTCTATGCTCCTGCAGTGTATTGAATCATTGTGTTGATTGGACCTGCTTGTTAGAGGAAGGAGGGACAAGCATAGCGAGGGTGAAACATTCTAGCAAGAAATGCAAAATAGACCATTTTTTTATTGAAAACTAGGATTGGTAGAGCTTTTAAGACAAATTGGGCGTTGCTGTGATTTGCTAAGGAGCTTTCTTGCGTGCAGGCAGTTTTCTGCTGTTCGTTTTCTTAGCACCATCTAGTGGGAAGATTCTGAGGTGATACCCGTTGTTGAGATCCTGCCTTGCTTTGTAAGATTGACGAGCTTAGTGTCAGGACAGTTTTCTGCTGTACCTAAAAATCTTCCCTTGTAGCAGCCTCTTATTGCTATCTCCCTTCCTATTTCTTTTCCTACCCTTTGTCTAGCATTAAACCAAATTAGAGAAGTGCCTGGTTTTTCTTTAGCTAGGAATAAATGGTTTCTTTGAAAATCACAGCTGTGCATACATGTCTATTAGTCCAGAGGTAACTTTACAAAATCTGCGATTTGAATCCAGCCTTCTGTTATATTACATCATATAGATAAATAAGCATCAAGTATGATTTTTCACATACCACTATTTAAAATAAGGTAGGTATCCATGTGGGAAATCTTTGTTGCAGAAGTTCAAAATGGGGTGAGAAGGTTGTGATATCATAGGTGAAATCTTGTAGTTCATGCACGTGTTCTATTTGCAAGTATGTTCATATGTGAAAAATTGTTACATTTTAATCTAGAATAAAAGTGTGCACTTTCCTCTGAGAAGCAAGTACAACAGGCTTACCAAAGTGGCTCGTTTCTTGCAAGAAAATCCTTCTTGTTTACTGTGTAATATATTGCACCATTACCTTCATCAAGCAAATTACTCCATTATTGAGGATGCCACCATGGTGAGTTACCCTGTAAAAATGGAAATAATTCAGTGTGTTAGTTTCAGATGTACCAATTCTAATGTCTTAGATTAGGTAACAGTTTAGGGAAAGTTAACAAACAAGAAAATATAACCCAAACTCGTATCTATCCCTAAGTTGATAAGTAGATGTGGCTTCTCTCATTTCATTTTCTTTCAGATCTGCTGTTTTTGTTGTGGCCTGTGTACATGCATAGTTTTTATTGAGCTATTTTATTAGTAAATATATGAGAAATCATAAACCAAAAAGGCATGTCTTTAAAATTGTTAGTGGCCTTTTTACCAGTTTCATTTTTCTTAAAAGAGACAGCAAAGTAGTAAAAAATTGCATCTGCAGTTTTAAAATTGAATAAATTTCAATTATAAGGCAAGTGCATGCACTGATGAGCTTATTCCAAATTCTCTCCTTCAGAACTAGTTTTCATGTCTTTCAGAAATACTTGGATAATGCAGACAGTTTAAGAAAAGAGCTAGAATTGTCGAAACTTCAAGGCTTAAGAATCTAATCTTTTTTCTTGGTGGCTTTAGAATGTAAATGTCTAGATTGTAGTGGTAAATAATTGTTTGAATAAACATATTAGGCATAAGGAGGAGTGTTTGTTCCTGATTTTGTGTCATTTTCATAATCCAATTTCACGGCTGTCAGATTTAAACACTACGTTTTTTAACATATTCAGCTGAGAGCCCAGTGATCAGAAATAGCACAATTTGTGGCAGAAATAGCACTGTTTCATTTGTGGTCAAAATAAGAAGCTTTTTTTTCTTTAGCACAGTTCAGTGATGTAATCAAAACAATCTCTATTTTTTGCCTCAAATTTATGTTTTTAAAATACTGCTTACTGGAAAAAAACTGATCTTTTTAATTTCAGTTCTGTTTCTACAGTCAATCTAGTGCTGTTGTGAATTTTAGTCCGTAGTTCAGAGCCTTATAATTACTTACGTACTTTTAGTTTCATATTTAATAAACCTGTTTCCGGTTGTTTATTTTTGGTCCCTTGGGCTAGATCCTCAGGTCATGTAAATGAATGTATTTACTGTGTTCAGCGAAGCTATAATTTTCATCTGTAGGCACCATGGCTTCTTGTATCTGAATGGACGTTGTGTGGTGCCAGCTTGTTTCTGTCATAAGCCTCTTGAGCACAAAGAGTTCTGACTTTTTTTGTTTTCCCTATGCTGTAATATGCATTTTTAATTTGTTTTTCTTTTTTTAAGAGTGATGGCCTTCCTGCCTTAGTAACCTTAAAGAAAGGTCTAGTTGCCTTAGCAAGGCAATGGATGAAGTTCATTGTGGTGACCCCAGCTTTTAAAGGAGTCAGCTTACACAGACCAGCTCAGCCAGTGAAATTGCAGACAAATGCTTGCCACGAGCATGAGGATGGACTTGGATTAGACAACGGAGGGGGTCTTCAGAGTGACACAAGCGCTGATGGAGCAGAGTTTGAATTTGATGCAGGTATTTTTGTGTTCTTCTGTCGCCATAAAAATTCATAGGGACGAGTAGCTCCTCTCAGAGTATTTGTATCTTCTTTAGTTTTAATGTTTGAATACATTATATTCTTCTTTTTTAGAATCATCAAACTGCTTTTTTAGAATCATCTTCATTTTGAAGCAGCTGCTGACAATGATAATTATAGTATTATAATAATTCTTACTTGTTTGGGGAAATAAAAAGTAGGACACTTCTCTTTCTTCACATGCTTTGTCTTGTTATTTACTGCACAAAATACATTGACTTAATTATTTGCTAGCTTGCAATTAGGATTTTGTTGTGCAGCTTCTGACCTTAGTTAAGAATGGTAACATGCAATTCTATGAATTTCTCCCAGGTATAGTTTCAAACGTGCCTTCTTATTTGTTCTTTGTGAAGACATATTTTCATAAAAATTTTTTTTCCTCATTTTTACTACTTCAAATGAGGTAGATTTCTGTTGCCAGCTTACACATTGCCAATTTAACATAAGCTACTGATTGAGCTTTGTGTTTGATACAGAGCTGACTTAAGTAAGAACCACAGAAAGGAAGGCCATAAATAAGTACCTGCTGTTGGAGCACTCTTTTTTTGCTGTCTTGAATTGACTTAGGTTTTTTGTGTTTGTAGCATCTATATACAGTGTTACTGTTCTCAGAAATACAATGTTTATGTTTTTCTTTTCTCAAGTAAGAATTATGTAACATTGAGGAAAAAATAATTTTAAAAAATCAGGAGGAGAATCTGCTTTTGGTTAAAAGCCTGGCAGCAGTTATCAGCTTAAAGACAGCAAAAACAAAGATGTTTGTCTGTGAAACTTGTATGTAATCGTACAGTATGATGGAAATTTTTGCCCCCTTCTCTGAAATATCTACTTTGGTTGAGCAAAAACAGACTATTAGAACCAGTGAAGTATTTTATTTTTTTTTGCCCTGTGTATATTCTTCTATTTTTCACCAAGAATTTTGGACGTGGCAATTTTGCTGCCTTGTATAGATTTACTTATAGATGGAATTCATGCAAATGCAAGTATCTTAATTCAAAAAATGTTCAGCCATGCCAGAGTCAACAAAAGAAAGTGAAATTTCGCAACTTCCCTTTCATCTGTAGCACAGAGCAACAGTTGTATAACTTTAAAAGGACAAAAAGATTTGTACTTGGATTATTAAGCAAAATCCAGTAGGGCCATGTCTGAGGTTGTCTTATTCGTCTTAAAATTCCCTTGAATTCCCTAGACAGCTGTGTGTAGGTGTGTGTCAGAATTTGGAAGTTCATGACTGCTTGTAAATAAATGTACCTAATAATAGATAATCTTGTTTCCCCATATATATATAAAAATGAGAAAAATGATTTGCTTGGTTCCAGCTACTGTCAGTGAGCATACAATGCTCCTGGAAGGAACAGCTAATCGCCCTCCACCTGCTGGTGGCTCTTCTGGGCCTGTAACTGGTGCTGAGATCATGAGGAAATTATCCAAGACTCACACTCACAGTGATTCTGTTCTGAAAATAAAGGTAAGTTTTTAGTGCCATGCGTGAGGGGAAAGTGTTTTGTAGCTGGCCTGTTTAGAAGCAATTCTGTAGACTGCAGATGAATAAATGCTTGTCTAAAAAGCAACTGTAACTACCTATAACTGTAACACATGGAAGGTATGCTCCTTACCTTATACAAGTGATGCTCGATCAGTTGGCCTATATTCTACATCTGTTTATTGTTTTTTTTTGCCCATTAACTTCAGAGCCACGCTTAAAAACAATATATATGTGCATCATTTAAGGATGTACATTAACTTTTCTGGCTTTTAATCTATTATTTAAGCAGAAATGAGGATTTAACTATCATTATACAAAATACAAGATAGACAAAGCTCTCCAATAATTTTTATTAAAATTAGTGTGGTTTTTTTATTGCACAAGTTGTTCAGAAAACTGCAAGATTTTATTTTTATCTCTACTTTCTGAACAGAAAGAGTCTGTGAATGTTTGTGGGTTTTGGGGGGTTTGGTTTGGTTTTGTGTGTTGGTTTTGGGCTTTTTGTTTGGGTTTTTTTGTGGGTTTTGGGGGCTTTTTGGTTTTGTGGTTTTGTTTTTATTTTTTAAGTCATTTGTTGTCTTCTGTATGTATGTTAGGCAGCTTGGTGCCTTGTACTGATTCCTTTTCAGCTGTGATTTTTCACAGAATGATTGAGTTTGAAAGGGACCTCTCTAGGTCACCTTGTCCAACCCCCAGCTCAAGCAGGGCTACCTAGAGCCAGTTGCCCAGGGTTATGTCCAGATGGCTTTTTAGTATCTCTGAGGATGGAGACTCCATAACCTGTGACAGTGCTCAGTCACCCTCACAGTAAAAAAGTGTTTCCTGATGTTCAGGAGCAAACTCCTGTGTTTCAGTTTGTGCCCGTTGCCTCTTGTCCTGGCACTGGGCACCGCTGAGAAGGGCTGGCTCCATCGTCTTTGCATCCTCCCTTCAGGTATTTGCATACATTAATAAGATTCCCCCCTGAGTTTTCTCTTCCCTAGGCTGAAGAGTCCCAGCTCTCTCAGCCTTTCCTCATATGAGAGGTGCTCCGGTCCCTTAATCATCTTAGTGGCTCTTTGCTGGACTCTCTCCAGTATTTCTCTCTGGTACTGGGGAGCCCATAACTGGACGCAATACTCCAGGTGTGGCCTCACCAGTGCTGAGCAGGGGGATAGGATCACCTCCCTCGACTTGCTGGCGACTTGCTGTCTAATGCAGCCCAGGCTGGACAGCCCGGCATGGGCACACTGCTGCCTCAGATTCAGTTTGGTGTCCGCCAGGATCCCCAGGTCCTTCTCTGCAAAGCCATTTTCCAGCTGATCGGACCCCAGCATGTAGCATGTACTGGTGCATTTGTCCCCTGTAGCAGATAGTTGCCCACTACTATCACTTACTGCTCCCTCCTGGTGGTCTGGCATGGTTGAGGGTTAAGTGGCCCAGATGCTTTGCTTGAAAGCACATCTGGCTCTTCTTCAGTTTTGAGGGCAGAGAACCTGTTTCATAGTTTTAAGCCTTTAGGTGGACTAGGAGCCTTCCTCTTGGTGCCAGAAGTCCCCAGCTTCCTTTCTTCACCTTCCCCAGAGGTGGCACTTACCATTATACTAGGGATGGAAGGGATTTGGTCTTCAGACGAAGACCAAATACAAATGAGGCTTATATTCAGTGGTATGTACTGTTTCTTCTGCAGACTTGCTTTAAGTGAATTCTACACATCTGCAGTTCCATTTGTTACTTGTTTGGCTTTTAAAACTGCTTTTACACATAAAATTATTTTAATACTTGAGAATTCAATAGCACCTTTATGCACAATACTTGTATGGTGTATGACCTGCCCCAAATGAAGTGCTGCTTGTCCAAAAGTTTGCAGGAATGAGAATTTTGTAGTTATTGTGTTCCAATCTCAAATTCAGACCAAATGTCTCTTCCTTTTTGCAGTTTACACAGTACTTCATTAGTTTCTTTGTTTTCTCCACAAGGGTATACATCCATATCATTCCTTAAGTTACACTAGCGGAGATACAGCTACAGATTCACCAGTGCACGTTGGCCGATCTGGAATGGCAGTCAAAGAAAGTCCAAGAAAAGAGAGTCTGCTCAGCTATCTTACTGGGAGTTTTCCTAGCCTGCATAATCTTTTGGAAGGGACTCCTCAAAGAAGTACAACTGCAGTTAAAAGTAGTTCTTTAACAAGAACAGGTATGATGTAGCATAAGTAAGCTAAAGGGAGGGGAAGGAAGGATTGATTTTATTTTAATGATTTAGAAAAGGTACTATAATTTCACTATGAGTTACCATTTCTGTTTAAGATCCCACCTCCTCCTTCCCTTGCCCCAGGTAAGAATCATAGTTTTTAATAGCAGTTCCTAGACATCGCTGCACCATACCATTTCCTAGAAGCAAACAGCGAGTACATCAGGTTGGGAAAAGAAATGACAACTAACAAAATAAATAAAATATTTTCCTTTTACTTAGCCTTACTACGTTTTGAGTATAATACATAATTACTTAAGTGCGTCTTTTAGAATGAATAAGGAAATGAAGTGATCATTCTGTATTTGTCTTTTTTTCTTGACCTTGTAAGTAGCTCAAAAAGCAGACTAAAATTAATGTTCCAATAGCTTAGTTTGTGTATAATAATTCGCAGATTTTTAGTAATGGTCTTTTGAACAAATGTGTTTTGTAGAAGTTTGAAATGCATACATTGAAATTTTCATGTTCTATATTATTGTTCAGAGTGCATTGTTATAATTTATATAAAGAAACCCAGATAAGTCCGATACTGCATTTTCTCTAAAACCTCTCTCCTTTGCTGTCAGGGAATGAAATATTATTCAGAAAAAAAGGTATTTTGGTTTCTTAATATCTCCTTTCCTCTAATTAATGGTAGAGATGAACAAATGCAAAGATGCTTGTAGTGCAACATCCATTAGTGTCATAGTATAACTTAGTAGCACCTGTAGTGCTGCTTGACAAACAATTTACTGGAATAAACCTTGAGGATTAGGCTTATTTTAATAGTAAATATATATTGTCAGTAAAATTATGCTGTGTTCCTGTTTTTTGCTGACTTTGATACAACAAATGCTAAAGCTTCTGATTTATCTGTATAGGAAATACTGTGGCCACAGACATGTTATCTGAACATCCTTTGCTGTCTGAACCATCTTCTGTGAGTTTCTATAACTGGATGTCCAATGCTGTGGGCAACAGAGGAAGTGTAGTACAAGAAAGTCCGGCCACCAAATCTGGACACAATAGTCTTCCAACAGGTATTGCTAATTACAGCTGAATTTAAGAGATTATTCCGAGTTGGCTGTTCCTGTGTTTACCACATTCTTTCTGAAAGTAATTGAGCAAGTGACTTAAGTTCAACAGATGTAAATACTACTTGTGGGACTTCTCAGTAAACTGGAAAATGAACAAATGTGATTTAAGCAAAACTGTTGTTTTCATTTCGCTCACCCTGCCTCCAAAAATTTAGCTTTTTCTTACATTTGGAACTGTAAATATAGCTTCCAAAACCATGTGTAGCTGCAAAAGCTAAGCCATAAAATCATCCTTAGTTGCAGAGTTCCTTGGATCTTGTTAGTTACTTTTAATCTAATTTGCATATTCTGTTTTTATGATGAAGATTTTGTACATTGGAATCCTTGCTCTTTCTCAGTTCAATTTTGAGACTAAACCTAAATATCTGTTTTGAGAGTAGCATTCTTCAGGGATGGGAAGTGGTCAACTGGTATAAGGGAATAGAGAAAAGAAAATACACATTACTGAAAGTCTTAAGTGTATTAAAGAAACAGATATGTAACAACTTATTGCAGCTTATTTATTATTCTTGTAAGCCTGTCATCATTCATAATCCTCAAATGTGTGTATCATAATTTTCATTTTCACTAACACTAAATTTGAATGTTTCTTCCATTAACAGTCCTTCAACCGTAATGTATTAATTTTAGGCAATAATAAGTTGTTTTTCCTACAAAACATCTTTGTGCTGTACATATTGCTTAACTGGTGTGGCTCCTCTGTAAACTGCAATGTTTTTCTCTGCAGAAAAATCATAGAGTAGAAGTATAGCTTTCAAATTTCCGCCCCCCCCCCCCCCCCCCCCCGCCAGAAAAAGCTGTATTTTTTCCTACTGAAACTATAACAGTTTGTTCACAAGCTCACATTCCTGAAATCAAGACTTAGTGATTTTAACTCGGACGCGTAGCTATCCAAACCATTTTTCTGTGGAGGCGTGTAGTTGTGGCTGTCTGATAAGTGCTGTAAGCTTAAGTTTTGAAGAATCAGGATTAATTTACATTGGCAGAGCAACTCTGTCGCTGGACTCAGATGTCCAGACTCAAGATGCAGGCGATTCAGCATCGCTCTGCCCTTGTGCTACAAGTCTGATTGTTCGTGAATTGAGCAACTGCAGGGAAGTGGCTGTCCATAGTCATTTTTATGAAGAGCGTATTTGGCTAGAGACTAATCTATAGAGATCTAATTAGTGGACCTTGCATTGGGACTAATAAAACCCAGAAGCTTATAGCACATTGAAAGCTAAAAGCAAGTATCTGCAACTGTGGATAATCTTTCTTTTTGTTGGTGGTATAGGCTACTCAGCCTATATTTCAGTTTAAGCAGGAGTTAAGTACCAAAGTACCCTATAGAACGCAATACAGACAAAAGGCCTTGGCAAGGAGGGCAAAAAGAAGGAAATAGTTTTGTGCTTTCCAAATATGAGTTGGACTATCTCTATTTCAGCAATATCAGGCAGTTTCTTTATCCTAAATGCCACTTTTGTGAGGTATAGACCTGACTAGTGCTCAGACTTTCTATGTGTATGACATGTGTTTCTCTATAATTAATCTTGCTGAATTAATAGAGTTGGTGGTGTTGAAATTTGCTGTTGTGTTAGTGTTCCATGGGTATTTATTTTTCAGGTGTGGCACCCAATCTTCCTACTATACCCTCTGCTTCAGACTTCAACACAGTTTTGTCCAGTGACCAGAACACCCTGGATGGCACACACTCACAGCACAGCACCAGTCAGGATGACATTGCAGGTGTAGAAGAGGGTAACCAGGGGTTTCCTGCTGTCCAGCTAGCAGATGCACAGGTAGGGGTGGTTTGCTGATGTATTTTGGAGTTCTGTAGGGAAAAACTAGTTATTACTTAACGTTATCCTTTTTTTGTACATGTTTCTTATGCATTCCTGTGCAAAGATGGAAGACTCAAGAAACCTCTGAGGTGTCCCATAACAAACTTTATGAATGGTGATTAATAGAGCATTGTTTTATAACTTCAAAGAACATATTGGAGCATTTATGAGATTAACCTAGTTCTCCAGATTACTTTTTACTGAGGGGAACATGCAGAAGCCTTGCTCCCATAGCTAAGCATTCAATGCTAGCTTGCTGTGTAGTCAATCTTTTTACTCAAAAAGTTCATAGAGCTTCTCCTTTTTATCCCCCTTCTTTCTGTTTTACAGCACTGTCAATAAAACTTAAAAATGTTCTATATTATGTAGCTGACATTGTAAATATTGTAGATCAACAAATGATGGAGGAAGAATGTAGGAATAATCTAGACAATAAATAGTAAATCGGTGGGTTTTGTTTTGTAGGTTGTTTTCAAACCTCTTCTAAGTTACACGGGAATTCAGTCTCAGGATGCAATGCCACTCTGCTACAGAATGTACTTCGGAGAGTACCTTTCATTCTCAGGAACTTTGGACTGCCTAAGAGCAGATATTGTTGATTCAGATACAGCAAAGGAAAGAAAAAGCAAGCGAGCTCGAAGGTATGTTGTGAGATGTTTGAAAATATGTATATTGGTTAAAGAACAGAAATCAGGTTTTTCATATGAATCCCAAAGCACTTCTATAGAATAAGGAGTAGTCCTTTATTCTTTTAATCTTATCTGTTTTGTCTTCCTGTTAGAATATTTTTTTTTTAATCTTCCTATGGGATGGTTTGGAAATTTTAAGTTGATTTGAATCTTAGCTACTTTTGAAAATTGGAGACTGGGGAAGGGACAGCTAATGGGAGTAATAGTGGGGGAAATTTGAGAGGCTCTTAATTGCTGTTTTGTAATTAATACTGTAAATAAGGTTGTTACTTTCGGTGTAAATGCTGAACCTTCCCCCTGCACTCCCCCGCTGATTTTGGGCAAAGCTTTAGGTTATGATGGAAAGAGTGCATGCCAAACTAAGTTTACGTAGAACTTAATGATTACTATGTTAGTAGCACGCAGTATGGAAGTATAAGAGTTCATTTTTTTTATATTTAGAACTATGGTAAGAGGGTGATATCCGAAAGGAAATAAAAGGTTGGATTCAGTAAATTAGACGCACCGCTATGTAAGAAAGGTATTTGACTCCCATAAAAAGAAACAAAGTAGTAACTTCTACCTTCTCTTTCCTTAGGCAAGGAGCTGTCAATCTTCCTCCTCTTGAATTCAAACCAGCTTTGATGTTAGAAACTTTCAGTATTAGTGCTGTTGTAATGGAAAAATCCATGTGCACGCCTCATAACTCCACCAATGCCCTTTCTTTTCATGACTTGAATAAACGCTATTATAATACTTTTCACTGTAATTTTACAATTTCTTGTCAGTCCATAAGCCAGCATGTGGATATGGCACTGGTTCGTCTCATTCATCAGTTCAGTACAATGATTGATGATATCAAAGCCACGCAGACGGACATCAAACTTAGCAGATACACAGCTGGATCAGCATCTCCGACACCTACTTTTAAAACCCGGAAACACAGAGACTTCCGCTCTTCTGATTTCAGCCGAAGCTCTCGAGGAAGTCTTAATGGAGGTAACAGAGTGAACAACACCAAGAACAAACGAACAAACAATGAGAACAATAAAAAAGAGTCTCGAAATAAGAATTCCTTGGGGAGGTCAGAAAGAAGAACTTCTAAAGTGTCCAGGAAAGGTTCAAAAGATGTGGTTGACCACATGACTATTCATATGGATGACTCTGATTCTATCACCGTGTCGGAACAGAGCGAACCTTCTGCTGAGTGCTGGCAAAATATGTATAAATTACTGAACTTCTATTCACTCATTTCTGATCCAACCGGGATTTTAGAAAAGTCTTCTGAAACTTTCGGGCCAACAGGTAAACTCGTTCATGAATCCAAATACTTGAGACTGCGTGTTTTTGCTCGAGTATATTCTTCTAAAGCTTGATCATAAGGCGGTTTTTGAAAGTTGCCCACCCCATATAACTTGGATCAAAGGGGCAAGTGGCGAGGATGGCGAGGGAGCTTGTAATTAGTTTACCAAGATGGTGTACAAAAGAAGAAAATTATTTTCCTGGCTTTACAGTATGCTTTGATTCTTTCAATGCTAGACTTAGTCAAATATGTTGATTGGTTTTAAATTCAGTCCCTTGATATTCTTGTGCAGCTCTGTTAATCTGGATTTGCACTGGGTATGGGACTGTGTTAAAAGGTTAACTTTTCTGGTTCGTTGTGTACAGAGTGGATTGAGTTTGTTGCTCCCTAGGTGCTATTTTGTTTTTAAGCGGCTAATGGAAATGCTGTATATTTCTGTGAAAATATGTAAGTGCATACATAAGCGATCCTGAGGGAGATAATTTCTGCCCTGGGAATGACTGACTAAGAAAATAATCTGTGAACCTAGCTTTGAGAGAAGAAAAGGTGAAATACTGATTTTGGTAAAGTCTAGCGAAGATTACAGGTGTTTCAGCTGTGATTTCACCCAAAGCTTTGAGATCTGGGGTAATCGTTGCTCTCTATTTCAAATGTATTTTAGCACAGCAGAGTAAATTTGAGAGCTGACTTAGCATCATTCTTTTTGTTGGTCAACTTAGGTTGCTGTAAATATGCAGGGGATGGTATAGTTACTAGTTAGGGATGTTTTCTTTGGACTTCTTTTAACCAGAGAATGAAAAACTGAGAAAATGTCAAATGAGAGCTTCTGTTAAACAGAGGGCAGTATCTTTCATGCACAGAATATCATATCCACAGCTATAATATCTGCACAAAATGTAGATTTTCATTGTTTTTATGCTCTGAGTGTTGAAAAGGAAAACTTGCTCATCCAAAACTAAATTATAAGAACCTTTGGCTGTGAAATGATCAAAAAGAAACAGGACAATTGGAAACTGTCAGAGCATTTTTATTGTATAACAATAAAATCACATAAATATGAATATTTATATAACGTACATAAGAATGCATCTATGAATAATAATTAAATCACATCGCTCATTATTATCCCCATTGTGTCTTGGATTTGGTTCAGTTGCAATGTTACTAGAGTGGAATAAGCGAAGCACAGATCATTTGCCTAAAGAGTTCGCTTGATGTGCAAGATACATGATCCTTGGTTTCAAAACCAAATCTAAATCGGATATGCCAAGGGTTTCCTGTAAAGTATCCTTAAATAACTCCGTTGTATTTTTGTAGGTGTTCGAAGCCCAACCGAACCTGCCTGTAGAGTGGTGTTTGAGAACGAACAGGATAATGGCAGAGACACGCAGAGGAAGCGCAGCCTGGTGACTTCGGAGCCACAGCACGTGACTCTCATCGTCTTTGGAATCGGCATGGTGAACCGAACCCACCTGGAGGCAGACATTGGCGGTCTAACGATGGAATCTGAACTGAAGAGAATCCATGGCAGTTTCACCCTGAAAGAAAAAATGAAAGGTGGGATAAGCTAAAATGTACTCTGTAATTAAATTCACTGGCAGCTTTACATGTTTATGTGCGTGCGCATACCTATACCAATGCGTATGTATGTGCATGTGTAATATGTTTTGTTTGTAAATAGATGTACATTATGTCTGTGTGTGGAGAGTATAATAATATTCAACAAGTTCTTTTAAAAACTATTACTAGGATGCTGAAGGATTTTTAAAGGATGCAAGATTTTCAGAAAGTGCTGTGAAGGAAATTCTTTTAGAAGATAGTCTCTCATTTTCAAAAGCTTTCTTCTCGTCACAATTTAAATTCGATATTACTTAATGTGACTACTAAAACTGTAATTTTTCAATTATTTTCCTGCTACTATATTTTTGAAAGCAGTAGGCATACCTGGAAGTATTTTACTGAATGAAATGCTGTTAAGTATCTTTTTTTCTTAAAGATGTCCTACATCAAAAGATGACTGAGACATGTGCCACTGCTCACATAGGAGGTGTCAATATCGTCCTGCTGGAGGGAATTACCCCAAATATCCAGTAAGTATGAAGCCTGACAATTTAAGATTGTTCAAGTGCATAGAAGTTGTATGACAGTAAAGGTATGTAGCTTAATATGGAGAAAGCATTGATGATATGTCTTCAGGTAGAATCCGTGAAGTCATAGAGTTTGGTGGCAACTATGCAACTGTTGCAGAACTGGGCTTCAGTTTGACTTGTAAAGCTAATTGCATGTGCCCATTGATAGGAGCCTTTTCTATGAAAGGCGTATCTGAGTAAGTGCGAAGGAATATAGTGAACGTATTAGTAGGTTTCAGTCTAGGGCACCCAATCGCACAAGTCTGAGACATAGTTACATGAATATGAATACTCCTGTTCCTTTCTATTTCTAGTAAAAGATATTAGTAAGTTCAGAACTGATTGTAGGATCACAGTGTAAATGGGTAAGTGATCTGACTGACAAATTGTAGGTGACCTGTCCTCGTGTAAAAAGAAAGAAATTAAATTTCATGTAATCAGAGCTTTCTGCGCTAATTTTATTCCATGTGGTGTACACATAGAAACTTTATCACATAGCGTGTATTGTTTCTCTTATGCTTCTGATTGCTTTTTGAAGCAAGGTTATAGGTTCCACTAAACCATACAAGATTTTTAGGGAGTATTTAACCTACTGGTGCTGATTATTCCTATTATAGATCTTAATCTATATTGTTTCTTTAATAGATATCTTTTTCAACTCCAATGATGCATGATTCTTTGTGTTATTTTTACAGTTCTAATACCCATTCTTCACCCTTCATATAATTGACACAACTTGGCAAGGGCCGGGGGGAGAATCACTTTTTGTGCATGAACATCTTGAATGACTTGCTCAGCATCCACATTGGTTTGGGTTTTTTTTGCCAGGTTCACAAACTCAGAAAGGGCATGCATTATTTTTCTTTGTTTTGAGCTGAACTACTTTCTGTTTGAGTTGCAAAACAACAGTTGAACTACAACTCTGTGTAGCGTAGATCACCCTCACGCAGTTTGAGTGTTAGCTGGGTAACCCTCAGTATGTGATCTGGTTTTAGAATATTGATGTAGTAGAAAAGGGGATAAATAACGTGACTTGGGTTTCTCTCTCCTTTTAATTCCTGTTTAGTTTGGAAGATGCTATATAGAACTTAAAACATACCGAATTTTATTAATGCCCCCAGCTAAATTGCTTCCGATAAGCATGTTTCAGAGGGATAAATAAAAGTTCTAATCTGACAGCCATGTAGGGTTTCTGAAGGCAGCTGAGATTCTTCATGTCTGTTTTACATCATAATCTTACTAAGCTTCCATATAGGGAGGGTACAAAAGGAAAGGGGGAAAATAATGATAAATCTTTAATAACAACAACAGCAAACAACAAACCCTAATAAAACCAAAACCTTCAACTTGGTAAATTTGAAAGTAAGTGTCATATTGTGGGTTACAAGTAATTAACTGACTAATTTTGCATGAATGTTTATTCTTTATTTGCTTTGTTTTTGTTTTTCTTGCTTTCTCTTCAATCTTCATCTGTAGACTGGAGGATTTTCCTACATCTCCTACAAGCACAGCCAAACAAGAGTTTCTGTATGTGATATTATTACATTTAATAGTTTTGCAATTAACTCTGTGTTGTGTAGCTAATGGCTGCATTCCTACTGTGTGTGATTGTGTAGGCAGATGTTGCTTGGATACATTTTAGTTTAACATCTAATATTACCTAGATAACCTTTTAATGTAGCCTGCTGAATATCTGTCAAAAAAAGCCCTTGTAAATATTAACAATCTAGATTTAGGGGCAGATATTGCACTATACGGTCACTACTGTAATGCTAGAATGGTTTCACTGGCTGTTAAGTTCTTTAGATCTGCTTCTATGCTTATTTTAATGAGGTGAAATAATGCTGATAAATATAAAGGAACAGACAGGTTAGATTTGCTTTGAACTTGGTAAGGAACTGCTGTGCTTGGAGTACCTGTTGTGATTTCAGCATGACTAGGACCATTCCTTTTGCCTTTATTTACCTCTGTGCTGGGTTTAATTACTAGGCACGCTGTCCAGGTTACGCTAACACAAAATGTTTTCCTTAAAACTACGCCTGTGCATCTACTGCTAATGAAGGTGACCCTCTTCATTCCCCCAGATCCGTATGTGTGAATGTAGGTCTTCTCTCTCACAAAAGATGCAATGTTTTCTTTCTAGTTGCTTTCTTACTTCCTGATGCTAAAGTCCAGAGGGTCTCACTGGGATAGTGATCAAGGTGGGAAATGGTACACTGGCAGCCTAGAAGCCCTGTTACACAATGACGCTGCAGTACTCTGAGAAGAAAAGTTATGTAGCCAAAAATTGTGAGGCTCTTCTTTCTCTCCCCCCGCCCCCCGCCCCTTTTTTTTCCCCAAAGCAGTATTCTGAGCATGGGTTTCTTTTGCTGCTTTAGACCACCAATGCATATCTTTCAGAAGGACTTCAATGCTGTTTGTTATAGCATTTGTGTATATTCAGTGTTGTGAATATAGGTATAACTTTAAAATGTCCTTATAGGTGGTAGCTCTGGAAGGAGAGGTGATGGACTGTAAAACTGCAAGTGATGTAAAGAAAATATTCATTTTGTTGTTCCTTTTTGTCTGGTAGCAATGTTAAACCAGCAAAAGAAAGTACTTTTTTGCGTAGTGCATCACTGAACAGTTGAATTTATTGTCATATGATGTGGTCAACAAAAGTATAAATGATTAAAAGGATTGGACAAATCCATGTAGGATAGGTCTGCTGGTGAGTCATGAATACAGTACAGTCTCTGGCTCAAAAGTAAACCCCTAGTGGCTGGAATTAAGGGAAGGATCACTTTATTTATGCCCCAAGTATCTGCTATTGCCTGAATTTTCATTTGACTCAGTGTGGTAGTTCCTGTGTGTGTTACAGGCCTCCTGCTGACGTTTTTTCCCCCCTTTTTCTAACATTCCCAAAAATCCGTTAGGTTGAGTGCTGGCCTTGTAGCCAGTTCTGTAGTGGGATAAAGACTTTTTTCACAAATTTTTCTGGAGAGTGGTTATTTATGGAATTGATGCAAGAGCATAGAACTATTTCTGAATGCATTACTGGTATATAACTTAAATATCGATTATTGATTTTAATAATATTCAACCAGATCTTTTTTAGGTGTATCACCATGGGTAAGCAAACTGCAGATGTATAACGTGCAGTGCTCGTTCCAAATACATTTGCTTCTAACTTCTACAGAAAGATAGGTTAAGACTAGACTGTCTCTCTGGAACAGGTCAGGAAGAGATCTTGCAACTTGCCTTAAGTGGAAAGTTGTTCTTGTGATGCTTGAATAGCTAATGTAGTAGTAGTTTGTATTACAGATGGGGGAAAAAATGTATTCCTGATTGGCTTCACAATTGTTCAGTCAGAATGGTAGCAGGAAGAGAGTAGGAAATAAGCAAACATCAATAGAGAAATGATTGTGGTGTTTTCTTTTAAAAAGGTGGATTTAAATGAGTCTGCCCTTTTCTTTGTTTATTTGTATGTTTTTCTGAAAATACTTGTGCATTAAGATTTGTATCCTCCTTCATACTTGTGTAAATTCTTCAAATATTTTGAAATCGTTTCTACTTGACAGTCTACTGTTTCTACTTGACCCTAAAATATTAGTCCATAACCGCTTTAGGTCGCTTGTAGCTCTTGCGTAGCTGTGAAAATCTGAAAATGTTTCTAGAGCTTCAGCTTAATCTGCTGTTGATAGGCCTGTGGTTGCATTACAGTGCTGTGTATTTCTTCATTATAAGCAGAAGGATGATGTCTCTCTTTTTTTATTTCCACACCTGGGATGCTTTGGGCTAGCTGATATTTCAGCATCAGAATAAGGGATGTTAGTGTTAGGGCTTCACAGAAGAAACATTACTTAGGGAGTAGAATTCATAGAATATTGTAGCTTTCACCATGAAACCAAACCATCTTTAGAACCATTTAAATCGTGATACAAAAAGTATTTTAGTTATGCTCCTTAAAGTGTATTATTTGAGAAACTTTCATTGAATGTTGCGATTTTTTAGAGTCTATTTTTCAGACATTTTAGCTAAGGTACTGCATCTTCACAACTATGTGTCTTTCTCTCTGAGGCTGTAATATTCTGTGCTGGCTACATAATATACTTCCATTGGGTAACCCTCCAGTAATTGACCTTAGATGAGAAACGTTAACGTGTTACCCCGTGTATCTTTTTTAATAGGAACTTAGTGAATTCTGATATGCCAAAATTTCATTTTGACACCAAAACCTGTCAGTTTTGTGCAGCTGTATTTTTATCTTGGGTAACCATTGTGAACCATATCCTCCTTAACATTAAAATAAAGTTTGAACTTCATATTTTGGAATAGTATGTGTCAATTAAACGTCGGTATTAATTCACAAACGCATTTATCACTTGCGATGTATTTATTGCTAAGTGAGTATTTCCTCCATTGACCTTTTTGGATGCCAAAATCAGATTTTACTAAGTCTTCTTATGAAAAGGATGATTCAAGATTATTCCTGAAAAGGAGTTGAAATGGAAGGCTCTTGTTTGTTTCCATGTGTGAAAATTGGTCTGTGTATATGCAGTCTAGTGTGTATAAACTCAAATGATTTTACATTATGCAAGAATAACAGTTTAACAGGTATTTTTGCAATGCATGACTTGTAGTTCTCTTAAATGTAGTGTAGTTGTTTGTGGCATGTAGTGCATCTGTGTGTGTAAAGTGAAAGAAAAAGGAATGTGTATGTAGTTTATAAACAAAATCACTTACATGAATACTTTAAAATTCAGCTAACACTTATAAACCCATTTTAACATAAAATTCCAACTGTTTTGAAAGACGTGCAAATAAATCCTATTTCCTTTTCTGCTAGAACTGTCGTGAAATGCAGTATTGCCAAATCCCAGGCCCTGTATAGCGCCCAGAGAGGGCTGAAAACAAACAACGCTGCTGTGGTCAAAGTGGGAGCCATCAGCATCAACATTCCTCAGCACCCTGCCACGCTGCACAGCATGATGGTGCGCAGTTCTCACCAGCTCTCCAAGCAGATTTCGGATCTCATCAGGCAACCGTCAGCTGCGTAAGTGCTGCTCGCATGGCGCTTCCGAATGCCGCTGGTTGCCATCCAGTTATGGGCTTGTGCTATTTTGAACGTATGTGGGAGAGTCAGGCTAGTCATGTATCATACTAAAACAACAAAAAGTATTTTCTGATCTTTGTCTTGGTAACTAGGCCCCAGCCTACCAAAGAAGATGTTGCGACTCCTTTGCCCTCTGAAAAGACGCCAACAAGTATTAATCAAACACCTGTTGAAACAAATGAATTTCCACAGCTGCCAGAAGGCTTAGAAAAGAAGCCTATTGTTCTTAAATTCAGTGCCATGATAGATGGTATAGCTATTGGAGCAGCGCTCTTGCCCTCTCTAAAGGCAGAATATAAGATGGGAAGAATGAGGAGTCACGGAATGACAGGTAACAGTTCTCTGAAACTTTAAAAACGTTATGGCTTTTAGTTTGGCCTTGCCAGAAGCATCCAGGAGGACTCGATATTTCTGTTGAATTATAGCTAGAGCTTTGAATCTGTTGCTATTGGCTTATTTTTTTGAATGTGGACTTCAATCAGATGGGGCCATATAGGGACTTTACACTGTTGTTGTTATACACAATTGCCAGAGGCAGAATACAAGAGCAGATGAAGACATGTATGCATTCATATACAGCTTCCTCCCGGGAAGCTTCCCTCCGACTGCTAAAATCAGTTTATGATCCTTAATTAATTAAATTCTGATTCGTAAGGCTACTTGAGAATACTTTTATAGGGCCTTAGTACAGATGAGGTGGTTTGTATGACTCTCTTCTCCATCTAATTACAGTGAAGTCTTCATTTTCTTTAAAAACTAAGAAAACCCAGAACCATGTGGGTGGATATTTATAGCTCTAGAGGTCTGTGCACTTCGATAACATTTTAAAGATTTTTTTTTTTTTTTAAATTCCAAAAGTGTTCTTAAATTTAAGGATAAATAAAAGATTCTTTTGCCAGTTCATACCTTTTCTTTCCCTGTCTTCCTTTTACAGGTGCCCAAACTAGATTTAATTTTGAGCTTCCAAGTCACAGATTGCGCTTCACTTCAAAAGTTTCTGCCACTGATATGTCAACCATTCCTCCTTCAGCAAGTCTCAACCTTCCTCCTGTCACTATGTCAGGCAAATATATCATGGAAGAACATGATACTTACTCAGACCAAATTTGGAGCATTGATGAACTACCTGCTAAGCAAGGCTATTATCTGCAGGGGAACTATTTACGTTGTGTGGCTGAAGTAGGTGTTGAAGATGATAGTCATCTTTGATAACTTGTTATTTCCGTTCTGTTACATTTCTGTATGTGCATCTTCATATTTTTTTAATAATCTGCCTACTCCAGAAGTCTCAGGTTTACCGGTCGATCCAAATATAGCATTTGTAATTGCGTGACACTGAAATAGAGTTTTCTCAGTCCTTAGTTTGATGAGCAGCCAAAATATTAAGACCACTGTATCGGAGGACTTTGAATATGTTATTTTGTGCAAATAAATAAAGAAGATATGTTTAGAAACTTTTTTTTGGAATGACAATATTTCTCATCAGTGAAGTAGACAAAAGTATATTATGCTGATGATTCAAACAAAGCGTAATTTTAAACTGAAAGCTTATGCTAACACATCAGATGATGTCGTATATTTTGCAAAAAGAAATACTGAAAAATTTAACAGCAATTTTATTATTTTAAAACTTTTATTTTTTCATTATTAGACAGCTCTATAGATAGGAGAAGCTATATATAACCTTGGTAAATGATATAAAATTTTCTGTTTGACACAGAGTGTTCTATTCACAAGTTCTATTTGTGTACCAGTTTCCACAGTTACTTTTCAAAGGGAGAAAAGTGACGCTGGCTGCTTAAAAGAAACCTATCCGGTGGGGAAAAGCAGGGCTTTTCTACTAACTGTATTTCTTCAGTCAGAAAAATAGTCTAGTGTGTTTTCAATTGAGACTTCTGATGTTTGCATCTTTATGGGAGAAGTTTAATTAGGTGCTGCTCTTTGTTCAACCCATTTGAGTTATTTCCTGGCTGAAGAAAGACCTCAGGGTCTTTGAATTTGTTCAGCGTGTAAAACAAAAGGGAGGGGCTGCTTAGCAAAAGCAAAAGGCATGTCCAAGTAGTTTTAGAAAATATCTGTATTTTAATTTTATTTAAAAAATCTTAATGGCAAATTTAAACAATCTTAGGCAGACTCCAGTTCCTTAGGAATATTCTTTAAGATTAGATTGGACACATAATAAGTTTACCATTGAAGATATCAGTAAACTTGTTCATCTACAGTAACTAGAATAATGCACTTTTAGAGGTTGACAGCTCATTTCTATTTTGCTCTGATAATGATTTACTATCTGGAATTAAGTAGCATTTTGCATACTTCCATGAACCTCAATCAACTCCTGCATTTTATTGTTTAAGCTAAACTTAAACAGGAGAATAAACTTTTTCATATAATAGTGTATGTCCTTCAGTTTTCTGATAGGCATTCACAGCAGAAAAATTGCAAGGCAAAACTATTTAATGTTCTTTTTTTATGCCAATAACAATATAATTGGACTTGAAAAGATATGCCTGAAAATTAAAAATGCATTGTTTTGAAAACATAGGTATGGTAACTGTTCTAAAGTTTTGTTCTAAAATTTTGTATTTCTGCAGGTTGGTTCCTTCGAACATAATCTCACAACTGATCTTTTAAATCATTTAGTATTTGTGCAAAAAGTGTTCATGAAGGAAGTAAATGAAGTCATACAGAAGGTTTCAGGTAAGCAGAACACTTAAACCCAACTTTTAGTAAGATCCTAAACCTTGTTTGATGGCAACATTCTATAGTTCTCGGGATGGGCTATTTATTTCACAGACACCATCATTTCGCATCTAGCACTCCAAGCAGCAGCAAGAAGCAAGCAGCTGAGCTAGAGTTTGAAGTAATAACAGAGGCTCTGAAAATTTTTGTAGCTATATCAGAAACAAGACGTTTTATTGGGAAGCAGGATAGTTTGCCATTCTGGACACTAGCCTCTGTGTCTATCTATGACATGGCTTGGCTGGGTTACTGTATTCACTTTGTTCACCTATAAAATGCAGATTGTGATACTGCATTTTGTAAAATAATGTCAGCGTATTCTTTTAAAGGAAAACAGCTGTGTCCGGGGAAAATAGTGTCAGTATTGGTATTACTTAGTGTCTAGTGATTCCTAAGTCTGATTCTTTGCAGATAATGTGTTTCAGGACTGTATGAAAAATGCATTGGCTTTTCATTAGATTGTTTTGTGTATCATGCTGTATACTGCAGAAATGACTGTTTTGTTTCTGTCATTTAGGCTGGCTTCTGTTCTCAAAAAATTTTCAGAAGAAAAATAGCATTGTCATTAAAAACCCAATTAGAGAACAGTTTCAAAATCACTCGGTGCTGTCTCTTTTGCAGTATGCAATGGAATTTGCATACTGAATTGTGCGTTCATCTGTTTGAGTAGACAGCCAAAGTCACAAAACATTTATTTTCTTACATAAAAAACTCTATCTGACTGAATCACAGTTTGCACAGCATTTAAAAATAGATCCACTCACTTTGTAGTTCTTACTGTGGTAGGAGACTTGGTCTGTGTTCAGGAGCTGAAAGCAAACAAAAAAGCTGATAACTTGTGCGATGCAATGATACTTCACTCCGCAAACAAGTTCTATCTCCTTATGTACTGGAAAAATTATTTCGAAATGATACTATTTTTTCTGATTGTGACTACTCTGAGGGGCAATGTAAGGACTGGAAGCTTTGTCTGACACATTAGTTATTGTTTGGTAGCTTTAAAAGAAAAACAGGAGTATAATTTACCATGGATGTTACATGCCAGATAAGGAGAGGAACAGACAAGCAAATAAGTAAAGAACTGTAGAAGTGTTTTGTTGTTCTTTAGGCCAAAATAAGAATTGGCAAATGGGGATAAACAGTAAGTGAATTAGAAAAAGGAAAAGCAATAATTAATAAGAAGTATTGTCTGTTTATTAAGAAATAATAATAAAGAAGTAAAAAAGAAAGTAAAATAACCAGGGGAAATAAAGGGAATATGAATTTTATTGATTATGTTTTTAGAGGAAGAAGGATGTGTGTTTGAGAGAGAATGTTACAGGATGACAAATGTGAATTAATATTGAAAAGCAGGTGATATTTCAAGTAGTTTGATTTTAACACTTTTTGAGTTGTCCTAGAAGGCTATTATAGAAATAGAGCTAATTTTTTGTGGAAAGATGCATTAATAGTTGGAAACATCGTGAGGAAAGATAAACTAAAAAGTGGTAACTAAGTGAAAGGAGTGTCTGTGTGTGCATCTACACACTCTTTTCATATACCTGTGTGTGTGTGTGTGTATATATATATTCATGCATACAAACGTACATAAAAGAAATATGCAGGTCCAGATGACATGCTCTCAAGGGAGTTAGAAAATGGAAAATGTCAGAATCCCTGAGGATTCTGAGGAAGAGGAAACAAATTTTAAACACCCTGATGTTTGTTCCAGGCAAAATGTATTAGCATTGGGTAGTAGGAGAACACTTAGGGGAAGAATAAACCTTCAACAGCTGTCGTTATTCTATTAGAGGAGCATAAAGTGGTAAAATGGAAAACCTACATTAGATTTCTTTTACAATGTTTCTCAGTCTCTAGAGTTCGATCTCTCCTCTGTTTTTATATGAGGAATTTATTACCATTGCTGGTTATTTGCTTTTCCAGACTATAAATTTGTATTGCAAGTAGCAGCCTGATGGTTTTTGAAATGTGACCGCTTCTTTCCGTATTGTGGTAATTCAGCAGGAATGTGGTCAGGTGCCAGCAGTCCATGGGTCTGGGTGCTGAATGCAGAACAAGGGGGGTGGAAAATAGCTTTTGTCCTTCTGGCTTGCAGCAAAGTAGTTTACATGGCTTGAAAATTCCAATTAGTGTAATATACTAAAGCGGGTTTTCTAATTATGGCTTCTATTGCACTAAAATATTGATTGCATATTATCCCTGTATAAAAACTGAGTAAGTACCAGTTACTTAAGGTGAAGTTGCACAGAGTAAAAGCTAGTTAATGAACAGAGCAGTTCATAATAATTCCATCTGCAAGTTGAGGGCAGTGTTGATTTAAAGACAGCTGGTGTCCGCTTTCAAACTCGTATCACTTTTTGCACTGCTTTATGTAAAGATTCAAATCCAACTTCTAATTTAGTTTCATTCAAGAAAATTATGCTCCCTTAAGGGAGAGGGTAGATGGAGAGATTTTATTTAAAAGTAGTATCTCTTTTCTTTCTTTTTCCTTTTTTTAACTGGCAAATGCTTTACAAACTTCATGAAGAAATGTCATGGCAAAAATAGCCTCTAATATGGAGGATATATGAAAGATGAGTTAGTTCTCTTGCTCAGAACCCTTGGGTTACCATTGCAGTTTTACATGATCTTAGTTAAGAATATTTGGGGGTGGGGAGAACAACAAAAAGAGGAGGAGGTTATTAAAACTATTTGGAGAAGAAAAACATCCAGATACAAAATGGAGTGACAAAAATTTACTGCTGTTGGGTTTTTTTTTTTTAATCCATCGTTTAACTGCCTATTCTTACCACCAAATAACTGTAATTAGAAGAATTGGCATATATGGCGAGAATTAATGGCTTAGCCTTTTCCAGCAGCAAGCCCTTCCTATAAACTAAGATTGAATGTAGATCAAATCTCAAGGAGAATTTAAACCAGGATTGCTCCTTCAGGTTAGGGCCTATGGGGGTATGTAACTTGGGATGAAATGTGCCAGGATGAGGAAGTAAACACAAAAATAAAATAACCGCAGAATACTCTTTCCTCCTGTCATTGAAAAATACTGATATAATTTCAGTTTCTCTTTTCATGCAGTTTGCACAGTGTTCGGTCAAGTGTTTCATTTTTGTTGTCAGATAATTAGGAAATATATTGGTGCAGGAGACAACGAATATCTTTCTGAAAACTGGGTGTTACTTCTTACAGGCTTTGAGCCTTCCTGTGGAAAGTTTCCCAGGAGGGAGCAACGTGAGACTCTGCCTCGATTCTTAGTAGAGAGCTATTAACTATATGTAACAAGCTGAATCTGCACTGATGTCTTTCATCTTCAACCTGTATTTGTTTTTATAAATCTTCAACTAGTCACTGTTTAAAATGAGGCTTAATTCATTGTCACTTTTTTTAATATCTGTTTGTTTTAAAATGTTTTCTTTGTTAAAACTCTGAATGTGTATATTTAATGTGTACAGGAGGGGAGCAGCCAATACCTCTTTGGAATGAACATGATGGCACAACTGATGGAGAAAAACCAAAAATTCTTCTTTACTCATTGAGCCTACAGTTTAAGGTAATCTTATGATGACAAAACAGTGGTCCTAGACACTGTTACTGGCTTTAGGGTTTTTATCTCAAAGCTTGCTGAATCAGGAATACTCTGCATGAAGAAAAAGACTTGAGTTTGGTTCCTGTAATCTTTTAAAATAGCTTAGTGGCATTGTATTGTGAAAAACGATTATGTCCTCTTTTTTTGCTGCACAGTGAGAAGAGTTTTTTGTTGTTTTGTTTGGTTGTTTTTTTTCCCTTCTCTTTACGTCTCTGAACCAGATCCTAATAACTTTGTACTTTCCTTATTCATTAGGGAATTCAAGTGACAGCTACAACTCCCTCAATGCGAGCTGTGAGATTTGAAACTGGATTGATAGAACTTGAACTCTCAAACAGACTGCAAACCAAAGCAATGCCTGGAAGTAGCAGCTACCTCAAACTTTTTGGGAAATGCCAGGTGGATTTAAATCTGGCACTAGGACAGATTGTTAAACATCAGGTAAGTGCTCAACATCTTTGCATGTGGTGTTCATAATAGTGTGTGATTAAAAAATACATAACCAAGCAAGAGGCTGTCTTACACTGCTGTTTTTTTTCTGATCTGGCTGTGGAATGTGTGTAAAGTGTAGGGGGGCTGGGGAGGGTCTTGGTTTTTTGTTTGAGGTGTTTGGTTTTTTTTTTAATTTTTTGGTTGGTTGTTTTTTTCAGCTTGTTTTCTGCTTTTTATAAAAGTTTAAGCATTCTGCAGCACACAGTTGTGGAAATTTACTTCCTGAATATGCTCTCATATTCTGTGAAATAGTCGTTCAAAATAAATTTTCTTACTTGAGTCAAGAAGGGACTGAAGATGACTTTTCAGAAGAATTAGCAAGTCTTCATTATGAAAGCCAGTGTACATGAATAAAAGATGGAAGGAGTCAAGTACGGGCTCTTCCCCCCCGCCCCACACTATTAATATCTTAGAACTCACTAGCCCTTTGCAACAGTAATGGCCTTGCTACTGAGTCAAATTCAAAATTTTCATTGATATTGCTATTATTTTTAGGGTACATGAATGAAATAATAAGATCAGACAAGATCCAAACTTGGCTAGACTACATTTTGACCTAGTTTGTCTGTCTTAGTTTGACAGTTGTCTCTCTTGTATTCTTAAACCCACTGTTACCTGGAATCATTAATTCTATGACATGAAAATATTTTGTGATGCGTAGAAACAAACATACACAAATCTTAGAACCTATAAATCTACTGTCACAATAGAGGATCTGGATATATAAATAGTTATTTTAGTTAACATTTTATGATAAATAAGGGAAATAAAACTGCGCTCAGAATTTAATGTAAGAAAATTGAATATCCTCAAAGGAACTTTGGCTAGACGACAAAAAGGGGAAAGAAGACATCTTTACTTCTTGTTGTAATTTTACATTTTGTCAAATGCAGTAATTTGATTATTTTTTCCCCCGTCCCTGAACTCCTCCCTGCTGCAAACCCCTCCCCCTTCCCATTTTTTGAACATTTTAAGGTTTATGAAGAAGCTGGCTCAGACTTTCATCAAGTTGCCTATTTCAAGACAAGAATTGGATTAAGAAATGCTCTCCGAGAAGAAATCAGTGGCTCATCAGATAGAGAAGCTGTGCTCATTACTTTGAACAGACCAATTGTTTTTGCTCAGCCTGTGGCCTTTGATAGAGGTATTGAAGAGACAATTGCTACAAGTTTGTCTTCATACTGAGGAAGCTATATATTTTTTTTTCAAAGAGGCTTGATTATTCAAGATTTAGTATATTTCATGTTAAATAAAAATGTTAGGTAGCTGAGAAATTTAGGAGATCTACTGCATACCAACAAGTTAATAATTTCTAATGTCAAAAATTCCATTTGCTGAGGGGATTAGTTTTGAGATGGTTTGGAGAAAGTTGCTTTTGTAAGTCTTCGCAAATGAATAATGCTGAGAACAGCATCGCTTTCTGTATTTTAATGTGTTAACTTCGATACTAAATGATCGGCTTTGTCCATCTTGTCCTTTGCGGCATGAGCCTCTTCACTACATCCTGAATATGTGTGTGTGTGTCCATTGTTGTACACTCACTGTCTTAAAGTAATGGAGAAACCGTAAAAATGAAAAAAATGAACTTTATTTAGTGCATGTGCTCTTTTTTTTTTTTGTACATGTTGATTTCAATTAAGCATTTCTGGTTTCTTCATAAAGCTGTGCTATTTTGGCTGAACTACAAGGCTGCGTATGACAACTGGAATGAACAGAGAATGGCTTTACATAAAGATATTCATATGGCCACAAAAGAAGTAGTAGATATGCTGCCCGGAATCCAGCAAACCTCTGCGCAGGCTTTTGGGACCCTCTTTCTTCAGCTGACTGTCAATGACTTAGGAATTTGCCTGCCCATCACAAACACACCTCAGGTAAACAAAATGCCTGAAGCAATGTGACTATTAGTAGGCTGTGGAAATATCCATTTGTATGTGGCTTTTATGTCCATAAATGTAATTTTTCATCACACCAATGCAGAAGTCATAGGATGCTGATAATTGCACTAGTGACATTGCTTGTAATAGAAATGGTGTTCTCATTTATAGAAGAACTAGGTTATGCATGTTTCAATTGGTGAGTGTGTTTTGGGGAAACGAAATGGGTTCTTGTTTACACCACATACGAGCTCAGCCTTTTAGAAAGTCCTTGGAAATGTTTCAGATGGAACATATTTTCTTGAAAGCTTCCATCACAAATTCCAATTAATACTTTATTTTTCATATTATTGTTGATAGAAGAAGAAAAACTCTGAAAACTGTTGGCTTTAACATGATGTTCTAACTCGTTTGGTTAATTAAAACAAGGAATAAGAGTATGAATAACTATTTGAGATATATAGATATATGTTTTTGAAACAGTTACTTTTATTTAGGAACTCAAGCTGGGTTAAAGATCTTTAAAATGCAGTCATTGACAAAAAGTGTATCATTGTAGTATAGGGTAAGTCTAATACATTACACAGGATGATGTATTCTTTAATCTGCAGTTAACTAGTTTCTGTATTAAAGTAATGCCTACACAGTGCATTGTGCGGTGTGTTAATGCAACTTGATCTGTAAGGGAACGTGCACTGCATTATGTTTCTGGAATACCTTTGAGTCTTAAGTTTAATGATGAATGGCTCAGTAATGCATTCCCAGGGTAATGCTTTGTGGCCATGCAGCTGCTCCTTCCCTGGCTGTGCAGTTTGCCGAGTTCCTTAACAACCATGATCCAACACATTCCCCAATTTGACATTTAGCTCTGCGTATTGATTCTTTCTTCACATAGAAAGTACCTAAATCAGTGAACGTAGCTTTCTTGAAAATCTGTTTGTTTTCAGTTAAGAAACAATTCTGTGCAGACCTGTATTCCCTCTGTTCTTCCTTTCTTAGAAATGACTGCAGTTATGCCTGTCTCTTCATATATAAGGTGAAGGTGTGATCTGCACCTCTTAAGTATAAAAGTGAAAATACTACATTGCCAGTTGACAGCAGTTTAAAAAACACAACGAAGCAGTGGAGCATTATTAGGTTATATAATGTTAGATGGCTTTGAGAGAAAAGAAGCTGGCTCAGAGGATTGGATTCAGAGACTGTTCCTATGTTGCACTAGGAGTATTCTTAATGGGGAATAATTCCAGAACAGGAATGAATCATTTTAACGATGTTGAAGGAAATAGTCACAATACACAGAAATGTAAAGGAGTAATGAGGCCAATAACCTAGAAGTCATAACGACATAACATTTTGATTGTGAATCTTCTATCTGGCAGCTACGGACAAAAGCAGATGGCATTTTATGCTCTATGTGTTACAAATGATAGTAAATTATGAAAAATACATTCTGGCTTATGAAGTCTTACGCTGTGTATAGAATAGCATGTTTACAATATCTATACTGGATCAAAAGAAGTCTAGCTTTATAAAAGGGAATACGTGGGCTTTTTTGCAGGTGAATAGAATTATAGACCTTCCATTACAAAGGACTGGAAAATGATCAGTCAATCTGTGTACTTAAGACTCTGCATAACTGTAGATATCAAAATAAGCATAAAAAAATCACGTAAAAATTAAAGCTACTTTTCATTGTTGTTCAATCAACTCGTGTGCAACCCTTCCTGGAGAAAAGAATCAATCCTGGGCTTGTGTTCTGTGATCATGGGGCCATGTGGTTCGTAACCCTTGATCGTCTAGTCCTTGATCAAACATGGATTTTCTTTCCTTTTCCAGATGAGCTTGATTCCCAGTGCCCTAATATATTTTCAGTGTAGGTGTTGCATTTAGAAAACAACAATGCAAGACAGATGTGATGCTTTTGAAACTTTCTGCAGAGAAGGAAAAATAGAAGGAGATATGAGAAGGGGATCAGTTTTCTAATAGAGAAAGATAAACAGCATTTAATGCATGTACAATATCACTTTGACATTGCAATAACCAGTAAATTCTCTCTGTGATTTTATTTTCCAGTCTAACCACACTGCAGATCTTGACACTGGCTCTGCTTTAGTCCTGACTATTGAAAGCACGTTAATCACTGCCTGTTCCTCAGAGTCTTTAGTTAGCAAAGGTCATTTTAAAAACTTCTGTATCCGCTTTGCTGATGGCTTTGAGACAAGTTGGGATGACTGGAAACCAGAAATAAGAGGAGATCTAGTTATGAATGCATGTAAGTGGGTGTGATTTGCATATTGGACAATAGCATTTCAGATATAAATCCACTTTTACCTTTCCTGTGACTTTTAAAACTGCTGAACTTTCCCCAAAAAGATAAAGAAAAGACTTTGGCCTTTTGAAAACAAAATAATATGGATCTAAAAGGTTGTATTCCTTTCTTGTTGTCCTTTATTAATAACTTTGTTGCTATATGTCTCATTGTAAGCATTGTGAGCATTCTGTCTGAGAGATGTTGGAAGAGTTGGATGCATTGCTTTTATATAATTTTGTAAAATCCCAGTAAGTTTTTAATAGTTTAATATAGATGACTTTCATTTTTATATATTATCTTTCATTATGGTGAAGATTCTAGAATTTATATGGAATTTTAAGTTGATATAAACTTGGATGTTACCAAGTAGATTCACTTTACTCAATAAGAACAGTCATTCAATGGGAATTAAAGCTAAACCTCCTATCCAACACCATTCATGCTTTAATTGTGGAGGGCAAGAGACTGAGGTGGAATTTGGAAGGGCTGATCTAAAGCAACTTTGACTATCTGCCTAATCAATGTATGCACTTCATATGCTTCATATAGGTGTTGTGCCAGATGGTACGTATGAAGTATGTTCTAGGACAACAGGACAGGCTGCAGCAGGTAATACACTTTTTAATAAATCAAGTCCTATATAAATAAAGCATTCATGAAATACGAATTTTAAATCCTTTAACTATGTTGTAATTTAATGGGTGGTTTGTTTTTTTGTTTTGTTTAGTATCTTGTTTTCCTGGTAAAACTCCGCAATGTTTTTATTTGCTCCATCTTTTTAAGCTATTCCATGTTTTGAGTCACATCAGCAACACTGGTTTTAGATTTTTACCTGCCGGAAAACACACGGTGCATATGTGTTTGTTCCTTGGTTGGAGAATAGTCCCTTAAAACAGCAATGTTGTCCTACTGCTTCCTGTCCTAGAGACTGCTAAATCTTCCAGTCCTTCTAATGCTCAGACCTCACCTCTTCCAGAGACGGCTTCTATTCTTCCCAAACTCCCTCTCTTCCCAGTCTCTCCTACTGAGTTGTTTGGACATTCTCCAGAGGCCTCAAAAATACCTGCCAGTCTCTGTCTTGGTCATCGTACCTGTTGCTTGCTTGCTTCTCATCTCTTTGCCTAAATGTTGCAAATGTCCCCATAGTTTTGCTCATTGTCCTCCGTGTACTTTTTTGTGCTGAGGAGACATAAAAATGAAACACATGCTGCAACTACTAAAAATTTACCTCACATGGAATTGTGAATGGTGAAAAACAGGATGAATCCATTTAGAAGGAAAAACACTATCTTGTGTAGTTCCGTTTAAAGCAAATTCTGTATTTTGATACTGAAAGGTGGCACTCATTAGAAAAATTGTGGAAAGACAGGGTATTCAGCAAGCATGTTACACATGTATTATAACATCTTCCAGCATCATTATTCAAGACTTGAAACTGTAAATAGGTCAGCATTTTTACATGCAGATAGACATCGTTTAGGTTTCTTGCTGTTAGAAATCCTGTTCTGGAATAGTATACTTGGCTGAAACTGTAAGAGCTGATGATGAGATGCTCTCTCCTGGTCATCAGCTTGGCTGGGGGGAATGTATTTTCATTAGGTTTGTCTGTGTGCATCACCTGTTAAAGAAATATTAACTTCGTAGCTGAGAAGTACTTCCAGCAAGTATTTCAGTTGTAGAATATGTTTTCCTCAGAGTGGGCAGAAAAGACAGTTCTTTGTAACTGATTGTCCTGGTTTCGGTGGTTAAACCACAACACCGATAAACACTGTCTTGGCTAACTAATACATAACTCAAAATGGGGGATTTTTTAAAAGAGGAAAAACTGGTTAAACTTTTTTTTTTTTTAAAAAAAACAGAAAGTAGTAGTGCTGGAACCTGGACACTGAATGTGTTATGGAAGATGTGTGGTATTGATGTCCACATGGATCCAAACATTGGGAAGAGACTGAATGCTTTAGGCAACACCCTCACAACATTGACAGGAGAAGAAGATATAGATGATATCGCTGACCTCAACTCTGTAAACATAGCTGACCTTTCAGATGAGGATGAAGTTGACACTATGTCTCCCACTATACATGCAGTAAGTGAATCGACCAAAATAAGGGCTACTAATTGGAAAAGGCGTGACAAAGTCTTCGGTCAAATGGAAGGGTCTTAGTCTTGAGTCCAGCATGCTACTCCTTATAGCTCATATAACTCTTGTTGCAAATCAAAAAAATTTGTGTGTTAGTTTTCTAACTCCATATTTCAAAGGCAAGAAATCACAGATCATATTTCTACTGGTGTTATGTGGAAATATTGATTTGGATTTGAAAATATGGAGACACAATACCTAACTCCAGGTACCTGAATTGGAAAAGCTGTGGCCGTAGATAGGTTTTCTGGAGAGTTAAGGTACTAACGTGAGCAAATTAGAAAAAACTTTTTTTGGTACTTCTACCCAATATGCTGCTGACCTTGCTTTTCGGTTTCACATAAAAACGTTTTAACAGATGTTCTTTAATGGCTATCTTAAATAGCCAACAGTGAAAACGTTATCCCAGAACACTAATGTGCCTGTTTGTTGTTTAGAAATCAGGTGGAGGTTCATTATGTGGAGATGCACGCAAGCTAACATTTGGGCAGCGGATTGTAAATCACCTGCTGGGTTTGAGCCCCCCAAACCATCGATACTCTGTTCCTGTAGAATATCTATTGGGGTCAGCGAAGTGTGATTCTCTTCAGTCTAGCAGATCACATATGAAAGCAGGCAGATCCTGCTCATGGGGACATGTATGTAGTAGTTACAGTGTGTCTAACTGAATGATGGGGTTTGGATCACTGGAAAAAAATCCAATCAGCTCCCTTTTGAGATGAAACTGATTCTTTTGCATGCACTAGTCCAAATTTTAAGGTGTGATTGTTAAATCGCACTGATGTCCATTTTTTGATGAGGACATTAATTAAATGTTTATTTTAAATAGGAGATTGTTGATCACCGACGGCAGGGAGCTTCTAGCATCCAAGCTGGAGAGCAGCGAGGAAGAAAATTTGTGAAACGTTTAGTCGATATTAGAGAACTCAATGAGCAAGCTAAAGTTATTGATGACTTGAAGTAAGTTGGGTTTTGCTTTAACTTGCACAAAGTTTGGGAATAACAAACTGCAGCTAACTTTTTTCTTTTCTGCTCTTATCACACATCTTGAGGCATTGTGATGGTCAAGTGGAAGTCGTTGTCTTTATTTAAAAATAAAAAATTGTCCTTTTGGATTCCATGAGAAAAAAACTATATATGCAAGTACTCTCTCAAATTCTGAAGTTTTTCCCCAAGTGTCAAATTAGTCTATATTCTTTTTGGTTCTGCATTACAATGGCTGATTATAATCAATTTCCTATTCATTCAAAATCGTAGTTCCATCTTGATTTATTATCATGGTGATTACTTTAACAAAATACATTACTTTGTAACTGTAATAAGCTTAGTCTCGTTCACCGGAAGAAGAAGAAAAATATTTATATCGACTATTTTTGCATCTTGTGGGTGATATTTTAAAATTATATCTCCTATGCTGTACTTGAGAAAACCCTGAAGAAAGAATTATTTCAAATTTCATAAATGTCATCTGAACTTCTTCTGTGAATTTTATTAATAATTTTTCGCAGTCATGGTTTGTTGGGCTTGCTTCCCCCCCCCCCCCCCCCCCCTCCCCTAGGACAGACTTACTATAAATGGATCTGTCTGGGATGGATATAGAGAGCTTGGTAATTATGTGTTAAATAATGAAGAGGAGACACGTTTTACTGCTTGTACTTGGAATAAAACTGCTGTCACCATTCAGAGGGCAATTGTATCTGAACTTTGGATTTTAGGTTAAATGTTTCTTCTAATACGAGTTCAAGAATCAAAATTATGTTTTATGCCTGCCTTTTCTCAGTTTATGAATGCTTCATTAAACTGTGATTCTTTCAAAATAGCAGTTGCTTTACAGAGTTTTTAAAATTATTTAGCGGTGTGTTTTTTCTGCAGAAGGTAATCTGCTCCAGAAGGCTGTCACTAGTGTGATAGGGCTTTGGACTGGTTCAGCAGAAGGATTTTTCTTCATCCTGCTGGGGATTCTCAGATTTGTCCATTATGTTTATTTTTAATTAAACAGCTGTCATGTGATTGAAAGTGTATAGGAGGTCCTTAATCTAGTTGTTACAACTAGGGCTTTTTAAATAAGAGAGTTGCTGCATAGTCATTCTCCACCTTAGTTAGCATCATGGTGGCACTGTTGTTTGGGGGTCTCCTTGCATGCTAGTTTGTTCTACATCCTCTCTCTGCTCTGCTAAGGCACTTGGAGACAGAAACCTTAAAATCAAAGAGTCCTCTTAAGGACAAAATATTATACCTGACAAAACGTTGTATCATGGAACAAGAATAAATCCTCTGCAGCTATATTGGGCACTAGTCATAAGTAACAACTGAAAAAAATGAGAAAATGGGATAACTCCAAAGGAAAGCAGAACATCATTGCAACACAGATTTTGAAATGGTGAAAATAATGTCACCTATTTGTAAGATAACTCAGCCATGACTTATCCCCAGAAAATTAGGTGCAAGTGAAGGAACTATAAATCAAGAAATTCAGCGCTATCAGCAACTGGAGTCAGTGGCTGTGAATGATATCCGCCGAGACGTTCGTAAAAAGCTACGGAGATCCAGTATGAGGGTGAGCAGTATTAAGTTACTTTAAAAAATGATAGCACTTGCATTGCATATTTCTTTTCTGCATGTTCATTAAAGCAAAGAAAATATTAGTAATGGAAAAGGAAGGTTAAGAATATCAAATAGTTCAGCAACTTTTACCTTTAGTAGAGGGCGGGGAAAGGTTTTTCTCCCTTGTAATAATGGTGATAGGAAAATTGAAATTTCACAGATACTGTAACGTAAATGGATTTATTTGCACACTCACAAGACATAGTCAGAAAATGTGTATTTGAAGATGTCATTTACTCCTTCTCTTAGCAGATTTTAAAATGATTCCTTATTGGACTGATGAATGCAGAGGCAAGCATGTTAACTGCCTGGGCAAATGACAGATACCTACTGTATTCCACTTGGCATGTGTGCTTTCTATAAGTGTGTCTTATATATAAATATATAAATATTTGCAGAGTTAGGTGATGTAAAAATAAAAACAAGCTACTAAGGACAGACGCTAGAAGAAACTGGACAAAAAAAACAAGCAGTGTTGCTGGTAATCCACAAACATACGTGGCTGTTGACCCAGACCTGATAACAAACCTGGCAAAACATTATTTTCAGTGTGTCCTAGTGCATGAGCTCCAAGTATGATTCTTCGTTAATAAGAAAAGATCTTCAAATAGTAATCTGTTTGCAGCTCTTTCTCAGGTGTTCTCATCTTAGCTCATGTTCTTCTGTTATTGTAGTGGCAGCTAGGAAGGATGTCCAAGTGATCAGATTATTAGCTTTGGGCATACTTTTCTCCTGGCAACAGGACATTACCAATTCCAGCAAGTGTGAAAAGTGAAGATGTATCCAAAGGCAAGATGAAGGTGCTGGGAAATGCTGATAATGAGATGCATTTTAACTATTACGGAACAAAAAAATCTTTTTACTTTACTGGCACACCTGTGTAAAATAGTATTTTAGCTTGCCAGAGTTGTTCTCTGTTCTCAGTGCTGCATTTAAATATTATTTTTGTTTTAGGCTGCCTCCTTGAAAGACAAATGGGGTCTCAGCTACAAACCCAGCTATAGCCGATCTAAGAGTATTTCAGCATCAGGAAGACCACCTCTGAAGAGAATGGACAGAACAAGGTAAGCTTCTGGGAATTTGAGATCTATGATAGCAACAACAGCATATGTAACAGAGGAAACATTGGACTTTGGCCCGAAGAGTCCTTTTACTATAGGCAGCAGCTGTATGTGGTGGAACTGAATAGGAGGAGGTCATTTTGGAAGACAGGCATGTTCTATAAAGCAACTTTTCACCTTTTTTTTGAAACTTCTTTTTTGACAGACTTAGTAGTATGTCAAATGAGGAGAAGTTTCATTTCTACAACAACTTAGGGTTTTTTACAGAATCCTGTTTTCAAGATGTACTTAAGAAACATATATAAGGAAAAATGGCATAGTGCAATCATTTCGATTTCTACACTTGATTTGCAATGATCTGCCTTAAAAAAGGGCTATTGTAATGAGAAGAAGAAAGGGAGATTTTTTTTTTGTGAATGATAATTTTCTTTTTATCTCTTCACCTGTATAATGTGTATTGGTTTTGTTTCATCATTTAATGGCTGCTGAGCAAACTGTAGTTGTATAATGATGCCTCCTAGTAAAGTGTTCGCTTTGGTTTTAGAATACATGTGTTTGAGTCTATTGCTCCTGTAGATCCAGCTGAAGCATTCAAAGTTTGGAATTGAAAATGTGTTGCATTATTATGTATTAAAAATAAAAGATTTGAAAATTAAAAAGGTGGAGAGAGTGTTAGAAGTCTTTGGACTTTTTTCTATGAGAATAGAATTCTTAATAGAAATTTGCTTCAAATTTGAATACTTATGTAGAAGTGAATAGAAATTTATAAATAATCCAGATGTGAAAATATCAGACAGCAGATATTCCAGCATAAAAACAGCTTTATAAATACACTAAAGTGAATTTTTCGAGGTGCCCTTGAAAAGGAATCTTTCTTCTGAATTAATTAACATTCTTGATAATTAAAGCAGAGTAAGTGTTGAAGGCATGAAGGTTCTAGTTCAAGATCTGTCAGATGAAAACCACTTTCATTTTACCTTTTCACAAGGTTATCTGAAGAGAACCAGAAATTGTATGGAAAAGATAATGGGGCTTTTCTGTTGCTCTATAAGAAACACAAAGTTCTGAAAAACTTAATGAGTGCTTTGGTGGTGAATGAAAAGTAGTATGCATATACTATTAAGGCCAAATAATTTGTTTCAGTTGCATCAGAGGATACATAATCTGCTGACTTGCTTTACATCCTATGTGGCAGATCACAAATATCTTCATTTTCTATAATTTCTGCATGGTGACTCAGGATTGAAAAACTTGCGTAAAGAAATAAGGAGAGATTGGCTAGCGATAGTCTACTGGCCAAGTAATGTGTAGCTTCCTTCTCTTTCCTTCTCCCTTTTCATGTACCTAAGTGCTTCAATTATGATTTTATATTTTCTTCCATAACAAAATTGTAAGTACTGACTGTACTTTTTTTATTGCCATATATTTGTGTAGTTAAATGTTTGCATGAACGTAAAATCCTGTAGTAAAACTCAACACGCAGTTGTGTTTTGGTTTTGCTTATAGCTCTCGACTAGGAGACAGTGAAGACCTCCCAGATATCCGTGTAGATGCTGCATCTCCTGGGCCAAGAGTAACTTTCAACATACAGGATTCTGTAAGAATTACTTTATATGCCATATAATTCTATGTCCTGTGCCATGTGGTCACAAGTTCATGAGACAGGCATAACTAGGCAGACCTGAATTGCTTGTATGTTTTTGTGTGTCTGTTTGTCTTAGTGTGTGCCTCAAATTATGGATGTGTTTTTGGAAGATAGATTTGTTTTGATAGAAGCCACACGTGTTTTTGTTTCTTAACACAGAAATTAATTGAATCATTAGAGAAAATATCTGAAAATGGTATTTTTTTTTCCTTTTTTAGACTGACACAGTAGTAATACAACTGTTTTGGAATTTTTATCAGAAGTGTGCAAAAAATCATCTAGTATTTTTTGTGTTTGAATATATTTAGAGTTTTGGAAATGGGTATTATTCAGTTTGCCTGTAGCCCTACAGGTATATCCTTCTGTGTGTTTGAAATGGATTGTTGAATCTTTGGTTTTGTTTGTTGCAATGTTTTCTCATTTTTAAAATGTTCCTATTATGTTGGTTTTGCATGGCTGAGATTATTGTAATTGTTTTAATTTATATTTTTTTTTCACTTCTAATTAAGTTGAATAAAACAGCTTTGGGGATTGCACAACAATCCAGCTGTCCAGGGGAAGGGTATTTTCAGGTATTTTTCAGAAGAAATAAGTATTCTTTGCCAGAGAACTAATTCATCTCACAGGGAGCTGCTTTTCAATGTTTCATCTCTTTTGCATTCAGCTAAACAGAATGTATATCAAATTTGAAAATATTTAAATTTAGATATGTAAAGTAAGCAAAAGAACATGATTGATTGTTGATGAACTTTCCAGAGTGTTTCTACACCCTTATGTAGACCTAAAACTTGCTAGTTTTTGTAAAATGGATTATTGGAATTTTGTTTGTATATTTATGAAGACTGATCAAGGCTGATGTAAAGTGACGTGAGTCTAGCCTTGAAATGTGCTGTAGAAGAGGAATTTAGTGTGTGTGCCTTCATCTGTTACACTGTGTTCCAAGATCGCAGGCATCCACGCCACTACAAAATAATTGCTAGGTGGGAGGACATCTTCTCACACTTTTATTTCTGTTGGAATTCCTATATTTAATGCAGAGTAAGACATTTTCAAATAATAGTGAGTAAGCAATGTGCCAAAACTTAATACCCAGAGAACAAATGTTGGAGTTTAACTGCTTAAAAAAACATGTTTAGGGAAGATAATAAGGATTTTTTTTTTCTTAAAAACCCAACAAAAACCAAAAAAAAAACCCAAACCAACAAAAGCAAAACAAAACCAACCAAACAAAAAACCAAACTCAAGAGATAGTAACGTACTTTTTCTCCCTTCCAATCCACCTCACACTCCCAGGAAATAAATTCCTATTTCTGAGAGAGAGGTGGAAATGAAACATAGACATGTGCTTTGCGCATTTAAATATGTTCACATTTAAAAGCTATCCTACCTTTTTTTGTTGTTGTTATATAGAAGCCCAGTTAGCTTAAGTTTTGTTGGCATAGCAAAATGCTATCAAACACTTAGAGGTATCAAATGTTGAATATTAAAAAAAACCAAAACACTTTACTGACATTATAATTGCAGTTCTTCAGCAGAGCTCTTCTTTGAATTTGCAGACGATGTCTGTGTAGCTCTGTAGTAGCTGCGAAGGTAGTGCTGGTGTTAAACTAACACTTCTAGATTTTTTTTCACAGGCATTTTAAGAAGTTAATGTTTGAAAATCGCTTGTGTGGTGCTTGTGACGTGCTTTATGTGAGAAACAGGAGGCCCCTTTTGGAAATTTGGCCTGTTAAAGCACGTGTGCCCAAGAGCACCGCCCAGAACTGCAAACTGGTGTCGTACATTCTGTGTTAGCATTCTGCATGCACGCCTCACTAATGCTCCTGGGTGCCTCACCCCTCTACGAGGTTCATGATGATTTTTGCTGTCTTTTGTTCTTTTCTTTCAAAATATTTTTTAAATTTAAATGAGATGTTTCCATTCCTTCTGATCATGTGAATTGGTCAGAGCATGATACCTATTTAGCTAACAGATTGAGCTCAATCACTAGGCAATGGCAAATGTCTCCACACCAAGCTTTCATTTCTTTTTCATAATCCGTCTTGCAATTTCTACACCTGCTGCCTCTGTATTATGAGGAACTTGGGAGTGAGAGTTTCTCATAGCACTTTTGCTTTTTTATTTCCAGAGCTATCTAATGCATTCTCGATGGAAACGGTATTTGTGGAAAATTAATATCTTTTTGTCTTTTTATAATCAGTTTCCAGAGGAGACAGAAATGGACCTTTTGTCTGTAACTGTTGATGGTCCCTCCCATTACTCATCTACTAGTGAAGGCTCATGCTCGGTATTTGGTTCACCCAAAACTCCAGTAGTCTTCTCACCCGGCATTCCCTTCCAGCCTGAAGAAGGACGCCGGGATGACAGCTTATCATCAAGCAGCGAGGACTCTGAGAAGGAGGATGACCATGAGAGAGAGAGGACGTATTTTTATAGGAAACCACCGTAAGTAATGGTCCTAAGGAAGGACACAGAAATCAAGAAAATAGACTTGAAATATTGACTTTAAAGCTACAAAATCTGTTACTGCTGAAGGATTGAATTTTGCCTGAAGTGTGTATGCGGAAGGCAGGGGAGGTTGTGTTTGGCAGAGGTGACTGTGAGGGGAGGAGGAATTCTGATCTGAAAAGGACGCAACTGTTAGAAATTTCAGGACTTGGAACAGAATAAAAGAACTTGGAAAGTGATTTTTTTTTGAGGCAAGGGGCAGGTTTTAGTGGGACTAAGTGACATATTTGTCAAATACAGCATAACTTTCAGTTTTATCCAGTGATTATACCTCCACAAAGTCCATGTAATAAGTAAATATTTACAAATATGAAAATTATTGTATATATCTTTTCGTTCCTTTTCGTGATTGAGTATTTAAGAAAGGCTTAGTTCTTCGTAGTACCCTGTACTAAGAAAGGATACTTAGCAATGTGTTAATGGAAGATGGATCACTGTATTGCTGTGTATCACATAGGGCTTTTTCCAGAGAAGTTCGTAAAAAATTATATACTGAGTGTGGGCATAGTCTAAGAATGCCTCCTACCATCTGTAAATGGTAAATGTCATGCTAATATCTAATCCACAATTGTGCCTGTGCAGGAGTACCTCTCGCAAGAAAGCAACAGGCTTCGCTGCTGTCCACCAACTGTTCACCGAGCGCTGGCCAACAACACCTACCAACAGAAGTATGACTGGCACAACCACGGAGAGAAATATTGACTTTGAACTTGATATCAGGGTTGAAATCGATTGTGGAAAATGTGTACTGCACCCTACAATGCTTCAGCAAGAACATGATGACATTGGTTTACGAAGGTAAGAAACGTGTTAGTTGCCTTATGAAGAACAGGGTACTTTATTCTGCTTTAGCTGTTAAGTCCATCTGATATTTCCATCACTTAATTATTGTGCATACGGTTATAACTTAATGACTCTTAAGCACTGACCTGTTTGAAAAGCATAGAAAATGTATGCACTAGTTTGTTACCATCACTTTATTTGTAGTAATTATCACTACCTCACAGCATCACCATAAGTTGCAATTGTTATGGTCGAGGATGACATGGGGAGTTGCATTTGCTTAGCAAGAATCAGCATATGCCTCTCTTTTGTTTTTATTTTTTAAATCATGTTTTATCTTTCATAAACAAAATGTTAGGCTTTCAAAGCACTTGGATTTTTTTTTTCCCAGCCTTCAAAGAAGTAACTTTACAACTTAGTGAATCCACATAATGGTTTGATTAATAGTGGGGCTGCTGTTGTGTTTTCTCATGATCTCTGAGGGCTCCCATTATTTTCTGCGTGTAAAAGCATGTTGATATTATCTATCTATCTTAATAAAATGCGTATTTTTTATTATCTTAAGCAACAGAAGTGCTTTACTTCTGATCTTAATGAGGTTTGATCTCATCCTCAGTTTTTCAATTCTCCTTTTTTCATGTGTATGTGATTGGGGATCTAATGGCAGCTTTACATTACTTTTTAAAATTTGATATGTTATTAATAATGTGGTGAATTTTAAGAAACTTATTTGTCAACAAAGATAATTCTTAGTAAGTATAGTATAAGGAAATGAGATTTCCTTGTTTTAATTCTAATTGTAAGAAATAAGAACAAATGAGAAATACTTTTTCTTACTGAGAGGTATACATAGGAGATCTGTAATTAGAAAGCAATTTGGTTTCTGTCTTTCCAAGACACTTTTTTCTAAGAATTGATTCAGAAGGAAAAAGAATCTCTTAAGAACTTACATAAAGTCAGGCTTTACAGCAGAGAAGGAAAATTGATAAGTGTTTTCTGAGTATTAAAGAGTTTTCACAGATCACATTGGGTAATGTAGATGAACTTGACTTGTAAGACTGTAGAGCATTGGAAGGTGTTTCTTTAATGACATAATAATAATTTTGTAGATTTTACTGCCTGAAATAATCACATAATGAAAATGGCGAAACCAAAGTGGGCAGACAGAAAGGGAGTAGAGGTCACATAAAGTAAAGAGTAAAGCAGAGATTGAAATGCTTCCTTATATAGTTGATACAACAAATTTGTTTTAGACATCTCTAGGTGTTTTTATACTAGAAAATATACTCTTATTAATATCAGTGTTAAACTTGCCTTAATAACATGCGGTGTATTTATTTTAGGAGCTATGATCGGAGTTCCAGAAGTTTGGATCAAGAGTCTCCTTCAAAAAAGAAGAAATTTCAAACTAATTATGCATCTACTACTCACTTACTTGCTGGCAAGAAAGTGCCATCATCTCTACAGACAAAATCTAGCGATGTGGAAACAACAGTGTTTTATATTCCTGGGGTGGATGTAAAGGTAAAAGGAGTGTATAACTCGTCAGGGAAGCACTTGCTCTTTCTCTCTGCTCAAATATGATTTCAAAGCAAATACATTGTTGCAGTATGTACAAGTTCATACATCATACAGAGCACCTTGGCAAAAATCTTTTTTCAGTTATGTAGATACTGCTAAAATAGGAATAATGATTTCTGTAATACTACATTGAAAACCTCTAGATGTTTTTCCCCTCATTTTCTTAGGGGGGGAAACCCAAAATCTTGTATGTACCATCAAAAATAGAACTATGTCAAATGACGCTCCATAACAAACAGTGTATGGGATATTAGATGAGAAGAAATCAGTTCCATTAACATTTTGGTGTCTGAAATTAGGCATTTGCTTTGGATATTTTCTTCTCTGACAGGTAATTTAGATTGTATGCTCTTTTTAAATAAAGGAAGATCTGTTCACTGTCGGTAATTCATGGGAAGGGCAGCTTAGTAATTGGCCCGCTAACACATAAAGCTCTCTTACTGTGTCTTCTGTGTTGCTTATTATAGCAGTCAGAGTCTTGGTATAAAAACTATTTTTTTAAGACCATGTTCTCTCAAACACTGTCAAACTGTATACTCCCTTGTTTTTTTAATCATTGTTTCTATATCCTAGTAAGAAAGAATCTCAACAGAAATGTTCTTGTTTGTGATTTGAAATCCCGTGGAGTAAGAACAGGAAAAATAGGTCACTGCTGCATGGAAACTTCATGCAATTCAGCTGGGGCAATGCCATACATCAAATGCTCTTCACTTGAAACAGCCTGGCTTTTCTAGTCTTTCGATGTGGAAGGGCTATGTGTGTCCATATTCCAGTATTCCAGGCTATCTTCAGGGATAACAGTTATGCCTCAGGTCCTTGCCCGTTGCTTTTAGTCAAATGTAGGAATAACTAAATATTCTTTACAGCTTTTGTTATGTTTTGTGTTTTCATTGATAGTGTATTATGCACATACAGGTGGTGTGAACTGTTGGAATATTTTATTATTTTTACTTTTTATGCAACTTTCTGTATGCCAGTGTTTAGTAGGGGAATAGTTCCACCATGCAGTAAGACAGAAAGCAAGCCATGTGGACAGGAACAAACAGTTGGTGGCACAGGACGTGTACAACGTAACAGAGTGGAGGAGCAAGCTTTAGGCATTGTTCCTAAATAATTCATTTCCTCTGTCTGTCTGTGTTTCCTTGATTTGTTTTTTTTTTATAGTTTTATTAATCTATCTATTTTCTTTGTACAAAGTTTCAGATCTTTATGTGCACTGGCTGTATCTGTAGAACATGAATTGGAATGTAACATATCTTACAATGATATTTTTGTAAATAATGAAGAAAAAAAAATTGAAGGCAAGGAGTGACACCAAACTGCTGTATAGAAATTGAGCTACTTGTATGAAGTAAATTCATCTTTCATTGTTTTCCAGTTGCACTACAACTCTAAGACTTTAAAGACTGAATCGCCAAATACTTCTCGAGGATCCTCTTTGCCAAGAACCCTTTCCAAAGAGTCCAAGCTGTATGGTATGAAAGATACTGCCACATCTCCTCCTTTATCTAGCACTATCCACAGCAAGACTAACACCTTACTTCCTCCCCAACCCCCACCCATCCCATCAGGTACTTATAGACAACAACCTTCTAAAGCTATCATGGATATATATCTTTCCTTCATGTAATCTACTAGCTTTAGATCTGTCTGCACGTTACCTGAAGCACTGTATTTATAAAGTCTTAACTTTGGCTGCAGAAACCTGATCCCAGAAGCATGAATGCAGTTCATAAAGCTGCATTTTTAGAAATCTCTTGCCAAACCAGTCTCAGTAATATTTCTGTCATAGTCACCATATCCCAGTGATGGGCTGTCACTGCCTTCTCTCTGTTTTCATTTAACAAAATAATGCTTATTACTGGAAAGCAACGTTTAAGTATCTGTATAAAAAATGAATGCCGATTGCTTTATTCTTCATAATCCAAGAAAAAAAATTCAGATGAATCCTTGCTTCCATACGTTACACTATTCAAAGAATACTTTCAGCTTTTAAGTGCCTTCTGCTGCACAAGCAATACGTAAATTATTGCTTTCTGGAACTGGGTTATTTCTTGTACTACTGAAGCAGCTGTGTAGACGTATTTGTATTCATCGAAATACCAGACTAGCGTCCTCAATTGTTGCAGGCCCTTAAATAACCATGATTTGGAGTAACATGAGTTCTAATACTTAAAGTTTTGTTTCATCTCCAATGATTCCTGTTTTCAAGCAGGAGTCCATTGTTACATCATGTCAGATCTAGAGGTATGTAGATTGCACCTCCAGCTCCTGAGACATTCACTCTTCTCTCCTTCGGTATTTGAATATCACTTTAAAAACAAAGCCAAAATTTTGTCAAAATTTGATGAGCAGGCAAAATTAATAACTGCAAAAAGCTGTATGTGGGGGTTTTTTGTTTTTTGTTTTTGTTTTGTTTTTATAATAAAACCAGCGGAGATGCTGGGAGAGAACAGTGAAATGGGGACACCTTCCTCAATTATCCATGCTGTTGAACCATTAGCTCTTACTCCTCCTCTTTATGTCCATCCTCTTTATGATTACCGAATATTGTGTAATCTTGGTTTATACTACTTTTCTAAATTTTGTTCTGTATTTTCCTATCCTATTTCTAATCTTTGCCTTTTAATTTTTACCATGTCATGTCCAGTTACTGAGTCTTGTTGTTTTTATGTCTGTAAGCTCTACATTTGGTAGTGGGCTTATGGAAATTGTACTTTGATGATGATATAAATATCCTCCAAAACCAGGGATTGCAATTACTGTATTTCTTCATGCATTGCATTTTTATAAATATTTATTAGTTCTGAATTGTTTTGAAACACATTTATTATTATTTATATTACTTTTTTTATATTACTTTTCCTCTGGAATGGAAACCACCTTGTCTTACTGTCTTTGGTCTCCGGTAAGAGCAAGATAGGACAATCTAGTCAGAGGCACTAGACAGAATAGAAATAGAAAATTCAGTGCTTGGTTTTTTTAGCAAATAAAAGGATTTTTAAACTCTGTTTTAGTCGTTTAGTTAATGTTTATCTTTTTCTTGGAGAATTTAAAATCAATATCTTCATTTATCTCCATTCTAATAGCTGTATTTCATAGAGCAGTAATTGAGCTGGTCCTAATACCTTCTGTGCATATTTATATTTTGGTGAGCGTGGAACCAAGTGCTAGCCTCTTCCCCAGGTTTAGAAGACAACCATTTTTTTATTAGTTTATACTCTGGCTAGCTCCAAGCTTTTAAAAATGCTGGTTTAGAATCTTTAGTTATTCTTTGCATAAATATAATGAGACTTGCCATTTACAATATTAATTTTTTGTTGTATTTTCTCAGTTTAAACTGACATTCTTCCCAGGCTCACGTATTTATTTTTCCTAATTCCACTTTCATTTCCAGTCAGCTGGTTACTTTGCATGGTGTATTTGGAGAAGAATTGTGTGTGTCTGATTTCAGTGCTATTTTTTAAAAAGTGAAGTGGTGACGATGACGTAAGAGTGCTTGGTCAAGAACATGTGCAATGGAATTACAATAAAGCATGACAGACTAATAGTTGTTTTTGCCGTTTTCTTACTGAAAACTTTCAGCTTAATTTTTTCTAACTGATCTGATTTATGCCTTTTCAGATGATGATACAGAGAATTAGAGGAAACAGCTGTTAGTTATGAAGTGTCTTCTAATGTTTATTAGCTACTGTTGAGTGGTATTACATTAGACAAATTTATCTTTTAATGTTGCAGCCAAAGGGAAAGGAAGTGGTGGAGTGAAAACTGCTAAACTGTATGCATGGGTTGCACTCCAATCATTGCCAGAGGAAATGGTGATTAGCCCTTGCTTACTGGACTTCCTAGAGAAAGCTCTTGAAACCATTCCGATTACACCCATTGAAAGGAATTACACAGGTAAGTTGTATATTTGTATTCTAGTACTCCACGCTTTTTCTTTTGTCTTCTGGTGGCATTGAGCTGCTCTTCCCTTTAAAGTCCACTTTCTAATGAGTTCTTGTCCTTGTTAAAAGCTGTTAGTTCACAGGATGAAGACATGGGGCAATTTGATATACAAGATACCTTAGAAGAGTCCACAACATCGTTAGTATCATCCTCGACATCAGCATATTCATCCTTCCCTGTAGATGTGGTGGTTTATGTACGAGTTCAGGTGAGGTTTTAACTCAACATTCATTATAGTAAGTAACTTCAGTCACAGTCTTTGAGACAATCCATGCTTCTAAGTTTGCTTTTTAAAAAATACAAAATATTTTCAAGTGTCCTTTCTGAGATATTAATGTCTAGTGTGATGATAAAATAGGACTTATTTCCGCAGAAGTTCTGACACATTTTAGTCCCATGGAGACCAAAGAAATGAGCTATATTGAGAAGTCACGAAAGTTCTGAGCATTTTTAATCATTACTTCTTCTTTGTCTCTTTCGGACTTTTTTTGAAAATATCTTTCATAACTAGTATTTCTCTCCATTGTTTATAGGTACCATTACAAAACAAAAATAATAATTGAATATTTTCTCAGTTTATATGGAGAACGTAGGAATGTACAGTTATCATCTACAAGGCATTATTCATACTGCTTAATATTTGATGGGTCTGGGCTTTTTATATGTGTAAGAGAGAAAAGTGCTACCGCAGAGTGATTCAGAGCACTTGAGCTTGATCTGAACGTTGCCATTATATTTTTCCACTTTGCTCAAACAACATTTTTTCCTGGTATAAAATTGATTATGTTCCCAAACTGAACAACACATTCTAACAGATGCGGTTTTTTTTTTTATGCCTATGAAAATTAACCACAACAATCTGTAGCCTCTCTCAGCTTTTACTTGCAAACTCATCTGGCCAAGAATGTGTTGAGGGAAACTGAAGCTTTCACAATCAGCTCAAGTGATTCTGCATAATTCTCGCATCAGATGAGCTACGAATTGACTTGGGGAGGAAGAGGAGAGGGGGACGTACATGTCCTCTGCTGCATCCAGGCTTCCTGTGTCTAAGTCTACCAAAAACTGGTCCAAATAATAGCCCTGGTGTTGGAGGGATTCCCTGAAATTAATGTATCTGTATCAACTTGTATACAGTTATCTTACTAATTCTAAAACCAGTCTCAAAAGGTTGTAATTTGTTTTAAAAAATAAATACATAGCACTCTATAAGCCAAATTTGAGATGTTTTTAGTATTTCATATTTGTTCATTGAATGCTTTATTTTCTTTCTGTCTTTCAGCCCTCTCAAATCAAGTTCAGTTGCTTGCCGGTATCAAGAGTTGAATGTATGCTGAAGTTGCCTTCCCTGGACCTTGTTTTCTCTTCAAACCGAGGAGAACTGGAAACATTAGGCACAACGTATCCATCAGAAAATGTGTCAGTTGGTGGTATTACTTCACAGAGTGGCTCAAAGAATTCAGTTAGTAAATCTGGAGTACCAGGTAATATGTATATGAATGTTTATACTACATACGGCTTGTAGCATAAATAAATATAATGTTTTGTTGTCTAAAATTAGAGCAGAAGATAAGCTTTTACACACCTTAAGGTGAGACTTTTATGTATTAGTGAGTTCAGTAGGATTTCGTCCATGTTGTATCAGATTCCTGTAAAAGCTTGCACAGATACAGTATATTGGAGTTTTTCTTGCATTGGTTAAGTGAGTTCAGTTATCTCTTATAAAAAGAGATACTGCTGGCATCAATACATAGAATATTTAAGCTACATTGCTGCTAAAAGGGCATAACCTGATGTGCATTTGGTCTGTTTAGTATTGCTGTAACAATCAGTATTATTTCATGTTGGAAAATGTTTTCGTACTAAAACTCACTTTTGCAAAAAAATAAATTTGACTTCAGGTTCATCACCTGGACTTGGCAGCCCTCTTGGCAGAACACGGCACAGCAGCAGTCAGTCAGACCTGACTACTTCTAGTAGCAGCTCTTCAGGCCTGAGCTTTACCGCCTGCATGTCTGACTTTTCCCTTTACGTGTTCCATCCATATGGAGCTGGAAAACAAAAATCTGCTGTTACTGTTCTAACCCCTGGATCAGGAGCCTTAGGTACAGAACAAGTTTTTGTTTGCTTTAATGAACATTGTTCAAGTTTGGCATGGTTTTCTGAACTGAAGATTTCAAAAGGTCACAGAAGATTGAACTTTTTCCTTTCTATTTCTAGGTAATGTGGATGAGGAACCAACTTCGGTCACTGGCCGGAAGGATTCTTTGAGCATTAACCTTGAGTTTGTGAAAGTCAGCCTGTCACGAATAAGGCGTTCGGGTGGTTCCTCCTTTTTTGAGAGTCAGTCTGCGAGCAAAGCTACCAGCAAGATGGATACTACATTGATAAACATATCTGGTAAATGCTTGTTTCATTTTAATCCCACCCTTTCAGCTAATTACTGAATTGCTGTTCCAGCGAGAGACTTAACTCTCAGCAGCTTTTGTAGATGTTATATGAGAGCCGAATACTTGTAGCGTGTAGTAAAATTTTTGCTCTTTTTGAACGAAGTAGGGATTGATACATTAAATTTTAATGGCACTTGGAGTACCTATTTGCAGATGCACCTTTTTAGCCTCCTGATTCATATAATGTAATAAATGGGCTTGCTCAACCACACCTCTGACATCAGTCCATGTGACTTAACATGACCCTTAAATATCTTGAGATTGTACTGGCTGTGGCTAGGATGGAGTTAACTTTCTTCAGAGAAGCCCATATGGTGCTACGCTTTGAATTTGTGGCTGAAACAGTATAGATAACACAGCAACATTTTGGCTATTGCTGAACAGTACTTGCACAGCCTCAAGGCCTTCTCTCTTTCCCCCTCTGCCCCAGAGGGAACACAGCTAGGACAGCTGACCCAAATTGATCAAAGGGATATTCCACAGCATATGATGTTGCGCTCAGTAATAAAAGCTCAGGGAAAGGAGGAGGAAGGGGGGATATTGGTGGTTGTGGCATTTGTCTTTCCAAGCGGCTGTTAGGTGTGCTGAGGCCCTGCTTTCCAGCAAATAGCTAAACATCTGCCTGCCAATGGGAAGCATAATTTTTATTTTTTTTTCTTCACTTGCATGCACAGCTTATGCTTTCCCTGTTAAACTGTTGCTACCTCAATCCACAAGTCTCCTTACCTGCCTTCTGTTTCCTCCCTCTCCCACAGGAGATTGGAATGAGTGAGCAGTTCATTTGGCTGTTAGCCGGGGCGAACCTACAACAGAGATCAAGCCTAAATTGTTTGTGTTTAGTCAGTTTTAAGTTACATGTCATTTTAGTTGTATTGCAGATGTTTCTGTCAGGTATTATCAGAAGGAAGTGATTTCAAGTCATTATTTAGTAGTAATCTGAGTATGTCAACTTTATTATATGGTCTTCGCATGCAAAAGAGGGTGGTTATTTTCCACCTAATGGCACAATGTATTTTTTTTTTCAGGTATAAAATCCCATAGCATACATTAGCTCTGTTCCTCAGAGACTAGAGTCTTTGAATAGTATTGGTTGTTGAGCAACACCTATGCCCTTCATGTTTTAACCCTGTTTCTTGAGAACTCCGAAAGTCTGTATGACTGCAGTGCGGTAATACATGACTACATAAATGGCAATGAGACGGAACATGTAATGCTAATCTGTTCTCACTTACATAATTTGTTTCAATGACAAACTCAGTAGCTTGGTTAGCTTTTAAATATTTTTATATTAGCTATACCAGTAGTCCTTGTTTCCCAACCAAAAAAAAAAAATCCTAAATATTTCATTTATTTCTCACCGTCATGCATCATTAGATTTAAAATAGTGGTTTTGAAATCCTCTAAATATGCCATTTCACTTTGGTGTGGCCATTGCGAATGTGTTTTACTGCTGGTGATCAAAAAGAGCAATGGTAATCCAAAAATGTATGTTTCTTAGAGCAATCAGTTGAAGGAACTACAAATCGCTAAGAAAAAGTGTACAATGAGGGTTGGGCTTTGGGCTGGGTTTCTTTTCAGCTCGTTTGGTGGAATTCTGCAGTGTTTTCTCGATGTGTTACGCTGCACTGACTTGCTTGCTAAAGTTAGAAAGCAGTCGCAGTATGCCCACAGCGTCTATATACTATAGCTTTAGTAAGTCTCCACATACAGGAGTGAGCAACAAGGGAATGAACTTCAGCAGGCCACCCACTGCCCTAGTGTGAACGCTCTTTTACGTCACTGTTCCATCAGAACAGAAAGATGAACAAACTCAGATTCTCATTGCTGATTCATCTCTTAATACATTTTATAACAGAGATAAACTAGTATAATAATAGAACTTTACGTTAAATTTATTCTCAAAGTTGGTTAAGCTTTAAGTTGGACCTAGTTTGGTAAACACTAACCACTCATTTTCATAGTCCTCTCTTCCGAAACAGGTATTTCACAGCTTTCTTTTGTTACCTGAATAGGATAAAATCTTTTACACTCACTTGCCCTTTTTTTCCTTTTTTATATGAAGACTAGAAATAGTCTAGTTTTCAAGCAACCTCCCCATAGAAGGGAAAAAAAAAATCAAAGTGGATTATGTACCACAATTAAATGTGGTGTTATAGAGATGATACACTGTGCTTATTAAAAATGACAGCTGAATCTCCTAGATCACAAGCTGCCTTCTTTGTGTTCTTCATGATTTTTTTTTAAATTTTTTTTTTTTTTTCAGTCTAACATTTGCTGTGTGTTATTATCTTAATTCTGGCTGCACTGCTGCATGTCTAACTCGGTGTTGTAGTTCTGCAGTCTGTGTTCAGTTACTAGCTGTCAAATTTCACCACCTTGCCACCTGGTACCTATGAAGCTACAGTGAGAGCTGGACTCCTGAATACTCAAGGAACCTTGAAGTAAAAGTGGGGTTTAAAGATTTGCTTGTTATTTATATTTATTTATTTTCCCCTACTGCACATGGGATCCTGACTTAGTGGGCAAACAGCAGAATGGTTGTGATTATCTGCCATTAAAGCCCTCAGACGAGGAGTCTGAGGCACATACAACACAAGTAGGACCCAACATCAGTTACATTCTTAGGTTCCATTTCACCTTTAAGAAATGTGGATAATAATAATATTGGATTTGGAGAAATGGCAACATCTCAGGAAAACTATTTTTTCATTACAGCAGAGACTGTCCTGCTAGGTAAAGAAATATTTGACTATGTTGAACACCTATTAATTAGATTTGGTTACCAGAACGTGGTACTACTGAGAGTTTACAGTTGTGCATATATGCTTTTTCTTTCTCAGCTGTCTGTGATATAGGATCTGCTTCTTTTAAATACGATATGCGCCGACTCAGTGAGATTCTAGCCTTTCCAAGGGCTTGGTACAGGAGAAGCATTGCTAGACGGCTCTTCCTAGGTGATCAGACAATAAATCTGCCAGGTAAGATACTGCTTCTTATCATGAAAAAGCTTTTTGTACAAGGGGTTATAGTAGGAATTTTAGAAACATTTATTACTTGTGTATTATTACATATGTGACTAGAAATAAATGTATTATAATTTAGTCCATATGCAGTCACTCTAATTAGAAAATCCTAGAAAGAAGAGATCAAAAATTTCCACAGTAGGTCATTAAATTATTTAAAGAGCTTATATTAATGAAGACATTAGAAAACCTTTAGTTACAATAAATGAAATATATTTTGACACTTTGCAAATACTTTTTAGTATATGGGAGCATATTGTTAAACAAAAATTAAATAGTTTTTCTGCCTTTCATGTGCTGCTTTTTTCTAGTAGCATCGGGTCCTGGAACACCAGATTCAATTGAAGGGGTAAGCCAGCATCTTTCTCCTGAATCATCACGCAAAGCATACTGTAGGACGTGGGAGCAGCCCTGCCAATCTGCTTCATTTACACACATGGCACAGTCACCTAATGTTTTTAGCGAACATAATGCAAGCAGCAGTATGTCACCTGGGACAGCATCTCATACCTTAAAGTCTCCAGCTGTTACAAGATCCAGGAGCGTGTCTGACTCTTCAGTGCCTCAGAGAGGTTAGTAGACAATGATTTCTTTAGGTTTTTAAAGTATTTCTATCAGCTGTATGAAAAAAGTATGTCATTACTGCTTTGTAGAAAGCAACCATAAACTATTCTTTTCCACTGTGCCTGGGAGTGGAGAGTCAATGGCTTAGAGAAAGGAAAATGTCTGAAATGGATGAATCAAACAAAATGTAGTTTATTAGCATTCTTTCTATAAAATGGCAGTTTCTTTTACTAGAGCAGGAGTTGTTTAGCTGGGATTAGGCGAGTTCTGCAGCTTAATTTGATTGCATTGTCATCTTGGCTCTCTATTCTCATCCAAGCAATTACCATGCTCTTAGCAGAGGGTCAATATCACAGCTCACAGGTGAGGTCGGTTATTTCATTTCATCTGAGACTTTGGGCATATTCTAAGAGGTCTAAATAAGGGTAGTTTCTGTATAAGAAATAAAGTAACTTTTAATTTCTTTTGCTATAAACATTATTGTATTGTATCTTATAGCACTGGCTGTGTGGAGATTTAGAAGTATGGTGCTTATTTTAGTCTAGGAAAAATATCTGTGAGGAAAAGAAAGGACAGGTATTTTGTCTATTTAGAACACTACCAAGATGTTATATATAAACAGTTTTTAGAAGAAGACATAGTTGGAGAAGGTTTTATGGCTGGTAGAGTGGCTTGTTGATAGGAAATGCAATTTTGCACAGGCTTGTAAGAGTATGGCCAGGATTTCTGTGAGAAGAGCAAGGAAAACCCTAATACTTGAAATTCTGACTTGGCACTTGTGCAAGTAACTGCTACCTGAATATTCAAATACTACATTCATTTTCTGAATACACTGGTGTTTTTAAATAGCTAAATAACTTAAAATATGCTCTTGCATGACCAACTGCAAATTAAAAACCGTTTCTCTTAAAGGCATTAGTAAAAATAAATGTGTAAAATAAATGTGTAAAATGAGTCAATTTCTATGACAACTAAAGCAACGCATATTGCAAAGGCTGTAGTTCTCACTTATCCTTACTCGTAGTTTTGTGGCGCTTCTTAAATATGGTGTTAGTCTGTCCTTTTGTAATATGTATAATGGATATATTCTGCCAGTTTTTCCTAGCATGTGGAATAATTTAAATTTTTGCCTACTTTTTTGTTTAGATACTCTCTCAAAAACATCAACTCCATTTAATAAGTCAAATAAAGCTGGAAGCCAGCAAGGAACACCATGGGAAACACTGGTTGTATTTGCTATGAACCTAAAACAATTAAATGTCCAAATGAATATGAGCAATGTAATGGGCAATACTACGTAAGTATAAAACACGTTCAAGCATGATTTAATTTAACAGACGGTGTTGTTTTGGGGACAAAAAAAACGTTTTCCCCACAGACTGTTAACAGCCTGTTGTTAGCTTTAAAATCCTAACTAAAATCTAGCTTTAAAATCCTAACTTTTTCAGTTTTGAACTGTGAAGCTCCTCATGAATACTGGTAGATGCTTAATCCTGAAGTCACATATGCCTAAACCAGATTATTTACTGCTTTCCAGTAAATAATTTTCAGTTTCTCTTTTGACAGCCTGGAAAATTGTTGTCTATTTTCACCTCTGCTCTAGGTGGACCACCAGTGGTTTGAAAAGCCAGGGTCGTCTATCTGTGGGTAGTAGCAGAGATCGGGAAATTAGCATGTCTGTTGGCTTGGGAAGATCACAGCTGGACTCCAGAGGGGGAGTTGTTGGAGGTACCATAGATGTTAATACCCTGGAGATGGTGGGTAAGTTGGAAAGCTGCCTGGTATTAGTATATGCTCCATACAATAAATGTGAAAAACTAATGAATATACATAGTACCTCACTTTGTGAACCTGCTAGCATATAAAACCGTTAGATTTTTACTGGTGCGTTCCGACCATGAAACACACTTTGAGTTGAAGGGATAGCCTTCTCATCAGAGGCTGATTCAGTCTCAGGGTTGCTTTAAAATTACACTATCTAGTTGTGCAACCCTCCAGCCCCCTTCAAGCTGTCTGGACAGATGGCAAGTGAAAGATTTGATAGCACTTCAGCTCCTCCTAGAATTTCACAAGTGATTACGGTCTGGGAAATGCAAAACTGGCTTTGGAAAGAGGCTGGGTGTTCTGGCGCTACACCAGAATCATGAACTCCCCATGCATCTGGAAAAAAGCAGTGCTTTCTCAGTCCCTCTGTATCATGTGGATGGCATAAGGGTGATATCACTGGAAAAACTGATTTTCTTATCTTTAATAGTTTATTTCTGTACTGCTTTGGTTCTATTTCAGCTCATATTTCTGAACACCCAAACCAACAGCCCAGTCATAAAATTCAAATTACCATGGGTTCTACTGAAGCACGTGTTGACTATATGGGGTCCAGTATCCTAATGGGAATCTTCAGTAATGCTGATCTTAAACTACAGGATGAATGGAAAATTAATCTGTATAATGCTTTGGACTCGAGCATCTCTGATAAAAGGTAATACTGCTTCCTGTGTTTAAAATGTATAATGTTTGAGAAGGTCAAATTCTGCTTATATGTCTTCTGTCCAGTATTGCTAACCAAAAATGTAAGCGTCTGCTAGAAAGCAAAGGGTTCGTTGTTGTGGTGTGTGTTTTGTTTTTTATTTTAATTGTCAGTAGGAAATAGATTAACTGCTAATGTTCTTGCTATTTTTAATATCTAGCGAGATATTTGTCCACGGGGACTTGAAATGGGATATCTTCCAAGTGATGATTTCAAGATCGACTACACCAGACCTAATAAAAATAGGAATGAAACTCCAGGAGTTCTTTACTCAGCAGTTTGATACAAGCAAGCGAGCTTTGTCCACCTGGGGACCTGTTCCTTATCTCCCTCCCAAGACAATGGCCAACAACTTAGAAAGAAGCTCACATGAGCAATGTAAGTGGTACAAAAGAGAGTATACTTCCCAAGTGGATGTTTTAATTGCAAAAATTCATTTGAGCAACTTTATACATGCAAGTATATCTATTTGACTTGAAATAGTTTCTTCAGTACATTTTTCCCATAAATTTGGCCTGGCAATAACCTTTCAATGAAGAATGCAAATATCTTGGGTAGCCTGCTAGACCTGGGGTACAATAATGAACTAACTTACGTTATTTTCGGGTTTTAGTTAAAAATATGTATGTTTGTTTAAAAAATAAAAGACAAAAAAAATCTTTTTTGCTGTTTTCAAACTGTTTCAATACAGTTGAAATAGTTTTCACAGTCTATTTTGATGCTATTTATAAAAAAACATTTCTACTTTGAGTAGCCATGGAAGTGTGATGTTATTCTTACTTTCTATTAATCATGAGCTGAAACCATAATTTGTCTGAACACAACGAGTCATTGATTTCCAAGTGTGCTTGTTCAGGTACTCTTAAGCTACAACCACCTTAGATCACAAAGATGAAACAGTGTCAACAAAATAGGTTAGAAAATATCATTCATAATTCCATGTTTTATTAAAAATATAAATGTGGCAGCAATCTTTTCTGTATCTTTGTCTTTCCTAAAGTTTGTTCTTGCTATTGCATGTTTACTTTCCAGTGTTGGATGCAGCCCATCATCGCCATTGGCCAGGAGTTTTGAAAGTGGTATCTGGGTGCCATATATCCTTATTTCAGATGCCATTGCCAGAAGATGGAATGCAATTTGGAGGATCCATGAGCCTGCATGGAAACCATATGACGCTGGCTTGTTTTCATGGACCTAATTTCCGTTCAAAATCGTGGGCCTTATTTCACCTTGAAGAACCCAATATTGCATTTTGGACAGAAGCCCAGAAAGTTTGGGAAGATGGTAATTTAAACCATTTCCTCACTTCTCAAAACTCCTTTAAATGAGTTTTAAGGATGTATTGATATGTAAGAAGAAATCAAAGAACAACTTATTTTCTTTAAGTCTGAATCAAGATTATTTCCAAAAAATACATCACTTTCCTAAAATAATAATCTGTTCCCTCTCCATCTTTACCACAATTTGCTTTATCTGTGGAATAATGCAAAGTATATTTTCAAATATACTAGATATGTCCCTGATAATATGCCTACAAAGTGGATTGTCTGCCTTGTTAATTGCATGTCTGTGTTTCTGTAGTCCTTTTGTTTCTGTATGATGAATTTTGATGGTCTTACTGCTTGTATTTGTCTTCATATTGTGAAGTTTTTACTGTCTGTAGCTGCTGAGGATTTAATTTTTCTGTTGTTTGCAAGCTTTATACCCATTTTTAATGCCACTGGCATACTAATTATTCATGTTAAATACCTGTGCGAGGAGAGAAGAGTGAGAGGAAAAATCCTACTACCCTTACCAAGCTGCTTTTTCCTTTTTTTTTCTCTCTCACTCCATGCCACCCACACCTTCAATGCAGGTACTAGTGAACACTCCACGTATATTGTGCAAACCCTGGACTTCCATTTGGGCCATAACACTATGGTCACCAAACCGTGCGGAGCCCTCGAAAGCCCCATGGCGACAATCACTAAGATAACAAGGCGCCGCCATGAAAACCCCCCACATGGAGTTGCCAGTGTGAAAGAGTGGTTCAATTACGTTACAGCCACAAGGAATGAAGGTTAGATTCACGTTCATTAAGTTTTGGGATTGGTCTGCTTGCCAGGCAGTGCAGATTGGGCTGTTCAAAAGCTGCTAAAGTTCAAGTGGACTTCAGGGAGCGGGGAATTTGAAATAATGGAAATTGTTTCTTCTTGAGAACCTTACGGTGAACTGTGGAATGAAGCATAGCAATATGCTGAACAGCTGGAAGCGTTACTGAGCTAAGTCCTTTTTCAAACTGTCCAGTAAAGCCAAAATGTTCTGTTTAGATACATTTATGTATCTAGCATTGCAGTAGTTCTAGTCTTTTCCTCTTTCACTGTATGCAAAAAAATTTCTTGTTTCACATCCAGTTGTGATCTTGTAACATGAGGATATATTTCACTGTATATGAAGGATTTATGGATTAAGCTGAAGTAGGAATGTATTTTAGGCTTCTGTCACCACTTACGACTAACACTTGAAAATTACTCATCTGCCTAAAGCTTTTCAACATTCAGCTGCCTCTAGGCCCTAAAACATTTTGAATCATATCTTTAAATCATTGTTAATTGGAAAATAAAACTTTCAAGATAGTGTTAAAAGAAATCTTAAAATACAGCTGTCACTATTTCATTCACAAACTATAGAAACAGTAGATGATGCCAATAGAATTTCTGTGAAAGGGTGAATAGCAGAATATGGCATATAGTGAGAAATGAGCAGATGATTCTTTCTCGAAAAAAAAAAAAATTTAAATTATTGACACACTATTCTAATATTTATTCCTTCTGAAAGACACAACAGGGTGTAGTGGTTGAAGTTCACAAATAGAGGTGCTGTCTGGTAGGTGTTTTTATGTAGCCCTGTTTTGCTACATCCGGAGCATTTAAGTATATAAACAACAACAACATTTGATTGTTTGACCTTTTGTAGCCATTCTTTTGGGAGCATGATAAAGGATATAATCTTCTTAATAATCATACACCAGCAGTTTTATGATGAAATAGTAACTTTTCTTAACATTTTTGTCTTCTCACAATTTTAACAACTGAAAACTAATTCAAATGATGTTGCATGTGTACTATGGTAAAAGTCTTGTGACAAAGTTGGATTCCTGGTCAACAGTGATTTCTGACAGCAATGCTGCCCCGATGAATTTAGGTATTATTTGTATTAATCAGAAACATTTATTTTCATTTTAAGTGCTACCATATTTTCAAACACAAAGGGCACACTTTGAATCTCTATCTCACTTAACTTGAAAGCTCATTATTAGAACAAAGCTGTGATAGGGTGGTCACATGGATAAAATTTGGACTTTAAGCTTCAAAAAAACCAACAAAGATTCTTAGAAGTGCTTAGATGTTATGGTACTGACACTTATTTCCTCTGCCCTTCTTATCATGAGATGTATTTCGTGAAAATTTGTCACCCTCTGTGCTGACAAGAACCTTTTTTTAATAAAGACTACTGAATTCAGGAATTTCCCATTGTCCATGTAGAGTTAAACCTGCTTCGAAATGTTGATGCTAACAACCCAGAGAGCAGCACAACAGTGAAAAGCTCAAGCTTGCTAAGCGGCTTCAGAGGTGGCTCCAGTTACAACCATGAAACTGAAACCATCTTTGCATTGCCAAGGATGCAGCTGGATTTTAAATCTATTCATGTTCAAGAGCCCCAAGAGCCTTCATTACAAGGTGCAGTAAACATAATTTGTTTTTTCTTCATCCAAAGCTATTTCACATAAACGAGAAGTTAAATACAAAGCTACTGTGCTGATAAGAGGATTTAATCTGAGAATTACTGCAGCTCTGCAAGAAAGGATACCATTTCATAATAGAACGTAGAGGGAATTCTGTTGAGAGAATGAAGATCCAGTCCAGAGACTGGTCACTATAGAAAAAACTTACTAAGAGAAATTATTATGAACGTTTCAGCTAGGTTGGCTGTTTTTAGGGGATTGGTTTTCTTATTTTTATTAAAATGTTAAAGAGGAGGGCCATTCTGAAAAAGGGATTATGAGATAGGGACCTAATTTTTATGCTCTTGTTTTCAAAATGTTATCTTCAGACTGCAATTAGAACTGGTGGGAAATAAGACTTCTGAAGGTGTAAGACATTAATGTAGATGTTTATTTTGGCTGAACTTACTCCATACCTGATCCTGGATAATACTGCTAGATAAATCAACCTGGTTTTTTTTGGTTGTTTTTTAATAGCCAAACTAGCAACATTTGCTATCAGCTTTTCTTATTGTCTAAAATCATGCATTGATAGCATAGCACAAGCTGGTGATACTGCTTTAGGTTGAATTTCCACGTTGAGGATGATCAAGGTTGCTACATGCTAGTATTTCTTTATTTTCAACATATTTTATAAAATACCAGAAGTTACTCTAATGGGGAAACTGTTTAAAAAATGCTGAGGCTGCTAAACACAGATGTTAATTGTGGTCCTTCCTCTCTTTTGAGTCTCTGGTTCAGTAACAGCAATGTCATTTTCAAATGATTTATATTCAAACTCTGTGTACTTTTATGTATACTGTATGTACTTATAAGTACATTAATACTATTTTTATCTGACTGTAGATACAAGTGTTAAACCAAAGGTGGAATGCAGTGTAGTAACTGAATTTACAGACCACATTTGTGTAACTATGGATGCTGAATTGATTATGTTTCTGCATGACTTGGTATCTGCTTATCTAAAAGAAAAAGAAAAAGGTAAGTTGTTATTTTTGAGGTAACACTCATCTGACAATCTGCAGTTGTCAGACTATTTCATAATAAATATTTTCATACTTTTTAATAAAGTTAATTTGTTAAAATGGATTTAATTTTTAAAAAGTTAAGCCTAACCTTGCTTCCATTGAAATCAACAGAAGTAGTATTAAATGTTTTGAAATCTGGACTTAACGCTATGAAATGATACTTGCCTCTTTTAATCATTGGTAAGTGAAATTTAACTATACAATAACGAAAAGTTTTTTCTGGGTTGTTTTAGACTGAAAGCCAAGAGGTATTTTGGCACTTCTCAAAAAGTGCAGCATTGTTCAGGAAACACTTGAGCCGATTTTAAGTCAGCTCCTGTAGGACTGGAAGCAAAGTAGTTGCATACAAACTTAGAGACCTCGTAGTGTCACTACGCTGACATTCCACCGTGTGCAGGGAGCTGTGCTAGTATCTCTGCGTGGCACTGTGCTACACTGTGCAGGTACAGCAGGTTGTTGAAAAACAATTTGGTCACCTCCAATGCAGCACCTATGTGCGGTATGCTGCAGAGAACAGACATACTCCTGGATTTCTGTTCCTTCCCCACTACTGATGAGCTTGTGCTAGTTACTCCTAAGTTGTAATCTTGCTCCGATTTTGACACCTGGTGTTTAGTTTAACTTCCTTTTTGTAAGACAGTATATACAGATGAAAACTGTTTTAGGAAGCTACATTACTTTTATTGCAGTCCTTTCCATCAATGGAGTTTCTTTCAAGACATGCATTTTTCTGGCTTCAGAATGCTTTGCTTTTTCACGTGAATATGTTCAGTTGCAGCATTTAAATTTGGCACATGCATTCTTAAGCGATATGTGGTCTTTGTTAAGAAGAGCAAATCGAAGACAAGTGAGTTCGATGTATATGTAAAGCACGCCAAAGAGAGTGATTTTTGTTGTTGCAGACTTAAGGTGAATAAACAGTGTGGTACTGAATGACTGATTGTGCTCTATAATTACCTGAAGAGAAGGCCATCATCCAGTGGCTTTAATGCTTTACAAGTAATTATTGCCATAAGTATCTAAAACCTACTAAATTAATTAAGACTTGGAAAAGATCGGCACTGTAGGTGTTGATCATAGATAAAATGATGTCAGATGTTACATTTACTGTAAGTAGAATAGAATGGACTAGACGATTTGGAAGGGACCTACAACGATCAGCTAGTCCAACTGCCTGACCACTTCAGGGCTGACCAGAAGTTAAAGCATGTTGTTACAGTCATTGTCCAAATTTCTCTTAAACACTGACAGGCTTGGGGCATCAACCACCTCTCTGGGAAGCCTGTTCCAGGGTTTGACCACCCTCTTGGTAAACATGCTTCCTCACCTCTGGTCTAAACCTCCTCTGGCGCAGCTTTGAACCATTCTCACAGGTCCTGTTGCTGGATACTAGGGAGATCAGCACCTCCCTCTCCACTTGCCTCCTCAGGAGAGCAAGTATTATATAATTATATATTATGTCAGATGAGATGTCATCACTGAAATTAAAAGCTCCTTATTTGAAGTTTTACAACTTCTGATCTTAAATTAAGATATTCCCAAATTTTGCCACAGCAATCCTATTCTAGATTCTCATTTCTGTCCTTTTTTCTTTAAAGGCTGCCACAAGAGTAATGTAACACGGTAATGTACATGTAAACGATGAGTTACCACCACAGTGAAAGTCATATATTTTGCTTTTCTGGTGTGTGTGAAATTCAATGTTGTGCATAGTAGTTTGCATATACTACTGAACTGTATAAAAAACATAACACTTATTCATGTGATGTCACATGATGTGATGTATAAATGTAACACACATATGATGTAGAACATATTTAATTCAGTATTTTGAAAGTTTATTTTTATAACTAACCATATCAATTATGTGTACTTGTGTACAACATAGCTAGGAGTGCTTCCTAAAAGCACTTCATAGTAAAATGTCCAACAGGTGCAGAAACTAACAAAAGGGGAAGAGAACTATTTTTGGTGGACCTTTGTAAAAAAAATTTGTTTTCAAGCTATCTTAAATCAAAATTCAACCCAAATTCACAGATTTGTTTTTATTTTAAAAAATATGTTGTTTGGAGGGGAAGGAGCTGCTATTCCTTTTCTGTATCCCAGGACTTAAACTCAAGTAAGAGCTGGGTTCAGGTTCTCTTGATGCTTTTGGACAAAGATTTACCTTAACTATTCCCCCACCATCCTCCTCCTCAGAGACTACTCTGTCAATCTAAAAAAATATTCTAAACTAGGGGCGTGTCTGAATTTTGTTTATGGAATGTAATATGCTTTGTTGAATGCCATGATGAATTTGAAAAAAAGCCCCTGTTTATGGATGCTTTGGGCTGGCAGAGAGAAGGAAGAATCCCACATTCCAGTGTTATCCAGTGTCTATTACGGTTTTCATAGGATATTTTTTACTAGCGCTTTGTTCAAACCAAAACTGTTTGCCAGAAATTCTGTAAAACTGAAACACAAGGCGGTTCTCTCTTTTTCGAGATTTGTGCTTTTGTTTTATTTAAATGATGTACAAAGAGAATTCAAGTGGGATGCTCATGACTGACTGGTGGGGGGTTTTCCATGTCTCTATTTTGTAGCAATTTTTCCTCCTCGCATTTTGGCTGCTCGTCCAGGGCAGAAAAACTCCGTTGGTGTTCTGGAGGACAGCTCCACTGACAAAGAGGCAGAGGAAAGCATTACTTACACTACAGTTGACTGGAGAGAATTTATGTGCAATACTTGGCATTTGGAACCCACGCTCAGGTAACAAGCAGGCTTATCTGCGATCTCTTTGTCTATGCATTTGTGGGTACTGTCCTGCAAACGACAAGTGTTTCTAAGTTGATGCTGTTCAGCTCCCCTAAGAGGATCAATCACGTGTTACAGATTTGTCTTTGGCTATTGGTGCTGCTATGAAAGATACCTGCTACAGGACGTGACAAAAGCTGGATAACGCAATTCTCTATTACATCAGTTAACTTCTAGATTAGAACTTAGGCAGATTAAAGATATTGTTGGAGGCTCTTCAAAATTAGGATACAGTAAAATTAAACTCATTAAGGACCACAGATTACTGTGTTTCACTCTGTCCTACAACAGTCCATTCACTTTCTGCCATATAGTTTTTCATCTTGCAGTTCTCCATTTTTAGCATTCCAGTTTTAGTTCTTCCTTAAGCAGCCACCTGGAAATAAAAAAGCATATATATTAGTTGCTATATAGCAGTTTAAACTTAGCACAAAGAAATAGTGTGTATGGCAGCACTCAATATACACTTTCAGTCACTGAAATTGACTTCTCTCTGTGTCAGGGTTTGTTTGTTTTGTAACCTCTGCTGACACTGCTGGAGCACCTAAGTGTTCATTCACACATCAAAACAACACGTCAACCCAGGCCAAACAAATCTTGACAGTTGGCGTTTTGTGTTAGCAGTAATAATAAATCAATTTAAACATGATCTGGAGGCAGCCCGGTCTGGTTTTTTTGCCTCCTTAAGCATCCTCTTCCTTTGAGGGGACGTTCCACTGGTCATCTGCAGCTTATCTGTATAAATTAAGTTTGAAACAATGCCTGTTGGACTTAAGTTGGTCAGAAGTAACAATGGTAAAAACAGATGTTTGTTTATACAAACGCCAGTTGCTATATTTATATATTTGAGATTGAGTTCGCTATTTATTGTTTTTTTTAGATTAATATCCTGGACTGGGAGAAAAATTGATCCCGTTGGTGTTGACTACATCCTCCAAAAGCTGGGCTTTCACCATGCAAGGACTACTATTCCTAAGTGGCTGCAGCGCGGTGTCATGGATCCTTTAGACAAAGTTTTGTCGGTCCTTATAAAGAAACTTGGTACTGCACTACAGGATGAAAAGGAAAAGAAAGGAAAAGACAAAGAAGAATACTGAAAGTATAATGTGACAACCGTAATTCCGTTTGATTTTATCAAAGTGTTTTATTATATTTTAAGAATTTAAATATGGTTTAAAGAGAAACCTAATGTTTTTTTGCTACTCTATTTAAAACTTACATTGTGAGTAACTGTTTACCGTGGTACATGATACCATTCTGTATTTGAAGTTATTGCATGATGATGACCAATGTATATTCTGTGAAGGAATAGCTGGAACACTGTAAATCTGCTCCTCAGCGTCCACTGTTTTATTATGTGCAATATGATTCCTGCATCTTTAAAATACTTGCAGATTAACTGTGAATTTTCATAAACTTTGCCATAACACAAACCCCTCGTTGATGTGACTGGTAATTGAGTTGTCAATGTAGACTTGTGTAAATTATATATATATATATATAACTTATGAAACTGTGATTGCCTTAGTGCTAAAAATCATTAAGTTTATTACACTTGTAATAAAATTTAACTACTGTACAGGGCCTTTTTGTTGTTGTTCAACTTCCTTGATTAAAAAACAGTGTTTTAAGTGTAACTTAGCATCGAGTATCATTTAGGTGAGGTGACTGCGAGAGGCCGTGCACCAGGGGCGCGCCGGTCCGCCTCACCCCGCAGCCGCGGGAGGCCGGCCTTCCCCTCGGGGAGCTGGAAAAAGGCGACGCGAGCTCCCGCCGCCTGCAGCCAGGAAACTCTGAGCAGCCACCCGACGGCCCCGGGCGCCCAGCCGCAGAGCGGCGGCGGCCCCGCGGGCGGTGCTTCCCCAGGCCCCGCTCCCTGCGCGGGAGGGGATCAACCGGGTCAGGGCGCGGTTCCGCCCGGCGGGGCCCGCTCGGCTGACCCAGGCCCGTGACGCCTCTCGCGGTTTCGGGTGCCGCCCTGCCCGCCGGGAGGCTCCGGTCGGCGGCTCGGGAAGCCGACGAGACAGCGTGGGGGCCGTCGCTGCGCCAGGGCGAGGCTCGCTGCCTCTCTCCTTCCCGCCCTCGGCCACAGCCGCCCCCTCGCGCCTCGGCCGCGCCGCACGTGGCGCGCGGCAGGGCTCTCCGCGGAGGGATCTCCTCCCCTTGACAAAATGGAGGGCGTGCGCGAAGGAGTCTCCGCCCCTAAAATCCTGGCGGTGAGAGGGCTGGAGTTGAGGGCGGGCTTGGCGAGGAAGGGAGTGGTGTCCTCGCCTCTCAGAGCTCACCCCCTCAGGGCGGCAGGCGGTGTTGCCGCGGCTTCCCGGCGGGGGGGGGGCTCCCGCGCCTCGGCCCTCCTTTCGCCTCAGGCGTGCTCCACCTGCCCATCGGGTGTGAGCGCTTCGGCGCCGCCCTCAGCGGGACAGTCAGGGCGGCCCAGCCCAACAGGTGTGGGTTTTCTCACAGCACACGAGGAGGAGAGGAGAGCAGGTACCAAATCCTTCAATTCCAGCGCCAGCTTGTCCTGGAAACCTGAGAGGGATTAGCTTTGCGGCTTTAGTTTCTGCGTCGCTCCCTCAGGAGCCGGCTGGGGGGTTGTCTTGTCCTGCGAGCTGGTTGCAAGAGGAGGTGCAGAGCCGCGTGAAGTCTTGCTTTAAAGCATGGGGGAAGGTGGATAACTAACCCGAGAAGTGGCTTTGAAGCTCGTGGTGCCGGCTGGGAAAGGGGAGGGATTGGAGGGACGCTGGGTCTCAGTTCTTGTGCCCCAGTCTGTAGGGAAGCAGAGTGCGAGTTGTTCGTAGTGCTCTTGTGAGACAGCCTAACTACGAAAACAGGAGTTTGCAGCATCCTTTTTAACATCTCATAACTTTACTATTAAACTTACTTAGGTTGATCAAAAATGGCTAGCAGCAATGGCTGGTTTCAGAGTGCTGGAATACCCATACAAAAGAAGACTTTGCCAGCTCGGGCTCCTAGGCATCCACCGTCACAGCTTTCTCAGTCTGTGACTGTAAGGCCAAAACTTCCACTGTCTGAGAGGTGCAGTGTACCGAAGGTGATGCAAAATCCAGGTACAGCTTTCAGTTTATACACTGGGATCAGCTATTAAAATACACTGTTAATGCTGGAGAAAGTAACTTTATGATTTTCTCCTTTTTGAAAGATTGCAACCCTCTGCTGCTTTTTTGTGTCACTGTATTTTTGTAAATTACGTTTTTAGCCTCTGCTTGAACTTGTTCTCTTCTTCCTATGTCCTTTCGTACTGGAAGAGATTTGTTGTAGGGTGGACTATATAGTCTGCAGTGTTTCATAATTATAAATTCCAAGTTATACGTTAAAAGTTCTGTAGAGGTTGCCAAAATATAGGATATGTTCTGCTGCATGAATTTTCGTAGAGATCATTGAGAAAAGTTTTAACTGCAGTTCCAGATGTGCCAGGATGTATTTTGAATTCTGTCTCTTCAAATAGTTGTATGGAGGTAAAGGCACCTATTTATGAGCCTTGGAGATAACAGTTTATTTTAGTTCTTCTTGCTTCTTGTCTAGGAGATAGTTGTACCTGAGCATATGGCAACCCTGAAGCTGGAGATTCCATCCATCCTAGAGTTGATACAGGGAAAAAGATTCCATTTTTTCTTTAAAAGAACACATCGATCCTTCACAGAAGTAGATGCTGCAGAAAATGTTAATTGGTCTCCGTAGGAGACCTCCAAGTCAAAGACAACTGTCCAGATATAACGTGCTCCTTGGAAGGGTTTGTCTTTCGAATGAAACTCAGAAGTGTGGGTTTGCCTTGGGACCGCTTCTCGGAATTTATAGAAGTCTCTTATGACTTGACTAACACATTGCCCTCTGAAGAGCATAAGGGCTGTCTGCTGGGACAGATGAAATATCCACCCACCCGCTGTCCTGGTTCCAGGTGCGGTTAATGGTGGGCGTGGGGAGACCCTGCAGGGTCAGGGTGGGTGTGCAGTGCAGCTCTCCCCATGGTTTGTCCTGGCCACCTCAGCCAGACTGTATTCAGCAGCTCTTTGTGGGTGGGTTTCTTTTTCTTTGAATGAGTTACCTGCTTTTTAAAAAATACGTGTGGTTGCTAGCACTTCTGTAGTGTCTTATGACAGGGAGTTCCACTGCTTCATGGTTTTGTGTGAAAAACCACGTGCTCCATTGTTTTGAATCTGCCATCGGCAACTTTCATTTGATCACTGGTTTGCAAGGGAGGGGAGGGGGAATATGTGTTGTGTTTACATATCTGCCTATATTCAGATGTTAATGGATTTAGCACTCAAAGCTTTGATGCTTTTAAAAGAGGAGGTACACACCGTTTCAGAATTGCTAGTATTGTTAACATAGGATTCAGTATAAAGCAATACTGCTGTAGAGTAAATGTTTTTGCTTTTTGTTCTCCTAGGAAGCATCTAAAAAGCATTTATTGTAAACAGATTTAAACTGCCAGAGAGTGTGTTCAGTTCTTAATTTTGTTTCAGAACTTTTTCTTTTGGGAGCAGCCCACGCACCCCCATTATCAGCGCTTCCTCCAAAGAAAGACCTAGAGGAGTTTATTGCAAGATACGAGCAGGGAGTAATAAACCCAGTGTCTGCCTTGCATCAGTTTGCACAAATGCACCATGTGCAACTTGAATTGAAAGAAACTAGTGTGGCAGGTAAATACTTCTTCTTTTCTTAAAAAACATTTGCTTATCCTTGAGATGATCTGAATTTCTGCAGTTATTATTGATGGCACTAATACAGATGAATTTTTTTTGCTGTTCGTTGCACTACCCTCCGCATACGTTGCTTTTTGGATGCCCTTTTTTTGTCTACACAGCTGTGTCTCATAATTAATTACTACAGAATTTGATCAGATGAGTTGTATAAAATTCTGGCTGGTACCAGAACTTTATGAAAAGTGCATAAAGTGAAAGCCACCAAAGTTCTTGTGGCGGTGAAAGGTTTGAGTTGTATTTTGCTAAAATTGTCTTGTACTTGTCCTTGGAATGAATATAAGCACATAAAGCTATGGATAAAAGTACCTTAAAATAATTTCACTAATTGTGTCTGCTTTTTTTCTCCTCTAAAGGCAATATCATAAGGCCTTATTTTGCCTTTTGTGCGGTGGTAGATGGTGTTTGCTACAAAACTGGACTGGGAAAAAACAAGAAGGAATCTAAAATAAATGCAGCTAAACTGGCTCTTGATGAGCTACTTAACTTGGAGTATACAGGGGCAAAGGCTTCTGAAAAGTCAGGTAAATATTCTAGCAACACCTAATTAGAACTTGAAAAGCTTGGTTTAAAGGTTTCCTATGCAAAATCTCTATGTAGTTTTATTAAATACTTCTGTATCGGGGCCTCTGTCAGTTTTCTTGAATCCTTTGGGCAGAGCTATTTGTCGTATGGCTTTGAAACTGATTTTTTCCTTTGTCTTTTGTGTATTAGGAGTTGCATCAGTTTGTAGCACAGAGCGGAGAATACTGAAGGAATTAATTTATTGCTGTTGCACTTTATTTGCTACTCACTAGGTTGAAGTTGATCCGAAGTGTTTTTGAATATTTGTGATTAAAAGGCTTCAACACCGAGTTACTACTTTCAAAAGAATTCAGTTACCCTAATGTTTATCTTCTTTTAAGGGTTGCTGCCTAAATAGTTCCATGCTTACAAGGACTTCGAAATCAGAAAAGAAAATTTTCAGAGAATTAGAAACTTTAACTTGCTGGAAATGGTGTGAGATCCATGTTTTCAAATTTGGAATGTCCACCCCAGTTTGAAATTTTGTTAAATTTTTAGATCCTCCCTGTACTCCTGCTGAGCCCCAAACTCCAGCAAACTCTGTTCGTGTTTCAAGGATCTGTTTTGGTAAGGAATAGTCTTGTTTTCTCTATCGATTCAAATTACCCAGCAAATGCTTGCTTTTTTTTTTTCCTTTTTGCTTTTTTTTTTTAGATTTTAATACATTTAGTGATCTCTATGAAGTTACTGGTATTTTAAACATCATGTCTTTGAAGAACACTGTAAGAATTAGTGTCACTAAAGTAGGAGATTGACTGTTGATTCTACAAATGGACACAACTTCAGTAAATTGCTTGAATTTAAGTGGTGAATTGGTGACAGAAATAGAAACAGTATTTCTGTCCTTACTTGAAACACTGTGTACAGTAGGTGATCAAACTTGATCCGTATCCCTGATTTATTATCATAAATAATAAAAGCATAAAGTGTTTAGGTATTCTTGTCCTTTATTTATTCATGTCCATCCTGGTAATCTTCAGAATCCCAAAAGTGTGTGTTGATAGTAGTGCTTTTACCATGTGTTCAGATTTATAATTTTGCATGTGGTTGATCATGTCTGGTTTTCCCCCCCCCTGCAAATTTGTGTCTTGCTGGCTTTTATTGTTTTATTTAGAAGGAAGACAGCTTATCTATCAAAAACTTTCACAAACACTTGAAGAAGTGTTTCACAGCCTGACTACCAAATATCCTGAGTACCAAAGTTGTGGCAGTTCCCTGGCTGCCTTCATCATTGAAAAAGGCAAGTCTGTTTTGATCGTGAGTATCGGGGAGTGGAAAACTTAGGTTGGTTGTGTTCCCAGAGAGCCTTGATTAACGCATTTCTGATCTGGCAAATAAATGTAAAGGGTAGCTCTCCTTCTTTGACATACTCTGTTCTGGTGGCTCTGTCACATGCATAGTTGTGCTACAGTCATGCAAATATTCCAGACCTACGTAAGCATTTCCTTGTGCTGTCTGAAAGAGGAGTAAGGCTGTATAGGCCAGAGCAGGCAGATATGCCCTGAAGGAAGCTGCAGCCCGTGGAGGACCCGCACAGGAGCAGGCTTCTGGCAGGAGCTGCGGTCCGTGGAGAGGAGCCCACACTGGAGCAGGTTTTCTTGCAGGACCTGTGACCCTGGGGGGGACCTACGCTGGAGCAGTCTGTTCCTGGAGGACTGCACTCTGTGGAAAGGACCCACTCTGGAGCAGTTCTTGAAGAACTGCAGCCGGTGGGAAGGACTCAGGCTGGAGTGATTCGTGAAGGACTGTATCCTGTGGGAGGGACCCCATGTCAGAGCAGGGAAGGAGTGTGAGGAGGAAGGAGCAGCAGAATCAAAGTGTTAGGCACTGGTGCTTCCCCATACCCCTGCGCCGCTCAGGTAGGGAGGAGAGGAGCTAGTAAGAGTCCGGAGTGGAGTTGAGCCTGGGAGGAAGGGGGTTAGGGGAAAGGTGGTTTTAGTTTTGGTTTTGTTTCTCACTATCCTGCTCTAATTTGCGATAAATTAAATTAATCTGCCCCAAGTTGAGTCTATTTTGCACATGATGGCAGACGGCAAGCAATCTCCCTGTGCTTATCTGGACTTACGAGCTTTTTCATTTTATTTTTTCATAGAATCATTTAGGTTGGAAAAGACCTTTAAGATCATCGAGTCCAACCTGCTGGAGGACAGGGGGTGTGAGAGAGCAGCTTGGTGGGCACCTGGCAGCCAGACAAAGTTAAACCACCACAATCACATAAAAATGAATGTTTTCTTTTTAGGTGGACAGCATGAAGTTGTGGCTCTAGGAACAGGAGAATGTAATTACAGTCAGTGCTTTCAGCCTTGTGGAAGAGTGTTGCATGACAGCCATGCCATTGTTGTTGCAAGACGTTCTCTACTTAGGTGAGAATGTGTGTACAAATAGTTACCGGTTCTCTTGCAGCCAGTTCTCAATTTTTAATTTTGCAAATGTAAATATAAGTGCACTTGCATTTTATAGCTAGTACTGTCTGGATTATTGACAAATCATGTGAATTAAATGTGAATGTCCATGTATTTGTAAACAAAGTAGTGTTTTTCACATTGACTGTTACTTAACACTTTCTTTTAGATATTTTTATAGACATCTTTTGCTGTTCTATAATGAAAATCGAAGGAGGACAGAGAATTCCATTTTTTGCACAGCACCAGGCTCGAAGCTGCTTACCCTAAAGCAAAATACAAATATCTTTCTCTACATGAATCAGCTTCCAAAAGGAACTGCTCAGTTAAAATCACAGATGTAAGTAACTTGCTATTTTCAGAGATGTTTCAGTGGAAGATTAATTTGTTTGCAATGACAACCATGTTGTGAGTGTGGAAAATATGCATTGTTACACGTTTCTAAGATGGGGGGGGACTATTCTGAATTTTTTTCATGTTTTGGAAGCGTTAATGTACAGGGTGGTAGTAATAAGCGTATGAGATACAGCTCAACATGACGATACAAAAAACCTTTACATGGGTTATAGCTTCAGGATGATGCTTTGTTTATTACAGGTACCCGCTTACCTGTTAATCCTCCTCCCAAGGTACTATTAAAATACTAATAAATCATTAATTTAACTACTGAGAAAGTGGATGTAGTGACTTAATGTCATCCCTTGCACCACAGGACTAGTGTATAAAAAGCCGTGAATTGAAACAACGGGCTCCTGCTCTGCTTTGTAGAAAACAGGTAGTGAGAGAAACTTGATGGGACAAATACACTCCTATGCTTATCTTTACACTTCTAACTTTTTTTAAATTTCTGAAAGTTGTTTTTTTTAATAGTTTTGAAACTTAACAGCAGCAGTCACTGGTTTACCACGTTATTATGAACGTTATTTTGTGTCCCTTATAGTGGTGCAGTGGAATAATGTACCTGAAAGTCGTACAATCATGACTTTTCCATACATACAAGACGGCTAGCTGCTTTCATACTGTATTTGGGGTGTTCGGAAGGCAGACTTGTGTACTGGAAGTCACAACCAGTTCGTTGCAAGTCGTGCGGATTGGGGGAGCCCCTCCTGTTAGAATTGCAGAAGGTTTTAGGTTACTTTCAGTGTCATAGCCTGCTCTTACAAGGAAATGGTTGATGAGACTGGGTGCAGTTTGTAAGCCTCCCTGTTTGTAATAGTTGACGGATCACAGATTCAGCACTTTTTGTCTTGCTTTTTGTCCATCTGGTGTGTGCTCTCTTGAGACAAACTCTGGGAAGTATTTTCTTCTAATACAGCAGATTTGCTATGTATAGAGTTATTTAAAGATAGTTTTTAGAAGGGAGCTACTTGCAAGTAATAGATTGAGTAGCAAAATGTGGCCAGTTAGTAACAGGTGGTAATGTTACTTAAGCCAAAATTAAATGGTTGCTTTATAGTAACGTAGTAAAGCAAAAGCACCTTTCATCATGACATTGTAAGTTACGATCAAATTGGGGAGAGTTAGCTCAAAACTTCAGGCTTTGACTTCTTACTCGTCTTTAATTAAGGGGGGAAACTATGTTTTGCTTCAGAACAATCACTGTTTTGTCTCCCTAATGTGTTGCATCTGCTTGTTTTAAATATTTTGAAGAATTGCAGTGTAAGTTATGTTTTCAAGGAGATTAACAACCCTACAGCTGCTTTTTCACAAGATGAACAGCCTCCAAGTAACTTCTGTTGTAGTGTGAGTAGACACAAAGTGATAGCTTGTTTGCAGCATATGCTGATCTTTTTAATGTTTGCACAACTGATGGCTAAGATTAGGTTGAATTACTATTTCTTATTTAAATACTAGTTTCAGTATTCTAGTCACTTGAGCAGCTGAATGTAGTGTTCCTAAAATTTACAAATATTGAACATAATGTAAGGCCCAGATCTATTGGTAATTGTTTTCTGAGAAACAGTATTAGATACCACTTTAGAATAATCTCTGATTAGAGTATTTCCTCACTGAAATTTATTTTCTTGTTTTACTTTAGACATCTCAATCCACAATCTATATCTGCTTACGAAACTAATGAAGAACTGAGTCTCCATGTTGCTATAGAAGGCAAGATTTACCTAACTGTTTGTTGTCCACCTAAAACTGTTAGAGCAAGCAGTATGTCAGCGAGTGACAAATTAACAAAATGGGAAGTGGTTGGTATTCAGGGAGCGTTGCTGAGTCACTTCATTGAACCAGTGTATATCAACAGTATTCTCGTAGGTAAGCTTAATGCAAATTTCAGTGGGGTTTTTGTATGTTTTCATGTTCCAGTTTGGTTACATTTTATAACACATGAACTAAACCAAGATGGTTCTTTAAAGAATTACAGTATTTTTCTGAAAAGGTACTAAGTGTGTATATTTTTTTTCACTTAGCTTTGAAAGGCCCTAATGTAAAACTCAGTTAGGCCTGCTCTTTTGTCGTTGTGGGTTTGTTTTAACTTGCCAGATTGCCTTTCCTTTGCTATGTATTAGAGTAACAGAAGAAATTCAGCATTGTTTTATAACAAATGAAATTTTAGATATTGAGAAAATATCAAGTGTGATAAATGCTGTGTTAACTGTTAAGTGAAATATGGTGACTTCAAGGTGAAAATGTTAATCGCTTAACTGTAGAATTGAGCAGCGGTGGAAAAACTGCCAGTATTTAACTGAAAATGCTCAATTTCACCCTGGGGTATCTTACAAACTCTATTGGAAGGTGTTTGTTCAGTTTTATGTTGTGTCCATGGTCTGCACCCCCCTGCTCCCACCTTGGTATTGGTTAATGCAAATAGATGTTTTGTTGAGGGATAGGGATTACCAAGGTGATAGTAAATTCTCAGGATTTTGTGGCAGTCAGGAAGACTATACTATTATCAGACCATACTATTATCAGCAGCTCTTTCAGTAGCTCTTATTTATGTGGTGAAATTAAATTAATGGGTATTATCCTGAAGGTTTTCAGGTGTTTCTTCCTCTCAGTATTTGTATTACGAGACTTAGTACACAGATGTCTGAGTTCCCCAGACATTGAAGAGGTAGCAGCTTTTCCTTTCCTAACACAGAACGAGGTTTCTGAAGTGCTCCAAAAGATCTTGCAAGAATTGCTGAATGCCAGCCTGTTCCTTCTGAGGAAGTTTGGGCACTTTTACTTAAAAATGATAGAAAAACTTCTACTATGCTCACTTAGGTGGTATTCAAAGTAAACATAATCTATAATATATTGCCCTTCTATTTAATAGAAATTCTATGACTGTTCCTTGAGATGCTATAGACCAAAGTATGTTTATTTAGTAGGCAGTCAGAAATAACTGTTGGATATGGAGTAATGTGGGCAAACTCCCTAGCGTATTTTCTAATCTAGAACATCAAAGTTTGTGTTGCAGCTTCTATTTTAATGGTGTCTTCTGCAAGAAATGTAAAGCGTTGATGAAGAGTAATTGTTCCAAAAAGCAGGCATCCAATGAAAATAATGATGCTTTTGGAGAAGAAACTGTGAAATCATTTTTGTTCTGCCAACTGAATATTGGAACTGATTTTTCCAAGCATTAATTTTGTGTAGAAAAATTAATATAATGTAGACCAATGCAAACATCTGCATTCTCAGCTTTTTTTTTTAATTTGATGTACTTCTATGTGACTGATCTTGTTTTGTTTAATAGGAAATGGAAATTGCAAGGATATAAGAGGGCTAGAAATAGCTATAAAACAGCGTATTGATGATGCACTTACATCAAAGCTTCCCATGCCTTATCTGGTCAACAAATCTCATACTTACTTGGTGAATGCTGCACACCCAATTCAAATAGACTTTAAACAGAGGTCTCTTAGTTTGAATTGGTCTTTGTCAGATGCATCACTGGAGGTTGTGGATGGGTTAAATGGAAAAACCACTGAAAGGTTAGAATTTTTCTTCATTATGTTGGAAATAACAGTTAGCCTTACTGTTTTGTGCCAGTTCATTGGAGTATTCATTTTTTAAGCTATGCACGGAGGCCACAGTATTACCCAAATGAGAGAGATTCTCTCCTGTGCTAGGTGAATGCATCCTATGACTAGATGTAGTTTTAGAGATCTTGTAACTTTATAGTGAGATACCAAGATATGAAATTAAATAGTTCTTTGAATTATCTTTATTCCATTGTCTCTTGTAGTGAATGTTTTCATTTTCACAATACATAAAACCAATTAGCATCCTAGTTCAGATGAATTCCAGTTTGAAAACCGTTTTTGGTTGGCTTGTTTAAATTCTCACAGCTGCTGATTTGCGTTAGCTTTGCTCATTGAAAGTGGAGATAGAATCGTATGATCGTATACACAAAGCATTAGAGGGGAAAAAAAATCCTGTAATGATCAAAGCAATATGCCTGTCATGTATTTGTTACTGAGTTTTATTGTTCTTTTTTCACTTTGACTATAGTTCACCATTCAAAAGTGGCACTTACATGGCAAGTCGCCTTTGCAAGGCGGCAATGTTTAGTCGTTTCAGATTGCTTGCTAAGGAAGCAGAACGGAATGATTTGCTTCAAGTTGCAACATACCATGAAGCTAAGGTAAGCTGGTACAGGCAGGGGTGGGGGGGGAGTTTTAGTAAGGAGTCACTTAATGGCTACTCTCAAAGCTGGTTTGGTAGCCAGGGGTGATTTCCTGTTTTGCTGAAGACTTCACCTGAACGGCTGGATCTCCTTGATTGCCTATAATCTTTGCCTGAGAATGTCTGAAATTGCTGTTTTCAAGTAAAATTAATCTACTGAATTAATCTTGAAACATTCTTTATGAAAATCTGCCATGTTTTGTCTCAGCATATGAAGGTTGCTGGCCATTTTCCTCATATAAGATAGTTTCATATTAAAAAGGTTGGGGGTTTTTTGTTCGCTAGTTCGTTTTCAATCCTACTTTTTGTATTTGTTTCATACATATGTAGATATCTTTCTACCACAGTGTAGTCTTGTGGGAGGATTCTTATGTCTTAGAGGAGTGGGAAAGTAGGAGTCGTTCATTGGAAGACAGCATTAGGTCCCAGGCTTTCCTTTGTGGTATAAAAATACAGAGAAATTACTTAAAGGAGCTACTGTGATTCTTGATTGCTGTAAACACAGTTCACTCACTCTGTCCATACTTGGAAATATATAGGCTCATCTTACTTCTCTGTGCTCTTCCAGGTTTTTCCTCTCCTTGGTTCAAGAGATATATTTTATTTCCAGAATTGTTATGTGAAACTTAAGCTTTTATGAAGTACCAGTCTTTTTTTTCCTCCTCTCAGAACATGCAAGAGATCATTTGTTAAATGATTCAAAAATTACTTTAAAATAGAATGGCTTGCTAATTGACTGTTCATGTGTTTAGGTTTGCATTGAATGAGCGAATGTTTATTTTCTGTGTAAAGATATTATTGGAAATGAAAAGATTCTGAAAAAAGTAATGTTTAACAGAACAATTCTCTCATCCCAATAAATGCCCAAACATATAAAAAGAGTATGTTTTTAGAGTCTGTTACACTCTCTCTCACTGTCAGCAACTGAGGGAACTGTAAGATTTGTAGGTATTGTTTTCTGCAAGGTTTGTGCTTGTGCATATATTATGCTGGTGGTGAAGAACACAGATCTCTGTAACCATCATTCTTGAGATCCTTCAAGATCTTTATTTTTCTTTTTTTAGATTCAATCTGAATTGTACCAAGAAGCTAAAAACTTGCTGCAGAGCTACTTAGAGCAACATAGTTATGGATCCTGGATTGTGAAGTCTCCACATATTGAACAGTTCAGTGACTGACTGTGAGGCGGATTGTATGTGAAGTCAGTTTGGATAATTTCTTTCAGTAAAATGTAATTTTGATTAGTAAAATGTTTAACTGTAGGGTTCATATTTGCAGCAAGAAAATCATTCCAGAGCTGCTTCTTGTCAATTTAAATGCACTTATTAAACCATCTGTAACAATTTAGTCTTTTCCAAAAGTTGATGTTTTCTCGTAGGTAGGAGTATCTAACAGCTTTGCAGATTTGGTTTGTTTTGTCCTCCCAATGCCACCTCATTTCTGCTCCCTCACCTTCACTCCCACCCACCCCCACCCCGTGGAGTTTTTAACATGTTTTTTTCCTGTTAGTTTCAGGATTGCTGTGTATTGATTTCTTCTCTTCCCCTGCCTTTTTCATAACTGTCTTCAAGAAAGGAAAAAAAAAAAAAAATCAGTAAAAGTCGGATTTCTTTGGGGGGGGCAAGGGGAGGGGCGGAAGAATACCAATGTGAGTACTGTCACTTTCAGAAACAAAAAGTGGCAATCTATGCTTTATCTGTAGGCATCCTTTGCTAGTCATTTTAATACTTCTGTTTAGCATGGATTTGCAAGTGGCTTGTCATTTACTGTATATTGTTTGTGGTAGAAGGGTTAAAAAATAATATGTGTACTTCCAAATGTGAAACTTTGAATTACCAAGATGTTACTCAACTGTTTGGTGACAATCACTATTTTTGGTAATGGATTTAAAGCATTTTAAAGGTGTCAAAGCTGTAAAGAACAAAATAGTGTGATGTAGTACAGAAGTTGCCAGAAACAAGGTTCCTTCAACGTTTGTGGGCTGCCCCCAAAACCATCACCGTACTGATGAGTCCTCGCAAAATTGTCTGCATACATCATAATCTGAAAAATGTTGCCTATCGAGAGGGAAGTTGCTTCCTTGTAAGTTATGGTAAGAATATGGTAATACTTGGGTTTTGTGTGGTATTGTGAAATATTAGTGTGTTTAAGCTAGATAGTACATTTTCATTATGTTACTTGATTTTTGTATATCATACAAGTGTGGGAAGATGTTAAGTTATGTAATGTTTTCATACCTCAGTAATAGTGTAGTGCTGTAGTCATGTTTCAGCTCCTTATTGTAAGAGAATTCTAAAAGAAAAATCTCCTTCCGGTATTTTTTTTTTTCCTTAATCTGTTTTTTCTAACTGGTATGTGGAGTCTTTACTGGAGGCCATCTTATGTTGATTTTCAAGCTGTTGAAACTCACTGACTTGTTAGTACTCTGTCCTTGACCTTTTTCTGTTATTCTGCTATTTTGTTTTCTGTTACTATCTTTTAACCTGGGGCGTGGTGTGGTGGTGTTTTGTTGTCTTTTTGTGGCACACGCTCCACGTAATATTTGCTCCATGTAATGTTTCCTTTCTAAGAATGCTTGAAAATGGTCATCCTATTCCAGGCTAGAGCGTAGTGTTGCCTTTTTGCAGGGATATTAAAGCTTCAATAAAATTCCTTGACAATGTGTTAGTGTTTTATATGCTTCTGGACCATTTTTCTGTATGGACTTAGACTTTTGCTGAGACATCATCACCAAGGTGTTTTCTGTAGTTAAGCTAGAAGCCTTAAATATGTACAAGTAACTGAGCTTTTTTTGTGTACTTCAGCCATTTTATTAATTGAACAGCAACCCAAAACATACATGAAACTTAGGTTCCTTCTTAAGAGGAGAGAGGTTCTGTTGTGAAAAAGATGTGTTGTGCTGGGAATGATAGCTGTATTCTTGAGAAATGAGTTGATGACAACAGTATGGGTCCAGTTCTTGTGTCTGGATTGTTATTTGATTAAGTAACAGCATACGGAGAATGCACTGAGCTAGCATATGTAAGCATGTAGGTGTTCTATCCAGGTTTTTCCTCAGCTACTTCAATAATTCCAAAAGGTATGGTTCTGCAAGCTTGAGAGAGGCAAGAGTGCTGTGGTTCCAGTAATGAGGAGAGATACATGCACACAGAGCACATGTACATCATACATACATACATATATATGGCCGCACAGACCAGAGACAGGCATGTCAACACGAACAGCACCAGCAGCCTGCGGTTGAGAGCTCAGCCTCCTCCCTCCCTGCTTGAGAAGAATTGAGGTCCACTGGTGAGAATATATATACACATGCGTATATGGGGTGTGTGTGCGCATGTATTCTCTCTGTATACATAAACACACGTGCAGACACTCTGCTATACTGATACACATGTACATGTCATGAGTGATGTACATGTCAAATCTAACATGCATGTAACAGTTGTAACATGCCACACTTGAATCTCACATACATGTAATGTGTCATATGTCACGGTCACACACACGTCATGTCACCCATGTCTCGTGCGTGTCATGTCTCACATGTCTCATGTCACGTATGTAGTGTATTGCATGTGTGCCCCATGTGTGTCACACACGTGTCCCCTGCGTGTGTCGCATTACATACATCTTGCATACATACCACATGCATGTTACGTGACTTGTCATATGTCATGTACATGACACATACATATGTCATGGCATGTGTCACATACATACCATATGTCATATACATTTTAATTTGATATTAAAGCTGTGGGATCAAGGAGAAGAGCTCAGAAAATCTATTTTCCTAAGTATTGTAGGGGGTTTTGCTGAGGTTTTTTACAACTTACAGGAAAAGGTGTGTACAGTAAAGTTCAGTTTGCTGTGCATTTTCAGATGCTTTCAATAGAATATCCTTTTTCTCTAAAGATTTCTTTTAAAGCTTGGGCAAATACAGGTTCTGATCCTGCAGCTACTATTTAAGTATATGAATCTACTTATAATTAGTTGCAAATTTGACAGACAAAAACATAAGAAGAGTTTATTTGCTGTATGTAGAATTGTTATCAATATTTTAAAAATTGTAGATGTTTTCTCTTGTTTCTTAAAAAAGGGTTAAAGGGCTACTAGATGGACTACAGCGATAGTATCGCAAAACAGGCAGGAAAGTACGCTTCTAGTTCCGTCAAATGAAACTAGATTATTCATTGACTAGAACTTTGTAAACGTTGCATTCCATATTGATACTGATCCAATCTGTGTGTTCTAAATGTACGAGTTTTAGTGAGAAATCCATCGTGTGTTTTTTCCATAGACTTTTTGAGTGAATATAAACTGATTTTTGTCACTGTCTTCGGAGCTGTGCTAGTTACTCCGTTTTGCTGACAGTATATTTTTATTTAGCCTAAGCTTTTATCTTGTATGTTACACTCAACATTACCTACTCTTATCATGTGCTATGTCATGGCACTCAGCACCTCTGCGCACGCAAGTGTAGTGACCAGTATTGTGTATCTTGGATCCACAGTAACTGTTTTTTGCAAGATTTCGCTGCAGTATTGTTTGTCATGCTCACTTTCTGTTGCTGCTTTTTGTCCTTCAGTGGCCTTTACAGAATGCAAAATTACAGTGGCTTGAGCATAAATCTTCATCTTTGTGTTGTTTTGATCAGAACTTCTCTGAAACCTACTTTAGTCAAGAAACTTGTCGTTTAAAAGAGTACCTATTTGCAGGCATTTTTAACTTCAGTGAAATGAATGCTTCATCATTAACCACTCAGTAATTTAAACTAGATCTTTCAAATATATATAGTGATAGTCTAACAGTATTACTTAGATCTGTTGATCCTTACATAAAAGAAAGCGTGCATCTATGCTTTCAAAATAACACTATGTCAAAAGAGCAATACTTAATTCTAAGGTTTTTTTACAATAGATTTTCTACAGAATGGCATGAGTGTGTTTACATGCTTTTCCAGTGTGTATTTTGTTAATATGACATAAATAACTTCTGTCAACTGCTACATGCAAAATGCTTTGCAAACATCTTCCATGCTTTTTAGGAAACGTACAGTTACATATGGCTGAAACTGAAATACCAACTTAAAATGTTAATCAGAATCTAAAAGGCCTCATGACTACAAGCATGTGCAACACAAGCAACTTCCTCCTACTGCTACCTCAACTAGCTATAGGTATCAGCAGTCTTTATAGTCAAACAGGTACTTCTCTGAAAAGGTGTCTTGAAGTGCTTGTGCTACATGGGGAGCAAGAAAATGTTTTGAAAATCCACAGAAGAGCATGGCTACTATACAAAAGTCACATGGCAGTCCCCAGAACTAGTGCCAGAATAGCCAAAGCCTCTCCCTTCCGTGACTGTAAACCTGCAGCTCTCTCAGAATATTGCAGCCCAACTCCAAAGCAGTTTGTGCAGACAAAAAAAACCCCAAAAAATCACGTGTAGATATTTTCACACTGCACGTATTTCGTTTATGAAATTGTTAGTGAGCTATGGCTTCTATCTTTCCTTATGAATGCATGGGTACGTATCTACTGTCATTTCTTGGTTTCTGAAGTACTTGACTGCTCCTACCGTGTCTATAGCTTACTGTTAGGGACAGTAGAAAAGGTCTTGGTTGTTCCACGTGGGATGTCCAACTGCATGGATTGACCCCAAGGTAGGTTTTACCAAATCTTCGGAGTTGAGTTTACTCATGCTTAAGCAAACAATAAAGGAAGCCTCATTTATTACCAGAACTGTGTTCAATGAAGACTGCTCCTGTACCCTTTTTCTGATTGCAGAGAGCTGGGGCAGCGATGCAGATAAGCATGCGTGGCCTGGTGCTGGAACACGTTTGTCTGCAAAGCCAGATGTTACGTGTGATGCTCTTACTTCAGGGTGCAGCTTTCTGCTGTAGATGAGAGGCTTTAGATGCAACTGATTCAAAAGGTTATAATGTTTGTTAAATCACTAGTGAAAAAACTCAATGAAATAATGGATAATCTAAACCCACACCACTATTACTGAGTTACGATTACATTATTTACTGTGTTTTTCCAGCTGTAAATCTATTAATTACTTAAATCATATAAACTGTGTATCTTTACTGTTGAACTATAATTCTATTTCCATTCCCTCCCTAATACTCGGCATTAGAGTGCAAGTCAGCGCCCCTTACACAGCTTCCCACGCTGAGTCAGACACAGACCTGATGGGGAGTCCAGCAGGTGTTCAAGGGGGTCTCTGGATCTGACTCGGCAGGGTAGTGTCACTGCTAGGCGATCTCAGCCGTACGTGGTTTTATTGTTGTGGTCACTTAGGTATGGGCAGTCTTGCAAGATTCTGCACGCTAAAATTCCTCTACAGTTGGCAGTACTAGTCAGGAGTTAGTAGTATTCATATAATTCTTACATTCTTATGGGTGTTTTTAAGACTTTATCTCATAGGCTCAGTGCTTACTATGTCTTTAAATATTGTCTCACTTTGTTTAAAGGAGATCTTTTTTCATTATTTTTGCATGCTGCTCTTAAGCATTTGTAAAGTAAGAAGGAATCTAGGTAAAGAAAAGCATTATTCTACAAAGATTGACAAGGTAGAAAGAATTTTTACGAATAGATTTCTTGCCTCTTTTCTCATCTTCTATGTCATACTGTATCTAGGTATTACTGTTATTACAGGCTGTCATTTGGAAGGCATCTGATTTGAGAAGAGGGTGGAGCTGATGTGTTTGTGGCTGGGATGACTGACAGTATTTTGCTTTTCTGACTCCTTGTGGGTGGGGACAGAGCACTCTCTCACTGTGGGAAGAGAAGATAAGTAGAGCAACAGATACCAGCGCTGTAAGTATTTTCCCAGTTTTGGCAGAAAGCTGTCATTAACGCTTATTTTCTCTTTGCAGCATTCAAGACAACTGCTGTTTTTTCTATTGTTAGTCTTTATAACTTGAAATATTCCATACCACACCCACCAGCAAAACACATCAAAGACTAAACGATAGGCTGGTAACTGTTGTAGTAGGCTTATTTTCATCAATTACAGCTTGCGTTGTTAGCGTTGAGTGGTGGGTTTGGGATTGTAAAAGATGCTTTTCTTAGTTGTTTCTTTCTGCATAAAACTTACAATGTCACATGACTGACTCCATCTTCATTTGAAGTAAGCACATTTCTGAGGTTCCTCAAAAAGGTTTTTGTGAATACTTAAGGCAGTATATGTTAATCATCAACTTTATGTCAGTTGTTGCTTGAAAGAATTGGCCATGTAAGTGTTCTGGGACATTGGTACCTCAGTTACCTGCATAGTTATTATTTCAGGTGTGTTACTTTTTAATAATATGTCCCAGTCTCTGAAGATTTTTGAGAACTCCATGTTTTGCTTACACCAACGAGAAAAATGTGTCCTGCAAAAATATAGCAGAAAGCCTGTGTAGCTAAGTAGGACAGCTCACAAAAAAGATTTGGGGTTTTGGGTTTCTTTTTTGGGGGAAGCAACTTGGTACTATTACTTCCATACCTTGTGCTGTATGCCGGCATAAATTGGTATTTTGTATTGCTTTAAAAAGGTTATCTGCAGGTATCTTGTTTTGAGTCTGGTACCTGTACGCTTGTATACCGGTAAAAGTTTTTTGGGTTTTTTAATTGTGTTTTTAAAAAAAAAGCGGAGTAGTAAGTCGCCAGTGAAAGAGACAGTATCATTTAACAAAGAAGACTCTAGACATGATTTTTATGTTACTGAAATTTATTAAATATCATCTACAAGTAACTTCTAACAGTTTTTTCAATAAATAGTTGTCTCTCTAAGTTTATTGACAAACTGAGAACCAATTAATTTTCCAAAGTACATTTTGAGCCCGTGGGGCTTACAGAAAGGATCAAATGTGATCTTAGAACAGACTGTCTTATCACGCAGACTAAGAACGTACAGTGGTCCCAAAATGGACAGCAAGCTAGTAAGCCACAGGGCAAAATACATAAATTAGTCATAATTAAATATTTAAATAAATAATGTAGCAGTAAAAATAAAAATGGTTATCTGATTATTTTAGCATAGATATCAGAAAGTTGCTCAGTTCTTGGTGAAATGCAGGAAACTTTTTCTTGTCATTGGCTTCACAGATCTTGCATCCGGTTCCTGGGGGAATGAGGTCCTGCAATACAGATATTTTTGTTGATTGGTGATAGTTCCCTTGCCAGATAGTTTTAGCAATAATACATCAACTTCTGTATGTTAAGTTTTTCTTTTAAGAAAAAAGAACCCTTAATGTTTCAGGGGATTGGCTTTTTTCAGTTGGTAAGTGTTGAGGGATGATACGATGAAGAGGCTGCTTATAAAGGAGATTTTTGTAAATGTAAAAATACTGCAAGCTAAACACGTTCACTCTCTATGATAAGTACTGCAGCAGAGGCAAATCTTAATTTCTAGCCTGAAGAGATTTCTAAAATGAAACAAGGATCTCTTAGCCATGGAATTTGTTTATGTAGTGTATCAAGGTGTACTACATTCATTGTTGGGTCCTTTACAGCCATAAATTTATGGCACAGTTTTTGAAGCCATTTCTTGTGTAAATAATTGCTATGCTCCCAAAAGCAAGTTTTTGTCAGCATAAAATGCCTTGCATGATTCAGTAAAGAAAATAAATGTCCTATTTTTTTAAGTGTTGACTTGTATAACTAGTAGGGCTCAAATCTGTTTTACTGTATTGGATTATCATGCAAATAGATGTTGTCATATAGTTTAGTGTTATGATATTTTTATATAAAGTCCTATATTCTCAAGAGATAACACATAGTCCTTGAGGTGTAAAAACACACTGACTCTAGCATTGTTTTTCACTAACACTGAAACACTTCTTTTTTTTCTTTTTCTTTTTAAACTGGGTAAAAATATTGCTTACCATCTGGAGATTCTGGAGACTCTGGAGATTCTTTTTGATATTTCGAAGATTATCAACATCCTCCTCTTCAATTTCATTCTCCAAGGTGCTCATTTCTGTCAGGTAACATTGTAGAGTTCGCCAGCTACATTCCTAAAACAGTCAGCAAAATCATTATATATAACTTGTTTCCTGAGGGCAATTGATTCAGTTTTAAAAAAATCTCAATTGCCCATTGTTTTTATCCTCATATCAGGAATTCAGCTGTTGTTTTCTACAACATATATTTCATTTGTTCCCCTTAAAAGTCTTATTGTAAAATGTTACACGTGGCCTTAGTTCTGTGGTACATTATTACAGCTTTTGAAACATGAGTAATCTTTACAGGACACTTGAAGTGTTGGAATATCTCTTGGGAACACAAAGCTGCAGTATTTGCCACTAAACCGAGCCTTACTCCTGGTTGTCATGTGGCAATCACACCTTAGCAAAAGGGTTAACAGTCAAAGCCTCTGTCAGTTTTGCAGTGGCCTTTTTAGAGCCATCTTCAGTTAATGCATGTTGGTTGCTCTGTCTAATGTCTGCATCTGATCTGGCTTTTGAATACGATAAATAACTTTACATATCACTCTTAAAAGCTGTTTCAGGCACTCAGTGATAATATGCTATTAATCAGCCTCACACATTTGCATTTAAGCACTGGAGTTCTGAGATAGTTATGTCTTGATGTTGCCAGTGTATGAGAAAAATGACTCAGATAAGGAAGTGGTTGCAGAATCTGTCTTTAAATCTTTACTGAAACAAAATTAAGTGAGAATTCTTCTGGATTAAAAACTTAATTGGAGGTTCAAAGTAGTTAACAGATAACTCGCGTAAAGATTTTAGCTACTTCTCAATACTAAATAACTTGATGCTCTTGTTCATTGGTATACTTGCACACTAAATTAAAAAGAGAAGTAGTACAGATCAGCAGCCTGTCAATGATGAATAGTCTGTGGTAAAGCTGTACTTAGAACATTATCTGCACTCTGATGTGCAATTTTTTTAGAAAGAAGCGACCATGATGATAGTATTCTTGTGGAACTAAGTCTTAAGTATTAACTAAATACCATAAAATGTGGATATATAGCTAATATATGCAGAATGGCTTGGTAAAGTTTTGTTCCTGAAAAGAACTAGGTAGAGCATAACTGAGTTTCATCATTGGTGGGGTATAGAAGGCTTATAACTTCTTAAACAGAACCTACTAGAGGCTCTACATCTAGTTTAGATAAAATATGGGCAATTTCATATAGTAAGTCTAGTTTCATTCTCAAAATTGTTCTTGTGTTAGTGTTAATAGAACAGTATTGCCTCCTGCAAATCTTATGCAATGTTTAAATGATTCATAAAACATTTTTGCCTGTGAATTCAACCATATATTAAGCAGGATGAATAGGGAGAATTCATTTTGTGTTATGTATTGCACAGAACAATGAGGTAATATTGTACATCAGCCTGTTAATGTTTGAGAATACAAATCAAAACCAGAAGTGTCTTTAAGAAACTGCACTCCCTGCACTGACTTCAAACTGTTCAGATTTGTCTTTTGTATCTGCGTTTCTGATAAGCGAATTGTTTTGATGTAACTCAATAATATAGCATTTTAAAGTAGCTGTATCTTAGAAATTCTTCTGAAAACAGAAAATTTAAACTCACCTGTTTCTCATTTGGTGTGTAAAGGTCAAGATGAATCTTCTGTAGAGAAGGAGGAGAAAAAGTTAATTTTTCTGAAAAAATACATAGAAAAAATAAATAGAAAAGATAAATAGAAAAGGATCTTATAATAAAAGAAAATCAACCACTTACGTCCTTGCTTTTTTCCAGGAATTTTAAATCTCTTATTAAAGCTCTAAGAAGGTGCACTTTTTCTGTTGATAGAGTTGCTCCATAAGCTGCAGTCATAAGCATTACTGCTGAAATACAGCTGAAGATCAGTACTTTGCACATGATGTCAGTGTTCTGAGTATCTGTATGCTAGTATTGGAGTTGTGATATATGATGAGAGCTGATAAGTTGTCATTAAGCTGTTTAGTGTATTTATACTCTTCTTTCTGGGGGGGAAAAAGATGGGGGCGTCATGTAAAAGAGGTTTTATTACACATTTTTTCATATGTTGTACCTGTATGGCAAGAATCATTACTTTTGTTTTTCCTCCCCTGATGACACTTTGGAATTTTTATAAAGCAAGAGGGATTTTACCTACATTCACTGGTGTAAGAGATGCCCACACTCACTTTTGGCAGTCTCTCTTTGTGTTTTCTGCATGAAACACTTTTTCCCTCATGCACTGTCCCACTCCCCCATAGAATATGCCATAGAATATACTACTGCCACACAAAATATTGTCCTGAAGAGGTATAATTTAACCATTTTGTTTGTTTCTCTCTATATATTTATCCTTCCACAAATCCTGTGGCATTATTTAAGTGAAGAAGAAAGAAGCATTCTCATTTTAGTAATTGTTGATTAAACAACAGGAAGAAAGTTGGCTTCCTGTCTGAAGGTGGTTTTACCTGTCATCTTTTGCAAAGACTATACTAACGCAAAGTTAGTATAAGCTGAGGTGCGTCTTTATACCATCAAATTTAGGATCTTTATGAAAAAAACTCCAGCTGGATTCTTTGTTTTGGGATGTTAAACCATTTTTCCTGTTACTGTATATCTTAATGCTGTTCTTTTTCCCTTGTGTGCACCTTTCACTTTTCTCCAGCTTATAATGAAAATGCACTGCTTTTTAAAATTTTACAGATTTTCTTACTGATACCTAACCCACTGCATTTTGTGATATGTATCACAGTACTGCAGTTGAGAGTAAGCAGTCATTTGACACTGGACTGTTGCATAATACTGCTGAATTGTTTTTCTTTTCTGGTTCAGGGGTCTGTTGGCTGATACCTTTGGAATGTGATGTGCAGTGTTTAAAATTCATAGTTTTCTTCATTTTGAGTGTAGTTCTGAGCCAAATACTCCCCCTGCTGCCCAAAAGTCTCTAACGTTATGTGAAACGTTCTTTTGCTCAGTGAATTTAGCTGCTGCAGCTGGGTGGAGTAAATCCTGGTTTTGCACACTACTGTGGTTTGAAGTTTTGTAGCGTTCAGGATGAGCAAGACTGGGCTTGGATTAAATACAGTCCATTACTATAATTCTTTTTATTAGTGTCTGTTTGTCCACTAACCATTAAACTGGTGTTAATTAGCAGTGCGATCCCAGCTCCTGGAGATCTCGGTCTTCATTTCCTGGTTTTGAAATAAGTACAAACATTTAATACGTATGGTCATACAGAAGTCCTAGTAGCTACTGTAGCTTGCAATATGTAGTATTTGTGCAGTTTGAAACCTTTTCTGGCACTATATCTTTTGTCTACTTATTCTTGATAGTAACCAATTTCAAACAGGAGTTATGACTGCAGAGGTGAGCTGCTGAGCACTGGGTTGTCAGCTTTTCTCCAGGGTGCTTATAAAGTTAGGTCGTTTTATTCAAGATTTTTAGTTGTTTGGTTTAAGTTAATGTGTTTTGACTGTGTAAACTATTAAGAAATACCTCAATAGTGAGCACAAGACATGTTTTTGTTTGTAATTATTGCTTACTGTTTTCAACACTATTCAGTCTTTCCTATGTCAGCTCTATAAAATTACAGAGTTTTCTCTCTTCTTCATAAAATATTCCATGGAAATACATTTGGAAGCACTGAATTTGAGATTCTGAATCTGACGCTTTTCTGGAGTAGTTTTTAGCAGTTTAGGTTAGAGGTTGCTCCAAGCACTTCCTTTGTGCTGGAGTGTTGGGGTTTTTTTTTGCATCAGTGCTTAAAATACAACACAGCCAGCGCTAGATTATTACTTTATTTTCCCAGCGTTCTACTGTTTTCTTTTGCAAGCCTTGGAGAACTTAAAAAAAAAAAAAAAAAAAAAAAAAAAAGCCTGAGCATTCTGTCAAATTTTTCAGCAAGTTTGCAGATAGGTCTGCTAAAGAACTAACACTGTTTAGGTAACTAGCGCCCATAGGGCTTTTAAGAACATTTTCCTCCTAAGTCCTTTATAGGCCATAGTGTACAAAACTACGATTTTAGTTGTAGTCTAGGTGTAATTGGAATCAGATCTTTATCTGTTAATTGTTTTCAAAGACTAAAAGAGGCTTGTATTTCAAGAGCGGGGGAGGAATCTGAATATGCAGTACTGAATAAATTATGCACAGGAGTTTCAGTGATTAATTTTCCCGTAATGTTTTGCTTGCAGGCTTTGTGGTCCAATGGGAGAAAGCAACAGATCTTGTTTTGACCATTTTTATCGGATGTGCCAGGTGAGGGGGAGATGGCTTGGAGTGTATCGATAAACCCAGAAATGGCACAAACTCGGTTAATGTCAACACACAACCTAATGTTTGCATTATACCTTAAGTTTTGGGAGTCTGTCCTGCTTAAAAGTTTTAATCTTCACTGTGCTAGGTAAGCAGTTTCCGAAGTAGGTAAATTGCTCTTATAGGCTATTCTGTCTTCACTGTGTACATGCAAGACAAACCAAATCTGACCACAAGTAGTAGAGAGAAGTTGAATCTACAGGGACAAAGGCAGAATGTTCATGGTCATGGTACTAGGAAGACTGTAGGTCGGCTGTACAGCGGCCTTTGTGTTATTGGTATGCTGACCTGATGGTATAAGCCCCCCAACAATTCCCAGAGGTACTATTGTGTTTGAATAGATTTGTGTCCAAAAGGTCTTCATCTTTTTTTTAAATTAGGTTTTCCTTACTTGCATATTTTTCACTTAAGTGCTGTCTGTCAGATTATAACAAACCAGTAGTTCAGTGTACGCTCAGGGGCTCATACACTGTCAGAGATGGATACCTTTTTCAGATGAGAATATGCTGATGTGCTGTAACTTTTAAATACAGTAATATTTCTCTCTGTATGGTGTTGGACTTCTGCGCTGGTCAGATTTCAGTAATTATGCTCAATCTGAGCTCATATTTTTTACTGGGCAAGGAATTACTTAGGGTTTTATTCAGAGGTAGTGTGATTTAGATAGCCGTCCCAGCTTCACCACAGAGTTGATTGCATTTTGACAGGAAATGAAATTGCTCCTTTAAATTGCCTTGGAATCATACAGGATAAAGTAGTGCTGTCAGTGCTCAACCCCCAAAATCCTGCCTTTAAAAAGTATCGGGGCACATACTGGTGACCATGTCATACTGTGGGTTTTTTGTTTTGGTTTGGTGTTGATTTTAATGCACAATTATGAAAGGTTAGTTGATTTACATCTCATTTTCTTTCTAAATAAAATAGCATTACACTAAAACAAAATTATAAGAAAAACACTGTAAAATGCACCATACCTGAAAAGCTTTAAGGAACACTTTAAAAGTCTGACCTAAATTTTCGGGGAAGATTAATTAGCAGTAAAGCAAATACGTTAAAGGGGAACAATATTTGTGGATCAGGGAGCTGGGAAGGGAGAAGAATGTTTGTGTCTTGTGGTTATTTTAGTGGATTGTTTATACTTTTTGTAGTACTTGTGCCTAATATAAAGAATAAGGAGTCATTTTCTCTTTTAGAAAATGAGTAAAAGTAAATGACACACACTGACTAAACCCCTGATCTGTACAACTTCAAAGTCTGGAAAAGTTTTTACATAGGATCTGACTCCTCTCAGTTTAGGCTCTTTTTTTTTTTGTGTGTGTCTTTCTGAACTGAAAGCTTGCATCTCTTCCCCCCCCCCCCTTGCAAACCTGATGACTGGTGAATTTTGGAGAGAAGTTTTGGTTTCACTGAGGTATTAGGCATCTTGTTGATCAAGATGCTTGCCTCCTTTCTCCATCACCAGAACAAAGTCTTATTCAGCTAGAGTCACTGTGAATATCTTGTTTGGTATACTTTAGTTCATGTGCAGGTGTTTTTCAGACTCCTACTATAGTAGCATGCTTTTACAAGATTACTGTCAGTAGAATCATAGGAACCGCAGCAGAGTTCGTATGTCTGATGAAGGTGATAACCATCAATTTGTGATCACGGTGTGTTGATTTAACTCTTTCTAGCTGTGTTCTAGGCCCGTTTTAAAGAATTTTGAATAGTAGAAGTTGTCTTCTGTTTGCAGATCTCCTAGTTCTAAGCAATAACCTGTAGAAAGTAAGCCTTTAGTATTCTTATTCCGCTCAGTAGGGATACTCACGTAAACATGTTGAAGTGAAGATTTGAGTAAAGGGTTGAATGGCAGTTGTTTTTCATCTGATTTTAAGCCATCAAAAGGAGATAGCCACTTCTTTCCTCCTTCAGCCTTTTCTCAGTCTTTCTCTTCAGTCAAGCAGTAGCAGAGGTTTGTGATCCTGCCTGCATTTAAGAAATGGAAAATTAATTTTATTGAAGGTATTAGGTTAATAACAAAAGAATAAAAGTTTAAAAAAAATTAGCACTAAACTGTGTGAGTTTAATAATGTAAATCCTGTAAAATGGAGCACTTACTTCCCACGTCCCTGTGCTGCTAAAACTCAAAACTTCTAGCCTATTGAATAGGTAAGAGTTGTATTGTCTGTTGGGCAAGAGCAACTATGGCAGTATCTGAGTTACAGCCAGTAATCTGTGTCTCCATGCTGCAGTACTTTTTTAATAGATACTACAAGTAGAACAGTTTTCAAATAAATGCAGTGGATTCCATAACGTATTAGTATTTAAATATAGGAGTGAACTGATGGCTGTGTTTATAAGAAAACATAAGAAGAAGCAGGAGAGAGCATTAAATATTTTTTCTTTATTGCTTGCTTCTGATGGGATTATAGCATGAACTTTGCGTATTCACCCTGATTAGGGCAAGTACCCACTGTTTCAGGAGAAAGTGCCAAAAAAAACCCCCAAAGTGAGTAATTCTTAGAGTGAGTTTTTCCTGCAAGAATTTCAGTGGGGTTGTTTTTTTAAAGAAAGGCTTTTGGTTTTAGAGGGTTAACTAAAATGATCTGAAAATAGTTGACAATTGGGAATCTCTTCACAAAACCTGTGTTTGAAGTAATTTTTCATTGGAAGGACCAACATTAAGAGGGAACACTTTCTAAAAAAAAAAAAATTTCTTATAAACTAGCCTGTCCTTGGGGAAAGTAATTTTAGTCTTTCCTTAGGAACTGTCTAACATACGAGTTTTTATCCTCCGAAAAGTCTTGTTTGTAATTGTTCAATAGGTGTGGATTTAGTTAAGGTATGGGGTGATGGACTTATAGGAGCCTTGGTGTTTCCCTTCACCATAGTTAGCATCGGCTAAGTGTATTTTTCCTAACAGTGTAGTGAGATCTCATAGTATAGGTCTCTCCCCTCTGCATATTTAGACAGTCATGAATCTGCCTTGCGCCCAACTGTGTGGCCTGATTTTCATTTTAGAGAAGTGGTGTCTTAACCACACATGTCTGCTTAGTCCATTTTTTTCAATGCAAATCATTATTGCACCAAATGGCTCATAAATGCTGATGATGCCCGTTCTTCCTTGAGAAATTAAGAACCATCTCTAACTGAACTTTTCAAAGCAAGCTTCACTGAATGTAGAGCATTTGATGTTCTCGCCATTATTGTTGACAGCAGTGTGTTTTGATTGTTCATTTCTGTTGGTATATGAAATACATGCAACCAAATACCATAGTGAATGTTTATCTCCATTGACTTGTAACAAGCAAGAGCAACAACAAAAACAAAGGATGAGGGGAAGGATCTGAAGAACTAGAGGCTGGTCAGTGTCACCACAGTCCCTGGGGAAGTTACAAAGCAAGTCTTTGGGGACTTGAAGGACAAGGAGGTGACTGGCTGTGGACCAGTACAGATTTACCAAAGGGCACCTGCTGCTTTACCAGCCTGATTGCCTTCTGTAATGAAATATTTGGTTCTGTGGGTGAAGGGAGAGCAGTGGATGTTGCTTGTCAGCTTTAGCAAGAACAGTTGCTGATGATATCCTTTCAAGATTGTGGAGATAGGGGCTGGATAGGAGGACTGCAGAGTGGTGGAAAAACCAACGGGACCATCAGGTTCAAAGGATAGCGATTAATCATTTGCAGCCTGTAGAAGTCTTGGGGTATTTCTAATAGGCAGGTATTGAGGAGATAGATAGGCTCTTCTCCTGGCCTTTTTATATTAACAGTTGATGGTAGCTGCTAATGATCCCACTAATTGGTTTTACATGTGTGTAGAATGGCAACAGATTTTATGGACTTATTATAAATCAGGGTTTTTTTTAGTCACACAAGTGTGGTGACCAAACACGCAAAACATGCAAAAATATGTATGTGGCAGAGATGGATCATTTGATATCTGTCTGAATTATATTTGAGCACGAGTAGTAGTCTTCAAGAAGTTAGTTTTTAAACAGTCATAATTATTGGTGTAGGGGTTGCTACAGAATTATTAGAACAAGAATCTGAAATTACTAAAAAGTCGGGTAACACTATGTGATAAATGTTGACTATCCCTGACTTTTTTCCTTTAATTGTTGGCCATTGTAAATATAATGCAGTTAGGGCATTACAATAAGAAGAGCTTCTTCATTACATATGAAGAAGAGCAACAGAAATTTAAAAAAAAAGTTCTCCTTTTCAGAAAGTAAACTTACTGAGATTATGAACTTCAGAGTCAGTGTTTTCGTTTTATGGTAAAATTTGGGGTGATTGCAAGTCTGAATGAGAAAATGAATTACTGTAAGAGTTACAGCTTAATGTAAAGTAATTAGGGTTGATTAATAAAGGGTAAGGATTAGGACTTCATGTAATACAGGTTAAGATCGTGTGCTGTATTTACAGAGGAAATAGTTGAATTTTTGCAAGATTTCTGGGTGAACTTTTATGGCTTCTTTTTTGTGTAGGTATAATCTGTCTTCAGTAGTTCCAGCATACATTTACAAGCATGATTAGTCCCGTTTGTTTGGATTTTCCCTTTTGTATACAACGGATTTTGTAAGAGCTGTCTCCACAGTAAGTGTTGCCAGTATCAAAATTTCAGTTACCAATTTCCTCTTAGTTGAATGTACACCAAACTTCCTAAAAGTGTTCCTGATCTACCCACAAAATAATACAAGTGTTAACCTCTAATAGTTTTGTTTCACATTTCTTTTTAGGTGAGGAACTGTAGAGACCAATAAAAATGCACTGCTGATGAGACACAGTTCTGTGAGTTTGGCCCACTGATTTTGTTGGCATATGGGTGGAAAACTGAATAGGTCCTTCTTGTTCCTTATGATTTCCAGGAAGAAATACGTGTTCTGGACCTAGGTGTTGGGTATTTCTCTGTCTGCTTAAGAAAAGGGAAAGCAAAATGGAGGTATTCTGAAGAGAGGAAATCAAATCAGAGCGTTGTTCTTGAATGGTGTCACCATAGGTTAACTATTACTGATGCAGTGTGATAGGGAGGACCTACAGAGTGAAAGTGTCATGAACCCTCTGGGTTTTTTTGCAGAGATTCTTTCTAAAGTTGTTGAATAATTACTTGTTGTTGTAATATATACCGAAACTCTTAAATACTTAGGTGGTGTTCTAAGTATGTTACCTTTAGGAGTAACCATTGGTGAGGCGTAAGCTGCTTGGCCACCAATATAATCATCCTGGTGGGCCTAAGATGAAGAGGTGCTTTGTTGTGGCTGGAAAGAAACTGAGATCTGGCAAACACTCTAGGTAGCTCAAATTGGAACAATACTTGTTTTCATTTTGGAATGGAGGAGGTCACTTAAGGGGTAGGGACACTCTGGAGTGAGAGATAAGGGTGCTTTCTTCCGTACTTTTCCTTTCAAAAGCCGGTAAATACTTTCATGTTTTCAGAATCAGTCTGTGGTGTCTCACTGGAGCCTCACTGTACTGGGTGGTGAGTGGTGTCAAAAGTTTAAGAAATTCTCATGTAATAGCCAGAAAGCAACCCCACATGAAAACCTGTTGAGCCATTTGCTGCCACCATGCAAACTCTGACCTTGATTTCTCCTTCAAATACTTCAGGAACATATCACAGACTACTTTTGAGTTGCTCTAGAGAAATTTTAAGTTACTGTGCTGAAATACACAGTTACTGCATTTTATCACAAATGAGACACTGAGTGATACAGAGGTCACAGCTCTGTTCTTAAATGCTGCTTGTAGTTGTGTAACAAAAAATGAACAACTAGGAAAGGCTGTAATAGTAATTCTTGAAGTGGAACTTCATGTGCCTTTATCCAGTGCCAATGACTGCTGTCATCATGCGTGTGCAAAACCAGACAGGTTGGGACAGAGGAGCTTAGCAAAATACTTTATGATCTATAAATCAGAGATGTGTTGTCATTCTCCCACCACCACCAGGTGTCCTGGAAATATGATTAAATGGCAGATGATGTCATGTCTTACCCAAATAAGGCCAGTCTTTGACACATTACTTTGTGAGAAATAAGTCATGCATTCCTTTAAAAAACTTGTTAGCAGTTTAAGGTTCTAGAACTGCAGTAGATAGATTTAGGTCCCAAGTGCTTTTTCAGAGGAATTTAGCTGAGCTGCAGATTGAGTGTCTTTGCCCAGATTGCTTCTTTGTATGGTTGGTGGTGAGCTTGGAGTATGGTAGAGGGATGGACTTGAGCCTGGTTTTGTAGCGATCGGGAAAGGCAGATCACATATTGGCAAGATGGACAAGGATCAGAATGGGAAGCTTCCTGTTTCAGACTCCTAAAGTGCAAACACCAACTGGCTTTTACGGATGGATTCACAACCATAATAGCTTTTCAGCCATGCAAGCAGAGTTCTAAATGCAGGAAATACAATTGCCTGATACTACGGCTTTGGCTAGTGCTGCTTTCTCTGGCTTCTCAGCCTTTCTGTTTGCATAGGTTAAGACCTGGGAAATTCTCAGAAGATCATCTTTTTCATTTTAAAGCTTGTGTTTTTTCACTGTATCTTTTAAGTGCTGTTATGGTCCCTCTAGGATGTCTAGATGGTCTGTGTAGGCCCTCGTGTACCTATGTCTCTTGACAGACTGGGTGCCTGCCATGTTGTTATGCAGCGTCATTTGATGAGAGTAGCACTATGTTGTGGTTTAACCCCAGCCAGCAACTCAGCCCCACACAGCCGCTCGCTCACTTCCCCCCGGTGTGTTGGGGGAGAAGATTGGAAGGGTAGAAGTGAGAAAACTCGTGGGTTGAGATAAAGATAGTTTAATAGGTAAAGCAAAAACCTCGCGCGCAAGCAAAGCAGAACAAGGAATTTATTCCCTGCTTCCCATCGGCAGGCGGGTGTTCAGCCATCTCCAGGAAAGCAGGGCTCCATCACGCATAACGGGTACTTGGGAAGACAAACGCCATCACTCCGAACGTCCCCCCCTTCCTTCTTCTTCCCCCAGCTTTATATACTGAGCATGATGTCATATGGTATGGAGTACCCTGTTGGCCAGTTGGGTCAGCTGTCCCGGCTATGCTCCCTCCCAGCTTCTTGTGCACCTGGCAGAGCATGGGAAGCTGAAAAGTCCTTGACCAGTGTAAATGCTACTTAGCAACAACTAAAACATCAGTGTGTTATCAACATTCATATCGCAAACTAAATCCAAAACACAGCACTAGGAAGAAATTTAACTCTATCCTAGCTGAAATCAGGACACGCTAGGATGGGGATTCAGTTCTTGTGCTCTGTTCTTTGTCTTGAGGTGCAGTTACTTGAGTGTATTTATTAATGGTATAAATTGTAATGAAAAAAAGCCATCTTTATTCAGCATACAGCGTGTTGAATAAATGTTGGCTTTTAAGGCAGTGCTATCTTGTGTCAGGATGATAACCACAATGCTGTTAACTTCAGAGTGCGCATGCACGCACCAAAAAACTCAAAAATCCTCCCTGTTTTTTTTTTTTCCCATCATACACTGTGTTATAGGGGACTGAATATGAAGTTTTCTACATCAAGTCTTCTGTTGCTCAAGTTTTACAAACAGGCTTTAACAGAGGCAGGCTACGTGTTTCAGCTCTGCAGTTATCTATTCAGGAAGACTAGTGCAATCAGGTATTCTTTTTTTATTTGTTTGGTTTTTCTTCCTTATTTTAGCTGTCGGAGAAAAAGCCTGGAGGCAAAAGATTTCTGGTTTTCAGTATTATTGTTTTGCAATGGGAAAGAGGCTGTTACATACACTGGCAAACTAAGTCGTTGCCAAACTATTCTCAGTCTCTGGATTTAAGAAATGTATGGTAAAATGAAAGTTGAAATTCCCCTACTAGGTCAAAAGGCCAGTGCCAGATTATAACAATACAGGATGTTAACAAACCACAAACAAAGAATATTGTTTTACCTTACTGAAAGCTATGATAATGCACATGCTAAGCCGATGGCCTAGATTCATCACTAGATAGGGACAAAAGCTATTGAGGTACAGCGTCAGTGCTGGATGGCAGTAATGAAGGCTCGAAATTGTATATAGGCATTTTTATGACAATGTACCTGTTCTCTTAAAGTTCAGTTTCTTGATTCCGTTTTCTTCTTGCTCATTTTTCCCATTTGCTTCAGATTGATTGTGTGGGATTTACTGGGGAGGGGCAGGGGCTTCCCCACACGTACTTATTTTGCCTACTGTCGTACCCACAGCCAGTATTCTATTCCTGTACTTCCTGTAGATCCTGCATTCCCGGTCCAGTGTTACAAGCATTAGCGCAGTAGAAGTGTTTGAAAGAGACTGTGTCCTCTTATTCTGCCCATGTTAGCCAACCCTTCTGTCTAGAGAGACCCTGTGGAACTTCGTGGAGTTCTGTTGAAGATACAAAGGGTTTGTTTTGAAATAGTCTAAACAACAACATTGAGAGGAGAATAACAGTTTATTTTCTTTAAATTCTGGAGCTATGCTTCATCAGCTGAAGAGTGCATTTAATTCAGTTCTTTCTCCAAAGGTGGCCACAACCAGAATCTTAGGGCATATGATATTTCTGAGCACTTTCCCAAATGCCAGCTGTTCTCAGCTTAGAGGAATTACGCAGTCAGAAGTGGTTCCTTTGTATTGACTAACCCACAATGTGTGTCCAGGCCCTGCTTTGAACCATGCAAACTCTTAGCATCCACAGCATAAATGATTAGCAAGTTCCACAAATCTACCTACTGTGGCTTTGCTTGTTTTGATCCTGGTTCCTGCTAGGTTTATTTGATGGTATTATCTTTCAGTCCTTGTACTGGAAGAGGCAGTGAGACTTCCTGTCTGCCTGCGCTGTGACACTCAATATTATGTGGAACTTTGTCCACAAGAATTGGCTCTTTTCTATGCTGTCTCTCCTGTCCTACTTGTTTGTTGTACAGAACAACAGAAATTTGATTGTTCTTGTTGCCCTTTCTTAAGCCCTTTGAAGTTCTGCTGTTCTCCTTTGGAAATGAGGGGACTGCAACTGATATTTTTCTTTTCTTTTTTTTTCAGACAGTTGCATGGTACTATTTTCTGGTTTGTTCTGTGTTACTTTGTTTATAGTTCCTGACATCAGATTTGCTTTTCTAACATAGGCTGCACACTGAACTGACATTGACATGGCACTGTAACTCCAAGATCTTGGTTTTAATTGCTAATTGTCAGATTAGAGGCCATCTCTTGTTTTTTTTTCTTTCACATCTTGCTATCTTGCTTTCTTTGGTGAAGCTTCTCCAACTCTCAGCAACACACCGGTATTTTAAAGCAAGTAGGTTTTAACAATTGAAAATGACCTGTATCATATCATTCAAAATCTGGCTATAATCTGTCATTGTCAAATAGGTGACTTATACCAAATGTTTATTTCTCATACCCTTGATTTCTTAAGAAATCACACAAACACGTTTTATCTCTGTAGTGTTAGGGTTTGGTTTCATTGTAGTGCTAGCATAAACTTGGGTGTTGCTCTTGCTTTAGTTCTAATCCATATACTCCTGAAAGAATTGTATGGGGTGGTGTGCTTTCTTCTTTCAGTCATCTTTGAGTACAAGTCAAAACCTTTAGAACGAAGACTTTATCTAGATGCACGTAGAAAAATAAGTGATTCTCTTTACTTGCCAGTAGTATTTCATAAATCTCTTCTTTCTTTTATTTGGTGCTGCAAGACTTCCTTCTATTCAGTATTAAGTGATGCTTATTATAGCCACTATGCAAGCGATTATGATGTAAGTTGAGGCAAATAGCATTTCTTAACTTTTATGCTGTATTTGTCACAGTTATTGAAAGATTTTGCTTGGAGGTATCCTAACTCCAGAAGAGTTAGGTGGACTCTTTAGAATTAGTTGGGTATTTCCTTCAGCAAAAAATGTGACAACTGCTATTTAGAGAGAATAGTGTAGCTTTCATTTATCATCTAAGTAATCTGTCATTCTGTGTAAGGAAGTGTGACAGTGAATCTAGTTTCTTAATATCTAATTTTAGGAATTTTTGTAATGAAATAACAACTGAAAAAGTGATGTCATCTCAACTTTTTTCCAGGTTCAGAGGTAAAAGGAATTCCATTTTTACATGTGAACCTGTTGTTTGTGGTCTCCAAGGACTTAGTATTTTCTTGAAAGGTGTGTTCTTGCTCATTTTTCTGGTCTGTTCAAGACAACTAAGTCGTGTTTGTGATGCTGTAAATGCTATTAGCTACAGCTTGAACTGTGGACAAATGAGCTGCCAAGACAGCTGATTTGTCATTAAGATGGTTTTCCATTGTGGCTTCTGATAACTATGACATAACTAACAATGGTAAGTTATCTGTCTGAATGTGAAGGTGCAATATTGCCTTTGCCTGTGGTGATGAATAGGTTGGTCTTGCTCCCTGCTTAGTTTCAAAGAAAAGAAGCACACCCTTATTAAATTTACTTTCAGTGGATGGATGATGGCAGGAAAGAGATCTTCATCCTTAAAATGAAGATGTTTATCTAGTGAGAGGCAAGTGGTGTATGAGCCCCTTCTTTTGAATTCTAAGAATTGGGTATGTGCATCTGCATGCAGGGAGGTATTCAGAAACTCAAAGACAGGCAGTTACTTGTTCCTGCTGTGCATTCAGAGTCTAAAATGTGGAAGCCTATACAAGCGTAGAGTGTTCTACGCATGCCATGTTTCTTTTTGGGGGTTTTTTGAATATAACGCAGTAGTGACTAAATATGGTATTTACTGGGGAAGAAATTGATCCCTAAGTCTTTGTCATCCAGTGTCTCAAAATGCTGGACAGTATTGTTTTTTTCTCTCTGTGCATTTGAAATTAATTCTTAAAGGAACAAAGTGATGAAATAGTAATAAATATCAAATGCATCTTGAGCTCCTAACAGAGTTTAAGGCAAGTGACTAAATATAGGAGCTAGCTATTAGAGTAGGGTTTATTTTCACATAATGGTTGAGGTTGGAAGGCACCTCTGGAGATTGTCTAATCCAACCCCCTGCTCACGGTAGCATCAACTAGAGCAGGTTGCTCAGGGTCATGCCTAATCAGGTTTTGAGCATCTGCAGGGATAGAGACTCCACAACCCTTCTGGTCAGCCTGTTCCAGTGTTTGACCACTGTTGACATTTTGAATAAAACACAAAATGAGTAAAATTTTTTTAAATCTTATGTTTAAATGGAATTTCCTGTATTTCAGTTTGTGCCCATTGCCTCTTGGCCTGTCACTGGGCACCACCGTGAAGAGTCTGGGTCCATCTTCTTTACTGCTCCCCCTTCCCTGAATCAGATACTCATACACCTTTATAAGACCCATGAGCCTTCTCTTCTGTGGGGAGGATTATTCCTCCCCATGTGCAGGACTTCGCATTTGCCTTTGTTGAACTTCGTACGGTTCTTGTTGGCAGATTTCCCCAGCCTATCAAGGTCCCTCTGAATAGCAGCACAACCATCTTGCCTGTCAGCCGCCTCTCCCAGTTTTGTATTCTCTGCAAACATGCTGAGGGACCACTCTGCCCCATCGTCCGGGTCATTAGTGAAGATGTTAAATAGTATTGGCCCCGTATTGACCCCTTTGCGGATTAATGGGGCCATCACTGATGAAGGTACTTTGTTGAGCCTTCCACCTTCCCTCTGTAGATAGAAGCAAGCTATCATTTGCCCGGTGCATCGTAGCTAAGCTGATTATGTGAATATAGAGGGTAGTTTAGATGCCAGTTGGGGATGTCAAGTAAGACTTCAGCTCATACTCAACAGAAAGTCCCCTGTTAAAATAACTTCGTTTGAATTAGGTCTTAGTGGCCTAAAACTAAGGAAGTTTTGAAAAATTGTCCTGATCTTACATGGGTAAAATGTAGCTGGTTCCACTCGGGAAGGCTATCTTGGCATTAGAATAGTTCAGTTCGAATTTCACCTCAATTTCACCGGTATTAATTAAAAAGTGGAATGCTAGGTACTACTTGGAAAGGAGAACAAAACTCTGCTATGTAAATCTGAGGTGCACCCACATCTTCAATAGCGTGTGTGGTTCTGGCCCCCCCGTCTGGACACAGATAATGGCAAAGCAGATGACCAATGGAATGAAAATGCAAGAGTCAGCTAAGTAGACTCAAACTCTTCAAGCTGGAAGAGGTGTGAATGAGGAAAGATATTAGAGGCCTATAAACTCAGCGAGCTGACAGAGGGTAAAGAGGGAATATTTCTTTAGTTGAAGAATAAACAGTGAAACAAGCCGAGGTGTTGGGTTCCAAATGAAACGAAGGTTTCCTTCTTCCATCTCAGTGTAGTTAAGCAGAGGAACTCCTTGCTACAGGATATTTTGGGTGTCAAAAGCTTACAGAGTTTCATAAAGCCATTAGAAAATTTTATAGCTCCAGTAGTATTTTTTTTTTCCTTTAAAAACAAAGATGCTGCCTTTTATTCAAGAAGCTCTTAAGCCACAAATCATAAGCGACTCAGAGACTATACTGGAGTAGTATCTTCCATAGGCATCCTCTGTTGGTCCTGTCAAACAAAACGTTAGACTCGGGAGACCTTTTTGAAAGAAGGTTGGAATGGATTATTTTCAGCTGTTTGTAGCAGGACCCTTTCTTAAGATGATTGTATCTTCACTACCCTTAATGATGCAGATCAGGGAAACAAGGATGCTGGATCAAATGAGGCGGCTGTGGTTCCTTTTTCACTTAGCATAGATGGTACGTAAAATTCTGCCTTGCAACTATATCCATTTTGTTCCAAAGACAACATGTGAGATTTGTGGTAGTGCCTTAGACTTCTTGTTGTAGAGTCATTAATTTATCAACTTCAAAAAAACCCAAAACCAACTAAAAGTTGCAGTTTGCTTCAGTCTTAAGAGTGGGAGTTTTAAGGAATACACTACAGAAATAATGAATACAAATGCAAATTCAATAGTGATTACAAGGGCAAATTTCCGTACTAGTGACCTGGCACGACATGAATTTGAACATAAAACCAAGCAAAAATATCTTTTGCTAGGAAAATCCTCTGTGGGTGTCAGTGGCTGATTCAGAGCTAAGGAGTGTTCCTGGTTCTTTCCCTTTCACTCATGTTGAAAATTATTTCATTACTAACATAGATGGAGCAAAGCCATCTTTGGTCCTAACACAAACGCTGTAATAGACAAGCTGAATTTCATATGTGTCTGCAATGCTTTGTTACTATTAAAAGTATTTTTCCCTATCTAGATCACAGTTTTTATGAGTTTGCTCTACTTCTGTTCCTATTAGGCACAACAGTTCAGTATCTAGTTCGTTTAAAAACTGTAAGCTCAACACAAGTTTTGTGTTGCTTTACATATAGAAAAATCACAAAACCAGTTGATTTGGTATAAGGTCATCAGTACAGTGATCAGAGCTAAATTTTTATACCGCTTAAAGTCTCAATAGTATAAGTGTTAGCACTGTGCCTTTTTTGCATAATACTAAACACTTGCGATACGAAGTCATACATATAGTAGGTCAGAGGGTTATTTCTGAGACATTCTACTTTTGCCATAATAGTTAATTTTTTTTCTAAACGGAGCGATAAGCTTTTCAAGATAAGCATCTCTTTACAGTGTGATGATACGGAAGCTGAAATTTCACCCAACTGTTTCTGAAGTGCTGGCAGAAGCTTTTCTGCTGTTTGTCTGACGTATATTCTGGAGTACTACTTATATGTAGGCAGACTGGTTGGGACCACTGCACTGTGCATTTCTGATAAGGATACAAGTTATATCTTCCCCATTCAGATTCCAGTGAAACTTGAATCAACTTTGTTCAGTTGTTCCCAATGACATGGCGCTGTTTGACTCATATTAGTGCTGGGAGTTGAAGAAGGCAAATCTTTCTAAATCAAATGCCAGATAAAATGTCGTAGTTTTTTTCTAGCTGTGATAATCTTGGGATGGACGGAGTGGTGAGTGCTGTGTTCTGTTAGACAAACTGATAGAAGGGGATAAACTGTTCAGCAGAGTCCTCTCATGAGATTTTTGTTGACCTGTACCTGCCTGTGCAAAGTTCTGGGCAGATATGAAGGTGTATTGGATTTAATGTGGCATAAATTTTGCATATCCTTACTTACAGAACAGTTGATGCGAATCAGATAATGTGCCTATTATCCCACAATCAAAGCTTCTTTGTATGTTTGCAATGACACGGAAATGTTTTTCTTTCCAGATATGTGTTCTGTGATCCCATACTTTTGGATAGTCATGGATTTCTAGAGTCTGAGTCCAAAGCAAATAATGTCTGTAGTTCCCTTTTTCACTTCTTCTATCTTGCTTTTGTCTGTTAGTGTAATTTTCACAGTAAATATTGCTAGACAGCACAGCCTTAAAAAGAAAAAAAATGGTTTATGATTCTCAGGATGAAGAATAAATACAGCAGCTTCTGTACAGATCTCTCCATTTGTGTAAAGAGTTGACAGTCAAGACAATATAGGCAAGAGAAAGAGAAGGCTGAAACTGAGGAGAGATTTCCTTCAGGTCCTGCTGTGCAGCCCCACTTTGTAGCGTATTACTTGAGACTTAGCAATCCAGTCAAGGACAAGATGATGATGTGCCAGTTCTCCTTAGCGTGGACAGGCACTTGGTTGCTGCTACCCAGGTATGACTGTTGATTGTTGACCTCTAGACAGGAGGTAGGAACCAAGAGAACTCAAGGAACCAGTTTCAGGAAAAACAAAGTGCTCCAATGAATGGGTATTTTCAGTAAAATAAATTTAAAATCAGTCATGGAATACAGTAAATGAAATAGTGATGCAGTTTTTATGAATTTAGTAGGGATAATAGAGTCTTAATAGGGAAATCTTTATGGTTTTTGGGGATGCTAAAAACATTATCAGATGGGTAGCTTATCAGGAATAAAGTTTCAGATGATGTTGTGAGGAAGCAAAGGTATTTTACCTGCAGAGGGAAATTGCCATACCCATCACAAAGTTAAGACCGCATGAACCCCCCTTCAGTGAAGAACCCTCTCTAATTCTATACATATAGCTGTATTTTTTGTAAATGGGGCAAGAGGATAAGCTTAACCCGTTCCATTCTTTCTGGGCAGATAGACCTCAGTTTTATAATCTTACTTAAGCAGTCTGATCTCGCTTTGTGGTCTAGCTGTAGATGTGGTTCTACACTTAGGACCATTTTTCTTCATGTCTTTTTGACTTAACTTAAGGTAAAAGCCTTTATCTTAAGACTATCGAAAGGTCCGCAAAAGTCCGTTGCCATTACTACTTCTCTAGTTTTCTTAATATAATTTCTGACTTGCTCTTTAGGTTAGGAGTACTCATTTTTTCGTTTGTAAAGCCCTTGTAGAGGAACTTGGGCTCACATGTACGGCTTGACACAGCCTAAATGATGGGTTTGATTTGTTACATACTCGAACAGCTGTTACTGTGCAGTTGTTGGGAGGTAAGGCATTTGCTACTGGGTCGTTAGAGAAGTTGGTTGATTCACACAGGTGATTTCCACAGTTGAGGTCATTCTGTATTCCTTTTTGCAATGAAACAATGAGCGTGTTTTCCTTTGATTCTTGTGTGCGTTGCCAGTTTTGCTCTTTTGCAACTACTCTGTCACCCAGCTTATCTTGTTTCCTTGGTTGAGGAAGACTTCTTTTACTATCCCCATGGCTAAGAGAAGTCTGTCGCTGTTATCTGAGTGCTAATAGAGTACAGAAGAGCAATGGAACATGCATTTGTGAGATTGAAAATAAACTTGTCATGTCTAATGTTTACAGGAGAGACCGATGAGAAATAGCTAGGTTAGCTGTTAGCTGTGCATAGCATTTTTTACAAGCTTTGTGCAAACAAAGGGGAGAGCTTTGGGGCTGAGCTGGAGGAGAAGGTTGGGAGGTGTCCTCATAGATATGAGTGCCTAAAAGAAGGCTTCTACCAAATGATTCATCTACTCAGGATAGCAGTATCTAGGTTATGCTGTGCACCTAATTCTGGGGAAACTAGGAAGTATGTGAAAAAAATTACAATGAAATAGTTACCTCAACAGAAAATAAAACTTATACATCATACTATGGTAACAGCATATTTCATAATTTAAGTCCTGTGGTAATTTTAAAAGAGCGCATGCCCCTAGATCTGCATGTCTGTCCCAGCCACGTCATGACCCCGTACCCGTGCAAGACCCATATGTGCGTCACCTTCCCTTCTGTACTTTGGTTTTCTCAGAAAGGAAATGCAGTTGCGTGGGCTGGAAAGGAGATGCTATGCATTCTAGCTAGGTTGTGATCTGGACGATTAGTATAGCACCCGTATCAGCTCATACCTATCTCTCAGTCTAAATGGAGAAATCAGAAACTATAGTGTAATTCTTCCCTTTAGTGCTTAAAAAGCATCATAAAATACCCCGAAAAAATTGGTGGATCTTGGTAGAAGCAAGTTTTTCCAAGATTTGTGTCAGAATGGGGGGAGTAAGTTTCTATGGTACTAGGCCAGTTAGGAGACTGGGAGTATTAAATTCCAAACCAGTGGAGACTACTTATCTGGCAAAATTGCAAGAGATATGTGAAGCACTTCAGACCTAGAACATGTTTTCTGTTTAAATGCATGCACTGTTATTTTGTTATTTGTGTTATAATAATGCCCAGGCATGACAAGTGAAATCCAAACCCATTATATATAGAAGAAGAGAAGCTACTGTTGTATTACATTGAACATGCTCCTAAATAATGATGAGTAATAATAATTCCTAGAAAACTTGTGTTGAGTAGGGTTCAGGTGTTAAGTCTTGCACATATAAGTTTTCTGGAGTTTGGGAAAGATGTTTTTACATTTCTGCAGCTCTGGAAGCGGTTTTCAGAGAGGTAAGACTGAACAGCATAGTAGCAGAAAGAATATGACTGATTTTCACAAGAGAAACTGCACTCTTCTGAAGCGATGGATTATAATCTGAGGAAAGTGGGTTACAATATCCAAATACCATAAAAGCATTTGGTCTGTAACCTCATTATATCTGTATATTACCATTTACTTTTGCTCATCAGTAATAAAAAGTGCAGGAAATTGAAACTTTGATTATGTAGTTAGAGGTTTCTGAAAGGACCACAGTGATCTGATTAGAGTTTATTCTCTTCTCGCTCTATTTTTGCAATCTTGATAAAATATGAGAAGTCTATTAAACCACAAAGTACAAGTTTAAATTGCATACAAGCTCTGCACAAGGCGTAGACTTATTTTGGGTGATTCCCCACTTCAATAGCTAGATATGAAGGTCAGTAGACTATATTGTGGAAAGGTTGAAATTTTAGTGCTGAGTTCTCACTTGGTCTCTGGACTTTCTTATTGACAAATTTGGCAGTGGAAGCAAAAGTGATGGAGAAATTTGCTTGGGTATTGGTCTTCCTACCGTTATTCAAATTACTGTACTTTTTACTTTCCATATCTTGCCGAAGGAAAGATTGACAGTGATTTATTAGTGGCAAATGCATCATAGCAACTTCAGTCATATATTCCATAACCAAATGCGTGAGACGGTAAGCGTTTTGTCCCTCTGCCCTGTTCAGATCCAAGTTTAAAAGTTTTAGTAATATAAAGATTTTGATATAAATGAATAGGAGCAGAGAGGCACTTGAATGTGTCATTTTGTGCCTATTCAATTTTAAAACTTTTAAGAAAAACATCTTTTGGATTTGCTCTTTAGTGTTAGCATATCAGTAGTACAGCACGTGTGAAAGGCTGGCTTCCATGAGATAAAGTGGGGAACAGAGAATGTGTGATCAGTGAAAAGTTCCCTTTTTAACCACAGAGAATACCAGTCACTGAAACAAGTATAAAAATGACTATGGCTTACTAGACTGTAATCACCTAATCATGCCTTTGTCTATGGGACGAGCTGTCAATGGAATGGCCATTGGCATTTACGTCCAAATGTTAAGGTGTTGCTTTCTGAAAGGCAGCACTGCATAGAAGAGAAACCAGGGTGGGAGAGGAGAACAGGATGGACAAAAAAAAAAATACCATGAAAACAGATAACATAAATGCACCTTCCATCTATGGAAAATGGAAGGACTTCAATCTGATGCAGCATATAGCCCATTAATACTGCAAATACAAATAGGATGTAAATGTTTTGGACACTTCAGGATTTTCAGTATGGGGATAGTTACACCTTAGATGCTCAATGCATGAAACTGCTACCATGCGTTATCACAGTAATGATAAAAGGACTTTTCAGTGCGTTTGTTTCAGACTGAGGCTAGAGGAAGAGAAGTGAACGTGCAATATTGTCATTATTTTGATTCTAGGAAACTGTTTGCTCTTATTTTTGTGCTGGATTTATATAATATAATCTTTTTATTGTAAATCATTCTTCTTTTTTCAGCCTTTAATGAAGAGAGTATTCTAACGCAAGCCATTTATTCCAAAATTGAGGTGTAAAGATTTGAGCCAGATAACCAAAATAAAGTAGCAGACTTTTGCTACTGGCTCGTAATCTCTGCTTTACAGAAGCCTTTTCTGGTAATAAGCTTTCTGTGCAAAATAGGAGGCTTTGGTCAGCTTTTGAGTGCCCCACGGAAAGCTCTTGACATTTCCAGAAGGAAATGAAACATTACCTCTGTGAAACATCTCCTATTCAAAAGATTTTGTCATTGTGTTTTGGTGTAGTGTGATAATTTTTTTTTTTCATATTTTGACATGAAATTACCATCAGATTTTGATTCCTGCTGTTTTAAAAAGAGATTTAATGCTGACGGTTCTTCCTGATCCTGTCAGGATACTGTAATTGGTTATGGACTGTAAGACTTGCCCATTGTTAGCAGAAGCATCTGAAAATTGAAGCTGATAGAATTATATGTATTTGTGGGTGATTTTCTTCCCTTTCTGGTGAGATGTTCTTAGTTTCAGAGTTCTGAGTCAGTAAAACACTTCATGGCTGAAAGTTACTTCCCCTGATGGCAGCGGCGTCAAAGAGGTATCATCTGATAATATTAGACATTAAAATCTCTTAAAAATACTAACTGATGAATCAAACTGACCAACTGTTTCCTAAAACAAAGAAGTAGAGGCAAGAAGCGTATGTAGTGGAAGGAAGAAGGGCGTTCTTGGGAAGGTGCCACTTGTTAGGATGCCGACATCTAGAGGACGGCAAGAGGATCCTCTGACTTTTTTAATCCAAGAATCCATTGCCTGGTTTTATAGGAGGTGTGAATATGAGCCATTGAGTTTTTTGATTTGTCCTAATACTGCACCTCTTTTCTTCCATTTTTGTAGGTGTAATGGCATTCTTACTGCAATTGCTGCCAAAAACATCAAAAGTGACTGTCATGTTGGAAGAACTGTGATTCTGCTTCATGTGAAATGGGACTCAACTGCTATAGAAAATAGAGTACTAAGAGAGATGTATAGTCTTCAGTGTGCTTTTCTGAAGCGCTATGTGATTATCTATACAAAAGTTACAAAAGGTCATGGTAGTTTTTTTTTGTTTTTTGTTTTTTTTTTTTTTTCATCTATCCCCAAATGAAAAATGTCACTCCTTTGAAAATACGGGTTGAGGCTTCAAAATTTAAGAAGCGTTCGCTGCCTTTCCGCTTTTTAAACCTAGACTTCGACTATGTTGCCGGAATCATGGAGGAACCCTGTTACGTTGAGAAGTTCTAGTTGATAATGCACAGGGCAGTGGTAATGCAGAAATGGTACGTAGTAGAAATTTGGATCGAATTTCAGGTGGAGATTCTCAGCTTGAATCTTTCAGCACTTAAAATTTAGTGCATTTGTCTGTGAAATAAAACATTGTAGCATATCTCACGCTATTTAATGACCGTAATTTCAGGAGGCTCATTTAGAAAGTGGATATGCATATGGGTAGTGTGAGTATGGAGTGCAACATGCAGGTGAGATGTTTTAACAAGAGGATAGAGACAGGTTCTTTCATCTCACAGGCTACATTTTCCGAAGATAAAATCACCATTTTGAATCCTAGCCAGTACCATGACAGGTGGAGGCTAGCCTGACTGTTCATGGTGTACTGGATTGCAAGTTTTCTCTGTAGCTGTGTTCATGAGCATTATTAAATAAAAACATTTCAGAGTCTTGCGATACTCTCCATGTTGCAAATACACCACAACTGAAATTATGTTGGTATGCAGGGACCACAGGGAGTGGCTGTTCCCGTGGCTTCACAACCAAATGTGAGACAAGAAACAAGAGAACGACCAAAGGCTTCTGATTCAGGTAATGTAGGTAGCTCTAGTACAATGAAAGTTTTTTGTGTTGGGGTTTTTCTTTCCTCATTTCTTTTACGCCAAATGGCTATCTTTGACCTAAGCACCAAGAAAACCATGTCTAGAATTTTGTTTCATTTCAAATACTTCTTATTCCAAATGCGAGGTTGTCTTCCCATGCTAAAACTGATCTCCCAGGATCTCACAAACTTAATGGACAAAGTCTGTGTGATTGAGACAGATTTCTCTTACAGTGCGAGAAGCAATAGCAATTTTGACCCCATTTCCTATCTTTTTAATAAAAAAAGTTAGTCAGGATGAATACAGAATACCTTTTGTGGTTTGGGTTATAATTTCATTATTAACAAATGTGATTCATATGTAGAACGTAGGGGTTTCCCCCTATGGTATATGGTATATCCTTGCTTGTGGTAATTCAGGGTTTTTCCTCTCCTGCCTGTCTAGTTGGGTATATAGTCTAATTCTTCCTGTTCTCCTAGATGACTGTATATTTCTTTCTTCCTTTCTGTCCAATCCTGATGGGTTTTTGTAGGATTACCTTGTGTGGTGAAGTATGACCTGAAGCAGGGATGTGGTTTAGAGACTCCCATGTTGTCATTCTAGCTATGACACTGCCTCCCCCGTTACCTGGGGAAGTTGCTGACTCCTGCTTTAATCTTCCTCATGAGTAAATGAGAGTGAAATTTCACCACTACATTTTGCAGGAACTTTGTGCCTGCTTCTGAATAATCCAGTCCTAATCCTGATCTCACAGAAACCAAAAGTGCTTTGCGTTGATGATTTACTTCATTTTGATGTACAGTTTTGGAGCACTTATCTTATAAATATCTCCTGATTTTGCCCCTAGGTTTTTTCCCAATGGAATTGGTGATGAAATAATGCACTTTGGCTTAATGATAGTAGTAAGGGTGACACATAGTTCTGAAAAAATACACTCCTTATCTCTGCAGGATATGTCCCTTCATTCCCAAAGTAATTTTACTACTTTATTACATTTAACTCCTGGATTGCCATAGTAAAAATGGATTTTAGACACCAGCATCTAAGATGTGGTTGATTATCCTGGTTGCACTACCTTACTGCTTTAGCAACTAGGCAGTGATCTTCCAGGGTAATGTGCAGAAGTTTGCATAATCCTATAAATGATTTTTTAAAGTAGGAATCAGGGATGTATCAAGGTCCAAGGTCAAATTCTAGTTCATAGCCCAAAAGGAAGGGAGGGTATGTAATATTTTAATAAAGACTGTTGTAATGTATAAGGCGTGAAAAAAAAGAGCATTGTATCTCAGAACAGTTTTTACAGTGACATCTCATATTTGAAATTACTTTACTGCTTTTACCATAAGGGTTGGAGATTTGAAGGTCTGTTGTTGATCTCTGCCTCTCTCCCCATGGCTTTCTCTTGCAGTCGTTACGTTTCTGCTTGAAAGCTAGTAGCATCAAGTCTGCACTATCTTTTTCAAGGAAATGCCCTGAGCCTTGCAGGGAAGGTGGAGAGAAAAAGGTGGGCTTTTTAACTTGGCTATGAAACCTCTTTCTGAGCAGCATTATCTTGAGAGTGAGGCAGTTTTTGACTACCAGGAGTACTTGCATAATTTTACATATATGCAGAATAACTCTGTGCTGAGCGTGCTGCAAGTTTCTTGTGTGTGCTGAAGCCACTCATACTGTACCTGTCAGCTAATTGTATATATCCATCTTCAGACCATCAGAAGGCTTTTTCAAACTGAGAACTTAGTACCTCATCCAGGGACTGTTGGCTAGAGATGCACTGCTGCTGCCTTCCCAACCTGGGTCTTGCGTTAATGACATTGCTTTCAGAGCATTTTCTATTATATAGCTAAATGATTTTTCCCTAGCACTGGTTTCTTTATCCATGTGAAATTTTACAAGTGGTTATTGCTTTTGTGGCAATGAGTAGTTCACTCATGGCTATTAAACGGTTTTTCATGAACTGTTACATGGGAGAGTCCATTTAGTCATAGCTTAAAAACCAAAAAAACCTACAAGAGTCCAAAGGTCAGATCATAGTCCTAGCAAGCAAAATTATGCGCTTTTCTTGCAAGGTGCTGTTTGTCAAGTCCTGTTGATTCAATGAGAGCTGACATTATACACAGGGATTGTGTAATTGATTGCTTCTATCTGTTGTACGTATGGTTAGTGCGTAGGGAAGGAAAGGGGAAATCCCTTCGTTAAATGTCTCTGCAGGACTTAATTCTCCAGTTACTGCCTGAAGTATAATGCAGGCTGGTATCTATGAAAATCTATACATTTAGATTCTACATTCAGAGAAACTGGAGGAATATTTTATGAGACATTGTATATTTTATGTTGTATCTCATAGAGCAGTATTACTACTGTGCCTCCAAAAATCTTAGCTATACATGTCTAAACAAAAATGTCAAAAGGTTCCATTTAAATGCCTAAGAAAAAGACAAGAGTGAAACCAAGATCTGGGGGAGACAAATTTCCGATGTTAAACAGGAAGCATAAATATGCAACAGAAATGTTAGCAAAAGCATCATTAATAGATGCTATAGATGTACACATGTTAATTTTCCTACTCATTTTTCCCCAAGAATTATTATTTTATTTATGGAGAACTTAAAATAACCTAAGCCATCTACTTTAATATTAAAACTGGAAATTACAGAAGTGAAAAGAATTAATCTTTTTGCGTGTTTACCAAACACATAATGGTGGAAGGAAGATCAACCAGTGCTGTAGCCATGTAGTTTAGCCGCTGCTAAAAAAGGAGTTGTGTTTACTCTTTGCCAAGTTCAACACTAATATTATCTGATGTTCGTGTTGTACAGGTAGCTTCTTGCAGCTTCTTATTCTTGATGTTCTGTAATAATACCCAACTCTTGAATAGCAGTGTTAATTGGTACATCTTAACACATTTTACAAAGAAAATTAGTGGTGGTTTACCTGTTTTCCATGTGTAGCATTTGAGAGACAGAAGTGAAATGAGTTTCTGAAATGCCAGCAGCAAAATCAGTAAGATGGCAGCAGTCTCTGAGGTTGACTATGTTGCTATATCTGTGAAGTGCTATTTTGTCATTTATATGGAAGCAAATGAGTTTTTACAAATAGCAAGCTGTTGGGAAATATATTTAAGAGAATTCACTTTTCAACTGGCGACTTTTATGGAGAGGAATGTCAGTTAGTTTTAATATTGAGTGAATGAAATTGGAACAACATGGCCATAGGCACATGGGAATTTGGAATGGGGAGATTTGGTACTATAGTTAAAACAGAAAGGTCAGGACATCTGGATTTTTTTGCCAGTTTTGCCATTTGAGTTGCTGTGTAACCTAATACAGCTAATGTGAACTGTGTGAGTTGTACGTGGAATGGGGATGATAATTCTTTTCAACAGGTAGGTTCTGGGAGGAAAATTTAAAGTTATTCAAGTGAACAAGGCTTCTACTCACTATAGCTGAATTTACCTCATATTTCTATTATATGACCCTGGTCTTGATAGTTCAGCTATTTATAGGTAGTTATAGCTACCTATAAGTTGTTTGGCTTGAAAAGCTGAATAGAGTTCATCTGTTATAAAAACATAGTTGCTGCATGAAGTGTATATGCAATTTCTTGGTCCTGATGGATGACTAATACCTTTGGGATGTCCGTGCTGATCTGCATTTGAAAGGGCAAGCAAGAATGGGTTTGCTACTTTCAAAAATAAGGCCAGTACGAAGTGTTGTATTATTTCATGATTATATTATATTAATGGATTCATTTTACCTTATCTGGGTGACGACTTTTGGAAAAAGAAAGGAGACACACATGGTTGTGAGATTTTTAACAGTGTTTTTTTTAAAAAAAAATATTCTTCATGTTTAAATTTGCATTATTTTTAAGTAGTATTTTTAAGTAGCCTATAATATAAAACTAAACCTTTTCAGCTCCTAAAGATTTTTACTTTTTTTTTTTTTTTTAAAGATTTCTTTCCAGTTCCCCTCTCCCAGAAATGGTTTAGCACCAGTAAAAAGTTGTATTCAACTTTTTTGGAGGCCGTGGGTTTAAAAATAATCTATTCATATGCTACTTGTGCTATTCCTTGAGCTTGACTGAGATGCAGATGAGAACATGAGCCAGCCCTGGCTGCAGAGGAGAGCAGACTCAGGCAGGTCATGGGGTGTAGTACTGAAGGGTTGAGAGGGAACAACTGAGACTGGCGCAAGAGCAGCGGGGAAAAAAGACTTGGAGGGGTGGCTGTAGGGTGCTGGGGGACAGAATGAGGCAGGAGGCGACTGGCTCCAAGAAAGGTGAGAGGTTGTGGCTGAGGCCGCCTGAGGGTGTGGGGAGGGTGGTGGATGTAGCTGGGCAGAAGGGCTCGGGCTCTGGCATGAGGGGTCTGGGTGTGAAGACTGAAATACTGATTGGCTGTGGCAACTCCTAGGAGATGATGGGGAGATGAAGTGGATTGTCATTATTCAATGAATGTGGCCATTCTCAGAAAATAACAGAATTAAAGCCCTTGTAGCATGTCTGCACAAGAAAGAAGTTGGCAATTAGTAATGTTTGATTTCTTTTCTTTTTCATGTTAATAATCTTTTAATATTCCTATGCAATTCATTGTTTGCACAATAACATGGAATGCCTAAAATGTTGAGGAAGTAGAGAGTACTAATATTAAGCATTTTAAAACATACTAAAATATACTTTGGGTAACTGTCATTGTACCTGTGCTTAGGAGCTCACAGACCAATTCCTTTGCATACACACAAGCAGTGACTGACAATAAAAATAGGTTGCCCCTTTCTTGTCATTATATACACACAAAGGTCCAAATATTCATTTTAAATCTATGTTTGTCTGGACATTCTCTGCAAATCAATAGAAGCAGAGAGGAAAAAAAAAACACAGCAAGATCAAGCTCATTGGATTTGGGAGAACTCCAGATACACCATGCAGTGCAGTGAAAATGAAAAGCATTTCTCTTGCTGCTATAGACAAAGGGGTGCGTGGGGCCTCTTGCGCTGCAGTGTTTGTGAGAATCCTGAATTCTAAGTAGAAGTGAAAGGACTTTTACTTGTGTTCAGAAACTAAGCTGATGTTTTTTTCCATCCAGAAAATGATTGAAAGATTGTAAAGAGAAAACAACAAAAGAAAAAATCAGAGTAAGAAAATGAGTAGGCCTTGACTCAATGTTTTATTATATTTAAAAAGTACAGGTACATTAGTCATATTCTCTGAAGGATTTCTTGTAAAGGAGCTTTGCTTTTTGTAAGCTTTTCCTGTGATTATTTTTTTTAATAAAAGTATTTTTTAAATTAAGTGAATTGGTACTTTGGAAATTGATAATTATGGAAATTGAAATTATCTGCTCCTGACTTTCAGGGACACTAAACGGTAAGAGCACCGTGCAGAGAGCTGTGCAGAGGAAGCCATTTCTGCTAAGGCTGAGCCGGTGTGTGGTTCTCAGCAAACCCCAGGAGATGATACAGTACCTATTGTGGGGCACCATCTGCTGGTGCCTCCTCATTTGGCTGCTGCATATGGGTATATGTCATACACAAGGTGTAGTCTGTATGTTCTCTTATGGCATTTAGCACCTGCAGTTCTCATTGGGGTCAGATCCATCTGCTTTCAGTGAAGGTGATTGACATTGCCTCTGGTCTTGTATAATCATGTCCCATGACTGCTCCACAGCAAAGAAGTAATGGCCTCTGCGTTCATTTCAGTCTACTAATACATTGTGCCAATAATGTTTTAATATTTTTTAAGTGAATTTACAGGAGAGAGGAACAGAAGAATTGACTCCAGTGCTCCCAGATGAGGAAAAACGTGGTGGTATCAGAGCCAGTAGACTTCTCCATGCGATGTGTAACAGGTTTTGACATACTGGCATCTCCAAAAGGCAAGAGGAGGTATGCGTAAGACTATAGGCTGCTACGAGACAGTTACAGTACTTACGCTGTGATGCACCTGCCAACTCATGAATCTGCTGCTCTTTCCTCTCTTGTGCTAAAGGGCCGGATATTGTAGGAGGTTGGAAGACTGGAGACAGTAGTCTGGAAATCCATTTGAGAGAGCTAGACAGTCAGACAGTTACATGAAGAAATTGCCTGCAGCTGAGAGTGGAAGAAGTAAATGGAAACAGAAGAACCACCATGAGGCAGATGTGAGGAGGGCAGTTTAAAGGAACAGTGTAAAGGTGACTGCCATTGAGACTTCACGGGGCTGCTTTAGCTGAATTGGAAAGTCAGCAAAGGGTCCCTGCGAAGCCAAGGGTGCAGCGCACTTGTAGCACTTCAGCCTGAGACTGTACGATACAGCATGTTTCATTAACCATTGGACACTTCCCAAATACCTGTGTCCTTGCTGTGATCCCCTGCTGAGGGGTTACTTGCTAAGCTTTGTCCTGCAAAGTGTCACTTTATCTTAGCAGTTTATTGCCTGGTTAGACTTTTAACCATAGTGATACAGATACAGGCAGAATAAAAAATCATTGCTGCCTGAGGCCGGAATTATAATGAGATTGTAGTACCAGGCAGGGAAGTTTGAAATTGTGAACTTGAAATCCCAAGTCATAAAACTTTTGCTTTCTTGCTTCATATCAGCATACAGGAGTCAAGAAACATACACTGCATTTATACCAGGATACCAGTCTGTCGAGCCTGTCTGTATTTACTAAAATCTAAGAAACGCCTGAACCTAAGAACTTTTATGTTCTGAACGCTGCAGTCATGGCTGTTGACAGAAACAAGCTACCCTCTGGCAGTGAGACGTTTTACCTTTTTTTCATTGGGAGGTAAACTGCTGCAGTCTTCAGGCTAGAGACATGGACGGGAGCAGTTGCCATCAGGTAAGCCTCCCTTTACTGAACTGTACGTTACAAAGAAGCAGTTGATGTAGCATAGTTTGTTCTGATGCCTCTACTGAATGCAGGGTCTTTGGATATGACCTTTTCCTGGTAGAAGCATCCAAGACCCATGTCTTGGTTACTCCCAGAGATAATGACGTTGATCATTTTGGAATAGTCTTTCCAGAGGCTTTAGCTATCAGTATTAAAGTGGCCTTACCAGCAGAGAACTAGCTGTTTATAGAAATGACTACATATTGCTAATTTTTGAGACTCCGTGATTTGAGCTCACTGTGACAATGGCAAATAACTTATGTGAAAGGTGAAGATTTATGGCAAGACAACAGTCCTTCTCCCCTTGCTACCTCCAAAGGAACACATCACATCATGCTGGTGAGGTGCTGTTCCTTTAACTGCCAAGGCAGGAGATATGCCACCAGCACAGCTCCCTCAGGCTACTCAGCCTCCTCTCTTAGTCTGCCGAGACCAAAAGTGGTGTCTGATTGCATGTGTTTATTGATGCTGCCTCTGTGGAGAATGCAATTAATGGAAGCAGCAGCAGCAATCCCACCGGATTATTTTCTGAGCCTGCCTCACTGAGTGCTTGACACACTGGTAATGAGGAGGTGATAAGAGCATCATCTCCATCCGGAGTCTCCTTTGGCTTGCTCGGGGCCACCTCCTCTGTTAATTTCTAGGGCAGAAACGAGTGTTGCTGCAAGAGGTAAGCCTAAGCAGCATTCTCTTGCCAGGTGAAATTAGCCAGTTTATTGTACTTCTAACACCAGTGACTAAGACTTGCTTTTTTGAGAGACGTTGACAGTGGTGCTTCTGTTTTGCCAGTGAGGACCTCTTCTCTCCATTTAAATCTTGCACGACAAGGTAGGAATTAAAAGCCGTACAGTGCAAAATAAGGGATACGTATAGAGTAACAGAGAAGCTGGTTCCATGTTCGTTATGTTGCAAAGCAGCTACAATTTATTAAGTCTGTGTAAATAATAATAAAAAAGTGGGCCACATCTGGTATGATTTTGGATATCAAAAGTCTGAGATCTAATCACTGTCTGACTCCTTTTAAGGTCATGTGCTAGAACCCATCAACGTGACCAATTTTTAGCTGTTTATTTGTATCCATTAACTTGGGTGTGGTGAAAAGGGGAATTTGGACTGCAAAAACTCAATAATGTCAAAAGGATGCAAAAAATAAAGTTGGTAATCAGCACCGAATTGCTGTTTCTGCAACCGTTGTTGCAATAGGATTCAGAGTGTAGAATTGAAGCTGTTCTAAAAATTCCCCTGTAAAAATACTTCAGTTTATCCCTATAAAATCTCACATCCCCAGACAGCGAGCTCAGAGAGAGAGAGCTCAAAAACATCTATTAGAAATAATTGTAAAAATATGAATGTAACCTTTTTGCACTAAGTATTAAACTAAAAAAGCAGGTTACTGTATAATACTATTTGTAGAATGTGTGGTCCTGGTGACAGTGCTTAAAGGAGAAATGCTGGTTTTGAAATGACATTGGCTACACAATGAGTAAAACTCTGCCAACTTCAGCAATCTAATGTTAAACATCAAGTTTATTTTTCACTGTATAGTGTGGACTGTTTTTTTTCTGTTTATTTAGCAGTGTAGTTCTATCACTTTGGGATGCTCTGACTAGTCCAGTACTACCTGTTGGACAGGCAGTAAAAGAGTATGCCTATGACAAGTGAAATATGGCACATTCACATTAATTTTTTAATTGTCCATCTCTAGGGTTAATAGGATCGGGGCATGTGTATGCTGCATGTATGTGAACTGTGCGATGGTAGCTGGTCACATATGTCTGGATAATTTTTTATATATAAGCAACGTTCAAATAGAGCAACAGAAAGAACCACAATTTTAATCTTCGTTTATGATGACAATTATAAAATATTATGTTACAAATATATGGAGCTAACGATTTGTCTTAAACTTACGGAGTTTAAAATATGTTTATCGTATATTTTAAAGCATAAATCATCATTCCTTTAACTTAAAAACTGAGCATGAATTATCCAAAGTCATGTGACCGCTGATATCTGACTGTTGATGCAGAGCAATTTCACTGAAGTGAATTAGTTGTGTTGGTGCTTTGTCTTGGTGGAAAATAAGGAGATCTGTGGGGGCTGGGAAAACACCTTGGGTGCTTTTGATTGTAAAATGGGTTATTGATGGATCAGTACTCATACAGAAACTTTCATAGAGGGAGAAGTTTTAAATGAGATTATTATCCATTTTTGTTCTTCCATTGACTTTTCAGCCTGCGGTTTCTTTTATTCCATAAAGGGATTTACTGTTTGCTGTATACCTCTGCTGCTCTTCATCTGACCTTCATCACTGTGCTGCCCACTGAATTTTACGTAAAGGCTAAATCAGACATATGCGTCAGACTGGGAAATTTGCCAGAGAATTGTCTCAAACACTGAGATAAATCTTATGAGAACCAGATAGAACTAGCTAGAAAATATTTCCTCATCTCACAGAAGTGTCATTTTTTCAATTTTGACTTTTTTCCCCTGTGTCACACTGAAATGATGTTGAAAACTTTCAAGTATGTTAATAAAAAACACTTGAGAGAGACTGATCGATAGCAGTCAGTGGCCTGTTGAGTAGGCACCTCCTCTGGTAGCTTGGTGGAGCACGTCCAAATGGAGAATCCAAATCCAGCAGAGCACGGGTTGGACCCCAACTCCAGCAGTCGCTTTCCTGGCGAATGCCCGTCCCACAAACCTGCTGTCTGCTCTGCTCTTGTGCACATGCTCTTGTTTTTAATAGAAATTCCATCCTGGACCTGAGAAATGGTTTTTGTTTAAAGTTTTGTCATACTGTTTCAGTGAAAGTTGCAAAGAAAAGTTTCAGTTTCAACAAACTGTTACTCTCCAGTGGAAAAACATTTCACTGAAAAATTCCCAGCCCAGTCTACTTCTGAGTTTGCCTTGTACAACATCTTTTTAAGGAAAGTCTTATGATGCAGAACATTCATGCTTAAGGAGGACATGTTTTAAAGGCAGTTATTGGTGAGATTCTTGTCTGTGTTTGTGCTGAGTGCTGCAGCGAGCAGCCCAACCTGGTGTAGGTGCCATGGGTGTCGGAGCGGGTCAGTGATCTCACCACAATGTAGCTCCTTGAGCTGACCGGGCTCATCTTTCTCCTGATGCTTGATTCTTGTTCCATCCTCTGGCTGCTTCTGCTGTTGTGCTAGTTCATGTTGTTGTGCAAGTTCATGTGGTGGTGCAGTGCATGGGTCTAGGTCAAAGAACTGACCCAGATCAAATAGAACTTGCCTCCTTGCCCTCCCCCAAACAACACCCTACGCAAAAAAATGCAGGAGTTAGGGGCTTGTCGGGGGCAGAAGTGGGAATGGTTTAAGCCAGCCCTGCCCCAGTGAAACACAGGTGGAAAAGGAGCTTGAGGCAATAGGTACCCAGTACTTTGTTCTTCAGTGCCATAAAAAATTCTTACTGCCAAGTCAGGTTGTTACCTGGTGTTTGTTCAGCTCTTTGTAGGGCCATGGTGTAAACCAGAATATGGAAAGAATTGGGGGAAAAAAAAAAAAGAAAGAACACACCACCACCACCCCCCCAGTATTTTTTGCCAGAGGGGTCCAAGGCTGTTTTTAACCTGAATCATTTCAGGTTTGAAAAGCAGTTGCAGTTACACTTGCCCAGCTAAGACAACAGTGAAGGGTTAGGATTGAGTGAGTCGAAAGAGTGGATGAGGATGGGGAAAGGAGCAAGAATTTCTGAAGCTAATCTCACAAAACTTCATCATGTACCTTTGTCGAAAAATATTAGGGGGGGAGCAGAGTGTAGCAGCTGTCTAACAGAACAGGGGACACCTGAAGAGACTGAGAGTTCAAGCAAAAATGATGTGCCCACCAAGAAGGGAGGCAGTAAGCCGATAAGGAATGCTCGGAAGTATCGTTCAGCTGCAGATTAGGTTAGCATTTCAGAAATGGGCCGGGTGCTCCACGGCCAGGAGAGCAGCAGCACTCCGTGCCATGGGAAGGGTGGCCACTGCAGCACCGAGCCCCTGTTTAGAAGGCAGGTTTAGTGACGACTCCGAGGGAGCCTTGCTAACCACTGAGCCCTCCCACGTCTTCCTGCCCCATCGGCTCCCTGCTCTGGGCTGACTCTGGGCCAGCTGTTTCCTTGCAAAAATTAGCCCTTTCTTTGTGCTGGCACTCATAATTGCTATCAGAGAGAAATTGTGTTAGAAACTGTTAGAAAGGAAGTGTAAATTCTTCCAGGGATAGCAAAAAGCCTGTAAATTTTTCTGCTTGTTATTTGTGATTAATATGTATATTTGTTTTCAAGTGATACTTTTAATGATACAGCGTGACATTGATGTTTCTGAGCTTTCACCAGTAGATTCCAAAATATGAATGGCTTTTGCCATTTTGTGATTAACAGGCTGTATTTAGCTGAGAAGCTAGCAATGATGTGGATTCTTCCTTGCTGTTAGTATCCCAACAGCAAAGGTTTTATGTACTGGCAACGCGCTGTTTTCAACCTTTTATAAAAGCAGAGTGCAGTGGCAACTGGGAATAATTCTAGTGTTTTGCTGAGTATTAAAGGACCTGTGACATAAGGTGGCACAGGATTTGCCAATGCTTTGTCCTGTATGGTGTTAAAAGCTGGGGCGGGGCCGGGAGGAGGAGAGGGAGAAGATCTGTTTTCTTTTCTCAGTTGCCTGCTGCCCTCTTGTGCTATGATCTGGTCTTTACATCGGTGTGTTTACTTGCCATCCATAAAAGCAGTCAATAGGCTTGGAGTTGCTTCTCGATTTGATGAAATGCTGGATTTCGTGTGCCAACCTCACACGTTTTTCTGTATTTCACTCCCTGCAGATACTGCCTTCTGTTCAGCCCCTGTCTTAATACAGACTGTCTCTGGCCCCTTTTTCATTCATTGTCTCTACATTTGTTTTAAGGTTTTAACAAAGGATGGAGAGAGCTGCTCTGTCACAGCATTAAAGCATTTGTTTGATCTGTTGTGATAAGCTTGATATGAAACGTATGGTAACTTCCGTTATGTCTGGTTTGTGAGGGGTCCCCTCACTTCTGTGGCTTAAGAATGAAAATCTTTGATTTCCTTGTTGTAAGGATGTTCTGCCGTGCATGATCCTTTGATATTCGGCCTAGAGAGGCTGCCATGAATTCATGAGCCGTATTTTTTCTTGTGTGAATTTACACCGGTTGATAAACAGTAGTTGTGATGAATAAGCAGTTTGATGCTAATGTCTAGTGGCCCTTATAAAGTTATGTTCAACTGTTTTTCCATTTTAATGGAATTGTACAGCTGATGTTTATGCACCATGTAAATGTCTGAAAATCCTTGAAAACAGAAAGGAAATTGGAGGAAGCGTTACAGAAGGAGGAAAGTGAATTGGAGTTGGAGAACAAATGCGGGAAATTAGGAGAATGGGAAAAAGAAAGATGGAGAATCAAGGATGGGCCTGGAGAGGGGACAGGAAACAGTAGAGAGAGAGGTTTAAGAATAAGGTCATCTTCAAAAGGTGAAAAGAGATAAAAATGAGAAAGCTCTTTACAAAGAAACTAAAAGGGGCAGGAGAAATCTTGATAAGTTTTTGGACAGTTAATGAAGGGGAACACGAACACAGCATCTGTTTGTACAGCCTCTTCCAAAGGGAAAGGAGAAGCTAAAGAGGCTAACTGGCGTGGTAAGGGAGGCTATTGACATCCTTCAGTAAACTGGTGATGTATTCAAATGAAGAAAATAGGATGATAAACTGGCAGATACAGTGTAAAAAAAAATGAATAAATGAAAGATGGGCTAAAAAAGAGTTTGAGGTAACATCTAGCAAAAAATAATACTAAATCTTCTTTTAAACGTAGGAGCAAGAAATGCTCCAAGAGTGTTTGTAAGATGATGATCAACTATGAAAGGACTGATGAAAGAGGATAAGACTATAAAAAGGCAAGCTAATTAATTATTTGTGAAAAAGAAACTAAAAAGTTCAGTTTGGAATAAAGTGAGAATGTTGGCAACTTTCTTCATGAGGAAAAGGTCAAAAGATCTCTCAGGAACTTAAGTGGCTAAAAAAACGGTCTGTGGAAAAAGTTTTAAAACAAACAGTAGCAGGCCACTGACAGTATTTGTCCAGGAGTTCTGAAATAGCTGAATTGCTAAGTGGGGTATGTAACCTTTCACTCTAAACTTCCACAATAACTGAGAACTGGGCGGCAATGAATGGGAAGCTGACGTTTTAAAGAGATTCCACAGGGAGTCTAGGAAACTGTGAGAGCCAGTAGACATTACGAGGAAAAAAAAATGAATTAGTGGGTACCTGAGTAAATGTAATCTGCTCAAGAAGAGTCACTGTGGCTTTTGGAAAGAAAAATCCTGCCTTACAAAGTATATTGGAAATCTTTGAAAGGATTAACAGTCATATGGATAAAGGTGATTTGGCTTCCATAGTCATGTGGATTTCCAAAACTGACAAAGTCCCTCCCTGAAGGATAATAACTAGGCATCAGTAGACTTAAAAGGAGGGTCATTGCGTGGGAAACTAATTGGTTGAAAGATAACAAAAAGAAGACGGAACTGATTGTAATGCAGTTCTTTTAATAGAGATTACCTTGGGAAAGCTTGCTGATGGTAGGGCAGTGAGGACAAGGGCAGAGCATAGGAAGTTCTGGAAAAACCTTGCAAGACTGACTGGGCAAAAGAATAGTGAAATTCAGTTTTGATAGAGGTGAAGTCACATCTATGTGTCTGTGCAGCGGAAATCCTAACTTTACATGTAAAACAGCGGGCTGCAAGCTGGACAGAACCACACATGAATGACACTTTCAGGTAACCTGATACTTGCACAAAATTATCAACTCGTGGCTCAAAAGGAGCAGTCAGAAAGCAAGTTAACTGTTAGGAATTAAGAACAGAGAACAGAAAACATCACTATGCTACTGTATTTGAGCAAGCAATCACAGAGAAGGTTGCTGGACATAAAGACGGCAAGATGCCTAACGGCAGGGTATGGTGAATGTTTGGTGGTTATGTACGTTCAGAAGTAGGAATCTTACTCCCTTCTAATGACAGCGATAAGAACAGGAATTGTATTCACTGCATACCTTATCAAGTCCCTAGAGGATTGTCTTAAGTTCAATAGACAGATGATACAGAGAGATATTCTGGATGATCTCAGTAGGCTATGTACAGATAAGTTGTTATCTGTTGGCAAGTTGGTACCAGCAGCGAGTTTTGGGGACTCCCATCTGTATTCTCCTGCTACAGGATATAAATCTTTATCATACTCAGTGTTGCTTCAGAAGAAGTTTTGGAGGTATTCGTTAAAGATTATTGGTTCAGGTATTTCGTTATACCTGCGAGTGTTACTGCCCAAGGACGATGCTGCAAGTAGCTGCTATCCTTGTCAGCTCCAGTGTGAACTTCTTTACTTCTTGGGGCTACAAGCCAATGTCAGGATAAACACCAAGTGGCATGACTTGTGAGCCAGGTTTGATCCACTTCTATTCTGAAGGTGATTCTTTGGAAAAATAAGCCAGCTAATGATGTGAAATCAACATACACAAGCTAAACTGTATTAAACCCAGTGAAGATGTATCCAAAAGAGAGACCTTAACTTAGCCTCAGAACATCTGTGTATAGGTAGTATGCTTTGACCTGTGGGTATTATTCATGATTTGAGATGATTTGTCTTATCTTAATTTTAAACTAACTTTCAATTTTCTGAGTGGCTCCGTATTGCCATACTTTCAATCTTCATCCTCTCTAATTCCTTCAGAATTTTTAGCTACCATGCAAACCCTTCATCCTCTAAGTTGTTGTTGATACTTCAGTCTGTTCAAGAGTGGTGGAAAAGGTATGCAAGGAAGATGGTGAAATGATGGAGTCCTGTAATACATAAATAGGTAGAAAAGTGAGATAGAGAACAGAGAAACAAAGCTTCCATCAGAAATAAACAAATTATTTTGTATGAGTAATGTCCTGTCTTTTGGGTTCTTAACATCTCTGAAGCCTAGAAAAATAAAAGCTTCTTTGAGTAGTTTTTCAGGTGCTTTCATTCTGGGCTTTTTAAACAAACACTTCATGATGTTACAGCAGTAACACAATTGGATAAGAAAAGAATATTGGGAAGTCTTCAGCTGTGTAAGCAGAAAGGGAAAACTAAAATGGGAAGTAAAGAACTTAGTTGTTATCTCTGTAGTGTATCTCAAAGCATACTGTCATGAGAATGATTCTTTCAGCTTACCTATTTTTTATCTGGAACTGTTTTGAATTTCCATACAATTATCAACAGGTGGCAGTACAGCAATTCAGATCATTAGCTTGGACAAAGAAGATGTTTGAATAGGAAATGTTCTTTTTCACCTTTGCTACTTTTACAACGTGGATCATCAGCACAAGTGCAAAGCAAGAACACTGCAGGACAGTTTTGTTTTGTTCCCCGCCCCCACAGCTGTTGGGACAATATGCAGGGGGTGTAAAAAACCCTTTCTCTTATTGAGAGAAAGAGCATGGTATTTCTATGTAGTACAAACCAACATATTTGAGATGTTCCAGCTCTGAAAGGGAGTTCTTTTACATCTACACAGCAGTGTTAGTGCACAGATATCTAGGTCAACTTGGGCAAAATTGTGCCTAGACTTCTCAGCAGAGTTAAAACAGTTGAGTTATTCTAGCGTTAACACAATTGCCTTTGGTTTGGGAGGCTCTGTTTTCTGTGTTGCACCAGCACATATCCGAACAATGTACGACGTATCCTCTGTGCTCCAGCAAATACTTCTGAATGTACCAGAAGCCTAAAGCCTTCTGTTAAAGCTTCTGTGCAATCTCTTTCACGTTCTGTGAGGTCTGTAACATTGTAATTGGAGTTACGAGAACATGTCTAGGCAATGAACCATGTACTCAGGAAGACAAAGTAGCCTGGCCACAGGGCTTCAGGGTCTATTTTCTTCCCACACTGCAGTGTCAAGATACTTACACACTACCAGTTGCCCACAGCAGAGACATTGTTAGATCAGCCTCTAACAATATTTCTGAAATCATACTGACATATTTAACCTGTATTTATTTTTCAGTTTCCTTAGACTTTAAAAGCAAAGAAATGTCTATTCCAAATATTTTTTTTCCTGTATTTTCTAATGTGATTGTAGCTGTAGGTGGAAATACTGAGAGATGCAAGTAAATAATAAAAGCAGTGTATATGTGCAAAATTAAATACGTTATACCAGGAAGGAGAGGCTATGGTGTATTTTAGCAAATATGCACCTAGAAACACTGCATGAGCCACAGAAAGTATTCTGAACATTTTGTCTTGCATCTAAATCCTAGGTAGTTTGAACGAGTTTCATCATATTTAATAATAGGCATCAAATGTGTAGTTACCTGAGTGAGAGCTATTCCCTATGGTTTTTTCCAGTCACCTTTATTACATACCTAGTTTGGAGTGGGATGACTTGTGCCTGAGTATGTCTGCTTCTCTCCGTTGAGCGGACAGGTGGCTCAGATTTGCCTAATAGTTAACTCCGGGTGAATCCCAGCATACCTGTCTCCACTGGTTTCTTGCGTGCAAAGATAGGAGGGATTGCTTCGATTAGACCCTATCCTTTTGCTCTTCTCTCCAAACACTTTCACAGGATGATCCAGGCTCCAAATTCAGGTGTCTGCCACCACTGAATCTATTTGGGAGCCAACAGGAGGCAACTGGCCCATCCAGCTCATTGGGAGTCAGTCTGCTGGCTCTTTGTTTGAGAGGGGAGTACCTACTGGGCAGAGCAGGACTGCTTGTCTTCTAGGAGAGACATTATAGCGGCATTGTCCTGGACGTAGGAGCAGTTTATGCCTGAAGTCTCCAATGTTTTATGACACTTTCTATTTGTTTTTATTTATTTATGAAGGATTTATTTTTCTTTTTTTTTTTTTTTAAAGAAAATCAGGCCCAACAAATGCAGATGTGTGATGACAGGAAATATAATGGAAGGAGATGATATTTGAGTCAGTGTTTTCTGAACAGGTGAAAAGAGAAGGAATAGCTGTTCAACTGTTTAGTCTTTGGTTTTGTTAGAGCTTTGTGTTCGTTTGTTGGAACGAAGTCCATTTTTGTTACATTTTGGGGAAAAGGCATTTTTATAAAAGATAAACATAGCTACCCCTATAAAGTATAATAGCTAAAAATACTCATTTTTTGAGAACTTCAACGCATCCTATCAAATTGGGATGGGAAAAAGGATTGACATTTCAAAGCAAGAGAAAAGTAAAATGAGGAGAGAATAGTGAGAAACAGACTGGATAATTGTTACTTCTAGAGTTAACGTTTTCACATGTTTGACTTTATTCTGTGTAGACTCAAAACATGAAGTTAGGTAGCTGATATTTCTTCATGTCAGCCTAAAGAAATCTAGGTGATGTGATTGAACCTGCTGTGAGTTTGCCAAAAGGAATTTATTAAGCCTGAAAAGCCAATTTTTAAAAAAGATTTTCAAATGAGATGGGAACAATAAAAATTAACGACCCCTTCTTAATGGTTATATAAGAACAGGGGGGAGATAAACTTTGTATACCGTGTCCCTGATCTGATCTGGCAAAATCTGTGACAGTGTAGGCTAATAAAGAATAAAGTTCACTGAGGGGTCTTATGGGCCACTGTCAGGGTAGGAATGGTCAGAAGTTTTTAAAGAAAAGAACAAGAGAAAATCATGTTAGCTAAAATTATTTAATATCACAGGCGTATAAATAAATCAGACCACATAGTCTTTGGTATGAACATACCATTCACAGAAATGCAATAAATAATTAAATTAGATGAGTCAATTGGTATAAAAATAAAGAATCTTCTCAGGAAAAGTAAATATTATACAGAATTGTATATACCATGCTAAAACACATCTTGAAGTGCCTGCAAAGGGCACTTATGACTAAAATCATAAATATATTGTAAAACCTCCCTGGGAGGTAATGAGCTTTTGTGGCTCAGTTAACAAAACATACATTGTTTCTGCAGAGAGTGCAGTTAGTACGAAGAGAGTTCATCTTGCAAGTAGAAATAAGTCAAGATTGTACACATCTGGAATTGTAATAACTAGTCCTTCCTAGGGTCACAAGTTCCTTCTGGGGCATCTTCATTTTTTCTCCTGAGAACAGTGTCGAAGAGCAAGATGATGTCGTCTTGAAGACTGATTTCCTGTTCTTCATTTGAGATTCAAATAACACACCTTGAATAATACACTCTGACAAATAATACACCCTGAATTTCGTAACTCTGACAAATCAAAGAGTTAGCTCAAGGCCTCAGCGTCGTGTAAGTTGAAGTGTATTTGAAGTGTGCAAAGTTGCCCGCAGTGATTGCGCTGACACTGCCCTGAAGTGTGGTGTTAACTAAAATCAGCTGTGGTAATTTCATGATTAATATTCCCCATACATATCTGGACTACATTGTCCAATAAATACAGTTTTCTGCAAGATCTCAGAACAATTAACCCTCTAAGTTACATTTGTTACAGTTTCTCACTGGGTTTTTGAATCCTATGAAGGAACGTTTTGAATTAAGTTGTTCTGCAGGTACAAGAAATAGCCTCAATTTACAAATGAGTATATTATGTGTTTAAAACAACAAAAAAAACCCTTTAGCACTATGCTTGGTGTGATAAGATCCATAGTTTAAAAACAGTGGAGAAAGTCACTAAACAGAAATAGCTACATTACTTACTGTATTACATGCTGCCTCATGTACAAAACCCAGAAATTGTTCCAGAGCAGGCAGGAGTAACTGGTTAGCTTATGACAATCTGATAGGAAATTGCTTTTCTGTCATAAAATATCCATCCCAGGTACAAAAGTTACTTCTCAATGCTTTATAAGGATTACTAATAAATATGTAATGTACAATGTTTCTTTGTTAGGGCATGCTAATCACATTTCATCTGCACAACAAGAATTTTAACAGGCTCTTTTAGAATATTGATTTGAATGCACTTAGCAAATTACTGGAAAAGACATTTACAAATCAAAAAATACATACTATATTCTTTGTACAAAAATAAAGCTCTTTCCTCAAAGCTCCACACATGCAAATATTCCATGGAAGTGGATGAAAAGTGCTGTTTTATTGGTTGGCCTTCTAGGACTCACCAAAAAAAGCACTTAGTTCATGATAAAGGCATTCAATTAAATTCCTCTGTAAAAATTTAACTGTAACGTTGTGGAAACATCAGCAGGTACTCTGTGATTGCAGGACTTGCTTTAATATTTTCCCAGTTGATTTTATCCAAATCTGAAATTAAGTTTTACCCTGACTTTCTCTACTTCTGTAACTTTAAAATCCATTGCAGTCGCAGCACCAGCTTTGCATATTGCTTACCAATTGGTGATTAAGGGACTTTATGGGTAGCAAAGTCAGAGAAATGGGGATAAAAGCTGAAGAACACCATTTTAAACTTACTAGCTACATTACTTACATATAAGTGGTAGTTCATGTTTGGAATGTTAATTCTCATGCAGTAATGTGGAAGCATTGAGGTATGAGATAGAACATTACTCAGAGAAAAAGCGGTTTTTGAAACAAAAAAAAAAGATGATCTAAATCAAAATGGTCATCACCAGAAACAGGGAGAGTTCACTGTGGAAACTTGGTTCATTGTTTCCCTGAGGATCTTCCTTCCTCCTCTGACAGGTTTTTGAGGAGGTTCGTATTTCAGGACAGTGAAAATGTGGAGGCAAAAAAGCTTTTTGTATTAGTTTTCCTTTAGGCTGACATTGGTAGGAATGGAAATATTTTTAATACTACCTCATTATTTTTGGAGGTAACTAAGCTTGTCATTTTCCATCATAACACTAGATGTAGTTTTCCAGTTTCCTCTCTATGCCACATTTCTACTAAGTAGAGAGAAAATTAGATGAAAGGTTAATTTTTACTGGAAGGCTTTACACTCTCTTCCAAGATCAGTTTCCTCATGCGGGGCTAATATCTGTTTGGGGGTAAATTAACAGTTACTTCTCAGATGGAAAAGTCTAGAGGTACAGATTCATTGCAAGCAGAATATGGCGGTATATAATTAAGCTGCTAAAAACTAGTTTTAAGTGCTATGATACTTATATTTTTAAACGTTTCAATGGTTTCAATCGCCATAGTTCCACAGAAATGTTCAGGATTCAGAAGCTGTACAGGCAGGTTTCCACATAACAAGAAACTTGACAGCTTTTAAAGAAAAAATTGCAATTCAACTTAAACCGTTAAAATGAATCAAGAGTAGAGAGAAGGAATAGTGTTAGTGGTACATGAATATGGGTGTAAAATATTGTGTTCTGAGAACGAGCAATATGCATTTGAGCTGCTTCACTCTGAATAATCATCAATTACTGTTGTTGGACCTTTTGCAGTGGCTGGTCATACCAGCCAGTCTTGCCTCTGCTGATTTACCACGTTAAGTTGAGGGAGTCTAGGTGGAATTCCATCTTCTGATGTGTTTTTCCCCACAGAATCCCGTATCTCCACTTAAAACATGTGGGTTTCTCCTCTCCCTATTGAAGCCCATGGCAAATGTGCCATGGACATAGGTCAGACCCATGCCATACGTATGATTTGTAAATGTTTTTCCAGTATTTATAAGACAGTTAAATGCAGGGTAGTTTTCCATAGTTAGCTAAGATACAGTCTAAGAAATTATAAATAAAATTGTGTGTATGGTATTATAGATAAGGAAATTGGTCCAAGTAGATACCTTTTGAGGCTTCAAAGCCTGTGATAATTTTTTGTTTGTTTTCTTTAAAAAGTTTCAGACATCTCTGTATGAGATTCATTTAAGATCAAAGCAAAAATACAGGAGTAGCCATCTCATGTATTTCTAGTTTAGCAGAAGGTGATAGTTAAGTCCCTTAAGAGAACCTATTTTTGTGAAATTACAATTTAATTTTCACTGTAAGGTGAGGCTAGGATCACTTTCAAAACAGCATCCATCTTATGAATAGCCATCCAAAAAAGACTCCTTAAGAAGCTTTCACTTACCACACACACAGAGCACAGCATAGTAGCAGTGGAAGATATTTACATTTTTCATGTTGTCTTAAATAACATAGTGTCTGCTTTAAATAGTAGATTTTCAGTAGCCTTCAGCTCTGGTGTGTCCTATATTAGTCCTTGAATAACTGTAAAAACAATGCATTGTTAGAAATAGTGTAAAATAAGGATATCTGTAATTGTTTGCAAAATGTCAAAAAGCACCCAGGAGGAATCAACTCTGATTACCTGTTTGATTAGTTTTGCAAAGCTCTTCAAAAACTCTTTGGGGGTTTTTTTCTCGTAAGATTCACATGAAGACTCACACTGCTGGAAGATAAAGAAAATCATGCCACTTCTAAACAGTGCATCAGAATCATAAATAATACTTCAAGCTTTCTTACTGAAAAATCGAGAGGGTTGTAATCAAAGACTTCTACAAATGGAAAACCTGAGACACAGGCTATTTCAGAAAGGGAAAGAATATAGTAACGACACCTTTCGTTCACATGTTTTGCAATAATCCCTGTCCTTTTGTCCGGCACATCGCATGGTTGCCAAGTACATACATGCAGTTGATTGATAGGATCAGAGTTAACGCCTCTCCCAGAAGTGCAGAAAATTGGACATTTTTAATTTCCAAAGTAACGAAAGGTAGATTGGTTTTTCTAACAAGTTTGCTTTCTACAATTCCACCATTGCAGGTGGTGTCTGCTATAGAAAATAAGGAGCAGTGATCACAATTATGAGCATTGTGAGGAAATCCTACCTTTCCAGAGTTGCTGAAGGTGAATCTTTTCAAGACTTTAATGGTTTGGGTGAATGTGGAATTTACTTGGCTGTTTTCTGGTTGTAATTTCAGTGTGCCCTTCTGGAAGCAGGTCACAGCTGTGAAGAGGCATCCGTCCTAGGGCAGGAAAAGAAGGAACAGTTTTAAAACGAATGTTGCAGCATTTTTTCCTGCATGTGTTAAGTTGTGGTCCTTGTGCAAAAGTATCCAGGATATTAATTGAGAAGATTCAACTGTACTCTTTTTTTTTTTTTTTTAAAGTTAGTTTTAGATACGCAAGAGAGAGATACCTTTACTCTGCCTGTTCTTTGATAATTATTTAAGTATTTCCTCATAAAATAAATGCCTAAAATGTCCACTTGGATATTAAACATGACAGCAATTGAAAGAAAATGCTACTGAAGAGTAGATCGTGTTACATATAGTAAGTTTTCACAAGCACAGGCATGAGTATTTTTAAAAAATTACGAGTATCACTCTGGACTGTTCCTCAGTGCTACATGTGGGAATATACTTTTTTATTCCTAATTTTTGTGCCGTTTCTAATATTACCTAGTAATAATTATACTTAGAATTTATGTAGAACTGTGTATTTTCAAATACTATTGAAATGTTCTCACTTGATAGCATGGGAAATGAAGGTGATTAAGGTAGTTAGTTACCTTACTAAAGGGAAAAGAGGGACTGAGGAGGCAGGATAAGGAGCCAGGCTCCTGGCTTGAATTGTCTTACTCTGTTGCTTTAAATTCAGGTCGAGGAAAGTAAGCACCATCTGTATCTAACTTGAAAAAGAAGCCGTCTATTCTGATGATATAAATTTTCTGTTGGTGCTGCTTATCTGGAATTAAAGCAACCTGCCGTTTTCCTTTCGTGGTGCAGCTGCATATTAATTTTACTGATGCTAACAGAAAGACTACAAGCTCTCCAGAATCTCCTTTCCTGCGCAGTGGCTGTTTTTCTTCGCTGGGCGCACAACTATGGAAAATATCACCAAAACTAACCTATAGTCAACAAAGAAAGAAAAGCAGTGTTTACTGAAGCCAATTTCTAACTTGCTTTCTGTTTTCCAAAGAAGGAAACATTTAGAACTGCTGATTACGCATATTAGAAAGGCTCCAAAGCCATCATCCCTGGTTTGCATACCAACTGCTACCAAAGCTGAATCTCATCTGGTTTATTAGATGCTGCTGCAGTTTGCTGCTTTGGCAAGGACAATGCAACCTTCGTGTATGTTGCTCATAGCAAATTTTAATAGCAACATTTTATATTGGTTAGATATAACATTTTATTTGCCTTAAAAACCACACATTTATGTTTGTTTCAAGCTTCTTACCGTAACCAGTCTTGCTTACTGGAAAAAAACCACTAGTTTTTAAAGAGATCAATTTTCCAGCTGAAACTGAAAACATTTTCTGCCTCATCCGTGATGAGCTGAGAAACCAGCATTTCTCATATATGCTTTTTTTTTTTTTTTTTTTGCTGAGTTAACAGTTAGCTGTAGGCAGGCCAGCAGTCAGAGAGCCACAAGGATTGTGGGTTTTACTATGTTGTGATGGGTTAAGCACTTTGATGAAGAGGCATTAAAAAGCATAGACCACTGGTAATGTCTGAGGGGGGCTAGGCAAACGTAAAATATTCGTATCGGAGGCAATTTGCAGCCGTACTCTGCATCTGACTCAAACTGACTTTACAGATTAGCCTGAAAAGCCTTCACTTCCTGAATTAGCGATCAGCGGGGTGAGATGCTGATCCGATGTAAATCAGCATTGTGTCACTGGCTTCAGCTGCAATGTCAATCACCACCAATAGATCTTATTTCCCCTCCAGTCTTGAATCACTTCAGCCCTAAGACTACTTTTTCAGCCTCAGTATGTTTTCCCTTGATTTGATGTCCTCTGAACTTCTAAACTTCTCACCTCCTTTTTTTAAAAAAAAAAGATATTTCACTGTTGAGTGTACAAGGAAATTGTGTGGGATTGAATTGGGGCTAACACTCAGTCCACTCACAGGAACCTCAAGGAAGTCAAAACAAATAGTGATAAACCGCCAAATTCTGAATGTTATAAAAGGTAGTCTTCTTCCTGAATATTCAAGGCCAAATGTAAATCTGGCATAAGCAGGTTATCATAGATGCAATATTTTGATATTTGAAATACAGTTATATGAAAGACTTTTTATTAAATCCAGTTTCATTAGGGTGTGATTGCACCTAATCACCCCGAGTGCAGCTTTGGCACGCTGTAATTCATATCTTAGTATTTGAGCAATTCAGTAAACGTAAATTTCACCCTGCAGGATGAAAAGTTTGTTAATGTGGTTGCTGGTGATAATTACTATTAGCACACTAATATTTTTTTTAAAGTTTTTCATCAGAGGTTGAGTATGTGAATTCTCTGTCTCCTCTAGTTCTCAACAGAGGTACTTGGGACCTCCCAGAATCAGACTGTAAAGCCCTAAGCTGCAAATGAACTGTTGTCTTCCTTCCTGAGGTGACCATGGTTTTTTTGAGAAAAAAAAAAAAACTAAACTGATTAAGCGATTAGTCACTAGTTGTATTTGCTTTGTTTCGGAGGTAGTGGCAAACACTGCAGTAAAATGACAGCTAATCATCTCCTTCTTTTCACTTTGACACCACAAGTTAGAAAGAGTGTTAATGAAAAAACCCCAGCAATTAGTTAGGGTGCATTAGGTTTTCGCACTGCAGTTGTTTCTAGCAATGAGAAGGAATGTTTCTGTTTTGGTCATGCTTCTATATGTTTTTGGCAAGTAAAAAATGCACCCAACTGTAAGCCTAGGAGGAGGCTAACAAAACCTGTGTGAAACGAGGTGAGTTTTTTTCCTTTCTTCTTGTCGTTTTGCAGGAGAGTTTATAGTCCTGAGTAAATAGCTTTACACTCTGGGCGTTTTTCAAATAACTATGCGTAATGATCGTTTTTATACGTCGATCAAAATTGTTTGTTTTCTGAAATAGTTGTCAGGGCTCAAAAATCAAAATTACAGGTAAATTTAAGACAGATGATAACAGGAGAAGTATAACTTCTAATCTAATATAATATTAGATTAGCCACGGCTAGCTCTAGATCTTTGTTGCATGTTGGGGATTATCAAAAGAAAGCAGGACACATTTACCTTCTAAGCTTTTAAGACATGTTGTTACTATTATTAGCATTTAATTTCACGGTAAATCCTGCATCCTGCCACTTTCGAGTATGCACACACTTTCTGTCACTATGGTGTAATTTACTACATATACGAAGTTCCTGACCTTGGAACATGCAAAATATCAGCATTAAATAATGTATAAATAAATATCTGTATTAAAAAGGGATTCACAGGGGCCTGTACTTGTAGTTTTAACGAGATATAATCCGAAGAGAATACTTGCAGCATGCAGTTTTATCTTCCCATTGATAGCACATCCCTTGCACACAAATAGTCTCAGAGAAACCAGTGTGACTACATATGAGAGGAAGCTCTATGTAATACGGCCTTACAGTGCCACTCTTGGCATTTAGCTTCAGGGGGAGGGAAAAGGGGGTCCCTTTGGGTTCAGCTCAGCAATGCTCCCAGTGCAGCTGGAGCTCAGGGCAGCTGGAGGCACTTCTGCTCCCAAAACCTGCCTCCTCAAGAGCACTGCTGCTCGTCTGGATCTTGTATGAATCCTCACTCCTAGCACCATTTCTTGAGTAAATGGAATACATACAAATTTGAATCTGTGGGTGTGTTAGAATACACACATGAGAGCAAAATAGTGATTATGTAATTAAGATTACATAATATAAACATTTCTGCCATTTAAAAATCCAGAAATAAGGAACTTTTTTCAAAGTATTTTCTTACTCAGTCTAGCTTGCATTAAGAGTACTAGCTCAGACATGTGCAGAAGGCGGCATCTGCCATTTGTCAATGCAATAAACCCATACAAAATCAAATTGTTATAATTAGAAAGAAATATTAAAGTAGTTCTCACCACAGGGTTTTCTGGTGTATGCAGCAATTCAACATCCTACAATAAAACAAATCTAAGTTAGAAAAGTTTAACATTTGAAAGTGATGTCCCTCACAAGATCTATTCTAAGCAATACATAATGCTTGAAAACAGTTTCAATATTATGACAAATACTTTGCTTACCTTATCTTTCACTGTGGTTTCTAACAGTTTAATTGTCTTGAAAAGCTGTTTGTATTTTGCTATTTTGTGTGGAGCTGCAGTCAACGCTGTACTGGAACAGAAGAAAAGCATACAGAAAATAATCATCCTCTCCATACTGATGAGTTTTTTTTTAAAATGTGCCAGGAGCAAAGTTGTGCTATTCAAGACGAACACTTCAGTTTGAGCTGTGCTCAGGTATGCTACGTACCTACCTATATATTGCTCCTTGCTGGAGATGTAAAACCCACCCATTTCAATTTGGAAAGCTTTGTAGAATGGATTAATGAGTAACCCTTTTTTCTTTTCCACTGGCTAGGTGCATGTATGCGAGTTTGTGCGTAGGGGGCAGGGATTGATGGAGTGAACGAAAATATGCCCCATCTGCACATTGGACAGGAAAAAAAGAGAAAAGGGTGAATTCCCATTTTCACTTTGAGTCAAGAAATGAACGTAGTAAAAAGTAGGTACTTGGAAACCACAGACCTAGGTAAACAAAGATTCTGCATTTTTTTCCTGTTTCTTACAGCAACGAATCTCTCCAATCCATCTGAAGCTCTTCTATACCATGCTGGAGAAATATGACAGAACTTCTTTTCAGAACTTAAATGTATTTATCCTACTTTATGGCTCCAAGGGATGGGAGCATCCAAAGGATGTTCCCCCCGATGTCTGTGAACGGCCACTTTTACATTCTTAGCTTGGTTTCTGCGACAGCTGTGAGTAAAAGCTCATCTTAGCATTTAAGCCAGGTGAAGTTTGCTTTATATTTACTTGGAACCAGTACCAGATATTTTAACAGCATCGGAGAGACTATGTCCGCTGGGGGTGAAAGTTGCAGGGAGATGCATTGCCCTGGGAGAGGTGGATCCCCGTACCATGCCCATTCTCCACATGGGAGCGATACTGGAAGATCAGGGACTAAGTCCCGGTGAGTCCCAAGGGACGCTACCCCTTTGTGGCGGTGGTCCAATGCTTATGGCAGCTAGAAACATTCAATTACATTCTGTAGCAGCTAGGCTCGAGGTTAGTTTTGCAATTTAATGCAACCCCTTCAAAGGAGATGTGATACTGAGACCTGAGAATTCTCTTGAGAATGTAGAAGTGCATTTGTTTCGTGTGAAATCCAAACAAAAGTGCATACTTTAAAAAATGTAAAGCCAGAATAAAACCAGCAGAATGATCTGAATTAAGAAATAAGGCATTTCCTTCAAAATTGGTGCCTGTTTTAATTAAGTATATATGCTGCTTTTGAGGAAATTTATTTAATATTTAAAGGATATGCATTAACAAACGGATTTTTTTCCAGCAAATGCTGGTAAGGAATGTTCTCTTACAGGGACTTCCACAATTGCGTTCTTTCTAAACGGCTGCCACTGAAGTTAAAGGTATTTAAAGGTATTCTTCTTGAGTATACTCCATTTTTATATTAGTTGCCTTCAGCCCAAGCCCAGTTTCTGTCACTCTCACTGAGCTGCACTGTTCTCAGTAAGGCTCTCTGCAGGCACTAGGGACTTATTGGACTGCCAGCTCCAGGACCAGTTGATTTTGAAATCACTGTTCCTAATATTTCATCACAAGGAGGTAAAAAAGGACTTTAAATGGCTCTTATGTATTATCCTTAATAAATGGTTATCAACACTATCAATGATTATTACCATTAAAAGGTTCCTGTGGAATTAGTGGAGGGCAGTTAAAGTCACTTGGATACCTTCACTGTGGTGAATAAAAAGATGCTCAAGTGTCTTTCAAATTAAATCTTTGCCTCTGGAAGTCTGAAGATTTCAGATGGCTTTGGAGATGCTTTACAAAATCTACATAGTGTTTGGACTTGAGTTTGATGTCTAGAATGCTAGTCTGTGTAATATGCTGACATCTTGTAAAACGCACCTGTATGTTCCTGTCTGCTGGGTGAATCTGGGCAGTCAAGTTGGATCACTTGTTTCTTGTTGTTCATTTCAAAATGAGCATTTAAGCTGATGAGAGCTCTATCTGGCATCCTCAAGTGCGTTTGCTTTCTGTATACAAATGATTATTTACTGTACACTATTTATGTGCTTAAACTATTTTTAATCTTTCAGAAAATGGATAGCATAAAGGAATAGATTTTACAGGTGTATGTGTAGATACACATAATGCACTCAGGCTGTCATGTATGCACACACAAAATCTCACCTGGTGAAATGGATAGCTAAACACACCTGATAGAACAGAAATCCTGAAAAATGAGAACTGAAATAAGTAAGAGAAGGAATACTTTCTTCTACCACATAGTCTAGAATCTAATCTTTTGAAGAAAAAGTAGTGTGATCTTTTTTTTTTTTTTAATTTCTTTTGATGGACATGTCTTGAAATAATTTTAGATAAGCAGCACAGCTGAACTGTGAAGTAGGGGGTATCTCAGTAGGTTTTACTCAGAAGTTGTGTTAATTTATAGCTAAGGTTCATTAATGGAAATCAGCAGCATCTTTTGATTGAGAAACTGTGTGGTGACCAATACTTATTTTCATCCGCCGCTCCCTCCATCCCATTCATGTGAAGCTTTGCAAATTTTTTTTTTATCTGTTGTTCAATACCTCTGTGAGGCTGCTGAGAAGATGGAGAGATTATTTCTGATAGTGGTATTCTTTACGTGAAGAGGGTACTTAGCTCTGCTCCTCTTTACCATAACTGAACCTTCATCTTCTCTGTAGGTTATTGACAAGTAACTTGGATGCATTGTATTCTCAATCCAGTTTTTGATTACGCTGTTGGAAGTGTTGATAGTCAAGAAGTAGGCTGGTGATAATGTCTGTTTCTGCTTTTTATTGTCAGTATTTCAACTGTGAATTCTTTTGAGAAGCTCCTTTGAGCCCAGCTACTGTAGTTGATCATGCTAGCCTTGTCAACTTTTATTTTATGCATCTTTATTTGGTTGATAGGTTGGAAGCTTTCCACTTGGATGTGGAGTACGACTCTATTAGCTCTGTCCTCATTAGGTGGTTGGCAAAGATATCACTGCAGGTTGTTTGCATTGACCAGACAACTTCAGGACCACTCAAGAACTTCAGTTAATGCACAATATGACTGTCCATGTATTTTCAGAAACGCAGGGCTTGAAGGGACAACATAGAGGGCATTGGTTCCTGTCATTGTACAGCCACATTGTACAGCGGCTTTAATATTTTATCACATCAACTAGAAATGCTTCACCTATTATAGACTAACACTGCATTTTTCTTTGTCCTTGGTGATTTGCTAGACAAGAGTATGCATAACAGCATTCTGGATATAGGTATGTCTCTGGGAGACATTTCCAGATACTAGTTCTGGTCTATACGGCCACATATAACGAGACCCTACAACTCCATAGTAGAATCATACCTGTGTAGCTAACAACCATTTTAATTTTCCTCTTTTGTTTTTTTTTATAAACTTGTAATAATTATGGATCTCATGCAGCGACCAGGTCTTAAAACAGCACTGCTTTTGGAGATAAAATCTGAATAACAAAAGAGTTAGATATCGTAAGGCTCTGCGTGTTACTAGCCTGGACAGTCCTGATAGCCTGTTGCTTTAGGAAAGAAAGAAATACAATGGCAGACAAAGGCAGCTTTAAATCCACGGAACCAAATTCAAGCCTGATGAGCACTGTTGTGAGGAGTTTTGAGTCATCACAAGCTTCATATTTAAGCAAAGCTGTTATGTTAGGCTGTGGTTATCCCTTCACATTTAGGTTTACTTAACGATCTTGCAAACTGAGTCCAGGTGGGAGAGCCCTGCTGATGGCTGGCAGGTTGTGTGTGCTGTTTGTGGTCCTAACAAAACAAACCTTCTTGCACAGCACTCCACTGCAGTTTATGATATTTGAGGAGATAAAAAGGTTGATTGCGGTGAAGACCACTGCATATTTTACAGTAAAACCTACTGTGTGAAAGAATGGCTGTATAATAATACCAGAGACCATTTGGGTGGTAAGTAGTAAGTGAAGCATTGTGATTTTCTACCAGAAGCATCACAGAAATATGGCAGACTTTATTTGTTTGCTGGTCTAGCAGGGTAATTCATGGATTTGGTGGAGGCAAACCTCCACCAAATTCATGGGAGGCGAGGTGGCTCTGTCTGAGATACTCGTAAAACTGTTGGAAATCAGTTTTAAAGTTGGTGGAGTAATTAGAATGGGAAGTTAAACAATAGGTATTTGGCAATGTGGTCGCAGGTGATTGCATATCATGTCTCTCAAACTGTGTAGTCTTCTGTTTTGTGTTAGAGGCTATAAGATTACAATAATTGCTTGAAGAAAGGCATGCTGACAGAGAAAGTGAAATACAAGGACAAAGAACTTCCTTTATGCCGAGGCAGTGGAGAAAACTCCTTGATATCCCTCTTATCAGATAAGAGCGAGCAACACGCTTTTTATATACGTCACTTCTCTTTTGTGGCTTAGGAACATGCTGAGTCAAATAATGACACTCTCTCTCACACCTGGCCCCAGAGGGATGGCTGCAGAGTGGAAATCTGAAAAACCTCCCATCCCAGGCCCGCGAGGGTGAGTCCTCCTCTTTCCTCTTTGCGACAGTGCCACCCAAGTGCTGAATGACTTCAACCCCGAAAGCCCAGTTCCCCCACCCACATTTTCCTTTACAGTATAGCTGAATGGAGGCTTTTCCCATAGCTTAGTCATTGCTATGGCTCAGCCAAAAAAGCCTGTAATGTACAGGGCTGCTTTCAAAGAATTTTTATAACTTACATATGTGAAATTTTGTGTATATGCTATCTCCGACGGGGAGGGGGGGAATTGTAGGAAAGCAAGGGGAGAGACTGATGCTGGAAAATGGGAGACTAGGAAAAGACTCCTGTATAATAGATTTAGGAAAACTAGTCTTTAAAATATTTCTGACAACTTTGCAAGTTAGTTCCACCCTCTTTCAATCTTATTTTCTTATTATAAGCTTTGGTATAATTCTTCTGTCTTTAAACCTTGCTTTGAAAAGAGAAAATCAAACCTGGGAAAAAAATCTAGTCCTAACTTTTAATTGTATTTGCTATAAAAATCAGAGTAAATACAACTCTGAATGTGGTGACATAGATGCTAAAAAATTAATAGACTGCATATGACAATATAAAACCATTGACATTCTCCATAATGTTCCTCCAGAGTTAACTTACAGCCCGTTTCTAATCCATACTGAAATGGGTGTAACATTGGCTAATAAAAAGATCCTATGCAGTAAATGAAGGAATTGGAGGAATAAATGGAGCAGCTCTTATAGGAGGTTGTGCATTTCTGTCCTGCAGAATGTACTGAAGATCAAAGGGATGCCAAGCAAAAGCTTTTATTACAGAGGATTCTTCTCATATCGTGTAAGGGTAATTACCTTGAGCAAAATGTTTAAGATAATTCCCAGTCACTGGAAAACAAGGAGAAGACTATGACGAGTGCTCAACTGGCTGGGTTGTAAAGTGAAGTGAACTGTTCTGTCTTCAAAGAACTTGTTTACGAGTGCCAAAGAAAGCCCCTGTCTTCAGTTCGTAATAGGAGCTGGAGTGGTACCTGGCTACTGTGGGCTTGCCAATGTTCGGCCTCTAGCTGTTACCAGATTTAAAAGTCATTATCTTACACTTCTAGCTGTGAACATCACTGACATAAGCATTATAATCTGTGGTTCTTAATTGGAATTAAGGCTGAGATGCAATGCCGCGTAACAGAAAAAGAGGCAATGTAAGAATGAAAGAGATTTGGTGGATGGAAAGTAGAACTTACTTTCAAGAACAGATGAAATTTTTCTGAATCTAGTACAGCCCTGCTCATGGTTTTACCTAAGCTTTAGAAACAGCTTCAGCTAGTGAAGATGGGTGAGAAATGCAAAGCCATCTGCAAATACTCTGGTATGTACCAGCCATTATTGTCTTCATTCTCCCTTTGTTCTCTCTCCTTCATTCAGCAGAAGTGAGTGACTGTGACTGTGAAGCAGAACAATTTATCATTCACAACAATTGTATATACGTTAAATACCAGGTGCATCCTGCTCCTAGGTCAACCCAGTGATGCTTGTTATGCATGTAGTTTGATTGATGTATTTCTAGCCTTATCAACTACTAATAACAAACTGTATTGAGAAAATGTCTTGTCAACATCCAGAGCCTGAGACAAGCCTAGACCCCACTGTGCACAGAACCAGATATTCAGAAGAACTGTCCTCTTGTGATCACGTCCTTTCAAGTCTTTCCTTTAATGTTGGAGCAGCCTCCCACCTCCTGGGTCACACCTTTCTCTGCATGCAGGATGGAAGAAGCCTCGCTGGGTCACCAAGTCTGGTCTTCTGCCATTGCAGGCATCCACGTCATATAGTTCCTTTCACATCTCCGCTAAAAACTCCTGCATAAGGCCTTATCAGTTCGATCTCTGTAACGATAAGAGCTTAGAGCTTTTTTTGTGCCTGAGCTGCGTTCCAGCTTTTATAGGGCAGCTTCATTCTTGTTTACAGTACTACTAATAATCTTTCCCCACTACCAGAGGACGGCCACGTTCAGAAGACAAGGCAGCAGTTGACAGGAAGTCAAGCTACCACAGTTCTCTTAACAATTTGAGGGCAGAAAGTAGTTGTTCAGCTGAGAGCCACAGGCGGGGAGAGATGGGGGCAATAAGCAAGAAAAGTCAGTGTTCCTCTTCTGTGTTGCAACAATGACTTCTCCTGCAGCTCTAGTGCTTGATGGCATTGGGCTGCAGATCTTCAGGTCTCCTCATGAAACATGGCCCAGCAGCGTGCAATCTTTCTACCACAGGAGTGTTCTTTATATGTAATACACGTTTTCTGACTCCACTGAGAGACAGTATGGCCTATGGTGTGAAAAGCAGTGTTGTGTGGCAGTACTGAAACCCAACAGTATATGTCATGTTCATTCAAAATATTCAGAAAGAAAAATCAAAAGAGATACATGCAGATGTTGGACAGTGAATGGAGGAAGCAGAATGGCACAATACAGAATGCTGCCTTTGTTCATTTACTGACGTTAATGAACAGAAGGAACAGAAGTCAGAAGAGAGTTACTTCTATGTTACAATATCAATAGCATAAAACAAATAACCCCCGAACCATTATAGGCTCAAGATGGACAAGTCTGGTGCGGAGTCTAGTGCAGCCTGTGGGAATGTACTACATACATAACTATTCCACTGGCAGTTGGGCCTTCCTATATCCTGACATGCCTTGCATGGGTGATAGGCGTGACACTACAGCTCCTGTTTCAATATCAAAATTAAAGGTTTGATGTTACAGATTCTTTTGGAAGTCACTCTCAGGGTTTGGTGGGGCTGCTGTGCTGGTGTGGGATCTCCGCAGCAATACAATGGTTCCCCTCTTACATAGTCTAGAGCAAAATACGGGGCGCAGCCAGTGAAGGGCTATGGCCCCTTTTCCCTCCTCTCCAGCAAGTCTGCCCTGATTTTACCTTCCTTACAAATACATTCTACATGAAGTTATTTTTAAAATAAAATGCAGTTTTTCACTTTTTATTATGCTTCACCTTTTGGAATGTATTGGTAGAAGCAGATGATTGAATACCACTTTTATTTTTAACTAGTTTCACTTTCTGGTTCTCAGATACTACCAAAATATTACAGATTGTACCCTCCTTTGTATATGTATATATGTTTACTGTGTATACACAGTTTCTGTTAGAGTTATTTTTTTAATGACAGTGTTGATTTCAAATTCAATTAACTCATTCACATTGTTCTCCTTTTTTTTGTCTTCCCAGACCCAGGACAGCATCATGTCATACCATGCTGGGGCACCAGCATGAAATAGTGAGGACAGAGGAGGATGTGGTCTGCCTCCCCTTGGAGTGACTCCAACTACCTGCTTGCAGACCAACTCCTCAACTTCTCCTGTGCACCACCACTGTGTGCTGCAAACCACTAGATCAGCCATCAGATGCTGCTTGTACTTCAGCTCCCGCAGCAGAGAAGAGGCTCTGGTGTCATGCTGCGTAACCAAAGGGAAGGCTGAGGCAGAAGCCACCTCTGCAGATCTCAGGATGTAGTAATGCAAGCGCTTTCTTCAGCAGCAAAGCCATTTAAAGAACTTTTACTTCAGGTCACTGCCACTCTGCTGTATCTCTGCGTGACAGTTTATTGCAGTCCGAGGAGCCTCTGTTAGAGTAGCTCGGGTCATTAAAATGATCCAGGTTAAAAATTCCTCTTGCAAAGGCCTTGAGAGTTTGTTTGTTTTGCTTTGTTTTGTTTGGAATCATTTCACTATCAACTCTACTTTCTCCTTAGCACAACTGACAGATTTGCAAATAGCAATGAATTGCTAGAAGTCAGAAACTCCTCTTCTACTGGCTTTACTACTGATCAAAACTATGGATCGCCTACGCAACAAGTACCTCCTTAGCACACAAGGCTGAGGGGGCCAGTGGGTATCGCTCAGCAACATCATTCCAGGAACAGCAATTTGGTGCCAGTGCAAACAGCATTCAGCCCTTTATCTGTGGCTGAAATGCAGTTTCTGGCAGAATCATTTTAAGGAAGAGGATTTAGGGAAGTCTTGACTCTGCAGCCTGGTCTACATTTAAGACTCCTGCAGGTGTAATAGTATCACTCAGGCAGGATTTGTTGTTATTTTTCAGGCAGTTACATCAATAAAATCTCTGATGTGGATTTAACTATATCAGTATGGAATTATCTTAAATCGGAATACTAACTATTCTGTTTGTCATATATGAATTACTCTGTGAATATAATGCACTTTATTATGACTTTACACTTAAATAAATCTGCTATTTAATTGTTTACAGCAGGATAGGGAATGCTCTGAGGTGACTAGCTCATACTATCCTTAACAGATAAAACTTTAATGTAGTATCTTTGAAAAAACATCTTTTCTCAGTAAGTTTTTTTTTCAGATGTCTCTGTTTCTGTCTTCATCTGTAACTAGACGTATATAACAGATACGAAGATGTGTGCCTGTGCCTACAGATATATCTTTTATATGTGCACACATACAGATTTGAAAAGCTATATAGCACAGTTGCTTTGCATAATGAGTTTCATTTTTTTTCACAGGTCAGCACCTTAAGCGAACCTTGGAAAAACTATTGTGTGATCAGTCATCGCACTGAAGCAGCAGCACCCATTTGGTAAAGGTAGTCTTGGATAAAAAGCTGAATGCTGTGGTTTCAGTGACTTATCGTTGAAACCTTGTGGTTTCTGTGTAGGAGGCTGTATAAGCTGGACACGTTTGACATCCTTGTTTCTGAGCTGTGAAATCTGTACATCTAATTTATGAAAATTATCTCTGGTTTAATTTTATTCTTTTTTTTAATGAAGTCAACGTATTTTCCTTGCATTCAGTGGAAACAATAATGGAAATGTTTTAAGATGTACTGTGAGCCTGTTTTGACCTCAAAAAGGGAGAATAATGAAGACATTCTTGATTATGATTAAAGTCTAAGAAGGAAATTAAAATTAAATATAAGGAGTTAGAAGTGAGAAGAAAACATTTCTCAAGTGTGGAGACAAATAGAGAAATTAACCGTGGGAAATGACATAGACATTATAAAATAAAAATCTTCCAACCCAAACAACTAAGTAAGGTAATTTAGAATAAACCATGGTACTGGTACCATTTAGGGTAACCAGCAGTATCTGTTGTCTTTCAGGTGTCTAAATAAACAATTTTACATCTAAGGTAAATCCAAGACTAATGAATCTAAAGATAGGACAAAGAGGGAGCTGCAGCAGAAGCACTTGCAATCACAGAAAAAAGTAATTGAACATTAGATCAGTTATGTGCTTTTTTCTTTCATAGTTGAGTTTTATGCTACGTTCAGTGAATTGATTCAGTTCATTTAAGGGTGAAATGTGCTAATGTTGGTGCAACGGATGTGGCAGGTATGCACAGCTGGAATTGGAAGGAGGGGAGAGTAAGTTTCTCGGCTTCGCTATGCTGTGTAGGTGTAACGGAAACACATCCATGTCTGCATTGCCGAACTGGAACCAGGAGAGTCATGGACCCACCTGCATTAGCCTTCATTCCTTCTCTTGCTCTTCTCCCTTCTGCTCTGGTGAGTGCCTTTTTTTGCCAGAAAGCTGAGCTGTGGCAATACAGGATACCTGAGCCTCTAATATTGGCAAATCCTGTTCTTTTTGCTGTCGTGAGCAATGATTGCCCACACCTTGAGTTTTCACCAACAACATTTTTGCCTCTGGCAGGCAAGTTCCCAGAAGCATGTACACCATTCCCTGTAAGTGAACCTATGGAAACGTATTAAAAACAAGCAAAGACCTCTGAATAGAAAACAAAGGAGAAGAAAAAGAGCATTCAAGGTACAAAACAAAGTTTCTTGCCGAAATAAAAATGAAACGACTACTTGTGTGAAAATAACTACTCACTGCAGTTGTGGGAGTACAAAAATCTGTCTGAAAACATTAGTCAAAGACTTCTGTGTGAGCAAAGATTGAAAGTGTGATCACCCACTGTCAGTTAATTTCAGAGGGATGACTGCAAGATTCATCTTAATAATTTTCAGTAATTTCTATACCAAAACATCAATAGAAGATCATAGATTTTAATTCCTTGCTACTGTCTCATTGGTCCTGATAGGAGAGTTGTTCCTTTTCAAGGAAGGAAAAAAAAGTGTTACTCTAACATTGTACCTTTGACTGGAAAATTAAGGTGTCTTGTCCTGCTTGTGTTTTCTTTCCAGAAACCTGAGCCAGTAAACATGATGACTGCATCTGTAGGAAAATACACAAGAAAATAGTAAAATTGCTGTCTTAAGGTTCTCCTGTGGACAATGACATATTTCTTGCCTGTTATTTATATGCTTCTTGCAGACTTAACACTTGATACCCTGTTCCTTGAGCAGACAGTGCTGTTTCTCTGAACTAACTTGTGGGAAACCAAGAGAAAAACAAGGAGGCACTGAAGATGCTAGTCCAGATCAATGGAGGCATTTGGAAATCACGTTTTTCCCGTAATCACTGCAAATGTGGGATATACAGATAACCAAGGAAGAACTCTCTTTTTGGGCATCCGGAATTTACCAGAAGCAGTATCATAAGATTCAGCATTCCTCTCCATATAGCTGAATTTCCACTCCTGATCCTTTTCCTCTGATTATCAGAAGGATTACACAACTACTTTTTTATTGAACCCAAGGAAAAACTCTATGTTTTCTCCTTTTCTCTGTAACTAAGCCTACAGTTCTTCAGATCCCTGGTTGGCAGGTGGTTTCTTAGCCACTACATTTTCACTTGTATCTCCGAGCCTGTCTTCCTCCTAACCTACCTGCCTGTTGCTGGCCGGGGATAGGCAGTGAAGCACCAGTGCTGCACCTCTGCCCCAGGCACCCCCTCTCCCTCCCGGGATGGTCGCATCCCGGGTGCTGAGGAGCAAAAGCAGCTGCTTAAATCTCCCCTTCTGCAGGCTTGACCCCCGGGTGTTGAGGGCCCAGCTGAAAAGTCCCAGGAGGTCCTTTTTCCCCTCCTTCTGGCACCAGCCATTCATTAGCATTGGTGTTTGACAAGTTAGGTCACTGACCCAGCCGAAAATACACCTCGCTGTGGCAGGGAGCTGTTAGGCTGGACCGGCTGTCACGGCAGTGTGTATCCTGGAGGTGCTTGGCCGTCTGGTCAGAGACGCTGCAGATACTTTGCCATGCCTTCCCAGGAAGATATGCTCCTACCAGCTGAGAAATGCTGCTCTGCACCATGGGCAAATGACTAAGATAACGGTGGAAGCTTGCCTTAGTGGTGTTTTCTTATTTTTAGTTTTTTAAGGGCATCTTTCATTATGGTACAGCCTAGAAGGTTACACCTCTTCTGTCATTCTCCTCCCCTTTTATGGAGCACTTATTTTAACCCTGATCGTTTCAGGCATCTGGTTTACGAGTGGACCATAGGCAATTGTTGCTGCACCACTGAGGGTGGAGGGCTATGACACCCAGCAAGCCTGAGAAGGAGAGGGTGGATGTGACCGTGTCCTACCCAACCTTCACCTTCAAACCAGACCTTCACCTGCTACTGCCATCAGCTGAGCCACTGCTGGCAACTGTGTATGTGCTTGTAGGCCAACCACAGGCGAAATAAAATGTGAAGAGCTTAAATCACTGGGAAGATTGCATTTTACTTGCCCTTTGGACTAGTCAAGGACTGTACAGATACCAGTGCTTTTAGCCTCGATCTCCTGGAGTTGTGTGTCCATATCATACACCACACGTAAGGAGATGCTGATTGGACTCCAGAGGCTGCAAAATAATAATACCTGACATTGCTGCACAAAGGGTGACAACGTGAAGGGAAATGGAAACACTAAAGCTGAGAACAGGAAAATTCTTTGCTTATGTTAGAATGAGAATGTCAGAAACAGCCTGAAGAAAAAAGGAGACAAAGTTGTAATTTCCAAAACAATAACCGGAGATCAAACGAGTCTGATGTTCTTGCAAATCACTGTTTGTGGCAGATCTGCAGGAGAAGGTTAAAGAATATTATTTTGAAAGGTGCTGTGAAAAATACAGGGTATTGCAGAGAAGCAATAGACCCTGTAGCTTTTTTCTTGGCTCTTTTCTTGCCATTGCCCTCTGCATTTCTGTGTTGGCCATGGTGAGTATTTCTGAGAGAAATGCCACCATTCACTTCCCTTTAAATTATCTTTAAATTGAGCAGAGATTGAACAGTTTTACCCTCTGATACAATCATGTGCCATGGAAACTCTCCTTACTCATCCTCTGAGCTGCCTTGTTTTCTCTCTGTTTTAAGGATCGAACTGCACAGATTTTCCCTTTTAGCTCTATTCTTCATCATATCCTGATTGATTTTATTGATTTTGTCCAATTTCTGTCAAAACTAATAAATAATTAGAAATACCAAAATGTTTTATGCTGACACTTTCATATGAGCATTTTAGTTTTCCATTTATGATATTTCATTATGAAGTTTTGTCTTACTTGAAATACTTTTAAAAGCTGGGAAAGAAACGTTTCTTCATAGTTTGATGCAGAATGTCCAACCTGAAGTGAGCTTTTTTTTTTGCTTGACCATCTCAATAATTGCAGTGTGTTTTGTGCCACTTCATACGTCTTCTGGCAACTGAAAAAATCAGATGCTGCCCCTGTTTCAGGCGATCAGTCTAACATGTAGTAGTCATCCTCTGTGCTTTCTTAGATCTTTATGATTCAGTGTACATGCCTGATGGCTCTGAAACATTTCTATGCTCACTCTTTATTTTTTCACAGGTGGGAAACAATGCCAGGGTTATATACAGTGGGTAATCAGTATTCCAGAAGATGAAAGACAAAGAAGTAGCTGTTAAAGTACACAAGAAAAACAATCGCTTCCCTGGCACTGTACTTACGTGCCCGTGCCCCTGCCGTTAGTCCTCCCTCTAATGCACTGGGTGATGTGCTTGGGTGACCAAGTATGAGTGACCATGAGGAGCTGTGGACAATCTGTGCAAGGTTTGTGCAGCTCAGGGAATAGCTAGCCGATGTGTATCTGCTTAGGTCTGGTGATGTCCTTCAGCCTTATTAATGTTTGTCTGCTTCTAACAGGGCCAGAGCAATTTTTTTTGACTTACCAGACCAGGCTAGGGAATCTGGATTTACCAGCTGCTATGACAGGTAATAGTTTCCTTTATCTTTTTCTCTCACAGAAAGATAAATAGTGAGACTTTCAGAATTTAAACAGTGTCTTTATATTTAACCTGTTTCTTGATGTTTAAAGAAAGGCAAGTTTAACCTTTTTATAAGGTTAAGAGAATGGTCAGGATAAGCCAGTATTTTATACAATAAATTTTCTTCTCTCTATAAAATTGTATTTTACACAATACATTTTCTTTTCTTTAGTGTAAATTATTCTTCAGTGTTATTTAACATCTTCCGTAAGTTAGATGGAAGATGGCGTAATATGGGTTGATGTGGACTGCTATGCCTTACTAGTTCTTTAGACCTACACAGCACTTCTTTGCACCTAGTGGAAATGGGGTAAAAGAGCCTTATTTAGCTATTTTTCAGTTCCCATTTTATCCACTGACTGGAAAGAACAGGCCCTTTGGCTGTCTGTCTCTTTTCTTCCAAAAAATCTGTACGCCTTCCCTTCCTGAAGGAATTCAAGGGAGCTCACAACATGGGGCACTCAAAACTTGCTTAAGGAAAAGCCTGTAACTCAGCCCTGCATTTCTTCAGTTTAAATTAAAAATCCCAAACTAGAATATGAGCCAAGATTTCTGTAAGAATGATGCTGTGCATGAACAAGACCATATCAGTGCTAAGAGTGAGCTATTGCACTGGTATGAATCAGAGCAGCCTCAATCCACACCTCCATCGCTTCTCGGTCTAGTACTGAGAAAGCTTTTCAGGTCTGATTAGTCATTTGAGTTAAGTGTAATAAATGTCAAAGAAACTAATTTAAAAAAACTCTGAGTAAATGTGAGGCATAGCTGCTCTCTAGTGGACTTGTGAACAGTGTCAGCAGTGTAAGTACACTTAACATCCCCAGAAAATAATCATGTAGATACTCTGCTGAGACAGAAGATGAAAACTTCCTACACATGTGAGTTCAGCTGCTTCTTTGTTTTCTTGCTGTCTCTCCCCTCCTTATGTAGCTGATTTACGCCTGGGTTACAGTGAAATGGCAGAATGCAATAGCAACTTTAAAAAAGATCTCCTGTCCAATGCTGTGGCGAGCAGTATTTCATTATCTATATGTTGTAGTTTTGTTTGCAGATGACAGTGTTTCCCTTTAGCATCATGTGAGAGTGGCAAGTATCTTAGAGCTAAGGAAAACCGTTTTATCAGAAAAGGGTATACAAAGTACAAGTACTTATTTCCTTACGATGTACAGAAAGATAGCAGAGAAAAAAATACCTACTGCACGTAGGACCTTTGCATTTGGGAAGGTGAGATCCTCTCAGGCTTTCTCAGGAGAAAAGTTATGATTTCAGTGGAATCAACGTCAAATCAAGGCAGCATGCCCAGGCATGCACACAGAGGACCTTGGGCAACCTGGCTGCCCCGCAGGGTCTGGGGCTGGCTGTGGTACAAGCAGTGCTCAGCCTACAGACACCCCCAGGGACTGCACGGGGCTGAAACGTGGCACTTCTATTCCTGACCTCCCCAGCAGCTTCACCGGCTCAGTGTTTGGCTACCTGTCCACTATATGTCAAGAAATTCTCCTACATCCACCAAAATGCCCCCAGAAATAATCTTCTGCCTGTATTGATTTCTTGATGGGTAATCTTTAAAAGAATTTCAGAACAAATCTATCGGTTACATTCTTTTATTGCAGTGACTTCAGTAAAATTCAGTCAGATTTCATAAGCAGCCATGAAATAACTTAGGGACCAAATAATGTATTCAAAGCCACTAAACATTTATGGGATTGACTGAAAAAGTTAGTCTTTAATACTATGAACAAAATTATCTGTGCAACAAAATAGCCTGTACTTAACCCAACGTTGTTTTTATATATATGCAAGAAGGTTTCTGCAGATGTAGTATGTATTTCAAAAGCAGCTTTAGAAATAACCTGGACATCCCATTTCTTAGATTTTTAGTTAAATTACTGAGAAAAGTGTTCCCACTATAAAGTCTGGCAAAATACTGAAGAAGTGAAAAGAGTATCCTATATTATGAAGGCTTACACAACCATAATATCTGTGTGTGTGCCAACTTTAATAACAAGTTACTGTGGTGCAATGATAAAGACAATGTATTTAGAGTTGTACTACCTAATTAAATTTTAAATTAACAATACCTACCTTAGCCCACAGAAAGTTATGAAAAAAAGAAGAAAAAAGAAAAAAAAAAAAGCCCAATTAGCTGGGGAAAAAAGAATGATAAAGAATAGAGTTGGTAAATGGCTTCTTTTGGTGGTCCTCTGGTTCCGTCCAAGGAAGAGTACTGTATGCTGCCTGGATCAAGTCCCTCAGCAAGACACTACTTGCTTTGTGCTGTTGTGTAATATGAATATATTACAGTAGTAGTAGTGGTACGTACCTGCTATAATGGAAAACAGACGTTACAGTAAATGTTGTATTGCAATCATTTGCAAAACTACCGGAACACAAGTATGGAAGATGGAAGGGTTGAGGTCACTTTTAGTAGACACAGCACCCCACATTGATGCAATTACATAAACAAAAACTGTCCTTCATCAGTATAGCTGATTCTACCTAGAAAAGGGGCTTAATATGTGCCGGTGGAAGAATTCAGCTATAGGTCATCTGTAGTTATACCAGCAAGTCTTCTGAAGTATAAAAGTGTACCACATCCTTCTCCCCAGTGGTCTATTGCCCAAGAACAAGCTGCCTGAATGATGACTGGGGTGTTTGGGTGGAATTTCACCTGGGTTGGTGCTGTTAAAATCTCCATCTAGTATCTAGGTGGTTTTTTATTGGCCTTAAAAGGAAACACAGGGGAAAAATGCCACTACATTCCGTTCTCGCACCAGCACTGCAGAAGTACATGAGGCATGGTTACGTGGGGTCCACGAACACCCAGAACATACACGACTACCTCAGCTTTTTCAAAGCACCAAGCTCTTTCCCACTGTGGTGGGTTGAGCCAGCAGCTAAGCACCCCCACAGCTACTCTCTCACTCCTCCCCCTACGGAATAGGGGAGAGAATAGGAAGAGCAAAAGCAAAAAGACTCACGGGTCAAGACAATGTTTAATATTAAAGTGAAGTAAAGGGCACGGGGAAAAGTGATGCAAAGGCACTCACTCACCCCTTCCCACAAGGAGACTGATGTCCAGCCAGCCTCTGAGCAATGGCTACCTTGGAAGAGACAGCCTCCACCCCCAGTTTTTATTGCTGAGCATAACTTTATTAGGTACAGAGTGTCTCTCTGGCCAATTCATGTCAGCTGTCCTGGCTGTGTCCCCTCCCAGCTTCTTGCCCACACTCAGCTAGTTGCTACAGTCGGGGCTGAGTGAGACGACGAGAAAGCCTTGATGCTGTGCAAGCACTGTTCAGCCACTGACAAGGCACTGGTGTGTTATCTGCACCTTTTAGTCACAAATCCAAACTACAGCACCTTATGCACTGCTGTGGAGAAAGTTAACTCCATCCCAGCTGGAGCCAGTACACCCACAATGATTAAACTGGTTTGATTATGGATTCTCTGATTATACTAAACCACATTCATTCTTTTCTGGCAGGGACAAAGTCTAGGATTTCTGATGCTAATCTGTTGCTCATTAGTAATTATTTGCATCTCCCATTGGGAAAGAATTCCTGAGTCCTTGTCCCATCATGGACCCAGAAAGAGGGTGGTATTTGGTTCTGTACCTGAACTGAGGATCTAAGCTAAGAATCTGGAAGGATTTCCACCTCTGCATCTGAGCAGAGAATTAAACACCTTTCTTTTATTCAGACTGAGGAAAGATTTCCTTACCTTATTAGAAGTAAAAAATCTGGATTTTGTAATCTGTATCCCCAAGTTAATGTTGCTTATTTTACTTAATTGCAGCACTCCTCTCTTTTGTGCCTGGTTGCCAGAATTTGTATTGCATCCCTTCTCTGCCAGATTACAAGTCTATCACAACTATCCTTCGAGATTATGGATTTGGAATTTGTTTTTAAACTCATCTATTGACCCTTGCCCCTTCCATTATGTGCGCGTTTGAAGATGTGCGTCTGAGGTGCAGATCTTTGGCATTACACAAACAGCTAATCCTTAATATTGCAGTATATATGCCATTTTCAGCAGATGCGTGGTCTCCCCTCTCCAGCGGACAGGTTGTCCTATCTTCAACACGGGCAGCATTGCAGCTCCCTGAACTGGCATGGCAATGGACACAATTGTTTGCGATGCCTGAGCCTCTAGCCCTCCATGAGCGCTGATGCTCGGGGGGCACCAAGGATTTTCCTGCTGTGGCTGTCTGTATTGTCCAGGCCCAGAAACCATGCCAGCTGTGGCACGCCGGTAGGCTGCTAATTAGGAAATGCCAAGCAAAATCTTAGAGATACGAGGTGACAACATCCCACATCTTAAAGGCACAAAAGAAAGAAGTTATGGGTGAAGACATCTGCCTTCCTATTCATCTCCTTGCCGTCAGAAGCATTTTGAGCACCTTATGATGACACCACGCTTTCCCAATTAATACAAAGACAATTCATATTGCATTGATTTCAGCCTTGTAAGCTGATTGTGTTCACAATCGTCTCAGCAATATTAAAGCAAACATCTTCCCAACTCCATGCAGCCTGTGAAAAGAGGGTATGCCAAATAGGGAAGCATATGAGTCTTGCTAAAGCAAAAGAAGAATGCTCAGAAAAAATGTATGCTCATGTTGGTTATAGACTGGATGATTCTGGATGGCTTGTTACAAGAGAATGGGAAGTAAGTCTGACTTTTGCTACCCTTATTAACCACCAGATCCATCCTTCAGTGGGATTGAGGTGACGGTGGTTTAAATGAAGAAGGCTTAAACTTGAAAAATAAAAATAGGAAATGCTTTTTGTCTCTGTAGTGAACTTAACAGGCTCTTCTGAAGGATAACCTTGATCTGTGAAAATATGTCAGTAGGAACCGTGCAGAGGTCAAAATATATATATGAAAACTAATATTTTCTATTTCCTTTTTGTTCAGCTTCCTGTATGCTGAGCCCAAGTTGTTTATTCTTCAGAATGATGCAATGGGTTAACGGATAGTATGTGGGTTATCAGTAAAGAAATCTGAAGGTATAAGGACCATAACAGTACCTTATGTTTCACTTTGATTAAACTGGTGGAATTCCGTGTAAATGGAAAATTGTGAAGGCGTGTAGCCTTCATTTTATCAAGAGGATACAGTAGGAAATAACTTAAAACACAAACTATCGTATTATTTCTTATTTCTAAATAATGAAGTGCCTTGAAGTCTTTCAATTCAAAATCCATGCAGTCTTCTTACAAAAAATAAGTAAGTATGTGTAGTCCTTCCTGCAAAGGCTGAGATTTAGGAAGATGTGAGGCTCAGGGGAAGGGTTTGATGGATTTACTTAGGAACCAGGATAAGTCACCAGGAGGTTACTATTCTCTAACTTAGCTTGCACAAGCTAATGAATGAGTTTCCTTCTGGAGAATGCTTTCTGTGACAAGCAGCCTTTTGCATGAAAAAACACTTTATTTGCTTTAGAAATCTAAGTAAATTGAGGATATTTTAAATCAAACTTTTTTTAAAAAATATCTCTCCTTTTTGTTTCTTTGCTTCTTTAGAGTGCGTACAGCAATGCAGGGTAAGCTCGGTTGCCTTTTAGAAATAAAAAGAGTTGGTGCACAGGGAAGCTGCCCTCAACCCCCCACCTCTGCGAGCTTCAACATGCATGCTGGGAACACAAGAGCGTGGCAGAGCTTCCCTCACGGGGACCCGCACCGGGCCAGGCATCGTCCAAACCCTCGCGCAATCCAATCTGCTCCTCTCCGGGTAAGCCACGAGAGACGCTTGAGTATCTGTCCACAGGAAAGGCAGACAGGTGTACCAGCAGTAGGACCATTTCAGTAGTTACGTTCACCATCGTGCAACTTGATGGTTCTGAAAGATGTACGGATAGCGGGAACATGCCCTTTGTGTCTTATGCAAAAATAGTTCATACTGTAAGTGAACAGCAACAAAGATTTTCTTCGAGGTGGGTCTGATATACATTGTTTCTTTGCTTAACTCCTGTTGCCTGAATAAAGATCAATAATAACGTCTCTTAAAAAACAGCAGGGAGGGAAGGCCCTTGGTTTACCCCACCTTAGCGCTGCATGTTGGTGTTTTGAAACTAGGGTGGGGTGGTTTATATTTTGATAGACCATTATCTAGGAGGGAAGCAAATAACCTGAAACCTCGACCTTTCAAGTGCCTGTGATCTGAATAGTGTTTTGTTCCTCGCTGATGATGTTGTTGCTTATATGCTGCACAACTGCCTGTGAGGGCAGCTGGGAGCTAAGGAGGGTCCTTTAAATGACCCTCATAGAAAGGGTCTAATTCTAAAACAACTAAATGTTCTTTTATGTGATGTGACTCAGTATGGAGGACAGCAGCATCAAATATCATCCTTCCCCTGAGTTGTTTTCTCTATATACTCCATATACAGCACAATGCTGAGCAGGTCAATAAGTAATCCTAGTAGGTCACACACAGGGGAATAAATGAGTAGCAAGAGGTTTAAAAATAATGGAGAAACGGCAGCAGGTAAATCTTGTGCAGGCCGCTTACAGCCATTGGTGGTTTATGCCTGAGCACCGCACAGGGCCACTCAGTCCCGTAGGGCAAGCCTTTTGTGCCACTTCTCTCTTCCCTGAGCTGTCGGAGGGGACGTGACTTCTTTTCGTCTGTGAGGAGCTTTGAGTGAAAAATGTTACAGAAGAGCCCCGGTGTTACTGTTAATACAGGCAGTGTTTTACATGACTGTGCACCAGACCTAAATGAAGTGCACTTAGTTTAGGACATAGAAAAGGAGCTTCCTTTCCAGAAGTCCTTGACTCTGGTATTGATGAAGTGGTTACTCTAACTTTCGATGTGCTGTACAGTAGAATAAGCAGGGCTCAAAGTATATGAGCTACAGCAATCCCCTGGGCAGTACTGTACTGCAAAGGATGAGCGGAACTGAGCCTGCTCTGACTTCCCTTCTCAAGTAGCCCGTACACCTTGCTGTGCTGATTTTATGTAGTCTAGAAATTTGTCTTCAAGCTCTTTGCATGGCCAAAATGATATCAGTCCTGGACCAGGTTCCCAACAGCTGGCTTGCAGTAGTGTAGGCATCACATCAGTGCAAGAGAAGCAGCTCAGACCCACCCCTGGTTAAATAATCCTCTAATACCTGGTTGGAAAGCTGAACAACCACTGTACAAATTTTGTCTGAATGCAGTACACATTAATGGTTTGCTGGACAATCTTGGCAGGAGTTTGTAAATTGAGAGCTTTGATGAGGAGCACAAATAGCTCTGAGTGACATCAAAGCCACTCTCCAGACTCCTCCTATTGTTGAGTTTGTTGCTCACATGTGGGGTAAAAAAGAAAGTACTAAGTCCCACGCAAGTACTTTTGATGCTGCCATGCCTGTTTAGAAAAAGGATACGTTATTGGAAATATTTGGGACATGACTTAGGACAGGACTGGAAGGAACCCTGAGAGGTCACTTTCTGTTCCCCACATCCATACTTGGTATATTTTTCTTGTGTTTATTTGTAATAAATGGCAAGAGCAGACAATCTAAAGTGAGAAGCAGGGCTCTCGGCCATCCAGGAGATGCAGGAACATACTACAGTGTGCTAATGCTAACAGAGTAAATGAAGGCTGCCATACACCTCTCCCCTGCCCCTGCTCCCCAAGGCCTGCAAGGTACACAGGTACGAAGGTGATCACCTTATAAAAGGCTAGAGGGAAAGAAAGGAGCTATAGGTTAGATTTAAAGGGGCTTTTTTGATCGGAGGAAGAGATGTCTTGATCTCTTTTTGGAATGTGTCTCTGCTCATCTCTTCCCATAATCTTCTTCTTGCCCCCATCCCGCTGAATTTCCTCCATCTCTTTCTGGTCTCGCTTTTGTAAGGAGAACTTTTTTCCTTCTTGCTTTTTGCTCTCTTACTGTTACGCTGGTAGCACTGGGGCACTCTGGCATCTTTCATCCTTGCACCAAGCAGTAAATGTCCTTCTCTGAGTTATGGGAGGTGGCAATTGTTTGCTGGGGAGCTGTGTAGCTGAGATCATGTCTCTCATGGTCACAAACATGGATCTCACCGGTTGAGAGAACACCACCACCCAATGGTCTGAGATTGATAAAGGACCTCTAACGTTCAGGTCACCTCAAACCACAGTTCAAAGGGCTGAAGATGTGGTCACAGTGGGTGTCTTGGAGAAGAGAGAGTGACACTAAAGAGGTGAAGCGGAGTCCAACATTTTTTATGCCTGGAGGAACACCATCATGACTTAGGAGCGCACCTGTAGGAGATGGCTGCCCATAGGAGCTGAGCCGTGCGTTAGATGACCAAAGAGGTTCTTCAGAATTTGGGCTCCGTGGTAAGATTTGCAGGCCAGCAGGCGAAGGCAGGCCCAAGTCCCGGGCAGTTGCAGAGTACAGGATGTCACCTGCTTGCTCCTGGCTGGGCACGCTGGGCATCCGCACCTACCAAAATCCCTGTCTGCCTGTCTTGCCTTCTCCAGGAGGCAGTATCTCCAGCACCTTTGAGAACAGCTGCTGCAATGGAAGCGCCAAGCCATCCTCTTCTCCTTCAAATCCTTCCTGGCAAACAGTTTTCCCCGGATGACTTCACCCAGTAAATTAATTTACCCAAGGCTCTGAGAATTAAATGTAGAGGCAATATTTTTCTCCTAAATGTATAGGCAAGAGGTACATGAGTAAATGACTTCAGTGCCTAGCACGTACCTCCTGCTGCAAGACGCAGGACCTGCATGTTCTCAGCGCCGGTAAGAATCTCTATGGCATTAGTCACAGTTAGCGGCTACCCGCAGTCACTCTGGCTGTCTGAGCAAGAAAACTTGTGGTTTTATTTCAGCTTCCTTGCTAGGAGTCTCAAAGCCAGGCATCCCCATTTTGGGCAAGAGATACACTCCCAAACCTGACTTATCCCTCTTATTACTTGTTATTTTAGCATCTGTTTCCTCCCTGGCTTTGACTTTACGTTCCCCTTCACTTTGGCCCTGTGAGCATGTCAGCGCTTGGTGCTCCCACAGCGTTACATGCTGCCTTGATGGTATCGCTCCATCCTCATCCACCGCTTCCTTCCCCCTCGCCCCAGCTCCCACCGCCGCGATGCATCTGCGACGTCACCAGCCAGTGACTGCGACAGAAACGGCGTGTCCACGTCACAAGCCCTGCACTTTCCCCTGATGGCTAAGAAACGGCTCCCAAATGCCTCACTGTTTTTAAAGCCCCTGTCTCCCAGTTTCTTCTTTTCACCTAACACTGACCGTTTCTCTCTGCCTTCAAAATCTTTGTTTCGGTTTTAAACAGATGAATTTTCTTTGTCTTTTTCGTACAACTCTGCCTCACTGATTCTCCACTCCTTCCTAAATCTCAGGCAGAAAATGCCTCTTCCTGTCCCCAGACTTGTTTTTCTCTTCTGCTGGGACTGATTTAACTGGTTATTAGTCTATGCTTCCAACTTTGCTCAAAAGATGTTGCAGAAAACAAAGTTGTATTGTATTGAAAGAGAAAACAATTTCAGAATGGGATGAATCACCCTTTCTTCAACAGCCAGCTAAAAGTAAAAAAAAGATGATTCACTGTAGAAAGTCTCTATGGAGTTTCTCAAATTCAATTCTGGTTTATTATCTGTGAGGCAATTCTGTGCTTGTCATTCTGGCAACGTGGTATCATTTTACTTGAAAATGGCCTGGCGGTTTTATTGATTCATTCTGGGAGATGACTTTATTTTGTTGGTAAATTTGAAGGCTATTTTTGCTTATTTCATGAAGCATTTGAAGCATATCTTGTATTTCACACTGTAGAGTATTTTGGAAAATTTAAGTAGATATATAATAAAACATAACAAGAAGTATAATAAAAATACAGCACACTTGAAGCCAATGAAAGGTAGTTCTTTTTTACACAAATCAAGTTGTGGAAGTTTTTGCCTCAATATCATCGAGGGCAAGACCAAGGGCAAGATTCAGAACAATTACTCACACTGATAACATCATCTATAGTTAAATTACAGAAAACAGATAAAAAGAAAACATCCAAACTGGGGGACAGTGATGCCTGTGGTGCGTTCCTTAGAATGCAGAAGTACTGCCCGGTGCCGCAGGCTGCCAGTGCTCCCTCGGCTGGGTGCTGGGGCTGGTTTTCAGTCCCCTCAGGCTGGATCCAGCCTTGCAGTTCCCTTGGCCTGGGTAAAGGCTACGACTGCCTCTGCAGCCTCTGTAACGCAGTTCCTCGGCAAGCAGGATTGATGCCTGGATGTGGTGGGCCATTGGCTGACTTGCAGTGCGTTGGGGCTTTGAGGGACAGCAATTCCCCCTACCTCCACCAAAATTCCTGGCCCTCTTGGTCAAATCAGGTCGAAAGTCTGGCCCAGTGTGAAGTTTGCGTTTCCATCTCTGTATGGTGAGTGTGGTGAGTATTTTGTAATCGATATGAAAATGTATGTTGTTCACATGAGATTTCTTTCTACTTTTATGTTATCACACCATCCCCAAAGAGGAAGACCACAAAACAGCTTTGATGGAGGTCAAGCTGTGTGCATTAGTGCGGGAGCACTTCGGAGACCCAGCAGCTGTTTTGGGGACTGGGGGGATTGGGTTGGGAGGGTAAGGGAAGTTCCTCAAGCTCACAACAAATAGCACTGGATTTAAATAAAAACTTTAGGTGCGGTATTGAAATACTCTTTATTTTGCATTTCCCTAACAGGCTTTTTTCAAAACTGTTCCAAAAAAGATTGTGAAGTAACCAAGCGTCGCTACACAGGCGAGAGCAAAGGAGCTGAGAAGTGGCACGTGCCTCCTCCCGAGCCCCCCCGCGGCATGGTTCCTGCAGGCTCGGCCCCGAGTGCGGCAGGCAGCTCCTCTGCCAGCCCGCGGCTCCTGCAGGTCAGTGCGGCACCGGGTGACTTCAGGAGGAAGTGTGGTTAAGAGGGTGACAAAAGTTAGTGAAATGAAGCCTGCCATGAAGCCCTATCACATACGAGGTATGATATTTATGGCAGTGCTGACATGCATGCTGTGAATTGAAGAAAAAAGGACACGAGGTCAAATGGCTGAGCTCTTTGAGTCTTTCTTGCTGAGGGCTGCCTGGAGAAATCAAACTGCTGCATGGTGAAAGCTTTTTATGAATGATTTTTGATTAATACTTGTGAAGCTGGTGGGAGGGGGAAATATGAAGAGGAGCACAGAGTGTGGCCAGAAACGCTGCTGCTGACAGGGCAAACTTTCCCTGTTGGCAGAGGCACAATGGCAGCAACGCTGTGCAAAGATCTGCATGTGCACATAAACCGTGCGCATTGGCAGTTTCCCCAGATAGACTTTGTTAGGACTGCCAACAAATCAAACTGCCTCTTAACCTAATTTTCACAATCTCCACACTTTATTAGAGCTACTTTCGATGTACCTATCAACCAAATTTACTGTAAGGCAACAAAAGCGGTAGATATTATTTGTTTACGATTTATTTAGAAATTATTTCATATGAATTAACTAGTCTGCTTTGTTCTGGGGAATTTGCTTTTCAAAGGCATTCTTCCTAGTATACTAAGAGTAGTCATATTTATGTGGGGAAAAATGAAAATCCCTCATCCATAACTGAATTTCAAGCTGAATATATCACAGCGAGAAAATAAGATACATATTTTTCATGCCTTTGGTGTGTTCTAAGTCTGTGAGATGTCACACCAGAAAACAAGCATCTCTTATGGGCAGAAATGGGAGTCTCGATCCCATTACATCTTGAGAATGTAATGCTCGGCCAAATGCTTTTGCCAGGCTTATGCATAAGACAGTGAATTTTAATTGTGAGCATTGCTTAGAGCATGGTCAGCTTGCAAAGGACATAAGTTACTTCCAGAGAAAGTCGGGACTGTTGGGAAAGCAAAATACTGGATATTGTTTGGTGCTTCACGGATATCCTAGTTTTGCCATGAAGAGGTACAGCACAGTCAGGTGAGTGTTTGCAGTTACAGCGCTTGGCTGAGCTGTGATAGCCGGGCGTGTGAACACTCCTGGTTCAATTCAGCGCTGAATGAGTTGGGTCGCTTCAGCAGCGCACCAAGGTACTGTTTCTCAGCTGGTGAGTGCCTGCTACTATCGTCGTCTTCCTCTCTGCTCTTTGCCTGCTGTTAAAGGATTGGATCTTTGGTTAGGTCTGCTGTGAGCATTTTCATACTTAGATTATGCTGAATTGGTAAAGCCTAGTGAGGCATAATAATGTGTTAAACATCTTGAATTATACTGCATGTGCTTCTTTGGTGCCACCTCAGTCTGTTCTCTTGCGGTGATGGCTGAGGTTGGTGTATCAGATGGGAAATCTGGCTTGCTGAGAAAGGTTGTGTCAAAGCCGAGATTTCTGTCCTGGAACCGACAGCTCTGGCTTCCCAGGAAAGGCACTGCTTCTGTTTGGGTAGTTGCTGATAGTGAATCTTAGCATCAGCTACGACCATTCTCCAAATACTGCAGCCACATTTTCAAACTTCAGTTTCCCAAGCAATTTTGTATGTCCGTCTGCTGTGCCAGTACTTGGTGGTGGTCTAAGCCAAATGTGTTTGTGCTACCGATGGAGTGGTTTTTTCAAAGCACTGTTAGATGATGGCATGCCTACTCGGCGGAGGGCAACAGAGCCCAGACAAAAGATGCTAAGATGAGCTTAGACAGCAAACTTCAGATGTATTTACTACACTGCAGGGCAGCAAAAGTGATGTATAAGATTTGTCACACACAAGAGAGAACTAGTGTGCTTTGTTCCGGGGAATTTGCTGTCAGATTGGAGAGGCAGGGAGTTCAAAACCAGCAAGAGCAGCAATAATTATTCAGCTTGAAAAGAACTAGGGAAAGATCCAATAGAGGCTCCCTCCCAGCTTCAGTCAGGCTGACAAGATACAGCTTCCCTTTACAAACCTGGATTCACTTATACCTGTAGGTCATCAGAGCTACAGCAACATGAGTACTGCAGCTTCTACCAGGGCGCTAGCAGTTCCTTTCATGTGCACGTCGGTGCCCCTTTTCTCAGTGACAGGGAACCTGGGAACATCCAAAAACTGTTAGTAAACAAGTCTTTCTGTCTACAAGTGTCAAAACCTGCACCTTCAGAAACCCCGCTGGGGTTTGTGGTCACAGATGCTCGCACCTGGGCACATGCTGGTGGCAATTTGTTCACTGTCAGTGTTTTCAAAACGCAAACGTCAGTGTGCAAACTTGTGCTGCTATGTGGCGAAAGGGAACGTGGGGACATTCACACATCCTTTTTATGGGTGCCCAGGTGGTGTCTTTTGCTTAGAAATGTACCCCTTTAACATCAAATGTACCCCTTTAACATTCTGAATATGATATGACCAAATCTGAATGCTGTAGCTACCATCAAGAATATTAAGCACCCGAATGGCAATAAGGCAGTGTTTTAAAAAGAACTGTTCTGAACAAGGCAGCATAGTAAGGGATTTAAAGATACCTTGTTTTAATGAAGTGAAATATAAAAATGTAGGTTGATCTTCTGTCACTTCTGCTGTTTTGCCTTACGTTTTGGAATCCCATACATGAATAGCAGTGTATTTTTATTCTAACACCAATTTGCTCACAGATTTGAACTTATGAGAATAAAATTTGCTCCTCAATATATAGACGGGTGTTTTGTAGATTTGGCCTTAATTATGTGCAAAGACAATCTTGTCTACCAAAGCAGTGTTCAGCCACCTGAGAGTTTTCCAGCGGCAGGTAATTCTCAGACACTGAAAAAGTTGTCAGACGTTAAAGGTTCTCATTCAAGATTGCTTTTAAAATGATATTGTCTACCTACTGCAAATGTTTTCTCCCTGAAGACTTTGTCAGTAGTGTTTGCTTAGGTATTATTTCTGCAACTAGAAATGGCATAAGAGGGGTTTTTACTTAGTTGCCATTGTAGTTTCACTAAGCAGACTAGGACTCAGATATTCCATGCAGTTCACAATTGAATTAAATAAAGCTACTTAACATCAATGAATGTGAAGTTAATTTAAATTTACACTTCTGTGAATTTAAGGCCTAGATAACCTAAAATAAAGAATTTTACACTTACCAAGTAAAAGGAATAGCAGCACTCACCGTACAGTCTGGAAAGGTTCCTTGTTCTGTAGCATAACAAAATGAATCCCTTTCCTTTGCACACGTAATCAGGCCTAGGGTAGAAACTTTGATTTCAGACTAATTACTTCCACTAAAAGCTTTGGAATACTTAAATTTGTAACTTGATCTTTGTAGTTTGCCATGATGCTGCTGTTCCTATTATGTGGAGTTTTACTTCAGTATTTGTTCTTATAGATCTGCCCATTGCTCCAAATCATGCCTAAGTCACTTGCTGTAGCAATGACAAAAACTTCTGCAATTAGTTTTGGTACTCAGTGTTTAAGCAGTTGGACAAAGTATCAGAAAACATTTGTGTATGTTTTATATACACAGTTATAAAAATGAGAGAGGTAGTAGAAGGTTTATGCCAGACCAATGCCAGCCGTGCTATATGCACTAAGGAATGACCCAAACAATGGGACAGATTCATAAATACAGCAAAAAACTGTTGAAGAAAAATGTCTTTATCCACATACTCATGGAGTAACATTATAACATGGCCAATCTTACCAAGTTTCACAATGAATAGTAAGTGGGAACTGAAAAAACCAAACTGTTGCCCAAACATTGTTACCGTAAATGTAAAGGAAAAGAAACACTGTAGGTGGGGATAGTAGTTCTGAGCCATTCCTTTGGTGTCTTATATGTAACTGTCCCAAAAAACCCCAATAGGACTTCACCGTCAGAAATCTCCTGTTCTGCAGACTGCCTGTCTGTTCTTGCCTCGTTGGCCACAACCCCTGAGCGCCTCTGACGACAAAAAAAAAAAGAATATCATTTGACGTATTTCACATTTCCACTTCTGTTCAGTGATCTTTTTTCCTTCTGTCTGCGGTTGTTTAACCTTGATCCGGTCATTCAGGTGAGAACAGAGAAAAGCGGCAACAAGTCTATGTTTTTTCCCCCCTGTGTGTCGAGACGCAGCACGGCTGCCATCTCAGCATGGTCACAGATGGACTCAAAGGCCTTGAAGCTTAAGTGTTCTTTAAAAACAAAACAGTATTTTTATTATGGGTCAGTGATATTTAATTTTTTCAGCCAACAGCAATTATTTTACCGACTGGCTGCTGAAAATAGTGACTGTTGAATTTTCCCCCGGGTATGGCTTTTGAACCACGGAGGAGATTGTGGGAAAGCACCATTGAGGTGCCAAGCTCCAGAAGCTACGGTGCAGCCAACGATCAGCCCTACATTTTGCAAAATCTTCCTTTGCATGTGGTAAATTGTACATGTTTAGGCCTTCTTATTTGCAAGCTGTTCAGCTGCAACAAAAATTTCAGTGGAGCAGGGAGCAGAGAAGCATTCTTTGGGGTAAAAGCCAAGCTGATGTTTCCAGCTTGCAAGCTGGCTACATTGTACTGGCAGCTACAAATTAGGTGACTCAGTCCTATGCGGTCACAGTCAGTCAGAAAATAGCAATGTTTGTGGCACACAGGGTGGTGTGGCTGGTCCCATCCTATTCAGCAAATCAGTGTTTCAACTGACCGCTGCGCTTTTCCTTTCCCTGGTGCAACACCCAGACCAGCCTGCTTAACTTTTGAATGTCCAAGTATAATGGTGATACCGGGGCCAGTGCTTTCAAAAGTAAGTCTTGGAAATTGCGCGTGAAAATTGTCTCCTCCATTTAGACACATAAATAAAGTGCCTACCTTCAGCAACACAGTTCTGAAAACCCCGGACTTTATCATTAGTGACATTTTGTTGAGATCTGTTATCTGTGTGGTTCCACAAGTGACCTAGAATAAGAAGAGCAGAATTCTTGTTCTTAGAAATGGAAAAATTTGCCCTTTAGGGAGTATTCCACCACGCAGAAATATTCAGGCACGAACAGGGTGGCTGTTTGCCTTTGCTTCGACTATCATTTCATAGGATGCTCTTTCTAAGCAGTGATGGAATTGCCCAGTGGCAATCAATGAGCTGCAAAAGCAGCTGGAAATTATTTTGTTCGCAGTGTTACTTGTTGCGGGGCGAGCAGGGTTGGGGAGGATAAATGCACTGCAGCGCAAGTCTGCAGCAGGGCAGCAGAGCCAGGGGAATTCGTGGCACACCACAGCATTTGTAGTGACTGCTGCAGGCCACAGCCACAGTGTGGATTGAGGTTGCCCTCGGATTTTTCAGTGATTTCTTTTAGCGTATCTGCAGCCAAAGAATCATCTGTCTGGCTTTATTTAGCTTTACTTCAAAAGAGCCAAAGCAGATTTCCTCGTGTTAGCTGCAGGAGGGTGCAAAGGCTTGGGACAGGGTTCAGGCTTAGTGTCTGGGAGTGGCATACAGGTCCCGGGTGCTTAGCACAGTCAGGGAACTTGTGTGGGCAACTAAGGACGTCAGGCGGGTTTTGGCTGCGTACTTCTACTGTTTCATGTTGCACACAGTCTGGCTGTGTATTTGTATCAATCGGGAGTCGTGAAGCATGAAAATACCATACAACCATTTGCTTTTATCATTGTTATTATAAATACGCCACCCCTAATTCTGAGTGCTAGCTTACAGGAAAACTAGACCCTGCCTAATCTCCACTAGGATTTCACTTTGAGTTAGTCAGCTCCAATTAAGAATATTATTTTTTCAGAGGTAAGCCAAGGCAAGCCAAGAGCAGAAGGTATAGCTCTTACCAGAAGGAGTAGTATCTTTCAAATTACTGGTTGTGGAGGGGTGTTGTAGGACTCGGTCCATACGTTGAAGGGTTGGTCAAAGTTGACTAAGGAAGGGGTCCTTAATTTGGATTTGTATCTTTAGGTACAACCTTGCAGTTTCCCAAACATAATCCTTTTCTGATTGAATAATGAAGGGGAAAATGCTTTGTTGAAAGGGCACGTGAGAGGCAGAGCACTGTCTAATATTTAATCTGGACGAAGTTACATTAGGAAAAGAAAAGGCTTACAGGAGACTATGAACTATTTTTCCTATCAGAAATATGCAGAAAGAAGTGCCATGCTAGGCAAAGTCTGCCTGGACAACCTAGAAGTTCAATATTTAGAAAAACTTCTTCAAGATCTTTTTCTCTTTTGGCAACAAGAAAGAATAAAAATGGATAAGCTCTATGGGGACCCATCACTCTTAATCCAGAATATACCTGCCCGCACATGGAGTTATTCAGAAAGATGTGCTCTTCAGCAGATCCAGATTCTACCCTTAGAAATGCATAGCAGGAACATCAGCTAGACAAGAGCTAGAGTCTTCCCAAAACTAAACAGGCACCATTCTGTAGTCTTACCTTATTAGTGTGCATTCTCCCTCCAAGTTACTCATCCATAAAAATGCAAATGTCAGTACTGAAATGAAAGCTGTGCAAGGGAAAAAAATAATGATTAAACCATTTGCCTCTGTCAGTGGCTTGAAGGCAAAAGCCCGTATCTGCAGTTCTGCATTTCTTTGGTGTAGGAAGCAAACAGGTCTGCGAAGAGGCTTTTTAAAATAAAAAAATTTCAGCCTAACCGCTGGTTCCGCCTTTGTATTAGTACATCTCTTGGCTTGTGGGGGCTTCTCTTACTCAGAATTGAACTGAGACTGACAGTAACATTTGTTTACTACATATCTGATCAACCATATATAACCTTTGCCAGAGCAACTAAAATTAGAAAGAAAAGAGCAATGCATTCATTAGGATAGGAACATACGTTTTAAAGATTATTTAAGATTAAAAACATACACAGGTCATAAGCACTTATGTGTTACTGGAATGAAGTTTTGCAGAAACCAGAAGACACTTGCTTTTTCAAGGCAAAGATTGCTAAAAGGAATGCATGATATGACCCTGAAAAAGATGATATAAAAAGAAAATAGAGTATCGGTACAACACGATATAAACTCAGAAGTCTCCAGTTATAGATCAGATACTTTACTGCTTAAACAGACTGTACATGATTCCTCTAAATTCAAATTTGCAAAGTTGGGCTTCAAGATTCCTGAAATTTGCATGAAATGGAAGATGTGCAGCCAAGGTCTCATATTGTATCAAATGAAAAGGAGTTAATAGTCAAAGACCTGCTGAGAAAACCCGGCATCATCCTCAGGGAATATTTTTCCTAAAAGCCTTACGCCTGCTTTGGAGTGAATTATTCTGAACAAAAAAGTAAGGGGTTTGCTTTTGGGGGGAAGAAAAGGGGTGGGGGTTTTTGGGTGTGTTGCTCTTGGAGTGTGGATTGCAGCCAGCGCAGGTTGAAATGCCCACTGTTACTTCTGCCCAGCATTTTGTTTGCAGCTCACACTGGCGGAAGTTTTTAAGTCAGGCAGCAGAGTGATTATCACTATTATTAAACTTCACTTCCACTAATTGATCCATTTCTGAGAATAAGAATATATATATATGTATATATTTTAATCGTTACAGCTCTCTCACTGAGAGCCTCTAACAGTTCCAACCGCTGGAACAAGGTTGTCATGTTTATCTGCAGGAGAGGGAAGGTGTCACCCGTACTAGTGTCACAAAACCCACCTTCCTCAAATGCAGCCAGGTAACAAACCCTGAGCATCTTGCTGGTGGGGTCTTTCTAGAGGTTGACAGCGAAATTGCCCGAAGCACCTTCCCCTGAGGATGCTGTGGCTGAAGGTAGCATGTCCAACAAGTGCTTCTTGATCAGGGGGAGCCAGCTGTGGCTTCAGAATTGAAATTAAGACTTTCTCCTAATAGCCCCGCAATAACCTTTTCCTTAATTTCCCTAACAGAGAAAGCAGTGGTTTTAGAGGAATACAGATCCTGAGAAGGAGAAGGTTGGAGGCCAGACATGTCGGCTTAGGCAAGGGGGAGCTGGACAGGCAAGGGAGCTGGAAGGGCTCTGGTGTGGTGGGACCAGAAGAGGACAGGAGGCATCTGTGCTGCAGGGCAGGGGTGGAACAGGAGGCAGGTCCACACAGAGGGTGAAACCCTTTGTGCTTTCAAGTCAGCCCCTAGCTCAAGGGACAGAGGCCAGTGCTGGGGCTGTCCATATCCCAGCTACCCTGCTCATGGAAAGCAGGCATCTGCCTGATTTCTCAGCAGGGGGTGCAGGCTTCCCTTTTGTTTTAAACGTTAGAAATAAAATAAACAAATCAACTTTTACCTTGCCCCAAAAGAAAAGCTGGTAAAGGCTTGTTCAGAGTTCAAAATTCTGTGTTCAAAGTTAAGAAATTCCCTGACATCTTTACAACTCCTTTGTGCATGATGCTCTTGTGTTTATGTCCTTTCCATCCACCTTTGCTTTTTAAGGCTGTGGCTATGGCTTGCACTGTGAAGAAAAGCATTTACAAGTCCCCAAAAGTTTGAAAATCATGAGTCAGACTCCCTCAAAAGAGTGGGGCGGGGTTTTTTTTTTTTTTTTAATCTATGTAACACTTGCTTGATACCTTTTATCTGTGTGTGTGTGCATAAGACAGTACAGTGTTAATTTTTTGGCCTCTGGGTAGGGGATAAATGTTGGTTTGATGGTGTGGGGCTTTCAGCTGCTCCCTACATTACCAAACCTGAGGTCAGGCTGTGTCCTCTCACTCTGCTCCCACCTGTCCCTCATCCCAGCAATTAATCCTGCCCCTGATTTGATTATCCTCCACTGACCTCCTCTAACAAGGCATTTATAGAAGCCATTTTGCCTACCCAGGCTCCTAGCCTTCACCTCACAGGCTGCATGTAATGCCTAGCAAGCTGAAAAGACTGAGACTTTTGCAATGCAGAGCCAGAATTTGTGCATTTTCTGGATGCCCGACTCAGAATGCCCGGGGCCTTGATGAGAAGGTGAGCACTAGCAGCTGTCAGAAAGCTGCGCCTCATGCTAGGTATTGGCACTGAATACTCAGTAAGATCAGGCTGTCAGCATGCAAAACTCACTGATTTTCTTGATTATATTGCCTGTACTTTCTCTCTGGGGTTCTTGTTATAAGTAAAATAGGGGAATAGTGCAATGTTGCTTTTCAGCTGTTTGAAAGTAAACATGTTCGTGTTTGTTAAGGAATGAGGAGATTTGGATGAGTACAGCACGTAAAAGAATGTGGATTTTTTTACAAGAACTTATGCTGGATTTACACGGTGTACAAAACAATACAAAGAAGGAGAAAGATCAATTAGTTGAGTAATTTTTCTGTCAGTAGCAAGAATACTATGGAAAAATCTTCAAGGTCATGAATTAGAAACTAATAATGGAATTCAGCAACAGGCTGAATTAAGGTTGAGCAAACAAATCTAGCTATTGCTCTTCTTAACTATGAAAGTTTGGCTTTGCAAGTGTACTGCCCTGTCCTAGCAACTTGCTGTGCCTCCAGAGAGCTGTTAACTCTGTTGCAGACAGGAGATTAATTTAATTAGTCATGCCACTCTTGGATTTAGAGATTTGCCTGAGATTCCAATTTTATTCCAAAAGTGAAATGGTATTCTCTTACAGAAAACATATAATACTAAATCATCGCGTAATGAGATCTGTCAAAGTGGGAAGTATATTATTGAAATCCTATGCTTTGTCACCCCTGCTTTTCACAAGGCCAGCTCCAAAATCTCAAAAACTTCTCCCAGCTCTCCCCCATTTTTAATTATATTGTTCAATTTCTGCCATTCCTGTCACAGAGTTAGAGATTTCATTTTTGGGTTCTTTGAACTGACTAAAGTAAAACTTGAGACATTGTGCTGACCTCAGAGTCCTCCTAGGTCTGGGAGCTCTGAAACAAAGAGTTGTCCTCTTTGAAGGTAGGAAAAAATTGTGTGTTCACGGCTTTCGTCCATTGCAAAAACAAAACCTCCAGATAGATCATCCAGTGTTGCTATAGAAATGCCTTGGTAATGAACCAGACAGATTCTGCCTACGTTGAAGCTGTTCTGCTCTGTATCTGAAATTTTCTTTACAAGCTGTCTGATGTGGAAGGACTAACCTCATTCACAGCAGAGCCACAGGCAGAGCTGTGGTGTACGCCTGCACGGCCTTCTCTTAAAAAATTTTTTCTGCATTAGTCTCTCACTACTAACCTCTGTTTTCCTCCATCTTCCCATGTTTTTGTACCAGAGCAAATCTTGGTTTTTAGAGGTGGGGGTGAAGAGGAGGTGCTTGGAACAATTTCACATGGTTTCTATGTACAAAAGCATTTCTGAACCGCTTACGATCCTTTGGTTAAGGTAGATCAGTATCTGCCAAAAATAATCCCTCAGATGCATTTCCACAGCCACATAAAACAAGCAGCCACCTGTGACCAAATTGTGCAAGTGGTGCAAGCTGCATAGAACCAACAGGATCCTGGTTTTCCTCAGCTATTCTCAGTTATATCATGGAAGTTGTATTTGACAGCAAGTGCTATGATGTGATATAAATAAATTGGCCATTCATAAACAGTTCTATAAATCATTGTTTTATCAGCCATTAAATATCAGCAAATGTTCATTAAAAATGCATTGAGAACAATTAAAAAAAACTAACAGAGGAAGGGCATACAGTCATAAGATGGTGTGATATGCCTCGTTTTAGCACCATGTTTTTCATGTTGTAATTAACATAACTTCTTCAGCAGACCAGACAAGGTATCAAGGGCTTCCACCTTTTGATCATTAATAGTAAGAGACTGACTTAAATTAGGAAGGAAGTAAAAAGCATTGATGGAAAATTATCACTGAAAACCACATTGTCCTGTATGCCTGCAGACTTTACTGGGTATCTGATGAGCTGCTGAGTCACTAACGTCAGACCTCGGGCTGCAAAAGGACCGAGACTGCGTGCCGGTGTTTAAAAGGTCAAATGGAAAGCTTGACAACTGATATAAAGTTAACATGCAAGTGTCCATTGCTGGTCTGAGCCACAGATCAGAGGATTGTGTATAGTTTTGTGCTCAGTCTTTAACAATACTCCAACCAAACCGCTCCCTGTCCCTTTCCTTTAATATGTGAATATAAACCTTTTATTGCACATGAGTGAAGCTGTCAGCTTGTTATAAATGAATGAAGAAGAAAGTGTGCGTGTCACTGGAGATGCTCAAGAAACTAGTTGAGTAGTACCGAACCTCTGCCTGCTGTCAGATCAAAAGCCAATCCCTGAAGTTGTATGGCTGCTGTTAGTTTCAGAAAAACATTATTTCCCTGTGCTTTGGCTTGTGCATATCTGAATTTTAACATAAATTATCATATCTCTGAAGCCATGGAGGATATATTCATTAGCTCCTATTTGGTGTTTTGGTCTTCTGACCAGAAAGCTTGTCACTCCGCTGAAGAGTAAGAAATGATAGCGTGTGGCACAGCCAACCAACACTAGTCATGGTAAACACAAGGGCTGAGTGACTGAAGGGAACTGCGTGTAATCCATTCCCAGGAAAATGGCCTCTGGAGGGGAAAAAAAAGGGTGATGAAGTTGTTTGCAGAAACCAGTATTGGTTTGTGAATGATTTGCAGACCTCTGGGCTGAGGTGGGCAGATAATGTATTGGCAATTAGTAATTTTGCAGTTCAGAGAGATCAACCCTCTGCTGTTACCCTGAAGACATCCTAAACAAGTTACACCCAACTGAACTCCGCTGAGCCCTGTTTTCACCTGGATCATAGAATAGGAGAGGGCAATGTCTTGCCTTGCTAGCAGGCAAGTGGTTTTCCTCCTTCAGGCTGGCAAGAGGGAGGTCTCTGTTGGGGATCCCTTGGCTTCCAGACAGGGGGTGAGCCCTTTTCAGGTTTATAAGTTGTCCAAGAGAAGCAGAGCGGAGCTAGGGCCAGCTGGAGAAACAGGGAAATGATGTAAAATTATCTTAGGAGGAGCTACAAAAGGATTTCAGTCCTGGTCCTTGCCCTGAGAGAGGGCTGGGAGCTTCCCCTGGGACTGGCTGGGGAGGCCTTGCTGGAGAAGATTGTCTTAACACAAAGCGGGGAGGAAGGGGTAAGATGCCAGTCATCTGGTTAAAGTAGATTAGTATCTGCCAAAAATAATCCCTCAGAGGTGTTTCCATAGCCACATAAAAGAAGCAGCCACCTGTGACCAAACTGTGCAACACACCATGTGTTTAAAGATGATTTATACCTTTGTGCCAATCAGCGTCAGGTGTTGGAAGGGATTTGGATTCAGAATTTGCTCAAGTGACCATGGCAGTTTCCCTCCAAGCCTTGGAGGAACTTCCTCCATCGCTTTCTGGTGTATGCCTCTCGTTTGTGACTTGAAATGATCCTCTGTTGTGTTATTCTTCGGCTAATGGTAAAAATTCATCCGAATCTCCTTTGGAATTCAGTTTTTAACCTTTGAAAAGGAAATTTGCAAAAATGTCAGAGATATTTACCTTTTGGAGTCAGACTGAGGGTAAGCGGAACTTGTGCTTCTAAATCCTGTAGATGTTTTGTAACTACTCCTCCCCAGTGGCCATGACTGTGACTTTGCCTCTTTGGGCAGTTTTGAATGAGGAGAATATGTGGAAGTTCCTCTTGACGTAAATATTGATTTGTAAGAGTGTGGACTCTTGTAAGAACAAGCATATCCACTCTTATTAAAAACAACTGGTGGAGAAGGGAAGGGACAGATAGGAAGGGTAAGCAGGAGCCCAGTGTGCTTGTAGTGGTAAAAGGGATGTCCCACTGGCACACAGGATTACAGAGGACCTGGTACTTTGAAAGTCCTGCTTCTGGTAACTGATGCCTGTTTTTTGTCATAGTTCAAGCAAACATAAAGATGAAGGTTACACATATATATATATATATATATATATACTTCCCCTCTTCCTACAGAGTAAGTAGGAAGGAAGTATAAGGAAGAGGGAAACTGAAAAACACAGATGATTTTGGCATCAATTCAGATGAACTCCATTACCTGCCTTAGATCATAGTCCCCCAGGGTCATGCAGACATCCTTGTATTGCATGAAACTGCTGCCCTGCTATGGATCCTGCCTTGCTGGGACCAGGACTGCCCCAGGTGGCCTGTCTTTGCTTGGCTGCCCATCTGGCCATGGGCAGGTGCTTCAGTTCACCCATCTCATCTTCTAAAGCTGGGTATTAAGTGAGATTGCTTTGCACTTTTCTATGCAGAGTTTCTTATTGAGTGCTTATTGAGTTACTCGTTGCACGCATGACTGCCAAATCCTTTTCTTTAGCGATCGAGGGGGGACACGCTCAGAATCAGCTGCAGCTCTTCCTTCTATTCAGCTCGTCCTGCAGGCAGCTGCAGACAGTGGGTTTTGCCCAGGCGCGCATGGGTTGCACTGATCAAACTGAAACCAAGTTAAATCAAGTAGTTGGTTGAAGTACTGCAACACCCTCAGGGGTCTCTGTAACATCAGTTCAGTAGTAGTTATATCTGGTCATCTCGCATCGTAAAGGACACACGTGAAAAAGCCCCCTCTGCTATTCCGAGAGTTTGTATTACTTTACAAGCATCATATGATTCTTGAAATTGGTGCAAATCCGTGTGTAGCAGAGGTGATGTGAAGCAGCTGACAGTGTAGGAGGAGGTGCAGAATGAGGTGGAAAAAGAGCCAGGCTCATTGAGGGTGAGCTGAGCGCAGCAGTGTGAACAGGCAGGGGATCTGCTGCCTTCAGGGATGGGCTTTGGCCAGAACAGCAAGCACTGAGTGAGGAATGAGCAGCACCCCCAGCGAGGCCTATGAATTGCATGGCTTTGGGGAGCAGGAATGATTATTGAACAGCATTATGCCAAAGGCAATGAGGAAAGTTTTAGGTCTGTATATGGTAGCAGGCTAGCAGAGAGACAGGAAGAGTAATCTGGTGCTGGGGAAGAGCTTTGCAGAAGCAACAGCTAAGCTGGCTGTATGTTGGTGTGGATCTGTTCAGGGATATATGTGCACAGTCACAATTTAACAATCGGCTGAGCAAAGTGACCATGACTGAGGAAACAGGAGGAATCGGCAACCCCATTTCATGTCCCCCCCTTTCTGCCTTGCAAAGGGCACGAGAACTCCCTGATGTGATACTTCTCTGGAGTTTGCTGTAAGTTTTTTCCCAGGGCGCTCTAGTATATTACATATGAATTGCTATTGCTGCTGTCTGCACCTCTTTCCAGCTCCCTGCTGGAGGCTGCGTGGGCTTCCCAAGGCAGAGAAGGAGATTTGTGCCTTTCCTGTCCCACCTGCTAGGCTGTCATGCTTAGAAAAGGATCTTACAGTTCTCATAAGCGTGGCGTGTCGCGTCGCGTTAGTCATAGCGCTGTGGTTACCGACAGCTCCCCACTGCTAAACCCAGGAAGGTACAGGAAGCACGGCAGAGTACGTGACCCAGCACAAGGCAATAAGAGGCCACCTTCAGTCCCTGACATTGTAGCCACCCCAAATTCTTGCTAGGTCAGTGTCATGCTGGGTGCTTCTAGTCCAAGGATGATTAAGGCAGTATCTCGTAAACTCAAGCTCGGCACAGCTAACACGTCTTAGCATTTACCGCTAGTCTGATGTTTGCATGGCAGTCTACAGGTAAAGAAGGGACTGGGAGGTCTGTGTTGTGACAAAACTAAATAGCGGAGGGTATAGCGGAGAGTGCAGCGTACGGCCACCTCGGCCAGTCTGCAGAGAAGTGGAACAAGATGGATCACGCCTGGCTCAGCTTCCCCCTGCCTGGTGTGTTGGCTCCATGGCAGCCACTTGGGTGTCTTCATACAGATCACTCCAGTGTCCATCAAGGCTTGTCGTACCAGACGTGCTGCCAGACCCACACTGGTTCCATGTGGTTGCAAAGTCTTTGCTCGCTTTCCCAAGTGCTCCAAAAACCCAAAATTCTGAGCAGCCCCAGGCAAAAGCACCCAAATGGTTCTTTTACATCACAGCAACTAATCTGCAAGTCAGTAATTTAGGAGCAACCCTGCCCAAAAGCACAGAAGCTGAGTTTGGACCTCTGCAGACCTAGAAAGCTGTACGGCTTCATTTGCTTGGCCTGGGCCCGAATCTGCTGGCTCTGCTCTTGGACTCCTCCAGTGTCTCCGCACTTGGAGCATGGCTAATCTGCAACATGGATTAGGCACCCACGGACAACTGAGAGCTGGCTGTACGTGCTGTTTGATTATTAAAGCCCTGGCATCTTGCTTCTTGCTCAGACTTGCAACTTGGGCATCATCTTTGACTGGGACTGCTCTGTATCCAGATAATGCTTAAATCTGGATTTGTGTATTCAGTAATGTAAAGGTTTTATTCAGAGCTAAACTTTCTTCTTGTATCTCTGTTATTGCAGGATTCTTCTTGGCTTTCAATAATCCTTGCCTGCTATTGCAAACTAATTTTCCAAGCCTACCTTTCTGCTTAAATAATTTCTGTGATATCTCTCTGCTCTACTGTATTAGATGCAAGTAAAATGCCTGTTCATCCAAGGCCAGCTGTGATGTACTCTCAGCCTCGCGATCATCTCCCACTCGCTGTCGGTATGTTCCCCTCTGCCTCGTACTGACCTGTGCTCCAAGGCTTTACCACCCTCCTGTTACGTATTTAAGAGTGCACGTTTTTTGGTATTTCCAAAGCATCCCAATTTCAATCTTCTTCAGATGGCTTTGGGAAATGACCCTTTTCTAAGAAACGACTATCGGAAGGATGTTAACGTTCCTTGGATTTCTGGCCAATACTGCCTTATGTATTATCTGTTACCAGCTGTATTCCACTGAGGTTGAAAGCTTTCTAGGGCATGGGGCTATTACTGTTCTGCTTGGATAGTCCCTAAAAATCTCATATGCAAATAATAAACAGTGGTAATTGCTAGGAACTCAGTGAGCGTTATCAAGTAAAATCTACTGAAGTTGATGTAATGTTTTTAATGAGGCAGCCTTGAGCAAGCCAATTTCTCAATGGAAACTGCTGAAATAACTGTCAATTTCATTTTTGTTAAAGACTTATGCCACCTTTTGAACTATGAAAGTTTCAGGATGGCAACAATGCCACAAAAGTTACTGTCCTAGACTCCATTTTCCATTAAATACCTAGATTCAGTTTGAATCAGTGCTTCACTCTTAAAAACAAATTATTTTGTAGGTTAAAAGGAACTCGTCTGCCACCTTTACATTTTCAGGTGGTATTCAAAAACCACCTTAAACTTTTGAACTCCAGGACAATGAGCCAGCGGCTCACATGCTATTCATTGATATAAATTCATTCTAACTCCAACCCGTAAAAGGAAATTCACCCCAAGAATTCAGCTGTAGATATTTAGAAACATCCCGGATGGTGGCCATGAAGTACCTGTAAACAACTACTTGCCCATCACTATAAAATAGTTTGCCTGATAGGGGATATGAGGAACCCAATGAAGGGGGAACCTGTGGTGTAACCAGCTCCTCCCTGAGCCAGGCCGATGGCGGAGCCAACCCCTGTGACACCTCCTCAGAAGAAAATGTTGGTGTTGAAGCACCAGTGTTAAAACATCCAAGTGGTGACCCAGTCATGGTAAAGTATGCGCCGGGCCTTGTTTCTCCCTTGTTGGCATAGATTACAAAGGCAGGCTCTCTTCTCTGCCCGTCAGGCTGGATCAAAGGCACTTGGTCTAGTAAATGAATACATGCCGAGGCAGAGTTAGGAAAGGCTGGTTTGTTTTTCCCTTGACATGTAGCTATTTTCCCCTCTCTGTGCTTCCCTGTTTTGGTCAATGTGAGCATGGAACAAATGTGAGAGGGAATGGATGCCAGGAGAATTTTTCTCTCCTTTATTTCCTGCACCGTCTCACTTAACCTTCCTAGGAGAAGTTCAGGTGGCTAAACAGAACGGGAGGACAGTGCTGGAGGCACAAGGGCAGCAGCTTTGCTAAGGAGGCATGAGCAGGAGGAGGAGAAGCCTCCGAGGAAGCATGGTGCTAGCGAAGAAGGATTGCGTTAGGATTGTGGGGTTGGCTGGGGAGCTGATGCCAGTTCTGAGCTAAGTGGCTTATAAGCCGTTGGAGACTTCGGGTGGGAAGGCTTGTACTGCATAGGACTGACAGAGGCTGTTTGATCGGTTTCTTAAGGCAATCTCTCCCAGTGCCAGCTCTGCTGCCACCTGTGTGTGTGAGCACAGGGTGATGACAGGACTCTTCTTGTCAACTTTACAGGAGCGGCTTGTCAAAAGAGTTTTTGTCTGGAGCAATGGCCCAGACAGCTGGGCAAACCCATGTCAGTCTGCCCCTGTGTTTTCTTTCCCAAGAGCAATACTCAAGCTTAGACTGGAGAGCCAGGCTCTGGCTGCCTGACCCAGCATGCTTGTGGTCTTCTCAGAATAACACCACCCGCAGCATAAGCTTGGCAAGTGCCAGAGGGAACTCGTAGAAGGCAACAATATGGATCTGTGAGCAATGTCTTCAGTTCCTTTCCCAGCAGTACGCTTGCAGAGCCATCATCTGAAGCAGTGTTGGCAGTATTTAACCAGTATTGACAAATTCAGAGATTGAAGCCACCCTGGCTGATTGCAGCCACCTCTGCAATTGTCTGCTCACGGAGAATGGCTGAGAGTGAGCCAAGATGGGTGGGAGGTGAGAGGAGCATCTCTGGCGACCTTCACTGAAGCCCACCAGCGCTATGCTGGCCACAACAGCATGGCAAGACTAGTGACCTCAGTAAGCCCCTGAACTTGAGGGCAAACAGCCTGGGCTGGATGGCCCACAGGGAAGACCAGTAAGGGCTAGGTGCGACCTCCCCCTCGCCGAAGAGCAGAGAGACAGGATGAGGTGGGACAGGAGAGGTGGTTTCCTGGTGGCCCTGGCAGATGCCCATGCGGGGAGGTAGCGCTGGTCACACACCTTACAGCACTGGGGTTGGCAAACCAGCGGGGCTGTGGGCAGGCATGCAGGCAACGCTGGCCGCGGGCTCCGCTCGTGGCTCCTTGTGCCCCGGGAGCTGGGATGCTGTCGGCAAGGTCCCAGGACACTGGCCCTGAGCCCGCGGACACCGCCCGCACCACAATTTCCCCTTTGTTTTTGGTGGCGACGCATCCAGAGGCTGGAGTTGCATTTCCTACACCCACTGGGAGGATGTGGGATTTTCCTGGCTGCGAGGCAGAGGACGGCTGCGAAACGCAGCAGAGAAGCTCTGCAGGCTGGGCCAGTGACTCAGCCGCTGGCGATGGGCAGGGGACAGTACAGACGGGCTCTCCCCTCTCGGTGTGCGCAGCAGCCCAAGCCACGGTGCCTTTGCAAACCTTAATCCTTTCGTTTTCCACCCTGCTCTTAATTTTGCCACACAAAAGGTGAAGAAATTAATCTCGCCAGCAGGAGATACCCTAACTGGTTTGGAGAAACAAACACATGATTTCTATTTAAAAAACACTTCATTCCTTTCATCATAGTCATTTCTGCAGAAACACAGTCAGAAGTTGCTGTGTAGGAGTATGGATTTCTGGTAACAAGGCCACCTACACAAATCCACCGCAGGAAATAGGAAGCTCATACCTAAAGCCTTCATTGTCTAGGGCCCAATTGTGCAAAAGTGCTAAGCACCGCTTAGTCCCGCTGAAGGCAATGGGAATAGATGATGCTGAGCCCTTAGCAGGAGGTGGTCAGGATTGAACCATCCTAGATCTTGACTCGGTGAGTCATAGTATTGCATGGCATTTGATAGTCAGGAGAATTCAGAATCTTTGCGCAAAAATCCCCACGTAATAAATAATACCCTGTTTAATACATCTATTGCATCTTGTTTTGGTACTAGGAAGAATAAGAATACTTGTTTCTTCCCACCCCCCTTCTAAAAGCCGTTTCGTTTCTGGGAAAAGCTCCTTTAATTTTGATACATAAGCATTTTCAACTCATATTTTCTCTTGGATTTGTAATAGTAATATTTTTAATACTGTAAGCAACAATAAAATTGTTTTCTGCAGAAGGATCCTAAGCGTTTACTTCACCCAGGTAGTGACCTAGTTTATCAGGATTTGACAAAGAATATTTATTTATTTCGCAGCACAAACAGAAATAATATTCAAACCTTTCGGCCATTTTGTTGAATACTGTATTGGTTCCTAATATGAAGGAGGAAGCTGAAAAATGGCCGCGTAAGGGATATGTTTACCAAACACTAGCCTCAACTATGGTAATTTTCTGCTTAGAGAAAATAATTGTAGTTTTTACACCTGTTTGACCTGTTATTTACAAAAGCATAGGTCTGCTCTAGGTGGACTGTACCTCCACTGACATGGATTTTTTCCATTGAGGAAAAAAAAATCTCATTCTGTTTCTGCAAAATCTACCTTTTGTTCCACAAGTGGCAGATGACACTACTATAACTGGAAAAGTAATTGAAGAAAAAAAATCTTTGTTTGCTTACTGTGCTCATTTGGTGGAGTTTTAAGCAAAGCTGGTTTCTGTTTCCTCGTGTAACTGAATAGCCATCAAAAACTGACTAACTGAAAAAGAGCTTTGGCAATGGTGAGTGACAGGGAGAAATGCTTCAAAAATTACGGGCTTTAACATTTGATTTAAACAGGACCACCAGTCCTGCCTACTCGAAGTTGCAGAGAGGCCTCATTCAAAATCTGAAATGGAATGAATAAAAGAAACCCAGATGTTGAGTTTGGTGGATACCTTTTTAAGGTGAAAATGATAGTTCTGTGTGACCCATTTTTTGGACCTCATCAATACATGGGTCCCGTACTAATTTAGTTAACTTGATATGGGGGGGGGTGGGGGGGGAGACTTTGTTAAATGTATGTACTTTGCTTTCTAAAAAGAGCTATTCTGCAGCAGTCATCTTTGACCTCACATAATTGACTACATTGTATAGATTGATTTAAACAAAACATTCAAAAGATCTGTGGAAGGTGTGCTTCTGTGGATTTTTGCTTTGGCTGATCATGGCATAAGCTATTTAAAGAGGAAACATCTGGACCTGCCACCTTAGCTTTTGTTTTAACATGGGGAACACAGCCTTTTAAAAACTGAAATTGAGATGATCTGATACCACGTTTTTAAAGTCGGTATAAACGTCGCTTTTTTGTACTGAAATACCTTCTAGTGTTTATAAATCAGATCTGCGATATTTGCAGTCACTTTTTCCTTGATGTTTAGATCTTTCATGGTACTTCTCATTTGGAGGTCTGAAATAATTTATAGGAAAGCATGTATCTGTTTTCTCTGTGTTTAAGGTATTGAGCAGAGGCAGGTGAAGAAGGAACCATAGTGGGAAGGAACCTCGTACAATAGCATGGATGTGTAAATTTTGTTGGTGTTGTGTGTTTGCGCTAACCTACATTTTTGGGCAGAGTGTGCTTTAAAATAATGTTGGAAATGGGCTAGGTTAGCTGTGGCATTTGTTTCCTATGGAAACCTATTTTTTTGCTTTATTTAATGTTGGGGGGATGCTTTTTATAGTGAAACTTACGTCGCTACTAGAACCAGTCAAAAGCTTTCAAAGAAAATAAAGTGGCCTTGAGAACAAGGGCCAGCTCACTGAGACTGCACCAGTTTGTTGCAGAACCCGAACCTGGTACAGGGAGTTCCCATGCCAGTTCCCACAGCTCTTGCTGGCCCAGTGGGATTTTCACTTCAGGGAAATGAGACTTCTGCTCCATGGTAATTCTACAGTACACAGATCTTATCCTATTTGGGACTACAATGTTACAACGAATCCACCCTCTTTCCAAGTGAAGCTTCTAAACGTATGCTCGCATTTGTACTTTTTGCATGTCAAAAGTATGTGAAACTAATAACAATAAGACTGCAAGATTTGCATGTGTGTATACAGTATGCGCGTGTGTGCACATGCATCCGACATGCAGGGAATAATAAATGCATGTGAAACTGTTATGGCAGTGCCCAGAATTTTGCACGTTTGCAGCTTGCGTTTGACAACTTTGCTTTGTTTTTATTCACTGTGTCAAATCTAATTCAGACAAGCAAAAACAATTACTTGAGCAATTTCAAGTTTAGTAATTAGTGGCAGTCAGAACTCCAAAGAGGTCAAGAGCTATAGTTTTAGGTCCTCAGCTCCACTCCAGTGGACCCCTGGAATCATCAAGGGCTGAGGCTCTTAAAGGTAGGTACCACGTTGGTACCGTTTGGGATGAAGTCTGAACTGCTCGTGCATGTTCTGCTGCACTGCAGGGGAGCAGGTTTGCTATGAGCCAGCTCTGCTGGTCTCCTGACTCAACAGAGATTTGGATCATCGCTTTAAGACCCTCTTTCCCTCTGTACTGCTTAAGGAATTGGGCACACATAAATCACGTTTTGAAGCATCAAACTCTGCAGGTCCTCTGTCTTGCTCCACCCTAACCCCACATCCCTTCCTCACAGGCTCCCTGTATTTTTCCAGTAGTAGATATGAGCTGTCAAGCTCTTAATATTCTGAGCTGCCTTTAAGTGAAGGCAGGTGTCCATCTAGCATGCTTTTGACGTCTGGCCAGGCAGTTGCCTGAAAACTTTTTTCTTGGTCATGCTGTATCCCACAAGGCCACTGGAATAAGACACATCCCGGTGCAGACAGTCTCCTAAAGGTCAACACACTCACCTTGGGGACAAGAGTCTAATTCTTAAGTCCTTGTTCCTCTTGACTCGAAGCAAGGCCACGGTTCCAGCTTTCCCACATCCCATCGGAGGGCCACAAGCATCCTGCAGCGGGTCTGGCTCTGTCTTTCTGCTTGAAGTGGTTCCATTTGATAGCAATATTCCCAAAGAGAGAAAGTAACTCTATAGAGTGGTGGTCAGAGCGCTCAGGGGGACTGTGTGAAAGGCAAGTTCAGATCTCTGCTCCCCTGAGCGCATGTCTGTAATTATTGATACAGAGTGGGAGTTTCAGAAAGTGTGGTTTGGGGGTTTAGATTTGAACAACCAACTAATAATTACAGCATTTTGCACTTGAGTTGTGTGAGAAGCCTTGTGTTCTTTTTTTCAGAAAAAAATAATTCTGTATCCAACCACATATTTCAAGCCCCAGCTGGATGGTGTTTGTTAGCCTACTTTCGATCGTCATTAAAAGCCACAGAGGAGGGAAATAAGTATCGCTCATCTTACACATTAGTAACTGGATGCCCTCTAGCGAGACTGTCACATTCTCAGATCTATCGGTTCTTTACTCCCTTAGAGAGAGAAAAGACTTTTACACTTTTCCTTAATGTAAAAATTTAGGAGTGCATCCTGTAGTTAAGCAGAGTGTGCAATGCCCACTGAAAGCAGAATTTTATGCCTGCTCCGCAGAGACTTTCACAGAAACTTTGGGCTGTAGCGAAGGGGCAGTCTTGGCCTTCTGTTCACTGGAGCCATTCAGAGAGGCGTGTGCCTACTGGCCCTGGGCATTGGCGTACAGTATTGTTGTTTGGTGCGAATGTCTGCTCACAGCTACGCTATCTATATCGATGTATATGACAAAAAGGAAGCTATCTTTGCAGAATTATCCTCATAGGGTTTCTTTTCTCAAGTGTCAAGGATCATCCCAGCCTGTAGACCGAGCAGCTTGTTTGCTCCCCTGCACCAGGAGGCACACGGGTTGTGCCTGCCCGGTCACTCGTGTTGAAGGATGTCTGAAGAACATCCCTAACTATCTGTCTGTTTGCTCTCCCTGTCTGATTTTTGTAAAACATGTCAGAGAGCTATGGTAGTTTCTGTTAGCATATGTAACTGGGTTTTGAAACAAAGCTTGTGTTTTGAAGCATCTCAGGAGCAGTATTTTTCTCATCTTCATTTGTTTTTATCTGTGTAAGAAACAAAAATAATTTTCAAACAAATTGTAGCGGGGAGAGTAAATTCTGAGTGAGCGGAGGGGCACTGGCAACAGCACCTGGATGCCATCTCAATGGTCCTGATTTGGCTTTAACACTGATATTTTGGGAGAATGGATGATGTCTGCAAAAAATGCACTACCTAAAGGCAATACATGTGCCGATACGCTTGCAAAGTTTGCCAAACGTACCAGCCAGCGCATGGAATAGATTTAAGCAGTATGGTACTGTAGAATTTTTGTTGGGGTAGCAGAAAGACTTAACCCATGTCGGAAAAATGTGTTCTGCCAGCGTTTCCATGTGTCAAATGTGGCAATGGTGAATTTGGGCCCAGAGCACTTTCTGCTGCCTGAGTCTTTCTCAAAATCCACTTATGCTATCCAGGGGTGTTTAAAAGCAGATGTAGTGTGGCAATATTTGATTTATATGAACTCAGTGAGGAGGTTTCAAGGAAATTAATACTTAACATTTCAAATATGTGGTGTGACTTCACCAGGCAGTTTGCAGGACGTGGGAGATATTCTTCAAAACTGTGAATGACCAATTTAAATATTTTAATATTAAATGCCACATCAGTTTATGGAAATATTTGTGGTCTGTTAGTAGGACTCTTGGCATGTGAAAGTACACAAAGGGTTTCTTCTGTTGCTTTCCCCCCATCCTCTTTTAAATACCAAGACTAGGCTTACCTGAAAAGAAGCCATTATTTTTCTGCAACGTTAGAAGTTGACCCTGTGCTTATTGCTCTGAAAACAAACTCGCACCTAGGGAAGTGAGAGCGTAGCCCTTGTTACCAGTTAACTGCATGAGCACCTCAAGCAATGCAAGATGACTCAGATCTTTGGCAATCACCTGTGCCCGGCCAGCCTGCTGTTTTACACACACGTGGCACAGGTATGACTGCAAAGAAGTGAATGGCCTTTGAGATTGCTGCCTTCATCCGCTTCTCACTGTGATGTGGTGAGAAAGCGCAACAGTCCAGTGTCTCAAGTTGCCAGCTCAGATTACTTAAAACATCTTTGCACACTGGATAGTTGCATTTTGTTTTGGTTTTTTTTCTAAAGCCAACTGAAGATTTGCTTTACTGTGGGACTGGCAGGATTGTGGGAGTGTACTGTGGGGCTGAGAGATGATAAAGAACTTAAAGTTGCACAGGGGAGATAACAGCAAAGGTTAGTTTAAAATTGCCATGCAATTTTCATATTTTGGAATATAACTTGTAAGTAATTTTTTTCTCTTGAACTATTTTGTATTTTATTAAAAGCCCAGTACATTTTCATTTTAAAACATTTTTCATAGGAAGTAATTTGCAATATTATCTCCCAAGCAGCTATCGCCCTTATCAATGCTTTGATATTTAGGTGCTTGCCAAATACAAATTGCAGTTCCACTTTCCTTTTTGTACAGTGTCTGCCTAGCATGAACACTCAAACTGAAAACCAGGCTTCACTGATGTCACAGAAGGAAGGATCTCAGCTGGATTCATGTACTGCAGCATCTGAATTGCAGCTATCCGAGGGGAATTTGCAAATGCCAGGTAAGAACCCAGCCTCCCTGTAGGCCTGAAGGGGAAAAGGGATGCGAAGGATGAGGTTCACTGCCACCCCTGGAGCTGCCCAGGTCAGCCTGTAGGGAACATTAAGCAGGGTTGGGACTGAAGCCTTCCCCTTTGCACCAGGTGCCGGTCGGTACGCACTCACACTGATGACCACTTGGATTCAGGTGCCTTGAGGCATGGGTCCTTTCATGCAAGGCAACCCAAACACTGCTTTCCCTCCTTTTTGGTGCTTTAGTGCAAAAGAGTTGAATACCAAGTCTCCTGGAAGTGCCCCAGCTCTTATTTTTGAGAATAGAGTGAATGGGAGGAGGAGGAGAGGGTGCAAGTGATCTGTCTCCTCTAGTGAAACCCCTCCATTTAGGGTAAGCTACTCGAGTAGGCACTAGAACAGAGCCCAGGAAAAATGTCTGAACCTTCCCAGTTCATTGATCTGAGTCACTTTGTTCAGCACAGTAAAAGGATGAAATTCCTGAACAGGCAGTTCAGCACCTGTTCCTCACACAAACCTAACTCTGAGTTCTGCCATTGGCTTCAGTCAGGCTCCTTTTCATCTACCACGTATAGAAATGTAAAAGATAAAATTCTAGAAGGGACAGGAAGGATTCAGAAGGGCACCAAAAATAATTCATGCAGAACCACAGCACTGCTGTGGGCTGCTGTCGATATTGCTGTTAGTCGTCATACTTCGTGCATGTGGCTGAAGAGGGGACAAGATGTCCCTATCATGCGAACTAAAGCAGCATGAGACACTTGTTCTATTATGTTAACACTTGCAAGTTTTCTGCTAATTCAGCCACTGCTCGACATTCCAGAAATTAATGAGCAAGCCCAAAATAACATTTCATCATTGTAGTGTATATGGTAGGTATGATTGTGTGTCTTTTTCCTACCTTCAGAAGTCAGGTAATGGGATTAGAACAGGAAGAGAGAAGTGACATGCATCATAGGTAAACAACAGTCATCAATCTCTTCCTGTGGCGGCATTAAAAAAAGTCACTCTAATAGGCTCTGGGATTCCCCATAATCAACTAGAACTTCAAATTTCCCTTTCTGAATAGAAGTGGTTAGTACGAGAAACTTTTAATCAGCATAGTGGAATAGGGAGAGGAATTATGTGATAGACTACTGCACCCAAGATTTTCTCTCTTAGAAAGAAAAGATAAAGGAAAGCGACAATGTGCTTTGTGAACCATTTAACACTTCAAAATTATTTTTGAAAATTTAGTTTTCATAGTAAGCACACCAAGTTATAAAGCACACAACGTCCTTAACTTGCAAAACAGTTTTATTTCACACTTATACAAAGTTAATAGACATTTTAAAACGCTTACAGTACTATAGGTTACATCTACTGCCACTGAATATGTTAATAGGGGACTTGACAGGTCTCTTGAGTTTTCCAGGGTCCAACACAACTGCTGTTCTCCCACAGGTTTAAGCCTACTTCTGTACAGGTTAGAGAGGGTCTATTTAGAGTGGTTCAGAATACAAAACTCAGAGGACTGGGGCAGAATGTGCCAGTTCCACATCTGCACGCTGAGAAGAAGATACGTAAATGAACACTTCTCCTTTCTGCTCCTGAAACTAATTCTCCCCCTGCTGGGCCCTCACAGCTCATGAGAGCTGAAGCAGCTGTCGCGAGGAGCTAATCCAGGAGCTGGTTCTTCCTTTCCTCTACAAACTTCCTTAGTGCTGTCAAGCAGCAGAAGCTGTCTGAAGAAAGAGGGATCTAACAGATGCTGGTGAAATACTGTTCTTTCTCTCCTCTTCCCATTGAACCCTTCTGACATTTTGCTATCTACTTGCCACTTCACTGTGAGCACTAACAAACCCTCCTTCAGGTGCCTTATTAGAGAGAGATGTGATTTAGGATTATACCATTTCCCTGCAGTTTTGAAGCTGATTATCTAATCAGGACCCAAGGATAAACCCTCCTGCAGAACCACATATTGGATGTCATGTTGTGTGTCACTGCTCTGTTGCCGTAATTCAGAAGGAAATGTGGCTCTCCAGTAAGTCCTACATTGACAGTATATGCAAGAAATATTCAAGAAAATGAGGGTATTCCTAAAAAAAAAAAAACCCCAAACCTGGGATGTCTGAAATGTATTTGGATTGCATGGATCTAAATATATTCAGTGTTCCACAGGTGTCCAAGGTGAGCTACTTTTTCACTTCAGATGTGAGTCCTCCCTGCAACTTGACTGTAAACAGCCACAGACAAAATTTACACTAGTGCACCATAGAACTGAACTTTTTAGGTATCTAAAATCCCGGCATAACAGCAGCTCTGTAATGTCTTGGGAGTAAGAACAATGGCACAAGATGTTGGCTGGTTATACAATAAACTTCAATAATCCAAGCAGGTTACATTCAAGTAAACTAGGTTTCAGATAAACAGAAGAACATCTACTGATGGCACACAGCTCCAAATGAAGAACCAAACCTGGTTATCTACACTTGCTTTCCATTAGGTCCAAAAACAACTTGCCAGGGGAAAACAGTGTTTCATACAGAAATAAAGACAGATATGCAATTGGTTTTAGAGTCTTTCATGGAAATAAACAAAAGGAAACAAATATCAAAAGATAACCTAAAAGCCTTAAAAGGAATAAAAATACTGTGCTTGTACCTTCATTCTGTAGCCTTAGGAAAGTCAGAAGTGGCCTCTCCCAGCAGCAGTGGGAATCTTCACATCTCAAGCGAAATGTCTTTTAGTTAAGTAGTTGAAACACAGCATTCTTTATCCAAAATGGCAATCAATAAATTGTCGAGGGGGAGGGGAAGCGACCCTGCCTTGCAGGTTCAGTTCATCCTTCCTTTTCACTTCTGCACTATCTCATTTCAACAGTTCTGGGTACTGAAGCCCCCATTCCCCAATTAACTTTGCTGAAAAAGAATGAACCAAAACCCTGTCCTTTCAGACTTTCTTTATATGGCAGAAAATACGCAGGAGACACAAGCCCAGTTTTTAAGTCTTTTCCAGGTTATCTTTTGGAGCAGCTGTATAGCAAGGCAACAAATATTAATACAAGCTAGTTTTCTTCATGATTCTCAGAAATTCTTGCTCACTTACTTCTCCATCTCCATCTCGATCAGCTTCATCAATCATTTCCTACAAAACACATTGTACATTTGATCAGGCACTGGACTCTAAGTACAAGATCTTCCATTCATTAAAACAACAACAACAAATCAGAAGCACTTCATGTGAAAATGTAAATATGTATTTGATTGCTCTTGGTATTTCTGACCTCTCAGCCCTTTTTGTATAGGCATAAATTTCCACCCAATCCTTAGGAGCTACGGGATTGGTCTGTGCCTGTCAGGAAAGCTCTGGCAAATCAGAATTTACCTGAAGTTCTTCATCTGTTAAATTTTCTCCCAGCTCCTTGGCAACCCTTTTCAAGTTTTTGAATGAAATTTTTCCTGTCCCATCATCATCAAATAATCTGAAAGCTTTCAAGATCTCTTCTTTTGAATCCTTTTCACTCTTAAAACAAGAGTAAAACATACATTAATTAGAAAACACCTGCCACCGAGATATTCCTTTTCAGTATTTTTTTTACGCTATCACAAGAATTTCTGTTAAGAATTCCTACCATTTTTTGCGTCATCATAGCCAAAAAGTCTTCAAAGTCAATGGTGCCGCTTCCTTCTTTGTCAATATCTGCTATCATTTTCTTAATTTCTTCCTTCTTTGGCTCAAAGCCTAAAGCACGCATCGCAACCTGCACCAAAAAGCAATTCTGTTAGGAGGCCACCAGAATTACAGTGTCAGCAGCTGCACTAAAGCTTGTTTGATTTCCTTGTCCAAAACTAGTAATAACTCACTGCGGTGAAAACATCCTGATATCTCTTACCAGCTTGTTTCATCTTTAGATCCATGTGGAACATGGATATATTTCTGAAACTAAGAGAAACTTTTTGTGTCTCAATTAAGTAAAGGTTCCAAACTTCATAGTTCCTAAAGTGACTAGATTATCAAAATGGGACTTCAAGGGAGATTGGAGACCAGGGATGTGATCTTGCTCCATTTGAAATTAAGGGCAGAATGCCCATTAATTTTGATGGGTGCAGAATTATATGCAGTTAACTTACACAGTCCAGTACACAGAGATAGAAGAAATCCATACGCGTAGCTCTTGGTGCTTCTGGCTAGGTGGTGAGGAGGGGGGAGCGGGAGGGGTGGGAACTGACAATATTCTCTAAGTGTCTCAGCCTCAGCAAAGCAAAGACTGACTGCTGTGCTAGTTGAGGCAAAGAAAAGCAAACCTTCTGAGCCTTACAGAGCACAAGCAAAGTATTACTGTAAAAACAGTTGTGTAAATTGTTGTACAAATGCTTAATATTAACATTGTTTAAAACCAAGCTCTGGCATTTCATCAGCCTAAAACGATTTTCCTACTTGGGTGTTTAATAGTAATTTCACAATCCTGGTGTGCCAGATGATTACAGCATATTTAATTCAGAGACTGAAGTTTCAAGAACACATAACTAGAGGAAGATTCGAACTGTGAACATTCGTTCTTCATATATGCTCTAGTGGAAATCAATAGTTAATATTAGGCAGAAATTTTCTCGCTAAACACTCTTCTACTGCAAAGTGCCAACTTGCCAGAAACTTAACTGAAGTGTGTTTTCTGACCAGTTTCTTGCGATGGGACAACTGAAAATGTTCCGGTTTGCCTTTCAGAGAGGAACACCTTCTATGATAAATATCCATTATTTTGAATTAATTTTGAAAAAGAAAAACATAGCATTAGATGGTTGATGCTAAAATGTTTCAGACCATTTTAAGAACTGTATTTTAACATGTATAATCTGCATTCATGCTCTCCTTACCAAGCATAAGTACTTCCAAATAAATCCTGAGATAAGTCACAGGCTTAGGCAACTCATGCTTCTAGGTTACATACGCAGAAATTGAGGCAGAGTGTGTGTATGTGAGAAATCAAGGTCAAGGAGATAAAAGGTTCATGCTTAAAAAAAGATCAGACACATAAAAACATAGGGAGAGAACTGAGAATAATCTTCCCCTTTGTAGCACTGTGTGTATGCACGTGTACGCACACACGCACACCACTACCTGAATTGCTACTGAAATGCAACTCGGATCTCTGTTTTCTTCTTTTTTAAATTAAAAAACAGGTAATTTTTGGATTATGTATATGAAAATATGGGTGTTTCTTTCTGAATGTGTGCAAAATCTATGTTTAGTTCTGAGATGAAGAAAAAATTTAATATTCTGATATTCATCCCAAAACAACAACAAAGTCCACTTCCCAGAAACAATGACCTTAGCCAGTCATGAAAACTGAAATGTGTTCTGTGTGTACGTAAACAGAGGAACTGTTTAGTTCCTCTAATGCTCAGATATTCAAAGCTATCTGACCTACTATCCATGTATTAAGAGAAGCCTGTCTGCTCTGAAGTATTACATACAGAGCTTTCTCAAGTTAACCATGTAGTACACCCCAAATTCAGTCATGACAGCAAGCCGTTATTCTTATTTGTACTCCAAAACTATTTTAAAATCGTTAGGGCTGGACAAACAGAAAAAGCAGCTACAATTTTGAGATCAAAGCTATTTACATCGAAGAAAAAGAAGTTTGAAAACCTTCAGTTCTTTTATGTCGATGCTTCCAGATCCGTCAGTATCAAACAAATCAAAAGCTTCTCTGATTTCCTGCTTTTGCTCTTCTGTAAGTTCAGGTTTCAAGCCACTTTTCTTCCGCTGGGCTGTACTTAAGCCAGGTTTTCTATAGTTGGATGCCTTCAGAAAGTGAAGGAGAGAAAAGATAAGAAATAGCCCACTCCAGGGAAAATTCAAAACACAACTAAATTATAAATAACAACAGTAAAGCTGTAGCAGAAGCGAGACACATTCTTTGCTGCAAGTGGTAGACACTAGGTCTCTGTACTCATTTTCTTAGGTTATTCTAGAAGGAAAACAAGCTGAAGATTAAACAGAAGGATCATCAATTAATGGAGTAATGCCAGAAAAACAGGCAGGCAGTCTGAAAATGAACACTCCACTGAGGTGACTAAGACCCTCTGCACCTCCTGCTGGTTGCTCCCATGTGTTAGGAGTGGTTTCACCTGGAAAACATGAGTAAATCCATCCTCACAGCTAAAAAGGCTGGTTGTACAGGGTCTTGACTGTAAGAGGGACTCCAATTCAGCCACTCCTCAAAGTCAGTACTGACATGGGGTGTCTGAGAGCATCTGCTCTGTTGGAGCAAAGTTTAAAGGGAGCTGTGTAGCTCTAGCCTGCTGTCCACCAACTAGCTGTGGTGCTAGGTAACAACATGCCGTGCTAGCAGTGAGATCAACACAAAATCTGTCCCATAAGGAGAACTAATCTGCTTGTGCTGAGCTGGTGCATTATTATCCAGGACATTTCTGAGACCTTTCCTGCTTCTGGTGTAAGCTAGTGCAGTACAGAGTGTTTCCCCACCACCACCCGCCTATTGAACAGGAAAGATGTTTTCCTCAAGTATAGGTTTTCTTCTAAACCAGCAGCAGACAGATTTTAGTCCTTTAGTCTTGAATCTGCACAAATTCATGGAAGGAAGGGCAGTCCCTCCCACCTCCAACTTTTAACTGGTTGGGCTTTATAAAAGTAAATAAATACCAAGAAAGGAATTTGTTTTCTAGCTACTCCTGAGCAATCTCTTACCTCTGCTGAATTTGTTACCATGGGATCTCTTTTAAATACCCAATGTGTAACACAGAAGATGCCATTTTGTTGTATTTGGAAATGAAATTCACTTTTTAACATGATTTGTCCCTCCCAGATTGGATTGCAGACCAATTTGTTTGGCACACCTCTGACTTTTCCCTGTTATAACACAGGCATCTTTATATTCCGCTTCGGGAGAAACCAACGTGAGACCTTTTCCTGACTATGAAGAAAAAAATGCTAACACACTGACCTGAACCTTTTTTCTTGCATCCTGTGTATACACCTACAAATCTAGTGAAAACGTTGAAGATCCTGAGGAGTAGTGTGTGCATGCCTCCTCTTCCATTTATTTCAAAACCGAATTGTGCAAATCCATTTTATATTTCACCTTCTGGCCTGGCCAATGCCATTTAAATGTGCCACACGCTACAGGGGACCGAATGAAGTGGAGGAGGTCAGCAAGCTGTGCTGAGATTAACCGGGCATGTTTCCTCCACCTTAACCCCACACCCTGAAAGCAGGTGACATGTTTTGCGATTCTTGGTGTTTTACCGGGGGTGTTTTTCGTAGTGCCAGGGGTTTTTTGGGGGAGGGGGGGCTCTCATTTCCCTTTTTGGCCGGGATGTTGACTTCCGCCTTGTGTGAGAAAACCAAGCAGCAGAGGCGGCCTCAGCAGCCCGCGCTGCTCCCCACGGCCCTTCGAGCCCAACGTCTGCCGGCCCGCCCGAGGCCAGGAAACGGCAGAGTGCTCCGGGGCCCTGGGAAAGCCGGGCCCTGGCCGGCGCCGCGGGCACAGGCGGGAGCTTGCACCAGCCGTTCCGCGAGAGGCGGCGAGGGGAAGGGGAGTCCGCGGCGGGGGGAAGGACGCTCACCATCTGGCCGCGGCCGCAGGGACGCCGCTCCGGGTTGGGACGGGACGGCCCTCTCGGACCCGCCGCTCCTAACGGCCCGGCCCGCCTCGCGGAGGCGAGTGCACCCACCGCCGCACGCAACGAACACGGCCCGTCCAATGAGCGAGCCGGGCGTGCGGGGGAACCCGCCCCCCTCCCTCAGCCTGGGCCAATGGCACCCGGCGGGTTCGTGATGTCAGCGAGAGCGCGGGGGCCGCTCCGCCCGCTGGGTGTACAAACAAGCGGCGGCGGCGGTGTCCTGGCAACGGGGTTCGGCGCGTGCGGCGGCGGTTGGTGGCGCGCGGCGGGGCCGCTCGTTGCCGGCCTACCTCAGCTCGCCTCAGCCCAGCCCGGCCGCGGGGAGCGGAGGAAAATACAGCCGAATCGGTGAGAAACCAGCACCTACCTGCTGCGGGGCCGGCGAGGGGCCTGAGCTGGTCCTCCAGCCGGGAGGAAGCGGCCGGGCCGCCACCAGGCCTGAGCAGAGCAGCTCCGGGGCGCCTGCTGAGCGGCCTCGGCTCCTGGCGGGGTGCCCTCCGCCTCCCCCATGCTGCTTTCCACTTCCAGACTGCGAGTGACGTGGGGCTGGTTCACCATGGGCGTTTGGGTTCGGCCACGCTGACCTAGGAAGCTCTTTCTCTTCCTACATCAGTAGTTGTTAGTGCTGGCTCTTAGGTAGACCAGGTAAGTCGTGACAGTTACCTGAACACTTGGTGGTTTGGTTGCGAGCAGAGCATTTTCCACCTGTTTTCTCATTTATCGTGCACCAGTGCTGGCACAAGAGAACGTATGTGCGTGCATGCATGCAAGACTTTTTTTGCCAACATTTCACAGAAATACATTAATTTGGAAAACTGATCTAAAGTTTTGTTGTATTAGCTTTCATGGTTGAGGTTCTGTAAGACAGAGTAATAAGTGTTCAGCATACCTCTTGTATCCCAGAGTTCTTCACTTGAGACCCCTAAAACCCGTGTGTGTAAACATAAACTGAACGTAAGGTTGAGTTTTATTTTGTTTGCAGAGACAGGTGATGAGGCAGGCAGCAGTAGGTCAGCATGCAAGTTACCTCAGCAGAAGCCTTCTGTAGTTGGTGTCTCACGCATGGCTGTCCTTCACTACCAGTTTGTTCATTCATTGTCCAGGATGCTTCCTCCTCTTTGCTGACCTCACTTGTGTTTGACTCTGAAATGAAATTCCACTCGACCCTTTATCTTTTCCACCTCAGACTGGATGGAGAAAGAGGTAAAAGGTTAGGGCATGGGGCGGATGAAAAGTTGAATTTTGGGTCTGCTGTATATTGGTTCCTACAGCATAGGATAGTGTGATGTTCTTGCCAAAATAACATGCATAAAACAAAGGGGGGCGGGGAGGAAGTATCACAGAATCATAAACCACACATGCCAGAGGTTGTGCAAGCAATGAAATAAAAACATTCTTTCCTGTAAGTGCATGCCCTGCCTTCATCTGGTTTTGCAGCCAAGCCCTGGGTCCATTTGGTTCAGGTTTATGGATCTGCAGGAGTACAGACTGGTGTTCAAAATGAAGGTACAGTTTTAAAATACGAGTTTATGCTGAAAGTAAGGGGCACACTTTTCAACTTAAATTTCAGAGAAGATTTTAGCTAAGCAACTTGTAGTTGGCTGCATTGAGGTCTGGTGGAAGCGCGTTGACTTGATAGAAGGTGCTGCACTAACTCTAATTAATCTGTCTCGTAACCAGTCTTCGTTTCACATTTGTTGAAATAAAAAGGCCATTCTAATAAGACAGTGGCTCATTGCTGAGCTGAACCCTCGTTTGGGAGTGACTGGGGAGTAAGAAGTTCACTGTACTGGAACATGGAAACCCCTTTCCCACCAGTCCTTCCATAGTTGTCTCCCATCCAAACAGCAGCGTGGCCTTCTGCCCAGAACTACCTGCCAAGGAGTGAGAGCGCATTACTTGGCCTTTCAGCATAGCTAATTTAGCTCTTTCCTAAATTTTATGAAGAGAACCACAAATTGGTTATTTGTTCTATCAAAACAAGAGCAGGTTGAGAAGTGACCATTACTAGTTGAGAACTGCTTGAATTTGGAAACAGTGATCTCAAAAACAACAAAAAAACCACCAACAACAAAACCCACCCCCACCTCTCCAAAAAAACCCACCAAAATTACTGTCATAGTAAATCCTTAGGGGAAATCAGATGGAATGAGTTTTGGGGGGAGTGGGAAAAACGTTTCATATTGGATTCCATGATCCAATGATTATTACTTAATTGCTTCTATTTTTTTTGTTTGTTTGTTTCAAAACAAGCTACTTGTGATATTAAGCTAAGGATTCTAGTTAAGAAAAAAGAGGCTTTTTTATTATTGCTACTGGAAGTACTGATATGGATACATAGCATGGCTAGACCATTATCACAAGAGATTGCCAAGAAAAATTTCGAGAAAAACCCTCAAGCAGGTTGGATGGAGGTTTTCGGATGCACACTCCCAGTGCAGTTTTAAAGCCAAAAGTACTTGCGTATCTAAAAGTCCTTTTCTTAAGTTGTTGATTACGGATAACTATAGACTAAAGTAATTTCTTGGTTAATGATTCTTTTGGTACTTCAGCATGTATCTAGTAATTGAAGGGAAATTCTTTGTCAGTTTGGGCTAGACTATAACTTTAGGTCTGTCAGCATATAAAGATTATTTCTGATTGCCTACTCTGCTTTTTAAATTCACACTTTGTCTTCATTTGAATTAATATTCAGATGGACTTTCATTGAGTGGGGCAGAAAAAGAGTTTTTTTGATTTGGAAAAGCTATGCAAAGGGACCTTTAGGGAGATGAAATAAATTATTTGAATCTGAGCATAAAAGGTATATGGTTAAGCCTTCTTAATTCTTGGTGTGTATGCTTTTTCATGTAAAAAAGAAAAAAAAGAGGAAGCTTTAGTTTAATCCATGTGGTCTGCCACAGGAGTGTGGTGTGGAAGGGATTTCAAGGGAAAGAAGACTTATTTTTGGCATATTAAAACTGAGTAGTAGATCAAAACTTTAAAATCTTGGCAGTTTGCTTTGTAAGGTATAAAGAAGTGGCATTCCTTTTCATGCACGTTTAATGAAGTATTGATGTGTACTAAATGGAATAAATAGAATTGGAATAAAATAAGTTTGATTATGTTTTTCCAGATTTGAAGGTTAAAGTCAGTGGCATAAGTATTGGTACCAAGATGGATCTGTGCAGAGCACTTTGATTTTGCACATAATTGTCCATTCTGCTTTAAGGAACTTTTGCTCTAAGTAAGGCGAATAACTGAAACTCTAGATAGCTGGTCAGGAGAGAAATGGTAGTTCTATAGAATCTGTACTGCTTCACATTTAAGAAACCACTGGAATTAACTGGATAGCACTGTACTATCTTCCAACAAGAAAAAATTCTTTAGCAATGCAACATTTCAGCAACTATGTGCATGGATATCTCATAATAAGTGCACAGGATGAAGAACTGTTTTATACAGACAGCGGTCACAGGAGAGCTGTGTTCAATGTTAGACTGTTAAATTAAGTTTTTGGTGATATATTCTCTGGAGTGCTGTGAGGATGGGGTAGTAAGTTTGTGTTCTGTTCACAGATGCTGCCTGCTGCCCATGGCTTTCAGGGATGTGAATGCAAGAAGACATATTGGACTTCAGCAGCTCTCGTCCTTAGCATTAGCTGGAAGAACATTATTGGGGCCAATGAAATCATGTAAATTCATTGTGGATGAAAGCACCAACCAAAGCACATTGATTTGTTCTGCTGTTAGACTGATTGAAAGTTTGGATTTAACTAGTGCTGCTGGACAGCTTCTTAATGAAACCATTCAGGCACAAAACAAGGAGTTTAAGACTGGAATGAGTACCCTGTTGTTTCTCATTGGTGCATGGAGCAATGCTGTACTGGAGTGCCTCCAGCAGAATGTTCCTGTTTCAGCAATAGTATCTGTGATGTCTGAGGGGTTGAACTCTTGCTGTGAGAGAGTCCAGTGTCTTCAAATATCAACACATGATGTAAATAAAGAGCTCTGTTCTAGCAGTGTTAGGCCAAACGCTTTTAAAAGCAAAACTTGCCAAATTGGACATGACGATCTTCTAAATCCTCAGATTTTCCTGCATTTTCAGAAAGATATTTCTGCACCAGAAGAAGTAATTCCAATAAATTCTTGTCCCCAACAAGAAGATGATTGTAATTTTAACAAGTGTCTGGTTTCACCTTTGACCGGCTTTGGTTCAATAGCTTCTCTTGTCAAACCAGCGGGTGACAAAAGTACATCCGTGATTTCTGGAAGTGGTGTTACTGCATCCAGCTGTAACAGACAAAAGTTAACCCACAGCAGATACTTCAGCACTCTAGGAAAAAGCCATTTTTCAAGTCAGCAAGGTAATTTTCAGGGATACCTTTCAGGACAATGTGAATGTTATGGTTTAGGACACCTGGCAATGACACTGAGCCATGGAAATCAGACTAGCATGAAACTGCTACAAAGCATTGTTGCGTATCAACAAGAGAGAGCAGAATGCAGTGGCTCCTCCCGGTTTAATATTGCAGAAATTGTGACGTGCTGTTTACTGGGCCTGCCTGAAAGCTATTCTTGTGTCTCCCCAGGCTTTGTCACATTAGTATCACCAGAACAAGCCACGGTTATCAAATACTTTGAAGACAAACCTCTTCGGATTCTGCTAATGGATGGTGACCTAACTGAACAATATCGTCACTTAGGTTTTAATAGACCATGTAATGTGAGGACCGTATTGGAGCATCCGAGCCTACAGGAAGTCAGAGCAGGAGACTTGTGGCTAAGCAGTATGTTAGATATTCTGATAAGCTTTAAAGTAAACTTGGTTTTGGTCAAAGGAAACGTGTGCGAAAACTTAATGGAAAGATGCATAGCAAACAGTATATTGGTAATTGGTTCTGTGACTCGGGATGTGTTGTGTGCCTTTGGGGAGGTCACCAGCGCCCAGCCAGTGACATACCTCACCCAGCTGAATGCTTCTTGTGTGGGGAGCGGGGCCCAAGTGGAGCTGTGGGAGGCCTGCGATGGGCGTGCAATGGATCTGGGTGAGCTTGTGCCAGTCGGGATAAAAGTGCGAGGAGTTCCCCTGCTGACGGCTGTGCTTACCACTACTGTAGCTTCAAAGATGCAGCTCATCGAAGACCAGTTCTGGACTCTAGTATATCGACTCCATCATGCTTTAAATGATGAGAAGGTTTTTCTTGGTGGTGGTGCAGTGGAGCTCTTGTGCCTTAGTCACATTCAGATGCTTGCAGAACAGCCTTTACAGCCAGCAAATAAAAACACCGTGAAAGAGTTTCACAATCCTTGGCTGGCAGCATCTGCGACAGAGTATAAATCAGTTGTGCTCCAAGCATTAGCAAGCGGCTGGAAGCAGTATCTTTCAGTGGTTATGTGTAACACTGCAAAAGCTGCATCGGAGTTAGAAGCATGTACCTTAGTTGATCATCACCTCAAAAAAGCAGCTGAGTCTGGCTCTCCCTCAGCATATATATTGAAAGGGTTTAGAAGAGGTGATCTGCTCAGGGGTGGTTCTGGTCCCTTCGCTGACCACGGAGAGGGTTTAAAGGTTTATGATAATGTTACAGCCAAGACAGAGGCATGGCGGAGAGCTCTAGACTCGGTGCTACTAGTGCTTCAAACAGATGCCGAAATTATCACAGGTCCCAAAAGGAATCAGCTACTGAACTCACATGTGTCAAGTGAATTTATGTTTTTATAGGACTTGCACGCTTTATTTGTAAGTCCATGAGTCAGTGGAAGAAATCCAGGTGCAACCTACATTTCTTCATCGTTTATAAAGCAAACATTTAGATGTGATTATGACTTTAGAGTGTAACAGTGGAAATCGGAATGTGAGACAGTCACAAGGTAGATATAATTTCCCATTTCTAAAAACGGGAGTTAAATAACAAACAAAAGTCACTTGTGGGCTGACCTCTAACCCCAGCTGTGCATTTCTAACTAATGATATTGTCTGTATGGATAGATTAATCCAGCCAAACTGACTTCTCTAATCTTATTTAGCAGAGCAGATGTGCAGTTTTTTCATTATAATGAGGAGCACTGGGCAGTGGGTAAATGTCCAGTCTAGTTGGAGAAAAGTTTGATACCTTGGATACGCTTACGTTTTGAACATGCGCTGTCTGTATAAGGTATTTGGACTTGTGTTCTGTAAATTATTCTTGTTTAATGTCTTCTAAAGAAGGGTAGGGATTTCTTACATAACATTGGCATACTTGTGTTAAATGAAAGAATATATATAACGTAATTAATTTTTAATTAATATCTTGCTCTTAATTTCTGTGCATTGCAAATGTAAGAGTTAAACTTGCAGTAATTTGAGTGTTACATTTAATGCTAAGAGATTGTGTTAGTATATTCTACCTTTGCATATTTATATGGGCCATATATGTCTTATTTTCAAATACATACCCTTTGGAATGTCTTTCGTTTTGACATAAATTCAGGCTGAATCCTCCCTTTTGGTATTATAGAATGGATGTATCTCTACACAAAGTTTTCTTTTACATCGCAAGTTGGATTTTTAGATTATTTCCTTTGGGCTCTTTCAGTTATCCTTGCAGAGAGGAAAATGTTGTTGTATGTTTTAGCTGTTGGCTGAAAACCGAAAACGAATCTATCATGATGATTGAGGCAAGGCATTTTTACTGTGTTTCAGCACTTAAAATTTGAAAGCAGAGCCATGGAGAACTGGCACTTTGTTGCAAGAAAGAGGTGTGTAACTATGGAGACATTTTTTCTGAAATTGGAATTCTGAATCACACTTCAAGTGAAACGTCTCACCATTCCGGTGAAAACAGAATGGAAAAAGAATGGAAATGGTGATACTAAAGCAGATGCTTGCTTTTAGGAACTTTCTAATTAAAATGCTAATGGCTGGCAGTACTTGATTAAGCACTTACTCGTGATTGCTGGTGCTGGTGGCAGACAGTCCTTCTGTGGTGAAAGCTAAGAACTGGGGTGGGCTAAAGAGTGTTTTCTGAGTTGTGATTCAGTAGAAAGGCAGACAAAACCCGAGTGGTTATTTTATTGTTAGAGCCTTCACTACTAATTTACTATTTCAAGTGAATGTTTTTTCTTCTGGACTTACTTTCTGCAGTATTTCCCCACTGCAGAAGACATCTCAGAGAAGAGCCATCAGCTGCCTCATCCCCCGTGACCAGGGGCAGTCCCCCAGTTGACTTGTACTGAGCCTTAACACAGTTCTCTGCCTCTGTTCCCTGTTGGAGTTGCTCCTTCCTCCTGGGAAGGCCCTTCCCCTCTACCTGTGCATTTCAGGATGCCTAATTCCAGAGGGCTTGAGTTAGTGAAAAGGAAAGACGGTTCCTTAAGTGTCTCCCCCGTGGTGCCAACACTTTGGCATTATACCCCATTATAATTGTCAGTAGATATTTGACAGTATCTGATATTTTCTACCTCCCTCATGTTCTCCAAATTTTTTTGCTTCCTTTCATGTCTTTGTCCCCATAGCACATAACTCCATAACCTACACTGCATTCTGCTAAAAATAGCACTTTTTGAGACTTGCTCCCAGCTTATGCGTCTCTATAGCTGGGAGTTCCCCAGAGAGGTGGGGTAGGCTACTGAGGTTCTAAATGAACCTTAAGCATGAGATGAAATTGGGATCCTTAGAAACAGCTTTTGAGTGTTGAATTGACCAGAAGCCCTAACTTCATTTTTATGAAGAAAAGAATCCATCTTAATGCATTTTATCCTGGAGCTTTCTTCTATGCTAATATATAGTGTATCAAATGATATACTCAGATCTTTCATAGAGCTGTTTACCGAAGTGGTTCACACTAGGTGAATAATTGAAAGAAAGACACAGATAATGAAATTCATCCTTAAATATGGTTTAGGTAGATATAGGTGTATACATGTGTCTGTGTATTAAAGTAGTGTTATACAGTTTGTTTTCAAAGGTTTTGTTCAGAGTTCCCATTGCTGAATTGCATATTTTTATATTTGTATTCTACTTGCATGTAACTGGAAGGCTTTTAAGGAGTTTAAGGGAGCATATTAATAGCAGTTGCCTTTTAGAAATATGAGAGAAAAACTTTTCTGTGTGTAGAAAGCTATGCTCATAGTATTTGGCCATCTCTGACCTGAAACTGTAAATATTTTGGTTTTCTAACAAACTCCAGAATTCAGTGGATTTTGACGAAATCTCATCAGTACTATAGGGATTTATAATTTTAATTTAAAACAGTAGTTCCTAGCAGCATAGGGATCTAGTTATATTAAAGTTTTCATCATCCTGCAATTACATTTTCATGATTAATCAGTTGGCAATTGATGTTTAACTGCTTGGCCACACTCTTGGTATACTAAGACATGAGAAAGAGTTTGGTAGATCAAAAGAGGCAAAAGGAGCTAGTGGCTGTTAGGTGAGACAGAAATGGAAATACGGCATAAATAAATATAAACAAACTCTGCTTCTCTGCAAGTGTTTGCAGCTCATGTTTGGCTTTATACTGTTTTTCTTGTATCTCCTGTACTGAGCATTGCATAATCCCTGTTCCCAAGAAATGATCCAGTTGCACTTTATTTGAATAATAGAGTTAAGTGGATTATGGAAAAACTGCATACATGAATTGTATTGAGGTGGTCCAAACATCTATTTATAGGGCTCTTAGACACTGGGAGCTGACGCACCAGATGTTGAGAAAATCCAAAATGATGTAATTTTTCCAATCAGGCTTTTAAAAAGCACATAATGATATATTTAAATACTGTGATGCAGAGGTTTTCTAAAAAGCTGTCAGACATTATATTTTGATTATTTAACACTTGCTTTTCTACAGGCCATTGAAATGGAAAATTTTATAAACTAGCTAGATATTGTATCCTGGATTACTTAAAATTATTTCTTTGATATGCATAGAAGACTAACATGCAAGCTGTCCTCAAGGCATCCTCCTTCTGCAGTGTGAAATACGATATACACGTGTGGCTTCCTCAGCTTCAAATCTCTCAAACCTCTTTGCAACATAGAATGAGGTCCTGTGCGTGTCTGCCATGGCTCTCAGCGCAGGGAATGATTTTAACAACTGCCGCGGGCGATTCCAGCTTCTCCTGGGCAGAGGCTCCTCCTAGGGTACACAAAGGCTGTTTGTGTAGAGTATGATGTGATGGAAGAGCTAAGCTTTTACATTTGACGTGCCTGGGAAATTGGGGAATGGCAGAGATTTTAAGAAAGGGATTGTCCCAAGGAGTAGGCAGCATCTCACTCCCTGCTGAAACCCTGTCCTAGTCAGGTGCCTCGTTTCTCCCTTGCGTTCCAGTATCATCATTCCCAGCACAATCCTCCTCCTATTTAGGGCTGATGCTATTTTATTTAATGTTTATCTTTATACGGCCAACTTTTTAGGCCTCTCTGCTCTTTCATGATTTCCTGAAATGTAGTAGAGGTCTTAATCATAGTAACAAGACCCTTGTCCCAAGCTGGGCTAGCCTAGAGGGCACAGCCTGCTTGCAAATTCTGGTCCCATAAGGACTGATAGCCTGATGATGAATGGTTGTCAAGAGGCATCTGATAGTTTGCCTGCTGAAAAAAATGAGCTAGGAAATGTAGGAGGCAATGGTCCCCAGGTGGGCCAAGAAATGACTGTGGGAGGGTGGAGGCTGGGGAGGTTAAGGTAGTTATGGAGCAGGAAGGGCTGAAGGAGAAAACCTGAGCTCACAAGAGAGTTGGGAGAGTCGAGACAGTTTATTTGTACTGACCTCCTTTTGATATCCCAGGCCAGGGTTGCTGAAGAGGCTGGGAGGACATTTCCTTTTCCTGGGGAGGAAGGTGGAGAGGGGGATTTGATCTAGGAGAAAAGTTAATGGAGTGACGAGAGTTTCAGCTCTGCTTAGAGGACGAAGTGACTGGTAGACAATAAAATGACACTAGCAGCTATAAATTATATCTTTTTTATATTTTCTGTACTCTCCAAGCACTCCTAGGCCTCCATAAAATGTCTCTGGGTGGAGTTAGTATTAGTAGTATCTAATTGAGTAAGAAACAAGCTTACCCTGGTGTCTGTGTATGGAAGCTGCCTAACCTCTTTATTTCCTTTTGAACTTCTTGATTTATTCCTGGCAGTGTTTGTTTTAGAACAAATGTTTTCAGCATGCGTCTTGCCCAGTGACATTAAGAAGTTTAGTTGTCTAAGGCTTTCTGCAGTGGATCAAAGTAACTGGGGGTTTTGCAGCAGGCCAGCATCAAGAACTGACCTTCTATGAAAAGCAGGTCGGCTTCGCGTAACCAACTCGGGCAGGACATCTAAAGGAGTCGTACCAACTCTACCAGGTAATGAATGAATGAAATGTCTCATTATTGAATTTTTTTCTTAAATCTTTTTTTGTGTTTAAACTCCATAACACCCTGCTATATGACAGTGCTATACTCAAATGTGACTGAGCTGCTGCTTCAAGGATGTGCTTGCTGTTATTGGAACCTGCAATGTTGACAGGAGTGCTGTGCACAACGGGCACTTTTGGGAGAACCTTTAACAACACTTATTACAAGCCTTACAATTTGTGTAAGGCAAATTGACAGGGAGGGTTAAATTGTTCATTTGTTTTTCTACAGCTAATGTAGAACACGGATCTGGTACTGACCAGCTATGAATGCTCTTTTTTGTATCAAAACCACAGGCTTCATGGGATGTTTTTTACTTTTTGCAGGGGTCAGGGTGTGACGAGGTGTTCAAAAGTGTGGCACGGTGACACATTTGCTCTGTCCCTTGCACAACCTCTTTGTATTAATTCTTTACCTTGGGAGTTAAGCTAAACTTTTTAGCTTTTGGTACCTTCCAGAATGTGACCATCCATACTGCTGTTTCTATAGCTTTTTCCTCAAAGTCACTTGTAGAAGTATAACTCGCTGATGGCACTGTGAAGCAGAGGGAGTATATTCCAGTTTTATTCCTCTCTCTCTATAGATCAGTAATCCTTTTGAGATCAATTCCACACCGATACAGTTAGAGCATAGTTTGTATGACACGAATTTGGAAAAAATGAAAAAATCACAGACTAAATTCTGCCACTTGCCAGCAGCGTTGCTGCATTAATTAACCATTTATTGCAAAGCTGCAGGACCAAGACCCTTTTCTTTCAAGACGGTGTGTTAACCAAGTATAGAATAGATCTGCAGTCTTAAAGGGCTTTTTCTTTGTAGATAACATTGCTCCAAGAACACAGGGATGATTTCAGTCCAGATGAAGGGAGAGTGAGAACAGCTCAGGTATGTGCACAAACTAGAGACTGGTTTTGTTCCTGAATGGTGGAAGGAAGAAAAGAACGCACTGCTCTATGTATTTTGGCTTTCTATCTGTTTATTCCATTAGTAATATCCATTTCTTTAGGCTTTTGAAAAACACCTGCAGTGGTGTCTTTAGCTGCATTTCAGTGATGGTTTGCTGTAAGTAGTGGGATTCAGTTTGTTGCATTATGTTCGTGAAAACTTATTTTTGCTGTTGTTTCCCTTTGGAAAGCTGCAGTTAACATTTGTGGCTGTCCACGTGCGCACGTTTTGCAAATTCAGAACTGTGTGTTCCACAGGGCCTAGCAGAGCTGGAACTGTGTTATGTGCATTACAGTAAGCCTTGAGAACATAACCTGAGCTGGAACCTTCTGCAAGTACTTCTGCAAGTCCTTGCAAATGCTTGCAATACTTGCCGATACAGCAGGGACTAGACAGGAGCATGTAATCAGAGGAAACAATGTTTGAGGTGCAACTGCACTTCTGTTCCCCTGCATGCACTCCCTTTTCCAGGCATGTAGCGTGCACTTCAAGATTTAGCAGAGGAACAAAAATGAAATTAATAATCACGTGTCTGTGGTGTTGAGTACTTTGGTGGCTTCTGAAAAGCCAGTTTTTCTTAGAAGGGAGTTTCAAGCTTTTGCTATTCAAAGACATTGTTAGTGTAAACTAGTCACAGCAAAGCTTCCTGCAGACTGACTAACACGTGATCTCTGTGGGCCAAGTGTTGACCATAGCATTCACCGTCTCCCTTGCATTAATGCCTTTGAGCTCAAAGCACTGAATCCCCACAGAGGACACGACGGGGAGCATCCTGAGCAGCCGTGGAGAGGGATGGTACATAACAGCTCGATGGTTTAGCAGGGCCATGCAGAAGAGTGATCAGTGAATTTGTTAGTGCATGGATTTACAGACAGAAACCCCGCAGAGCGGCTCTAGTAGTCTTCAGAGCAGTTGCTGAAATGGGGAATGCACAGAAAACTTGTACAGGCTTCAGTGCCAGCTGTGGTGGTTGGGAGCGGGAAGAGAGGGAGTGACGGTGCCTTCCCTGTCACACGCAGTTCAGGGAGGGACAAGGGCAGTTCAGGGAAGAGGTGCTTCCCTGAGTGGAGGGAAAAAATAGTTCCCCAACTTCTCCCTCCACGTCAGGCCCCCTGATGGCCCCGGCGGAGTGACTTCATGTTACATTTAATCCAACTCTGAGTTCACCAGCGCCATCCCCAGCAGCCACGTGTTCCCATGATGAGACATGTTTGGGGAGGAATCCTTGTGTGCTTTTCAGAGGGGTGGAAGGAAGGCTGGGCCATGATCATGCACAGATGGTGAAAGAGCTCATGGGAAGGGGGGGAAACCAAGTGGGGAAGGCCTGTATTTGGTTTCCCTGCCTGGCAGAGATTCAAAACAAAAGTAAAAATCTGTTTGGATGGAAAGGAATTCTTTCTTTGGGGACCAAGTGCTACTCCAAGCAATAGGATTATTTTTTAATTATTGCAAGCGTACAAAAGACAGCATGCAGTTTTTATTTAGAAGTAATGGGAAGATTGGTCCCTGACTGTCTTTTTATTTCAGCTCAAATCAGTAGGTTGGGGTTTAGTGCTATTTGCAACTTTTGTCTGCTGTGTTGTGAGACCAAATATTTAACCAGTGTTGCAGATTTGGAGAGATGACTAAAAATAACACAGTTGGTGAACTGATTTATTTCCAAGGTGTAATCTGAGTCACTGCTTTCACTGACTAAACTTCAAAACAAAACAAAACCAAACAACAGAAAACCCCTATTTGTTAGTACTGGAGAGCCAAAATAACTCCAGGGGAGTGGTATAAAATAGATTTTATTTAAATATCGTCATATATATACACACATTCTAGAGCAGAACAGACACAGTTTCTCCGTTAGCAACACTAACCTGTAGTCTAGTCATACAATCCTGAACTAGGGCAGTTAATCTATTCACCTCCTGTTTACATCAAAGAAAACCATCAAAATACCTCCTTTTTCAGAACATCTATTATCAGTAAGTCCTAATTTTGTCCAAGAACAGCCTTGTACAAAAAGAATCCCTCCAGTAAATTGAAAGGAATTATGTCTTGTTTTGGGTATTAATTCCTGTATTTCATTTGCTGCTCCCTGCGTTTGCAGTTCTGTCCGTGGGTTGCAGCTCAAAGGTACACATATACCATGCAAATACTATTTTAAGGGAAGCGGTCGTGAACGCAATTACATGTGTGTAATTCCATATCAGTATAATGTCTTTGATTCCCCACAGTGATGAAAATTAGACTAGTACACCTGCAGCAATACAGATTGTTGATTAGATCAGTTTAATTAAATGGCAGAGTCCTCCTAATATAACATTATTCCAGTTCCGTGAGTATGCCTTGCTCAAGGTAAGGGGCAGTCAGCGTTCAGTACCTCGCTTCTTACTGCCCTTCATCTCTTAGTTTATGTAAGGACTGTTTAAATAACCATCCCAAGCATATCATTCAAGTTCTTGTTCAAGGATACTTGTTTTCTGGAGCCATTTAGCTGTGACAGTACGCTGATGACTGCCAGTAGCCAGGAAACTCAGATGTAATTGGCAGTAAGAGAGCTTTACTGGAAAAGAAGCCCAAATCTGTCTTTGTTTATCTGAAGTACCAGGCAATTAACTTAAAAAATGATTTTATGTGTGACCCTGGCTATGCAATTATTCTAGCTTGTATTTTTGAAGTATTTGGCATCTCAGAGCCGTGCTGTAAATAAGCTCAACAGAATTGCCAAATGTCAGATCAGTAATTACTATACATGGAGTTGCTGTGGCTAATACGGGAACGGCTCTCAAATCTCAGCTCCAGTGATGGATACTCAGGACTGTTTCCCAACAGAGCTTGAGGAGGACCTCCAGCCTTCCAGATTCCTCTCAAAACCATTCATAAGGCCAGTGAAACTGTGGAAGAAGAGAGGATTTTCAAGGCCAGGAGAAGCTGGAGGAAATGACTTAAAATTGGTTATTCCAGTGTCTCTTATTTGTTCAAGTCTGATCATTAAACAGGCTTATTATTAAACTGCTGAAGAAAGGTCTTCCAAAATACAGGGGCTAATTTAAATGTACGTGACTTCTGTCTGTGCCAAGAGGTGCTGCTTTAATTAACTGTGTTCGCTTACCTGTAAAATAGAACTTTAGACTGCCCTAGAACATGGTACTTGGAATTTAACACGTGGCCATGACGTGAAGAGGCATTATACAAATAAGATGTTCCATTCCTTGCCTTCCCTCAGATTCTCACGTCCATCTTCCTCAGCTAACAAGTTAAAATAGGATTTGTTATGAGTTGGATTTTCTTTTAAAAGGCCAATCAAGCTGTTTTCTTTCTGTTTTATGTGTTGCTATGAGCCACTACCACAAATTCAGTTCTTGAATGAGAATTTACAGATGCTTTTGCTGATGTGCATGTGTGACAAGATGTTATTTCACTGATATGTTATTCTCAGGAGACTGGAGGGGAAGGGGAAATCATGCTTTGGTTGTGAATTAATAGAGGAACCAATCCCTTTTTCATTAAAAACGTCAGTGAAGTTTCCATTGCTTTGGGGAGTTAAAAGGCTTGGTCCCTAAGAAACAGATTATTGCAAAAACATGATCGTCCTTCCTCAGTCTTCTGAATACTGGAAAAGGGTGTCTTTCTGGTCATTTCTTAGTGGAAAGAAATATAAAATTGAGGACTGCTAATGCTTATGAGGAGTGCAGCCTTCATTAAAAGCCGCACTTTCTCAGATGAACCTCTAATAAGCTCTAATAGCAATAGCAATTGAGTACTTAATAATGACATGGAAAAAATTTGCTTCAGTGATGAAGAGCTCAGCATCCCTAGTAGTTAAAGGATGTCTCCTGCAGGGAATGTCACTTAGGGAGAATGGTCAGCTTCGGAGACGGTCATATCCAGCTCTATCAATGTGTTTCTTATCTCTCAAACTGCAAACTCTGTAGAGAAGAAACTCTTTATTCTGTTCATATAGTGTGTAACAAAATGAGACGTTGGATAACGAACAGGAGTCAGAATTATTGTAGTAATGAATGAATGTTTGATGTAATTTAAGATTTGGCTTGTTCACCTTGAAAGACATTTCCTTGATTTGCAAACCTGATGAAGCTGATGGAATTTGTCTAAAAGCCTCTGGCATTGCTTGGCCATACAGAATTCCCACAAGTCTGGACTCTGTAAGGATAATATCTAGGACAGGGTAGTTCTTGGAGGGTAGTAGTAAACCTTAATAATGAACATAGTAGCTCTTTTTTGGAATATAGGGAGAAGATTAAACCACAGCAGTTATAGTGTGCCAAGTAGAGCTACGAGTAGTCATACAATGTAACAGTGCAAACTCAGTAGAGCAGAATGGTTCCTCTACATACAAACTGGCATATTGGCAGGATGCAATGAATGTCTTCTTTTTAAATACTCTGGAAATGAAATGAGACTGCAGTGTACGTGTGGGGGTTTGTGTTTTGAGTTGCGCTAATTCTTCTTAATATATCTTTTAAAGAATTCCTTATTATCTGCAATCACTTACTTTACATGCAATCTCTTTATTTACGGCTTTAATATTAATCTCCAGTGTCGGATCTCTGTCTGTTTATTTGTTTTGGTCTGACAAAAGCGTAAGAAGTTGTCCTTTGTCATGTTTCCTGAATTGCTGATGTGATGCAGTGCTGGGTCAGGCATTTTTGACATCAATGGTTTTAATATTGCAAGGAGAAAATTAACAGACTTCATTGCTGCAGGTTTGAGGAAAATCCTTACTTCTTCTGTTGGGTTTTGTTGAGATTTTTTTTTTTCCCCCTCTATGTGGAAACTTAAATTGCTTTTTTAGAATTATGCTTTCATCTGTGTCTGACTTGCCGTGCTCTGTTTGCTCTTGAGTCCCCAAAATTAGCAAGAGTAATGTTCTAGTTTGCAGTGCAGTAGGAAAGAATAACTTGACTTTTTAAAATGTAATAAACAGTGCAAGACCTGGAACAAGTACAAAACCTTCAGACAAGGTGAAAGCCCCCAGAAGAATACCTCTATTCAAAATGTCTGTGGATGTCTGCAAATACTGCCAGGAGCTTAAGTCTTGTCCTCTTCCTTTCCAAACATGTGTATTAGGTTTTTCTTTAAAAATACGTACTGTATCTTTGAACTCTTCCATGCTTCTAGTGAAAGAAGGTAGTATTTCCTTTAGACGAGTTGATTCATACATGAAATAAAATCAGTGAGACATTATTTTGGTCTTGGTTATTTCCCTCTTGTGATATTGGATGGAAAACAGTCCTTTTGAAATATTCAAGCTTTGAAAAACAGCAAATGTCTCTAGCTATTGAGGTTTTTTACTGTGGGCAGTAAAAATAAAGTGCTCTTAATTATGCTTCCTTTAGAATAGATTCATACCCTATTTTGCTTCCCTTGTTTACAAATTCATTGCTTTCAGCAGGAGTCCTAAATAGATGAAAAGCTACCTGCTTTACTTTAAATACTTACCTGAAAAAAAACCCAATTTCCTGAGGAGAAAATACACAGAAGTTACCTGTCTCGACATCTCAGGAATTTCACTGGCTTTAAATCCATTTCTGACTGAAATGGTCCAGCTTTGTTTGAAATGTCACTCACCGTCTAGGACCTGTATGTGCTATACAGCAAATCTTCTCCTCATACGGTCAGCGTTGTGCTGAGTTTCTCCTGTGGGTGGGTTGTTGTTCCCAGGAGGCCGGTTGTCAGCCCGCTGGGATGGCTCGATTCCCCAGAGCAGCCTTGCAGGCCAGGATCTGGCCCAGTAAGGGACCTCATTCAGCAAAATATTCTGTACTGTGCCATTAATAATAATCAGATAAATAGTCTGATCAACTATCAGCTCTATGTCTATCTCTGAACTGTGGGATCCACAGTAACATGGGGCCACCTTCCCCCAGCCAGTTGTAGCAGTTGTAAACTCATTTTTTTAAGCCCACATGCATTGCTCTGCTGATGCCTCTTCATAAAGAGAGAGCACGGTAAATCTACTGAGGTAACTTTACCTTTAGCCTGTTTCTTTTCTTTCACTGCACTTTATTTCTCTGTTGTGTTTTGTTTTTAAATGCAACTAATTATAATCTTCCGTCCTCTTGTTGTTTGCAACAAAATACCTGCTTTACAGGCAGATCAAAATGGTTTTATTTTGTGTAGGAAGCTCAGCTGCAGACTTATCTTTCCATAATGCCTGTAGGTTAAACTAATGTAGATAAAGCCCTTATATCACACAATCTGTTCTGTACCTGTGTCTCTAAATGCACATGGGATGACTTGCATAATATGCATAGCATATCACAGTAATTTCTTCCTTAAATATGAGCTTTGTCATTTCTTTTGGGGTCAAATATGATGGAGTGACAGACTGTCTGTTGTTTGATGTGTCATCTGTTCCACCTGGGTGACACCCATCTGTTGGAACGTCACAAGCAGAGGCTAATTTTGTAGCTGTGCTGTTGCCAGCAGCCTAAGAAGGATTCTTTGTGGCACTTATTTACTCCTTTTTATTTGCCTTGAAATCACTCTTCATTACAGCCTGAGTTTCTCATTGCGGTCTGTTGAGAACAATAGCAAAAGTCCCACTGAAATTTAACTTAACTGGGAAGGAGTCATAAGTGGTCTGGGATTTATTCTTGGATTGCTTTACTGTGTCACCATCTTTTATTAGCTGATAATTTCATGTTCATTAATGACAAGACAGTCAAACAGCGTATCTTCTACAGTAGAGGTTGTCTCTACATGAGTAGGTTTTCGTATGAAAAATCTAGGCAGGAGAGAATTCTCCCTAGGCCTCCAAAATGTGCATGGAAGGAAGGGACTAATATAAATATGATGTCCTCGTCATCTGATCTAGCCTCTTAAATCCTTTTGGACATGCCAGCTCCAGAAATTCTTCCAAAATTATTTTCTTACAATCCTCTCTATATTCTGCTTCTAACAAAGTCCTGTGAGAATGACTGCAACAGATCAGAAAATGAACTCGGTTTTGAGTCACATTTGAAATTGGCAGGAGAGTGAGGGACTTAAAGCCAAACCCCACAATATCCTCAAATATGAAATATTTGGGATTAAGATCCCAATGTTTGCTTCTGAGAAAATCTAGGGCTACTTGTGATTTGCTCCAATCGGTCAGGACTTTCCAGTCCTGTAGAAGAAATGTCACTGAAAATGAAGTGAATGTAAGACTGAGTCACCGTGTAGCCGTGTCCGGAGGACAGTACCAGCAGTGGATGGGACTATCTCCCTGATGTTACCTGGAGTAATATATAAGCCAGGCTGTAGAATATCATGAGTCGATTTTTTGTTGCTGTTGGTTTGGTTTGATTTTTTTTTTTTCCCAGTAAGTTGATTACCAGAGGTTGATATTTGGGATGCCCGCGGGAACCATGTGACCTTGTCCAACTACTGCATTGTCTATGGAGACTCCACTATACCCTATAGGGAACGGCCTATAGGCTGTGCAGTCTCAGAAAGAACTGCTCAGAAAGAAGAAGGATGTATTGTCATTCTTCCCCTTCAGGGAGAAAATCCCCATTCCCGTTTTTCTAGTTTTCCAGCATTACCTATCTTTTGTTAACCAAGTAAACCCAATCCTATGCCTTGCCTCGAGGTAGGTCTTTAAAGGTTTATGACTTCATTGTAATAATTAATGTCTGCTCATTGCCTTACAGGTATGTTTAAGGCAGCAAAGATCTGCTGCACTACAGCAGACTAACAATAAATGGCAATTCCTTATGAGAGGTTTTGTAGTCGTTGCAATTCCAACAGATAATCCCTTACTGTTACATCAGGTATAATTCTGAAGGTATTACATATTGCTAATATTTCAAACTATACTTAGAGATTGATATGATATGTATGTTGCAGACTTTGCATTAATCTGAAGCAACTCAGTTCCACAAGAAATCCTGGAGACAAGTAACCGCTTGAAGCCTAAAATCTGTTGTTATTGCTTTTTCTTTTCATTTTAAAATCTTGCAATTAATATTTAAAAAAAAAAAGGCAAAAGGCAAATACAGACCATCTGTGAAGCAAAAAGAAATTGTTAAAAGCTGCATCCATGAGGATTTCTGGGCAGAGCGCCATAACACAACTCAGCATTGAGCCAGCATGATATAATTATAAATTAAACATCTCTAAATAAAACAAATTCCAAGTTGAAAATAAAATAAAAATCCATCACTTCTGCTTATTTCTTTGTGGTAGAGGATCATATTAATCTCAGTTTTAGAAATTGCCATCTATTCTCCTGCATACTGCAAGGTCTGTGGTGTCTGTATGCTCTCTACAAGTGGGGTTTCTGGAGGAGGCACCTCATCAGGCATTGCTCAAGTCCATATTTCTGTCAAAAGAGGCTGAATTCCGGAGGATTTAGAGCAAGTCTGGAGCTCACTGGTTTTTTTAGAGGTACTACATAATGGCCTGTAATGATACTCTATGTTTATGACATATATAAATGACCCTCCTGTTCTGGAAAATCATATATTCAGCTCATATCAACTGGATTCATTTAAATAAAGGGTCATTGACAATGATATTTTGAGACATAATCTTTTTACACTTAAACTAGAACACAGTTTCTAATACTTTCTCATTTCCTGTAGGTTTTTTAGTAACGTATCCTCTATTTTACTTTTATCTACAGGGACATTTTGCATTTAATGTTAGACAGAACCTTCAAGCCAAACTGGATCTGATGACTCTTGGGACATGCTTGAGGTAAATACTCTTTCAGCAAAGTCATCTAAGTATTTGTAATAACAAATTATGTTATCGTTTACCACTGTATTTCCAGGAGGAGCAAGAGTAACAAATGGAAACTTCAGTTACTGAAAAAGAAAAGCCAGAAAAAGAACTTAAATCGTGTAAATAAATGAAATGGATGCTGACACAATGTTTAAGAGTATTGCTGAACATTTTCTTTCATGTAAACCAGATTTATTTTTTAATTTTCTACACATGCCTCTATCTTTCATAGAATAATTTTACCCTCAGTTTTAGAGGTTAGATCCGTATGTTAAATAGATCTGTCTTCTCCATCAAAACCAGAAGTATTTATTAGAATTGAAGATGACTATAATAAAACAAAACTCTCCAGGATAAAACTTCTTCATGTAGATCAGATCAATCATAAGACTGAATAAACAGATTACTTTATCTTGGAGGTTCAAAATAGCTGCAAGAAAATGGTTTGACCAATCAGGTACAAAATAGTACACCAAATATTACACAACTTTTGGAACCCTCATCATTAAAAAAAAAAAATCCTCTCCCTCATATAGATAATCCTAAATGTATAATCAGTTACTAAGACATTTTGAGTAGAAAAACTGAATTTTGTACTTTGAAGAGGAGCATAAACCAATGGCTTTTAAGGGAAGGCTCGTCAGGTGAGTTTTCTATGGACATTCCAAATCAACAAAGGTGTCTCTGGTAAACCCAAGTACTATAACAAATGTAAAAGTTCAAGCTTTAGTGCTTGCTGATCAGATGTTTTGTTTTTCCCTTATGACATCGTTACAGAAATAGAGACCACGTATTTTAATGTGAATTTCTATACTTGGTTTTGGAACTTTAACCCTAAATTCTTCTTAGGTTTTTCAATACCTGTAAAGGGATATGATTTAATTTCAGAATTCTGTCTGATGTGCATTGGATCATAACAGCTTTTGTTTCTGATTGTAAGCCAATTAACTTAAATTTCTTCTGTTTTGTGATGAGTAGAAAATCTGCTTTCTTCCTCTTTCCTTCCTATTTTTTAAAAAAGCTGCAGCATTCATAACAGCTTATTACTGCTCACTCTCCTAGAAGGAACAGGGAATTAGAGCTCTGAAATGAAAGTAATTTAAAAATAATAATAGAAAAGTAATGTAGTGTAGCCACAAAGGTTGTATTTCATCATCTGCCAAATATGTAATTCTGAAGCACTGAACAGGTGAGATTCTTGGTCCTGTTTCAAGGTGGTGTAAGTATACCACCAATGTATTTCTCCTAAATTACTAGAAAGGTTGGCTGGGAAAGTCGTTGGTATTATTTATATCCAGACTGTTCATCTCCAAACTCTCCTTCCACTTCTCAGGTCTTCCTTTGTTTCCTAGGTGTGTTAAATCAGCAAGTCTTAGCACTGCTGTCATCCGGTCTGTACTTTCTGGCTCTCTACCATCTGAAAAACTATTCTCTGGACAAACTGGATTCCGGAGTAAGTCGTCTGTGCGCCTCGTGGGACAACGTGAACAGCAGCAGCCCAGAGCTGTTGTGCTTAGTCAACTTAAAATGACAGCTGCTGTTAATAACAATTAGGACTTGTTAACACCAATTGCATTGGTGATTCTTATGAAATAAATGCCTGCTTGTTCACTGGTTACTTAATTGAAGTAACGTATAGATTATCAAGCAGCCAACAACAGCAGTGACCCGAGAAAGACTATGAATCCAACTAACTTCCCCCACTTTCAAATCTTCAGAGACTGTTTATTGAGATTTTTCACTCTCCAGTGAATAAGAAATGCTGAGTAAAAGGATATTACATAAATTGGCTGACATTTGCAGTGGACTAGCTAATTCTTGTTGCCGTGTGTGTGTGGTGGCTGTGTGTGTATGCGCACATGTGCCTGGTATTGTCAATGAGCTCCCGACCCACTCCCCTCTGCTCCCAGCAGGCTGTTGCAAGACTGAATTTTGGGGGTTACGTAAGAGACAATCCAGGAAAACATGCCGAGCTATTTGGAATTTACCCTCAGCGCTAACCTCTTTCCTCCATTGTGTCATGCACTTTAAAAAAAACTTTTGTTTTTGTTTTTGTTTTGTGGAGTGCCGGGTTGTGTCTCATCTGAAAAAATGATGTCTGTCTGTCTTGAGGAGGGAATTGGGTGTACCAAAAGACTTCTGCTTTCCATGGGCTGTGGCTGGAGTCCCTGGAGTCAAAAATCTCTTCTTTCCCTAACACTTGGGAATTGAAGATTAACAAGGACAATAGTGCACCAAATAGGAGATTAAAAAAAAAAAAAAGAGTTGTTGGGGCTGTATCTTTACCCTAACCTATAGAGTGGTACAATTGCCGTGCAAAGGGCAGCTGCACCCTGACAAAGGTTTAGCAACAGGTACTATGTCTAAGAACAGTTATTCTTTTCTGATTTCTAACAAATTATTTGCCTTTAAAAGTAATGTCGTGAGATTATACTTTATGGCCAGTGAAGATGGAGTCACTTCTAGTGAGAATAGATTGATGTGAAAATCATAAAGCATGTATTCCAATGAGAGAAAGCACGTCTCATTTCAACATGAACATCATTTGTTTGCTACGTGTAACCCTCCTCTGAATTGTGCTCATTCTGAATACTGTTTTGTATTCCTCCACATTTGTAAGAATTTTTTCTCATCAAGTTTTGGTCGGTCTGTCTTAAAAGACCAGAAGCACACTACAGTAGAATTTACTTACGCTAGTCTGGAACAGTACAGTGTTATTTTATTACACATGATTTTTCTTTTGTGGTCTAGAACCTTAATCCTGATTCCACTGAAGTTTCATAGCAAAGGTCTTACTGGTATTTGTTTTTTCTTTTAAAGGCAGTTGGAATCAGACCTCTGTGCCCTGCCTCTGCTTTGTAATGTGTTGAAGATAATACTTTTAAAAGTGGGGAAGTTCTTAACCATTCTGATCTTGATCTTCTGCAGGTTGAAGTCAATGACAGTTTAGTTAACTACAACTGAACAGGAATTACAGCTAAATTACTCCCAGTACCACTGCTTTTGATCAATAGATCAAATTCAGACATGAGGTAAGCGAATGCAACTCCTTTGTTTATACTCATTTGTACCACATCTGAATTCTGGCCAATTCCATCTAGTCTAGTAAGCGAATTGCATACAGTTTGTTCCAGTCTTTTCATCTCATTGCTTACAGCATGATTTGCCTTTCTTGCATTTAATCATCCTGGAAAAAAGCTTTGTGCCTGAGAGGTAATGTAATTGTGTTTTCAATTATCCCACATGGTAGTAAACCAAACATCATAATATATGCTATTCTTTTTTTTTAAAGACAGTACACAAAGTTGACATAAAGAGACTGAAATAAAAATAGTTATTTTTATTCAGTGCTGATCTATTTGGTATGTGAATGGAAGAACAAAGGTAGCCTGTTTTATTAATTTTAACAGCCGAAACTATTCACCTCTGTCACCTCCTAACACGTGATATAGTAACACGCATGTTAGGAATTTGGTGTTGTGTCTTGGGCATGTGGCAGCCAAAATGCGTTTGTTCACTCCTTCACAAAATTTCACGGGCCTCTTTTTCTCCTCTTTTCAGAAAGATTACTTCCATCTGCTAAGTACAATTGCTTAAAAAATAACTGGATAAAGCTACAAATTGTGCTATTTTTTTTTAACGCAAATAACTTCATCAGTATTTCTGTCACATCTTTACTCAGTTGTCCTTACTGCATGTCCTAGAACAAAGTGGTTTCACATGTGTGATGCACAGGGCCACGATGTCTAGCAAGAACTGACTGGGAACTCAAATGTCTTAAAACCAATGGCTACCACGATCAGTTGGAAGAGTCCAATAGATTTTTAACGGATTTGGATCGAGGCCTGAATTGACTCCAGTTTTAGAGTGCTGAGATGCTTTATTGGTATTAACATGGAGAGCATGAGAGATGATGTCTGGGAATCAGCTGTTTAAAAATGGTAGGCAAAATGGAGATAGCCTAAAATATTAATTTCTCTAGAAAGTTATGCTCAGGGTATTGAAGGGAAGAGTGTAAGGAAGAAAGACAGAAAAGGTTTGATTTAAAGAGGTTTGTCATCAAGCTAACAACTCCAATGAAGTGAATTTAATTGCAATCATCCCCTAAGCTTGAAAAAAGTTTTAAATAGAGCTCCCAAATAGGTCCAATTGACTCATGAAAACACTAATTGTGTGTGCCTGCCAGTCATGTGACACTGGCTGGCATTCCATTAAACATGGAATCAAGTTAGTTCAAAATAATAGTTCAACTAATTGTTTAATAAAATCTCAAATTTTGTCAGATGATTAAGTTTATGTTTGTTATAGGCTCTGTAGAAAAGATGCATTGGCAGTAACTCATTCTTTAGATTGCATTTTCCACTTCTTCCCATATATACTTCTTCCTGCTCTCCTACCCCTAACTCCTGAGAGTTTTGTTATGTTACTTGTAACTGTCTCATCTATTTGCACTTACGGAGCATGGAGACTTCTCCTAGAAACGAGACGACAAGAGCACACACTATTAGATGCAGCAGGACATGAAAAGGGTTGGCAGTGCTTACAGAAAAAGCATAAGGAAAGGCTCTTTTCTGGCTTTCCTAACCGAATGTCTTTGGGCTCAGCAGGTTCACCTGTTTTGCCCTCCCCCCCCCCACTGTCTAATACAGTAGAAAGCTTAGTCTTCCCCTTCTGGTGACTGTTGGGATGAGAAGACGGACTGCATTCCTCCTCCCTCAGAATTTCGGAGTCTTTTATTTTCTAAAGATCACAGTTCTCTGCTGCTCCGTTCTGTTCTCCATCTCCCAGCCACAGCTGGGAAAAGTATTTATGCTCATCAGTGTCTCTGTGGTGAAACTAGCCACTAGGAAAAAAACCCAACATGTTCCATAAAAATAACTATGGTCAATAATAAATGTGTGCATGAGATCGTATTTTTAATCTGAAACTAAGTATCAGAGTTCAGCAACTAATAATTTTAGGCTACTTGGTACCACACCGAAAAGGAGGTTGGAATAAGTAATTGTCCGTGAAAGTCATCTCCACAGATATCCTTTATAAAAATGAAGTAATTGGCATGGCATTGGTGTCATCTTACAGCATCTGTAATGGTTGGGATTGTGACAAGACACCTGTTTAGTGAAAACACGTGTTACAGGAATTCTGTTCAGCACAAGCTGAAGTAATTTGATGTAGGGCCGTAAAGGCGCTTGTATACTTTTCTTGGGAACATGCAAGTGCCGTAGGTAAAAATATTGTTGTATCTTCATGTAATTGTCATCTCTATGCACTAAAAATAAAATCTAGAAATGACTGCCAAAGAAGTCAGTGGAGAGGTGCTATTTGAAGTGCATGAATACAAAGTAACGTTATCATAAATTCCAACCAAATAGGTGAGGTAGCCTGGGGATATATCCTGCACGCGGCCTGCACGCTGCTATGCAGGGAGACTTTTGTAGACCTGCTAACTATGCATTTAGCCTTTTCCTTTGCGCGGTAGACCGCTGCCTTCCCTGCTTTGAGGAGCAACATTGTGGTAGCTTCAGAGAGGCCAGGGAAGACAGTGGGTTTACTCCTGTGGGAAGTAAAAACCGAAAAGGAATGATTTCATCACTTTCTCCTTTCTTGTATTCAAATCATCCCAGAGCAAATTTTCTTACATCACTAAAAACAAGAAAGGACATTGGCTCTGAAATTTTAAAGTGCTACTTAGTATCACCACAGTTTGGCTAGCAAACTCTAGTCTGTGGAACTGACTGCCACCACCCTCTCAATTCTTGTCTGGACAGACAGAAAGTTTTCCCTCGTTGCGTTATGAAGAGCTGACCCCCAGCAGCTGACACCCACAAGCGCGCACGCTCTGGCAGACTGAAGCTCCTCAAGGGATCCATTTCATCTGCGCAGCTGAATACGGATTGTTGCTGTTTTGTACAAAGCTCACCATATGACAGATTACATCTTGCTTTCTCCGGGCCCACACAGATGGTGCGAGTGACTAACTGATGCCTCGATTTTGCACAGCCTACACACTGATGTCATAAGAAAAAGCTAATACCTCTGAGGTGAGTGTCCTTATTTGTTTGTATTCCAACAACAACAGTGGGAAATGCAACAATGGGGAAGAAATTAATAAAAGAAAAGCTCAACTTTGTATTGGGAGCAACTGACATAAAATGTGATGTGTAACCCAGTGAAAGGAATCATCAATATTAACTTGGTCTTTTTAAAATAAATGAATCATTAGATGACAAAGCCCATAAATTGATTCATAAACAGCTGTCATTTTAATATGAAAACTCTGAGATTATACTGTCTGAAAAATTGCAATTCAATTATGAATGGAAATAACAGCTAAAATCCAGCATTCATCTTGGCCAGGATGCCCAGTGAATTTTACAAAATAGAATTCTGAGCACTCAGTTATATGCCTCCTTGCGTGTATAATATATGCACGCAAACATATGCACTAAAAATGCTAGCTGGCTACCTTGATTTCATTTAATTCATTAATATCATTAATTGCAAAGAATTTGACTTGCTGGTCTTTGAGGGAAAGGATTTTATCATTATTTGCTTACTGAGTTGTTTGTTGTTTTTACAAGTTACTTGTTGACTTCAGTGAAATGACTCAAGGTGTGCAATCAGTCAGAATGAAAGCGCTTAATATTTATGGCAATAAAGTTAGCGACATATGTTTTTGTTATTTTTCCCCGCAGTGAAGCACTCCTAGACGATGTATGAGTTTGTGATTGGTTGCAGTTTCTAAGGTCATCTATGCAATAGTATCTTCTTTAAAGAAGAATGAAGAATTTTGTATTAAGAGTTTTGTGATAAGAGTTGTACAAGTTTTAAAAATTGTTTCAGTTTTGCAGTCTTTTTGTCAGAAAGGAATTCATGCGAGCTTGAAACTGATCAGTTAAAATTTCATCTAGTTCCACAAATTTTAGAGGAAGCCTTGTGACTGATTTCGTTATAACCATTAAACACGTCCAGATGCTTCAGAATAGCCTCGATTAGAACTTCTATACCGAAGGGCTGGAGAGTAGTTGAAAGGGAGGTACCAAGCAGGGCAAAACAGCCTCCCTTTTCCTCTGCCCCCCTCTTCACATTCTGGGGACAGCTGGGTCTGAAGTGATGTGACAGCGTGGGGCGGTGTTGCATCCCCTGGGCTAGTTTGTGCCGGGAATCAAGGGCTGAGGGGTGGCCTGAGGAGCAGGGCCCCCAGCAGAGCTGGCTGGAGATTGTTACCTGTCGTACACAGGCAGGCTTGCCAGCGTGATGGTGATGGGCAATCTGATGCGACTGGAGGCTACCGTCCTGCACGGAGAGTGAAATGGGGAGCTAGGAACTACCGTGAAGAGGGAAAGTGCTAGGGGAAAGGAAAATGAAAAAGTCTATGGAAAAACTAAGCTACAGGATTACGAGGATTGGCTGGGGAATGAGAATATGTGCTTTGAACTTCAAGAAAGGAGGCAGGGATTAAGAAGAAGTGGGGAAAGGAAACCCAGCTATGGAGCACATGGCTAGAAGCCATAGTGAGATAAAAAGAAAAAGTAGTCCAGAGGACAGAGCTTGGCATGAAGAGCTGAGGAAAGATTTAGAAACAGGCTAGAAACCTGTGCCTGACAGCAGGGGAAGGGAAAGGAACAGGGTGGGGACAAAGGATGAGGAGGCGAGACAGGCTGGGGGTGGAGGGTGGGGCAGACAAGAGAAAGGAAGATGAGTCTGTGCCTATTTCAGTGTCCTCCTGGTTTTCATTCCTGGGTCTGGGCAGGATTACACAGCCTTTCCCTTGTCTGCTGTGAGAAGACTCTGAAATCCGCTGATAACGTGCATACATTGACCCCTACTACTGCTGCTCAATGTCCTGGGGGATAACCTTTTACTGTTAATGTCACAGAGTAATTGTGGCTTGTGGCAAAGCTAGTGGGTCCAGCTTTCTCTCCATTATCAGCTGATAACCCCCTTAGGGTATCAGTAGAGAATTTGTGAATTTTAAATTAGGGCAGATTAACAACATTAACAGACCACTAAGGCTTCAGAGCAAACATTCAGACTGGTAATGGCACCTGTAACTCCTGCTTTTCACCCTTACATCTCTGTTGCTTGGAGTTTACACCTTCAGCATTCTCTTTAAGGTGCAGCTAGCTTTTCTTGCATGTCGTTGTAACGTTACAGGGGTCTGTATAGAAGTTTTCCCAAACACCATCTGAAGTACAAAATGGCTGGAATTCATGGCTGGCAATTGAACAAGGCAGAGGTCAGTAGCTGGCCACATTCACGTCAGAGCAAACTTCCTCTTTCAGCATTCACTGGTGGTTCTTTGGCCAGGCAATACATCTTCCACAGGAAAAGCAACATGCAACCAGTAAAGTATGAGCAGGTCCTTCTCCTACGACTTTCCGGATTATCTGCTGTCATGTCTGTAAGCAGTGATATCTTTACGTAGATATTCGATGAGGAGCGAAAAAGCAAAATCCATTTGCACATCAATTTACTATCACTGGGATAAGGACTATACAGCAACATAGGAACCCTTTTCGCTCTTCAGGTTGCTTTCAAAGATGGGCATATTCTCACAAAATTTCCATCAAGTGCTTGGTGGAAGACTGCATTTGATAAAACTAACAAAGTGGTTTATGCAGGCATTTTCTCTAATTTTTCCTGAGGGGAAAAATGAATGTAAACAAAATAGTGATTCTCATGTAATGAGTACTGCTTTTGCATAGAAAAAGACAGATCACTTAGCAATTTAACCTCCCAGATGCTTGGAAGTTAATTATTGCAGGTCAGGTTTGAGATAATTGCCTGGACAGTGTTGGGAAAGTCATTTTTTTGGCAGATGACAAACTCTATTTTGGCATGCGGACAGCAGATTAGTTTTTTAAACTACCACAAAGAAATGCGCTAAGCATCTCTCCAAGAAACAAACAAGATTTCACAAGAGCCAGTTGGCTTAAGTTGCACTTACAGTACTTGTAACTTCAGATATTGTAGGAGGTGTAGGTTTGTGTGCAGTAATGGTAAACTTAAAGACATATAGGAATGATTTCATAGCTGAGAAAGGGGAGAATTGCAGAAAGCGTTTCACCTAAGCTAGTCGTTGCATGGATGGATGCGTTGGGGTGTGGTGGAATAATAATAACTATATCCACCCCAGCACTAAATGCTGCCTCAAACTCATTTGGGATAGTTCTCCCTCCCTAGAACGAAAAGCTAATACAGCACAAGGGACTGCATAATTTATTTGCACTTCTAATAGCGTTCCATGGCCTGTCGCTCTTTCCTCAAATACTAGTGTGCTGATATCCTAAACTGTAAACTGTATTTGCAAGATGTTTAACGTGTTGACTGTGCTACTGGAATTCTGTTTGTGTTCTGCATCTGATGCTTGGTCTGTGACCTGCCGCTACATGGCGTTATGCTCTGGGGAGCCCTTCAGTGGGGCCTAGGTTTGGGGATCCATGGAAACCGTCCTGAAACAAAGAGAAAACAAACGGGAGAGTTGTTGTGACATTTCTTCTGGAATACTATCAGTACAGATTGTTACCAAGAGAGAGGGTTTTGGTTTTGTTTTTTTGTTCTTGCTATTTTCTACCTACCAGCTAATATATTCTACACAATAACGCAGAGCAAGATTTCGGTTGAGCAACTGGTAGAAACTAAATCCATGATATAGTAAAATAACATTTTCTTTCCCTTGTAACATCTCGCTGATCTCATCTCTCCTTGCCCTTAAATGTGAAATGATGAAAGCTGCATGATGTGGTAACTCCTGTTCCTTGGGAATAGTCTGTCTTTGCTATATTCCTCCATGAAATTAGTTTGGCCTTGTACTATAACATACCAGTGAACGGAAAGAGCATTTTCCTCACCTCCAAATATATATATTTTCCTCACCAAAAAATATAGGTGTATTTTAATTTCCAACTGCAGTCCTGTGAATAATTTAGCATTCTCCAGAATTAGCCCATATGGAAGTTATGAATCTTATGACCCTTACGAGAGAAGAACCTAATTCAAAAGAGGATAAAGAAGAATCTGCAACAGATCTTCCACTATTCCTGATCACTTGCTAGGAAGCATAACACAGTGAGAGAGACAATTTTTTGACCAGAGTGGTTTGTAGTTGATGTGGAAATGTTTAGAGTGAAAATTGTTAGAATTGTTGCAAGTAGACTTGTTGCAACCAGCTCTAGGTGGCCCTGCTTGAGGGGGGAGTGGACCAGCTGATCTCCAGAGATGCCTTCCAACCTCAGCTATTCTGTGTTTATGTGAAGATCCGCTTCTTCCGTGTTTGTATGTGCTCTGTTCAATGGGTTAATGGGTTTCTTAAATGACAACAACAACAGAGACAGACATTGGCTACATTTTTGTATCTGCCTCACAAGCACTGATTTTTTTCCCCCTACTATAGGGAAAAAGATTTCCCTATAACCTCTTAATGTGTGTCCAAGCATTTCCACTGCAAGAGCAACTGCTTCACCTTGTAGTGATATAATGAAACTGAAACGTGTCTTGAGTCATAAGCAGGGGATACGTTACTTTGAGAGAACTGACAGGACTACTTTCTTAACATAAAGATCTTTAAACTGCCATGACGCAGAGCCCACGCTGGGGCAGCTCAGCCACCGCTGTCCTGGAGACAGGAAGGACAGCTGGACCTTTTCAGCCACTATCCTTCCTGTGGCGTGGGATCAGGCGATATAAATACCTAAATCATGATCTTATGGTTATAATGCAATGCTGCGAGAAAGAGATGTGGTTTTATGATTGTTCCCCCCTAAGGAATCTCTTACCTTAATAAATGTGGATTTCTTTGAAATCCAATATTAACTCAAATTCTTTGAGTTCATGATGTTTGTTTTCACAGTATTTTTTAAAATTTTCTTTTTTTTCATGAGTATTACCAATCTTTATATTGACATTGTTTATTTTCTTAGTCTGGAGTAATTTTGCTAATTTGTATGTATTACTCTATATAATGTGGATACAGAGAGAGAGGTGTATATGTGTTTGTATATACATTAGAGAGAGGGAGCATGGTGATTTTGCTAATTCTGAACTCTAACCTCCATAAATATTTGTACTTAGAACACTATTTCTTGTTTCTCATAAGTTGAGGTCACTACTGTATCTCTTGTATCTGCAACAGCTGTCACTGCTTCTAGACAGTTCAGTTCTTTTTCCAAGTGCAATAATTTTGGACCAAAACAAATTTGATTTACTTCCAATTTAAGCCTCACTGGATTGTTAGTTCTCTTATCTTCAGCCATCCTGGGCTGTTATGTTTCCAACATCAACCATTTGTAAAGACAACCCAAAACAAAGTTTTGGCCATCTGTGGTCATATTCGGATTAAGCATATATTCAGAAAATTTTACTTTAGAAAGACATAAACAAGTGTCCACTGGTGCTTTACAGGAATAAAGTACTCTTCTGAACTGGAATGGAGACTATAAGAGGTTTGCAATAGCAAAGAGATTTTTTTTCTATTGTTTGTGTGATTTCTTCCTACTATTTGTACCAGGAAAAAAAGATGAAGAGGGAAGAAAGAAGCTTTTGTTTTAAAAAAAAGAAATATTGATGAAGTGTCATAAAGTCATCAGAAAGGTAAATGAAAAGCTGAACTTCTGTTACAGATTTTTTTAAAAAGTGGCCCTGTAAGAAGACTTTCTCAGGCACTTAATAATATGCATATATACTTAAAATACAGAAACTTTTTCTCATAAACTGCACTTACAAAAGTAGGTGAGCAAAAAATGAGACTGCTTTCTATAGTAATTAATATTTAGAAGAAAAATTCAGTCTGTTATAGACAGATTTGTGGCTGTATGCTTCCATCATACAAAGCAGCTGCATTTAAGCTCCTGAGTGAGCATATGAATATTGACCCATATAAATATCAATATCAGCTGTTGATGGTGAAAGAACTAAGAATTCTGGGGCATAAATTGCTACTGAAGTCTTAAACTCATGCTCAGACTTTGAAGGAAAGAAATACATTTAAAGTTAAGCAGTAATTGTTTCCCAGAAATGTGTTATCTCAAATATAAATAATTCACTAAAACATTAAAACACTTACTATATTTCAGCTATACAGATGTCTGCCTGGACTGCCTGCACAAAAGCCGTTCTCTCACATTAAGGTTATCTTCCACTTGGAGGGAGCACTGAGGTGGATTTATTCGAGGGCAATCTACATCATGCCTATGTTGTGATTTATTTTTCTAAGCTGGGGGAGACATCTGGAGCAGAGAATTGTAACATCCAGAAAGTCAGAAGAAACAGAGAGAGAGAGAAAGAATGCTCTTTCCCCTTTCTGATCCTAGTACAACTCGGATCTACCGGAACTACAAATTGCCTTCCTCTCCCTTTGCAAGCCCCTCTTCCCACAGGGTTATCTGGAGGAAGAACAGCCTTCCTTAGTGCTAAGGATTTACCAAGTAAGACTGAATTAGAACAACTGCAACCCACTGTCAGAGAAGTCTGGCTAGATCTTGGCTGTATATAAGGTCTCTTATCACTGCATTCTTGAGATTCAGGAGAGGGTGTGCCGTATAACATTGATGTATATTGATGTTTCGGAGAGCATGAGGCTTACCCTCACTGAGGCACGGTGTGAGGCCAGATGACATGGAGGCTGTTCCATCTCCGACCGAGACCTGGCACTCCCCGGTGGGGTGTTACCGGCAGTCTGGCAGCTCCTGCGTTCCTATAAAGCAAGGCCAGACAGTGTACTAGCGTAATGCTGAAGTCAAAGGCACTTACAGAAAATTTGGCCACAAGTGTCGAACTCTGCGGAGGACGTTGCCTTTGACAAGTGAATGTCTGAGAATTTAGCGGGAGGCATTCAGCATTGATACGTGCTGGTGAAGTGAGGGATGGATTTTCCACTGCTAGCTGAGCGCTAGACAACACAGGAAAAACTTCAAAACAGACACAGCTTATCCATCTCTTTTTGGCTAATCGTTACTTGGATATGCACCAAAGAGAGGGATTGGGAAGCCAAGAAACCCAGAGAATCAAGAAGTGCTGTGATAGACTGGAGGCCTGGGGCTGATGTTAATATTTCTAATGGAAGCATTTCCCACTGCCGTGTTGATACAAACCACCTGCTGATGTGGTGGGAAGATGGATGAGCCGAGGTGTTCCTGTCTGTCTTTGCTTTCCTGTCGTTTTAACTGCTTTTCAAAAGTGAGAGCTTTTTTTGTTTTGTTTTAATTTTATAGTAAACCAGGTCTTCTGCAGATTAATTTAGCAAGCCTTTCAACACCATCTTCACCTGTGTGACCAAACACACTGTGGAGACGTAGTCCTAGCAAATTGTCAAAGACTGTGTTTCAAGGCTGAAACTCCTCTAAAAGCAGCTTCCATGAAAGGAGATTAAAATTTTCAGGGGTTGTCATATGGCAGGATTTGTAGTAGTAAGCGCTGGAAAGTCTGAGAAAATTGTAGACTGGATTCTTGCACTTTGGATTAAAAATTAAAAACTGATGGAGCTGATGGAGTTTGTTACTCCTAATTTGAAATACCTCAAAAACTACTCTTGCATTTTTCAAGGTTTTTCTGTAACCGGACTAACAATATAATTTAGGTTTGGTTGTGTTTGGTTTTTTTTTTTTCCTTAGGTGTTCCGGGGTCTCCAGAAATTTAAGTATTATATATCAAATAAAGGCAATATTTGGATATACAGATGGCCCACAGTTATCTACCGTTGTAATGGGGTGTCTGTCTTGTTTATGAAGTGCCTTGTGTTCAATGTGACCCCCAAGTATGAAAGCAGCACTGGATCAAACTGGTTTTTCTCTCTAAGAGGTAAGCTATTAAAAAATCTAGCTGATTACAATACAAGACAAACACAAAAAGGTAGCTAATTTAGATAAATGGAACAGGTTAGAGAATAGGTCTGTAAGATTTATTTTTAAAGTAGAAGGAAGGTAGGATTTAAGGCATTTTAACATGGAGTATGCTTTAAGCAGGCCAAGAGAAGGCTTATGAAGGGGGTTGGAAGCAGGGATAATTAATGATTTGGGTGGAGGAGAAGTAGCTGTATGGGTGTAATTGTGCGCAAGATCTGAGTTAAGGAAGGGTGGTGGTAGGGATAACGTGGTCGGGGCCACAAGAAAGGAAAATGCTACTGCCAAAATTGCTTTAGCCAACGTTAAGAGGAATATTAATGACCATATTAAGAGGTTGGAGTCCAGAAGAAAGTAGAATGGAGAAAATAAAAACTGGTATGTTTTCCGTTTGACGAAAGAAAGGAAAATGTCAAAAAAAAAAAAAAAAAAAAAGAAAAAAAAAAGAAAAAAAAAAAAGAAAAAAAAAAAGAAAATTGGCAGATCTTGAGGTGAGTGTAGATACGGGGAATATGACCTTTCATTTTAGCTCTGTTGTCTTTTATTTCTAGGCCCCACAGATATAAGCCCCAATGACAAGCTTCTAAAGAGCTCTCAAGCCCCATAACTTTATTGGTAGCCAATTAACAGCTGCACAAGTTTTTAAAAGGATCATTTGATAAGGAATTTGAGCCGATTACCTTACCCACCCCGCCACCACTGGGTTGGGCCCCATCATGGGGCGCCAGGGCTCAGAACACTCTCAGAAATATCAGGGCCCCATCCTGGGAAACATGGTGTTTAAGCTGCTGGCAGCTTGGTGGTAGGGCTTCCAGCCGGCCAAGGCTGCGCTCCTGCGGGGTGCTCCCGGGGTACAGGGGCTTGCTCCTGCCCTGCCGGCCGTGTCCCTCTTCCCAGAAGATGGAGCACTGACCTATGCGATGCTGAAATGTGATTTCCCAGGGCAGTGCTCAAGGTTTGATATGTGAGAGCTGTGAATGGCCTGCTGTTGTGCAAGGAAGACAGTTACAGAAATGCTTGAGTGAAACTATGGATGTTTAGTCTTTAGAAAAGTTTTTTGGTTTTTGTGGGGGTTTTTTTGGGGTTGGTTTTTTTGGTTTTTTTTTTGTTTTTTTTTTTTTTTTTTTTAAAACTTTACAAGTTTAAGAATGATGTTTTCATCCCTTCCCTTCATCTTTCTGAATCTACCTTCATCTACTTTCCAAAAAAGAGGCAAGGACTTTGGAGGACTCTGTAGTGCAAGGACACAAAACACCCTGAACGCAGCTTCTGCTGCAGAAGACGACCAAGAGGAAATGAGGAAGGTCTTCACTGTGGGCTGTGACTGTCCAAAAGTCTCAGGTACAGCGGTAACAGTGGGATTTCCAGGAGAAATAACAGAAAGTGTTGTAAGTGGGCGGGCGGCCAGAAGTGAGAGCTGGAGAACGTAAGGAGAGGGGGGGATGCTCATGAGCGACAGGGCTGAAATCCCCATGCGTGGAGAATGACGGCAAGCATGTCACGCTTGGCCATGCCCGCAGTGCTGCGAGGGGGTGGCTGGCTGACAGGGGGGTGAACCTGTGCCTGCCCTGGGCCGGGCCACGCCGTGCTCTGCCTGCTCCATTCATCATAATTAAGCCTCTGGAGTGAGGGTGTGGGAAGCAGTGTAATTGTCACGGATTCTGGTAAAGAATTACAATTTATGGCTTGCAAGGGGTCTGATTTGGGAAGAGAAGTTGACTGGCAACAAAATTCCTTTATGTACATGCTAGCAAAAAAAATATTACAAATTGCTTATGCTGGACAGTGTGTCTTGCTTTGGCGTTTACTTCTTCATACAGGTTGCTGTATGTTGGCTCTGTGAAATGAAAAGACCGATGTTAGCTCCCGGTTGAGATTGTGCGGGGCTGCTTGTGCTGCCTTTGAAGTCAGAGAGCTTCCCAAGGTATAGGCGTGAACAGCCTGCTGCTAGACAGGAGATTTGGGGCACAAAGCATGGGTTTGGAAACAAACCTCTTCATCCTGTTTTGTCTCAGCCTCAAACACAAAATGTATTTGATGGGTCTATACGCTTTATAAACTATGTATTTTAGAAATACTAGTAGTGTCGTTAGAAGGCTGGTGCCAGATTTTTCTCCTGTTGCCCTTTGTAGACGCCAGTTGATCAGTTTGCTACTGATGAATGGGAGCAGAACTAGTTTCTCTCCGGTAAATGCACAGAAGTGAAATGGTTGCCACGTGGATTTTAATAAGTCAACAGATGTTTTATTATATTGCGATTTAAACGATGTAATACGATACAGAGGCCACATAACTTCTTCTGGTTTACAGTAACTCTCCAGTTATTTTCTTTATAAAGCCAGAGGAGAAGATGTCCGACCTTGAATCTGGCCCGTTTGCTGCAGCACGTTTCCAGCGCAGCCGGAACGGCCGGCGGCGGGACCGATGCGCAGCAGTGCCGCGCTCTCGGGGAACGAAGCCCCGCCATTCAGGCTGCGGTTCCCCCGCCCCGCTCCCGGGACCTGCCGCCGCGCCGCACGGGGCTCGTCGTGCCCCCCGCCCCGGGGCCACCCGGCCCCGCTCTGCCCCTCAGGCCGCGCCGGGGAAGCAAGAGCGGCTCCGCGACCGCCTCCCCCGCCCGCTGCCCCGCCGGCCGCGGCCGCAGGGAGCGGCCCCCGGCGCGCAGCGGGGGCGGTCGGGGGCGGGGCGGCGGCGGGGGCAGCCCGGTGCCGCCGGGGAGCCCGGCCCCGGCGTGCTCGGCTCTCCCTGCCCGCCCTCCTCCCGCCGGCCGGCAGCGCCGTTGCGCAGCTCCCGCGGACGGGACGGGACAGGACGGGACGGGACCCTCGGCCGCGCCGGGCAGCGGGGTCGGCCGGGCAGGGCTTGGGGCGGGCGGCAGCGAGGCGAGGCTGGACGGCCGCGGCAGGGGGCGAGGCCGCCCGCCGCTGGCGGCGGGGGGCGGTGGGGGCCCGGGGCGGCGGGGCACCGCCGGGGCCCGGCGCATGGCGGCGGCGGCGGCGGGGAGCATCACCACGCTGCCGGCGCTGCCCGACGACGGGGGCAGCGGCGCCTTCCCCCCCGGGCACTTCAAGGACCCCAAGCGGCTCTACTGCAAGAACGGCGGCTTCTTCCTGCGCATCAACCCCGACGGCAGGGTGGACGGCGTCCGGGAGAAGAGCGACCCTCACAGTGAGTGTCCCGGCGGGCCGGGGCCGGGGGCGGGCGGCCCCTCCGCCCGGGGCAGCGGGGCTCCCGAGAGGGGCCGGCGCCTCGGCGGCCGTCCCGCCCTGCTGAAGCATCGGCAGCGAGCTTTGCTTAGAAGGCGTGTGTAAATATGCATACGGATATATAAATAAACGTGTGTATGTACGGACGTATGGTTTATTCGTATGCACATACAGGCATCTATCGCAGCTCCAGACCACACCGGGCTTCCCGCGGCCGGGTACCGCATCGGCACCGGTGGGATGTCCCGGTGCAAACTCTTGTTGGCGTCTCCTCATTCAACCTGCAGCGGCACAGAGCTTGTCAGACGCACAAAGATTTGCTTACGTGCTTGAAGGTGTCTGAATTTGTTTGCATGGCTCTTAAACGGGTGTAATGGCACTTGACTCCTTTACCACCATTGGCAGTGGTAAATACGTTAGTTGCATAAAGGTGGAAAGAAGGTTGTTTTTTTTTTCCCCAGTGGGGGTAAGTCCTCACGAATAGAAGTACTCTTAGCATACAAATACTCTTAGGAACAGAGGTGTAAATTTATTCAAGAAAGCAGAGTTTATAACAAAGTACTGTCAAAGCACGTTTTTGGCTTAAAATGTTGCATGTTGTGATTCTTTTTTTTTTAGTTAAACTTAATTAAGGATGGATAAAATACAGCTAAAACAAAACCTGTGGATTCCAGGAGAAGCAGTTTGTCCCCTGATACCTGATCTTTTCAGGGAGGAAGAGGCTCCGAGCTGGGAACACAGCCCGTGGGTTGAGTGGTTAGTGCGGTCTGAGGGTCTGTGACCTGAGCTGGCCTCTGCTGTCTGCGGTGTCAGGTGCCCGCTCTCCGACAGTCTCGCAGGGAGCGTGGGGCAGGTTGCTGTTAGAAACGCAAGCTGTTCTTTGTCCCAAGAACAAAGTGCCTTTTTGCAGACCTCAGAATATTTTGGAAGTATTCAGTATGGAGTTTTTGCAGATGTAGCGGCAAATTTTTGAAATGCCCATGAGGTATTTCCTTCAGAACAGGTACAAGGAGTTGCTGTAAGTTGTCTATCAGATAGGTAGTCTCAATGCGATTCCTGGTTTGAGAAAATTCGTTATTGCACAACGTGTGCACTTCAACCAGGCAGCGGCCTGCCTGCTGGCACTTGGCATAAAGAGCAGGTGAAATGTTTTACTGTGATTCTTCATCTGTTTTGCACCTGTGCTCTGAGTGATAGATGCACAGAGGGAACTAAAGTCAGAGGACGAAGAGGACAAGGAAGTGAGGAGACAGACCAAAGGTTCTTAATACTACTTTCCACTTTGGACATTCACCATTTGCAAAAAAGCTTTTCCAACAATTCCAAAGAAACACTGTAACAGACTGTTACCAAACAACAGTATTGCCAAGTTGGGCTTCAGTCTGAGGCTATTTTATTTTGTGACTCTTTGGTAGAAATATTTTATGTATGATGGGCTGAAGATCTATGTGGAACAGTATATTTCAGGAAAGTTAGCATCCTTTATTAGGCCAACTAGTATTCTTAGGAAAAGCTATAGGAAGCTTTCAGACTTGGTCCTACACGTTGCATTTCTCTCTTTCTCAGATACTGGTTTGAAGGGAAGCGTAGTCGACGTTATGCGAGTAGTAACAAAATATATTTATTGCCAATACAGTGCAGCAAATTATTGCATGTGGACTTTTAAAATGTTGATGCCTAAAGCAAGACGTTAATTTACCATACAGATAAGTGGTTTGGTTTTACCATATAGATAAATGGTTTGGTTTTTACGTGTACCAGTCGGTTACTGCGCATCTGTAATGCAAAGCATACAGAAATACGTTCAGCTTGCTTTAGCCTTTTGTATTTGGGAAATGTGGGAATTCTTACAGGAAGTAAGCCTCATTAGTTCATCAAACATGTCATCTTACCCCTAGAAGTAGCTATGAAAATATGCTGGAAGTTTGCTGCAAAGGGAGATGATGTTGAGTCGGGGACGTACAAGGCTGAAGCTGGGTCTCCAGACATTGCCATGGCTCTCAGGTTCTTGCCTTGTTCAGTACTCTGCTGTTTGTGGGGAGAAATGCCAGTAATGGTGCGTGGTGTTCTGTGCTCGTCTGGCTGGGCCCAGCTGCCCTGAGTGGTGGTGGTATTCATAGTTGTCATCTTTTTCATCATAGAGCTCCCCCATAATCATGTTCCCCCCCGCCGCCTTTTTTTATTATTCTGCCAGGAAAACTAGTACTAGTTTTACGTTCTTGAATCCGTCTAATGTGTGTTTTCTCTTCCTGTTAAGCCTTATCAATGCTAGAAATTTTCAAACTGATTTCTCATGCGGCTTTCCTAGTTTGAAAATCTTTCTGATGTTGGTGGTACTGCCTTACTCTTCCCCTTTCAAGTTTCTCTGTTTTGCTCTATAGCTTTATTTTTGCTATAATTTCTTTCTGGCTCTCCATTTTGTTCCTGTACTTTTTCTTCTCTGCCTCTTCAGTATTGTCTGATCACTAGTATTCTTCCCCCTTTCCTTTGGCACTTGTCTCTCCAAAGCCCCCCTCTTTTCCAACCCTTTTTCCTCTTGAGTGAATGGTGGCAACAGGTAAAGGAAAACCTGAGTTATAAATAGCTGACGTGGCCTCTGCCCTGTGCTGCAGAAGCTGCTGGGGAGCTCCTCAGGTACCCGTCAGCTTGGCACTCTCTGGCCATCTGCAGAAAATCCCTTCGTTTAAAAAGAGCGGTTTGTAAGCATGATACAGCTGGAGGGCTGGCGGGACTCACTTCCAACAAGTGCACAGGAGTACCACCGTGCCTGAGCTGCTCCCTTGTTCCCCCCTGTCACGCTCTCCTTTTCTCATTATCAGACAGCTCTTTGTTTTTTTTTCTTTTTTTTTTTTTTTTTTTTTTTTCCTGGAAGAACTCTAGTTCTGAGAAGTAGAGAAATCAGTGCTTCAAGCGTCAGCATGGCATGTTGCTACGGCATTACATGGTTCACATCCTTAGCATCTTTGTTTTAAGTACGTCATTCGATACGAATCTGCGCGATGCTGAACTCTGACCTGGTGAATGCTGCTCTGTGGAAGTCCCTGTGAAATCTTGTGGTATGCCTGGCAGGTCACGTTGGCATGACAGATGGCAATAAATCTTGGACAACGTGAGAAGACTTTAAAAAAAAAAAAATTAACAAAGAAAATACACACCTCAAATAACTCACGGTGTTTTTCTTAGTTAAGTAAAAGGTTTTGTAAGATGGCTTTGGGAAAAGAAATATAATGGCTGCAGAGAATTTGGTTTAGAAATCTAATTAAAAGACAATTAGGAGATTCTTGTGGTAGTTGCTATTTTTATGAATTAATTATACAAAATAGCATTCGATTAGCACATCGTCATTTTTACTTTTAAAGGAAGTTCTTAATTTAGAAGGCGAATGACTATCTCCTTATGTTTCAGACCAAAATCTAATACTGTAAACAAATTTCTATTATCCGTATCCTTTTTTGCTCCCCACTTCTGCCTCTAGTACTAAGGACAGCTTGTTCGAAGTGTGTGGTCTGTTTTATGCCATGGCACCGAGAGTTTTGACTGTTTTTACACTCACCCCGTTCACCTTGGTTTATTCATAATTGTGTCGTTAGTGAAATTGGGAATGGAAGTTTACGTCCTGTGTGCTGGAGGATTAGAATCATATGATTCACGCAGCTAAAAAACAGGACAATACGTCTTACGTGGTCGATATTGCCACATCTGATGTGTGTTGTACAGTGACTTCAGTGAAGTGCCCCTTTGGACACACCCTGGGGACTTCTGCTGAGTCTTTTTCCCTTGAAGAGGTACGTTTCAGACAAACAAGAAACAGAAGGCACTTTTCTTAGTTTTGTTGTTTAAAGCAAAACAAAAAACTTATCCTTTTTTTGTTGTTGTTGATCAACAACTTCTGATTTATGCCCTGGAAAACACACAAAGAACGCAGTCTTTTTGGAAAGGCTTTTAGAAACCCTCCGGAGGTGTTTGCCTCAAAGAGGCTACAGTGCCAGTGAAGGGGAAAAGCAAGGGGAATGGAAAGGGAACGCTTATCCATACACTGTAGAAAATGTCTAATAGCACAGCTGGTTCCCTTCACAGTTTCCCTCGCTGAGGAATGGTTGGCATTTATATATTTCCATAATTTCTCAAGCAGCTTTATTTCATGGTGAGCATAAACCAAGGCGTCCAAGGAATCCCGAGCCGTTCTTGTCCACTCGTTAATGAGGTGATGAGGCTCCAGCCTGTCACTTGGAAAGCATTCAGCAGTGTGAGCTTTTATCAACCCTGCAGATGTCTGAAATACCTTCTTCCTGCTCAATAGCTGGCTACTCTTCCACAAATATCTCAAGAAAATGTAAAATAGGGTAATACTGGTCCAGGAAAATTTCTTCTTAAGAAAGTTTCTTTCATAAGTAGTTGCTAATATTATGATTTTTACTTGTATCATACACAACATTTAAATGGTTATATTGTAAATGTTTTGAAAAGACTGTATTGAAGTATATGCAGACTTCTAGAGCATACCAGCTTAATCAAGAAGATAGAAATCTGATCACTGTTCGTGCCAATAGAAGAAAACTAACTGTGATCCTCGGAAAGAAAAATTTGAGCAAATGTCAAGAAGTGTTTCAGTATGAAGGTTCAGTATCTGGTGCTTAGTTTTTTATAGGTGCATAAGTTATCTGGGACTCAGAAGATCTCCTCTCCCGTTTCGGTGTCCCACAGATGTGGCCGGAGCAGGGCATCGTGTTCCAAATCTTAGCATTAGGTGAGAGTTGACTTTTTTTTTTAAAAAACCTGGCCCTAAACGTTCGAATATATTGCTTCTACCCAAGTCCTTCTGAAAACGGACTCTTTTTGCATTACTTTTGATCTATTGCACAGACCTTAACTGGTTTGCCAAATATTAGTGCTTTGCAACATCGTCAACACAGAAATTCCTCCCGGCTCTCAGCTGTAGCTGATTTTAGGGAATGACGTAGCAGAGAGCTCCCGTGCAAAGAAGTGGAGAATATGCTTCCTTTGTGTCTCGCTTATTTTATCATAGAAATACCATCATACTGTTTTCTGCATGGTCCCGCAGGGTAAATTAATGACACGAGGGACAGACCACCTGTGTTGGCTGGGCATGCTGTGGGATGGTGCTGTTCAGGGGAGGATGCTCTCTCATCTGTCATCATGTCTGCTAATCCTTTTACGCAGATTTTAGTCTTACCCACCCTGAAGGTGTGTGACCGAGTAGCGGGTACACTCTGAAAATGGAGCAAGGCAAATACAAGATGTCTTTGGGCAATGAACTGTCCCGTCTCTCCCAGCTGTTTTCCGCCCAGTTTGGAAAGGGCTGTTGGAAGAGTGTGGAAGGTTCCCAGGGCACCACCATCCACAGGTACGCTAGAGGGCAGGATTTAGCCCTTAAATCTTCTCACAGGCTTTAGAAATCAGGAACGCTTATAGGTACTTACATATTCTTGTTTGCAGAAAAAAATAGTCCAACTCCTGCTTAGCTGTTGCACAACCATAGCTGAATGAGTAAGACAGATATAGATAACATATAGTAGCTTGACAGTGTACAGTGGAATTATGGAGATAGTCACATAAATGCAGATTCTTGCAAAAGCTGTCTTTATGACCCCCTTTTGTGGGTGGATTAAAACTTTTGGTTAAAAACTGCAGTGATGCATGTATGACAGTGAAGTCAGAATGAAGAGTCCGGGACGTTTGTCATCTTGGTAAAATGGAGCTGCATATTCCTGAATTGCTCATTAAGAAAATGAGATCAGGTGGCTGCTGATGGTTTTTATTTGTCTAATAAATGCTTGAAATTTGTGCAGCTGGTTCTAAGAAAAAGTTTATCCTGTGGTGGAGATAAATTTAAAAGCATTTTACAGAAGGTGAGCTATGTTAGGAATGTTTTTTTAAGATACGATTTCTTTTGACATACTAGATGATACTAAATTGCAGTTAGTTAAAATCTGTGGGTCTGGGTTTTTCTCTCCCCTTTTTTTTTGTTTTTTAAATAGTGTGTTTCGTGTATATTACTAAAGAGTTTTAAAAGTTGTTCAGATTGATCTTCTGTAATAAAAGCAGGTTCAGGTTCTGTATTCTGTAATAAAAGCAAGAGAAGTGCCAAGTGCACAGACAGGTGAATGGGCAATAAGAGATGTAGCACTGGTTTTGGCAGGAGAATTAACAGTTACAGGGTTCAAAAGATGCTTGAAGATAAACTCCAGAAAAATGCCCTCTTCTCGTGTTCAGTTTCCACAGAATACATACACCTATCGTATTTTCTCAAAGAAAAGGGACCTGTTCCACTGCAGTTTTTCAGGCAGAATTCTGTTGAATTGCCATTTAATTAATCAATGTCTCAACCTGAATTTTAAACCATAATCTTTTCAGTGATGTTTTGTTTCTGTAAGCTTTTCCCAACTCCCTTGGATTACATATATGGCAAGCAGTTTTAAAAAATAATTATTCAGTGGTTTCTATATACTTAAAGTTGTTAACACACTGAGGTGAAACATACAACAAGAGTTTCTTTCAAAGTTCTTCTGCGAGCTTAATATTTTTTTTACCTTTTTATTTCCCAGAAAAATATTTTTCTGGTATTTCCTCATTTGTTCAAGCAGTTTGAACTAAATCCATGAATCCATCCGTAACTTCTGATGTGAACAAGAGAAGACTGAAATTTGTATTTTGATTATTATGGTTTTTAGCGCTCTTGGGAGCGTTGCCCTGGGATCACTGGCCATCTGTTTTTTCAGAGTGTTTGAGAGGTGATCGATTGTACTTAACTGGTTAATAACCCTAGAAACAATGGAGCTTTTTGAGTGTCGGTGGCAGCATGTTTAGTGCAATTATCTAGTAAAACCAAAACGGACTATATAACCTTAATGCAGTCCAGTTTTGAAATAAAGGTTATCCTGAGAATGCTCAAGTTACTGGTACTGAAAAAGGTACATATTTGCATGAAATCTGTGAATTGAATATCTATACCAGGTGGCATTTGAAATGTTTATGGTGTGACTTTTGAAGCCTAAAAGTTGGTAATGAGATTGCATTTCAATTCTGATGGAGAATTAGTAGCCTTTACTTTTATTAGGATCTGTTTAAGACCATGCATTTCAAAATAAAGCAACTCTCTCATCATTTGTCATTTTCAGCAGTGTGTTTTGTGGCAATATATGGGTAAACTTGAGTTCCCCTCTGCCTCTTCTGCTGCCTCCTGACTTCTCAATAAAAATATTTAAAGGGTGGCTCTCTGGAGTGCTGGTGGCATTTCAGGATTATTATCTTATGTAGTTTTTTGTTTGTTCAGGGTAGGGCCAGATTTTGACTGGAGCCTGATATGATCGTCCGAGAATATAAATGAGATGATGTCTACAAAGTTGGGTGGAGGTCGTCTTGCACAAACTGTCATGGTACACTTCTGGTTGAGTGATCCTGTAAGAACTTACCACTCATGTTTGACTTTTAGAGCTTGAAAACCACATTGCTCGAGTGATTCAAAGGAGAAAGATACTAAGGGTACTAGGAAAGGGTGAAGTAGGAACTAGACTCCATAGCCGTTTGCGGTGGCAATGGGTTGAAATTCTATTCTTGTATTGTGGAGCTTGTTAGCTTGCTTCTTACCTTGTGATGAGACTTGAGCAGATCTCATAAAACAGCAGTCATTAGGATTCCAGCTGGAACGTGCAAGTCACAAAGTCCTGATACGGCTATGAAATACTGCATGGTGTTGTGTTTTGTAAAAACAAGGATAGATATCAGCTGTGATACAGCTTGAAAATATTTGCAATCTGCTTCTTGGCTCTTTCCTTTCTACTCTCAGGCTGACTCAACCTGGTGCCCATGATGCCTGGTGTCCATCTGCAAACCTCCACCGTGCCAGTGTGTTTTATTAGACATTCTGTTGCCATTCTGTGGTGGCGTAGCTCTGCGGTTATTTTTGCTGATAAAGGATGTCCTTAACATACTCAATTGTATAGGCATCACAGCATCTTCATCTACGCTTGGTACATGTCTTTTGGGGAAATGTTTGTAGCACCTCTTGGTACTGGCACCATTTTTTTGGCAGACTCTATTTTTTCTTGGTGTTCTGGGTGCTGGGGAACAAATACTCAAGTGTTTCATTTCTATCTACATGTCCCCTTTTTGCCTTCCCCTCCAACTGCCCAGTGTTGTGTTTTAACATCACCTGTTATGTTGTCAGTGGTGACCGGCCAAGGGATCCTTTGGTCAGACACTTCGGCTGATCTAACAAGTCTCTGCTGCTAAAAGGGATGGTCTCTCCTCTTCCTTCCCCATTTCAGCTGTGCCGAAGTTGGCACCGCCTCTAGCACCGAGTTCAGCAAAGGGACAGATTGGTTTGGTGCATTGACAGAAAAGCATTTGCTCTCCTCCTTCAGCTGCATTAGTTTCTGATGGATTTAATGCATTGAAGCAGCTCACTGAGATGTCAAGAAAAAGCTGGTGCGAGGGAGGTGGTAGGAGTGTGCAGGTGGGAGTGTGGGATGGAGGGACAGGAGCTGCCCCTTTCCAGCAGCAGCTGGCGGTTCGGTTGTCACTGGCTGTCTTGTGGTACCATGTCCTGAACCATCTCGTCTGTTAAAATGCAGGGCAAGGTACAATGTCTTCCTTGATGGATGACTTGAAGAGGATGAACAGATAGAGTCCGTGCAGTTGTCACCTATGTTACATTTCAAGTTAGAATACTCATTTTAGGACCATATTACAATGAGTGTTAATACAGTCCCACAACTCTGGGAAGACTAATAGTGAGACTGAGATGTAGAGAACCACACCTATAGAGTAGTTTTGTGTAATACTCCACTAGGTCCTGTTGATACCTGTGGCAACAGAGATGGATACAAAAATGAGAGCATTTTTTAGCGTGGCGAAGCAGCCAGTGAGGGCCGTATAGAGGATGTATGGGGAGCGGCTGTCATCGCTGTCTGGAAGTCAGCTAGGGTATCCTGCTGCACAGACTTGTTAGGCTGAGCAGTTTCTGGGAAATAGTATAGGGATTGAGTTCATTGGGTTTCTCCAGCTGTACTGGAGCAATTGGGATGAATAGCTAAACATGCGTCTGGCCGTGCCTCTGAATATGTAAATACGAAGGATTAGTTTTGTGGTTTTACAGATGTTTACAGAATCATTATGGATGTTTTGCTGACAGTAATATAGTTAATTCAGGAAAATTGAGGAAGAAGACCTACAATGCTTGTGTCCTTAGAAATGCAGGAATTCCTAAAAGCTAAAGAGGTCTACAGAACTATCCCATGTTGCCAGTTTTAATTTATTTCAGTCTCAACCTTCTGCTTGCTTTACTGCTTCAAGAAACAATGTCTTCCAGAGAGTTTAACTGTCTGTACTTGAGCTAGTACCAGTGATTGTAAGGTATTACTATCTGCTATTGAAGAGCAGAGGAAGGTCTCAGGAGGCTGAATTTCAGTGATCAGGCTCTAGTAACGTGGATCAGTATTGTCTATGTGATATTGTATTAGAAGAAAATGCTGTTAGGAGTGAGAGATGTCTGACCTGCCAGCTGATTTGATGTGACATAAGGCGAGACAGTGCGATTGCTGGTGCTTGTAGCCGTGGCATACTGTGGGAGCATGCTCTTGCAGTGAAGGGTGGAGCAGCATGGAGATTTAAACCAGCAAATAGATTTAAACCAGCATAGTGAGTACTAGTGATGGGCTGGCTGAAGCAGGAGAGCACCAAGTAGGTTCTTCCAAGCTGCAGATTGTAAGGTCTATCTTTTGTTGTCAGGAAAGTGCACATGTCCCTTGTTAGTATGGTTTGACTATTCGGTATTCAGAATAAGCAGTGGGTTTTTATTCGGAGACCTGGAAGCTGGGGAAGTGACTACAGTCTGATCCCTCTCGCTGTGGTACTGCAGACCCAGGTTCTTGGCTCCCCAGTGCAGGCTGGGTCCCATGGTGTATTCTGTCTGCCTCCTCAGAGTGCTCAGGGGGCTGTAAAAGTGAAGAATGTTACCCAGATACTTGAAGGAAAGTCTGAAAATGCACCGTGCATTTTCTTTTTCGGTGTTAAGGAATTTGATTTCTTACAAAGAACAACTCTTTGTACTCAAGCGAGGCTGCATTCAAAAGCAAATTAGAGCCTTTTTGTGAAGACTCCGGTTCACTACTATTCTGGGTCAGCGGTGATGATGTCCTTCATTGCGGCTCATGCTGTTCCTCTGTAGATGCATTATTTAAATGTCAGCATAGGGTGGATACACAGCTTGATGGAAGGGGGTAAAATAGATGGAGGATGAAGCAAGTCTCCTGGCTTAATGTTGTCTTTGCATTGTCCTTGCAGTAAACGAGGTGGATAGGCACCAGTGAAATACTGTGTGTGCACGTGTATGGATTTTGATTGGTTTTTTTGTTGACTTTTTGCAAAAATATTTATTAAAGGCTCAGTGATTAATTCAATTTCATTGGTATTGGAGATGGGGGAAATGCAAAACCAACATAGTCGCTGTCTCTTAGCCTTTTGGCCAGATTAAGACCAATCAACTCTAAAGGGCAATTTAATTCATAGGAACTCCTCCTTATCAGCTTGTTATTTCTTCCTACTCTTATGCCATCTCCCTGGCACCCTGGGTACCTGACACAGTTTCTCTTTCACCACTGTGCTTCAGACTCTCTTGAAATCCAATTTGCTGGTTCTTCTTTGGCGTTTCTAAAATCCAGCTTTTCCTTTCCATCTGTGACACTAAGGCTTATTAAGCCTATGGGTTGGCAATTTCTCACCACTGCTCTGGCAGCCTTTTCCTTTCGTCTCATCGAATCTGTTATCCACTGCTCCGACATAAGTCACAGCCCTACAATACCATGGCCTACTGAATAGTTGTTGTGCCAGCTGTACGTAAAGAAAGAGCACTAAAAATACGTTTCAAAAATGATACATTTTACCTTCTCTGTCTTCTGAAGTGACATTCTTGGGCTTGTCTGAGGTTGTCCCTGTTTTTATGTATGTTTATTTTGCTGCAAGTGAAAAACAGGCCATAGTTACAAAGAGATTAGTGAATGCACGGTAAACATAAAGATCTGAAATTCTGTAAGTTCTGTATGCATCTTCTGATATTAGTCAGTGACATCGTTATCTTGGCTGAACACTTGCACCAGCTTTGTTTTAAAGCTGAACAACTGAAAGTGGTTATTCTTTACTTTAGTGATTTACTTTAGGGAATACTAAATGAAGTTGAAAAGCAGTTGAAAGAAACATGATTACCTTACCCTTGTTAAGAAAAGCCCTTTGGGAAAAGTCCTAAAAACCATGTGTGAACATGCAGTCACTGTTTTGATAAGGAAATCCTCAAACATTGTTCTAAATCAAGAATTTGGGGTAAAGGTATCAGTGACTTGGAGACTAGGCTTTATTACCTGTACGCAGTAATGAATGAATTTCTTCTCTGGTAAAGTTAGTAATTTTTTTCTGCTTGGTTTTGCCCTTTTGACTTTAAATGATGCAGTCAGCTCACCTGCAATGACAAGGAGACTGCAGTGTGGCAACTAGGTATTTAGAAGAATTTTATACGATGGTGTACTTGCAGTTTCTGGCATTTGAAATCCTTATGTAATGCCAAGGAATTGCTGTGTACTTTATTCGGCAGCACAAAATACCCAAGTTGTGTTTTGTAAGCAGAATGCAGAAACTCTAGTGCTTTTAACTTTTAAAGGACTTGATGAAGTTTGATCAACCAGTTCACAGATCAAGCCGTTCGAAATGGGGAAATCTAATTGTGCGTGTTTTACACCTGGGCACACAGGCAAGGAGCACTAAGCCAGGCTGTTGCTTGAAATGTTGTATGTCACATTATTCTGAAATAGTTCTTCTGCAGGATGACTTTACTGTCCTTTATATGAAATGTATAGGGAGCATTTGAGGATGCTGTGTATTTGGTAATCAGCGTTTCCTGGGGAGGATTCCCAGTGTGATAGGTATATGTTAAGTGGAGTTGGATATTTGTAAGAATTGAGGTTGTGATATAAATGAGAATAGATGGAGAACCTGAATAGGGAAATAATTTTCATTGTATTCAGTATTTGTACTACTTAAAAAGATGAAAACTCTTAAAATGTGTGAATGTCCATGTTATGTGGTAGACTAGGTTAGCGGTCAGTTACACACGTTATTATTCTGTTTAAAGCCTTGGGATTTACTCTTAAGTGTAACCGGAACTTTTTGAAGTGTTCATATTTCAGAAGTGTATATTTTTGTTATAGGTGTTTACATTTTAAAGACCTTAGGTCTGTCTGCAAGTGGTTTTATGCCTCTGGCTGGCAAAAAGGAAAAAGATACGCTTACAATGTTGTCATGCAAAAGCAAAGAAATGTGCCTTTGTACGGAGCGTGACTCACTATTTCTCAGTGCGACACTTCATTTGCTTGATTGTTTTTGTTGCTGTTCTGTGGTTTTTGTTTATTAAAAGACCACCTCTTCTGCTAAGGTTCGCTTGCTGTTTTTCATATCTGTTTCTCCTTTCTCCCCCACACATGGTTCCAGGTTTTAGGCAGCGTGTACTTCAGCAACTCTGGCAATAGGACAGTTGTTTTACGACGAGCGTATGAAAGCAAGCAAAGAGTTGTTTTCATATTTGCAGTCTCAAGACTGGGGATGCCTCGTACATCAATGCAAAGCTTATCAGTTAGCGAAAGGTGTTAATATGCTTAATACGTTTTTTAGAAAGAGACTAGATGTGGGAGAGAGAGATATGAAGATATTTTTATTTCCTAGAGATAATTTACAGTAGGCATCACCAGCTCATGGGCTGGGGTTTGGATCTGACCCAGCAGGCAGCTTTGTCTGGCTCTGGAAACGCCAAAATGGGGGTATTAATCTCTGTGTGTGTGTGTCTACATGCATGTGTATCTTTGATGAACCAGCCCTTGGGTTTGGGAGGGTTTATTATGTTAGGTGTGGAGCAAGCACGCCCAACTCCTGTGTCTTGCTTGGACAGCTGGCTGGGAATAGAAGTTGCCCCCAAGCATGAAGGAATCGGCCAACTTCAGCTGCAGAGTATGCGGGAGTGGGAATTCGGTTGTAGGGTGTTGCATTTAGCAAAGCGTTGTTGATTCTTATTTTTCCCCCCCTTTTTTGTGAACTTCCTTGCATTTCTGATACTTACTCCCTCCAGAGGTGATGCACCTCTGTAGCAGTGAGACTGCGAAATAGTTGTTGCTTTGTTCTTTTCTCTGGGCACGGAGGTGCAGGAGGACGAGCTGGTGCAATAGCTTCACCGCAGTGTCATTCAGGGGCCTCATGGAAGGATTTTCCTTCCAGGGCCTCTGCAAATATGTTGGAGATGGGCCCTGAGCCTTTGGCTTGGGTTTAGCTTTTCCACAGCAGAGATTGTAGTAACGCTAGTCATTGATCCAGAGACGTGCAGCCTGGGATTTTTCAGGGGGTACATAAACTCTCCCTTCTTGTAAACTGAGTGAGAGGTGTTTTGCTAATGACCTTTTTAGCTCAAATAAAGCGGCTGTATGTTAGTGAAAACGGGTGTTGAAATAGTATCAGATTCCTCCTCTCTTTCCATAAGCTGCTCTGTTAGTTGCAGTGTCTGGGTAAGGTATGTGTTTGCTATTGAGAAGTTCACAAACTCCAAAAAAATCTCCTGGAGCATTGGCTGATCAATGTTTTTGGGCCCAGAGTCCTCTTGGTAAAATGTTGTATTTCGCATCACATTCTTGCAGGGAGTTAATGATGTTACAGTCATGAAAAGGGCTTCTCTTTCCTACTGCCTTAAGAAGGCTATTTAAGTGAGAGAGGCAGAGCAGCGAAGAGCTGCGTGTGCGGATTGTGGGCAGTGTAATGATTTTGGTGTCTTGTCTCGAGGTATTCAGGGCAGCGTTTTGGGTCCTGAAGGGAAGGGTGGAGGTACTGAAAGCGGATATCCAGGTTGCGTAGTCCTGCCCTGGGAGCAGCATTTCAGTGTAGGTGGGAAAACTCAGCGGAGCATGAAAGCAGCCTCTGCACGGGTACGTGTGCGTGGGGCATGGTGGTTGTGCCTTACGGCAGTAAGAGGTGTGACTGCAGGAAACATCGGTGAACCCTTGTGAGCTTTGATTTAGCTTGCATGTACGTTTGACAGTGAATATGTGGCAGCAGGGTTTTCCCTGTGAAGTGATGGAGACCCTTGAGCAGGAGGCTGGACTAGATAGGGTCCTTCTGACCTGAATTTTGCGTGATTCTGAGACCATGGCTGAGTACTGGTTTTAGTCTGCACTGAAGTCTGTTTGTAGGGACCTTTACTAGGTAGATTATAGCGGAAGTACAGCTTAGGCTTTAATCATACCTGTATTTGCTGTGTAAGCATATCCAAAGCCAGGAGCTCATGGTTGGTTTTTATTTTAGGGTTTCTCTGATGTAGTGGTTAGATTTCCCATTTCCTTGTGGAAGAGTAGGAAAACGGGGATTTTATTAATCCATTTGGCTAATACATGTCAAATTCCACCTACTTGGGGTGCGGGAGTTTGCCTCATGCGCCAGTACAGCACCCTCATGTACACTGTACACTTACCCTGCCCCTTCTTCACTGCTACAGCTCTAACGTGTTTCTGTCCCTTTCTTTCCACACTATGACCTTTGCGTTCCCTCTTCCTTAGTGATACTGTGGCATACTCCTGCCCCAGAACATCTTAGCCAACGCAGCTGCTGTGAGTAAAATAACAGCACATGGCTTTGCTCACACCGATTGCCCCAGGCAAAGGGCTTGGGATGCAGGAGGCTGGCGGCACTGTTCCTCTGCGGCTGCCAACAGACGTCCGACTGGGAGTGTGTGGGAAAGGTAGTACGAGCTCAGCAGCGAGTAACTTCCAAAACGTGCAGCTCTCTTTCTCTTAAAGTATTAAGTTGCTAGATTTTGCCAAGATCTTCCAAATAAACCAATTTTGAAGGAGATTTTTGGCCAAACCCTTTATGATGCAGAGCAATGAAACCATGTGGGACCATTTAAGTTAGTGCAGTATTACTTGGTCTGGGCCATTAAAAAGCTTTGCTGGGTTGGGAGAGTTGTAAAAGGACTTTAGAGTTTTCATTGTGCATGTAATTTTTCAGTTCTAGCGCTCAAGGCAATAGAAGAACTTTTGGAAAATGCTTTTCTGTATTCTCTGCATTTGGTAGCATCTTTTCTGTCCGTGTTGTGCTACTTGTCCATAAAATTCTTTTCTCCACTGGCATGTGCAGAGCTGCATTGGAAATACTTTTTTGAGCTCTTTAAGAAAAGATCCCGTTCATAACAGAAATCTGAAACCTTGCCAACCACAATGCTATTAAATACCGCTTTACAACTTCCATATTCTTAGAAAAGTCTCCAAATTGTGAAATAAATGCCCTTTTGTAACTCTCTCAAATATGCTCGTTAGTTTAACCTGCAACTTGTAGATCTGTTCTGACATATACCTTGTGAAAGAGGGATAGTCATGTATGTGTAACTGTAATTTTACATCCACAATCCACTAACAACATGAATGCATGCAGAAATCCATGCCTGCAGAGCTCTGCTGGCTGCAGGGGAGGAACACATCAGTGCGGTCAGTGTTTTGTCTGTGTTTAACATGTCACAGGATCAGGACCTGATCTAAAAAGAAAAAACAAACAAACAAACAAAACCCAACAAAAACCCCAACACCAAAACAAAAAACCCAAACTGTTGAATCTGTTTAATGTATACATCAGGGAGCGGTCTTGAAGAGGTTTGATCTTCTGTAAATTGTCTTAGAACAAAAAGGAAAATGACTGTTTAGTCATTCTGCCTTTCAGATGCTGGTAAGAATCTCTCTGCCGGAGTGTCACTGTTGGAAAGAGTGCACCTGCAAATTTCCTGTGTTAATGGAAAGGAAGCTGGGAAAAAAACCCAGGTTCATCTTGTGTGATCATTTGTGTGTATATACGGAACAGCTGTATTTGTCCAGGAGGGGCTGTGTGTAGTGAGAGGAGAACTCTCTGCCGGGCATTTTGGTGTATGTTGCAGTGTGGTTCAACATCCTTTAATGCCACAAATTGTACTGGTTTCAGTGGAAATTCAGGTTAGGCTGTAGCTTGTATTGTTCTTCAGCCAAAACATCAGCGAATACGTATTCTTAACACAGCCTTTATGTATTGTGAAGAAAAAATATCCCCCCTCTATCCTTTTTTATACTACTGGAAGGCATAGTAGGTTCACTCAAGCTACATCCAAAGTGATGTGTTTTCCTAGTTAATGATCGTCTCCTTAGGAACATGTAGCTGTTTGGATAATCTGCCATATAGAGATGTAGATGGTATTATGAGCAAGAAGACATATGACTACAAAGTAAAATCTGGAAATTCTGAGTATTAGATTACCCTTCCAGCTTTAGAAGGCTGTATATATATGTATAAAAAAGAGTCTTCAACGATAGCTCTAACAATGTTAGACAACTGGGTGCTGAGTTAGGGTTCCTTTTGCACGTCCTGTCAAAAATGAACGTGGTCAAAATTTAGGTCAGGATTTAGTCCTCCTTTATTTTGGCTCAGCTGTGGTTCACCGACCTTGCTGTGAAAAACCATTGACAAACAGTTGATGTTCTCTGTTTCGACTGTTGCGTTGAGATGCAGAGGTTGCCACGGATCCTGGTGGAAGAGCTGGGGCTCAGTGAGCTCTCTCAGCTCGGCTGCTGTGAGATGCAGAATTCCCATGTTTGGGAATTGGTATGCACCACCCTCAGCAGCTGGAGACAGGATTTGGACACAGTCTGCCTGTGGAAAGCATTTTGCCGTTCAAGAGGATGACAAACAGCTTGTGATTTTTTTGGTACGGGAATCTTTTGCTTGAGGAAAAACTCAGCATTATAACAGAATGACTTAAAAAAAAAATCTCTGGACCCATAATTAAAATTTTCTGATTTGTACATTTGCATGTTTTTCCTGTGCTGAACACTTAAGGTTTATGATCTTACCTGGGGGCTGGTGGTGGTGCTGCTGTGTGGGTGAGTTAACTGAGGAAGAGCCATGGCACAGCCAGTGGTACGTAACTCCCGTGTTTGTTATGCCACAGAGGAATTGGAAAACGTGGTTCCAAGGAGAGGAGTGTGACGGGAACTCCTGATGTCACGGGCAGGGTGAGCAAGGAGAGATTTGCTCATCGTGTACTGTCAGATTCTGTATATCTTTTCCCTATAATTGGAACGTTTATATGCATTTCTTGCTTTTAAGCCAGGTAGCTTTTAAACAATCACCTTCTGATTAAAAATTTGTTTAATGCCTTCTGTCCTGCAGGCTATAAATACCTATTGATTAATTTTAATTTTGGTTTGAGAATTTTGTCTTTATGCGGCTTGTTCTCTTTCCATCTTACGATGCCACATCTGGTTTTGCGCTTTTAACTGTACAGCTTGTTAGAGGGCTGTACAGTGGCGTCTTCTGGGAAAATCTTCACTGTAGTATTATGGACCGTGTTGTTATATCCATAAAGTGCATTTTGTTAACGGATTCATTTATTCAGGTAACAGGTTTGTGGTTGTGTTGAATACAGGATCAAGGAAATGGAGAGTTTTATTCAGGATACTTTTATAATTCTATCTTAAGAGTTCTAAAAGTTTGTGTCAGAGGAAGGTTTTTAATCCATCTCCTGAATTATAATTCAGTGCCTTAACTTTATTCCTTTCATGTTTTCTAAGCCTTTTTATATCTTCCCAATGATACAACTTTATCCTTCTTCCTCAGAGTTTCTACCCTGCCATGAAATTAAAATTGTACGTCTTGCACTTCATTTCTTCTTACTCGGCAGAAAAAGGGAAGATGATTATACTTCGGCTTATTATGAAGAGATACAAAAGAAAGTCTTAATAGTAGTAGTAAATTTACTGAGTCCTTTTTAGTTGTCAGTGCTTAAAGGTTGCATAGGTTACAATTGGGATAGGGCTTTTTTTTATTTCGTAACTTTGTGATGACTTAGCCTCAGTTCTCAGTGTTTGCTCAGCGTGCCGAGCAAGGCATCGACCATAGCCTTGCACTTGGCGTTCATCACAAATTAAAGGGCGTGCGATGAATGCGAACAGTGAAATAATTTACTGCTGTGCTGCAGGGGGGCCCTCCCAAAGGACTGCCAGAATAACTGGGAAAATGTGCCTTTTTGGCCCTCAGTTCGTTAATTAGCTGTTTCATAATAATCTGTGCTACTTTTTTGGATTACAAACTTCTTAATTAGTTTAATTTCATGGATTTGGTTTTGAGATTCAAGTATGCTGAAAACAAATATTACGAGTAGATCTGAAATGATGGCCCCTGTCTGAACTATTGCTGTTGGTGACCTAAAGGCCGCAAAAGATACGGATCATCGGTGTCAAGTGTTACAACTGGTCGTACCAAGTTGCATTGAGCTAAACCTAAAATTGTTGCTTCTGGGGATGATTGCATGGTCCAAATGTGTTTGATTAGTAAGGCTGTATGGTATCTTGGCATCTCCACATCAACGTAACACTGTGGCAAATACTTACCTTGCATTAATAAAGCCATAAAATAATGCTGAAACCTGAAAAACTTACAGTACTATTCTGGCTCTGCTTATTTATGTGTTTTTTGAGTTGGAGAAGAAAATCCAGTGAAGCTGATTTTGCTTTTGGGGCTTTCAGTATTGCAGCACTTTTCAAACTCAGCAGGAAAATCTTTGGGGTTTTTTTTTTTCCCCTTTCCCTTTTTAAAGAGTAACACTTTTCACAAGCTTCTCCAAACTATACAAATATTTTTACAGGCCTTAAAAACCTTTACTAAAAGTTTGTTTTTACAGAATCTGAACTTCTGGCCCGGTATGGTGCTGTAGGAGTTGGTGTGCTTTTTTTTGTCAAGAGAAAGTCACGAAGCATAATAAGTCCGTACTGCAGTAATTAATATTACTTTTCAGATACTTCACACAGCTGTTTCTTGTTAAGTGTGCGGTGAAAGCTGTATGCGTGGGCACATCTCAACAGTCCATTTCCCCCAGTCCCTGCCCAGAGCACTTCTTCACATTCTTGCTTCCCCAGAGGGTAAGGCGTTGCACTGAAGGTTTCTGAAGCTGTTCACAAGTCTGATTTTGGCCTAATAACTTGGGAGGGCTGTATTTTGGGTACTTGGTTTTGAGATGAAATTAAACATTTCACCTAACCTTTTACGACGACAGAGGTTTCTGTATTCCTTGGAAGTCTGGAGTTATTAGTGAATTACGAGAGGTTGGGTTTTTTTTTTTTCCTTTTCTTTGTACAAAATGGCAACAGACACATAATTCGTAAGAAACCATTTTATCTTCTTTAGAGTGCAACATTTTTATTAATATGGCTTCAGTTGTTTATACAAATTAGTGGATTTACAAGCAACTCTTACTGATGTCTGTCTGTATCGAGGGAAAAAGCAGGTGAAATAATTTTAATGCTTAAAAGAGGGTTTGCAGAAATTATCCTGAAGATTTCATGTTCCTGGTATTCTTATTGTTGGAGTTTCTTCAGTCCTGTCTTTAGAAGCAACAGAAGTAAACCAAGAAAGTTTCTCATGAACCCTTCAAAGAAAGAAATCGGCAAACACAAACTGGTGCAAGTCCTTGGCTGAGTACTTTTGAGTGGATGGAGCACAGCTGTCGGTTCCTCTAGCTGGGCTTTTATCATGGTCAGATCTCTGTATAGTGTGTTCAAATAGAAAATATTTTTAACAAATTCCCAAAATAATTTCTGGGATGCAGAAAGGAAGAGAAGTTCCAGTCTAGTTCTTTTTTGGAAACACCGATAGTCTCGCACCAGATGAGTCACATCCTTTGTTCGAACACCTGATGGACCCATAACCAATACCAGCTTGTGACATCCTGCTTGTTCCTCCTTTAGCTACTGCAATTCTTTGGTGAAAGTCGTCTTTGTCTTTATACATCCCAAGAAGGTGAGAAGCTGTTTCTCAACTATTCCTCGTTTTTTACGCCTGTGTTGCAATGATCTTGCTTCCTGTTACGGAAGTATAGTTGCTCTTAAAAATCCCTGTTCAGTGGAACTGTGGATGAAAGCACAGTATTGCACAGAAAAATAGTACTCATCTGGGCTCGCTTTTAATTGCTCTTTTTTAAGTGAGAGGGTTTGCAGATGTGGGTTTCACTGGAAATAACAGCCATCCAGAATAGGGGAAAACCTAGGGATTTTGGGAGATCCAGTTTCTTGTGTTCAACTGTTACTGAAATGGTTGTGTGTGTTTTTAGCAGAAATCGGATTGAATCGTACTGCCTGTGCACGCTGGCTCAATGGGATGGAGCTGCAGGGAATGGGCATATATTTTCTCTGAAGGGGAGGAGGAAGGACCACATGTCAAGCTGCAAGCAGTCCAAAGAGCTCATATGAGTTGCTGTATGGGCCTTTTCCCCTTTTTCAAGTGACGTTTTAAATAATCAAAGCTAGGTTTTCAGAGGGAGATGTTCTAAAAATGGTTGGAATAGAACAGGATCTTCTCTGAGGTTTAGGACAACATGTACTTTGTTCTTTTTCCTTCTCTTCTTCTCCAGAAAAATGGCAGTTCCAGCACAGTGTTGAGATTTCTTTTGAGCCGCAAATACCTAAGTCATGTAGAAGGTATTTGGTGGACTTTTCTATGGTATTTGGTGTAGTTTCTTGTATTTTAGTATTCCCCGTCCTGTGTAGCTAACGGTTGAAAAACCTGAACTTTGAGGTATGGTGTCACAGATGCTCCTGTTAAGGTTAGGCTGAAACGCAGCAGAGATGCAACTTCCTGGCTCCGCTGTTTTAACCACTTAAAGGCTTGATTCATTTCTTGTTCTGAATGCAATGACAGGAATAATCAGGGAAGGAAAAAAGAAGAAAAATAGCAAACAGCTCTTCTGGATTCAGGCGGAGGCCACTTCTGGCTTATAGCTTGAAACAAGCTGCGGGCAAAGGGGAAAACATTTGTGTGTTAATGTAAACTACTGGATGTGACTTGTGGCTAGAAAAATCCGTTTAGACTTCGTGTTAATTCACAGGCAGTAGCTAAAAGCTATGTGATACAATCTTACAGATTTTCAAAAAACCATGACTGTTCTTTTTTTTTAAATAATTGATTCAAATAAACCCACTTCTCATGTTCCTAATTTGTATAACACCATTTCTTGTGTCTTTGCTATCCTCATCTACTTTTGCAGTTCTTTGTTTGTTTATTCTAAGCACTTGTTGGATGTATGATGTAAACTAATTGATACTTTTCTGTTGGGAACTGCTGTATCATTTAGCGGGTGATGAGGTCCTGAATGGTCTTAATCATCGTCCAATCTCATGCCTCTCTGACAATCTAGCTGTACAGAATTGCATGCATTCAATGTCTGATGCTGTTCTATAAATATTAAGAAATATCTCTGTAAGGAAATTGCCATGAAAAATTCCCATTTTCTATGAGCAGTTGACTGTGCCGTAAGTGGTCCTTCAAGGAATTTTATGGGGTTTTAAATGGCTTTTTTGTGAAATGAAGATAGAAGAATAACTCATGCTTATTGTTGCCAATTTGACAATAGCTACTTACTTTGTAATAAGCATTTTCTTTGATGAAAAATGGGATCAGAAAGCCAGAAGTTGAAAGTTTACTATCTTCGCTGCAAGATGAAGCTCAGGCTTTCTCTGGTTTTCGGTTTGAAGCAAGTCAAGTGCCGAAGTATCACAATGGCTGTGAAAATGTATTTCTGTCTTTTTTTGTTTGCAGTCAAACTGCAACTTCAAGCAGAAGAAAGAGGAGTGGTGTCAATCAAAGGTGTAAGTGCAAATCGCTTTCTGGCTATGAAGGAGGATGGCAGGTTGCTGGCCTTGGTAAGCAGTGTTTTTTAATGTTTATCTCTACATGTGTCTGTCTGCATTGGTGGGTCCTCTCCTCACTCTGTGTTGAGTAACATCTCCTCCAGCAGGACTTACTCAGCTTCTCTGTGTGTGATTTATCAGGGAGAAATTAGCTCTGCACAACTTCTGTCAATTAATTGAACTATGAACTAAGAAGAGATGGATATGTCTGCTCTCACCTAAAAGCTGCAAAATTTAACTGGAATGGCCTGTCTGAGAGAGAGAAATCATAGTCATCATGTATAGAAGGAAATTATAAGAACAACTGAAGAATAAAGTGTCTCCCTTTTTTCCCCACACAAGTATTTTCCTCTTCCACTTACTTTCACATAAAGTGATTGTAAAGACCCTTTTAAAACAGGAAGTAAAGCCAATTTTTAAAAATTTTGACTTTTATATTTTTGATAGTAATCTGTATATATTGTTTTCTTATTTTCCTTATTGTAAAGAATCAAATGTTTTTGGTCATGTATACTTCCAAACTAGAAAACTGGCAAGAAAAACATTTTTGAAAGTGTGATGATAAAATTTAAAAAAGAAAAGTTATTAAATGTAGGTAAATTAAACTAGGCCGTAATGAGACTAGTTTTAAACTCCATGCATTTGATTGGTATCAGCTTAATTTTTAACTGTGTTTCAAAGCCACTATGTGTAGCAAACTATGAAAGTTAGTAAGGTCTCCTAGAGCTAGATAATAAATTTTGCTTTAAGAGCTGCAGTTACATTCATTTTGCTTATGAGACGTAGACACTGTAAATCTCTCATCCATATTTATAACCTTCAGTGCAGACAAACTTGCACTGAAACAGCACTTGCGAAGTACCACTGTAGGGCATCCTACTAGAATTTCAGTTTGAAATAATCCCTGATGCTTTAGTATCTTGAACACAGCCCCATTCAGCTCCTGTGCAAGTCCCCACCAGTAACAGGTGTTAATAATAAAGTGAATTCCTAACCCCAGCTGAACTGCAGCTAATGAAAGACCCGGGCTTCTGATTCCCCTCAGTTCTGCCTAAGTGAAATTAGTCTGAAGGCCAGCAAAATGCTTCAGCAGTTTTACACGAGCAGGGATCCCTGGCGTGCTCCTCAGCACTGCGCGTCTCTGGCTCTAGCAAGCCCATTTTGTTTATGCCTGTGAATACAGTTAAAGAACCTGTTTCAAGTTACAGCATCATTTACTCGGATATTGTGTGACAGCTCAGTTGAAGAAAATGTGAGGAGTAGTCCACTGTGCTATTCTTGAATGAAGGATAATTGGGAATTTCCTGTGGTGCTGGTGTGGTGGCATTTGGCTTCCCGTTCAAATTGTGTTCCTTACCCTGAGCAACAGTGAATGGTCAAAAGAGGGGGTTTAGCACCATTTGTAAAAGTATAAACACCTGGGTGTGTTTGTGTTTGGGATTTCCAACCTACTGTTGCATGGTGGGTTGTGGTTGTAGAATATGCTTCCTTTGCAGCTATATGCAGCAGTTTTATCTGCTTAGTTCTTGTAAGGTGATGGGCTTGGAAAGTATCTGCCGTTCACTGGGAACTACTCTCTCAAAGTCTGGTAAAGTTGGGTCACTTTGTGCTTCTCACTTGAGCTTATGAAACATTTGTTTTGTTTTGTTTTGCTTTGTTTCTGGAAATGAGTATTACTTGAATCGTGTTTATTGCAAACACCACTTCCTACAGTTCTTGATTTTTGCTATTCATAGGTGAAAACTCTCTACTCTTAAGATTTTGTTCTTCAACCAGCCTAAGGAATACTTCTGCAATTTCATGATCCTTTTCTGCAGCACAGGCAATGTTTTTTCCATGAGGATTTCTGTACTATGACTTCCAACAGTTTGTGGCCAATTGTGCCTCTACTGTTTTCTGCCTATAAACACATTCATGAAACTGTTCCTAATTGCCAGCATTTCTTTTTCAATTTGAGCAGTGTTGTGTTTCAGTGAGAGCTTTGAAAGAGCACATGCTGGAAATCTTTGCGGTGAAGTGATCTCATCAGTGCACATGAATTCGTATCTGCTGAAACCTTTGGTTATTTCTTTTAAAACATTATGGAACTTTAATTTCTAAACACCTATTTAGTTCTCCAATCCACTCGTCGCTCAAGTACTATTCTGTCCTTTTTAACATCTGTTTTGTTTCTTCTTTTTTATTACTTTTCATTGTCAAGGATCAGTTTGCGTAGTGTCCTTGTTTTATAAATATATCAACATCTTCAAAAATACTTTTGCAAATTATTATTCAGTCTTGTTTTTCACGTAGTTGGATGTTTTTGTAATTACTTTGTTGAGACCTATCTTCATGGTTTGTTCTGAGTTGGGTTTTGCAGAATGATTTATTGCATAGCCAAGATACCACTGCTTACACCGGTGATGTGCGTGGTGGTGCAGTGGGTCACGTTCTTGTCTTGAAAGCTGGATGATACGGCTTTTAATTTAGCAGTTTCATGCTCTTTGTTTACTAACAGACTCATCTGTTGTGGGGGAGAGGTAACCTTTACCAGTTCAGTCACTGGAGGAAATGGCTGGTTATTAATGCAGCTAGTCAAAACCTCCCCTTGGAAAATGCTAAAAATATTTGTGCAGAAATGGATCTATTCCATCAGATTTTTAATGGAAAAGTTGAAACATTTCACTTCTGATGTGGCTCATTTTGACTTTCCGGTTTCATTTAGTTATAATAATGAAATATTTTCACTTTATGGAATTAAATGTGTTTGATTGTTTCATTTAATGAAGAAATTTCTCAGAATTTCCTATGAAAGAAAGAATTGCACTTTTGACTAACTTTTATATTTCACGAGAAATAATTCGTCATTTAAGGATACGACCTGTTCGTTCTGTCTGCCATGCTTATGTGATTTGATCCTGGGTCGGTCTACACACCACCAGGCCTGCTGGCGACAGACGGGGTACACCTGTCTGAAAGGGGGAAAAAGATCTTTGCACAGGAGCTAGCAGGGCTCATTGAAAGAGCTTTAAACTAGGTTTGAAGGGGGAAAGGGCTAAAACCAGGCTCACTAGAGATAAGCCTGGCGGCGGCACGCCAATGCTTGAGGGTCGGTGTGCTAGCGGGGTCCTTTGGTCTGCCGTCTCAGTGGAGGGAGGGGATGGAGATCCGTGCGGCACCAAAGACGCGAGGGTTATGGATGTATTAAAAATCATGGAAGCACCTGAGAATGGTCACATAGGAATTAGGTTTTCACCCCCCAAAAAGGTGGCGGGATCAATAGCCCAACTGAAGCGCATCTACACCAATGCACGCAGCATGGGCAACAAACAGGAGGAACTGGAAGCCATTGTGCAGCAGGAAAACGGTGATATAGTTGCCATCACAGAAACATGGTGGGATGACTTACACAACTGGAGTGCTGCGATGGATGGCAGTAAACTCTTCAGAAGGGACAGGCAAGGTAGGCAGGGCGGTGGGGTAGCCCTGTACGTTAGGGAGTGTTTTGATTGTCTAGAGCTTAATGATGGTGACAATAGGGTTGAGTGTTTGTGGGTAAGAATCAGGGGGAAGGCCAACAAGGCAGATTATCATGGTGGGAGTCTGTTATAGATCACCCAGCCAGGATGAAGAGGCAGATGAAGTAGTCTATAAGCAGCTGAGGGAAGTCTCACAATTGCTAGCCCTTGTTCTCGTGGGGGACTTCAACTTATCAGATGTCTGCTGGAAATACAGTACAGCAGAGAGGAAGCAGTCTCAGAGGTTCCTGGAGTGTGTGGAAGATAACTTCCTGATACAGCTGGTGAGGGAGCCAGCTAGGGAAGGCGCCCTGCTGGACCTGTTGTTTGTGAACAGAGAAGGACTTGTGGGTGATGTGATGGTTGGAGGCCATCTTGGGCATAGCGATCACGAAATTATAGTTTTCGATTCTTGGAGAAGTAAGGAAGGGGGGGTCAGCAGAACTGCTGCCTTGGACTTCCGGAGGGCGGACTTCGGTGGACTTTGGCCTGTTTAGAAGCCTGGTTGACTGAGTCCCTTGGGAGGCAGTCCTGAAGGGCAAAGGAGTCCAGGAAGGCTGGACATTCTTCAAGCAGGAAATCTTAAAGGTGCAGGAGGCGGCCATCCCCATGTGCCGGAAGATGAGCCAGTGGATAAGACGACCAGCCTGGCTGAACAGAGAGCTTGGGCTGGAACTCAGGAAAAAAGAGAGTCTCCATCTCTCAGACTCGCTTGGCAGCAGACAAAATACTGACTGGTGGCAGGGCAGGCACTGCCTGGCACTCGCTGCCCACCACTGCCCCAAGTGTTTTCCCTTCTTTATCCTTTCCATGAAGGGCCATAGAGTTCAGGTATTTCACGATGTGCTGTGAAAGCTTTCACTGCCAGATCACCGCTTTGAATGCAGCCTAAACTAAAGCATATTTAAAAAAAACGATTGATATTCAGGGTTTTTCCAGGGGCTGAGGTTCACAATGTGGTGGCCGGCATCCCGCTCCTGCTGGACAGCAGTCCAGCTTCCGAAATGCCGCCTTTGGCAGATGTTAAGGAATACATAGTTCGTGAAGCCTGAACTATCATTTGTCACCTGAATGTTCATTTTTATGTCAAAATATTTACATTGGCAACTTACTGTAGGAAAGCACTGGTATCACGTATGCTTTATGGAGAAATAAGGACTTGAGTTTCCAGAGCAAATCGCATGGCACCTTTCAAAAAATCTTTATGAATGTAAAAAAAAAAAAATCTTTTTTCTTTTTTCACCCTTTTTTGATTATTTTTTTATAACACCCATAAATTGCCTGAAAATCTGTTTGAGGCGTTTAATCTGTTTTACTTTTTAAACCTGAGAGATGTGAGGAAGGCTAAATAAAAATGATGCATTTCTTTGAGCTGTGATTGTGTTTACTTTGTGGGTTTAGTGCCTAGGAGAAGGGGTCGTGCCTTTCATCTGTACGTGGGGTCTTGTAGTGGCCGCTTAAATTCACCACGGGCGCACTGGAAGCCATTTCCTTCCTAGTGGAAGTTGAAGCTGGGCCAGGCGGGCTGTCTGTAAAGGCTCAGTTCCCGCTGGTGTTAGGCACCTGATCCGCCTTCCCAGCTCCACAGCTGTACCTGACACGGATTGCTCGGGAAGCATGCGTGAAGGAACCAGGTGCCCGTGGTGCCCGCTGTCTTGGCGATTCCAGAAGTGCCACCGCTTTGGGTAGGAGGCGAAGGTGAGGTGCGAGCCGGCTGTGATGGTCTCTCTGCCAGAATTTCCAGCTTGGGGAATTGTACTGAACTTGCCTAAGCTCTGCTTAAAGCTTGTTTCTGTTCTTAAATGCTTCTCTTCTTTATATGGTTTCTATGCCCTCTTAAGGCTGCTGGAATCCATTTCAGGCTTCAATCTGTGGCTTGAGATGATTAATGCATCTGTTTTCACATTGCTGGAACAAAAGGCATTAAAATACGATTTATCTTGAGAAAGATTATTTAAAATACAAATCATATGAAAATTGTTAATTTGACTTCTGCTATTTGAAATGTAAAAATATTAGTGAGTTATAGAAATGAGAAATTGCATATGGATTTTCTCTTGTAAGTTCTTTTCCTTAGAAACCAAAATTCGTATCTGAAAATGGTTGAACTGGAGGAAAAAACCTTCTATTTGAAGACATATGTTTGGAGACGGATTACTTTATTCGAGACTGCATTTGAGTGACTTAATTGCTTGTAGCTACAGAAACTTGGCATATATGAGGAGTTACTCTTCTGTGTTTTCGTGCATACTGTATGAAGTCTAGTTGTTCCAAGCTCACTTTTTAGTTCTAGTTGGATACTTTATATATTCATAAATATTAACAGAAGATTGTAACAAAGAGTAGCCTGCTCATTTAGGGAATTGCTTCACATTCCCTCTCTCCTCTCCAAGATTTTAATTGCTTTCTTTTTAATGACCAGCTTTTCTCCTCCTCTGGCATTCCCAAAAATTTTCTGGGTAAATGAGTATGACTGAATTGATGGACTGACAGATGGTGTACATGAAAGGAAAGTGCCCCCCTCCCCTCCCAGCTCCAGTAAGTTCCTGCAGTGTTGAACTTCTGCCATCTTTGTAGTTGAGAAAATAATTTCTCTTGCTTAAAGTGCCGGTTCTGCAGGCACGTTTGCCACTGTGACTGCTGTGAGAGCAGCATTACCCACTGACAGGGGTTCTGCTGCTGTGAATATGCCTTCGGATGAATGCATTTAAACACCGATGGTGATCCTCTTCCTGTAGAACGAGACCTTACTTGAAGCTGTTTGTACGTTCGCTTAAGTTTTCGATACAGAGGTTTCTTGGCGGTGGATTTCAGGAAGTGAATAAACTTCCCTGTTTTGAATTTTAAAAAATCTTGAACAGATGCAGGCTTGCTACCGTTTCAGAGCGTTATAAATACAGACTTGAATTAGCTTTAGGAAAGTTAAACCTCAGAATTACAAAAGAATAGGCAAAGGCTGAAACTATGCCATACTATTTCTCTAACTCATAAAACGTTGGTTTGAGGAAGGCAAGGGAAATACTCCCTTTTCTCTTACCTCCTGCTTTTCTTTTTGGTTAAATGATAACCTAGGATGAGATGGCAAAACTCCTGAGCTTGGAAGTCAGGATCTATCAGTAAGTGCCAAGGGACAGGGTTCTTCATTCGTTTGACTGTAGTGAAAACAAACTAGAATCTGCTTGGTCTGTGTTAAAGACAGTAAATGAATCATAGTTAAAAACTATATTTTAACAATAACTCTTTCTTTAAACATGAAACATTTAATGTGAATTTTTTAAAACCAAATGTACTGCTAACTTATATTCTTGATAAGTTAGTCCCATGAATCTGAAGAATCGATTTGCTGTGATGGAATACCAGTAATCCTTTTCTTTTTCCCTTTTAGAAATGTGCAACAGAAGAATGTTTCTTCTTTGAGCGTTTGGAATCTAATAACTATAACACTTATCGATCACGGAAATACTCTGATTGGTATGTGGCACTGAAAAGAACTGGACAGTACAAACCTGGACCAAAAACTGGACCTGGACAGAAAGCTATCCTTTTTCTTCCCATGTCTGCTAAAAGCTGATTTCCATGGCGGATTCCGAGCACATATGCCACACTACACTAAAGACGTCGAGTTTCCTTACTCCTCTCCGAAGTAGTGAAAATATAAGCAATTATTTGCTGATATTAACTACTTTTGCAGATACCAGATTAAAACATGAATGTTTCATACTGTCTTTATATTGCTCTTTAAACCTATTGTGCCAGTGTGTGTGGAGGTAAAATTACTTGGAAAATATATTTTCAGGATCAATAACACTTCTGTTTTCTGCTAGGTATCTATGTAGAGCTATTTTATTTACCTTATGTTTGCTTTACAGAGTAAAGGAAAACAAATCTGATATTTATAGCACACTTACAGCAATATTTACCTTTTAAAATAATTTATATCTATAGCTTACTAGAGAATAGAGTAAATAATTACCTAAAAAGAAGTCCATGGATAATTTTAATATGGTCTAAATAACACTACAATAATAATTCTAAATTATTAATATAATGAAATGTGAAATGTACTGCAATCATGTAATGTTTCTGTAGGACTCGGGCAGCTCCCTGTGGTATAGTTTGTAGAACAGGCCTGTGTAGACAGCTGGAAACTCTCTCATGGTTATATCAATCTTACCAAACCCTTCCCGGTATCCGTAAAGTAAGAGTTTAGCTACATTGCTGGTGATGGGAGTAGCGTCTTTCGTCCTAGCAAGCTCATCGAGATCCATCCATTCACACCTCAGGCACTCCTGCTGGCAGAAGCTGATGTTGAAGGAGGAGGGCTGCAGGCGACAGATGATGTACATATCCGACTTCCCAAAGGCTCCGGGGTGTTTGTGTTGCTGTCTTATGCTTAGGATGGACTTGAACTCTGACTTAATGCCAGTCTCTTCAAAAACCTCTCGAACTGCTGTCTCTCCTAGGTGAAAAGAGCAATCTTTTACAACACATACAAGAATAGCTTAACACTCTTTAAACCTTTTGGTCATGGAAAACTTCTAACTCCAGGCATTCTCTGTTCTGCTTCATGAGCTTTTTAGAATGTAAGCCTGTTTGTTTTGACACAAGGATAAGCTAATTTTTTGGTCCCCGAACAACAGTAATTGCTATATGCCTTTCTTGTGTATATCCTACAAAATGATGAAAGTAAGAGACTTTCGATGATGCTGTACAGGGTGGGGTTTTGAAACGACATTCTAACGGTCGCTGGCTCCACTGATCTCTTAATCTAAGACAGCATTGCACCCTTTTTTTAGTTCTTTGAATCTTAGCCCCTGTCTCCCTCCTTGCCTCTACCCAGTTTCAGGTTCAGGCCCTGTGCAGCTGAACACCTGCACGTATGTCAGGTCATTTGATGAAATCACTTGGTTTCATTGCACTTTGCCACAGGTGTAACAAAATGGGTAAAACTATTGTTTGCAGAAAGTGAAAGTTGGCACTAAGTCCTTTTCAAAATGTTATCTTGTGTGCCTCGTGACATTTGAAATATGCCATAATACCAGTATAGCACGTAGCCTCTTCTTGCAGAAAACATGATGCATCCATGCTGCACGTGTACATTTTGTGTACATCAACCAAAGTGATGTGTTAACATTCCTCCTTGCAAAAGTAGCTGTAACTTCAAGGGTGCAGAGGGTCTGTGTACTGCAGTTACAGCCAGAGAATTACCCATCTATCCAATACGCTTCAAAAGAGCAGCTTTTTCTCTTGAGTAGTAACTTAAATTGAAGAGCCCAAATGAGATTTTTGATACTCCACTTACTTCCCCAAATTCTGCAGTTTCATTGTAGTCAAGTCAAATCCTACTTGCCTGGGGTCCTATCAGTAGGTAAAATACGAGCTTTTTCCAAATCTATGTAAACTCATAGGTAAATGCATATAGCTGTTTTGTAATGTTACCTGCGTCAGTTAGTTCATTTTTAGTAAGAAATGAGTGCGCTGGCTTACTTCCAAAAGCAAAATACATTTTACAAGACCTTGTAGAGATTTGCCTTCCTATGGAAGCTTACATCGTTGACATGTCAGAGGTGAACAAAACAGACACTTTAGGGGTAGTTTCGAATATTGGAAATAATTTCAGGATGTACAGTGGCTAGCAATATATAAACAAAATGATTTATCCAGCAGAGGCCAAACAACCGTAGGTTAATGGCCCTGATTCTGCACATACTTCTGCCTCAGCTCAACTTCCATCTTGCAATGGAACGAGCTGTGTGAAGTTTACACCAAGTATATAGAGGTCTTTGTGGGACTGGAGACCCGTTAATACATGATGTCTGCAGAACATTTATGTTTGTGACGTTATTACAGTATTAATTAGTTAAAAGGCTACTGCATGTGGGGAAGAAGCACATGAGGGAAGATACTCATTTACCATTATTGACTCTTGGAAAGAGTGCATTTTATGTTGCCCAGAGAGGACTCTGCGGTCCTCTGGTTTAAAACAGAGGTTTAAAACAAAGTGGTTGTGAAGCAGACTCCCTGTGGCAAGTGTTTTTATTATTAGGCAAGGGGCTGTATTACACAAAAGTGGTCAAAGAAGGTAAACAACTGAGATCATGAGGAATGCTGAGGCAGGCTATGGTAAGAAAAATGAAATAATTAGGGATTTCATTTAACCTTTGAGCTTTGCTTTTAGATAAAGTGCCTTTTTCTGTTTCCCTTTTATTTAAATGTGTGTATATATATAAAAAAATATATAATGACAGTTAAACTACAAGGAACACTAGGGCTTGAGTTTCAGAAATAATCAAATACAAAAATGCCTGCACTTTGCTTAATCTGCATTATGAAACTATTCAAATCACTTGCGCAAGTCAGTTTGTACTCATTAAAGTAGGCAGCCGTATATTTTGTCACTTCATATAACCACAGGATCTTCAAGCATTGTAATTGCAATTTGTAATTGTAATTTGAAATTTAGTCTCTTGAATGATTGTGAGTTTATAAGGTTTGAGGTAAGGATAAAAAAAGTAAAATTAAGCTCTATTGTATTTTATGCTTCACTAATTTATATCTTCTTGTAACATTAAGATGTGATGCAAAGAACTGTAACTTTTATTATTATATAGTTCAGTAGTGGCAGGAGGGGAGCTGTAAGAGACTCATTTCCTCCTAGATGTTTCTCAATACCTACGTCCAGGCTCCGGCCATCTCACTGGTTATTTGAGGGATGGCCACTGGCTTACTCGGTATTCCTCAGGGGAAGCTGCTGCCAGTGCTGGTCATTCTTTTCCCTCAGTACAAAAATCCCTCTGGTATCTCCTAGAAGTGAAAGGGGGCCTGGCTTGACAACAAACACGGCATTTGGGATTCTTCTGAAAACATGAATCCATTTCACTATGTTACATGTAATTGCATCGTCAAGCAAATAATTTTGATTTCTATCACCGTGTTTGACGAAAAGACTTAAAATGTGACTCATGAGTTACGAACACTACGACTCGGCCATATCTTGCTAACTAGAAACTTTCTCCATGTTTTGAAATAATGAACTGGAATACAAGCCCTTCACATATTGCTGTAGGAAGGCTGCTAAAAACAGTAGATATTTCTAAGGTATGAAACAGTCAGGAAACCTGGGCTCGATACCCAGTTTGCCAGAGCTGCTGCACTGCTCTGGGCAACATTTCTGAGTTCTGCATTTTTGAGTTACTGGAAGAATATATTCATATCTGAATACTGATGTGGGGCTAAATTAATGTGAGCAAATGTAACTCTTGAAAACAAGACCTACCTAATAACTGCAGTGTAACTTAAGCATTAACCAGTCTGTGGATCATAATTTTAAGGGGTGAGATACAAGGAGAGAAAGCACATTTTTCTCTCTCTTCATAAACACCCTTGTTCATTCACCTCTGAACATAACTGCAACAGTGTTCACCATCACCTGTGTGACACTGGGTAGAAATGATAGGTTTCCTCAAATTGGCATTGTTTTTTAATACAGAAGTGCCTTATGTCTCTGGTTGAAAGTAGGTGCCCGCAAGACCCAGGCGCTGCACTTCATGCTGGTCCTGTGCCAAAGAGCTCTTAGTCTAAAGAAATCAAATGAACAAGGGTGGAAAGAAGCAAGGGTATTTATTTCTGTTTTGCACATAAAAATGGAGAGTTGGAAATTTTTGTTCAGTACGGCATTGAGCTCACTGCCCTGGATTCCAGTGTGAGCTGAGAGCTCGCTGTTGCAGTTTTATTTGGGTTATATACTGATTACCTTAATCCTCTGCACTTTTGGCTCATATTACAGCATATCCAACAAACCTACAAAAAATAAGCTGGCTTCAAGCACTCACTTAAGAGAAATTGTGGAAAAGGGTAAATGTTATCAATACAAAGCCTCTCTGCCCTGAACATAGTGTTACCCCGTTACCATTGGGATCATGTCACTTCATCTATTCACCATTAATTCAAAGAAGTGATTACTCGTAGGAGTGATGTGGGTCACGATGTATTTCAGTACAGTTAATGTCTTTATAATTCTGTTGACATCTGACCTGTTATCCTAGGACTTACCAATGTCTTCGCCTGGATTAGACAGACCTCCTGGAAATTTCCATGCATTTAGAGTCTGTATTGGAGGAAAAAAATATTAATGAAGTATGCAGCCTGTTCTGTACTCTCTAATATGAAGGAGACAATTAACGTGACTTTTTTTTGTTGACGTTGCAGTATTACAAACATCAGTAAGGCTTTAAGTAGGAACTTCTTTGTTCTTGCTAATGCGATGATCGGAGATCTCTACAGTCTGTATGAAATATTGGAACAAAACATCTACTGATTGAAAATACAAACTGTCTAACCGTCATTAGACAACATTGCTGCTAGATAACTAGATAGAGTAGTTGAATATTAAAAAAAAGCTGCTATAGACTTATAATCTTATATTTAATCACTAATGTATTCCACTTCCATGGTTTTGGCTTTTAAAAAATGTATATATATTTAATCTTACAAACAGGTATTATGATTGTAGTACTGTTCTATACTGCACTGGCTTTAAGATGACTTTGTGTGTCTGTAATAATCATTTAGTGTAACTTGTCGTTTGTTTTCATGGAATACAACAACTGAGGCCTTGTGTGTGATTTATACATAGAAGCATTTATTGAATTGCAATAAAGTTCAGTACTTAGAACGTGAAGTGCAGACTTGGTGTCGTTACTGATACTGGTAAAGGAGTCCCAGTTCTTACACCCCTTGCAAATGCATAAAGATTTGTAGGCGTTACCTTTACATCCATGTACTATTCTTTTTATTTCTTTCCTTATTAAAAATTTATGTAGGAAGAAATTAACCTTCAACCAGAAATTAACAAAGTAAAAAGGTACGCTCTGGGAAAAAAAAGAGGTAGCTTTTCTTGTACATGCAGCATAGAGAGGGAAGTTTTGTGCTTTCCAGTGATTTGAAACTCCACCGACTACATTGGAAAATGTTTTTTTTTCTGGGCACTCTTAAAGTGCTTGGATAGGAATTTAAAGTAATGGATTAAAAATAGCGCAGATGGAAAATACATATATTTGTCTGTTGGCTTTCAAATTTGCTTTCAGTTCCTGGAAATCTTTCTTTGTGTTCTGTGGAATTGTCCTTTCATGATTAAACCCTAACAGCTTTTAAAATTCCACCAGCTGTTTAAATTTTTTTTTTAAGCTTTCAGAACACCGTTTGTATTAGAAGTCACCATTTCAGGGAAATTGTCCATTTCATGGGGAAGGAGAAGGGAGAGGAGTGGTGGAACTGACAGAGGGAAACAGACGCTGTCTGAGCCAATTTCCTTGCACTGAAATATTTTACTTGTTCACCGCGTAAGAAATGTATGGGTATTCATACACTTCAGGTTTTATACTTAATTTTATCCACTCGATCAAAGAAAGCTGTGAAGAGGGGAGTCGGAAACAATCATTTTTTTCCTTTCACCTTCCTCACTCAGTGTGCGAGGTGTCAGCTTTGTTCTGGAAAGGTAAGCTGAAATAGTTGACTTGGAATATACCCGTCCTGCTTTTCAGAATGAGCTGGAGGGAAGGGTGGTGCCAGGCTGCTCCTCTTGTGTTCTGGGGCCAGAGGCTAAGAGGTGATGTCTGGCGAGTATGGAATTGGGCCTAGAACCTGCACAGAACATCTGATGTCTCACTGTAAAACTGGATAGAGATACCTGCACTTAAAATGGCGGTAGGTGAGCTTTAACAAAACCACAGCGTTAAGAAGTTAAACCTTAAGCCTCCTGGACTTAGGAAACTACTATTTCCTTCTAAATATGCGGAATGTGTGATTTCCATTTTTACTCTTTGAGACCTGTTTAAGATATTTACTAAAAGGTAAGCATGCCATTTTAGAATTTCTGTGTGCATAAAAGGAAAAATAAAGGTAGCATTTCTAAAGTTTACAATGTGCTGTTCTGATCCTGAAGACTCGCTAGAACTGGACCCACTTTTGGAGCCTATAGCTTGCATGCTGGATTTATGCTTTAGTTGGTAATCACTGCATGTAAGCCTGAGGGTCCTGCTATAGAGAAGTCCTTGAAATGCTACTTTATGGTAAGTAAAAATATAAAATTAATAGGAAACAAGAAAAGAGTGTTTCTCTTCCTCTAAACTCGTGTTACAAGTTCAACATGTTGTATGATTGAACCTGCCTATGAAAGCACTCTTTCATTGAAGTTCATTAACTGTGTTGTAGTTACCAATGAACTGAAGCGATGTTTTGGGTCCTGAGAAGAAACCTCTTAGTAGCTATTTCAGGAAAGACAGAAAAATGTAGCCAGTGAGATTCTGGCATAGTTTTAACTATATAAAATGAAAATGATGCATCCATGTCTACTTCAGTTAGTGTATGTAAGTTTTGATTGTTTCCATGTTAAAACTGCAGTTAATTTCATGTACTAGAGACACTTATTTAATTTGCAAAAGAAAGCATAATGGAAGCTAAGTATATTTTAAATGGAATAGCACAGGCAACTGCTAATGAGCTAGCGCGCTTTCTGCACTTGCTGTATTAAAACCTAGGTTAGCCTGATAGAGGCTGGAAGACATGACCAGTGACGGACGCTTGGCTACCTCAAGCCACATCACACGCCCCACCATCACCACACTAATACGCTCTGGTTTGGCATTCTCAGTAGCGAGGTCAAGCACTTCAGTTTGTGAGAAGTTAATGATCTTTACACCTGCTGTACAAAGGTGGTCTCCAGGTCGTGGTCAACCATGTTATTGCTTATTTAAAGCCACAGATACGCCTGGAATTTTTGAAACCAAACAAAATCAGAATCCTTCTCCCAAAATCTGCTTTGAGCCATGGGGGTTTTCCAGAGGTCTGCATGGATCCAAACACAAGATCAGGGATTCTTGGGTCAGTTACAGGAGAAAACAGAAAACTCCAAGCAGAAAGGCTACTTAATTCTGCTGATTCAATCACCAGTTATAATTAACAACAAAGCCGTTGATTTTCAACGTCTTTTTTTTTTTCCTTCAAATGCAATACAGCAATCTGTTGATAGATGTGTTCTAAGACACACACAAATTGACTATCACAATTTTGGACTGAAATGAAAAGAAAAAGATCTTTGTTTTATACTATAGAGTAGGCTTATCTAAAGGAACTTCTCTATTTTATAATCCTATAACAAACTCACCCTATTTCTGTCTTGTACGACCAACACCTTTCCAGTGCTTTCATCTAGAACAGCACCTAGCGGAGAGATAATATTGAAAAAGATTGTTAGACAACTACATTCAATCTTAACAACCATAATTTAACATATTTTGATAAAGCATGACAAACCCCTAATGACACTCAGCTTACAGTTAGCAAGATTTAACTGGATGAATCCCAGAAAGGTTTGTCAGTGGAAAACTGATACAGAGTAAAATATGAAAAAAGATTAAGTATCCTGTATAAAAATGCAAAGTTAGCAGTACCAAGATAAATACTTCCTACATTAATTGCAGATTAGACAAGAAATGAAAAGAATAATTTGCTTGTGTTAATATTATTAGAACTAAAGAATGCAAGATCAAGACATCTTCCAAATAATCTAGCAAAGCTGCTTGCTTCAGCAGACACATGCCTGTAATCTTGCTCAAGCAACAGAAATTTTCCCAGTGACCCTGGCCGAGTAGCCACGATGGGCAAGAACCCTTCTCCAGAGAAATTCATGACAAAACTCCTGCCCGAGTGTCTTCTGGTTAATAATACACAAGGTTTAGTACTCGATGGGGCGACTATACTGATAATGTTCAACTAGTTGACTCTAAACTCATACTGTACTACCCAGCTAACAACTCATGATAGGAACTGCACAGTAATCTGAGTCAATTTATTAATCAAAAAGCATTGCTTCCAAGTGGAAAAGTGATACTTTCACTTGATTCACACATCCTGATTTGTTTTTTTTTACTGAAAAGTGCAGCTTTTCCTTGTGTCCTCATGCTCAGCCCATGACTTTCTCCCACAGATTACAAGTTTTCCTACTTTTTAAAACCCAAGTGCTTTCATGTTTAATCATCATGTCACACTCATTGGTCATACTTTCAAAATGTCCTCCCTTTAAAACAGGTATTTTTCTCAGATTTTAAAGCGCGCTGTGGTGAGCAGAATGAGCACAGTGGTGCAACTTACCAGGCTCTTTTCCATATCAGTCATGCATGGGTTTCAAATTAGTAGGTAATGATAAAAAAATGCTTGTATCATTTTACAGCAGGAGGAGGAGTATATGGACAGATCTGTGATGATATACACATTTAAAATGCTATGGGGCAGTATTTCCACGGAAGGGAATTATTAAGGAATGAGTGTCCAGCTGAACACATTTTCTGTTTTTTTAATAATACATGGCAGACTTATGTGTAGGAGGAGTATTGAAAAGATTAAATACCAATCTTCCTTCAAGATATGTCAAAGGACGTGCTTTAAGAGGGTAGTCACACATCTGCCTCCCCATGGCTTGTGACTTTATGATTTCATTCCTCCTGTAAATATTTAGCCATGTCCAGGTTCAAGTACTGTACTGATTAAAAGAGGGAACAAAAGGAAAGCAGGAGAAACGTCGATGCATGCTGTGATTACAGGGATTATTTTCTAGAAAAGACATTCTTCAGCCAAATGGTTTGCCAAGACCAAGGAGGACTGCTGAAGACAGGAAACTGCAGCTTGAATCAAACAGAAAGAACGTTTTTCTCTCCTCTCTTCCCCAGAAATCGATGCCTGTGAATGTAATTTTTGGCAGTGAAATTCTGGATGAGATGTCCAGAATCTCTGCTAGACGATACCTAAATCCAAAGCAAGAAGAAAGAAAAAACACTATTGGGATTTGCTGTCTGGTCTCATTTTCCCAGGTGTAACTCAACAGTCCCGCTGCTGAAGCTCGCTGGGCCACACCTGGTTAGCATCGGTGAGATCAGAGCTTGGCTGCCGGCTCCGAGCTGTGGTTTTAAAAACTCTCCCTCTTGCTACAAATGTGGTACCTGGAGCTTCAAATCATCCAATGCCAAGATGACTTTCTGGAAAGGTTTACACTTAGAAGCAAACCAAGTAATTGCTATTACAACACTGCTTTGTTTTGAATGTTCTCTTTTGGGAAATAGTAAGAAAATGATTTAAAAAAAGAAAAAAAAAATCCCTTAGACAACTCCAGACAATGAGTAATGGAGGGGAAAAATATTTTCATTCTACCTGTTTTATTTATGACTGATGCAAACATGTACGAAAAGATGTTCAGAGTTGAAAAGCACTTGTCATCCATGTAATAAGCGCACGCATGACTGCTTGCATTGTAAACATCAGCAGACAGGAATAGGTATTACTTTGTAAAACAACTTGGGAACTGCTTTTAAATCACTTTTGGTTCCTTGGACCATCATAATCTATCCTGCGCAGTCGCACATTTATGAGCTGCTCGTTTTACACATTTCCTTAACAGGACTGGCCAAGGCTGATGATCATGCGCGTGTGAGAGTGTGGGGAGACCCTTCTCTCTCTTCAACTCCAATGGCTTTGTTTCAATAACTAGGTTAAGGTAGGTAGCAATGCAACTAACAGCCGTGTTGTAAGGCTTATGTGAGGGAGAAGAGAAAGACTTTTACTTTTGTTCCTCTCCTTTTACTTTCCTTCCTCAACTTGTCTTCCTGTGCCATTGTTACGTGGCATATTTACAAACACGTCACTTTCTGGATGGCAGACCACTTCCTCCTAGGAGGCGGAGAATTTTGGAAATGCTTTTCAAAAACATCTTAATCATTTCATACACCAGAAGCTTTTCTGTACCTTTACATATTTGGAAAATCCTGCCGCCTACAAACGGATGCAGTAAGTTAGTTGGAAGACGCATCACATATTCCACTATTTCTAAACAATAATGGCCAAGCCCAATGAGTAACGTTTGCTACTCTCTGCTTGGCGACTCTGATCTAGTCTGGCAAAGTATGACCTGACCTTGCTTATTCACACCTTTGTCATCACTTGGCTGGATGACGCTGAGGCACTAGCCCTGGCTGCGCAGCGTTCACTGTGTGGGAAACTCCAGACAGGACGAAAACCAGCTGCTGGTCTACTTGGCAACGCAGGCTCGCTACCTGTTGTCTGCTCCCTGTGCTGGCCTCCCGCAGGCTAGCAAACCACTCTCAACACCTCCGCTCTTTATTTTCAGGATGCTCAAGGGACTAAGTCCTGTATTTAACTGATTGGCCACAGCTTTGAGATGAAGACTCTCAGCAGATTTGCTTCTTTTTACTGCTTCTCTTACTTTTCTAAAATACAGTTTTTTGTGCAGGAAATAAAAATGTCTAGGGTTTGGCACATACACACAATATAAATGCACACATTTAAACAATTTAATATTTCAATAAAATTAATTAAATATAGAACGAAGCCCTTCCACTACTTAGGCTCTCCCCCTGAAGTAGAAAGATAATGGAATAAATATATGCCAGGTGGTATCCACACTGCTTAGTGTATTCTTGGAATGTGTTCCAGATCCACTGGGAGCGGAACAGAGGAAAAACAAAATACTGCAATCATTATTTCACACACAGAAATCTGTTTGTTTACCTGCACAAATGCCTTAAGTCTTTACGTCTTTTAAAGAAACTCCCAATAATGCATAAAAATGTACAAGTTTGAAAAGTGGTAGCGAAGAATACATACATTATATGTCGTGCAGTTTTTAAATCTGTGCAATAAATTATGAAATCCATATACCTGCGTTTATGAAACTTTTTCTTTACTCAAAGTTTTTTCCTACTTGCAGAGTGCAAAGTTTTTATCTCAAAGTACAACAGCAAATTATGCTTTGAAAGTGCGTTTGTCGCATTTTCAAATGTTTATTTGAGAGTTTTTCAAGTTATGATTTTTCTTATTATAAGTCCCTCCTGATAACATCAGGGTTACAACACATCTATTACATGATTTTCTTTTAAACAGCACTTTCAGCTATGCAAAACCTACTTCAAAAAAATCCCCTTTCAGTTAGTCATGTTTCCTTAAACATGCAAGTTATAACCGTAAGGAGGAACACGGTGCTTTTGCTAGGAGAATGCATTTTCTTTACTCGAGTTTAATGCCACATATTTTAATGGTGAGGTTTTCATACCTCAGGAAAACATGCTCTAACATGTCCATTGAAAAAATCTAAGCCTGTCTTCAGCTTCTGCGCTGCCCTCTGCTGGCTTTGTCACTGGAAACTCCCACCGCCGACAGCAATAGCACTGTGTTCTAATCGAAGGCCTTGTTTTTCCAAAACTCACTTTCACCTGACCTGCTGCTACATAGAATAATCCAGCTTTTATGAGTCCTTCCTAACTAGATTTTTCAAATTGCTATTTATGGGTCTTAACACCATTTGGTGAAGAATTAACGTCCCTGCAAGCTAAGGACAAACGAGTCAAGCTTGTAAGGGGAGAGATTTGCTGTCTCTCTGCAGTAACTGCCGAGTGTTATATAGCCTTTACCAGTACCCGAGGGGTACTGGTACTACTCCAGATTACAGGAATTACTGAGTGATGGGACAGGTAATTGCAGTCTGTGGAAGACTGCTGAGAGAGAGAGGGCAAAAACAATTCAAATTTGGTGAAGCTGAGTTCAGGTTGACTCATCATCAGTGCCTTGTACTGCGCTGTATAAAAAAAACAGGACACCATCTTATCTAGTTCCTTGGGAATTTCGACAGTTTTTAGAGCAAGTCCTTTCCAACTGTGGTTGTGGGAGATCTAGGTGGGCAGAAGTATGGTGTCCAGATGTTTGTTTGTTTGTTTGTAAAATATATTTGTTTGGGTTGTGGACTTCTAGGCACAGTTTAGAGGAGCTTTTGGACTGTTGTAGTTCAGGCTAACAGTTATGCTAGCTCCTGAACAATCCCTGTTGAGTCAAGTTTGCCCCATTTACAGACCTTAACTGGAGCATAGTTTAGGCAGATGCATATATTAAGCATCTACAGCAAAGACAGGGAGCAGAGAAATGATTTTTTTCTAGGAAGTCTGTAGTTACTTTTTTAGTTTTAAAAAACTGTTCGAACTTTGAAATCCTACCTCTCTTATCTGCAAGGTGAAAGCCAAGATATGTTTCTCAAAATGGTGTTTAAAAACAGTATTTGTGAGGTAAATTTTAAAGCTTCAGGACCACGTTTTCTTCTCCCCAAGCTGTTTACAATTTTCTCAAACTGGAATCGTTTTGAGAAACCTCCCTTTTTATTGGCCTGTTTCTACCAACATGCACAGTTGTACAGGCGCGTTCACGAATGACACGCTTCACTTTGTGAAGTTACCCAAACAGTAAATAGCTGGTTTCTATGCGTTGGTTGTGCAAAGGAACAGCCGATTTCCTACTGAACCTGGTCCTGAGGGCTCGTTCAAAAGGCTTTTCGTGGGTCCAACCACTTTTGTAACTAACCTGCAACCCCCAGCTGGTGGGTGGCGTACCCTGGTAGCCTGCTGGGCCCTTCTCCCAGCCACAGCGTCAAGGTGGATGAGCCCTGCTCGGCGTGGTGGAAAGCAAAGCCTTGCGAAGCGGCCGCCGCCGCAAACCTGCTCTGGAGGATGGGGACGCGCAGCCAGACGGCGACGCGGCCTTCCTCCCGCCACCGGGCCACCGCGTCTGCAAGAGAGCAAGGTAAGGAGGGTAAGGGCCACTGCCGCCGCTCAGAGACCCCCCCTTGCCCTTGCTCCTTCTGGTTTTAAACCTGGCTGCGCACAACAGCCGGGATTAATGCGTGAAAGTCTGTATTTTCACCTCATTTACCACAGGGCCAAGCTACCACCGGTGTGGGAAACGTGTCAGCAGCGACAGGTGGAGAGGAGGCACCGCCACCTCGGCATTTTACATGGTACCATTTGGTGTTCACACATAAAACGTTAGGATCTGCCGTAAGGCAAAGGGAAATGGATCTTTGCTCCCTTCCGCCGCCTCAGCCAACACCCTCCACCACACGGCCGCGGCTGTGCACCCGTCTGTGGAGGGCGACGACCACCGCCCGCCCAGCGCAGCGGAGGCGGCTGAGGGGAGTTCACTCACGGGCCGAGGCGCACCGGGGAGAGCCGCCGCCCCCCACCCCACCCGCCCTGCCGCCCCGGGGCCCCCCGCTCGGCACTTGCCCCGCAGCCACCGCCCGAAGGCAGCCCGCTCCAGGCGGAGGGGGCGGCGCAGCTCGGCCAGGTCCACGCTCACCCCCCCGAACTTGTCCGGCCGCGCCCGGAGCCCCGCTAGGGCCCCCCAGCCCCGCGCCCGGCGTAGCGCCCGCCACAGCCTCACCATGGCGCTGCGCAGTGTAGAGCCGGGTAGGGCGGCGGGAAGCGGCCGCCCCCGGGGCGGTGCCGGCCTCTGCTCCCGGAACCGCTCGGCGGCAGCCGGCGGGGCAGCATGTCCGCCTCCTCCAGAAGGAAGAGCAAGGGGCGGCCGGTCCCGGGCGGCGATGGTGGCGGCAGCTCCCCGCGGGCCGCCCCCCCCGGCGCTGCCGAGGGCGGGCCGCTGGCGCTGGGCGTTGCCGACCCCGTGGAGGCAGGTACGGGGGTTGGGCGGTGGGGCCAGGCTCACGCCTGTCCTGGCCCGGCGGGCTGAAGGCGGCTCGTTTAAAAATGAGTCCTTGCAAAGCCGGGTTCCCGCTCCCCGCGGCCGCCAGAGCGGGCCCGGCCCCGGCGGCGGGGACTGGCGGGCCCGAGGGGCTGCCCCGTCCCCTCACGGCCGGGGGTTGTCTCTCAGGCAAGGTCGGCTGAGCCTCCGTGAAATTTGCTTTTTATTACGGTGTCGAAGAGTAATGACTGCCGCAGAAGGGTCCCGCCGGTAGCTAAAACGGGGTGGAAAATCCAGCAAGCAGCAGCCTGTAACCATGGGTGTTTTCAGGCCTGTCAGAAACGCTGTCCCGTTATAGCGCGGTTTCCCGCCAAGAGGGTCCCTGCGCTTCCCTCACGGCTGGGCGCTGCCTCTCACGAGGGATTGGAAGGGTTTTGTTACTTGTACTGATTGGGGAGGGCGAGAAATGCTGAATTCGTCTGGTAGGTAGGAAAAATGATGTATTTTTTTCTCCTGAAAATGTTTAGGAGATGACAAAGTTCCAAAAATGTTGCAAAGAGCCCTCGCCCAGCTGTCGCTGAGCAGCATGAAGTCTGCAAACGTATGCATAGGTCGTCCGGTCTTGCTTACCTCCGCCGATGGGCGCCAGGAGGTGAGACTCCTTCTTGTTCCTACAAGTGCTTTTCTTGTGCTTTCAGTGTGTTCCTGTTGTATTCAATAGGGACCACAATGGAGCATGCATTGAGAAAGATAATGAATGCGCTTTTCCATGTTTTCTACGCTGTAGTTACGTCTCTATTTTCAGTACTGGAAAAAATCCATGCTGATGATTTTTTCAAGAAATTTATAAGTCATGTGTGTGAATATATGTATTGTATGTTATATATGCGCACAGATGTATTTTGTTTGCAAAGAAAGAATATAGCCTTTTACCCTTCTTTCTTCATCAATTTGTAGTATTTCCTAGTCAGCGTGGTGTATGCTTTTGTGTCATCTGCAGAATGTGTAAAGTCCTGGTAAAATTTTTTTAGCTCCTTTGTAGGCAAAATATAACCTCTTCCTTCTTGAAAAGTGTCTTGGATCATATGTTAAGAGCTCGGTGCTATTTGTATCTTACTCTGTGGCACCAGGTTTTAACCTAATCCTTCCTCCCCCTCAGCCCATGTTTTTCGTAACAAAACATTGCTTACTTTAACTGGAGGACTGGAAATGGGGGGGGAAAAAATCTCAACTGACAGTTGTTTGCTTTGAAACTCTTTCCTAGGTCTGTACTGCTTGGCCCATCACAGGCTTTCCAGGTGGGAAAGTTGGGCTGAGTGAAACCACACAGAAGAACCTGAAAGTAAATCCAGGTGATGCCGTCACTGTGCAGCCTGTGACTGGTGCAGTCATCCAGGCGGAGGAAATCGATGTAAAGTTGAGGTATGCAACTTGTTTTAACCTAGTGACATACCGTGAGGTGTCTGCTTCGCACTGCGGACTCTTACCTCTTAGAAGATGCTATTTTTCTCTCTTGCTTTGATGGAATTAGTATCCAGACAAAGTCAAACATGTGCAGATGTTTGTAGGATTAACACTGAAGTTTAGTATCTGGTGGCTAACTGCTGCTAACTGCTACATTCTCTGCTGGCAGTGGAGTGGCTCAGCTGTTATAGAAAATCTCAACTGAGGAGTGGTGCTTTTGTGAAGAATATAATGACGCTAATCTCATTAGTCTTAAGAGATTCTTTGTTTTACATTAAATTAATGAATAGTAACGATAGCCCAGCACCTCCTGAAGCAGAGGTCAAGCTGCCTGTGTTGCCTTTGCATTAGGCAAGGGTGTATAACTGCACGATCAAGGCAGATTCTTTAAATTTGTGAGTCACTTTTAAAGGATGAGGATGATCTCTGCGCACAGAGTTGATGTCAGATTAGAAGGAGCCCGTGTTGCTGCTGTTGTCATTAGGAAGTATACTGCAAACTCCTATCTGAGAAGCTCTTGGTCAAAAGTCCTGTTGTGGTTAAGAGAACTAATGGCTGACAGGCTGGAGAGAGTGAAGTGATTTTTTTTTTTAACCACTTCCCTTCAAAACTTCACCTTTGTATATGCGTGGTTTTGTGCTCTGCTTTTATTTACTGGAATATTTTTTAGGATTGGAAACTCTCGGAGGTATATTTTTGGTTTTTAATTGAAATTCACCCAAAAAGGTAGCAAAAGGTGCAAATCACAGTTGTCTTGAAATCATGAATGCTTTGAGAAATTAGCAGTTTACTGATCTGCTGAATGACTTCCTATATTTGTCATTCTCATAACACTCCACAGAGTCAGCATTTGGGTTGATGCAGAATCTGATTATAGTTATTTCGTAAATAAAGTTATTTTACAGTTACTTTTGAAAGTGTTCCAACGCTTTAATTTCTATAAATGAACTTCACTTCCTGTCAAATCTGTTTTCAAACATGGCGTTGTCATTGTCCATTTTAAGGGGGACGTGCTGTTTTCCAGCATACTGACTCTCAGAAATGTTGGTGAGGCAATCTTGCTTTTTGTCAGTAATATAACCAGTTTAGCTTTAATTATAGTTTTACTGGTTAACTTGGCTGTGCATTGTATGCTGACTTCCTGGCGTCAGCTTGCTTTGCCCTCCGTGCCCCTCTTCTCACCAGAAAATGAAAAAAATGATATCTTTATGGATTTTTGTTATGGCTAATTTAATCCTGTAGGAAGTTTTATTATTATTACATACTGTTTGGTTATAGAGGTGGTTGAAAACACTCATTTCATTAAAAAACCAGCCCCACATTAAATTAAATAATTAAACCTAATCCATTTATATTTCCCCATGTTAATATGCAATGCATTCTTTCTTTAAAGTTGTGACTTTTACTGAAATATAAGCTAAGGATGAAGTCAGAGGAATTCCATGTAACTTCTGAAATGTTTATGATTACTGTTATTTTTTTGGAAACTGTTCCACAGCCAGAGTCTTCTTTCTCAGCATCAGGCTCCGAGGACTGTTGCACATATGTACCACAGATTAAAAGTCATATAAATGACTGTTTTTCTAGAATTGCTCTAGGAGAGAAAACATGAAAACTGTAGTTGGTCTGTTTTAAGCCTGCTAATTTACTACAAACCATGGTGCCATCCTATCATGTAAGAATATATAAATTATTAAAAGAATAAATGGAAATCCCATTATTCGAATACTGTCTAGGTTTCTAGACGCTTTACAGGTGTAGTTCATTCTTTGCAAATTAATACCTCTGGGGAGTTGCTTGCATGCATAATTTACCTTTTTCTTCCCCTTAAAAAACCAATCCCCAACCTCAGACCCCAACAACGTAATTGAGTATGTGTTTACTTGTCAGGAATGGCTATGATATTTTGAGAGCTCTCCTCTAAATTAGCATAATACCTCTCTTTCCCTCAAGTTGCTTTCTTGATCAGTAGAATTGAGAAACAGGTTTTTATTTCTAGGTTTAGAGCTCCCCCCGTTGATCATACTTTTATTTGCAGCAGCTGTATCTGCTTTAAATGCCTTTGGTGCTGCTGCTGTTCAGCTCTTGGTGTAATGCTTTTCATTACAGGTGTAAGTGCTTACAAAGGTTGTGGACATTTGCTTGCAAAATGGATGCAGTGAAACCTTTATTTTATTGTGAAAACAGAAGGGCTAATGTTTGGAGTTCATACAGATTGGCTGAGGGGGGTAAATACTAAGGAATTAAAAAAAGTGGTTTAATGGGCTTTAATAAAAGGTAAAGCCGCAAATGAAACAGGAAAAAGATGGTATGGATAAACCGTCACTGAAAAATTATTAAATCACCTCAGCCTTATACGTTGCAGTGTATTGGAGGAACAGGGAGAGTTAATGATGTCTGTGAGTTGTAAATGGAATGTAAAATGTTTTAATATGAACACCAGAGAAAGACGTTCACATAAGACACCTCTTACCTTTCATTTGCTTTGGGCTAAGAGCACATGTGTTCAGTCGTGTGTTAAATCCCAGTTATGAGATGGTGTTTGAGAAAATGCTGTAGGCCTAGCCAGGGCTGGTGAGGGAAGTGACTTAAGGCTTATCTGTTGAGTCACTTAAACTCGATTAAATAAAAGACTAGGAAATGCATCTTGGGCAAAACTTGTACTGTTTTGATAGTGGATGTGCAGTGCTTAAGACATGCGCAGTTTTGCAAGTGCTCAAGGCGCTAATTTAATCAATAAAATATGTGTATGTGTGTTTGCAGGGCTGAAAGAGACCTACCTTATCTATAATTTTTGCAATTCAGTAAATGTAGCAATGGCCATTCTGCCTGGTGAGATGAGAAGCATGCATTCTATATTTGTAATCTTAATTGATAAATATAACTTATGGTATTGTTTATTACAGCATTTTGTATGGAAAAACTAACCCGAAATTAAATACGTACACTTCTTTTGTTACTGTGTGTCTAATATCTTCAGAGTTAAGATGATACGATATGACTGTAAACTGCTCATCCATCTTTTCTGTTTGTGGGGTTAAATCATATACTGTGAAATAGGTGGTATTCATCATCCTGGTGCCTTAGTGGTGTGGATTTTTGGTTTTGAAGTAGTTACTGCTTGGAAAAATACTTTTTTTTCTTCCTATCACAGGGACAAAGATGCCACCATTAATGCCGAGGAAATGTCTGTTTGTCTACTGAGAAACCTAGGTATAAGTTTTGCTGCTTCTCTTTTGACTGTTTAATTTTTGTAGTAGATCATCAACTTCTGGACAGAAAAGCAGTTTCCTTTTATGTTCTTAATCAAGAGCTTATGGCAAAATAGAGGACGTTATTGTGCTTACACTCCTTTTAGGAATCTGTCTTCTTTGGGCTAAGTAATTTTGCCATGCCATAAATATCTAATTTGCATTAATCTGGTTCCATTCCTTCTGTCCATTATACATATTGCTGGTTCAATTTGTGGTTATTTAGCAGTCATTGCTGGCCTTCTGGCTGATACTGTGATGCACTTCAGAATTTACTTGCACTGTGAAGAAAAGTGCAATACTACGCATGAAAAATAAGATACGGGATCTGTATTAACATGAAAGCCCATACTCTGAATTTTTTTTTTTATGTTGGTGGTAAATAAGCAAAATTGCTGTTCCTCGGGTGGTAGATATGTATAGGTAAGGCAAAAAAGCAAGGTAGGTTATTCAAGGTAGTGCTATTCGAAGCACTCACTACAAATTGTTCTACTCAAAGGGAATCTTATGGTTTAGGAATTAATAATAGTATTGCTATGCGAAGAAGCAGGAAACATGAACTGCATTCCAAATTCATGAGTTTGGCTGGAAATAATAAATCTTGTTTACATTTTTGCCTTTGTTTTTTTTGTGCCTGTAGGGTGCATTCAGATCACATTTCCTAATCTTTCTCTGTCAACGCAAAGGTTAAAACCTTACCTTTTTTAGCCCAGGACTCCTCAAAGAAGGTGGGCTAACCATGAAATATTGTGAACCTATAAGGCACACAGCAAATGCAAAATTTTTACTTCTTACAATACTGATTCCATAATCTCCCTTTGTATGCTGTATGAAATTTAAAAAGCTCAAATTAACGATGGGCTTAGTATGAGAGATTACATATGATACTGACAAATGTTTATCCAGTATGGTCTGCTTGTGTACAAAAGGATCATTTAAATTACTTGAAATTATCTTGAAATTACCTAAATACTTTTTGTTATGTTAATTTACAGCACTCCTTAGGCTTCCTGATAAAGAATCATTCTGATACAAGAATGTCTGAATGTTATTGCTGCGAAAGTAGATTGAAATTTCTTCTTCTTTGTCTTTTTTTTTTTTTCTTTTTTAATCTTCTCATAGATGGGAAAATAGTTTTACCAGGAAACCTTTTGGCTTTCACTTTCTATGGCAAACTTTGTAACATCGTGGTGATGAAAGTGAAAGGAACTGATGGCGCAGAGCTGACTGCCCAGGGCAGTGCCGTTTCCAGTGATATGCATGAGCCAGACCTTGAAAGATCTGATTTGGAGACGAGTACATTAGATTTGTCCTTACAGCTCAGCAAGATGGACATTGACGGTAGTCCAGAGGTTGCATCTATGAGCACACCAAGCAAACCGATGGATCCAGGTTCACCAGTTACACCCAGTTCTGCTGTGGCAGCCAGTGGTCAAGACTCTGGTCAGGGACATAAAACCTACAGGAAGGAAGATGGTGCAGACCTCACCGATGATTTGGAGTTGGCTGGGAAAGGAGGCAGTGAGGGACTCCCACTAACGGGCAAAACTGGAGCAATAAGCAATACAAATGCTTTTTATTTCATTTCTTCAAGAACTAGAATCAATTTTGTTGAAACGAGGACAAATGTAGCAGAAGATGGTGATTGTGAATCCCGAGTCACCTATGATATGATAGGAGGTTTAAGCAGCCAGCTCAAAACTATTAGAGAAACAGTTGAACTGCCCTTGAAGCAAGCTGAACTGTTCAAGAGTTACGGTATGATGCCTAAAAGTTAGCTTTCTTCATTTGATACTTGTTTTTTTTTCTTTAACCTGACTTCCTCCCCCGCCCCTCCCCAACCCAAGTTATTCCAGGAATATGCACTGAATTTTATGTAACACTGTTCTGGTATACTTGTGTGTCAAACAATGTCAAACTGTTTTATAATTATACTGTATGGATACTCTGAAGATGTTATGATTAGCTTGTGTGAAAAATAATTTAGTAGGAAAGAAATACGTGTCTCTAAGAAAATTCAGGTATGCATAAGCAGAATTTATAGCAAATAGGAAAGACTTCTATACTTGGGCATATGAAAGGTGCAGATGTTTGTGTCATCATAAGATTTTAATTTGTTTTGGTAGAGTCAACTAATTACATTTTTTAAGTTGAGAAAAACTCAGTTAGATTAATTCTTCTGCTGTTTTTATGCCTGTGTGTTGCAGGGTTCCTGCAAAATTTTAAGGAAGTGTTTGAGGCTGTTTACTCAAACTGCTCAGTGTGTTTAGTATGGAATTACAGGTGGAAAAACTAACATGATTACTGTTGCCATATATAAAGTGATATATAATATATCTGAATTTAGAGGATTTTTGTGACAAAGATAAAACTCTGTACTGTGTATTTATCACAAATGGATGTGTACATAAAGCAGGCACGTCTGCTCATTGTACTTGTCTAGGTGTGCATCACTGTGAGACAGGGCTCTTACTATAAATATTTCTTTAATATCATGTCTTTGAGGCTTTTTATTTCTCTGCCTTACCTCCTCTCCCACATATGCTTTAAAGAGGAGGTGATTTCAGTGATCACTGGGACAATTTCTGTAAGACACAGGTGGCTCTTTTGGTGTGCGTTGCTTCGGCGTGATCGGCAGGTGTCAGTGGGATGGTGTGAGGCACTTCCATGTGTGGTCCAGCTCAATTCGCTGACCTCCAACCTCAGCATCACCGCATGGTTTTGTGTTAGCAGAAAGTTTGCTTCCGCGTCAGCGTTCCTCATACTTAGTCCCAAAAGTGCTTGATCAGATTCTCTACTAATTACATGAAAGATGATGATGTTTCCTCACCAGTTACAAACCTTTACTAACCATCCAAACGTTGAGAGTCCTTGTCTGGTCATGGGGAGCGAGGCTGTCAGCTGAGGTGAGACCTTTGGTTCAGCAGCTCTGTTTCTTGCCAGTACCAGAAACGCCACATGAGGGAGCAGCACATGCTTTAATGCACTGTTGTGAAGTAACCTGTCTGTAAAGACACTTTATTTCTATCCTGTCAGGTAGATGATTTTTTTCTTTTTAAGTATAATAATTCCTAAGATTCAGGCTTTCTGCCCACACCAGCTGTATTATTCTCTGTCACCACTGGGATGTGACCTGCCCTTTGAGCATCGTTCCCTGTCTGGTATCGCAGTATGCAACTGATGTTTCTTCTTTGGTCGTGTTTCAGCAATGTCTTTTGTGCCAGGGTCAGTCCTTTGTCAAACATTTGTCTCTTCTTTCTGCTTTCTAATTTTTCACCTTCTGTTTTCGGCTTTGTGCCCATTTAATTTGGCTTTGCTGGTCTGAAACTCCTTTTTTTGGCTCTTTACCTGGGATCATAATATGACTTCATGCCGTTACCTGTAGTTTCTGCTCAGTTTTAACTGTACACAGTAGTACCTTGTTCTTCTAGTGTCCCTTATGTTCTGTGCCTGAACATTTCTGTCTGCTTTGGCTCTTAGCATTTGCCATTAAAGAGGCAAATTCATCTTTTTGATGTGTATTTTTAATCTTTTTATAAATATTCTTGAATCAAGCCTCACAGTATTTCTGAAATTTTTTTGAGTGTTGAAGAGAAGTGGTTTTCTGATATTGGAAGTTTGTAATAATGACACTAAGAATCATGAATAACTTAATAAAGTGCATTCATGGACGTTAGGTACTCAGTCCAATATTTTGGGAAAAAACCCCAAACAAACACTACAACGCATAGGGCGAATGATAATGTTCAACTACTGAAACAGATTTAAATAACAATTTTAATAGTTGCTTTTTAAACTGAATTTGGACTTTAAAAGTAAAAAATGTAGATATATGCCCCATATAAGAGTGCTCTTCCCACTGAAAGCCTACAATTTTATCAAAATGATATGTCTGTTAAAGAAGTTTATGCTGAGGTCAAATTATAATCGGTAATAACTGGGACAGTGAAATGTGCAAGTGCAGGTTGTTCAGTCCGGCATTTATCACAAATAACTTTCTTCTCTGTGTGCATGTGCTTGTTTAAAGGAATCCCTCCTCCTAGAGGAGTGCTATTATATGGCCCGCCAGGTACCGGGAAGACTATGATTGCCAAAGCCATTGCGAATGAGGTTGGCGCACACGTTACTGTTATTAATGGTCCTGAAATAATAAGCAAGTAAGTCCACCCAATTTATTTTCATTAATTCTATAAATATATTAGCCCAAAATCTGTCCTGGCACCTATCCATTGTGGATAGATGTAGAATTGGCTATGGGCTATCTGCCCAAGAGAGTAAAAAATGAACGGGAAAGGGTTCTCTCAAGTAGGGCTTATGTTTCTTCTTGTAATAAAAGAGGTTTATTGGATTTGGCCAAGAAATTTGTGTAAGGCATGGACTAAATTAAAGAGGGGACTAAAACTGCATCTGCAATTGTGTGTTAGTTCTGCAACAAGAAGTGTGACTTGTTAAAGCATATTTGAAATTAAGATGACACTGCACAGATTAATGTCTCCAGGGAACTAATATGGTTTTTTTTGTTCTTTAAAAAGGTATATAAAATTGTTTCTAACACAGAAGAGATAAGCTTTTCCCTTTAGTCTTTTTTCTAGTTACAAGATCTTTGCCTGTGCCGCATTTTACCTTAATTTCTTGTCCTTGTGGAAATAGAGATTATTGTAGATTTGCATATACTTCGGGACTTTGAAAGGGTGCACTATGGCTTTTTGGAACACACGAGCAGTAATTTTCCAAGTTGCCTGGAAAAGACCAAAAAATGTTTTTTATTAAAATATTTTAATTATTTTAGGTTTTATGGAGAGTCTGAATCAAGATTACGTCAGATATTTGCTGAAGCTTCTCTGCGGTATGTTCTTTTGGATAATTTTATTCGCGCCCACTTATTTGCGGTATTGGTTCCAGCGTTAATGTTCTTAAAAGAAAAACATCTGCAAGAATCTTTGAATTGTAAGTTTTTCCTGCAGTGGTTTTTAAAAAGGAAATAAATTTGTTTATATAGAGCTTAGCTAGAAGGAAAGCAGTGAAATTCTAGTATGCCTATTAAATGCTTTTGGACACTACGCTTTTCAAGGGACTGTTACAGATGGTGCCAAATCGCTCGATCTGTATCGTTAGTGTATTGTACGCTTATTTCAACAGATGGAAGCGGGAGCCAACGTTTCACCTGGATCCAAATTTTTCTGTCTAGTCTTATCTTCGGAGACCAATGTAGTACTGTGCTGAGACACGGAAGCCAGCTCTAAATGAGCTAGTGTTGGTGCTGGATATAGCATGCCTCTGGATTAGGGTGGCATTCTGCCCGAATTTATTAGACCTGGTTAAGGCAGACTTTAGACTTCCAGATGATTGGTGTTCATAATACATTAGCAAAAGACTATCGCATACTGTATTTGTAGAAGTGACAAATAAAACGCTGTCTTTTTACTCATGAAATTGGTATATTCAGTGTTAAGTCTTCGGGAGAGAGTCATAGAAAAGTGGACTGGTAGGTCATCTTAAAGGTATTAGTTGTCTAATATATTAGTCGTTTTAGTTATCTCTTTGAGTAATACCGTATTCAAGTTTGAAACTTTCAGTTGCCTAAAGGAGTGGGACGCTTGTTAATTTTTGTAGGAACTGGACGTTTTTCAAAAACAGCTGTGCACTTCCCTGCCTTGGTGTTTTAAATCTTCCTGAGCACCTTGACATTTTTTTTTCTTCTCTTTTTTTTTCCAGTCGTCCCTCCATTATATTTATAGATGAGTTGGATGCACTCTGTCCAAAGAGAGAAGGGGCTCAGAATGAAGTTGAAAGGAGAGTTGTTGCTTCATTGCTGACGTTAATGGATGGCATTGGCTCAGTAAGTAGACTGTATTGAGACAATTAATGTGTACACCGACTAGCTGAACAAAATAATTTTGCTTCTATAATGCAGTCAATTTTAGATGTGTCATTTGGGGGAAAAGAAAATAGGCTTAGGTGAAACTTTGTATAGTAATCTAATGCTTTATTGGATGTGAAGCAGAAGACATAGGAGGGGAATGTCTCCTGATAACTGTGAGATTAAAATAAAGTAAGTTTTCTTCCATTCGCTGTCTTTCCTTTGCCTTCTCCCACTCTTGTAGTTTTGGAGGTAAAACTGAAATTTTAGTGATAGCCCATCATTGAACTAAGCCAGGTATTTTTAATTGCTCAGAAATCAAAGTCATCAAAATACTTCTACTGATATGTAGGCTGCGTTATTAAAGGCAACAACAGCTATTTCAAGATTGCCATAGCAATATTTAGGACATAAAAGCCTACTGAAGAAACAGTAAATTTAATTGACTTGAGTACATTATGGATTAAACCCATAAAGTTTGCCAATCTCTCATCTATCATTTTATGATTATTAGCAGGAAAGATGAAAAATCTGTCCACAGTATGTAAATGAGTTTCTGCTGTTTATGTAATCTGGAAGTTTCTCATTATTTTCCTGCATGATAGTTTGAGTTGCCCAGTCTGGAGTTGTTCACAGGCAGAACATATTTTCTGATGGCAAAGGCTGATGGATATTCTTCCTGGAGAAAGTGCTTAGTTCACAAAAAGAGAATGGCACTGCAAGAGACCTCCTAGCTGATTTTGCCTCACTCTAAAAGTGAAAAAGCAGAGCTTGAGGAAATTGGTTAGGATTTTTGACCTTGCTTTTCCTACTGAACCTACAGGAAGCTTTATAACCTCCTGTCTCTGCTGGTTTTGATACTTTAAATGATTTGTTTCCCAATCTTGTTTATTCAAGGTCTGCTGATAACTTTTTGTTCTTGTGCCAACGCTGCCTTTTAGCTTAAACACTTCTTTTTCTTTCCTTGGTGCTTACTTTCCTGGTAGGAAAGCAGGTTCTTGGGGATTAAAGTGGGAGATGAGGGCATCTTGGAGTAAAGTTTCTCTTGTATTATCTCTATGTGCATGCAGCCTGTAGTATTGCTAAATTGCAATTAGGGATAGGTTGGATGGGATCACTTGTGGGCTATATATTCTGAAAAGTTTGCTTTGTTCCTTTAGAGCTAGCATCAGGATTTTAGTGTGCGTAATAGTTGGGAAAAGTAAGCAAGAAGTATGTTTATAAGCTGCGTGACATTTAATTGTCTTTTAAAATTAATATTTTGCATTGCTTGATGCCTTCAGGAAGGCAGTGAAGGGCAGCTCTTGGTACTTGGTGCCACTAATCGTCCTCATGCACTGGATGCAGCACTGCGCAGACCTGGGCGTTTTGATAAAGAGATAGAAATTGGAATTCCTAATGCCCAAGACCGTCTGGACATACTCCAAAAGCTTCTGAAAAAAGTTCCCCATTCGCTCACAGCAGTGGAGTTGGCACAACTGGCTGATAGTGCACATGGTTATGTGGGTGCAGACTTAGCAGCGTTGTGCAAAGAAGCAGGTAAGACTTTGTGTGTCTTATTTAGGATATTACTTTGTTGTTAGTCTCTTTATTTTGTTTAAAAAAATAAAAATCACAGTCTGTAGTAATAGCTTTTAAAACAATGAGATTTAATTAATTTTTGTGTCAAAGAAAACATAGCCAAGCATGGAATATGAGGAACACCAGTCTGCTCCTGGGCAGATCAGAAAAACTCTTTGAGTATTAATAGATTTTAAAATCGAATGTTAAGATTAATAACATTGGGGAATCCCCTGTGCCATTTCTAGCATTTTAGGTAGCTAGCTGTCTCTCAGTAAACTAATGGTTTAGTGAGTTAACTGACGTCACCATAAGAGTTTTTCTACTCTACAGCCTACCCCTTCCGTGCAAAAATCCCAAGTCGCTCAGGCTAGAAAGCTTGTCCTGCAGGTCTTTGTTCCCAGGATGTTGAGACTGTGGGCCTAAGTGGTGTTTACTGTGGCTCCCTTCTGTATCTTATGCCTCATTTCATTTGCCTGCCCATGAGGAGCTTGTGGCAAGGGCGAGGGGACTGTATGCACCTGGGTTGGGTTATGCAGTGGAGCTGGGAGAGCTGGAGAGCACGCCCTGAGCTGGGGGCTGGAAAGAGTCCCTTGGCCTCCGGTACAGGCATAGCCCTGGAGAATTACCCACGCATCATGCAGCCAGGGTTCAGTATGTTCCAGGGAATACTTAAACACGAGTTCGCTTCTGTTTTCATTGGATGAAATATTAAAAGTACGCTCTGTCAATTCTTACATTTTCCTAGAATGCGTCTACACGGTTTAAGTGTTGGACCTTAAATCTACCCATGAGCAGCCTTTTAAAATAGTCTAGTCAAAATATGACACTTCAGCTCTGCTTACGCATATTTGCTCCCTTGTAGTTCACAAATATATGTTTGCTCTATGTGCTGGTTACTTTTATTTCCTTTGGCACTAGGATAGCTTCCTCTGGCAGTGGCACAGTGCATGGTTAATTCTTGCATCAGAAGTAACTATGAAGATGACAGGAGTTTTATTTGGGGTGATAGCACCTGGAACAGCAGGGTTTTTACTTGCCAGTTTCCAGAATTTTTAAGAGATAGTTCTCAAATATGAATTTGTGGACTTTTGTATGGATCGGGAAGAAAAAAATATGTACAGACACAGACTATTCTTTTTATAGCCCTCTTCTGTTGGCTTTGGTTGTGTTTTTAAGCTCTGTTTTAAGTTAGCAAACATTCTTTTTAAAACAAATATATACAAACAACAACAAAAAAGATAAACTCCCTATTTATTTTCCTTCCTCTGTGTTTTTGGAAGCCTGCTGGTCTGCCTGTGTCACAGTCCTCACATAGTAAATACTTAACTAATGTAATCTAAAATTTTCAGTGAAAAGTGTTGTGGTTTCAATTCCAAACATGACCCAGCCTAGGCTTTACTTGTGCATGCGCACATCGATTCTGGACACTTCATAATCCAGCTGCAAAGAGGCGATATTTACCCACTTCTTGAGGGCCTTTTAGAAAACAAATTTTGAATGTTGTTCAAATTGAACATTACATGTGGTGTAGATCCAAAACTTCTGGCGTCTACCTGCGACTGATTGCAGGACACGCTGTCATCTGGGAGCTTTGCATCCAAAGTGCTGGGGATGCGGGAAGGAGGATGCGTCCTTTCCTGAAGTTTGAATCCATAGTGTTAAATTTCCTTGTCATTTTTTAACTCGGAGTGACCTCTGCTGGGGAGAATACAGTCCAGCGCCGTTAACTCTTTGCAGCCCACGTGTATTTTTCCTTTTCAGAGAGCTGCAGAAGTATGATTCGGTCGAAGCATTACATGAACTGAATTTAAATTGCTTGTGGTTAAGGAACGTTCTTAGTTTGATTCTTTCTTTCTGATTAAGCTCTTGATATCTACTTTTTTATATTAAATTTTCAAGACCTTGTAAAATATTACTGCTTTCACTGGAGTTAAACTTAGAAAAGTCTAGCCTTTATGAGGTAATATTTCTCCTCAGAAGAGCAAGGTTATTCCATGTGGCAAATTTTCCAGTGTTTTGTCTAGTCTTGTTTGTTGTTCCAAGCAATGGGCTTCTATCGCTTCACTTAAGAAACGGTGCCGTGGGCCAAGATAGCTCGCTGTCCAGGAATGCTCTCTGATATTCAGCCTAAGTTTTCCTTGTTTAGTTTTATCCCATTATTTCTATTTACATCCTTGTATAACACGTTCACTCTCCCTCCTTAGTGTTTACACCCTTCAGATATCTCTAGGCTGTTCTCATGTCCCCTACCTCCTCATTCATTACTGAGCCAAACTATAAATATTTAGCTCTTTTAATCTTTCCTTATAAATAAGTCCTTCCTGCCTTCTGAGAAATTATGTTGATTTTCTCTGAACTCCCTCCAGTTTGTCAATAACCTTTTGGTAATGTAGGGCTCAGAATCGAACATAATATTTTGTATGTATTACAACATAAAACATGATATAAACATATAGTTAAGACTGCTGGTGTGCATTCTAAATAACCAAAATGCTTAATATTCAGGCAATAACTGAGTTAAAAGTTCTTTCACAAATTGTAAGGTTACTTGTTCCACTTTTGCACATGATCTGTGTGTAAGTACAGGTGGAATATGGAAACTAATTTGGAAGCAGGAATTCTGAACTCAGAAATACACGTTCAGTTTTTGGTACAAGATTATTGTCGCTTGCTAATTGTATTGCAGTAGTGGTCTTTGGGAGACTTGAGTCCTGGTTACCCCATTTGTATCTTTAGGTACTTCATTTGTGGCTGGAGAGCCTGAAAGTTTACAAGCCAAATATGTTTATGTTCTTAATACAAAGTTTAGATCATTTCCAAAGGACTCATCCTTCCTTACCTTTATATTTCAACTCTCGTTTTTTTAACACATGTATAATATTGTGTCTATACTGCTTACATAAACCAAGGGTGTAGTAATTAATGTAACATGGTTAATGTAGTAATTGTAGGGCTATGATAGGCTAACCTTTGACTTTTGCATCTATAGTTAGGTTTCCTGAGATACTTCATTATAAAAGCTTTGATGTTTGTCTTCTATATAATTCTGAAGAACATGTGTTAATGAAAAGGAAGTAGCTATTGTAGAGTTAAACATACTCCAACTGTTTTCGTGGCCGAAGTTGGTTGTTCTCCGGTGCAAGAGCTGCTTAGTGGTACTTCTGGGGTCAGACAGGCAAGCTTTCTATTCTGTTCAGCATCTCTGTGCATTTTGATGGAAGTCCTTAAGAAGTTTTAGGAGCCTTTTATGTTCAGCTTGTGGTGAATGTTTCTAGGGCCCTGTGTGTATCATGTGTATGGAATTGGAGAGTTGTGTATGCTGGAATGGGCGAGGGGGGGAAAGGTGGACAAGAAATCTGGAGAATCTGTGCAGTGTGCTCTGGACTTTTCCAAACAGGGTATTATGACCAAACACCTGTGAAATATTTATATATAGATGGATATAATAATCACTGAAGAGTGTTTTTATTTGATCTGCTGAATTTTTAAAATATTAGTGGATTTTTCTTCCAATACCTTCTTTTCCTGTACTAAAGATACAGTTCTCGCTTCTCACAAAATGAAACCACAAAATTTTGTGACTGTAGGAAAAATGCTAGGTATTATGAAGCTTACAGTATTGTTGCAAGAGTTGACAACAGGGTGACAGGCATCAGCTCTGCATGTGTATCCATCTCAGCCTTAATTGTTGCGCACAGAACTTGTATCCCCCTTGCATGTTGAGCAAGTATTATTTGTCTGTTTTACAACTACTATGGTCATTCCAGCAAAATTAAAAGTAAAACTGGTGTTTCTAACATGGCAAGTATTACTAGCTTAGATGCAATGCTTTCAGAATTAGTATACCTCATCTCTGTTCAAGGTTACATTATCTGTAGTGACTACACTGGAGAAATTGGGATTCGCTGTGATTCTCTACTGCCTAGCAATATGCTTATGATTTCCACAATTAACTGCATGCTTTTGTATAGGTTAACAGCGTAGTGTGGAAAACGTGCAAATACCTTGATGGGTACTGGACCACATCCTGTGGACATCAGCTTGCAACGGGCCCCTCACGGTAGACTCTTGAGGATTTGAGTACTCTCTGAGGGATTCACGTGCACAGAATTCTTGACAAGAAAAGAGCTTAGCAATATGTGCAGCTGAGAGAGTCATATTCTTAAGACTGGGAGAGGTCTACTGTGTCCTAAATTATTTAGTAGAGTACCTTTTAGTGTGAACAGCTGCCTTCTGAATTGTTTTATCTCAAGCAGAGGCAGTGTCTAGAAGATAGACTCTGCCATATCCTTGCATATAAGGTCAGTGTTTGTATGCCCAGAGATCTTGTTGATTCTGCTTTAATTAATTGGCCACACAGTCTTTTATTAATTCCCTAAAAAATTATAATGGTTTTAATTTAACAACAAAGATAAGCACTGCACTTTTTTTTGGAAAAACATATGAAATGTTAATTATGTAGCAGGGACATGAATGGTATAAACTGTACTGAATGTTAGAAGATGCTTAGCAACAAAGGTTTCCAAATATAGCAATTTATTATAAACTTATCCTTCTATGGCTGCCTGTAGCATTTCAAGAGAGTGAATATAAATATAGCTTGATTTCTTCAACAAGTGGGTTTAGTCATATTGTTTACAGAGGAAGGAAGTATTTGCTTTGTAAGTCTTAGAATTTATCTTGAACATCCTTGTTCATTACACATAATTTCAGTGTGCTGATACGAAACACTTGGACTGTGATAAGATAGCATCATGAGGAGAGGAAGAACAAATGTCTTTGTTTAAATAGTGGTCTCTCTTGCAATAACATCTATTTGGTTCCAATGAGGATGCTGCATTGCAACCACTGAAACTTTCAGACTTCTGTGAAAGAAGCACTAATCACTTTGTTTTGCATCAAAGTTTTCTTAAATTGCCTGATTGTAATGCAGTTAAAGGTACCCCCTTGCTTAGCCTTTAGGATTGTAACGGTTCACTGGCTTGAGCTGGCTGTTACAAAAAATCTTACGGAAGTAAGAAATTGAGGTACATCTTTGACCAGTAGGAATCAGCATTACTCTGCTGAATCTGTGAAGCTACTTGCATAGACATATGATATGGTCTGTTGTCTTATGTTCATACTTTTAAGTGTCCTGTTGTTTGGAGATCTTATTGTCTATGGTATTCATTTGGCCCTTTTATTATCCCTGCGTTCTGATGAATAATACAGCTAGGATGGAGTGTCTTTATGCTGTTTAATCGATAGCTCTGTATATTGATTATATGTAGATATTAGATCTGTAGAAGTATAAGTTATTGAGGGGGATACTGTACTTGGCTTTTGCTGGAGCTGAGAAACTTTCTGCTATATCTTTTATGACCCAAAGAAGAGTTTCTGCAATCAACTTGCATTAAAAAGAAAAATTAAAAAAATTAGGTAATTGAAGGGCTGGCTCCTAGGTTTTTAGTTTTTCCCTGTAATTGATGGGGGAGTAAATTCCCTTGCAACCCAGGAATGTCTCTTTGTTAGATCTATGTGGTTTTTTTTTCCCCCCAGCTTCTGCAGTTTTGGTAGCCTGGCCACCTGCAGGAAATGTGAGCCGTTTGGGCTAATGTGATTAACAGTGAGTCTCTGTGCACCCTGAGGACCAGCCTCTGACTGGTCTTTCAATTAGACAAACGCTGCGTTCAATATGTGGCTTGTATCTCGAATCCGAGCTCTTCGTTTCAGCTCAGTCACAGTCTTGATGAAACAGCCCTAGTGTTAGGGCATCAAGAATCTCTCTCCCTTCTTTAAGCCATAAAGGTTCAGTCTGAACCTTTCCCAATACAATTTGGACCTGAGTTCTCCGGGGGGTGTACAACAAGTGTAAATATTTTTCTTGGATTATAGTCCTGAATGTGGGCTGAGACACTGTTGAAAGTGTAGATTTTGACAAAGGCAGTTGATGACCAAGGCAATGGGATTGTTTTGTTGCAGGGTGTCTTTTGGTTTGTTTTCAAGTGAACTGATTGCAGTTAGAGATTTTAAAGGGAAAGCACTGCTTGACATGCTATAGTTATTTTATTCCCTTATGGAAAGTGACTGAAAATACCTTGTCTATGTTGTTTGGTTTTTTTTTTTTTTTGTAGTGTGGAAATAGATTGAAATTATGCTGTTGCAAATGATCTGCTATTGAATTCTTTAACTGAATACTGGTTCCCATGGGACATTTAAAATGAGGTGGGAAAGGCCGCTTGCCTTTTTATAAAAAGGTCATGTAGAAAATGTGGGGTTTTTTGGGAAGATTAATAACATCTATAGTCAGATGGTCAATACCAAAAAATGTATTCTTATGAAATTGAGAGATTTTTGCAGAAATGGCAGAACACTGGATTTTGAAATGCACTGAAAAGTCCAGACATGATACATAAGTAAAGCTACAAATTAATTTTTGGACTGGAACAATTGAGTTTTCTGACACTCTGTTCCATCATGCTAATTTATGGTTTAAGACGACCAAGAAAATCCAATCCCCATCTTCAGTGTTCATGAGTTTTAAGTTAGTGCTGTGTTCTGTAATTTTAAAGTTGGTTCCTTAATGCAGAAGCTGTTTTAAACCAAAGCAATTGACCTAGTTTGCCGTCTTAACAGGTTATGAACAAATGCGTCCTTGCTTGCACGCACACATTACAAAGCAATGTGGCTTTTTTGGACTCAGACTGTAACATATGTTTTTTTATTGTTTCTTAGAATGTTGGCTTTTGTGCAGAAGTGGCTACATCTGGATGCTGCTGAGTGGCTTGAAGGAACATGCCTGAGACAGGGTGGAGTGTGTTGACCTTATTCTTGTCTGTGGGATCCCTTGCCCTCTTAGGATTTCCTCCCCCTGACATCTTGTGGGGCAAAGACAAAGTCGGAATTGATTTTAGAATTGCTGTCTTAGACATTTAAAATAGTTCACCTACTTTCCTAAGATTCCACAAAAATTGGGTTATTTTAGCTGCATAGGGTTAGATTCTCACCCTTTTACTTTGGTTCGGTGTCATTCTGACGTGATTGCAAAAGTTCTGAATCTCTTTTTTCCCTTGTGTCTTTGCATATGCCGAGTGCATGGATGTTTCCGTAGTGTGCCTGTCTTTGTATCCAGAGAGAAAAAGTCTTCCTCTGTCTGCCTCTCTGAAGAGACGCTGATGCACATTATGTTGCTTTTTGTAGTTATTTTTTCTTATGTAAAATATTTGGCCTTTTTTGTTTTGTTTTGTAACGGTACTTGATTTTTGTTTTTGTATGGAGAATGTTGCACTTACTGCAGTCAGGGCATGTGAACTTTTGGTTTTCATCATAACTAATTTTAAGTGTGTTTTTATCTGAAACTGGCTTGCAGTTAATTGGATGATGGGATTGCTGACTTCATATACAGAGTTGTGGGTTGAGTACTTAATAATCTCTTTAAAGCACATCCCATTCTGTCTGCTGATATTTATATAAGCAGGAAATAAAGAATATTTTCAGAAGAGTTGATCAATAACTGTCACTAATATTTTAAATTAACCTTCATGGCAGGTAGACACTGTGTTCTTGCTTCCGCAGCTTGAGCGGTACAGAAGGAACAATATTATTAATGTGTGGCAATGCATATAGAAACTTTGGCATTTGAATGGGTTGGAGGGTCAGCCCCAAGACAAGTTGGTTTGAAGGGTGAGGGGGTGCAGATGCCAGAGTAGCCTGTGTTGGTGCAGCCCTGCCTGTGCAAACCGGTGGGCTGTGAAATGGCAGTCAGAACGTCATTCCTCAGCTTGCAGATCCTGAAAATTTAGCATTATGTCATTTTGCTTAAGAACAGACTAAATTTAGGGCAGATACTGTCTTAGGCTAGGTCATTGGCCACGCTGTAGTGGGAACAGACAGTTCTGTGTGGTCCCTGTTTATTTTCTAGACCTGGGAATCAATGTCGGTAACCCAGCTCTAAGTCACAGGAGTGGTGTGCGAGTCACCATTCTGCTTATTGGGTTTTGCGTCCCTGAGGGGCTTCAGCTCCCTGGATGCGAAGCTGGAGGAGAGCTGTGTGCCTGGCAGTGATATTCCTGTAGCAGCAGCAGAAATCCTCAGCTGTCTGTAGAGCACCTTTGAATGAATGAAAATGATTTAACCAACACTGAACTGATTTTTGAAGGCACTCTGCAGTCCACTATCTTTTAAATTATCCTATAGGTTTGATTTCTTTCCTACAATGATCCAAGCTGCTTGCTCCCTTGTGTTAACTTTAAAGGTTTTGCACATCTAAGAACTGAAGACAACTTCCTGAGCTTTAATCTCTGAGAGGGGTTTGGCAAATCTGTGGACTTTCTTCTTGGCAATACAGCATTCTGTACACAGTGTCATTCATTTTAACTGCCATTTTGCTAACTGAAAGGTATTCTGCACACTTACACAATTCCTTCTTCCTCTCCCATGTCTTTTCTAATTTTCCACCTCCTGCCAGCTGAAGTAGGATAACCATGCTCACTGTTACTGCTGACCAGCACACAAGCACTACAGTGTTTTTCTCCTACTAACAGAGTTCATGTTCGCTGCAGCCCTCCAGTAACCTGGCATTAAATTATCGCAGGTGATTCAGACTTGGTTCCTTGTGATGCCGAAAGTTATTCTATTTCCTGGTTCTGGAGCAGGCTGCAGTTATGTATTGGAATTATGTATTTGGACTAAAACTATTTTTTCTCCAAGATGCTTCTTGGGAAGTTATGAAAGGCGTATTACATTTTAAGAAGCTTTTAGTAACTTTTTTTAATTTTGGAAAGGCAATCGTTTTTCATTTTGTTCTCTGTTCTGTTTTTTCATGATGTCTCTGATACTCATTTATGCTACTTTGTCTTGTTTTAGGCAGAACTTCATTTGACACAGTTGTGTTTCTAGATTCAGATATCTTTTGAATTTTGGCTAATGCTTCTCTCCTTAGTTCTCATCAAATTTTGTTTAATCCGTTGGCTTGCTCTTACATTCTTTGAGTGACCTTAATATGGGAACATCTAGAGCTCAAGTACAGTGTCGTCTCTGTGAAGCAATTGTCATGCATTTTTTCCTTTCAGCTTTTGTGCTGTGTGTACCTTGAACAGCAATGGTAATAGACTCTGTTTCAAATACATTTGAGGTGCAATTTTTCCCGTAGTAAAAATCTGTAGGAGTTTTGTTCCCCTCATAATACATAGGGAGGGACTGACCACGTTATGATTCCTCTCACTCCATCTTGCTCTGCTGGCTTTAGAAAGATCCAAACTAACCCATTTAGAGTAGATGTTCATTTTCAGGTTGCAAAGTTGCAAGCTTTCTCAGTATCTGCGTAAAAAATGATGTTTTCCATAGCTGTGCTTTTGTTCTGAATAAGCTAGTATCAGCTATACTTCAGACAAGCTATTTGTGTAGAAATGGTACTATAGGAGAAAAGTTCAATGTTTTCTGACTCCTTCTCAGGCTCCAGGTAAAATGTTTTCCTGGAATATATAATGGCAAACTTAGGATCTGAAAGGAGTCTTAGTTCTTTCGTTTAATTGATAAAAGATCACAAAAGATCCTCTGGTGAAATGTAGCTTAATTTGTATGTCTATGTGAGTTCTGCAGGACTAAAATCAGTTAGCAGTAGGCATTTGTATGTAGAATGAATAGCTACTATTGGGGAACAGAGCTTAAATATTTTTCAGGCAAAGTTTTTATAGGTCTCCTGACTTTAACTAAATTCTGACTTGACAACGTTCCTGATTACAATTAGACCGGCATTTAGCCACTACTAACTGTTGCTGCTTGTCCTTCTGCCCTTGCTATTCTGGTAGCCTGGCAGTCCTTATTTTTCTTCTCACACACGTACGACTAACCTTAGCTTAGATACATTTATGTATGAGAGCAGGCTAGAAACATGCAGTCTGGTATTCCTTATTTCCCTCTGTTGTCATTGTCTTAGGATAAATGATGTGTGTGTACCTGATCTGTGAATAAACTGTTTCCTGTATGAAAGAAGTTTTGAAAATACAGTTCCTCCTTCCTTCCTTTCCCTCCCCTGTTGTACCTCTCAGCAACTTTTAGTCAGCTCCATAAACGTGTTCCCGCAAATGCCGGAGCTCTTCACGAAGGACTATAAATCGCGTACATAATCCCTACAGTAGATTAGTGCTCAGGTTAGCCGAGTGAATTTGCAATGTTATGGTTACAAGGGATTTAAGGGCATTATCCTTCCTGTGCAAACAGTATATGAAAGTTCTTCAGGGATTTTCCCATACAGCGCTGGCCGCTAAAGACAGATTGCAGAATATGGTTTCAAGAGCAAAAGTAAGGGTTTCTGCTTCCTGAAAATTTTTCTAAATAGGCATGCATTTTATGTACAGATTAAATAAAAAAGAAATAAGTTAAAAAATGTATTTAGAGGAGTCTGGTCCATGGATTTTTTTTTTTTTTATTCCTTGGTAAATTTGTTGATATGTTTGATTCCATACTTAAGTACATTGGGGAAAAAAAAAGGTGAAACAAAATCAACCAAACAAAACAAAAAATCCAAAACAAACCACACCAAAACCCTCTCCAAACTGTAGAAGTTTCTTAGGATGCAAATGCAAGAACACATGTAAATTTTTCCGCTATTGTGAACGGTGGTTCTTGCCCCCAGGTCAGAGGAAAGCTTGCTAGTGGTCCACGGGCACCAGGTGCTTGCCTGGTGCTGCTGTTCCATTATTTTATCTGGGGAGTAAACGGAAAAAGAGCCTTTGCCCAGACACATCCCTGCTGTCCCTCAGTGGTCATGGCAGCTGCTCTTGTTACTACCTAGTGCTGTGTCACCGTGATGGGTAGGAGAACTGGTTTGCTGGGTCTGCACAGGGCGAGAGATTGACTGAGGAAGTGAGGATGTGTCCGTGGGACATTCTCTATGGGGCAGTGGTCCTTACCAGGTGATGGCGAGGCTTCTGTCTGCTAGGCAAACAGGCTTTGTCTGTGTTATTGTATATTTATGCATAACTGCAAACAACATACATATACATGTTCTCTATTTTTTTCTTGGATTTGACCATCCAATATCCTGATATAATGAAGTGCTTATAAACTCCCTCTGTTTATGAGGCTATGATATGTTCAAGCATACATGTGATTTGTTGTATATGATACTTGAAGTTCTATAAAAGATTTCCTAGTATAATTTTGGGATTGTTATCATGAAGGAGAAAGCCATGCTGATTAAAAATTGTCAAATATAAAGCAGAAGAGCTCCTTAATTAAACACCAGGGTAACTTTTGTATCCATTCCCTGTGAAGTCAGGTATGCTCCTGTTACGGTTTCTAAAGTTCAAAATTGATTTTAAGTTATATGAAATGCTTTTCCTATGCATAAAACTGTTACATTTTGAAGTATAATATGTAAAGATCTAGAAGTAAAGGAAGATGCCCCATTCAGTGCTGTTAGGAAGCTGAGATCTTTCCATATGGTGTTGAGCATTCCACTTCTAGCAGGAGAGTATCATGTTGGATCTGACAGCTGTCACAGGGAGAAATGGTATTTGTCTTCTGGGTTTGGCGATAATAATTTGGGAGGGAAATGCCAGATTAGCAGGGAAAGAAGAAACATTTCCTTTTGTAAACAATCTTACAAGAAGATTACAATTTCTTTGAAGCTACTTACAAATTCTGGTATTAGGATTCTGGAGGAGTAAGTCCAGAAAGACTTGTGGAAGAAATAGCTGATGGGCAGTGGAAGATGCATGATTAACAATTTTGTTTTGTTCAGTTCATTTCTTCAAGTGTTGTGTATATTCTGTTTTTGAAACCTAAAGTATATATGTTTGTCATTTTGAGTGGATGCTTTCTATTATTTACAGTAGTGTATAATTATGCACAGACTGACAAATATAGCAGTGTCATAGAATCATAGAATTGTTTAGGTTGGAAAAGACCTTTAAGATCATCGAGTCCAACCGTTAACCTAACACTGCCACGTCCACCACTAAACCATGTCCCTAAGCACCACATCCACGTGTCTTTTAAATACCTCCAGGGCTGGTGACTCAACCACTTCCCTGGGCAGCCTGTTCCAAAGCTTGACAACCCTTTTGGTAAAGAAATTTTTCGTAATATCCAATCTAAACCTCCCCTGGCACAACTTGAGGCCATTTCCTCGTCCTATCGCTTGTTACTTGTCGTGGAGTCTATTTTTAGGCTCAGACATTTATGATTATGATCTAATGTACCAACACTTAGCCAAGCTATGAGCAAGAAAATCTTACAGGGAAACAATGCTGTCGACCTCATGCATAGCCTGGTACCAAAGAAGGATCATCTGTACCAGGATAGGGCGTTCTGCTGGTTTTTTTCCCCTCTGTCCACTTAGTTTCCTCTGTTCTAGACAGACAGGATGAGTTGGTGAGGTAGAGCACACAGTTGCTGGACTGGAACAAATTGTTTGTTTTCCATTGTTTGTAATCATGCATGACTTATTATGCTTGTTTCTTTTCTTTTCTTCTTTTTTTTTTTTTTTTTAACTGGGATTTTCCATTTATACTCCACTGAGAATCAGTGTTGTTCACTATTGCAAAGGCAAATTTCCGAGTTAAGTTTCTGCTCTGCATAGGGTAGTCCTAGGGGACCAGTCATGTATCCCTTTACTAGAAATAGGTAGCCCATGCATGTGCAAACAGTCCCAGCGACCATACGGCAGGCTAACTACGTCTGTGTCCTTCCTCCCCTCACGCAGGACTCCTGCTGGAATAAAACAGTGAAAACCTACTTGCCCACATCTGAGCCTCGTCAGTCACTGCTGAAAGGCTATTAATATTCAATAATCCTTAAGAATGAGGTAGCATCTGAAAAGGAGCAAGCAAAGCTGAAACAAATGCTGTGCTCAGAGTCAGTTTACAGCAATGACACATACTCAACCCAAAACATTCCCATGCAAAAGATACCAAACAGCTAAGCGGAGATGCTCTATGTTTTCTGAGGTACTATGGCTGAATCTTCAGTTTATCTGCGTTATAACTTCTGTAGTGATAAACTTTGGGTTTGCTGTAGTGTTTCACCTCCTTTGCCTCTGCGTTGCTTCTAGCAGCATGTTTTGCACCCTGCCCTGCATTTCCTTACATTAAATACATCTTTCAGTGTCTTGAGACAAGGATGTGTTTTTCTGCCTCCGGCAAGCCACTGCCTGTATCCTTCTGTTAATAAGACTTTTCCCCCTGCCCCCCCCGGTTAGAGGTCAATCTGAAGTGCAGGAAAGAATGATTATGATAACAGGAGGAAACAGGAAGAATCATGCTTTCTTTTTCAATCTGTTTTTTATTATTGTTTTAATGTAAAACATTGTTTCAATTAAATGCTGACCTGTGCAGTGGTGTGTGCGTGCACATGCTGAAATGAATTCAGGCTTTGTTTGGAAAGCTGTGACCTCTTTATTCCTGTTCTGGATCAGGGCTGTTGCATTTCAAACCCGCTGCTGAGGACTGACATTTCACTTGTACTCCTCGTAGCCCTGGCAGGAATGATCCTTAAGAGCGGTATTCTCCTTGAGCATTTTTATGTGCCGTTCTCTCTCAATTTTTAAAATAAACTTGTTTGTTTTTAAGAATTCCTTATGTCATGAAAAAAAGATAACCATGATAAGATTAAAACGCATCAAATGGGCACTGGGCTAAACTGGTACCTGATGGAGCAGATATGTATAGAAATGAGGAGCAGAGATCTTTATCAGTTACTTGCTTTCTCTATGACTTAATTTCATGCTATGTTATTTATTCTTTCATTTTTTTAAAGTGAGAGTGCCATGTGAATTGACTTCACCAAAAAGAAAATGTAGGACTCAACCCCAATACCTGCTCCCATCCCCCAAAGCGTTAGCTGCAATGACACTAGAATAAGACGTCTCGTTTGTTATTTGCTTGGATGTAAATTTTAAATCTGGGGGAGTGAATCTATGTTGTCTTCCTTAAGTTTTTTGTTTGCTTAAAATGAACTGTTTCAGAGGAAGGAAGAAGGCGGGGAGGAATAACGTGAAAATTGTCTGGGTTGTTAAAATGAGTCAGTTATATTTTATACTTGTCCTCTGGTGACCAGATTTTCATTTTTCTCCTTGGCCTCATGGAATGTTTTTATTTATGTATCTTATTAGTTCTGGATGTTCTGTGCAAGGGGAAACCTGAATTACAAACTTTTTTTTTTTTTCATTATTGTATTAAGAGCCTGGGTATTGAATGCAGGTGCTCAGAGTCTGCCATAATTGGCAGTTTATGGAGAGACACCAGCTGTACTGCTTCACAGGGGAGATATTATATCTCTCCACACATTGTATATATTGTAGGAAATGCAGAATTCCTGTCATTGTCAGAAACTTTGCATGTCCGCATCTACCAGTGCCTCTGTAGAAAAAAGACAACAATCCGCTGAAAGTTAAAACCATGTCTATTTTCAGAAATGGCTTATCCCTTTTATTGTCCTTTCATGTAGCACTAATTGATGTTTTGTTTGGTTAAATATAGAAAAGATTTAACAAATGTTTGTCTTTCTGTGGTCTTGCAAGGCGAACTGTTGTACTAACTGCCTCATTTTTTTTTTGTAATGCATGACAGGTTACATTACATATCTGCACGTGTGTGGATGTGTGTATACGAGATTATACTCATCATGTAATAATATACTAAATCACGTATTTAACAGTTTCAGTTCACAGAACAGGGTTGGAAGGAGAAGCAATAGAACTCCAAATTATATTAGACCTTAAAAGGCATAATTATACAGTGGGAAAACCATGATGCTTCTGGGCATTTTACACAACGGGGGCCATCGTTGCTCCTTCTGGGGAATGCCTGGGAGCTGCAGACAGTACCGCTTGGTCCTGCCCGAGGAATATTGATATATTGATGTGCGAGTGGGTGGGACTTGTGCGACTTTTGAAGGCTTGAATTTATAGGGGGAAGCTAGGAATTAGAATCGAGATTTATAGGTATTGTATGTGAGTGATTTGGCCAAACAAAGGAGAAAGTAAAAGCTATGCCTGCGTTTGAGAAGTGTGATCGCTGAAGGGAATGAAGAGCTATTGAGTGTTGCAAGGAACGTTTGTTGCATATCAAGAAATGTATAGGTATCTGGCATCTTACTAGATACCAAAATAGGGTTCCAATGAAAGTAAAAGAAATCTCATCAGTTTGTTTTTAAGAGCAGCTTGGAAAACATAGTCCTAATAACAGAGAAATGGTCAAGGTTACAGATGTCTTATGTGAGCTGATTTAATGTTTGCCTGGAATATTAGTTATCCCTCTTCCTCTGTGGTTTAGAAATGTGTTCGGATCGATGTAGGGACATTAGGAGGTTTTGCCCTGTTAGCTTCATCTCCGGGAACACAGGGACAAGGCTGTTTCTGTCTTTTGGAACAGATTTAATTTATATTCTGTCTGTGGTCATTAAATCCCCTTTTTCTTGCTGTCTCATCAGAAATGTCTTGCATGTTCTTTGACCTAGTTAAGGCCTGGTATTGAGACATTCTTTTGAACATCACTTCCTTTCCAGTGCTGCTGCGTGTTTGTGTGTTGTACACTTTGTTTGTGAGAACCAGGAGGAAGTCTACATATCTCCCATGTTTTCTTGTTTCTAATAGGTTTGTACGCATTGCGGAGAGCACTGGGGAAAAGACCTAACCTATTAGACAACGAAGTGGCTGGGTCAGTGATGATTGCTTTCAATGACTTCCTGCAGGGGATGAATGATGTCAGGCCCAGCGCCATGAGGGAGGTGGCAGTTGATGTGCCAAAAGTAAGTTATTTTTTGCAATATGCTAGCAACATTATTAGAGCCATGTTAAGAGTTGCAGTTAGGCGTTGAAATGCTCTACCAACAGAGAGGAATTTTGTGAAGCGGAAGCCTCAAGTGACCAATAAATGTTGTGCATCATCTTTTTGTTTGCATATTTGTTTATTTAATTATGATTTTGAAGACCCATTTACACAAGCTTAGGTTCCTAATGCTTTAGAAAGAGTTGGTAGTGCAGGAGCATATCTGCTGATCTGTAGTTTTATACGCTGAGTGTGTTAATGGAGTAAAAATTTTAAGATGTCTGCTCAAAGCAGATCCTGAAGAGCCGTGAAAGCTGGAGCCTTTTGTAAAGCAGACACAAACTTAAGTAGAAACCAAGCATTTGTTAGTATTTGTAACCAAAGTGTATTGAAACGAAGCTGTGAAGAGATTGATTGCTGTGATTTTATGTAAAGCAGTTGACTAATTCTTACATGCAGTTCATACTGCTGTGACCTGAATGTCTTCAGTGACACTACATGGTTTTACCTGAGGGCAGAATTAGATACTGTTATCACTGCCAAGCAGTTACCCATCAGGGACTGTCATTACATGAACAGTTCTTTTGGCAGTGCCAGGTTTGTGTTTAACCTGCTCACTGCCCTCTCAGTTATGTATTATAGTAGTTCAGTAGCAGACACAACATAAATCGGGCTGAGGAACTGATCTGGTTTAAGAAAACTCTGATCTGGCTTAAGAAGCTTCAGCAAAAGAAAACGTTGTATTTAATCTTGCTGAATCTTAACTCTGCGAGCTGTTGTGCTGGTGTTTCTTAGCAGCTCCCCGAGCCCTAAAAGAAAACTTTTGTGTCTCATTGCATGAAGATGAGTCATCTGGGAATTAAATTGCATGACTGTAGACCCTTATTCCCAAACTATAGGAATGGGAAATAAAATCTGTGAACAGGATGCTGCACACAGCCAGTTCGGATATCACACTTGGCTTGTTAAAGAGTCCACGCTGTGCAGTGAAGTGCTGGGTGGAAATGCCCGGGCTGGCCTCAGCAGCTTTTCCTGGAAATGGTGTAGTGGCATCTATATCCACAAGGGCTAATTAGTTCTGCTGAGAACCAGAGTTACTAATTCTCTCATTGCTTATTGAGCTACTGGCTCTTGGGCTCATGTCATTATCACTGTGCTGTGCCTTTTAGAAGTACCAGCCCATTTGGAGCTAGACGGAGTGCTGCTAAACAGCACAATAAAGACAGATAGAAGCAAGGTGTCGAGGTACTGCAGGAAATCTGTTCTGAATCCAGGTCAACCTACTACTCGGGCTCCTGTTGTCCACTAAACCATCCTGCCAGTGGCTTCCTTGATTGTCACTTGTTTTTATAAACGCCAGCTGAGTCACTGGAATACTACTGAAATTCATTCTTTTATTAAAGGGAAGGTAACAACATAGTGTAGGTTCCTGTTGTGCTGACAGGACCTGCATTTTTACAAAATAATGGATATTCTGTGAGCATGTAGAGTAAATTTCAGGCTATCTGCTTGGTGCCTGGGGTGAATTTAGAGTGGCATCTAAAGTACCGGCTGCAACAGATTTTGTGTCCTCCCACATCACCTACCAAAGGAGGTGATAGAATTCAGTTTAACCATTATTTTGGGCTGCAGAACTACCTGCCTACCAAAGCGAAGGTACCTGTGCATGCTCAGAAGCAGCCTGAATATCTGGAAACAGCGACACAGCTGTCCATGAAAGTCACAGTAGTGTAAATCCAACATTGTAACACCATCACCATCCTCAAGGCTAATTACTTCATTACCATTTGTATTTGAGGTGGGGAAGTGCCCTAAGTCAGCTCAAGTCCATGGGTTAGTTGAAGGAACTGGGTTATGCTGCAGCTGGGTGGCCGGGATGGCAGTGCAGGGGAGGCAAGCAACAGGAATCCAGACTGCAGGCCCCTGGTTAGGGCTGCTTGCTGGGGGCTTGGGACGTGATGCAGGAACACTTGCAAATATCTGACACTCATTCGTGTATTTTAGCACAGTGTAGCTATTTAAAAAAAAAAAAGTGACCACTGTGTGGTTTATAGACATGCACAAGCAAAAAGAAATAATAATAAAAAAAATCTATTTATCATTGTTATTAAACTTAGGTTAGTGTAATTTGCTCTTTATTAGCAAATAAGTATATCTTATTCTCACCTGATTGTTAGTGTCTGAGTGCCAGTCACTTAGCATTTAATGTACTATTATCCAGAGAATTTACATGATTGATCTGTTGTTTGGAACACAGATTGTAGCAGAAAACGTAATGCAGCTTCTAATTCCTTGGATACCTTTTTTTAAGAAGAGTATGCATTTTATGTTGCATGCTTATAGTAATGATTTTTAGGTATGTCTTAATCAATTTTACAGACTCATTTTTGCTTCTCTGATTAAAGATGTGTATTTAACTGTGCTGGTTGAAGGTGTGTGTTTGATTGCACTAACATTGGCAATTAATTGGATGCTGAAGTACTTGGTTTCAGTAGAAGCCAGGTATCTAAGAAGCCAAATGAATGCAACTGCAGGGCCTCTAATTAGTTTCATCATCTTGTGTTGATGATGCTGTGTCCTAGAATGTTTGCTTTTTAATATTCTTATGCTTGAATGTCTACTCTTCCAACACTTGTGGGGAAACCTTAAAATTACTTGCTTGCCACAGAACTGATGCTAATAGACCTAATTTCTATAATAAGTTCTTCCTCTTTATTATAAAATTTACCTCTCTTTTCAATACAGTGCTTTCAGTGCATGGACCCATTCAATGCTTTACTTAGCTGTTGGCCATGGTGTACTGTGATATGTTACTTAGGTGCTCTGCAGTAATTTATACCAACAGAAACTGCCTTACTTACATCTTTTGTTGCGTTTTTATCAAAATGTAAAATTTATAGCTGTGTGTGCAGGAAATGAAAAAGAAAGAAAGAACCAGATAGGAGTTTCTTCAAGAAACCTAAAAATGTTGTGTTTTGGTTTTGTTTTTCCTGGCTAATGTATCTTTGTGCATAGTATTTTGTGAAATGATCCTATATTGGTTAATCTGCAGATACTTTCTGTCTGCAAGGATAGGCTTTTCTTCCCCTGCTCTCCTTGCCCCAGAAGCTCTCCAGCTAGACAGTTAATTGTGTGGCTAAATTTTTTAGAAAATCAGGGGTTACATTCCTTCATGTTTTGAAGTCTGACCTCAACACTGTCATCTAAAAAAATCCTTGCTAAAAATAACTTCAAACACTAAATAAATGATCAGCTATGAGATTTTTTTCCAAAGAGAAGACAGAAGTCTGAGCTGCATTAATAATATCCGCTTTTTTGCTGTTTATTGCAGATATATTATTCACTTGGCAGCCCCCTTGGTGTGGATGGAACTTTTGGGCTATGCAGTTAGTTACGAGTAAAAACCATTGATGTACATGCTGAATTAAACTGAGACTTCTGTGATTTTTAACTTTCTGTTTTTCACATGGTGGGGTTTTTTCTTCATATTTCACTGCTTTGCAGTAGCCATGTGTCAATTGAATGAGAAGAGTTCAAAGTAACTTCTAAATAAAGCCACAAGTAAATGAATTTTGTTGAAGTGCTCCTTCCCTTATAGTCGTGACACCTTTGCCATTTATGGGCGGTTGGTTTGTTTGAAGCTGGTATCACTTCTGATACTGAATGAAAATAATTACTTATTTTATCATGAACTCCAAATTGTTTCATCAACACAGAGCTTGTTCTCTGAAATCTGTGGAACTTTGAGTAGGCTGTAAAGAAAATTTAGTTTTCGAATCAGTCTTTGCTTTTTAGGTCCTAGAATTGAGTACTAGCTGCTCGGCTGTTTAGAAGGCTACTAGGCTAAATTGCTCTGTTGCAGTCTTTTGTCTTATTTAAAACCTGGAAAACCCCCTTGTTGTATGTATACCTGGGGTAATCGCTAAAGAACAAGGAGATATATTAGAAGTGACTTGTTTAGGTGGCCTCGAGCAAGTCACTTTACTTCTTGGTGTCTGAAGATATTCGATAACCTTTACAGAATGCTTAGCAGTCTGCTTCTGAAAAGTGCTTTATGATAAGCTAGTTATTAGGGGTTTTGTCATTAAGCTCTTGAGCTCTTTTCTTATCCCAAGCATATTCAAAATTACTGGTGGGGAAAACAGCCAAAATGAAGTGAGTTGGGGCGGCAGACAGACAGTGAGGTTGTGTGCAGGTGGAGCTGTTGGAGGTGGAGGTGCCACCACGTGGTTTTTTTTTGTGTTCCTCCTTTCTGCATTCCTTTGTCCTTCCACTTGTGTCCGGATTGCCATGAGTGTTGGCTGTGACCAAGGCAAAAGCAAAATACTTGCCTGTCCGGTTCCATGTAGCATCTTGTTTTCTGTTTTTACAGAACCTTTCTTGAACTTTGCTATGTGTTACAACCTTTTTAGAAGGCTGCTTTTTCTGCAGCAGGGATTTAGGAGGGAGGGGATGCACGTTATAAATCAGGAAGTTAATACTTCAGTTCTTTGGAGAGTTGCACTGTAGTTGCCATTCCTCCCTCTCCTATGGGTCTTTCTGAAATTTTTGTAGAGTGCTATGGGTTTTGCTTGCCTGTTTCACTCCCTTTACTGTAATTCAGCACTCAGATTTGTGTCTTTGCAGCCAAAAGGTTCTGGATGAGACATCCTTTGCATGTCTGCTTTATTTCTTTATTGCTGCTGCTTAACAGCCTCTGGGGGGTTGCTGCTCTGCATCGTTTTCTGCGCTCTGTTGACCTGGGGAGAGCTAAAGATTACGGCAGTAATGAAATCTCAGTGTCTTACACACTGTAGCAGAGCACTGTCTTTGTATGTGTAAGCTCAGCCCCAAGGCTAGTCTTTAAAATCATTTCCACAGTGACAGAATATTGCTTCATTGCTTATGTTGCAAGACCTTTCCTTTGAGTTCGTGTGCATGTAAAAGAAACGTAGCTAGCTGTCCGGATGTGCGCGCTAGAATTTGTGTTAATTGCAGTCGGGAAGTTACTGAGGATTTGTGTGCAAAAACAATCCACCTCGTTCTTCCAAGATTATATGAATCTAAAAGAATTCTTACTTTTGAGTGTTTTATTGTTGGTGGACTGTTTTTTTTTTTTCCCCTCCCCACTTATCTCTATCCTTTTGAAATGAAGAAAAAAAAAATGTTTTGTTTAGGACTTGACCAGAATGTGAAGGTAGTGTTTTATTAGCTATTTTTGCTTTTAATACCATTGCTGCTTGAATTCCGCACTTTCTATTATATAAATTCTAAATAAGTTAACTGAATTTTTGACTGGTTAATTATTGTTTAAGTCATAATGGACAAGCTCACATTTAGTGGCCCTGTTTGTATATCCTGACCCAGTTGTCTCCCTTTCTTCCCCTTCCCCATTTTAAATGTAAGCGAAATCAGAGTAAGTCTCTAGATTACTGAAAACAACCTTTATGTAAGGTAGCCCTACTTCACCTTTTCTGTACAATTCTATTGCTTGTGTTGATGTTAAATGACATGTAGTAGGTCTGAAAAATCATTTGAATAATGCCTCAGAAGACTTGTGCAATAGTCTGAATATTTGCAAGAGGGTAAAAACGTTTAGGTGTTTTCTCCCTGGCTTTTTGTATGTGTGCAAAGTACCGCTACTGGATTTTGCCTTCTGTTGCTGATAGTTATAGGGAATTCCTGATGGCTTGCTTAATTTTAAGAAGTTCTTGTTCATGTTTGTCAAAATCCTCGTCTAGCTAGAAAGACATGATGATACGAATGACTAGTCCATGCTTTACCAGATATGAGTAAGGATTGGTACTGAAAAATGAGAACAAGCTTATGTTAGATGTCTTCTTCCCTGAGAAAAACTTGTTTAAAAGTGCCAAGATTTAGTTCCTGTGCCGTTTACAGAACTGCTAGGTAGAATTAAGGGTTGTAGGGATAGGTAATACTTATTTTTTTTAAATGAAATTTAAAACACTGACACTGTTTCAGATCTGACTCAGCAACACCAGCTTTTAGAATACGGAAAGATTGGGATTAACTGTCCTGAGTTTAATTATGTTACTCAACCATGAAATTTGAGTGAAAAGGGGTGGTTTGCATGGGTGGAACAGTGGCAAGATGTCCGTGAGGTATCTGACACACGTCTTCACTTTTTATAAACTTGTATGTTTGCTTCATTGTAATTAAAAATCTGCAGGTGGATTTCTGTCTCTCACTGTGAAAACTTGGGCAGGAAGGGAGGATTCTTCTTACCTTTAAGCACTTAACTGAGGTGCCTAAATTGGACATCTCCTCACCATATGTTCCCTCTAAAGGAAAGAAGGAGAAACTGGGTGTGAGACCACCTGCCTGACTTCTGAAAGAGAGTTTGTACTATAGCTGAATTGCTCTGTGAAGCCTCTCTCTCTCTTTTGACTGTGTGGGTAGCCTGAGATACCCGGCTCAGAGTCGGGTGGTAGGAATTCATGCTCTTGTTTCCCTTTTCCTTTCCACAGTGTTGTGGAGTTTCTCCCTTTACTGTTTTTGTTGAATTCATACAAACGTTTTCATTTCAAGACTAGAGACTTGTGCACAGCCCATTTTCATCTCTTTGCTACCATTCCTTTAATCTGATTTGTGCAGTTAGTCCTGTTTGTAGCATGAAGCAGCACTTCAGAAGGGAATATTGGCAGGTTGCAAAAGTTGGCTTACAAGTTACCAGAAGTGGCATGCTGCTTTGGTAATACCCCTGCTAAAATTCTTTCCTCCCCCTGCTACTGAGATACTCTGCTGTGTCTGATTCAGTCTTCACTTTGCTCTGACCTTTACTGAATTTGCGTTTCTCTTCTGTTTTTCTTTTTTTCCGTAATGGAATCCTGCCTTTGGCAGATCCCTCTGCCCTCAGATCCTTCTTAGTAGGCAGTGGTGATCAGCTCTACATATTTCATACTTCCCCAGGCGGATAAAGTAATTATTTAAGAACAGAAGCTGCTGGTCACTAAGAAAAAGAAAGAGGTTTGGTTTTTTTCTAGAGTTCCTGTAACATATTCCTGGTGTGAGAGAGACGATGTTCTGCAGGCAGCAGATCGGCAGTTCCTCACCCTCCAGTTAGCCTTTAAACTCAGAATATTTCTGACGGGTTGACCCATGCGTATCGGTCTTTGGTGTTTGCTCTTTGCCGTCTTTGTAATTTTCTTCTATGTCGAAGACTGACAATCAAGGAGAAGTTTTATTTGGTTTGCAGTTTGCTTGGACTTAAACAAAAGTGCTTGCACCACATCCAAATGCTCTTTTCCTTCCACTTTAGTAGCAGACTGAATTGCCTCTTTCAGGGACTTTCTACTTTTAGTTTCCACTTTGTGTACTGCTATCAGGAAAATAGCAATTTCCTGGGACAAACCAGCAGTGACGCCAGTTTTCAAGTCAGGAGAAAGGCGATACATTGCCTCTTAGTAATACTCTGCTTGCCTTTCAAGTGTAGCTGAGTTTCCAGAGCTGAAGGGTGATTTATGTCTCGTAAATTTTTGGAAGAGTGTTTTAAGGCAGAAGATCATTTGATATAGGTGTGTCTTGACATGTTTAATATTTGAAGTGGACAGGAATGGATGGTGACAGGACGAAGAACAGGCCGTGGGATGTGGTGAAAAGTCTCAGGCTTGTTGACGGTGATTAGGGGAGAGGTGTAGCAGGTTTTAGATCTGTCTGCTGTTTTGGGTAGGACATATTAGTTCTGTCCCGATGTATGGCTGACAAGCTTGTCTTGTGTCTTCAGCAGAGCAAATTTAACTGTGATTTGGTTTGAGTGTTGCTTTTCTGTGTGTGGTTTTTCTTTTCTGTAGATACCTGTCTCTTTGGAGGATTGTTTGTTTTTAAGCTTCTAGTCAAATCTCCAGTGCCCAAGTCCTGTATGGGAGCGATAGTGTTGGCAAGTGGAGGAATCCTCAAAACTTCTAACACTCAGTCCTGTTCAGCTTAGTGGGATTATACAGCTGGGACCAGGGCCTTACTCTGCAGCTATAAATAAAACCACCTTGAGCTCATACAGTCCTTTCCTTCAGAGAAGACATCGAAGTAATTTACAAATTCCGCATCAGCATCACATAAAAAAACCAAGAGAACTGAATTGTGACTTTGCTAGTGATCACGCAAAGTGTTGCTGCCTGTATGATCATGCTGTCATTTTATTGTTATTTTTCTATGTTTTGTTATTGAACTTTGAAGCAGATACAAAATATTTTACCGACATCCATCAGCATAAAATGAGTCTAATCCCATTTACTTTTGTGTGAATTTATTAATAATTGCTTCTTGTTTAAAAAAGGCTTTTTGAAGAAATGACTCGTTAAAAACAACTTCATGAAATAACCAGTACGCATTCTACAGAGCATTTTTGGTTTGTTTTTTTTTTTAATAGTTTTGCTCCATTGTCTGAATTCAGCAAAATGGTCTGCTTTGCAGGTATCTTGGTCAGACATAGGAGGACTAGAAGACGTCAAGCTGAAATTGAAGCAGGCAGTTGAATGGCCTCTCAAACATCCCGAGTCTTTCATCCGAATGGGGATTCAGCCTCCAAAAGGTGTGCTGCTCTACGGACCTCCTGGGTGCTCAAAAACAATGATAGCAAAAGCTTTGGCTCATGAAAGTGGTCTCAACTTCTTGGCAGTGAAGGTAGGCCATTTAGTCTTACATTTTCTTAACTCCTGCATAAGAATTGATAGTTTACCAATTTCCAGTGCTAGAATCCAGTGGCTCTTAGTGTTTCTGATTGTTATATATGCTACAGCAAACACCATGTAAATATCAAGTAAGGTTTGTGTTTTCTTATGAAAAGGACTGGTGTTTTCAAGTGTGCTTTTTGAAAATTTGTTATTTATTTTATCACGGCACAGAAATTATATGTTGGTAAGCTGAGTAGTGACATCTTAATTATTGGCATTATTTAAAATCTTTTAAAAACGGAAACAATGAAATTCTTAAAGCAGTATAAATGAAATACAACTCTGGATAGTGGGTAGCTCTTACTGTAATAATTACTTGCTTGCATGAAAATACTATCATCTCCTCTCTTACATTCCTTTCCATTTCTCAGGAAAATCACTTTCTTTATCTTACTGTTCATGTTTCATTACAGATTTTTCTTGCCCTATTTGCCTTTTTTAAGGGGAAATAGTTATACTTCATCGGTTTTTAGAAAGTTTTAAAAATCAGTTAGATCTGGAGTACTCTTGGATAAGTGGGATATTCTCTCAGCATTAAGAAACACTTTAAGTATAGAAAAATTTTGGATTTCATTGCCTATGAATCAGTGTAATTGATTACTGTGGGTTCTATGGAAAACGCATGAATGGAAGTTATTTAATAATCATACTGAGTTTCAACGCACAGGAAGAAAAAAAAAAAAAGCAGAGTGATTCCACGTGGGGTAGTCTTGCAGCTGTGTCAGAATGTTAATGAAGTGCAAGAAAAAACATTTGTTTAAGTATTTTAAAAGTATCTCCTTCTCAGCAGTAAGATCACGTACTCTTGTCTGTTGACCATCTCTTTACTCACAAAGCCTTCTGTGTTAGTTTCTACACAGCTTCCTCCTCTGCCTATTCTTTCAGACACACTGTAGCTGCAGCTCTGGATCCTGTCCTCTCTGGGAGCAGAGGCAGTCACACTGACCCTGAAGCCAGCAGCCCTTCATTGCCTGTGCTTCCCGGTATTGCAGACAGGCCTCTGGGTCACGGTCACATCAACAAGTGCAGCCTTGGAAACCTCAGCCCTTAAGAAACACTACCTTTACTGCCTCTTCCAGAAAGACAAAGTAGTTCTTTGTACTCCAGATTTACTGGTAAACAGGGTAACCTTTTCCTCCTGCACTGCTTCAAAGAAAACATTCCTCTTTGTCTCGCCCAAAGCACTGATGCCTGAGAGGGTGGGGAAAAAAGGTAGTGGGGAAAAAAAAGTCTGAAAAAACCCTGTTAAAAATGAACGTTGTCGCTGTCCTGTATTCATCAGTCATAGCTACATCAGACACTTTTACTGATGCAGTTAATTGTCCAAGAGTAAAAGGTGGCTTATGCTGAATAGGAGGTATCCGAAGGTGCTTTTGTACAGTAATGCAGTGTTTCTTCATGGTGGAATTCTGATGGTGCAAACCCCACTGTCATTGACAAGCTGCAGCAGATGTGGCTGGCTTGGGGAAACTGCCTTTTATTCCCTGTCGGTTTAAATCCCTTGGCCTGGAACTGGTCGAATATTCAATGTACAGATGTTTGAAGAAGCACATCTCTGGAGCATGTCCAGCCTTGGATATGTTGACTCCAGGAAGGGAACATAGCCCACTTTTTCTAACTTCACATTTGCTTCCTGGACAGAAAAGGCCACATCCATCATGTAGTAAATGTGTTAAACATCATTGTCTGTAGCACTTCTTAAAGCGCAACAGGCATGAATTAATTTCCACTGCATGTGTTCCTGCAATAAATCCAAAGTAGAAGAATATGTGGGGTTTTGTTTTTTGGGGTTGGTTTTTTTTTTTTTGAGAGAGGATTTTTCTTTTCTTGCTTATAGTGCTATTAATTTTCCCATTCTCTACGTTATGTCTCAAATATCTGTCCCTGGAACTGATATCAGGCTTTTTGAAATGGAAGTAAGTTTTGTCATAATTTACTTTTCAGACTTGCGTTTTCCTTCCAGTCTCTCCTGCGCCAAATAAGTAATTTTGATGAAAAGTGTGTGCTGTACAGCCTGTAGAATACATGTACTCTTTCAGGATAGTTCAGGTGGCTCAGGTTCTTTGGTCCTTCTCAAGAATGGACTGCAGACAGGAGGCATAGCTCTAGCTGTGGGAGCCTGCTACTGGATGCGGTCTCTCCCTGTGTTGAAACCTGAGAGGAAATAGAGTACGTTACATGCAGTGCTTACTTGGTCCAGTGATTTTTGGAAGATGGACCTATTATGTCTGCACACTACATTTAAGATACATGGGCACAGTAAATCCAACTCTCAAGAAGTGCTGAATGTACAGTACTTGTCTAAGTTGGCTGTCCTGCTTGGGTGCAACAGGTATCACTCCTGTCCCAGCCTGGCTCCAGGAAGGCTTTGCACTGTTTTCCAGATGTGTCTATGCAATGTCTGTGCAGTTTGGACAGCTGACTCTGTTAAATGAGGTACTTCAGCTGGGTTATATGTAATCTGTTAAAATGTGACATTTCCATGTGTCTTGGGCATGGCTGGTTGTCATAACGCTGTATGAGGCATGGTCAAAACGGCGCAGCCTCCAGCCCATGTTTGACTTGCCTCTAATAAGGCTTGGAAGATGGGCAAAGTCTAGATGTAATTTCTGGGCAGAGGAGCTGAAGAAAATAATGTGATAACAGATGTTTGACGTTGCATCCTGTTCTCTCCTGAAATCTATTGTGAAGTTTGAATGGTTAGTGTTACAATGAATGTGGCCCTTTTGTAAACATGCTCTTTGATATTTGGCCAAAACTTTTCATAGCTATATTTTCACCAAGATTGGTGACCTTTTGCTTTTCCAGAGAAAAGCAGTTGGTTAATTGGTTTGTTTAACAAAGCAATCTTGCATATAATTCCTAAGGGGAATTGTTTATTTTTATTCCTTCACTTGACTTTCTTTGTCTCTAATACAATATATCTGCCAAATATATTGGGGAGGAGGTTGTCAACTACTTTCCAGGGGATGGCTCTTCCTGCTCCCACCCACCACCCCTTTTTCTAAATCTCTTGCAGTATCGAGGCTTTTCAGGGTTTTAGTGGTCATCTTGATTATTCCCCCTTCCCAAACCTCTGTTACAAAAAGACAACTGAATTGTTCTCAACTTCTCGGAAAGTTTGTTTTGTGGTCATGGATACAAGCGAGTGTAAGATGGTGTGAAGGAATGAATTAGGATAATTTTTTCATTCTTCAGGATTGAACATCAGTGTTGACTTATCAATAGTTTTTGATCTGGTTGAATTCTTATTTCAGTCAGCCTTCTATGCACTTTCGTACTTCTTCACACTCCTTTTGTGCTCCCCCCAAAGTTTGTAATTTTCTTCTGAAATGTATCTTACGCATTTCTGTTACTAATAGGAAAAGAAAATTGTATACAGATATTGGACCTATAAATATTAATAGAGGGGGGATGTAATTTTCAGCTTCTGCCGGGTTGATGACACCTCTCTGTTATATACAACTGTCTCTGTGACATTTTTGTTTAGCTTTCTGTCATCTAGCTTTCTGAAATTGAACATGAAGAAAATGAAACCCTTTGTCACTGTGTTATTTCTGTGGGCTTTTTTCCCCTCTTCTGGCTGTTTATGTGGTGGATATCTCTCTGTACTGTTTTGACAGTTCCTGCACTTAGGATCAGCTTTGACTGGCTGCTTTTTTGAAATACGTGTTGATTAGACCACTAAGATTTTATGGTGATATTATATGAATATTTTTGGAGGAAACTTCCATATCTTGCTGTATGGCATAGATAATTATATCTGCATTTGTCTTGCATCTTAGCTTGTTTAGATTTGTTATTACTGCCCTCTTGGAATTTTTTTTTTATTTAATTTTATTTTTAGGAAATCCTGTATCACTGTGTTGTGCTAAGAATCAAATGAATATTACTTTTCTTCATGTATTTTCTGTTGCTTTTCTGGGAAGCAACCTGCAAAGAATCTCTGTGGATTTTTTTTTTTCTCTCTTATTATTGTGGTATGTAGGTAATTAACTTTGCTACCAAATAAGAAAACCATTGTGCTTTTTGTTTTTAACCTATTTGAAAATGAACACTGAAGTTCGCTCTTATGTTGTCAGGCTGGGAGGCACCGTCACGGTACCTACCTGGATAAACACCATCATCCAGTTACAATGCGATCCTTAGCTGACCATCCCATAAGGGCCACAGAGACTGGAAAATCCTTTTGCCCCTTGAGTTGCCCATAAGCCCAGGATGCTGCATACTAGAGGGGATGTATGTTGTTGATGGCATCCTGCATTGCATTAATTTCTACTTACTCAGCCTGCTAAAACCAGAGAAAGACTTTCTGCTGACTTCAGGAGGCTTTTGCTCAGGATTATATCAACAGGGGACTTTGAGTTCTGTTTTCTGTCCAACAAGCAGATTACCTGAGTTTACAAAATAAATAACAAGAAAAATTTTGTAACTTCTATATGCTTGTAATGGTTTTGGAAGCATCGTTTTTCCTCTTGCTGCTTAGTGCTTTTTAATATTTGTCTGTTTAAAATCAAAACTAAGGCAAAAACTCACTTAGTGATAGTGACAAAAACCAGCTTAAATTTTCAGAAAATTTAGATTTCCAAAAGTAAAACTCCTTGGAATTCAGCTAAGTGAAACACACAAATTGTTGTAAACATGATGAAGCAATATTTAAAAAAAAAAAAAACCCAAACCCACCCATGATGTTAAGTAGTGTTTAAGGATGTTAACACCGAGCAAACCAATGGTACAGATGATGTGTACTATACTGCTCTAAAATATTATTTGCATTGGTTAGGAGCTCCAACTATGGTGGGGGAAAAAAAAAGGTTAGAAAATATTCCTGACATTTTATTTGCTGTTACTTAAGAGCTTGGGCTGAAGGAATCTTTTCTTTTTTCAATTAGCAGTAATTACAAAAATATACACTGTTCTCAGAGCTCTGACTTCACCTTGGCTTGATTTAACTTCCTGTATCGCCCTGCTGATGCTTTTGTACCACTGCCGGTGCTTGACATGTGCACAAGCTTAGTTTGTCGTCTGGGTCAATTTACGTCAAAATATTTTCCAATTGAAGTTTCCTCTGCTTTTCCCTTCAGCTCTTGGCTGTGGCAGCTCAAACAGATTAATGAGGCTTGGAAAGGCCGACTGCTTTGCTTTGTGAAGAACTGTCATTGAATTTTGGGGAGATAGTTTAGCCTTTTGACGGGGATTTCAGTGAGCAGAAGCATTAAATAAGAAAGGTTGGTGCCTGTAACTAGCTAAGCAAAACATTTAAGATGCAAAATGAATAAGCATTGTGGTTTTCTGAGAAACTCTGGCAAACATTTGATAAAATTTCCAAAAAGATCCATTGTAACACATTTACAGTAACTTGTTAGTTAATAAGCAGATGGTGAAACTAACTATATTTGAAAAATTTGTTTAACATTTTTTACAAGGGATAACAATTTGAGATACTTTAGTGAACTCTTTTAATCCTGAAGCTATCTGCATGTTTTTACTCAACTAAAAATAAAATAAGGCATTCATCCATTCTTATTATAAGCTTCCCAAAAGTGAATGTGCAGGCAGAAAATGATTCAAAGATAATCCTCTGTCTCTGTTTCCTTGTTCCTTCTCAATTACTTTGCAAGATTAATTTTTATTAGCACTTAATTTCTTTCCCTCCCTTCAAGTTACCAAGGGTTTGTCAGCCATCAGTTAAAAGTAGCAATCGCGGAATGGAGTGTTGCTGGAGGGGTGAAGCGTCAGCAACCGAATACGTTTTGCAGCACGGATGGCTAATTTTGTGTTGTCTTGCTGTATGATTTTTGAACCCACGTGGATACTGTCCTGATGGTGCCAAGCCTAGTCCAAGACAGAGTAGTGGATGGCAGCTGTTTAGCCTGTAGCTAGAAGTGGTAGTGAATAGGAATGGGTGCTGAAAATCCGTGATGAACAGGAATGACTTGCAAAGGGATTTCTCTATGGACAGGGCAGGTGAGTGGGATGGGTTACTTCTAGATCTGCTTCAACTCTGTCACGATAGAATTTCACCTCTGGCTTGATACTGCTGTGCCTCTGCTGGTGCAGCACTTCGTAAGCATGCAAAATCCTGGTGAATTTGAGTGCTGCTATGCCCAAGTGCTGAAGAGGGCCCTCTCTGAAGGCACTGGTGCATGCAGTGAATTTAATTCAATGTTTCCAGTCAGTTCACTCCACACTACAAATACTGGCTTCTGTACTGTGTAAAGAAGCCTCAAAAGGTTGTCATTAAAGTTTGCTAGTCAAGGCAAATGGCAAACAAGTGAATTCTGAGGCATGCCAATAAAGAAAAATGGATATTATGTTTGCTTTTGCAGTTTGATTATGCTGCTTTTAGCAACTTCACTGCAAGGGTTGAGGATGACAATTTTTTGCCAGTCTACTCCCTTAGATACTTTGGAGCCCACAAGCACCTGTTGAAATTGAAGTTTTTAAAACACCAGACGGGTGTCAACAAGTTTTTAAGGTCTTCTGGAATGCACGGCAGAGGGAGAGGAGGTGATTAAAATGGTGCACGGCGCTCAGCCTGGAGTTTACATCTGCTGAGAAGCTGGGAGTAATGCAGATTAAATCATTAAACAGCATTGAAAGAGAAGTCGTCGGCTTTATTCTTAACAAGCAAATATAATGCGTTTTCTGAGCAAATGTTTTTCTATGTAGCGTAACCATTTACCAAATCACACATGCACAACCTTTGCATTAGAAATAGCCTTACTGTTAAAATCAAGGAAGTCTCACTTCTTTGAGTGAGTTTATCTTGTTAACTCTCTTTCCTGCAGCCGGCCTGAGTTGTGTGTTGCTTTGGTTTGACTGTGGTAGGGATAGGATAGCATTTTGCCGTTGAGATTACAGTGTCAAAAAAATAACTAATTTCTGAATCTTTTCCAAATCAGTTGATGTTGTTATAGTAGATCATCTCACCTGCATTGTCATGGAACTGGAAAGAATAAAAAAAAAAGAAAGAAAAATTAAACCAAAATGCTGGTTTTAGGTCCATGAAAGATGTACTGGTAGGGGTGGGATCAAGCTTTGCTCCTCTGAGCTGGCTGTCTACGCTCTTCCTGCAGTCTGATGAGAAATTAGCACATCAGAATGAGGTGCATTGCATCTGCGAGGTAGACGTAGGTCTGTCGAAATCAGTTAGTGTGAATGTCTAACTCAGATGCAGATGTCTGAGTGTGGGCAATGAACGTTGCCCTAGGTACACATTGTGAACAGTTGAAAACTAATTTTGGCACCCCCGTCTTTTTTTTTTTTTTTCTTTTTGAGATTCACAGTGCAGAGCTCAGTTTCTAGATACGTCATTTGAAATTGAATATTAATTATGACTGATATTTTAATGTCTGTTTGATCATTTCTACTTTGAACATGGCAAAGAAGGAGTTGTGCATTATGTCCTGTAGAGTAATAATCTGTAGGATGTGATATAAATTCTCTAATTCATTGGATTTTTAAAAAAATATGAACTGTACTCTATGGCTAACATAGTTTAGTGTGTCTGTGTTAGAGGCCAGAACCTGCATGTGAGGTTATGGCAGTGTTTTTGAAGAGAGTAGACAGAGCTGTATGTTAGAGAAATCAGGAGTTGTGTCCATCTGGCTCAACAAGCATAAGTGCATAACTTAACTGATTGTCACAACAGTAAAAAATTATTTATAGAGGGAAGTCACCGACTAAATTTCCTATCAGTTGAAAGTCACCACCCATTTTTTCAGGTGGAAAAAATCCGCAAGTGGTTTTAAGCACTGCTTAGAAAAAATTACTGATACTCTTTAACTTCAGGGATACCAGATGTTCCTCTTGCAGTTTAAAAACACTTTGAGAACTTCTGTCATAACCATGTGCACATAAGCTTATCTCATGTTGCAGCTTGTATACAGGGGTTTTATCTTTTGTGCAGTTAATCTTTCAAGAGCTTATTCTGATAATATTTTAAATGTAAGGAATTTTCTTTTTTTTCCTTGCTTTTTTATTTAAAAAAAAAAAAAAGATCAACAGAGGAGAAAAATCCACGCCCAATCCAGACCATAAACAAGTGGAAGGTTTCATGATACAAGGGGAAAGTATCGTGTAAATGAGGATGGGATAGTCTTTAAACAGAGCATACTTGGAAACTATCTCTACTTTGAGGCTGAATAAACAAAACTCAGCAGTATACAGTGGGCCTGAATTGGCAGATTTTTATACTATTACATACTATAGAGTCTGGATTGTAGCTCACAAATGGTATGCTTATATACATGGCTAAGCTATAACTACTTCTGCCCATTTCCTGCTCCAAATCTTTTGCTGGTTTTGGAGTGACTGTGCAAATGACCAGAAGGAACAGGTTTTATTTCTTCACATCCCCTCATATGGAAGATGGCTTGTTGCAGAAGAGAACAGAGCTATGCATCATTAAACTGGACCATTTGTTACTAGCACCTCTTGGTCAGTATATCAACAGCTGTAAACAGCTTTTAAAGGAATCCTTATGGTCACCTCTGGGCCAAAAATGATGTTCCAGCAAATGCCAACTTGCTGACTAAGTCAGGCTCATGTAATTTGATTTTGAAGCATTAGAAAAGTATTGAAAAATTAAAAGAAAACCCTCCTGGTATTTCTTGAGTGGCCTCCAACTTCAAAGCAAACTTCCTAAAAAGAGAAGGTGAGCTTTGTGAAAATTGGAAACTGTGTCAGCTGTCAGCAGGTGACTTTGTGGTGGCCTGTAAACTTGTCATGCAGATCTGTCTTTTGAAAGAACTCCCATCAATCTCAGCTAAAGGACAGCCCATTTGCAAACAGGGTAAGGCAGAGGTTCAGCTCAGGTGGGACCGGAGCTAACCCAATTTAGTTTCTACATCCAGCTTCTTTGAACATTTCTAGTTTTTGTGTTGTGGTTTTAAGTGTTTGCATGAAATGAAATGTATACCAATTTCTCCTCTTCTGTGTGTGCTTTCTCTTACTTTGGAGTCTTTTCCTTTATTGCCATGTATAATAAGAGTTCCAAGCTGCTTGCAATAAAAACCATGGTTCTGAACAGCAGTTTTGGTATCGCTCATGAGTGGTGAACTAGGAGACCTTCAAATCCATTTTCATGAAAATTCTTCATGAAGAAGCTTAATGAAGAGAAAAATGGAGAAAAACTTAATGTCAAAGCTTACAGCAAAACCATGCATTCAAAATAATTCTCTTTGGAAACATTTTAAACAGTATTTATTGCTTTGATGTTGCCTTGATCATATTTTAATGCTTAATTAAAAATAAAACTCCAAGCATCTGAAATTATATTGTACCTTAAAGCTCAAAGAGAGTAGTTTTGGTTTTAAGTATTTTTTTTGCTCAGACAAAAGAACATGTCAGGCTATTTGATGTTGTGTCATATTAGGGGCGTACACTATTGGCACTGATGTATACGATGTTGGTTTCCATGAGAATACTGATGTGAATGAAGATTTTGAGAATAAGGGCATGAAAAAGGAGGTCCAGAGGATCCAAGAAAAAGTTAGTAAAAGAAATTTATAATTATCGGTAGAATCTGCAGAGGTTTTTCAGTGTATCAGCTCGGTTTAACAGAGAGCTAGACAGAAGGAGAAGACTCTGCTCTCATTCCTTAAGGATTTGTTAGGCCCACGCTATCGGCTTCCTCATCTGCACTGAATGTGATGAATGGCAAGGGCCCGGAGCAGCTGGATGCTGTCTCTTTGAGCTGCCAGCCTGTTCTGCACAAACTGCTGCATGCTCCTCATGTTCGGTGTCCACAGTGAATAGTAGGAAAAGGCTTTGTGTTTCTCTCTCTTGCCTTGTTTTTTCTTTCTCTCTTTCTTTCCTGCGTTCTTCATCAATTATGTTGATGAATAATTCTGTTTCCACGCAAGTATCCAACAGACTCAAATTTTGAAGTTGTTGAAAGCCTGCAGGTGACACTTTAACTTTAGCTACTGCAGCAGTTGCTTTAAGGGTAGATGTTGATGAAAGGAAGCAATGCCAATTGTACCATTTACATTTCCTATGGGCAAGGCATGCAGTGCTCTTCTTCCAGTCCTTATACAATTGCTTTTACCTGTGTGGTACACCAGTTCTGGCTACTGCTGTATCTCACCTGGTCCTTGGGTAATGGACAACTCTTAGAAAATAAATTAATAAAAATAGTGGCATAGCCTGGATGCTTTGCTGATATCAGATAACTTGTGCTTTTCTTTTTGGATTATACATTCTTCCCCATACATGTGTCCAGATACTTTCCAGTGGTGCTAGTTCAAGGTAAAGTCAGTGCATTAACTGTTATTGCAAGAGTGAAAATGAGTGTGGAGAGGGGAGACTGCAAAAAACAGCGTGCTGCATTTTTAGACTGATGAATCTGTATTCTACAGGTCTGGGTACAAAGACCAGGCAGTCCCGTTGAAAGAGGGGTTGTAACAGAAGCTCTGTCACTGCCAATGTATAAATGTGCATCTGCCATACATTCTTAATTCTAGCATACCTGCTGTTTGAAGCTGCCCTACTGCTCTGAGCCGAGAGTTACCTGAAGGTACTTGCGGCTGTGAAACATAGAAAGGTGGTTCAGTTTTCTGACTGTGAAGGAGGATGTCATTTCTGCTAGTGAAATTACAAGGACACCTGTTCCTTGGAAAATAGATCGAACCCGCTGGCTCTTTTTGTTCAGGGCAGTGGATAATCATCATTGGTTGTGCCTGCAGGTCAATGTTAATGCAAGCCAGGCTGAAGTCAATGAGTCATTACCAATCCCACGAGAATCTTAGTCCCATTAGGAAGCATTATTTAAGCAGCCTATGCTACAGGATATAGCAGAACAGAAAATGCTCTGAGAATTCTCCATTGTTTTACTTTTTATAATTGTAAGTACTTGTTCAAGACTTGAATGTTGACCCTGTGGTCTCTGGTCTGTTCCTAGTGGACAGGGCTGTGAGTATAAACAGGCACTGCAGCAGCTGGCACTAATAATCGTGCTTGGCAGTCTCGGCAGAGAGGAGAAGGAATGCGAATGAGCTAAGACACTGAACAGCTTTCTTGCTGGGGATGGAGCGCCTTGTGGATGGGTTTCAGGTGTGCTGCTATGGCAGCTTCTTCGTTCTGGACCCGCGAACTATCAAGTTCAAAGAAGTGCCGTTAAACATAGGTTTAAGTCACTGTTTTGGTGCTTGGCTGGACAGCAACTAAATGCTCTTCTGTAATTCATCTTTTTGGCTGATTTGCAGTCCCCTTGTTGCTGTTGTTGAGCCAACAAATTTTAAGAACCCCAAAGTGTTTTTTTTTTGGTTAATTCCATTTCTCATGAAAGCACTAGGAACGTATTATGATGAGAGGACTAACCTATATGCATAGTTACATGCATGCACAGTGCTATAACAAATGGAGGAAAACTTAGTAGAGGTAGAAGGTAAGTCTAAAAATGGAAAAAGAGGAGTTGCAAGTGACAAATTATCAAAATTGCTTGTAACAGAGCATCAGTAATGCAGCACTGGCAGATTGTCTCAGTCACTTTGTATGTAAATGTAATGTGCTCTTTTAAACTATTTTTTTTTTTTAATTTTGCAGGGACCGGAGCTGATGAATAAATACGTTGGTGAGTCTGAACGAGCAGTGAGAGAGGTGAGAAAGGGCAAGCTATACATAACGTTATATATTAAGCTTTCTTGGCATTCAGATTCTTCTCTGCTTATAAGGTTACCTTTAAACTTTCCAAAAAAACTCTGTCTGGTTTAAGTTTAAAATATAAAATTAAAAAAAGAAAGGCAGAAGGGATATTTTGTGTTGTTTAACTTCCTTCTGCAATGGCCTAATGATGCATGTCAAATTTGGGATCCAGTAGCAGCTTTTACTATAAGCCTGCATCGTGCGGTATCATGAATAACTTCTAAAAGGTCTGGGTTTTTTTTTTGTTAAAAGAAAAAAGAAGATGACAAGGCTTATGTCTGTTCTATGATGCTCTTCAGCTTTTGAGGTGTGCAGGGGGTGATAGCATTCCATAATATTTTCCATCACTTAAAACTGAGTGTTTCATTTTAATTTTTCTAGATCTTTAGGAAAGCCAGAGCAGTGTCTCCTTCAATTATTTTCTTTGATGAAATAGATGCCTTGGCAGTTGAAAGGGGAAAGTAAGTAATACTGTTACAAAAATCACAGATGTTATTTTCTGATAAATTACTCTTACATTGTGCAATCACAAGTGTATTAACTTTCTAGAATCATTTTATTAAATATATTCATTCCACATGCAGAAGGATAGCATTTGTGACTTCTACTCAAGCATATTTAACTTGGCATAAACAGGTAAGCTGGTGGAGTTCCTCCTTTCTCATCTCATTAGTAGGAATGATTCTACTGGTTCTCATGCCCTTTGGCTCTTTTCTGTGGTTTTAGCTTGCATTTATTTCCAGTAACTAACTCCTTTCTTTTCCCAGGGTTGTTGCGCTGGCCTAATATAGTGTCTCCATCAAGCAAACAATATGATCATATGCTATATAACGCGGGAATTTCCAAGGAGACTACTCATATGCCTAAATTTATACTTATATTTAAACAGTTCGCCAGACTGGGAAACACTTCATTAAAAGATTTGGGAACATTTATGTCCTTTCATGTGTGACACTAAAAAGGGATTATTGTGCAAGCACCTAACAATTTTATTTTTTTTTAATATCCTGCTTTGTGATGATTCCGAGAGATGTTTAGCTCTTGTCTGAAGGAGGAGTATAGCAGGTTTTAGTTGCTACTATAGCATTTAAGATTTGACAGGCTCTGTAAGTGGTCTGTCTTGGGGGATACCTTCTTATAAAATACTATCACTTGTTGAGAGCAAGTACTTTTTTTCTGTTTTGTTTTGCATGAAAAACTATCAAATATGTGCATGTAGAAAGTATTGTCCCGTTTAAAGGCACATCACAGCTTCATAATTTTTCTGGAAAAGAAGCTACCTTGGCATCCATACAGATTCCTTTGTATTGCAAAAGGGCAATTTGTATCTGCAGGAAAGGATAAAAGGTATCATTCTGACATGTCAGCGACACAAATAAATTATTTATGTTATAGGAGGTGGCATCACATGCAGCATAGAGCTGCCCTGTGAAACTGCTAAGAAATGAACACATTTGCCATTGAAAATGCAAAATCTAATAAAAGACATCTTCATCAGCATCCTTCTCATATGCAATGTATGCAACTGTGAAATTTGTAAACTTCCTGGAAATGCTAGCCACCCTGTGAACACCTGCCTGCTTATCACAGTAGAGAAGTTGCAAAAATGTGTGCTGGAATCAAGCCAATAGAAGGGAAAAAAATACCTCCCCCTGCTGCAATTCTTAATGTGTTTAGCTTTCAGAAACACCACTTCATCAAGACAAAACCTTTTGGAAGAATAAGCCATAGTACATTTTAATCGGCCTTTTCACAGAGTGCCCTAGAGGTGTTGAGTTTGTTTGTTTGTTTGCTTTATTCTTTTAGGGAGTAAACAACCCAATTTTTCCTTACCTGGAACTGTCTGTGGGGGGTAGTAGGCCTGGCACAGCTTGCTGAAGAATGTGGTATGACCTGCTGCAGTCGTGTTGTGCTGGAGACATCTGGTTTTGGAGCTTTAAAAAGAACAGGGTGGGACACACAAATATTTCATTGTCAAATCTGAACCAGATGGGAGGTAAAATATGTAGCAGAGTTCTCATAAAATTCATCTGAAATTAAATGGTGTAGGAAACCAGACAAGGCACTTACTAGAAATGGCCTTTTTTTACAGGCTGACTTTGCACAGTAGGAATTTGCAAATGCATTAGAGATGCTAACGATTTGTGGCCTCTGGAGATCCATTTCCTGTACTATTACTAACCATACTGAAGTAAGTTTTCAAGGAAACACCTGTTTATATTGTCTCCCTATTCCCTCTGTAGGTTGGATTAGTTTTCTCTGCCTTGGCAGTGAAAAACACTCTGTGATACAGCTTTGTAAAAGTTTTTCCTCTCAGTTTAAATCCTTGTTAGGCTTTGTGCAGAACGTGCTGCATCCCAAATCTCCTGGGTAGGTAACCTCTCCTCATCCTAACAGGACATGTCCAGAGATACAGAGAAGCCTAAACTGTTAAGTTGTGAGTAGTTTTATGCATAGTTCAGACCTGAAATACAGATGTGAAATAACACTGAGTAATTGGTTAATGCTTTTGCTCTTCAAAGCACTTTGCCAAGTATTCATTAACCCATTATTACTTGTTTAGATTTGAGCTTGTGGGTTTAAAACACCAACGTTTTGCTCCCAACCTTCTGTAGAGATCACTAAACAATCCCTTTTCATCAACAGGCACATACAAACTAACAGACTTTGTAATTAATTGTAATACAGGTCAATAAAGAAAGCTAAGGAATTTTCTTGTTTGCACCGTTCAATATAATGTCTCTTTTCCATCATGTGCAGTGGAGCCTCTGCACAAGCCGTTACTCCATGGCGAACACTGTAGCTGTGTTCAGATACGCCACAGTGTTTTATTTATTATACATTCCCAAGCCATAACTCCATAATTGTAATACGTCTAACACTCTACCTAACGTAACTGTCTCATGTAGCAGTTCTGTTTTACAAAATGTATTTGTGCGCGTTTATTAGTTACAAGAAATAATACTTTTAAGTCAGCAAAAATTATATTAATTGATATTGTTCAGTGTCAATATGTATTATTTCTGATAAGATTATTTATTATCCAGCCTGCTTAGAACTTCCATATCCATAAGTTTTATCTATATGAAATAAGCTCCTGGGTTTTTCTTCTTGTCTGTCCACACCCCCCTCCCAATTTTGCATGTAGGCAGCAAACTAATACATATTAATCAAAGAATTAAAAATGTGGGCATTTTTAGATACATACCAACCTCGAAGAGGATTTACAAAAATATAATCCTGCACCTCTGAAGAAAAATAGTTCAGTGTAAGGACCAGTTGCTTGATGGAGAAGTCCGGAGATCCTTGATGCAAGAAGATGAGAGGGTGATTCTGAATGGACTTGCGTTTCCAATGTAGTAGTGAAGACAGATAAAGATAAATTGAGCTGCATTCATTTCTGCATTTTGTTCTGTTACGCTGCGCTCCTGGAAGATTTTTCCCTCTCTGTCTGTTTATGTTGAGATGTTAGAGGAAGTTTAGAGAGAATTGAAAATAAAAAATTAGGGGCTGAATGGACTGACTATAAAGAAAAAGGGAGGCATTCACTATAACTGATTCTAAAGAATAGATGATAAACCTGCCAAAGAAAACATTGTAGAAGGTTAGAGGTGTCACGATGAGTTTTGAGTAGGAAAAATGATTAAGATAGGAAAAACTTCTGCAAATCAGAAAGGCTTTTGGTAGATAATTCTCCTTCCCTGTGAGTTAGTCATATGGGAGAAGCTCCAGCAACCTACCGCTTGACATCTTTAAAACAAAACTGATGTTTCACGGATCAACGTGCAGCGAGGAGCAGTCGTGCACCGGGAGAGGTGAACTACGTGATGCATGGAGCGTTTTCCACTACTCTGTGGTTCTAGTTAGCGTTTGCTTCCACGAGTGGGTTAAAACTTTTTTTTTTCCTTTCTCCTTAGTTTTGAAAGATATTGTTATGACTTTTTACAGGCGAGACTGCGCTGAAGCGAGATCCGCAGGACTGGTCCAGATACAGCAGCACGTTAGGAGGAAAGTTTGCCTCGCAGTAATCCCTTGCCCGGACAAAGCTTGAGAGGCTTTACAAATTGCACAGCTGCAAAGAGTTATGGGTATTTGTTATCCCTTGGTATCCTGACCATGTAAAACCTAATTCTTCTGGCCATTATAGGTTGCCAAGAGGGAAATGGCTTGGTAATTAGACTTGAAAGTGATGAATGAACGTGGCTCTGTGTAAATGCAGCGCAGACAGTCTGTTTGCTGAACTTAAGAAATCTCTGTGCTTTGGAAATGGGACATTGTTTATATAAGTAGGATTTTTAGGATTTTTGGGCAAGAGACATATTTGTTCCTTTTCTTGTTTTTCAGAAGCAAAGCATTTTCCCCTTTAACTGCAAATCTTTGTAAAGTAAGATGGGAAATGTTGTAGACTGATGTGAAAGACACTGATAAATTCCATTTTCAAAGGGAAAAAAAAAGACAAGGTACCTTGAATTTGACTTGTGGAGGCCAAAACAAGTTGGTAGATGAATAACGCTAACCTTTTCAGAGTGAGGGTAGAAGTGACAAAGGGAAGGGACTTTGGTACATCCCCTGAAACTACAATATGGTGATGCTTTTCTGGGGAGGTATGTTATCCTGTATACTGCGGGGGAGGACAGATACATTTTTAAGCCACAATTTAAAATGCTCAGAACATCTGAAAGATGTACTGTTTTCACTTTAGGTACTAAAATATTTGCAGTCTTAACTTTTGAGGCCCTCAGGCTTCTTCTGTGAAGAACAGCAGCTTCTCTTCTATACTGTGCCACCTCTGCTTTTAATAGGGACTGTGATAAATCTTCTGTTTTTAAACCAAGCCATCTGTCTTTCTGGAATATTTTAGCACACTGTACACTTTAGGACATACTACACTGTACACTTGAACATACCATCACATTTTTGTATCTATGCAAACTCCCTGGTGTAATTGGCAGCCTCTGTCAGGAAGTCAGTCAGTGTATTGCATCCTAGCAATGAAACCTACGGGCTGGACCCTGCAGGGACAGAGCAAAGTGACATTAGGTAGGATAGAGGTTCTCAGCAGAAAACCACCTTGCACAGGGTAAATTACCAGTAGTAGAGCTGGAGGAGGTATTGTCACCCTAATATTACTCATGCAAAGGCAAAAGAAAGTGAACAAAGAATACACGGAAGAAGTGGAGTTTCCCTGTGCCGTACTTGTGTTGTGAGGGACCCGATTCTAGCAGCTGGCTCAGTTAGGCAAGGAGCTTTGCATTTCTGGCTTATGTTGGCACTGGTTGTCTGTGAATTGGGGAGCATCGGCTGATTCCCTGCAATATCTGAGCTGTGTTTGGATGTGATAGAGAGTTGAGGCATTCAAGGCTTTTGTGACTGCTGTCTGAATTCTTTAAAGTTTTGGAATTTGGTATCCAAATAGAAATATTGTCTGGGAAAAAAGCTGCATGTCCAGTGCCAGCTTACTATTTTAGGCCTAGCAAGGAGTGGTGGCAAAGTAAAGTTTTGAAACAATTTAATCATATGTTAAAGCTTGTAATTTGCTTTGAATAGCAATTTTAACAAATAGCATTACCCACAGGTTGTGCGTATACATGATAAATGTCTGCAACCCCTTTAATTTTAAAACAAACTCATTAATGATTCTTGTCTATCAAGCATCCTTTATCACAATGTGTTTTAAATCTGTGTTTCTTCCTTTTTGTTTAAAAAAACCCAATAATTTGTAACTTTGCCAGCCTGTATTATATTTCGGACATTTGAAGTCAGTAGAGACTTTCATTAGCATCAGTGGAAGCAGGACTGGATCTGTAAAGCCTTTTCTTGAAGACATTCAAGTGCATGGATAAATGTACAGGGTTTAGAGGGATTAATCAAGTCTGTTAATGTAAGGTAAGCCTGTTCTGCAGTGCTTGGGAGTGCTGTGGCAAAGTTGACCTGCAGCAAGATGCTTCAGCCAAAGACATGAATTTGAGCCTCTGCCAGAGGCCCAGTTGAAACAGGTACCATGATTAGAGGGACCAGAAGTGGGCATATGTGGTGACCACTTCAATTCCTGGTACAGCGTTGGCTGTGGAAAACGGTCAGCTTACCCACACTAAATGGGTCCAAACAGGCTACAACTGCCTGCGGGGTTAGGACTGTAACAATTGAAGGTCTTTGTAAATTTATTTATTTATTTATTTTAAATTAAATACAAGGGGCACATAATTGTAATTAAAACTTATAAATGAAACTTATTGCAGATGAAAGTGAACCTCTTATACTTAAATATTGTTATAACGAAATGAAATCTAGTCTAGTGAGTTACTTCTAGGTCTGTAATACTTCCAACTTAAACTGTACTTGCTTCCCTGGTAGACATGATTGATTACAGTTTTCAACTTGATTAACTTCTAGGAATGTGCAGAGGTGAAATGCTGAGGAAAACAGAAAGAAAGGAAATGGGAAATTTACTGTGCATCAGGTGTGTGTTTTTAGTGTTTTTTGGGGTTTTTTGGTTTTTTTAAGGCAATGTCAGTGTTAACAGAATAGGAGAACTCTTGACGTTAGCATCCTTCCTGTTTCAGCTAGATGGTGCAAGGCCTAACGTCCATCTTTCATGGATGTGTATCTGGAACTAGTTGCAGGCAGATGGAAATGGATAATGGATCACCACCTAGGTACTTAAGGATTTGGACATGTGCTTGGGGAAAGCCCTCTGGAAGAAAGCCTGTTGATTCCAAACCCGTCTCAGACTGGCGCCTTTCCTCCTTTTCTCTCCTTTCATTGCATTTCTTTTTTCTGGACCTACTTCACTAACTTCGGGAAACTGCAATAATAAGAAATTTGGGCAAATGGAAGAGGCTGGTTGCGTGACCGTGGAGGATAATTAGGATGTTTCTGCAGCAATCTGTAGGCCATGTGTTTCAAAGTCACCTGCTGCCAGCTGAGTGCTGTTTCCTGTTTTCACAAAGCTCATCTTCTCTTATTAGGAAGCTTGCTTAGAAGTTGGAGGCCGCTCAAGGAGTGCTAGGAGTTTGTTTATTTTTCTATGCTTTTCTAATGTCTTAAAAACCAAACGACATGAACTGCACTGAATTGGCGAATCGACAGTTGGCAAAACACCATTTTGGCCTGGAGGTGACCATAAAGCTAAATGTTCTACCTAGTCCCTGAATTTCCTAGACTTCCCCAGGTTTCCTCTGGAGATTTCCCTTCTGTAGTACTTGAATTTTGCTCTTGAGTAAACAGGGAAGATGTGAAACAATATAGTGGGTAATAGCTGATACAGGTGCATACAGAATACGACAGCATCTAATTGTAGGGTGCTGATGGAGGGAAGGGTTTAGCGTTATCGTCTTTCAGAGTTTTTCTGATGACACAGGCAGGAAAATTCCCTGCTATGGGGAATGTTTCTTATCTTAGTGCTGAAGAGGGTTTGTTGGGTTTTTTTTTTTTTAATGAATAGCCAAAATATTTAACTGATAACATACAAGATTTGCATGCTGTGTATCTCTCCCAGACTTTTTAATAACATCCAAGCCTGTAGTATCTGTAGTGGTCTGAATTCATAATATGCATTGAAGTTGTACCGTACATGTGCCAGAAGTGAATTTGGCCCAGAGTTTTAATAATGATTGCTTAGGCCTATGTATGCTTGCTATGCCTTTTTGTTTTATGAAATACCTCATTTGTTGTGAGTGCCTGTACGTAGAGGAATCAATTAGTAATTGTGAATGACAGTTTTGCAGCTCAAACCAGGAATCGTGCTTGTAAGCAGAAATAAGTGATGCAAAAGGTGTTGTGATTTTGAGGGGGAGAGGGAAAATGCTATAGGGAAAAAATAGTGATGTTGTGCTACTTATGTAAACACGCATGTCTCTGTAAACCTAGTATATTTAGTAAAGTTTGTTTTGAAGCCCCAGTAGGAAACAAAAGGGAACAAAAGGGAACAAGGGAAACAAAAGTTCGAAGCTAACATAAGGGCTTGCTCTGCTATCTTTAGATATAAGAATATTCTGACTGAATTAATATTTCACGGGGTGTATCTGGGTGGAAGAGCCTGCTTTTTCTGGCATGGCAGTGTCCATTCTGCTGGACAAAATGCCGCACTGATAGAATTTTTGAATGAAATTCGATATCTGGGAAGATGCTGCAATTATTATTTTTCTGGTAATCCTATTGGAGTAGATTATTATTTTTATTCTATTTTTTCTAATGCTGTGGAAAACCTTAAACTGCCAAAGTTATATTTCACCAGAGTTTGTGAGGGAAGGAAATAAAACAGTGTGACAGTTAGTTACGATCACGGCAGTTGGACTGAAAAGACGGACTTGGCAGGTGCTCCTTGCTGACAGGTTACCCCTGCAAAGCCCTGACAGAAATGTCAGACTCAATAAAAATCCTTCAGACTGTGCGAGCGAGGCGACTCTCGCGTGGGAGTGTGCTGGCAGGGGGCTTTGGTATTTCAAGAACCTTTTACCTCGGTAGTTTATGGAGAAGTGGAGAGTCCTGCCAGAAAGGTCTATTTCAACCTGTATTAATTTTTTGATACCAACCATTTTGTCATGTCAATGAGTTTTACATTTGTTTTGATAGGAAATTATTTCCAGAGATTTCAGTGAAAGAATTATTTGAGATGATATCACGTCCACAAGTATTTTTAAAACACGTAAATTTTGATTATGATTGCAATTCTTTTGTTGGTGGGGAGAAATAGTAAAGGAAGCTTTTATCTGTATGTAAATCTTGCCTGATACGACATTTTGGAAAAGAAGGTGGGCTGTACTCCCTTGTCACAAAACCTGCGTTATAGACTTCAGCTGCGTGGAGATTAATCCCTCTGCTTACCCTTGATACTTCTCCTGAGGTCTGCCTCTTCGACCTCGCGGATCTGCCGGAGGTAGGGTCATCTGTGCAGAAATGGGGCTTTTCAGGAGAGAGGCCCTCCCATACTTCCTTCTGGTTTTGTAGCTTCACAGTTGCTGTGAATTTAAGAGTGCTCAGAATGTTATTGTGTGAGTATTTCCTGCATTTCCACGACTACAGTTTAGCAGCATAACTAAATTAAGGTCCTGATTCTGAAGCGAAGGTGTTCAGACAGGCTTCAGTGCCATTGAAGTCAGTGGTGGGATGGAGAGTCACTGGTCCTCCTTTACAGGATTTAAATGGTGATTGAGACTTAAATACATTTTCCAATGAAAATGACATCTGGTGTTCTGAAAAAACATTCATTCCATTGGCTTTGGAAGTGTTCTAGGTTGTCAGATGATGCAAGTGTACGTTTGCATTAGCTCACAGCGGTGATGCTTACCAAATTTCATCATGAGGTGAAACTGTAATGACTGCATTCTCGGACTGCTTTTAGTTTTCAAATATTAAAAAATCTGTTAGATAAAGGCGGGGGGAGAGAAGAAAAGGAAATGAAATAAGTAAAAATGTACAAAACAAGAAGTGAGTTGCTGTCAAAAAAATGCCTATAGCAAGAAGGGTAACAGATTTAAATCTGGTGATTTCATACATCTGGTTACGTCCGGAAACAAAATCTCCTTAGCTTGAAGAACTATATAAGCTGTGAACTGTACGTACTCCTTGATGCAGTGATAAAATCAGGCTACAGTTGCTTTTATATCCCCAGGAAGTACGAGAGTGGCTTAAAGGGAAATGTCAGTGCCCACTGAGATCGGAATCCAACTTGTTGGAACGGTCATTGGATAAAGCCAAAGGAGATAAGAAAAAGAAAAGGTGCTATGGAGAGCCCTCACCTGCTATATTGAATTTGGAGCTGGGGCTCACAGTCTCTCAGTTCCATCAGACAAGGCTAGAATTAATTCAGATTAATTGTGAGGCTTTGGTACACTGTAGAATGCATGTTTTATTCTGTCAAAATATGTATTGGAAGTGCCTGTAGCTAAAATAAAATACCAAGAACAGGTTTTGTTTTCCATATTCACCTTCAATAGTCTGCTTTAATCCACGGATTGTCTTACCTGACAGGCTTTTGCCATTCAGGAAGCTTCTCTGATGATCAAGAGAAGTGCCTGTGCAGGAGTGCATGTGTGCTTGGTCTGAGGCTGGTGGAACACTTGCAGGATTAGCTGAACTATCACACAGTGGAGGATATCTGTCTCTAACTGATGTAATAAACTAGTAAGCAAAGACATTTTTTGTCTTTAAAACTCCTTCACTGAGGGTTTTAAAGAAAGAGGGGTTGGCAAAAAGATTAAAATAACACATAGTCTACAGACTGATGTATTTCATTAGGGCAACACAAGAGATCACTTGACATTCTCAGGCCCTTACGGAGCAGCCAGACTCCTCTTTGCTCACACGTTTTTTATTTTGAAGTTCAAGGTATTTCTGGTTAGGGCACGGCTCTTGCATACGCGCACCCGTGCACACATGGCCCTGGGTGGATTACGTGAGGGGCTTAATTCTGACTGCCTGGATTTGCAGGCGACGTGTTGACAGGAAATTAGTTTGTACCAGGACGTGCCTTTTGAGGGCTATTTCCATGCAGTTGTGATGATGACATCAACGTGCGGAGGTCAGGTGGGGGGGGGGGGCAAAGACAGCCCCTTGGCTGGAAGTTGGTTTTGGCTGTGCCTCCGTGGGACTGGAGGGTTAATCATAATTTGTTTCTCTGGCTGCCGTTTGCGTCAAAAAGTCCGGGTAGCCTTAATGAACGTTGCCTGTGTTAATTTGAAACCCTTGCTGGGAAATCATGGGAAAATGGAAAAACGCATACTGGCGTGTCACCCTTCAGATTAACAGCTTCGCCAGCACTAGAGCTCTCGGAGCGCATCGTGCGGCTCCGATGCAGCTCCGAGCAGCTGGTAAAGAGATCTCTCGCTGTAAACCTGTGCCTGCCTGTGATTTTTTTATGGGGTACCCAGTCAAGCCAAAAGCTAATTTGCTGTAGACTCTGTGCTAAAAATGGTGCATCATATGACAGCTTAGTGAACTGTGTAAATAAAAGCCCTGAAATTGGAAATTCCTGGTGTCATAGGTCCCAGGCATCTCTTCATTTGATATGTTTTTACTATTGATAGTTTTTGTGTGCGTGGTTTTAAAATTTTTTTACTCTACTTTTAACAGATAACAATAAAGCCCCTAATAATGCACTGGTATCCCCCTTGATTGTTTGAGCAGTATTATGCCATCAGTGATTGCTTAGCTGCCATTTTCTGATTATGGCCTAATTGCATGAAAGTCTCTGCAATGTACATTTCCCCTGTAACAGCGGGGGTTTTCTTTAGAATAAACACTTCTTTAATTTTTTTTTTTTTTTCAGTCTGAAGCTTGTAAGAGAAATGTTTATATTGAGGAAAGATGTAATATCCGTTCTAGCCACCTCTCTTTAAAAACAAATTTCTTCTTTGTTTCTTTTTTTTTTTTTTAAAAAAAAAAAAGGTAGTTTAGCATGTCCCCCGAAGTCTTCTAGCTTCAGGTGATCTCACGTGATGTTAACATTTTGGTCCCAGTCTTACAATTATTTTTTTCCTTTGCTTAGCTTTTTCTTGTGTGCAGTCTGTTGGGTATAAAGTTGAGTAAATGTGAAACTTATGCAAGATGGGAGGCCTGAATCCCTACTGAGACAAGCTTATGTTACAAAGTTGATTTTAATTTCCTTTAAGCTGTGTCCTTCGAAAAGCATTTACTATCCTTGTCCAACACCTCAAGTGTTTTATCATGTTCAGCCCTCTACAAGTCAATGGGACTGTGACCCATGGGTATGTTAGAAATGCTCTAATATCACTTGGGAATTTCTAACGCGGCTGCAGCAAACCGAAAAGCTGACGACTAGCTAACCCAAGTCCCTTCTCTAATATTTCTTAGCAACCTAAATAGTCTGTTAGCCAACATTTATTATAGCTCTTTAAAGATGTTTTCCAGACTAGGTCTGATAAGTTAACTGTTTTGCACTGGAAGATTACAGAACCAGTTGTAGAATAGGAAAGTTAGAGAATTTATTTGGAGGAGATCTGTACAGCAGCCATGGAGTCATTACTGTTGCTTTGGCTCGGGGACATTTAGGAAGCATTATGGTTGCAGGCATGCTGGTGGTGGATGGCAGTGCTGCAGCAATATACGTGCGTAATAACTATGCAACTATATGTGTGTATTCGCTATCTGTTGGAAATAATTGGAGCGCTTATATTTTAAAATTTAGTATTTCTCTTTGGAAACTAGTGTTTGGCAGGATAATTGTACTGCGTTTGTGTGTGTAGGTGCCTGTATATCTGTATAAACATTTAAGAGTGCTTTTGGAAAAGGACTTCCAAAAAATTTCAGATTAAAAAATTACCTTAATCCTATTTGTGGTGACAGTAGAAAAATGTACGTTGCAGGAAGAAACCCGGTGTCATTTTAAGTATCGGGTTTCTTTTCTCTTCTTAGTATGAAGTTAGAGGGATCCAGAAGAATTGGAGAGATTGATTTTTTAAAATTGCATTGAAAAGGGCCTGTTTAAGGGTAGAGAAATGAAGCCCTCCCGTGTGCAGCAGAGGGGGGAATAGCCCTGGAAGAGCAGTCCCGTTGGTGAAGGAAGATGTAGGTGTGTGCGTGCCGTCCGCAAGGGAAGGTTGTGTCGAAAACAGCGAGGCTTTTGGCATGTGCCAAGAGCAGGGCTCCTGGTTTCTGCCCAAGAAGGATAAAACCCACGTTTTTGGTGCTATCTAGCAGTCCTCAGCCGCTTTCCCCAGCCTGCTTCAGTTTCCCTGCCCCTGCTCAGCAGAGGGAACTTTTGGGACGAGCCGCTGCCTGTGCTTGCCCTGGCTCCTCCTGTATTTATGTAGAGCTGGGTGCTACAAGGAACACACATATACATTGTTTGTGTAGTGTGTCTGCCACCATATGAGTGTATACAGTTATCTGTGTATGGTCCTAGTATCTCCTAGGTCTAGTATCCTTTCAAAAACAAAAAACTATATGGTGTGTGGTCACCTATTTTTTTTATAATGTTTCAGAAATAAAGCCTTTTTATGCAGAATTAGAAGGATTTTATAAAGAACACAACCGTTCATGAGATGTATTATTTATCACAACATATGCTTGGTCTCTTGATTTGGTTTATGCATGTCTTCCTTTTCTGCATTCTTTCTTATACGTGTGAATATATGCATACAGACATATATATGTATGTGCACACATATTTATGTGTCAAAGAATGGTCTAGGAAGAAGGTGGTACATCATTTGGTTATTCTTTTTAAAATATTAGAAGCTTTAATGAAAATAATGGAGTTCATTTCTATAATGCTTTTTGTTACATATAGTTAAGCAATTTGAGCAAACTTTCCATTTGCTTGGTTCAAGGTTACCAGAGTTAATTCCAAACTAAAAAAAAAAAGCCTAGAATAGTTTATGCCTTGTCTGTTTAGGTTTTTCACATATTGGTGATCTCAAAACTGGAGTTTTCCGTTTCTCAGTCTTGGGGTTTTTTTCCTGGTATCTGGAAAATCAGCTGAGTAAAGGACTGAAAATGCTATTATGAGGGAATTGGTCAACACTAGATTTATTCTCATTTGATGGGGAGAACATAAAAATGTAGAGCAAAATACATAACTAGCTAATTTTTTATACTGCATAGGGTGGTGTAAGCACTCACTTGGATGGTGCTAAAAATGAAAGTTTGTCTGACTAGTAAAGAAGCTGCATGAATTCAGTTATCTTAAAAATGTTTATTCCAGACATCCACATTGTGTTAAATTCTTTACAACCTACACAGCAGGGTAGTAAGTAAAAAAAACCTCAGTTCCTTTACTGAATACCAAGAAATCTTTTGAGGGACTAATTCTCCGATTTACTTATACTCACTTCATATGACTGATACTGTTTCAGGGATTGAAGGTGAAAATAAAAATCAGAAAGAATTAAGATAAAAAGATGGATCTCTGTAAATTGAAAAGAACACTATATCCTTTCTCCAATTTTCTGGGAAGGGAAAGCTAATGCTGTGACTTTTTTTTTTTTTTTTTAAAATCAGCTCTTCAGGTGCTGGAAATGTGGCAGACCGTGTCTTGGCTCAGTTGTTAACGGAAATGGATGGGATAGAACAGCTGAAGGACGTGACAATTTTGGCAGCTACAAACAGACCGGACATGATAGACAAGGTACGAATAGATGCACTGTTGTATATCCTGTTCTCTTAAGAAGACCAGATTTTGGTATAACTTCATTCTTTTACTCTCCAAACTGTTGTCTAATCAATTTAATGATTAAGAATAGAAGCTTGAAAATGAAGACAAGGCAAAGGAAAGGATTATGTCCCTCGCCCCTCCCCCCCCCCCCCCCCGAATTTTTAACAGAAACAAAATGTTTTGTGATAGCCTTAAGTATCTGTTTCCTAGAAGAAATTTTCCTTAAATCAAGCTCATTAAACTTGTGCAGCAACATTTCTGTCAAACTGCTTCTGTGGTTTTTGCTTCTGTTGTGTTTGTTTATGCAGGAGTTTGTTGGTTTCATTAGTTACTTCCTTTCAAAAGATTAAATATCTCCTCGGTGCCATTAGCCTGCTGCCAGCAATACAGTTTCCAACTGTAAACAGTGCAGTTTCTCCTTAGATCCTGCGGCAGCTCTGCTGGAGCGACAAGAACATTTCACGTTTGTAAAAATGGGAGGGTTGTAACATTTATTGCAGAAAACCTCCAAACACAAAACCAACCCAGCAGCCCTCTAGAAAATCCAATTTAAAACCGCCTACCACTGCTGTGTCTTCTCACAGCTAAGTGCAGTAGACGGACCAGTCTGAAGTGATTTCCTTTAAGATACGTTTTGTAGTGTTGGTAAGGTTCTTTATTCCACAACTTTTCACCTTCACAACATTCCTGAATTTGATGACAAGTTAGTGAAATTTATTTTTCCTGATCTTTTCTAGGGTTTCTTACAAGTTTCTTAAATCTTTTTAATGTTAACAAATTATCCTATTTTAAGCTGTTTCTGGAATAGCCTTTTGGTTTGTCTTGGAGCATTCAGGCATAAAATACATATGAAGCGCACACTTTTAAAGTAAGGTTCATAGACACATGAAGTCTTGAGAAAAAAAACCTTCTATTTTGGCTCCAGAACACAGCCTTTTCCCTTTTGAACTAAAGGAAGACACACAGCTGATGGTTTCCTGACAAAGGTTTACTTAGAGCTTGCTTACACACTATCTGTGTGCCTGCCATGGCAAAGTAGAGCTAGCAAAGAGTTTTCAGTAAAAGACGATAAAACTCATCAATGAAAAATATGCTTGTGCAAAATTGAAATTTTCAAGATTCCACTTTCGTCAAAATGATTTCAGTTTTCTTTGTGACTATTCTTTGGGGTCAGACCATGCTGAATTTGAAAAAATTCTGTTTGTTGATCAGAAGGGAAATTCCCTTCTGAGTCAGTTCAACATTGTACTGTGTTATCTTCATCACCACCTGGGAATTCAGTTCTCTGTCATTCTCCCTTTTGCTGGATTTCTCTTGGGCCCACAATGAATGCCGTTTTCTTATATTTCAGTTTTTATTTGAAATATTGGCATACTGGGACAGTATTTATTTGAAATACTGGCAATATTGGGACAGTACTACCATGTGTTAAGGGTGCCACCCTGCAATACCGAGAACTTCTAGATGGAACCTAATTTACTAGATGTATGCCAACTGCACCTATATCGCTGATGCAAATCCAGACCTCTTAGCCTGGGACTGAAAGTTTTCATTTTAATATGGTGGTTAAAAATTTGACATCGTTTGTGCATCTGAACTTTAGAGGGGGTGTGAACTTTTAAGAACTAACTGCACAGTTGTGTTTAGATGACAACGTATCTTATGTATTCTTTCCCCATGTAAAGCTGATAGTCTTGACTTTAAATGTAAAGACAAGGAAGAAGTTGCATGAGACAGTGCCCCCCACAGTAGCAAGCTGTGTGATTATAGGAATTTTATTAGCAAGAAACCATGAATGGATATTTTAGATTTTTATTTAAAACTCTTTTTACCAAGATATAATGGGGAAAAAAGAAATTCTGGAAACTTTGTAGAAAGCATTCACTTACAGAATAGCAGAGCAAAATTTCACCAATCTGGAGGAAGGGGAATTTTAAACTGTGATTTAAAGGGACTGGAGAATCACACTTGAGTTGGTATTTCTCACATCATGCTTCATCCAGACCAGACAGGCTATACCAAGCCACCATCTTCTCCTGGGTCTATGCAATATTTGCAGTGCACGAGTTGCGCTTTTTTTTTCCCCCCTGGAAGAAAGAAGACTGACACCAGAAAGCATTTGTATTGTGAACTTCACTTAATGGGAAATCTTTCAGTATGGGCTTTTAATTTACTTTGTCATAGGTGATCTCTTTGAAAAGGTAACATTTTGTTAATTTAATATTTTATATGGAAATATCAGTTCAGTTATGTGTTACAACAAATGTCTTGTTTTCATAGGTGTGTGATGACTATACAGTAATTTTTAATGCATGAACTTTACCCATGGTATAAAGGCACAAGGCAGTCTCTGTTCTCTACTTCCAGGGACTGGGAAGGTGTCTAGTCTACTTTTTGTGGCTATCTTTTAGCTTTTCAAACTAAGAAATGCTTGAGGAATGCACGCTTATAAGTTATATGCTTACAAAATTGGTAATAATCCATTCAGAATCTTCATTTATGTGGCTGCTTCTTAACTGACAAATATGTGATGATTAATCTTTTGTAATTTGAAAACAACACGTGGGAATATCAAATGCAAGGGTATTCCCCTGAGCCTAGTACAAACTTCATCATCCCTGCAAACACTACAGTATGTTGCTTTCGGGTGGTGAATAGATTTTGAGTCAGACTTTATAAAGTTGTGTTTAATGGTAAGCTTGTTTTGACTTGTTACAAATGTCTATTAATAAGGTAGTTTCTCTAAGGTGTCATGATTATATTGAAATATTATTCCAACCTTAAGTTGTGTCCCATGTTTGTAGCACTTAGCTATTTTGCATCCCATTCATGTGATGCTGGAAATACTTTGGGATAGTTTCTGTTTTTCATAAGAAAACAAAAACGGCATGTACTGTTTTCAGCCATGTAAGATACAGAAAGTGATTTCTCTTGGAAGGGAAATATTCTGGAACAAGATGTTCTGAACATTCTTTGAAAGCGATACAAAACCAAAACACACTGAGTCAGTAATAATAGTAAAATCTTCCCTTTTATTGTTCATTCTGTAAGTAGAATTGATGAACAATAATTGGAAAATTGCTTTTCGTTTTTGGTGATTTACCACTCAGGACTGATTTTTCATACCTAAAATATTTTGTAGTAACTTCACGGAGCCACTTACAATTCAAAGTTTGTCTGTATTTTCCCATGTATCAGTTGGCCTAACAAGAGAGATCACTCATCCCCACAAACCTCACATAAAATATTTTGAACACTGTGTATAATTTGCTTAGCTTGAAATTAAATGTTCTATTCAGACATATATGTGGACAAGTTTTCAGGTGTAGTCTGACAGATTTCCATGGAAGAAAACCTGGACCAACTCATCAGGATTTGTCCTTTTTTTTCTTTTTCAGTGCAACCTGTTTTCCTAGCCTTTTAGTACGGGGCTTATTTCTTGGGTGAGAAGGGTGAATTGCTATCGTTACCTGCCCATGCAGATATCTTTTCTTCCTCTTAAGCAGTGTTTCAATCTCCATTAGCAAGGGTACAGCAAAGGATGAGAGACTGTCAGATCTCCAGGGACCTTGATGAATGTTTTAGCACAGGAAGCAAGATGCATGTTGCTGCGGCATCAGATAGTTTTACCTCCTGCTGGGTCAAATTTGAATGTCAAACACATTAGCTGTGATGTAAAACACGAGGCTCGCTGAGTGAAGTGATGGCCTGTGGTATAGGATGACATCCTGGTGCTCCTGACAGCTTCACTTCTCCTTATCATGGAGTGCAGAAAAGATGTATCCTCAAATATGCTATTTGCATAAGAATGACAGGATGTGATAGGACAAATGAAGATTAATGAGATGCTGTGCTGTCAACGTTGCCCATTGTCTCTAGATTGATGATGGTCTGGATTTTGTCCGTGTTCATGGGCTTCAGTGTACTTTAAACCAGAAACTATCCTGGTACGTTGAATACTGAAGAGCTGAATCTTTATGAATGCTTTGTTAGTGCAGGAGGGCTTGGCTCCCCATTTTGAAGCATCTTGCATGTTGGTGTAAGAACATGTGTTCTGCGTATTGTGCCAGAGTGCAAAGGATTTTTGCTGCCTCCTTTTGCGTATTTATTTTGCTTTTTAAAAACTTCCTGTTCCCTAGCCTTCCTCCTCACTTTTTTACTCTTCCACCTTCTCTTCCTTCACCTGCAAGTTTTGCTGTTCCTTATCTAAGCTCTGTTAGCTTTAGTGTATTAATCACTGGGTTTGAATTCAGCTTATTTAGTTTAAGAACCACATGGATACTACTGAGTTGTCTGTTCTGCTTACGTGAACAAAATACAACGAAACTGCAGCCTATATTCTTCCTAGCAACTGCCAAGCATGAGGAAAGGGAATAAAACTCCCTTCCCCATGGTTCATTTGGATTTGGAGGAGTCTTTTGGGTAGAGAAGTCAAACAGAGGTTCATAAAGTTGATCTGACCCTTAAAATGTTGATTACTGTGTAGTTATGGGACAACCTTAATTTAAAGTGGCTTGTTTTGATGGAAACAAAAAATGCATGATAAAGCCATTTGGCAGAATAAGTAAAGAAATTATAATTTCTTGCCTGCAGCAAAAGTAAATAATCTTTCCTCTTTAAAAACATCAAAGTTCTGTCTTTCTGAAGGCTTATGGAAGAAATTCAAATATTTAAGTTTGCAGTTGTACAAGTTAAAAGGAATAGGAAAGAATCTTGCATATTTATTCATTATTGTCTGGAAATGTATATGTGCTGTTATAAAGCAGGTGATGCTACAAGCATATTTAGCAGTCAGATACAGTGGCATAAACTTAACTCACTACTACGTAATATATTTTACTATTTACATATTTGCCTATTTGTGATTTCCATTTTGGTCAGATATATCTTACTAAAGGTTCTTCCTATGTTACAGCTTTGACTTGGTAGGATTTCAGTTTCCCCAAATACAGTGTAGGACTGTAGAGTTACAAGCCACATAATCCATCAGGCATGTGCTATGTTTCCCTCTGTGACACCCCTCCAACCCCCCCGTTTGAACAAAGATCATAAAATACTCTAGGTTGGAAGGGTCCCCTGGGGGTCTTCTGGTCCAGCCTCCTGCTTGAGCAGGGCCAACTTCAGGGTAGGTGAGGTTGCTCAAGGCTGGTCCAGGAGAGTTTTGAGTTTCTCCAGGGATGGAGATTTCACAGCCTCTGGGCACCTGCTGTGCTGTTTGACCACCTTCACCGGGAAGATTTTTTTCCTTGTATCTAACAGTCTAGCTTGCTGTAACTTGCACCTGCTATGTAGTTCTGAGAAGTGCCTGGCTCTGTCTTCTCAACAAACCATCCCACCACTCCCTGCCGCTTTAGGTATGCGAACACAGAGTTGTGAAGGAGAACTTTGATTTTTTTTTTTTTTCCTTCCCCCCTCCCCTTTTTCCTGTCCCTCATACTCAGGTGGGAAATCCCCTAATCAAGCTGTGACTGAAAGAAGGCCCTACCTATGCTAAACTGCTTTAGGACTCTGGAGGAGGAAATGTAAATATCTCGCTTTTCATTCTGCTCTGCGTTGGATTTGGCTCAAGGATGAGCAGTCAAGTGTCCCTTAGCCTTGCAGTGATATAATATGAGCAGAATCCCAGCCAGGGAAGGGGGGGTATGTCTCCGGCTGTCATTTCTTAGCATTGCTTCTGTGTAGATTTCATGCAGATTTGGAAGACAGGGGGCACAAGACTGGTTGCTTTTTAGAAGGAGATGGTACTGGTACACTTGGCAAAGTATTTTATGACAGTTGAATAAATTAGTACTAAGTAAACACTACTTAGAGTGAAATCTTTTTACATACTTAATTTGGCACTGCTAGGTTACTGGAGATGAAGTCCAGCCTCGCGACTGGTAGAGATAACTAACAAGTAAGCTGCTAAACTGCTTTCCATGCCTGATATCATATTAGTGAAATGGGTCTTCATTTGTAGATGGGCTTTGTAGGCATCACGAGAATAGAACAGGTGGGAAAGTATTTCAGAGTAGGAATCAAAGTACGTAAATGCAATCACCATGTCTCTCCACACTGCTGAACCATTAATTATGATTTTTTTTTTTTTTTTTTTACTTTTAATGCTGAAATGCCTCTCTGCTTGTCAAAGGGCACTCCTCATATTCTTGTAAAGCCCTAGGATTAAAAATAGAGAGCGAGATTTTGTGGGTCTCCTTTTCAGTCAGCCAGCACCTAGAGTACTTACATCATTTTGCCCAGGTGCAAGTATGGTTCTTTGAAATAACAGAAGATGTGGGATTTCTTTTGAAGACAAGATTGTTCTGGAGCATATAATAAATTTTCAGAAAATGCAGCTTTAGGGAAAAATGATATCAAACTACATGCCATTGAAAAGAGGATCTGATATTCTGAAATAGTTTCACAATCTTGGCACTGTCACATTTTCCATCAATTGGTTTTCTCTGGTATGTGTTTGGGTTTTTACCCTTAATCTTGTTAAACTTGCAAGTCCGACTAGGGTGAAGAGGTGCTCTGGAAAGTAGCTGTTTCTCAAAGGTCTAATTTCACCTTTATTAATATCAGATGCTTACACTTTAGGGTGATTAAGAGCTTACTAAGTTTATTTTAAAAAAGAAGAGTGAAAGAGTGAATGAAGTGATTTAAAAGTTGTCACACATTCTTTTCACCTGCCAAACTGAAATGACTAAATAGACACAGTTGATGAGCACTGCTGTTTATGAGCCAGGACTTCCAAGTTGATGATTTGAGGCCGGATTGCATAGGGGACCCATAGTCCCTAAAGAGCCTGACCACTCTGTATAAATGCAGAGGTAGTTTCTGTGTTCACGTACATATGTATGAAGTTTCTCTTTAAGTCAAGAACTAGGTTTTAAGATTCACCTGAATCTCTCTCCCTTCCCCCGCCTCCTTCCTCACTGATGAAAACTTTGTTTTCTCATGAGTAGAGCAAATAAAATATTTCCAGGTGTGCAAAAGTGATTTTTGTTTCCAACTATTCGATTGTCAGAGTGTGGAGGGCTGAGTAGTAAATCAGCCTTAAGGCTGCTACGGTTTTAAAAAACAAAATCTTAGTGGTGACAGCTGAAGAGCACAGTGACTTTTTCACTCAAGATTTATTACTTGCCTGAAAAGAAGGGTTGGAGGGAAAACTTGCTGGGCTGCATATTTTCTCCTTTAACAGATATACTATAGGGCCAGGATAAGTTGGCTGTATTTTGTCTGTGAAAACATACATCCAAACAATGTATGTAAAAATACAATAGTTTTACTTGAACTAGAACAGAAAAATAAATATGCCTGCTCTTATTCTTTATAACGGAAAGCATTCCTGACATCGACTCAGTCATGTATTTTAGCATCACTAATACTTTCATAAACTTCTCTGCAACACATGCCAGAAAACTTACTTGAAGGTATCAAAGCGTATTTGTTTCATTTGGAAAAGTACAAAGATGGGAAAGTAAAGGCCAAGGGCCAAAGTTTGTTGTTATTCATACCTCCTAGACTCACGAAGTCCAGATGAGGAACGTGGCGTGTTAGAAAGCCTCCAGGTTATCAACGAAGTGGGAAGTTCGAAAGGCTGTCAGATTCATGTTTGTTGTGGAAATACCATCCCTCAGTTCAATGAGTCTGTAACTGTGATACCAGGTGGGGTTTTTTGTTTTGTTTTGTTTTTAACATTAACATGGAAATGACACTGTATTTGTAAGATAACATGGGAACATATGGGGTTAAAATGAATCATGCCTCTAAAAATGAGGTGCATTTGAGCAGTACCTGTAGACTGGGTATGCATTCCTAAGTGTTGGGTTAGGTCAATTCTATTCTTCATGCGGGTTTAGTGACAAAGCAAGAAACTTTATCTAGAGAAGTAACACTAATTTTATGACTAAGTTTCATGTACCTGTACAGCAAGCTTCAACTGCTAAAACTTGTGTGTGTGCGCTTATAAAGGTGCGGGTTTTCACTTCCTGCTTGAATTACTTGAGAACAGTCTACGTGATGATAACCTCCTCCTTCTAAGTCCTTTCAATTCACTCTTCCCACTTTGTGTCAGTGTTTGGGTCGTGCACGGGAGGGGTAGAGCTGAGTAGCTCTCCAGAGACGTGTGGCTTGGCTTGGTTCCCGTGGGAGCATCCTCAGGAGCTGTCAGGGCCTTGGTAGCTTGTAATTAGGGATACTGGGCTTTACGGCAGATAAGCAAAGTGCAGCGAGGCATATTTCACAGTCAGTGTGTGTTGGATGGTATGAGTCTTACTATATTTAATAAGCTTCATTAGGGTAGTGATAACAGTTAAGGAAGAGACATTCCAAAAAGTCTTGGTTTTAAATATTTATGGGAGTGACGCTGAAAAGGATGTTCATGTAGTACTGTGAGCTACAGAAGCTAGAGGAACAGCCGCGATTATGGTACTTGGGCTGTAGCCACGGACACTTTTAGGGCTTGCTTTGTAGTTGGTCTTCTGCCCAGCTTTCCTCTTTGTGGATGCAAAATGCACAGTATGTATGTAGTTTTTGTGTATACTACATTAAAATAGCATGCTAGAGAATGTTGTGTTTGTCAAGCACCCATGAGTTAAGAACTGCCACAGGTAAGATTGTGTGTACAATTTTAATTCATTCTTCTTTGTGCATGTGCATCATAACGCAATCTTTATTTACATTAATTAAAGTGGTATTCATTGTGCATGATTAATTAAATTGCATTAATTTAGAAAATTATTTTTACAAGTCATTATGATCGCCTCTACTTTAATTACCTTAATACTCGCATTTCCTTACTTTTGAGGTCTTGGATTTACACTGTTTAAAATCAGATGAACAAGTACTAGTTTCTGGGGGGAGTATTCAGATTCCTTCATGTGGCGTCATGTTGAGATCTTTGTGGTTATCAGCAGTACAGGACCCTCTAGATCTGCCGTAGAAAACTTGTTTGCTTGAAATAGGTGGTAAATCGACAACAACATTCAACTCCTTTGCTGTTCTTTGTGGGGTCTACTATGCAAGAATGGGACTTTTACCTGTTATCCAGGATATTTTCTGACAACATAAGAATGGGTAGATAAATTACTTTTTCAGTGGTAACGTTTCTTCCAACTTTCCATAAACATAACTCCTTCTTTCCTTGGTGTTTCTCCCTATTCAATTTGCCTGCTCTCCATGCAGTATCCTCTTGGTCTGTACTTCCTATGTTTACTGATATCATGATCTTCAGCAAACTATTCATCTAATCTCAGTATGATTCTTGCTTCTAGTCTTTTTGCTTAATTGATGTCAATTTTTTTCCCCTGTGCTTGCGCTTCTCATCGGATGCATTTCTGCCCAGGATTCCCCAATCCTCTTTTTCCTCCCAAGCTTCCACATCTAGAGTCCTTTCTTAATGAGTATCAGTTTCGCCCCACTGTCCAGACTCCTGGTTTTCAATGTGTTCACTCCTCATATCAGGCTTTTCTTTCTTGTGGAGTCAGTTCTGGTGTCCTCTTTCTCCTCCTCCTGCTTGACTAGATTCAAGTGATTCCAATAGGAGGAGAGGTCATTTTCCTGCTGTCTTTTTGGGAGCCTGGATCCAGCATGGCCTGCAGACTCCTTGAGCCTTGGTAGGATCAGTCTTTGAGTGGTCAAAACTTGGAAAATGTATCTGCAAAATGTCAAGAAACCTCACAAAGCTTTTTCAAATTGAGATGTTTCAAGTCCTTCTAATGTGGTCAGGTCTCAAGACCTCCCTCCACAGGTTAGGATGAAATAATTTTATTTTTATTAATTTTAAAAAATTGTAAATAAAGTGACATTTTTTGCTGGTCTCCTTCTCATGCAACAGCTGAAATGTTTTGACTGGAACGTTACAAAACAAATCAGTTGAAGGCAGCCAGCCAGCTCAGAAAGGACAAGAAGGACAAAGCTCAGAATAGCATAAGCTACCAAATGCATGATCTTATAATGTAAAATGTTGAGTGACTTCTATGTTAAGTGTTGATACTTATCTCTCCCTTAATAGGGTGGAAGCTGTTTCAGTAAAAATGGAAGTCATGATGAAATAGAAAGCCCAGCATTGTACATGTCACTGGTTTAGTATCAATCATAACGGAGTGCAGGGTGGGAGGATGAGGTGGCCGGTGTACAGTTTCATTGTTCAATTGTACACTTTAAGGTGGTGACCTTTTCAGTTTTAGTTTTATATTTAGAAAACCTCTGAACTGCAGGGCTTTATAGTGAGCAAGTTGGAATGTGATCAAGCTCTCTACATTAATAAAGGACTCTAAAGTGTTGTTGAATTTAGGGATTAACTGATATGCACTTGTTTCTCAGTAAGGATATTAGTAATCTTTTGCTTAAGGTTCTTTATGGATATTAGATGCTATCATTAGTCTATTCAGTTGATTAGGACCATTTTTTGTTTGTGAAATCTCTGTGGGGAGAAGGAAAAATAGGACATCATAGGCAGAATTTCCACTAGTTGGTGTTCGGTTGGGGTTTTTTTTGTGTTGAAGGGGAGCCAGCTTTGCATTTTATTTGCTCCATCGGTGATGAAAGCTGGATGTCTCGCCCATGTGACGTATGTACTGCTTAGGGATAAGTAGAAATACCATTCATGTGCAGTACATACAACAATGAAAGATAATAGGTTTGTTCAGGAAAAACAGGTTCTCTCTATAAGATCTTAGTTACTAAAAAAAATAATTCTTAACATCAAGCTAAATGAAGGCAGTACTATAATAAAGTAGCATAAGAGAAAAGGGAACAGTCTGGGGTCATTGATTCATAATATATCATTTTCATAAGGTATGTGGAAGGATTGTTATGCATACGTGCAGGCGTGCAAAATTAGGGCTCTATTCATGTCCAAATGAGATATTAACATCTCTTATGAACAGTGGAAACTTGGTAGATGACTATTTAGGTCACTGGAGTTCCTCAGGGTTGCATATGCCAATGTAATTTAATAACAAAAGCTTGTTTGAAGCTCTGTATGATTTGATGTATATACAACTGTAAGAGTTGGCTCAGAATCACGACAGTTTGCTAGATTTTTGGGATAACCTAGAAAAACGTGTAGGCTACAAGGTATTTGAAGCTGATTGAGAGAGAAGGGTCTGAAAGTCAAATGAGTATTTTGACTGAGTGGTGCCAGGCAATGGCTGGTAGGACTCAGCAGTTCTTCTGGAAATCTGAAGTTACTGCTCCGTTTGGGGGTTATGTTCTTACTTAGTTGAGGAATTTAATTAAACAGGGTGTAGTTACTTCTTCCTTTGTTTTAAATGTAAGTGTATTCCCTCCATGGCAAATTAAGCTTTGTGCTACAGAGAAGCATATACTAGATGTACAGAAAAGATTTTGAAAAAGCCCTCTCTTAATTGTGTTTTGTACACACTTTATAATAATATTCTGATTGCTGCCTACATCATCTTCTTGAGTTACTGTTCCCTGTCAGGTGCTGAAAAAGGTGATTTTGGGAACTGTCCTTTTGTTTTGGTGACCGCATGATACCGACAATTCTTGCTTTGTCTTACTCTTCTCTTTTAAACCTAAAAATGAGCTTCTTCAGTTTTACTAGCCACTACTTCAGATAGGATGTGTGTTCCATTTTCCCATTAATAGCCTCACTTAAAGTTATAATTCCAACAAAAAAACCTGTTATGAAAATAGATTTTAAAAAATAGAAAAATCTGTTACGAAATTAATTATATACATTCAAGTTATGCTGCTACTGCTGTTACCTTTTCCCTGTAACCTCACATCAATAGCTGTAACTCTCTATAACAAATTGTTTTCATCCCTATCCCCCTATGTTTCTTTTTTCCCCCCACATCCGCTTTGTTATTTCCTGTACAGGGAGTTTTGCTTTGGAAACTGTGTTTGGGAACCGGGTTGGCAGGATGATAGAAAAGGATGTCAGAACTTGTATTAATGCCACTAGACTTTTTCTCAGGTGAAGACACAGAGACAGAGAACTAACGGAGTATGAAGGTAAATAAACAGAGGTAAATAAACCTGTTGAAACACTGGACTATTTACTCAGAGGGCTGCAGCCATTACTGGCTTATGCATTATGGCCTGTGTATGAATACACTTCTGTGTCACCTGCAGTAGTATCTTCTAAAACACTGCTAAGAGAAAGGAAGGCAGATTAAGTATCCATCACTTCACAGATGGAAGAGGATGAAGTGAAACGTCACGGTGGCTTTCTCATTTGTATTTCATGGACAAGTCAAAAAACAAAACAACTTTGTGGGCATTTTAGAACCTGTTTCTGAACAGAGCCGATGGTTGTTTTTCACATTCTTTCAGGAAATAAACAAGAATAATGCTTTTCATGCCAAATCACACCTTTATGCCCCCATTCCATATGTCTCTGTGCTCTGTTTCTGACAAAAGCAGCTGGCTCTCAAAACAACTGATGTGCAAACCTGAAACTCTACCTTTCCCTGGTGTACACCCTTCTACCTTGCTATGAAGATATGTAATCTTTTCTTTAAAAAAAAAATCAACTTCTGAATAACTGGAGTAGGTGAACAAGGTGGTCCTATGCAGAATGAAAGGAGAGCCAGCTGTTGCTTAAACAGAAACTGGTTTATGCCTTTGATCATCCTTGCTGCCCTTCTCTGAACCTTTTCCAGATCTATTATATCCTTTCTGAGAGAAAGGGGCCAGGACTGCATACAGTATTCAAGGTGCGGATGCAACGTGGATTTGCGTAGGTGCCACATGGATTTGTGTGGGTGTGTAATGATGCTTTCTGTTTTGGTCTTTACTCTTTTATTAGCAGTTCTGAATTTTTAGCACTTGATTTGCTTTTTTGACTGCTGCCAAGAACTGAGCTGAAGTTTTCATCACTGTCTATTAAAACTAGAAGTGGTAATGATTCATCTCAGAGCCCATCCGTTTATATATGAAGGAAAGATTGAATTTCCCATGTTCATTGCTTTGCATTTACTTACATTGAATATTATCCAGTTGCTAAGTCTCCTGAGAGTCTTGGACAGTTCTTTACCCTCAGTCTTCATCCTTGTTGCTTTGAATAACTATATCATCAGAAATTATGGCTCCTGTATTACATCATTTCCTTGGTATTAGACCTCATAAAGGAGATGCAAATTTTATACAGGAAAAATAGATGAGATTAAGGGGTCTGTATTGTGTCGCAATAGAGAGGTAACACAGGAAAGGCCTATACCCTGCCAGTACATGCTGTTATCTATAGACAGATCCTGACAAGCACAGTTGGACTCTTATTGAAAACGGAGGAATGAGAGATAAAGCATCATACAATATAATGAGCTTAAGAGAATTTGAATTCTTTTGCACTGTTGTACATTGGTTCTGAAAAGGAAAGGGAGAAGAACAATAAGCATGGCACTGTTTTTGCTATGTCTTGTCAGAAATGACCATGATAGGTGAGCTGCAGACCCTGGTGTTGATATCTCTGTGGAATTAAATCCTGTGACTGAAAAAAAAAAAAATAATCACAGGTTGGCTTCCAGCAGGCTGAGAAATGTATTGCTTTGTACAAAGCATGCCTTTCTGCTAGAGCTATTATACACTAGTCAGCATTTATTCAAAATAAACAAGTAGAAACAAAACAAAATTAAAAAAAAAATTTTTTTAAGGAGAAAAATCATTCTAAAATCATGTACCTTGTCATTGTGTGGAGAGCATGAGCGTGCCCATCTTTATATAAAGAGGAAGACAGCGAAAAAGGCAATCATGGAGAGTTACTAGCTGGTATGGAAAAAGCAATCTGTAAGGAGGACCGTGTCTTTGCAGTAGGCAGCAATGCACGCAGAAAAATGCTGAATGCCAATCCAGTCTGGGAGAAAACATATGCCTGACAGTGATACAGAAAATGGAGGTTATCACAGAGTTGGGTCTTGCAGACACAGAGTGTACTTAAGATTGCAAATAGCTTAACTCTGTTTCAGAAGTTGTTTTTCTTAGCAGTGAATATTTTCTGCAGAAGTCACCGAGCGAGAAGAGGCAGCATTAGCCAGTTTGCAAGGCAAGTCTTATTCCATTACTTAACAGGGAGGCACGTGAGATATGTAAGCAAGAACACACGCCAGGGTGTGTGTGTTCATCAGTCAACGTATGAGGTGTGTGTAATTGGCAAACACACACCTTGGAACATGTTACTGCACTTATAAAATGGCCATTTATTTTAGTTTTATTAAGTAATGTAAGTACTCTGTGCTAGCTTACGAAATTATGTTGTTTTTTTTTTAAATAAAATTGGAACACCAGTCTTTCATGCATTTAATACTGAAGTGTGTTAAAGTCTTTAAATACCTGTTTTAGTGCTTAAGTACCATTTTGATCTGATATCTGAGCTTCTCTGTTGTCTTAATGCACTAATGATGCCATCTGAGTGGGTGTGAGGAAATGTAACTCGCTTCATCCTAGATTTCCCCATTAATTCCTATTCCTTGTGCTGCTCTGAGCTTCCCTGCCTGTACGTAGAAACAATGCAATTTCCAGGGGAGCTAGAGTGCAAACATTATTCTTCACCCAGAAACATTGGCTACAGAGGATATCACTCTTAAATAATGGTTTGGTTCTGTGCAACAGAAATCGAGATAAACCGTTCATTTCTTAAATGAAAGGTATGTCTTAGCTAGATTCAGCAGTACTGGCGTGTGCTAAATAATGCACTTTTGTTGTTTGGAAAATAACTAGTGGCTTTTTTTGTCTTGCTCATGTGTGCATTTTGCTATCAGAATGTAGACTTGCCACACCAATAGGGAGGTATTTTATGATACTGCTTTAACTGTCTGCCTGCTCTCTAGAAAAAGTGTTGTCAAGGGATGGAAGAGTGCAAAGAATCAGTGTGAAGTGGATATAGGTTATGCTCCTCACTGCAGTTATGGCTAGTGTAGTGCCTATAGAAGAATGACACTTTCTTATTGAAGACCTGTATATCCTTGTGCATCCTGAACAAGAGTGCTTGTAACAGTGATGGAAACAAAGTAAAATAGCTGTAACTGCTGTAGGCACTGTAATTGAGGCATTAGGTGCTGTTCCGTCACTGCTTCTCGAGAAAATTGCTGATAACATTCACAGAGGACAAAATTCTTCCCTCTTCTATGTCTGTGCAACCCCACTGCATCTGAAGAGGTTTCAGAATTATGACTGAAGGGGAAGTCTTGTGTTTTACTTTTATTTTTGGGTTACTTTTATTTCTAGCGGACAGAGCAGGAAAAGGAAAGAAGCCACCACTGAAGGTCCTAGGCCATTTGTAGGATTTGTACAAGATCATTTACAGGTTTTGTAGGGAATAGGAATCTGTTCTGTCTTTGTTTTGCATGTGAAAATAGAGTATGTTTCACAGAAAATGCCACATCACAAATAAAGAAGCTGTTTAAGCAGACACATTTCCACAACAAAGGCATATTTTGACGTGATTTGCCAGCAATGCTGCGACAGAACACAAATAATGTAAGTTCTTGGAAAAGGGAGAATATGAATTGGAACCATTAACCTTCTGAGACATTGAATATATTTTAAAATAAATGATTTTAATTAGTACTGTTCTAAGAGAATAAAAGTTGTGGTTTGATTCAGAATCGCCAGAATTTGTGTACCTGGCGTGCCACCTGAAGTTCTGGGCTCGCAGAAGAATCCAAACTCATTATTCAAATGGCAGCCTGTTTGGGTTTTTTTGTGGTGAGATTTTCATGGGTTTACTTTTTATTCATGTGGATCTTATTCTCATAAAAATACTGATAAAAAAGATCCTAACCTGGAACTTGAGTAGGTTTGCTGGAACTCCTTCAGTCCACACTCAAGCCTTTATAACTGTTTTCTTTTCCCATAAACCAAAGATTGCATTTGTTTCCAACACTGGAATCATTTATGCATAAGCTTTACTTTAAAGCTAAGCATGTACTTGAATGTTTGCAGAATTGGTATTTTAGGAACTAAAAAAAGGTAGCTAAAGTTAGTATCTGATTAGGCAGAAATACACCGTGGATACAAACTGGGCTGAAAGAGTCATTGCTTTGGCAATGGGGTTAAACCCTTTGGGTTTTAACATTGTCTGTTTGGATAAATATAATCAGTTGAATTTGCTACTTTTCTCATATAATAAAGGAATGGAAGAACTATAGCTTTGCTGAAGGAAGAATTTGAGAAGAAGGAAAGTGGGATATAAGAGCTCTCCCGCCTCATCAAAGATGAGGGAGAGAGTGAAAAATAAACCGGGTATTTTCTCAGCAAGAAGGTCCTGGTGCCCTGAGATGGTAACTTTCTGCACGCGCACAGGCTACTCAGTCACCTATTGTAGACACTTATACAAGCTAAAGCTGGTTTTACCAGCACAGCTATTCCGATATGGAACAGGAGAATAAATCACTTAAAGTCCTGTCTTCATCCACCGTATGGTCACTTCCAAAGAGGCTGGTAGGTTTGATTGTATTCACGTCTTGATTCCATCATTTCAGCACCAGCAACCCATTCAGCCCTTCACAAAGTATATGTTATCTTGAAGGAAAGAAAACAGCAAAATGTGAGGGTTCTGAAAGTGAATTTGGTTTCTTTTGTGTGTGTGTGGGGGGGGGTGTGTGGAGTGTTCATTGGGATACAATGAAACAAAGAGTTTACATAATATCAAATATTTTTGTGGTAAAATGGATTGTTGTGATGTTCTCCCTTGCAGAGGAGTATAAAGGTAGTCTATTTCATATTTTCCTTGGTTTTTTCATAGTTGCTTCAGCTATGTTTCCCTTTTATTTAAGGAGTAGCTGTTGTACCTGGTTCTCTGTTTCTTACTATCACAATGGCCCTGTGTGTTACATGCTTTTGTATCAAACGTCATCTTGTTCATGCACACAGAATTACTACATTTGCTGTGTTTGATTATCTGAAAATTAGCTAAAGGATGCTAAATACCAAGACATTTGGTCTAATTTGATTTCTTTAAACATAAATACCTGTTATCCCTAATTCTCTAATTTGTTTGTTACCAAGAACTGGAAGAAAAAACACTGAACATTTTGAAAGCCTTGTGCACATGTTTTTAAATGAGTCTTCAGGTTCTCGGAACATGGGATCAGCAGATGGCAGTCAAACCAAAGTTCAATCTGTTAGCTTGCATGAAGATTTCAAAATACAGTGCCTGTAGGAGAAAGTGGAGAGAGGGACTGTGTGAGTGAGTTGTGTCAGGAGAGATGTTCTTACACATTTGAAATAGATACAGGTTTGTCAGACCTTAGAAAAGAGAAGCTTTGATTTCTGCCCATCTGGGATTTGCATGTGTTTTTTGTTTCAGGTCTTTGTACTTGAATTTTTTTGACTGCAGCTGTGGATGTTTTGAAAAGAGCAAACTGGTGATTGGGTTGTCTCACTTGTATTCTAGAAATCTGTCTATTTAAAAATATTTCCTTGTTCAACATGCGTGAGGAAAGAGCTTTGCTTTTATGCCTGGAGTGTCTGTCTCACTATGGGGTACTGTGTTTTTTATTAATCAGTTTATTTTTTTTATAAAAAACCCATATGTTTCTCTAATTTCACGGTGGTTAATGCTTATAAAAAAGATTTTTTTGTTAATTTTTAACTTTAATCATGCTGTTTTGTAGAATACCAGCTAAGTGGCTGAAAAATATTCAGTATTATATGGTATTTTTATTTACATTCTGTTCTGACACTTGTACACCAATACAGATGTATTTGAATAGTTGATGGAGTAGTTTCCTTCTGTATGGCATAGTTGTTACAAGGCTTAGTTAGTGAAACCATGAGAATGGAAAGGAGTGGCAGAGTGCAAAGTATCATTAAGCGTTTATTGTACTGTTTTTTTATTCTATTTTCATGTTTTTCTTTTTTTCACTTTACAACACGTCATCAACTTGACCTCTTGCTTTTTCTCTTTTTTTTTTTTCCTTATTTTCTCATTTGTATTGCAAATTCTGTCCTCTGTTGTGTTCTGCCTGCTATTAGGAGGGGAGGGGAAAAAAAAACAAAACCAAAACAAGCCAACGAAACAAAAAACCTTGTGGGAAAAATACTCAAAGGTTTTATCATGAGTCAGTATTTTCAGTTCACACTTCACATCTCCCTTTCCCCTAAAGGGGTTAACACTGCTTATTAATTGAAGAGCACAGTTTATACTAAGCATTATTTAACATATACTGGTGGTATTACTGTACTTCCTGTTTTGTATTCACAATAATAGGTTTCTGAAGAGTTGCCTTTGTATAAATACCTCACTGACATTTTAGGCAAGTATATTCATGTCTTGGAGTAAGCACGAAAGAGTAATGTGTTGGAACACTGCTAAAGAAGGAAATCTCTTTGTGTTTCATAAATGATACCCCTAAAGCCTTTTAAGAATATATGTTTTTAAATGACAGCTGCGCATTTGTTTTGTTTCTTTACTTTTTGTTATTCTGGCTTGAATTGGCTCTAATAAGCCATAAAGGGAAAATTGTAGTTTCAGCAAGGAATCTTGTCTGCGACTGTAGTGCTTTGCTGGTAAGCCTGAAATACTGTCATACGGAAAAGCAAATCTGCAGAATGTATTTGTGTTAAAAGGAAGTGAAAGCTTCAGAATAAACTTGAGCTATTAATGCAAGTGATAATTTCCTTGTATATCTATTAGTTCAATTTAAAGTCACTTGCAAAAAATAAGGGGGCTGGGGGGAACCCAGGGAGTAAGGGTTTTCACCAGACTTTATGTCCCATTTTGTCTGTAGTGGTTGAGGAACTGCAAAGTTCTTATGATGGCCAAAGCTGATAATACACAATGGAGATCAGGTCAGAATTAATTAGGTTTTATTATCAAAAGCTATTTTCTAATGCTTACTGACCATCTGGTTATTTCTGAAATTTATTTTGAGTCTCTAGAGAAGGAGAAAAAGATTAGAGATAACGGTAATAAGAACTTTTTTTACATTAACATTGAAATGAATAGAAAATATTTAGCCTCTGTTAAGGGGTTGAAAGTCCTCTGATAATGTTTACATTTATTATTTATTGGTTTAGAATGCACAAATTTACATCTTTGCTGAAGTCTCTAAAACGATGATTTTGCAAATGACCCTTTCCAAGTCTTATCTGCCCCCTAGGTATTATTTACACGTACCGTTTGCACCATCTGAACTTATATGGGCATTAGTGGTGTACAGCTGCTGTATGGAGGAAAATGCAGTGAGGGAGCCTCCTCTCCTTCAGAACAGCTCAGGGGATCAAAGCCAGACTACACGCCTGCTGGTGAATTTGGGCCATGCTTGCAATCTGCTTTGCACCTTGCCCAAACTGAAGGCGCAGGGGTGTAAACTATGTCCGACGTAACATGGTGGCATTTAACGTTTCCTGTGCAAGGGGACTCTTGGTCTGGGACTGCGACGTGCCTGGCAATAGCAAACTGGGTCTCTGGAGCAGAGATAAGGCTCTAGTGCTGTCAGCTGCTGTGGTCCCTCCAGCCCCTCCTGTTTTGTGCCATGCTCTCTCCTTCTCCAACCCTTTGAGCTGTAACAGTGTGCTGGGAACAGGTGAAAAATACCCACTTCTTCGACTTGAAAGAGCCTGCTAAAGGGCCTCATTTTCTCTGATCCTCTGAATGTTCTAAATCTCTTCAGCAAAAATATATGATGATCTGGTAAGTCTGTCTTCTGCAATGGTAGATAAAGGATGTTTTGCCTCTTCCAGGATGGCCCATTCTATGTAAATGGTAAAGACTGAAAGATATTTTTTGCTCAGGAAAACGTGTTTTGGTTGAATTCTGCCACCCTGGATTGCCAGAGGAATGCAGCGCAACTTTTGTGTCATGAATGACGAGGAAGATAAAGTTCTTACGGATCTTTATGGGCCTGTTCTGGTTTTTGAAAGTAAGACTCAAGAGTGTGGGTGCTCTGGGCGTGATCTCTGCAATCTTTCATCCTTGAAGAAAAGCAAAATACATGCTGGAAAACCATGCTCATAATGGCCACTTGCACTAGGCTTGGAAAGGACTTGTGTCCGTCTCTTTCTAGCACTAACTTCTGACCAATACTTGTGTAACATGGAAAGGTTACACCCTATCTCCTTTTAAATTGCCCGCAGTTATTGCAAATGCTGCTTGCCCTGATAGCAAGTGATACCTCCATACCCTTCCCTTCCTACTCTCCTTCAGCTTCTTGCTGAGGCAGCATGGGTAGGGTTTTTGCCAGCATGCAGTGGCTGCCTGGTATTCTCCATGCAATCATGCAGCAGCAGTGAGAATCCTATCTAAACAGATATCCCATCTAAACAGATGCTCTAAAAGTAAGTCCCTGTCATGTGGCAATGGGAAAAGATACAAGGAACTGAGAAGGCAAGTCAAGGGGAAAGAGCAATTGGAAGAAAATAGAAACTGTTTTCTTTTCTTTCAGTGGGAAGGTGGTGTTGCCTTTATGGCTGTGTTTTGAAGGACTGCACTTACATCTATGGAAACGTTGCATTATGCAGAAGAGGCAGTTAGACAGCAGGGTGTATCCAAATGTGGGGCAGGAGAAAGCAAAGAAAGAGAAATATGGGATATAAAAGACAGAAAATAAGTTGTGTAAGGGTTACTAGAAGAATATTGCTGTCATCTGACATGACACTGTTTAGACGGGGCTGCATCACTGGTTCTGTTTTCTTTACCTTTTAGTTAGTTTTTACCATGTGATGTAGGCACACAGCTGCTCTTCAGGACATGTGAAGTGGTTTCTTGTGTTCCAAAATGCATAGAAAAAGTAAACGAATAGCCAGGAAGATAGTTTTTTCTCCTTCAAATTTAAGCTGCTAGCTGTAGCTTTACACATTTGCCAGTTAAAACCTCTAACGAAAATACTGTGAAAAACAGTCTCCTGTCTTTGTGCTCTCAGTTTCACTTCAGTTTTCATCTGGTCTGTAAATGACACCCCAAAGATATGGTGTGTTTAATCCTGAAATCATCTTCGTCCTGTTTTATGGTCTGAGAGGAAAAAAAATGTGGGGAATTTCCTCTTAAGATACCCTTGTTTCCTGCTTTCTCTTTAATCTCCATACACGATATGCTTCCTAGAGAAATGTCAGCTGGCAAAAGACTAGCAGTAGCAATGTTGTATGTGCAGGCCCTGAACTGAAAAGAAATTCAATCATTGCACTTTTGTGCAAGGTAACGCAAATTACACACAAACTTGAATTAACAAAAATTTAAGTAACTTGTCACTAAATCTCCCCTGTGCACTAATTTTGCTTTGCCTGTCTGAAATCCTGCTCGTGTCAGGTCTGCTCACAAGGTTTGTACAATTGTGACTGTGCTGGTATAGCTGAATGTCCCCAAGAGCTGTGTTTCTCTAGCTAAGCTGGCAGAAGGCTCTGGTGTAGCGGCAACATACTCTGAAGGAGGAGATTTTCTGCTGATGTAGGCTGTACCTTTTCCCTGAATGACATGAGCCAAGCAAAAAAAAGAAAAAAAAAAAGCACTTACGTTTAAGTAAAACAGGTAAAAAACCCCAAAGCCTCAATTCTTTCTCATTTCTTTGACTACTGTGGTATCAAAACCTATAGGTACGACTAAGGAAATAATGTCTGACATTAACCACTCTCACTAAAATATTCTGGGCTTGCTCTTTGTTTTGGACTGACCTGTTTCTTTAAGTTTTCATGACAATGTTGTAGCTGATTCTGAGAATTTAAAAAAAAAAACAACCTAAAGGGAATAATTCGTCAAGATTAAATCAGGTCTCTGAAAAACTCCAGGCTCTTCATCTTTGGAGCGTTGGTGATGATCCAAACAGGAGAATTGCTTTCCCTGGGAGGATTCACCTAGATTTGGCCATGGAAAATATATTTGCTCAGCAAATTTAATCAGCTTATCGCAAAATTCTGCAAACATCTTCTCTGTGTTTTGGGTAGTCTGGACAACATACTGCTTTCTGTGTGTTAACTGCAGTCTCATCTTCCATGATGTCTTTTGTTTGCGAGGCACAAAGCTAGACTTTGGGTTTGGGGAGAGGGAAGAGGTGACAATTCAGAAGCTCCCCCACTGTCCTTTGTGGCAAAGAAAAGGGCAAAAGTATCCAAAAAAAGCACATGTATTAGTCTCTTGAGTGAATGTTAATTCTCTGCATTTTATGGTCATTGTGGCACGGTATTGCAGACAGAAGGCAAACAAGGAGCGCTCACCCTGTTTGCAAATGACACGATTGAGATGTTGCTTGTGGTCATATTAGATACTTGTGGAGAAGCAGAGGTCTAATTGTAACTGTACCAGAGCTCTTAAATAGCATCCATTTAGTCACCCAGACTTTCAGAGAAGTCTGTATTTGGTTGTGATGCTGGTAACCACTGGACCACATTCTTCCTTAGGGGCCAGAAAAAGAAGCCAAGTCTTAAAAGAAATAATTTCTCTGCTGCCTTGCAAATAGTAGTATAATCCACAGGCTACGTATCTGTGGTAGGGCTTTCGAGTGGCTGGTCCACGTACAGAATAACATCCTCCTGCTACCACAAATTGTTCTCTTCATCCAGATGGAAAGTGTCTGGTCTGTGGATTGGCTATTCATGTTAGTATATGCAGGAAGGCTGCTGGGAGCCCTGGTGATAGACCGGGACCGTATTGTGTCGGGTACTGTTCAGGAAAAAACCTGTCCCTGCCCACCATAAAGGTGAGGACCCCGAGTTGCCTTTTTGTCAGCAGCGTGCCATTTGATAGACTCTCTGGTTTTCCTTGCACATAACTCTTCTTTTAAGCTTCAAAAAAATACATAGAGAGAATCTGATAAAAGACACTTTAAGGTTGTAAAGCCAGATGCTGGGAGTTTACCAGACCTGCATGGGCAGCTGCAACCTTATTTTGTTCTCCTTGGTGTGTATGTTATAGGGTCCTGCCGGAGCTTTCACGAGTGCAAAGTATTTGTTTGAGGGATTACTTATGGATGGCTCAATGCCAGTGAAAATATCTGCTCTGAGTGCAGCAACAATCAAAAAACAAACAAAGCGTATATGCTGAGCAGTATAGGGATGATATAAAAATAGTTTGGTGTTATGCTCTCAAATGGAACAATGTGGCCAGTGCCGATACGGTGCTGTGGAGGAGGTTCAGAGATCAGCAATCTCAGTCGTTCGGGGAGTACGACAACTTTCAGATAAGGGAACGAGTCTTTTATTTTTACAATTTTAATCTTGGCTGAATGTGAGTAAAAGAAGGCAAAAGCGAATGCAACGGTGAATGAGAAAGAAGATGGAATGAAAATATCTGTTTGTATTCCTTATAACTTGAAGGAGATATTTATGTTGAGTAGATACATGGCTAACTGGTGGCTAACAGTGCTAAGTAAGTGGCTAATGAAAGAACTGAATTTTAAAAAGAATCAGAGAAAAGAGAAATAGCTTATAGCGATTACTGCCATACAGTGTCACTGAGATGAGCATCTTAGCCAGATTACACTATTTATTCAGGTAATAAAACTCTGCAGATTTTAAGAATAAATATTATATAAATGTGTTTTGTCATGTCTATGTTTTAAAATGAATGTAGGTCCTTATAATTGACTATATTAGTCACCCTCTGCTTCCTGGAGCTTGGAGGATCCTCACCAAGTGGAGACTGAAGGTTTTGATACACAAAGAGCAGCAAAGGTGGTCGTCTGCGTCGTGGTAACTCTTCCTTTGCATGGCACATCCTTCTTTATTTGCTGTGGTAAACGTGTGGTAACTTACCCATCTTGATTTGAGTTATAAGCTGCCTTGCAGGGAAAATGTGCATTCCAGCCTCCATTGCAGGGAAGCTGAAAGGTAAAACGTGGTTGCCACATATAAAGTGTAAAGGTAATGCAACTTCTTGTCATCAAATGAGTCATGGCGGGTCCAAGTCTGTAAGTACATGCTCAGCTTGAAGGATGGAAAGTACGCAGGTAATGTTTCTTAGCTGATAAGAACCTCTCTGTCAAAAATATGTGTGAAATGAGATGTTAAAATGGAGAGGTACTGTTTTGTATAATATGGCTGCTCATTTTTTTTTGTTTAGAGCAGTTTCTTGGTTTATACAATACCTTATGAGAGAATATGTTGTTGCAAGCTTTTTTATTATTATTTTATTTTTATTATTGCTTTTATCACGTTGGCTGCGGTAGTATTGCCAAATCCTTCACGGTGAGCTGTAGCAAAAACACATGGGATTAATCAATATGCTAAATAATACATATAATTTCACTTTTATAGGGTAGGAATCCCATGTGTGCATGCCAATTAATTGTGTTCAAGGAGAGTTTTCTTTTGCACTGCTACTTCTCACAGAAGTAGAAATAATACTATAATTGCATTTTTTTTTAATCTTTTCCTTGATTTTTTTTTTGCTGTGTTGAACGCTTACTGTGAAGGTAAACAGAAACAATTTTTTTTGTTGATTTGTTGCTTCTCTAAATGTCAGAAAAGCCAAAAAATAAACTACTTGCTCCTGTTTTGTTTCCTTCTCCTCCCTCTTTTCTTTTTCCCTGTGCTTTGAAATGTTGTGGATTTATTGGATGATGTTCTCTCCTTTCCTGCTTTTCCTGCTTTGGAGCTGCCTCTTCTGCAATACCATGCTGGCAATTAACAGGGGCAAAAGTAAAAACGACTTCTATACAGTATGAATAGGCAAGCAGAAAAGCAGTGCAAAGCTATTGCCCTCTTTGCCCTGTGTGCAGCAGGTGAATGTTAACATGTTTGTTTTAGATGCAAATACCTCTATACAGTATAGGCATGTACAACTTACGTTTATATAAGCCCAGATGTATTTGACGGCTTTTAAAGATACTGGAAATAATGCAATAAGGAACAGTACTACAGACATGTGAGATCACAGCCATGATGTTTTAACATCCCTGTGCAACTTTGATAGTTTCGTACACAGTAGAGGAACAGTATCTTTTGTAAATAAACAAATGTCATAAATGATGAACAGTTAACTAATTGAAACTGTCCACCCCCAGTCAGCTTTATAAATGGACTGCCATATAGCAAGTCATACAGCATTGCACATTTTTTCTGAGAATTAGAGGCAAACTATTTTCTTCTAAGCAACATTTTCAATAAAGTGGATTGATGACATGTTCAGTTATGCATATAGAAAAACTTGGTAATTTGCTGAAGTACATAATGGTTTTGCTGGCATAAATTTGACATGGCTACATTACTCAAACTCTGTGGCTGTAAGGAGGTTTCTCTAAATGTGTGTCAATAGAGTATTTAAACCATAGCACACAAAACAAACCATGTAGTGCCATTTTTGTATGTCTGTACCATATAATTTTTTGAAACAACTTTGTTGAAAGAAAACGTATTAGTTGTCTTTACGATACTTTTTGGTTAATCATGAAATATAATCCTCCCTGTGCTTGTAAGAAAGGACAATATTTAACTGAGATAGGGTAAGAACTAAATCTAAAATACTTTCTGCTTATCAGGTTACTGGACTAAGAAGGTCTGATGCTTTGCAACCTTACCAGCCTAGGAAAATACTCAGAAAGCCAAGTTCCTCAGTGAAATACTCAGGATCCTCAGTGAAGGCTCTCAAGGTTGCCTGCGTTGTTTGTGTCTCAAGGTTTGCAAGTTGTTGGTCCTTCAGTTTAAATTCCCGGCCCAGTATTTAACAGTACAATTTCTGAAGTTCTGGCCTCTGCAAAGAGGAGGGGAAGTGTGTATGTGCAGCAGGGAGGCAGAAAGGGAGTTTTGCTCTTTTTTGTGTCTTAGTGGTAGCTATCTGGAATGGCAGATGAGATTCTTGAGGAGGGTGACTATCAGATGGTGTGCAAGGAAGGCAGACGATGGTGCAAGACAAACGTGACCCTTCCTCTTGAAGTTGGCTGCTTATGTGGTTCTGGAAGGTTTGCTTGCAAGTGGCAGTAGTAGCCAAATGTAGATAGTGATTAAGTTCTAGTTACCCACATTTGAATAATGTAATTCTTCATATTTTAGTAGGTATCTGTGAATTTTTGCTTTAGTTCTGACGTTCTCTTGTTCCCCCTTATCTCAGCTGTTTCGTTTTAGCATGTCAAGGAAGAGGAAGAAAAGAGACTGCAAATGTGTAGGGACAGTCTTGTGCCTGTGGAGCAGATTACCTCCGGGACATACAGCTGAAATGTTTGAAACGCCTTTGAGTTTGGCAGCTTTCTGTTTGCTTTCCCTTTTCCTTCCTTTTTTAGTCCTCCAGTAATAGCTCCCTTGTTCCAAAGAACAAAACCAGCACTTAGTGGTCATTCAGAAAGATTCATTAAAAACAGGAATGGAGTAATTGTAAACAGGCACCCCCCTCCTATCATCCCCCCCTTCCATTCTAGCCCAGGGCACAGCAGCCGTGTGTTGTCTGGCTCCAGACAATTTTTGGGAGAAAATAGCCTTTGGAGGTTAAAATAACCTTTTCTTATTCAGCTGTTACAGTACTTTCTTAGAAAACTGAGAAAATAACCCCAATTCTAATTTTTTAAAACACACACTTTGATAAATGTTCTCTTGTAGTAAAATCATAGCATGACTCTTTTATAGTAAAACAGAAGTAGTAACCGTGCTAAGATTTTATTACAAAAGGTAAGAAAGGTGGGAAACAGCAATGGGAAGGTTAATTATGGCAGTTTTCTTATAGACTGGGGTAATCGGTGGCTAATAAAGCTATGATTCACTCATGGTTTGTCAGTTTTACAAGAGCTATCCAATAAGTATTGCAGGTTTGTTAACCTCTGTGCTTACCAAGAATTATTGGCAGTGGTATAGGTTGCGAGGAGTACTGGTAATTTGCTGGATAGGTGACATTAATGGAAATTGTTTCATTACTAAGAGATTTTTTTTAATTACAGAATTATGGAAGGGAGCTGAAGACGTGCTCCAGGTTCCTCTCCTCCTTCCCCTTTGACTCTGCTGCTGCAGAGCCCTTGCAGAGTGCATACCGCCTTCCCCACCTTCATCAGCTCTGCCCAGGACTGAACTAAAGCTGGGGCTGCTAAAATGCCAGGGTTTTAGATGCAAAAACAAGTGCAAAAAAAAACGCTCCAAAATTTAGCTTTTTATTGGTAGCAACTAGCGTGCACTGAACAACAGGTGGATACTTATTAAATAATTGCAGCATTTTTTGAGAGACGTGGGTTGACAGTGCTTCTTGTATAAACTATTTTGTTATCTGCACTAGTGGGAGAAGCACTTTTCAATTAGAGAACCAGATGACTTAAAAGCAGGACAATCAATGTGTTTGTCTGACCTGACATTGGGCTGCACAGAGATAAACTAGATCTGAATGAGCCAGACCAGGTATCAGGGAACAGGACGGTGGCAACAACCGTAGTGTTGCTCTTCACATGGTGTGGAGAAATGAGTCTGTATTTAGTCTGAGGGTTGCATTAATCAAAGTGTATGACTGGTACCTGAATTAACTTGTTTTGAATTATTCTGGGTATCTTCTCATGACCCAGTATTTTGCCGGGGGGATGTAAGTGGGATTGCTGTGAGAGGATTTTACTGAAAGTTTCAGGTGCAAAAGATGTTAAGGCCCAATTACAGCATTGTTGTTGCCATCGTGATTGGGTAGTGTAACTGCTTAAAAATAAATACCATTAGAAACAACCTAAATCCATCTAATTATTCACTGCTGTTAGGCAAGTGATTGGGAGGAAATTAAATGGTTAGCATGCTGATGAAACTTTTCCTTTGGTTAGGATCTATTGTGTTTATTTAGAAGCTTCTTAGAGTGCCCTTTTTTCTTTTTTTCCTTTTTTTTCTTTTTCTTTTTTTCCCCCTCCCTCCCTAAAGCAGAAGAGGCCAGAGCAGGAACACATGGGGAGGGACAGTACGTATAGGATCTCTTCACGTTACAAATGCAAAGAGACAGGTTTTGTGTGCACGCTGCCGGATTGATAGGATGTGGCACGGCTTCTTTCACCTCCAGCCTAACCTCGTGGCAGAAGACAGTATAAGCGGTCCCATAAGTGATAGGTATATAATGGGAAGTCGTGCGTGGCTGTTGAGTCAAAGCTCCACACCTGCTCTGTGTCATAACAACTTCCTTTGCGCATGGGGGGAGCAGTGGAGGGGAAGCAAAGCGCCCTACTTTCTCGCAAGATCGCCAGAGGCGTCATGTCTTTGAGTCAGTAAAAGCTCTCGGGTTAAGCACTGGCATTAAAGAAATCGGCTCGTAGTTTTATAGCTCGCTCTTTATGTGCTCGAGAAATGGCTTCATAACTGCTATTTTATCACAGAAGTGGCTTTTATTCCAATTTTTTATTATGCATTCCTGTCTGAAGTGCTTTGGGTTTTTGCAAAAATTACTGTCAATGAAAAATATGGTCTGTGAGTTATTTATTTATTTTAAGTATTAGTTTAGTTGGATAACGAGGTCCTGAGGCCCTTCCTCTTTCTGGAAAATCTTTTTGGCTTGTCCGCATGAGCTTCCTTATAACTATGTGAATGTCTGCAAAGACCATTATTATAAAGGCCTCTGAAATCATGTTGTGATGAAGGATAATAATTACTTTTTACACTTTTAGAATTTGTTTTCTTTTGACTTCACTAAGTAAGCAAAGAGTTCTCAGGAAAAAAAATTGTGAGCCTTTCTCTCTCTCTCTCTGTCTCTGTCTCTCTCTCTCAATAATGTAGGTTAACTTAGTGTCGTTAGGTAACTTGGCGCTTCAGGGAATGGATGTCTTAACTGATGAATTATGGAATAATATACCAATCCCACATTTGACTTGCAGTGCTGTTACCCCTTTTTCCCCTACCTTTAGCTCTGGAGTTGACCTGATTTGCCTGTCCCAGGACAGTGTTTTCAATCAGAGACTGAAACAGCATCACAACTTGGCAGCATCCTCACACCCACACAACCACATTTTTCTGTGGTTTTTGACTTATTAATCTCAGTCCTTCATTGGTTCATTCCTATTTAAGTAGGTGGTTATGTTGTATCTTTGGAGAGCATCGTCAGAACTGTGTACTTCAATTTATGGTTAGGGAAGATGGAATTTCTCCCCGAACCTGTTCAAATCACATGAAAAGTGACAGGAGAAGTGTATTATCATCATCTTAATAACAATGTTAGTTTGGGTCAGTGTCATGCACCATAAAGCTATTATGCTTTGGTAATCAGTCATAAATACAAGCACAGCCAGGCTGTATTACACTTCACCTTTGTGAACGGCTTATGCTGATGTGACTCTAAGAGTGGTACTTGAGAGCTTTCTTTTGTAATAATGCATGTATTCAGTTTCTTTTGGTACAAAGATCTTAAAGCTCAGATTAACATGGTACTATATATCTGTATACCTCATACTCATCTATCTCTTGCTTCACCCAGCTCTATTTTTTAATTGTTTTACATTTTTTGTGGTGAAAGACACCTGCTAAGAGTCACCAAGCTTGGGATTCAGTGATTAGTACAATCTTGGATCTGCGGATACCATTTATATAGTTTTATATCCAGCTGTTTCTGTCTGATTTGATACTAAGCTACTAATCGCTGACGGCAGGTTTATTTTTACTACTGCGCTACCATTTATAGTCCTTGTAGTTGTAAACTATCAGAATGTTAGGGGTTTGGGGCCCTGGTTCTTCGTTACGTCAGAATTGTGTCTTGAACATAGAACAAGTAGGATGTTGCAGAGATCATCCTGTTCTGATTTGTGAATGTGAGGAACTACTGAAAGTTAAGGCACATAGGGAATATGGAGTACAAACATCTTTAGGAATTAGGATCATTGGCCGAGAAAATCCAAAGCAGAAACTTAGGCAACCTGACCTCTCTTCCATTTTGAGGTATAAGAAGTTTGAGAAATTTAACTTGTGTTTAGAGTTTTATCAGAATTTCTAAATGTGCTATTGAGAGAGTAAAACATGTTTTAAAAAAAAAATAGTCATTACACATTATTGCTAGGGCTTTGTGATAGTCCAGTAACATAAAGCACATGATTTTGTTGTCACAGAAAATGCCTGTGCTTTCAAATAGGAAAACATATATGGAATATCTCAGCTTTCTGTATTTGGGATCCATGGTTTTAGTTTTGACTTCCACTGTTGACATTTTGCACAATAGCTCCTGTAATGTGTAAATATATAGAGTCCAGTAAAAGGGTGATTTAAAAGAAGAAAAAAAGCACACAGGCGATGTAAATTATACTGATGCAGTTACTTTTGAAGTGGTAAGTGCTGTAGTATTACCATAGTTGCTCTTCCTAGCCTTTGTTCTGTCATTACCTAAGAAAAGATTGTTGTTTGATAAACAACGTGCAGCATTGGATGCCAGATGAAAGCATAGCCAAGAGATTAGATTACATTATCAAGGGAGAGAGGAAGGAAGATGCATTGAGAACGGGTCTGTTACAAGTCACCAGGTAATTATCAAGCTCCGTAATTATAAAGGGGTAGCCTCTCCTTTCTAATGTCTGTTTTAAATGTTAGTTGTGATTAAAAGCAGATCATTTGGGGGGGAGCAGTGGGGAAGGAGGAGAGGGCTTTGTTTTTTCTCCATCCAGATTGTTGTTGAAACAAAGAAAAGCTGCAAAAGTGCAAAAAGTCTTCTCATGGTGTGTATATACGTGCATGTTTGGAGAGCAAAGACAAAGGGGATTGTGAGAGCTCTGAACTTTTGATTTCTTGGCAAAGTGGGTGTAAAAATCAATCTGAAAATAGAGCGTGGCGTGAAGAAAATTACTTTTTCTTCTGATAATGAAGTCACAGGTCTGGTTTAGCTAATGTGAACAGAGAGACCAATATCAAGTGAAACCTTTTTTCAGAAGATGATGCGTGACTTTCTTTAAGATCAAAGAAGCAACAATCCTGAGGTCCCGCTAGTCTTATGTTCCCATAAATCCAATGATCGATAGCGGTGCGATACGTTGGAGTATCTCCACCTCTGCTGTCAACATAGGTTTCAAAACTGAGGGAAAGATAAAGTTTAAAATGGCAGATAGCTTATTCCATATTACCCCTAATGCTGATATCTCCACTATAATATAATATAATTTTGCCATGTGACATGTTTTTTCCTTTGTGTCACAGTTCATTATAAACATAAATTGATTTTTTGCTAGCTGCAATTACTATAATCTTAAAAAAATATATATATAATTTAGAGCACAAAGATAATCTCAGAATGTAATCCAAGGGGTGCCTAGCATTGTGCCTAGTACTGTTTCAACCATTATGTCTTCTACATTTTTAATGCAGTATTACTGATATCCTCTTTTAATTTCAGAAAGGCATCATTTATTCCAGTGGCAGTACTCATAATAGCAGGCCACCTCCTATTGATCAGAGCATAAAATGATGGGACTAATTTCAGCATTCTTTCTGGTCCTACATTATACTTCCAGTCTTCCCACTTGTGGCAGTCCTAGATGTTAAGAAAAATATTAACCGCTGGGTTCTCAGACCTAGGCTTCTGAAGCTCCACCTAACCAGTATGTATCTTTTACATTGTGAAGGGCTGAGCTCTACTTCTTGGTTTTTCGGGCAGTGTCTGGAGATAATGGAAGGAAAACTCTTCATTCTGGTCATTTTTGGATTGGTACTGTAACACTGATTTGTGCCGTTCTGTAGAAGAATAATTCTGGATTGATTCCCTGGATTTGCGGTGCAGGGGGATTTGGAGGAGAGAAATCTAAGTGAGCTCTGTGCTGAACTGAAAAGCTATCTGATTGATGCAATTGCAAATTAAAGCTCCCGTGGCATAAGAGGTGATAAGCCCCAAGTTGTTGTCAGCTTCCCCTCTCGTGCAGAATTGGCCTAAAACTTAGTGTTATGGCTGAATTATGAGTTAATAGCTGTAGTCTTTGCTTACTGGTCACAGGGGCAGCACATGCTGACAGTACGGTGAAATGTCTTTACAGGTCTTCAACTTAAAAAGTACTGGATAAAATAAAAAGTAGCCAGTATTTTATGAGAGAGGTTTCAAGAGAAATCTGCAAAATATTCGCTTATGGGGATGTGTATCTTTATTTTATATGTAGGATGTTCAGAATTCAGTTTTTTTGAGAGTTAGTTGTTTTCTAGACATTCCAAGTTGATTATCATATGTTGTTTATTTAAAAAAAAAAAAAAAAAAAAAAGGAAAAGAAATCAAGACAACAGTGATTTCCTTGTCAATGGTAATTCTTTCCAGTCGTATCTCTTTCCAATGGAGTGGCTCACATTTGCTGTTGTGGTTACTGAGTTCTAATCATCCATACCCTTCCAGTATACACCTGATTTCTCACACAATGTTACCCGCGGAAAGGAAATGATTGCTGAGATTGTGCAGATTGTTCTATACTTTGAAATGTGAGATTATAGTATTGCAATTCTACCATGCATATAAAACTGTTGATATTAAAAGAAAAGGGAGGTTCTTCCCTCTTTAGAATCTCTACATATTAGTTGAACAAAGGTTATTTTTCAGGCCCATAGGCTGGTGTGTTCCCATGTTGCTCTGATGAATACTGTACAGCCAAAACAGGTTTCCATCCACATAAAATTGTCTAAAATCCCACAAGTAATGCTGTGGAAATGCCTGCATAACCACCACTCCTCTGAATGTGCCATATCGTCTTAGATTTGGGAGCATGATCTAAATTTTAGAGTACTAAGTTTTTAGTCTTTATGCTTAGAATATGAAGGTTTTTGACTGCTTAGTTTTGGTAAATTGTAAACATGAAGTATAAAGCCTAATGGTCGATACTCAGATGTTGACATTAGTTGCTCGCTCGTGTCAATTTAGTAAGAAGCGTTAAGCTAATGTGCTTTGGGTAGACAATTTGCAGGCAATAATTTCTTTTTTTAAAGGAGCACTTCTGTTGTAAGAGTTAGTAGATTAACGTGAACCCCCAAATTCAAATCAGTTTTCATTACTGGTCAAAAAGGAAGAAAGAAAGAATACATCCACTCCTTTCCAAGTCTTAGGCTCTCACTGGTGATCTGTGATGATTATGGGAAGGAAGACAACTTCAAAATTATGCCCAATTCACCTCCAAAAATTCTGCCCTTTAGTATGACAGTTTAGAAAATTCTTTCAGTGTTTATAACTCTGACATGGTAGGAAGATTGCCAGGTTGGTGGGAATGCAATGGCCTTTGTACGGCTAGAATTCTTTCTTTTCAATTGTATTCACTCACCTTTTCACCCTTTTCTGCCTGCCCATCGCCATCGCTGAACCTGTAGTCTCTGTGGTAGCAATCTCTCTGGAGAGGTGACGCTCTCTTGGTGTAGAACGCTTGTCACTCTGAAAGGGCTCAGGAATACCTTTCAGAGAATGTGTCCTGGAGAGTCAAGAAAAGGACGGGCTATGGCTAGGAACATACTTTAATTGGAAGAACATGAAGGTGACATAAAAGGGGGAGGAGGGAAGGGTAAAAAAAAAAAAAAAAAAACCCAAACAAAACCAAATGAACTAAGTAGCTTTCAGAAACATGAGAGAGGACTTCTGTTTGGGCTCAGACCTGTAATATGTCTTACTGCCTCAATTAAGTTCAGTTGCAAAAGAAAGCAGGCACATGCCTTTGGAAGCCAAAGGGAAATATTGATAAATAAGCTGCATTTCATAGTTCTTCCATTCCTAACAAACAATATTGTTAAAGAGGACAACGAGAGTGCTATTTTGATGAGATTCTAATCCGTGACTGGAACAGCTTTGTGTAAAACATGAAATTTTGCTTTGTCGAAGGTCTGTGAATGGTACTGAAACTGTAATTGTGGTCAGTGCTATTGTGAGATGAAAACACTGGAAGATGTGGTCTTTGCTATGAGTTTTCACATCCACTATGTGCCTGGTGGCTCATGTATGAAAAGCCTTGTCATAGTTTGAAGAGCAGGGAGCAAATTAACTTGCTAGTGCCAGGGACTCAGTCTTCAGGTAGCGTATGGATCGCTGTAGCTCAGCAGCATTTATTGCATGGTCTGCTGTATTTAGCCTGTTGCTCTAGAAAGAGTTTTGAAATACTTCAATTTAGAGTCCTGCCTTAGACCTGATTCTCTTTGAATTGATTAACAAATTACAATACAGGATATTTTTTGACATTCATTACCATGTGTAGTCCACGTAATGTGGACTTGTCTGTGGGAAGCAGCCTGCCCCAATTAAGTAACACTTAGTAAGGTCCCAGCCTTACTGAAAAGCTTCTCCCCCTCCCCCAACTTTTTTCCTTTCTCTTATCTTTTTTTTTTTTTGAAGTAGGTTTTGTGGAAGTGAAGTATTACTACGTTATTTCAGAGCAAATTGTTCAGATCGCAAAAAAAAAAAAAAGAAAAGGAAAAAAGGGAGGGTGGAATAGAGGGATGGAGGTAAAGAAAAGCTCCACATAGCAAACCATTGTCTCCGGAAATCAAACACACCCACTAGGTATTTTTCCATCGGGAACTATTGAATTAGTCCTCTGCATCCTGATCAGAGAGAGAGATTGTAAAAGTAGGACGCTTGCAGTGAATAGACTGTTTTTTGTCAATAGTTTTGAAACTGCCTGCCAGAGCTCACATGCTTTTGTGCAGTAATTTGTTTATCATTACTTCCTTCCTATGAAAACAGAATAAAAGGAGTGACAAGCAAAATACACATTTGGATGAGATTTAACAGTTTGAAGACTGAATTGTTTCGTAAGAATAATTTGATGGTGTGTGTTTGTTGCCTCTTGCAGTGGGGACCTGGAGAGGAATAGTTGCTGGGTGTGCTCTTCAGGAGGTGGAAAAGCAGCAGTCCTACTAAAACATGAGAGAGAAGTAGACTGCATTGAACTTGGTTCCTGAAATACTTCCACGATACAGAAAAAAGGTGCTTGGCAGCACAAATTAGCTGCGTGACTACAGCGATACGATAGCGTACGCAATAAAAGTATGGATTGGCAGTCACAAGTTATGGAGTTATCAGGTCACATGACTTTCCTACCCCTGAGCTAGGAGTTGCTGCTGAGATGAAGTAACCGAATTATGTGTGCATTCTTCTCCTGTGCCAAAGCAAGCATCATAACTTGAGCCATGGAGGTGGTTTAACTGAACTCATTTTGCTTGGGATTAATTGCAGTAGGTTAGGATTGACAAGGTCAATCACCGTGCTTCAGAGGAAGGGGGGAAACTTTGCTGAGTCTCAGTAACTCCGATAGCTTTTCATTGTTTGTCTGTACTTTTATCAGGTAATTAAGACCTGGACCGGCTGCTAGCACCTGAGGTTTGAGTCTTGCAGCCTGTGAGAAGTGTTTCTGGGGTCTGCACAGGAATGTACCGTTGTTCTCATTGTCCCTTTTGGGGGGAAACATTCTTTAGACAAATTTAATTTAAATTCTGAAAAATGTAAAATAGCAACGCTGAGAAATTAGGCCTTAACCCTGAGAAATTAGGCCTTTTCTTCAGGTCTCTGCCTTCCTCACTCAACTCTGCTAATGAGTCTTCAAATTAATTTGAAGAGAGTGCTTCCTACATTGTACAGGATACATTTTAGGTTTCAAATATATGGGAAGGTTTGTCTTTATATTTACCTGTATTTAGGCTGTCATTCTGGCGTAGAGCTACTGGTTTACTTTTATCTATGCTTTTGGCCTACCTCAATTGCCTTCACCAGTAATGAAAGTTAAACTGAAAAATACTCATCTTTAACTGGAATATGTCTGTGTGCACAGTGTTAAATTTAGGATTCAGGTCTAGGACCTGAGTGATTGTTTATCAGTGGAAATGCAGATTTTAACTGGGATCAGGATTAGGCCTTCCAATGTGAATTTAGGTGGAGGATGACATCTTCAGGCAGACAACACTTTTGTTGATCCCTCTTCTCTGATCATTGTGTCTAAGTGAGGAATCTCACAGCTGGTTGATGGTAGAGGCGGTATGAATGAACAACCATTCATACTAGCTAGTGAGCTGAGCACCAGCACGTTTAACCAAACAGCTATGAGGTGGCGGTTACAGCTTTAGATTTCTCTTGACCATACGCAAGAATAAGCTGGTGACCCTCAACATTAAGCACTCCCTATCCCATCTCTTGAGTTGCCTTGTCCCTGGAAGGGTACGTGTGTTCAGGTATTTATTTTTAATGTTCAAAAGAGAAGACATAATTTCAGTCAGCTCTTCTTTAACAAAATAACTTATTTTACAAGCAAGTGCAGCACAGACTTGGTTAAAAAAGTTGAAAGTCCCTATTGTTATTTTATAAGTATTTGTTAGCTATTCATTTCTATTCGGATAGCATGTAATGCCTGTTTTTTTTTCATGTGGGTTTGGCATAGTCAATAAAAAGACTATACATGAATATAAAGTCATAATAAAAGAAAAAAATCTCTTGGAATATGGTTTGTTTATCATTGTATATTACTGGAAGGAGAGAGAGGAAGTGGCATGGTTGCCACATGAATGTGTTCAGTGGGTGGCATCAGAGCGAGTGGTACACTTGGTGGTGATGAGACCATCGTAGCCTTACAGCTCTCAGTGCCAGTGATGTAAAGAGAGCCTGGAAAATGCAACGTGTTTCCCATAGCGAGTCGTGGGTGATTAGCAGTTGGCAATGAGCTGATATGAAATGATAATGCAAGAGTGGCTGTGGTAATTGTTGTGTTGTCTGTGTCTCAGGAAGAGGTGTGTCTGCCTCTTGCCTGCAGTAAAATTGATGACATGGTCTGATAGACAAGTGCTACATAAAGACTGAGAGGAATTTATAGGCACCTGAAGGCAATACAAGCCGATGATGAAAGGCGTTCTCAATGTTAGACACTAATTCATAGTGAAGTGAAATCCTCACAAGGGCTTTGTGTCTGCCGTACGGCTTACCAGGATGAAAGCCCACCTAAATGGCAGCAGGTTGTAATTCAAACGTGGTTTGGTGCCATGTTGAAGTTCACAAGAAAAAAAAGTAGAGGTATGAATTAGACCTTAGCTGCAAACTTCTTATTGCAGCACTTTCATAAGAATCTCCTCAACTACTGCACCTTCTACTCTTATTTAGTTAGTTAGTTAGTTCTTTTGGTTTTCTTAAAAATACGTATTCCATACACTAATATCAGGAAATAGTTCTGAAGTAGCTTAAAAGATATATCTGAACTAATTGGGTTAGAATTTTACAATTACCTCTTTTGCAGCTAACTAAACATTTTTTTCTGGGGAATAACTCAGTCTTGTCCCCTGCTTCCAAAGCCTGTTTCTTTATGTAGTTCATCAGGTTTCTGTGAAATGGGAGTAAGGTGACACACTCAAAAGATTCAGTAGTGTTAAGAGCAATTTCACTTCTTAAAATGTTGCTCATGATATAAGGACTGCTATGAACTAGTACTTGCTACTTTATTTTTTTTTTCCAGAAAATACTAGTTTCCAGTGATAAGCCAAAGAACTGTTATAATCCCAAATGCAGAATAGAAGACTGGGGCAATTTATGGGAGCAGATAAATTACTGTTATGGCCTATGTTGTACTCATATTGTTATGGTCATCGTGGTCTGGGTCTGTAAGAAAGGCGAGGCTTGTAGAGAAATACATTAAAGAAATGGAATAACTTTCAGGCACATGTTCCCTTGATCTAGAGAGCGGTATGTTTGCCAGGAACCTTCTTTTTTTCCTTTGTCAGCCGATTCATAAAAGATAGTGCTTTTCCTGTATCCTGTTGAAGAGAGAGTTACAAACTGCATTTTGGATGGCTGTAGCAATCCTCGCGCTAGGTAGTGAAGACTGATGTTTGTATTGCATTGTCCTTTCAGAACCATCATATCAGATGTTCAGTTTACTGGTGAAAGGACATACTTTCATTTCTCAGACAGTAGCTGCTGAATTTCAGTGTGTGGTGTAATTCTGAGACTGCATTTTTATGTATAAATGTAATTACATTGTATAATTGTCATTGTGCTCACTTTTTCCCCACATTCTCAAAATCTATTTGTTTTCCTGCTTATGGTCCGTATCAGTAGGTTTGCTTGCAAAGCAAAAAGCAGTGGAGTGGCAGAATTCTTTCAGAAACGTTAGAGGTGCCAACAATTATGGTGATGATACAAAGTTCATAAGTATTTTTTTTTAATTTCAAAACTCATTTCACAGTCTGTCTTTACACTTTGTCTTCTTGTAAGTTCGAAAAAACTTGGACAAAGTCATTATGTCCTGTAAAAGGAGGCCAAGTTGTACTTTAATGCCTAAAGTTATCTGAGACTCTTCTCAAATATGCCAAACAAGTTCTCCATTTCCAAGGTCAGAATCAACTAGATCCCAGTGTCTCTGGAATCCTTTTTTTCTTTTCGAGCCATCTTGCTGTTCTCTGGATGTCATCTCCTGTTCGCTCTTTCAGTTCATTCACTTGAGTTAGTCTTTACCAAACTCTATGTGGGTGTCCCCCCCCCCGCCTCTGAATTGTTTTTCTCTGAACCACAACTTGCCCTTTTCCACCACTAATGATGCTTTTCCTTCTGACTTGCTCCTTTTGTGAACACTGGCCTATTCAACGGCTGAATTTCTCGTTGCTCCCAGCTTGACCTTTCTTCATTCTGTTGACTTCATGCTTTTAAATTTTCGCCTGCTTTTCCTCCCTCTCTTTTTGTACTTCTTCTCTTGTCGTTTCCCTGGCACTGTATTTCTCCATCTCAGTGTGTCCCACCCTTCCTGTTCATGTTAGCTAGCTCTCATTTTGGCACTTCTGGCAAAATCAAACACCTCTGTAAGGAAATTTCCAATTGTATTGTATTTTCCTTTCCTTTTCAATTTTTTACTTTGTATATGGTTTCTCTGATTCTGCCCCTTTTCCAGTAATCATTTACTATCTGAGGTTTTACAAATTGATTAGTGACAAGAGAGGTACTGAGTTAAAACAGTTATTCTCAAAAAGTGAAAATAAATGATAAATTGAAAAAAATTTATCTTGAAAATAATTCATGGCAAAAGAATCAGCTTTTTCACATCAACATCCTTTCCTCCCAGAGCTAAAACAAGCTGTTCCACAAAGCTGCAAAAACTAATGAAACTTCTGATGGATTTGTTTGTCTCCTGGTTGACTGACTTCTTCCGCTGAATTTTAGAAAGGCTGTAGCTGAACTTATGGTGTATTAAACACCACAGAACCCACTGCATGAAAGAAACCTTATGCCCCATCAGCAGGAAAAAAACCTTAACTGGAGTTAGTGCCAGTCTAGGCACTAGGTAATTAACATGGTAGAGAAACGGTGGCTTTGGAGCAGATTCAGGGGTATCTAGTTAGAAGGAGACCTCTGATCACCTTCTTGCTCTTAGTATTGGAAAAGCCTTTGCCACAGGAGGTCTCAGACACCTGGTGAAAGGTGGGAAGGGGCTCCACACTTTCCCTTGCGGTGATGCTGATGGAGTCGCTATCTTCTCTCCGCTCTCCTCAGGTCATGGCCCATGCAGAAGCATCGTAGCTCTGCCCTTCTGATGCATATGGATAAATGTGAGCCAGCAATAGGGATGATATTGGCTCAGTTATCCTTGGACGTGGTGTGATGACGTAGACCTAATTTCCTGGTGAAACCGGACCAAAATATGTCAGTGGTCTCATGACTTTGCAAAATACAATTCAGGAAGCTGAAGACTGATGTGTGTTGGGGTTTTTTTTTGTTTGTTTGGGGTTTTTTTTTGAAGTATCTTGTTCCAAATTTCAAGGCTTTGAGTATTTTTCAAAGTTCTGTTTTCCTCTGATTCCTTCTACCCACTCCCAAAATTTTGTTCACTTGCATTTCTTTCTTTACTGACTGTTGTCCCTTCCCCACCTCTGCACTTCCTTCCCAGATTTCCCTTTCCTGGTATTTCTTGTTTTGAACTGACAGTTGCTGTGTTATGTATCAAATCTTTCTGTTTCCTTCTGAAACTCTTTCAGTGAGTTTTGTTTCTTATCCTCTAATTTCTACTCTTTGTGACTTCTTCCTTGCTTCTCCCTACTGCCTATTAAAGCGAAGTCATTGTGTTTTAAATTCACGTTATCACTGTCTTTTGACTGTTCAGATCCTTTTCTGAAATGGATAAGTGGTTTCTTCGGTAACAAAAGCGGTGATGCCACCCTGCTTCTCCTTCCCCCAACAAAGGGAGAAACGAAAAGAACTTATGATGGCAGAAGCGAGTAGCAGCATTGCTTTGGTTGCCATAGAAATGAAGTTGCCCATTTTGGCACGAAGCATGCGAGTATCAAGAGATTTAAGTAATGATATCTATTAAAATATATTGTGGGTTTCCTGCAAGTTGGCAACAGCGTTGCAGGGTTATTCTCAGCTATCTGGTTTTTTGTCTGTTCTCTTAACCTTCCTGATTGACCTGTTTGCAAAAACATTCTGTATCCAGTCGCTGCCTTCCAATCGGCCACAGCCCCGAGGGTAAAGTTCACTGTTTAATTCCAGAAGTGCTTATGGACAATGTGTATTATAAAGGTACACAGAAGACTGTTGTACTTCCTCTGCAAGTGCTAATGAAACTAGTGTATTTGTCAAGAGGGGAAAATACAGCTACCCGTGTGTAGAAAGCAAGCACACTGACTTGGACTGAATGGAGAAAAAGGCAATAAGAAGAAGTATGTATTAGGAAAAGAACATTATTAGTTACATTGATTCCCTTCTGGTCTATAGGATATATACTTGGTGAAGAATAAAATGACAATTTTAATTTTACATTATCACTTTTAAATGACAGCTAAAGCCTTGCATCAAAAATAAATCACAGAATGGACATCACTTTGTATGATACCTTGTAAAGCATCCCATTTCTTATTTACTGCATTACTTCTTATTTACTACTACTGTAGCTTTTGCAGAATTTCTCATACTTGAGATATTCAGCTATTTAAGAACCTGGCAGGAATAAATTAGAAATGTGTTTCATGGTAGAGATGATGGCTACTAATTTGTTAGGCTAACTTCTGAAATACGTTTTTCTGTTGATTTGGACATTTGGGCCTGTTTGTAGATGTACCTGAGGGTACCTTTTCAGAATGTGATTTTTCTTTTCTTCATGGCAATATTACTTTATACAGCTATTTAACTGTATTTCATTTATTTGTACTTTTTAATCTCATTATTTTTGCCAACAGAGGGAACCTTAGGAAACAATTCTGGACAAGATCATAACATAATAATATTAAAGTAATCATTGGTTTTTCTAATGTAGTCTACTCAGTAGACTACATGTGAATGGAAGGACCATTTTCACTTTGTGAATACTTTTATTTTTTTACTTCTGTGTTTACAAGTTAGAGTGTTAAATATAACAATATTTTTTATTTAAAGTCCTGTTATTTTTCTGCTTGAATGTACAGCATTTGCTGTACTTAATTAAAAAAAGAAAATTGGATCCCAGCTGCCCGCTACAGTTGCTTGCAGCTAGCAGAAATAAAAAAGTTAAAACTCAGGCTGAATGGTTGAAGAAAATACGAGCCGGAGCACATTACTTGTTCTTTAGCATCAGCCTGCAGCAGTGAATGTCAGGGAGCACCAACACAGAGTTTTCATGTAAACCTACTACCAGAGCTACATAAATAAGGCTCTCAGCTGCTTTGAAATTACAGGCAGCTTGAAACCATGAGAATACTTCCTATGGAAATAACTAATGTTTAGGCAATTTTAAATTCCATTGGCAGTTAAGGAAATAACCTGTTATTTAGGTCATGGAACATTTTTCTCCTTTTGTTTGTACCCATTGCACCAAATAAGGCTTCCCCTCTGTTAAATGTTACTTTTTACAGTTGCTAAAGAGACACTTTTATGCCTTGCATTTGTTGTAGCTATTGGCGGGGGGCAACGGGGACTAAACATGTTTTGAGTCTAATTGTGGGTGACTGGTTTTTCATTTTTCCTTACGTGTCATTGTTTAAATACTGCTATTTTGACGTGTTTTGTCCTAAAGCACTGCCTGTTTACAATTCAGTACTTCTATTAGCTTAAGACCCAGCTAAGCAAATCCTGTTCTGTGTTAGTAAATGTCTTAGTTCTTGACAGATGTTGCAGGAGGAATCTGATGGATATGACATCTACAGCATTAGAGCTGCAATGATGAGAAATAATCTATATCTTGTCAGCTTGTGGTAGAATCAGACCTCTCTTTTAGTGGAACAAAACAGTAGCTGTTTCCCACTACAAGTAACAGATACATTTTTGGTCAGTTTGTTTGGGGGTTTTGGGGGGGGGTTTTTTGTTTGTTTTGTTTTTTAGTTTTTTTTTTTTTTAATTTAGTGAAAAAAAAAAAGGCAAATTTCTCCCACAATCTGGATTTGTAAAATAAGCTGGTTTTTTAGTTGTTAAAAAATTTATCTTAAGTTTTTGGATCCATAAGCATGAGGAGATAAATATCAGTGTTTCTCAGACTCAGAAGGCTAATTTGTAGTCTTTTTTTTAATGCACCCAGATGTTTTGGATTTACTGGGTCTACACTGAAAACCGTGGGTGAATTTGGCCCAGAAACTACATGACTTAATCATAGAAAGTTGTGTTATCTTATGAGAAAGAAAATTTTCATGATAGATGTAATAGTCCCTGAGCTGTCCAGCGGTTCCCAAACTAGCAGTCAGGAGAACTGCTGGTGTTAGCTTTCCTTTTCATTTCAAGTTAACAGGAAAGGAACAAATGAGCAGTGGAGATAAAGGCTTTATCCTCCAGGGAAGTTCTTTGATCCCGTGGTGGCTATCGCAGTGTAACTCCCCATGAGGACACTTGTATGCCAAGATGAAGATTCCCTTTTTTCTGTTTTTGCTGTGTACAAAATACAAGCGGAAAAGGGTAAGAAGCATTAATCCTGGAATATAAGTGTCCCAATAGGATTAGCATAGCCATTAATGCCTTTGTAGACCAGCCTGAAAGGAGAGAGTGAAAGCAGTCTGTATTCTCTTAATTTTCTTTCAAAAGTTCAAAACACTCATTACCATGCCCGAGGCAAAGTTCAGAGTTGAGGGATGCTTCACTGTGATCGTTTTTCCATACCTGCCATCGTCCCTGCGGGTATCACAAAGAAGTTCACGCGTATCAGGAGAGGTGAGGTGCTGTCTACTGAAACGCGACCGTTGCTACAATGTGGTGTGAGAAGCTGCTTGGAGCTCCAAAAGCACAGGTATGGGAAAGGGGCAGGACCTACCGAGCTTGGTGGAAAGGCTCTCAGGGCCTTCCTCTGATGCGTATCACACCCCAAATTTGCAGCAGGCTGCTCACCTGTAACGATCACAGACTTTGGTGGTAGGGAGTGTTTGCTGTGAGGTGAAGTAAGACAAGATATGTGCTGCCTCACTTCCAGAGCTTGGGGTTATTTAGCATGTACAGTCATTCTCGACTTTCTTTTTTTGTTTCTTTCATCACTGAAGACATGTTCTTAAGGATAGAAATCACAGTGGCCTGAATACGAAGGAAGCTGCTGACAGCTTTACTATTCTTTTTAATTGCTGTTATTCTCTGCTAGCAATGTTGCTTTTCCAAAAGTATTTCTGTGGGCAATGAGATTCTGAAAATCACACCCTGAGTGTTTAAAAGGTGCTGTATTTTGTTGGTAAATCTTTCTTACTACATTTTTTTTTCCCAAAATTATGCTAATGTAGAACTTACTGTTCACTTTTTTGAGCGTATACTGCCCTGAAATAATCCCCATCCTGCTTTATAGTTGACATTATAGTTGACATTCTGATTTGTGCACAACTACTAGATTCTCTAGGATCCTCAACAGTAACAGCTCGAATTTGAAAGCATTTTTCCAAACTCACGTACAGGCAAAACAATATTCTGTCTTTATAAAGACATGGCAGAATAAATCACAATTGTCATTGTGCATTCTTAAAACTTGCGTGACAAATTCAGTTATACTGAGGGCATGAATTTTTTCAAGGTTTTAATGTTTTAAGAAAGAAATCTTCTGGAGTCAATTACATTTGTAATATATACCGTATGGAGCATTGTCCTTTATTCTTAATTATACTCTGCAGGTTGCTGAGTACACGTACCTTTTGAGTGTATCCTTTGGCATCCACAAGCATAAACAAAGCTGCAGACACTGTGTTTTCCTCTACCAGCAACATGATGTGTTTGTGAATTAACTAAGTAGCCTTGGGTTCTACATGGGTTTCCCCATCGTTGGAAAGGCAATTTATTCCTTTAATGAGACTGGAGATTAAGAATTGAATTAAAGAGAAAATGTGGGTTGATATAAGAACTTGTTAATAAATAAGTGAAATTACTGGTCTTTTTAGTTGAAGCTTTTGAAGGAACAGTTTTAATAGCTTACGAGCTCTCTGCTTTCTTTTGACAGTGCTGAACTGTTGGGAGTGATTGTTTTCTTATGATTATAACCTCTAAGGAATACTGTGCCCTTGGGTTTTTGGTAACTGAGAAACCAATGAACTAAAAAAGAAGGCAGCTCCAGAAGTGGGAATGTGTGATTCAGGAAAGATCATATGAAGATCCTGTGGTTTAGAAAAGATCCAGCTGTGGGGAAGAGAAACCACCAATTTTTCTAGAGTGCCGTAAAAAGATTCAGAGCAGGAGGGATATTTTGCAGCCATATTCTACTGCTGAGTGTACCTCTTTAGCCAAGTTAGGCGTATAGCCACATGAAAGTTTAAATAGGGAAACCAAGCACAGCTCCCAGATGCATCCTAGAAATGATGAAGTGTTGGTTTATGTACCTTATTTCTATTTCACTCCTGTCTACTGTGCTTATCCTTTGCCACCTTCACTTTTTCGTATCCTGAAGGGAATTTTATCTCGCTGCAGGGTGCTTTATCTCCTGTTGCCTGGGCGCTTACCCCTCCCGGCTCCTCGGGGGACATGCACCTTTTCTTGTTCCTCTTCCCTGCATCTCCCTCCTTAAGAGAGGGACAGTTCAGAGCCAGCTGCTCTTGTCAGAAGTTCACACGGTACCTGGCAATAGAGGGGGAAAGCATTTGAGGTTGTGTGTAGGAAGGAGAAAGGACCCTCTTGAGACTTTGGTATGTGTTTCATAGGCGTGGTCACAGGCTCTGAAGGCACGGATGGTGGGAGGGAGGGCCTTTCAGCCCCAGATGTGTGAGCAAGAGTCCACCCTGTGGGGCGGGGGGGGAAGCCATGGGACTCCTGAGGCATCTCGGACCAGTTAGGCATGCTCATGGATTTTGCTCCTTTTGGTCCAGTTTGGAGGTACAGCAGGGAGTCAGCCATGGGACTCCTGAGGCATCTCGGACCAGTTAGGCATGCTCGTGGATTTTGCTCCTTTTGGTCCCGTTTGGAGGTACAGCAGGGAGTCAGCCATGGTCCAGGTCTCCTTTGTAGTTGCAGAGGAAGTTGCTGGCTGGAGATAAGGTTTCTGAAGATCCGGACCAGATCAGACTGCATGTCTGGCACTCGGCTGTAACCGCACGAGGAAGTCTTTCAGCATCAGAGTGAAATGAAACGCAGGTCAGAGACTATGGGGTCAGAAGACAAAAATTGCAAAGTTAGCTTGAAATTCCAGGTCAAGAGTTTTTCCTCTTTTCATTAAACAGAGCAAAAGGCATCAGTGATACTGATAACGCAGTAGTGTCTAGAGATCCTGATCCTTTTGGACTCAGCCTTGCGCTGGCTGCCCGTGCTCTGAAGAACTTTCTTGGAATTGAGACTCATGCATGAAAACATATTACCATGTTTTTTGTGCAAGTAACTTGTGACTTATCTTAAAAGGAAAAAAGCACTGAAAACCTTCATATCTGAATGCTTTGACTCTCTTTTTAAATTATTATATTTTACATAATAAAAAATACTTGATCATATGCAGGGTGAACAAAAACAGGTATGTTCCTGAGCCCGCTGTCTCATAATTGAAGCCATCCTGTAAAGGAGAGGGGCATGTTCCCCTTGAGACCATTCTCCCCCTCCTTCCTCACTGTGATCTTGTAGCCTTGTCTACCTGTCAGTGGCTTCTCTTCTTCTTCATCTCATGCTCCTGTCCTCTCCTTGCTCAGAAGCTCCTGTGTGCAGGGACATCAGCATTTGCCCTTATTGGAGTTTCAGTCCTTTTTTTAGCTTCTTTTCCCCACCCCCTGCAAAATGGACTTGCTGTTGGTCTGTAAAACACAACCAGATTTTGTTTGTCTCCCGAATGGTTCAATTTGCTGCCTTCAAAGATCTGAATGATTTAGCTTTCTAAATCATTTGGCCGACATATCCTCCAGGTTTTTTGTTAGTAGTCCAAACTATAAATAATAGTAGTATAATGCATTTCAATCAAAATACAGCATATTATTTTCTTGGAGACACTCTCACCCTTGCTGTTCTGTCTCGTTGCATACACAATGTGTTTTTCTCCACCGTTAGGAGTTAAATGTTTTGGTTCCATCTGAATTAAAACCGTAGAACTGTTTTTCTTTCTCAGATACGGGAGGCTTTCTTTACGTTGTTTGGCCACATAGGTTGGTTCATCCTTTTGAATTTACCATTTGTTACCTGTCCGTGTTTGTCTGCGAAGTAACGTACTTGATGAGACTGCAACTTAGTGGCAGTTTGCCATATATTCTTAGTTTTTCTTGGAACATTTAGTTTAGGAAGTGGACTAATTAGCGCGTAAACATTGTTTAGCAGAAGAACTCCAATTAGCACTGTTTGGCCTGGCTTCAGCGATAAACAAAGTTAGATCCACGTCAGTGTTTGTCCTAACAGTTTATAAAGTCTATTTTGTGGTCCTAGGGGACAGCACACACCAGATACATTAAATAGTCATTGCAGTCAAGGCCATGAGAAAAAGCTTACTGTGTCAAGCTTAATAGGCTGTGCATGATACATTGGCGAGCTAGTTTGGAAGCCTTCCATTAATCTTAATTATTCTGAAATACTAACTAAGTCTTTCCAAAGTATGTCTTTTTCTTACTATTGTCTATCTGCTACCATATTAAAAAAAAAAAAAAAGAGATGATAAACACACTCTTCAATTATTATAAAATAATGGAATTTAGGTTTTCAATGTGTATTTTAGAGTCATCTTTGTATTTTCCTCATTTTGTTAAAGCCTAAAACTAAGCTAGATTCTTATCAGTACAAGTATAGGCAAGCTTCTTGCCCCAAGAAAATCTCTATCCTCATTTTGGCGTGAAAAAATTAATACTGATAAACAGGTGGGTTAAGGTTGGACTACCCTTATGGTAATATTGCAAGTAGCCAAGTGTAGTAACATATGCATGCTTTGGTGGTTCTTAAGGGAGGGGTGCTTGTTCAGCTAGGGCAGGCTTATCTGTAAGAAACTGAAGACTGGAAGGTTGTTGAAGTATTAAAATTCCTCCTTTCCTGCTCCAAATGCTTTAGTTGCAATTTTTTTTTTCTGGTTGTCCTATAAATTCCTTGAGCCTGTAAAGTAGCAGGGGAGTTGGGGAGGGTGGGTAACTTCATGCGCCAGTCCTTTGTGTTGTTACTTTTAATTTATGAGACACGCAAACTGGAGCTGTGGTTGAATCTCTAGTGGTATCTTTAAATTATATTCAGTATTAGATGACTAAATCAAATCTAAAATATTCTGTGTGTACTAAAAATACTTAAACTAATTGAATTAATCCTAACTCTGCGTGAGAGAAGGAAGCAGGGAAGCAGCTCTTAACGTTTTGCTGGATCAGCTGTATTAATATTTCAGAAGTTGCTATAACTAGGGGAACCAAGCAGGACAGGTCTATTCTTAGCTCTATAGCTGTTTAAAAAGCTCCTTTATTCCTGACAGCCGTACACAGACCACAGAAGCAGCCCAGATGAACAGAGCTCTGTTCGATCTTAAAAATCAGAATTTTCTACTGGAAATCTTTCAACTAATTGAAAGGCATTTGTAAAAAATCTAATTCTGATTTTATCAATTAGTCAATTGAAAAATAACAGATGCAAATAAAGTAAAACTGTTTCCATCACCTTCCTCCTTTAGACAATGAGACAATGAGATCCAAAACTTATAGGCACCCATGCAAGGGTGTCTATTCTTCATGTTGGGACTCTAGATTGCATGTATATTACTTGTCATTAAACGATGCAGGATGTAGATCTGCCCATTTACTCAGCCCTGTGTGGTTAACTAAGAGAGTGAAGTTGTCCACTCACCAGGAGAGAAAGGAAGCTAACCTAATATATAACTATTTATTGCACTTTCCTGTCACCCATCCTTCACTGTGCCAGTTTCCTTGTGTATGAAATCAGTTCTTCGTGGCTGACATTCTTGATACTCCAGCTGCAGAAGGATCATGTGTTCCTCAAATTAAATTTGTTGCAAGTTGGAGAAAATCCTTCCTCCAAAAATAAACACCAGAATCTACCACTGAAACCAGGTTGTTGCTGAAGAGGATGGGATGTGATTGGTGCCTCCTAGGACATGGTTTAAGTTACTTGTTAGATTTAACTAAACACATTCACATTTTCTAACATTTGTTTTCCCTTTTGTGAACATTTTACTGTAATTTTAATATTTTCTGAGTTACCGCTATATCTTCTCATTCCGCAGTGTTCTTTCATTGTCTCCCTCTTTCCCTTTCTCCTCCTGTCATTACTCCCTCACAAGCTACTAATAATTAATGTGTGACAACAGGCCAGATTTCAGTTTAACAGAGTCTTGTGTCTGATACTTTACTCAAACACTTGAAGAATTATCAAGTGAATGGTGCCCAGGTCCTATGGAAAGTATTGCTTCTCAGAAGTTTTTTGTCTTCTAAAAAAGATGCAATAAATTAGATTATAATTACATTAATTAGAAAATAGTAGTCTCTTCCTACCTGCCATCATGTGAAGATGCTTCAGAGGAGTAGCCATTACCATTTAAAATTTTTTATTTGGGTTATAGTAGTGAAGGAGACTTCCATGAGTTTAGCAACAGCACATATAAAAAGAAGTCTTTCAATATATTCCATGTTAAAAGATGCACAGAAATTAATTCCATTTTAGATGTCCAAATTTCCTAAGTATTCACACTTGAAAATTTAGTTCTCACTTGCAGAGAGTCAAAGTTTTTGTTTGTTTGTTTTTTAAGTGACAAGGACCACTCTTAGGAAATATTGCAAAGACCAGGTTAAAAATGAGCTGTGATAATAAAGTTCCCATAAAAGATGGGAACTGATTGATGGCAAGGTAAGTTGATAAAAATTGGTCCCACGGTAGAAAGTAAATTACTAACTGCTTGACTTTTCTAAAGGACTACTTGCTTTCTGTTGTGCCTTGGAAACTTTGTTGGTGTTCTAAAACCAAATACACCCCTGATTTAATTCCAGCACATGCCAACTTAATGTTGTGTACTTCTCCTGCAAGTTTTAAAGAGATTGCAGGTGTTCTTTGTTATGGAAAAGCACTTGCAGTCTTAACTGTTAGGAAGCTGCTGTGTGACTGTGTTCTGGAAAACACAGAAAAAAATAAATCCGAGTAGCACAAAAGATACAAACCACTAGTGGAAGGCATGTGAGTGGATGTAGGGTGGTACCTGAAGATATAGATGGTACTCTCCACCAAAATATCTGAGGAGGTCACAGTCATTAGTGGTGTTTATACATCTAAGAAACAGGTGAAACAGTGAGCAGCTGTAGTAGCACAGGTTAAATGCATATGCTCAAAACTGTAAGGGAAACTAAAAGTGAGCTAGGAATTAGATCCAAGTTTCTTTAAGTCCAGTAACCCATTTTGCTTAACTACTCTTTTTTTTTCCCCTCCCCATTGATTTTTTTTTTTTTTTTAAAGTCAGCTATAGAACAGGGCTCTAGTGAATTGAGCAGCAACTCATTTCCTTTGCGATCGCCAGGAAATACACGGAGCAATTAAGGGTGGCTGGATGGGAAAAGGTCTTTCATTTCACTGAGATACAAAGGTTCCCAGGCCTTCCCGGCTTTTCAGCAGCCTACCAGGTGGTCTGACTTGGAGCTAAGTCCCCCATGTTCTGATGTTCATGGTAGCAGCAAATTTGAGGAAAAAAGACTGAAGGCCTGAAGGATTTAATTTTTTTTTAAATGTGTTTCATCGCTTAACAGTTCTTTTGCAAATCTCAGTTTCTGTTTCCTATCTGTTTCTCTATTACCTAGATCAAGAGCAGAGTCAAAGAACTTCCACCAACAGCATATAGATTCATGCAGAGTAGTTCCTTATTAAGAAGGAATATCTCCTTGTAATTCTTGAATTCTCAATGTGTGTAAGGATTAATAAATATGCTGTATGTTTTAAGGAAAGCAAAGGGAAGGTGGCCATCCACTGATCCTGTATTGCACAGAGATGCTTAATGGCTGTTTTTCTTTCAAATGTTGACCTAAAAATGTAACATTTCCCCAGCAATGCAAGCTACGTTTGACAGCAAGTTGCAGCTTGCTGAAATGCAGTATGCCCACTAATGTAAAATGAGAATATTAGTGTTTCATGTGGAAACATGACTTTGGCTTGAAACCGATACAAGAGATTTACAAGATAAAACAACTGAAAACTGCAGCAAGTCCTAACAAAATACTCTCTTTAAATAATGCACTCTAAGTAAATATTATTGTTTATTGAAAACCCTTTCACTATTAGAGTCTATTTTTGCCATTTACTTCTATAAGATCTGAATAACAGTGTTATTCAACAAATGAATAACTATTTGCTAGGAGAAAAAAAAAAATCTCAGTTTTATATTCCTGAAAAGATTAGGATTTCTTTTTTCATTGCTGATTTATCCAAACTGAAAGAAACAGAACTACACACATATTCATAACTAATAAATAATTTGGCCTGAACTTCTGGTTCCTTACCTCCATTGTTGAGAACTCACTATCTTCTTTTGCACGAGATCTCACTGTCATAACAGATGCTAAATTTATTGAGCTTTTTTGCTCATGTGTTGATAGTGCTATGGATTTATTTATCGTGGAGGGTTTTTTTTTGTGTTTGTGTGCATGTGTGGATTATCTCGATTTTGTCTCTCCTTTCCTTCTTGTTTCCCGCCCTTATTTTAATGTTCATGCCATGCAGTGTTTTCACCACAGTTTTGAACTCTGTTTGAAGTTCATGGCCAAATAATACTATTCTAAATGTTAATTCTTTTCTGAACAGTAGTATAGTTTCTATGTCCTTCAACTCCATGGCTCTTAAGTGCACTGTGATCTGTAAGACTCATCACAGGATTAAGGAACAAGAAGTGCTAATCTGGGTTTTGCCCCTTCCTGGCTCTGTAGTTCAGACTAGTCGATACATCTGTAAAAGGAGAAAGCTGACTTAAGTGTCTCAACAAACTGCGGTGGGGATTAATTAACTACATACACAAATTATATGGGTGCTAGGAATGTTTTGGCAAGATTTTCAGATGGTGTATATTGGTACAGTTCAGCTGAATGAAACAGAAGCTCAAACATAAGTGGAAGATAATTTGATATATTTTACTGTTCTTCACTATTTGTTTTGAATTGTTCAGTACATCATCATAAAAATTTGTGTTTTGTTACAAAAAAAAAATGTAATTGTTTGAGGGAAATATATCTGAAAAATTTTTAGCTCTGTAAAATGCACAGGAACAATTTCACTAGTATTTCACTGTCAAAATACATACCAGGTTTCAAAGTTTGCCTGCACCTGCTTTGGCATCCAACTAGGATTTTCTTTCTAAAAGGGAGGAGTACAGTCTGTTATCTGAAATTGTAAAAATCTTATATTCATTTGAAAAGATCCAACTTGTCATAGAGATTGGTGTCTTACTACGTGTCAGGAAAATGTTTCATCAGCCTTCATAAATGACAGCGGGGAATTTCAAATGCCATTCCCAAGAGGCCTCCACTGCCTGGGACATCAAAATGCTCTGCTACAAAAGCTCTGATGCAGTCTGCTAGAAGTCCTGGCCTAGAAAAATGTTGTTATATTTTAATTTGCCACATCAATTTTCAGCACATACTCTAGTTTACAATAATATTATTTGTTAGTTGGAGCCAAGAACAAGAAAATAGGAACGCTATGGAATCCTCTGTAGCTATTGTGGAGGTTTGATAGCATTAGACACAGAGAAAACTATTCTCCCAAAGTAGTGTTAATGTCATTGAAACACCTGATTTTTTTATAATCTCGTATTTTAGAGAGCAAAAGAGAGAGAGGGTTCTATATACATGTGCACATAATAAATGTCAGTCTGGTTTATTCTTTCAGAATTAATGTATATGGAGCTGGAACTTCTGTAAAAAGCATTAGCCTGGGTGAATATTATTGCCAATGCAACGTTTGCATGATTGATGAATGATGTCTTGGTCATGCAAGCCCTTGAGGAACAGAGTACAAATAGCAGAATCATTTTTTAAAATACTTACTCTTTCAGAGATTTTACAGGTAAATCGTTGAATAGAGTGGAATTTAAAAAATGTTGTCTTTTGACCACAGTGGTAAAGGGTGCTACATTTCCTTCTCACGGGTTCCTGTTTGGGACAGACAAAGCAGATGTTTGGCTTGGAAGCAGGCTTTATTTGGCGTGGTGGCAGGAAGTACTGAGAGATTTGCTATTGACATTTAATCCCTGATGTTTCTGTAGACTGTAAGACCAATTTTTTTTTCTTTATTTCTCTCCTTTTCTCTTTCTTTTTTTTTTTTTTGGTTGCTTGCTTGAATCTATGTAAAATGAACTGAAGTCATAATACGTATTTGGCAAGGGAACTGGAAATACTGTATTCTGTTTCTTATACTCTTGACAGTCTCACTCATAAATCCCAGTCCCCTGATTCCTCTGATCAGAGTGAAATTTTTTTATGCAGGTGTTTAAAACTTGAAATTAGATGTTTCCCCCAAAGCTGTACGTCTGATCTCCATCACTGCAGCAATCCAGCTAAGGGGCCTGTCCTCCAAATCGTTCTGGCTCAGGGAAGTTTCTTCCTGCATCTGGTCCATGCTTTGTAATATTAATCTGTTTTAAAAAAAAAAAAAAAAAAAGAAGAGGGGGGAGCAGCTGAGAAGATAACTGAGCTGCGAAAGCAACCAAGCTGATTTGCACAAAAATACTGAAATGGATTACTGTTTTAATGAACTTTGACGATTTTTCTGTAAAACCTCCAGGATGGAAGTTTTCATGCACAAAGTTATTTTGCAGAGATTTTTGCTGTAAAAATCTTAAGTGTTAGAAAAAGAATTTGACCTGTTTTTCTGTACTTGCATGTTGCTATAATAGACTGTCAAAGTACTATGGGTCTTGGTAAGTTATATATGAAAAAGAAATCATGGTTTTTAAAACAATGTGGTTTGGCAGAATACTTGGGTAACTTGCTGCTTTTCTGTGTAAGCTTTACTTTCCCTTCTGGGTGATAATCCTGATCCAGGGGAGGCCCTGAAATTGCCCCTCTGGTTTCCCTCACCTGGAGTCTGACACCCCGGGCCATGCTGAAACGAGCACTTCTGTGCTCCACTGGCAGCAATGAAGTGATGCTCTGAACATTTTATATGCAGCAGATTTGAATCCTGCAAAAGTAAAGTTATTGGGGGGGGAAAGCAAACCCATGGAATAATTCAGCTAATGAAATTCGTTTTGCATTGACACCTGAAATATTTTGTTTTCAGTGGACTGGATTGAGATGGGTTGAATGCTATATTGAACTTCGTTTAAAAAATGTGATGCTCTGCAGGAGTGGGGTTGGGGGCAAACTTACTTTTTGCTTCATTCCTTTTGTTGACTGTGTTGGGAGGAGATGCAAAAGGGAATATGGGAAAGGAAGAGAGAATGACAGAGCTGTACCCCACCTGCATGATAAATGCAAATGCTTCTTGGACCTAGAGCTGAATACCCAAAGGGTGATATGCACAGAGTGCTACTGCGTCAAGTGCAAGACTTCCATTTCTAAGGACACTGCTTACTGAGAGAGAACCCAGCTGCTTCTGGGGCAGAATAGGGCCTTAGAGCTGCTACAGCTTGAACTGTATCTCATATGGGACTATGTGAGGGCTGCTTATATTGTAATATGAATGCTTTGGAACCAGAATATAGCTCCTGCCATTAGGCAGTCAACAAAAATTTTAAATACCTTTTTGTTCTTAGGGGTAGTTTTATAAAATCTTAACAACCAGTGGTTTCCCGTTTAATTTGAATATAGCTTAATTTACCAGCTTGCCTTTTAAGATGGTCCTGGATTTACCACCTGAGCCACAACTTCCTTAATATCATGCCAGAATAGTTTTAAGGGTAGGATATATTCAAATAATGTGGAAAATGTGTCCAAGAGAATGAGTGTGTGATAGCTCTCAGGTTACAGTGTGCAGCAGAGTCTGTAGGAGAGTGACATATATTAGCCATTAACACTTTGCAGAATTTAGTCCTGCAAAAATAGTTATCGACTAGAAAGAAGAGTAAAAAAAAAGAAGGCTAATTACTTTTTTTTCTCCTCACTAGTTCTATTTTTCACCCCTTCCTGCTGATTCTTAGAATGTGGGTACGCTATTTTAAGGAGGAGCTTATCTATATAATTATGCAATTCTATTATTATATAGCGAGTGTATGGTTACCACCAGTCAGTAGAAGTAGTTCTTCCACACCAATTGTAGCTGTTCTTGGGTGGCACTGAGAGAGTGGTTTTCAAAAGCCGTTTGAAGAAATAGAAGAAATAGTGAACCACTGAGCATACAGGGGAGGAGTACTGGGAGTGTGAAAAGCTGCTCTTCTTTAGAGGAGAAGACTTCAAGTGGTACACCATGAAATGTAAATAATTAAAACATTATAAGGGCCTGAAACACAATGCTCCTCCTGCCCTCCCACAACTGGAATATGTTTCAATCTGTGTTTTAGTCCCAGGTCTTGTTTTTGTTTAGGTAATCTTTATATCAGGTTTCAGGGTACGTTCCTGTGCATGGTTTTTTCCTAGTACTGACAGCCAGAAATGGTTTCCAATCCATTGTTTTTAAAACTTTTCTAGGGTATCTATGAATTAAGTGAAACTGCCTCAGGTCCAATAAATTTATTCATTAATGGTGTCAGAATTAGTTTTTGGAGCATTCTGAATTTCCGTTATTCTCACTGTAGTCTCTAGACGATAGTCTATCACCAGGCCTTTCTGTGCAGAAAGAGCTGCCAAAAAATCAGAATAGGAAAGAATTATATGACTCAAGTTGTAGTCACATTGTTCACAGGCACATTGCCGAAGCCAGCCTGCTAATGGCATGCCAGTCCTCAGGAATGGTCCTCCAGTTCAGAGCAAGGGTTGGCAAGGGAGGGGCTGCAGCTCACCTTTTGCATAAGACTTTGCATTTTCCTTTTTCAAAGCTGCATTTGAGGTTGACTTTTTTCACAAAGTTAAAGAAAAACAAACAAAAATCCCGAACAAAAAAACCAAAACCAACCACAAGGCATGTGTCTTCTGTCTGTGTGAGGAGCTGGAGGGCATTAAGAGCTTGCTGACCACCCATGGTGTTTGACTGGTGTCCCCTGGACTTTTTGCTCCCTTGTCCACTAACCTCGCCGTAGCTGGAAAACTGCAGGATTGCTGCTTCCCTAGGAGTTCCGTTTTTTCTCCCTGCTTCTGAAACATCTCTGTTCCCTATGGAGAAAAAAATATTTAAGACAGAAAACTCTCCTCCTCCATTGTTCAACCAAAACATGGCTGTGCCAGCAAGGAGAACTTCCCTGGTCGTAAGAAACTAGGTTATCCATCTTTTCTTCCACTGTTGATCAGCTGTGCCAGGCCTGCCCACAGGTCCTGGTTGTTTGCACACAGCTAGTTTGATGGGAGGAGATCTCAGCGGCTATAGCAACTCTGTTCTCTCAGCAAAGAGTACATATCTCTTGGCACAGACATATGGCTGTTGATCCCCAAAGCAACTGGGATCAGCCTGGGAGTCTCTGGGAGTGGGTAGCATATGCGGGAGGTGGTGATGTCTAATGGGCAAGGCATAGGTCTGTGGAATAGAAGTATAAAATGAAAAACTAAACTTGTCATAAAAACTGTTGAGATCTACAGATGAAAAACATCACATAAGCTAAGTTTAAATAATCGTTAAGCTCAGCGGTGGGTCTGGAGGCCACTCATAGGCTGCTCATACTGGTTTGTGTTAGCTTCAGACCGTGGAAGTGATGCTCTGCTCCAGTGGCAGGGGAGTTTAATTTTGGCAAGTGGGTTTGAAGTGCTGGATGCGGGCGTGCTCCAGCAGCACGTGCAAAAAGGCACCTCTCCCGCTTCAACTATGTCCTCAGCTGTGTCAGCAGAGGTTGGAGGCCGTGCAGGGGGGCGTGCGTACTCGTATTAAATCAACGCTGGCCAATTCGGTGGCTTAACTAGCAAAGGATAAGTGAACTTAAGTGAGGAAAGGGCTTACCATCCGTTGAGAGAGGAAAAGCGCAGCCTGCCGTAGTGTCCCACGGCATGCTGTCTGTGGTCCTAAACGTGCTGGTAGCTAAAGCAGGGTACGTCATACATGGCAGAAACGCTGGCCACACTGCTAGCATCTACTTTACTCTGGGAGACTTAGTCGTGGGAAGACTCTGGTGAGAAGGGGTAGAAATTCATGGTTTTTTTCCTGCTCCAGTTACTTTTGGTAGGAAGGTTTTGCTACAGAGTGACTCCAGGACTTGCGTCTAGGAGCTAAAGGATGGCAAGGATAAATTTAAAGTAAATTTAAATTCTTTTAATCTGATTTTTATTTTATTTTCCTTTTTTTTTTCCTGGTAAAACAAGTTAGCGCGCTCGGATATTTTTATCTACAGCGCTAACACAAACTGTGATCATTGCCAATCCCTGTAATTATTATTTTGTGATCCTTCGGGAGCCTGCTGTACCGAGACATTCTCTTCCCGTTGCTTCGGCACCTGGGAATTCAGGCTCCAATGATATTTTCCAGCAGATGTGACTATCAGGGTTTGTTTATTTTTAGCTGGGGATTGTGCACCTTGATCTCGGTGGGAAGCTTCCTGTCCTCATTGTCTTTTACAGCCGGTTGTAAAGGCAAGTGGCTTATAATGACCTACCCTTACTTCCCCTCGCTGGTTCCAAAAGGCACAGGAATGTCATCATCACATGTTATAATTTACTCAGGGACTTTCCGATGAGGACCTCACAGGTTTAACCTTTCCAAAAGCTGTGTTTATTCAAGAGGGTAATAGTGTTGGTAGCTTGAATGTTGAGGCTAGGAAGCTACCAGATTGTACCTGGTAAGTTCATTGATTTTTGTCCACTGAACAGTTTTTATTTTGAGGCAAGTGAATCTCTGCTTTTCAGTGAGATGCATATTTTGATCCCCTAATTCCATTATAACAAAATTTCAGAGGAAAACCATTTTTATTTTTAATGTTACATGTTAAAGTATGTGAAGTTCTAATTTTTCTTAAATTAATTTTAAATAATGGAGAAGGGGGGAAACATTCAGAAATGGTTTATATTTCTCCATTATAAATGGCAGAAGCTACTGTTTCTAAAAACGTATTTTAAAACATTCTAAAACTTTAAGCCTTGTTTGTGTGTATGCTCCTGCACATAGGTGCCTGTGTACATTGTGTGTGTTTGTTTAGACTGGTGTGACATGACTGTATAAAAGCCTTGTGTATCAGGTTGTAATGGAACATTTTTCTCTTTAATTTATAGATGCCTTAAAAAATATATAATGCATAATATAGATGCAAACTGAGCTCTGCATTGTTGCTGAAAGTGATAAACTTTCAATTTTTGTTAAAGAAAAAAGCATTCAGCAAGAAAGAGCTCTGATTTCAAGATCAGTACTTTCTTTTGCCTTTGTGAATGTTACTGTTGCGATGCTATTTTGTCTGTTTCCTGTTATATGAAAAACAGTTTAAGAAGCAGATTTCCATCTATTATATTCTTTAGAAAACAGACATGATGATCCAACTGATGGTTGGATTTAATATATAGGGGTTTTGGAATAAAGCCCAAATTTGCAAATCATTTCATCTTCCTCACATAACTTGTTTTGCCATTATAGGGAAAAGAATGTTTGTTTCCTAAATACTCCATGTGGTAGATAGCGGAAACTACATGCACACTACCTTTCCCCCAGGAGATTTTTTTCCACTAATGATATACAGATTATATTTTTGGCAACTATTTTGAATTTTGGAAGAGGGACATGATACAAGGATCCCCTTTTAGTATTCTTTTGTTAATATGAAAAAAGAAAACAGACGTCTTTTTCTTTGCAAGGTAAGAATTAACATGGGAGTGACACTGCTGTTGATGCTTGCCATGTGATATTTATTATTGGGTAACGTTGTGGAAAGAAATCTCCCAACTAATTCTTCAGGATTGTTGTGGAATGCTTTTTGAGGAACACTTGAGACCAAGGCTATACCATGAAGCACTACTCCAGATTATTCCAGAAGAGGCTTAAAGCTTGCTTAGCAGGCAACAGATATGATGGGAAGAGTGCTTTTTCCCATTGTTTTGGTGCTTGTTTTGCCATTGCATTGCATTGTGGGCTGATAATCTTGTTAGTTGATTTTTTGGGAGAAGGCTCAGAGACCTTCAATTCTCCTCGGTGTTCTTAAAAGAAAACAAAATGTATTGTTTCAAACACCTCTCTCAGGAGTACCTTCAGTGAGTTGTTATGATTCCCGGTGTACAGTTGATCTCTCAGAATATCCTGCAAAGTTTTGATGCTTTCCTAATTGCTATTTCACAATAAACATCATCAAATCAGACCTCCCCAAAACATCTGCAATGTTTTTTGTTAGAGCAGAGGATTGTACAGAAGCTTCTCTTGTCCCAGAATAATTCTCAGTTAGGCCATCCTTTCCATGCCTGACTAGGAGACGTCATACCTAAACTGCATTCAATGTGGATGTTGAAGAATTTTTGGTTATGTAAAAAGAGTAAATCTTTTATATCATGGAAAAATTTGATCAATATTTCCAGTACTGTAAACTCTGAGAGAGATTTTTTTATTTTGCATTTGTTCCAAGAGTCACCTTTTTAATGGTTTAGTCAATTTTGAGGATATAAATAATGATTTCAATTATGTATCCTACTTCTTGAATGCAATTTGGCTTAGCCACACATCAAGGATAGAATTTTTTATAACCAAGGGGTGATGTATCAATCCTGCTATTTTGCTGAATATTTACTTCCAACTGTGAGAAACTACATGAAATACATCCTTGGGAACAAACTTCTTAAACTACAATTTTCACAGTAGCATCCTAAGCGCGTAGTAGCACTGCCTTATTTATCCTCAGCTACTACTCCTCTCACTGAACTCTGTACGTGCTTGCTTCTTTAGCTGTAGAATGCAAGCCACGTTACCAAACAGAATAAGCCCTCTTACTCCCTTTTAGGTATAGGGAAGCTGATGGGAGACTTGCCCACGGCCTCACTATAGGATATTAGAAGAAGGTGGCATTTTTCATGAACGCTGTTGATGGCTCAGAGTCCAGAAAGCTCCATGTGGGCTGTCGAATTTCTCTTCTCATCAGCACAGGGACTGGTGGAAGGGACATATTGGATGTGCTGTATATTTTTTCCAGCTACCTTTTGCAGTGTTAAAATTGGTCGGCTCAAAACTCAACTAGCCTGTATAAGAAAGATTCCTCTGAGGTTGTTGTTCTTCTGTTTAAAGTAGTATTGCTGGTGAATGAATATATGGAACTTTTTCCTCCCCAGGATCTCTTGTAGTTAACATTTGTCAAAACATGATAAAAAGTGAGCATAAGAGAAAAATATTTGTGTAATTGTGATAAAATGGTCTGTGGGGACCTTGTAGGCTGGTACAGAGAACTCCCTGTTTTGTTCTTAAGCCATTTGTGTGCACTCCTGGTACCGATACTGAAAAAAACCCTCCCAACATGTATCTGCAGAGCTCTGTTGAATGGCACATCCTGACATGTGAAAGGAGAAATGGTGAGGCTGAGCTACCTGAAAGAATGGCTTGGCATTCCTGTGGCTGAGAGGAACTGCTTTTGAGGAAAGAAAGAAGATGGGGAGGAGCCTGGGCAGTGATGGGGGGGGGGGGGGGGGGCAGGGAGGTAGGCTGGAGCTAAAAAGACCACATCCGTGTTTTTCCAGGTGTCCCTTTTGTAATCTTTCATTATTTTTTTAGAAGAAAAAAGGCAGCAAATCCAGTCATTCAGAAAAATAAGTGACAATGAGAGAGAAACCAGGCTTGTGCTGTGCTTTCATTAACTGTTTTACTGCAGTTACTGCAAATGGTACCTCATTTTATAATGCTTTCTCAATTACAGTGTCTCCCACATGCTCATTGCCCCTCATTTTATTCCCCATTATTTTATTGCTTTGTTTAATCCTTTATAATGTGTCTAACCCACTGTTAGGGTTGCTTGCAAAGGTCAGGCTGCTGTTGAGAGATTTTTGCTTGAAATAAATTAAATGGTTCCAAATTGTGTGTGTTTAGTGTGACAAAAAAAAAAAATCTTTTAAAGCTTCAGGTAGTGCCAGAAATGAGTGACTTCTTCACTGATCGAACAGGACTTCCAGAATCGGCGCTTGCCTTCTACCTAAATGATTCAGGAGGCCCCCTCCATGCTTGAAACATATATAAATGATGAAAACAATTAAATGTGTACATATTTTACAAGATTTAACTTGACAAGCCTGAATAAACTAGCTTCTGCCCTGCACCTTTGTTCTTGCCCTAGGTCTTTCTGTGTACTTGCGATAGACTTTCAACTCAGTCAAAAAAATTCTTCATAACCAAAAGACTTGGCATCAGAATTAAAACACAACTGTTTAAAGAATTGCTCATACCTTTCCCATTACTTTGGCAATATGACTATTAGAGATAGAAAAATTAAGCCACAAAATTCTTCAGAGCCTTTTTGTTGCAATTGTTTGGTGTACATATTTTCACAAAAGGATGTCCTGCAAAACAGCTTGCTGAAGAGAAGAAAGCTGAGTATGTGGTTCATTAAAAATCTGTGTGTTTTTCAGGTTAAGTTTGCATCTTTACCTTGCATTGTTTCAAGGTGAGTTTCAGTTATAAATAGTAAATCTGTCTGGAAGTCTGCACTGGTATATCTTGCGGGCTAGGTGTAGCTGTTGGCAAGAACTCCCATTTTGTTATCTCGCCAAACTTATTTTCATTTTGATTTTATATGATTCGTGATTAACCCAAATATATTTATATATGGATGTTTAAGTTCAAAATATTACAGTCAGTGATTTCAGAAAGGCAAATACTATGCTGAGAATATTTATTCAAACTTTCTCAATGAAAGCAAATGAGAATATTTTTACAGTGCCTGGCCTTGTAAGAGTGTCTTTTTTTCTGTTTTTCTTGAGAGGTGAAATTTAGTTCCATGTTGCTGGCCTTTTGACTTTGGGTTTTTCAGCATGTAGTTCCTATAGCTTTTTTTATTGTATTGCATGTGAACCTGTTCAAGATGCTCTGATCATCAATGCAAGTTAATATGTTGATGCAACTTCCTGAACTGGTGAAAAAGAAAAGCCTAATGACCCTCAGTGATATGTAAGTTGTTTACATTTGAGTTTACAGGTATTTCAGCTTTCTGATAAGAGCTTACTGGTAGACCATCAAGATGACAATCACCTCCAAAATGTCTTACATTGAATTTATTACCAACTTTAGCTCCCACAGTAGTAATGATGAAAACTCCTTTCTGATTGCAAGGTGGTGGCTAGATTACACTACAATAAATTAAGGACTTGGAAGCATCATGTTTCTATCCTGATTTGCATCTTCCCTGTGTATGTTAAATAGTCAGCATAAAAGAAGAGATTTTGAACGATACCTTTACCATCTAACCTTTCTTTGCCAATTGAAAGAATGTACGTTATTAGGTTAGTGAGGTGGGTTAACGATACCCTCATTCACTTATGTAAAAGTTGGTGTGTGCTTGGTGTGAAGCTCAGAGGAACGGTTCCACTGCAGCTGAACTGATTCATGTTCTTGGATGGGCATGTAATGTATCAGTCCAGCAAAAACACAGGTTCATACCAGGTTTTCTTCCTTTCCCTCCCTGCCAACTTTTCTTGTTAAATAGAGTGATCTTGGTGGCCATAAAGCATAGTTTCCATGTATATACAACTTTCTAAGTATCAGAACATACACACACGTAAAAATCAAATAATATAAAGGTGTAAGGAAGAAGCCTGATGGTGTTTGGTTTTATTTGTAAGTAATGCTGTAAGCTTCCCCAGAAGTTATGGTTACCTTTCTGGTTGTAAAGGTTTAATAGCTTATTGAAAGATAAGGGGACTCCACTCCTTCATACCTCCATCTGGTATGAAGGACATTATTATTTAGTATAAAATGATAAATAGCAATACCTTCTTTGTAATGCGGTAGTGCATACTGAGATTTAGAAATGGTATTTGTGGGTATGCAATACAGCCAAGAAATACTTCATGTGCAAATATACTTATTCAGAATTTAAAAACACCTAATGCATTATTTTGTTTGTTTTCATGGAATATTGAATGGTGCAGAAATTAACATACTTGGGGGTGTGTTGAAGGAAAAACCTTCACTGGAATTGCTGGTAGGGCAAGAATTGTTCCCTGTCCCCCAACTGCCCTCCATGTTCCCTTTTTTTAATTCAGGTGTTTTTGTAGCAAGAAGGTTTTTAAAACGATATTTTTTTAAAAGATCATAATTCAAAAATTGTCATGTGCCTCTTTGTCTCATTAACCTGCAGTGCATGATCTGAGCTGCAAAACTGACAGAACCATCTTGGTAAAAGTGCATTAAAGGATTCCTTTCTGACTTTTTATACATGTACTGTGTTCTTTATTATTTGATGACAGACTAGGAGATACCCAATGATTTAAAAGACATAATAATTTGGAGGAAAACTTGTCTTTAAAAAAAAAAGTTGTTGTTATGATTGTAAAGAAACCTGAGACATGAAGTTATGTAAGTTGCAAATAGTGTTGAGCTCAGTTTACAGCATATCTGTGTATGATGCTTCTACCTCTCATATGACTGTAAATTAGTATTACCTGTCAACAGATTGTTATTCTGTCTATTTTGCCTATAACTATTATGGAGGGAGCCAGGGGGGGAAAGCCAGCTTTGGTCATGACCCAAAATTTGATGAAGATAGTGGAAAGATTTTCATTGACTTTATTGTGCTTGACGTCAGATCCTTGGCGTTTGAAAAAATCCAGGAAAGGAAAACAAAACCAGAAGTTTGAAAAAGAAGAATTTTCTGCTACTTATTTGATTACTGTGTGAAATTATAGCTTAATTCAGAGCAAGCATTTTAACCCTAAGTAAAGAGAACTAATTCTGACATTTTTTCATGAAGGAAAGCTTTACTAAATGATCATAATATGAAAAATTTTGTATTTTGAAGACTTAAAACGCAATCTTATGCTGATGGCAATTGTGTATTTTAAAATAAGTATTTAAAAGAAACTGAGCATGCATTAATACTTGAGGTTGTGATTGCACGCTTGCTAGTGGTTTGTTGCTGCCCCCTGCTCTGTATGTGCATGTGCATTTGTATGCCTTCATGGTAATATGTAGTGATGAATTCAGATTAAAAAAGAGCCTAGCAAAAATAAACTTAATTTCCATTTCCCCGGTTGTGGTGCACACAAGTGCTCGTGACAGCAGAGGGCTGGGGGGGATGTGGTGGTGGGAATGTCTGCTCGGGAGAAGAGCAGCAGCAGCAGTTTCCTGAGCTGGCACTGCAGCTGGTGTTGTGCACAACTGCTCTACCAGTTTATCAGATTATTTTAAAATCTCGGGAGCATAAGAGTAGCCAGACTGAGGATTCATCTAGTCCAATTTGCAGTCTCTAGCAGCTGCCAAAAAGTAGATGCCTAAGAAAGAATACAAGAATTACTTAAATTCCCAATTTGCTCCTCCTTGCAGTTACAGAGAGAGCACTAGCATGTTTATCAGGAATATCACCTACACTGTTTTTTCTCTCTTGTGTATTAGACTAATTGCCACAATACACACAACCAAATGGCATATTTACCAAGAGAACTGCAAAACAAAAAAAACAATGGTAGTGCAGCTTTTCACTAAGACTGTTAAAAATGTCATTGGACAGCACTGATGCAGTTTTAGCGTTTGCCCATAAAAATGCGAAGTCACAACTGCTAGTTACCGCTTTACAACTATGCCTGTTTTTTCATTATAAGCATTGTCTTTCGCAATTTTGTTTTCAAATATTGTTGGATCAGCTCTATTAATAAAGGTGCCTTCAGGATATTTGCAGCTAGTTAGGTGGTGTTCTGGGTACCAATCCAGCACTAAATAAGAAACTATTTGTTACTTTTTTGTATGCAGCAGTAACAAGTTTTAACATTAAAGCATTACGGTATCTGATTGCCTACAGGAAAGGGATATAATATTCACTTAGCAGCCAATGAATGAATGATTAAAATCTTAAAAGCATTTAATAAGATTGAAACACAGAGCAGGGCTGTTCTCTGGTGTAAAGTTACAGAAGAGGTTCACTGGGTCAGAGAAAGAGTACGGGAGATTGAAATTTTTTTTTTTTTTCTTTTTTATTGGTTGAAAAAATAGTAGTGTTACTTTTGCTGTCAAGTCAAGACAGCTCTGAGGGGAAAACCATAGAAGAGTGGTGGTATCTTAAAAACAGCACAAAACAAAAGAATTGGTTCCACACCTGTAAGATGGGGGGGGGGGGGGGGAAGTCATTATTATACAAAGACGTGCATACACTTTCTATCCTGACCATTAGTTAAAAACTCTCCTAGCAGCCTCGCACACACGCTCATACCCTTGTTACCCAGACACTCAGAAGACTTTGTAATGAAAAAGAAAGCCGAGTGGTCTGGAAGCTGATGTCCCAAGTGCTTTGACAGGAAGGGTGCGTGGCAGCAGGGCAAGACTGTTCCCATCCATCTTTTACTCCTTATGTCCTGAGTGTGAGACTGTAGATATTTCTTCCTCGTTAACGAAACCGTACCTGTGTAGTCCCAGGAAGATCATATTCTGGCCGTGACAACTAGGGTAATGTAAACAGAATCTGAATTTAAGGTAAGTACTCCGTCGAAACTGCAATTCAAGGAGTTAGTTAAGCACATGGACAGACTTGTTGCCTGTGACAAGCCCTGTAGAGTGTGACAGCTGCGTCGTGCTTGCTTGCTTGTTCTCCGTTCGATACAATGCATTTCCTAAGCGCTGCTGCACGTAGTGGAAAAAACTCTTGAAAGGATGAAGTAACTTGCATTTTCACACTTCTTCCTTCTAGACTGTAATAGTTGAATTTTGTAAACAACTGTTGAAGCATAGATGCTCCCGAATAGCTGATGAAAGAACACAGGCTTCGTAACAATAATAGTAAAGGATACAGCTAAGGTACACTGTTCTGCATTACATGGAAAAAAATATAAAGTAGTACATGTTCAGCACTTTTACAGAGCTCCTTCCCCCCCACACCTTAAAATGAATTTGAAAATGACAGGCTGTTTATTAATGACATCTGAGGACTTCAGTAGATCAATATATTGAAAGTGTTTTGTGATATTTTGTGCATTTGAGTTTGGCGACACTGAGTTACGTCTCTCGTGAAGGTGAGAGGTTATAATTGGTTCTGTAAGGACCTTCAGCTTGCCAAAGATTCCTGCTAAACAATTTCTTGTGAGCAAGGAGAGAGCCCCAGTGAGCTGATGTGCCCGGCCTGCCTAGCCACAGTCTGTGCCAGCTGCTTTCTCGAGTCCCCGGGGTAAGGAGCAGACTGAGACACACTACAAATGAAATAGGGAGAAGAGGGGACTTTGAAAAGATTAAATTATCTCCATTTAATCCTCCGAAGCTTGAAGAAACTTTGTCTCTGCTGAGTAAGTTATATTTCAAGTCCAGCTCCAGGACTAGGGAGACATATCTCCGCATCTGAGAACTGCAATTATTTTCCTGGGATTATTCCTCTCCACCTTCATGCTAATGCTTAGAGGTAGAGAAATCAGAGCTGTGCAGTTTGAAGTCAAAAGGTTCCCAGGAACACTGAAAAGCCTTTGAATACCATGGTCTTCATCTGAAAGTGCTATTAAAATAAATTACATGGTAGGTTGTGTTTTTTCCTGAGGACCCTAAACTGTTTCGTTTTTCCTCCATTTCAGTCTTTCTGCCCTATAAAATCTGCATTTTGAGTAGAGAAATTGGATTTGGGTGGAATAGAATCTTCTGTTCATTCATTAGTTTTTCTAAATGACTTGATCAGAATTGCGGAGATCGCCCGCCTCACCAGCCAGAGGAGAGCATGTGTGAGCTGTAGTCCTGGTGGGTACGTTAGCCAGGGCATGCGAATAACAACAAGCTTTGCAGTCCATTTCTCCTTCCCAGGTTCCATAACTAACGTTGATTTTCAACTTTACGAAAATAGCTTACTCAGATAAGAATCTTAATCCCGTTGATAAAATAACAACAAAAAAAAAAGGAGGGGAAAAAAAAAAAGGAAAGGCTGGGCTAACAGGTTTCTCTAACCCAGAAGTCTGTGAGGTATTAGAAATATGCTTTTCCTTCCCTCTGTCTGCCTCCCTGGCCCTCACTCACCGTAAGGAGAGCATCATCGCTCTCCCTTTCCCCGTCAGCGTTCGTGGCGGCAGCCAGTCTGACCTGGAAAGGAGCTGAGGCTCCGGAGGTCTCTCTTCAGACCCGGAAATGTCAGTAATTCACTCCCTCATCCCGCTCTGTTTATTCAGGGTGCTGAGTGCCTGCTTCACCTGATGACATTGTCAGGAGGTTTTTGCCAGAGGCTTTTGCACAGCGGTGCCTGTGGCTGGGTGTGGTTCGGTTTCGGTACGCGCTCGATGCTGTATGTGCATCTGTCAGGAAGGGAAAAACTTCAAGACTTTTCTTTAAAGCAGAGCACAGCGCAAATCGGAGGGATGGCCGTGGAAGGTGCCCAGCGGGTCCCCGGCAGAAGCTGAGGTCCTTGCCTGGACTGCGGCTGCAGCCTGGTGCTGGAGGAGCCGTTGTCCCCGGGGCAGGGATGGCACCTCTCCGGCTCCCCTCGGGAGATGCGCTGCTGGTATTAGCACTGCATGAACCACGCTGAGAGGGGGGTTGCGCGTCTCCCGTGAAATGAACTGGCTGGCCGTTACCCAGGCGGTGCCAGCTCGTGTGAAGGCCTGAGCTCTTTTTGTCCCGCCATCCCTTTTTCATGAGTTGTGGGCTGATTTTTTGGTCGCTTTGAGAGACAGCTCTGTGACGAAAGGTGACTATGTGAAGTTCAGTGATGTGGGCCCCAGAGGGGTTCACCTGGAGTGATGTTTTGGAAGGTGACTTGTTTCACTGCAAAGTGTTAATTTATATACAAAATAAATTGTGCAAAATAATTGTATCGTGGGTTCCACCCTAGAGATGACTGTGATTTAGTACTGGATGCAGTGATGTAGTACCTCATACTTTGGGAGTCCTTGACATGAAATGAGGCATCATTATGTTTTTGTTAGGTCCTACTGCAAGTGTATTTGACTGTGCAGTTATTCCTCCCAAGGTCCTGTTGCTTCTTGGTAGATGGAAAAGCACAAGCATGACCTGTAATGTTATACTCTCAATTATAAACTAGCACTTATAAACAAAAGTTTTACGTTTTACTCTCACTAACTTAATCAAGAATATTCTCAGTAATGTGGACTTCATTCTCAATAACTCTGTTTTAGAATAAAATAGTTTGTTTTACCAATATTAATTGGCAAAGAATCTGATCAGAATCAGCAGATCAAGAAGATATTTCTTCTTCATCTGATTGCTCAGTCTAAGTGAAGAGAAGAGGCTTTGTTGCTTTTTAAATGCCATGCTTACAAAACATTCTGCATCTTTGCTCATCATGGAAGTGGTTATTTTTCTATTGCTCTTTTAGTATTTCTTGCTTAATTTGTTGGGTAATGCCTATCTGCATAGATCACCAAATGAAAGGACATCAGATGGGGTTATATTTCAAAGTCTGTTTCTCAGCTAGTATGATTTTGCTGGTAGAAATTAATTGATTTTTCTACCTTCCATTACTCCATCTATAAAATGAAAGTTCTGATATTTTTAGAAATACTTTTGCTTCTTGAAAATGTTGATACTTATGCTTAGAGAACTGAAGTTGCTTGGTTTTAATTAGTGTGGAACACCAAGTGGCATATTCACTTTGTTTTTATATTTTTGCCGTAGGAAAAAGAGGCATAACACAAATATTAAAGGGCTGCAAAAATCTCAGAAATGCAGATTCTGGTTAGGCTTTTAATAGCTAGCATACAGGAGAGAACTACACATTAATTCATTTTGAAATATTATAGTTGGGCGAAAACTTTAATTTTTCATAATTTACCAAGTGGTAATGCCTTTGGACTTTATTTGAGGACTCCAGCCCATTTCTCAGAGGCAGAGCGCCAATAAGGTTTCTGACCGAAAGAACTGATAATCTCAGTACAAGACTTGAGGCAACAAATGACTACAGGCAGAAAGGTGAAAACAGCAGAGCAACAAAGACATCATGCACTGGCCTCAGCATGTTAATGGACCAAATTCTGCAAGGACTGTGGGGTTTAATGTGGGTGTGTGTTTTTCATAGCTATGAAGAGTCTGAAGAAGTACAGATAAGACATGCAGGATAAAGATTATTGGCAAAAAAACCCTCCGAAGTCCAAGCGTTGGAGGCCATGTAACATGTTTTAGATTTTGCTCTGTGTGTGCGTGTTTGTTTTTAAGTTCACCAAGCATCTAATGTGTTAGTGATGGAGGACATCAATATGGGCTGAGGTGAGGCAGGAGTTGGTATTTTGATAGTGAGTGAATCTATTTTAGAAATGTTTTGCAGAAAGAACCTGTGAAGTTTAGATCTCACGTAAGTGTGAAGAACTCAGTAAATAGCCTGAGTCAGAGGTGACCGGGTTATAATCTTGATCGACATGGTAATTTTCTGGTTCACAATGAGTGGAAAAAGTGATGGAGGTAAGTCAGCTGCTGTATCCATGTCATTCCTGAGCTGATGGTGACTCTCTGCAAGGATTTTTTGAGATGTTGCTCAAGAAGTTTGAAGAGAGGGGAAAAAACTGCAATAGAGAAAATTTGAGTATTCAGTATGAAAATGGTAGTTCTATTTATGTTTATGGCTAAGCATGCTGAAAGACAGCTTGCGAGGGGAGAAGAGAAAAGAAACAAAGGCAGTGAGCAGCAAGATCAAAATACAGGAAACTGGTGGAAGGGATGCCTGCAGCCAAGTTTTGGGAAGACAAACACGCATCACTGGAAGATGGGGGAAAAATAGTTTGAATATTGGTGAGGAACATGATATCAGACGATGTGTGTGAAAGAGACTGTGGGGGGAAATGTCAATTAGAGACAGTCTGGGATGAGAACTGGAAGAATGGGATGCCACACAGGGATGGGAAGGGGCTTGGAATTGGGGCAGAGGGGGTGAAGAGTGTGATTTTTAGGGTGGTAGAAACTTAAGTGTTTGTTTTATGGAATGAGAGAGTCAGAGAACCCAAAAGGCTGAGGACAGGACAGATGTGGATTTGAAGGACTAAAGCAGATGAGTTGGGTGAGTCCAGAGGGGCAAGTAGAGGAGTGAAAGGAGAAGGAAGAGACTGGATGAGAAGAGGAAAACTGCAGCAGGGACAGAAATGCAAGAGGAAAGAGTTGTAGATACGAATGATGGTGGAAAATGAAAAGATGAAGGTATTAAGTTTTGATATTTTCTATGGGAAGAAGTGTTCTAGATTATATGTGGGAAGGAAGTGGAGGCAAGGAGGAGCACTGCATGAAAAGTTAGTAAAAGGGACTTAGAATTTTGGAAATTGTTTTTACTGAAGTTGGAGAAACAGAGCTGACTTAGCTAGGAATGTGGAAAAATTAAAAGGGAGAATGAACTTGCAGTGGAGGACATCAGCCAGATCTTGAGATTTCCAGCAAAGATGATCCATAGCAGAAGAACAAGAGCAGAGGAAATGGGTGTTGGTCTGGCTGGGAACATGCAGGTTGCATGCCAGATGTTTGGTTACCAGTTTGTCAGTGAATATAGATAGTGTTTCTTAATTCACTGCTTAAAAAATTGTTGCTCTGAAAAAGCCTCAACCATGTTGTCCTCTTACAAAAAGTTATTCCTGTCCTAACATGCTGTAAGTTGGCGGGAGAAAGTGTGACTGTTCCTGCACTGTCTGGAATTTGGACAGTTTTTGGCTGTAACCTCTCAAATAAAGGTAACAATAACAAGAAGTCATTGCTTTACTGTTTTTTAAACTATAAATTACAGACTTTGGTTTGTACTGTCAGGAATTTAGAGCTGGAAGCTAGTTTCTGCCACCTTGTTCCATTTATGCTTTGAATCTTATTTGATGAGTAATAGAAAGAACAGGCATTTGAAGTGAAGCAGAATCGAGTATCAGGAGAGAGCTTTTTAGAATTCACAGCAAGACTGTACTGAGGCGAGAAGAAATGCAGATGAATATACTTCGAGGAGTTGTGCTCAGAACCTTGCCATTACATAAACCAACAAAATCAGGAAATTTATCTCTGGGGATGATATATTGTCTTAGCTTGCTGATTACTGGTTGTTGGGAACAATAATAGTTTATACTCCCTCTCACACTTATAGTCTACTAGAGTTTTAGAAGTCCGTCTTACCCATAGGCAATGAAAGAAAGAAAATGGTACAGGGTAGTATATATATATCCATGAAAAACCTTTGTGTGGGTATGCAGATATATTATTTATTGCCTCTCAGTAACTATTTTGGATCTACTGGGACCATCAGATACTTGGACATTGGTTTAAATGAGAGAAAAACGAGGCTTATCAGGGGACAATGTAAAAATCTCTTAAATTTATTAAAATCTTTTGGATCATAATCAAACCTAGACTTCCCGCACAATTTGCTTCTGTTTCATGGAGACCTTGCTTTTCTAATGGAAACGGGATTTTTGAGAACCATGCTTGGGCATACTGGGTGACATATTCCACTGCTTTTTGAGTTTCAAAGAGGTGTGCTTGAGTTTTCAGGTATTTTTGTTGTGCTTTTTCTCTGCCCGGTTTATCCTTGCAGAAATCCCAGAGCGTGTAAAAAGCCTTTTCATCCTACTTCTCTTCAGCTAGTATCTTGGCAAAAAAAAAAATTATTCATAGCTAGACCAGCGTTCACTTTTAACATAGGATCTGCAGCCATGAGCAGCAGCATGACCTGCACTCGAGCTGAAGCTCAAGTTTGCAGAGACTTGTTGCTCGAGCTGCGTGGGCTTGCAGTGGAGCTTGCGTCCCATCTCTGCCGGGATTTCTTTGGTCCAGTCTAGTGCCGAAGAGCAAATCACCTGTCTGAATCGGGTGGGAGCTGGAGCTGGGGTGCATAGAGCTAGCCTGAGATATGTTTCAGGGAAAGATGTGTTTTCTGCAATAAAGGTACGTCTTTTTCCTGCGATACCGGTCAAAGCTGGCCTGCAGTGTTGTGCTATTACCCAAGCTGCTCACCAACAGCTTGTTACTAAGCCAGCCACTGCAGCTTGCTTTTCCATTTTGGTGCTTTATCATAGAGCTAGGGTTGCTTCTGATTGCTCTGTGGCAGTGATATAGAAGTTTATAAGATCTTAGGAATTGCTTGACGCCTAGGAGAATTAAAAAGCTGCACACATACAAGACTAGAAGCAAAAAAATGGATGCTAATTTTAATTTGAACACCGACTTCCTAGGTGTTCTGGCTTCTGACAAACCACTAAAAGTCTGTGCTCCCCAATTTCCACACTTGTAAAACTGTGATGTGCCTTGTTTCGTGGAGATGTTACGAACATAAACTGTTGCTGTTAATATTACGGTATTTTGAAGATGTAGAGTTATAAATTATTAGTCTTATTGTCTGATACTGTTTTGCACCATCCCTCTACCAGCATTTTTATGCATAATGTCAGTGACTGTAGCTAAGTGCAATAGGGTTAACAGAAATACCACAGAAAACGAAAGGATTTGTTTGATCCTTTCATAGTCCTGACTGCAACTTTTACATCTTCTAGTTTTGTTTAACTTGTGGAGTAGTTTGCCTGACAGAAAATCAACTGCAAAATGGCAGTTTGAGACTAGGCTCCGACCTCAAGTCCTTGTCAGTGCTCGGACTTTAAGGCAGTGGTCTGTGTAGGTGCTGGGTTTGGGGGGTAGCATGAGAAAACAGGGTACCGAGAGCTCCTCAGGTACTTTCTACAGGCGCAAATATTGGGGGGTTTGCCTTTTTGCCTCCCTGCTCCTCCCCCAAAGAAAACATTCTGCTGATTTTCTTTCCAGTAATACTACATTTCTTTGTGTTTTGCATGAAGTTACAAATGAAAGTGAAATTTATTTTTTTTTAAATGTCAGGGGTCTGGCTTTCACACTCCCTCCCTTTCCAAGTTCAGGCCTGCACTCTGTCCTCTGCGTATCCGATTCATTTTAGTTACTCCAGGGATGTGTTTATATAACCTTTTAATACCAAGGACCTGGTGACCTTGGCATAACACCATGAATCATATATGGGAAATGTAAAGTTAGCAAGAAGAAATGAAGTAAGCGTATTTATGGTCAGAAAAGTAATTGTACAAATCTCATCTGAGGCAGCAGATACACTTCCTGTGTATGTTTTGAGTTGTCTCCACTGACTTTCCTGACAAAAATGAACCCACAGGGAACTTAATTGGCTCTCAAAACATAAGCTGATTTTCCAGGCTGATAATTAGTGTGTTTCTGTGAGCATATTTATATACATGTTGAAAATAGACTGTATCTAATTTAGATACTATTGAGAGACACAAGACAGGGACATCCCACAGTGTGATTTCATTTATATTTATTTATACAGATTTATAAAACTCATTAAGCATGCGTTCTTGCTCTGGACTCCTGACACATAAATCTACATGTGCATCACTAATTTATTATTATTTTATATAAGGGCCTGCTCAGCACATCTTAAATCAGAGCTGTGCACCAGCGCACCTAACAGTAAAACCAACAAGTCTATAGCCACATAAATCTCTCCAGCCTCCGTCCATCTCCTCTTTGGAGTTCAACTGCACTTAAAACACAAGATCATGTGTGGCACATACCTGGATTGCAAGCACTCAAGAATGAGTTATTCCTAAAACAATTTTTGAAAATTGCTTTTCCCAAAAGGACTTTTCTTTTTTGTCTCTCCCCCCTTGCCCTCCAGCTGATGAAACCTTATTAGCAACTTGTACTGTGCTGAAGGTGTCTCAGAAAATTACCTGAGCTGTAGTCTTTTCTCTGGATAATAAATATATTTTATATTATATTATTAATTCAGTATGATATGACCTCACTGAACGTGAAACTTTCAAAAGTACTTTGCTCAAACTTTTTCAGAGTGGAGGGCCTGTCTTGTCACTAGAAGTAAGAAAGAATCTGGTATTTGGGATTTACACTCCTAAAGCGCCTTGAAAAATTTTGGAATGTGATATGAAATTTAGCTGTACCTTCCCTAGCTGACTTATCTACTCATGTTTTGTGATTTATTCTAGTCAAGCAAACTATGGTCATGATTCAAAAGATCCCTGCTGGCTTTTTGGTGGAATGCTTTGGAGAAAACAGTATTTTCTCCTATTTTATATCCATTGGTTGTCATATTTTTCCCCTCTTTTCCCTCCCTCCGGGTGAGAAGCTAATTTTCTTTGACAATGTTAGAACATTTCCTGCATGTGACATCCAATAGTCAGTTGAATTTAAATGACTAACCAGTCGTTATTTTAATATGTAAACAGAATTTTTAAAACGTAGAAAACAAGTAGAGGCACTAACACCTATGGGGTCCTAAAAAGATATTGGAAGGCTAGTTGATTTAGTAAACAAAGGGTCACAAAGCCAAATTCATGCATTCGTGGAAAAAGCGCATGCAACGCCTGTTACTGATAACATAGTTACTGATGGACATCTCTAAATTTCACCATTGGAATGCGGAGACAAAAACAACCTCTTAGGTCATGCAAGCCACCTCCTTGCTAATGCATGACTGTTGTCTGTGGTTGAAGCAAATTGGAGGATGGTGCTATCCGTGCTTAATGCAGAAACTTCCCAAGCATCCAACAGTGTGTTAGGGATTTAGTCTGGCTGGGGTTGGCACCTCTTCAGAGAGATGACATGCAACAGGTACACATAATTGTTCAAAGTCACACCTTGCTTGAAGCAAATTTCAGTTACCATGTACACTGCAGCTTCGTGCTAGTGTCCTTTTATTTTGGAATGAAAAACCTTTCAGACTTGGCCTTTCTAGAGAAATACACACTCTTGTATAAAACCTGTGAATTGTGAATCCAGGCAAACACTGCATTAGCGGGCTATGAATAACTCACCCTGTATACAAGAACAAAGTTATCATTATCATGTGCCCAGCTTTCTCTTTTCCAGACTTTCCCTATACTTTTTAGCTTTGCCAAAACTCAACCAATTATTTTTGAATTTTTCATATGTTTTGCCAAAGTATCATTTTAAAAATGGGGAGGGTGTGTACAAAAATAGAAGGTGCTTATGGAAGGAAGGCTTTCTTGTAAGATTTTTGTTTTGGGAAAAGAGGTTATATCATGTCGAAGAAATATTTGGAGTCTCCAAATATATTTTTTTCCTCATGACTTCTTTCTTCCAATTAGACAGCTTGGAATGAAAAACCTACTTAAATCTCTTGCCTGTCCTCACATAATGTGGATTAATTTTACCTGTGCCTGATACAATGCACATAGGCAAGATTACCAGTGTTCTGTACAAACATCAATTAGGACTATCTTGTCAGAGATAGCTGCAGAGAAAGCAGCACAGCAAAGCAAAATGAGAGTGCTAGTGTATTGCAGAATATTCTTTCTTCTCCCATGCTTTTAACTCTCAGGACTGTAGAGTTTCCCTGAGCAAACTGCTTTTACTTTTACTTCTTTTTCCAAGATGATATGCAAGCGCATAGAGGGATTTAGAAGCAATTGCACTTGATTTTGCTTGTAGAACATTTTTTTCAAGCAGCTGATTAATGCGCTGAAGTTATCAATAATTAACTGTTATTTTGATTAGGAGGGAAACAGACCCACTACTTAATTTGAAACAGGTGTTTCCATCTCTGGTTCAGATGTGTTTGAAAGCCTTTTGCTTTTTGCATAGCCTGTTGCAGTCTCACCTTCTCTGAATTTTTTTTCATTTGTTTTGTTTTGTGAGACAGAGATTTAAACCAGGCAGGTGGAGAGAAAGGGTTTACAACTACCAAAACCTGCATGTTGAATTGCACACCCAGATCTTTAATTTCTATTACCCAACATAAAGCTAGACAACAGTATTTTAGGCACTGAGACATCAATCTAAAACATTTTAACAGGCTTAATAAATGGCTTGATTAGTGTTCTAGACTTCTAGGTACACCAAAAGCCATTAGGTTCCTTGGAAGACCACATTATAACCGCAGAGGTAAAGGCTGTGCAAGAGCATACTGTGCTTACTACATCTGCTAATCATTTATCACTCAAGAGGGTTCCTGTTTATTCACACAGCTACTAGCAGCTCTACATTGAGAAGGTAGTTGGTAGATTTTACTATTTGTCCAGCTCAGCTATTTTGCTATTGCATCTACTCCTTTCAGACAGCTTAAGTTATCTTTCCTGTATGGCAGCCTCCTGTGTTCATATGTAGTACCTTCTACACTTGACCAAGGTTTGAGTTTTTTAGTTAGAACTCCCCCACGTCTTCCTGAGTCCTTTATTCTCAAATACATGCTCTGGTGAGATCTTAGAGCACTATTAGATTTGCTGTTGCAGCTTGAAAAAGAGAGGAAAAGATTCTCAAAATGGCAATCTTAAGTCTTTCCTTAGGCCTTGCTTGACCAAAGTGCTTAAGCAAAGTGTTCAAGTCAGTCCTTTATTTTAAAGACAGTTATTCATTGGCTTTTAAACATGGAAAGACTTTACTGGATGACAGTGCAATCTCCTTAGTTAGGAGCAGGCAGTAGCTTCCCTGAACTCCGCCTGGTCTTCCAGGCTGCTGATTTATTCTGGAAACCAGAATGGCAAGCGTGCGTTGTGCCCACTGCTGGGAATCCAAACATTTTGGGGAAAAGAGTATGGATTTCTGTGTCTGACAAATAAAATGAGGACACACTTGTATGACTCAGAGATTAAACTATTAAAATGAAAAACCTGAGTGCAAAGGTAAAGATGTAACAGTTGTTAATTGTATTTACAAAGTAGAACTTGTTCTCTGTCCTCTATAATCTACATAATATTTAAAACAGAGCCAAATGGTTTGCCAAACTTTTGTGGCTTCCAGGCGCCTTAAGATGTTCCCTCGTACACAGAGAGAGGTGATTACTGAAGTTCATCATAGGTACAAAACCAGGAGAAGCAACTGCTGTGTTTTGTCGGGTGACGTGAGGGGGACATCATTGGTAATTGGCCAAAAGTACTTTATCTCGCTCATTCCTTATGCTGCCTCTACTGCTTCCGAAGGGGCTAAAAGCATCCAAATGGGGTTGCAGGTCAGGGAGTGAATACATTTACTTGGCCGTACACCATTTTGTTAAAGGCTGCCTGTCATTGTGTTATGGTAAAGACTAGGGGCACCCATAGACAAACAAATGATGGAAACCTTCTTTGAAAATCTGGCAGTTTCGGTAACTATTTCAGGAAATACCAAGCAATAGTATAAACGCTGTTGTCATTTATTCTGTAGAAAATATTTTTTAATTCTTTTTTTTATTTGATATGTTCTTGATAATTCTGGATACCTGAGGATATTCAGAAAATAGCTATATCTCATTAGATTTCCCCATTTGTTTTCCTGATTGTTTCCCTTTGATGTCCTCTTTTTTTTTTTTTGTTTCAGAGGAGGAGAAAATCTTGCAGAAATTTTTCTGCATGCATTTCTTCTGCCATGGAGATGTATTTACATCTGTTTCTTTGTAAATATCTGTACTGTCTTAATTGTTTATTTTTCCACTTCATTTATGCACAATTTTATAGCCAGAAACCATTTTAAAAGATGGTTCTTTAAGAAATAGTTTCAAAATGTTTGATGTGTGTGAGACTTCGACTTTATGCTACGAAACGTAAAACGTTTTGTTGCGATTTCTACCTGTTTGTTGGAACAATTTTGACAACACAGCTATGCTGCTTCTCCTTCATGCGATATACAGTCGTCTTCATTATCTCAGAGGCAACAGCACAGAAAGGGCCCTGCTCCTGCATTCCTACAGAGCTTTGCCTGCCTTCTGGAGGTGACCAGGAGTGGGCGGTAAGAGAGGATGGGATGCGCTGAGGAGCTGGCCCTCATTTCATTGATAGCATTTGCTTATATGAATGATGGGGGTAATTTTCATTTTACTTTCTTCTGAACAAAGCAGAGACTTTCAACTACCCCTAGGAGTCCATGGGTTTTGTGTGATTACCTTAATTCCTTGAGGAGAATTTTATATTCTGTGATCGCCTATATGGGAATAAAATTCATCATACTGTATTGCACTGTGTTGATATCCATTTATTCTCCTTTGGAAGTCAGTATGTTTTCATCTCATAATCGTCCCTCATTATCTAGGCATTGCTGCAGGAGGAACCTCGTATTTCTGAGAAAAATTCGAAGCCAATTGGCAACTAAGGCATACCAATGTAGTTAACAGAGAAAGGTCTGGCCTCACTTAACCAAGAGTGTGTGAGCATACGTGTAACTGGAAACATTTGTTTTCCCTCTGTTTGTGAAATTGGGGAAGGCTTATTGCCAAGAGAGGAGCATCAAACAATGTTGTAATGTCTTTTGATGTTTCTTTCTTGGTCTTAAATCATGCTCTGATGTTAATTAGTTTGGTGGGGTGGTTTTTTTTTTAATCATTTAATGATTCAAGTATATAAAATAATTTTCTTTGCCTACACCAAAATATTGCAGACTGGTGAGATGCTACTTGAGGTTAGAAAGGCTATGTGAAAGCCAGGGCCTTACACAAAAAGTCAGTCGGTAACAAACAGAACAAGTGTTGCTACAAATCCTTTAGCAGCCTTAGGGTCCATAGTACCAAATGTTGATAGGAGCTGAAAAGTGTTTTCAGTAGCTCCTAAAGAACCAGAAACCACCAAGGCAAAAGGTTAAGAGGTGGCACAGGGTTTGTAAAGCCCTAACAGCTAATATCTGTGCTTGATAACTTGTTTTTATTCTGAACCTTTCCAGTATTTCTTTCTTGACTCAAATTTTCTTCCATCCTCAGAGCACCCTTTGTTTTCACAGAGTTTCAGACTTTCTGTAAGCTGTTACGGAGTATTTGTGTTCGGTAAAATTTCCTTAAATAAGCCACTATAGAGAATGGCCTTTGAACGAAGAAGAATGGTCATTCCAGAGAATTGGCTGGTAAAAACTAAAATAAAGCAAGAAAAAACACCTATGAGAGCTGAATTGTATAAATTTATCTTGTGACTACACAGACCAAAATTATATTCATTGCACTTCTGGACTTTCATCATCTATATTTTAATATGAAAAAATACCAAATAATTTGAAATATTACATGTATTTAATATCTGTTGTTACATTAACATCTTGCTACTAGTCAGATCTTTTAAATAGGGTTTGTTCTTAGTTATGCTGTTTGTTATATATTACAATTCATTATCCAGAGGCTAAAATTATTTTGTAGGATAAGTGTTAAGGGGTACACAAATAAGATGATAATTTTATTAGTGCAAAAACATGTAATGCTAAATGGTTCTGGTTTTACTTAAATATTTACCTTGGGTTTGTAATGATGATGATGAGGGTAAAAATAAATGTTCCAACAGTGAAGAGCAGAAAAGGATTAATCTAAGCTAATCAAACTGATTCCCTTTATAGTCTATTGCACTTTTCTAGTCAGTTAGAGATTTAAGGGCATAAATAACTTTATCGAGGTATCTTTTTTAATGAAAAAATTAATTATGCCTCAAACTTCCCTGACCATCAGTGGTGAGCAGGGTGATTAGCTTGAAGACGGGTATCTGTATTTAGCCAGTGAACCCCATTTCACTGTGGTTCATTATCTGACACTTAAGATATTTATGGTCATGATACAACAGTCTGACTTATCCTTTCCTTTAAATAAGAAAAAAAAAATCATTGGATTATTCTAAAGAGAAGGTTTCTTTAGGCCCTGGTCTCACATGCTCATGCCGTTGCTTCTCGCTCAATAGAGAGACAAAGCTCCTAGACATTTTGTAGAAAACTTTCATCGAAGTGAGCACGTTCCTAAGAAATACTTTGGGGTTAGCAAAATTATCGATTTTATTTATGAGGCAGTCTATCAAGGAAAACCATTACCATCATTAATCAGTTTAATATTTCAAGATCTTGTGTATAGGTGCTCAGTTTGGCAGGCATGATATTTTGCCTGCACAGGGAGATTATGAATTTTGAGTGTTTCCCTTCCTAAAGTCTTCAAAAGCTTTTGCTCATGTAACACTGTTCTGAGAGACTGGAATAGAAGTGTCTTAAGTATAGCTAATTATTTACTTACCTCATCAAAGGTAAGCAATACTTTTCCTGGGGGTGAGTATGTGACTCACTATACTTATCTGTATCTGCTACCTTTTCCTCCGCTTACTATAACCTTTTAAATATTTTAAGTAGAGATAGTGAAATGTGAATATGCTTCCAGAGCTATCAGCTGGAATGTCAGTGTGCTGGAAAAATAAATAAAATAAGCCTTAAAATAAGCCCAACACCCCCAAAACACTTTGGATATAAACTGTCAATGGACTTAGATGTAGTTTGTAGCAGTGCGCAGAAGCAGGTATCTACCAATGATACTGTTAACATGTAAAAACTATAAACTATATAAACTATGGCATCTTAAGACCCAATGGCATCTCTGGAGGCTGCGTTTTTTATGAATGGCTGGTAATAAAGAAGGTACATATTGGGGAATGATGTGTTCCTCTTTGCACTCTCTAGGCTTTTGACTACTGTTGAGGCAGCAAGTGTTTGCCTGGCAGCGGGGCTGAAAAGAAGTGGGGCAAGACTCTTGGGAATGACCTACACCAGGTGCTTTCCTTTTTTTTTTTTTTTTTTTAATTTGAAAGATCTCATTTATATTAATTTCAAACAGATTAAAGACAGAATTGGATGTATTTAAAGATATTAATGTAAACGTGGGATCAGCAGTGGGGTTCATACAGACATTGCCCATTCTTTTAACACCGTGTGTTAACTCATGCGAAGGTAACACCTGTTAACCATCCCATGTGACAGTTTAATGAAGTCTACGGAGTCTCTTTCAATCAGCTAATTCTGAAAATATCTTCACTGACAAGGTAGGATGACACAAGCATGCCTGCTGCCTTAGTGAAGCTGAAGTCCTAGGTGCTTTTTAGAATTATTATAGGCGATCTAGATAGTGCTGCCTATATTTAAAGTTGTCCAACTCTTTGTCAAATGGTTCAGTTGTAGGAATCTTTATACATTATTATTCTTTGACCATTGGGACTGTTGCCTGCTTCAAGCTTTCTTCATGTCAGCAAAAACACCACTTCTGTGTTTCTCAGGACAAAACTAACAGGGGAATGATCTCTTCCCCCAGATGCTGGTTTTGCCCATACTGATATTGTTGGGGTTTTTTTTACTGTGGTTTAGTTGAGGAGCGCTGTTACCCCTTGTACACTAGAGGAGAGACTTCAAACTTTTGTTAACGTCTGTACCTTTTGTTATCTTTGTGAAAGATCTGTCCAGAGTTGGGCAGATTTTACTTCTAGTAAACCTTGATTTCTGCATGGCCGCCAGAAGCTGGAGTTTGGCAGCTAAATTAAACAGTTGTCATCGGGTGTGATCTATTCTGGCATTGCTGACATTTGGGTTTTCTCATCCATATCCCTCAGAAGACTGAAAGTTGAGAGTGGGCCACCCAGAAGTGTGGAAGAAGAGTGGAGAGCAACGGCATCCGTGTAGCTGGGTATCAAGTGGCTAAACAAATTGGAGAGAACTGATGTAGAGGTTGATACCAGTAAAATCAAGCACATGGATTTTGTAACTGGTACATTAAATGTCACATAGAATCTAGATTTCTCTGCATGCTTATGAAATCAAAACAGAGCTGTGAAACGCAAAGGCACAATATATTCTTCATTTTCCCTGGTAAGTGGCCCACCTAATAGACTGCTACTGCTTTATTAGCTCCAGTGGTAGATGTCTGTACTGATATTTCACATAAAAATCTGTATTATTCCACACGTTGGAGGGTTTTTCTACTATGTTTCCTTTTCTAAAAACTTAAATGAGAAAAATTCCCGTAAATGTTGTACTGTTTTCCTCCAAACAACGTTTGTAATAGGAACATTTTTCCTTTCTTATAAGTATAAAGCACGTTGGGTAATTCTGGAAAATGTTGACCTAGTTCTTTCATGTATCAAAAAAAAAAAAAAAAAAAAGAAAAGAAAAAAGCACAGAAAGGAACAAGACAGTTAATTCCATATGGATCTCCTTTTGCATTTTTATATATAAAATAGCATTATGGGCAATAGTAAATAGACTTTTAATGTGCTAGGATTTAGCCTCAGGTATTTGGCTAGCTTCCCAAGTCCTGCTTCTAATGCTGTGTCAAACTATACAAGGATAACCCGTCATTGTATGTTATGTGTGGATGATAGTAGAGACTTCAGGGTAACATGTTTAGACAGTAGGGAAGGTTGGGCATATTCCCTGAAGGAGTTCTAGTATGTGCTTATCAGAGGAATTTAAAGAATAGGCATTGTTACACTGTTCATCTTTCAGATTAATTTTCATTTATGGTTAAATAGATCAGGTCTTATGTACCAAACTGCTGTGCTTTCTTTTATGAACTTCTGTGCTAAGAGGTAAACCGTGTTAATGTGGAACAACTTGAAACAATTTTTTCTTTCAGTAAAATATTAGCAAATATTTTCCATGCCCAAAAAATTATCAAGAATAATTTCTAAAATTGTCTGACCTTGGCTAGCCTGGATAGAAAAAGCTAGAATTTTTAACCATTCCTATTTCTAGAAAACTGGCAGCTTAACTTTGGGTTAATAGTTCCCTTGAACATGGAAAGGACCTGATGCAGTTTCTTTCTCTCACCTAAAGTTGTTGAAGCATAGTCGAGATATCCAGAGCTATCTGACTGAAGAAAAACAGGTTTCATCTTCCTCTTATGTCAGATAACTTTTTGAAGATGCTCCTGTGGTAAAAAAGGAAGATCAGTTTTTGATATGAATAATCAACATTTGGTTTTCTTTTTGGTTTCTTTTCATTGGTTTCTTTTAACAGAAATGAGTTGGGTTTTTTCCAGTTTGGTTTTTTTACATGAGATACCTAGTTCACTGGAAGAATTACTTTGGTTTGAAAATGCTGTTACCGTGCTTGCTAGGTCCTGTAGCTCAGGTGCTTCACCCCTCTGCTCTGGGTCAGTGCTGGGTGTCCTCAGAGCCTACACTGAGGGGCCGCGCAGCCGGCAGCTGCCCCTACGGTGCTGTGCGGTGGCACGGCAGCAGGGACTGCCAAGGGACATAGCTCGGCCAGGACGCTTGCAGAACATGTTTCCACCAAAGGTTATGGTATCCAAGCAGAAATTCCAGGGAGGCACCGTATAACCATTTCTGAGTCTTTTAGTTGCTTTTCTGACCCAGAAGTTCTTAGCCTAAAGTCTTCCCCCGAAAATGAAGGGACGCAAAAGTCTGGGCAGCTCTAGCTGCTGGTGTTCGTTTCCATTCACTGTCAGACTGCAGTGCTAATTATGGCAGATCCTTTCAAGAACCGCTCATGTGCATGAATCCTGTTGGCATCTTTGGCTTTTTTGACATATCATAATGGAAAATATTCTCTCTTTACTTTCTTCATTTTGGCTTTTTCTGTTCTCTTCTTACTCTTCTGTTTTTCCCACTTTTCTCTTGTTCCCTCCTCCACGGTCTGGCTCCAACTCCAGGTGCTTTTCTGCTGTGGTGGAAACAGTTAGTGCTGGTTTACGTTTTAGCAGTTCCTCAGTAAGGAAGCTCGTTAACCTGGGCTTTAATTCCCCGGGGCAGAACAGAGTCGTCTGTAATCCTTGTGTGTTGATCACAGTGAGTTAAAGATAATTTCCGAGTTCTGGAATTCCCTGCTGGCCAAAAGGACTCAATGATGGGATAATGAGTAAGATTCCACCACCCAAGTTTTAGGATTTTGAGGTTATATAAAATTGCTGATTCATATCATGGAAAAGCCACTGGCCACTGTTTAATTTCTGGGACTAGCACTGCTGCTGTAAATATTAGCAAAGTGCCAGAAGACGACAGTGGAGCTACACTGGTTTACAACAGCGGGCTGAGGCTCTTATGTCTTAATAAGTTACAGTGATTCTCCCTTTGGTAGACTCATCAGTGAAGAATTTGGGAAGGTAATGGAAGGGTACTATGAAGAATAATCCGAAGCAAGCCCTGAAAAAAAAAAAAAATCTCTGTAGTCTAATTCATAGAACTGAGCAATCAGCAATCCAGTTGAGATTGATGCATACAAACATGGTATTGCACATGTGAGTAATATATAAGCTATGTGTATTATTAAATCTCTTATTAAAATGATAGCTGCTGTAGAAGAGGTTTTTGTCTTCAAAAAACATGTGCATGGTCCAGTTTCCTACTGGAAGAGCGAAAAATCATGCAGATTAACAACTACTTTTCTACTTTATACATTTATAAATGTTGCCTAAGTGATATTCTCCCATCAGTTATAAATGGTATTTGAATAGCTTTTTTCTGAATTAATTCTTAGATTTTTAGAGCGTACTGTTAAATCAAACCATCGTTTGGAAAGATTTTTAAAAAGTGGAGTGGGTATTTTAAGAGTGTTAGAAAAAGGGATTTGGAAATCTGGTCAGGTCTTCAATTCCATGGTTTTCTCTAAATATTTTACAGCTGTTTGTAGCCTCTTGTAACTGATTTTCATTAGTTTTATTGCTTCAGTCCATTCCTGCCAAGTTCAATGTAGACTCCGGCGTACGCGGGGTGGATTTGGTGCAGGCAGCGAGTCTGTGCGAGAGCCATGTCAGTCCAGTTCCTGCCTATGGTTCCTAATGGGACTGCTCATTAAACTCTCCTAGGAACACTGTGGAATAAACTGCATCTACGTTACCTTTCAAATAATATATTGTAATTAATGTAAAATGACTCACAGAGAATAATTTTCTTTGATAATCGTACCATTATTTAACAATAATTCCTGTGGGTTTACTTTTAAGTAACTTCATGTGAGGACTGTATGTGCCCACAGGTACTGTTTAAAAGCTAGTTGGGTAATTAAACATTTTTGCTGTAATTGTTACCTCTTACAGCTGCTTCGCTGAAATTCACAAGAATGAAAACCTGAAGAAAAAACAGCAGGAAATACGTAATTGGGGGGAAAAAAAAAATCTTTTGGGACATTCCAATAGTCTATCTTAATTTAAAAGAAAATAAAAATAGGAAGTTAAAGGAATTGTTTCTGATATAACTTGCAATGTGTCGAGTTTCATTTCAGCAATATGAATAGTAACATCAGGTGTATTATGATAATTTAACATCCATTTGGTATATAGTAGTTAATAGAAATTTAAGAGACTTGATTTTATTCCAGGTTTATCAAGTCATAATTCAAAAACAAGTGAGAGAGAGTCTTTCATTTTGATAAATTCAGTATAGTTTTGTGGTGATTATTGTAAAGATGGTGGGAAAATTGTTTCTTACTGTTTTACTTTGAGTAAGGTAGATTTTGCTAATGGATCAGAACCGTTTCTGTTTACTTTGCGTATATTACTGTCTGCATGGTTCTCTAAGCAGTAGTGTTTATATTACATTATAACAATAATTACAACAGTCTCAAATCCAGTTCTTGGAAAATGGGTTATTTAGGGCATCTATAGTCTGAGTTCAAGAAAGAAAGGTGAATAGTTGAGGCAAGGACCAGTCTCTTCATAGATCTCCATAGACAGAGATGGGTCAACATGGTCTTTTGTCAAATTAAAGTATTTTCATTTTGAATTCACTGGCAAAATCTGTTTTTATGGGTATATGTTACCTACTTCCAATATTTTACCTGAAACTGTCCCTTTCTTTGTGAAGGAAATATTAGATGTGATACTAAAATCTCAACTAAACAAATAATTGGAAAAACTTTTGGGACTCGGCCATTAGCCATTCTATTCCTGCGCTCAGCAAATGCTTTTAAGTCCCACTTCCATACTTGATTTAAAAGGACACACGAGGGCATAGCTGCAATTAAGAGTACCCCTCCGGTCCCTGTGCCTAGCCCCCTTCCATCTCCTTTGTTAAAAATATCTCCAAGCTAATGTAGATCTGCACAGACGACATGCGGTGGGTTAAATGTCCCGCTCCACAGGTGGGCTCTGACTGGGCTGTGCATCGTGCGAAGGCGGCGTGTGCCCGGGCACAGCCACGAAAGCCTGCTTGAGTGCAGGGCAGGGTCAGAGCCCTACATCATCTAATGATTGAACTGGCCACTGAAGAAAGAGGCCGTCTTGTTAATATTACCTACCCCAAAGGAGCAAAATCGCTTTTGGGGGAGTTCTGTGATACCCTCCTGTGGTGCAGGGTATCATAGTTATTTTACTACCCTTCCCATTGCTTCGAATTTATTGTTAGGAAATAAAATTAAAAGGCCCAAGCGGCTGCATTGCATTTGGAGCACAGTACCTCTTACTGCTTTCCCAGGTGCAGGCTTTTGTATTAGGTCACCTTTGTCCCATCCCTGCCAGAGGCTTGGGAGGGGGATGTATGTACCCTTTATCTTTTCTCTCCCACAGTCACTTTTCTGTTGGGTTGGCACAGGCAGGGACGCAGCTTGCTTCTGTTCAGCCTGGCTGAGCAGGTTTATGGATATGGAACTGAGAGGAGCTTCTCTTGGGCGGGAGGAGGGAAATGGATGCTTCATGATGAAATCTGAGCAATTTATAAACAGGTAAAGCCTCGTGTTCGAGAGGACACTTCAGAGCTCCCTGAACTTCTGCAGAAAAATGTTTTCTTCTCTTTGATTAACATGATTTGCAGGTGGAGAGGGCCAGGACCAGCATTGCTCACCCAGCGAAGCCCTGCAATTATGCACAGCTGTAGGCGAGCAGGCTTTTGTCCGTCTTAGGACTGCATTGATGTAAGGATATAAAATATGAAGTACTGTGCCACAGGAGCAGGCTCTGCATTGTGTGCAAGGACTTTGAGGATTTTTCTGGAAGCATTTCCTATGTGCAGAGTGGGATAAAAAAGCAGTGGTAACTGAGATTCATTTCCACTTCCCCCCCCCCCCCCCGCCCCCCGAAGTTTTTGTCTGTGAATGTTTGTGCTCTCAGAGGGGCCGAAGGCTGTCACGTTGGCTAATAAATCTTGCAGGAATTCTGAAACCCTGTGAGTTATGAAACACTCATGTTGGTCTATACGCAGGTGTACCAGAAATGAAGTATAAAGTCTGCAGAGATTTTGAATACTGCCGTTGCTGGAGACTGTTCATGCTGCTGAGGGAGTTCTGCAGTGCAGACCCCAACACCCATCTGCGTAGATTATTGTGGTGTGGCATTTTTTTGATTCGCTGGTGGTTTTGTAGTTACGGTTTAAGAACGGAAGGTTTCTGAGTTTTGAAACTGTGTTCTCTGTTATACAAGTATTGTTTTTAAAACATCAGCCTTCAAAAAAGAGATGCTAAGCCAAGCGTGTTTGCAAAGGGAGATTTGAATCATGCATCAACAACTGAATTTTAACTTACCTTGAGCAGATGAGAAGTCATAGTTGCATCAAAATCTGACAGTCGTAATCCCCAACTCTGTCTGGGGAACAATTTATTTCAGCTTACATTTTAATTATCTTCATTTTTGTGTTTAAAAAATGGGGTTTGATTCATTGTCAGCACCCTTTGTGATAGAAATTACAGCACCAAGAAATCTCTTTAGTAATTCCTGTTGAAAAGCAAAGTGTTTCCTGTTTTCTGCATTGAAAAAATGGTAGAAGTGCAGGTAACAATTAAATGAGTAACTGCTGGGAAATGTCATCATGTGCTGTGCATATATATATAAGAACCTTCTCTCCAGAAACCGTCTCAGTATGTTCTTGAGTTGTAAAGTTTCAAGCAGCGGAGCTTCTGCCATTCAGTGTAGAAAGGTGCTCCATAGCCAAGTACATTTTTGCTGCCTGGAAGTCTACAGAATAAATGGTGTCATAACTAGCCCAAGTTCCAGCAGCGCCAGGCTTTTCAAAATTTGGTAGGAAGGTCTAGCCCTTTGAAAAAGAAGACAAAGGAAAGAAACCCTTTCCTTCATTTGAGTCAAATATCTTATGAATAGATTTCAGCAGTTTCATGTTAGCCCGATCCATCTTCACATAGCAAGTCTATTTCAAGAGGAGGGAGGCCTCCCAGAACGGTATTTCACTATTTTTCAGTTGTGACCCTGTTTTTCTCTGGGAATCCCACTTCTGTCAGGCTCACAATTTCAGGTATCATTACTTCGGCCTTAGTTTTTGGAAACACTGATAAAGTTTCTTTTTCTCCTAACTTACTTCTTTCTTTCTTTGGGTCCCCATCCCCACATGCCCTCAGGATTTTACATGTTTTGTGCGTGCCCTGACTACTGTACACGAGGGCCCCATCCCCATGGAGTTCCTCGTGGATGAGTGGCATCTTGTGAGTACACTGAGGTCTTTGTCAGAAACTATATTTAGACCAACATGCTTCACTCCTGATGGTATCTGGTGTGTGAGAAATTAAAAATGGTGTCACTTAGGTAAGTGATAGCGGCCAAGAAAGGACTTTCATCTTCTGTTTAGTTCCATTGTTTTCACTTTAAGTCCATGGAGGGAACTTGTTTTGAGGGTGAATTCACTTTAGTGTAGTGTTTACCCAGAGTACCTTTGCACAGGCTGAGCTGGTGACAGTGACAGTTCTTCACTGGGGTTTGGTATGTGCCAGATCTGGGTTTTGGGGATATGTGCAAGCCTTCAGGGAACACCTAGGCAATTCTCCCAGCTTCTGTGATTGTTTTAATTCTGGTGCTCGTCATGAGAGGAGCTGAATTTCCTGGCATAAACTTTCCATAGACTAATTTCTGTATGCATATGCTATTGGCACCAAAAGGTTATATCTTTGCATCCCCAGAAAGAATCTGAAACTCTGATTTTTTTCATCAGAGCAGCCTGACTAAAATGAAGTTCTCTGTTTGATCCTGCGTATTCTGGCCTTCAGCCACAGCATGGCTTTATGGATTCAGAAACTTGAAGAATGGATATTAATATAATTTTGAAAGTTAAAGAACATATGAGAGGAAATTTCAGTAGTTCTGAAGCTCTTAGTGTTAGAAATGTAGCTACTAATGTGAAGGAGGATTTTTTTTTTTTCTTAGGTTCCTTTGATAAATCCTAATCCTAGAGCTCAAAAGTTGTCCGTATTCAAAGGGCAACCATTCGTATTTTCTCTTCGTTAGAGGGCAGCTTTGAGTACTGATGTCCCTGGGAAGTAAGTTAGAGTAATCCAAATTTAAAATGTCTTGATACAGTTCCTGCAATTTGCAAATGCTTCAGGAAATCCAGATCAAGAGAAAATAGAGATAAGTGTCTCCTTACAAGCCACGTTGCCCTTGGGCAACATCAAGCTCTGGGCACATTATTCCTAAATTGTATCCTGAACTGTGCTATTGTCTGTCTTAAATGATATGTTGCATGCCTACATGACACCTTGAGAGTATTACTACAGAAAGACAGATGGAGTAATCAAATGGTTATGTTAAATTCACTACAGTTCAAATCTATTTCTAAACAGTGATTAGAGCCCAAGATAAATCTAGTAGTTCAAAGTGACTCCCAAGCAAGTCACTTAATAAGCTTTCAGGATCGAACACCGCTAAATTCTGGGAAGACTTGAGCTATCAACACTGAAGATATTTCCTGTTTCCACTTTGTAAATGAGCAATAACTCACCAGTGAAGTTTGGTAGGAAAAACACAATGCTTCTTTTAAATGATGGTGCAATCAAGTATTTTTTCTGCTTGGCTAATACGTTACAGTTCCCCAGTGCTGAAGAGTAGGATTCTGTGACACTTGCAACAGGATGGGACTGAAATGGCTTCTTACTATATTAGCTGAGAAAAGGTATAGCTCGAGTATGGCAATAACTTAAGTGTTTATGTTTTGAAATTACTGAAGGTTTCCAAAATTTGCATTCCATAAGGAGAGTAGGCTTGTTCAGGTAGAAGGCTCACACCTATTTGGACACCTGTAAACTGAAGAAGAGGAAAACTCCCACAACACTTAACAAGAAAGCTGATCTGAAGAACAAATTTACCTCAGGAGCTCAATGTGGCTTGTTTTGGTCCTTTCTGCCTGACAGCTTCATAGCTGGCACGATAAATGCAGCTTTCCAGACATTCAAATATTAATAAATCATAGTCTGTTTATATATGTAAAAGTTGTGTAAAACTGAAAAGTTGTGAAAAAGTTATGAAAATTAACTGTTCAAACATACCCTTTCAGGGGGAAAAAAAACAATTTCTATAAATTATACTGCAAGTAAATGCAGTGTAAAAAGAGAAAAGAGATACATTGATGACCTTATCAAAGAAGCATAAACAAGTGTTAAAAAGGTGATAGGAAAACACTTTACAAGCATACGTTTACACACTTCAGGAAGCCTACTAAGGAAAAAAACCAGATCTTTATAACAAAAAGGGAAGAAAATAAGCAATGGTAATACTAAGCAGTGGAATAATCTATCAATCTTAGCAAATAAATGATCTATAAGTAGATATCATCATAAAGCTCACAGCATAAAGGGAAGGACTTGATACAAAAGCAAAAAACAGGGAAAGCTAAAACAGCCCCAGAAAATGAAAGAAGCCATTGGTAAAAGTAACTGAATTTTTAAAGTATGGAGTCAGTAGAAAAAGTGTAATTGAGGAGAAAAAAAAAAGGCCAAAAAAAAAAAAAGGAAGAGAAGTTAAAGATGGCCTGAACTACTGTAGTTAGTGTGAAGCTGTGCTTTTTTTGTTGGTAGAAAAGTCTCCTGTGCTGTTTCAGGCAGAATAAAGGGATCAGTTGAAGTTCAGTAGAACAGAAGATCACATGCTGATCAAATTTAATCCCCACCATAACTCAGCAAAACACTCATTTGAAACACCTCCCCAGTGTGTTATAACCTAAATTATACTCATAGATTTAAAGATAATATTTGACTGTGTCCATCAGGATTGAGTCTGTAACTTCTTGAAATGACAGGGTACGTTAAGAGAAGTAATTGCCTCATCAGGGCTTTACATCAAGGTGCAGCTTACTTGATTGAAGTACACATTGACAGGATGAATACTCCTTTATGCAGAAAATGGTATCAAGTAGAGGTGCAATCTTTCACGACTGCTATTTGGAGCCACTGTTCGTCTAAGTGGGAAAGAGAGGGAGAGAAAAAGTTGACTCAGGTAGAACATGCATTATGTTACTTAAGAGAAACCACAGCTAGGTTGTTTTCCAGGTAACCTAGATCCAACAGACACTCGTGCACAAAGGAAAGAAAAGAAAAAAAGAAAAAAAAAAAGGTAAATTAAAAAACAAATAGACATAATGAGAACCACAGTAATTTTCGACTCCAATAATGTGATACAAAAACAAGCTATATGCAAAACAGATGTCTTCCCATTGCATGGCAGTAAGAAGTGAACTACCAGGATGTCCAGAAAGAAATAGTGTAATACTTCAGCGAGGCAGCAGCTGCATTTACGAGCATAAAGAAGATTTAGGTGTTGATAATCCACAATTTAAAACCGATCTATGAGTCTTCCACTGAAATTTTGTTTCCACCTTAACAGTTGGATGTGAAAGCTGGAAATCCACCAAAGGTACAGACAGACGTCTAAAAGCTTTTGAAAGTAAATGCCTCAGGGAAATAGTAGGTATTAAATGGAATGAATTTATAACAAATACTGAGATTCGTCAGGGAGTTGAACAAGACTTAATCTCCTAAATTATCCAGAAATGAAGATGGAAATATCTAAGATATGTGGTAAGAATGAAGCCAGATCTGATGCCAGACTGTCTGCCATGGCAGGAATGCCTTCAGGCTGACTGTAGATCATGTAAAAGGGGCTGACCAAAATAATTCCTCCATTGAAAAGTGCTTAGAGATGGAATCATTACAGGTGACTTCTCAAGGTTGGGGACAGTCAAGGAGAAAGCCAGATGGACAACCATCAGGAGAGTCTCGCATATGTTTGAAGGAACTCTTGGCAGCGTAGGGAAAAAAATGTGAGTTGGGTGGCACCAAAGGTTTTCATCTAATATTTCGTGTCTATTAGGGGCTATAAACACTTGGCAGACCTGTAAAATGATTTCAGGACTTTTATCAGCACCGCTCCAGGCCTAATGACTAGAAAGTACATATTTTAATCCCAGAGTCCAAGCTCTATCTGTCACTTGCAACTGGCAGCTGCAGTAAGCACTGTAATTTATGTAAACTCAGCACCACCCACAAGTTTCTAAGATCAACACACAAAGTGGTTTCTGCCGGTATGAGGGAGAAAACCACCAGGTTGTCTTCCTGCATCCGGGTGGAGGAAGTCAGTGATTGTCTGCTTGCAATAATAAGAGAAGGCATGTCTGCCGGGGCCTTTTCTTCACGCAGAGTATCTTGGCTTCTGACCCAGCCAGTGCACCGCTGTTCTTAATTAGGCTGTGTCTTGACTATATTAATATCCTGGCATGTAGCTATCCGGGATTTTATAGTCAAGCATGCAGTTCTTCGGTATTACCCGCACTTTCTCAATCTCTGGAACCGTGTCACCTGTGCTGTTAAGCCAGTGGCATCCTCGGTGACCACATCTGGCTGTTCCCAAAAAGTCGTCTTCCCTGATGTGCTCGTCTGGCCCCAGAAAGGCTCCTTAGCTGCGTGGCCATGTTTAGAGACTCACGTTGCGTGTCTGCTGCAGGATGACCTGCATCAAGCAGTGCTTCGCTGCGTGCGCACTGCTTTGCAGATGCTGTTTAGAGGCTTCTTTCCTACTCTATATACTTATCTGTTTCTTTTTTTCTCCTCAATTTGTAACTAAAAAATTGATTTAAGAGTGCATTTTTTGAAAGGGGGAGAGGGCTTCATTGGTGTTCAGACATCTGGACTGCCGGGTAGTGAGTTAAAAACCTATAGGGTGTCTTCTGGTTGTTCCTGTATCAAAAGCATGGTTGGGATTCGGTGGCCTGAACAGAGGCATCCTATTTGTTTGCTCAGCAGGCTCCTGCCTGGCCACCAGCTATCCCCTTGGCAGGGAGAAAGCCTCATTGGAAATACCTGCCAGCCTCAGGGAGATATCTAAAATACCTTAGCCAGTCTCAAATGGTATTGGCAACGGGACTGTACCCAGTATGTGTTAGTTACGAAGAGGCAGGAGGGCTGTATCTCCCAAAGAGAGGGGTTTAAACCAGGATTTGTTTGTTTCACTCCCTGTCTTTTTGAATATAAGCCTCAAGACAGATTTTAAAAAGATCACCTTGGTTTCCAATTTCAAGTACAAATGAGCGATATTTCTTATATCGTGACTTTATTCTCTCTATGCGTTGAATTACTTTTCCTTTAGCTTACAGTTATTGTGACCAGTATCTATTTCATTGCTTCAAATGGTCTTCCAGAGCCATGGTAGTAAAATAAGATCTTTCAAATAATGAAAACCAGAAACTATTTTTTTTCTGCCACAGTGTCGGCTGTAATGACGGAAAGTTATTGATTTCCTTTCGAAACTGTTTCTGAGTTGTTTCATTGATGTTGCCTACCTCTCTGCCGATCTCTTCTTTCTTTAGAAGCAGCTTGTTTCACATACCTGTTTTGTTCCATGAACATTTCTTCTACACTTTGTTTATCTGTCGTTTGTTAGACAGGTCTGTAAAGTTTGGTCACAAGCCAGGTAAAGTCATCAAGATTTTTGTGGTCGGGGTAGTCACTGAAGTAACCAGGTGTAAGTAAACTAGAAACTGATATGACAAAAGGTTATATAAAATGGATCATGCAGCTTTACAAATACATCTTCTTGTGTGCAGCACATTTTTACTGCTGTTTGTTACACGCTGAAGTATTCAGTCTCGAGAAGTGTTTAGAGCATGTCCTGTTAATGAATGCTATGAAAACAGAACGTAGGAGATGAAAAGCTGTTACAAGGCAGGTCCTGATGGAGCTGACCTGCTGTGGATTTTTGTCATTTGAGGCTCAGTTGTGTCTCTGAAAAGAATCTCATCCCGTGCTGGTAATTTAATCAGTCAGAGCAATGGTAATATAAAATCATAGCTTATGTATGGAAAATATTGTATTATGTGGTAGATCATTGTTACAGCGTTCGAAAACTTCTGAGGAGAATTGTAATATTTTGGCAGGAGTTCAAATTCTTTTTCCTACAAGGAACAGGTTTGGTGGTTTTTTTTTTTCCTCTAACATGTCATTTTGAGGTTACATGGTAACATCTGTCAGAGCTATGCTAACCTCTGTCATCCAGCTGTTATAATTGTGGTATTTTCCTTCCTTTTCCTTCTCTTTCCTCTCCTTTCTGCTTTCCCTTTCTCCTCCCTCAGAAAAAAAAAAAAAAAACCAAAAAAACCCAACAAAACCCACCTCCTTTTATACTGAAACTTCAGGTGGAATGAAGTGGTTATAAAAGCATCTGTCAACACAGGAATAGTTTGCCAAGCCAAGTATTTGGGTTGGAAGTCATGCCTTCCCAACTGCTTGAAAACAGGAAGTATCTCTGTTAAGTGATGGATAGCTCTACTTTGCTGAGAGGAAGAAAAGGCTTTTTTTTTCTTTTCTTTTTTTTTTTCTTTCTTTCTTTTTCTTTTTTGCCTCTGGGCTAATAAATGAGTTCTGCAGTTGTTCCATGTATGTAAAGAAAGACTCCTATAGAAATGTGTATATGGGTGCACACGTCTGTGTGTGTGTATATATGTGTGTGTATGAATATACAAACTAAAAAAAAAAAACCAAAACCAACAATCCACTTTGTACATGATCGGTCCCTGTCAGAAGCCAGCCCAGGCACATCTTATCCCAGTGATTCCTGTAAAGCTCTCAAAATCTGTCAGAAACAGCCTGCAGGATTGCAACGGCTCCTGGGTGATTAATTGCCAAAAGAGTCTGGTTCCAGGTTCCATTACATGTAATTGTTATCTTTTCTAAAGGGGTTCTTTTATTAAACCCCCACCCCAAAAAAAGGAGGGAAAAGAGAAAAAGAACTGACATTCCTGAGGTTTTGCACCTCTTAGACAGGAGCATGGAGGACTCTCTTATGTAAACATACACTGAAGAGGGTGTGTTACATTGTTTATTAGCTGATGATAGATTTTTTTTTTTTCCTTCAGTTAATTTTAACTTTACTAAAAATCATTTTATTAGAAATGGGGGAAGAAGAGCTGCATAGCATTTAGAGGAGAAGAGGGGGAGTTCCAGCGCCTTCTCCACATCAAAACCTCTCTGTGAGTCCCAGCCAGTGGCAAAGCACTAGATCGCTCCTGCTCTTTACTAAAATTGCAGGAAAACAGCCAAAAATTGGGACATCCTCTGTCCACACGCCACTGCGGTAAGACTGCTCACATTGGACACGGGGAGAGAAAAAAATCTTGTGTCTGAAATCCCCCTTGCAAAGGAAGCCAGCGCCGCAGCCGTGAGCCAAGACTCTGCCGCTCAGCACGGGTACGAGGAGAGAACGGCACAGCTGCAACCTGAACGAGCAGAGGAGGAAAGGTCGGGCGCTGTTTCTTACAGAGTTTGTGGCTTGAAAACGTGTGTTTGAGTGTCCTGAAAGTATGGGCAGATTGTGGAGAATCTGCTAAATTGCTTCATTTTTTTTCTGAGACCACATTCACAAAGTAGAGGGGAGGAGAATCTGATTCCCTGTCGGTGCCTCCATGTCTTTGAATACATGTAAGAGGCTTGATTTGGAGCTGAATTTCTGTGGTGCCAAACTGGAGTATCTGGAATCATATCAGTAGGGTTGCTTGGATTTGCACTGCTTTTACTGCATTGAAAATGTGCTGTGTTACTGACAGGTTTAGACTTTTATAGATGGAGGCCTGGGCAAAGCTTGGCTCCCAATGAACACTGTAGTAATTTGTGCCAACTGACCAATTTAACTGTTTGAAATATCAGGAAAAAAAATCATGGGAGATACTGGTTCTGCAGCTGCAGAGTATCTGCCTGCAGATGTTTCTGCCAAGAGAAGTGATTGAAACTCGGTTTCTTGAGATATTTTAATCCTATCTGAACAAAACCACATAAAAACGTGCTCTGGTATTGTCTGCATGGGCCAAGGAGCACATTGTTCCTCACAGTTGTGTTTACACGGTCTCATTGCTGCAACGAAACAAGTCTCCTCAAGTCTTCTTTCTCTACGATTCCCCTTGAATTAGCTATATTAATCAAACTCTGTCAGTGGCAGGACTGTGATGTACAGCGGTTGGGACACTGATTGTTGCTCTGATTAAAAAGATGAGAATATTTTGGTGCGTCCAGCTTTGTGCAGGTTTGCAAATACAAGCCTGGCTTTTTGCAGAGTTTTTCTCCTTTGCATCCACAAGCAGTTTCTTTAGATGGTGGAGAGGCGGTAACCCCACCACCCATCCCTCTTCGCTGCTGCTCCTTCTCCACGCGTGACCACAGCTTCTGTCTGGCACAGGAGTGCAGCCCGTGGTGCAGGAGGGACCGTGGGAGGTGAGCTTCAGAGGAGGCAGGAGGGCACAGCAGCCTCTTCCCTGAGCTGTATAGGCAAGATAAGGGAGCTGAATAATCGCTGGTGTGACACGCTTAGTGCCATATCCCCAAAGGCAGGGGCACAGCTATCTCCAGCCCGGAGCAGCCCGAAACCCCATGGTTTGGCAGCGAGGCGAGGGCTGCGGTGCAGATGCCAGACTGCAGGCAGCGCTGCTGGGCGCTGGGGCATACGAGCCGGCCGTGTGGCGGGCGCTGCGTGGTGGTAGCGCGGTGGTGGTGGCCGTTAGGGACTCAGCCCACAGTGGGACCTCATCCATGCCTGACAGCAGACGTCAGGGAAAGAAAATAAAATCAAAAGCAGCTCTGAATGCTTTGGCTGTGTGAAGGCTCGATATGCTTTCACATCTGGAAATTTTTGCTTTCTTGAAGCACTTTTAGCGCTGCCTATTTATAACTTAGTTATTTAAATAACGCTCATATCTGTTTAAAATCACCACCATTAGTGGAAATGACTGATTTGCTGTGAAGCAGGCTATGTCGTTCAAGCAGGTGACGCCAACAGTTTCTATTGATTCAAGGCAGTTCTTTCCCCAGGTTTCATTTTATACGGAAAGATTAACTTGTTATTTTTCTGCATACTGGAACTGTAGTGTAAACTGTGTTTTGCTGTAATAACTAAGAGACTGATCTGTAGTGATAGCTGAAGGTGTTAGTTCCTGTTGGTAACCAGCAAAGAGAGCAATTCCAGAAGATACAGTGAATTACATGGAGAAGTTTCCCTCTGTTGATGAGACAAACTGGAAATGGGTAAAAATCAGTGATGAAAGGAAAAGGATTAAATGATGGTAGTAGACCTGGAGGATAAGCAAAGCGAGTAGATGAATCCTACGCAAGCAGGGGCATTTGACTGCTTAGCAGTGAAGGACAGATTGCATTCTTATTTTTCAGATGGTTAACTCTACATATTGCTTCATCTTGATTTGGACTCGGATGATATAAACTGTTTCCCTGTTCAAGTTGGTTTACTGTTTCGTATCAAACCACGTGCTTGTTCTCTGCCTTTAATTAGTACTTCTGGTTAATGCCTGAGTAAAATGCTCCCGCTGTGCTCACTGCCACTTGATAGTGCGCATTCTTCCTGAACACCTGCTGTCAAACCTATCATGTCTTTTCTTGTCAACTTGCACAATGCTCCAGGTCTTAAGCAAGACTGACATGACGGAAGGGTTGTACAGCCTGATTTTTAAAAATCTATGTGGAAGGTGAAGTCTTTGCGTAGAGATTGATAATGGGAGACTGCAACATTTTTTAGGAGCTAGTTTCCAATAATATCTAATAAAATTTTGTTTGCAAATGCAGTTTTTGAAGCAGTGGATATACTGTAGGTTAAAGAAGCAAACTGCTCCACCCTGAGAGGAATTGTAGCTGTTGTGTAACGACAAGAGAGAGTAATCTGCACAAATCTTGGGAGAAGTACAAGGGTGGTGACCAGCAAACAAGTCATCAAAGAGGGGAACTGGTTAGAGGTGTTGGCATGTGCTGACAGTGGTGACAGACGTTGGCACAGAAGGAAGAAGGTGGGGAGGAGGAAGAGTGTGGGGAAAGGGGCTCTTGGCAAGCAAAAAGCAGTATCGCTTGGCTCAGGAGCCTGTAATTACAAGACTCCAGCCTTGTGACACAGCAAATAAGCGTGTCACCTGAAACAGAGGAATTCGGGGTTGCCTCCTGAAGCAGCTCATGCCAAATGGAGGGGGAATAAAAACCTTGTGGAACAATAAAATTTAGCTGTCCACTGGACTGTGGTTTTTAAGTCCTTAATAGTGATACTCTAACGTGTCTTTTCCCCTCAGCACCTTCTAATTTTGGTAATTAATCCATGGTTGCAAAAAGCCTCCAGTAGCCTGTCTAGCAAACAGGACGGATGAGCTTCCCGTACTTGAAACTTTCAAAGACCCTAAAATGCCGAGCGCTTCCTGGTCTGTTGCGTTGGGAGCATGACCTGCTCTGGCACAGAGTGAGAACGAAAATATCAGGCACTGAGGTGAGCCTCGAAAGCGTAGGAGAAGCGCCTTTATGGGAGCTGACTTCACTCCTGCAAGAGATAAATGTGATGGCACAAGAAGGCCCTTTCATCGTTGTTAACAAATTCACTTCCTCGGCCTATCTTTTAGCTTAATACTTTCCACACTTGCAACACATCTGTCCTGACATGTGGGCAAAAACACTGAAAGGATCTCACAAACAGTTATTGCTTGCACACACTACAGGAAGAATATGACTGACTTTAAAATGCTTTACATATGTTCAAATACTGTAATGATGAAAGTAAAAAAATTTGCATTACTGAATTAGTTTGCAAGATATAGAGTACCTCTCATATTTGGGAGTCCATGTAAGTAGGGACCACAACCAGGGTTCATAAATAGCAATTGTTAATTTAAGTTGGAAGGATTTAGTTACAAAGGAAACGGATTGTTCTGTTATTTCCAGTCCTCTTTTTCATCTGTGGTCTAATCCCAATGGACTCCAAAGGCAGGATTAAGCTTTTAGTTGCATTTTTTAGGTTCTGCATTAAAATAAATGTATGTACTTGAAAAGAAATGTCTTAAATTTAGTATAAAAATCTGTTCCTACTTGTGGAGATTGATTACAGCAGAGAACATGCAGTAACATTGATTCTCTAGATGAACTTTGTTACCTGCTGAACCTACTTGCTCTCTCTTACACACCTCAATATGCCGTTTACTGTGCAGCTTATGTTTTGCTATGCAGGTTACGTTTTGCTAATGGAAATTTAGTCCAAGTTTGCCACATTTCTGGAATTATTTTTTTTTTTATGTCAGATTACCCTTTTGCACTGTTTATGTATGACATTTTGTTATAAGATCTGATTAAGAACGATTTTGATGAGTTAGGCATGGCTGCAGAACTATATCAGTAGGAAAGCTGTTTTTTCTGTCCCACTCATCAGGTGGATATGCTTTTGTCAGTGTTCTCGTTCTGCATTGTTTGACAATAATTCTTGAAATGGCCAAGTATCCTTTGAAAAAGCTAACTAAAGATGGATGCTTTAAAAAAAAAAAAAAAAAAAAAGGAAGGGAGGAGGAGGAAAATTAGCAAAGCCCTAAGGTTAATTCTAGTCTATTCTTAACAGGAACCACAAATATTTTCCTGGCTTTACCAATTTAGGTTCTCTTTCCTGAAATAATTATCTTCATAATTGCACACAAAATACACATTTTTGCACCAGCTATCTTTTCCAATGATATATTTTGAAGTAATACTGTCTTTTAGTTACCAAAGAATTTAAGCATTTCTTTTTGAAACAGGAGCAATTTGTTCTTAATTAAAATTTTTGCTATTGATGATACTATGTATCACATGGCGGTTATCCCACTTTCCTAGTGCTTCCCTGAAGAATATTGTATCTGTGTACCACTAGTAACCTTTCAGCGCATGTGCACTTAGACCCCTTTTGTAACTGTTGTGGTAACAACAAAAAAACTACATAAACTTGCAAAGGAATTGCTTAATGGTATGAAGTATTCTGGTTTCTACCAAAACCCCAATTACTTAATTTTGTGCCCTTCCTGGCCTACATAAATTATGCAACCCTCACATCTCAACATCAGTGAATTATGTAGCTCTGCGCACACATCAATTAATTTTGGCCCCATCAACTTCCCACCTTCTGTGTGCTCCTAGCCTCAAATCAGTTTTGCATCTCCCAGCCGCGAGCGGTTAATTTTGTACTCCCGGCAGCTCATATCTGCCTGAACCTGCAGCCCCGCTTCAACTCTTCACCCTCCCCCACCTGCCTCTCCTCCTGCACAGCCAAGCCACCGCCTTCTCCTGCCGAATTCCTCCTCCTCTTCCAGCTCGGCAGCGAGGATCAATCCCGGGCGGCTTCACCTCCCGCCTCGCCAATGGGTCAGCGCTGGATCCCAGTGCACCCGCGGGCAGCGGGGCTGCTCTGGAGGTGACCTGGGTGTCCTTATCACTCTCCTCGTGATTTTCAAAGTGCAAATTGCAAGACTGAAGCTCCATCTTCTGGAACGGCCTGTGAAAGTCATGGCGCGCTTGGAGCAACCACCTCCAAAACTCTTCCCGTGGGGAAGCCTGCATCACGCAACACCCCATTGAGAAGAGAAATGGCTTCTAGGTCTGCAAGAAAAGCGGCATTGAGGAAAAAGGTGGTGCCAGCACCCCTCAAACTCAGCACTGCTGCCAGCAGCAGGAGTAGGCGTGACCTGGGCCTTGGTGTTAAAACTGGCACTGCTGCTACAGGTGTCCACATCAAATGCCACAGTAGGCTTCTCTAAGCGACCCAGAAGGAGCTCATTTTCCTCTAGAGGAAACGTCGGTGTGCAAAAACATCAAGAGGGATATCTTGTTCCCTTATTGCCAACCTCTGCGTGCAGCTTGGTCCTGAGTCCTGAATTATTTTGGCCAAAAAGGAAAAGTATCTCCATGAGAAGTATGCAAAGAACGAAAGCCTGAGAGGGCAACATGATGTCCCGCAAACGAGAACGGCCTCGACTTGCCATTGCTCTCCGATTGCTTGTAGACCAGCGAGCAGCGGAGCAGCTCTGCAGCCCACCTACGGCCTCTCACCGGGGATTTGCCCTCCAGTAACGCAGGACGGGTCAAGGCAGGCCCCTTCCTCACCCTCTCCCTCCGCTTTTAGTTCCTCAGGAGCGTAGAGGGGAGGGGGCCGGCGGCTTGCCAAAGGGACAAGGGTGGTGACAGCAGAGCGAGGAGCAGTCGGGCTGTGCCCAGGGTCACCACATTTCCCATCTGTCTGGACTGTCGGGAGGGCTGGTGGAGACCAGCTCTCAGTTCAATCTGCTTTCCTCTCCAGGGGCTTGGAGGGAATTTGACTCTTCTCTCAAGTGAGGTTACAGAATATTTTCTCTCCTCTCCTTTTTGTCTATGTCTATTTAAGCAGCAAGTGCTGCAGAGACTGACTTGTGCTTTTTTTGTACAGTTCCCAGCACATCTGGCCGTCTTGGATAAGGTCCCTAGGCCTGATTGTAACAAAAAGTAATGATAGCGTGTTTAAAACTTGGGCCTCCAACTATTACTATTTATAAAACACAAAGCATTTGGGACAAACTGGAGGAAATACAGTTTTTAGAACTGAGCAAAAAAACCGTATTCACTCTTTTACGTCTGCAGTTGTGCTTTGCAGCGTGGGTGCTCCGTCCTGTTAGAAGACTGTATCTCAGAACTGAAAGCCGATGCAACGCAGGGGAGTGCTTGCTCCCAGCTGATTGGCATCAAGCATTTTTCCTCTCCCATTTGCACAACAGCCATGGTCATTCATCAGTGTGATGCTAAGCTGGCTCTAGAAAACGTTCTAATTATCTAGGCGTCCTGATTAAACCTGCCTTGGTTTAAAAGAGACACATCACCGTACTCATGTGAACATTTCTTGTTTCTTCTAAATAATAGAATTAGCTATGGGCATTTCCTTAAGAGCATGCAGAACGCAATTGCAGTATAATTCCTCTCCCTCCAAGCCTGGTCTTGAAACATGCAAATTTCTCTTTCAAGTGTGTTGGCAAAAAATGGCAATATCCTGATACACACATGATTTAGACACTGAATTACACACCGGTTGAGTTATCATTAGTGGGTTGAGTAAATATATCAAGAGCGCTGTGGAAAGTAGCACACTCTGCTGAGGAAATATCAGTGGACGGCTTGCTTCTCGCTCTCTTTCGTAGGGATCCAGTGTTGGCCGCTGCCAGGGAGCGGGTACCGGGCTGGATACGGACCTTTAGTCTTCTCAGTACATCCTTCCTTACGTAGCTCGATGCAACACACTGCAGTGCCGTGCACTTTCTGCTGAGCGTTTTCATGTTCTGTTTTAAAAATAACAAGACATCTCTTAACATGCAGGATACATTTTTCCACTCTGAAGCACCACAGCAGTCTTTTTAAAGAAACTCTAGGAAGGGTGTTAACTTGATCAATGCTGTGCAGGAAGGAAAGCTCTTTCCTACTATTTTTTCAGCGTGACTTTCACTGACATGATCAGGCTGGGAAAAGACTTATTGGCTGACAGCCCAGGACAGCCATGCAATATCTCTAGTCATCTGGAACTCAAACTACTCTGCCCAAGGGAGAACCATAACATAAAAACAATTTAGGTTACATGCTGAATCTTATAAACATTGTTCAATTTTTAAAAAATAGTTTAAATACTATTTATGTGCATTTGCTATGCACAGGGTTTTTTTTTCCAAACGTCAAGTAGGAAAGACTGGGAGGGTTTTTATTTTTTTACTGCAGATGGTTTTCAAAAACCTTGGAGATTTTTAGAAATATAGGGAAATGAGCTGCTTCTCTTCTCATAAATTTAAGAGCTTGGCTTCTCCTATGTATCGGATATAACTGTTTTATATATAGATAATGTTTACTTTTTGACCCCGACCAGAAAGCATAGAGTCACAGAAACGCTGGTTGGAGGGGACTTCCAGAGGCCCTGTGGTCCCCCTCCTGCACAACCCGGGGCTGTCGCGAGCACCAGGTCGGGGAGGGCTTGGCTTCGTCTGGCTGAGCCACAAAACCGAGTTTTGTGGACAGAGTTTCCGCAGCCTCCCTGATGACCTACCCCGAGGCTGCGCTTCTCTTCTAGACATTTTTTTCCTCCTGTCCAGTCTGAACACTCCACGCTGTCCTTTGTGGCCGTTGTCCCCTTTTACGTTGTCTGTCGCTGCTGCTCTGTCACCCTCCCGCCTCCCCAGTGTATATATAATCTGAGTAGCCCTGGGAAACCAAAGTGCAAGGGCCAATATACATGTTTGAAACTGCAAAGTTGGGGCCTTAGCTTGTAACTGGATTCATCTGTTGAATTTTCAATTGTCTTGTGGCACAAGAGAATGAAAAACCAGGATTTTTCCAACAATTCAAAGCTGATGCTAAAATACGTTAACTATAGTGCTTTTGCAAGTCTATGGTTTTTTCTCTCCCTTTTTGAAGCTGAGCATCTGTCTATTGTTACCTTATTTTGCATAAAAAACTGTCAGAGTAGTCTGCTCTTCTGTAAGCATGTGCAGCTGTAATAATTTCGGATAAAGCAACATGAATCCGGAATGTAACCTTCATTTCAAAAATTTTTTTTTCTCCACTTGTTGTTTTGATTGAAGATCTGAACTTGGGATGTGTCTATTGCCACCTGTCCTTCTGCCAAGTCTTAACATTCCAGCACACCTTGCAACAAGCCTAAAATTATTATTTTAGGAAAATGACTATGGTTCCTTTATGATCCCTTTTTTCCATAAACTGGTATTTCTCAAGCTGAGTAGCCTTACTGTCTTTCCAGCAACTGATCCATTCTAACATATAGAAGAATAACCCCTCTTGCGCATAGCTTGATCGTTCTTGGGCAGCTTCTTGCTTTTGCTGAAATTGTTGGTTATTTGGCGGTGTTGTTTTTAATTGAGTTGTGGTTTTTACTTTCTTGATGTGATGTGCCATGTGCTATAACTTTTCCTGCGATGCTTTCATTGCAGGCCTTGCTGAGACCAGGACGAATAGATAGAATTATCTACGTGCCATTGCCAGATGCAGCCACTCGCGGGGAGATCTTCAAACTTCATTTTCAGTCCATGCCAGTGAGTGATGAAGTCTGCTTAGCGGAGCTCATTCAGCACACACAGAAGTACTCAGGAGCAGAGGTAAAACTTTCTGAATGGTAACGGCCACAGAGTTGGTGCACGAAATAGTGGTTTTAAAATTGAAATCAAGTATCATCCAGATACCATCCCTTGGGTCTTCTCAAAGTGGTGGGGGGAATTATGAAAGGGAACGTTTGAGAGATTTCTGTGTTTTCTGCTCAGAAAACAGAATACAATGTGGGGCTTTTTTCCTTCAAGATCTCCATCAGAGGATTGTTGCCAGGGAAAAGGCCTCTTCCAGGGTGAGCTTCAGTACGATCACGGGTGGCCTCATTAAGGATGTGCTGCCAGGACAAGTGCCCCCAGACTGCCCAGACGGTTCGCCTGGGTCTCCCCACATCCCCGGGGATCTTTTGTGTTTAGGATTGTGACTGAGACCCTCGGAGGGAGGAGAGACAGTTATGAGACAGTGCAGGGGAATTGCAAGGGAGTCACTGGTCACTTGGAAGCTCGTATTTTCCTATTCCGTATAATCAAGACCTCACAGCAGCACTTATTATTATAGTTTGTTGCTATTAGTTAGTCAGCTTCTGACAATGGATGGCAGACAATTATTTCCTGTCCTGGGTAGAAGGAGAAACTTTCTCAGATGCTGCTGGCTGGCAGTTATAATAAGCATTGGTACGTTAGTGGTCACCACTCTGCTCCCTGAATATTATTCATGTCAGTGTCTCGTGAAAGGATATTTCATTCTTTCCTCATTTTGATTAATTGAAAGTAATTATATTACTTCAAAAATTCAAAGAATGTTATTAAGGTTGCCAATTCGAGCTCTTAAAAGGTATGAAATACCAGAATTAAAATTTCCACCTTACTGTAGCCAGTCCTAATGTATGCATTATCGCACCATCTTTAATTACATAGTCACCTTCTACTTTTTCCATAGCGGAGTGGAAAATGTGATGTGCTTGCCTCAGCTCCCCCATCTTTCTGTGTGCTGTTTACAAGGGCAGGGAAATAAGCTAAACTTTTGTCTCGGTCCAGAAGACAGGGTGACTGTGGAGTATTTGTGTGATTCCTATAATGCTGAAGGCCCTTCTCAACTGACTGGTCACTGGATATGCTCCCAGGCAAGACTTTTGCTCATTTAGCTACCACTTAAATGCTGGTATGTTGTAAAATGCTGCATTACCTACTAGTAACCTCTGGCTGGTGAGGGCACTGCTGTGAGTCCAAGGGATGGGGTCAAACCTTGCCATACACAGCAGCAGCGTCTGGGCTAGCCTCCAGGCTCGTTCCGGGAAGCTGTGTCACGGTGGACACCAAAGTCAAACCCGCAAGAGCTTTCCTCCTCCACAGCACAGGACGAACTGTGCTCTGGGAACGAATGAATGAAAGCTGCGTAGTGAGCAAAGCTGTTTAGTGTAGCACATCTTTTTGCCGCAGAATGTGGGATCTCATAATGAAAAAAAGGCAATAATAAAAAGGATTGCAGGCTTAAATGTTGGTCTGGAAAACTGTTGCGGCTCTACTGCCTCCACGCTTTGAAGTAGTGACTTGAAACAGTACTGCGTTTTTACCCGGATGTCAGTGATACGACTTTTGCTGCCCTGAGAAATTTTATCTGGCTCTGGCTGAGTTCCAAGCCTCCAAAAACATAAATATAAACATATCCTCTGTTGTGTATGGAAACTGTCTTCCTACCAGGCAACAACTGTAATGCTTGTATTTTCAGAAATTCCGAGCATATGGGGATTTCCTTTGGATCTGGATCAGCTGAGGCGCTAGTGGTGAATTCCTGTGCCTAACTGATAATGAGTCACAAATGTCTTGGTGCTGGCTTTGTACAGAACCAAAAATAAGTTAATGGGTCATTGAGTACAGCTACAGACTAGTTGCAGGGGAAGAAAAGCCTGCCTGTTTCTAATATCACATTTCTCATGAATTTTGTTCTTTTGCATCATTCAAAGAATTATAATAGCTGGGATGTAAAGAGTAAATACAGAAAAAGCCTCAGTCAGTGTTCCTTGGAAGAATATATAAAAAGTCTTGACAGTTGGCACACACAGTGGCCAGTTTCATTAAAGCCTTTTCTTCCTAGTGTCTCCAGCTTCCCAGCTTTACAAATAGTTTCCGCTGTTGAATGGCAAGTTCCCATTCCACTGTTCTACCCTTTGTTTAGAAAAAGAAATGGAAAATGCTTGGTTTTGTGACTGGAAGATGCTGTATGAATAGGGAGTTGCGTGTAAAGATGCGTTGAATCATCCTGACATGAGCTGAATAAACAGCAAGTAAAGTGGATAGTTCAGTATGCATCTGGCTTCCAACTTGGCCTTTTTTCAGATCAGATATTTGTATATTTTTGCCTGTCATCACTTATGACCAGTTATCTCTATTCACCTGCTGGATGTACATTTCTCTTAATGAGTACGTTTAAAGATATATCAAGATAGCAAAATAGGGTGATTACTTCCCACTGTTTCATGTGAGAGAAGATGGAAGATAATTTATGAGGGTGAATTACAATTTCTTTCTCTCACGTGTAAGTGAAGTTTAATGTAAAAAAAAAAAGTGCATTAGAGGAGCCATGTCTGTACAGTTAGCTTTTATTACGCTAATAGTATAGGTCAAACAAAGCCTCAGCTTTCTAGAAAGATTTGGGTTTGAGTTCGATCTTCATTTCCAGGCCCTTCTGAAGTAGTGCTCTGCAGCAGTGCTTGAGGCTCTTCTTCAGGGATACTTCAGTATCTGTAAATCAGGAAAGTAAGAAATTGTTTTTAGAAATTTATGAATAGCAAGGTTTGGCCTCGGAGCTGATGTTGACACCAAGGATCATTCCCTCCTCCCTCTAAGGCAACTTCTTTGCTGCATCTCTGCCCTGAAGGCATCTGCCTTTTCCCAGGACCACCTCAACCTCTTTTTAGCTGAGCTGGTGTGTCCGAGCCGTGCGCAGGGTAGGTCTGGTCGCTGCAAGGACAGCTCTGCAGTAACCATATGTCTCGTTTGCAGGCCAGCAGGTTTCACCGGTGTGGCGGAGGAGCAGTCAGAACTGCTCTTGTCTTTGCCCCCAGCTTTTTTTTTTCTAGGAATTTTCTATCGAAGGCCATGTCCGGGCAGCTGACGCCTGGCATGGTTCAGCAGGAGCCTGTGCTGTGCTGCACTGCTGGCCTCGCCGGCACCTCCAGATGCTGTAGCAGTATCAAGGAGCACTGGTAGGCACGGGGAGAAGTCTCTAGTCCTTGAAAGTAATAAAAACGGTTAAAACAACAAGCGCTGTGCTGCACTGAAACTTTTATAAGGTTTATTCTACTGTTCCTGCATTTTATTTTGGGCAAAATTGCAGGAGATCCAGCTTTTATAAAACTGATGATTTTTTAAAATGGTTTTATATAATTGGGATGTCTTCACTCGAAGATTGTTCAGTTTGATCATAGCTTTCTCCTAGAGGATTTTCACTGTTATGCTTCATGCTGAGAACTTTTATCTGCTTGATTTCTCACTGTGCTTTCTGTAAAGTACGATTAATTAAAGATCCAACCACAGAAATATTTAAAAGCAATGTTTTAAAGTGCAAGCAGTGTGAGTTCTTTGGATCTCGCTTGCTTTCATGATGCTGCTACAGCCAGCTTGCTTTAGGAAAGATGGGCCTTTCACAAACTCAAGTGCTCTACTTTTCTAATTCGGGGTTCAGATTAGAACCCCATAGTTTTTCGTAATTATTGGCTGCTCTCTGTTGTAATAGAAAACCCCAATAGTCTCAATGCACTTTCTACCTGAAAGGAGGTTGTAGTGAGGGTGGAGGTTGGTCTCTTCTCCCAACTAACAAGCGATAGGATGAGAGGAAATGGCCTCAAGTTGCGCCAAGGGAGGTTTAGATTGGACATTAGAAAAAATGTTTTTACTGAAAGGGATATCAAGCATTGGAACAGGCTGCCCAGGGAAGCGGTTGAGTCACCATCCCTGGAGGTATTTAAAAGACGTGTAGATGAGGCGCTTAGGGACATGGTTTAGTGGGCGTGGTGGTGTTGGGTTGATGGTTGGACTCGATCTTAGAGGTCTTTTCCAACCTTAATGATTCTATGATTCTAGTGCAAGTAAGAACAAAATCAGGTGGACAGTATCTGATAGGAAATTGCTTGTCCTGTAATTTTTAAATTATCCATTGTCTCAAACAGAAAAGAAGAAAGGTTGTAGATGGAACGTGTCTTGGCCTAGAGGAAAGACACCTACCTTTATAAATGCAAAGACTGATGTCTTTATTAGACTTGTGTGGGGAAAGAAAACGATTGTATCATTTGCCTTTACAAATTAGGTGGAAGGGGTGTGTCTGTCTTCAAATCCTTGGAGTTTGCTCTGCGAAAAGGGACGAGCAAGGGATGAAGACAGTGTTTCCCCATTGTAGAAATATTTTGTTCCAGAAAGTAGGTGGTAAAAAGGCAAATAAACCCAGCAGAGTGAGGGACCTTCTTTTATTGTCTGAGCCCCAGTCAGATTACGTTTTTGTTACAGTTTAGAAGGCAGTAGCAGAGAGGGAGATTTTAGGCAGAAACTGAAATCGAGTGTTGAGTTGGTTTGAGTTTAAAGTTGGTTAGAAGTAATAAAAAATTACATATTCTGGATATGATGACAATGTTCTTAAGGCAAGCGTGCTTATAAAAGTAAGCTAATGGGACTGACTGCTTTTATATTGGTGGAAAGCAGGTCATGGTGAAAGCGAAGGCTGGCATTGTTTCTATAGTATTATCAGTTTCCATGCTTACAGGACACAATAGTAAAGCGGGAATCTGGGAACCTGTAAATCTTTCACTGGTTCTTAGTCGAAGTAGAATAGTTAATGTAAAAAATATCTTTCTCACTTTGCAATAACTCTCAATGGGAACACAGAGAATGAAGAGGAAAGAAAGCAAGCCAATGAAGGTTTGCTCTGGCTCAAATGAGAACATATTTGATGCCAAAAAATATCTCTGCAGCAGTACACTAGCTCGACTCAAGTAAAGCCTTTGACTTAAAATATGTACTCCAAAACATGCATGTTCTTGTTTACCAGATATCGACATATTTAAACTATAAACTTTAATAAAAAAACACACCAAACAACCAAAGCCTCTCCAGACTCCTCTCTTTCTTATAGAGGAAGGTACCAACTACAAAAGAAGTGAGGATGTGTTCCATCATAAACGTACAGGAGGGTAAACAGTCTTTTAAGAGATTGGGGAAAATTTGTCTCTTTAGTAAGGAGCATCTATAGTAAAGGTGAGAGAGGATTTAGGTATAGGGGGAAAAAAAGGACATCCGACAAATTAGGATGTGTTATCTTCTTTACATCTAGTTTTCCATGAAGGAAAAGATCTTCCAAACTTAAGGGAAAGGCTTTTTGCTTAACATTTTTAAAGGGCAATGGATCCAATCCTGTATAATAGCCTAAAAAGAGACACAGGCTTTTGGGAGTGAAGGCATCAAAAAAAAAAAAAGAAGAGAAGAGTGAAGTTTTTGTATGGGGAAAAAAAACAGTAGACTCTTTAAATCATGTCCTGGCTAAAGCTCATGGTTTTAATTTTTAAATACAAACATGTTTGTTCCTTTTATGCTTACTTATACTAGATGCAGAGCGTGTTCAATTCCCATTGAATTCAACAGGTGTTGAAGGTGCTCAACACAACATGCCTTGGGACTGGGCCCTCAGATTTTGAGCTTCTAAGATATCACATAAAAATGCATATGTCTCATCAGAAACGTGTGATTTGAAAATACACTTTGGTAGTTAAAGCATCTGTGGCTGAAATGTCTCTGACCTGACTCTGGTGGACAGCCTTTCCTTCTGAAGCAGTTCTGCTTAGCCCCACACCAGGATACGGTATTACAGTGAAATGCAATTTTCAAAGTGAGGAACGCCGTCAAATTGAAACGCAGCAAGATTAAGGCCTGAGATGAACCTCTGAAGTTTCTCTTGGAATGATGCATAGGATCTGATAATTTATATCACTCATTGAAAAGTGAACATTTTTGTGTGGGTGGGTGAGGAAAAGAGACTCAGCCTTCATCCAATATGGGTAATATGGGATCACCACCTTCCTACATACATTTATCGGTGCTGAAGATGTGTTTGGCACAGGTGGCTGGAAGGTGAGGAAATACCTGGCATTCGGAATGTTTTCCGAATGTCAATGTTTGGGATAAACGAGATGAATCACCGGAAAGGAAATAACTAACTACACAGGACTTCCCATGGGATTTTGCTTACTGCTGGTCTCGCAAGAACCTCGTACGTGCAGAATGTGCTCGGGCAGATTGGGAATGAGGGCAGCGCGAGCATCTGGGTAATCACTCATTGGCATGGCGGTGCCGAACCGCAAGAGTTTGTAGCGTTACACCACCTCTCCCCGCTCTCCTTTTTAGTCATTTTAGAAAGATCTGGTTCCCCTCGCGCATTTTTCAGAGATGGGGTGGGGGGTTTGTTGCTCTAAGTGGGCTGATTTTCATCAGGTCTTATCTCAGCTGGGACCTGATAAAGTACTGTATGTATTCACCCTATGAGTAGATAAAGCATGGTTAGCAATTAGCATGTTTATGCAAAACATAATGTTTGGTATACAGGAGAGTATTTGCACTGAAATTTATGCATGGCTAGCTCATCTGGGAAAGAACATTTTATCCTTCAGTGAGATAATGATTTGCTAATAGCTTAATCAAGCAGAGGAGATTTAATGCATCTGGCTGAAGGGACATTAGTGTTTCCAAAAAGGTCAGACCCATTAACAGCTCAGGAGGATACAGTCGAAACTGCTTCCTAAGTAACTCAAAGAACAGTGATCCTCAGAGGAACTTGGGGAAAATGCCAGAGGGAATTTGAATGAGCCCCCAAGCGAGCACCAAACAGTGTTGAGGTATGAAATTTAGCCTGCTTCTCAAACCTGAGATTTTCTTCCTCCATACAGCCCAAAGAGCTGAACATTTTGATTCCTTAAATGCTGAAACAATTAGGGTGCAGGAACCTTACAGCTAATTTCAGTATGTTCTTTTCTTCCTTTCTGTGTCTTCATTAACTATTTTAATGGCATCGTCCACCCAGGTTCTGTAAATGAGCACTTGTGTTTGCTTTTGTCCTCCCTGTGGCTTTGAAGGGTTGTGTCTTGTTGCGTGCCTGTTGGGATAAAGAACCTGCAATAAGAGCATCACTTGTGTCAGGGGTAAGCAATCCTCTGCCGACGGGGCTGCTCGCTTCCGATGAGCTTTTATAAAACGGCTGTAGTTTCACCAAACCAGCCGAGGCCACGGGAGACGCCTGCGTTTACCGGCAGCGCTGACTATGCTGTTTGCCTCCCTCCCCTGCCCTCGCCTTCCCTTTTCCACGCTACCTTGCATGCGGCGGAGTTACCAGGAGCTCCCCTTTGTCGAGGGCGGCAGAGGGGAGTGTGTTGCCAGCACAGCGGGGGACTGTTGAGCTGTCACCGAAACACAGGCTTGTAAAAGAGGGACCTAGACTGATACTCTGTCAGCCAGCTTCACTTGCCCTCTGCTCTTGCCTGTGGCTATGCTGCTTTATTGTCCTGGTTTTGGCTGTAATTCCCAGCAATGGAAAAACATGTTGCTCTTTAAAAGCAGATGGAAATTCATTCCTGAAGGAAAAAATATGTCTCTTTAGGCTACTGCTATTGTTTTCTTTTAGTTTTATTTTTTGCCTGTGAGTTATTTCTAGCAACTTTTAATTTAATTCATTCTTCTTTTTTTTTTTTTAATCAGACAGTAGGGATTATTGTTCAATGTCTTAAAGCACACGCTTTCAGTATACTAATGATCACAAATGGGGGTATATAGCGTTCAGAGTGAAAATCGGATTTGCAACGATCAGGAAGGAATTGGAAAAGTTGGTTTATTTCTGCCTTTCGAAGTATTTTCATTTATGTAATACAAATGCTCGTATCAGTTCAGAGTAGTAGAATTTGCTTTTATGTTAATAAAAGGAAAAGAAGAAAAAATTTAAGCACTTTTTCCTCACACTGACCTGTTTTTCTGATTTAAACCTGTAGTGCTGGCATTTGGTCTTATAAGTTATGATGTGTCACAGGATATGCGGTTAGAAGTGAGCTTGCTGCTTTGAGTTTGACTCAACTCTAGTCCTAAAGTATAAGACAAGGCATACAAATTAGGAAAAGTCACCAAAAAGTCATTGCATTTCATAGAGAATTAATTCCTGATCCTTGACTGTTATACACCAACTTCAGGGGCCAGATCCTCAATGTATACAAGTTGCTGCAAATACTCTATATGTCTTAGTACATTAGCAAAAGATATGTCTGAAGTTTTTTGTTTCATTTTCCGTGAGACCACTGACTTGTATCTGCTTTTTTCATAAACGGGGAAAAAAGTAAATATTCTTACATATCCATTGCTATTTCTCATGCCCTTAAGATTAGCATGTGTCTGACTGGCTTAAGTGCCTGTTATGATTATTTTTAATAGTATACAATGTCTGACTATCAAACCTCAGTGTTCAATTTACCTTTCTCTATGTGTATATACATTTTCCTCTTGGATACGCTGAGGATTTCAAGGAGGTTTCCCACGGCGGTAGCACTGAGGCATAATCTCAGGCATCAGGTTGGCCAGGAGAGCTGCAGAGGGCTCCCCGCTTCTGCAGTAAAATTTCCTTTCCATCCGTAACAGAATCAATCCTCCAAAAATAAGGGTAGTACTTGGACAATGATATCCAGAATAGTTCTGATTATTATCTTAATTGGCCCTAGGAATATTTAAATGTAGTACCTGAAGGCTAACTCAGATAGGATGTTTATACCAGACGAAACCGTACAGTGGAACACCTTGTACTGACCTACTTGTATTTCTGGTACTGTGCCAGTTAAATTGCTGTCAAGGTGGAAGAAATGTTAATGAATGGCAGAGGAATAATAGAGCCCAGGTATAAAAGCTTATTAATCTACCTGAGTGTTGTTGCTGTGAATGAAGAACATGTATTTTAATGACAATGCTAACTGTTCACACGTCACTGAACTGCAAAGATTGGAGAGGTGTGTGTGTATGAATTTAAATATTTGAACGTATATTGGTATCTTTTTGTACGTATAAAATAGGGTGTTTGCCTTTGGCAGTCATCAGCGAAGTAATAGTTTCTGTTGCGAAAATTTGGAACGTAATAATGAATGATAAAATAATATCTAATAAAATCAGTAAGTGTGCTATTAGACTGTGAATGTATGGAACAACAAATGTACTGAATTTCAAACTTAAAAGCTGTCACTACTAAAGCTACATTTGTATAGAATGTGCACTAACTATTCTGCTTCCATTGCTTTCTCCTATAATAGAAATAATATTTCGTTTGTGTAAAGTAAATGTTGAGTTTATTTTGGGAGGGATGACCATTACTGATAAAGTATTTGGAGAGGGTTTTTTGGGGTTTTTTTCTTAACATTTTAATTGTGATATGCTTTAATACTTCCCATCCCTAAGAATGTGTATGAGCCGCAAGCTTACACACTCGTTGTCATCCCATTAAGTTATTTGAGTTTGAAGATGCACTCTGGTGTTTTCCTTTCAAAGAGGTTTTGATTATGTATAATTTTATTTTTCTAAATGAGATTTTTTGGGAAAGAACAGTTGAAATATCTGCTTTTGTTCTGCTTTCTTTTTTTACCCACAAGCTTTAGCAATAACATTGTTGGAGTTGGAGGCTTTTTGGTGAGATTAGGCTGCTCAGCAGTAATTCTGAAACAGTTTGAGAAGTTGTTAGTAATTTAGATAGTCACTGATGCTGAATGTGGGAACAGGGAAGCTTTCAAGTATTTGCAGCCAAACCTACATTGTCATACAGAGAAATTTTCATTCTTGCCATGTAACTTCTGTTTTCACAGCGTGCCTGACACTGGCTGTTCATGAGAAGGAGAGCTGCAATCCCATTGAAAAGGCACTTAAAGGGGAGCTATCTGTAGCTGGCTTTCTGTTTTGTATTTGAATCCTAACTAAGATTTTGTATTGACACAAAACTTTGGTCTTAGTATTCAAACCATTGCCTGGAGTAGAAGGTGTCAAGTAACATTTCTTAGCACTACTGGAAAGCTGATGGGTGCCTGTACTACTGTAGCTCAGATTTTTGTATATCAAAAATTGGAAGTTGTTATTTCCAAGTTATCTTTTATGGTTTCCCTTAGATACATATGGAAATACATAAAGCTTTAGATTGCCTTTGGCAAAAGGATTAAATGGTTATTGGCAGATGGAAACAGCACAATAATAACTCTGCAGCAAATTATTAGCTATGTTAGAAGCAATTCTGTGGACCGTTTTGCTTTTTAATTAAACTTTTTCAAACTATCACCTAGTTCTCAGCTTAAGCTTTTTGTTTCCTGTCTTTGAGTAATGAAAACGTCAAAGATAGTTGGGTAGAAAAAAAACCTTTCAGGTCTTAGTCTTCTGTAATTTGTCCATGGCATTGTGTCTATACAAGTGAGCCATCGGATCTGGGTTGACCACTTGCAGTGGAAGAAAACAGAGCAAAACCCAAGATGACTGCAATTGCTAATTGGGCTTGACATCCCCATTGTCGGGGGAGGAGAAGCAAGAGCATTTTGCCCAGTTTAAAAGAGCTGCTTTGGATTTTGTTTGTTTGATGGTTTATTTTCTCATTTAGGGAGGCGGGGGGGGTTAGTTATGATTTCAGAGTAATTGACATCTTAGAGAGATTGGCTTTGTGGTGTTTGATACTTCATTTCCTAGCAAACAAAGTAAATTTGTGATAAAACTAGACTATTACTGTTATACTTAACATTGCACGGTGAAACACACCATTGGAGGGAAGGGAGGGGGAGAGCAGCAATCTGTCTTCTGTTTTGTCTTGTGTATTTTGGTCTTATTGTGCTTTTTACTGGGATAAACCAACTTTGTCTTTTTCCGGAACTGCTCCCACTGAGCTCCCATTTGATGAGAAACTGATGGGGGGGGGTGGAAATGTACCCGGCTTATAGGTTAGACTCTGTGGGTATCTGCAGCGGGATATTTGTGAGTCCGTGTCAGGACAACTCTTTCCCCTCAATCTCTCTTTGGCAGCCACTTTCCCTTGCAAGGCATGGTTTTCCTCATTCAGCCAAGAGTTGAAGGACCGAAAAGAAGAAGCCAGGAGGACAGGTTACTGGGGATTTTTCTCATGACAGGCAATGATAGGGGCTTGGGTGTTCAGCACTGCCACACCGCCACAAGCGAAGCAAAAAAAAAAAACAACCAACCCCAAACCCAAACGCCATGTGCCGCTTGCATTTTTGGTTAGCTCTGCAAGTCGCAGTTGTGGCTGTGTACCTGGAGAGGTGTTTTGGGGAGTTCCCTTGCCAGGGCGGGCGTACAGGGTGGCTGTAGGGACGCGGGCTCATTGCAGACTCTTGTAATCAGACGTGTTACCGCTTTATGGGATCTTGCCATTTCTGTGGTCATTTTTGTGTATTTACATGTTATATAAACCAGGGGGAGAAACAAACCACCCTCCTTTGTTAGCGAAACAAAATTTGCAGGCAAGAAAATGTGTTCGGTAATTTAGTATAAACAAGAGAGAACAAAACTTCTCTTGATTTTGACTTTTCTAGTTCAAGGCCTGAGGACTTCCAAAGAAGAGTTGGCAGTCTTGTTTTAATATTCAAACAGTAAGCACTCATCATAATAAGATGTCAGTTCTCTTCAGAAATGGAATACAGTCAAAATGTTAAAAGCTGAAAACTTACTCTTCTTTTCTAACATTCGTTGTTACTAAATTTGCAAAAGTATTTGTGAATTCAGTGAAGTAAACTCAAGGAAGAAAAATCTGGGATTTTTTTTTTATTTTAGGAGAGGTTTTTGCATGTGTTTATATATATTTTTAATAAGTATATATCTCTCTCTCTCTGAAGACCTTCCTTTTCTTATTTATGATTTGCTTCAAGCATATGCAGAAAATAAGTTCTATAAACTTACCCATCCAGAAAGTATTCTGTTCTTTCCTTTCCTCTTCTTTTTTTGTATACTGTTTTTGCACTTGTAAGCTAAAAAAAAATCTTTTGAAACTCATGGATTTATTTAAAAAAAAAATCTATATTTTGTCTTCATTAACCCTTGTTTATTAATAACAATATTTATGGAAGAGCAGGAAAAAAGAAAAAAAGGCATGAAATTCATTTGTCTTCTATCAATGCTTGGAAGCTGGAGGAATAAAATGAACTTTAGAGAATTTAGGCAGTATCTTACCGTAGGCTAATTGTTTACCATTAAAAAGAGAACTTGCATGCAGGAGGGAGTGTTATGTTTTGGACTTACTTCCTTGTAACTCATAAATCTTGGCTGTATAAATGTTCAGTCATTAATTAAGGCTTTCAAATTAATCTGTTTCCTGACTGGACTTGGCTGTTTTTGCATAAAGCAATGCTGTTGCCCAACTTCCCAGTTTAGGAGTGCTCTCAAATGTGTGATATGGAAGTATGATGTTTATTGTGGAGAGTCAATGAACAGCACGTATGGGGAGGGGAGGCGTTCTGTTACTAACGTGCAGGAAATAGGGCGGTGGTATCAACATGGTTTTGCGTACTTTAATTACTTCCCTTACTTCAAACAATGGCAAAAAATAGCTATTTTATATTGATAAACGTCCGTCCTGAGCAGAAGTATTTTTCTTTCCTTTCATTATTTTTCATTATTCTATGATACTGTTCTGTCTTTGCAATTCAGTCCATTTACTCAGGATGATACATAAATAGAGCCAAAAAGTCTCTCTCATGTGATGGAAAAAGATTTCAACTTTTGTTAGAGACTTTTTAAAAATTAATTGGTAGTATTAACACTCAGGTAGTATTATCATTGCATTCATTTGACCTACTCATATAGTAACACTGTATTCATTTGGGTTTTGTTTCCTACTTGTGTTACTCTTTACAAATGTGTGTGTGTGTATGTATATATCTATATATACATTTCTCCTTTCTTACTTATGAAGGCATATTAGGGGCTTTTACCATATATTTAATTATTTCTCTAAGAGATTTAGGATTTTCAGAAATTCATATTTGGGTGACGATATGTATACCATATACATTGCACTATAAATGTTCATGTTATTTTTAGCATTTAATTATACACAGGTCTGTCTTTGCAGTGTTGAAGGTGAGTCTACCAGCTCATTATCTGGGTTCCAGTTGACTGGATGTGTATTGCAGCAGTCAACTTCCTTCAATTCTGCATGTGCAACGGATTTCATAAATAACTTGTAAGATTTCAGTTCCGAGCTGTCTAATTTGTACATGAAACCTAGAGAAGTAGGAATTAATCATGAACATGAACAAAAAAGATCTCTCATTAGATCTTTAAAGAGTTAGTGTTCAATCTATGAAAGTGTGTTACTGCTCATGTTTTCTTTGTCGTGAAAGTGCAGAGATACCACAGTGCTAATTGATGTACCCTTTACCAAGGAACTAAAAAATAGTCTGCAATGTGTACTTACAAATCTGAACCAACTGTTATCTACCATGAACATATTTTTCATTACTTTCATCTATGTGTCGCATCAAGGAAGATATTTGTTTCTTAATGGCTAATTAGAAATTCGTCTGACCAAGTTTCAAAGTCTGAGAGAGTTTGAAATCTGAATTTAACTCTTCAGCTGAATTTCATCATCTTTGTCACTTCAACCAAAGCCAGACTATTAATACCTTCTCATTTCTAGCCTAGTCAAAGTTTAGATTGTTACCCTACAGCATTTCAAAGATTTTCATGTGCATAAAAAATTCCCTGTAACCAATGGAATTATTTAAAGCACTTAAAATCAAATACATGTTTGAGCTTGCTAAATCCAAGGATTATTTCTTTAATTCCTAAAGATTAAAATGTCTTCTAATTTAATGTATATTATTAATTAGATAGCAGAAATAACAGAAGATGTATTAGGCTTTTTTTTTTTTAAATTTTCAAGGTAAAATGTATTTTTTCAGCCATATTCTATTGCTGTCATTTACGTGCCTGTCATTTCCTAACAGTTCTTTTCTGTGAAACCAACTGATGCATGAACTACCCAATGCTATTTTGTGCTATTAGATTTTGATATAGCAAAACGATTTTTCCATGACCAAGAAAACCCCTTGCATTTTAATGGGATCAAAGAGCAGGCGTGTTCTGTTTCATTTAGTCCCAGGCTAAGTTACTGTAAACGTTTCCAGATCTTTCAGTATTGCTTTTTACAGATTTCTAATACGAGACATGGCTATATGTGTTTGTGAGGAGCAGTGGCCAGATGAATCCCTCTTCTTTTAATTGGCGTTTTGAAATTGAGTGTGGCCTCAATGCTACTATAGGCACGTTAAAGAACAGCCTGACTTTTAAAAAAAAATCTGCCACTCTTACCACATCTTTTTGAGGCAGTAAACTCTTCCCCTCCCCCCCCCCGCCCTTGCCTCCATGAGGTTATTGCTGTCTCATAAGTTCTTTCAAAAATAGCTCCATCTGTAGAAATGGGCTATGGAGATGCAGCATTAAAGGCGTGCAGGCAGCGAGTGACCCACCGAGTCGGGCAGGCGGTGGAAATCCAGGTGAGCCTATTGTGCTTGGTAAAAGTACCGTGTGGCACACGATAGGAAGGCTTGCTAAATTATAAAACATAGCATTAAGAAACTGTGGTAATAAATCTGTCTTCTGCCAGTCTGCATTTCATTGGAAACAGTCCTGGACTTGCTGGGAGATAGTTTCTTCTTTCTTGTGAATTTGATAAATGATTTGATGCATCATATTTGGTAACAAGTAAACCATATTTCAAAGCCTGAAGTGATGCCTGTGTGACATTTATAATTTGAAATCTGTTGTTACCTAAAACTCAGAAGGCATTCGGTGTTGTATTTGGTAGTATCTATGTGCCACCTAAGTAACAGAACAAATTATAATTTGCCTCATTTCTTGCCATATACAAAGTTTTTGCAGTATGCAGATTCAAAATCAGGAACTACATTCAAAATACCTCTGGGGCATTATTACAAATTGTGTCTTTCGCAGGCCACACATTTGTTTCAGTACCTGGCTTCTGTGGGATGTTACCAGTAGGTTGCATCAAGCCACTACAGAATGGCTGGTGCTGGTTTCACTGCCGTTCTGATACTGTACCATTGAAAGAGGGACTTGGAAAACACAGCAAGGAAGCTTAGAAAGTTGTTACATTAAAACAAACAAACAAACAAACAAACAAACAAAACCCAAACAACAACAAAAAAAAGAGTACGGCAGTAGTAGTTCAACCTATTAAAAGAAAGTGCTTAAAACTGCTGGCATGACAAGAGTAAATAAAGAGGGTAAGTTAATGTAGGTGGTGAGAGCCCTGGCCAGTGACAGCTCCCTGGACCACAGGAGCTGCTCCACTGATCTCGCAGTCCCGGGCCACTAAGGCTTTTCCTAAAGAGACCCGTGCAGTATCGTCTTGCGATCATTGCTCATGCTGTGGTTTCTCAAGGTGAACAAAACAACGTTACTGGTGTTAAAATGATAAACCTGGTCTAGTCCTAGCCCAGTCAGGATCCGCACAGAACAGGTTGTTCCCTGCGAGTTGGAACAACACTGATAACATTTGGCAGGAATAGCAGATACACATTAATATGTGCATTATGATAACAGAGACAGCCTATTTTTTGAGGTTTATTTTTGATACTAATAAGTCATCCTTGGTTTTGAGATGATTCGTGAAAGAAAGTATCTCTTTCCTACAGTGAATGGTCTTTCTTGAAAGTCTCTAATTTTTAAAACAGAGAGCTTTTAGTCACTTTATTTTTACCGTTTAAAATCCAGCAGTTTTATTGTACTAATGTTTAGCCTACCAGGACTTTTTAGCACCAGATTTTTTTCATTTGAAAATAGTGAGGGTTTTTTGTTGTTTGTTTCTTCTTAATTCATATGCAACATTTAAGGAAAGCTTAATTAACCCCAGCATGCAGGGAGAGGGAGAGGAAACAGTGCTCAGCAATTGAGAATATAATTAGCTACATTTATACAGAAGTGATTGTATTACCTAAATCCCTTTTTTTTTTTTTAATTTATTTTTGGATGAGTTTGGGGGCTAGGAAGGGAGGGCAGGCACAGGCTCTGTAAAAAAAGTGGAGGGAGTAAAAATGCTTCCATGGATCTGGAAAACAGAAACATAATGAGCTATATCTGTTTCTTTGTAGAGCTGAAGTACTGGTCTTACTCTTAAAACTCCTTGACAGAGTCAGAGTTTAAATTTCAGCTTAGGAGGTTCGTAAAGCTTGGAAAAGCCATGCAAGTCGAATCCTATTCTCAAGGTGTAAACATAGGACCGGGCTGATACTGGATATGAAGGCCAGTCTTTTTACTGTTTTTTATTAAAATATTTTGTTACTTCTGCTGCAAATTAACATTGGTTTGAACATTTTCTCTCTTAAGTATTGTTCAGTCTTCCTCATTAAAAAAACATTTCCTCAATAATAATAGGTTCCATATGTAGATGTACTATGTATGTAAAATGATACATCTTAATATAAGTAATCACACATGAAAATGTGTTTTTTTGCTTTTCACAATATAATGACTCTTCCCGCTCCAGCCTTCTGCCCCCAAAACAACAAGCACAACAACAAGAAAACCCGTTGAAAGGAAATTTGCAGTTTTGAACAATTTTCCAGATACCACGTTTTCCAAGTTCAAATGGAGCTGGCAAAGGAGGCGGCCGGCCAGGAGAGATTGATCACTGACTATTCCAGGAACAGCTCGACTTTCTGTGCAGCGTGGTCGATACCACGGGCTTGCGTGCGCCTGACAGCGAGCGTACTGAAAGGCCTCGGTTCAGGACAGCTGTTCACCATGTGCTTCGCTTCAAAAATGAGGGCAAGTCCCTCCTCCATCAGGATACTTTATGCTGACGAGGAGGAGACTTACTCAGGTGCTTACAGCCCAGCGTTTGCTTGAGTGTTTTGCTGAACTGCAACGTTGCAGTGAGATGGAAAGACTTTACAGTACTTCACACACCATCTCAGAAACATATGGGGAAAGCATTTCTTAAAAAGAAGAAAAACAAAACCCCTTTCCTTTTTAGAGGGTTACAACAGTATTCCAACATTTGCCTGTAGAAATAACGCCCGACCTCCATTTCATAAAAAAAAAAGCAGAGCTATAAAAAGCCAAGTTACCTTGTGAAATCTCTCTATTTTTTCATCTTTTGTGTATGGTTTTAACAAAAGGAAGATTTCCATTTGTTCTGGTTAAGTCTTGTAACATGATGCAATCAGTCAGTTTGGGCTATGAGATGTTCTGCAAATACCCTGCAGCAGATGAGCTTGCTGGCTTCTGCGGGGTGGACAGTGTAGGGAGGGGAGATGGGGGAGAGCTACAAGCATTCTTCACTCCTGGCAGTTGCATGTGCAACAACGCTTAAAAAGATTATCAGAACAATTTCCCAAAGCAAAAGGACACATCAGATTCTTCTTCAACCCAGATGTTGATGACAAATTACAAAAAAAAAAAAAATTCTGAATAGGATGAAGTAGTACAGGGCATAGCTGTCTCATTACTTACATAGGAGAAAATACAGTTATTAATTTTACTTTTATAAATTCTGCTTTAGACTTCGTTCTGGTAAAAAATGATTTAGAAAGACTAAATTGAATAATTTATCTAGTTTTGTGTCATTGACTTAATTTTTTACATTTGAAATAGAATTCAGAATGTTTCAGCTTGAAAAGATTTTAAGTATTTCAATTCAAAATTACTTTTTCAAGATTTCCTTCCAATTTTGTTGCTAAGTGTAATGGGTGAGGTTGAATTTGACCCTTTGTTTATTTGGGTTTGGATTAAATGATTTCTGCTTGGGAAATATTCTAGTCTCTGTTCAGCAGAAAACTTTTACAATTCTGCTTTTGGATTAACCTAAAATTAGAGTTTGGTTTTCTGGAACAGGCAGAGAATAAAAAAGTTTTGGTTTTTTCTTTTTGCACATGTTGAGAGATGGCACTTTTACTTCAGCATCGGCATCCATTTTCAGCTCTTTTCCTGCTGCACTTCATCGTTCTTTTGTTAAGAAAACTGAGCAAACCAGGTAGCGCTAATAGTCTGCAGGCTGCGCTTTCACATGGTCCCATGTGTTTATGTTCTTATATTTATATTGACTCCACACTTGAAAGATAAGGCTTTTTATCTCAGGTGGAAATGGTGAAGTTGTAGGAAATAGGTGTTAGAAAGCTTATAGAGGAATATTTAGTTGATCTGTATCTTAAAATGTATTCTGTTTTGAAAACGTATTTAAATGACTGTATGATTATACATAGTTGTGGGTGACTAATCTAGTCTATTGCTGCAGGTCATGGGAATAGTCATAAAAAGTATTTATTCTGAACGTGAACCCGGATGCATGTTTTCCCGACATGTTTCCCATATGGTCTGTAAGTAAACAGTAAATCAGATAGAGAAGAATTGAGGAAAGAGAAGAATTGAGGAAAGAGAAGCAGCGGTTAAGTGGGGATTCTGCAGCACTAAAGCTGCAGCCTACATGGTTTGAAGCTGTAACTTGTTTTCTCTCAGAAGCAAAGAAAAGAAAGAATTAGTCTAAGTAGACCTGGGAGCCCACAGAGGTAAAGGCACCAACAAAAACCATAACTGAAATCTTTATCAGAAAAGCTTTGACGGAAGTGCAGAGAAAACTGGTCACCTCCAGAAATGGCGTGCCGTTTGCTCGCTTATGCTTAATGCTGCAACAGAGGCTGGCGATTCTCCGCAGACTTCAGCCTGCACACTCTTTTCCTGAAACCAAAGTGGTTTTAGGGAATTGCCGGTTCCATTTCAACAACTCGCCATTCCTGTCATTATTGACCTTACCTGGTTGTACCTCACGGGGTATATCTGCCAGAATATCCCCGTCAGACATGTGGTTCTCCACTTGGTCCTCGCTGCTCGCGTCGGGAGATCTGAACTAGGGAGACAGGGACATTGCAGATGGTCCCTGTGGGGTATGGTTAGGGGTCTGTGAGGACTGCAAAAATGCATTTTCTATTGCAGCTAAAGAGCGCACAAGAACTCCTGAGTTACAAACTTTGTACGCTGGCTGTATGAGTGAGAGGGTAGGAGTTGTGCTTGGCAGGAGAAACCATATTTTGACATTGTCATTTCAATATGCATGAAAAGCTTCAATCTCTACTCATTTGTTTGCTTCGTGTTTATCTGTTTTACCTGACTTACCTTTAATTCCAGCTGGGGAATCAGTCCCAAGGCTCTGCAGAGTTGTTCCTCAGTACTTGTAGCCTAAGCAGTTTTTCTTTTAGCCACCATGGCAATTTGTCAGTCACTGAAAGGGGTCATTTCGTAGCTCTGGTATCTTGGGCTGGGAAATTTGCTCTTGGATGCAGCTCGCACAGGCTTTCCGTGCCCTGCAATCCCTCTGATTTTCCTAACATCCTTGCCTTCTTCTGGCCTAGAGAAAGTACGCGCTTTCTGTGGGAAATGATTGGGAGATTAGAGAGAAGTAGTTGATTTCAGTCCAAAGGGTGGTGATATATATTAGCACAGTTTATAAGATAAAGCCAAATCGCTATTCTCTGTTACCTCGTGAGACTTCAGCCTAGGGCTAAATGCAGCCACAGACGAATGCTCTTTCTTGTACTTCTAAGGGCACGTCAATGTGAGGAAGTTATCCTGGAATGAGATAGGGTGTGAATGTAAATGCAGTAGCTGTTCCAGCATAACATCCTGTGGAGACAAGGTCTTGGTGAAGTGACTAAAAGCAATGGAATGACTTCAGTGGGAGCTGAGGACACTGAGCCCCCCCTGCGCTCCCCCCCAGCAGCCAGCCCTGCAGGCAGAGGACCGGCTGAACACCGCATCTCCACAGACTTTTTCTTTTGGTGGGGATTCAGTGTCTGACCATCATTGCGCTGACTGCTTTTCCTGTCAATGTCATTTGTGGAAATTGTGATTTACTGCTTATTTTATCAATTGTCAGAATGAGGCCAAGAGTGATGGCCAACAGTGTTACTGTAGGTAACTTGTGAACTCAAACCATAGTTTAACACCCACTATGTGAATGATGGGGAATATTTTAGCTCTGCCATCTCTTACTGGTTTTTGTCATTCCTACAGATTATAACTCAGGCTCTGATCATCTCTGTAAGTATTTAAGGTCTGTTCTCTTGAAGTGGTGCAAAAGGAAAACTGCTGCAAGGAGGAAGTGTATACTTGCACTTCTCTTTCAGAAAAAAATTGAAACGTTAATGTAGTGTTTGCAGTGTCAGAGAGGTATATGTGTGCACATGCTCTTCTCATGGTACTCTGGGAGTTAAAAATCACCTTTTTTAATGCTTGTGAGGTTGCTACACCAGTTTTTAGGCCTATGCTATGTGATTCAGTTGTTACCTATTCTTTATGGTCTGCTGAAAATTAATGTTTATTTTTAAAGTGCCTTTTTCCAGATTAAGTAGAGCGTTAATTAGTCAGTGTGAGGAACAGAGTGCATTTTTCTACCGCAGCTTTCCATCATGTCAAAAACTCATTACCAGATGTAGAGATCATAAACAAACACACATGGCTGCTGCATGTAAATCTTCTGTCGGATAAATTACTGCTGATCTCTTCTGATTAGATCGCTTTGTCTTCCAGCTCATTAATACACTTTAAAGCATGGAGAATATTTAGGTGCTAATAACTCACAAAGAAAAATACAGGAGAGCATTAACTTTCCATATTTGTTAAACATTTCCAGTCTGGATGTTTTTTGCCTGTGGTCTAGGCTACTCTTTTTTTTATCTTGAAAGAGCAGTTGCGTAGTCAAAATGTTCCTTCAGAATTGGTATTTGCTTCTGCAAGGTCTATAGCGGGATATACAAGTAGTCTTCCCAAAGCCACGCAAAGATGATGCTACAGAAATGAACCTGGAATTATTAGGCCAAAGTCTTTGCTGGCACAATCCCCAGGGGAGTTACGCCAGCAGATAAATTGGCCCGAAGACGAATAAACCTAATGAAAGCCGGGAGTTGCTAATTTAGGAATTGTTAATTTAGGACCCGATCCTGCCCATTACCAAGGGGTTAGATCCCACTACAGTAATTCCCATAGCAGTCCCTGGGACCAGTCCCTGCTGTGCCAGGTACCCCAGCGGCTGCTGTCACCCTCCGCTACCCGTGGGCAGAACAGGGGCGGTGGGAACCCACGCGCAGGGACCAGCTCTGGGCAAGGGGGTGTCCTGGAGCTGCTGGAGACGGGCACGTCCGCTTGCGCACACCAGCCCTGCATCCCCGACGCATTCCTTTGTGCCCGTTTCAAGTATGTATTAACACTGGGTCAGCTTTGGGTCAGGCTTCTTCTGCTCCTCAGCACGCACCTCGTTATGAGGAGAAGAGACATTAGAGGCAGTATCCTGTGCTTAAGTAACAAACGGTTGTGGCAGACGGTAACAACCTCAAAGTCACTGTAGATTATTGCAGGTCTTGTTATTTCCAGTAGGCAGATGATAAATTTTTAAATAAGATTGCATACCTGTATAAAGACAACACACATGCACGGACATCGCTATACAGGATCTAACGAACTGGAGTTTGTCCCAGGGAGCTAATAATGGTCCATGAGGTTTAGGATGTGAATGAGCACTGATCCTAGGAAGGCAAGGTGTCCGCAGAGCTTGCTAGGTGGTGAAAAATGACAACTATGGCAGAGCCAAGACCTGTAATCCTATGTTCAGTCCCTTAGAAAAGGGATAGTCAAATGACTGACTTCTGTTTGGAGCGACTTTTGCCTAACCCCGCCAAGGTCCCCGGTGTGTAATGTCTCCCATACTCCAGTGGGAGAGCCCATATTTCTTACCCCGCTCCCAACCTCTCCGAGAGCACCAGCCGCACACTGCTTGAGCTGCCGACCACAGCTTCCTGCCCAGCAGCGTTAGCACAATTATCCAGCAGGGATGAGTAGCCTTGTACCAGACCTTCACATTTCTTCCTATTTTCCTTCTACTGGAGACATCAATATTTAAAAAATAGGTAGAAATACTTAGTGACTAACTGTTTTATTGCCTGCTCTCTGCTTGTATTGTGGCTCTCAGTGGAAGACCCTGGCTCTCTGCGTCGGGTATTTAACAAGCTTAGATGTGAAATGCAGACGGTTTACACCTTGGGAACAGAAGATTTGGGTGACTGAAAATGAAGGATGGTAGTTTGTAGAAGATCTTTATGTTAAATACATACCACATGGGAGTTTGGGAACCCAGGATACCACTAGTTCTAATAGGTGCTTTGCACATAATAATCTAGCTGTAACTAGTTTAAGTATTTAATGTTAATGCCATGTTTAAGATACAAAGCACCAAAGAAATGTGACACACTGGTATTAATCACAACTCCTTTCAGTTACCAGTGCACGTATTTTAGCATTCATAAATTAATTGATTGAATCCTGCATTAGAAACTGTCTCTAGTTCTAATAACGGGTATTACTGAGTCCAAAATTTTGCAGAACCAGTAAGTACCATCACTTTAAAGTCGAAAGAGGTCCTGTTCGCTGATTGAACATGTTCTGCTCATTGATTTATAGCTTCCATTTAGCTTCAAATTATTAAAAGCAGATAAGTGTTTTGGAACGTATTTAAGCATGTGCTTTACTTCAGTCGTGTTTACTGACGTCAGGGGAACCCGAAGCAGATGCCTGTGTGCTTTCAGGGATGCTTTCTTGAAACAAGGAGAGAGGAAAAGAGAGCAGTCTCTCCTTCCCTTTTCAGCTCTCTTCTTTTCATGTGTGAGTAACATATTGTGTGTCTGGTTTTGTTTAAATTCAAGGATGGCAAACAACCACATTCTGTGAAAACTTCCTACTTCTTCCCATCCTTCCTTATGGTTTGTTTTTTTCTTCTTGTTATTGATATTTGGTAACCTGCAGAGACAAAGTGATGTGAAACTCGGAGGTCTTTACAGAGGAGTTTATTCTAGTCGTGTTTGTATAAAGCCCTGTGGTCCCACTACAGCCCCCTAGTTCCTTTGCTTGGTTTGCATTTTTAAACACAGCCTTAGCATGGGCTAATGCTTCATTTGCAGGAGGTCTGTCGGGAGAGAGGTAGCAGGGGCATGGATAGGAGAATCTCCCAGCTCACGACAGTTGATTGAATTGCCTTTTTATACTAAAATAGCATTCCTGAAGCCTGTTCTAATCTTTTATAGCTCTCATGAAATATATGGATACTTGTTGGTAAATTACAAGTCTGTGAACCCAGTAAACCCATTGATTCTCCTGAATCAAGTGTGCTTAATGTTCAGATGAATTTGTATCCTGAGATTTAAGTAGCAGTAGCACTCATTACCTACTTTAAATGTAAAATAACTCTACAAAATAAGAGTGTATACCAAATAAGAGTATATACACAGACTGTACTTTTTAAAAGGGAAAGAAATTGACAGTATTTTTGTTTGGGGATTTACTTTTTTTTTTTTTTTAACAGTGAAGCATTTCCTGACATGTTTGCAACAGCTAGGCAGGATGTTTGTTGAATTCGCATGTATATGTAACTGTTACATGGCTATCCCTGCTTTGCCAGCTACTCAATTAGTGTTGTGACAGACCAAACAACTGCTAAATGACAGCGCTGAAAATAATTTTGCTGGTTTCTTGTGAAAGTGTAAAGACTAGACTCTTCCGCCATATTAAGTTTAAGGGCCATTTGCATTGCATCTAAAATATTCTGTACCTTTTAAAGGTGAGGAGGAGAAGATTTTGTAAATAGCCAAGAGTGTACATAGTTGTAGCATTAACAGCTGAATGTCACATTTTTTTCTCTCCATCAAAGTTTGGGTTATGCAAATAGGGTTATGTTGACCCTAATTATGAAGTCCAGTGCTGATCTCAGATTTCAAACCTGCTCTCCTGTGTGCAAAAATGTCAGCGTAAACTCTTGTTGAAGCCATGTAAACTTGATCAGGATCTTCTTTTAATAGAGAAATCATATTATGAAATACATCTGTTCTCAATAGCTTTAAGAAATGCCTTGTGGCAATTAAAGCAATTGCTTGCTTAGAAAATAATTTCAGGTATATATCTAGCACATCTTTACTGTTTTTTCCCCTTCTAGATATATACCGTGTTAAAGAGGAGGATCAGCAGTCCATCAATAGTACATAAATTAAGAAGTCCCTCAGTGGCTGACTTAATAATCTAAGTAGTATGTATTAGCTAAAGGAGAACTGGAAAATAGCATGTACATTTACTACATAGCTGACTGGCTGTAAGGTTGTCAGGCAGTACTTATTTATAAATCTTGAAAAAAAAAACCCGGTAAGATTGCCATGACATGACAAATGCCAGCTATAAATAGATTTTTGACTTCCTGCTCATCTCTTCTTTCTCCTGCCCTTCGTACTCCGCTCCGGTGTAACAGACTGCTAGGGCTGTGCAGCTCCCCAGGTGAAGGTCAGCTCTTGATATATTTTTGATCATCATGTAAAGTTCTCCTGTTAGTATGTGGTCCCTGTTTTAACCTCTTTGCAGATTCCCCCGATTATCCCAAATCACTTTCATATGGAGCTGAGGTTAAGCTTTATTTCTCTTGGCTTGTCCCTTCTGTAGCAGACACTTCCTCTTCACTTTGAAAGGACAAAGCGATGTTCAGCTGCCTGGGCCTGCGCCCAGCATTTGATTTATACATTATTTAATTTCCTTTAGAAAATTGGAAGCAGAACTTTAGGAGTGGAAGTCAGTCCTTTTCATTTGTTTAAGGATCTTTTAGGACTAATATAATCATCGATAGTAGATGTCAGCATGATTAGGGTGACTTAAGGTAAAGCAAAGAAAATTGAATACCAGGGGAAATTCTTTCATAACGGAGAGGGTGCCAAGATTTATAGCCGTGCGCAACATCTGTGGGTTATGAATTGTGGCATTAAAAAATGAAAGTGGAAAATCATTGGGTTTTTGAGTGACATGTTGAAGACACCTGCCTCCCCTTACTGCACAGCAGGCTGGGGCAAGAAAGGTTTGCACCCTTTGCGTTACATTGCAATCGTTTCTTGGACTGCAGTGCTCTCTGGAACTTAACTCAACCAACTAACTAATTCTGCAGAAATTCTTCAGTTAGTCCGGAGGTTTTCATTTGGGCTGACTCTGCATTCACTTCTGCAATTAGGTCTGCACATGCCGTGAAGTGACTGCCAAGACAATTTGAAAATTTCTCATGCAGCAGAGTCAGGAAATTAAAAATTAACTCTGGAAAGGACATCATATAATATTTGGCAATGTGGTTTGAATACTGTGTCCACTGAGGGGTGGAAGGTCCTCCTCTTACCAAAAAAAAAAAAAAGTATGAATGTTGAAATATTTCTTCCGTGGGATTTTGAATGATGCACAGCTGAGGGAAATATCGAAAGAGAAGAGGTCTGTGGCATACATCTGCTTATTGATACAATATGACTTACTTGTGGCCTTTAATTTAGCGAAATAGCATTTAATGACGTAGAGTGAGAGTTCCACGTTGTTTCAGGGCTTTGTGGTGCCACGGCTGCTGTTCCCAACCTGGTTATATGGGGGGAAAAAAGACTTCAGTGCTGGAGTGTCACTGTGAGGCTGCGCCCATTACCAAGTCTCTCAGAGTTACGGTATTTGATTTGTAAGTCATTACTGCACTTGATAAGTAGGAGATGCGCATTACAGCAGGAGCGAGGCTTTCTGAATTACAGCTGTGCTGTACAACCTGCACTTTCTGATGCAGCCTGTGAACACACAGATGAGGCACTTCATATGTACCCTTTTGGCTAAAACAAGCGCCTTCACAAATTCGGGCTCCTGAGGTAAGTAACAGTTGTGTGGTGTTGCACAAATGAAAGGAAGCAATGAAATACAGCTTCCCCATGACATTTCATGCATTTAAAACTGCTCATACCATACAAAGCAAACGATTGATATCACAAAGTCTTCTAGATACCATGAAAAGTATTAAATTTGATATCAAGTAGGAAATGTTAAGAACGTCTCCTGATCTTTACAGTACCAAATAATTACAAAGCAGAGAGAAAATAGCATTTGTTTTTTTGTTCAGTATGGAAACCATTGCTTCTGTGGTAGCATCCTGTATGTGCTGTCTTCATTCTTTTGATCATCTTTTACTTGGAGAGGGGCTAAAACACTTGCTGTTCCAGTCCTTGTGTCTGTGCATCTAACATAAAATGAGTAAATATAATACACTGGAAAGTGGAAAACTCACGCTTTCTCATGCATATAGGTAATTCCTGAGCAAATCTTATGAACTCATAGGTTGACAAGGGGCTGGGGACAATACCAGTTGTAGAAATCTATGCTAGGAAGACAGAGCAGCATGAGCTAAAGACAGTGTCAGCGTTGCCCACTAATTAAGGTGTCCTTTATTTTCTGCCTCTTCCACTCACGGCCACCTGGCACGTGCTGTTGGATGCTGTCATCCTTAGCATCCTCCTCTACACTTCTGTGCCAGGCAAAGTGGACTGCTAGGTGATTTCTGAGCCTGCTAGATAGGCTAGAATGGCACCGAGGAGAGCAGTTGTGCTTTATTGTGTAATTATATAACTTGGCTGCACAATCCAGCGTAGTAAAATATTTATGGAAATTCATGAGAAGGCATACGTGTGCTGCAGGCTCTGTCAAGAGGAGCGCATCCACAGCACTGCAGGTAAGAAAAGCAGATGATCTTTTCCTGTGTATTCACCCAGCTTCCCCCAAAAAAGACTGCTAGATATTTTGAAGATCCAGGCTTGCATATTTCTTGTACAGAGGCTTGCAGTACGGGCTAAGACGGCTTTTTGTTCTTACTCTTCAGGCTGTAGATTTGAGGGCTGGCTAGGATCTGTACAACCCACAGTACTGTTTTATTTTTTCTCATTTTCTCCTTCTTCCCTTCTGCCAAAAGCCCTCCCAGCCCAAGGGTCCTGTCTGTCTTTCCTATCGCTCTTCATAATAGTTGTTCCCTTCATCTTTCTTTCCTCCTTTCTCTTTGTAGCTGTTTGGACAAAGAGAGCTGATACAATTCCTTTCTCTAGTGGTGGAAACCGGGGGGAGCAGAATCTTTTCTCTGGCAGAGTTTACGCTCTGGTAGGTAAAACAGCCACATTGCAAGAGACATGCTCCTACAGGAAACCTTATGGTAACTTAAATTTGTAACTGTCCCTCGAACGTGGCACCTCGGAGCACTTCAGTTGCACAGGCCAGTCCTGTTGCTGGTTGCACTAACATTTCTTAATGGCTTTTGAGTTTTTTAGCTGTGGTCCTTAGTTGTTATAGTCGACCTTTCTCAGCTCGCTCTTGCAGCATCTTCTGCTGCACTACAGCTATAGCAGCTCCTTCGGGCGTCGTTCCCTCCTCCCTTGATCTCAGCCTCTGCCGTGGTGTTAGATGCTATCCTGGCAAATCTTCCTGGTGCCAGGAAGGGTGGGAGACACCTGGCATTATCTCAGTTACTGTGAAAACAGTAATACCATATGAGACAGTGTCCACAGACAGCCTTCCTCAAATGTGAAGCACCTACCTAATGGGTGCGATCGCTCTCACCTCCCTCTGTCACTGCTGGGAAAAGCCTCTCTGCAGGGCTGGGGTGGCCTGAGGGACCTTCCGGGGGCTTGCAGATTTGTGCCTCCTGTGCAGGGGGCCTAGAGCTACTCTGCTTTGATGCAAGCACCAAAGGCAAGGGCTTGAAGTGGGGAACGTTGAATCTAGAGCACTGTAGCCAAGGACAGCAAATGTCCCAGATCTGTAGGGGAATCCTCATGGCTGAACCCACTTAAGCATAAATTTCATAAATTTCTGGCCTTAATTTGTTTGTGTATCATGCTGGTCTGCCACTTCTTAGAAGTTCAAATGCTGTTAACATTAAAAAGCAAGCTGCACACAACCTGAAGGAAAGGGAAGGGAGACTTCTCTGCTTCCTTCTGTGCATATTTGCAAAAATGTTGAGGATAAATTTTGAACATAAAACATCTTTGTTAAGTGAAAAGAAATGCAAATGACCCATTTTCTAAGTCTTCATAGCGCTGGAAATTTGCATTACATTGTCTTGCCTAGACAAGGAAGGAGGGGGAGAAAACCCAAGAGACCAAGGAGGTTTTCACAATAACATGGCACAAACTGAGAAGGAGTTTGCAAGTATGAAAGAGAAGAAATGGAGGAATTTGCTAAGTTAGGTCTGTTATCCACGGAGTTACGGATCTGGTTATCCAGAATACTGAAGTGACTTTCAGACATGACATGGATTTGGTTTTCTCAGCTGCAGGAGGGCACTCAAATGAGAAGTTTTCATGTTAATGCAAAAGCAGATGCCTTGTTAATCTGGTCACTCATAACTTTTCACCGAAGGTAAGTCACAGCTCTGACTACAGGTTCTTACATTTCAGCATTTTACCTTATGCTGCCTCATTCTGTTCTTTGGCTCGCTCCCACAGTGATGGGGGCCAACTCTACTGGTGACAAGCTGCTCCGCTTGTGAGGGTACTGGTACTTTGGGATAGTGCTGTGAATCCCTCATGGTACGCACTCAGTGATTCACTGGACTGGGTAATTTTAGACCAGAAGCAGTGGGTCACATTTACTTGTGGGCTATATTCAGTAGACACAGGGATATTCAGGGATATACGTATTGTTCGAAGGTTTTATTAAAACTAAAAGTTGTTAGCAGATATGCTGTTATTGACAGTAGAATTGTATTAATTGTTTTATGACTGAATAACTCAAAATACCGTGAGGTTTTTTTAAGCACACAAATCTTAAAACCAGTAGATCAAGGGGTGTCAAGTCAGAACACAGAGATCTTTATGGGAAACGTGGGGGCTGCCCACCTGAAAGGGCCACTTGCAAGGCTGCCTGCACCAGTGAGGGTCTCTCTATATATGCCAGGCATATACTTTTCTTAATTAGATGCATCTTGCATTGGCTTTTGAATTGGCAGATGAGTGAAAGAAGTTGCACAAGTGAAAGCATTTGTATGTCGGTTCAGTATGTCTCTAAGCTTCAGTGTGCTTTAAACCCACTTTCTGCTGCAGTCTCATCCTCTCCTTGCCTTCAGAGCCTTCCTCCCTTGCCTGCCTTCCTGCCTGCATCCTGGGTGAGCCACTTCACGGTGCAAAACCACCAAAAACTGCTCTCTTCTGTGTTGCTGGATTAGATTTCTGCTGGTTAGCACTTGAACAGGCTCATCAAGGGGCCAGATCAAAAAGAGGTGGTGACCAGTGCATCACTGGTTTAGACTGACTGTTGGGAAGCACAGGTCATGCTGTCATGTCTGTCTTACTGTTATTTTATTGACTTTCTATTCACTTAAAATATACCCCTTACATAAATCCTTAACTCAATTACTCAAGTTGGTACACCACTTTTCTTGTTTCATATATTTATAGCATTCGTTGTTTTTTCTTGCTATAGTTACTTCTTTTCTTTTCTTGCACAAGCAAAACTTACGTTAAAACTTACTTTAAGTTTTTTACCAGCCTTTTTGCTTCCTCCTTAAGGAGTAATAACTGTACTTGGAGGCATCTAGCTGTGGCTAATAGCATTGCTTTCTAGATCTGACTGTCCTCCCAGCCGTATTCTGCCTCTCTGGAATACAGGCATGCAGTAGCCCTCCTCCCTGATTTTCTTGGAAACATGAGCAGCTGGGTACCATGGGAAGCTCCAAAAGGTAAACTTAGAAACAGTCCGAAATTCCTCTAGCATTCTGCCGAGGAAATAGATACTCCACAGGAGACATCTCGCACCTTCCAGGAACTGAGAACCCAATAAATGAAAAAGCAAGAGAGCTTCCATTAAGGACATTATTCATCTTGCAGTCTAAAGGCCCTACACAACAAATATCTTTTTTCACTCCCTGCCTCAACTCAGGATGTGTGTGCATTTGTAAATAGCCATACAGAGACCCAGAAAGTATATGTCTCTCTTATTATCATAGGATTTGTGTGCTTTCTATCCAAATTGGTAGAAACACTAAGACTCCAGATTTGCTAGACTTTCTGGCCATTGTTTTTAACTGCATTTGTTTGCTTTTACTATATTGTATTATGATATCTCATACATAGGTAACTACAAATACAGTTGCTATTAACCTGCTATGCAAGATCCAAATCAGAGACAGTATTTGCCATAGCTGCAAAGACAGGATGAAAGGGAGAGTTTAAATAAATCCATGAAAAAAGAATTTTTTGCTTTCCTTTTTGCTGGGTGGATTCAAAAGTTTAGAGCTCTAGCAATCTTTACATGGTGATATAATGTAATAGAAATGCTGCTGGAGCTGAAAGGAGTTGAAAGAGTGGCTGTCTGAAAGAGTTCTAGACTGGCTGTGCTCTATTGACGAAAAAAAAATATTTTGAGGGAAGGGAGGGCACTTCTCCCAATTCCTTTTGCAGAATTGCTTTTATTTGCTTTGTTTTGATAGGAGTCTAAGGCCTCTGCTACTCTCCCAGGTTAAAATTGAGAAAGGAATTACTGGTTTGAGAAACAAAGGCATGAATTATTTTTCAGTGCAAGAAATACGGAATATGCTGAATGTATCACCCAACCTCCTATTCTGCAACAACTACTTAACACCTACACTATGATAGGTTTCATAAGGTAGAAGCTGCCAAATCTGTTTTGTAGTTTTTTCTTTTGTTTTGCTTTTCTAGAGAGAAACTCATGACAGCTACAGCTAATGATGTCCTCCAAGTCTTCTAGTTTTAAATTTTTAGTTGCATAATTCAATCTGTCTTGCTGGCGGCATTCAGCAAAATAGCATTGGCTCTGTGTACAGGTCCTCTGTAGTAACAGCATACTGTGAGTGAGAACACAGTATTCTGTTAATTACTTTTAATTAAAATGAGTGCGTGCACACACACACACACACACACACACACACACACACACACACGTACATATAGAAAGACTCTGTTTTTCTAGTGGCTTGGCTTCCTTTTCCTCATTGAAGGGAAGAAGTTAAACTTTCTCATTAAATGTTTATATAAAAATGAAATAATTCTGAGGTTAACCAGAAATGCAGCTTAATCTTGTATAGAAACATGTGTGTGTTTTTTTTTTTTTTTTAGTTGCACAAATATAGCTGAAACTTGAAGTTGGCAGAGAGTGCTGTTTAAAAATATTTAGTCCCAGCATGTAAAAACTCGTTTTGTTACGGAATTCCTTTGTGAAAGGTGTAGCTATGCCATGTCTCTGCCAAAGTGATGGGAGCCATATCGACAGAGCGCGTTTTGGAAAATAGCTGCATTTTGGACTTGTAGTTACAAAAGTTAAATTGGAATTTACATGTTTTATATATTGCTTGGAAGGATACCACATCTAGTAATATTTTTTTTAAGAGAGTGGAAGGAAGAAAAAAGAAAGCTTGCAGATGGAGTTAAAGCTTCGCTCTGTTAGAACATGTTGGGATGAGCAGAGGTATGTGTGATGACACTTAGCATGTACCACTGAAGGCTCTGGTTTATTCTCTTTAGCTGTCATCATGTGCTATAGTTATGATACATATGCTTAATTTTGGCTACATACCTCATCTTTCCCTGCTCTTCTCTGGGCGTGTTTAAGCTTTATAGAATAATAAGAGCTACCAATACATGTGATACTGTCTGCTGCCCAGGCACAACCCGTGCTCAGTTTTTGGTACTGTAAGAGCAATTAAACGCAGCATTTTGTGGTCTCCGCTGTCTCGTTAATTGTTGCCATGATGCCGTTGTCCCACAAGAGCAACCGGCCAGTTGTCTGGCTCAGCCCCTGGCCGACATGCCAGGCTCTGTGGCCCCTGGTGACCGCGGCAGGTAGACGAGGTGAATCTGAAGCCTGGCCCTCCTGGCTGAGACCTGGAGGAGGGGGCAGAAGGAGGACTTGGTCTCTGCTGCGGCCCGCCAAGGCAGCTGTGGCCACCATGGAAAGAGCTGAGTGGGAACCATCGTGCTGGTCAGACCAGATGTATTCAGGTGGCACAACCACGTTATGTCCCTGTGCAGCACCCCAGGTAAGCTGCGGACACCCACACGCATGGTCACATGCATGTCAATCTGGAAAACTACACAAATAAGCAAACTGTAGATTAAATAGTGATGATTTGGGCCAGTCTGTTCTGAACTAAGGTCACTTACAGACATCATTAAAGGAGTTGGTTTTGTTCGATTACATTTCCTTAACAACTTCTCATAAAAGAAATCAGGAATAGCAGAGATTGTTTGCTCAGCCTCTTGAATCAGAGACACGAGATACACATAATACCTGTCCTTTTTATTTAAGAATTGCAAAGGTGCTGCTTCATCACTACAGACCTGTTTTAAAGTAGACTATCCAATGTCCGCCCATATTGAATGTCTCTTTAATAAAAAAGGAAGAAAGACGTCTATCTTTTTATTACAAATAATATTTAATTACAGGATATCATTGCAGAAGATGGCTGCAATACAAATAGGAACTCATCTGTCCCAAGGCAGTGTTCATGAATGCAGAACCATATAGATGTATGCACTTCAACTTGAGGAAAACTAATAACATTTTAAAACATAATTGCTTAGAGAAGCCTCTGTCTCACTGAGGCACTTGTGTGGCCTGTGAGTGCCTTGCACGCTTCAGTTAGGAAAGTTTTATAGAGTGACAATCATATATTAAGTAAATTCACTCCTAAGCTGGTAGGTACAGTACATGAATCTGAGAAATGAATGGATACTGTATGAAAAGCATTATGCTAATAGACTTTATCATTTTCTGGTTAGAATAGATTATTTTCCATTTGCAAAATGCCCAAACATATAATCCATCCTATTTAAATCTACAGGTCATAGAATTGAGCGGAATGAAGAGATACACATACACAGGGGCGATTCTTTGTCTTTCAAAGATTAGATCAAAATTTGTCACAGGGTGATCAATTATTTCATAGTATTGGAAACTTTTTCTCCTAAACAGAACAAGATTTGTAGTGGTCTGTAAGATTTTCTCTTCTCAGAGAAGAGAAAAAAGGCATGTTATCTTGTATTTTCCTGTTTTATCTGTTTTGTACATGAAACAGGAAAGTTGAAACACGAGAGAAGTACTAAATTTAAGCCTTTTTGAAATACATCAAAAACTCCACCTCTCACCAGTTAAGAGCCTCTCAGTTTAGCCCATTTTAAAGAAAAAATGGTATTTGTGACATCTTAAAATAGTATTTTTATCTTTAAAAGCAGTATGTTGTACAAAAGCGTTCTCTAGGGCACGTCTACCTATCCCACCCAGCATTGTGCTGCGGTACCTGAGCTAGTTCAGACAGACCGCCATGCGCATCAGAAGCGGTGCAGGGATGCTAAAACAGGGTAAGCGAGCACAAAATCGCACGCGGTGATCCAGCAGCTCGCTGCTACTGGAGGAAGAGGCACTTGCTGTGCTCCCCACCCCTCCCATGCCAACTGGTGCTTGTCGAATCCCCTGTGAGCCCATCTCAATACCCCAGCGGCAAGCTAATGCCTTTTTTTTTTTTTCCCTCCCTGGATTAGTTTTCTGATGGTCTGGTGCATTGAATCAGTTAATGAAAGGACCAGCTTAGCACCGGAGCCAGCACAAGAAACGGGTGGGAGCCTGCAGCCGGCAGCGGGTGGTGCCTGCACAAAGGAGAAGGGGGAAAGAGGGGCTGCGGCGTCCCACACTTTGAGCAGGAGTGACCTGCTGGGGGTGGCAAAAACTTAGAGGTATTTACCTCTCGGAGGTATTTACCATCTCTGCCCAGCACTGCACTGAGCCTTGTACAAATCCCTTGCGGAAAGTTGTGCACTGCTGGATTTGCATTGAATGGAGATGTTTATGTTGATTTTAAAATATAGTTGGCAACCTTTCCCTGCTACTCCCTTTTAGCCTCTCTGCCTACGGTGCATCTTCTCCTGATTTGTTTTCTCTTCTCGCTTGGGAAAGGCGTCCATGCCCACCTCTTTCCTCAATGAGGTGATGGCCCTGGGTGCTGAGAGCTTTTCGACATCCCCGGTTTTGTGGGGATAAGGCTGTTGCTCTCCGTAGAGCGGCTTCTGACACAGGGGTAAGAGGAGGTGTCTGACACGGGTGGGAATTTGCCTGAGTGAGAAACAGATGTCCTGACCCAGGAGTTATTCATGTCTTTTTAAAATGCCATGTATGAACCTTTTATCTCTCCTTGACAGAGCGGGAAAGCAAAGTCCCCAAACCTATACACAATCTTCCTTTGACGCTGCCTAGCAGGCGTGCACCGCACGGGCGCACAGCCTCGCAGGTAGTTTTCATCCAGGAAGCGCCACAATTTGCGCTATTCACAAACCGCAGGGTACTATTCTGTTTCCAGGCTCCTAATCCCTCTTACACACAATCCCTTACAACTTTAACTGGCGGGGTGGAGGAGCAAGTTAAAAAGGAAGGAAAAAGGAAAATGAAACACAATGTACAGCCAGCCAGTGGCTGCCAGTTACTGCGCACACAATCGACGCCAGCTGCAGCCCAATTAAACCCGACATTCACAGGTGTTCCCAACAGACTCTGCACTAACAAAACCACTTTCTTGAAAATACCTAAGGCTTTAACACAGAAGCTCATTTCTTTTTTCCTCTTTTTTTTTTTTTTTTTTTAAGATTCTTTAAAGCTATTTAGAGCACTTTAAATACAAAGAAGCTGAAAAGGACTTTCAGTCTGCTGGAAAGAGTTGGTGCTTAATGCCAAAATGGGGGAGAATCGGCCAAGCTGAATCAGCCAGTGTAACCATTGGTTTCGGGAGAAAGATGGGTTATGCTGAATACTGTTTATTCAGGGAACAGTAACTGGCACTGGGCATTTTATTGTTGCTGGGAGAGAAATGGGGAGGGAGGGAACTACTAGGTGTAAATCCATTTATTTTTGGGACTCATCATTGTTTGCACCATAGCTGTGAGCTTGTGTGTGGCTTTGCTTATTACTGATCAGCGCGTGTGTGTGTGTGTGGTTCAGATAGCAAATTTTAGTTCTCCTTTCCTCCCAGGATAACTTGATACAGTCGCCTTTTGGACTTTGAAGTAGGATTCTAAATTCGTTGTTTATTTTCTGTTCTTAAAGCACTCATTCAGATGATAAATAAGTCCTGATATCATTATCGGATAATAATCTGCTTTTAATACATGAATACAAAATTATTTCCATGCTAAGAGAGGACTGCAGACAGCAGACTAATACATAGGTCAGTAATTTGCTCTCATTCCATTGAAAATGAGAATCATGTTTGTTAAACTTTCATTTATAATGATATTAGTGATCAAACTAGGATATATTCTGGTACTTACAGATTCAATAGTATTCAACTATACCTGGCTGGCTATTCATCTCTGCAATAACACCCTGCACCTCAGCAGTTATTGCTTAATTACCTGCCGCCTGGGCTGTTGCTGTTTAATCACTGTTGTTTCTGACAATCAGTTAATGTCTTCATTACTGCTTTAACAGTCAATGCCGAAAGCCACTCTATGTTCAGATGCAGTCAAGAATATCTATTTTGTCCTTCGATACATCCGGCTGCAATTTTGCCTTTGGAACAAGATTAGGACATTATTCCTATTCCTCACAACACACAGGGATCCAAAAGACTGCACTTTTTTTTGGTTTTTTGGTTTTGATTTTTTTTTTTATACTGAAAAGGTAAAAATGGTGATCCCTTGGATTTGTATTTGAAAATAATCAATAATTGTCTTAAAACTGGCAGGTAGTTAATGTTGGTTCACAGCATTCGCTTATAGAGGCAGGCAGAGGCTATTCTTGCTGATAAATGCAACGAAGAGAAAAGAAAATCATCCAGGCTTCAAATTCACAAGTATACGACCTAAATTAGATATTGTCACTCAGGAAAAGATACTGGAGGCAGCGTGGATAATTTTCTGAAAAAAAATCATCTCAACGCTAATATGATGGCAAATACAATAGTAGGAAAGGAACTGCCTGCAACACTGCTATGCCATGGTACGGCTCAAAAGCAAGAGGATAGAGCAGAACTAGCGAAGACGACATGGCAGACGGGCTGAAGGACGGACAAGTTCTGCAGGAGCAGGGACTGAATCACTGGGGACTCTTCAGCTTGCAAAGACTTGACTGAGAGAGGATGAGATAAATTCTGTAAAATCATCAATGATATGGGGAAGGTGAACGGGGAACAACAGATGAATCACCATTCTCATGACACAGGAACTAGGCGGCACTTGTTGAAATTACCAGGTTTAAGACAAACAAAAGTGTTTTTTTTATACAATGCGTTAGACCGTGGCACTCGTTACAGGATGATGCTGTGGGGGCCAAAAGGAGAAGTGATTTAAGAAAGTAATTGGACAAATTCATTGAGGATAGGTGTGTTGCAAGGTTTTAAAACTGATGATCTAGATGCAGCCTCTGGTTTTGGAGTGCCGCTAAGCCTGGGAAGGGTCCGCACCTTGCTGCAAACCTGCTGGTTTTCTTCCTTTGTTGTCAATTAGCCCCTTCTGCTACCTTCCCTCTTTGCCTCACTTGACCCAATCTATGTTGGTTTTTAATCTAGGCAGAAATGACATTTAAAAACCCTTCAGTTGCTTGGTCTAGTAAGAAATGTCCTAACGTGACTGTGACAAGAAATGTCTATGAAAACCCACTAGACCTTAGGCCAATAACGCAGCAGATTTCACGAGATGAATTCACTCTCACTTCACTGTGGCTATATTACTACTTGTGTTTGCTTTTCACGAGTGATTTAGCTTTACTAGCTAGTGAGAATGCTTGTGAGGATTTTTTTTTTAAGTTTGCATACTTGAATGAAGAAAAATAATCAAACTTGCCTTGTCGAATCTCCTAGCTCAGAAACCTGATACTCTGGGTTAGCCAAGAAATGGAAACAACGCCATGTGACTTCTGCGACCAGATGCGAGGGCCCAAATTTTAAATGCTGTGCCATAATGCCTGCTGTTTATTACTCAATAATATATAAAAGATTTAGTCCACAAAAATTGCGAGTGCAGCTAGGAAAAGAGAGAATGATAATTCATGCCTTCAAATTCTTTCCTCTTCCCTTAAAAGCAGCTCAAATGCTTCTGGGAAACCAACAAAAAATATCAGTGTTCTGGTGCTTCCTCATGTCTATTAATTTTTGGTTATCACAGAACTTATGGTTCAGTCTTTAAGAATAAAATTAAAACAAAAAAATGCTTTGGAGGTTAATTATTGTCACTGTTACTGATACTCTTGACAGAGCATAGAGAAAACATAAAAGCATCATCAGAAGTATCAGCTTATGGGCAAATTCCTCCTAAGTGTATCAGTGTACAAATGAAACAGGAAGAAATAAGACTGGCAGTGGAGTTCCTTCTTTTTTGGATCTGCCAACTGGACAGTCTTTCCTTCAGTAAAACATGTCAGCTCCTAACAAGTGAACGTCTTATGCTGTAGTGATACCCTGCTTCATAATTTTGATGCTGTAGATCGGCGGTGGTCTCTGTGAGCAGAACAGGACGGTCAAAACCTGCTGTACTGTGTTTTGGTTTTTTTTAATAATGCCTGTGAAAACCCCCAGAAGGTCTCTTCCTCTTCATTTTGTGGAAAACGTGCCCTTAGTGCAGTATTTATCAAAGGGAAATGGACCCCTCCTTCAAAGACCAACAGAGGTTTAGAGTCCAGGATGGTTGGGATCTGTTTTTCCATCAACAGCCTTCTCCCTTTTGAAAGATTTCTGGGTTTGGTGTTAGGCAGGGATGGGGGGGGAGTTTGATCTGGTTTGGGCTTTTTTCTTTTTCTTTAAGTAGCTTTATATTTGTGCTAGAGATAGGGAAATAGTCACACTGTCTACTTAGAGAAAAACCTGAACGGAAGGACCACGATCCCTGCGTTACTTTCTAGATGATGTATTACTTATCTCCACAAGAATATGCACTAAATCTCAGCTACACTTCCACGTTTAGCTGTCTCTGAAGTCCTGAAAAGCATTAAAATGCATAACAGCAGTGTTTAGCTTCACTGCTCATTAGAGCAGCACAGAACTAATAGTAATATTGTTGTAACTTGACAAAGCCATCTAAATCCATGCATGTTTTCTTGTGAAAGCTTCCTAAACATGCTGCTAAATCCTCTAAAAAGCTACTAAATGGCTTTGGCAACCATTAGCACAGCATAAGCGGGGGAACTCTTTTCAGTAAGTGAACAAACAGAGAAAATATGCTGAATAGCTGGACAAATGTGTTTCAGCTGGCTCTTTCATTTACAGATATAAGGGAGCAGTCAATATCAATCACTGTTTTCCCTGTTGCACTGGAAATCACAATATCTCTTTTCATTCCACAAGCTCTTTTCACCACAGTAATGTGTCTTTAGAGTGACACTGGCATCAGTCTGTTTCCGCTGTCTGAAGTCCAGAGAGCTTAAAAACACATTGCAGGGTATGAGACCTTAACCCTCCTCCCCTTCCACACACCCCTCTCCTTCTAGCCTTCCTTTCTGGATTAATTGTTTTTACTTCTTTCCCAGCGTAAAGCTGAGAAAGAAAAGTGCCCGCAGAGCCTGGGAATATCTGCTCTTGCGCTTTGGGAACAGAAAAATGTATCGCTGGTTGTTGGGGTTTTAATTTATCAGGTGTTGCGGGGAGTTTAAAACAAGGTAATATGATTATCAAATTAATTTGCAACATACTGTAATATGAAATGTAATGTTACTGAGGTTTGAATTTCGAGCTATGTCCTGTTTCTTGGATGTCCTCATCACCCACAACCTCATTTATTAAAAAAAAAAAAAGTTGGAGAAACTCTGTCCTTGTGAGTATCTGGCATTTGGAGTATGTTGATATTCTTGTGATTGCTTTCTTCCTTTAAAGTAATTTATTTTATTATAATAATGCTCTGTGAATTTTTTTTATTGTTTCTTTGCAGATAACAGCAATCTGTAGAGAAGCAGCCCTTCTAGCTCTTCAGGAAGACATACATGCCAAGTCTATCATGGGACGACACTTTCGGTACGCACTGACTGTCGTGACCCCAAGGATTCCTGATTCGTTAATCCAGTTTTATGCAGATTATCAGCAGCAAAGTGGACTGCACGCACTTTGAAAGGCAAATTAACACATACCCCCATTCATGGTGTGAATAGCAAATTTCCTTTATAAAGCTGTCAAAAGCTAAAGAATTTTGTATTGTGAGTGGAGTGTCTGAAGTTAACTGAAGTGCAGAATCGTCGTAATAAATGCCTGTGTGGAAGTTTTGAGTGTAGCAGATATCATCCAAAACTTCATATTTTACAATTAAAGTGGTATAATCTGCATTTTAGAGGTAGTAAGATTGCTGGTTTAAGCCAGTTTATCTGAGTGTATGTCCATGTATCAAAAAATAATTATCAAATTCTGAATTTTTGGTGGATTCTTGGCCCTAAAGACAGTAGCAACAAGTGTCATTACTGTCTTCATTTGTTCCTCCCTCAACCACAGGTTAATCCCAGGGACCATCCCAGTGAAACGCAGACCTTGGGGAGTGGCCTCATTACAAAAATGCTGAAAATTATTCTGAATCTTTTGATTTATGATCTCCAGAAAAGCTGCCAAACAGGCTTGCCGAACGTAGAGCTTTCCGAGATAAAGCCAAGGTATCCTGACTGATTACATCGAAACATTTATCTTTGGTCTTAAATAACTCCTTTTTACACATACTGGGACGCAGGCACCTTAAAAACTGTACATCCCTTAGCTGCCTGTGCATTTCAGAAGAGTGAACTGCATCTAATTCTTGGCTAACCTGAAACCACTGCCAGGTGTCAGTGTCTTGTTGTTTGTTTGTTTCCATCAAAATAAATAGGAATGTTGATTGGTAATTTAAAGCTGGCCACTTAAAATCCTAATGAATCCTAATTAATGAATAAGAAAACCTCCTTGCAAATACTGTTATAAATGACCACAAAATAGTTCAAGGACAGATAAAACCTTTTCAACTTATTTCTTTGTTATATCGTCTGTTGAAAGGACGACAGGTCCTTATGGGCTCTCTGCTTTTGCACTCGGTATGAAATGGAGTTAAGCAAACTCATTTTCAGCATTTTTCCCCACAATAGAAAGACTGAGCTTTTCTACTCCAGTCATGAAAAATAGAGAGAAAGGTAAAGCTAAACCAATACAAACTTTAACAAAAATTTTTAAAAAAAGATGACAAAACCCTGGATTTCAATAGGCAATTCTGTGTTTTCCTGGTGTTTTAGAGGTAAGTAGAAGAATTTACAGATTAAAATTTTAGCCAAATCCTGCTTTTACTTGTTGGAGTAAACAAGAAATATCATTTCAGACTTTATCACATGTAAGGTTATTTTTGGGGTTGGTTTATTGGTGGTTCTGAAGACTTTTCTTTCTTGCAGTTATTATATATGTATTCATGGGAGAGTTATAATTATTTAGAAATTTATAACTTTTTATGAGAAACTTGTATATATCTGTCTAAGAGGTATTGCTACCAATTTGCTTATATTATCAATATGAAATTTAAAAAGTAATCTCTTGGCCTTGATTATGTTTTTTCTCTTTTTACCTAGTTTCACTCTGTACACAATTGGTAGCTTTTAAACAGAAATCTACTATTTTTCAATTACAACTTTTCTATTACTTTTATTCTAACCTCTTGTTGCTATAACTAGCATTTAATTTTACTATCACTGAAAAGGATTAGAGTATGAGGTTGCTATAACTAGCATTTAATTTTACTATCACTGAAAAGGATTAGAGGATGAGGAAAAGCAGGTTGTCTACTTCCTTCATCTGACATATGTGCAGGTTTTTTCTTTTTTTCATTGTTTGACTCCTTAATAGTAGAACACTATTAAGAAGGAAATTAAGAAAATTATAAACTGGAAAAGTTGCCTTGGGGATCAAGACTGCATTTGAAACTATTTAATCCTTCTTTTCTAAACTCTATATACTCCAACTTGAAGTTCAGGATGTGAACTATTTATCATAACCACTACATTTTTAATGTTTCCAAAAATTAAATGCCATACCATTATCCCCTGGTACTTTCCTTCAGCCTGTGCTCCTGAAGAGAGGAGAGAGAGACTGTCGTTTTTACTGCCCATAACAAATTCTGGTTGTAATTTTGTATCCTAAAACTAACACTATGTGGTGCTCCAGATGAGTAGCAAAACTAGATCGCCATTCCTTGGGAAGTGCTCAGATCCCTTGGGAATGTGCACCAAGGTGTGAATCTGAACTGAGAAACTGAAAGAGAGAGGCAGGTAAGATCTGGCTGCCCTTTCCGTACGTGGACTCCTGTTGCCATCAGAGGGAATTTTGCACGTTGAATTTGAGGACACTAGGAGAGAATGCTGGCCCATGACTGCGGTGGGAAAAAAAAACCTGGGGGAAGAAACATCCCTGCAAACATTTATCCCTTCATCCCCAAGGTACCAGATTTATCCACATGGTACCAAATTTCTTGATACATACCTACATACCTGAAGTGATTTTAAATGTAGGAAGCTCCCCTTTTTATCGTTGGGTTTGTGGAACTTGATTTTTTTAAAAAGTAAGATACTAAAAAAAATTAAGTTATGGCAAATTTGTGAAGTCCCTAGAAGGTTTATTTTGCTCCCAAATACTCTGGAAAACTTGGCTAGTCTGATGCCGCTCAAAATCTTACTCCATTGCAAGCCACAGATAAATTAAGATTTAAAGAAAGGTATGATGATTCCCCTTCTGGTTCCTAATGACAGATCGCTGTTATCGTGGACTAGCAACTTGAAACCTTCTTATCAGAATTCTGGAAAATAACCAAATATTCAGTTTTGGTCAAAGCACATCAGCAACATAGTCCTTTCATAATCCAGTCTGGTGAGTGCTTTTGCACCCTCAGCCTCTCATTGGAACTTACTGATGAGGGCACTGTAGGACAGAGCACTTCAAAAGTATCTTCTGTTAGCCTGTCATTTAAATGAGTGGTTTTTAATTCAGAGCTGAACTTTTCACAGCGTGTTTTACTGAACGCATTGTGCCTTGGCACGGAATCAAATTGCTTGCAGTGTGAGGCCATATAAGCCTGAACACCTCTACGCTTCAGAGTAAATCAAAGATAGAGGCGTTCTTTCTTCTGCTGGGTTAATCACATTTATTGTTGTTTGGATGTTTCCGTGAGATTTAATTTTAATAAAACGATAGAGGCTCAGTGAACAGAAAAGAACACATCTGAGGAGAACATATCTCTCTCATCCTCTCTTTAAATGCTGAAGTGGTTCCTAGTCTTATTTTTTCACGTTCTTTAGAAATACAGTCTTTTTCCTGCCTGCCATTATCTTTTGGAGCCAGTTTTTGGCCCAAATACTGCTTGAGTTGCAGAATTGTTAACATTAAATCAGCTTTTCAATGTTGCAGGCACATTTTGTTTAAATACAAAGTCTAACTTTTTCCTCCAATAACAACATCTTGCAAAATGGCATAAAATGTCTTTCGACAGGTTTGCCAAAAATGACCAGGAGAATATTTATGATCAAAATGCAAAAATTTCTTCACTTAACTTGAAAAAAAGTTCAGTCCTGTGTTCTCCCTAATGCATAAAACAGATTTTCACTACAAGTACGATATACAATTCTTAATCCTGGAAAAAGAATGAAGTTTATTGTGGATAATTTGCCTACAGTCTCTAAATGAGAACAGAACATAAGGTTTACTGAGTTCAGGTGCGAGGGCAAACATCGGGGACAGAATAAAGATAATTTTCAAAGATGGTTATTCAAAATCATCAAACTTAGACTTGTCAGCCCTTTCAAGTATTGTGTCCTTAAAGTTGATTTTTCTGGTTTGTGTATTCTGGCTCTTTCCTTTTAGTTCCTTTACTCATTTTAAATGTCAAAGTGTGGTTCTTCTCCTTCAGAAACTGGGCACGTGCCAAACAGAATGCTCCTATAACTGAGCATCAGTCGGTTCGTGCTGTGGGAAGGCTGTCTGTGGATGATGTTTCCCTGTGAAGCAGGCGTCAAGCCCTGTGCTGATGGGGTATGGAGAGGGGTAAAGAGAAAGCCGAACTGTAAAGCCTGGCGTTTTGCCATGTGCTGCCCAGTAAGCTGAAGTTAACTGATGGACACAAGTTCATGGGCAGGAAAACTATCCCTCCTTATTGCAAGGCTGTGGAGGAGGCTGACCCTTAAGGCTTTTGGTGGTTTCTGGATCTCCCAGAGAAAGCAATTGATTGGGTGAAACAGTATTACCAGTACTAGAAAAGCAAATGTCCAGTAGTTGTGGTAGCTCAATATCTAGTGCTAGCTAGGAGAGAACTTAGAAGGAATTGCACTTGGAAGATGAAGAGTCACGCATGTGCCTGGAAGGCAGGCACCCACTGTCAAAATCTTGGCAAAAGCCCCTGAAAGAATTACTAAAAAGCAGGCATTTGCCTTGCTTCCTGTGATCACAAAGTTGGAACAAAGCTGAACGTGCTTCCTTCACACTTCTGTGCTTGGTATTAGCCCCGTGCTAATGCAGTCAGGGGCATGGGAAGTGGCTTGCAGTGGGAGCTGGGTACAAACTGACCTGCGCCTTGACCTGCTTGTGACGTATGTGATGGGGAGGTCCACTGCTTGACCACCACTGACAAAGCCAGCATGTAAGGAGAGACAGGTGAAGGAGGGTGGATAATCGGTGCATTTCGGCTACTCCAAAGTGACATATTGGCCACTGGATGCAGGAGCCAGATGGCCTATGTAAAGATTTTTGTGGCTGCTCCAAACTCTATCTTGAGGTCCTGATCAACGTGGAGCTAACCGGTAACAGAGTTGCATTTGGAAAACTGGCTTTGCGTTGTGACCCTCTGTATTTGTATTTAATGTCCTTGTTACGGTTGTAGTGAATTGCAATAATTTTTACCATCTACTGCAAATCTCAAAATTTTTTGCTTTTGCTGCTGCCTTTTTTTTTTCCTTTGACATGACAGAAAATACCGTAGGTGATCTAATGTGTGCAATTTAATAAAAAGCTTTTCCTAGGGAGTAGGTGCAAGAGACATGCAGAATCACAATTGTATTTGGGCGTGTTTTGAATGGCAGGTTAACATCTGGAAGACACATATTTCAGCTGAAACCTACTCCTAATCTTGGGGTTTGTGTCTGCTCTTTCTGCAACTACTACTTGTTCATTTACTAATCTTTTCTATAGGAAACTCAGCCATGCGTTTTCTCCAGGGCTTTGTATGTTCTGTGTTAAATCTTTTAAATGGTGTCATTCTTCCCTGCAGACTTAAATCCAACAACTCCAGAGTCCTGATAGGCGAAGGAGATGTGTGTTTTCTCTGTTAACTAGTCCGCCAAGGACTGGACCGGTGAGGGGGAAAGAGCCCCGCTCTTGTGTTTGCGTGGCAGGCCTCCAGCAAGAGCGCAGGTGTTGCAAGAGAAGGCAATGGCAACCAGATGACATTCTTTCCCCTTGAACTAGCGTGGAGCCATTGCTCAGACAGATTACGGGTCCTTCCAACAAAATTTGAGGCTAGTGTGTTGACTGCATGTGCCTGTGTAAAACCCATGGCAATAAAGTTTGGATTCATCTAAAAGATTAGGGAAGTGGAATCGCTCTCGGTTCCCTCAGCCGTCGTTGGAGAGACACTAGAAGATGGCCCAGGTAGTGACTTATCCCAGCTAAGAGCTGAACTAGCTTTCTGGAGGTGCTAAAGAGGGTAGCTGATGTCAAGAGAGGCCCCTAGGCACTTATCTAGAGAAAGTACCTAGAGGTCGATGGAAGGAATTGAGAGCAGTAACTCTCAAAATACTGAGAAAAAAAAAAAAATTTTATCAACTTGTACAAATGTATCCTGTTCGCATAAATGGTTCTAGAAATGCCGTTGGTCTCTTCCTCTCAATCCCTGTGTCTGTGTGGCATGGCAGTGTGCTCTTAACCACACACGCCCCCACACATTTTTTTATCTCCTTTACTAACACAGAGGAGTTTTCACATCCCTGTTTGGTAAAGTAAATGTCTCCGCATCAGCAGAGTGTGGAAAGGGCTTTGATAACCTTCAAGGTGAAACACTTGTCAGCTCTCACTTTATCCAGGAACGGATTATCTGGGCTGTGGAATAATGAGGTCATGTCTTTCCTCCACACCGCTGGCAAGAGCTTCAAATTTCACACAGGGGTAGCTGCTTGCATCAAGCCTGCTCTGCTTAATGCCGTTTAAACCTACCCCCTTCTCTGTCAGCGAGTCTGCCCAAAACTGAGGATGTGAAATGTGTTCATACAGCCTCATTTGCATTACATGTGAGGTGTTTTCGTGGTGCTTGGATTACTGTCTTAACTGAGAGTCGGCTGGGTTTGATGCAGAAGTGCAAGATGCAAGTAGCAGAGTGACTTGCATGTGCTACCGCAGCTACGTGCAGGCTGGCACTGCTTATGAGGTCTGTAGAGCGGGATTTGGCGGGTGAGTGGACGAAAGCCATATAGCGCTTTTCGGGCGAGTGTCTCGCTAGTCAGGTTACTGCGCTGCCGCAAGTCTAAATCTGCAGCTTTCACGCAGAGCTACTGCATTGAGAGTGGCCATGGACGTGAAAGATCCCTAAAGCACACAAGCTGTGGGCGTTAAGGCCTATGGGTGCTTAAGTAGATTAGCAAACAAACAAATCCTGTAACATTCTGGAATGCTTCCTCACCACCTAAGTAGGGATTATTCTACCAAACTGGCAAATTCTACCCTTCTACTTAGTAGGCTGCCTTTCGGATAACTATGCTCTTTAATAAGCAGTACTCTTAGGGGGAAAAAAAAGGAAAATATGAAAGCATATTTAAAACTTCTGCGTGGATTTCAAGAAAAGCACAAAAATGTTAAAGACACCCTGTGAAAACTGAGGTTACTACAGTGCTGGCAGTTGCATCTGTCAGATGCTACACCAGAAAGGTCATTACAACAGAAAATGTTATCCCTAACATTTGTTTTACAGAACTGATTACCATTTTATGTACAAACATGTGACATAACTCACCCACCACTTTCTTCTTAGCAGTGTGAAAATCTTGGTTAAACTGTCTGCTTTTTATCTGAAACATGTAGAAACAACTGGTTACCTTGGTCTGATTCCACTTCCAGGCTTTCATCATCTGTAATTTTGGTAAAAAGCTGCTTTTGTTAATATGTAATGCATCATAGCAACCGGTTACACTTTTACTACAAAAGGGTGTTTTATTTTCCTGAGGGATGAATAGTAATCAAGGATCAGCTGGTAGTGCCAAGTGCCTTGATAACACAATTGGCTGCATACAGCTTTGTTAGGCCCCTTCCTGCACTTGCCGGAGCGACTTAAAAGAAGATGGTAGGGGAGCTGTTCTTTACCTACTTGACTGTTGGGGATCTGAATTTTGGGATCACTGTCTGCTGAGCGAGAAGGTAAGTCCCTGCATCAGAGCCCTTACTGATTCATGATGGGGGGAGGGAGAGGTGGGAGAAGAGATAGAGAAAATGAGTGAAAATAAACATGTGAATTAGGAAGATTACCCTGAAATTAAACACTGACTGATTTTAATGTGGAAAGGCGGTGGGGCTAATGGACTTGGAAGGAGATAGAAAGTAGGAATACTGATTGTAATCAGAGTAGGGGCAGGTTTGTGTTATTTTGATGCTGATTTTGGTGTGATGGTGAGCTGAAGGAGGGCTCCAGTCACCCTAGCCCTACGGTAGGACGTGTCTCACTGCTAAGCACCAAGTGGAATCTGGCTTTAACCCCATCATTAAGTGGAATCATTAACCCCATCAGCACTGGATTAGCAGATTTGTTTCTGGAGCTTGACTCTTTCAGACACTTAGGGTGCATATAAAGTGGCAGACATTACGATTCATACTTTCTTTGGGTTTTTGTTGTTTTTTTGTTTTTTGTTTTTTTTAAATCAAAGACTAAGTTCTTCTAGGTCAGCCCTGGTTTCTGCATTGGTCTCGCTAAATGTTTCCTGTGCAGCAGGAAGAACACCCTTGCAGTTGCTTTCTTCCAGGAAAAAGAAATTCTCATGTCTTCCCCCTCTCCTTCAAAATGGACTTTGTTGACTGGAAAAGATAACGATTGCACCGGGGTGGCACTAAAGGCAGAACGCGGTGTTTGCTGCATATGGAAGTGGGACCTCTCTGAGGTCTTTGGAGCAACCCCTCTTGAAGTGCGGCAAGCCCCATGGGTGCAGAGAGTTTTTACAGATTTTTTTTCCTCCTGGAAATATTTCGTTATCATATCATTGGTAGGGTTTAGCACAGTTGCAAAAACTTTAAAAGAAAACTTAAGACATATATTCTCTTCTGAATTTTTCAGAAAATTAGTATCAGGTAGTGATATCAAGAGGGAGGAGGGGAATTTTACCCTTTTCCTCAATTACAAGAAGAGGAAAAGGGGGGGGAATGAAAATCTAAGAAAAAGCGGGGAGGAAGAGAAATGAGTAGAAAGCGTGTGTGGAAAGTTTCCTCCTTTCTTCTAAGTCTGCTCATTGTTTATTTCTAAACTCTACAAGAAAAACAATGAGATGGAGAAGAAGGAAAATCCACAGCAACAATAACAAACTCAGAGAGGCTTTATTTTTCTGGAAGTATTTGTAGCCATTAAAAGGATCTTGTACCTTCAACAGACCATTTTGTTCCTCGCTACTGGTTTTCATGAAAGTCTGCTTGGCCATCTCCTGAGAGGACCTGATAGAAGATGTGTAGCTTGTGAAAAAGGTCATGCTTAGAAGCTGATGTGAGGTATGTGGAGGAAGCTGCACAAGACAGAAGGAGCAGTGGGAGAGAGGTGATGCAAGGCAGAAAGGTTGGCATGACATGAAGAGTAGGGTCCCAGAACAGCGCTTTTAAAAAAAAATTGAGTGCTGCCCTACCCTAGCCTGGGTGAGAGCAGCTGTGTTCCACTGTGCTGTCTCCAGAAGCAGAGCTGAAGCAGAGCTCTGAGAACAGCATCCTTGGGCTGGTGTTCCCTGTGCTGCGCAAAGCCCAAGTGACCTCAAGAAAAACCGAGGCAGCGCCCTGAGCTATTTCTGTGGCCATCACTGTTGGTAAGCTCTGCTACACTGCCCAAATAGGCTTTAGACCATTTGCTATTATAATCCCCCCTTTTTTTTCCCCTGCCAGCAATGTAGCATCTACCCTGGTATGGACATAGTGACTATTTAAAATTAATCTGAGATTATGTTGTCCGAGTTCACCCAGGAAGAAGCTTGCACAGTGTGATGACAAAATCAGCCTCATACTGAGCATCAGCTAGAGGAGAGGATTGTTAGTAACCCTTAGGCTTTTTTTTTTTTTAAAGTCCTCAAGCTTTACACTAAATACAAAATAAAAAAGCCCTAACCTTGTAAAAGAAATGGCTGTAGATTAAATTAAAAAAGAAAATTCTGTGTTACTGCAGGTGCCTGTTATCATGGTATCTAAAATGAAAGTGTATGAATGTCAAGAACATTCACAAAAACCATTGGGTTTGTCTGTTGGTTCCTTCAGAATAAAGCGTGGTTGACTGTTTGCTTGGGTGTGTTTTCAAAAGTGCTTATTTGGAAGAGCATCTTGGAGATGGCTTTGCGCAAAGATGTGTTTTATATCTTGAAGTCAGTTCTGTCAGGATTGGACTTAGCCTGATTTTTTGGGACTAATCAATATCTTCATTATTATGAGTGCCCTATAATGTTAAGCTGGATTTATCCTATTGCATTGTCTTGGGGGGGGGACCACAGAAGAAGTTGAAGAGGTTGAGACAAAGCTGTGTAGACCAGGACTATCAAGGTTTTGAACTTTGCTCCGAAGTGAATAAGGAACCTGTAGAGCTTGGAAGTGTAAGCAAAATGTGTTCAAGCTGACTTCTCTTTTGAGGCACCTTGCCATGTGCTGGAGCAACTCCAGTTATTTTTGTAGTAGTTTCATTCAGTGGTCTCTGGACGGATAGGTAGATCACCAATTGGTCCACACGGGACAGGAGGAAAGCCTTCTAGGCCAAAAAAAAAAAGAAAAAAAAACTGTTTTCTGAACACTGAGCGCGCTGCAGTTATCCAAGAGCAACAGGGACTCTACTGCAGTGAAGAGCAGTCACAGCAGTAGAACAACGTGAGGTCCGAGGCTTTGATCATTGCTCCCTCACAAACACCTCCAAGCCTCATGTTTGTCCTCCCCCCTGCTCCCGTTGGTCTTGAGCTGTCTGTTTTTCAGCTTTCTGGTTATTTCCTTCCTTGGGTCTTGGGGCTGGCATGAGTTAAAATACATCTATATGCATGAAATGTATCTAAAATTATATTCCCGCTGATATCTTAAGCTCCTGAAAATTGTACTATACTTCCCAATCACACATGATGTTAAAATTATTCTTTACTGGATAAAATAAAATAGCCATGTAGGACATGTTTTCCTTCTCTGAAACGGAGGCTGTTTCTAAATGAATGTTGTGGGTTTTTTTTTACCCGGGCTACTTTCCCCACATCTAGAAACAGCTGTTCTGTAGGAAGGTTTTCAGGCTAGGAGTCAAGAAAGTTGAACTACTATCCTAGTCGGCTCTTCTCGTGACACCTTTGGAAGTCATTTCTCTCCCATGAGACTTTCTTTCTCCCTCTTTTGTAAAGTACTTTGAGATCTCTGATTAAAGAATAGAGCATAGAAGTAAAGTTTTGTGCTAGCTCTGAAGTTCTGCTGTTACATCAATTAAAGGAAAGATCGCCCCCCCCGACTTTGGTACTAGCCTATGTGGAAGGAAAACAATGGTTGTTATGACTTGCTAAGACCCTCCAGTTGTAACACATTTGTCCTGTCTTATGTAAGGGTTGGAAACAAAATGCGTGTAATAACCTCGGGTTTTTAATCTCTGCAAAACATAATTAACTATTTGAAAGGGTGGTTGGAGGATTAAGCTAGGAAGAATAAACTAGTAGTATAATAACATCTATATTAAAATTAAAAAAAAAAACACAACACACAGATTTAACATGTTATATAATCTCTGTTAGACTTGCTCTGGGAAATCCTCCAAGAGCTGGTGTCAGTCTCCATTTTGTACAAGTCTGTACACAACCTTTATAAGAATTTGTATGAAGTTGGGTGGGGAAACAGTGAAAGAAAAAGTTAGAACAGAATGTAGCCTGACCAAAGTCTTTCTGCAATGGGACATTCAAAGCAGGAATGGAGGGAGGTTTACTCCTTCGCAGGTCTTTCCACAAAACCACCCCCTCTGCGCAGGTGACTTCCAGTGCCTCATCCCAGGCAGTGGGCTTCCCAGTGCAATCGCATTTCACTTTTGACATCAAGCGGCACTCTGAAAGGCTTCTAGGTGTATTAATCTCATAACTAATCACCGCTTTGAGGTGTTATGTTAAAAAACAGTCACAATTCTCTCAGCTGGATGCTGCCAGGCCGTGGGAACAGTCTAGCGTGTTTATGGCCCCGTCAGCCACGTGGACGGTACCTATCAGTTTGTGTTTGCTCTGTTGCTTACAGATACAGCAATTAATTTAATGACTGCTAATAACACAGAACATGGACCGTACCACAGAGCTGTTTCTTTTCCAGGAGCTCAGTCACTGCCTGTCTTGTACGTAGATGGTATTCACTTATCTCTCCTCTGAGAATAACTTGGAGCAAAGTGGTTTGCAGCATGGTGTTTAGATCCATGGGGAAAAGGTGCTGAAAATAGAGGAATTATTCACGCTCCTTTTGTGAAATGTGGAAGAAGCTCTTAGCACTTCTGCCAAAAGACAAGTCCTATTGTATAGATCTCCTCCTCCTGCTGAGCTTTCATCATCTTTTTTCTGTCCTTTCCACCTTTCTCTTTCTCTTCTGGCGCTGTTACCCTGCTTCTTTCCCGTTCCCTGCCAGAAAGGATTGTTTTCCTCTACACAGCTCAGCAGAGCAGCAAGTAGTGCTGAAAGTATTGATGATGTGGAAGTGATTTGGAACATGGCATGTTTCATCAAACAAATATATAATACAGTAACATTCGTAAGCTTTTACTGAGGCATCCTTTCTGGTGAAGTCAGTGGGATATCTGTGCGGTAGAGAACTGGATGAGGAGATCGGGATTTGACTTTTCTGCTGTTTGCTTATGACCAGACCATTCTTCTGATAAAGACATGAAGTTCTCCTCAGGGAAAGTAAATTGTGAAAAAGCGTAATGCAAAATGTTAGATTGCATTTGGTTTTGCAAAATAGGGCACGATCCAACTTCCATTGAAAACAATGAGTGTGTATTAAATGTTGTAAGAATTGGCTCCTGCTTACAACTGCAAAATACTTCATGAAGGCCTCGCTTTTGTTTTCCTCAGGAGTTCATTTTTTGGTAATGATCTTCATCAGGAAAGCAATTGGGAGCTAGATAAAACAACGCACCGGTGAGGTTAGCACCGAATGTTAATACAGTTTCCTAAACCGGGGGTCTTGCCTTGTATTACGGCCTCCTTCAAGGCCCAATAGAGCGGCTTTGAGTTTAGAGCAGGGTCAGCAGGCTTTAAACAGCTACGTTGGTGTCCATGAATTTTACTTTTCAGTGAGGCTATGCGACTTATTTTTTATTACCAAGATTAAAAATGCATTTAACGTTAGTGAAGTCCACAGCACTGGGAACTCCAGCATCTTTTTTCCCCAGAGCTTGAAAGAGCAGTAGGAAATGTGGGGTCTCTTTCTGGAGCACTGTGTATGCAACCTTGGCAAGGATGAGGATGAAAACCTGCAGTGCTGACTGGATTCTGCTGTTTGAAGGCTTTGCTCTGGAACCTATTCCTCAACCTGCCTTTAGAATACAATTTGCTTGATGTTTTTAAATCAAATGATCTTTCATGACATGCATTGACAAAATATTTTTCAGGGTTTTTTTTCTTTTCATTCAAAGGCTAAGTTTATAATAGAGCCAACAGACCAACCGTCTTCTGTCTACACTACCTCTAATATCAACAGTTTAGCTAGTTTAGCTGTTCTGCATGGAGCAAAGTTGAAATAAACAGTGTTTCACATTTACTACCTCTCTCACATTTACTTTGCATCTTTATAGGTACAAATTAGTATACATTTTGGTATCCAAGTACCCAACGGTACGTGGAAAGATGCATGATATTTAGCAAATGCTTACCTTCGGAAGTTCTCAGCATCAGTTGACGGGGAACCTACAAATGCACTTGAGACTAAATATGCTTTTATTGATATGTCTCTGTTCCCATGTCTGACTTCTCAGTCCTACTCCAAAGTGAAGGAATGGCTTCCAGGTGTTCTTTTTTGGGTTTCCATACTCTGTTTTGAGTGTTGCACCTTTGATAAGATAGGAGTATCATATTCAGTGGTCAGTATAACAAGTTGTTGTTTTTTCCCCATAAGCGAACTAATTTTTTGCATACTTTTTTGTATACTTGAAAATTTCTCCAACATAAGCAAGTACAATTTTTTAACCTGACTGGTACCGAAGATTATTGCCAATGTAGTAGGAGCTGGTAGGACATCCTAGTCAGATATTGTTATCAGTTCTTCGGAACTAGGTAGTAAGTTGTTCTTAACAAATAAACTCACGGTCATTTAACAGCCACCTTCAAACCTTTCTGTGGTTCACAGCTGGCTGTGGCCTTCTCAGTGTCTCCTCAGTGACATGTCTACCTCATCTTTCTCTTTTAGTTATTGCTCACAGATGCTCATGCAGTCTTCTGCATGCCTTCTGGGTTTGCTCTCCACATAACAACTAACCTGTTTGGTTTTCCCAAGATGGTTCTTCCTTTCTGTCTCTCTTTTCTTGGGGGCGGGGGGGGAGGATATCTGCTGGTATGATGGAAAACATTCATGATGAAAACTAATTTGTTCCTTTCAGTCAGAAAATCTGCACTTTCTACTAGTTTGCAATTAATGTGGGTATGAGATAGCTGAAAATTCAGCTCTCTTAGATGTTTCAGTGGCAGATTCAATTTTTAATATTATTTTAAATATCAAATATTTCCTATGTTTCAGTAAGAAACTCTTTCATAAGAGTTCTATTTTGGAGTTAGTTTGGGTTGTTTTTTTTTTTTTAAAGCTTCAACTTTTTCCATCTACCTTTCAGTAGAGTTACCTTTTATGTTCAATACTGCCATGATCTGTATATATAAGGTGTTATCAGTAACTTATTCTGATTTAAGTTTATAATTGCCATAGAATTGACTTGACATCTAGGTAGCATTTAGTGCTCAAGTGCTATGTTTCAGTAACGCTGCTAAGAATAAAAGACAATGATGTTTTCAAGATCTGCCCAGGGAGGTTAGACGATAGGAATTCTCCCTTCCTGCCTCAGAAAGAACTCTCTGAGCCACTGATTCTTTCTGTGTCTTCCTAAGAAGTGCCGAGTGCTTTTACTTTAAAGCAATTGGCACCCTGGAAAATTAGGTCTACAGGAGCTAATGAGTCTACAGGAGTGTTTGTAATTGACTCAAAGTTTTTTTTCATGTGGCAAGTTTAAAAAAGAACAGCAAATGGTTTTGAAAAGTAATTCTTGACACCAATCCAGCTCCAAGAATGTTATTTTCCATTTACTTCCCATGTTTCACGCTGTTTGTGTGATGAAATATGAGCAGCACTACTTCTGAGAATCCTGATGTGCAACCTGCACAATACCTTCAACAAAAATTCAGAATATGGTAGCAATATACTGAAAGCTGTATCTTACCTGCGTAAGAATATCATAGGCTTCTGTTTAAACTTTCTGGAGAATGGAGCATTTGGAGAAGAATTAGAAAAGTAGTGTTAGTTTCCTATAAGAAGAGCGTGATGTTTAAGTTCTAACAGATCAATGTTTAAGTTTTGATAATTACCCTCTACAGAGCTGAAATGCAGTCTGGTGATGACAGCTATTTCACTTACTTTAAGAGGTATGGACATAAATAACAGCTGAGCAGTTGACCTCAATATCTGCTGAAGCTGAAGACGACCGTTTTGAATACTCTGAGGTCTCTGTCTAGCCTTCCATGCACAAAAGACTAGAACCCACTAGGGAACTGTTGTTGGTTTTTTTTTTTTCTTTATTTAGTAAACAGGATGGGAAATTACTACAAACACTGAATTCAGTCAGGCAATGATGTCCACACTTCTAAGCTAACATAAAAAGTAGTGGAATGCCGGAAAAGGCACTGTATGTTATCTTTTTCAACTGGGCACACTTCGCATCTTTATCTTTATTCAGATGATTCTTTTAGGCCAGATTATACCACCGTAAATCTACGCAAACAGCTGTAAGCAACAGTACAGTACCTCCCTTGTGAATAATTCAGTATTATAGCAATGGTCCAAGAAATGTCATCTTGCAGTAGCATTACTGCAGTGTTTTGGAAGGTTAGTGTGCTACTTAAGTGGAAAAATCCATTTTCTGCATAATTTTCAAAACTACTGAATTTCAGTTTCCTTAACTTCGGAAGCAATAGATACGAGATCCTAATTAGGCTTTGAGATACCTTACACAGAGTATGTTTCAGTAGTAGATGTGGCCTTTATACATTGAAATTCTTTGGCTTCTCTAGAATAGCGTGTTTAATGAATCGCAGAAGGAAACAAGAATCACGGTAGCAGTTTCAAAATAGAGTGTTACTGAGGGAATCTAAAAGAAGGACCACCCCCCAACACACACACACACAAACACACAATTGTTGGTGTCATAACGTACACGTGTTAAGTGTGTGTCTGTACACGTTCTTCTGGGTGAGAGCCAGCAGAAGAGGCAGTGCAAGCTTTCCTATCGGCTTGTGTTGAATTAGAGCAGTTCCTGCCTCGCCTACGGCCTGTCTCCCACCCTGATGGAAAGGAGAGGTTTTTTCATCAATAACATGACATTGTACATTGTCATGTGTGGTTTATGTTTTTTACTGTCAAGGGTTTTCCCAATCGTTTTTGGTGAGAAAAATCTGACCTTTTCAACCCAAAAGTCTTCAGGGATAGTAGTTTTTATTTTTATGTATCTATAAAATATATGGGTATATTAGATATATAATTAGAACAAAGAGCAAACACACAAACTATCTCCAAAATACAGAAGTCTCCTGACTTCATCAATCCCAAAGGAAACCAAGATTAACTTTGATTTCCCTAGGAACAAAATCCTGCCCTTGACACTGAATATTCCTTGACAGATAGTTGTTGTTATAGAGCAAATTTTCAAGATGTGACTAGCAAGGTCTTCTAGAGTACAACAAACCACATCAAACACGCAAGGGATATCTTGGCACTTAATACTTGAATTGCCAAATGCAAAACAGAATCTTTCAGAGAAGTAAGACCCAGAAAATAATGGGAAAAGAAAAAAAAAAAACATATTAATAGCAAAATTATATTTTATCATTGTCTTATTGGGATGCAGCAAACTACCAGAGACATTGCTGTACTCTTGTAGAGTTGCGGCAAGGGATCTTTTCCATGTCTTTTCAACCATAAGAGAGTGAAAGAAAGGTGTGGTGTTGGTTTGTTTGTTTTTTCCATGAGAAGTCAAAATCCGTAAATACTTACGTATTGAAGTGGATGATGCTGCAGCCAGAAATACATTCTGTGGCATGTTCATTTTCCTGTAGCCAATTTCTGGTCTGAAAGCAATGACAATGCCCTAGTTATTTGAGAACGGGTCTCTAGATACGTGCTTTCATAAGCATCATTTGGTGTCGTACACCTGTATTAGCGTTCAGGGGAAGAAGTTTTTGTGAACAAAATTATCGCTTGATGCAAACTTCTTTTCCAGGGATCCATGGAAAAACTTTCTCCCTGCTTGCATTCCAGGGAATTGAAGGCTGGCTGTTAAAATCTCGTGGAAATGCCTTTCGATTGGTAAAGCAGAACCAAGAACGTGACATAGACGTTAAGTTACTGCTTCTCTACAGAAGCTGTTACAGCTGTGGAGGGAACCTAAACTTAGTTGTTGACACACTGTTCTTGAGAACGACAAAAGAGATTGTGTTCATTAGGCCAAGCCCATCATTCTTGCTAAAAGCAGTCTCAGGTTTCCATGTATATTTTCAAATCAAATTAGAAACGCTGCTCCTGAGACCTCCTTCAGCTGACAGTGATGGATTGCACAACCTGATAAATAGTAGGCATTCCTAGAGATGTACTAATACCAGAGTCGCCACAAGTGGTTAGATAATAAAAACATACCCAGAGCCATGTATGTAAATTAGCAGAGAGCTTTACCTCTTCCTCTGATAATGTCCACAACTGGGGAGTGGCCACTTCCCGAACAGAAAAGGGGAAGGTTTGTTCCTCAATTGTTTTTTGAAGCTAAATGCTATTATTCAGTCATGGTGGATTTCCTCTGGCTAGTTTTTTATCAGCTATAATTAAAACAGCCAGCTCCTTTCACTCAGCTCTCAGCACATACTTACACAGCTAGATCTACAGTACTTAATCCCACCAGGAGAATCTTTGTAGCTCTATCTGTTTGTTACCTAACTCAGCTGTAGAAGAAAGCAAGAGAAATGGAAAAACAAGCTTACTGGCCTTAAAAAGAAAGAGAATCCACTTAAACTCATATGGTTGCGGAAATTAAATTACCCGCGTTTCCTCCACCCACTGAATCAGTATAGCCTTCACATTAATGTTGCAGTTTTCTTACTTCAGTTGCATACTAAAAATGCAACAGAATACAACTGGGGAGACTGGGATTTGATGCCATAATCCAGGAATCCGGCACCTTTCAAAAATATAATTCATGTTGGAATGAGCTGTCTTGGAAGGAGGGAAGTGAGAACTGCTCCGCTGAGCGTGTTCTTGTTTCGTGCCCTCTGCCCAGTAACGGGCTTTCTTGTTCAAGGGCTCAAACATGCCGTTTCCTTCGGGAGAGCTGGGGTTTGCTCAGCCATTTGATCTCATGTGCGGACGAAATTTTCACCCGGTAAAATCTTAATAGAAAAAGCTGAGCGTTCAGTCAGATACCAGGCCTTCAAATCAGAGGTAGGTCGAAGGAGACACCCAAACAATTACTCTCTTAATTGACTAATACTTTTATAATGTGGCTTTGCGGTGATGAGTCTTTTTGCAGTCTCTGACAGCAAACGAACGTAGCAGAGTCAGGAGTGAGACATTCTGAAATCTGCACAATCCAGAACTACAAGAAAGAAAGAAGAGCTTTTAACACTTAGCCCTCTTCTTAGATTGTTTCCTTCTCCTCAGTGATGTTAAAACTATGATATATATAGATTTGTGATAATGTAGCTTAACACAGGAATACTCTTCTATTGGTGAAAACTGAAAAGGAACAGCGCTTATTCTAATTTCTGTGCAAGGAATCATCATTTTACTATCAATGGATAGTAAAAGGCAGTTTGCTTAGTGCTAAGACAGGAAACAATGAGTTGCAGATAACGTAATTTACTATAGATGTGAATAAATTATTATCTGTATTAAGCAATAATGACAATTTTCCTTTTTCACAAAGTTTTTTATACAGGCAGATGAAGCAGTATTATCTAATTTGCTAGAAGAGTTACAAATGAATGCAAAGTAATGAAGACATCATCAGGACCTTAGGAGAGCATCTTGTATAAGCGCAGACAATTAGTAGAGCAGCTAAACATGAAGTCTACAGAGACAGTTCTCGGAGGAGAAATAAACTTGATCAGAAAACAAGTAACTGTGGATATCTGAAGGGGAAATGTGAATGTACCAGTTGCCTATATGGCAAGTGAGTAGTGAAAAATGAAGAGACACGCTTAGGCCTGCCCTTAGGAGAGTGAAGTTTTGCCTCTTGTTAGGTGCCTTTACTGATGTGTTGTCTTTCCTACAGCTTTTCTTCAATGCTGGTTGTCTACAATTACGTTTTTGACAGCAAAAGTTCCTTTGGTATTCTTCACAGCAAAAGCAAGATAGCATTAAAAGCTACCGTTTGGGAAGGCCAAAAAATCATATGGATTCTACCAAAGTTGCAGCCTTCCCAGTGTTTCTGGCTGATCCCCGTTTACCAAATTGACCTTTCAGTGATTCAGAAATAGCTAGCCTGTATCACTGACCTGACCACCGAACCCTGTATCTCCAGCTGCTCACCGTGCTTGGCAGGAATACCCAAGGAAAACACTGATTTCTCTGAGGTGAAGCAAGAGATGGGGAAGGGGGGAAGCATGCTCTCAAACTCTCAACTTATTGTACAAACCTTTGAATTTTCTTTCTTGTTAATTTGTGCTAAATTTGGGCATGGACCAAAACCCTCGCTCTGCAGCGTTTTCCCTGTACTTTGATTCAACGTTCAAATGTTCATGAAGTAGGTTCACGTCGAGGTTCGTCCCTTTGTTCTCAGAGGTTTGCCTGGCTGCTGCCTTTTGCTATCTCTTCTGCCTCTAAGAAAAACTGATGTTATCTTCTAAAGAGAAAACTCAAGATTGTATTTGCAACTGAGGATTTCCTGTGTGCCTATCCCCAGCCCGTGCAGTGACGGCAAGGAGTAGCTTTACATGGCTGCACTTTTTCAGAGAGCTTTCAGAATAGTCCTTGCACAGAAGCTGAAGAAATCCCCAGCTACCGGTGACTTTGATCTCAGATAAAGGTCAACCTGTCTAGCAGAAAGCGTGATCGGAAATGCTACCTTACGTCGTCCTTCACTTTCTCTTCCTTACCCTGAAATGATTCACTGCACCTTTCAGGGTATGCCTTCACCACAGCACCTATGGTTTTCACTTCAGCTCTTCAGAATAGCTTTATTTTATCTCATGCACCAACCAGCTTAAGCCAAGGGCCACCAAGATTTTCAACGAGCTGATAAGAAACTGTCCACAATGCTTATTATTACAGCAATGTTTAATAGCTACTGTAGGATTTTTTTGGTTTGTTTAGGTTTTTTTAAAATATATATAGGCCTACTAGTGTAAATGTTAATAATTCACAGTTATACCGGTCTTATCCCGACAAGCTCATGTTACTTCCTTGCACTGAGGGTTTCCAAGGCTCTCCAAGCACGCTGTGGGTCTTGAGCCTCCAAAGGCTAACACCTGCAAAGTTCCGCCTAGCGCAACGTCCAAGTTGCTGACACACAAAGCTTTTGGGAGCTGCAGATCCCGGTTGTTTCTCACAACACCCACCTCTGCAAGATTACCACTGCATGGCTGGTGGGGGAAATGACTTACACATTCTACAGGTAAGACTTGGCGCAACAATTTTGTTTATAATTTCGTTATACATGCTAATGTGTAGGGTTTTTTTAAAATTGCTTTTGAATTCCTGTGTAACTTCAGAAATGTTGTTACAGCTGTGAAGATTGGTTATTAACTGACAAATAACTTGCGTAAAGGTAAACACTTTCTCTGCTGAGTTTCCTCAAAGCCGTATTGGCTCAAGATAGTTATCACCACAGAAGATGAGTGACAGGAACAGTAAATATCGAATGCTTCAAGTACAGGCTGTTTGTCACCTCTTCCGTCTGAAACGATACTGTGCTGATAGATAGGATGGTTTTTGCTTTTCACAGACTAAGCCACCTCGCACTGCTTAGAGGGAGGAATGAAGCGCCAGCGTCTGGGACTGAGTATGGGTCCTCCTCCTCGGCCGGGATTTGTGCCTTAGCAGGGGCTAGGAGATGCCGCTTAGGGGGAAATACAATGGTATTCCCAGGTGGGATGCAACACAGAAGCAGTGTTACTCGTTACTGAGAGTGGGAGGATCACAGTTTATCCAATTCATCTTTACAAAGGTGCAGTTCACTACCTATAAAGGTAAATCAAGTGACCTAGAGATGAAAGTTGCTTTTGGGTGTGGATTTGGAAGAAAAACAATCAAAAAACAACGATGGACTCTGCTTTTATTCTGTACAACACGTCTTTTGGCACGCCGAAGCCTGCACAAGGGAGAAGTAGCATGTGACTGCAGAAGGTGGAGGTTGTCTCCGGTACATGATCCTCAAAGTGAAAGCGGAAACAGGGATTGAATCACGACTATCAGCCATCATTCAGTCTCTTGAACTAATTCTGGGAGGTTTTTCAGAAAGATTAACTTTGGGCATAGAGCGCCGGTCTCTCTTGACTTCTTTTGTTGTCAGTGGGAGAGACAGGCTCCTTCAGAGGACAGTTTGGAGATGGAAAATAACACAGTTGCATTGGATTCCTGTCTGTGTGTCAATCCTCAAACTAAGGTTGTGCCAGGATGTAGTCATAAGGTGTGTCAATCCTCTTCCAAGTTGCCAATTTATTCTCCAGAATTTTAGCTCCCCATTTTCTAACAAAAGCTTCTGGCTGCTATCATTTCCAAGAAAAATCTAACGAGATGACTTGCGTGACATGCAGGCATGTTTGCTTGAGTCTGTGGAGAGCCTTCTGAGATAGCTGTAGGGTTTTCCCTTGTTCCAGTGAAGTGTTAATTTGAGTGCCAAGTGATAGTAAATTGCTGCCAGTGCTCTTGGTTATTTTACTGACCCCTTTAAGCCCAGTATTGTATTTCTAAAATCAAGCTCTTAACGCTTGGCGTAGTTGTTTAAGGTAGTACCTGCTTTAGAGATGTGAAAAGAAAGATGTTAAGCAATGTTTTTACAGCACTATCCTAGGAAAAATACATATGGACTTCTATAAGAAGACAGTCAGTGGCTAAATCCGAGTATTCTCAGCCGTAGAACAGAGCCCTGCTGGCCCAACAGACTGATTGCTCACCTGCTGCTGCCTCCATGCTCCCGCTGTCGATGTCACTGCAAGAATTGCTGTACGTAGCACACCTACACACACGCTGTCTCTTTTGGTTTGTCTTTATTATTTTGGTTGTTTTGTGAAAGAAATCTAAAATAGAGCAGGAGAAGATAGATTTGCACCACTAAGCGCTACTCTGCACGAGTAATTTTTGTTAGTTTTCGTAGTCATTTTTGTTCTTCGGTAGGAATTTTTGTTAATTTGAACTCTGATAGGTTCCGAAGTTTTCAGACGGATTTCACTGAAAATGGTAGTGTGTCTGAGAATGCTTTTGGTGAGCAATCACATTTTCTAATTCCCCTAGCAATATTAATGATGATTTGGGATATTTTTATGACTATGCCTAAGATTTTTATGTTGTTTTTTGTCGCTTGAGCCTCTATAATTGGAAGACGGTATTCATAGTTTGTCTATATCAGCAGTCTGTTAATTACAAACTTAGAAGTATTAGTGATATTCCATAACCTTTAATGCATAAAGATTTTATTTCATAGAGAAATACGTGATTGAAGTAAAGTTTTTGTACAGTGGTGGAAATAAAAAAAAAGGTAGTTTGGGTATTTTCTTTCCAAGCCTAGTGAAGTTTAATGAAAAATAATTGCGCTACATCCATGAGTGTGATCTGGGCGGACAGATTATGTCACAGAAGAATACCTTTGTACTGGTATCTTCTTGTTTGTGGGGATTATTTGCTTTTGGTTAAATGGTCCTGCTAAGCAGCTCCACGTATTCTTAATACACATTTTTTTTCTTTGGGGCAAAAGGTGGGAGAATATGATTTTTGTGAAAGAGATTGTAAAACGCCAGTTAGAATGTTTCAGATAAACTTGGGGCTACAGCGATATTTAGCCAAGCACTAGAAGTCTCAACTGTTCCAATACATTGGATGTTATGAAATAATTCTCAGAATTTTGATTTCTTTTTACATCATTTTTCCATGTTCTTTTAGTCAACTTTTAAAACACTTTAGTCACTCAAAAAAAAAAAAAATCCAAGATAGTATTTGGCCACAAAAATAATGACATTGAAGGCATCACTGTGATCTTTTCAGCACCATGGCAGAAATGCAGTGATGAACTTCGGATGGGACCTTGCAGAGTCCGGGCTGCAAAGGCAGTGGAGAAGGACAACCGGGTCAACTGTATCATCTCTCGGTGCTTCAGTACCATCTGTAAAACGGTAGGAAGAGCCGTTTCCTATGTAATGGAAGGATGACAAGGGTAAATGCTTTCTGAGGTCCTCAGCTACCTCTTTTATAGGCTGAAAGAAGCAGAAACATTTTATGAATATAAATGAATAGCTGTTCCGCCTGCCTAGACCCTGCTTGAAAGACGCTGATGCTAAAACCCCCACAGAAATCTCTCTAACGTTATCGGAGGAGCCCTGCGGAACCTAAGCCCGACGACGGTCTTCTGTCAACCGGTACCTAGAAATAAGCGCGTTCTTTCTCCCCGTGCCTTCACCTGCCGCTCGGGTTCGGCCGCTCTCAGCGGGGCGGTGCGGGCGGCTGCGGGGACCCCTCTGAGCTCGGCAAGCCGCCGGAGCCCGGGGCCAGTCCCCCGGCGCTGCCCCCCGGGCCGGGCTGCGGGGCCCCGCGGCGGCCCGCTCCTCCGCGCTCCCCCTGCCGGCCGGGAGCGGCGGGGCGGGGGCGGCCCGGGGCCGGGGGCGAGCCGCGGCTGCCGGGACAAATCACCGCGAGCGGGGGGAGCCGCCACCTGGGCCACGGCAGCGGCGGCGAGGGACGGGTTGGCCTGCGGCCCCGCACCGGCGCCCCATCGCCGGCTCGCCTGGGGAGGGGCCGCGGCGGAGCTCGTCCGGCGGAGCCGCCCCGGCGGCCGTGACCCGTGCGGGAGCGGCTCCCGGGAGGGCGGGGAAGTCCACTCCGGGATTTCGGGGGCGCCGCGGAGTGACACATTGACATCACGGGGGCGCGGCCGGGCGGCGGGCGGGGGCTGCGCGCTGAAAGGCGGCGGTGCGCGGCCGGAGTCACTCCGGAACGGCGGCGGGGCAGCGCGGAGCGGGCGGCGGGACGGCGCGGCTGCCTACACTGCCCGGGCTGGACTCCGCGCCGGGGCCGCCAATGTGCCTCGGGAAGCAGGCGTTCACCTTGGCCTTAGGTAAGCCCGGGCGGTGCTCGCCGCTCCCCCGCCCCACGCCGGATCAGGTGCCGGGGGTGCGGGCGGGCAGCGAGGGGCTCCCCGCAGCCGGCGGGGAGGGCGAAGGGCTCAGGGGCGGCTGGGGCAGCCGCGGTGCGACCCGGAGCGCTGCTTCGCCGCTGCGGCGTGGGAGGTGCGGGCGAAGGGCGAGCTGCCCCGGCTGCTCTTGCCCGCTCCCCTCCGCCGCACGCCGGGCGTTCGGTGCGGGCTGCGGGAGCGACTGCCTGACGGGGGTGCGGGCGGGAGAGCCGCTCGGCTTCCCGAGTGAACGGCGTTAACCGGTCACAATTTGCTGGTAATTATAAAACTTCCAGTCGGGTAATTGTCCGTCTTGCCTAACGCGGGGATCTCGCTTGGTTGCCGGAGCCGTGTTTGATCCTCTCGAAATACCGAGGAGGCTCCAGAGATTTTCGTGCAAGACTTTTGTGTCCAGGGCTGCCTTATGTTGCCGTTTTCTCCCTGACGTGCTGACCGTGCTCCAAGCCTGTCAATCGGCCTCCAACAGCAACAGCAAGCACATGGCAATGTGCAGAGAGCTCGCAGAGCCATTACGCTCTGCCCCTAGCTTCGGTTGCAACTTGCTGAGGTGTGCCTTGAAAGCAAGTGCCTCTTCGTGATTTCTTTCAAAAAAGACAAAACAAAGCAAAACAAAAAATCTCTTGCACTAGGGGTTGTGGTTGCACGTTGCCAGAAGGGACTTGCGGCAAGGACCATGCGGTGAAGCCGAGCGCCGGACCCGGCACCGCTGCCGTGCACTCACCCCCCACCCCCAGCGTGGAGGGATCGCCCGGGACTGCTGCGGTCAGAAAAGGGAAATAACCACCCGAGCAGGAGCCTCGCATTCCCCGCGTCTTCTTGGAGACCTGCACAAGTGCCCCGCACTGCCTGACCCTGCTGCCCGGTGTCTGCGGCAGCCTGCAGCTGGCTTACGCTAGATCGAGAGAAGGGAGTTTGCAGAAAGGGCTTGATTTCTTTCCCGTCACCGCCAGACGGAGGGACTCGCGGCCGAAGGAGAGCGCATCTTCCCCCGGCGTCCCGCGGGCACGGAGGGGTCTGGCTCCGCGGAGGAGCGGGTTAGGGGAAGGCGGCCCGCTGAATGCTGGCCCCCGAGACAGGAGGGCCGCGGCGGGCAGCGGAGCTGGATTTTCCTCCGCTGACCGAGTAGGACGTGGAGATCCGTCAGGGCTTTGCGGAGACGAGGAGCGCAGCCCGCCGGCCTGCCCCCACCCCGCGGGGCTGGGAGGGCGAGGAGCCGGGGCTGCAGCCCCGCCGTCACCCTGCGCGGCGCGGCCGCCGCCGCCCGCCCTCCGCCGAGCGGATTCGCCGTCGCTAGCGGCTCCTCGGAAATAAGTAAGTGGGGGACTCGCCGTGCTCTTACACCGGAGCCGAGCGCAGCCCGCTGCCTTGCGCGCCGGGAGCGGCGAGCAGGTGCCGCGGGGTACAGCCGGCCCGGACCCCTCCTCCCAAAAACCAAAGCCCCGCTGCGATGGGGCATCCGCGGGCGGGGAGCGGGGGTCGGGCGGGAGCGGCGCGGTCTGACAGAGCCCGCGGCGGCCGCTGCCCGCCCTGCCCCCGGGGGCGCGGCGGGCTGTGCGGTGCGCCCGGGGCCGGCTGTTAGGCGCTGGGGACCGCGGGCGGCTGAAAACAAGCATAACGTTAAAAAAACAACTCCGACACCTCTTCGCTGGCGGCCCGGGGGGCGTGGGGGAGTGAGGCGGGGCAGGGGGAGAGCCGGCGGGCCCCGAGCCGCGGCGGCGGGGAATCCCCGGCGCTTTAGTGGCCGGTCGGCCGGGCGCTGCCGCTTTAAATGCCGGGAAGTCCGCCCTCCTGAGGCAGCGCCGACCTCGGTCTCTGCCCTCCCCCTGCAAAAGGGGGAGGAAAGAAAAAAAAAAAAAAAAAGCCCTTGTTTTCATTCATAACTTTTTTTTTTTTTTTTCCTTCCCCTCCTCTTCCTTCCTCTCCGTCAGCGGCGTGCTCCGCGCCTCGCCCCGCTCGGGGCGCAGAGGGCGCCGCGCCGCCGCCCGCCCGGGGCTGCCCGGGGCGGGGAGGGGAGCGGGAGCGAAGCGGGGCCGGGGGGGCGGGCGGGCTTTGCCAGCGGCTGTGGGGACAGCGGGGCGATCGCCGAGGGGCGGGGAGGGAGCGCCGAGACGCGGTGGAGGCACTGAAGGCTCTGCCTGCCCTGGCTGCAGAAGCATGAGGTCTCTCGCCGTCTTTGCTGTATGTTATGTTACGTTATTTTTTATTTTATTGGCCGGGGGGGAACCAGTTTAAAATTTATTTGCACGGGGGTGGAGGTGGTTTGTTCATCTGTGCCGCTTTCTCCCCGGGCTGCAGCTGGTCTTGTCAGTCTGCCTGCCGTGTTGATGTTGCGCTTTCCCCCCAAAGATGGCACTGGATGTCTTTCGCATTTTTCTTGGGATATTATTTTTCATTCCCTGGGGAGCCCAGCTCCCGGTTGGTACAGCTGTAAATCTTTCCCTTTTCACATTCATTCACCCTTGGTCTGTTGTGGATTTGTAGTCAGTGCTTGTGAAGGAGGCAGCTTGTTATGTGGGGTGGATTAGAAGTGAACGTATTTAGTTTTTTGTTTTCCTTTTTTTCCCCTCTTAATCTGGCGACCCTAAAGCCCGCACAGGTGACATTAAACGTAAAACGAAATCTTTGACTGCTGGATCAGCGCAAAGTCTTTGTGTCGTGGCAGAAGCTGTCGCTTACCATTTATTAGCGGTCAGAATGATAAAGATGCTAACTACCTGTTAGAAGAAAAACCTTTCCCGCTCTTGTCCCTCCCGGTGCTTCCACGCCGCTGTGCCTTTTTCTCTCTGGAGTGGAGAACAGCTCCGTGCCAGCTGTGGTCTGGGTAGGCAGGACGGACTCTTTCTCCTGATTATTGGATGAGCTTTGGAAATGCTTGATAGCACTTACCTTTCTCCTCTTTCAGGTAAACGTGTATGACATCTCTGGGGGAGTGAAAAGGGACTTTTCCCCCCGCTGTCAGTAAAGGAAAGCAGTTTATTTTCTTGTTTTTCTGTTATAAATGTGGCATTTAGATACTCGTCTAAATTGTTACATAGATACAGAACTGTCACTGCAGTTTTCTCAATCAGCATTGCAATCTTTGTGTCAATAGCTAGGCAGAATGAAAAGGAATGAAAATGTGTAACGTTTATTTAAAAGATAGACTAGAAGATGTTGTATTTATTTGAGAAGCTTTTAATCTGTTTGTCTTGTGAAAATGGATTTGTTCTTTGTGTTTTGAGGTTGGATTTTTTTTTTTTTTTGTCATCTGCTCTTAACGTTCTTATGAATCCTTAGGTACTTTTTATCTGACACCTAGTTCATCTTAGCCTTCTCTATCCCTTTTTCTTTCACACCCTGGCCTGTGGTGAGAAAATACTTGAACACGGGCTGTTTGCACCCTTGCTTTAATTTTATAAGGAGCCTATTAGATTTGTATGCTGAGTTACTTTCTTATAGAAAATGTCTTGGCCACTTGACAGTACTTAGTTTGAGACTCTGTAATGCACATACGTCACTTTAAAAAGGAGACTTTCCAAAAGTACTAGGAAGCAAATCTGTTGAGCTTTCTGATGCTGCACATTCAGACAGAAGAGTGAGAATTGTGCGTCTTCTTTATTCTGCCATACAGAACGTGAACCTGGTCGTGTTCTTGCCTGATTCCAACTTAGTTTTGGGGGCATTTGGAATTGCTATTGCTAGTTAGACAGCCGCTGAGTTCGGTAGCAGGTGAGGAGCACTTCCATGGCTTGCCAAGTAAGCACACAGGTTAATACGGGAATCTTTAATTTTTTTTATTGTTTTTGAATGGCACGGGGTCTCCTTTGCATTCCTCATCTATGACGCCATACCCAGACTCTCCCCATGACTGGACTTTGGCCAGATCCTCAGCGTTGTCGTAATCCCCTGCTGAAAGGGATCAGTACCAGGTGGCTAGGGCAATTTGTGGTTTGCCTTATCATTCCTGCTTTCAAAAAGTATCCCATTCTTTATTTCTCTTTTGCCCTTGATCTTGTGTATGTGTGTATATATGTACACATGCAATGTTTATTTATACCTTCTGTCTTATTATTTCAGGATTTCAGATGCATGCCAGGTTCCCACTGAATGCCAGAAGTAGAGATCACTACAGATGGAGCCCCAAGGTCAACATGGCAGTGGTGGTTCACTAGTGGTGATTCAGCAGCCCTCCTTGGACAGCCGGCAACGGCTGGACTATGACAGAGAGAGCCAGCCAACAACTATCTTGTCACTGGACCAGATCAAGGCAATCAGGGGCAGCAACGAATACACCGAAGGTCCATCTGTGGTGAAAAAATCCGGGCCGCGGACAGCACCGAGGCAAGAGAAGCATGAAAGGACTCACGAAATCATACCAATTAATGTGAATAATAATTACGAACACAGACCCAGTCACGTGGGGCACGTGGCACATCAGCAGCATCATGCCAGGGCTCCCGTCCTGAGCAGATCAACCAGCACGGGGAGCGCGGCCAGCTCTGGGAGCAACAGCAGCGCCTCCTCAGAGCAGGGGCTGCTGGGCCGGTCGCCTCCATCCAGGCCGGGCTCAGGCCACCGATGCGATCGGACAATCCGGACGCAGCCCAAGCAGTCGTCTCTGATTGTAGACGATCTGAAGGGTCCTTTGAAAGAGGACTTGACGCAGCACAAGTTTATCTGCGAGCAGTGTGGGAAGTGCAAGTGCGGCGAGTGCACGGCGCCCAGGGCCCTCCCGTCCTGCCTGGCCTGCAACCGGCAGTGCTTGTGTTCCGCGGAGAGCATGGTGGAGTACGGCACCTGCATGTGTTTGGTCAAAGGGATCTTCTACCACTGTTCTAACGATGATGAAGGGGACTCTTACGCGGATAATCCCTGCTCTTGTTCCCAGTCACACTGCTGTTCTAGGTACCTGTGCATGGGAGCCATGTCCTTGTTCCTGCCTTGCTTGCTCTGCTACCCTCCTGCGAAAGGATGCCTAAAACTCTGCCGAGGGTGTTACGACCGCATCAATCGTCCGGGTTGCCGATGCAAGAACTCCAACACGGTCTATTGTAAACTGGAGAGCTGCCCCTCCCGGGGTCAGGGCAAGCCCTCATGATTTCTGGAGGGAGGTTTACTTCCTCCAACTTCAGTTTTTCAGGTTGTAGCTGATTATTTTTTTTCTTCCTTTCTCCCTCCCCACCCCCACCCCCCCCACCACCCTTTGGGGGGGGGCTGTTCTTTGACTTTCCTTTCTGTCTCCCCAACTTCATACGCAAGTTCTTCCCCTTGCATCTTTGCTCTCCTCTTCCTATTGACTTGGCTGAGTGTGGAGCGTTTTACGTAGTCGTTGCTGCTCTTTGGTAAGTGTGGACCTGGTATCTGCATCTGCCGCTCACTTTGGCGCAGGGTCTTTTGAGTTTGTAACTGAACCACTCCTGAAAGAGACAGTGAGGGCTCACTGGGCTCTTCAACCTTCTTGCTCTATATCTTCCCAAAGATGTTTTTCGTTCTCAGCATTTTTTTTTTTTTTCCTTAACCCACTGGGTTTCAAGGAAGAATGACTTTCATGAGTGAGCTGGATTGTGAAATGTGTGTGTTCTTTCTGGAGAGGGATGTAAAATAAAGGCTTTGCCAAATGAAAGGCCTGACTCTTCTATAAGCAGCCTGCTTTTTTTTTGCCTTTCCCCCCCTTTTTCCCCCCCTTTTTGTCTTAACTTTTGGAACATTCTCAGTCCTGAGAATTACCCTGCTTCCTTTTTTTTACATTTTCAATGTAACTTCAGTTTTTGCTACACTATGTAGATCTTCACATTGGAGACATTATGGCTGCAACATACTCATTTGTTTCTTTTGCTGTCAAATCTTTGAAGGATATTGCTCACTCCACCCTCCTACTCCTGTTTTTATAGTCTATCAGTATCAGTTGATATTAAAGTTGGTGGTGTTCATATGTCCAAACAGCCTTCAGGTGCCATTGAGTCACCTAAACGTTCTTGAATCCTTAAAGTTTCTTGTTTAGTGAATTTAGCTCTGCTCTGTACTTTATAATTTTATTCTGTCCCTCTTTTATTGCCTTAGCCACAAATTGTGGTCCTTTTTTGTATATTTTATGTATAAAACACAAAGTTGAATCCCAACTATTTTTAAGACAAAAGTCTGTTTTTTTATTGTAAAGAATATTTATTATGTGAATCTCTATTATTTTATGATATTTATTGCAAAAGACTTTGAAAATGTACTCATGTCTGAATATAACAAAATATCAATACTTAACGAAATAAGGATGACACGAAGAAAGTACATATGTTAACTATAATGCAGAAAATATATTAATTAATGAAAATGGCTCTTGAGTTCTTTTGTTATAATGACAGGTTGTGAGCTACATACGCATATTGCTGGGTTGTTGGGGTTTCTCCTCCTTGCAGTCTATCAGGTAGCAAATAACTTCCTATTGATACTTCAGAACCACTAGTCTGTGCTCTAGTTTAGTTTACCTAATTTTAAGTTTGCTAACTATATATCAAGTAATTTTTTGCTATGGGATCTTTAATACAATTGAATGTATACGTTGTGCTTAACGGTGCCAAGAAGCATAGGCCCTATTTATTTACCAAAGCATTTGGAAATACAGTTGTGGAGAAGGAAACCATAACTTCAAGGTTTTTGTTTCCTAAAGAATACCAAATTAATATGTAAACCTATTTTAAATTTTCCTATATAGAACTTCTTGGCTGGTTAAATTGTACGTCAACTGAAATAATGAACCTACCAAGCTCAAATCTAAATAAAAAGCAAGAGGCGGGATAAAAAATAACGGTTGTGTTGCTGTAGTTTGCTAGCTTTGAAATTTGGGGGGGTGGGGTGTTTGTGCCGATGTCTATGGCTTGTTTGGTTCTTTTCCCATTCGTTATCCCAATGTCAACTGAATCTATCTTCTGTCTTTAAATTAAAAGCTCTTAAGGGTGACCTAAGTGTCACAGCTACTTGTGGCCATTTAACATGTATTCAACAAAAAAGCTTTTCATTAAGAGTGAATGGGGGAACCTCATTCTTCCTGTGGGTCAAGGCTAACATCACAATTCTTCTAAAGTAAAAGTTTATTAAATTGATGTAATTTCAGATGGTATCCAGAGTAAGTGGTTCTAGAGAAACTCCACTTTAAGAACACAGTAATAACTTGACAAATGTGTCATATCTTGCGTTTTGAAATCCTGCTGCTTTGAATTGCCATATTCAAGCTGTTCTGTCTCCTAGCATATTGATGATTTGAATAAGCTCGGCTTTTGTAGTTAACTCCCTCAAAGCTGATCCAGTGTCGTATAACGAGCTGACTGAAAAGTTGCATTCTTTGTTAAATGGCACAGATGACGTCTGCGAGGTGTAAAGTGAAATCATCATTTGGCTACATCTAGGAAACCACTTGCTTTGCAATATACAGTTGGTAATAAAGCTCTCCCAGCCTCAGCCTGACAAAATTGACAGGCTGGGAGGCTTGGGGGGCGGCAGTGGATGTATATGAAGTCTGCTTTCCAAGGTACATTCTTCATGAGATGAAGCAAAGCCAAGAGAAGAATGTTTCTGAGGAGTAGGCGACTTGCTTTGCACTTTCCTATCACTGATACTTCTCTAACAGTGACAGCTGCAAACAGCCCTTGGGAGACAACGAAATCCTTGTCAAACAGTCACCGCTGGTCAGATACGACCATTTTTAAGACTGGCTTCTGACACTCAAAAATACTGAGCCAACTGCCTTTTCATAACTGGATATGATCCAGCCCTGTGTGGAGTATGTTTGCTCGAAGGGTGTTAGTTATTCCTCTTCAAAAAAAATGTTATACTGCTTACCGCTGTCTCTCTCTTTTTTTCAGCCGGGTGACTTATGTGGGGGCTTGGTTTGGTTCCTAGCAGAAGAGAAGAAAGCCCAAAGGACCCACATGTACTCTGTCTTTTAATGATTATCTTCCATCACGAGCCATGTCACAGCACTGTTTCAGTTTTCTTTAAAAAAAAAATCAACAAAACCTACACTCTCACTCTAAGTAAGCATTACTTACTTACTTTACTAACTAAACTTTGGGAAAAATGTCAGGTTGCAGTTCCCTAGGAGGAAAGTTTTACTTTGACCTACACGGCTATGAGAAGATAACAGTTCCTTGTATGTCTTAAATAGTATTCTAATTGCCAGGTGTTACCTAGAGAAGGCAGTGTTAAAGCAATGAGAATAATAGTTTTTTTCTTGGGTTAGATGCTGTATCATTTGTGCTTAATATATGTCTATATATTTCAGTTCACTTTCAGGTCCTCTGGAATGTAGGGTCGTTGCCTTATATTATGGAAATGACTGACTTCTCTCGGGCAGGAAGTGTAGAACCACGCAGGACTGCATGAGAGCAAATGAATGTCTTTCTAGCGGAAAAAAATTGAGCAAGCTGACAGATGGATGAAGTAAGCCTCCACAGCTTGAAGAGACAAAAGTTATTTTAAATATGCCTTAAGTGGTCAGTCATTATAATCTGTTCTACTTTCTACAATATAGCAACCGGAATGATCATCTAGAGATACTGTACTTTGTTGTAAGGGGGTTTGCTGAAGGCTAACGAGATTTCTGGCTATTAGGAGACTGAAGTGCAGATTTCAGTTCTTCAACCCAAAATTTCCCAGTGGGCTGTTCAGGTTACTTTCTACACGTCTGTAGAGCAGAGGTCCATTACAATGTAGATCATAAAAATTATTTCTTAACCATTTTTAGATAGCTTTGAGATCTTACTTTGAAAAATAAAGAGAACCCTGTATAAAACGATGGTGTAATGAGGCGGTAAGTTCAACTGACCTACTAACCTAATTATATAGGTTGGTGATGGATTTGAACAAGCCTGCCATCTGGTTAGACACAGCAGAGTCCTGAGATGTGTCGCCTGAGGTCTGGGATGAAGGAAAAAGGGAGGTCCCTCCAGCAAGCCGGAATTCAGGTCTTGGTTTGCTTCGTGTCTTGAAAATTGTGGTAAGAGATGAGTTTTGGAAACAGATGGTAAATAAGTTTGCACGTTCCCTGCTGGAGGAATACATTGCTAGGGTGAGAATTTGAGAGAGTTGGGGTGTTTCTCTAAAGACGGCTTCATTACACTAATGCTAGTGTGGATGATAGCGTTATCTGAGGGGGGGATAATGCTTAACAAATGAAAAGTACTTGCTCTTGTTTATGGTTCCATATCATAAAGACAGGTGGGAGAGGATTAGCTCCTCTGTCTGTGATAAAGCAAATCTGTTAAGAGGGATTAAAAGGGCTAGATGAAGTGTTTTAATGGACTTATATGAAGTAATAGATTTTTGTCCTGGAGGAATGTTCAGGACTCACTGATACTTCTCTATTTCTCGTTCTGCTAAAATTACCTCCAAATTCTAAGGAATCCTGATTAATTGTTGGCTTTCTTCCAGCTGGAGCATTTATGTCAGTCATGGTGGTGCTTCAAAAAACCTGGAATAAAACTGCGTTCTGCTATCACCCCTCTGGATTTACCAGCCTTGGACAGTGCATGGGTTGCACGGGTCTTGTTCTACTTAGCCTTCATCAGCGGGCAAGTTGGTTTTAGGGCAGCTCTTAATCATTTGTACTTCCTCGCTGGGGTTGGTTTTCACCTTTCTTTCACTGATGGGAGTAGCCAAGGCACGGCCTCTACCCTTGGCATTAGTTACCCAGCCATATGGGCCTGTGTCATCAAGCTTTATACTTAATGGAAGGATCTATTCAAAAAACGTCTAAGCTACCCAGAAAGTTTCCTTCAGCATGTTCTGCTTCCATGTTAGAGCATGGCCACGGGACTGATGCCCCACTGTCCTGGGCGGGGGGGATAAGGATGGTCTGAAGTTGGGCAGCAAGCACAGCCCATGGATCACCTTTCTGGTGCCGTCTCTGCATTTAAAAATCCCAGCACAGAGTTATTTAGGCTCTTTGTGTACCCTTGCGCTGTGAATACTCACTTGCTGCAAGTTGAAAGCTCTTGCAGCGCGTGTCCCCACCACCAACCACAGTGCAAAAGCCCAGGCCCTCGCCAAGCATTTGCAGGAGGCATCGATCCCTGCAGGCATTGCGATGGCCATTGAACTTTTCAGTTGCATTTTCCATGCCTGCGTGTGTGTGGGTGTGTGTGTGCTTTGAAACGAGCTTTGTTTTTTGCGTACCCAGGTAGCAGTGTATAGGTACTGATTTGCTCTCACTTCAACTTGATTGGGAATACCTTGCTCTGTCTATATTTGTGTATTCTGTTAGATACTGGGTTTCTTGGCTGGAGTGTTAAATCCAAACTTAGTGTTAAAGGTGGCCACCATATCAGAAGCCAACACAGTTGGAACAAAGCATTATTCCCGGAGAGATCTTTACTGCTCAGTTTATATTTGTGATAAAGAAAGAGATGCAGCGCTGTTGATTTTCCCAGTATAATGCTTGCAGCTGCCACTCCCACTTCTCCTGCTGAAGGCGTCTTGAGATGAGATAATTCCTCACTTATTAAAAAATACAAATACAGGACAGAGCTCCTGCAGACCACACATGGTCTTATTTCTTAGGTTTAAGTATACAGGGGTTAAACAGTAGTCTTACTGAGTAACTTTTGATTTTAGCTTCAGAAAAGGACCAGAAATTCACCTGGATTTTTCAATATTCCTGACATACGCACGTGACAATATTGTAAAAGGAAGAGGAACGGTGTACTTCCAGGGGAATGGCATTGTTGGGCGTATTACAAAATTAGCTATCTTCAGCTTGAAAATGTAATTGTTGTGAACTGCTCTTTTTTGAAGAAAAGAAACATACATTTGTTTTAGTCCTTGGAGAAAGGTGTGCCCGATAGCCGTGCCTCTCTTGCATTGTAAGCACGCCCCATTTTGTAAACCTTTGTATACATGTACAGTGCTACGAATCTGAAAACAAATATCCTACAGAACACGTTGTCAAAAGGCACAAATGTTTGACAGAGGCTCTACCCCAAAGGGCTGAACCTCATTGTGTTTGTGCAATAAGGAGCACAATGGGACTCGCATCCTGCCTGACCCTTCAGGGTCGCTACCGTACTGTGACTGGGTTTATACCACAGAATATTTCTTCTGAATGAAGTTGATGGATTTACACCGGTGATTAAGTTGGTCGGGCGACAGCGTACTTACACTGGGGCCTAATGCCGCTGCAAGCTGTTCTGAATGGACTTGATACCGGTGGTAGGGTTTTCCCCGTTTTCTTTTTTGTTTTTATTAATTGGGTTGGTAAACACAGCACGCTGTCTTATGAATGTCTAGCATTCATAAGTGTTAGGATGTTCTTAGTTTATATGATAAAGTAACTGTGAGAAGCAGCTGGAATACCCTAAACATGCTGAAATTATATAACTGATTAACTACTTAATGGTTATTTTAAATGAAATTGCCTGTCTTCTGGTGCATGCTTCAATTTCCAAACCATCTGACAATTCTTCCAGTGCTGTGAGGATTCCTCTTCCACACTTTAAGCAGGAGCAAAAGCTGAAGTTACCTGGCCTGGTAATGGTCCTCTCCAAAGCATCACTTCTTGTGTGGTGTTTGATTTGATGCTTTTGGGTCTGTGCACTTTATGAGTAGGACACTTCAAAATGAAAATGAATAAACTAGTTGCCTGGAAGAATGGGGGAAGTGCTGGGGCTTTTCTCTAACCTGGATATTGGAAGATTGCACAGTACCTTCATTTTAATATCAAGGTTCCTAGCTGCCCTTGCTCAAAATGCATTTTCAGCCACGTTTATTTCTTATCAAAATCAAGTCTCATTTATCCAACCCCTTCTTTTTAGAGAATAATTGTACACTTGTTCATTTTTCTACATAGCACGCAAAGTTCTTCTGGATGAAACATGCTGCGACTGTGTAAGCCATCTGTGCTACTACTGAGGCACTTGCTGATTTAATACATTTCTACGTGTTCTGTATCTCTTCTGAATCACGATGAGGATGAGCTTGGTTAGTCAGGGTGGGAAATACAGTATAGTTGGATCTCACGATTTTGTTTTGGTCCGAAGTTCAGATCTAGGTATGAATTTTGCCAAAGTTTGGCAGTAGCTGATGTCTGGTCCTGAGAGTATGTGAGGAACTACTTATAGTTGTTATACTTGCAAATGCATCAATTCTGCTGCATTAAATAGTCACAGGGTCTCTCTGGGAGCAAGTGGTAGACATACAAGAAGCCCTTCTGGAGTCTCCATAGAGATTTTTGTATGGGCTTTCAGATCTTGGGCTTTAGAGCCTGTGTGCTTGTTCCTCCCCTTTCCATCTCTTGCCCTGTACTGGAGCAGAAGCACTTGCCATGGTAGTTCCAGAGTCATCCATCACTGCTGCCAGGTGCAGATAACATCCCCTGAAAATGTTAATTTGATTTGCTGTTCCTGCTGACAACTCCAACACACTGCGTTTGGGATAACTTCACCTGTTCAGGTGGCAAAAATTGCAATACCTCCTTAACAAGTAGCTCAAAGCATGTTGCACTTGGACTTAAATGCTTGTAAAGCAACTGTTACGCCTGATAAAACACCTCTGAGGAAAATATTTCCCTTTTGGTGCTGGGAAAACGGAGGCCGTGAGGCTGTGAGGCACTAGCACAACCAGAAGTCTTTCACCAGCAGCGTGGTGTTTTACTTACTAGGTCATCCTTCTGTATGGAGAGATGAACGGATGGGAAAACCTCTTCGTGCCTGAAACTGTAGCGCTTTCTGGAGAATATTTATAAGTTGTATGTTGTAACATGCCATAGATTGTGTGTGCATGCAGGCGTTTGACTGTGATGGTTTAGAAGCAATGTTAATACTCTTACAGGGAAAATACATAATTCTAACACAGGGACCAATTTACAATGTTCTTGATACAGCACGCTGTACAGTATGATCCATCTGTAATGAACAGCTCCACATTTATTAGTTTTTTGGGTTTGGTTTTTTTTTTTTTTAATACTATTTAAAATGGCAGTGATCCTGATCTCCGGGTGTCAGCATTTGGATATGTGGGAAACTAGGTAGGAGCCTAAATAATACATGTTACTTGCGGGGCTAGAAACTAGAGCCATATCCTATGGCCTTCTAATTAAAACTCTTTATTTCCACAGATTTATTCCGTGGGCCTTCCTAAATAGATCAGCCTTGGGTTTCTAATGGTGACTACTTGAGGAGGAATGTAGCCTTTGTTACCCTGAATAGTCGGGAGCAGATTACCGGGCTGCCAATTTCCTGTTGCCTTTCAGAGCTGCAATTTGAGCCCTATTTGCTCCTGGCTCTTGCACAATTGAAAACAATGGGTGGCTTCTTTCAGGTTTCACTTCAGAGCTCTTAGAAACTGGGGAAGTGGCAAAAGCCCTACTTTACAGGTAATTAACAATAGATAATGTTTGCTCTGCGTTTTTGTTTTTTTTTTTTTTTTCCCTTTTTTTTAAAAGAGCTGATAAAGGTAGAAGTACACACCGAGCTCCCAATATAGATACTGCACAAGTTAGTCTTGTGGATGCTGTCCCAGACATAACCCTAGCAAGGTGATGATACTGGGTCAAACCTCCAGGGGAATAAACGAAAAAGCCGAGCAGAAGAGCTGTCGGGTTGCTAGCAATGCTGAAGGCTGAGCAGCAAAGTCTGGACAAGCTCCCCGTTTCAATCAGCCCAGTATGTGAGTGGTTACTGTTGTGAACCTGCTCTTTGATTTAGGGCCCCTTTTTATTGTATCCTCTATCTCCTTTATTAGGTGCATGTTTCCCGTACCTTGTTGACGTTTATGTAGGATAGTTAAATGTTTTCTTGTGTATATTCAGTTCTAGGAAACCACCTGTCCTGTAAAGTTTATCTTAAATACAGAAGCTTGTTTTACCCCATAAAGATGTAAGTGTCTGTTGTTTAACCTTATCTTGTTAATGGAGAGCTGTGGACACCTAGGAAGGAGATGCAAAAAAGATGCTCTTGCATCGTTATTAGTATTTATCTAAAAATGGTTTGGGGCAGACAGAAAATGTCTAAATTGGGATGTTCAGGCACCTTACAGGTAGCAGGGAAGAGATTAACATCAGAATAAGAGTCACCTGCCCTCAGAAGCGAATTTTGTGTCTGCACATTGTAGGCTGTGAGGTAGTATGCTGGCAAGTTTTGCAAAAAGAAGTGGGAAAAATAAAAATGGACCTTTGCCCATGCTGATTGCGGAAATTTCTCTTTGGGCACGTAGAGCTAGCTATTTAGTCGGCCTTCCTGTATATGTGGAAACTTCCCGAGGACGCAGGAGATTCGTGCACACACATAATGTAGTCGCTCAGTATGTAACTGCCCGCTCGCATTCTGCGTCTGCCAACGGTATGCGTGCAAAAACTGGAGGAGGGATGGAAAAGCTCGCTCTGGTAAAATCTGCTGCAGTAAATCCTGGCTAATACAGGTTGCACTACTCAAATTTTTGCTCTGGGTGAAACTGTTAGCAAACCACACTTGCGCTCGGCATCTCTCCTACACTTGCCCTCCTGAGTTTTGTTCATGTCTTTTTTAACAAGGGCCCAGTTTGGTGGTGGGACTGCTGGCCTGAGAAGTTGCTGCCTCCCTTGGTAATGCCGATGCAACTGTTTATAAAACACAGGTGAAAGGAGGGGAAGGGACTTCTTGTGCTTGACTCTGGTGGCAGGGGAATGTGGGACAGTGCCAATACCTGGAGGCAGCAGGAGCGTTTTAGGGCTGCCTCTCTGTGTTAAATGTGCTCTCAGGCTCGGGGGCAGTCATCTACTCTCCCTCCTTACTTCCCTGCCTGAAGACACAGCCTTGTAGGTGGTTACTGAGACTGCAGGGCTACACGCCAAAACAGGGACGTATCTAGCAGCACTTGAGGAAATTCTGTCCGTGTGCTCCATCCACATGCATTTGAACAAGTAAGCAAAGTATTAAAAAAGAAATGAAAACAAGAAGCAATTCTGCACTTTATGCCCGTGTTTCTGAGTTTCCCACGAGGCTTGTAGAATTTCATTAGCTTTAACTGTGAACATGACTTCTGCTTCTTGTTCTCACCATCTGCGAGACTTGGAAAAACTGTCTGACTCAATAACCTACTTCTGTTTCTCCTCCTTCCTCTCATAGCTGCCCCTCTTACGTCTACGACCTAAGTGATACCTTTTAGACTGTAAATCTTGCAATAGAAACTATCCCAGAAGGAGAAAAGGATGGCAGAGTTGCAACACTTTGGATGTACGTCTTCTCCAGAGCAGGAGCAGATGAATGGATGGCCATGCCCTCTGTTGCTGATCTTCATCGGGAGCTCTGGAAAAGAGGAGGGAGAGATTCTGAGCAGAGGCTTAGAGCCAAGCTGTAAAATTGCCTCACTGGTAGCTTTGTTATGAGATTGTGATTATTTCCTCCTTTCTCCAGTTCCTTGCAGATAATTTACAGAACATATACATGAAAAAATTTTCCTTTCTTTGGATAACCACAATGATTGCAGGGGTGTGAATGAAGAGGAGCACTTAGATGCATTTTTTTTTCGGTCTATCTACATGCTTTGCACTTGAGGTTTTGTAAAACTTAATACTCTTAAAATTAGCTTTTGAAGTTTCATTGAAGCTAGTTACACCAATGGGAAGAAAAGTGATTTTATGTTTTCTGTGTGTTCAAGAAAGACCATTTCTTTGCATCAAAAGAACATAATTATAACCCTTTTTTTTTTCAATTCTTGTCCACCTGGAACTCGACACCATAGGCATTCACTGCGTTTTTACTTCTGTTACAGGAGTAAGGAGCATTTTTTTTCCTTCACAAATACACTCATTTTCTTTCAAACAACTGTCCTACCTTTTCCTGGCAGGGGACGATACTGCTGATCAGTACTTCTCAGCGCAGAGGTTGACTTAGAATTGTTGAGATAAAATATATGTTTTCCCCTTATTCAATAATTGTTTGCCATTTCACTGCAACCATCACTTCTTGCTTAGCACACACAGGTAAAAGTAGAAGAGCCAGGCTGGTGCCTCTCAACTGGACTAGCTCTTATGTTCTTGCCGCCCAGCTTAATAAGGGTATCATAGAGCAAGAGGAAAGCCTAAGCTTATGTTTTAATAAAAAGAAAAGTCAAACCAATGCAACTGAGCCAGGCTTGAGTGTCCTCTCTACACAGCACCTCCTGCCACAAGCATTGCCACTGCCAGGGACTCTCTCTGCTGAATGAACCTCTGCTCTGACCTGGAGGGTGCTCTGGCCAGATAGTCTGTTTCGGTAATTGGGTTGATGTTGTTAGGCTGCATCCATGACTCTTTCAGCATTGAATTTATCTATAAATAAATCACTGCTATAAACTGCATGGCAGACTTGCAAAGATGGCCAAAATAAAAACCTTGATGGGAGGGAGTTACTTTCTGTTAGCTGGATTCCCCACCGAGCTATGGCCATCTGAAAGCCTTGCTGTGTAGGCTGGGATTCAGCTCTGCTACTCAATGCTCAGCTTTCCGACAGCTGACGGCCGGGCTGGTTGCCTGGGCTTCCTCTGCAATCAGAAGGATGAGAAAGGTAGGACTGGAGGGTGATTCAGCCCAGCCCAAGGTCGGTGGGGTGAAGCTCTCAGAGGAGGTACCTTGCCCTGACGGCTGTTGAGGAAGCACAGCTGAACAGGTAAAACTAGATGCCTAACATTTAGGTGGCTGAATTTAAGTGAGGTGAATCCCACCTGCAGTCACTTAAACTCAGTGAAGTCCTTTTTTTGTGCATTTTTTTTTTTCCATCTCTTCCTCTGGCTTGCTTTCTGACTTTCACTGAGATGTGTTGGCAAAGGGTCTTTCTGTCTCTTCTGGAGTGTTTATGTAAAATACAATTAATAATAAAAATATCTCCCGTGACACGAGCTGTATGATAGGTAACCCTTTCCTCCTCCTGCTTTTGCATTCTGTGGGCACAGAGGTGATGTGTGGGGATATTTGCATATGTGCTCAGCATAAACCAAAGTTTTTCCTCTCTTCGTACGTGATGCTCTGCTGCAGAAAATGATGCCTCCATCGTGTTTTTCAGAGGATGTAAATTTGCCAAAACAAATGACGGGCAGAGGAATGCCTGACAACTTTATTTTGATTTTACGTAACCTTTACAATATCCTCTCGCAATGCCTCCCAGATAAGTAGGTGGTATGCCAAAAAAAGAGAATAGGTGAAACTTCTAATGATCTCATCTGATCTTTGTGTTTTAAACAAGGCGCTTTTTGATGGGTTACGAGACATGACATCAGAGTTTTCGGTTTCATGCCTGCAGCCTGCCGGAGGGAGCCCGCAGCTACGGTGGTAAGCATCCCACAGAGGCGAACCCAGTCACTGCGTAGTAAGGGCTAAAGACAGAAGAAGTGCGAGCGACAACAGCAACAAAACAATGGATGAGCTGGACAAGGTTGTGCGATGATACACCAGAGTCAGAAGGGCAAATGTTTTTTAAAATTCCCCAAGCCGGCTTGAGCCTTGGCTGACATGCAAGTGTGAGGGGAGGTCAGCAGACCCTCAGACCCCAGGTCTTCCTTCTGTAGAGGCAACTCTCACTCCTCGGTCTGAGAATAAGCAGTGGTGGAGCCTGTTTCATAGTACTCTTTTCTTGGAAAAAAAAACTGCTGTCCTGATAAACTGTGATCTTATGCTTTATGTACGTAGGAAGCAGCGTGAACGAAAAGACTAAGCCAGGAAGATCTGCCTTCAAATCTCAACCTTGTTCAGGGACAACAAGCAAAACATTCCATCTTCCTGCCTCTGTTTCCACACAGTACAGGTAATTCTGACCATAATGGGTATTTTACGAGATGTTACTGCTCTGTGTTGGTACTGTACTTTAACAACACACTGCAAAACTATTACATGTGTCTGAGTTGTACAAAAAATAAATATTTTTTATTCTGCTTTCTGGAGGCACTAGTAAAAAGGGAGCATGCAAAGGAAACCATTAGGCGCAAAAATTATGGTCTTATAAGTGAATGTTTTAAAGGCTTACATATCCTTATTTAAGTTTTCGGAACACACTTGAGATTTTATCTCCTATTAGTTAGAGATATCACTCTTCCTGGCATTTTTTGATAAGTGGTAACATTTGGTTGTACTTCCCCATCTTTCCCTGCTTTTGCACACCATCTCACCATACTGTACTCCACAGAGCAAGGCTGAAGATTTTGTACAACATAGTCTATACGTCCTTCTTTGGCAATTGGCTTACTTTTAAAGCAGTCTCTCCCCAACAGGAGTGCCACAGGGCATGAAAAGGGCTGGAGGCTGTAAGGCTCAAACATAACTGGAGTTAAGCACTTCCCCAAGTGAAGGCCACAGGAGCCAGATCTCGCCAGGATGTGGTTATAAAGGCAGCGTTTTGGGTGGAGATGGCTCGGTCTCTTGCCCTCCTGCGCTGGAAACGCAGAGGATGGTCTGTAAGGCCAGGTCAGAGGTAGGGGAGCCCCTAACACAGCTTTTGAGCCTTGGCTTCAACAGCTGGAGAGGAGGTATGAGGCAAAGCCCCCTTTTTGCAGCTGACTGCTATGGGACAGGTTAAGACCACGAGGACTTCCTGGCAATTAAAATTAAGCCAGGGTGGCACTGCTGGAGCAATTCTCCCATGCCAGTGGAGTGATCTCTGATTGCTCTCTTTGTCCTGTCCTTCAGTATGATGACAGCAGCTCTTCCTCAAGGATAAATAGCCTTAGGATTTGTTTGCTCTCAGAGTCCAGATCCCCACGTCTGTGATCTTCTTGGAAGGACCAGCAGGCAGGACTGGTTCCAGTATTGGCAGCACCTTCTTGACCAGCTGGCTTGGCAGTGTTTGCTCTCTTTGGGACAGCCACATGGTTTCCCTGCTCAGGCCGGTGGTCCCACCGCTGCCTCACAGGACTGCTCTGCAAGCCCCACTAATACTGCTCAAGTACGTGGCGTGATGCCCCAACTGCTCACCTGGCTTGCTGGTTGTAGTCACCAACCTGAATCTTTCTTTTTCTTGCCTGCCTTGGTCTTTCCTTGATGCCCCTGTGGCATTATCCTTGCCCCTGGTTCCCGCTCCTTCCCGGGTGGACGGATGTGCTTCCATCCTGCCTCCTCCTCATCCCACCCCTTGTGGTAGAGGTATTTGGGCTCCCTGGCCCTGCCTGTGCATGCCTGCTCTGGTACCCCTGGGTAACGGAGAGCTGCGACCCTTAGCCAGACTCCCGATGGCATTTCATGTCTAAAGAGTCTCAGCTTCAAGTTTCTAGGGGAGAAATGGTTTCTGCTGCTTGTGTCTAGTAGCTTCAGCTCAGTCCAGGCGTATAGAGGAGATGCTACCTGGCAAAGGGAAACAGGTGAAAGCACTTAGTCATCTGCAATCATTTCTTTAACAAAAAGACTTGCTATTGTCAGCTGGTGCATAGCCTAGGGGTTATATTCTTATCTAGACCTAGTCAGGAAACCGTATGATTTACAGCTGGATGTAAGAAATAGTGATTGCATGCCTAATCTGCAGAGTAGATTGCTGGAATATATTTCCCTCAGGGTACAAACCTAAAGGATCCCAAATCAGCAAGACAGAGCAGTGCATGCGTGGGTTGTTGGCTAAGCAAGTTAGGATACCGAGAACATGGTAGACTAATGCTCCAGAATCTGTAAATTCAGGGTAAAATGAAACAATTCTGCCCTGAAAGCTCTGAGCAGCCAGAGGCCCTTGTGGCAGAATCTGCCCCTCGAGAGCAGCTGTGCTACCCCACGGAATTAACAGGTGCAAATTTACCTCAGCTGCGGGGGCTCCCGGGACAAGAGCCTTTGCTTATAAAGAGGGGCATTAAGCAGCCCTCCTTCTTCCTGGGTGCAGCTCATAGTTTGTCTGGAGCTTCTTCAGGCTTGCCGGAGGACCTGCAACCTTAAACCCCGGGGGGTTGTTAGGGGAGAGGCGTGCTGTGCTACTGTGCCTTCTGGGGTCCCGAGGCCTTCTCCTCTTCTGCTGGAGCGACGCGGGAGCACGTGGCCTGTGTTTGGTGAGTCTCTGCTAGGGTATTGGAGCTGCAGTGGGCACTTTGGTAAAGCGTGTTGGAAATAAAACTGGCCTGCGACCTGTGATTAAGCTATGGGTTTTTGGTATGTGAATTACAGTATCTGCTCTCTGCAAAATGCTTGTTTTGAGTCTGCCAGAGAGACCAAACCGAGGTACTTAGCAAATGAAGGTATGCTTTTTCTTTGTTGGGTGCCTAGCTAGAGATGAGTCTTGCTCAGGAAAGGGGCTTTGAGTGGCTTTTGTGATACAAATGGTGCATGTTTAAAACCTTGCAAGCCCTGTATGTGGCTGGGAATGGGAAGCTGTTTGTTTGAGGGTATTAACTGTCTGATAGCATGCCTTGCCCGCATCAAGGTGGCCCCAGGAGCAGGGTAGTTTGGAAATGCCACTTGCAATTAAAACCTGTATTTTCAAGTGCAACTCTGCTGTTTGTTCATGCTGAGAAGGGTTTCCTATCTTTCAGAGTCTTTCGGTCACTGGGCTACACTTAATAGGATGAGATTTTTTTTTTTTTTTTTCTTTTTTTCCCCCTTGAACCACAAAGCTGCCAAGCTATCCAAGAAAAAGGCTTGTAATTAATGCTAAGTGAAGTGGAAACCGGGGTGGCTGCTTAGCGTAGGGCTCGTGGGGCACGCTCTGGTCTCCAAGAATGCCGGTGTAGCTCGGAAATAACTGTGGGTCTCTCGGTTTCTAGTCGTGATACGTGGGAGTAGAAACTGTGCCCGCTGCAGTGAAAATGTTTGTCTTCGTTGTGACTGGAATACGAATATTGTACCGCTGGGCTGTGGAAGCATCTCTTTGGGTGGATTTTTCTTTTTGGGCACTCTAGGAAAGGCTAGATTTGCTTCTCTTTAAAAGCTCTGTGTAAGTGCCTGTTGTAGGTTGCGACCTAAGTGTTTGGGGCTGTGATTTTCCTGAAGATAACCTCATCATCTAGCCTTGACTTGTCTGTAAACGGGCTGCTCTGGGGACACATCTTCTTGGACATGTCCTTTTCTTTGCACAGAACTTTGTTGTTCCGATAAGTGGTTTCACTTTCTTAAGTGCTGAAAGTGGCTGTTAAAGCAGCAGCTGTCTTAACCTGAGGCTCACCTGCTTTAAATTTGGGTGGGGTTTTTTTCCACCTTCAGGTTGTTTTCCTGCTGGGTTTGAAGAGTGAGTGGAATGCAGTTTCCATGTATACTATATGGGTTATATACCTCCCTCTGAGCAACAGGACAGGGCTTTTTGCTCAGCTCTTGAGGGAATAGGGAACGTGGTGGGAAAGTCCTTTGCCTGTGCTTTTCCAACACCTTCTGGGTGTCTAAAAATCCTTAGAGAAAAATGTCTGTGACTGATTAGAAACCCTTAGTTGGGTAAAAACTGAGAATGGATCAGTACTGAGTGACCAAAAAAATGTGAGGGGTGGAGGGAGTGACATTGTTGTGTTGGTTTTTTTTTTAACTGTTTTTTTTATAGTGGTCCCTTTCAACTGCATGGTTTTCCTGTGTCGGCTTTGTGTCTCTAAATTATATTCCACATTCCCATAACTGTTTGATTTACAGTCTTTTGTTGAGACTATAGCAGAAACACTGGTATCTTTGCATGGTGCCTTAGCTTTGCAGAGCTGCAGAGAATAAATACTGCAGCTGTTGCAGTCCTTGGTTTGACCATTTGGTCAAACTGCTGTTGGTAGTGGGTTTTTTTCTGTCCTGTAGCAAGTAGGCTATGGCAGAGGACCTGCTGTGTCGTGTTTCTCAGTTTTAACTCTTGCTTTGTGAGCTTTTTGGTGGTCGTGTTTGTTTGTGTGTTTTTTTTTTAAAAAAAAAAACAAAGCCCCTCAAGTGTCAAGCTGGGTCAGACTTATTCAGAATTTTTCTTCCTTTTTGAAGGTGATCTTACAGAAAATCAGCATAAGGAATATTTTTCTCATCCAATGTCTTCACGGATCTCTCTACAACGTATGTCGGTGTTTCCTAGCTGCCTCGGTTTCTCATGCAGATGAGCCCTGCCAAACGGTTTCCTAATGCACCCTGTTAGGACAAAGGCTCAGTTGTTGTTTTCTGTTGATAAACTGGACATTTAACTGCTTCGTTTCCCCCCTACTACAGCAGGATTAGTCGGTGGCTATTTGCTCAGGCCCCAATCCTTGGGCTTGCTGGGACAATTGCTCAAGAGGTTCAGATTTAGAAACCAATGAATGTCAAGCTGAGCCTCTGAACTAAACTTTCTTTGAGATGAGCCAGAGTGACCTGCAGCGAGCTGTAAAGGAGAGTGCAATGACCCCCCCCTCCCCTTCCCTTCCCGAAAGGAAAAATATTTCCCAGAGCACTGGGAACCCTCCCGACTTCCTCTCCTGTGAATTCTGGATTAGTGTGATTTGCATGCTTAAAGTTAATTCACTAGTGAACGGAGGAGGTGTCTGGGAGCTTGAATAGATTCAGCTCCTCGCCGCCGAGTGCCAAGGGCCTCCGGTGCGAACCACGGAGCGAGGGAAAGTGAGGACATGTAGGACAACTGCAGGGGTGAAGGGAGGGAGGAGGGACTGTACCATTTGTACTGAAGTGTGTGCAATTCTGCCCTCCCACAGGGCATGGCAACTGGACTGAATGTAATCTGGCCCTTTTATTTTCTTGCTTTCATTCAAATGAGGCCATATAACAAGTGGAGAGCGAGAGGAAGGGGGGAAATGCATGAAGTATACATAATAAAGGTGATACCGCTGAAAATGCTGTTTGCCGTTTAAAAACGTGACCAAACTCAGTGTATTGGGTGGGTTGGGAATTTGAGTGTGCTCGGTCCCTGGGAGGTTTCTTCTGAAGCCATCTTTAAAACCAAAACAAACAAAAAAGCCCCGTCTGGTTATCCACAGGCCTTGCTCCCTGATAAGAGCCGTCTATCATGGCCAAATTAAAATGCGGGCTCCGTCTTGCAGCTAGCGCTCGATAAGACACGTCCGCCCGTTGGGAAAGTTCCCTTTTCCAATTTCTTGGTGCCTGGGAAAGCCACTTTTAAATTGGGAAAAAAAAAAAAAAAAGAGAGAAAAAAGAAAAGTTTGAATCATTGCACGGAGTCACTGGCCCCGCTGAGGGGCTTTCTCTCTCTTCTGAAGAACAGACCACGCACAAAGCCAGATGGTTCCCGTCTGCTGGCTTTATTCAATGCACTTCCTCCCACAGACGGGAGCCCTTTTGCCCTCCTTTCACCCCCCTCTTTCAAGCATCCACCACTGGGCCTTTCTGTTCTGCGGCTGGAAATAATCTTTTATTGCCCAGTTGTTCGGAAGTGACCTTTTGCCCTTGATTAGATAGCACCAGGCTCTATCACCGGATTGCTTTTGAGCTGGCAGTTGCTTTTTTGTGTTCGCTGATCCGGTGTCAGGGAGAACAATGCAAGGCTTTGCAAAATTTTAGTCCCGCTAAGGCCTCATGTGGGATGGCTGGGGGTAGGGAGGAACGGCGTGGTATAAAGCAGCCTCGCGGACCATGATTAATTATATGAAAACATTTCCTTTAATAAACTGCAAAACCAATTGTGTTTTGGTTTGGTTTTTATATTCATCTTGTGCACTGATGCAAACGGCTGCGTGCTCCTTTCCAAGCCGTTGGCTGCTCGTCGATGGTTAAGAGCAAAACTACTCCTGGTTTCTCTTCTCCAGGGTTTTCATGCCTGGTTGCGCCGGCAGGTGAGCTAAAACCTGCCCCAAAACCAGGAGGCCCAAACCCTCCAGCTGGTGTTGAGCTTTGAATCGCTGTGTTTCACTGACAGGGTGGCCAGAAGGGTTATTTCTGGGGAGATGCTCTCGGGCCCTGGAGGAAATGGCTGATGCCTCTCTTTTCCAAAAAAGCAGCTTTGATAGCTTTAGAAAGAGGAGGCTTCCCAGTTACCGGCAGACAGAAAAGAGGTGGTGTTTAAGGAAGGTTAAAGAAATTCTGTAAAATGCAGTAAGGAGAAAAATAGGGGTTTGTAGAGAAATTTTAAACCCCTAGAAACCTAGAACTGATTGTGCATTATACCTCACTTGGCATGTCGATTATATACTCTTATTTTCTATTAAACATAAAATGTACTGCATCTGTTTGAGGGAGTGGGAATCTCCTTCCTAAGTAAATGGATAAACTACACCTGAGCTTTAGCCTAAAACCAAACTAAATAAACCTGAAACCCACCTTTCCCCTCCTGCTTGATCAGGACTGACTTAGAAACAGCAGGAGAGAAGCTGTTATCCTGTAGGTTATTCAGTGATCCAAAAGCTATAATCAAGAAAGTTGGGCTAGTTTTTTTTTTTTAAATTAGGTTTTCAGTATGTATTCAAGACAGCTTAGTCTTCAGCAGTCGGGGGGGGGGGGGGGAAAAAACAAAAAAAAAACCAAAACATCTGGTTTCCAGTGCTGTAGAAGTTAAAGGAGAAAGATCACTGTTCTGCAAGGTTTCTATTGTTTGTTTTTGTGTTTGGTGTTTTTTGGTTTTTTTTTTTTTAATTTTATTTTTACTTTTTTACCCTGATGGAGCTTTTCTTTTGGGTTCTGTCACTACCCAGTTTTGTGGGAATTTTCTACGGGGAATAGTTCGTTGGTTACCACAATCCCTTTGTTACTGATGTGCACTACACTGCTCCCTTAAATAGTAACCTTTAAAAAAAAATATTAGCTCTCTTGGACTCACTGATTCAGCAGCAGCTTTTTAATTCCGTCAAGGCTGCTCCTTCATCTGGGAAACAACACGAATGTCTGCGGTGTGAACTGGACGCTTTTTGCGTCGTGACAGCAGTTTGCGAGCTCTGTTCCCTGGCTGTCTGGGCTGCGGCTGCCGGAAACCCGGACCCGGTGCAGAATGGTGCCCAGCCATGGTGCCACCATCGCGGGGAGCTGGGGCAGGTACCTCCAGCTGCGGGCCGGGGCCTCCTCCTGGCTCCCGCGACCTGAACGCAGCCCAGCTCCTGTACAGGGAATGAAAAGCATTTAATGGCATTGGTTATTTTGTTAGATCAAGCATTTGAGATAAAGTTTCTAATCTAATGCACCGTACCGCATACGTTCTCTCCCTGCCCTCTTCCCCCACCTTTTAATTTTTTTATAAAAGACAATTGCATGCAGAAGTCTGCAGTAAAATAACATTATTAAGGCTTTTTCGTTCGGCCCGTGCAAGCCAGGAATGATCAGAGTTAGGGTTTCCTGTGCACAGTTTGTGGGTAGGCGTACGTGGTCATCAGTTACGTCGCACGCAGTTTTATTTTTGTTGAGAGACTCCAGCCCCAGCTGGCGCACAGAGCGGGTCTGCCCCGCGGCTCTCCCGGGCTGGGTGCTTGGGAGGGCTGAGCCCAGCAGGTGGGTGCAGGAAAAGACGGGATGAAGTCTGTTTAAAGTAAATGGTTGTTGCCCTGGACAGTTGTATGTGTTTTTTAACCCCAGTCACTTAAATCTCGTTTTTTGCAGGCTGTAAATAATTGTGTGTTCTTTATTTCTTTTGGATGCCTGCCCTGGCGCCTCGGGGAGCTGCCTTGCAGGGCTCCTAAGCCCGTAGAGGTAGGAGAGCCTTTCCATCACGTGCCGTTTGCCGCTTCCCAGGCATCTCAAACTGAGCCCCAGATCTGATGGATGTGTTTGACATCGCTGCCTCCCTTCCCCACCCCGGTGTCCTGCAGGGTAATAAAGACCCCCTCGGAGCTGGGACTTAGAGCAGTGAAGATCAGCAGTTACGTTAAAAGTAATATGCATGTGATGAAGGAACATGGGGAGGAAGTCGAGGGATCCGTGTCAGGCTGCCTACTGGTAGTCACAGTGGCAACCAATTTCTACCAGAATTTTGCTACTCAAAAGCCAATTAGCTTCATGCTCCAGCTTTTAAAACAAGCAGGATAGTGATATCTGTCTCATAGGGGTTGGTAAGACAAATTAATGCATGTCAAGCAAGTGCTACAGGGGTGAAGAGCATTGCAGGAAAACTGCTGAAGTAAATAACCATTCTGGCTGCGGAGCGGGGTTTGAGTGTTGTGTAGTAAGGCTTCAACACAGGGCAACGTGTGTGCGTGGGGAAAAATTAACACCTTCCCACTAAAGGTACATAAAATAGCAGGGATGCTATAGGGAAAAAAGATACCCCTACTTGCGCGATCCAGGACTTGCAGAGAGTGCGTGTGCGCGATGCTTGTGTTGTGTTACGCAGTCGGGTAGGTTAAATGCAGTTTGTGCAAACAATGATAGTGTTGCCGTTCCCGAACTTAGAGGCATTTCTCTCTATGTGCGTGTTTGCTTACGTTTCATAGTACTTTCCCCTTTAAAGTCTGTTAAAGAATTACTTGCTAAGTAATATCAGTTAGACTAGATATGAAGGTTTTCAGTCCTACGTACCTTTCTGTAGAAGAACCATCCGTGTGTTTTCATAGTCTTTCAAAAGGACCCATGAAAAAGGGTTATCTCGCTTTTTTTGTGCATTTAATTGCACTCTTAGTGTGTAAAATGTTCAACTTGAGAATAAAACACTTAAGAACAGTGTATTTATTAAGTTCTAAAATAAACTCTGAAGTGCTGTCTGTCAAGGCACCTGCATGACCAGGTATATTTGGAGATTTGTGGGTCGTGCCTAACACTGTCTTCCTGTTACTCAGCAGGGACAAACGTAGCCTTGGGCCCTCAACATGAAAACAGGAGGCAGCTCATGCTGATTTAGCAGGGAAGAGTGGCTTCATGAAGCTGTTTAGCTGATGGTCGGAATAGTTTTTGTTTGGTAATTTTTTTTTCATTTTTTTTTCTCCTCTCTTTTCTCGCTGTTCCCCAAGTGCAGCAGGGAATTATTTGTGTATTACTGGAGTTCCCTTTCCATTCGTCTCTTATCTGATATTGTTGTACATGATAACTTATTAGTGAGCCTAAGTTTGACTGGTTATGTTGGCAATAGCTGATCTTGCACGTGTCGGGTAAAAATATATGTACAATGTGTATACAGTGAATATGGGGTGTGGTTCCTGATTTCTATCTATGTTGGTGTTTAAAGGCCTGAACTTGTTTTTATTGCCTATATGAGATCTGAGCTGGAGGGTTTTTTGGTTGGGTTTTGGTTTTTTGTTTTGTTTTGTGGTTTTTTTGCTAGCTTTGTACCTGGTAGAACCACATATTGTCTTATGGAGGTTCCTCTTCAGAAGCAGTGTTAAAGCCATTCAAGTCACTGGCTGATTTAGTTGGGTTTTTTGTGTGCATGTGTGTATACGTACACACACATATATGTATATGCACACACACACAAAAAATACAAATAAATCTGCCAGTGACTTGAATATATATATTCATATATAAATATCAGGACGCTTTTAGATTGACTGAGATGCTACAGGCCAATGGTATGACCAGGTTAGTTGTTGATTGTGTATGCCCAGCATACGTGACTAGAAGTTGCTAGGCATATATGTGAAAGCTGGTAGGTGATGGAGGATTTCAGTGTATACCTAGGAGCATCAAGTGTATATTTGCAGGCGTCGTCCTGGTGTCACGCAGTGACACAGGGTGAGCCGTGCTCAGCAGCAAAAGGGAAGGGCTGTGTGCCTCTCCTACAACAAGCTGGCAGCTCAAAGAGCAAAGGTGTTTAGGCTCTGGGTTCTGAAGAAAGTCTGGCCAGGCTTGGCTTTAATTGCTTAGGAGAAGCAACAAAAGACTTTCAAGCAGATGTTTCATCTTTTCCAGGATGAGTTAATGTCTGAGAGGGGAGTTCTGTCCTCTCTGTGTCAATCCAAGGGCGGAAGAAGAAAATGTTGGCAGGGAGCTGTTTGAAAGAGGTCTATTAGGAGCAAGATAATAGGGGTTGGAAGTGACTTAGTAGTGTGCTTGCTTGCTGTCGGTAGCAATGTTTAGATCTTCACACAAAAGAAAGGCTTGAAAGTGGGAAGAAAAATGTGTTAGCAAGTAATGGAGGTGACACTGAATCAGGCATGTCACTAGCAAGCCAAGTGGGGACACTTGGGAAATGAGGGAAAAGCCATAACTACGAGCCTGTGAGTGGCAGAGACCCTCTGAAGTGTAGTCTTTCGGACAGCATGGTCTGCTCATACGTTTACAAGTGCAAGCAGACCACAGATGAGCAGTTCCTGCCCTCTTTCCCCCAACCGCTTCAGTTTTTCCAGGAGGATGTGTGAAAATGAGGATGTAACACTTGGTGTATGCATGTATGGATTTTATCCCAATCCTGTTGAAATAATCAGAAATATCTGGAATTAAGTTAGATCCTAAAGAAGGACTACATCGTGATTTAAGTTTCTGGTGTGATTCTTTTTAACTCTAAGATGTCTAGATGGCGGGGAAGCTGGTGTTTGGCATGTGACACTGGGATAAAAATTCTGTAGTATTTCACTTAAATTTCTTGAAGCAAGCCCTAAAACACCAGGCTTAGAAAATTTTGGAGTGCTCTCAGGGCAATCTGCTATACAAACCTATTGGTTTCACCACTGTTAGATGTCATAGGACTTCTCTGTGAGGAGGAGCTTGCTTACGATTCTTAATGAATTCCATGCATTTTCCCTCGCACACCCATTTTATCCATTAAAATGTTATCTTTGGACAGTGAGAAACATTGAAATATTTATATAGATTTAGTTGCACTGCTTGGAAGATTTGTCAGGTGGTAACTTGAGTGCAGCTGAGAAGCAGAGGTTGTATCAGCTGTAGCTCTCAAGGCTACAAGAAACCCTTCAATTAACACAGGCTGTAGAGCTTCCTTCATTCTGCATGTGCTGTACCCATATCTTTTGGTTGTAATCAGAGTAATGACTGCTGCTCTATTGTCTTCTCCCCTATGCCTGAATTATTGCTATTATAAGGAATTTAAATCTTAAAATATTTTAGGTTGGAAGGAACCTCAAAGCAGTAGTTCCAGTCTAAATTGCTTTTATATAATTTCTAATTTGTGTAAATTCAGGATTTTTTTTTTTTTAAATGAGAATTGATGAAGAACAGCTATAGGAAAATTTGTGCTAGCAAATTTATTTTAATTCTTTCCACTTGTCAAATCTCTCATGTGGGTTCAGCGATGGCAGTATGATAGTTACTCAGTCAGGTTTGAAAGAAGTTGATAATAGCAGAAGAAACTTCAGAGTAACTCATGACTTTTATCAAGTGGAAAAAACATAACCCAGTATGAGACAAAGTAGTATATCTAGTTCTCATCGTCCTGTATAGGAACCCACGTATGGGTAATATAAGGCTATTTCCACTTACTAATGTCTTTGCTGCTGTTAGCCAATAAGATGCCCATGACTGTTAGTAATGTTGTTTTCAGCTGCCTGTACATGTTTTCAGATTTTTTTCCACAGATAGTGACAACTCTTTACCCACTGACTACATCTTGCGGGCCATTAGGCTGGGCTGCAGCCCACGGCTCCCACGGTATGCCCACACGTGAAGGGTCTTAAATGTATGTCAACAATTCTGGCTGCGGTGTTGTAGTGCAGAGATAGGCAAGCCAGCTGAAACTTCAGCAAGCTAACCACAGCGGTGTGGGCTTTAATGTGGGCTATCTTACCTAGCCTCTCCCTGTAGCGTCTGTGATAACAGGCTCACAGAGGAAGTCATGCTCTAACACACATCAGCAAGTGGTCATTTCATGCCCTAAATCAAGGGTTATAGCCTTCTTAAAGTAATTTCTATCTTGCCAGAAGCTGGTGCTTGCTTGCACAGTCATAGTTTGTGCCTTGTAACTCACTGATGGTGCACAGGGACCACCTGCGTTTCGGTTGGTGTCATACTTAGCACACGCTTCCTTGCCTGCCTCCAGCGCTGCAGCTTTGCTGCGGGTTTTACCATGCCGAGCTGGCTGTTGTATTGCTGTTACTGTATGGTACCTGGCTCTGGAAAGCCTCAAGCCGCAGGTTTCTCTTGGACTGAGGCTTGATCTTTCCCATCCTCTGTTGGGCGGTGGGCTTCTGGTCAAGATTGTGAGCTGCTCCTCCTTGGCTAGAGAGGGCACCTAGGACATTTCTTGTGCTTAGGTGGAAATTGCTCTGGCTGGGCTGCTAATCCTCGGCTTGTCCCTACTAGGTCCAAGCCCACCTTCCGCTCATGACATGTTATAATTTGGGTGCAGCCCTGATGCCACTGGGGTGTCACCAGTTATGGCAGCTCTATGGTTTTGATCAATCCTGCCAGCTCTAGCCTAGGGTGACTTTAACCTGTGGTTATCCAGCATGGAGGAAGTGGGGATGGAGCTAACTGGGAAGCTTCAGGGAAGCGTGGGATGAGTTATTTCATTTCTACAGTGTTCAAATAGAGTTTTCCTTGATGGTTTGTTTGATTTATTCCCCAAAATACTTCAAGGAAGCTGAACATCAGAGCTGGTCAGAGCTTGCTCAAGATGTTTTGTCTTGAATAATCTTTTAAAGTTTTTTTGCCATGTTAGATCTGCATAAATAAATTGCCTTGGAAAACTAGTAAAGCATTAAGATGCTGAAAAACTGGGTTGCATACAGAAGAAACTTTATAGATACCTGAAGTCATTTCACGAGTTTCAGGATATGCGTGTATGTGGTGGGAGACGGGAAATGAGTTAATTTTCTATATTCCTAACTTGTTCCTTTCTTCTCCAGCACTGTTTGCCTGGGAAAACAATGATTCCCTTTCAGCCTTTTCTTCCCTTTCAAAGAACTGGGATTTAGTCAATGGGACTATTTACATGCAAAACGTGAAGCATATGCATAAGTGCTTGCAGGATTGTGGCCTTTTATTGTTGCTAAAGTATCACTGTTTTCCGGTTTCAGATGAACTTGTCATTTTAAAACTTGTAATAAACAAAATTAAGTCATTGTGGGCAGGTAATTAGCCTTAAGAAAAATAAACAAGCTTTAAGGAGTTTAATAAATGTTTTCCCCACCCCCAGCTGGGGAAAATGAGGCACTGCCTTTTGAAATGATATTAAAGTGCAGGAATAAATGTATTGAAATACAACAGGTGATGACAGTAAGTGGGGTAAAATCAGCTCGTAGTTGCATTGAAAGTAAAATTTTGAATAGGACTTCTGACAGTGTTGGGTTTTCTCTATTTAGTTTATATTTAGCTTTGACTTATTTTTCTGCCCGTATTGGGAGACTCTTGCAGATACTGCAGTGCACTTCTAGCGGTTTGCTGTGCAGTTCAGTCTGTTTTGTAAAATAACAACAAAAGCACGACAACCAAAATACCTGTCCCCTCTGCTGTTGTTCAGCCTAATACCTTTCTTTGATTTTCTTCTTTAGGTAGATTAAGCACGGCACTTATGTTCTGTCTAATTTGGTGACTACAGAAGACAACTGTGACAGGCAACTTGCTTATCAAGATATATTGTAGAAATAGCGGTAACTGCGAGCCGATGTTGCAATGTCTGGAAGCAGCTAGGCATCGCTTAGTGCTCTTGTTATGGCTCCTTGAGGTGAGAAAAGCTTTGTTGTAGCAGAACTATTTTCCATGTAATCTTCACGTTGTAAGTATCCTACTTGAATTGCACTGGGGTCTAATTCCAAAAAGTCACGCTTTCCTTGGGTGTTCAGCCAGGATTTTACAGTGTGTAAAAATTCAAGCCTGAGGTAGGCTATAAAAATTACTGGCTTCCTAGATGGCAAAATAAGGCTCCTCTCTTAGGTTCTGCCTCTATCACCTCTTACCCCCACTGCAATAACCAAAAACATTCAAAATAAAGCCAAGAAATGACTGCTTCTTACCACGACCAAGGGCTCTGTGGCCTACTCCTTGTACAGCACTGAGCACTTTTTGAAAGCTATAACAACCCTATCAAAATAAACCAATTTAAAATGGTAGCAAATACAAGAAGAATACAATATTGTGCTCCTTTGCCTGACTAATGTTTCTATGTAGTCAGCCCTTGGTGTTATTGCCTTTATGAGATCTACATAAATTAGTCATCACATTTTATCATTTTCCTTTTACATATGTATGGCTGTTAGATGTGTGTGAAAAAATGTCATGAGTATCAGAGGTCTATTTGCATTAGAATTTCCAGTGGAAATGTCAAGTATGACCTTTCCCTTGTCCGGGTGGCTAATCCCATTTGAAATTCCTGCCATGCTCCGACGGAGGGTCACTGCGCTTGTGAATTGAAGCACCGCACCTGCTGCAGCCTCCGCTCCTCCTCTTCCTCCCCGAGCTCAGAGGACGGAGCTGGCAGCCTGCAGACCCTGCTCTGCCTCGCCGCCCTGCCTGGCTGTGGTTCACTGCAATCTCTACTCCCGAGTTATGGGACTAAAATGCTTTGTTATGGATATTTTTTTTTTTTCTTGGCATGTTGTTTTTGGAGGGTTTAAAGAACATAAAGCAAAGATACAACAGACAGATTAATGGTGACTGCTTGCTTTTGAAATAGAGGAATAGTGATTAGAAAATTTTAAGGCAGAAAAATAGACTTTTTCTCATCTTGAAAGAAAAAAGCAAGAAAAAAGACTTGTGTGGGTTCATAATGCCTCCTGGATTATTGGATAAGAGATGCACCTTTTATGATGAGTGACTTGGAGTCTTCCATTGTGGCAAATCAATCTGGATGCTGTAAGCAGGTGCAAATATATTGGCAGGATATCCAAATGTTCCTTAAAGACAATGCTAAAATAAGCCAACCCTGTTTTGCCACTACGTGGGTCTGTTGTCAGTTTCCCATTACAGGAGATGCTTTTTGGTGTTAAGAGGAAACCTGCTCTTAGATTATAACGTCTATTTCTATCATAGTGACTTTTTAATCCCATCGTATGTTAAGGGGATTTGGAAATAAAATTTTCTGTAACCTAGGAGAGAACAACTTTTATAATGCTGCTTATCTCTAATTACATTTTATTATTTTTTAGATGTTAGTTTATTTAAATATTTACTTTGGGAAATAACCATCAGAGATTAAGTTCTTGGTTCCTGTAGTAATGTGGGTATTATCAATTTATGGCTCCGTTCTGAACCAGCCCTCAGCCAAATAATTTTCTATCAGACTGGAGCTGTATTGGCAAGAACAAGAACCACTGGTGCCTTTGTAATCAGTTCCTGACATTAGAGATAGTACGGCCAGTTCCTGGGCCTCCTTGGTCTTATATAAAGTTTGATTAAAGCACAAAGTCAAGATAGTGGGAATGCCAAACTTGCTCCTAATTCTGCTGCCAGACTGCTCCATGAGCTCTGGCAAAGAACCCATTTATAATCCTTAAACTTTGCGCCCACCTATGAATTGAAAATAATACCCCATAATGTGTGGAGGAGGCTTGGTGTATGAAGATTCTTGGGGAAAAAAAATAACTTCAGTAAATAAAATTCAGTAGTAGCTTGTGTAACACTTGGGAATTTACCACTCCTGGTGTGTCCCATGGTCGTTATGAATATGCACTGTAGGAACTCCTATCACGAGAGCATGAGCTGTTAGCCTCCGTGGTCCTCTGAGCAGGTTGCCAAAATCTTTGCATGTCACTCGTGCTTTGCAGTGACAGGAGGTGCTTGAACGATTTGGGGAGGGGAACGGCATTACCTTACTGGGGTGAGCATGGGCAGCGTGGTGCAACTGGCCTTGCACACAGATGAGGCTTGGACTCTGCAGCAACCCACTCCTGCTCCTGGTTTAGATCTCCTGGCCAGGGTGAGGACCTAGTACCTGTGGGATGCTACGAACGGTTTGCGTCCACAGGGAGCTTACCTGTGGCACGCAGCAGCCTGGTGCAGTGACTCGTTAACAGCTTTCTGACCATGGTTTAAATTGTATTGTGGTGTGTAAAACCAGCACGCTTAAATTACTGCACGACAGCAGGATGTTAACTCTGTATGACAAAACCGGTCACCACGCCAGCTGAATTATTCCCTTTCCTTTTCAGTCTAAGAGGACCCCCTCCCACAGCATCCAATTAAATCGGTCCCAATGCCTTTTATTGTTCCTAGGGATACAGTATAAGCATATGTCTTGCAGCAAGCATTTTGGTGGGTGATTAGCATTCTGTTAGACCATAACGTTCAGCTCTTTTCCTGAGGAAGTGAGCTGTACTGACAAATGAAACATGTTTATCTGTTGAATAGAAAAAATACAAATAAGAAATGTATTTAACTGGGAGGTGACTCAGTATGTGACAGGTGGGATGCTGGTTACATATTTTCCTTAAGGAGTGGTAAAAGATGATGGGAACAAATCTGTCATGTCCTCCCAGGGTGTGTATGTGGGCAATGTGAATCAATATATTACAAACACAGAGATTATGGGGGGTGGGTTTTAATTCAGTGCTGCTAAATCACTGGGGGCTAAAGCTGAGGTCTTTAGGCAACCACCTGCCCTAATGCACTTTGCGAAAATACTCCCCTTGGGTTTCAGTGAAGTTACTTTGGCTGATGTCAACACAAGCACAATCAAGACTAAGTCCAGTGAGAACAGTGCAGAGTTTCCTTTGTGAAAAAAGTCTTGTTTCATCAAGCAGCCTGTTCCATGTGTTTATCTGAAAACAGAACATATTCTTGAAACGACTAGTTATTGTCTGCTAACGTTTTTACGGTAAAGAGCATTGCTTGCCTCCCTGGGGAGCAGTAGAGCCTGCTGCCAGCAGAGCACCTGGAGGAAAGTCTGAGAAGACTGTGGACACAGCAGTTCCCCCTTGTCTCTCTGAAAGTCTAGATGTGATACAATCTGCAATCCGTTCTGTCAACTAGACAGGCCGTAGGGAGAGAACAGACACCTTAGCCGTGTGTACTAGACAGCCACAAGCTCATTAAAACTTTAGGAAATATATTTTTTTTTTTAATAGGAATCTTTGTATGTCACTTTGTTAGTTTGTCAGGCCTTCCTATGGCTTTTTGTGTCTAAGACAGAAACAGAAGAGGAAGCAATTCTCAAAGGCATGTGAGCACGGCTTACCCTACATAGCCAGTAGTGGCAGTGGCTGCTGTCCCATTTTCTTCCCCTTAGACTCCCTAATAACCACCGCTGGGCTATTCTGTACCCCAAGTTGCTCTTACAGGAGGAATTTCACACTGACAAAAGGACAGAGATGATTGCCGTACTGTCTTGAGCCCCTTGGTGAGCTTGTCTTTTTGCTGTCTGGTCATTCCTATGAGCTCTTATGAGAATTCCCCACGTTGGACAGGTGGCTCCAGCCAACTGGTCTGATGGGAAGTGTTCTAATGTCCTCAAATCTTCCCGTAAGTCTAACTTTTCCTTTAACACAGAGCCTGCTTCCTTATATAGGAAGTGCAACGTCTCCTGTGAAGATTTAGGAGCCTCTCCAGGCTGCACGCTGTATCTTTTCCAGGCACTGTGCTGATACAGACAGGCTGGATTTCTGATCCTGTTGAAACCTTACAAGGTAGCAGCCAGAGCCTCTGTAATAAAACCTTTCTGTTTATTAATGGCTTCCTGTAGCTTTCACAAGCTATGAGGCAAGCTGAAAACAGTCTTTCTCCAAGAACACCATCTCCAAGGTACTCAGGTTAAAAATTCACGTCGGATCAGAAATATTCTTTAACACTGCATTACAAATAAAAGCTTAACAATGTATCAGTTAAATGGCATGGGTGTGACACAAAGTGATTATATTTAAGGAAAATAGAGGACAAACTAGGATCATAAACAATCTTTATAGTACTAGGACTGGGAAGAGAGAACTTAATATTCTAAGGCATACCATTTGAGCTACACATCTGTCCCCCTCTCCCTTTTGTGCCAGTCTCCTTAGATTGCTCTACATAGATCAGCACTGTAGATCAGAAATCCTCCTAAGTGCTCAGGTAAAATGCTCCAGGTTGGGACGTTTTTTCTTCGTACAGTAGTGGCATAAATCCCCTCCTCATGTGTGTTTTTTTTTTTTTTGATACAGTCTTTCTGAGGAAATAAGGGGACCAGCTAGGGGACTGTTGTGCTCTGTCAACAGGGCTTGTTTAGGCTTCCTCATGCACCTGAGAATAGATTTACCTCTGCGCTAGCTGCGGGGCTGAGGAACAGATGTCATTGATGGCGTTGGTAATCTGCTACGTCTGATCTCTACCAAAGCAGTTTGAATAGAATTGAGGTGTAGACCATTGCCTTCACAACCCATTTTGATAAACATGAGCTAATTAATTCTCATGCTGGCTTGTAAGATCACTCTCAATCTAGGGGAAAACCCAACAGTTTTGACCTCATAAAGGTTAAGTCCTAATTCCATTTTCCAGACTGAGAAACCGAAACAGTCCTTGAAGTCGCAGCAGACGATTGGTGGCAGATATCTGATTAGCAGTGTAGATTCTGTCTCCATTTGTTTCTCAAGCTAGCAGGCAATAGCTGTCTATCCTGGCATATCATCGTGCCTGAACTCTGTCCAGCCAAGCAAGCCTTTTGACTTTACAGGGACTACTAATGTCTTAAGTGTCTTCTGGGTCGGAGTGTCTTCCGGGGCAGTATCTTGTGGAAGATCTGCAAGATATTTCTTCACGCGTTCAGAATCTAGGTCCTAAGTTGCCCCCAATGCACAGTATTTGACAAATGCTGCTAAGTGCTAGATAAAATAAATATTAGATTGCTTGACAAGTAGAGTTTTTTTAAGATTCTGTATTTTATATTACTGTGATTTCAAACATGTGTTTATAAGCTTATCAGATTTCTAAAAATGAACTTTCTATAAAAATCACACTGGGCCCCTCAGCTGTGTTTTCCTCTATTATTTATAGACAAATTGAAAACAAATGGTCTTCTCTTTTTCAAAAACAAAAAAGCACAATGAAATGGAAACAGCTGTCAGAATGTGCTTTTCCTCCCAAAGTCATCCGCAATACAAAGTAAATCGGAGATTATGTCCTTTAATCTGAAGTACATTGCCATTTAATGGTGGTTTCAGTGGCAATTTGAGTGGAAGCTGAAGGGAAAAGTGTCAAGACTGTTGCAATAGGATGTAAAGGGTGGCCTGTTTAAAAATAAGTCCCAATTAAATGCCTTCTACAAAATGAAGAGGGAATTCTTTTTTTTCTTTTTTTTTTTTTTTCTTCTTCTTTTTTCTGCAGCTGAGGTTTGTTTCTGGGTAGCTAGAACTGTTGCTTTGGATTTTGGGCCAGAACATGCAGCCCAAAAAAGTATGAGGCAAAAATTTTGTTGCCCAAACCCTGTTCAAGGCGACTTACTCCTTCCCTCCTCCCCTTTGTCTACACCCCTCCTCGGCACAAAAGGATACCAACACTTACTGACAGTGCCCTGGCTTCTTTCACTTCTGCTTCCTCCCGCGACACACCCTGACTAAGCTAATGAGCCTGCTCTCATGAGTAAGGCCTGCTGCAAGATCAGGCATACTGTTGGCACTCTCGCATGTCGCCTCGCAGAAGCAGAACACCACTCTGCCTATTTTCAGGTATTTTTCTCTGTCTATGGCAAAACTCATTGGAAGAGAGCTCAAAGCCCCTTTCTTGGCAATGCCACGTCTGTACAGTATTGTACTGTTACAGGGGGCGTGAAGAAGATTCCTTGGTCATTAGAACACTAGATATGCAAACTGAAGGGATTGATACATCTGGGGCCAGATTCATGCCTGCACATGTTAGATGGAGTGAGGTGGCATTTTTCTTTTCCTTCACATCACGCTTTTAATGGGGACCGTGACTAATAAGTAGGGACTAATGATTGTGGAGAAATGCTAAGCCTGCTCTCTACCTCTTTTTATATAAAGAGGTCTTCCTGGTGAGCATAACTATGGTGAGTCAGTCTCATCTCTCTCATGCATGAACAGAGATATTTTATATTAATTTTTTCATTGCTACTCATGCTGGAGTCCTTCAGCTGAGAGAAGGCAGAGGGCTGGCAGGAGTGACGCAGGTTTCCCAAGGCATGGTAAGAGCTCCTGCCACAGCAGGGAAGAGGTGATCAACTGGTATCTGCACGTGCTCCTGTTCGAGGGCTGCGATTAAAGCAGGAGCCCGGCAGTGCTGCCAAGGTGCGTTTCAGCCGTGCCCTCAGCTTGTTGTCCGAAAAGCGGATTCGTGCCCGGCGTGCAAGTAACCAATTTCACACGCTCAGGAGAGGTATTGTTTTATTCAGGCCTGGGTGCTTGATTTGTGGCAAGTCCACCGAGCACCCAGGCCTGAATAAAACAATATCTCTGCTGAGCGTGTGAAATTGGTTACTTGCACGCCGGGCACGAATCCGCTTTTTGGACAACAAGCTCATGCTGAAGTGGTGGCTTGGCATCTACTTTCTTTTCCCATGTCCTCCTGCATTCCTTCACCAGTCCTTTGGGTTGTGCAGGTGAGAAACTGGGTTGTGCTGGCCGGAAGGCAGCCATAGCATGGACAACGTAGGACGGGGTGTGGAGATCTTGATCCCCGGGCACGCTGCAGCACATGCTTTCTCCCCTGGTTAGACGTAACCTGTGTGGTGTAAGCCTTGGCCTCCCTTAGTGCCTGCGAGAAGGGTGTACAAGTGAAAGGAAAGCAACAGCAAAGGCAGTGCTGTCCTGCAGAGTGACGTGGAGTTGGTCCCATTCAAACAAAATGCGCCCTGCTGTACTCAAACGAGAAATTATTCACCTAGGAGCAAAAAGTTGAGGTTTTGACTCCTGAATGGGACCTGTATCCCATAAAACATACCTGGGAAAGAATCTGGAGCTCAGAGGGGACAAAAGTGTTAATATAATCCTTGATGCGTGAACAACGCAGCAGTGAGACCAGCACTGGAGTACAGCACACCCTCTGTCTGCCTGTGCTTTTAAGAGGATGTTGAAAGACTGAAGAGTGCAGAAAGCTTGAGAGCTAGCTTAAAGGCTTGAGTTTTGCACGGAGAGAAAGAGATCAAGAATTCAATCTATTTAGCTTATCACAAAAAAAGGTTGAGGAGCAACTTGATTACAGTGCTTAAGCACCTTTGTGGAGAGGAAATACGTACTAAAGGGCTCTGTAATTTAGCAGGATAAGTCACAAGACTGAACTTGAAACCAGAAAACTCAAAGAGTATCTTCAGCAGTGAGGTTTAATAACCACTATAATAAACTACCAAGCAAAGTGATAAATTCCTCAGCTCTTGATTTATTCCGGTCAGGACTGCAGGCCTACTTGAAAGAGATGCTTAAACCAAACACAAGCGGAGATGTAACTGCGATTAAATGGCCTCTTGTATAGACTATAGGATCTTAGGTGATGCAATAGTTCCATTTAGCTTTAAACTTCATGAATTTATGAAATAAAGTGATTCTCTTGCTGGGGTCATCTGTTCCAGTAATATATAGCAGCTTGAACCTGCTGAGTAGATCACCTCGCACACAGAACAGGTCCATAGAGCAAACTGTGACGTCATCCTTGGAAATAACTATACGGCAATGGCAAGCGTAGTATAACTTCTTGCTGTATCACAAGACTGCTGTAATTCTTCCGGGTTTAGGTCCTGTTGGAAAAGATCCAGTCTGAGCTTTTATTTCTATCCTGACTCCAAACTCAGATATTCAAACTTCTGTTAGCAAACAAAGCCATCTTTCGTTTGTATACATCTATAGAAAAGGAAACTGCTAGTTTTTATTATGGTAATCTTTTATGAAATAAGCGTACAGGCTTTTATAAAATAAGCATACATATAAAATCTCTGGTATCAGATGAAATAATTTGCTTGAGTTACTAGAGTGTCTGTTTGCCTCCAGACAACCTTCCGTGAGCCTGCTAAGAACAGCAACTGTATGTAAGTTAGTAAAAGGTAGTGGAATAGCATTTACAATGGGAGGGGCAGGGAAACGAGATGATGAATGAATGCTTTGATAGTGGAGAATGTCGTTAAATTTCTGAAAGGTGAAATAAGGGCAACAGGGAAAAAAAAAAATCCACCCTATAACCTTTGATTTTAAACTAAAGGGTGTGTTGCTTGCAAGATGTCTCTCTTTCTGAGTTACAGAGGCTTTCACTCAGAGCTGGTTTGATTGCATTTTGTGTGCTTCATGGTCTCCCCCAGTTACTATGCTTCTGCTTCTCTGGTGTCCAGCTTTTCATCCCATGTCCCAAGTGGCACTGTACACCCACCATACTTAATCAATAGAAGTCCAGTAGCTATATGCAGGCCGGGTGACTGTAGGAAGAACTCTGACATCCTCTTACATTGTTGTTAATTTTTAAAATATTTACTTATTTTAGGCAGCCATTGACTTTTTGACTGCTTCACTTCTGAGACATTCTGGTATAGTTTTTCAGCAGCAGAGAATCTGCAGCTCTCAATCGACCGAATATCCAAGCTGTCTCAGAGTGGGGCATCCCTCAGTGGAATTGGTTCAGCTGCATTTTCACAGTGCCTTAGTGAAGTAAGGTGGTGTGGTCTCCCGGTTCTTCCTCCTTTTCATACAGTGCTGAACAGAATAGGATTGTGGCCTAAAAGCACAATCCCCAGCTACTAAATAATATGCAATAGTTAGTCATATGATAATATATGACTTGATATTTTTGAGACAGAGGAATTTGAGTAAGGGTGATGAAAGATCTTCAAGCTAATTAATGCTTTGGAATTAGTATATGTAATCATAGGTCACTTGAAGAGTGACCCACTCACTGTCACTTGAAGAACACTGTCACTTGAAGAACATTCGCCATACTCTAAAACGCTGTCCTGGGTTACTGTTAGAGACAAGCTTATGGACAAAAGGAACTATTGTTCTGACAATGTATGGCAAACCCTATTTTCCTTACAAGAAAAAGGAATCAAAATTAGAATTCAAGTCTTTCAAATCCTCGAGCATGCCCGGGCCCGGATATGTTTTTATGAGGTTTTTACTTACTTGGTGTATGCGTGTATGCATCTATGTTCTTTTAGTTACATAAATACTTATTTTACTTTTTATTACCTGCTAAAATGATAGAGTGAAAAAGAGGTTTGAAATCTTTGTGTGGGGCCAAAATCTCTGTACTTCTCTAGAAGAAAGATTGCATCTTTAATTGAATTAGGTAAATCCTCTTCATCCTTTTTGTGCTTTCTCTATTCTTAAGTATCAGTATTATTGTGCAGCCATCTTTGTGCATCATGTTTTACAAACCTTAAAATATTGTGTTAGGAAGTAGTATCTCTCAACTAGAGAAGGGGCTTTGCCACCCCTTCTGTTTTGTTTTTGAATCTTGCCAGCAAAAACACACAGTTAATGGCGATGACTGAAGAAAAATACCCATTAGAGCTGCGCTACTGTGTGGTATACGCTCTGTAGCCATTACTTTCAGAAATCACTTAGTTTAGGGCACTTCCCTGTGACTTTTCTCTCAAACACACCCTATTAACAATGCACTTTGTCTCAGACTGTATTGCAGCTGATGATAAACAGATGGATCTTGGTCCCTGAATGAATATGAGAAAGCTGTTTGAGCATGGAATGGTTCGTGTTCCCATCCAGCTGCCTCGGGCTTCTGTCCTCCTGAAACCCTGCTGAACAGTGAAGGCTTCTAATTAGGTTTGAGGGTGAGGGTCTCCTTCTGGCCATATATCACTTTCTTAGGCAGGGCTTCCACAGAATTTGCAAGAAGGAAAATGCACGACGCTGTCAAAACAGCAGCATCTTCAGAATGACCTGAAAAAATGGGTTTTGTGTGAAAGTTGGCTCTTTGGGGGAGGGGAGAGAGGAGAAAAGAGGGAAGAAAGATGGTGAAAATCGCCGTCATCTTCCACAAAACAGCTCCTGGCATGCTGATCGGATTGAAATGATGTTGTGAGTCACTGGGGACATAACAGACTGCAGCGCAGTGTGGACATGTGCGACATTGGTTGTGCACCATTAAGCGATGATCTCCGGATGTTTGAATTACATCTTGGTTTTTTAAGGGTCGTTTGCTTTTGTGTTAAAACTTCCTTTCATGGCAAAGAGGTCTAATGCTATAGGTAGTGCCACTGTGGGCCCAAGAATTTATCTGTGTGAAATTAAGTGGTCTGATGTGATTGTAAGTCCACTGAAATTGGTGGAAAAACACTTCCATGTGGCTGATGCCTTGTGTGGCTGGAATGGTGCCCTGTCGAGGTGTGCCACAGTACCTGTCAGCCTCTTGGAGAGATGTTTTTGTTCCCAGTTCCTAGAAAATGATGACGATCGTAAAGATACTGGATATTGAGATGATGGAAAATGGGAGTCAGCTGGCTGCATTTTGGTGACCCTTTGCCCACTTCATGTATGAAGGACATACCACCACCTCACCTGGCGAGGGCTTCTCACAGCGAGAGGGAAGGCAAGGCCAGAGGAAGATATGCAACAGGTTTCCCTTTAATTTTTTTTCTTTTTTCCCTCCAGCTGGACCTAGTGGATGCGTAGTTCAACTGGCACTCAGGAGCCAGCCTGTAGACTTTGAGTTTTTAAATTTACTCGTCATCCAAGGCTTGAGACACGCTGTAAAATTGGATCTTACTATGGCGCGGGTGCCCCTGTGTGCCACGTGCCACAGAGCCAGCTAGTTGCGGTGATGTGCACAGTGGCACTGAGTAGTGAATAAGCCGAAGAGAGGAAGAAATTACAGCAGAAACCCCTCTCCCTCTCGGCCCCTCTGGCGCTGCGGTGCGCCGGGCCGTGCCGAGCCGAGGCGGCGGGTAGCCGCGGCTGCTGTGGGGGAGGACGGTGGTTACGGGCACTGGCGGCCGCGGCGCCATTTGCATCTCAATGGGAGCTGCCTGTTGACTCGGTGTGTGTCCCCTCTCCAGCCCGCTCTGTCGGCGCCCGCCCGGGTCAAGGCTGCAGGCGGCGGGGAGGCGAGGCGGGGGACGGAAAATGGCGGGAAGCGCTCGCGGCGGCGCCCCCTTCCCGCCGGTGAGGTGCCTCACAAGCCCGCTCGGTACCCCAGACAGGGCCAGATGGTGCTGAACCCCTCTTTGTTTAAAACGTATGGAAATAGGCTTTTCTCACCAGCCTGCTCCCCTGGGACCGGACGGGGAGGCAATTTAATGCTGCTATGAGCCATGAAAATCCCTGTGTGCTTGGTTGCAGCTTTATCTCTCCTGCACGGAGGCGCAGGTGTCGGTAGTGTCCTGTGGATGTGGCTGAAGGCCATGGTGATGTGAGGAGGAGGGTGCCCTGGCCTTGCCTATGTGTTTCCAGCTGGGTGATGTGACTGGGGGTTTGGTCACCGTTGCTTTGTGGTAAGTTGAGAAGGTTTTATACCTGCCTTGCGATAGCCTCGTAAGAAGGAGTGGGGAGAGACTGGCCGGGGCGGCCGGAGCGTTTCCTATGCTCATAAAATTGCCCCGCTGCAGGTTCGGGTCGTTTCCGCTCCCAGCCGTGTTGATAACCCTCACCTCCCCGACAGCAAATAAACCCTGCGATTCCCCAAGTGTTGGGACATATCCTGCAATTCCGCCCGAAACGGGGTCAGTCAACTGTCAGTAAGTGACCCATTTTCCCAGCTGCTGCCACTGAGTGCGCTTAGCTGTGAGGCAGCCTGGGTTTGAGCCGCGTCCCTCCCCCAAAAAGCGTTGATGTGTGAAAGGAAAATAGAAGTTTTAGTGAAGCTGCGTTTAGCAGGGGAATCTTGTATCTTGGTCAATGATATTTGAACACCAAAAGGAGGCTGAGGTGGATACTAAAAAGTCACCGTAAAATCACAAAAACCAGTTCTGGAATAAACCTGTGCTTTTCCAGCATTTTTGCTCACTGCAGGGACCATCACAGTTCAGATAAATCTAGGTTTAGAGGCCATTTTTAAAATATCCAAGACTGCTTCTAGGGGAGGGAGGGGGTGAGCAGTTATTTAAAATGAGGATCTTGCAATGTCCGTGAAAATCGGAGGTTTGGTCTGTTTTAGCTTTACCTTACCTGGATTGTAGATTTGCTAGAGAGTTGGATGTATTTGCGCATTAAAGACTTCCATCTCAACAAAACGTCTTGATGCTGCATAACAGGAAGGAGGTTTCCATGTAGCTTTTTTCCCTTTCTCTTCTATATCCTATTGCGCTCTTAAATGAACCCCAGTCAGTCATTTTTGTGCTGCTTTCACCAATGTCTTCTGAGCTGTTTTTGGAAAGCGACAGGAAAACCTCAAAATATTTTTCTCACCTTGAGGGTGGTATGCTTCTAATATATGGGTTGGACTGAACATTTTCAAACACAGGCTAAACAGATATAAATAATACAATATATTTCTGCTGAACCATTAGAGGTAACTGTAAAGGCCTTCTTGGAGTATGTACATGAGTTCAAATAATTTGCACTACGTTAGCATTTTAAAGGTGCGCTACTGAAATAAAAAAATGATGCTCATAATTTTTTTTAAAGGTGTGAGTAATGTCTGTTGTTATTTAATCTTTCCCCTTACTAATGGAAAGTATTAATATCTATATATAAAGTATAAAAATTTGTTCGCTTTCTTACATAACAGTATTTTTACAGTATGCTCTTGTGCGTTACAGTAATCTCGGTAGCTCCCTTTTACCTTGGGAGTAAAAAAAAAATCACCTGTACATCTGTCCCCACTCTCAGAATAATAAAACCTTTACGCTCCAGTGAATATTTATCTACAAGCATTGACACCAAACTCCTCAGATGGGGCTGCACGGAGAATTTAAAAGCGGGATGCCCTGTGGCAGTTAATCATAGCTAATGTGGAGCTCAGGAGAAGGAGGAAATGATTTTATGACTGTAAGTGGGAAAAGGACAAATAAACAGGACTAGGAAGAGGAGCTGTCGTGTGCAGGGGAGCCTAAGGCTCTTGGTGTGGTTGCAGGCGATGGGCTGTATGCCTCATGAGGGGCGCCCGCAAACGTACTCGGGGCTTTCAGAAATGTATTTAGGTCACTGACACTTTCAAAGCTTTATACATTTTGAGCCTAGGGACTGTAACAAAGGCATGTAAACTCAGAGTGAAGGCTAGCATCCATCCGTGGCTGGTCTTATTGTATCCACAGGAATTTCAGATCAATGAAGGATGTTAGCAATTATGTGCTGAAATAACTAAGTACAATGGGATGAGGTAAGGAAAGCGCTTCAGCCTTGAATTTGAATTTCTTTTGGTTTCTGTCAGTTTGTGCCAACATCCCTTGCAATGCTTAGTGTGTCTCTGGGGCTGTCCTATATTGTTCAGTACAGGAAATTTGAGAGACACAATTTCAGCAGCAAGCGTCTAAGTTGCATGTGTGGATGTGATCTTTTTCCTGGTGCAAGCCACTCACCGCATGGGGCGGTTTCACTGCTGGACTTGTGAAGGTATTTTATGGACGTGATGCTGGTTTCTCTCTTTTGGCACAAAATCCTTTATAGCAGGTATTGTCCTGGATTTTAAGGCTGAGAAGAAGTAACCATCATGTTGCTTGACTTCCTGCAAAACTCCAACCCCCAGCGTGCTGTGAAGAAGGTCTCTGCTTGTTCCCCCTGGTTCTTTCTGCTTGTAATTCCGAAAGGGCCAAACCCAGGGCTGTATGCCTGACCCCTGTATCCAGGCCACTGGGCAGACTGAAACAAGGAGAAGGAATTCCTTTGAAGTTGTGGAGCTGCTCCCCAGAACCTGACTTGAGTCCGGTAGTGGATGCAGCGGCCTGGGGTCCTCACAGTGCCCTCCTGAAAGGGATCTGATTCCCGCTTCTCCCTGCAGCAGAACCACATCAGTTCCACTACAGTGCAGCCTTCTCTTGTTGCAGAGCAATGGGGTGAGCCTGGCTCTAAACTATCTCAGAATGACAGACGCTTGCAGAAAAAAACTCATTACAAACTTCCTTTCTCAAAAGCCAAAACACAAGCTAGGAGAGCCTTGAGTCTATGACTTCCAGTTAGGACAGTTAATCAAAATGTTTGCCATGTATTGTATGAGCTCCTTCACAGTTTGTGCATTTATCTTTTAAACATCTGCAGAACAGCATGGCTTGGATAGGTTTCTGTTACTACTCTGAGCCTTCATTGGCTCTTGAGAATGAGTGAAGAGGAGCCAGACAACATAAAGGGCAGACAATCAAAGCTTTTGACTCTTAGATCCTTGCAGATGGGCCTTCTGATGAAATGACTAACAACTGTTGCCAGATCAGCAAGTAGCAACCACAAGGCACCTGTATTTATTTAACTTTCATTTTGTCAACTTGTCTTTATGCTCTTGCAGTTTTAACTATGGATTATAAGTCACAAGGCTTCCTTCTGATCTCCCTAGCACAAGTGTAAAATGAGTCACTTGAGATTGGTTGTTGATAAGAGTTCGTCTACTGTAAAAGCAGTATACGCAAAGACAGGATCAGGCTGAGGTGCAGATGATGAGTCCAGTGTCTAGTTTGTTTGAAACATCTTTATTGTCAGCCTCCAGGGTGAAGTCTTCTAAGGGCACATACTAGAGGAAGGAAAGGTTTTTAGCAGCAGCCTTTGGTTATTGTTAAAAAAATAAATAAAAATCAACGACCTCATTTTCCTTTTCTGAATGGCTATGTGTCTTGTGAATTCGACTGTGAAAAAAGAAAGTGAGAATATTTGCAGCCAGGGCCCCCCAGCTACTTCAGTCTGGCCTGGGTGAGACTCTAGGTGAGGGGCAGCCAGCTTTCCTGACCTTGCAAGCTGCCAGCCAAAGCCGAGATGTTGCCAGATGCCTCAGGCTACAAACTGCGCACCTCGGAGCCTGTGTTCCAGGAATGGGCTCACAGGTGGTGGTGCCAGCAGCTCTGCAGGAGCTTCGTTGCTCCGTCCATTATGGAAAGGAACGAAGCTGCGTGTCCCAGGATGACCTAGTGGTGTTGGCTTAAGTAGCTCCTGCTGTCTTGCCGCCTTTCACGGTTGTAGACTCTGATTGCCCAGTCGCCCCGTGCCAATCTAGCCCTGCTGCCAGATGCCTCAGTAGCCCTGGCACATGAAGTACACTGCTTGCTCGTGGGCCATAGGAGGCTCACCTTATTCTTGCCCATTCCCTTGCCTTCCTTGAAGGCAAATATCCAAAATGTGCAATGCTGAATATTGGCTTCTATGAGAACAAGTTAGAACACGCTTTGTGGCTGATTGCCGCTGGTTTTGGGTGCTGTAAAGGGGCCGAAGGTGGGTACTTGACTGTTCCTGGAAAGCAGTTAGCTTCTCTGTTCCTGGAGTCAGATATCTGAACAATGGCAAATGCCAAACCTGTAATTATTTCTGTATGTATCATTCTCTGGTTTTATAGCTGATGCTTTACCTGTGTACTTTCGGTCACTAGTGGCTTTTCTTCACCAAATAACATCCTGCTCATATAGGTGATATGGCTTGTTGACATAGGATAAAATAACAAAGTGAACCTGCTCAAGTGTTAGAAGCAACGTTGCTGTGCTACTATGAGACTTGGCCCATGTTTTTTAGCAATCTGTGTAGCTGTGCTTATAGCTTCATGATTTAGGGATATGCTTTTGTGTCTAAATGAGCAAATGTATTCTGTTTCTGATAGTGGAAACTAGTTAGAACATAGACTTCTGCTAAATTTGGTCTTCCTTCTTTTCTTTGTATGTCTACCACAAGATCTGATGATTTAAAAAGGCTTTTATGTGACTTTTGCCTAAATGTTTTTCTTTGGTCACTTCTATCTAGCTCTCTTCTGATTCCAAATATGATGAAGAGGAGACATAGCTGATTTAAGCATTTCAATCTAATGAAATTAGACCAGATTGATTAAGGGCATGTTTGGTAAGCATGGCACTCAAAAGCTAACCAGCTATTTTCTCCTGAGAAATGTTCTTGCAGAGGGACTTGAAATTCAGATTGATCCCAAGTTTTCAGTATCAGAACTATTTAAATATTTAGCTCTGTCTTATTGCTAACTGTAGGCTATAGGGTATGATCTATCTTCAAGTTAAGTAAAACTTTCTTTTGCAAGGAATTCTGCTGAAAGAAGTGAAATCGAGGGGAGCCAGGGGTTGCTGTGGCCTGTGGTGTATCATCCAAGCAAGAATGGTCCTGTCTTTCCCCAGTTGATTTGTTGGCTTCACTGTGGCTTCTTTTTCTGGAGTCATCTCCTGCAGGGATTATCTTGGATCTGAATTTATGCGAATATAAGAGCACTGAACAGTGTCTTACATTGTCCAGAATTGTGATCATGAAATGAAAATGCTGGTTTTGCTCACAGGTTAGAACTAAGGTTAACTGCGAATTTCCTGGCCTTTGTGAATTTTTAAAAATCAAATTTACTTTTGCATTAACATCACATCTTAAAATCAAATTTCCTTGTTTGTTTTTAAGATAAGGAGAAAATCAGTAACAGGATTTCCTTTCACCAAGAAAATGTGGTGAGGCCAATTTTGATTAGATTTTACTAAAACAAGCAAACAAACAAACTGGCCCCACACTCATTAGTTGTAAATCAATGAATAATTTCAGTCAGGAATACATATATATTTTTTGTCCTCTTACAAAACAAAACGTCTAATGTTTGCTTCTGTGCAGAGACTTTGGCAATATTAATATTATCACACACCTTTTTCTAGAAATTATCACTGGCAGCAAGAGTTACGTAAAGGTGTATCAACCTGGTCAGTAACTCCGGACAGACTTTCATTCCCAGGAAATGTTAGGATAAAAATCAGCATAGGACCTAGGGGCTGAAAATGGGACTATTACGTAGATACATGGTTTCTTTTTAATAAGTACAGTTAAAATTTGCCTCTTCTGGAAGTAAATCTTCTGCATGTTACGAGGTAGGATTGAATGAGGCATCTTTCACTATTTTATTGTTTGTTCATGATGCTTGAATCGATGATATTGATCAAGAGTCATAAGCAAATACACAAATCCAAGCCTTTGCATGGTTCTGGACATGCTTTTGAGCATATCAACAAAGAATAGAGGAAGGGCTGGGTTTGGGAGGGTAAGGCTGCTGTAGTAAACGTTTTTCAGTTGTGGCTTACATGGGATTTGCTAATGTTCTGCGAAGAGCTGGTTTGTCCAGCTTTACAGATAAAACCTGTGATTTGCTTATCACAAAAAAATGCATGAAGGAGGTTGACAAAGTTATTATTTTTTCCTGTGCAGTTCCTGTACCTGTCAAAAGGATTTTATGAGATGGAGAATGATGAGGATACGTGGTTTCCTTAGCTGTGACTGAAAGGAGATGGATTTGTCAGACAACTTTGACAGTATGTTTGTTGCTATGAAGGAACATTTGGGAAATCCTGTTTTGTGTGTTTGAGTGTGGCAATCATCCTGATGCCCTTCCTCATCGCAAACTACAATAACCCCGACTAGGATCAGAGCACAGATTACCCCATTTATAATAAAGGTGTTGAAACCCTTTCTGCAACAGTTTCTCTAACCTGGTAGCTAGGGGTGTTTTCGCTGACTCAGCAGCATTACTGGTTCACTGGCAGCACTGCACACAGCTTGCACATACTGTGCCTAAAGTTACGGCAGGGCTCTCTGCTTATCGCTTGGTGGGCAGGAAAAGGGCACAAGAGCAGGAGAGCTAAGTAGAACAATTAAGTGTAAGGAACAGGATTCCCATTTATCTTCAGTGCTGCTGAAATGCTGTGCTGCCGCTCAATGGCTCGCGCAGAGTAACGTGAACTTTGTTGCCCTGCTCTTGCTGCTGATTACATGACAGTGTTTCCTTTACTTTGCCATTAGCTAATTCTACCTCAGACTGCCTGTTAACGAAATAATTTGCCGCACCTGCTTCCACTTTCCATGTCACGGACAGTTGCTGGTTTTACAAAATGTTTTCTGTTTGTCAAGCTGCTCTGCCTGCCTGGAAATGTTTTGCCTGCTCAAATTTTTTAGGTTCATACCTCAAGGACTTGTTACTAGGTAACAGAGTTCCATTTGCCAATTGCCCACTATTTCCTTCTCACCGTATTACAGGCCTGATTATTAACATTTAGTTCAGAGAAATTGCTGTCATTATGTGAAGTAACTTCCTTTAGAGGTTACTCATTAACCTTAGGTATTTTACTGTGCGATTATAATTGCCAAATGCCATAGGCATGGAAAACCTTTGAACTCTTCAAGGTATTAGTGTATGGGAGAAATGGTATCAGCTGTGATTTTTATATGTTCTCCACATTCCCCACTCACCCCCCAGTTATTTTTCCTTTTGACTGTATTCTCGTTCCATTCCTCTTGGCGTGGTTCATAGCATACAGGGCCTGCTCAGCTGCTGGAGAAGAGAATGTTTCCTTCTTGAAAGGCAATCAGTCTCTCCTGTTCCCCTTTATAGATCTGAGATTAGCCCTAGCAAGCTCAGTAGTGTTACAGTACTCATTATCTGCTTACCAGTGCAACTAAGAACAGAATTTGATCTCTTGACCTTGCATAAAAAGTGAAATAATTGGGAAGCCAACAGTCTTGTGTGGCATGGTCCATGGTGTTACCAGTACAGTTTTCCAGCATTTAGGATGGCTCTTCCATATTTGCTTTGGGGGAGATTCTCAATCAACCGATCAACTCTACTACCATATATTGTGTTCAAGGAATGGAAATTTTTGGACAAAAACACTATTTCCCCCTCCCTTTTTTTTTTTCTTTCATTGTCTATACAAACAGAATCAGCTGTGTACTAAAGTGTTTGTCTCAGGGCAACATGTGTTCTCTGCAAAAATCTTACTAAACATATTTGTCTTTCTCCCCTAACCCACTCCTCCTTAGAAGTCCATCGACATTCCTGGTAGCTTGATTCCTCTGACAGGATAGAGCAAAGCTGCTGTAGCTGTAGTGTAGGCCTGTGTTGCCATGTGACTTCAATGAGGACATATGTATCATATTCAGGAAATTAGGGGACAAGTGATATATATATACACGCAGTGTTTAAACAGAATTTAAAAAAAAAAAAAAAAAAATAGAAAAAGTACCCAGGCACATATTTACATGGAGTCAGACCTAGTTTTGATGGTAGGAAACAAAATGTTGTGGTGGGCAAGGAAACCTTAGTTTGGTAAATCTTCTAAAATTAGAATAACCAGTGCTATAAATAAAAAGGGGAGAAAGCTAAGGTGGTATTAACAAATGACTCCTCCCAAATCTGAGCTGGGCAGGGGGGAGAATATACAAGATGATCATGACAGAGCAACTTCTATCAAGCCCTTGATTTAATATTGCTTACCCACTCTGCTCTGTCCTTTTAATCTCAGCATGAGGTGTTTTTTTTTAAAGGGGGAAAAAGTGAGGAAAAAACCCGTCAAAACCAGTTATGCGCTTGCATGCTGCATATAGTGCAAGCTCCATGATGAAAGTGCCAAGTCAGTACCCTGATATTATTAATAATGAAAAACATTTAATAACACAGTCTTTGATAGTGGCCTAACTCTCCTTTTTTCTTTCTTTCATAGTAATTTTTTTGTTTCTTTCATCCTCTAGAACAAATCTTGCTCCTGATTTCAGTGGATTTTCTCATTTGATGATATGTCAGCTGTAACTTCTCAACTACTGTGTGTTGCAATGAGCTAACCAGTGGAATTTGTGTTGACATCTAATGTTACTCCGTGGGATAAATTCAGTGATCCATGAAGTCCAAGCAGTGCAGAAGTGGGGTAACACTTTAAAACTTTTTTAGTAAAACTGTACTTCACTGAATTCCTGAATTCACTACTTCTACCTAACCTGCTCACCTGGAGCTCCAGGTCCAATTCATGAGATACATAATTCAGCACTGTAGAAATAGCTTAGTTTTCAGTTTTTGCTGTATAGATTTATTGTCAATAAATCCATGTCACATAATGCAAATTAGTAGTATAGTTTAAAAACAAGCAAACCCCAAGCTAGTGTTGACTACTTAGTGCCCTTCTCAAGAATACAGCACGAAATACAATTTACTGGCATGTCATGTGAAAATTACTAGCAAAACTTAACGCATGAGACAGCACTCAGTGAAATTAAAAGCCTAGTAGATGCCAGAATCGCATACCGTATCAAAGATTTTGGATTGCACACAGGTACAAAAGCGTGCTCCAAATTGTAGTTCTTCGTTGTACTTGAAGCAAATGTATGCAGAAGAATCGGGGAAACAGGGCACTAGCATGGCTAACACCTGAGACAAGGCAAGTTACTGCCAGCTGTGGCATGTTTCTTGCATTCAAGATGACCAGTAAATGCCTCAAACCATTTATTTATTTATTTATGAAATGTCTAAACTTTTCTGTCCTCTACTGTACAGGCATTACAAAATATTTAGCCTTATTTTGATATATGACATTGTTTTGTTTGAGCTGGTGTCATGGAATAACATTTAGTGTCATAGACTAGGGATCTAATGTTTTTTCTACAAAAACATCTGTTGTAGTTCAAATGTTACATTTTTTTCCATGTGTTGAGTTTGCAAATGCAGAAGAAACAGATTTATTTTTAGACCAAAATTAGACTACATGTTAATACACAGTAAAGTACTTTCTCCCACTGAAGTTGTGGCAAATTCTATGTTAAACAATGATTATTAGGTTTCCATAGAAGACAGTGAAATGGGATAAATCTTTCTTGTAGCAACCTGCACTGTAACTCCACTTATGGGGGGGGGGGGGAAGAGAGGCTTAGAGTACAGCATAAACAGTGCTGTCCTTATGACATACAGTAACAGGCTGAAGTTGTAATAAACATTTTATTTTCATAAGGTCTGGATATGTGCCTTTGCAAGTCTCATTGGAAGCAGGATTTATTGACCTGAAACTTCTATAGAAACATGTGTGAGGTTCAGTGTATTATTTTCTTAAACAAGTTTCTTTCTTTTTGAAAATGAAATGCATACCAATCTTATAAAAGGGACAAAACATTATTGATTGGCCACCAGGAAGGTTATGTTTAAACTTACTGGAAAAAAAATTATTTTCAAGATGCTTGGTAAGATATTTAGGCTTTTTTTTTTTTTTAATCATTCCTCTTCACTAGTCCTGATGTGGTCAGGTTTTTTTCCTTTCATCAGTAAGGGAAAAATGGAACCTGTGCTCAGCAGCTATAGACCTGATGGTGTATTGCTTACTAGGCTGGTATATGTAGGAGGAGTGATTAGATGTAAGTTAAGGATGATCATGGGGAGGAGTATGGTAGATATCCTTAGGGCAGAAGTTGCTGTCAGTTATGGGGGGGGGGGGGGGCAAAAAGATCAAGGTAGACATGTAAATGGAGAAACTGAGTACCTGGCAAATGCTGTGATCCTTCCTATGGTCCTTTCCTTGCCTTTTTTTTTTTTCCTTCCCTCTTTCCCTTTTGAATCTCCAAAAGCAGAGCAGGGGTGGTTGGTTGATTTGGTTTGTGGTGGGGTTTTTTTTTTTTTTTCCTGGAGGGGAGGGAATAAGAGGAAATCTGGGTCTCTTTAAAAAAAAAAAAAAAAAAGGCAAGAAACTGATTACACATTATGATTTTCGGGCCAAGTAACATGGTGAGGTATGAGCAATAACATCTGACTTGCTGCATTGTGACTACAATGTTTGATTTTTCTCCTTTCTTTCCCCCCCCCCCCCCTTCAAATGCAAAGCTGGGATCTGTTGTTTCTGATTAAATGTATGGTGAGCTGTGTGCCTTTTGAAAATTACAAAATACTCTCTCCCCACACCTCCATTCCTTGTGCCCTCTATTGCCCAATGTGGAAGCTGTAGCTCTATGGGGATTTACCATTTCCTCCTAGGATCACCTGTGCTGTGGCTTAAATAGAAATTTGTTTCTTCAGCTGTCTGACTTTTGAGTTTATCTGACTCAGGTTGACCCCTTAGTTTTATAATGAGCCAGTTTATTTGCTTGTGCAAATTGGGTTTTCTTAGACAGAAATATAACAGACTGTAAAGAGGCCAATCTTTTGATCATTTCACCTCCGGAAGGGGGAAATCTGCAATGCCTTTCTGCACTCGCTGGGCACTCTCTGGCTTGTTAATAACATTAAGTTACTGTTCCTGAATACTTTGTTGTAGGATTTTTTTTTTAATACCATGTTGTAAAAGTCTGGTGTGTAGAAAAATCTTGTTTCTTCTGTTTATGCTAGGAATATTGATAGGGTTTAGAGGCTATTTACTTTTCTATTTGCAGGAAATACAGAGCCTTTGCTTAGCAACCAGTCTGACTGTTTCTGATCCTTCTTTAAATGTATCTTTATGTTACACCTATAGTCATGCATCCAGGGAAGCATGAGGCAGAATGCTGGAAGAAAAGGAGGGGTAAACAGTTTGTGAAAATGGTGCCAGTTTTTCCTCGATGGGCCTCGATCCTCTAATATAGCCCAACAAAGCTGGGAGTGATGTGCCAAAATATCTTTTTAATAAACAACGTAGGCAGTAGGAAATAATACTGGTCAGGGCTTGTTTTTCTGGCTCAGGGCCTCATTCCAACCTGTTGCAACCAGCTATTGAACGTCTATGGGGACACCCCCATACAAGAGGCCCCATGGAGGAAAGGAACTTTTACATTTCTGTTTGACTGGGATCCTTGCCAGTGGCTAAGTTCAAAGTGCAGTTTCCAGTAATTTGCTGTTACTATGCTGCATGTTTGATAGGCCAGGACAGAAGCATGCAACCCGAAGTAATATTTCCTGATTTCTGACATTTCTCAAGATATGAATGGAGGTTGCTGAGGCACTGAAACTTGGAAGGGTTTTCCTGACTCCAACACCTTCGATGCTTTCCTTTTTTCCTCTTGTGTAGCCCCCTTCCCTCCTCCCTTCCCCTCCCTTAGATCACATTCCCTGCTGTTGTCAGTTCCGTTATTTGGATGACATTCATATTGATTGTTTCCCTATGCAAACACTGTGCGGCTGTTCTTATGCAACCAGAAAAATCCTATTGATTTACTGAGTTGTGAGGGTTATTTAGATTGGTATCCTTCTGTAGTGGTGATAACACTTTCATCTCCCCTTAGAATTATAGTTTTTGGGGGAGGGGATGCAGATGAATTTCTTTTGCCCTGCTAACTGTGGTGAGAGGGAGGTAAGCACAGGGAGAAGCCAGTAGAATAGCTACTGTTCTCTCTAACATATGCAGTTGTAGGCCATGTGTATGCCATTGTGGTTATGGAAGAAGCATCCTCTATAATTAAGATTATATAAGCATTCCTATTGTAATCCTTTGTTTTCAGCTTTCCAAAACTTGCCTCTTTTGGGCTGGTATTTTCCTGGCTTGTTCTCTGCCATGTCACAATTTATTTATTTATTTTCCAATCAGGGATACAAATGTTGGAGAGAGTTGAGGAAATGGACCTCTCTTGCCTGTTTGAAAAAAAAGTTCTTGATGTTTTTGAAAAATAGATCCAGAGCCAAAATGAGCTTTAGGTAGAAAGTTGCCTGGATGTGACTGTCAAAGAGCGGAAAAGGCTTTTGATGAGCATTATTTTTATTGCTGAATAATCTACGTTTGTGCAAAAAGTAATGCAATGTTCTATGTAAGGGCAGAGCTGAGGTGATGAGGGCAGCCTTAAATGCTTAAAATCCTAATTCTCTTTTTTCACAGCTTAAGTATGCAGACTTCCTAGATATGCAGGAGCATGGGGGGGTATTAGTACAGCTACCTACAAAAGCAGAGCAGTAGGAAATTTAAAGGTGCAATATTCAGTTCTAACTGCACTCCTACAGGAAAGTGAATACTTGCATGAACAAAAGCTAAGTACTGAAACTGTGTGTGCTGATTTTGCACTGAAGCTTCACTTTTCGGCTGACACTGTCATCTCGCCTCTGTTTTGAAAACCAAATAAAATCCTTTGTCTAGTATGTAGTTAGAGTTTTCAAATAAATAAGCAAGCAAATACCTTTTCTTCCAGAGTGCACTGACAGGTGTTCACACAATCCAAGCACTCATGAGGTTTTAATCATTAAACCAAACAGTTCCTTGAAAGCAGAGGAATTTGGAGTTAATTCTGATCTTCATGCTTGCGCTGATCACTTCATATCCACTACAGTGTGTCCACTGTGGTGACATACATGGGACTGCCTAAACAGCAAGCTGAAGGAAACAGTGGGAACATATTTTTGAGCTGAATGTTTCAAATACTGTAATTGGAATTGCATTATTCATGGTTAGTGCCTTTTTTCCGATGTTCAGTCAAAAATTCTCTAGGGGGACAATGGGAGAAAGCATTGAGTAGCAAATAATCACAAGATGATCTACAGTGGCAATTAATTTGCTCATGAGTGTAGTGCATCACTGGTACCAGGGTGTTTGTCATGTGGCAGGCAGCTGCGTTTCATTGCTGGATGCTCAGCCCTTCTCTTTAACCAGCTGCAGTGCGTTGGCCTCCCTCTGTTTTGATTTTTGGCCAGAAGGATATGAGTGGAGTGGAAGGGAGAAACCTGCAACCTGATCTGTGATTTTTTTTTAAAAAAGTTTTATTTTATTAATTGTGTGTGAGAATAATTCACTAAAGGCTGGCTGCACAAATTTGTTAAAACCACAATCTCCTGTGGGTAACAAAGCCTCCGGCTATGTTACAAGCATTGTGAAGTGATTGAAGAATGTGGGGTTGCATCATGAGACCAAACAGCAAGGTAAACAAAAGGAGCATGCCATGTTCAAATGAAATAACTCCTCATAAACCTGGAGGATTGCAGCGAACTTTGTGCAGCTGTGTTGCTAAGTAGCTTCCTGGCCAAGAGAAGCACCAAAGATGTTAAACTGAGTATCTGTAACAGGTTACTACACTGAAACTGCAAGCTAACTCTGAGGGCAATGTAGGGCTCACTAGATCACATGGAAAGTTTTCAATATAGTCCTTTGTGCCTTCATTGTTGATATGTGGAACCAGAATAATATTCAAGAGGCTTTCTTTGGTCTCTATAATATTTGCTGGGATGTGAATTGTACAGAGGGAGTTGGTTTTGTACTTTGAGATCACCTGTACAAAACAAGAAATTGTGAAAGAAGGAACGTGTCCTGTTGCTCACTGTAACAATAAACGTTGAAAATGAGTCAATGATCTGTAAAGTTCAGCATGAGTCTTACTCAAATAGTGAAATTTATAAGAACAGAGCAACTGTCACCCTAGATTAGATCAAAGGTTATTGTGACCAAGTATCCTGTCTCCAGTAGAGGCGGGTGAGAGAGGGATTGGGAAAGGGCCTGAGGAAAGGGGTATATATTTGAAATTATCTTTCCTGTGCTGTATCTTTTCAGCTTCTGACAGAGAGTTGTATAGCAGCTTCCTAGTCTGACGTTTGCATTCAGACCATTGTGCTTGATAGCTGCTGCTGGATGTATTCGTCATTTGTTTCTCTGATCTCCATTTGAACCTATGTGCTTCTTTGCCTCGACCAGCTCCTGTGGGCACTGAGTTCCATACTGTAATTGTTATATGAAAAAGCACTTTCCTTTTTTTCTAAATTGCTGCCAGTTTAAAAACAGGCTTCCCGGCTTCCTTTATTATATACAGTAAATAATTCTTTTTTACCACATAATTCCATTCATTATTTTCTAAACGTCAATTCTGTCCTCTCTTAGCCGGCTGGTGTGTCCTAATTTATTTAGTTTCTTCTTGTCCAGAAGTTGTCCTCCACCTGTTACTTTCCACGTTGTCTTTTTCTCTAATCTTTTCTAGTTCTACTGTTGTAGAGATGCACGGTGCGGAGTGAATGCAGCACTGTAATCAAAGGACCCTAATGTATAGCCCATGGTGTGTAACCCCGTAAGGTTGCTTGTACGAGCAAATGCCTGTGGACTTGAGCCAAGGGTTGTACTGATTAGCCTGAGAAGACCAGTACTGTCAGGCTTTGTCTGTGTGTTGTTAGAACAAGATAAAGCTGTACAAGTGCTCCTTGTTATGTGCTTTAAGTTCATCATCTCTGTTCTGAGGTTACGGTTGTGATGCCAAAGCTTTGGGTAAACCATACTTCAAGTTCCAGTACCTAAAGCAGTGGGTGCCAAAAGAAAGAGATGACACTAGCCATCACGGGATGATGAAAGTCTCTGACATGCTGGGGGAGGAAGAGGGGGAGAAGTTCCTAACTTGTTCAACGAAGAGCTATTACACCTCCCCAAACCCTGCAATCTACAAGTCAGGTAGTTTTTCAGTGTGTTTTATGATCCTTTTTGGTTATTTGCATACACGGATTTCTGCCTGTGAGTGCTGATATGCTTTGCCCTTTAAAAGCGATTTTGTAGTGGAAGGTGGGGATGTCTGTCTGAGACTCCTCTCAAATCTTTGGCTTCACAGAGCACTGAAGGCCCCATGCACTTCAATAACAGCCATTTGCACAAGCCTTATAACAGAGCAAAAATTGAAGTGGTTCCTTTTGCGGCAGTGTTATAAGTCAATAATTTGAGCTCAGATTGTGTCCATGTCCAGTGAAGATTACATCCCCCCTTCCCCTTGCTGTCCTGCATAGCGAATCCAGACCCATTCCCCGCAGGGAGCCCAGCAGGCGAAAGGAAGGAAGTGTCATCCTTTTGGGAGCTGTTATGGCATCCACTCCCCCCAGGAAAGAGGAGGGAGGAATTCCAACAATTCCTTGCCAAGCTATTCCAAGGACAGAGCACTTACACCCCACCAGCTAATCAGGGCTGTTCCTGAAGGCTTTATTTTAGCATCTGGACTTCAGTAACTTTTTTAAGCCTAGTTTTGTACTGAGGATTACTGTGAATTTAGATCCAAACCATTGCTTGAGTTGCATATCCAAAATAAGCATTGTTAACAAAAGCCAAGTGCCTTATGCATTTTATTCAGTGCTAAGAGCAGCTTGACTGCTAATATTTCATGTACTGAAAGAAATGGAGCTGTAGTGTTTCAAGCTAATTCTGGAATTTTGAAGCATATCCTGCATGGCAAACTGTAATGCCCATGATTATGCTAGTGGCGATCCGTTTGAGGCCAGTGAGACATGGGTGCGGAAAGATACAGGACTGAGTCCTTATAAGAAGCCAAATGTGCACTTTGCCATGTTTGTTTAATATTGTACTATTAGTTTTTTGAAGTGCCTTTGTGTATAATGTCTGCCCATGTTACCTCTTAAAATTTTTTCCAGGTCTGCTACCGTTCAAATAAATCATACAGCAAAGCAAGAATTTATCCTGTCTCCTCCTAAAGCATGTAGGCTTAATACTTTTGCTGCTTAAGTCATTCTAACAGTCATGGTGTTACAAAGGTTTAAACAAAATTCTGCTATAAATCCCAGCAGTTACTTTGGAGAAATATGTGGGGAAGGGAGGAGCAAGGTAAGAAAGGAGAGAGTGGCTGGCTGAATCGAGGGAAAGAGGAGAGCACTTACCTCTCTTCTCTCCCTCTATCAGTCCAGCCTGAGTATCTGCACGAAGGAGTTTCGAGTCTTTCACTTTGTAGGAATCCATGAACACAACAGGGTAGAACCAAGCAGGACTGAACTAGTCTGGAAGCTGAATTGCTTTGTGTGCCACAACAGTGTTTCTCTCCAGCTCCGGTCAAGCGTTCTGGCTTTATGCAGCAGATAGCTACACAAACAGAAGAAAAGCTTATTTTTCCTTGCATTACTTTTGCCATTTATGCTCTAGATTTTACAAGGAATGTAATTTTTTTCTGTATTGAACCAAAGGATTCCTAAGTGAAGGAGCAGATTATTTGTTCTGCAATGTGCATGTTAATGAAAAGTGCCAAGCAATGGGTGTAGCCCATTTAGTACATGGGTGTAGCGAAAGCTTCAACTTGCATGGGTGGCTTTTTGGCAAATACAAGGATACAAAAAGAAATGGAACAATTCTACTGGTGTGTTGGAAGACAAGGCCCAGATAAATAGTGTTATTAACCAGTAGGGAGAGCAATTAATGACCAGGTGGAGAGCATCTGTTCCAGGTGCAGAATCTGACTATTGAAACAGCACTGACCTCAGACACTCTGAGGTGACTTTTACAGTAGAGTAATTAATAAGGATGGAATATGCAGATAAATGAAAGCTAACCTAGTGATGTCTGGCTATAATCCCTTTGTCACAACTCCCTTTATTATCTAACACTCGAAGTGTGTGGACATAAAACTGCAAGTGTGAAAGGATTCTGAATTGTCTCTCATTCGTCACCCCTTCTAGGGAGAAAATAGTGTTGATGAATGTGTAAATCTGTAGAGGAGTGAGACAATAATTTGAGTATGTGTATAATGTGATACATTGTTATTGCTTGAAAGGTAGAAAAATGGCTGTCAGGAGATGATTCTCAAAGCTTTTAATTGTAAATTGGGATTCCAGGTGATTAAGTTCTGTGGAGACTTGATTAGATTTGCTGTCTCCCCCCTCAACATCCTGGGATAATGATTAGTTCACGATCTGAAGCTCTCTCTAACAATGGGATGAATTTATGAGTTGGATGTTTCTGCTAAAATTATTTGCAATAAAATAATTGTTTAGAGTTATATTTGCATGGTAATGGACAGGCTTTGGCTGTTAAGGTAGGATGAACAGATCAGGCTGCAGGGTTGCCTACAGACTCAGGGATGTGGGTTGTGTTGGCGTGTAGTATCTTCACCTACAGACTGTTGGGGAGTGAGTTGTCCTTGGCTTGTTCTTTTGGAGTCGTTCTACTGTGCTTAAGTAATCAAGCTAAAGAGAGAGAGTGGTTTCTAGTCTGGTGTCTAGAACACTTGGCTGTCTGGAGGGGGACTCCAGGTCCTTGCTCCAATGAACGTTTGGAATACAAATATTTCACTTCATCTTTCTTCTCTTGTCCTGCTGTTTATACTTCCCCTATCATTAGCCTTTTGAGATAGGGAAACTGTATGAATACAGCTGTTGTCTATGCTGGGGATGCCTGCTCTACCTACCTGCTGCCAAGAAGTCTTTCTAAAAGTTTTCTGGGGCTAGATCTTGTCTTGTGATCGCAGCCAGTGTGTTTTCTGGAGCAAGGCTTACAAGTGCAGTAGGCAGAAGAAAAGTTAGCCTGAAAATCCCATCAGAAGAAAAAAGGAGCTGAGAAAATTGGTGCCTTGGGACTTAAATCCTGAATTTATCTGCTGATGAAAATCTAGAGACGTGCAGGATTAGGATTAGCTGGGTCGGGGCTTGAAGACAGTTGGTGTTATCAAACACAGAGAGAGAGATGCCCAAATCCATCTTTTGGATTTAGCTTTGAATATTAACTCCTAGAAAGATGTAATGTGCTAGCCACAGTTAAGCTCAGAGCATCCCTTTCCTATTTCCGTTGGCAGCCAGTTTGTTTAACTGTAGGTCATGCCAGAAAGGAAAAAACTGAAACAAATCGAAGCTCCTCTTCATTTTCTGGTCTGACTTTCTCACCTGATACATTGTGGTGCATCGCTGCGGGAAGCTCTAATTCTGCCACATGCAGTGGGCTGTGATACAACACAACCTGACTTACCCAGGCTGTGTCAGCTACAGGAAGTCTGAAAATGTGGTTTCCTGAAAAACAAGTGAAAGGAGGGGAAGTACGTAGTTTTTGTTTTGAAGATGGCATTATTGGAAACTCCATGAGCACTTATGTCAAAATACCTATGTAGTAGCTATTTAGTCATAGGAATAGTTGCCATTTATTTACAAGGCATCTGTGCGTGAATTAGGAAAAATCCTTTAATGCGTGTCAGACTTCAGAGATGAGTAATTCTGTGGAAATAGTGTGCGTGTCAGACGTGACTGATCGCTTGTTACCCCGTACTCTGTCCTTTGTTTTTAAGTAAGAATCAAATATATGTGCTAGCAACAATTCAGTATAAACCAGGCAGTGGCTGGTATAATCCACTTGTCTCTTGCATTTCAGTAGAAGATGCAAGATTTTCTTACTGAGAAAGCATTTCCTTGACAAAATCCAATTGTGAGGCAGTTTGCCAGTTGGTGTTAGCTAGTAAGCATTAGTTTGGATCAGGTTAGGACCTGATCTCTTTACTTTTAGGTTAATAACAGCTACCTTAAAAATGCATTTTCCAAAATGCATAAGTATTTGTAAGTGAAACCACCCTGTGCTGTGCAGAAGTACTTGTTAGTGAAACCACCCTGTAGGAAATTCCCCGATTTCTTAATTCTGTGTGTAGAACATAATGCGCTCAGTTTCAGCACCTGTGGTCTAAAGTAGGAGTGGGATCTGTAGTACACGGCTGATGTGTGAGGCTAGGAACTGGAATCAAACTCGGTGCCTCTCTGCAGGCTCCATGTGTTAACTTTAATTACTCTTCGACGTGATTCCCTTGAAATGTTTCATGGTTTTCCCAGTGCTTTAATACTGAATCTCTTATTTCCTGGACAAGTCTCTGAGCAACCTGATCTAACTGGACCTGCTTGGAATTGGGACTTGGACTAGATGACCTCCAGGGTCCTTTCCAATGTATACTATTCTATGAAAAGTAAAAGATGCTTTTGGGGCTGATAGATGAGGCATAACAGGGCAAGCTGTGGAGCTGGAGAAGCCACAAGCACTCCATTTTACCCAAAGATATGAACCACTGTTATTTTCCTGTATTTGTTGTTTCTATCTTTTTGCAGTAAATTTAATTACTATTGTGCAGGACTTTTTCATAAGGGCTCCACTAGGAAATTATCTACAGAGGGCTGAAGATAGAATTTCTGGTTGGCAATTTGTGTTAAGTCAACTTTTCTTAATATCATTTCTAATTAAATTGATGTAACTTCTATATCTGAGCACATATAGTTTATATACAGGCGGAAAGTAAATGTATGGCTTTAATGAGACATGATGCAACTTCTGTGAGCAAAGAAACATCTGGAGATGCCAGCAAGTAGAAATCGGAGTATAGTTATTTTTGTAAGCAGACAGAAGGGCCAGGGAAGATAAAATACCTAAGATACCTTGTCCCCACTGAAGATGCTGACAGACTGAGGGACCACAGCAGACCTTGCTACCCCATGTGTTTCCACAGGGATTTCAATCCAGCCAGGGCAGCAGTAACCCTGCATGATTTGAGAGAAAGAAGGCAGAGAGTGCAGTTCTGTTTGCAGTTAGTTAATTTGATTTGTTCCATATTTGTCAGAGTAGTTGCAGCCTACAGAGCAGTTATGGGGCAGCTTTGTACCCACTTCTTCCCTGGACTTGCACTGTTGGGAATTGGTCAGCCAATTGTAGAGAGAAAGTGTTTCTCCTGGGCCTCTATTAAATCTCTTTGCTTTGGGCTCCCTACTAACACAGGTGGCTTATGTTGGGTGTGTCATTTTGACAGGCATAAAGGGCTGCACTGTGCACCTTGAACATGTACAGCTATGCATTAAATGCAGACCAGAATAGTACCAGTGCTGTAAAAGCTCAGCTGGGAGTTTTGCATCATAAGCCAAAATTTTGTGGTCCTTCAGTGTTATGCTTATGCACGGATTATGCACAGGGATGATTTCAGTGCTTTGTGAAATCAGAGTTGGAGACACCCGAAATAGTGGATTTTTACAAAAATGTGTGCATGGTAAGTTTATTAATTCATCAGTCAAGGATTGTTGACATAATATAAGCACTCTCTTGTATGCTCATGAGTTGTTCTGCATACTTGTGGTTACAAGTGTGTCTGTGCCTAAAGAATATATACACTTACAGAAGATAGACATGCAAGGATAGCTGTTCAGTTCCTGAAGCTAGTGTGTATACTATCAATGTTCTGAAGGAAATGTGTAGCGTCTGTTTGTTTCATAGTTCACTTGTAGCATAAATATGAAGATCAGTGCTTTGCTGTTCACCAAAATGTCCAAATCCCACATCATGCTTTGTACAAAGCCCCTCTACAAGCACAGCACTTGAAAGTTTTACCTGCAGAAAAGCTTCCTGTTCAGACTTTGTCAACAGATGCCCAAAGCACAAGAATTACTGTTGACAGTGAACACTTTATTATGGGGCAAAAGATCCTCTTAAGAATGTAAGGTCAGCAGTCTGTGAGTGAAGAATTTTTTATGCACATCAACACACAAATGTTTGATGCCTAATCCTTTAATATGATTTTTATGGATTGATTTCAACAGGAATTCAAGGACAAATCTTCAGTAGCTGAACAGCCTTCTAGCAACAAGCTGGCTTTGTTGGAATTCATGCTCAAAAATTATCTCACTTGAGTTATTTTTTAATTTTGTGATTGCTATATGCCAGTGGCCCAATCCTGTAGCTCATCTTCTAGTTTTTACTACTCCTTACTGAAGCAAACTCCTATTGACCTTTTTGAGTATTTTCCTAAACTAAGTATTTCTGTTTATAGAGGGGCTATATAGAATGGTGTTCAACGTTCTAATGGAGATGTCTTTAAAGCTTCTTTTATGGCATTGTACTTCGATATTGGCAAATTATTGGAAAGTTACAAAAAGCTTTGCGATGAAAGATAGTTCTGCCTCTCCAGATGCTTCCTTGCTGTTGAATTTGCATCTCTTTCAGGTAGTTATTGAATATCCCAGAGCATTTCTTCTAAGAGCAGTGGCTGTAAAGTTTTACTCTTTAGCCCAATGAAGACAGCAAAGCTGTGCATCTAATTTAAGCTTGTGTGTTTATGGGGTCATGAGTGTGTGAATGCTTACATATCTGTAAACAGCAGTGACTTAGAATGGTTTAGGATCAGAAGCACAATTTGCTGTTATTTTGTGTTAATTTTATTGGTAAGTTCATGGATAATTTCCAGCAGACATTTCCTAATATAAACATATTTTCTTATTCATGTGTTTTTAGTGGTAGAAACTAAGCTAAGTTTTCAAAGTAAAGCATGATAGTTTATGAGGATGATCTTTCCTCAGATGTTAAATGAATTCACTGATGTCTGGGAAGGCATAAAAATAAATAGTATCTATTTAATGGAATAGAATCAAAGACATTACAGTTTTGTAAACTTTGGAAAAACTGCCTAGATACAACCTTTCACTGTAACTTAGTTTGATACGTGCTTTCAGTAAGATGCGGCTGTAAATCTCCTTCAGGAACTACTCCGTGGAATCTACTTCATCCAGTATTGGTAGCTGAGACTTCAGTATCACTTAACGTGAGATCCCTATAACATGATTAAGAGTTTCGCATTAGTTGTTCATTTCACCAAAAGGCACCTCTAAAATTGCAATTATTAATTGAAAATAGAAAAATTATTGCAAACATTTGTGATCAAGCTACTAAGCCAAGCTAGCTTAGCAGTACCTGAGTAACATCTTGAGGTATTTTGTGCCGTGTATGCAGTTGTTTGTGGGTTTGTTTTTTTTTTTCCCCCCTGTGACATGAACTACACCGATGAAAGATTGCAGTTAACCCCAAAGATTTTGGTTGTGTGATATCCTGGGATCCTGGTGTCTTACGGCAGGCAGTAACAACATGTGGATGACTCTATCATACGTGTTAGTCTGAGCTGACAACGTTTCATTGCCGTAGGGTTTGTCAGTCTTGTAAAGCTACTACTGATTCAGAACGTAACTTCCATTGTATATGTGCTCAACAGCCTTTTCACTTTCAGCGGGACTAGGTGAGTTCTGGACTTGCATGGAAAACTGTAATTGGTTTGAGAGTAAACTCATAGTCCTTCAGTAATTTCTCTGTGAGAGTCTGCCCTGAATGTCTGTAGAGCTCTGGCTTCTTATCCCGAGACTTGCTTAGTCCTCCTTTCCTTCCAAAAATAACCTTTTAGCTATAAGTCTGTCCAAAGTTTTCTAAGCTGTCACTACTTTTCTGGTCTGTGTTAGAATATCTTTCTCCTGTATCTCATTTTTATGTGGAACGTAGCCCTTCTCTAAACTGTCACGTAGTTTGTAGCGAGCTCAGGAAGAAGAGGCATCTGACAGCTACTAAAAACATCAAGTGCTTCAAAACCAGCTGTTGTCAGAAATAAAGATACCTTTTGGTTTAAGCCATGGCTAAACTTTTTGCATCTGTTGCTCTTGTCAAAGAATTTTAATTTGGAAGGAAGTGAAGGCTTTTCACTGTACCGTTCCTCCACCTGAGGCACTGCTTTAGTTCATTGCACTCCAGATATTCACTAATCTCTCTGAGCAGAGGAGCTGGACACAGGTTTATTTTGTTTGGTGTGCGAGTTCTGCCTGATCCACCCTGTTTAGTGTGATCTGCCTGTTCAAGGACGGTGAACCTCTTAGACCACGCCTGTGTTACTTGACCCAGGAGGTCTTCCCGGTTCCTGGGACTAGGTGCGTGTGCCAGACGTACCCTGAATCTATATTAGGGTGAGACTCTGGGCTCAAACTGAGTTCCACTTTCCCCTTGTTTCTCCTTAGAGGCAATCCAGGTGAATAGACTGGATATGAGCCTTAACACACTCCAACAGGTCCCAGATCTGGATGGTTTGAGGGCAAAGAGGGAATGTCAAGACTGAAAACCATGCCAGGCTATCACCAGCAGGGATCTGGGCAAGACCTTAGAAGACCTGTTACCTACAAAGTATCTGAAAAGATTTCATCTGTTTAATTTCTTAAGTTTCTTGACTTTGTTTTATTGCAAACCTTCTGGTCATTTTACATAATGTTGCAAAGATTATGCCAACGGATTCTCCATGTTAACCCTGGAAGATGTGGGCAATTCCCAGGAGAGGAGAGATTTTTAAAGATATTTTCAGTAGCTCAAAAAGAATTGGGCTTTCTTTATTGGGGCATATTCACCACTGTAAATTCTGAACATTACCTACCCCAGTAATGCCTGGGGCTTTACTATCATTGCTGATACTGCATTTCTGGCACTGTATTGGCTTGAATACCTGTGCCCAAAATAAAATAAAAGTGTTCAGTTTGTTGATTGTTTTTTCCAGAAAATGTTTCTTATGCTGAATTACTACATTGCTGTCTGTTTGAAAATCTGAGCTTTATACAAGAATTACTCCAGTTTTTTCTTTCCTTCTGTAGGTAAGAATATTTAACAATATGGGAAAAACGTAGAAAATGAGCTTGTGGTTGTTTGGGGTGTGTTTTTGTGTGGGTTTTTTTTTTGTTTTTGTTTTTAAACTTGGATTTTTTTTAATGTGTGTACAATCAGGCAGACTAGAGAACTAAGAAGCACAAATAGGTATATGCAGTGGCTATGAAGTAGATGGCCTGAAAGGTCCATTTTATTCTCAGATTCCCTTAGATCTATTTGTGAACTAGTAGGCCTGTGCTAAAACTGTTTTTTTTCTATAATCTAGGGGCAGAAAATGACACTGGCAAAACTTTCAGGAACTCTGCTTTAGTAGCAGCTGCAGCAATCAAAGGCATTCAGTGCCTTTCCTGCAAGGAAAGGGTTATCTATCCTCTCAAATGTGAGAGCACACCCTGCTCTAGCCTGCAGGCACACAGATAATAATAGCATGGAAGGATGGCAGCCTGCGCTCTGGAACGGTTTATGAGGAGGAAGTCCGCAATTACATATTTCTGGGCAAACATTAACCAAGACTGAAGCCTAGCTTCGAAGAAAAACAACAGACTGGAACCTCCAGTAATATAGCTGTTATGTGGACTGGAAACAGCAGTCAAACATTCATGTAGCATTACAAGCAAAGTAAGAATAGCCCGAGAACAAAGCAAAAGGCTTGATAATATTAGCATATCCTGGTGTGCGCTTGCAGAAAGTATCTCTTTCCTGACCCAGCCCTCCAGTAATATTGGAAAGAGCAAGGAGATTTTTTTTTAAGTACTCTCTAGCTTTGTGAAAACAGACCTAAGCCAAAGTAATGGAACTATTGTTTGCTGTGCTCATGGCCTAATCCGTTTATATCGGTGGTTTCAGAGCTTACCACCACACAGTGAAGTTTCTCCTTTAAGAAACAAGTTACTTTGGGCATCTCTCAATCGCTGCGGTTACCATGCTAGAAACAATTGCTATTCTGTGCTGTGGTTTTGTAAAGTAGCAGTCTTAGCGCTTTGTGTGCTAAACTTGGATATGCCCATTCTATTATAGACTCTGTGTACCTAAAAATGGAATTGTTACACTAAAATTAAGTAGACAGCCAAATGATACACACTTCCTCTCCTTTGTTTTTTTCTGACAGACCACAATTACTGCAAAGAAGCTGTCCACTTATTATTGCAAGCTCTGGGGAAAAGGAGGAGTGACAGAATCTAGGCCAATATAGGAGAGGAGCATTAGTCTAAAGAGACACTTGCTGTGGCAAGCATAATATGTAAATTCCAAAGTTAAGCACTTTGGAAAAAGTTCAAAAGATGAAGATACATACATTACTGCTGCTAGGGGGAAGGAACAGAATCTTAAATGTCTCCATAGAGAATATTTACTTGGCTTTCTTTTCCTTTTCTTTTTTTTTTATTTTAAAGGCAAGACAGCTGTGACTGAGAAACCTTAGACTTGGATTAGGCTATTAGAATCAGGTTTAATGGTAAAAGTTAGTTTATTCTGGTTTTAGCTGGGCTAAAATAGACTAAGTATTTCAGGAGACAAGTTTGGTGTCTTAACATCATTCACTGCTAGGGCAGACGCATACCTACCCACTCCTGCTAGTGACCTGGAATCACTAACATCCGATAACCCTTAGGAAAGCTAAAATGAAGTGAAGTCACTGGCTCAGCTGACTTCATGGTGGGCAGTTGTTCCTGCCCCAGTGCCTGTCTTCACAATTAGTAGTGATTAACAGTCATGCTGCAACCAATACTCCAGTAAGACAGGAATGGAAAATGCAGTCTTGCGGACTCTGTGAGGTCTCTCACAACAACAGAGTGTCTTCAAAAAGCAGCTGATACTGCTTTGCCTACTCTGATGACGGACAACTGCGTTCTTTGTTTTTGTCTTTTCCCTTCTCTCCTGTACCTGATATGGCACATTTTGTAATGCCAAAAGAGCTTTTAAAAGCCGCTCCCCCGCCCCAAGTATTTTAGCAGGTTAATCTCCTAGAAGTATTCTAACAAAACACAAAGTAAACAGTGATTTCTGTCATAGAATCATCTCTGCTGTGTTTATGCATGCATTTTGAAAACCCAGAATATTACTAGATAAGTACCAGTAGATTATTTTAGGTACACCTGAAAAGATCTGTTCCTGGCGTTTTGGAAAGGGCCAGGTTCAGACGGATAGAAAAAACTGGCCTGTTGTGATGAGTATAGGTGGATTTTTTTGTAATAAAGGAATAAAGAATACTGACTCCTAGATAGGTGTCCCTCTAAATATTTTAATCTAACTAAAATAAAACCATGTTTGTGTTAAAATAGGGAAGATGATTAATGGGAGAATGGGAGGGGACATAGTTTCACCTCTTGTTGTAAAAGGAGTGCAAGTCTAAGCTTGACAAAAAGCTGCTTTTTTTGGTTTGTTTTGAGGATGGACAAATCATGGATAGCACACAGATAAGAGCTGCATAGGTATTTTGGATTTTCCTTTTGTAGCTTATTGCATCTTTCAAATTATGTTCTTGGAGGCTGAACCTGGACATAAGTTAATCTTTTAATGATGCGTCTATGTAAACTTTTGTAAGTTGGTACTGTTACCTCCTGAATGGCAACAAATTTGGTCCCTGCTGAAGTAGACTGTCTTCTACTAGTATGTCCTTCTCCTTTCAGAAACCTTAGCACCATGTCAGTAAACCTGCAAAAGATGAAAATCTACGTAGAACATTCAAGTCAGATTTTTTTTTTTGCCTGTTTAGAAAGTTACCCATTGCATTATCATTCATAATCATCTTCCCGGGTGACAGGATGGGCTTGTCAGATCCCAGAGAGATAAAGCTGAATTTGTCAGCTCCTAGAGGGCCAAAGTAAGCATCCTTCTGACTAACAGTCTTTGAGCACTGTGTCAGGAGCGGTGTGAATTTGGAGTTACGTGCTGTTGAGTGGCACAGAAAATATGGTTGTGTAAGTGTGGTTAGTGGTTAATGATTTCTCTTTTTCTCATTTTCTCTCTGTCTTCTATGCTCCTTGCTCTGTACGTGACAGCAGGAAGGAGGATTTGGATGGAGCAATGCAACCTCTTCATCTTTTCCTAACCGAATCAACATTGTTGTCAATTCTAGAAGTTGTCTTTGGTCTTCTCTAATGGACCATCAAGACACGAGAGATGTCTTCTGACATTGCAATGTGGAAGGTGGAACTATAATATTCTCCTGCCCACTGGGAGGTCTCCGTGATGGCTCTTCTTCCATCTTTGCTTACATCAAAACATGAGATTGCTCAGGTGTTTTCCTGTACAAGCTGCCCCTTTAAAAGGGGAACTTCCCATGAAGAATCTCTACAATCTTATGGTCCCTATACTCAGCTGACTCCACCAGCCAAAATGAAATGCAAAGATTTGATGAGAGCTTCCAAAGGGAGAGTGAGCCCTGAACTTAGGATCTGATTTGGAAGAGGGTTTTTGTCATCTTTATGCTAGTGGTCAGGGTTGATAATAAAGGTGAATTAAGCAGATCTTCAACAGGTGCAGTGGTTACCTTGCAAATGAAACAAACCACTAAGAATCGCATGAAATCTTAGCAGTAGTAGTGAACATACGGTATGATACATTACACTGTCTCATTTTGACTCCCTAATGCATCGCTTCAGAGCGCAAGCAACATTGGATGTGAGAGAGAGCCTTCTGTAGGCAGCGCAGTGTTGACAAGTGCCTTGTACCATCTGCCTCCTTCCTCCACAAATCCATCAGCATCCATGCAGCAGCTTGTACTTGGTAAGAACGCTGAAAGGAGATGTGATTTGGATTTAATCATCAGCAAATGTCCCTTGACTGTTTCTCAGTTGCCCATCTGAGTTTAATTCCAAGAGAAGGAAACTCTGATGTATTCCTGCCTTCAGGTATAATTACTTCAAGACAGATTGACCGTTCAAGCACACACGACACTGCTTAGCTTTAATTAGAGTAAATTGGCAGAATTTATATGGCCGGTAGTTTTGGGGACTGTCAGATGCATGAAAGTATATTTTGCATATCATTTCCTGCTGAGGCTAAGACCAAGGTACTAGCTGAAAGGCTTGTAATTAGGATAAAAACACTTTGTAAATTTAACCCTATCTCCATTAGGAGCGGAATGAAACTGGCTGGGGAAAAGGGTGGTGCTCTGGGAAGAGAAAAACACTTGAAACAGAACGTGAAGCAAGAGGTTGCTGGAGACTGTGCTATAACACAGAAAAGTGTTATTGCCAAATTGAAATCTTTGTAGTCACAGGCGCAGGTGATTTGTAAGTGCGTAGGTAAGATTTATAAACCTAAAGTTAATTTTTTTTGGCAGGTTGTTCTGGTATATCATATAACCCCAGTGTTCATGATAATTGAGATTAAAAAGAAAAAGAGGTTTGGCTGGATGTCCTGTCACAACAGGTCCTAATGCACTGATTCAGAGTGCCCTGTAGTAACATTAGCCTGCTCCTGACCTGACCCTCAGCTGTAACTTGCCTGTCTGCCAACAGCGGTGCAAGCAATGAGTGCTTAGTACACAAAAAGATCCCAAATCACTGACTGAACAGTAAGTGAAGATCAGGAGTGCTGCTGAGCGCCTTCTGTACTGCGCACTGAGAGACAATGCTCAGAGAAACCTGAAGGGAAGAGTCTCCCTGTTCCTGTGCCTTAGACCTCTTGGTTAGAGAAGCACTTTCCTAAACCAGGGGCAGGGAGCTGCATGGTGCTGAGCACCTGCTGATGCTGGTGGATGTTGTCCTAGTTGTTTGGATGCAGTTTACAGTCTATCTTTGCCTGGTAGCCAGCGAATCTCCATTTAAAAAGTTGTGGAAGATGAATGGTCCTCGGTTTTCCCAAAGAAAGGGAATAGCTGACCAGAGGTTCAAATCCAATTAGCTCATTGGTTTGCTAACTGATCTCTGATGTTGGGAGCTTTTACTGATGGTATTCTCTGAGAAGCCTGCGGATTAACAAGAGTTGCAGGCAGCGGAATTTTTTTCTGGAATGGCCCAAAATTTATTCGTTTCTGTTTTATTGTTTGGCGGTGGCAATATCACCCTGCTGATTTAAAGTTTGGTGTAAAAGCCTAGTGAAAGTGGCCTTTGAACATCTTCTATGATGGGGTTAGGATAGTATGTGAGTCTGTTTAACTGTAGATGCTGCAAATATGGTGGGCTCAGCATACTTAACTGTTCTACTTTCCGTTTTCTTTATAATTTGTCCTGGGCCTGAGATCTGCGAAGAAAGTGGAGGGGCTGTGGTCTTTTAACACTCGGGTCCCAATGCGTAAGTTGCTGAACAGCTCAGTTTTTTTCTGAGAGGAGTGTTATTTCTATGTCAGCTGTACAGACTTGGGCACAACTTTCCTTTAATTTGTTCCAAGTGTGCCACTATCCAAACATGATCTATCCAGATCTAATAGTTCCTTGAAACTGTTTTCTGTAGTCAAGGTGATGGAGTCCGTATGTGGATAGAGGTGGGTATCTTGTGTTAATCATGAGAGAGGCTAGTCTGGCTGCTCCTTGTTTCTTACTGCTTTCATGGGATTTTTGACTCTGTGACCTAGTTTGAATACAGTCGACAAGATCTACATCTGCTGATGAGTTAAGAGCTTGCTGTCAGCACTCATTCTTCCTGTGCAGTACCAGTACTTCAGGTTTCACTCACCCTAATCTCTCTGCTTTCAGAAATGGAGTCCTGCATCCCTGAAAACTAGTCACAGTAGAAATTATTTTGTTCTTTTTTTCCCAAGATCATGTATTAGCAACATGTGGCAGGACTAAGGTAAGAAAGTTTGAGGAAAAACTCTAGGAATTCCTTGCTATTCATTGTTCTCCTGTCTTTTAATACAAATGTTGCAATAGCAATTTGTGATAAGAAACAGTTTTTCTGAAGTCATGTGTTCCAGGCTTAAATGAAGTGGCAGAAATAAGGGCTCAAGATGAGTAAAGAGTATTTAGTGTAGTAGAGGAATGGTGGCCTTCTTGGCGGTTCAGCTGTGCATTTGTTTCTAAGCCCAGCACAGATTTTTTTTTCCTGTTGCTTTTATTTTTAGCGGGATGCTGGGGGTGCAAAACAAATATGAAATGTTTAGGACGGCAGTTTGCACTGTGACTAATCTGTCTTCTGCGAAGCTAACAATCCTCCCAAATACTTCTACAAGGGAAGTCATAGACTTGCATTTTTCACTGCATGGCACATCACAAACTAGAAACTTGGTTAATGGCTGCTAACAACTCCCTGAATTCTCCTCTACAGGGAGTCTTTCCTCAGGAGAGCCGTTATTGTTAATCTGGTTAAATCTGGATGTTTTCCCTTCTTTTCTTATATTGTTTGTTCTGCTTTGAGGTAGTTACAGTTCATTTATGTCTAGTGAAGGAACAAGTGGTATTTGCCACAGTCGGCTGCAAGGGCTCATGGTCGCCCATTTGCATAGGCCTTGTTACAAAGGCAGACCACATCCTGGCGGGGACAAAGTGCTGTCTGATACACAGCCTGCATACACCAGTGCCTCCCTGGAGGGGAGCCAGGATGTGGGCAGGCTTTGTAAGAAGGCACTGTTTTAGTCTGTGTGGAAGTTGAAGGAAGGGATAAACCAACTAAATTAATCTTTCTTTCCATTCTTTGGCAGAACTTCCACCAGTCAAAATATGCATATGATTCACTACAGTACAAATTTTTCCTGTGCTTTTTGTTTGCTGTCATCTAGGAGAAAAGCAGTGTGTCAGTCACTCGGCTGCATTTTGCTTGGAGCAGTAAGTATTTAGAGAAGACTGAAGACCCCAGCTTAGGTAACTTCTTGCAAAGCTATTCTTGCTCTGTGTCTAAGAGGTATCTTTGCAACCAAGATAAATACAAGATGTTAATCATCTTCCATCTAACAAGTTAAAAAAACCCCACACAGCATAAGTACTGGGTTTTAAACTTCAAGCTCTTACTGAAATGGGTAGGTAAGCATCTATCTGCTTCTCAGCTGTATCTAACTCTTATATAAATAGAAAACCTGAGCTTGTGGGGAAGAGGGCGATGATGCTGTTGTAGTACAAATACAAATCTTTATTATCTGCCAGTTGAGGACAGCAAGATGAATCCACAAAGTCTTCAGTAATTTGGCTGAAGTTATATTTGGTGACAGAGTTGAAGATACTACCCCATATTTCCTGATTGGGGGGGGGGGACGGAGATAGGAACTCAGTGGAATGCTGAATAGAGCTTAGCGTGATTTTGAAAAGGAGTGGGACTGCATAGGTTTTGGGTTTTTTTAAGCCTCGCATTGCATTTCTTAGTTGAGAGAAACCTGCAGCATGTGGCTGCAGGGTTTTAATAAACCTTTTTGCAGCTAAAATAAAATGTTGAGGTTTGATGGGGAAGCAGATTGAAGTGGAACATTGGTTACATCAGTAAATGTGCCTTATTCTCTATTGGCAGTGGTGAGTGTGAGTCAGTATGTTTGTTTCAGCCTCTAAAAATACCATATGTCTTTATAATTCCAAACAAGTCCTTACGATGGACAGAAGCAGTGCTCTTTATTGCTTAAATATGGCACAGTGTCTGCTGCGTATTGAATATCTCTGAAAACAAACTAGCCCACATCCTGATTGACCACTGTTTTGCTGCTGTGTACCTCATTAAAAAGAGTGAATTTACAAAGGTGCAAAACTTCAATTAGCTGTGGGGAAGCAGGTCCTCTGCCTTATGTTTGCAGATGCTGGAGACCAAAGTTAGTCCTGGCATAAACAGGTGAGTTTTCCATTCAAGATGATGGGAGTTGTCCCCATCTGTGCCAAGAATGAACTCTTTTAAAATGCAGTTGTGGGTGAACTCCTCACAGATTTTGTTTATCCAGTTTTGGGTAAACACATTTTCCTTAAAACTACTGCGTGAGCCTAGCTTTACCATTGTCTTGGTTTAACCCCAGCGGGCAACTAAGCACCACACAGCTGCTCGCTTACTCCCCCCACCCCTGGTGGGGTGGGGGAGAGAATCAGAAGAGTAAAAGTGAGGAGACTCGTGGGTTGAGATAAAGACAGCTTAATAGGTAAAGCAAAAGCTGTACACACAAGCAAAGCAAAACAAGGAATTCATTCCTTACTTCCTATCGGCAGGCAGGTGTTCAGCCATCTCCAGGAAAGCAGGGCTCCATTATGCGTAATGGTTACTTGGGACAAATGCCATCACTCCAAACGTCCCACCCTTCCTTCTTCTTCCCCCAGCCTTGTATGCTGAGCATGACGTCACATGGTATGGAATGTCCCTTTGGTCAGTTGGGGTCAGCTGGCCCAGCTGTGTCCCCTCCCAACTTCTTGTGCACCCCCAGCCTCCTCGCTGGTGGGGTGGGGTGAGAAGCAGAAAAGGCCTTGACTGTGTGCAAGCACTGCTTCAGCAGTAACGAAAACATCCCTGTGTTATCAACACTGTTTCCAGCACAAATCCAAAACATAGCCCCATACTAGCTACTATGAAGAAAATTAACTCTACCCCAGCCAAACCCAGCACAACCATATGATTCAGTATCAAAACTATGTGAAATTAGCCATTTTCCTTTGCATCTCATGGGTTTGACCTGAAAGTAATTCTGAGGTTTTTAGTTTACTTGAACCTCAAAAATGGAGTGCACAACTATTTTGTTTAAACCAACAAAAGTGCTTATCTATCTCCTAGAATAATTGCTGGGATCCCCATTGGTTTAAGACATTTAAAAGTAGACAAATACGCTGTATGGGCCTTTCTTTTTCTTCACTGACTTCATTCAAACCTGTTCCTGGACAAACTCTGAAAGGAGAGGTAGATTTTGTATTTTATTGGGAACAGACCAGCCATTCACTGATGGGGTTCAAATCCAGTCGCCTTGAAATCTTGGAGACCATTTGCTAGTATATATTCTGGTAGAAACTACCATAAATCATGGTGGACATCATGTATGTATTTGCTGGACTGATCTGTAGGTGCCCTGAAGTTGTGAAACATCCTTTACAGTGAGGAGAATTCTTTTTTGAGTCTTAGAAGGAAAAAAACCACAAAGTCCGAAAACGCACGCATGTTTTGGTCTAGAGCTGAATTATTTTCTTCCTCATTCTAAAGCTGTTAGGGTGGAACACTACAAACTAGCAAGGCATTTTTACAGTCTCTCTTATGTGTTTTGTCCAAAGTCTATGAATAACTTCAGGTTTCTGTATTCTAGCTGTAGTTTTTAAATTGTTTGCTCTTTACTTTCTTTTTTTGCTCTTATGACTATGAAAGGATAACAAGAAATATTTGATGAACCTGTTTAATTGCACAGAGGAACTGTCAGAAGCATCATAGAGAGGATTCCTTATCCAACTGTAGCGTGTCATGGAATATTGCACTGATTTTTGTCAGTATTGCTGTATTTGAACATACAACACTTATTCAGACAACTGCTGAACTTAAAGGAACCAAACTAAAGATGAGGGCTGTTTCCGTGAGTAAGAATTGTGCGAATAAGCTGATAGAATTTAGAGTTCATTTACAATACTTACCATGTCAAATAAATTTCTTCCTACAGTTGTTGAATGTTTTTTCTCCCAGATAGTCCCAAATCAGGCTAACCACATTTGCTTTCAGAGCTGTGTGATGAGCATAATCAGGTGCATAAAATTTGACTTTACTCTTACAATGTAAACTTCCAGCACAGTCTCAGAGAAATCTGATAATGGGTTTACTTTTGCCCTAACCACAAACTTTACTGTGGGTGTTCTGCTCATCTTAGATGGTGAGTGTGGGAACATCTGGAAGAAAAAGTGCAAATAATTTTTCTCTTAGCATAATCAAGCTGTAACTCCTTCAGAATGCTCGTGTGGCACCACTTTTTTCTGATGGTGTAACACTGGTAAGAACAGATGCCATGGAGAGAATTGTTGTGCTCTGTGCCAGCTCTTTGCTATTCTCTAATTGCACAGTGTATTTGTCCTATGCAACATGCAACATTATTATTGCTTTTTTTGGTGTTGCATTTGAAAATGGTCATGTGGTAGCAGATACTTATCAGACACTTGAGATTAGAGAAGACTCATGAGAGGGTTAGAGCTGAAAAACTAGCTTGTTTCCCCTGTCCTGACTTGTAGCTTGGCCTTTTCAGGATGGTATTGGCTTTTTTTTTGGTTGTTTTTGTTGTTGTTTTTTTTGTTTGTTTTGTTTTGTTGTTTTTTTTTTTCTTTTTTTTTTATTAGGGGCATGGATATAGGAAGTACTAAAGCCTTACTAGAATTGCATGTGAAGGAGCAAACTATTGTTACTTTGTGTGGGAGGAATCTGCTCAATAAGCCAATATATGGGTTCTTATGTCAGCTGATACTACACTTGTTAAAGCCTATTACTGTAGGCCTGCCTTTCCTCCTGCTCTTGTCACTTGAAAAGCTCTAAAGCCATCACTCTCTATTTATCTGGTTTTAGAGAGAATGGGAAGAGCTGTTTCAAATCCCCAGGAAACACGATGAACAAAGGATATGATTTGCTAGGTCAGACCAGTGGCTTATCTCGTCTCCTAGCCACTCTCAGCCTTTGGCCTTTATCAGTGCTTCAGACAACAGTGGTATTTCTTGCCAGGTATCTATCCACGTGAGAGGCTACAATGATGGGCTGGCTGTTTCTTTCCTCTGGCCAAAAAGGACAGTTGTTTTATACCTTGAAGCACGATTAATTGTTTTTGTAGCATTGACTTTGTTCAGTCAACAACACATGTGGCTTGAATCCAAATATTTGCCTTGATGTGCTCACTGCGTAACAGCATACATGCAAAAAGAGGCCTGAAGATGTAAGTCAGAAACAGAATTAACTTCCCTGCAGAAGTTGCCTGAAGGAAGTAACAGCTAACAGCACAGGATCCACAGAGCTTGAAGCTGCAGCTTATACTCAGGAGCAGCAGGGAACATGGAGCTTTTTTGTATTTTAGGTAGACTCAATTCTGGACATGTAGGATTTCATTTTGCATTTTTTTTTCTAGTGAAATTTCTTTTCTGTTTTGTTTGATTTAGAGAGAGGGAGAAGGTGACACTAGGAATTTTTTTCTTCTGTTCTTCCTTCTCTGGAGAAGAGAGGATCACAGAGTGGAAAATGGAGGACAGAATATTTGAAAATCAAACTCAGAAAATCTTCATTATCTGAAAACTGAAGTGAAAAGCTTAGTTTAAAAAAACCATGATTTTTGGTTAATGTTCTTATTACAACGACCTTGTTTCAAATGCAACCATTTTTTCTTATTTTTTGCTACACTAAAGAATATGATGATGTGCTCAATCCATAAATCCTTGTTGTCACAAACTGCCCTAGAATACCGCTATAGGTTTGGCTGTGTAACTGTTTAAGACCTCAGCGTGTGTAAAGCTAGTCTTCCCTTGCGGGAGAGTGGCACAATGTGTTGTGTGTAGTGCTTAGCGCAATGGTCTCCACTCTTGAATATCAGTTTTGAGCAAAGCTATATTCACAAGAGTGACGGATCATATGCAAAACACAGCGATTATCTGAGAGAATGTGACCTGTGTTAGCAGCAGTATGGGCTCTTGGAGAGAAAGGAACTGTTTCTCTGCATAGGAAATGTTACTGGAACACTTCTGAAAAACAAAATATTTGCTACAAACTGAATACTTACTGAGAAAAAAGAAAAAAAATCAAAAACAAAACAAGATGAGAAATTTTATTCTTTCTTTGGATTTTTCTGTTATCTTCTCTGCCTATTTTAGGGGAGATTTGTAGTGGTGTGCCTTATAAGTGGCAGGCTCCTCAGCACTTTCAGTGACAGAAACTAATGTGTGTTGGTGAGATATACTTGCAAGCATAAGGTTTTCTATTTTTAGAGAGCATGAATTCCTAAGCAGTGGGTCTGCATGTAGAAGGCTTTTCTCTGGCATGGTAGGGGATGGTATTCCTGGGTTACATGCTGTAGGAATCCTTACAGTGCTCGGGCTGGCTCAGGCAGCATTCGTTCCAGGGGTCTCTGGAGAGTGTAAATCAGAGAGACAGCACTAACGTCCCTACCAAGAATGAAGTCTGTGCACTGGTGCAGCACAAGGGTGAGATCATGACCTTTTCCTCTCTATCCTTTTGCAGGCAGCAAACGTGTTCTCTGCCTGTTTTCAGGGCAAGAGACTGAAGATGCTAGGTGATTTGCCAGGGTTTTATTCTCTGGGTGTGCATGTGTGTATTAGGAAGGTCTCATTAAGTGTCTATGACTTGGTTTTCCACTAATAATCTAGTTGTTCTGGGACCTGGATTATCCATTTCTGGTTTACAGTCAAAGTTGCCTAATGCAGAGTGAATAAAATAGAGGTCTTCAGGAACCTTTCTGTGTCCTTCTGTGGTCAAAAGACATTCAGACATCTTTCGAGCTTTTTTTTTTTTTAAAAGGGGCTTTCTATGTCTTCAAGTTCTACCTTCTTCTCTGCTTCAGTTTGAATCTGTAAAACGGGGATAGTGATTCTTTGTGATAGGAGGACTAGATTAGGTGATACATATACTTCAGTTTCGCTACAGAAGAGCCTCCAGAGGGAAAGGTACCTTGTTCAGCTACTGCGCACAGTAACAGAAGATGATCCATTGAACAGATGCAGTGCTGACTGGTTTCTGTGCTGAGCACAGGTGGCAGAATTCCCTCCCGTGCAAGGGGCCTGCACGGTTGCTTTGCTTCACTTCAATCCCACTGAAAGGCTATTTTCAATGCTTAAGTAGGACTTAAGTACTGCCATTCTTGCTGGCACAACATTAAAGAGGATTATGGGTAAATCTTTCAGAAGTGCCAGGAGACAGTAATTTTTGCTTTGATGCTTCTGGTGGATTTATTTTCAGTCTTACGAGAACTTTTTTGCTGTGATGAAAATTGGTGGAATTTTGGCTTCAAAATCATGGTAGTGTGTCTGAAGTGTTTCTACGCTGTTTCATTTCTTTCTCTGTCTTCATTTAATGTGTCACCACAACCAAGTTTCTAATAGAGGGACTAATTAAAGATTGTTATTTGATGGTTTCAGTTATTGGTTTTTCTGTCATGGATTTGGAGCTAAGAAAACAATTTTTCTGTGTTATCCTCCGATGCATCTTGCAGAGTCACCTTTATAGCACTTTAAATAGGGATGCACTGCAAACTTCTGCTTGCTTTAAGATACTTCAGAGGCTGAGTTTAGGTGTCTGGTTAAAACAAAACGTGAATCCTTAGTTGTTTTCAGGCTCCCAATTGCCATGTCCCCATGAACTTGGTAGCATCTAGATGTACAGCTTTAGCCTGCCTCATTGAACTCTTCTGTTACTTGTTGATTCCATCACGTAGCCTGCATGGCGGGGGGTGGTAGTGGTGAAATTGTGAGCTGTTAAGCATGCAGTCTTGCAAAAGCTCTTGGTTTGTAGTTTCTTCCCTTCAGTAGCAGTAAAATGCTGCTGACTCGCATACCATGGATACCTGTCTATCCACTTAAAGCAACCAGATAGTGTGCTTTATGGGTACAAGGGTCAACTGGACAGGTTCATGAAAGAGAAATTAATTGAGGGTGACTAAATAGATAAAAAGAAGTCTGGCACAGGAAGTCTCTAATCCTCAAATGGTTGGCTGCTGGGAGACTGCCAGGGAGGGATCATATGTGCTCACCCAGTTCTTCTGCTCTTTCATAGATATCTGCTCTCTGCTACTGTTGGGGACAGGCTGTTGGGACAGATGGTTTGTTCTGAGACAGCACGGTAGCTCATATTTTCATACAGAACCTCCTTCACCAAAATAGAAAATATTCTTATATGGGCACCTGCTTTAAACAGCTGAGACCTTATTACTGTAGAAGGATCAAGATGCAAATTTGGAGGACCTGATCCTGACATGTGCTTTATTTTCAAAGTTTGCTCTCTCTCAAACTTGAAAATATCAAAGGCTTCAGCTGCCTGTGGGGCTCCTATTCTCTCTGATGTGGTCAGAAAGACGAAATGATAAAATTTACATAGTCATGTAATTGGGAAAATGACTAATTTGAGAATACAAAAGATTTGTCCTTAATTCCTATTCCTGTTGCCAGGATTGGTACTAACCTAGTTGTTGCAATCCAGACCTAACTCCTAGCTGGACAGATCCTGTAGGAAGTTGCTTGTGTCGTTTTCCAAGAGTGCCATGTTTGTATATGTTGAACCCATTCTTCCCGTTCACTGAGTAGGTGCAACCTAAAGCCAAGGAACTTGTATAGGTTTCCATGGCTGTCAATAATATAACACTGCAGCCGCAGCATCCTAGTTAAATGTTAACAGTCTGCTTCTAGCAATGTATATCCAAGTTAGTATGCAGTTACTAGTGACTGCAAGTTCAGCATACTCTAATTGGCCATATTAACATGCCTTGGCATGCCTTCAGATGTCTGTTTCGCCCCCTTACAGTTTGCTTCTGTACCGTTGCATGTTCCCTCTATTTGTATAGTCTGATATAGATCGGAGGTAATTTTGTAGGGTTAAATCTTTCACTGTGAATTTGCCTTTATTGTGTTAAAAATTTTTGAAGCAGATATATTGTTTGTTTCTGCTCTTAAAATTCAAACAACATTGGACTCTGATCTTATACAAAATGAACAGTCTGTCTTACGTGAGGCTTACATTTTTGAGGCATTTATAGCTGGTTTAATTATTCTTGTGCTGTTTGCTGTGACTCGGAAGTGGAAATGCCCAGAGATCTCATACTGCCTTTTGAAATCCTTACATGTTAACACGCTACCTACTTAGGTGCTTAATTAACATAGTAACTAAGTAACTGGGCTGCAAGTAAGTTGTGTCTGAATTGGCACCCTATCAGAAATATGAGCGGGCACTGTTGGTAGCCGCTCGATTAGCAGCGAGTGAAGCATTTCTGATAGATAGAGGGTTTTCTGTCCGAGTTAATGAAGCCTGCAACAAAGTCAGCAAATTTGACTGCTTGGCTGGCAGCTCCCAGATAGTGAGTGCAGGTAGGAGCAGGAGCTGTTAAACACATAAGTGATTATCTCGTCTGCCTCCGTACCTGCCAACTGCGCAGCTGAACGAGCATGGGGCTTGCACCGTGCTGCTGTGGCACCGCGCTAGCGCTGGGCTCTTCAGTTCTCTGGGCCAGGTTGCCTCTCTGCTGCTGCGCAGTTCAGAGGCTCCGTCCCATGTTAGGTTAGGGAATGTCCTGTTGGCTTGGGCAGTTGGATTTAATGGAGTCGAACTTTTCTGTGACAGTTATCCTTATGGTCTGTTGCTACCCTACTGTGGAGACTTGTGTCGGAGCTAACCTTAGGACTGGGAGCCACAGAGCATTGCACCAGTGCCCTGGTGACCTGTTCCCAGTACCACATTGGGCAGAATTTGTGTGCAAGAGAGTGTGTGTGTGGAACTTCCTTGAAGGTGGTGGAAGCATTTGTTTCTTGCCAGTTTCCAACTAAACTGGACACTACATAAAGGCCTCATGTATGTATTTGAAAGGGTCAGTGTGTCAGAGTTAAATCATCTTGAAGGAAATTCATCCAGCTGCAGTGCCTACACACCCCTCAAATCCTGCTTAATCCCTTAAATACTTATGCAATGCCTTGGCCTTGTGCTGGCCTTCAGCATAGGGGAGAATTTCACCCAGTGTGAACAGGTCTAGAGGAATGTGCGTGATCCTGTGAAGTAGGTAACACATCGGGGTGACTTAATCCCCTGCTGAAATACAGCCACAGCAAACACCTTTTCACTGCCAAAAGGAAATGAAGAGGAATATCCAAATATCCACTTGAAGACTGAAGACATACTTAAAACAAGTGAACTATAATGACCAGAAATGGTATTTCAGCCAGGATACCTGGGTTTAACAACCTAATGCTTCTTTCAAAACTGCCCTAGGATTTTTGCAATCACAAGCGGCCAGGAACTTGTTTTAAAAGGTTGTCTGAAAGTCTGTGCCCCAGATTTTGCTGTTAACCTGATATTAAGCCACATAATTACAGGGAAGTTATTCTGTCTTTATACTGATGTAGTGAAAAAGTACTTTGGCCTGATGTCAGCGTATGTTAAAAGCAGACTGGTAGAATCTATGACACCATAAAGAAAAATCATTTACTGTGTTTGTTTCTGTAACAGGGATGGCTCCTGGCTGAAACATCACCTCTCTCTGTAGCCTTGTGAAACCACTGGAAAAAAACAGAGTCATGTTATTTTGCAGGAGGAGTGTGTATATACTGTGTTTAAAATATAGCCTGCTGCAAATATATCAGAAAAGATATATTTGGATATAAAGATTGAGGTTGCCAGAGAGGATTTCATTGTTTAAAAAAAAAAAAAAGCTAAAAATGAGTTAATTTTTGTTGATTTAGCTATGGAGGGGTTTTTTAATTCACCCTTTGCACTGCTTAGTAAACATTGTAACCTTATAGGGTTAACTGTAGGTTAGAGACTGACTATCTGTATGGGACTTGGGTTTGCTTTTACTTTGGATTCATTAGTAATATGTTTTTTAGCAATGTGTTACATATTAAAGTGTGAGTGTCTGAGTGATGTGGGATGGTGATAGAAATCTGAGTCCCTTTAAAAACAAAACAAAACACCCCCCTACCCCCAGCAAACCAACCACCATCCCTCCCCCACCCAACCAGAAACAACAAAAAATTCCCCAACCAAATCTAGAATAAAACCAAACTGTGCTGTTACACGTTCTTTAATATTGCTTGTCTTGAGTAAATGCCTTCTTGAGCAGACTACTGATTTGAAAATTTCTTGAAGTAAACACTGTCAGGAAGGTGAAATTCTTGTTACCTGTAACATGTTGTTACCCTGTCTTTGAGGTGTTATGTCAATTCTTTCATAAAATAGTTACTTGGTGTGAGGGGTGATGCCAAATGAAACGGTGGTTTGCACATGCAAACTCTTGTACAAAGAAGAGTTGCAATGTTTATCATGTTAGGATGCAAAGCTTTTCTTTGAAAACACAAGAGAGACTTGGTTACAGCTGAGGGGAAAGCGATGGACAGTTTGACAGGCACCTTCATGGCCCTAGCCTATGCTTTTATTTCTTGCCTGTGAGATATGTCCGATACTGCTGAGGGGTAGAAATTAATCGGATTGCATTCCTTTTTCTGCTGCTATGGAGTAATGAGGTATTGTGGATGTATCACCTAGTCTCTCTGTTCCTTGGTTTCCTCTTCCGCAGTACGTGTGATATTTCTCTCACTTGCGTGAGGAGCTCAGGATCACTTCAAGATGGTCGAGTTGCTCAGCGGGACAGTTATGTACCACCACATTTCCTGTTCAAATGCGTTTCCTCCCCTGTTGCTGACTGAGAAGAAGAAGGAAGGGAGTTTTTAACAAAGGGTGAAAATGAGCCTTAGACAGCTGCTTTCCAGATTTTGGAGAAAACAACTGATTTTTTTCTTTTTTTTTCTTCTCAGAAACATGTATGTTTGCTCACTGCTGTTTTGCACTATATAATACCCAAATGTGCCAGAGGTTTCTGAGAGGCAAGTGAGGAAACCAACTTGTTGGTGTGGGAACTGCCTCAGGAGGAGCTGATGCACAAGCAAGGGTTAAAAATTGGCTGGGGAAAGTTGAAGGTGACAAGAATAAGCTCGTGTGGTTATGCCACAAGGAACCTACCAGCCCTGATGGTTGGACTGAAACAAAAAACATTTTTGTCGCTTTTCTCTCTGGCTGCCTGTGGGAGCATGGGGGCTGTGGAAAGGGCTGAATAAGGCAAGAGAGATGGCCTTGTTATTAAGTATTCTGGCCCACTGGGTTGTGCCTTTAGCATAGTGTTGTATCATCATGAGTTTTTTGGGGAGGGAGTTTGTTTTTTGGTTACTCGCAAAGGCCATGTCTTGAAAACAGCTGTCTGCTGGACAATGGAGTGCTAAGCATGGCAAGCTTGGAAACAGAAAGGAGTCTTTTGAAACGAAATGTGAAAATCCTGTGATCTATGCAAGTGGAGGGAAGAAAGAGAATGTCTTGTGGAAATGCTAGCAGCGTAGATGAATCTCTTAACACGGTCCTGCCTCAACTTTTTTTTTTCCTTTCTTTTTTTTAATGTAAAAAAAGTTTAAAACTGTAATACTTGCTGAGGTGAGTTTTCTGTTGTGGTTCTTGTATATTTTTTTTTTTAATAGGCAGAACAAAAAGAAATGAAAAGCATTAACAGCCTTGCAAGGTTACTGGGACCTGAGCAGAATTATTAACCGGTTCTCTCTCTGTCAGGAACTCTGTATTCACTGTATCACAAGCTTGAAGCCAGACCTTATTTTACTAAGCAAAAAATGGTCCTTTTGTTGCTGTTTTTCCCCTAGTGTCATCTCTCATGGTTGCCAGGGAAACCAGTGTGTATCCTTTCAGCATAGGTTATTAGGCCTCAGGAAGGAAGTGCTCCAGTGCTGGCCTGCTATTTTTATAGAACCGTTACATAATACAATCTATTAAAGCTTCCTCTTGGTGTTTTATGGCACAAAGGGGAAATTAAGTTTGATGACTCCTAAATGTTTGATGGAGGATGTCAGGTGACTTCTGGATTGTTTTGTGCTCGCCGCATAGCAACAATATTTCTGTATGCAATTCAAGAAGAACAAATATACATTAGTGCCATTGGCAATATTTGCCTGCACGCAAGATCACCAGAGGAAATTGAATTCTAAGCAGAGCAAGTATAAACACTGTAAAAGTGCAGAGCCCTGTCAACTAGGGAGGATAAGATGGCAGAGTAGTTGATGTTTTGACACTATAGGGAAAAGAGGTTTAAAGGAAAATATTATTTTTTTTCTTTGCCTTATTCTATTCTACTGCACAGAAACTGGGAGGCACCATAATGCACTTGCAATCACCATATACATCTGTATTGTAGTATATTGTAGTAGCTCTTTCTTTACTGACACTGATTTCTCAGGATTTAGTAGCATGAGAGAATTTGTATTGCAGCTTTGGCGTCACAAGCCTTGAATATTTAAAGTAAGAGAAAACTATTTAGAGTTAGTTGTGTTGGCTATATGGCATACTCAAATGGCTGCCATATATATTCCCATCCTAGGTAGGCTATTGTTTCACATGTATGCTGATTGTTCGGAGATATATTTCAAAATGAATAATTCTGTTTTTAATACCTGGACAGGAAGAAATCTCTGCTCAGAGACTGAGGGTTCACAATTCCTTTGGCTACTTCTTGTCAAAGTCAGATCAGTCAACACTGTGTCTTGACTGATCAATAGCTACAAGTGTAAGGGCTTAGCCTGCAAATGAGTTGCTGTGGAATAACAACATTACTGCACACTACTTGCTCCAGGGGAACTGTCCATGTACTTGCACTTGGCCTACATCAAATATGAGATAATTCAAGCCTGCTTAGCCCTCAGTGTCTGTTCCTTGTCTATTGCCATGTAGAAATCAATGATCTTCATAACTTCCTAGTTGCCAGTATGACAACTGTGTTGTACTTCAGTCCAAATTTAACATGGATCTAGAGTTTGTAATAAGGATGACATGTAGGCAGAGAGCGCTTTGTGCTGAGTCCTTGGTGCAGTCCTTTGAAAGAAGGCAGTAATGGGACTGCGAATGGCAAGGTTGCAAGCTTTGGAAAGAGCAGGAAAAATCCTCCTAAAAAACTAAAGTGGGGGGGGCTAGACTGCCTTCTGATCTTTACTGCTCATGAAAGAAAAGTGTCATTTCCACTTGATATTGAAAGCTGCCAAGAGAAAATATCTTAATTTCTATGCAGGCAGAAATTCTATTAAAGCTGAGAATTGTAATTCAAATATTTGAATTCACAGAAGTAGTTTCAATGGTGATGTGCACTGCATTGGAGGGGAGATTCATCGCTGTTTTCAGTTGTCTCTGCTTATTTAGAAGATGGCACTGCTCTTCTGAAACAGCAGGGAGCAAGTGAAGAATTTTCAGTTGCTTGTAACTCTTTCCAAGTAACAGAAAACCTTCCATGCTCGTAAAGTCTTTGCCACACCATTCAGGGAGGACGTCTGAGATGAACCTGCAGGGAGAATAGCTTGGTATGACTAGGTGAATACAAAAGGGAAAGTTACGAAGACTCGGGCCTGGATGCTTTGCTCCTGAAAAATAACAGGAGTTTGATTCACAAAAAAAAGTACTGCATTTTTGACCAGGAGGTTATATAGGACCCAGAGGATGCAAGACTTTACATGTCCCAGAGGAGGGGTGGAGGAGCAACCAGAGCTCAGTACAGTTTTACTAGGCTCCAGTCAGCATGTGTGGAGCGAAGTGCTGTAAATTTGTGGCCATGATTTAACGTGAAGATTAGAGCTTGCTAGGAATTTTCCAAGAGAACATTTTTTCATCAGAACTTTTCATGGAAACTTGTCACTTTGGATGAAACTTTTGCGAGGAAAAATTTCTGTGATCTGGCACTGAGTTCCTGTACAAAGCCAGAGCAGAGAGCTCAGAATAGCCAATACCCCGGAGGGTAAAGCTTTTCCTGGGAATGCAGGAGATGTCTCTGCCAAACATGAGGTCTTGATTCTCAGGTTCCTGTTCCTTCACTGTTATGAGCTATGACTACTGGGCTTTTGGCTGTCCTGTGTGGATGCCTCTTTTCCTAAGGGGCGGGGGGGGAGACGAGACGTCTCTCGCTCTGTCTCCTCTTTTGTGTCCTGGTGCAGAAGAATTTGTTGTTGTAATCCTAAAAATGTTAGCAGGACAGGAAACAAATTTCCCACCCTGTCCTAATGATGTATTTCCACATGTTCCCACCGTATGCAGTCTGTGTTGTACTGTAGCATGTTTATAGGCTGTGGGTCAGGCGGGGATCTGGTCTGCCCAGTCCTGCTCACTCAGACTGATGACCTGGCTGGAGAAATTGGGTGGTTACCCTTCTACGTGGCTGCTTGGGTTTCCTCTGCATTGGAGCCAGGCTGTGTCAGGAGGCCGGGGCAGAGAGCGTGGAGCTTGCCTAGGTCTCTGACATGGGGCTGGGGTGTCCACTGCCGCTCAGCCACAGCAGTTCAGAAAGGATTAACGCTGACCTGAAAGAGCTAGCTACTGTGTTCCTGAGGTAAATACTTGTCAGAGTGTGCATCTTGCTGTAGAAATGAAAACTTTTTACAACTTGGGTTATTTGGTAATTAAGAATGAAAGAGGATATAGCAGCCACATGACTATTCCAGATTCTGCATTAGGACTGTCCCAGGATTGCAAGGGATGTTGAAAAGCTGGTCGTCTTCCTCCCTTCTTGGCTGGGGAAATATATATTTTTTTTTTTTTTTAATTGGCAGGTGGTTTATTTATTCATCAAAAATTTAAATGAGTGTAGTTTTGATTGACCTGGAAATATCTGGGTACTAGGATTAAGTTTTTAAGATAAGTGTACTTGGATGAATTAAGGAAAAAAGATCTGGTAACTTCAAAACTACACATTTTGACATTCCCCTCACCCACATACTAGGCTTCTCTGCATCTTGTTAATGAAGTTGGAAGTGAGTTAAGTGCCTTTCACATGAGGAAGGAAATGCTGGACTGTTTCTTAGCCAGCTTCAATTTGGAGCAGACACTTTAAAAATAGGTCTTCAGACATTCACCTGATCTCAGCTTCAAATTTTTCTATTTTATTGTAATTTCTGATGTAGTTTGTAAGTCATAACTCCCCAATGGAGCAGGCTTTGGAGACCCTGAGCTAGATGACTAGCTTAGCTCCACCAGGTGATTGTCTTGGTCCTCGATAACATCTAATTTAAAGAAAGTGGAACAACTTTCGAGGACATGCCGAGGCACCTTTCTAGCCTAGCAGGTATGACCTTCTTTGGGCAGGTAGGAGACTTGTTTGAATTGTCTCTAAATTGGACAGAGAGGAGACAATTTGTTAAAACCACGACTGACTTGCAAAACTTTTGGTATTGATGGAAGAGTAATTTCTGAAGGAAACTGAATTAATGAGTATCTATATTTAACGCTCCTGGTTTTGTGCTGTCCAGAATGAAAGTGCCCAGTGAAGAGAGTGTGAAGCAGAGTAGAGGACGGTATGTGTAGGAGACTGGAGAAGATACTTCCTGTGTTTGCTTTGAAAGCATTGATGTATAAAAATCCTTGTTTGTTTTTAGAAGGAGCCTCTGGAGGAAAACAACTGTGGGCAAGAACGTGCAAAATGTAGAGCTAGAATTATCTGGCTTTGTCCTGTCAAATGTTAAGCTAAACAGGAAAGCTTATTTTCTCCCTTCTTTTTTCTTTTGGCAACTACTTCCCCAAGCTTCCTATGGGGTGGAAATGGGCAATAAATAGCAGGGTATCTAATGGCATCATTCCAGGCCTCCCAGCTACTGGTGTTGGCAAGGAAATGGCTCTCCTTCTGCTTCCTTCTTATTTTTAGAGTGCTGAGTTTTCAGGGGGTGGAGGGAGGGTCGGCTATTATCAGTGAGAGTCAAACCACAGTGGCTGCCTTCCGCAGAGCTCTTACCACCCTGCCAAACTGGAGGAAGCTGGAGTCGTATAATTCACACCACTAGCGGTTTTGCCTTGTAAGCGAGACTTCCTTTAAATTTAAAATACATGCATGCAAAACTGAACTGTGTTATTCCTATAGAATCCCTGTTTTAAATATGTTCACATTTTTGTCTTCTGGCCTTTCCTTTTTTCCCCACTGCCACTTCTTCAAGTTTAAAAATGCTTACTGGAGAGATGAATTGCAAACAGAACCAATGTTGCTCTTGGAAAAGTTGCTCAAAGTACAAGCCCTGGAGGACAACAGGATGAAAAAAATCTTCTCTATGATTTGATGACTTCCATATAAAAATGATCTTCTCCAAAATTCTATTTTGAGCCTGGTGTATTTGAAGATTTCTTTTAGACTTGTCAGTCATGCAAAGTGTAGAAAATACAACTGGGTTTGTGCAAAATCAAGGGTTGTTTGTTTGCCATGAGGTGGTAAAAAGAACCAAAAAAACCAAAGACTGTTTTCAAGTTTCAGAAGTAAAGTTTTTTTCTGTGAAACTTTAAAAACTGTTCTGAGTTTTTGCACAGGGGTGCTTGATTTTCATTGTAAATTTGTAAGCCAGCTCAAATAATTCAGAATTAATTCACACACGATAGGCTTATATTTCTATTTGGCTGTGGAGCAGAGCTTTAAACTAGAGAAGTTTAGCTTGGTTTTGATTTTGGCATGAACATTTCAAGCAACCCTATTTCAACAAACTTAATGCAAGAACACTTTTTTCTGCTCTTTGTTGCATATCCTGGACCTAGAGCAATTATGGCTGGAAGCTTTGATCTCCAGCAAGTACCCTGGGTTGCTCCTTCCCCCAAAGCAGACTCAGCTATACCAAATTTTTTCTGACTAACGTTTGACCTGTTCTGAAGAGACTCCACTGATGGAGATTACACATCCTCCTTGGTCAGTATCTTCCAGTTGTTAACCAGCATTCACATTCCTCTGACAAATAAATTCAAGCCAAGTGGTTTGAAAAGGAGCCGGGGGAAAAGAAAGCTTTTCCAAAGCTGTTTCCTGGCTGTAGGTCTCAGCTATGGCTTAGCATACATCTTGTAGTAGGGGATGCTGTGGAGATACAGCATGCTAGCAGCCTACAAATATTGGATACAGTCACAGTACGTCCCCAAGAGAACGTGGGGAACTTCCCAACTACTGGCATGTAAAGATTAAGTTCAGTCAAAGGCACTATCTATTGTAGTTGTTACAGGTGAGGTTGGTAACCCCAACCCCAATTCTATTGGAATATCGTGCACAGCTTTTTATAATTTCACCAGACCTTTCACACTTTGGGATGAAGTGTTCAATTGTTGGATGCCTATCTTAGCCATGACGTATTTTTGGGAAGACTTGAGCCAAAATGCTTTGGCCTGCTCCCTCAAAAAGGCAAAGGGAGTGGGATTTATTTTGAAAGAAGCCTGGTGGTGATACGCAGATGCCAGAAACTTTGTGCTTTGGAGCAGAACTTCTGTAACTTCAGTGCAGAAGGTGACCTCAGTGTCAGAGGTTTAGAAATCTCTCTGGTCTGGAATGTATTCTGCCAGGTTGTATGCAAATATATGTTCTGAAATTTCTCCTAGCGAAGGAAAAATTGATTCCTAGGCTAGATTTGCAACTTTATTTGGAGTCTTGAGGCACAGGGCAAGGTATGACACTTGATATCAGAGGAACAGGTAAGGAAGGAACCAGAGCAGAAATATCTGCTTATACAAGCTCAAATTCTGTTCGTCCAGATCGCACCATGGAATTTGATCACGGTAGAGATCTTTCACAGATCATTTAAATGTGGCCTTGGTGGTTTCTGAAGAATAATTTCATAGTCATGAAGATGTCTCCAGATGATTTACTAACTCTGTGCTAGTTGATCTAGCCCCTTGGGTACGTGTCAGTCTGGGATTTCGCAAGATCTTAGCTCAAGCCAGTATTTTCCAGTCACATAGTTGTAGCAGAATGGTTCCATAATCCACAGTGGCTCGTTGTTTCATAGAGTTTCTGATGCAAAGGCTGAGGAGGACCCTGGGATTGATCCAGCCTTGGAAAGTTACGATGCTGAATTGATAGTGCAAGTTTGTTTTCACTTGTGCTTTGTATAGTAACATGGGAATGTAGACTCTAGGCAATGAGGTTTACATCATCTGCACTTGGTCTCCCACAGAGGTTCATTTTGAACCTGAGCACCGAGACGTTTCTGCTTTCGTGTGATGATACTTTTGTACAAGCCTGTGCATTCTACTCAATGTGAGATTTTTTTTTTTTTTTACCAGAAAAAAACACCCTCAGCTATGAATAAGTAGGAATATTGCTATAAGATGATTATTATTTTTATCTTGATGACAAAACTGAAAGACTCTTCAAACAGATTAAAAAAACTTGGTTAGCATGTTTATCCTGAGACCACTGAATATATGCCCAGAAAAATCTCCATTGTCTAAGTACCAACTTGATTTCTGGAAGAATACAATCTAATTACCCTGTTATTACACTAAAATACTCCTGTTGTTCTTGTTTTCTTGGCTCATTTGAGTTCCAAATGCACCTTTTCCCCAAGCAGAGTTTGATGCTGTGAGCAGGTAATCACAGTAAATCCATTATAAACTTTCTTTACACTTAACTTAAAATGTTCTGCTCTTTAAACTATATTAAAGACAGGATTTAATAGTCTTCTGTACTTTGTTATCATTCTTATCTAGTGTATAATAGTCTTTTGGAAAGTGTAAATTGCTTTTCATTACAGAGTTTATAGAATCCATAGTGAAATATTGCTTCTATCAAAGGCTTATTTATGACTGCAAGTTTTTTATTATAACAAGATTTGTCTAACATATCCTTAAAGGTTTAAGGGCTCTTCCCCTGCTTCCTTTTGTCCCTGAGAGTCCTGGTTTACTGGGATAAGGCTGTTTCCTGAGTGGTAACATTAAATGTATTATCCACTTGGTGTGCTTGAACAGGAATTATGATAGAGCAACCCTTTTGGAAGTAGCTAATAAATCTCTTATCATTCGAAGCATGGGTGCTGAGACAAGGAGACTTGGGCTAAACCATGTTTAGGGATAATGTATATCTTTGATATCCATGGATACTACGATACAGGAACATTCTGAAATTCGGTGCAATCTGTTAAGTGATTACCTGGCTAATTTTATGCCAAACACACGGCGTATATTTTTCAACATAGATTAGTAAGATGTGATCCCATATAGGAACATGCTGCTTTCTGTTCAATACCATAAATACAAGGATAAAGTACAGCACATATGGCTTTTGAAATAAGCAATCTATATATAATGAGCAGTTTAATGACCTTCAGGGTAAAAATATTTGCTGTTTAGAAAAAACAAGGAAAAATAGTTATGATTTTTTCCCCTACTGGGATGATCTGAGCTTATTTAATAAAACAATGTTTTATAAAACATATAACTTGGCATGCAAGAGTTAAATCTCTTTCAAATATATCTTTGCCCTCTATAAAAACTGAATAAACTGTCTTACGTGTATCTATCACAGCCAGTAGTTAAGTTCAGTTATTTTCCACGGGTATCATTTGGTCTTCTAACAGGCACGGAGAGACTTTATGAGAAGCACTATGGAAGATGATTTATTTTCACACCATTTAATATCACAGTCCTTATCTTTCCGTAGAAACAGGGTCTGGATTTTCCCCAAGTGGAAATTTTCTACTGAAAGGTGAGTCTTAAAAGTATGGTTAAGGAAGCAGCAGAGGAAAGAACATAAAAATATTCCCTCCTTTGTTTTTGTTGGATTCAGGAAGAAAACTAATTCTGCAGGGACAAACACAGTACTACAAGGCAAGGTATTATGTTTCATGCTGGAGTCTCCAAGGTGGAGACTTTTACTCTGTAAAAAGTAGACAGAGAAAACCTCTGGGAGAAGCCATTGGGTGTGCTGGCTAGGAGATGGCTGCTGTTTACATGGCTTGCCGGGGTGTGGCGTGTGGGTTATAAAGCGGGGGAAACGCGTGCTCTTGCCGTATGACATCTCTGACGAAGTGGCTGAGAGCTGGTTAGACTGTGGCCCCTCGAGCTGCTGACTTGGTCTTCCTGCAGTTGGACTCGTGTAGAATGCCTGTGGCTCCAGCGTTGCAGTTCTCACCATTCCTAGGCAGGTTACTTTTTAGCATGTAGATTGGAGCTGTTGTTGCCACTGCAGTCATTTTTTGGTCTTATTTGTTTTAAGATGACCTGTCCAAAAGAGGCACAGATAAGTCAGAAAGCAACCTTGGGGAGAGAGAGGTGGAAACCTGTTTTGCTAGGCCAGATAATCAACAGTGTAGCTCCATTAGAGTTGGTAGAATTTGACCACTGAGAATTTGGCCCGCTAACAGTAAGTCCCTGCCCAACACGTGTATGGTCTAAAGATCCCATCCTGTTACAAAGTTGCTGGGACAACACCTTTGGCTACCTCTAACACTCCTGACTGCAGCTTGGGGTGGCTTAGACATTAATGAATGAAAAGAGAATGGGGATCCATGAAAGTGAGCGGCAGTGTTAGGGAATAGAGACAGCATCTATCTGCACAGTTTCTTGCTCTGATTTTTATTATCTTCTCTTAATCCCTCTTTCAGTTTGGTAATTTTGATGGAGGTTTGTAGGCTAGGGGTTGCTAGCAAAATGAAGATCAAAGTTAAACTGAGGAGATCAGATGGCATACATTTTAAAGTATAAAAACTTGTAGATTCCAATTTAGCACAGTCTTTGACAGTTATGTTTGAAAACTAGGGGATGCTAAAGGACACTTCTGTCCCCTGAAGGAACACAAATATTATTATATTTTCTGGTAGACAGAAAGTCTGACTGGCAATTACTATGTTTGCATGCTATATCTATATTCACCTTCTGTAAAAGTGGAACTATTCAAAGGTTTGGAAGCTCCTGTATGCAGCACCTTTGTGCGCATTCTTTTTTCTTTCCCTATAATAAAAACCAAAAAAGACAGCCCTCAGGTGTGTCCAGAGATCTCAGTGACCTGAAAACAGTACAGATTTATGCTGCTGTAATTTATTTGAAGCCTTGTCATCTGCCTTCAGTTTTGCAGTGAGATGCTAATCTTCTCAGATTTTGTGCACTGTTAGTACATGTAAAAAGCTGTCCAAAATGTTGATATCAGCATTGTTTGATGACATTTGCAATGAATGTTTCAAAACATATTTGCACTAGTTTAGAGTAAGTTTTACAAATTGATTTCAACCTTTGCAAATAATACTAGGAAAAAAGTCCAGGATAAACATTCAAGGTTTTGATTTTTGGATGTGGGCAGTACAGTGTGAATTGAGTGTGTAATAATTAGGTAAGAAGGTAGAAGTCCTGTGTGTTGAAAAGGACTTTTCCTGTGAGGCTGGTTGGTTAATTTGGTCAAAAGTCTGTGGGATGAGAGAGAAATAAACTTTCTGATGAAATGAAAAACTTAAGTGAAAACTTTCCACTTGGATTGAATTTCTAGGCTGTCTTCAAAAACACTAAAACTTACTGAACTGAGAAAAGGTTTTAGTTGCCAAAAACAAACAAAATTTAACTCTGTATGTAAACTGGAAACTCCAATTAAATTGGAAATTGTTCATTTTCCTAAAATGCTTTTGTGTGGGTTGGGAAGTGGGGGATATAATTTCCTGACCAGCACTAACACAGGCTTGCAGCGCTACTTCTTTTTATACTTGTAGGCAGCCGGAACTGGTGACTAAGGTTTCGCTAATATTGCAAATTCTATGAGCTGGTTGTTTGTGAGCATGTAATTGACCTTTGCTGGCAAAGTGATCTGAAGATAAGGAAAGGGAAAGGATAGATTTCAATTCACTTATTTTCTCCAGCTTGGAGGAATACACACCAATGCTGCCTCTTGTTTTAGAAATCCTTTAAGTGCGGTCTGTAGTAATTGTTTCAGTAGCACATAAGGCAATTGCGTGTCTAACAGTGCCTGCTTAATTGCACAGGTAGGTACCTGAAGTTATTCGGCAAACATTTTCAGTACTGGGAAGGCTCCCTATCCACAGTGATCTGATAGTAAACAATACAGTCCTCTATAGACAAGCAGTGTCCCTAATCCCTTACCATCCATGGATTCAAAGGATGCTCTTCCTGAGCGGTCTCTGGGAGGTGAAACAAAGAAAGATATGAGGCAAAACCAGGTTTTCACTCCTTGCCATATTATTTTTGTTTTCTCAGGAAATGGGTTTTCTTCACAAGTAGAAAGTATCAATTTATTGATGACAAATGGGGGGGGGGAGACAATTTTTTTCAATCAAATTAAGGATATGGATGCATGCAGCTTAGGTTCTGAGCCTAAATTTTCACCTAGATTTAGACCACCCTAAATTTGGTAATATGAAATGAAAATTCTATTTTGAGGGAAAAGAGAGCCTACTTGAATGCTGGCCCTCACTGGCAATTTCCACATAATTCCTGACTTTGTCCAGTGATTTGATGTAGCTGAATGACACCAGACTTAAGTGTAAAGCTGCCAAGCACAGCAGTTGCAACTGTGCTTTGAACGGTACTGATTTCCAGCCAGGTAGATGTCACTGGGATGGAAAGAAATGCTGATGTTTATGAAGGGGAGGGGAAACGAAGTTTAGCCAGGGGAGGGGGAGTAAAGCTTCTGCTGTAGCCATTTGTCATCTTAAATGCTCCAAATCCTTCTCAGTTTTGGAGTAGCAAAAGACCCAATCCTGCCTTCCTGTAGACTTCTTCCTAAATGCTGCATCCGTAGCAGCATCCACAGTGGCTCTGGTGACTGAAGAAAGTGTGTGTGCACGCATGTGTGCGTTATTGCCACGTGGCAGAGTTTGTGTTTGTTTTATATCCCTCACTGATATGGCTATTTTATGCTCAGTTTTGCAGGTCTGGATTTTTTTGGCAATAGGTTCTGAAGGCAGTGTGTGTTGTACAAAAGGAGGGTTATTTTTCCTTCTGTAGCAGGAAAGATCAAAGCATCTCTCTGTCTGTCTCTCTCCTTTGGGGTGAGAAGAAAGAATGACAATTCTGAGGTGCTGAATGTCCTTCGCCTATGTTGAAGTAAGCAGTGGCTATGTCTTCCTCGTGCTTGTAGGACTGTGCCCAAAAAGCATTTTCATTTCAACATCACAAAGGTAGGAGCTGAGAACAGGCTGGTTTTCTCATTGTGTTTATTCAGCCGTCTCTCGTTTCTGAAGACCGGGTTCAGGAGCAAGGTACCGCGCAGTCAGCTTCTCGACTTGCTGATGTTTGCACTCGCCTTCCCCTGTGACTCATTCCAAACACATCTCATTCAGTCAGGAGGGTAATTTTCTATTTCCACTTTGGTGCACTTCTCCTCCTCCTCCTCCTCTGCCCCCTCCTTCCAGATCTAAAATGTCCTGTCAGCTGCTGTTTATCTGATGGTTCAAATGTCCATGCTTGGTTTCTTTTTCCCCGTCGCTACGGTTTCTCCTTCCGTTCCAAAGGCTGTTTTAGTTGTCATTTCTATTCCCCTGTCGGCAGCATTCTTCACCGTCTCTGGCTCGGGCAGTCTGTCTACATAGTATTCTTTAGAGGTGTTTTTGTGCTAAATGAGTGCCTCCTAGGAAGCCCAATGTAGCATAACATAATTAAGTGACAATATATGAGGTGCCAGTCCTTTACCAGGCACTTAATGACTGGCTGGAAGATTTACAGGCATGAGGTAGACTCAGAGGAAATTCAGCACTCCAGCTTGCAGTTAAATGATAGGTAGAGGACATTTGAACAGTCCTGTATACCAAATAGATACTAGTTTAAACTTAGCCAGCGGTCAACCTGCTTATTTCTACATTAAATTGAATGAATGTTAAACTTGGCAAGACTGGAAGATGTTACACGATACCGTTCCCCTTGGTGAATGGTATCCCTGGGATGTCTTGGGGAGGTGGAGGGTGGCAGCAGGCTTCCTTTTCATTCCATATCTTCCAGTATTTGCGTGGCTACATCTGGGAAGATTTTACTTAGGGTTCGCGCTGTTTCCCCTCTTCATTACTTTAATTGTAATGTAGTGTACATGCATGATCTCCCCAAAATAGCCTGTGTATTCTTTATCCCTTATGCTTACAAGCTTTGCCCTAGCAGTGTGCTGTGGAGGTCATGCCTTGTGCTTCATGATCCACGTACCGATGCCCCAGGCAGGGCAAAGAAAAGTGTTTCCTGGCCCTGCAGACAGTTTGCACGTGTCTGTTATCTTCAGATTCCACCTTTTTCTAGACACAAATCGATCATCAGGCTCTCTGGCAATCCTTCACAGCTTGCAGAAGTGAAGTACAGGGATGTAAAAAATAACTTCATGCTTTGTTATTTTTAGGTATCTAGATACACTGTAAATGGATATATGTACCCCATTCCCCATTTGCCCCTTCCGCAGCCCACATGGAAAGAAATATGAAGATTGTTTACCTTGGTTTGGAACTTGCTTTACATATTTGAAATGTTTCCAATGGGTTCTATACTTTTAAACATATTAAATACGAGTTTTCAAGGCCGGGGGGAATTATGCTAGCAAGACTTGTGGAAAGTGTGTGCATGTGGCACATAGAACATACGTTAAACGATATCCGTTTGCATTCATCTTTTTAAAAGATGAGGGGAAAAAACAATCTCTTTGAAACAATGTCTCCAAGATTATTCCAGTAGGGTATCAGATCCTTCTACTTTTGCCTTTTTTCTTTTTTTTTTTCTTTTTTTCTGTTTTCTTTTTTCCCCTAACTCACTAATGTTTCCACTCATGACTTTTTTTCTTTTTTTTCTTTTTTTTTTCTCCTCTTCCCTCTTTTTGGTAGCAGATTACTGTGGCCACTAAGAGGTACTGTTGATACAGCTCTAGTTACCGCAGTTTAGTTACTGAAATAGATATCTTTTTGTGTACTCTTTGCATATTTGAGCTGCTCTTTCATTGTATCCTTTTATTTGTTGTTGTTGGGTCTTTGTTTTAAACGAGTAGGCTGTTTACATTAGCTTAAATATTCACTTAGTTTTATGCCATTCAGCTTCATGCACATGTACAAGCCATGTGAATATAATGCACAGCCATATAAGCCAGCAGTAGCAATACAGAGTGAGTACCTGGCGCTCAGCCCCCCGCTTACTTCTCCCAGATGCTGCTGCTGGAGGTGCCAGATGCTTTGCCTGTTTGTCAGACCGTGCTGATAACATGTTGTGGTGGTTTTTATTATGCCTGAGGGTGATGTGCAGGCACTCTGCACCTGTTTGCTAACATATGCTCCATCCACAGATCACCCTCTGCTCCAAAAAACTGCTTGAGCAGCAGTTCCTTCCCCCAGGTCTTTAGCAAAGGGACATTTTCCTTAGAAATTGCAATGGCATCTTTTTTGGTGTGTGGTGTTTCCATGGGGTGGGTGGTTTGTTGAGCTAAGTGAGATTGAGCTGCGCCAAAGAAGGGAATACAGAGCATCCCCGAAGGAAGGGTGCAGGCTCCTCCAGGGCTGCTCCTTTCAGGGCTTTTGATGGTGGGGGCTGGTATATCCAGATGATACCCAATCTTCAACTACTTCTTTTGGCTGGCTACAACCTGCCCTGTAGTTACGGGACTGGGGGCTTGTTGATGTGATAAGCAAGCTGGTGGCTTCTTGTTTCTGGAGAGACATGTATTAGGCATTCACTCAAAGGAAGTGCGTCCAAATGCATGTCAATTTAATTGCTGAGTGTGTGCATATGTATATCACTGCCCTCTCCTGCATAAAATAGGTACTGCTCCAAGATGTGCCTCAGGCCATTTTATTGAGAAACTAACAGCTGTGTCGTCCTCTTGCTGGAGGAAAAGGCTCTTGTGGCTTTGGCCTGGGAAATGTTCTGTCTGCTGTTTCTGTGAAGTTTACAGTGGTGAGCTGCAATAGGATAATCCTCTGCACCTTCAAAAAAACAAAGGGAGAAAAGGAGGGAAGGACTTACCTGGTTTTGTCTCAAAGCAGGTTAGAGTGTAGCTATTGAGTTGATATGGCTTTACTATTAAAAGTACTAGGAATTAAATGATGTTTCTTTATTGCTTTTCTTAATGAGCATTGAGACAGCATCCTTCTCTTAGGAAACACTATTGGGCATTTGTATCATATTTTCATAACATGGAAAGGACTGTTTGGCTGTTTGATGCATATGGGCCCAACTGGCCCAAATCAAGTAATTTAAGTTACAGAGCTGGGGTCTGAATCTGAAATGGTGCACAATTGCAACTACCTGGCTCTAGGATTTTGGAGTGGAACTTTAGAGATAGCATGGCCAGATCTAAAATCCAGAGAAGTTCAATGTGTGTTTCCACAAAATTAAGAGTCTTCTGAACTGAGCTCCTTCCTAATTGCAGCTGAAAAGGGCGCTCATAAATCTGAGTGCTCTTTGTTGCTTTCTGGAAGATTTGGTATCTGTTACCATATGTCTATAGGACATTGTTGAATCCAACTGAATCACGGTGTCTGTAAATGTTAGGAGGCATATTGACTAGCAACAGAAAGTTAGGAGTAATCACAGACGAAGTAGAAATTCTGTTTAGTTCCAAGACTATGAATACAACAGCTGTGTGAGAGCCACAGGGCAGGGAGCTCCAATGAGAGAGTGCCAAGTGGGGGACCAGGTGGTTTGGGGGATTGGTAAAGTGTATGAAGTCATTTGCCTGTAGGTTATGAATTTGAGTGCAGCTCAGGCTTTTATACTGGCTAAAAGTTATGGTTATCTGCAGTGGTTTTGGACTGGACTTTGAGGTGCTAGCATATAAAATTGAGCAAAAAAATTGAGCAAAGGCTAGTGTTAAAACTGATGCGAAGGGCTAGATTTCCAAAGAGTGCTTAACCCATTTGGTATAGAGTGTTTTGTAAATTGATTTGCTTGTTTAGGGAGTGCAGCTAGACTCCTTTTCAAAAAAACAAAACCAAACCAACACAAAAAAACCCCCAAATCCCGCCCCCCCCCCAAAAAAAAAAAAAAAACACAAAACAAAACAACCCCCTCCTCCCCCCAAAAAAAAGGGGGACGGGGGGTATCCTGATTTACTAGCACTGACTAATATCTAGCATCCTTTGATTCCTTTGTCAAAAGCTTAAATCCAGACTGAAATGTATGAGATGAGACAATCTTAGAGTGGCATGTACTTTTTTCCCCTTCTTTCAGGTTGGAGTTGGATGTGGGAAATGGGTATAATCAGGCTCCTAAAATTCAGACAAGCGCTTGGTCTGCTTATTCTGTGCAGAATTAAACTTTTCCTTGCCTGAAGTCAAGAGAGTGGTAGATGTGATATCTCTTTCATTTAGAACAGGTAGATATTCATAAATGAAAGGAGGCTTGAGCCTGGAAGAAAGTTATATTGTTAGCAAGTGAATTTTGATTGTAGGGGCTGTTTCTCCAAAGGCAGTATTCACAGAAGAAGGAGGGAGGTAATACTAACAGAGTGTGAGGTGGAAAATGTAATTTTGAATGGTTTATATGCTGGGTATGGATTCACTGGGGATGGGGATAGAGAAGGGGTTGTTGACACCATTCTCCTGCTTCTCAACGGGGCTTTAGCAGCTTCCCATTTCGTGGGTGCTGGGTCGTGCTAAGGTGTGTTGGAGGTGCGTGACCCTCTCGGGGCTAGAGGGGCAACCACTAGGGCAAAATGGAAGGGCAAAATGCCACATAGCCAGTGTGAACAAGCTTCATGTTAACATCTGGGCTGTGCCTGCATGTGCAAAATATGCGAGGCGGCCTTGGCTATCACCTGTGATCTTTGGATTGAAAGTGGAGAAGGTATGGAAAGATTAGGAACTTGGGACGATGAGGGCATGTTTGGAGAAGGTTTAATTCAGTAAGCCATTGCCAAATGGCTTGTCCTGTCCAAGACTGACAGACAAGAGGGAGAAGGGTGATGGTTTAAAATAGAAGGAGGACAAAAACGTGGCAAAATGAACAACTTGCCCCTATGCACTTTTAACTACAAAAACAGTCTCTCCCCTCTGATTCTTGCAAACATCTGCCACCAAATTTGCATCTACTCTGACAGCCAGATGTTGAGGTTTGTAATGACAAACAGTGAGATAAAGCTGCACATCCTGTATCCTAAGTACTCTGCTAACCAAGCATGACTTCTATGTTCATCGATTGCTCTCTATTCCAACCCCCTTTTTTTTTTTTTTTAATTTTTATTCTTTATTTTGTGCTTTGGGCTTGTTTTCCACGTTCCTGAGCTTAGTATGTCTAAAAGCAATAATTTATCCACCTGCTGGAGCTATGCAGCTAGAGTTTGGGGCAGTGATGGAGTACAAATTCAAGAAAAAAAAATTGGTGATTCTTTTGACACATAGTAAGCTCCAAGCATATTTTTTTTTTTCAGCTCAGACTTTTCAGTTTATGTAGGAAGATAAACTTGAAATGTTCTTAGCTTTGCCCCACAGATTAATCCAGGCATTTCAATGGTGCTTTTGTACATACTGTCAGCTAATGAAAGTGAAGCAACTTAGATGTAAGTTATGATCTCCAGAAAGGTAGGTTATGGTGATTAAGCATGGCCAACTTGTAACTGAATAAGATGACATCAAATCTGATAACCACTGTGTTTGATGTCATAATATTTTGTGAAATTTTACTATGGAGATAATATAAAGACACAGTAATTCCTAGTTATATCTGTCTACTATCTGATTTTAGTTCTTTGGCTTGCTTACTTTACAACTGGTATAGAAAAATAACCCGTTTGATTGTTTTCCACTTCATCTTGCTGTTTTCATGGCTACCGTGCAGAAAACGCTTTTGGAAGGTGGACGATTTTGTGTGAGGGATGGATTTGGAGAATCTAGGTATGAAGAGCAAATTATCAAGAGTTGCTTGATGCGGTGTGAGGGAGGAGGAGGGAAGTGTTGAGTAAGAGATGAACAGAAATTAACAGCTTTTCATGGCAGTTGACACAAGTCTTTGAGCTGATCAGAAACCATAGAGCAGCAAACCACGCTTAGTTATTTGGGAGTAAAAGCTAGATTTCTACTTGTCATGTTGCTGCCCATTTCATGCTGCTTACACATGTGTCTGTATATTGCATTGGTGAGTATTTCCATGTATTCTGTGTTGTGGTGTTTTGTTGGTTGGTTGGTTTTTTTAAGAGGTAGTTTTCTCAGTATTTGGAGTCTTCAGGTTTGGTTCTATAGAATTTAAAGCGTGTATTCAAGAAGGCTTGTATGACCAAGTGTAATTGCATTTCTTTTTGTCTGGGAGGATAATAATAATTTCCTTTCAATGATGAGGTTTCATTTCTGACACATCAGTGAGCCACATCAAAAATGTCTGACTACAAATGAAGTTTAAGAGAACTGAACGCAGCGTCTCAGGTTCTGGATGTAGAAATAGCAAACAGAGGTGTAATCTCTCTTATTGTGCCTGGGCCTTTGGAAAAAGAACATGCCAGAAATATTGCCTGCCTTTGTTTTTGGCATGGCTAATAAATTGCTCTAGTCAACTGGATGTTCCTTTAGAAGGTTACAGTAAATCATGGGCCTGGACATAAGCCAACATTTCTTTCCATGATGCAAATCTTAAAAGGTACAAAAAGACTGTGTTGGGCTATTCTCAGATACGGCTTCCTTGTGGACAAAGTCTGCTCACAAGTAATAGAGCCACAAGAGGGCAACGGGTCTTTTATACAAGCTGGATGTAGCAAAAAAAAAAAAAAAAAAAAAAAAAAGAAAGAAAGAAAGAAAAAAGATAATTCAAACAGTTAAGTCCTTCAGACAATGGTAGAAGGTAATTTACAGGAAAACAGTTGGGTGAAAGCAGAGCAGTGTAATCCTAAAGAGCTCTGTTCAGGTCTGCAGACTTGCTCACAAATAGAGCTGTGTGTTTATGATTTGCGTAGTGGTTTTAGAAAAGTTGTATGTGTATGTGCTTACAGTCCACTTCTTAAGGGAAGAAGTCTTAGTTCTTGTATGTAGTTCTTACGCTCTTGTGCTAGATTTATTGTCAAGCTTACTGCGCAATTGGCATTTGGAGTGTATCTGGATGTACTCAGATCCAGATGAGAGCTACTTATCCAGTCCCTCAATTCCATTGGTATATCCTTCTTCTCCTCCTTCTCCATGCCGTCTGTCCATCCCCCCCTCTTTTCTTTTTCTTTGCTTTAAGGTATGAGCAAAGTGTTTTGAAAAGGTTTGAAAAATAAATTCTGAAGTTTGGCTTACGATTATCCAGGAAAAATTCTTAAGGTACTGAAAAAGTGCACAGGCATTTCGTATTTCAAGGCTCCCTACTAAAGAAATATCTTACCATTCTATAGATATTCACTGTATTAGATAACATTTTTCAAATGGGGGCTCATCCAGGTCTTTTGAGGTCAGTGGTCCCTTTTGAAGAAGGAATAGTGCATAAGCCTTGTTGCACTGGAATTAAGATTGACCCACTAGGGTGTCTCACGTTCGTTCTCGCTTCTTTTGCCCACCCGCTGGTTTCTCTCTTTAGAGCAGGTAGCTGAAGGGAAACAAGTGTCTGAAAACAGTCACTGGAGGGGAACAGTTTAGTTCTCCCCATTTCATCCGAGTGATTTATGTCGCCAGCGAAGAAGCGGTACTAGGCTGTCCTTTCCCATGAGTGCTGCGGCAGAGGTGCGAAGCGCAGAGCCCCTGGGGCAGGTTTCCTTGACCGAGGAGAAAAGGGGTGGGCACCAGAGCCTGGTGTTCAAGAGGGAACAGTCTGGCTACAAATGTGCTGTGTAAAAACCATGAAGTATCCATGCTCCACAGACTGCTGATGGAGGCACGAACAGAACAGGGTTTTTTATTATGAAGTTGTTTTGCCTAAGTGTATATACTTCTCTATATTTTCAGAGTACACAATATGTGTAAAATAGCTAGCTGGTTTCTCAAGTTTAATTTTTTAGTGTTTTTTAAGAATAGACAACTGAAAGGAAGGTGTTGTGTGAAGGAAAAAGTGGCTTCAAAGGGTTACTATTTGGGGGGGGGAGAGGGAATTTTGCACCTTTGTGGTTCACGTCCCATGATTTGTCAAATAAATAATTATACTTTTTAATAACAAAAAATGTAGTTATCATAAAACGATATCAAGGAGTGAGATGTATTACATTTATATTTTTTAATAAGAATCATTGTTTTAATATTTTTCTAAATTATGAAAATGAATAGCAGCTTACAGAATAGTTTTGCAGTTTGGAGTTCAGAAGCAAATAAAATGAGATATATTACTAGGCAACAGTAGAAGTTTGGACTCCGACTAAATTACATGAATTTCCTTTGCCTACAAAGGTTGAACAGCTTATTTTTGCCGGAGATGGAAGCAGTGTGAACATTTAAAAGTGGGGTGGGATGTGAGCAGGGGATAGTCCCGATGATCCTGCTTGGTTCTGTACCTCCTCTATAGTAAGTGCTGGTACGGCACACTGACTTATTTTGACATCTGCACATATGTGCAACATACAAAAAGAAGATAACTTTCTCCCTTACCCACTTTTAGTAGGTTTTAGAAATGGCAGTGTGGCAGTTGTGGTATTCTGACATGGCTGTAACTGAGCAGCACTGTTGTGGAAGCCCAATCTTCAGAGAATCTTTATCAAGTTTCAAGACTCATGACAGTTGCTGATTTTGGAAAACTTTCAGTGAAGCACTTACCAGCTCAGCTGAACTTGGGTTTCATCTATTAGTAATTACTTCCAGAAGTTAGCCTAAGTGAGAGAATTAAAATCTCATCGTCTCCTGATCAAGACAATGGCTGTGTGAAAAAGGACTCTGCTCTGTTTTGGAGCTCCAGGCTGGGGATATGGTCTGTTCTGCAAGACAAGCTGGGTAACCAGGCAGTCTCACTTCATCCCCTGCGCTTGTCTGGATGACCCAGTCTCCTGCTTCACTTCTAGTTTTATCTGCTGATTATTTTCTGCTTGCCTAACTGCTCAGAGCAGAGTTTTTTCAACTTAATTCTAAAGCCTTCTCTCCACTGATAAGCCCGGAAGGTCCCTGGCAGCATGACAGTGCTTTCTGTTCTTTTTTTTTTCCTGTTATGTAAACTTACTGTGAACTAACTGCTCGAAGTGGCTAGGAGGTTGAGGAGGTAAAACCCAAACAAACTCCCGGGGCAGTTCCCCCTGCTTTGGCTTCTTGGTGGCAGCAATATTGATTGGTTAGGCTTCATACTGAGTTGTGTGGGTTGATCTCTTGACACTAGCTCATTAGCACGGTGAAGTCACTTGACATGTGGGTGAATGCAGATCTTGACCTGCTGGCTGGTGCAAAGTGAGTGTGCTAGAAAACTGAAGTCGGTGCAAGAGCTGAATATCTGTTCAGATAAAAACATGTTTGACAGTGACATGCAACCTGGTTGGGTGGGTCTTAAGCTTGCTGTGTTCATTGATGTGTAGAAAAATCATTAAAAGATGTGGAAACATGCATAGGAGTCTCTCAGTTATTGAGGTAGAAATAAATATTTCTGTAGCTTTCAATGACCTTGTGAGTCTAGCCTCACTCTATAATTAAAAAAAAAAAAAGAGGAGGAAGGAAGTGAGCTTTCTTGAATTTCAGGTTCTTTTTTAAATGAGTCAGCACAGTCTAATCTATACTATGCTTAAGTGCCTCTAGCCAGGAGATTTAAAGAAGAAACAAATACAGTTTTGTGAGTCCCCTTCCTCCATCCTCCTGTTGTGCCATTTCTGTGCCTGTTATTTTTGCAGACTTGATAGACGTGCATCTGTATGCAGAGAGGCACACGCGTGTGTGCACATTCTCACACGCACGCCCGTCCTGCTCCGTTTTAATATGATGGGGTGATGCAGAATCTGCTGCCTGGCCTTGTCAGAACTTGATAGCTCTCTAAATATTGTATTCCTTGTTGCCATAACACCAGGAAAATAGTATGGGATACTGCATTATAAATATAGCTGAAGCCTTGGGGAATAGGAGCATTTCTAAACGACTTGAACCTATGTCAGAGCATAATTCTTATAAATAAATGGGAACATAATTACTGAACGCTAACTGGATTTTTGCCTGCTGTGGCGCTCAACCTTGCTAGACAATTATTATACTAAGGGATTATCTTTTAACAGAGCACAGTTATCTTTTCTGATTGTTTTTCTTATTTTACTATTTACATAAGCCAAGGCAAATGAAAAGTGTTCTAATCAGTCATGGATCTTTTTACTGAATTAGCTCCAGGTTTATTTAGAAGGTTTTTATGCAGTACATTCAGTTTACAACTGGAGGAAGGTTAAGGGTGAGGAGAGAATTTGACAGCTCTGCTTTACAAAGCCACCTCAGTGAGGACATAAAATGGGGAAACAAATAGATAAACATCATGTTAAACTAAGTTATAATGAAATATCAACTTGATTATGGGAACAAAACCACATTCTTCATCTATGGAACTATGACACATGAATTGAAATATATTACCCTGAAGCAATCTTTTTATTTCAGACTTCAAATGTAGTTCTAAAGAAAATAAGTTATATGAAAGATATCATGACAAAAATTGTACATCTTGCTTGCTAAAGCCAGAAGTCTAAACTGGCTGACATTCTGCATTTGACAAAAAACATCTTGCTTTGGTGTCTGTCCATCTACACCATTGTTTAAATTCACTTGCCTGCTGTTGTCTCTTCATATTGAAGAACCTCAGCAACCTAGTACAGTTTTTCACAGATGGCAAGCACACTGCAGTCTTCTAAAGCTTTCTTGAGATTGGACAGTGCTATGCATTACTGGAAACTATATGTCTAGCTTTAGGGTGGACAGCTGAGCTCTAAATACACTCAACTGTGAAAATGTCAACCCCAATTATGTCTCTTGTACTGTAATTGTCTTTTGATGGTTGTGTTTTAATAGTTTAAATTTGTCAGGTATTTGGAAGGAGATTTAATAAAAGAAACAAACGAAAAGCAACCTGAAGCTTTGTGATTTCTAGCTTCAGTACATGCTTAGAGAGGAACTCAAGTAGTAAGGGTCACACTGCAGTCTCGATTCTTTACAGAATTTTTATTATCATCCTAATAATCGCAATACAGAATTAAATAAAAATGCATGGTGGGTTTTAGTTTTGTGTTTTGTTTTATTCACGAGAGCACCAAACCTTGATTACAAAATGCAATAAACCAGAAGTGATTTCTCGTCCAAGTTAATGGTCTGCATCAAGGTGTCTGACTGCCAATGTATGGAAGACTTAGCTGGTAGAGGCCTGAAAGCATGCAGTTGCACTGAAGGAAACTGATATTTATGAAAATTATTGGGAAATAATTCAGCTTAAACTGAAATAATTTGATAGGTAGTTTTAAAATTTCTTTTCATTTTGGATTTTATTGAAGAAATCTGTGTGAAAGTACAGTCTTTAGTTCCTCATCTGGTTCTACTGAAACTTCTTCACCTGAAGTCCTAGCCTACTGTTAGTCATTTCCTAAAGGATTGTTAGCGATGTTATAAACAGACTAGTAAGACCTTGGATAAAAAATTAGAAAAGATCTCTTGGAAAGGGTGCTGATCGCACACTTTGAATGGGCTTAGTTGAAGATGTGTGGAGCGTTAGGAACCAAGCTCTGCACCAGAATGGCTAGCTGGGGATGGACGGACGAGGCTTAGTGTTTAAGATTGTAATAATTGACCAGATGGACCAGGCTTTTTCTAAAATCCTGAAAAACTCCATCTCTGTCTCAAAAAGTAAGCAGAGAGATTAGGCTTGGAAGGGTGTATGTGCACTGAAAAGAATGCACTTCCAAATCTTCACGTGTTGAAAAAATGGACTTAAGAATGAAAAGCATCATGTGGGTTTACAAACTTTTTCCCCTTTTCTGTTAGTTTTGCAAACCAAACTGAGAAAATATTCCATATATTCTTGATGGACTTTTAAAAGTCATTTCAGGAGAACTTCATTGGGATAGGGAGGTGCAATACTGGTACTCAGAAAACATGAACTCTTAAGTAAGTGCAACCCACTACTCTGCCAGACTTTGTCTATATTCCAAGCCAATGACCTTTGGTGACATAAAGGCGGCCCTTTCTGGTCTACTTTTTCAGTGAGAAGACTGTCCAGAGCAGTTGCATGCATAACATATTGACGACTCTTAAACAGCTCCAGCCTTGCAGATTTACTGTGGTCTATACACAGCAAGAAATATGCCACTTAATAAAAATATTTGACAATGAATAGCATCAAAAGGTGGCATATAACTAGCATTATTGGTTTTGCATCCAAATGCAATTTATCTTCAGCTTTAAATCTGTACCTGAACTTCTCAGCTGAACCCAATCGACCTAAGCTATTCTTGTTTTCATTTTTTCCCATCATCTCAATTTTACTTTTATTTAGTCCTTTGAAAAATTAAAATGCTTGAACCACATATAATGATGCCTGTTTGCAGACTAAAAATTTAAGTTAGTTCCAAACTATATAGCTTAAAACCCAAGATAATAGAAAACTCTAAGCTAAACAAAAGACCTTTTTTTTTCTTTTTTTTTTTTTTAAAAAAAAAAAAAGCCTGTAGAGTGAGATCCAGGAGCCCTGTTTTGCACCTCTGGACTCTATATACGCTTTGAAAACATACAGATGGAGGCAGCATCTCTGTGGCAGTTGGCTTGCGGCATGCATGAGCGCGTGTGGCTAACAGCAGCAGCGAAGATGCAGTGGCATTGCCTTTTTCTCCAGGCTTCCTGCCTAAGCAAACAGCACAGCTTTTACACTCTGCACCAAATCTTGTATTACCGAGTCTCTGCTGCTATAAATCTAGCATGGCTATACATGTGGCGTAGTAAGGAGTCGGACTTGGGCAAATAAATGAAAGATAACAGATTTTGTCCTCCCTTTACCTCATGTTTTATGGCAGTCCCACAAAATATGTAAAAGAAATCAGGCTCCCCCTTTTTCTATTGAAGGAAGGAGCATTAACCTTTTACCTCTGCCTCAACTTGCAAATATAACAGCTGCAAATAATATTAAATGTACCCACTGAGCAGCGATGTAGTGACTCAAAATAGAATACTACTTTGGCATGTTTACTGTCTTTTACAAGACGTATCTTTCTAAATGCTTTGCAAGAGTTAAATAACTGCTAATGCTACATGGTCTAAATTCCAAAACAGTGGAAAAAAGGAGATTGCATATACTGAAAAAAAAAATTGAAGACATCCAAGACCAATAACAGATAGCAAGAGAACTTGAGAGGGGCAGGCAAGGGAAGAAATGATATAGCTGAAAAATCAGTGGAGAATGGTTAAGGCAGAGGGAATTAAGAGAAGGTAATTTTGTCTCTGTCAGTTGGGCAGAAAATAGACCGCTACCAAAAGAAATGAGAAAAGGCGCATAGTCCATGGTGAGGGGAGGGGGTGGTGGAAGATGCACGTGCATGAATGCTTTCAATCAATGAGGAAAAAGAACTGGTAAAGAATGATGCGAGCTGAATGGGGAATAATTTTTGTGTGCCTTGGAGTTTGCATGTGTATAGAAATTTGTTTTTCAGCCCATTTTGTGAGAGATGGAAGTGGCACACGCAGACAGTGGCAGAAAGGTAGTGACAGAGATGATCTGTACAACTATCTTGTCATGTAACCTGGCTAAATCCAATTTTGATGACTTCCTAAGCTTCTATCGGAAATTTCAATTGGAAAGTAATACTCTTCACTTATTTTTCAAAACCCCGGAGATGGTAATATTCAATGCAGGTGGAATGATCCCTGCTTAAGCTTTTACTATTTCTAGGTCTTGTCTCAATTCTATTGGCTCAGTATGAGTAATCACCAGCCAGGAACCACGTTGACTTTGATGCAATCCGCTGGGGACACTTGTAAGATCAGGACTATTGCTTGTGAAGCACTTTAGGATCAGGACACTGCTGAAAGGTGAAAAGTAGCAGGTAGTGTAGATTCATAATCTGGCATTTTAGGAGGATGTCTAGCCCCGCCTCTTGCTAGTCAGATCTTGAAATCCTTCAAGGACAGAGTTTCCACAGCCTCCCTGGGCAGATGGTTCTAGTGTTTGATTAGTTTTATAGTGATTTTTTTTTTTTTCTTCTGATAATCTAGTTGGAACCTCTCCAGGTTGAGTTTATGAGCGTGGTCTCTTGTTCTCCTGCCTTGCACTGCTGTAAAGAGCCTATCTCTGTCTTCTCTATAATCTTCTCTTACATATTGGCAAGCTGCTGGTAGGTTCCCTCAAAACCTTCTCTTTTCCAGGCTAAACAAGCCCATTTCCCTCAGACTCTCTATATCTGTCATGCTCTCCATGCTCACCTCACCGTCTTGGTGGCCCTCTGCTGAATTTGGTCAAGTTTATCAACATCCTTTTAGGACTGGATTACCAAAACTGGATGCAATATTCCAGGTACAGTCTAATGAGTGTCAAGCAAAGGGGAATAATAAAAATCCCGAAACCTTTGGAGAGTGATGTTTTGTTGAGGATAATGGATTATACCTTTTACAATACTGATGTGATGGACCAGGAGTTTTTATTGGGGCTGTACCTGGCTACCATGCTAGAAACAATTCTTCAGACAGCACTGCTTCCCTGGAAGTAGGTTAGCTAGAAATTTGGAGCCTGTGGAACCACTAGGTTGTATGTCCCCTGTCTTGTAAAAATGAAGAAGGATCACAGACTTGGTCTCTAGGTTTTTTTTTCCTCTTCTTCATATGTGCGAAATGATAGCAGAAGCTGTGAAGAAGCACAGTAGAAAGTCAGTAAGGACTGGTAATCTTATTTCCCCTATAAATGCCGTAAGAGCAGTTCTGGAGCAGGAGGAATGGAGTGATATTTTGGCACCAAATTTTGGCAGGAAGAAATCTTTCTCCATACTGACTTGCTTTCTGGAAATGCTAAGAGTCTTTCCTCATAGTAGCCTTTGCAGCTGCCTGTGAAAACCTGATGAATGAACAAAAAGAAATTGGGTCCAAAGTGTATGCTGGTCTAAACTCTGTTAAGTCTAGTGAGGCAGCCTTACTTGACACCCTTGGAGGTCTAGCTTTAATGCTATTTGATTGTTGAGGAATTACAGAACAGAATATCAAAGTATTTTAATTTCAAGTCTTAAGTGTATCATGGAAAACACTAAGAAATGGTACAAAACTTTACCGTTGTCTGTGAATCGTAGAATTTCTGTGGTGGTTCCAGCAAGAGACTGGGATGTGGCCAACTGTAGCTGGATTATTGTTGTTGATATGAGCATCTTACCTCATGCCTTAATTAGGCAAAGCCCTCCCACCTTATCAGCTATCATCAATCTCATCTGTAAACGACATCTTTCTCTTGTTAAGGGAGGGGGCTGAAGGAGTTAAGAAGGATTTTTTTTGAGTCAACATGCAGCTTTCCCTGAAAGGGAAGGATTTTTTGGTAGGCTGACCCCAGTATTGTGTAGTGAGGAGGCTTTTTTGCCTTGATCAGAAGTGCAATTGGGAAAATAAGGCTGTTTTGTTAATCAGCAATTCTTACTGAAAGTGGTGGTACTCCTTCACCCCTCACATTTTTAAATGGAGAAGAATCTTGTGCTTTAAAACCAGGAAGTTTGTAAAGTCTGGAAAGTTAGCACCATTAGTAGGTTTAGTCCTGACCATGAAATGTCTTGGTAGAGGTTTGTAGAAAAAATAAAAGAATTGAATTTTTGCATTTCTGCCACAAGACCTCATGGGACTTCATGATCTTAAGTCTGTCTAGGAAAGAGGTTATATTGGTGTCACTTCCTACTTGGAGAGCTTCAATAGGAGAAACTAGGCTGAGATTTTTAGCAGGGTAGCATAAATGCCTACTCCAGGGCCACCTGGCTCTGTTGAGCATGGTCTGTACTAGCAGGTGTGAGGAGATATTCCTGCCTGCAAAACGAAGGGAGAGCAGGGAACCATATCGGTCTGCGATGGAGATGTCAAGAAGCTACTGGCTTGCAAAGCGCAGCAGTCAGCGGTGAGTGTTGGAAGCTCCAGAAGCCACATTTGAAAGAATTTGATGATTTTTCCTATCTCATGATTTATGAAGGAAATCAAAGCCTGCTAGTTCTTGAAAGCATGTGATTATGGTAGTTTGTTTCCTGTTGTGCTCTGTGGCTTTTGTCATCAGAAAGAAGGAATGGCATTTCAGTAGTTGGTGTGCCCCATGAATGGCTGCATTGTGCTGTACAGCCCTGACCTTTTCAATATTCTGTCATCTAAATGCCAGTCGCCTCTTCAGAGCTTCAATAGCTCCTGGAAAGTGTGAGGCTATGAGTAAATGTAGACTGCTGAAGAGACAGAGTAGTGTGATTCATTGTCCTACACCACAAACTATGAAGGGTATCGGTCTGATGCAGTGCTCTGAGTGATTGCAAGGATGGGCTGAGGGAAGCTTGAGGGTGAGCAGCTCTGCGCTCGTGGGCTTTCAGAGGCCTTCTGTGCAGAACAGTGTGGTTAGATAAAACAAGTAGGAAAATGGCATTTCTGTGTGTGGGTGAGGCATTGCTCACCTTCGGCAGAAAAGGTAAGACTGATCCTCAGGTGCTGTGAGCTGCTGGCAGGATGAATGATGTTCTGTACCTCCCCTCCCCTGTCTCTCTGGTTTATTTGGGTTGTAAGCTCTTCAGGGGAAAAGACTCTCTTGCTTGGTGGGTGCTCAGTACAACAGGCCCTCCCTGGTCTTTGGCTGTTACTGTAATAAAGATGATAATATTTGCACATGGAAAGCAGGTTGGTGTTTTGTTTTGTGGTTTTTTTTTTTTTTTTTTTTTTTTTTTTTTTTTTTTTAAAGTCACCTTATGATTTTGCCTCTAAGTCTCTGTCAGTGATCTCTGAAGAAAGCTTGAAAGTTACACAGGAGAGAGAGCTCACCTGAGTGCTGAGGCCTCATGCCCATCCAACCCTTTGTCTTGTTCTGTCTCCTCATCTAATGCCGTCTGATTATTACTAAAGTTGTTAGCATTCCCTTTGGCAATCCTTGAGATTCTCCTGACCTGTAAAGCCTATTTATTAGTACAGTGTATAAGTAAGTGAATAAGTAACTGTGGGGGGAAAAATGGAATTTTAACATTTGTGTGACAAATAAGTGGCAAAGCAATATAATCCCATTTAGGATCCCCCCATGTCAGGAGAACTGGATGTTTTTTCTCGTGCTTGCTCAGTTTCTCTGACCTTAGGCAACTCGCTTCACCTCTGTATATCCATTTTCCAAACTGTAAAGTGGGGTTAATAATCTATATCAAATTGCACTTTGTTGTCTTGATATACGTACAGAGGAAGTCGTGTTATAGTTGCATAGTTTTGAATTATGTTGGAAAGTGCTAGAAGCCAGGGAATAAAGTGTCAGTATAGCATCGGTCTGTTTTCTCCTTCTGAGTCTGTTCTTGCTCACAAACAGCATTTAAAGAACATTTGAGCGCTTTACTTTGCAACAAGTTACAAAATGCCAAAATTGTTAGCCCAGACTCTTTGCGTACAAAATCCTTAATTCCTACATCATCGAGAACATCAGTGCTTACTGAATTCTATATTTTGTTTTCTATTTTTTTTGTTCAAAACGTGGCCTGTGACTCATTTGCTGTGTGTTTTTCAAACCCTGCTTTGAATACTAACTTGTTAATTTTCTTCTTGCTTTTTTCCATTACACTTATTACTGCAGAAACCATGCTGGGAACCAGTGTTTGAGTTTGGAAACTTGAAAAATGTTTCTGTTCCAAGTCAGTGTTTTCTATAGAACAAAATTCTGAAATTATAGTTCAGAAGAACTAGTGGAGATGCGTGCCTATGTACGTATATGCACACATCTGTGCATGTAAATATAAAATGCTTCATTAAAAATGTTTACCTTTGATGCTTTTGATTTCAATTTACATTATAAAGTTAAAATATTTTTACTTTTCAAAGATCAAGCTACTGTAATAGTCTAAGTGTTTAGACTCATTGCATTAAATATTGGTATAAATATTTACTTGATAATTAACATGTATGTATTTGGTATTTAAAAAAAGAAGAGCAGAAAGATTTACATATATTTTGCTGTAATATTAAGACCCCACCTCACCCAGTGAATTTGGGAACCTATCATGCATGTAGCCAGAGGACTTGAGGAATTTAGCAGCTAATAGGGGAAGTAACTCAGTTTATTTGGTTTCTGTTGAAAGGCTCAGAGGAGTTAATGGTACTACAGTATGCGTGCATTCCACTGAAGCACAGTTTTCTGATGTAAACTTTCTGAACAGCTTGACTAATTATATGCATAGTCCATTCCCCTGCCAATGATTCCTTCTGCTGAAGTCAAACGTATTGGCAGTTCAGCCTAAGATGTTGAAGATAACTGTTTCGGAATAGTTTTGCAGGTTGGTGTGCAGTGGCTTCTGTACATGCCATCTCTGGATTACGACCACATACATGCTTGACGCACGCCTGTTCTGCGTTACTGAATAATGTATGAACGAGGGATTGCATTAACAGTGAAAGTCAGTGAGGTGCTTGGTCTTTGCTCCAGTGGCTTTGCTCTGTGTAGTGCAAAGCAGCTGGGAAGCTGTCTTAATGAGAGAAGGGAAGACTTATATTGGCTTAAAGGGAGCTTGGGATGTCTGTCCTTGCATGACTGGAAGGAAGGAGGGTGGGAGCGGGAGGAGCGCTCTGTGGCTATGTGTTCTCCAGGGGCTGTGTTTACCTCTCACTTGGCCCAGGCTTAGGTGGCAGTAGGGAAAAGAAGATAATGCAGAATGGCTTAGAAATCCTATTTCTCTCTCTCCAGTTTCTGGAGCAGGGAATTCAGTCCTTTGGGAATACTTGTATTAATCTTACTGTTTCATCTTGAAGCTTGCATTCATGTCTTTTACATGTAAACATGTCGGTAAGAAGGACTCTAGGGACATGAATGGCTTCAATTGCTGGAAACCCCTATATACTTCATTTTTTCTTCAATCTTCATCTTTTCTTTTTGCTTAATATTAAGGCTTCTAACTACCTTTCACCCTTAAACTTATTCCTGTCCAGTTTTTACTGAGAAAACAAGGAGAGGGAACAGTTGTACTTGAAGGTATATGGGCTTTTCTCATTTCTGATTTTTCTTGTACTGGTATAATTTCTGTCCCCTTGCCCCATACCACAAATCAGCAAATGATCTTCTTTCCCAAATCTAAAAGACTTTTCAAAATAAAAGTCCTTCTTTTAAAAACTACAGCATTTTGGAACATAATCCTTAGCAGACAGTCTCTGCCCATGAGAGTGGAACTTGTATTAAAAGCAATGTTTACAATATTAAAAAGGAGCAATTGTGGACTTTCAGAAGTACAAAAGGTTCTTACGGATCCTGTGACATGTTTGATTCATTTTGGAAAAGCACATTCAAATAGATACTAGCTCTAGTTATAGGGAAGGACAAGCAATCTTTTTGAAAGGCAAGCATAATGTAAGACCTGCATATTTCATGATATATCATGTGCTGCTCAGGTGCAGAGGCAAAAATTCAATACTTCACAAGCGCGTCTGCCCAAACTGGAGCAGAGGTAGCTATTTTGCATCCCGCCAAAGTGTGTTTGATCTTGGAAGTTATAGAATATTTGTTTTATGACTATGAGAGTGCCAAGAAATTCTTTAAAGCAAAGTCTGTAACCTCCGAGGCTGAGATGGAATAGGATGAAACAGGAAAGTTACTGGAAGATGACATTGTTTAAAAAAAAAATACAAAAAACCCCAAACCCAAACACAACAACCTTCCCCTCCAACTCTTTTTAAGCCTGCCTCTCTTAATTATATTGCCTGTCATGACTCTAATTCTTTAAATTAATTATGGTGACTGATACGGAATCTGAAATACCTTTTCCAATGTGATATGATGGATTGTGATTAATTGAAATATAGAGGTCTGAAGTTCGATCACTTGTGGGGTACAGTTTGTGATACAGCCTCAGCTTCCATTTTTTTTTTTATTGAACTGTGTCTTTCTGAACGTCATTAGTCAGAGTATCAGACCCAGAGGGAGACCATATAAATTACAGATCACTACTGAACGAAATTCCAAGTTTTCCTTTTTTCCTTCCAGACTGAGGTAGCATATTGCACTACTACCCTACTTTTTACAGGCAGAAAAAAGCAATGACAAAAACTTTCATTTTAAAATTAAATCTGTACTTGCATAGCAAAGCGTTTGTTGTATTGGTCCTTTGTGGACTTGCTGGGGTAGCACAGTATGTAAGTGTGGCTGGAATTGTTAAATATGAATACATATGTCAGTCCCAGTGAGGGGCTTGTTTTGTCCCTTGCTTTTGGTTATTGAGTTCATCCCCCTGCAGTCAGTTGTGTGACACCATGCTGGAAATGTTCAGTAGAGGGAGTTGGTTGGTGAACGGAAACAACTTCAAATGTCAGACTTGCCTAAATGACTCCCCTTCTTCTAGTGTTTAGATCTGAACCAAAGTCTTTCTTTCACCCCTTCCCTCCCAATAAAGTAAGTTCTGGACAGCTCTGTGAGAGACCTTGGTAACTTGAACAACTTGATTAACTCTTCCTCCAAATAATCCTACAGTGAGGGTGTAGGGTTTTGGGGATTGATTTTTTTTTTTTTTTTTTTTTTAAATGGCCTTAAAATAATCTACAGTGGGAGGAGTATCTCTATTTGTGTTCTGTACAGAACCTGGAACAGTCATTCCCAAATCCTGAAACTAACTTTAATAGGTAGAGGAATAAGATATTTAGGACTTGCAACTAGAGCCTTGAAGCTGTCAGATTTTGCTGCTGCTTTTAAGCCATTCTGAGGCTCCTTTTGTGCCATTGCAATTAGGTGTTGTAGAGGTTATAGATCTCTACTATGTATGAAAATCTAATGGTAGGAAATGATGATGTTTTCTTGAAGAGATCAGTAGAGGCAGTACACATACTACGGAAGCAGATTTAATAAAGCGTCTTTACTACCTTTTATTCCTTTTCTGTACCACTACAGGTAGCTAGCCAGGTTTAATTTGAATACTGGATATGACAGTGGTTCTTTTTAAAGATCAGAGGTGGTGAAAGGGGTTATCTGAAAGAAGCTCGATGGGCAGAGCTATTAAGAGCCTCTAGTAGAAGGCAGCTGCTGTGTTGTGCAAGTAACCATACTAAATAGCAGCAATAGCTATAGAGCACAGGTGGTGGAAAGGCTTCTGTCAAAAGCTTTGAGTGATTACTGAACAAATACACAGTGGTGAAAATGCAATGGCCAAAGATAATATTCTGGGAAGAACTGAACAGTTAGCTCATCTAACACTCTTGAAACTCTGGTTATATAGGTGGCAAATGAACAGTACATAATGCTTCAGTCTGTATCTCAAATAATGGTCACTGACATTCGGCAGTTCTGCTGCAATACCTGAACAGTTTTCAGTTAACTTTAGGCAAAGGAGGCCAACCCAAACACTGTCGTAGCATTCTGAAGAGTAATGACAGCACAAAAACAAAGTAAGGCTCTCCCAAGTGGTTAAATGCGTTCAAGCTGAAAAGTCAATATTTCGAGTTTGGGAGGTTAACGGAATGTCTGATAAAAGGCAAGACTGTATTCTGGAACATAACTTTCCTGAAGTTGCTAATGAACACTCAAAGTTTTATACCTAGAGAAAGCAATAGAAATGTGCCAGGACTTGACAGAAAATCCGTGATACTAAAAGTAGTGATACAAAAGTACTGATACCTGAGAAAGGCATGTAAAATTCAGTTACAGTGTGCAGAACAGCCCATGGAACTGTGCCAGCTCTGATAACCTATGCAAGACGATGCCTGATATTTGGAGAAAAAGATAAGTGAACAGCAATGGATCATATTATGTTGCAAGAATTTGTAGAGCGTGCGCGACCTGGAGGAGAGGGTTGACAACTAAGCTATTAGCCCTGAGGAATTCCTCATGGGAACAACACCATGGGAGAATATGAGCAGAGCATTGCACAGATAGTAAAAGGGCCATTTATTAATTTTAAGGTGAGGATGCTGACACTTAAGAGTATGAAATGAGATTAGCACTGAAAAAAAAAAAGCAGCGGTCAGCTGGAACACAATGAGGTAAAAATTTGTTCTCAGGCTGAGAGTTTGTGAAGTAATAGGGAATAGCAGTCTACCTTTAAACATACAAAAAGTATTCAGTGATCTTTTTTAGGAATTTTTTGTCCACTGACTGTACAAGAAATGTAGACTCCTAAGTTAAGGTATAAACTAAGTTGTTGTACAATTACCCTGTAAATGTATGATTGGACATCATTGCCTGTTTAATCACATTTTCAGGGGAAAAGTAACCATGATAGGTTTTAAACCTACCAGATCTTCAAATTATTTGGATAGGTGTACACCAAGACAGATTTGGGAAGATGACCTTCAAATCCTCTTTTGCACAAGGAAGTCCCAAATAAAATGGACTTGACATAATTCAGCTGTGCCCCAGTTCATGATTCTGGGAAAGATTTTTAAAGGTAGAAATTATAAATAGTGCTATCTTGTTGATCTGAAAGCAAGTAGAAAAAACTGTGTGTTAGTCAATTTTAGAACTGATTTCTACAAAATGCTTGTTGGTCTCAGTAAACAAAGAAAAACTGGGATCGTTTTGTGAACAGACCCCCAAATAACTAAATTAAGTGAATTACTTCTCGCCAGTTACCATGAGAAAACTGAATGACGTAAATACCTTTTCTATAACTACAAGATTCTGTCAGGTGGTTTAGAAACACATGACTGTATGGGACATGTTGGAGGCTTATTGAACATTTGCTGTTTTTAGTAAATGGAGGAATAAAAGAATTTCAAGTTGTAGGTATTGATATATTAGTCTGATAAAGGAGCACATGCGGAAGTAGAACCTTAGGAGACGTATAAGTGTGAACCAAGTGGCATATGAAATGTCCCTGGATGCATTTATATCCCAGGCATTGAATGAAGCACCAGCAGCCATCTTAGTGGCATAATGAGCTCAGTATTTCTTATATCTGGGCTGTAGTTTCAATGCCTCTGCAGGCATGGCAGATCTTTTTAGATCTTCCTAATTCACCATGCAAAAGACGAATTTCCTGTCTAATCCTATCCCTATTTAAATTTTTACATAGGATCATTAGTAGGGTTAGCTGAAAGGTGTTTGTCTCATTAGTGTGTTGCTGAAAGAACTTAACCTCAAGAGTTGCAGTTTTACTCTACATTAAAATGTTATGCAAATTCGCCATCTCACTCAGGGAATCAGAGTGAAACACAGATGCTGTTTTATTATTCTCAACTCACTTTTGACTTGTTTTACTAGGCTTTGGGCTCAACAGGCCCAAATGTAATTAAATGCTTCCTTTGTGCTATTTCGAAAATCCTTCATTAGCAGTGTTAGCCTCCTTCAAAATTAATGCTGTGCGTGCCAAATTGACCTGCACAGGAGAAAAATATAAAAATTGCTCTTTAAAGCCATAAGGGAGTGAGAATTCTTCTGTTTTGTAGCACTGTCTTAAGCATAACAGAGATTATGCTTATATGTATCTCATCTATTAGAGAGGGGGGCTACTAGAAACCTGTTGTTCAAGGCTAGTCTGGGGTCTTCACTGATTTTGTTAGGAGGAAAGTTAAAGCAATGCTCTAAGTAGTCAGTGGGCTAGGTGAGGATTTAGTAAAGGGGAGGAAAATGTATGCGTGAATATTTTCATAATGCTAGCCCAAAACGAGACAATAATGGTGGCTTTAGCTGGCTTGCTTTTAGGTTTGAGGCTGTCTTGACCCCTAGACTGGAAGTATGGCTCAGGAACCTTAACTTCTACAAATTAAAATGAGGTGTACCTGAGTCTTCTCTGACAGAAACACATTTAAAAAAAATAATCTGTTGGCTTAGTGGTAGTAGGGTACCATTGATTAGGGGTATTTATTTTCCACCTTGTGTTATTTTTAGGCTAGCATAACTAATACGGTACCCATGATAACATTCAACCAAACTGCTGTTATAATCAAGACAGTTGGGCTTCTTGAGCAGTCAAAATCCTTCATCTGTAACCTGACCCCACTCCCCACCACCACGTGATAAATTTGCAACTTTTTGTAAGTATTTTGTCATAATTAATAACACAGTATTCACATGCTGACTTGGTTATTGATCCTCCTTCCTTCTGTGTGACTGTATTGGCTTTAGCCAAGAGGTGGCTGTATGTTTACATGGAGTAGCTGGGAAAGGAAGACTAGTTCAAGACAAGATACCTGATTTTGGAAATTCCTTGAAAAACCTGCTGAGATGCTTGGCTTTTAATGTATTGCTTCCTCTTGACCTTGTAACAGATCCAGAAACAGAGCTGAACAAAAGAACTTTAGCAGATGTATTTTTAAAGACTTTGTCCTTCAAGTCAGTGGGACTGTTTTTTAAGGGATGCTAGTGTGTTGAAACGTGTTGTGCATTGTCTGAAGAAGCTATGTCTGCTTTGCCTAACATTTAGAGATGGTAAAATTTTTGGTCAACTAAATGTATACAGACTGTCAAGGACCAAATATCTAGCGTTAAAGAATGCATTGGTTTTGGAAATGCTTCCTGTTTACTGCATGGCATTGGTCAGAAGGTCTTTTAGAGACTGGTAGTTAGCCAACCTGCTCGATGTGTTTGGTAACACACCTTAATAGACCTAGGCTATTCTGTATGAGGCTGGGAGAAATGCGCAGTTCTATTTGAACAATCATGTTGATAAACCCAAAGGAGGATGGGGGCAACCAGCGATGCAAGTGTGATGTCATATTGCTGAAAGCTATGAATGTCTTCAAGATTCTTTGTAACAGTCACTTTTGGTATTGAGAGTTTTGCAAAGTTTTAAAGCACCAAGATGACTTCTCCTTTTGTTTCCAGGCAAGTAATTTCCAAATCCAATGCAGTGACTTGGTATTATTTTCTTGCATTTTTCTCATATGTAAACGTGAAAAACTGATTGTGTGAGTACAGAAGGTGCATTACCACTGCCTGATGTAGTGTGCAGGATTTCTGAAATCTTTCTTGGACTTTTGCTGTGGGCTTGAGTTCTACCGACTCCTGGAGAAATTAAGACATTGACCAATGATTCTGTTGAGTGGCTTGGCTTAATAGGACATAAATATGTTGAAATTACACAGGAAAAAGTAGCCAGAATATTTCAGTTGAGATCAGTGAGAGTTACAAACTTTAAAAATAGATTTACAATTATTTGGATACATTTAACTGAAGTATGGTGAACTTTACTTGGTAGGTTGTCTTTCATGTACCAGTGAAAATGTGAAAAGATTATTTTCCGGTGCAGTTCAACCTGCTTTATGGCAATTATAGGCTCTGGTAGCAGAACGTAGTATGAGAACTTCAGAAAAATTGGATGAGTGGTTGTGTTCAACCTTCTTAAATAGGAACACATGAAATGATTTGTACGTCGCATCTGCTTGTGAAGATAGGTTCTTCAAAACAATAGGAAGATATTCTGCCAAAAGATTTCAAAATATTTTGGAAACTGTAAAATAAAACAACCCCTCAAAACCCATAAACTTTCTATTAGGTACCCTTCATCTTTAGATTAATAAATTATGAGATCTGAATCTACAATGAAAACTAATAAGCCTTGGTGACTTCTCCTCTTGAATGACTTTATGGTCAAATAACAGGCATTGTAATATTGTTATGACAATATAGCACATTGAAATAATGCTTGAAAGAGTCCATTAAATGAAAAGCTATTTGGGTACTTGACTATTTGATCTGTGGAACAAACATTTCATCACTGTTTATTGAGGATTATTTATTAGGGTGTTCAGAAATTTCTAATAAAACTAGTGACAGAACAACACTATGAGAAATTAAATTTTCTGTTAGAAGCATAAGATTGCTGTTATTGGAAAACTGATTTTTTTTTTTTTTTTTAAATTACTTATTATTGAGTTTTAAATTAGCTAAAGTAACCTAAGACTTAGGTATTAGAGCCTGCTCAGTGCAAACATCTGTTTGATGTACATTGGCCTGGGTAAAAGAAAAGGATAAAGGATATATTATTATGCTGTTGAAAACATGGGTGAGATTCTCACCATTTAAATACTAATCTCTCCTCAAATATGGAGAGTGTTGATTAGAATTCTAATTCTGGAGTCTAACTCAGGGCTGAGTCTGAACCCTTGGCTCCTGCAGTTGCCCCAGCACCTCAGGTAAGACTGCCATGGAGATATCTTCAGCAAATGCAATTGCATCTTTGGAGTCCAGTCTGTCGGGGTGCATAGATATTAGTAGACTGGAATTTTGCTGGTTCTGGAAACTTTAAGATGCAAACTCTAATAGTATGTGTTCTTAAAATATTGCCGGCTAATGGTTATGAATCATACTTCCCTTGAGGCAGAAATCATTATTTGAATTCAGTGCATCAAACAAAGAAGGCTGTGTTTTAATCCTTTTGAACTGTCCTTGGTTTGATCCTTGATTGGGTTAAAATGCCATATGAGAAAACAGGGAGGATAATTTAGTGTTGTCATCCATCTAAGTAATAATGATGCACTTTAATTTATTGGCATCTAAACTCAAAGGCTTGTGAATGTCTGAAGAGAAATAAATAACTAAAATCAAACTTACGACAGAAAAAAAAAGCATATTGATATATCCTATCTATGAATTAGAATATATCGGTTTAAGGGAAATGACCTCATTACTGTTTAGAGTCTTGAACAAATAGTGTAAGTAGAAAATTGATGAATATTTACCTGTTTTGCTTCTGCAGTGACTACTTGCATCCTAGTCAAAGCTTTTGTCTCTGACTTTAACAGAGAGGTTCTTCAGTTTGTCCTGTTTTGTTTTGAGACTGCATGTGGATAATCCTAGAAATGTGGTACCACCACCAGAGGCTGTGCAACCTGCCGCTATTTTGCCAAACCTAGCTAGGTAGCTTGCCTTTCTTGGCTTTGTAGCTTGGAAGGAGAGGAATGTGGTATTTCAAGAGTTCATAAAGCTGTACGAAGCTCCAGGCTTGGAAAAGCAATCATTTTCTCAGTGCAGTGGAAGGTTGTTAACCTTTCTAAGCCTGCAAGCTGGGTGCCAGGATTGTGCTTCCTCCATATTATATTCAGAGAGCTCAAGGAGTGTGTCATAGGCAGGGGAAGACGCTGTTTTTCTGGGCTCACTCAGTTCCATTTCAAGCCAGGGTGAGCTTGAGCATGTAGTTAGGAACTTGACAATATTTGTGGCAGCATCCCTACTGTCTCGTTTCCTGGGGAAGTCGGTGCTCCGAGTTATCCAGCAGGCCCCACTGAAGCCCAGCTCCCAAACAGCTCAAGAGATGTTGGCCAGTCACTCCTAGTGCAAGAACAGCTGCCAGTCTCATTATGAAATAGCATCTTTCTTGGCTTCTGTTGCAGTTTGGGTTCTGCAAATGAAGCGTAGAGAAGAGAGCTGCGGAGAGAAAACACTGTGGAGACCAAAGGAAACTGACTGTCAGAGAGCAGGCTGGTACCAAAGAGTTTATAAGGTTTAACTATCTAATAAATGTTTTGCTAACAGTTTGGTTGCTACCGGATGCTTCAGCCCAGTAAACACCTGTTTGCAAGATATAAAATCTTTGGGGGAAAAATTGCAAAGTTTAATAGTGAGATTTGATGGTTTTGCTGAGCTCTGCTGGAATACTTCTGCGTTGATTTGGCAAATAAAATCTCCTGCAACTTAATGCAGGGTTTAAAGGATTTTCTTTAGCTGCAAAATACGGTACAAAAGTACCAAACCCCTCCTATTTTACTATGAACCCTCTACGAACTAATGCAATTTCTATGGTTCCTCCCCAGTTGTGTGGGTTTTTTTTAAAATTTATTTTTAGTCTTTGTGCTACTCCAGAGGTGTCATTCTGCACCTTCTCGGCTGAAACTTCTGAAAATGTGAAGGGCTAGCACTGTGCTGCTCTTCAACATTAACTAGGGTTTTTTTTTTTCACCCCAAGTACAATTTGATATGGGATTTTTGTTTTGATTTATTGTCAAATCCTAAAAATGTTAGTGTATGGTGCCCACACCTTTAAATAATAAAACTCCTATATTTGTTTGCAGATACTCTAATCTGTTGTTAATAAACTTGAAAGAATACAGTCTTGTCTAATAAACACATCAAACTAATGGGTACCACAGCAGTTCAGAAGACTGTTTGTTGTTTGGTGTTTAGATTTCAGTCAAAATTAATCAACAATGGATGGGGCCTGCTGTATTTATTAGCAACACAAATCCCTGTGATTCAGTGCCAGGTCCCTTTGACTCGTTCCAGTGTATGCTGGCAGGGGTACAGGACTGATAAATACTTACATCCTTGTGACTGTGAAAGAAAGAGGGGGGGAGAAAATACAGCCGAGAAAACAGACCTCACGGTTGGCATGAATTCCTTGAGAGCCATTTTGAATCTCTTTCTATACAGCTAGCTAGTAAATGGGGAGTCATTGATTCAGGAACAGTAGAGGCTTTTTTTTCTTTGTGAAACCTTCAGCTTTGCAGATGGCTGGCTGCATAAGCCTGCATGTTTTTGTTCTCGCTTCCCCTCCAGGATACTCTCTCTCCCCAACTTTAATTTTCATTCTCCTTTGCTTTTTATTGACTTTCTTAAGGAGCTTCAGTTATTGAGAGGAGAAATGCTGTTGCAGACATGCTCCTTCTTGGGAGCATCTGTAATGGTGTAAAACATACCTTGTTGGAGAAATTAAACTGAAGGTGTTCGAATTCTCGATTCTTTAATTTTTAAATTCCAGTTGTGAATTAAAGGCAAATTATGGCTTATTTTGAGGAGAGTAGAAATGAATTATTGGTATCAGAAATGTTTCTGTCAAATTAAATGATGATCTTTACTGATTCTCTTTGCGCCAGCCACTTGTGAAACTGGAGATACGGAGATTCCACTGATTTTGTGTCTTGAAAAATGGGTTAGGCTTTTTTCCCTGCAGATACCCAAAGGCTCTTGCTTTGCTTCTGGAACCCTAAATTCTGCGTATAGGAAGTAAAAATGGTCCAATTCTGGACAGAAGTATGCTGAATTTCTTGCAAGAATTACTTAGTGATAAACTGTGCTAGGAAACAAGTTGCAGCATGTTGTTCATGCAGTGCTGGAATTTCAATAATGTTATCTCTAACTAGCAGTTGCACTTGATACTGATAAATAAACCAGTCAGGTCACAGTATCTGCTACAAATTCTTGCTCTTGACATGACACTTGCTGTTTTACAGCTTTGAACCCAGTTTTCTTTTTCTAATGGGTAAATGACTCATGAAAGTTCAGGACACTTTCTGAGGAAGAGGGGCTTGCACCAGAAGGGACTTCTGAAAAAACTATTTGAACACAGAGAATTCAGTTATTAACTATGGGAGAAACGATGATGTGGGAAAAAAATAATTGTGGCGGTATTGCTATATGTCAGCCTAATCACACAGACTTTGCTGCTCTCTACTGTCCCCAACTTCAGAGACTTCAGAGTTTGCAGCCATTTTAGGATGTGGCCAAACTGCAATTAAAATTAAACAAAATGCCCCTTTGAAAGTAACTTGTATGAAGAATCATGGGAAATGCACTTAGAGAGGAAAACAAGTACTTTTATTTAGGGAAGAACAAAACTCGCCTGTGGAGGTAAAAAGTCCCCTTTTTCCAAAAAGGTATTCTTGGAGAGAAGGAAGAACCAGTTTCTATTTCACAAGTTATCCTGACACTTGTCACTCTTAGATTGGGTGTGGGAAAAAAAAAAACACAAATTGTGTTTTCACAGGAAAGACAGTGCTAACTCCTTTTGGGTCTAGTTCCTAATGTCATCGTTATCATTTGTCATATGAAAGGCAGGCAGGGGTGGTTCTCACTTGTAGATGGAAACGGTCTGTGGACAGTGTTTGCGGAACTATCAACCAGCTTCTTCATGGGACTGTGTGACTTTCTCTCAGGCTAGCTCTCTGCCAATAACTGCTCTACATCAGAGGCTGCCCTTTGGTTGTGGGTTTTCTTTCCTGAGAGAAAGCCTATACAGATAAGGGGAGAAATGAGTTCTTGTCACTTGAGAGCTTCATCTAACAATGGTAGTGCTTATATTTTCTGTCTTACTGAGTATGATACGGAACACGTGCAGTTTCTGTGTACTTCACTGAGATTAACACAAGTCTTAGGATTAGCCATTTAATGTCAGCTGATAATAATAGTCTGTATCCCTTAGGGCTACTGGGGGGGGAGTAGCAAAAATAGGGAAGTATAGGGAAAGTGAGTTAGCATCTCCTCATGGAAATCATCAAGGAAAGAGAACAATAGGCCTCACAGAGTGTGGGTCTCCAGTAGGAGGTAGCAACATGGCTCACGCTGACACCTCAGCAAGGGTGACTCTATGGCCACTGAGGCAGATGCAGGCAGACTTTCCTAATGAGTCACAAAAACTGCAGCAACAGGCCCCTTGCTGGATTAACTGCTTGACTTTTTGCAAGTTTTGTGAATAACATTAAACACAGGACTGCCCTCTTCTCTCTGGTCAAATAGCAGTTGTCAGTGTATAGGAATTGAGCCCTGATGTATGGAAGTATGCTGTGCAAAACAAGAGCTGGTGGGATGGGCATGAAACAGTTACACAGATGTGAATGTGAGTGAGTTTCCTGGAAAAAAATAGTTTTCAATTTTAGTATGAGCATAAACAGTTTAGAGACAAGCTCTATAATGTAGTGATGAATGCCCTAGCTGAAACACCATGCTAACTTGAGTTTATGACGAACGGAGCAGTGTAAAATTTGAAATTTCTATATAGTATCATCTTTTCTTGGGCTTCAGGAAATCCATTCTGCCTGGCTGAGCCCCATAAGAGCTGCATCTTCAGTGTAAGAGGCTTTGTAGAAAGTATGATCTACAGAGCCTCTCTTCCTGGAGGGATTTCAGTCAGTGACTCCAGGACTAGATTGCAAAGGGTGCTAAGGATTATCTAAACAATTGACCTGTTACATACATGAGCAGAGATGAGATGCTTGGGTCGAACACAAACCTGGTATAAACAGTACAAGTCTTACCACAGTAGCACATTCTTGCAGATATCTTGCTTTGGTACTCCTATGTCCCTTACTCATAAAGTGGCTAATCTCAAATCTTACCCAATACCCCTGTGATTAAAACAAATCCTGCTTTTTTCTTATTATTTTTAGGAAAATACAGACTTCCTTCAGAAATAGTGAGGCTGCCTGTGAAGGAGTTCAGTGGGTGGAATTACTCACAAAGATAGTTCAGTACCTTGCATGGTGGCCTTGGATATAATTTGGCATTTTCTAGTTTGAGAATATTTGTTTTTACTGTTCCTCTCCTTTTATTGTCGTTTTAATTGGTGTTCTTTTAGGTATATGGAGTTAAAGTAATGTTTGGTGAACAAATCGTTCAGGAGAGGAAGATTATGATTCAGAATATGAGTTATACGTATGAGTTACAGTTCTCACGCAACTATTTTTCAGATCTATTTAGCAAGTGATTTAGGAGAATCATCTTTATGATGTATGTTGTTCAAGAAATCTTCAGTATCTTCTCAGGCTGAAATATCTGTGAGTTCCAAGCCTTTGAGGCAACGAAATTTATGGCTCTGCATCCTATGGTATCATATCCATGTTTTGATTATCTGAGTGTAACTCAATGATCAAAGTCTTGATTTTGAGATGAACATTTTAATTCAATTTGGCTGATATATAAGAATATTTGCATAAAAGGTTCCTTTCCTACCACCATGCCTTTGAGTAAACTCATTTGCAAAAACAATTGTGGAAAGTGATTGTGTAGAGATCATTTTGTCTTTGCCCCAAGCATTCCCTGTCTTTTTCCTTCCCCACTGGTACTTCTGTTTAGCTAAGGTCTTCGGAATAACTGCATAGTTTCATTACGTACATAGCAACTATAAAGGACTATGTTCCCAGACTGTGCAGAAGCAAGGTTGCCAGAATATTCAGCAAACAGCTTTCCTCAGTAGATCCTACTGTTACTGACAGATGGCTTTGCAACTTAGAAATACAGCTTACATGCTCTTTTTCACTTGTTTTCCCTTTTAGGATCATTTGGGTTCTCACAGAAAATTCAGTTGCAGTGAAATGGAGGCAAGTTGTGAAGCTGTTTCCATTGAAGTGTTCTGAAGAAAAAGAGGAAGGCTGAAGTGCCTTTTTATCATTAGGAGGCAAAATTTTGATATAGTCTTTTCAGAATACTTTTGAAATGTGGGAAGGGGAAAAAAAGCCATAATGTGTTTTGAGTTAAACTTTTTTGTCCCTAGAATTTCTTTTTATGGATATTTTTTTTTTTTTGTTCCTAATCAGAATGAAACTAAACTTCAAGATCTTCAACAAAATAGAAATTTTTTACCTGGCAACTGTTGTTCTGAGCACTTACTGTACTTTTCTGATGAGTAGATGTAGTTTAAAATTTGGCAGATATTTTGAGGAGATGCAGTTGATCTCTGTGCAAGGATTCAGAATGTGGGAACTTAATATTTTTGGCTGTCACATTGATGAAGTTCTGCATGGAGCAAGCAGCTGGATACTCTTCTCTCCCTCTTTTATCTGAAATGTGTTCGCATGCCAGTCTTCCCCTTCTCCTTCACCCCCCCCACAAGTGCTTTGGGCACTTAAAAGTGAAATGAAGGACTGGATTCATAAGAGTTGTGTTGTGATTGTGGAGGGATTTGGATCATTCGCCTGAACTCTGGGAGGTCCACGTGTGACGACTCCTCTGCCAGAGCGGTGCAGGTTGTTACCCCTGTTTCTCCAAGAGTGACTGTGCTCACTAGCAGGCTGCTCTTAAGCTCTGCTGTTCTTTGATGTTACTTCAGTGGGAGACCATCTGCTGAAACAAGGCCTGTGACAGTGATACGTCATCCCCGGATGATTACCCAAAGCGAGAGCTAGAAAGCCTTTTGACTCGTTTTGCTGTGTCTCGGCTTTAGAAAGTGTATCAGCTTCATCCAGATGGACTGATAATATTCATAGCCAGAAATTTATTCACCACAAGGTGAGTGTCCTAATTTGGGTTCCCTTGGGCAGAGGAAGGACAGTAAAGTTTGAGAAATCCAAGTTTAAGTGAACAAAAGGAAAGGAGGGAGCAACAACTGTTGTGTTAATCTAGCCTTTCGTTCCCCCAAGCAGCTGAAAATATTTGATGAGTTCAGAAATAAGTTGGTCACATGGTTTTTGGATAGCCTGAGTTACTTTTGCCATTCTGGGGAAAATGAATACTCTCTGGAAAAATAACTGAAAATTGCCCAACTCTATTATTACCAAGTGTGTTGGCTGCCTTCCCTGTTGCTCTGACCCTTTTTCATTATTCTTTTTCTCTTCTGACTTCCTTACCTAATTCCAAGGAAGAACTTATCTTTCCTGGAGGGAACCCTAGGAACCATAGAAAGGGAGGAAGAATCCTTATTTGAGCCAGAACCCCCAAGGACTTTGCATCAGTAGAACCATACTTACTCTTGTCAGTAGCAAGCTTCACCTACTCCTCCTACCTTTAGAAACGACAGTCAACCTTAGATGTATCACTGCCCTAATTCCGTATACCATGTACTAAAGAAGAAGCTTGCCAAGGTGAGCCAACATTAGCTGTATCTGCACAGGCCTTTCACAGTGGAGAACTTGATGTGTTGCTAAGACAAGATGTTGAATTGTCTTTTCTAAATGTTTTTTTGAGCTGAACTATTTGTAGGGTATATATTAGCTGCAGCCTTAGGAGCACATGATTGAAGAAGCAGGATAAATTCCTAAAATAGGCTTTTGGGCTTTCATTGGTATGGTGACTTAGTGTAGTTGAGTGAACTGGAAGCATTTTAATTCTATTCCTTGCAGATGCCACTGTAAACTGTAGGAAGATTTCAGAACCACGTAGTCTGGTCACCTGCAAGACAGGGATAAGATTTCGAACACTTACTTTTTGATAGCATCTCTGCAAGATGCTGGGAAGCCTCTTCTCTGAATAAAAATTAAGACAATACAATGCTTTTAAGGACTACGTTTTATGCAAGTGTTACGTCTGCACATTAATAAAAAGCGGACACAGAGCAAAATAACATCACGGTTATGAGTGGCAGAGTTCACTTTAATAGCATTGATCTATAAAATATTTAAGACAATTAAAAAAAACCCCAAAACTACACAGCACAGAGCTCTATTTCTTCTATATTTGGTCACAAACATCTAACAGAAGGTCAAAGAGCAATGTTCTCTACATTCCTGATGCTCTTCGGGCATTGCAGTGGCAGGAAGGCAGAAAATAGGGTCCAGAATATTGGCTTGGACAGGCAGATCACACAGAGTGATTTAAAATCCATGTTGGAAATCTATTTGCTTAAATATACAAACATTAATGCTGTTTTATAGGATCTGGGCACCCATGACTTGCTTATGGATGTCAAAGTTAAAATCCCAAAGTCGTTGAGCTAGTGAAACACAATGTACTTAGCCAACCACTAGAAAATATCAGGCAATTTATAGTCTCAATAACTATCTTATGTTAATAATATGAGGCCTAAGGTGTGGAAATGTTATTTGGTGGTTAGATGGACAGAGAAGAAATATATCACCCTGAACACAAAACGCCTTTTTACATGCTTCCCTTTATTGGTTACTAACCACAAATGAACTAACAATATCTAATTTGACTGTCTAATTATTTCTTTTGGGGGGCATAGTAAAATATTCCAAGATAAGGAAAGACAGTGTGACTGCAAGTCAGGACTTAAGGGATTATTTCTAATTTTTGCCAATGGCAATGTATGGCCTTTTGCAATATCACTTCAAAAAAACCCACCAACTGAACAAAAATTAATGGGAGGAAAAAAAACATTTAATATTTTGTTTCTGGCTTGAAGACCCTGACCTGTAGCTCATTTAGGGCTGGGAGAAGACACCAGGAAAGTACCGTTACTTTTCCAGTTCTTATATTTTGCTATTAATATATATTACTGATTACTGTCATAGATGTGACATTACACATGATGGACCTTTGATCAGAGCTTTTACAGCAGTCTTCAATTTTTATTCTCTTTGTTCCATATTTGCGTACTTAAGGAGTTACCCTTTAGGTCTGCAAAATCCCCGTTCATTTGCCACCTGATAGCATAACTGCTTGAGAACTTCTGGTAAGTTTGTTTTTGCCAGTTTGTACTTGCCCAGCCACCCAAATCTTGAGAGCACTGGGCTATTAGGCCTCAACTGGTATGATTCTCAAAGTAGGTATTTTCCCTTCCCACTCATCTCACCTGACCTGAAGTGTGTGCCAACTGAATCTAGCCAAAAAGTGCTCCCCATAGCTTAAAGGGAAAGTAGACTCAAGTATAATGACACAGGGAAAAACAGGGACTCGAAGAGGTTGTCGGAGCCTGCATCAACATATGTTGAGATGGTGAGGTAATGTTCTGGCTCTTACTTATGATATATGGCTCTTCAGTGTTGCCAAGGGGAGCTAAGCACATTCTCAGCTTTACCCCTGCTCGTTTCTTTGGCCTAGTAATTGAGTGTTGTAAAATGACAATTGTAAAATCAGGTCAGAATGCCTAGCTGGTTAGAGACAGAAGCACAGAGGAGTCACTTTCAAGTAAACTGTTACAGTGTCCCACTTCATGGATCTTCTAAAGCGCGGCTAGAGAGACTGGATACCAAGCAGTGCCCTGTGCCACAGATCCTGACTGTCTTACGTGTCCTGGTAGGAACATGTCTAAACTGAAATGGTGCTTGGGATGCGGACATCTGCATAATCTATGCATTGTAGGGGGATTCGTCTTGTACTAGCTCTAGTCTGGAGTGAGTGCCCATTATCTGTGGATTGTGTTAGGTGCATTCCTGGAGTGCATGTCCCAGTTTGGTTTCATCTTCCTTGAATCAATTTCATGCACTGTAGACTAGTTCTAGTCAGGTCTTATGAAATGAATGTTTGTTAGTAACTGAAGCACATTAGGTGTATACTTGGAGCATATCCCTTTACTTTCCACCAAAAGGAGCCAGGTTGCGTGCCTTGAGACAGCCTTGCAATATAAACCAAGGTGCAGTTAAGTAGGGAAGATGGAGAGATTCACCTCAAAAGCCCACTCCTGTTCCCGAAACACTTTAAAATGCGCTCTCTCTTGGGTTAGCTGAAAAGGACTGAATATGTTCAAATTCTCTTTCCAGTAGTAGGGAAGTAGTAGCTTGTGGACTCCTTCCTTGCAAAGGGAAAAGCTTGTAGCAGCTGTGGCACTAGTGCCACTCCGGAAATGTGGATAGTAATAAGAATGTAAAAGAGACAGAACAATGAGTACGTGAAAGCAAGAGAGAAATTATATCAGAATGTAGCTGGAGGCATGATGTCTATGCTTCTGTCTGGCGTCTGAAACTTAGCCATGGGACTGGCACAGCATGAGCACTAGGAAAGCAAATGCTTCATGCTGCCCCATCAGTGTTGTGAGAAGGACTGCAGCTAACAGGAGTCCAGTGTTGAAGGCTGGTCAGTCCTTAATCTTTCTAGTAAAACTGCTGATGAGATTGCTATTTGTGCCAATTAAAGTGGTGATTTTTAGTTACTTAGCTAAGTGTCCAAAGGCAACTATAGTCGATCACTTAGCTTAATTTTGTACCAGTTACCAAAGAGCCAACAGATAACCATAACTTTTGATGTCCATTAAATTAGCTTTTGTCACACGCAAGAAAAAGGTGTGAAAAAAGTAGAAGTGTCATATCCTCAAATCACTTCCCTTTTTCTATCCCTCAGGCTCTGTCATTTTCCTTCAGCGTTTATTTGGTTAACTGAATGCAACTCTTCCTTACTTACCTTCTCTCAAGTACTTCCTTTGGAAAAAAAAGAAACAAAGAAGCCCCCGCATGGAAGTTCCCAATGGCACCTATTTGCAAACATGTCTTGGCCAAAAGCCCGACTTCACCAGTTTGTTTTAAGTGCAGGTCTCCCCACCCCCTTGATTGTACTGGAAATGAACATGAAGAGGAAAAAATGTAATTTGGCTGGTAACGTCTTCTGGAAGGGTCAACCCTGTGATGCATTGGGGTAGAGTGGGAGGGGTCTCTGATGTTAGTTTAGTGATTAAGTTACAGGAAGGAAGATCACAGAGTAGCTACGTGAATAGAGAAGGAAAATATCTTCGAGGAGGCCACCCACACCCCACCCAGGTCTTAGCTACATTTTTTCCAAATGCCGTTCAGAGAAGCCCCCTTCACTAAACATAGGCAGTACAAACCCCCTCATTAAACAATGTCAGAAGACGTGGTAAGGTGTTTTTTTTTTAAATTTTATTTTTATAATATTGTTTTGATTTTCTTTTCAGCAAGCATAAAAGCTTCTTTTATTTTTTGTTTGGTATTTGTGAAAGGAAGTCTTGGGTTCCAACTATATACCAGTTGCTGAAATAGCCCTTTTGCATTTTTGGGACTGTAGTTAACAAAAATGCCAGTTGCAACCATTAATTTCACTTATTTTCTTCCTTGAGGTGTATTACAGGTCATTCCTTCTCTGCTAGAAAGGGTGGGGGGAGCAGGCGGGAAGGAAATTAAGCTACAGCACAGGCAGACAGACAGAGGCAGTTGAGCAGCCCAGGTTTTGGGTGTCCTGTACCCCATGGAATCTGCAGCTCTAAGTCAGGTATCCAGGCTTCTTATCAGCTCGAGGCTGGGACCTGGGTGCATCCAGCCGCAAGTAGAAGAACTTGCTGACAAAAAAGGTAGTAAGAGATGCCCAGGAAAAAGCTATGGGATTAGGCCAAAGCAAGAGAGTAAGGGAGACTAGTATCACCATTAAGGTATTCATGCGGTATATGGGTATCCATTGAACACTGGCATATTTGTACAAAGCAGAATGATAATAGGAGAAAAAACAGATTTTAGAATCTGGTACCTTCTGGAAATGTAGGTTCAAGTCCTGGCTCAGAACTGGGCAGAAGATGTAGAATCAAGCTTTTCTCACTCTCATGGGTAGCCAGACCACTTGCTTGTATTTAACTAACAACTTGGGGAATGCAGTTTTTCTAGACTATATGACGTGTTAGCTGAGAGGAAGCATATATGCAGTTAGCCCTGCAAATGCTAGAGTTTGCCTGAGAACCAGATTGACTGGGAAAGAGAAGGGTTCAAAAGCTTCTTGGTGAAAGAAAAAAGCCTCTGATTGTGCCAGGACCATCTAGTAGTATGTGAAACAAGAGAGTTCTTCGTGCTATATCAGATCTTCCAGTGAAGAAGATAACACAGCTACAAAAACAAAGCTTGATGGGAGATCATTATTGTGTAGGAGGAAGAGCAGTATCTATAGCAAGGGAATGATGCAAACTATATATTGGGTAAGTGTTGGACTGAGCTCCTCTGGCGAAGTGAATCTTTGCAATTAGTTAGGCTTTGTTGTGTGCACCTTCAGCCTGTTCAGCTGGAAGGAGTCATGAAAGCAAGGTATGAGTCAAGGGTGGAACTAATGCCTATTTCCATGCACAAATGGAGAAGATTTTTTTTCTTACCAGTGGGAGGAATGGAATACAAGCATGGAGGTAAAAATGTATCTGACTCATGGCAAAGAAGTCATACATCAGTTTGATAGATTCTGTCACGTTTCCTTTGTGAGTATTCAGTACAAATAATGCATGACCTGCCCACAGTCTTTTCCATGTCCAAAAATGCTCCTGCATGACACATACTGGAACAGTACAAGAACTTTAAAATTAAAGTAAGGCTGTTATCATACCTTTTGGTCATAAAGGTGTAACTGTTTCCAGAATAATTGTCTTGCAAAATGAAAGTCAAGGTTTTGCTATTGCTGTAAAGGCTCTAATACTTAAGTATGTATTTTTCTGTCTTTTAAACCATCCAAGTTCCTAAACATGCATGCATCTAAACTACTTTAGTGAGGTTACATAAATAATGTCAGTGACGGTAATTATTAGTTTCTTAGGGCAATGACTCCAAAATAAACCTTATTTTTCCAAACATCGGAACTTTGACATATGTGCATCTTTCTGTGCCAATAGCAAGTATGTTAGCACCCTGATTCATTTTCTCCCATACCGTCTTTGCCTTTTTGTTTCACATGTTAGAGTCAGTGGAAATAGATAAGTCAGATTTAATTTTCCACTCACCATGTGTTACTAGAATTTGTGTCTGAATTTCTAGTAGTGCAGAAATATGTATCTATATAATAACAGATCCTAGCTGCATTTCTTAATCCAAGTACAAGTCTTGCTATTGGTGTTCTTCTGGGTCATCCCTTTCTATAAGTTCCTACCTGTGCTCCAGACAAAAGAAAATGAATGCCCCCCCCCCCCCCCCCCGATAATTAAAATGATAAAAGATATGGAGTTCTAGAATATCATTAGGTTTTACTGGTCTTGTAATTTGAATTCAGAGATGTATTCCAACTCAGAGGCTATAATAGCACCTGTATGCACTACTGATAGGTTATCATTGGCTACTTCTGCAGCAAATGTGTTGTTCCTTGTTACTTTCGTGTAGGTCCATTTACCAGCTGAGACCTGCTGGCTTCAGCTGAATGTGTCGTCTCCCATTTAAGTTATTTGTGTCAGGGTTGCAGTACCAGGAGGTTATAGTGTCTTTTGGGAGGTGGGCTGGTTTTTTTCATGTGGGTGACAAGCGGCACAGGAATCGTGGGCTCAGGCAACAGCTGTTACATGTGATGTGGCAGTCAACTGGATGAGGCTGCTGAGGAGGGAATGTAACTAAACAAAACTGATAGATTTAACTGAGTAAGGAAATATTTAACTTCCAGATGTTTAAACTCTAATCCCTTTGACGAAAAGTCTTATCCTTCCATGTTTGGAACGGATGGGTAAGCAACATGCTGCGTCTGCCTGGCTGCTCGTGTGCCATTGCTACGTGCCCAAGGTGCAGCCCTCTGCTACCATCCACGGTGCGGGAGGAGCAGTGGTTATGCTGTTGTTTCTTTCTGAAGGGGTATTAACCGTTTCTTCTTTTGAATGAGCGGGTGCCTAGTGGATGCCAGAGCTATGTCTTTTGTGTTTTAAATTAAAAAGTGTCAATGCTAGGTATCACTGAGGTAAAACTGAAAATATCTGTTCTGAATCCACAAATCCTTGGGCCCGGTTCATCATAAAAATGTGTCTCTGCAAGCTAGATAGCAGCAAACAGCCAGGCAGAAATCTCTTCTCTGTCCAGGGAGGAATTCCCCCAGCATGGAAAATCCCTATGCGTGGTAAAGGGCTGCTTCTGCCAAATTTAAGACATCTGTGGAAAAACCGTTGGCATGGGAAACATCCTAGGGGTGGTTAGGGTAGGCGATGTTCTCTCAATTAGCATGAGCTGGGTAGTGGCATAACAGGACTTTGTTCCTGTAACGGTACTAAACCAGAACTGGAGGCAGACCTGGTTATAGGTGCTTCTGCCACACCTGGCGTTCTTGCTGTAGGCATGGGCTTCCTTCTTGATGCCTCCCGTGAGGACCTCTCCTTCTCCCACCAGACTCTGCCTCCCCATGGTCCTGGCCATGGTCTCCTATCTCATAGAAGGAAGGGTGACCAGGCCACCTGTTGGTCTGGTGCTACATGGTAGTTCTTTTTACTGTTTTCTTGGGTCTCCAGCTAACTCCCCTAACCTTTCCAACTGCAGCTTGTCTTTTGCTTATCTGGTGACAGGCAAGTGTTGTCATTGCTGCTTTGTGCGATTGTCCAAGGATCTCGCCCACGCCTATTCTTGAAAATGGCCTGAGGTGCTTTGCTCCTTTGTAGCAGAGCCATTCCCTTTACTGCTTGTGCAGCTGTTGTTCCTTTGCCAAGTAGAGCATGTTATCCCGTGGGGGAACGGTTGTGGTTTCCAACCTGCCATTCTTCTGGATTTTGTCTGGCTTTTCAGAGGGCATAATGGGATGGCCCAAAAAATCCACTTGGGGATTTCCTCCTGTTCCCTCTTCAGTGGCCCCACCAGCAGCAAGATCACTGGGACTTTAGGTAAGCTCAGTGGCTACATAGGGTTTAGCTCTAATTTCAGCGTAGTTCTTCTGTTCTGCATAAGGCTGAAACAGTGGAGACTGACTGTTTTCTTTCTTATTTTGAAGGAATTCTGGCAATATATTGCTGTACTCGCAATATACACATGCAATATCTGTATTTGATTTGCGCTATTTCTTTGCCAATAATGGGCAGTACTGCCACGTATAATTTTTCTGCTTTTTGGGATTTTGAAAGATCTGAATACAAAATGCATCGTACACGTCAGCAAATATAGTGCAGTGACTTTCCATGGGACTTCAGTTCATGTTAGCAGTGACGAAAAAGTGAAAGTCTTCTAGGCTCTGTACTTTTACTTCCACAATATTTAAAGGCTCACACTGCATCACGCCTCAGAACTCTTTCTTTCCTTTCTCCAAGAAAACCAAGTACCAAAGGAAGATGACATACGGACTGTTATGTTAGCAGGTAAATTTACCTACCCCCAACCTAAGTGAATGTATCGTTTGCATCATTTCTTATTAAAATAACACTAATTGATAGGGAAATTACTGAAAAGGACCAAGGTTCTACTTGTTTCTTGACTGCATGCGTAGAAAACTATGTATTAAAACCAAAAGATTGAAAAGATCCCAATAAGATAGAAATCATCATCTTTCATAATAACATTAGCAGCAGTAAATGATGAGATTCAACAGACCCAAGATTTTTTGGACCCCAGACAAAACCCCAAAGCCACCTGTGCTCCAAAACATGTTTTCTTGCTACAGAACCTGTGGTTCAGATAATTTTGGAAATTTCCTCCACATTATCATTATAATTTTATAAATTATGTCGAATTTCCTTACAGTAAAAGCATACCAGATCTTGGGAGAATAACTGGTTAGTGTGTACACACAGTTATTTCCTGCTACTACGGTTTCACGTTTTATTTTGGTATGAATGCAGTAGGGCAGAAAGGCACAAAGCTGACAGTATTAGCTACTCTAATTCTACGACAATAAAAGGTTTTATACTTGAGAATGTGGTTTGAAGGCTCAAGGACTCGCTCTTCAACAGAAAGAGTCAGTCCCTAGAGACAGACAGCTTGATTTGAGGAAAAGGTTGACTATGCGACGTTGTCTTGAGTGATGTTATAATGCACCTTTGTGAACAAAGCACATTGCACATGTCGAATTAGCAGGACATTGTCCCCAAAACTGTGTGGCCATCCACAAGATAGGTACCACATTAAGTCATTTCTTCATCTTACTTAACAAATAGAAAGCTGCAGCAATCCTCACCTGTCATGAATTAACTTTCTTGATTAGCATGTAAGAGAGGCATGTGAACTGGAGCCCGGCTTTATGTCAGGTTGAGGAATTCAGTGCGCCATAAACCCCCAGAATTGTGATCCTTGTGGGATTGGGCTCCAACCAGTCAAACATCCTATCAATCAGGAGGACCCCTGTGCAGTATGGCATTAACCTTTACAATTCAGACTAGTGTGGGACTCTGCTATACTCAATCCATCAGTCAAGTCTGTCTGCGCAGTTCCTCCACAGGGGATACATCAACCTTTATAATGCTGGTCATTGACAAGCTGAGTTGTGATCAATCAATCGGTCTCCTATCATGCTGCACAATGGCTGCAGGATAACACAAGCTAGACTGCCCCATTAAAAAAAAAGTTAAGTAAAATAACCTTAAAAAAAAAACCCCACCTATTCTTTACATATCACCCCAATGACATCCTCCCCCGCTTTTCTGTCAATTATTTCGCTCTCCTTTTTTTTTCCTTTCCCAAACTCGATTCTGATGAATGTTTTTAATTATGTTTTTTTTATTAAGTTTTGTGTGTGTGTGTGTGTGATTACCTAATTGTTTGGCACAAAAAACTGTCTCTGATCAGGCCCAGGCCTAGAATAACAGAAGTATGGCAGGTCAGGATGGAAGAAGGTGGATTGGCAGAGCAAGTGTTTACATCATCCCTGGCTCTAGCTCATTTTATCAGTAGATTTGGCCCTGTTTACTGTTTCTTTATAGCTAATGGTGAAGTAGATCATATAAAACAAGAATGATTTACAGGATAATAATTGTTTGGAAAAGCTAGTAGTGAATGAAACTAAATTAAAGAGAGAGGGCGTGCGATAATACGCATGGTGTGCCCCGTGTCTGGGCAGAGAATGTGGTAGTACTTGGGCATTCATATAGCTACTAATTTCTGCACACCCCTGCCCCCCAGTTTTGGTAGAATTGAGATTTTGGTTTTTTATATATATAAATATTGGGTGTGTATATATATAATATAAAAATACATTTTTTGCTGTGATGTCTTGCTTCTCTGTCATTTGTATCAATAACTTTCAGAGGGCTTTTTTGGCAACCCTTTTGTATCTGGGAAAATACTGTAATTATACTGCGAAGCAATCTCAGTTTTTAACAATTCTTAAGTATTTTGTAAAATTCTAGGGGAAAAAATGTCTCCTGACTCCCCTGGGCCTTGGTAACAATGCAATAGTCTGATAGTATACGCAGTTATAACTTCTTTTTTCTGTTGATGGGGCCACCAGTTTACCAGTTTTCTGGGCAGGTATACATTTTGAATTAGCTTTAGAAAAATTAATAACACAAAAATCAATGTAATTGAACCTGTTCCTCTGCAGTTCAACAAGTGTTGGGAATGGGGGGTGGCATGAGGGTTGAGCTCAGTTGTGCAATGGTAAAGCTACGGGATTTGCGCTGAGGAGAGCAGTTGGACTAGCACAGCTTCTTGGTTCAAATGTGCTACTTTCTAGGGCATGGCCCAAAGTACCGTTAGTACTAGTTTTTATAACTTTTAGGAGCAATGCTTCTTTAGCAGTACGCAGTGGAGCCAATACGCTGTTAGCTGACTGCAGCTAGGAAAATGAAGTGCCTGCAGATTCAGTGAAACACTGAAAGGGTTTCAGAAAGACCAAACCTTGCTGCTTACCCCTCGTCCCATAGTAATGCGAGTTAGGCAGCTATTTGGAAGAGGAGATGCTCTGGGGCACTGGTCCCTTATTGTCCAGATCAGGACCAGAGCAAGCTGGGACACATTCCTGGCCTGGATTGAAAGTTTTCCTTTCTGTTGCTGTCTCAGTTGTTGCATGCCCGGCGACCTTGGCCAAACAGCTGCCTTTCTCCTGCTACCATTTCTCCTTGGAGATAGCAATACTCCTCTCTGCTATGCCTGACTCTGAGATTTGTTGGTGAAAGGTAGTAGACAAGAACTGCGTGGATTTCGTTGCAAATCTGAGAGGGGCATTTTTTGTAGTAAGTTGCAGCCTTTGGGCAAGACTATGATTGCTTCATTGTTTCTATAGGAGGAAATTCCCTGTCCTACTTCCTTGTAGGAAACACTGGAAATTTTCATGTTTTGGGAAGAGATGAGAGAGTAGGAAATAGCTTGGGAGCCCAACCCTACAAATACTTAAATACCGGTGAGGAGATTTGCTAATTTATAAGTCTGCATCTTACTTGGCAGGGGTGGAAAGCTCTGAAATCTCTGTGCCAGGGAAGCAAGTAGCGCTAATGAGAAAAGGCAGGCAGATTGGTGTGGGGCCTGGGGCATCCTAAGGCAGTGGATTTCCAGATCTCAGCGTGATAGGGAAGGGAATCACTGCTCAGATAGGCCATGGGGAGACAACTAAACTAGAGGAGAGGAATTAAACCTTACTTTATCCACCAAAAGCTTTCTATATAAAACACAGGCCCCTGTGTCAGCGTGGGAAGAAGTCCAGAAACAAAAAAGATGTTGTACTGGATTCACTAGCTCTTTTTCCCTCCTCTGTATCCTGCCAAAAGTGCTATTTTGCTTTAATTTTGGTTTTGTGTTGTTTTTCATGATGCTAAAGCATTGCTTGAACACAGATGTAAAACATCAGTACAGTACTGTAAGGCGTGGACCACACAGACATGCAGTTCCTTTCAAAATGCAAACCAGAGGAAACAATCTGCCTTTAAAATTAAACTTCCTCATTAATTTCATTAAAAACGTGTGCAGCTTCTAGGGAATGGCAGAGGGTGACTTAAAACATGGCATTATCCCTCGAAAACTGGCAGGCAGTGAATGTGCTCTGGAGGGGAAAAAAAAAAAGGCGATCTGAAAGAAAGGTTGGGAAAGCGAAGCGGATCTCCTGCAGTGGTTGCCATTTTTCTACTCCTGTCTGCTTTGCTGTGCTCTGCAGACACACAATAATAACCCCAGTGGGCCCGGGGATCAAATGACGTGTTGCTGAAGGATTAGGAGCAATTCTATCCCCCTGGCATGGGCTTAGGAATTTTCATTAAAATGACCTTGGGTGTGGTGAGAAAGGAATTCGGGCTGCATGGATGGAGAGCTAAACATCCTACCTGGGGAACAACAAAAGAGCCTCTGCAAGACTCGCCTTCCTGGGCCCCAAGCGGAGCTGTCATGCTTTTTCGCCCTCAGTGCAGTCGTTCATGGATTAGCTTTGGAGATACGTGGAGGGTCAGAATTAAAAGGCATCTTTCCAGGGGATGGAGGGGGGAGGTGGGAGGATGGAGGGGGATGAACAGGCAAGAGGGCTTGTTTCCTGGAATTGCTTAAAAACAAATACTTAGAAACAAATATGTGTTTGGTAGAGAGCGGAATTGCGTTTAATTAACAAGGGAGCATTGTGCCTAAGTGCTGCAGCAGTAGAAAATGGAAAATTATTGCTAGATTGCGCAACCCCATCTTGTTCATCTACACAAGCAGCCCTTATACTGTTTGATGAGTTTCTTGTGTATACGCTTGCTCGAGCAAAAGTTTTTAGTCCTGGTCTAGGAGACCTGGTGAATGTCTTCTCACAGTTTGTATGTATTCAGGCAGGCAGCGTCTTGTACCTTACAGTACCGCTTTTAAATTCATGTTGGCTAAAACCCATCGTTTTTGAGGAAGCAATTAACTCATAACTGTAGTGTAGCTAGCTATGAAGTATGCTATAACATCTTCAATTGGTAGCAACGTTGCAGAAGAAATGGGTTTATCAGAATAAAAAGAAAGCGTGATGTTGTTAGCAACAGAGCAAAAGCATTAAAGCAAGCAGAATGTAAATACCTATGCTTAAGTTTATAGGGTGTGTGGCTGAATGGTTGAAATGTCCCTCCTTACCTTGCATTCAAGGTAAATTAAAAGAAATGGTGGGAGCAGGTGTCATTCTTTTAGGGCCAATCTGTTGCCTTTGTCCTCAAATTCCATTTCTGTGTCACTGTCTCATTTAAGTATCTTGCAGGCTTTGCATCTCAAGCTGTTAAACCCTCTAGGCAGGCTCTTTAATGCACAAAATGGTAACCAAGAGGCTTTTCTCAAAATACTGGTGGAATTGATGAAAGAAGGAAAGTGGTGAAACTCGGTGACCGAGCAATGGGCTGTTGAGTTAGTCTGCTCCTGATCAGAGTAGCCATGTAGTGAGCACGTAACACTATAGCAGATATTCTTGGTGACAACTGTCGTTCTGGAGCACTTGGATGTAACAAAAGGTGTTGAGGCACTGAAAAAGGTCTATTATCTGTAGTTCACTTTTATTGTCTGGTTTGAGAGGTTTGTTTTGAGCTGGAACTGGAAGTGATTTTGGAGATTCAAACTCATTCTGGAAGACATCAAGGAACTCTTGATGTCCAAAGATATGATGATCAAACACCCGACAATTAGGTGAACCTGAGCTACGTCATAGGTGTACCTGTGCCCAACTGTGTCCCCTACTGATCGTCATTGGACTTCCCAGCCTGACCCTAGACTTGACCTGTAACCTCACCTTTTTGCATGGTCACTGGGCTGTAGGTGGATCTTGTCACTGTCACCACCCTGGCCCTGCTCACCTCCTAGCTTGTCTAGCCCTGCTCCTGCTGCTCCTAGAGAGTTAGTGCAGGGAAGGAGCAGGATCCTGGGCCCCTACACAGTGCCCTGAGGCTGATCAGGGCAATTAAGGCTTGTTGGAGCCCTTAGGATAGGGGACCTAAAGATCTCTGACTTCATCAGGAGAGTGGGGCAGGGTGTGTGTCAATTAGGTCAGCACTAGGTTTTTGTGAGATATTTCACAGCTTCTCTGTTGGGGGAACAGATGTCTCCTCTTTGCTAATGTCTTAAGAGAGAAAAGTCGTTAAGTTGGCTTGTGCTGTCCTGTTGTTGGACTTGAGAAAACTTAGGGGGAAGCCGTGGGCCATGGTTACTTGCAGTTTGCTGAGACAGGAGGAGACTCCATTATTTTGGGCCGTGAGTGCAACCTTGTCGAACCTAATGGACAGTCAAAAGCCCGTTAGTTCTCCTTCCTTTGATGGTCTCCCTCTAGAGGAGATCAGTTTGGGCTTGGCCTGGCCAAGTGCTGTCTTCTGGGAGAAGATACAGCCCAGGGATGGACTTCCCTGGACCAGAGGAAAGGCTGAGCATTTTGCAGCAGGTGCTGTGTGGCCGACCACCCAGAGTTTGTAAACCAGAAGCTGATTGAGTGTGAAGCCCTGTCATGTCCCCAGAGGGTGCCCTGGGTGGGATTGCCATGATAGCAACAAAAGATTATCTGTTCCAGGCCTCTCCTTCCTGAGCCTGCAGAAACACAATCCATTACTTCAGACTGAAAGAGTTTATTTCAGCCTGATTACATTACAAGAAGATCCTGGAGTGAGTTCATGCACGAGCAGCAGAAACCTGTCACGTTTGAGAAACTGTTTGTCAGTATGACTGGCCTGTTCCCCTCAGCTCAGTACCTGGAGGCAGAAGGTACCGTGGTTAATGGGGGCAGGCCTGGAAATATTAATCAAACCTGTAATCTCCTACAAAGACATGTGTAGGCACTGCTGCTGAAGATTGTTATTCTAGATACCTTATTCTGACCTGTTGACTCTGTCTTATGTGGCTCTGGAAGGAAGAGAGGAATGTAAATATGACCAAGCTCAGTAAGTGGCTTTCACGAAAATAGGCTAAGAGTGACTTTCCTCTTGCAGAAGACCTATGTAAACTGCATGGCTTTTCCCCCCTAACCTTATGGAGGTTGCTCTTCAAGAGATGGTTGGGGCCCAGATTTGTAGAGCTGAGGATGGTAGGACCTGTTTTGCATTTTCTTCATCCTGTAGCCACAGACGATTTGGTACAAGTTAAGGAGGGAAGTTTTCTTGTTGTTCTGCATGGCAGAACTCTGCCTCCCTCCCCTTCCATTGTAGGGAGACTTCTCAGTATCCTGGGAAAGATTTTTAGTAAATTTTTTTGAGAGAACCTTCAGCCCACCTGTCATGGGAATCAATGGAGCTGGAAACCTGAATCTTTCCTTCCAGAAACAGATCTAAGGTGTCTGAAAGAAAAGGGAGCAAGTTTGTTTGTGCTGGGGCTGCCTGCCCTCTCTGCTCCATGAGGGTGAAAGACAATCAGAAACTCTGACATACCTGTCATTCCCATTGAGTGAGGAAAAGCAGTGTGTGATACTTTATAGTGCCAATCTGTCAACAATCATTATTGCTTAAAGTTTTTGCTTGAGGTATGCAAGTTGGTATACTTAATTTCATTTGCAGGAAGGGTGATTTGAAGCAGAGAGAAGTTAATCTCTTATATTAGCCAAGTCATATTAGCACTGGCCAAAATGTTCAATAGAGTTTGTTTGCTCACTGTCACTATGCATAGCTAAAAGCATTGGTATGCACTGCTTCTGCCTGCCTATTATGGGTTATCTTGGGTGGCCTGTCCAACCCATTGATAAGGCCCAGTAGTGACGCTGCTGTGACAATGGAATTGCCAGGAAAGGGGTCTCTAGCTGAGCTGTGAATCTTAAGCTTCTAGTAATGTGCCCAGCCTAGGTTTTCCTAAGCTGACAAATGTGTTCGCCATGGGAGTACAGCAAGGGTGGCTAACTAAGCAGTTTGGCAACCCGTAATTTTTTAGTGACGGGGAGACCCAGTTCCTCTAGTACCATTTCACTGGCCCCAGAGAGACTGGTTTCCCTTGCCTCTAGTCCAAACCAGGTGACAGTTTTGGTGGCTATTAAGTTTTGTTTGTTTTCTCAGATCCCTGTATTTAGATGCATTAGTCTCATATCAAACACAACTGTGTTGTGTTCTTGCAGATTTCTCTCAGGAGGAATGGAAGAGGATGTCCAGTAAATATTTACTGCATGGGATATGTATGAATGCCAGTGAGGGGGACTATTTAGTGCTATTGGAAGGGTGTTTGCAAAAGGTACAGCACTATTTGACAGGATTTTAGTAGTTTTGTCAGTATGAGAATGTTCTGAATCTGAAAAAGTTGTCTGCTAAACATGAAGGGGACGTTCTGACTATTGAGACCTTTGCATCATTCTTCCCCTCTGGTCCAGCCTGTGTGAAGACAACACTAGAAATCTTCTCATTCAGGATTTAGAAACTGAACTGGACAGCGCACTGAAAGGGTCTTAAACAGAACAGCCAAGATCTTGCAAGAGGATATGGGAGAGGTTACACAGATCTGGGCATCTTTTCCATCTTTAATGCTGAGGTTTGGACATATGAAGACTTTCATGTTGTACTAATGCATGGAAACGAGGGCTATATTTGAAACCCCGACCATTTCCCCCCCTCCCTCCTTTTGTCCATGTTTGTGATATTTCACCATATAGTTGCTATCTCTGACTGACATTTCTTCCCTTGGAACACGTGCAATGTGGCTAGCAGGTTTAAAAACAAACAGAAGAGCTTTATTAAAGCAGCTTGACTAGAAGAGTAAAAAAAAACCCTCTTGAATTGGACCTTCAATTGCTGCAGAGGTCTGTTGTCCCTGGAATACCTTTGCAGTGTGTGCTAAACGGTCACTCAAAGTCAGCATGAAAAAATGATTTCCGAAGCTGTTGGACAAATAAGGAGACTCATTCTGAGCAGGGACTAAATTGGTTTGGAACATATGCTTGCGCTGAGCAGCCAAAGTACATAATCAGGTTTAGCAAAACAAAGCCTGATACCAAACTTGCCAGGAAAAATTGTTTTGTCATTTTGAAATCTGCTCGGTTTTTAAGCAGACCTTCCCAGAACAGAAAACAATGTGTTTCATGCCCCACTTCATCTGCCATTGCTGTATTTTTCCTCTGAAGATTTGTAAGGAAGGGGAAGAATATATAATCCCTTTGTTAAGATACTTAAATTAAAAGCTTGCTCGTGTTGAACTGCCCTTTCAGTCGGGATTAAGATTTGTTACCCAAGTCTATATACCCTGTAAAACAACGACTAATCCAGACATTAATCACAGGAAATATTCCGGACCTTTTAAAAATAAACCATGACATTCTATGAAGAATACATAACTGAGAATATCCTGGACAGGTTGAAAATTAGCCCAGTTGATCGGTTACATAATGATCAGCTGGGCAAGCCAAGGGGAAAGAAAAGAGCACATGGGGCGAACAATGCAGCAGCTTTGTGCTATTGTCTGCCTTTTCCTGTCCTCGAGTTCAGCTCGGTACAAACATTGTCATTCCAAACCAAATTATATTAACAGGAGGTGTCTGTACCCCCGATCAACCTCGCTTCCCTGCTCTCCGTTTTTTCCGACCACGGTTCGTATTTCCCCCCCACACTCTCTTTGCCATTTCCAGCCAGTGTTTCCCAGCCCTGATCTGTTGCCCAGAGCAACTTCTGCAGCAGTTAGGTTGTGACTGATCCCTTTCTTCAGGCAATATCTGTCAATGTCCCCGCTCCCTGCCAAAGGCCAGTTACTCATGTCAAGGTCAAACTGTGGACAGTCATTCTGTGTCTGCCCAAGTTAATCCAAACCAAACATACCATGTATAAGTAGCTTATCTCCCAAAATAAATAGATGATAATTAGCATAAGCCACCGCACCCACTCCTTTTCCATTCCTCTCTGAAAAATCCCTCCACCTGAGTAAATCAGGATGCTTTGTCTGACCCATTCTTATTATGTTGAAAAGCAAGCAAGCAAGCTCTGGCTCCAAATGGGATTGCATTTACTACCTGGCTTTCCCAGACCAAGCCATTCTTGGTGAAGCAGAGAGAAAGAGATGCATGGAAACAGGCTTGTAAAAGAGATAAGATTATGCCAGGAATTCCTCAAAAACTATCGTTAGCAGCAGATCTATCCCCAGTTCTGGGTCTGTTATTATCCGTTGCGCTGATGTTGCACTGGTAGTTTAAGTGGGCATCGCTCCTCGGGCACAAAGGTCCCATCACCATTTTTTCAAAGACAGCAAGCTAAAGCAGACCTTGCTGTGCAAGGAGACTCAGGTACTTGGAGTTACAGTATGGATGTGAGTCAGGCCATATTAAAATTCTGTATTTTGTCTGTGGGGCTTTCACTGGGGGCCTGCCCCACACCGGGTTGCTGCTTGGCGGGCTGAGCCTTTGTGCTGTGGCACCATGGGACTCCGTAGTAAAAACGAAGTGTCCCTCCCTGGTGCCATAGAAAACATAGGTAGCAATCCTGAGGGGGGAGAGAGATAAGGGTGAACGCTGATGCTATCAAGAGGATAAGTGAAGACATGTGATGCAGAAGGAAGAGCATGAACAGCCAAAGGTAAAGGAAGTGTTGGGTCTGAACTAAAAAATTACGTGGACTGTGAAAAATCCCAACTTTACTGTTAGAGAAGGAAATTGCCTGGTGCTGGTTGCTGAAGCTCAGCTGGCAATGGAGTGGGCGGGTGAGATTATGCTGTGCTGACAGACAAGAAAAAATTTTCAAATTGCCTAAACCTTTTTCTTTTGTTTTTAAATATGCTGTAAGAAGAAAGATAGGAAATAATGCCAGTGTTTGCGTTCAATGTTGTAGAGATAACATATATGTAACACTAATTATTTAATAAATGACTAATAATATGAGCAAATTCTGTTTGCTACATAGGGTTTCCTCTCTTATTTAGGCTTGTGTAGCTCCTTTGACCTTCTCGGGACATGTGATTTGTTCTGAAAGAGAATGAGTCTATAAGAAGGGAGCTGAGCACCCGCACCTTGGCTATGGTTATCATCTAAGGTGTAATTTCTGTTTAGATAATTCCCTTTTTAATCTGGGTTTGTGCCTCTGTCACTCAATGCCTGTGAAACAAAAGATGAATATCTTGCTTAAAAAAAAAAAAAGAAACACTCTAGGCTAAGCACGATCTATAGGTTTCATGCAAGATTTAGATAGGTTTCATGCAAGATTTAGAGGATGAAGTATTTTGGGGTGGAGTCAGACAGGAAATTAAAGGGTTAGACCCAGGACACACGAGCTCTGCCGTGGGCCCCCAGTCCAGGGGTTTCCAGAGGGAGAAGTGAGGCACAGGGTAACCGTGACCTGTTTCAGCCAAGCCCCCAGTTTGGACAAGGTCCTTGGTGCATGCCAGAAAACGCAACTGCCCATCTATAAGAAGGGACTACAGGCCTGTCAGTCTGACCTGGGTGCCAGGGAAGGTTAAGGAGCAGATCATGTTGAGTGCCATCATGTGGCACATACAGGACACCCAGGAGATCAGGCCCAGTCAGCACGGGTTTAAGAAAGGCAAGTCCTGCTTGACTAACCTGATCTCCTTCTATGACAAGGTGACCCGCCTCGTGAATGAGGGAAAGGCTGTGGATATGGTCTACCTGGACTTCAGTAAAGCCTTTGACACCGTTTCCCACAGCATTCTCATGGAGAAACAGTGCTCATGGCTTGGATGGGTGCACCCTTTGCTGGGTAAAACACTGGCTGGATGGCCAGGCCCAACGAGTTGTGGTGAACGGAGTTAAACCCAGTTAGCGGCCGGTCACAAGTGGTGTTCCCCAGGGCCCAGTATTGGGCCAGTTCTGTTTAATGTCTTCATCAACAATCTGGATGAGGGGATCGAGGGCTCCCTCAGTCAGTTTGCAGACGACACCAAGCTGGGCGGGAGTGTTGATCTGCTCGAGGGTAGGAAGGCTCTGCAGAGGGACCTGGACAGGCTGGATCGATGGGCTGAGGCCAACTGTATGAGGTTCAACAAGGCCAAGTGCCGGGTCCTGCACTTGGGCCACAACAACTCCATGCAACGCTACAGGCTTGGGGAAGAGTGGCTGGAAAGCTGCCCAGAGGAAAAGGACCTGGGGTGCTGGTTGACAGCCGGCTGAACATGAGACAGCCGTGTGCCCAGGTGGCCAAGAAGGCCAACGGTATCCTGGCCTGTACCAGAAATAGTGTGGCCAGCAGAAGTAGGGAGGTGATCGTGCCCCTGTACTCGGCACTGGTGAGGCCGCACCTCGAATCCTGTGTTCAGTTTTGGGCCCCTCACTACAAGAAGGACATGGAGGTGCTGGAGCGTGTCCAGAGAAGGGCAACGAAGCTGGTGAAGGGCCTGGAGCACAAGTCTGATGGGGAGCGGCTGAGGGAACTGGGATTTTTAGCCTGGAGAGAAGGGGGCTGAAGGGAGATCTTATTGCTCTCTACAGCTACCTGAAAGGAGGTCGTAGCAAGGTGGGGGTCGGTCTCATCTCCCAAGTAACAAGCGATAGGACGAGAGGAAATGGCCTCAAGTTGCACCAGGGGAGGTTTAGATTGGACATTAGGAAAAACTTCTTCACCGAAAGGGTTGTCAAGCATTGGAACAGGCTGCCCAGGGAAGTGGTTGAGTCACCATCCCTGGAGGTATTTAAAAGACGTGTGGATATGGTGGTTAGGGACATGGTTTAGTGGTGGATTTGGCAGTGCTAGGTTTACGGTTGGACTCGATGCTCTTAAGGGTCTTTTCCAACCTAAACGATTCTATGATTCTATTCTATGATATAGAGGTGTTTCTGTTTCAGTGGTGCTCTTGTGCTTAGTATCACAAATTTCAGTTTAACGAAACTATTTGCAAGTAGACAAAGACAGGCATGTTTTGGATGTGCTTCTAGCCAACAGCAGAAGTGGCCCAAAAGGCAGTTTTGAAAGCAGTGTTCATTCAATCTGGAAAGCTATATTAGCTATAGCAGCCCAGGAGCACAGCAGAGGTGACATGAAACCTCTTTGGGGGTTTGGTTTTGCTTTGCGTAATTTCCATCAATGTCTACACGTCCTTCCTTGGCTTCTGAGGCTCAACCCAGGTGTGCTCAAATGCTCCTGAAACTTGGCAAAAGCTTCTGCAAAGCTGGCGAGAGCTCTTGGGCTGGGGGAAGGGAGGGAAGGAGGCAATGGGGAAGTTTCACCTGGTTTCAAGTTTCAGGACAAAACTTTTGCATGAGTAACAGTTTCCAGCTTCAAGAGCCCCGTGACAACATCGCAACCAGGAATCCAAAATACGGGGTTTGTATGCGAGACAGGAGCTGTCAGGCAGAAGAATGGGATTTTAAGGCAGAATTGAAGAATAGGATAATGTACTTGTCACTGTACAGGATGTGCTTACTGGAAGCCTGTGGGAAACATCTTTTTGTTAATCACCCAGATTTGGCCACCTTTTTCTCTTGTGGTAGGAGAGGGGAGGAAGGCTTCCGAGGCCGTGGAGTGGCAGTTGTTTCCACCATGTTTTTGAGAGAAGGGAGTCATCTGGCACGTCGCTTGCAGCCAGGCTCGGGGCTGCATTTCCCCGGCGTGCAGCTGGCTGCAGCTGTCTGCCAGGAGCCTGAGAACTGGCTGCTCCCCCACGGTGGTTTAGGAGACGCTCGCGAGCGGTGCCGTGCTGCTCGCGGGCTATCTGCCAAATTCAGCTCTGGTGGCAGAGGGTTAACCTTGTAAAGGAATTACATTGATCGTTGGGTGTAGCTAAAATGTGCCCTGGGTTGAAAAGTCATACGTTAATTAAGTTGATGGCCTGTTTAGCTTGTAACCTCAGCAGCAGAGTCTCAACCTCTCTGTGGTCAAATAGATTTACCTAATGTAATGAAAGGCCGTACCCTTTCCATTTCCTTCTTTCAAAGCCTTCTCACCACAAACTCTTCTGGTAAGGCCACTTATCAGTGACAGCACATTTTTCATTACTAGTGGAGTATGTGTTAAAATGAAATTTTGAAATACTTTTTCAAATGTCACACAGAGCACGCTGCATATCGACTGGTCAGAAACCAATCCGTCAATCAGTTATCTTTGAAGAATACTGTTTCTTTTTTGGGTTTTTTTTTGGTGTTTTTTTTTTGCCTTGAATTGCATTTATTTGAGACAACACTCCTTATTCCAGGCAGGCTTGTAGGAAAAAAGCAGAGAACTGATTTTTTTTGTCCCAAGCTGAAACATTAATCTTTTCATTGGCTTATTAAAAAAATAAAAAATTTAGTTTTGTAGGTCTGAAGTAATTAGTTTTGTTCTGCAATTCGTCCTGAACTAAAAAGAATAAGGCTATATACATATATACACAAACATATATATATATAAAAAAACCCACCACTGTTCTATTCTTGTAATATAGTTATGTGTGCTAATACCATGAGACACGCTATGACAGTCCTAAGGTCTTTATTTCATATAGTCAATGTATGTTAGTAAACAAAATATGATTTTAGCTCATGAACATATGTTCAAAATGATCCTGCACAACTCTCTGATTATGTAGGTTATAATGCTACTTCAAGTTAATGAGAAAATTTTTATTTTGCATTTGATTTCATACTAGGGTGTACTGATGTCATTCCATTTACTCTCATTACATTTTACAACAGAGTTATTGAGTAAAGAATCTGTGTGTTGGGTTTTTTTTGTTTTGTTTGGGTATTTGGGTTTTTTTGCCTTTTTTTTTTTTGTGATTGCAGCAGTGATTCAAGGATCTGCCCAGTGGCTGAGATTGCTAAAGTTCATGTGCCTAATGTTTTCTCTAATAAGGAGGAAGTGTCAAACAGAAAGCAGAAAGATGTAGGAATAGGAATTTGTAGATGGTAGGATAAGAAATCTCAGGAAAGGCTTAAAAGAAGAAAAATTGTGGAAACCATTTATTAAGATGGAAGATTCTCACTTGACACTGTTATCTTCTATAACGTGTTCTATTATATATTCCGTTTATTTTATATTGCAAGGCATGCCTGTGATACTTGAATTAGAATCTCAAGTAAATTCAATGACAATGATCTTACTGAATTAATGCAATCTCTAACACATCTGTAATTTCAGGGCTAAAATCTCCAAAGATTTTTATTTTAGCTATGGCTATTACTGTTCACTTGCTTGGAATTGGTTTAGTAGAATAACATGAGTGTCCGTCTATTGAGGATATTGCTGTTTCAAAAGGATTTAACAGAATAATTGCCGGAGTAGTTCAGACCTCAGGTCTTTGTAGCCCAGTATGCCGTTTCCAGCAGTTGCCAATAGTGACGTCTAGGAAAGACTATGACCAGGACAAAGATCTAGTGATACATCCTGGGATGGATTTCATACTTTTATGTTTAGTGATTCTGAATGAATTTTAGATTATTTTGTAAGATGGCTATATTGGCTTAATCTTAATAATTCTTCTTGACAGCTTTTCTAAGGCCAGATAGATCTCCTGTGAGTCTTAACGCAAGCTGCGTTCTTCTCAGCTCTCTAAGTCCTTGGGCTTTAAGTTCTCTGAAGTCCAGAGGAGTCTTTCCTAATTTTCAGTCTTTCAGAGATTTGGAGCTTGATTAATTTTTTGTTTTTGAAGATCAGTGCATTAAACTGACACCAGAACTGGTGTTCAGTGAAAGGATTTAAAGCAGACGATGGAGAAGACAGACAGCCACAGGACATACCAGCTGGAATTTCTCACTGTGTACACAACTGGCAGACTCCCTGCTGTGTGAGAATTGCATAGATCACTGCTACCTCATAGGGGAGGAAAGGATAAAGCAAACTGTGATGAGACAAAGCTTACTTACATGCTGATGTCATCTGGCCATTCACATTTCATGAAGCGTCAAACTGGGCTTGAAGCCTTTGCATTACTATGACTCAGTGAAACCTTCAGCTTTCAGTAAAAGAGGGAAGTCACAGAAGCAGCGATCTAGCCAAACAGATTTTTTGTTTTGGTTTGTTTTTTTTTTTGTCATGAAGATATCCACATCGGGGTGAAACCGTGATCTATTTAAGAAACACTTTTTGTTGGTTCTGAAGGAAGAACAAGACTTTCCTGAGTAGTTAGTCAGTCCTCTGGTTAGGTCACTGTACTGAGGGAGAATCTGGCTTCACAGATTCTGGCTTCCTAATAGGAAATGTGGAGATGACGTGCTTTCTTTACCATCTCAGGAACGTGCCGGGCTGAGGGTTTCCTAGATTGCGTCTCTTCACTGCTGAAACACTCCATGCTGTGGAAGTAACTATGTGCTGGGCATCTCTTTTATTCCACCCTGATTGAAGTTCTTTGTTGAAATCATTTCCAGAAAGTTTTGGCAAATTTCTGATAGAAAAACCATGCCACTGGAAACCCCTCCATTACCTCTTTCTGGAACAAACCTGGGACGGCCTAACCACGCTGCTGCACTTGGTTTTGTCTCCTTGTAGCCATTTTGGTTCTCAGATTTGTTTTATGCTGTTAATGGGCTGGTGTTTCTAATGCTTAACACGTACAATTACTGCTCTGTTAAAAAATAAAGCATGCCATGGAAGCTGAAACCAGAGCCTGTAGACTAAGAGTGAAAACAGCTGAGAGCAGCAGGGAAGGGGAAGCAAGAGGCAGGGCAGGCTCTGGTGCTCTGTGGTGCCGAGATGCAAAGTACTCCTCACTTGTCATCATTTGCTGGGAGCTAAATAGAAGCAAAAGCAATCTCTTGTTTTGTAAGTTGCTACAAGTATCTTAAAAATCTTCATAAGTGGAGACAAAGAAAAAGGATGGAAAATAATCTAGAATCTATTTCTGATTGCTTTCTGACTGTCGCTGCTCTGTCGCGTGTTGAAAAGATCTGGAGCAGAGTATCCTATTGTTGCAATTCCTCTTTATTGTAGAGCAGGACTCGCAGTGGGAGGATGACTTTCAACAAGATGCCAGGCAACTGGTTTATGTGTACTATCTGAATTGACACATCAGCCCAAGTAGGGGTACGACAAAGCAAAAAGATGGTGAGAGGTTCAATGGAGTGTTCTTAAGCACTTTGAGCTCCTAAATGATATGTTTTTAAGCAGGAAATGAAGGTAGAGCAGCCAGGCAGCAAGGGCAGTTGTAGAAATACAAGCAAGGAAATGTATTTTCTTCCAGAGGGGAAAAGGAAACACTGGTTCACATGATTATGCCGTGACTTTGGCTGTCTAGCTAAAGTGATGTACATAAACCGAATAATTTAATTTTTTTTTTCTTTTTAAACAATACACTCAGAAGATGCTCTGAGGGTACAACAGAGGGTGCCCTCTATTTTGCTTGTGGCGTTCAACATTAACTGCAAAATCTGTGCATTTCTGTGTCTTGTTTAATCAAATGCAATGGGACCATTCATGTGACCTACTTAATGGAGAAAACACGTGCCCTGTTAAGGGCCTACGGTGCCTATGTTTGTGAGGGAAATTCAGATATGCTGCGTATAGATTACTCTCAGTAGTTTGTAGACAGAGGCTGTCTCTCTATTAGCAAGTAGTCATCACAGTAGTGGTGGACCTGGAAAGGGAAAAAGTTCATACTGAGGACCTGACACCTATGCTATAATATATTTTATCTGGAACCAAGGACGGAACACTTGTTAATGGTAGGAGTGCATTAGGTATGTTTCTGGAGCGCATTTTACTGTATGCATTATACTGTATACCTTTGATATACATGACAAAGGTAATGTAGATGCAATCAGAGAGCCTAGATTGAAATGGAGTAGATCCCTCCTATTTAATGATGTTTCATGTTTAAAGTAGGATAATAATAAACGTAATGGCAAAAGTCTAGATGCAAGACTCGCTGTATTGCGAGTACTGTTCTTGTAGCATTGAAATGATGAACTCAATCCTGCAGCCATTGCAAAGAAGGATTATATCCTATTTATGGAAGCATTTAGTTCAAATCATGTTTGATGGTTTTTAAACTCAGCTGTAGTAAGGCCTGGACACAGTGTTCTGCTGGCCTCTAATGCAGTGTGAAAGTATTAAGTAACACACGCTGAAATGCTGCAAGTGCCTGTGCAGTATGTAACTCTCCAAAGCAACATTCCGGTTCCTGAGTAATCCAGTCTCGGTGTAACTGTGGCAGCAGCAGCCAAGGATGGATGATTTTTATCTTATGTTTTAATGTGAATAAAATGCATTTATACTCAAGGAATCAGAGTTATCATAGAGGGGAGGATATGCTGGAATCTATATATGCAGCAAAGGGGCTACATTCCTGCTCTTTGTGAAAATCCCATTGTAATTATTTAGCGATAGCCAGTACCTGAACAATGAAAGAAAAACAGAATTGTTGACAGTGGAAGATAGTCTCTTATGTAAGTTTTATCATCCCAAAGCTGAGTGGTAGCAGATGTTCCTGGTCATGCAAGCTGGTTTCCCGCTGGATGAGAAATCAGTGATGTGGAGTCTGGGTATGTTCTTAGTTTACTTAAAACTGCATTCACCGGTGTGTGACAGGGATGGTCAAAGAGCATACAAGATGTTCTCCCTCATCCTTGTTTTCTTTCCTAGACTGCTAGAACAGCAGTGCCAATGGAATGACTTTATTTCAAGAATTAATTCTAGGTAGAGATACTAAAGCAGAGAACAAACTGCCTTGTTAACTTGTGACAGCTCGCGCAAGAAAAACAGCAACTTGAAACTAAAAATATTAGCATTTCTTGAAAGATTGAGCAGTGCTTGCCAGCTAAATAAAAGAAGATGTAAAGCAACATACAATGGCATCCCTTGACTCTCACCATAATGATACTGAAATTGGGGATGTAAATTACAACATAGAGGATGCAAGATACAGCATGCAACACATGGGGGTACAGTGCCAAAATAGCTAATGAATTATAATTCATCTGTTTTTAATGGTACAGTCACTCCTTCTTTTAATCGGCTCATCTCTTAAACAGTCCAGTTATTGTTCTAATGTAGGCAATAAGTAATCGTAAAAACCAATTTCTGTAGCTGCTCTCTCTCTCATTCCAAACATAGGAGATTATGAACCTTAATTCACATTGATAAGTAGGTCCTAGAAAAAGCATGTCATCTATTTAATGGCTGAAGTTGTAAATATACGTCTAACTGTGTTGATTTTGTATTCCTCTAACATGTAAGAAAATGAATTTGGGAATCTAACCCTGAAAGACTTTGCATGAAAATACCCTAATCTCAAAGCAGAGGTTCAATTTACTGCAATGTAAGAAATTATGTCTGTGATTTCCTTTGTTGCATCTGCTGCAAGCCTTGTATTTCTGGTTTGTGGTGTTTTTTTTTTTTTTTTTCCCCCCTCCTGTGGCTGATAAAAGAAAGATTCTATTAATATTTTCCAGCAGGACTGTCCATTAAGGGAATTTTTTAGAGTGGACTTTCAGCTCCAATATCATCAACTGGAAAAGTCCAATTGTCTTCAGCAGAACCAGAGTTTCACTCCAGTTTTCATGTGCAAAGTCCAACTGCAATTACTACTGGAAGCCCTATTTCTCTTTGCTCTGAGAGCAGCTTGTGCGTGGTAGCTGGATGCTTGAAAGCTACAAGCCATTGCCTGATTTAGTGTTGTGACATTTAACCTTTCTGAGCTGCCTTGTGGAATTTTTTGTTGGGAGCTGTGTACCCTTGCGCTTGGTGCAGCACATGGGTTGGTTATCCTTCTGCCAGGAATACTGTGTGGAGCGGAGTCGGCTAACGTGGTGGACCCCTCTGACGGACCCAAAATAAACATGTGGACTGTCTAGTATATCAAGGTTGCTTGCAATATGGACTCCTAAGTGACAGCACACATTCACACAAACACAAAATGTACTCAGTTAAAAGTTTTTTTTCAATAACAAAGAAGAATAGTCCAGGAAAAAGCACTTTTGCTATTAAAATACAAACAAACAAAAAACCCCTGGCATATGAAAAATGTCATGGCAGAGTCATCTTTTTGGAAAGTTGGTGATGCAGAACAGCTGTGTTTCTCAACATCAGACAGGAGATCAATTGGTAGTGTGATGGCTTCTCATGTGTTGGAATATGGTGTCACACTGCAGATGGCAAAAAGCAAGTACATATTTTTAATCTTACCTCCAATTTTCCTTATTTGTTACAACTTTTGCTGATTTATTTTCACTTTCTCTGGTGCTGTTTGGCTGTCTCTTCACTTTCTGAAGTGCTAAACCATAATCAGAAGCTCTGATAAGAGTGATAGAGTATGTATACTCATACCCTTATCGGGAATAGCAGCTCTGGAGGTACTGAAAAATAGGCACATAATTAGGGAGAGAGGAAATGCCCATTTCTGCAGAAGATTCAATATCTGTTATTAACTCCTGAAAGAGTTGGAGCCCAACACTGTGCCTAGATTTAGATAGTATATTTGTAGTATTTATATTATAACTGAAGAATAAAAATGATCAGTTTTCTAGCTTTCCTGAAGTCGGGTAATATTTTTTCTGCTGGTATATTGTTATACATGTTTTCATATTCCTCTTGATTTTCTCTTACCCATTTCCCATAGAAGCCAAAGTAGAAACTAACCTTTGTGGGAGGTAGATTGTACCATAAATAATGATTACAGTCAGAGACAGGATATCAGCCTACATGATCCTAATATGACAGTCAGATCATTCCCTCCAGAAGGTTTGCTATATCCTGGACGTTAGAAATCCCAGGTTATTGCTGTGTATTGAAGAATTTTCAGTTATTTTGCAGACATAATTAACTTTATGTCTATGCAGTAACCTTTTTTGGGAGAGAAACAAAGACTCTTAATCTAACAGCATCACTGTTTGATGGGAGCATCCCTAAAGGAAGGAATAATGTCCCTTCTTTGGCAGAGTCATGGCTGAGCAAAAAAAAAAAAAGGTAGGCTTTATCTCACTGAAATTTAGTCTAGACTTCCCTTATACGCACTTAGAAACCCATTCATTCACCTGACATGAGATCTGTTTCTTGCCACTGATTATAAAGGGAACCCAAAATACTAACCAAATGCATGAAGTCTAAGGAGACTTATGTTAAGTGGGTGCAGTCTTGTCAGTAGAGAAGCAGACTTTCCTTTATGTAGGAAGGTTGTACAGAAGAGTATCTAGTCTTCCTGATATTTCAGGAACCTATCATACAGAGGCATGAAGAGAAACATCTCGAAGTCTGCTACCTACGGGTCATCAAGACTGAAAGAAAAATGTCTAACAAAACGGACATTGTGTTTCTGCAAGAAAGCAGGGCCGTGTGCGTTCTTTGTAATTAAACAGGATTGCATAAAAGATACTTGGCTCCATTGCCGTTTCTTCCTCCTCCTGGAAACAGCCCATCTCATCTTGAATTCTGCCTCACTGCCTGGATGAAAAGGGTAACAGTATGCGTGTGAGGGGGACCAGTTTGGGCACTCCTTTTCCAATATGTAGAGGATCTTATTTAATGTTTTCTCATTCGGGTTGTTTTATGGGGGATTTGCCTATTGTTTTTTTTCTATAATTTGAAACCACTTAAACAGATTTGCTGGTACATTGAAGTGTGTTTGTAGCTGGCCTGTGGTACGGGGAAGAGAGACATTCAAGTGTCTTCTCTTTCCAAAAGTGGTATTGATGGAAACTTCGGCTTTGATTTGAGCAGAGTCAAACCTGGGCCTCTCACATCCTTGGCCATAGGCAAAAATTGTCACTTACTTTTCTTATTTGAAAAACAAAGGTTCACACTAAAAAAAAAAAAGGAAAGGAAAAAACAAATTAATCTTTTGCTAAGTCTTTTGCGTAAGCATTCAGAAGGTTTTGGTTTTGTTCCTATGAAGACTAGTACCAGATGATAAAATCTCCAAAGCTGGTGCCAAATTGCAACCCCCGGTCATCTGTAATGAGGCTCGTAACCATTGGTCCCCCAGCTCAGGGAAAGACCTGTGTGTTGAATTAACAGCAGCTTTCTCGTATTATGTGCTTCCTACTCTAGGGTAGTGTATCCAATTATCATCTGTTACCAAAAGCCAGGAAAACAGCGGGGTAGCGTGGCGAAAAGGCTGTATCCACAAAACCATATTGATCCCTGAACAAATTTGTCTAGAGTCCTCAAATACGCATACACACATGTGTGCGCGCACACATAAATTCCTGTGGCTTTGCCACTGCTGCTATTTGCGTGGTTTGGTCTGTGCCCCCTCAAAGCTTCATGCCTTTGCGCAGTAGCTTTTCTGAAACTGTCAGTGCAGGTGTTCCAGAAAACGCCTGCGATACATGAGTGGGGATTAGAAACTTGCTTCCTGATAGCTCTCCTGACAGCTGATGGATGGTTCTTTTATTACCAAAAGTTTAAAAAACAAAAGGGTCTTGCAGTGGGGTGGTCGGAGTCAAAGAAAGCTAAACAAAGCTGAAAATTGAGTGTATATATTGCAGCTCGATTATGTTGAAGCTTGAGGTTTCTGCTTCAACTCTTCATAAGGAAGAAGGCCACCTTTATTGAAGCACTCTTTTATCATTCTCTGGGATCTTTATGTTTTCATTTTTGTGTGTTTTACGGAAAAAAACCTCAATACATTTATTAACATGTTTACTGCTGGTGAACTTTACTAATCCTGAGCATTGCTGAAGTTCTCTGAATAAAGTACAGCGTTTTAATAAGGGGCACATCATGATAGGCAATTGTTTTCTGGCAGGCAATGGCCAGAAGTGGCCCCAATTTGAAGTGATTCTATTCTGGATATCAACCTTACTTTCCTAAGACTTTTGTTAGAATAGGTGGGATGTTTCCTGCCAGTCAATGGGAATAAGGGGAAGTTAAATGAAGAAGGGACAGCGTAGCATTTGCAGGCCATGGAAATGCTTAAAGGGTTCTAATAAAAAGCAAACAAAAATGAGACTCTTCTAAGAAACCGTCCTCCTGTTGTGCTTCTCTTGCATTTTCCCTACCGGTCTCTGCAGGCAGGTTTTGATGAGATGAGGTATTTGAGTCCAGTGGGATACTTGCAATGATGCCTGTGATGCAAACTGGTTAGCGAGTCCTTCATTCTACAGTGAGGAGAAACAAATCCCGTGGGGTAAACGTGACGGCTAGCCCACGCCTTTAGCCACTCTGGATCTGTAACTGGTCTTTAGACAAAATTGTAAGGTACTGACATGCTTGTATATGCTTTCTGTTGGCTCCCTTTGTGTTTCTGGCTGAGGCGGAAAGCAGAAAGGCCAAGAGTATTGCTGTATTCTTCTCGAGTGCCTTTTTAGGCACATTTGGTAAGCAGGGCAAGCATCCAAACAGCAACTGAACATCACATCTTTTGACACTCTCCTGCTCTGGCTGTGGACAAATGACCCGGCCTTTAGCAGCTCTGTGGATGGGACGTCTCAGCTATTTTTCTGTTGTTCATCCACTGTCCTTTCTATTAGAACAAAAAAGAAGCAATGAAAATTTGGATGTGTTATTCTGGTAGTGCTGTCAGCATGTGGTATGTGCAAAGCCAAGGCTTTGGTTCTAAGCTGCATTGGTTTCAGGGTAATCCAGCGCTTGCAATGGTGTGACTGTGTAATTTAACTTACAGGCTATTTACTGCAGGACAATTCTGCTTAAGAATTTTATGTACGTGTATCGGTGATATTCATTGTGTAAGGGAAAGTCAGCAAAGTCTTCTGGCTTTCCCAGCTTCTGTAGTGAAAATGCAGTACTTGACCTCCATATTTCTTGATACGAAATTATTTTAAACTCTTATGGATACCTGAATACCTAGGTAGGAGACAGCAGGAGGATACATTTCTTTCCTACTTTTCGCAGTGTAACTTCTCTGTAGATACAGAGAAGTGTGTCCATCACCGAGTACAAAAAACATCTTAACGCAATCCTAAGATGCAAGCACAAATCAGCAGGAGCAAGATCTACGCTTCTAGGAATTTCTAGATTTTTTTTCAAAATAACATCCTGGCCATTGACAATTTATAAAATCAAAACCACTCCTGATTTTTCCCTTCCCATCTCCATTAAAAAAATCCTATTGTAAATAAGGATTGGGATTCATAATAAGTCATTTTGCATACGGCTACTCACACAAAGCTATGTAACAGGATTTGAAATGAATGTATAAAGTCAGGTTTTTCTATCACATCACATTTGCACATAATTTTCTGGACAGAAAAGAGAATCTGAATTCTGAAAAGTTACATTCCCTAATACAGTAGCTCTGTGGAATTGTTTAATTTTTTTATGATGTCTTTCACAAAGAAGCTGGCATCTGGGCTGATGTGGTGGTTGTATTCTGGTGCAATGTGCTTGGAAAGGGAAACTGATCTGATGAGAGCTGTATCCTTCAGTTCCTCTTTCAAGTCCTTGCTCGCTTTTTTCCTCTCTATTCAAAACAAGAATTTGTGTTGACCTGATACTATTAAAATTTGGGGATGGGGAGAAGGAAAGGGGATGTATCACTGAGTAAAAGACTACTGCATCCTGTTGCCGTTGATGCACATCCTTGGTTTGATTAACACGCAGTGTCAATTCTTTGATTCTCAACAGTTTTTGCCTTGAAAGGTGGTTGTGCAATGCAAATGTGAAATGTAAGTGTAATACAACACAAATATGAAATAAAGCTGAAGCCTTTAGACCTCACCTGTCATTCTTTCAGTAGATAGGCGAGTTTATTTGTAGTATACGCTTGTTGTATTAAATACCCAATAAGAGAAGGACAGAATTAATTTTGTTCATTTATTGAAGACAACATTTAAGGGTAAGAGCTCTATGCTCTCATTGTGAATGTGATTACTGTAGCAGCTGGTCCTCTGTGGTTACCGCCTGCTGCTTCTCACATCTAAACCTGTTACTTCTTTAGTTGGGATCTGGAGGCCGTGTGATGGTGGGGTTGAAAGCCCAAGGTTTGAACTCTATCTCCAGAGTTCATTGTCTGTGCATGTAAACGGATTATAATTTCTTTAGCTGGGAGCATAATAGGGTATGCATGCTCGGGGCCAGCTGTACTCTCCAGTTCTCTACTGTAGTATTTGGTTATGGATCAGCCTTGTATTTTTCTCCTAAAGCTCTTTTGCTGGTTGAAATGGATTTTAATTTTTCTTTGATCAGTATTTTCATTATTGTCTAGTAAAAACATTGGGGTTGTTTTGTTTTTTTCATGCACAATTAAATACAGCTAACTGTGAACTAGAGTATCAGCAGTGAGCAGCCTTTCTGAGTGCTGGCTACAGTGATGGTGTTTTGGGATCTGTGATAACATATCTGTGACAGGAGCTGAACCTGCATGGAGACACTCTTTTAGCTTTTTGTTTGGTTTGGTTTTTTTCATCTGCAGGCTCATCAAGCCAAAAGTATCTTATTAACTCCAAAATGCCTATATGAAAGTGTTGGGAGTCTCTGGGGCTATGAGGTCTAGCTACAGGAACTAAAGGATTTTGTGAGCAGAAAGCCACTGTTATTTGCCTGTTGTTGCATTGAAGTTCATATCCTGTTCGGCTGCATGCCAAACCCACAAACTCCCTCTATCCCTGGTAACTGAGAAGATTACTTGCTTATAATGCTGTGAAATAAGTGCTGTACCATTGTGAGCATATGTAAGAAAAGCCTTGAGATTTGATACTCTTTATGTACAGTGTCTGAACCTTCCTACAACTGAATTGAAGACTCTTATTCCTGATATAGGATCTAATTTTAAAACCTGGTAAAAAGTTTACAATTTTTTTTGCTGTGTTTAATAGGTTAATTTATGTGGATACCTCTTTCTTTTTTTTTTTTGTGGCATGTTGGTTTCATCCCCAATAAATTTGAAAGGGCTATTGTATAAAGGTTAATGCTGGACTGTCTCTTGCTAAAGAGCAAATGCCTAAGGAAATGACGAAAACTTGTGCTTTTGCACCATTTATCACCACCAGTAAGGAAACACACCCCAACACACAGAGTGTAAATGCTGGTAGCAGTGAACAGTCTAGCGGATCTTTCCCACCTTTAGCTTTTAGCATTATTTAGCAGTTCTCCAAGTTTATAGTTTAACAAGATTCCCTGAGTCTCAGACAAGAGGGTCTAGTGACAGCCTTGCTGTCATTAAAATGAAACACCACCAAATGTGTGGGGTCAAAATGCAGCATAGTTCATTTATTTTTATCTGGTCATAAATTTGCAGTTCTCCTTGAAATGTCCCGGTTAGATCCAAAAAAGGAAGACCAGACAGAGATGCTGTTCTAAAGGTGATGTTTTGGGGTGGGTTTTGTTTGTTTGTTTGGAGTTTTTTTGTTGTTGTTGGTTTTTTGTTTTTGTTGGCTTTGTTTTGGGTTTTTTTTTGGTTTTGTTTGTTTGTTTGTTTTTAAAGACTGAAGAGCAAAGTATATCAAAAGACTAGTGTGAGCTTGCTCGAGAGGGAATTCCAGCCCAGACTTGCTGTCCCATATTAGGTGAATAAACACCTGGATCTTTGTGTACTTCCAGCCTTTCCGATACTTCTGTCTGTAAAAACATGATAGAAAAGCAGATTGTGATTTTTGCCCGATTTGTGCAGGAGAAGGACTATGAATGAATTATTCTGCCCACTGAGTTAGTGGGTTGTCGAAAAGAGCTCTGTGGCTGTGAGCGTGCAGCACGATGAACTGTCCCTGTGCTTCTGAACAGGGGGAGGTGTGTAGCGGGGAGCTTCTGTCCAAGCTGCTGATATAGCTGAAATGCATGATCAAGTTTCTGCTGTTCATTGCCCCGCTTTTTCCACCAATAATATCTGGAACAATAAAGAATATTATCTCTTCTCAGCTGCCTTGCCCTTCTAACATGAAATCGGTTTGGATATAGCAGTATTAAGGTAGCTGTATTTTGAATCTTTTCAAGCACTGTGTGATGGTTTGCTTTTCTGAGAGGACTTTAAGTATGGCATACTGGAGGATGCTAGTCCTCAGGAAAAAAGATTAATTTTTCCCTGTTTCTACTTGGGCCCAGTTGAAGTCCTTTACAGGACTGATGCTGAAGTATTAGATGGCTCATAATCTCAAACCAGATACAGCTGAGTTTACTGAGGTCTGATCCTACTTGCTCTGTTGTTAAGAGGAATTTAATGATTTATTTCACCTGTTGCAAGACTGGATGAATAACTGTTGGGTTAATATTTTTCTTTTGAAATTATAATGATTTTATGAGTAAAAGATGGCAACATTGCAGGAAAAAAAAAGGCACCATAAGAAGATTTTTGTTAGCTAGGTTTCTGTGTCCGTGATATCATAGTGGTATTTGATCTGAACATCCATTGTGCCATGAGGGAGAGGAACAAATGATTAAACTAAATTTCAGTTGAACTGTCAGTAACAGTACATCATGCTCTGTTAAGAAAAGGAAAAGATGCATGTATGCTAATGACTTTCTATTATGCCATCAAGGATATAAGAAGAATTCACACAGCCTGATCTTGTGAGGATGATTTTTCCTTCATACTCCACGAAACTCTTTAGTTCCAAGAGAACAAGCCCAAAGAGCTTGGCTGGTTCCAACTTGAGGCTAGCTAGTACAAACTAACTGGTAAGATAGCTGTGAAATACACCCCAGCCTTATAGAGACTTGCATTTTGGGCTCAGTGCTGAGGCAGGGTGCAGGACTACATAATAGAGAGGATTAATAGGGAACATTATTTATGCTGTATTTATAGAATCACAGTGGCAAGATGAAAAGCTCTAAGTCGGTTTTGGTGGGGTGTGGCTTTGCAGTAATCCACTGAAAACTTTAGTTTATCACTTGACTTTGCCTTGTTAAAGCTTCTGTGGCTCCCGTGGATTATTGCTTCATGGTGCTCAGACAAACGTCAATTAGTATACATCAAAAATTTTCTTGTTTGTGTCCCTTGCAAATGGAGGAGACCCAAAAGACACAATCCAATTGAAAACAGTGCATATGCAGGTTATAGCCAGCCAGCCAGTCAGTCAAACTTTGTGGACAACGTGATTTTGCTGATACAGATTTGTGGGAAATATTATATTTCTTTCTGAGACAGGAATGATTATAAAAGCAGATCTCAAGAGAGCAACTTACTGGAAACCTAAGCCATGCTGAATAGTAAGTACTTTTACCTAAGGAAGTTTGCCTTTTGCAAATTGCAGGCAATTTGCAAACCTTGCTGCTGTGTTTATTTTGGGATTGCAGTGGATGTTCTATTGCTGCTTTTGTGGATTTTTGTATTTTCCAGGCCACATCTTTTAAATATTCTTTTATGAACCTCCAAGAGTTTACATCCCCAGATATTGTGCTTGTTAACAGGAATGCATGCAATACAATGTCATACAAATTTTACTCGCTTTATGTATCTCCTTCTATTGAAAAAATAGTAGATCATGTGAAGAGATTTGTTGAGTCAGGTGTACAGCTAGATCAGAGTATACAAGAATGTATCTATGCTATTGGTAGTCTTGCCTAGTTCTGAGAATGAGCCAATTCAGTGAGACAATTTGCAGAAAAACCCGTTACTAGAATTTACCTCAGTTTTCACTCAAACAAAAATTTCTGAGTTAAAGTGAATGGACGTGAGAATTTGTCTCTTAGGATACCTCGTGTCAAGAGACGCTGGATTCTGTGTGAGGAGGTCCTGCTAAGCACGTGCCTCTTGGCCTCGTGCCACTCTCTAGTCTTACTCTTTCTATGTCATACCACAGGTAAGCTGAGAGGTGATCTTGGTATGCTTGACCTATAGAGCAACAGTACGCATTTTGTACCAGTTTTATAACAAGGATTACCAAGCAAGACAGTAAGTCAGGAACAACAAAATGAAGGATGTATTTTAAAATCTTCAGATAATTCTTTGGGACTAACTCAGCCAAGCTTCCTTGTACTTGGTCTGTCAGGTGAAGTGGAAGGAGACTCTTATGTTTGTCTACTTTGTTTTGATTAAGTTTGATTAAGCCTAATGGGAAAAATCATGCTGTGCGATACTGACTAGACTGTAGAAGTGAATGTGAAGACAAACATACAATGAAGTATCTCTAGTATATTGGGGAGATGGCTCACGCTTACTCCGTTATGTCTGAATGAAGCTAACGGAGGATTTGTCTTTGGGGTCGACTCGTCAGTCAGTTTCAAATCCCTCATTTTGCCCTGTCTACTCAGTGTAGGGAAATGAAGGCATTAATCAGAGGATGGAGTTCTTGGGTTGGGGGAAAGAAATAAAGGGAAGTGGGGTCGCCTGTGCTGGCAGGGTGCTCTCAGGTACGTGGACAGGTCCCAGGACCTGACGCAACAAGATAATCTTCTCAAGTAGACGTTGGGGTAAACTGATTAAAAGTGGTACCTGTTGTGCTATGAGAAGACCTTAAAGATTTAAATGTTAGTCTTCTAAGTACTTTTTCCCCCCGACTTGCTGTTTTGCTTACATATCATATGGCAGTATCACTTTTAGATACCAAATGAAAAGCATGTGTAACAGAAAGCAGAAATGTTCTTCCACTCTGTGTAACCAAAGGTAACGTCCAATATGAAAAATGGATTTTCCTGAAGTGGAACATGCTACTTTAATTATGACATGCAGTTTGGAATCACGACTATTTATACAATTAGAAGTTTGGAAAGGCTTCCACAAATTCTTTCTACTTATGCATTAAAGAGAGAGCTCTCTCCCCCCCGCCCCCCGGTCTAAATGCAAACTGTAGAAGATGAATACCAAAAAAACCTTGGAAGTCATCATAGCAAAAGAAATATCTTGAATATTGGTATTGCCTGAAATTCAGTAAGCATTTTTTAGCTGAGGATTCAATACTCTCTTACCTTTAAAATCTGTGTAGACCAGTGCTGGAAAATAATTGTGTTGAGAGGGGAATGGCTACCACGGTCAAAGAGCTTTACAACTTCTCTGGCATTAAGGTTGAAGCTGTATTTCCATATGGGCCTTATATAATTTTAAATTAATAGCTGTTTTCTTGTGTGGTTTGAAAAAGTGGAGGGTAGTGGGATCTATTATTTGACACGTTCTTGAGAGTGAATGCTCTGAAATAGTGTTGTTATCACATTGCAAAATGACATAATCTAAGCAATGGGCAAAATTGTGATCTTATTGACAGTGGTGTAAATCTAGGTGAATTCCTCTGAGACAAAGCTAAATACATGGATTTCCTCTACATTTCTAGTGTTGTTTTAAAGCGCTGAATCTGCCCCAGTGACATAATTGAAAGAGCCACCGATCACACAAGAAATCCCCTGCTATTTGATAAGGTTCTACAAAGAAAGTTTATCCTCATGAATTCCATGTATTTTTAATGCAACTTCTCTTTTGCTGAATTGATTAAGCTCTGTTGAAAATTCTTGAATGTGGAAGCAAATCAACTGTGACTGTGGGAGGGATTGGCTGGTAATTTAGAAAGGAAAAAATTAGCATGTCCGTAGACTTCCGAAAAGAAGATTTCCAGTAGCTGTAATTTTCGAAATAGACTGTTTTTGAAGTTTGATAGTATGTTCAGAATGGAGCTCTTCCTTTGCTTTAGGCTCTTCATGCACTTTACCAGGGGTCAGGAAGTTTGCATAAAAGCAGGGGCAGTAGGTAAAATCCCTCTGAAATCATGGGTGAAACTCTCAATTAAGCAGAGTCAGGATTACAAACCGTGTCGAATGCAGTAGACAGACTAATATTATCTGTCTCTCAGACTAATATTATCTAGAGAATTCGTCTATTAATAAGGTGTGGCTAGTTTTCCACAATGAGAAGAGACATGTACTGTCATTCCCTTTTTCTTAAAAACAATGCGGTACTGCATTAATGTCACCAACCATTACAGCAGTGTTACTGTCATCTTCTGGTTCATTTCTTAGACTGCTGTAATATTTTATAAGGATTGTATATATAAAGGCTCCACCTTGGTAAGGCAAAAACTTGTCTGCTTAGATGTATTCCCAGCAAAACTGGGAAAAGCGAATGGAACTTCAAATGACCGGTGCTGTACCACTTCCGCACACATGTCTCTTGGTTTCTTTCTCCTGTGGTGACGATTGGAGGATTTCTGTATCCACAGGCATAACAAATGAACAACTGGTCTTTGGTTTTTAAGATTATATCAGCTCTGAAGCATTGTTGCTTCAGAGAACCAGGTCAGTGTGGTCGATTCACATTGATGATAGCAATTGCAAAATGTATCCTATCCCTGATGTTCCCTCGGCAGATGTGTGTTAGATCTATTGATTGCTGAATGAAGGGAATTGTTTTATTCTGTGACCTATGATTGTTATATCTTTTGTATGGGTTCAGAGCCACCCATTTTGCTTTCTTTCCAGAGAGAATTCCATCTGGTTGAGTGATAAGGACCTTCCAGCTTCATGATCTGGTCCATTTTCTGTGCACAGTCAAAAGAATATCTGGGAATAGACTAAGAAATACTATATGTCTGTGGCTCCCTGGCTAAGCATTTGCTGGCAAAATCAATATGTAAGCAACCTGTACATGAAATCATGTCACTTTACAGTACTCATCTAAAGAAGTAGAAACTAACAAAATCAGATAAGAGACCAGATGACTTGTCTTTGTCCTCCCTTTGAATCAGATGTGCCAGGAAGGGAAGAGACAGTGGTGAAGGGTCATTGACTGAGCAACTTCTCACACCAATATGTCAAGTATCTCCTTTCCTGGTGTACTTTCTTTCCATTCACTCTCATGTCACTAATGTTACTTGCTTTGAACCAAGTACTGTGCACAGTGTCTTTCACAAAACCCTTTCCTAATGCTAAAACAGAGGAGTCTCCTCTTAACTCCTTTACCTGTATGATGAACTGGTTTGTGAACTGACTTTCAGGTATGACCTGATGGTGCCAAAGCAAATCTAAGTCATGTCTGAAGCACAGTCCAAGAGACCACTCTTGTCTGGTCACAGTGCTATGGGTCAATGTTCAGGTTACAGACCCCAACTTTAGAAACTCTAGTGTATACCTATGAATACAAAATCTGGAAGTATGGCTTATCTACCATAAAGATGTTACAACTTACGGTGATGCCTGTGGTTCTGTGTTATTTTTTTGTATGCTTGGATAGAACAAACTGTGTTTTCTAACAGTGCATCTTACACTATCCTTTACTGACTCTGAATTAAAACTAAAATATGGCATGGGGGTCAGGGATTATCCAAGGTGGCATGGGGTGGAGAACAGGCATCTTCACCTGAGAAATGGCAGATTAATAAAGAACGGATTCAGTTCATGTGTCTGAAAGAGTCTTGTTTGCTCAGAGAATCATGAGCGGAGGAAAGAGACAAGGATGATTGGTAATACTCACTGATGTAAACTTCCTTAATGCAAAATGAGCTTCAGCCATATTTGGATGAAACGGAAAACAAAGGTGAATTAGAAAGTGGTGATAATCATCCAGCAGAGAGTCTCCTTCCGCCCATGCTGAGCATAAACCCAGTATAGTGCTAGAAGGTAGAGTTATTTGAGGTGATATTTAACACAGTGGTCAGTATAAGAATAAGGATAATTACACTTTGCAGGTCCAGACTTCCATAAATGTGAACAGAATAAATCTGTAGATATCTGTTATAAGCCTGTAAATCAGGGGATTGAAAAGTTTTGCAGTATCAAATACAACGCTGTTTTTCAGCGAGCGATAGTTCCACTTTCCTTCATTTAAAATGCGTCTTGTGGAGATATATGTAAGTAGATAGATGTTTGTTAGATACATGGTAGAACAAAGCAGCTACAGCTCTCTAATTCAGGATCTGCACTCTGAAGTAGATAAAACTTTATTTTTCTTATATCTTTCTGCTTAAATCAGTTCTTTCAACTGCCTTTACTTGAAAATGGCCATGAAATTGTTTTGCCGCCTACTCCCATGAAAATCTGGGACAAATTATAACCTCTCCAGCCCTCCTCCCTTTGACAAAAATGGAAAAAGTTTTCAATGTATTTTGATTTTACCAAAGACTGGTATCTCTTGTTACCACTCTTTGGCTGATAAGTTTAGACTTGCTGTGCTTTTCAACTGCTTGCAAGAAGCCGTGAGTGTGCTGTCCTTAATCTTTATAATTAACATACATTCTAATTTCCTAATTCCTCTTCTCTCTTTGCCGCATCTCAGGTATGACAGTCCCACACATATATCGAGATCTGCTTTCAAGTTCTCTAACCAGTCTTTTTAATGCTTCTTTTGGAAACAAAAGACTCCTTTTGGAATCTGGGAAAAGCACTTGCTCCAAGTCTCTCACCATCAGGTGCATTGTATCCAGATATTGCTGGATCTGTTCTTTTACTTCATTTTATACTAGCACTAATAACAATTTGTAGTGGTTATTATTGCACATAAAGCAGGTTCTTGCCATTTTCAGTGTAAAAGATGGACGTACTGTATATGCAGGTGGCTTCATGGCAGTATGCAATATAATAAAGTTTATGAAACACTGTGTGGAATACTGATGTTATTGGAAGAAGCCCCTTGTGCTAGGTGCTTTCTCGCACTGTGGAAGTAATTCAAGAATAGTCATAAGCTTGTGTTAGTCTGGGCTGTTAACTACAGATGGAAAAAACTATGTATAGTGGAGGTAGCTCTCTAAGGCAATTGTTCTGATCCTTCCTTGCCTTCTATCTTAGTCATTTATGCATATGGCAAGTGGAGTTTCCCACACATGCTGCAGACCTCATATCGGAGGACCAAATCAGAGAAGTCAAGACTACAAAGTCCTTGGAAAGGACTGCAGAGAGGATAAATATGATAGCTGGTGTTGAACCTTTTTGCTTAGTGATGTGAAAATAGGTGTGTAAGAGGCCATGATCTTTTGCTTGAAAATAAGGATGTGGGAAGGGGCCGTGGTCTTTTGCATGATCTGGTCTCTCACCTGGGTTCTGGAGAACAGGTAACAAGAGAATCCATGTGTCATTCCTTCCCACCTTGGGCATCTGGACACATCAAGCAGCAATCTAGTGCTTAGTCGCCTACTTCTTTGCTCCCTACCATTTGATAAAAAAATGGATGAGCTACTCAATTTCCTGTTCTCAGACCTTGTGGAAATCCATCTTTCTTTTTGCTCCCCCCCTTTTTTTGTGTGCGTATGTGTAAGTGTACGCGCATGCAAATCTGTATTTTTGTGTGCTGCGCGTTACCCGCGACACTCAGTCGTAAAGAATGCCTGACAGCCATGACCGTAAAGCTGTGATACGGCTATGTTGTGTGAAATGGGGCTGGGAAGGGAGGGCGGGAGACCAATGGTACACATTGAATGTACAGTCATTCCCTCCTTTTCTTGTCTGAAAGGTTTCCAAATCTCATATATTCACAGGCAGACCCCAGCCAAAGCCCGCAGCTGTCATGCATTTTCAACAGATTCCACAGGGCCTAGATGAGGTTTGAAGACATTCCTTTGCTCTTACACATTAGCTAAAAGGAATTACCGTAACATCTGATATTGTGGAAGTGGGAAATTTGCCATCCTGACCTTGCCCAAAGCATTCCGGAACTGGGGGTCCGAGGATTTATTATCTCAGATGGCCTCCAAAGGTCGTCGAGGGCCCGTCTAGCGGTGCTCCAGCACAGCTCAGACAACCAATGTGCTATTCATTTGGAGGGACTGCGCTGGGTTGGTTGTGGTTTTTTTTTTCTTTGGTACGGCTGAAATAATGGGCAGACACATGTTGCTGCTGCTCTCTGGATCTTTGTCATAGGAAAAGCATGTTCCATTGGAGCAATTCCCAGCTGTCAGTAATGTGCTGAAACACCACAGCCAATCATCAGAGAACAGGCCAAATAAACAGGATGTTCACAATGTGTATGATTGCATGAGTGTGTAACAAACTTTCTGCACATTTCACAGTCTCATAATGAGATTGACATGCATTGCTTAATCTGCATCTGTCTGTTTGGGGAAGAAACACATAAACACCATGGAGACCATGTGCAAGAAAGTTCAGTTTCTTGGCTGCATGGCTGTTGATATGATAGGACAAAATCTGGTACTGAGTTGGAAACGAGCAGTGCTTTAGAGCTATTCATTTAGCTGCTGGGAAGTGCCCTACAGTCAGCCAAGCACAGTTTGGTGAGTGTTCGTGTAATCAAAGTGGTTATTATAGCAACAGATGACAAAAGTGCCTGAGGATGATGCACAGAGCTATTTTTTAAGGGAATATCTGAGGCGCCATTTGTTTTCTCTTTGTTTTGATTTCAGAATTTATTTTGATTGCTTTCTGTATTTAAAAAAATCCATGCACAGAGCAAACCAACAAAGGAAAGAATGTTTACAGAAATCTATAATTACATAATGGAATAGCAAAAGCCATTGTGTCTTTCATTTGAAATCAGGACAGTATAATTAGAATAGCAAATATAAAAAGGAAGTCAATGTCCTCACCCTCCAAAGCATGCATTTTTCCAGCAGTCAATGTTCTCATCCCCAAGAGCATGCATTTTTTGAGCAGAGTGAATGTTAAGGCATGTTAACTATCTAGCTGCACGATCTTTGAGGTGCAAGACACAGATAGTTTATCCCACAGTTGGACAATGCCAACTTCTTCCTTAATCCCTCTTCTCCCTGCTGCTAGGCCTTTTCACGGTTCATTGCTTATAATGTCCTAAAACCTATATGCATTTTGTTCTCATGAGATTTTTATGGGTAACATCTGATGCCTATTACTTACCTGAAAAAAACAGATCTTTAAAAAAAAAAAAAAAAAAGAAAAAAAAAGAAAAAAGAAGGCAAAGCAAAGATGAAATATAAATCTGATAATCTGCGTTATAGTAGTGGCCTCAGATTAGTCAGAGGCCCTTCCAGAATCTGTGAAACTGTGTCTGAAAAAGCTATTATCTGCACAGTACTCAGAACTGTTGTTAGCTTTCAGTCTTACGGGAGAATGTGTAAGATAGAGTTATTATGAACACATCCACCACAACTTCACAGAGGCTGCTTTCTGATATAAGCTCCAGGAGAAAGCTTGTGCCTGAATGTCTTTGCAATGAGCTGCTGCAGAAGACATTTCAAATGCTACCAGCATTGGATGATGATAGTGATGAATTTATTTACTGTAACTGGATAGACTACAACATAAGAATAAAAATATGCAGAGTATGTCCTGACTGTATCTCATCAAGCTTTGAAAAACTGGCCACCTTGCATTGCATGAGACTGAGGCAAGTGATCAAGAAATTAAAGATTGCACTTTACAAGATACAGCATTCTAAACATGGGTATTCTCCACCATTATCTTTCAATTTATCTCGGCATTTAGAACATGCAGAACCTTACCTCCCTTTCTCTCAGAAAATCTGCATAAAAATGGGCAGGTGGTAGTGCAAAATGCTAACAGACTATTTTCAGACTATCAATTTACCGTGTCTAGTGTGCAGGAATATTGCTTCCCAAGGATGCTTGTCAGGAGGACCGCCTTTACTAATAAGAAAAGTCATAGGATGTCAAACAAATGGAGTGGGGAAGGAGGAAGGAGTCAATTATTGGCAGTTCTAGCCCAAACCTCTGGGAAGATGTAGGAAAAGGTGACTTCTGCACAGATTCTTAGGGTATGAATATTCTGGAAATGTAAGTGCTGTAGCAAAAATTCAGGCAATATGAGTCAACAAACGATATGCAAAAGAACAGAAAAAAATTCATGATGTATCTATCAAGATGCCAAAATTGCAAGTAAGCATAAAGGCAGAAATAATTCCTAGTTCATGGGGTTCGAAAAGAGTCTAGGAAGAGGTGGGTTGCCAACTCTGAATATGTTTGAAATAGATCCGACATAGCTTATTTGAAGAAGCTGCTTTGTCTTGTGGCTATCATTTCCCAGCATAATCTCTAACCTTTGTGGGTTCTACAGGAATGGAATTTATGGGAATTCTTTGTTGTTGCTGACTTGTTTGTAAAATGTGAGAAATGGAGGGAGATGGTAATATTTCAGGACAGGTCTTGTCTGATGGGGCATCTAGAGCTTGGAAATGGAAACTGAACAAACTGCATAGTAGTTAGCATGAATCCCTAGCCGCTGGGCCTCAAACACGCCCCAAACTGTTCTTTTTTTAACTGCCTTCTTAATTTTATAACCTAGTCACATCTTTCATGTTTAGAGTGCTATCCTAGCTCCCAAACACTAAGAATATTAAGAATTTCTCTTCCCATTTGAATACTGTTCCATTATGTCCAATTCTGTTTGATTTTTTTCTCTGTGAATTGTGTTAAAGCTTCTGTTGAGTGAACATAGTCAATGCTGTATTATCTCTGCAGATATGGATTCAGCAGGGTAGAGGCAAAAGTGTGGCAGCAGATACTGAATGTCACCTTTCAAGAAGGTGGAAAGAGCACCTTGTCATAACAGTTCTGTACCCCGGGAAATCACCCACATAAGCTACAGCCTGCTCCAAGCTCACACACATGGGCATGTCCATGATCTTGCTTCCTCTTTTGCTGGCAACTTCTCCCCCCTACAGTGTTCTTGCCACAAAAGATTGAGTAACTGTCTTTCCCAGCCTTTAAACACTTACTGTCTGATTTCCCACTGAGAAAAGGCCATCACTGGTATTGCAGATCTGTTCAGGTATCCTGGAAAGGGTGGTATTTAGGAACTGTGGCTGAACATACTCCTAGGCTGTATAATGGAAACTAATGTAGCATGCAGGGTTTTGTTTTCCTAACTTGATTAAATTGTGAGATGCTAAACGGATGGATGTTGGTACAGGCAGTGCTCTAAGTTTATATGCAGATTATAAAATTAAACCATTACAATGCTGCCACCCTGATTTATTTAATTTGACCTGAGACATTCATTAGCCAGAACATTCTAGATCTCTTACAAAGCCACACTCCTGAGAATTAAATGTTTCCACTAAGTTAAGCTATTTCAATATTGACATTTTTCCCTAAAACCAAAGAAAGAGCATGGCTAGGATTTCCATAGAAAAACACTTCTTTCAGTAGGTATTTTTCTTGTTTTGTTTGTTGCCATTACTGCAAGCTAAATCAGACTCTATTTGTTCTCTTTAGCTCCTGCAACTGTATTCATTTGTGCTTCCCAAGAGCTTGCTCAGCAATACCAGCGCATTATGGAATCAATGGGGAACAGGAAGAAGACAAGCAAGAAACTGTAAGTGTCCAATACAAATGTATTTCTATGACTTTGTAATGGCTTGAGCAGGTGTGATATTGTATCTTCACCTAGGTGTATACGGTTATTAATATTTTAAGACATTTCCTGACCAGAGTTGCTGCTGCTCTTGCTAATCAGTAACCTTTTGTTTATTTCTATGTCTTCAAAATGAGTAGTGATCCTCATCCATGTGATAAACAACATGTTTCTCTTTCAAAATGAACTGTATTTTTAAAAAGAGCCTTCTTAGTCCTTCTGTTTGACTGTGTAACCATGTGTATTTGGTTAGTTACCTGTTATACATTTTTGGGAGCAAGTGCATTCATTGGCCTTAGTCTTAGACCTAAATAAGAAGTATGACTTTATGAGATTTGAAAATTTTAAGTTAGTTATCTCCTGTTGCTCAGCTTATTGAAAAGTGGAGCAGAGATAAGTCTGGTTATTTGGTAGAGAGATGAGAAGCAGAGAGGAATTCCTGTAGGGAAAAATACAAATTGTCTCTGATTCTCATTGCCAGTCTGGTCCCTCTATACTTGTTGAGCATCAATTCCTTACAAGCTTGAAGGTCATACCCACCAAGTGGTAAGGCTTTGGGAAGGGCTGGGATCAGCAGAGATTGAGAAAGAATGGCAATCACTGGCCTCCACAGTGTATGTTTTCTGGGAGGATAATTTGGGCACATCTAATCAATTCTTTGCCACTTCAGGAGCCTCAGGAAATGGTGGTGTATTGATGTCTCCCTGATTTAAGGCCTGTGGTGCACTGTTTGGCCTCCAGAGAGCTTGATATAGGATTCTGAAGTGAAATTCAATGACAGGAAGTCACACTAGATGATCTAATGGTAGAAGTCATCAATAGATGAACCAATGGTACTTTTCAGGTTTAAGAAGCTACGAACACTGTCATGATCATCATCATAACATCTCACACATGTATATAAATATTGCTAGTAATGTGCTTTATTTTCATTTTATTAATGATTCTGTAGAGCCCGTTCCTGACTTCATGCATCTCTTCTCAAATGCATCTACTAAGAAATTTAATAGAGGGTTAAGATAACAAAAATGGCTTATTTTTATATATATATACACACACAAGTAATCTCAGTTAATTGTAAGCAACATGGGAGAGGTAAGTTTTTAAGAAGGCATTAAATATCAGTAGGGGAAGAACCATGCATATAGCTTCAGGAGCTTGTTCTATTAGAGAAGATGCTTGAGAAACAGATAAAGAAGTGATTTGTGAATGACTGGCAGACCAGTAGACAAGACTGAACATTAGCAAATGGATGGTAACACAAAGCTTGACAAAGAGAGATAGAGTCAAGGGAGAGTAACAAAGAACTTGGAAACTGGTGACAAGGAACTTAAATTTAAGTTTGCAAGTGATGATTAGAAAGGGCTCTAAAAATGAAGAATCATATGGTCAAAAGACCATGTCAAAAAGACAAACTTTGGCTGTATTTTGCATGTTGAGAGGAAAGAAAACAGTAGTAGACTAGACAAGAAATTTAGAAAAGGAGATGGAATAAAAATACCAGGAAAAGGGAGGAAAAGTTTGCATGGTCTCTGGTTACACAGGCAAGGGTGAGTATAAGGAAAGAGGCAAAGAACAATCTCTAGGTTGTTACACATCACCTATTTTCCGGATTGTGTGTTCGTACAATGTATGGATACAGAGTAAGATGGTACCATCAGTGAAGGAAAGGGGAGGAAATATGAGGAAAGAACAAGACTCCCTGTACCATAGGTATGGAGAGAAACAAAAAAAGTCCATTAATTATGCAGCTATCTCCTTATTCCTGGTGTCTATTTTGTTTTTAGAAATTACTGCTGGACACAGGTGAGGATTTACTCTCTCGTACATGTGTGTCTGTAGTTGGTGTGTGTGTATGAAGACTTGAGCTAGGTCAGTTTTGGAGAAATTTCAGTTAATAGTATTTAGTGAAGGCTTCTCTTAAGCAAAACTTTTAAATAAAGTAAAATTCACCTTGTTAGTGCAGAGACTAGAAGAAAGAATCAAAGATTGAAGAAATGAGAAAATGGTTAGATTTTGAAATGTTTTTGCAATGCTGAAGGCCTCTCGGAAGGTCATATGGTGTAGCCTTACAATTTGAAGATGTTCTGCTAGTATTAATTTTGATCTTTTAGCTGTGTTTTGTACCTATTTATTTGCTCATTTGCTTAATAAAATGAGTTGAGGTCCTCAGACAAAACCTATTATTTACAATGCAAATGATCTTCTGTATGTATTTTATTTAGGGAGTTAACAAACTCTATGAATAGAAGGGCCAGACAAACCACTGTAAAATTTCTATTCCATTACTTTGGAAAATCCTCCCCTTTGCCCTCCCTCTCCTAACCACAACCACACATATCTGTGCTATTTTGAGGAATGCCAACATTGTTCTCGGTTGTATTTTCCTTGCAATTTTAGTGGTTATAAATTGAATTCTTCATCCTCTGCTCTGGTTCATATTTTTTAACCTAAATCAAACTCATATGTCAATCTCCAATTGACTAATGCATGCCATATAAACTTAAGCAACAAGATTGTGAGCCATATACTGAGAATGACATAATACTTGATAAAATATCAAATATTTACCAAGCTAAAGCCAGTGGAAATGGCTATCAGTGGCAGCAGCAGAATTGTGAAAGGCAGGAAACATCAGCTAACTTAGCTCATGTTGACAAGAAAATAACTTTTTCAGTCTAAAAATAATAGTTCTTTAGTGCTGCAAATATACAAAGTCTGCTATTTGTTGACGATATGTTGTTAGTTAATGACAAACAGGTCTAAACCCACCAGCAATCATAAGCTGCGATAGCTCCACTGAAATTCATATAGCTTCTCTGATTTTCATCAATTAAACATCTGTCCCCAAATCTAACAATGAGCAATACTGGTAGCGTGAGCCAACTGATTTTTTTGAAATCCACATAGACCCGCAGAGTCTCCTTTTACATGTCCCTGACTGTTGTGACATCCACTACTTTGGCATTCCAAAAATAAGCAGGACCCCTCCCAGTGATTATGAAATGCATCTGCCAAACTCTTTCCTTACTTATCAGCTCGATCACGTTGCCTCCCTCTTTTGTGTATCTCTACTGGCTCCTCATCTGGTACTGCATCAGGGTTTAAACAGCTTGCCACCACTTTCACAGCCTTGTGTGTAAGAACAGCTTGCCCTCCTTAGCTGTCCTCCCGCAACCAACTTCCTGTTCCCAGTCCTCCCCATCTGCGCCTCCAATATTCCCAAATCCATCTGCTTCTCATATTATCACCATCTTTTTTTTTTCTCATGCTGTCCCTGCTGAACAGAGCAGTCTGCCTGAGTTAGTTTGTAAGACTCTTGCCTTCTATGTTTATACTCAAGTCTTTTTAGGTTTCTGTTTCATTTGTGACTTGCACTTTAAAATAACCCCTTTTGTTATTCCATTTTGTCCGTCTCCTCTGAAATGGATAGGCCCGTAAGGCAGGAACGATGCCTTCCTGAATGTCTAGAAAACATCTGTCACCTGATGATGGTAAACAGAAAATCCTTCTGCTGGTAGGAAGAAAAGGCTGGAAATATCCTCATAAATGCACTGCGAGATGGTACTGGAATTGTCTTAGGAATTTTTTAATTAAAAGCTCCTATCTTCTGTCCTTATTTACTTCTTGAAGACAAGATCTTACACGAAGCTTCTCCCCTTCACTTGTGGGAGGTGGGGGTTGGATATGTCTATGGTACTAACCTGTTCAGCAGTACGTCATGCCGGTCCTTCTGGGAAGTGGTGTAATCTGTGGTGGGAACTGGCCATTTGCCCAACGAAGAACTGCCCTAAAATGGGATCTTGTGAAGGAAAGGAGGCCACAGCTTAAACAGAGACTATGAACCCCTATTTACAAGGCCTGGGTGTTTTGTGGTTGGTTTGTTTGTTTGTTTTTTTAAACTGATATTTGGCTTTAGTGGGTCTAGTGCCTGCCCAGTGCAAGTTAAGGGAAAGTTGAATTTAAACATTAGATAGAATTAAGTTCTGACATAGCGAAATGGGATACAGGGCACAAATATTACTGGAGAGGAAGGGAAATTGGGGCGAGACCCAAAGTCTCTGAGGAATAGCACAGTAGGAGCTTTTCACCAGCCAGTCATTAGAAAAGGGCCATCAATGGCAATTTGTTTACCCCTCAGCATTGCAGAGCTGAGCCAGCCTTCTGAGATTCATACCCAGTATTTAAGTCTTCTACATATTTCCCCTGACTCTAACTAGCCTGGAAAACATTTTGTGTAACTCATAGGCTTCTATAGCTTAACACAAGAAGGATCATGAGATTATCTGCCATTCACTTCTGACTAGTTAATTCTCTATTGAACCCTATTACTTATGTTTGATAAAAGTGTATCTTCTGGAAAAGTGTCAATTTTGATTGGAAGATAAGTAGAGATGGACAATGTATTACTCAGTTTTCTTTTTCATCCAGGAGTAAATAATTAGCTTAAAATTTAAATTGAAATAAAGTATATGTCCAGCTTCATTTTCCAGCCATTGGATCTTCAAATACAGTTCTTTGCTAAATTTAAGAACTGTTTAGTGTCTGTATTTTCTCTTCACGAAGGTATTTCCACACCATGATTCTTCTCAAATATTCTCAGTTAAAATGAACAAAATGAGATCTTTAAGTGTATCTCATCTCAATGTAAGAAATTTTCTCGAGTCCTCATATTTATAGCTTCTCCACCTTAGTCATTCCAGTTTTCCAATCTTCTTTTTAGAAAGTGAACGTCAAAACTATTCCTTAGTTGTTTAATCAGCTCTTGTCTAGAGGTTAAAACACACTTCTACTCGATATTCCTCTGTTTATATATCTTAGGTTTATTTACACTTGCCAAAGATCAAGCTCAATTTAAATTACCTGCATACTCTGACACCTAAATCCCTTTCTATTGCTGCTTTTAAAGACATAGTCTCCCACTGTATAGGTCTATAGTGACCTGTATATGTGTCTCTGTGCAAGCCCCAGGATGCGGGTCAGTAGGGATTAATATTTATAGATCACCCATAAAAATGATGAATTGCATTGGACCTAATACCAATTTGTCAGAGCCTCTGCTAGGAAACTTCCATTCAGTGACTATTCCTCATTGAGAAAATATTTTAAGCTAGATCTTAATCCATTGATCTGTATCTCATTGATATTCGATAGTGCTAAACAAATCAGAAGTGCATGTCTTATAGAAGTCTAAGATTATTGCATCTGTGCAGTTGCTTCCATTAATGAAATATATAATCTCCTCAAAAGATTGAATGGGATAGGATACATCTGACAAGATCTAGTTTCCATAAAAACATGCTGGCTGGTAGTAATTATGTTCCTGTCCTTGAGTTCTTTATCAATTCAATCCCTTATTGGTTTTCCATTATTTTGCCTAAAATAGATGTCACACTAACCAGCCTGTAATTACCTGGGTCATCCAGCTTGCCCTTTGTGGGTACTGGCAAGTCATTAGCATTCTTCCAGTCTTCTTGAATTTCCCCATTATTAAAAGATTTATTAAAAATTAACTTCATCAGGCTGGGTATATAGTCGGCCAACTCTTTTCAGAATCTGTGCCTGTTACCTTGGTCAATTGTTTTTAAAGCGTTATAGCTAGCTGATACCACTTAGCATCTTCCCTGACCACGAACTTCATCCAGTAATATGTTTTGTTTTGTTTTTTTTTTTCCTGTGAGGCTTCTGCTGTTTCTGCCTTGATATTAACATCTTGAGCATTCCTAAGAATGGTGGCTCGTGATCTCAGCACTAGGATTTTTTGTCACTGATTCATTAAAAACCACTTGTTATCCTTAACACTGCTATCATTCATTTTCAAGTTTTCTTTGACAGTTTTCTGCACGGCACAACTCCCAATTTTTATGGATCACAGTCTGCTATTTTCCATGGGTTATGTACTGTAATCTTTCTCCTTCGTTGCTGTCTTAATTTTGACGCAGCTGGTGGTTTAATCAAGTTGTTGTCTTTCTCTGGATATGGTTTTGTGGCCTTTTCCCATATGATGAACTTTTTCCTAAATAGTTTGATTAATTTATTTTTTACATTGTAATTTTTCTTCCCAATCAGTTTAGCTTATTTTTTTTCTTTGGGAAGGGAGCTGGTTTGAAGCAATAGTGTATATGTGTCGGAATAACTACGTATGTCACTCTAACGAGTCCTGCTTGCCGTGCAATATGCTTTAGCCATGTAGGCTGGACCTTGTGCTAGTTAGCTCAGCTTGCCACGGGTCATTCTGGATGGACTAGTAGCTCTTGCTCTGGAAGCAGATGCACAAAAGTATCTCGAGCTGATATCTTCTGACCTACTGTGTGCTTCTCGGAATGCTTGTTTCTGGAAGTAAATAATTTTTCTCATCACATTGTCATATAGCATGAAGTAATGTTGCTGAAACCAAAGATCTGCTACCAATTTATAATGATCATGTCAGTTTTTTTTCCACAACCTTAAAATTTGTTCAGACTATCGGAGTGGTAATAGTTCTTGTTGAAAAGAAAATATTTTTTTAAAACAGTTTAAGTCATTGGTAGGCTGGGGCTGGTGGAAGTGGGAATATTGGATTAAGGGTACAATAAGAGGATCAAGAAATTTTCAAAAACTGAGTCTTAAAATGGTAATACTGTAACGTTTCCCATGACTTTCAAGAGGCAGAAAACATTGTTTTCAAGAGTGCTATGTGCAGTAGCCCACACTTCATATCTGGATTATTTTAATGGGGTTGTTTTCAGAGATGAATGCCTATCATGGCGTTAAGTGAGTTTTTATAATAATAACTCTTGTTTGTAATGCTACTGCACATGTGTATGTGGATGACAGTAAATCCTTATGTCTTCACCTGCCTTCAATGTTAATATGAGATACAAACAAATGATTGTTTGTAATAAAAATAAATAACCTATTAGATAGCTTCCAGAGGATGTGCAGCTCTTTTGGTTACTGGCTTTGGTTAATGAAATAAATTGACAAAGGAAAGTCCAGAAAAGATTTATTGTTACATAAATCTTAGGTATATTTTGTACATCCTTGGAACAACAGATCTTTAGACATTAGCTTTAAATAGATTTACAGGAGTCAAAGGTCATAGTTCCTGAAAACAGAGGAAACTATGCATAGAGATCATGTTTATTTTCAGTCTCTTAAAAAAATCAAATGAAACCATTCAGTGTATAAAGCAGAAGCACTTTGTTATGAGTAGCAGAACCAAGGACTGCGGATATTTTCATCTCCCTGGTTACCATGTGTAACAAAAACAGATGTAGAAAAACTTGTGGCTTTTTTTCATCATTACTTGCCTTAGCAGATTTTTTTTTTTTTGTATTGCAGTTTGTTTAAATAAATACAGTAATTCTCTGGGAACATCTGCCCATAGAGCATGCACCAGAAAAACCCACAGCAGATTGGAAGAGGAGGCAATATGCAGTGGCCTCTGAGGAGGGAGTCTGGTAATAGATCTGTACCACCTTCCTGAATGAGTGACAGCTTTAATTACAAGGTTTTACTGTACGATAGATGAAGATAGATTTACGGGATAGATGAAAACTCAGCACTGAGACATTTTTCCACAGATTGAATGCCAACAATTTAATTTTAAATAAGCCATTTTAAAATTATAAACAGTTTTAAATGAAGATTATTTTCCTGAATTGTTGAATACAAAATGTCATCGTTATTTAAAGCTGAAGCACAGAATGATTCAAATCCCCTTTCTGACTAGTCTGGGCATAGCACTAGCCTCCTTTGGACAGGGTGCAGAGCGGAGGCTGGGTCATCGTTACTTGCCTGGTGGTTTCAGTATTTTTCCGTACAGGACTATCCAGGATCATATTTATCCTTTCCATCCGTTTTAATCTAAATCTTGATCTTCTACACTAAGTACCATTTGTCAGGGCTTTCCTAGCTTTATTTTTTGGTTTAACTACTTCGTGGTCCTGCATTTACTATGGAGAAAAATTTCAGTGCCTCTTACAGATCTGCCCTTTATAGTGAATTATATAGCTGTTGTTCATAACGCTTATGAATCAAACTTAGCATTCCCTTCTTTTTCCTGCTACAGAATAGTGGCTGGTCATGCCACTAACCAGCCGTAGAATTGTTTGTGGACTTCTCGGCTTCCCCACAAGGCTTTGGACAGTCTAACTCTTATCTGAGTGACCGAGAAATTGGGTCATTTGGCTTACATTTTGATGTGAATTATTGTATCTGTGGTTGATCAGCTTGTAAGGTAATGGATTTCTCCCACCAAACAGTTGCTCTTGGGAGTTTATTGGTGCATAACCTAAGGTACTAATTTATTTATTTATTTGTGGGGCTCTTATCAGAATAAGGGTTAGGTACTTATTTACGCAGTAAAGCTAAATTGCATTGAATCAATAGCATTGCAGTTGCTGCAACAGCTCAGCTCTGTTCTGAATACACTTGTGAGTGGAAGAACCCAGGTCCTCTGAATGCACTGGGTGTAATGGACATAAAGGAGGCTGAAATACCTGGAGATTGTAACAGGCAGAGGAGAAAACACAAATGGAAGGTGTACGAATAGAAGGGGAAGAAAGAATGATCACAGTGTTCATAATTTGTGTTACAATAATGGTAGGAATACACAAATCTTTCTGGTTTTAGATTGGGGATCACAGAAAGTGCAGTGGTTCATAGACAGGCCTGAAAAACAAGCCTTCTGAAAAGGCTTATGCTTAGCACTTGTGCTGCTTAGGCGTTAGGAAACATGGTGAGGTTTTCTTGCATGGACATAAAATGGAACTCCCACTGAATAGACTGTATTTACCACAACTTCAAGGGCAGTGTTCACAGGTTCTTTGTATGGCCTAATTTTAGTCACCCAAGTCAGATGTTGATTTAGAAACTTCATTTCCCAGGTTTCCTGTGTATCCAACAGAAAGAGAGAGGCTAACATCAGTAGCAAAAATGGCCTCTGCTTTCCTACGCTCATATCTTTCAATTGTTTTGCTAGAGTTTGCCAGAGTGTTTCCTTTCAGCTTCAATTAGGGGAGTTTTAGTTGTGTTTGAACAATATAGCAAACATATAATGTGCAGTGGATATTTATAAAATCACAGAATCATTGAATGGTTTGGGTTGGAAGGGACCTTAAAGATCATCTAGTTCCAACTCCTCTGCCATGGGCAAGGACACCTTCCACTACACTTCCAGGGAGGGGGCATCCACACCTTCTCTGGGCAACCTGTTCCGATGCCTCACCACCCTCATAGTGAAGAATTTCTTCCTTATATCTAATCTAAACCTACCCTCTTTCAGTTTAAAGCCATTACCCCTTGTCCTATCACTACATTCCCTTGTAAGAAGTCCCTCGCCAGGTTTCTTGCAGGCCCCCTTCAGGTACTGGAAGGCTGCTGTAAGGTCTGCCCAGAGCCTTCTCTTCTCCAGGTTGAACAACCCCAACTCTCTCTGCCTCTCATCTCTGGATCAGTCACTAGCCAGCACTGCTGTCACATAAGCAGTAGGTCTCATAGCAGCTTGTACTTATGTTTTGTCATGAAGAAAAACCTTTGCTTCTGTAATACATCCACCAGTTCCCAGCTCTCACCAATTGCTAGGAATGAGGTTTCTCAGTGCTGGAGTAAAGTGAGGGTAGGAGGCAGACACTGGGCATTGTGGAGAGTGTTTAAAGCACTGTACAAAGCCAGATTTAACTGCTCTCAGTCAGTCTAAGCTGACCCTATAGGTATACCCAGGGCACATTAATAAAGAACAAAAGGTCAAAGTGTCAAAGACTCAGAATAATCAGCCAACTAAATGAATGGAAAAAAAATACTGGTTCTTTTTTTCCCCTTCACTTGGGGATTGGATATTTGCCACCAAGCTTCAGACATAATTAAAGCAGGGGCCTTGTTCACAGCAGGTACAGCAGAATACCTTCTTTCATAGCTGCTCGACTACAATAATACTGTTTTTCTTGCATCAGAATGATTGTTTTGTTCAAATGCTTCTCTGGGGCATAGCTCTTCCTACACTTTGTGGAGAAACCCATGATTCCAATACAGGTCATCTCTCCCTTCCTTCCAGGCTATACTTTTTTAACAGGGTAGGGGAGAACCTCCCCTGATCAACAAGGAAGCTCTGGAAAGCCGTGACTCCACAGACGTAGCTATTGGCAGAGTAAATGGTAATGATGTAAATGACTGAGTTAATCAGACTATGGTTTTGCTTTTGGAAGACGGTGAAAGGTCTATGAGGTAGAAAGGGATGATATCTGCATTGGTGTGTCCAAACATGTCCTATATCATTAGAACAAGGAAGGTGTGAATAGTTGTTCCTCTGCAGACAGATGTAATCAGTTCCTGTATAGCGTAGCTATTGGACGTCACATTTCCATTTGAATATGTCTTGCAGGAGACCTCCAAATATGATGAAGTTATGAAATAAGTAAAATACATAGATGAACATCATAAAATCAGTCACTCTAAATGATTTTTTTTCATCTAGTGCAGTTTATCTGTGTATTATGTGGGAGAGAGATGCCATCCTGAAAAAGTCTTGAGGATTTTCTGCAAGGCTTTCAGAAAACTGTGCTTTCCATTTATGATTGTGGGTCAGGTAGGAAAGTCAGTCTGTGAGGATGGTGATGGAAAGATTACATTTGTACTTATATTTTTATGCACAGACCTTGAGTCCATTTCCTTACAAAGCTACTGTACAATGCTGCTATTTTGTGAATATCTCTGCTAAATTTTGAGGAATCCACTCTGAACTGGTTCAGTTGAGCATAGTGGACTTAAGTATATTTTACTGTTTATAAATCCAGCTGGTTTCCAAATGTTCTGGGGTCTAGTCTAGCCTTCTAATATAATTATGAAAAAAGGGTCAGGCTAAATGTCAGGTGTTGACAAAGTACTGATTGTTTCCACTTTGCAGGCTTCATAAATGTCAAGAGAAAAGAACTCTGCTGTCTTGCCTTATTAGAAAAGAATTTAGTGAATGTAATGTGTCTGAAGAGTATTAGGCAGCACAGCAAACAGCCTCAGTCTCCTTCCATATCAGGTAGCTCATGGAGTAATGGATGCATATGCAGGTTTCTCCATTTTGACTTTATGCTGTATATCCAAAGTCACTCAGAGAAGTTGGGTATGTAACTCAAAATCTCTTTCGTTCTCATTTTCCATTTCAAGTTTTAGCCTTTCTGCAGAAGTTACCCACTACTCTGTGTTGTTTTTGTTTTCTCTTGTTGTATGTTTTTCCTTTAAATTGCTTGAATAAGTACTCCTTGAAACATCATCTTCAGAACTCCTTGCCAATATGGTTACAATCACCATCGCCCTGCACTCAACTTTTTCTGTTTCTACTAGTTAATACCTATAGTAACAAGATATCTGTTCCCAGTAAGAATATCATGCAACATTCTTGATCATCCTCATCAGTCATTAGGTTGTATTCACCAAGTAAATACTTGGCACCTGATTCAGAACTCTTGATTGTCTGATGGTCCTAACATGTAGTAAGAGGGATTTTGAAGAAAGTGAAATACTGTAAAGTGAAGTACAGTAACTGTTCTGGAGAATTGCAGTATGTGGTCGCAGCATGTCACTTTTTATTTAACTGGAGCATTATTTAATCGGTCAAAGCCTGAGAGAGGGATAAGAGAGCATTTCTTTAGAACTGTGGTCCAGAGTTCTAGGTGAGCCCCAGAAAGCTACAACAGTATCATTGCAACCAAATATTATCTTCTGAGTGTTCAGGAAACTCCAGTGGTAGAAAGGGCAATAAAATAAAGAAGCATACATAGAGTTGTAGTGACATATTTTGGGCTCTATTCAGTTGCTGAATGGTGTTATGTGAGACTTTTTTTTATCCAAGATATTCCTGTTGGCTTGGGATATTGGAGATCTGTGCTCTTGTGGAGAGAAAGTTGGAAGCCAGGTGGGGATATCAAGTGGCTCTAAATGCTCATGTTTATACAACAGAATAGAGTCCATAAGGCCCTTCTAACTGCTTTCACTGCCTCTTGTCTGACATGCAGCTATGGCCCTGCAGTCATTCTTGAGTTGCACCACAGCTTTGGTCATGGGGCCCTCTCTCATAGTCAAGCACTATTTTCTTAGTAAACCTGGTTGAATCACCTCCTAGACTTAGCCCTATTTCGGCTTCCTCTCTCCTCTTCCTTTCTAAACGGCTAGGTTTTAGTTGCAACAACCTGATAAACCATTTGTCCTTAAATGGCAGTCCGGTTTCCAGTCTTTTACTTCCCATATCTATAGGCCCTTTGCTTCCTATCTGCTGAAGCATCACAGTCCATGCTGGGACCTAATAGAACCGATTAAGCAATCTATATACATAGATGTGCATATATGTTTACCTTTGAGTTCAATAAGTGATAGCTGAGAATACTTTTATTGAGAAGTGTATCTGATGTCTACTATAAAATAAATACCATTAGTAGGATTAGGTGAGGACTTTTTTTAGGTTAGAACCTCTTCAGCTCTTATTTCTGGTGATGCTGTAACCAGTCGCTAACTATACTAAGCACATTATCCTGCATGAAGACACCTGGAAATTCAGATTAATGCTGAGAATAAATTTGTGAATATTTGTGAAATTCTAGTTTCCACATGTAGTATCAACATGCACCGACTGGGGCTGTCCCATTCAGGTCAATGGAGACTTTCAGGTGACTAACAGTATTCGTACACACTTGCAGGATTATCTCAAAAGCTATAAAAGACAATTTTAAAAATAGTTTGTTTAGAAACAAAATAGTATTGAGACAAAACAGAATAGTTGTGCCATTATGAATTAATTTAGAGTACATTATTTGCCTTTTAATGTGTTCTGCTCAAATTTGCCTGTTTAAATCTAAGGCACAGGAAAAGTAGGCAAAATGTTCTCTTCTGGCAGAAAGCTGTCTCTGCATTTTAAATATGTACATTAAAGGTAGCTACCAGGGATTGCTCTTTCTATATCTGTAATAGCGTGCCAATCCGTTGTGCAACATCTTTGTCTGTCACCGTGCAGTACGGCACAAAAAGGAATGGATAACATAGAGTGCTCTCAATCTGGGAAACTGGTGGCTGCCTAGAACATAGGAGTTTTTACCATGCCACTTGGGACACTACAAAAGGCATTCATTTTAAAAGTAGACCAGGGTAATTACCACTACATTTATGTTAGAGGTTAACATTAGTGTTATTTCCTCTATTGCCTGGTTTTACAGAATGTTATGCCCCACTGCTTTTATTAGATCCAAGCAATGGATGAAATAAGTGTTATTAACCTCTAACACTTAAAAAATTAGTCTTAAGAAAAACAGAGACAAAGCTGGGCAGTTATTTTTCCCTGCTCGTTGGGTGAGGTGCTGTAAAACTTTGCAAATTTAATAGTTATTTCATAATGTATCCATGAAAAAAAAAAGTTGGGAAACAAAATCAGAAAACAAAAGTCAGTAAAATGCTTGCAGCTTTTCTTAAGTCATTGAAAATTTACATAAAATAGAACAATAGAAGGTTTTTACAGAGTATGAGGTCATTTGAATTAAAGAAACACTAATGTGTTTAAGCATAAAATGTTTAACCAACTATATTTCATTGACATCATATCTGAGAGCTGAAAACATTCTAGACGCTTTACTTTGTGGTTGCACACAGGACCTCAAACAACGCTAGTTTAAACAATTCCAAGACCCATGTGCTTAGTATAGTTAGCGACTGGTTACAGCATCACCAGAAATAAGAGCTGAAGAGGTTCCCACAGAGTACAGATTTAGCAAGAGCGCATATCCTGTCATCGTTAGACAGAGAAATCCCCAGAGGAGGAAATCGGAAGAAATATGGCTGGATATAGTGGGGTATGGATTCCTGAGATCACTTCCTAGGCTGGTCCCAAACCTCATATATTTATGGCCATGGATGCACAGCTCTCTCTTGCTGCTTCTCACCTGTAAAGTTCAAATAACGGTGTTTCTTACCCTACTGTTCTGAAGTTAATTTGATGAATAACAGGAATTAGGGAAATTGAAGACTAACATACAAGGGTTGTAAAAGTGCCTATGACCACGGACTTTTTTGAGCCCAGTTGTCCTATGAGTTAAAATACAGTATAAAGTTATGAATACAATGTCGGACGTAAAATTTTCCTGAATTTAAACTTATTTTAAGGTCTTCAAATTGATTTTTAACTGCAGTTAAAAGTAAATAAAATATCTTTTTTTTTTTTTCCTTATTTTATTTCTGATTTGTTGTTGTCCATTTGCCAGCACAGCCTTTGCTAACCTTACAAAGAGTTAGGTGCCCCCCGCCCTGCCCCCAGTCAAGGCTGTAGATTTGGCCATGGGTTGACTTTAAACTTCTGGTTAAATTCCACTTTCTTCCATCTGAGTTAAATGTATACTTAAGTGCTCTTTTATCAATATGTTTCTTCATTTTTTAAAAAGAATTTTTCATACAATGACTTGGAACAGGGAGGAGGAATGAAAAAGGTTTTGGGCGGGGAGGGGGGAAATTGGTGTTTTAAGGCCACAAGCATTGTCAGGAAGAAGAAGAAACAAGAGAACAGATGTACCGGAGAATTTTAATTTATTAAATACACACATGCACACCATCTAACTAACTTCTAATTACTGCTGTTTTTCTAAAAGCTGATATAATCTGCCTTACAGAGCTATCCCAGTACTCAACATTTTTGGAAATTGAACCGATGATCTCATTGGTCTTTCCTATCTCTAATTACTACGAGGTTATATTTTATTCCATATTGGAACTTTTTAAAAGATTATAACTAATTGTTGGTGATAAGGGTATGTGTCATTGCTTGAAATGAAAAATCTACTTTAGCTCTATATGAAAAAAAAAGAAAAAAAAAAGAATGCTTTTAAAGGTGACATTAAAGGATTTTGTAAGATTCTTGGAGTATAATTTCCGTGGGGAGCAATTATGGTAGAGAGCACGCCCTTGAAACATGATTTCTATAAACACGTATTATTGCCCTTCTTTAATATTGCTGAAGTTCAGAAAGTAAATACTGTCATTTTCTAAACATCTAAGATACTCAGTGACCCAACTAATTTACTTTCAGAATATTCAGTTTTTACTTACTTTGTTAACTATCTCTTCAATAGCTTAATTGAGTATTTTAAGCCAATAAATTACCCTTCAACATTTCTGTCTGGAAGCTCAGTCGGTATCCAAAACAAGCTTGTCATTAATGAACACTTTCTCAAACAAAAGAAAGGAAGGCAGCAGATCTGAATTGTGGACGTTGTTTGGTTCCCTTATTCTAAACACATTAGTACACTGTATTTCCCCACTTATATAGGCTTTTGTATGGTGAGCATGTGATTGTTTAAATGTCCCAGCAGGGCATCCAGAGACTGCAAAAAGGAAAAAAAAAAAAAAAAAGAAGAAAGAAAAAGAAAAGAAAATTGTTTGGAACAATTTGCATTAGTTCAAGGGCAATGTTAAGCATTTTACAGCTGGTTTATTGCTATTCTTGTGCTGTTTAAGCTGTCTTTCATGTCAAAAGTCCTTTCCTGCTTACAAATCATCAGGAAGAATTGCGGCCACCACGCTGTTCGCCTAAGCTCCTCCAGGGGTTCTGGCCCTTTGATCACAGATATCGTTTGCAATCGAGTTAAAAATAGGGGGCTGCTGAGATAAGCCGAGGCTCTGACAGGAGACCAGCTTTCCTTTTTCTTTTGGACTTTGTTCGCCCCTTCTTGTAGTATGGGAACACATAATCTTGGCACAGAAGGAGTAGTGTTGTGGCTTTAGGAGATGCGTTTGAAGGAGTCGGGGAGGTCATTAAAGAGCTCAGCCCCTTGCGAGCGCAGTCCAGCTTTGCAAGAGCCCTGGGTTCAAAAGCAGACTTGTAAACTAGAGCCTCAGTACATAAAATTAACAAATGTAAGCCTGCATCCGTCTTTAGGGCAGATTCAACTCCATGCCAAGATTTTAGCACTTCTCTGCTCTCTTTAGTGAGGAGAAAAAACTCTATTTAAAGCTGAAGATCACTTCCTCAGTAATTCCATTAAGATTGTCAAAGAACCCCGTGCTTATTCAAGTTGATTGAAAATTCTGGCTGACATTGGTGGGTGTTAAATCAAGTTTGAAGTCAGTGGCTATGTTGTGGGGAAAAATCTCCAGAATAGTGCATGTACTTTTCTGCTGTAAGTGGAGTAGGGAAAAATTTTCTTGAACAGTGTCTGTATATGCAACCTGAAGAAGAAAGGACTGCACTGCAAGTGTGAGGTTCATACTCCCCCCAGAAGTAAATTAATTTTATTTTTGTGTCTTTGTCTTTTTAAGCTATACTAACACCTCCTTTTGGAAACATCCAGGATTAGGATAAAGAGGTCTTTAAGTTAAACTGAATTTTTTTGTCCTTAAAAAAAAAAAATCCAAATAATGTAAGACATAGTCCACACAGAGACTGCACAGCCTACGTACAGACTACCTTTATTAATATTATTTCTTTGTTTGATTATATTGCTTAGGAACCTAGGTCATGAACCAGAGGCTTCTAGTTGGGCTAGATGCAAAACCAGAAAAACGAATAATGCAAAAACAGTTTCTGCAGGCTTTTTGTAACCGACAATCGAACTACAGGGAGAGGCAGACCAGCTGTCACAGCACATCAGCAATCTTTGTTCTTAGCAGTCCTCATGGCAAAAGAGTTGTTTCAGAAGGGATTTGAACGTGGGTGCAGAGGTAGCTTTACAACTGTTTTTTGCAAGACATGCAGCTTGTATTTCATTGGACAGAGAAGAGGGAGACAGAAGATATACAGAAAAGCGCAGTGTTGTTACAGCTATGATGTTTAAAGGATCTTGGGGAGGAAAGATTAGAAGGGAGAAGCAGATTTTATTAGTTGGATAGATTTATTTGGGGGAAAAAACCTCACAAGGTCTTAAGAAGGGCTTTTGTGCCTGGAAGGTTTTTTTTTTTTCCCCAACACAGCAATTGGTATAATAGATGATATTGCTCTCCCTATAAACTCTTTCTTGTTTGTAGAGAGGACTTACATGGCCTATGAAATAGGCTACAGGTATGATCGTGCTGAATTTTGGTTTCACTTACGCACTGATAGGTAATGTAAGAGAAGCTTGCTGTTGTCTGACTAAAAGTAATCACTGCATGTTCTTGTCCTCCAAAATAAATGGGGATGGTGGTAGTTAGAGCTGCAGTTTTTGCTGGATGCAGTCACATAGGAGCTGTGATATGACTTAATTAAGTAATTTCGTAAGAACATGATATTTTATGAAATCAGGAAAAGCTGAAGTTGGAGAGAAAAGTAAATCAGACTTGAATTTTATATGCAGTTGTTCAGCTGTTATAGGGCTGCCTCAGTGTGTGCAAGATTAACAGGTCAGAACTTTTACTGCTGAGTTTTGCATTTGGGAGTATTTTAGTCATATAAATACTACTGGCAGTAAAAAAAAATCACTGGAAACTTTGTGGGAAAAAGTTGGTTTTAGTGTTTTTCCCCCCCTCTTTTTCTGGTAACATAGAAGTTTTTTTCTGGATACTTTTACTGGTATATATCTTGACAGAAAAGGTATCAAAAGGTATCATTTATCTTTACAACAAAATATATATTTTTTTCACATGTGTTCCAAACATTTGCTTAAGATTTACCGCTTTATAATTTTTCAAAAAATGCAAGAAATATAATTGTTAATATCTCAGATTCAATAGTCACCATGAATGACAGTTCTTGAGCTCTGCCTTATTTTGTGCTCTATTACCCTGTAGACCGTTGAATTGCTAGATGCCCTTTACAAAGCCCATTTTCTCTATCTCCTTTTGTCTTTTTAATTGGCTGACTACTATTGACCACAAAGCACACCACAAACCTGTGATCTCATATGCTCATGTATATTGAAAAGAATGCAAGTCCATGGTAATAGCATCTAAAAATTGTCAGGAGGAAGAAATTACATATTTCCAAACAAAATTCACCAATGAAAAGAACAGAACATGCTCCGACATACATGCAAATGTCCCATCTTGTGAAACTCGGGTGGGAAGTTCGTCTGAGCGTCCGAAGAACAGAACTGAGGCAACCACCATCACAAAGGTGACACAGCAACGTAAGCTGGAATAAAGAGAATTGTTTTTTCATGAGCAAGATATGAGATACGGCCAAAGATGACATAGCATGGTGAAGCAGGGGTCCAGGAACGGGGTGGGATCACTTGGTTTGCTGATGCGGCTAGTTGGAAAGGAAAAGGAAAAACCTGACCAGGTGCACATCTCTACGTCTTTGAACTTACTGTTCTCAGTCCCTTTCATAAGTAAATGGGGAAATACAGGGACATCTACTAGAAGACAGCTGATTGTATAGGGTGGCTGGTGCTAAAGTGAATGTCTAAAACAGGTCAGGTGAATCACATACTAAAGGTTCTTGTCACTCTTCATTGACCCTAAAGGTGGGGTCTAAGACAACTAGTGTAGCTACCTAAGACTATGTGATGTGAATTACAGTCACCCACACCAGAGGACAGGGGTCTTGTCTCCTGCTGTAGATATAGCACAGGGAGTGGGCTTACTTATGGTTTTCTTTTGACGGAGAACTAAGGCACCTACTTCAATTTTCCCCTGGCTCTGTCACCCCCGAGGACTGGAGATCCTGTCCTCGGCCTGGGGAAGGAGGCAGGCCAGAAAACTGCTGTCTGCTGAGAAACTCTTGACCCCTGACCTGACCTTTTATGGATCACCTTTTGATGTCGAGTGGAGCTGCCTACCTAGGGGTGCTTCGACTGACTGCTAGCAATACAGTTTCTAGCGTATTGCAAAGTTATGTGTAGTGACATCTATGGCAGAAATGACATTATCTCTTTGTATAGCATAAAAACAATATCCAGAATTGTTTTAAATTTCTTTCCGGTGATCTGTGCCTCAGGGAGGGAAGATAGGGGAGGGATAGGAAAACACCTTCGAAGAGAATGGAAAATCCATTTGCACAGATGTCTGGAAAATCAGTTTCCTCCCAAGCTGTCATAAGACTTTTGAAGAAATCATTACATTACCTTTTAATCCCCTAGTGCCAGCAGTTGCCTGTGTGTCCAGACATTGCCAGCAATGGTTTGTGTCTGACAATCTTTCCTCAGTGTCCACATGTTAATTAGATTAGTTCCTGTGGAGAAGCACCTTCATGTGCACATAAACAGATGCATTTTTTGCTTTTCAAATTTTGACAGAGATTATGAATTGCAGGTATTATTAGGACCTGTCAAACAGTATGGAACATGATTTACTTCCTTTTTGGCATCAAATATATCCTGTCCCTATAGTGAGGAAGTACTACTGCAAAAATGTTGGCATCTGCATTGCTTGTGATAGCCCATTCACCAAGAAACTGGGATACTCAGCCTTCCTTTCTTCTTTTTGCAGGACAGTATAAATTGAATATTATTCCAGTTTTTTTTTTATATCTAATTACATACATATTATTTAATTCATATATCTACATTGGACATTAGGAGAAATTTGGACATTAGGAGAAATTTCTTTACTGAAAGAGTGGTCAGGCCTTGGAACAGGCTGCCCAGGGAAGCGGTTGAGTCACCATCCCTGGAAGTATTTAAAAGACGTGTAGATGAGGTGCTTAGGGACATGGTGTAGTGGGCATGGTGGTGTTGGGTTGTCGGTTGGACTCAATGATCTTAGAGGTCTTTTCCAACCTTAATGATTCTATGATCTGTATAAATGTGCACATTAGAAATCTTTGATGTCATAATCCGTGGCATTACTCTTGCTTATGTCAAAGGTGGTGTGCTGTATAGATAAATATGTATCACACATGATGCTACTAGCATTTCTACATACATAACTTTACAGTTGTCTCCTGGGAAAAAGAAACTGTGGAATGTAGTACTGGAAAATTCATAATACTGGTGCATGGAGGACTGGGCTACAAGGGGGTCTTCTAGGTGCACAAGGAATAATCCTGTGTTTTGCATGCATTTTTATATGTTAAACTGCTGTCAATTAAAGTATTGATAGATTATTTCATGCTCTGACTACTACTATCAATTATCTACAGCCAAATCTCCCTCCCTTATTTACTCAAGTAACTGTACAGAAGTTGAGATGTTACTCACCTAAGTAACATAAAAAAAATTGTCTCATGTTGTGTAAAAGATTGATTATTAAACCAGTATAGTTACTAATGTAGAGGTAATACTAGGTAGTTGTTGTGGTTTAACCCCAGCCGGCAACTAAGCATCACACAGCCGCTCGCTCACTCCCTCCCGATGGGATGGGGGAGAGAATCAGAAGAGTGAAAGTGAGGAAACTCGTGGGTTGAGATAAAGACAGTTTAATAGGTAGAGCAAAAGCTGCACACGCAAGCAAAGCAAAACAAGGAATTAATTCACTCCTTCCCATCAGCAGGCAGGTGTTCAGCCATCTCCAGGAAAGCAGGGCTGCATCACGTGTAACGGCTACTTGGGAAGACAAACACCATCACTCCGAACGTCCCCCCCTTCCTTCTTCTTCTTCCCCCAGCTTTATACGCTGAGCATGATGTCATATGGTATGGAATGTCTCTTTGGTCAGTTGGGGTCAGCTGTCCCAACTGTGTCCCCTCCGAGCTTCTTGTGCACCCCCAGCCTCCTCGCTGGTGGGGTGGGGTGAGAGGCAGAAAAGGCCTTGACTCTGTGTAAGCGCTGCTCAGCAGTAACGAAAACATCCCTGTGTTATCAACACTGTTTCCAGCCCAAATCCAAAACACAGCCCCATACTAGCTACTATGAGGAAAATTAACTCTATCTACTCCAGCCAAACCCAGCACAGTAGTTAATATGATATCCCATGTAAACAATACTGTCTTTGTAGTCTTAATACTGAATACACAAATCCATGCAACTCTTTTAGTAACAAGGCTTTGCTTTAATTGCTAACAAAATCTGGAAAAGTTCTTGTTGAGGATGTGTCTTCATATAAAATGTTTTATTGGGCACCCTTGGGTAGGAAGTGGTGAGCCAGACTGATTGCTTAAGCTTCAGCCACTGAAATAATAATTGTGTGTTGGTGACCCTGGGATTAGGGTAAGAGAAAGAAAGTCCCTCTGTTTTGAAGGTCACGTTGCTGTTAAGATTTGTTAGAGGAGACTATTTTCCCATTGCAAAAATGGCATCTCTTCCCCCCCCTTTTTTTTTTCTTTTATGATCCCTGTGTAAGAGTGATGCAGATGCTATCTGAGCTTTGTTTACCCTGCCACAGACAAAGATGATGTGCCCAGAGTCAACCAAGTAACCTCTCAAAGCCACTTAAACGTGCATTATCTCAAAGACGTGAGCAGACGCATGGTAATTGGCTTTCTCCTGGTAGTAAGTAGAGTTATGTTAAATGTGGGCCTGAGGGGAACCCCTGTTTTGGGTTGTAGTTTATTATTAGGTGAGGAAATTACTGGACACCTCCAGCTGCCATTAATCAGCCGTGGAGTCTGACTGGAGCCAAGTGAGAGGCCTGTGGGTGGATGCCGCTGAATGGCAGGGAAATACAACGAGACAGAGACAAATGTTTTCCAGCCTAGCAGCACTAAACTCTGCCCTTTCACAGTCCTTAACATGCATGTTCAAATTGATTTAGTCTGTTTACCCCCTCAGCCTAACCATCTATTTCCATTGAAGACTGACAGTTTTATGTGTTGCTACCATGTTATTATGTGTTGCTGTGCTGCCAGTAGCTATAGTATTTCAGAAGGGCTCACTTCCAGACATAAAGGGAGAAAGGGGGGGAGCTTGAGTCACTTAATTCCTTTTTACAGGGTGCAAAACATGTTGAGCATGACACCAATTCTCTCCCCCCTCTCATTCTTTTCTTCCTTCCTTTCTTCCCCCCTCTTTATTTACTTATTCATTTATTTATTGATTTTGGGTCAACACATGCCATGAAAAAGCCTTAAATGAACTTGCACGCTTGAGAAACACATCTGTCAGGTGATGTAAGTGTCTGGCTTATTCCTCTTTCCTGTTTAGTTTACAAACATGCCATTCCTTCAGGGCTCTGGTATGCTGGCCAAGAGGTTGCCGGGGGTGGGTGCTGCTCGAGCAAGAAGGAGCGCAGGTAGCAAAACCACAAGCTTCAGCTGACTCCTAAACATACTTTAGGTCCATTGCTGCTGCTCAGCTGGGAGGTCAATGTACTGAGGTTGTAAGAAAAGCTGAAGTCGTTTATTGTAACCATTCACAAAACAGACATGCAGGGAAACAGAAGGGAGGAGTTGTTTCTGTTTTGCAGTTTTTTGAGGCAGAAAACGTCAGCTCATTATCTAGAAGCCTAATTTCAGAGTTAGATCCCACTAACACTTCCTGTGCTGGCTAATGCCTTGTTCCACAGTTTGGGGGCTGAGGGTCGGCAAAGATAAAGGTATAGAGGCAGAGCCAGGATGTGGCTCTTTCTCCCCACAGGATGATCTTATTTTGCCAGTTGTTTTATATTGACATTTAAAAAAAAAAAAAAAAAAGATGCTTCTTGTTTGACTTGAATGCAGGAAGCTATGAAATCCCAGAGAGAAAGAAGTGGCAGACAGAAAGTGAATTTTGAGCAGCTCGGTGATTAGGCTTGTCCTCTGGGGCTCACTTAGGTCTGTCTTATGAATTCCTGAGTTCAGAGTTTTAGTGCACTCAGGTGGTTTTCTCTCTTCTAGTTTTAAAGGTTTCTTGCTCCTTGTCCAACCTGTTTTCTTTCCACATGATGCCTCTTTACTTTTTTTTTTTTAATGTGTGCATATATAAAATATACGATAGCTCTGTGGAGTAATTGCATCAAAGTTAAGCCTGCAATAGTAACAACATCCTCTGGCAGAAGATTGCTAGTCAATGAAGAGGATTGTTTGGGTTTCCCCTTGCATTGCCTGACTTTGTTCCTGTTAAATCATAACATGTTCAGAAACTGAAAACAAAGGCAAAAAGTACTTATATACACCAAATGCTGATTTCTGAGCTGAGGCTGATGCATGTGCATATTACGGTGTCCCAGGCCTTGTGTAACTTTGACAGGCAGATCCTATGTGTTCTGCTTTGCATTGAAACGTCTGCAGAAATGCTGCAGTATCTTCAAGAAAGTTTTGAATTGATAAATAAATTAGTAAAATTATTTAGATAAATAATTAGTAAACTAATGCAATAAGCACAACAGTCGTAATCCACAGTGCTACATACATACACAGAGCAGATATCCCTTGTAGTAGTCCTGTCTTTGTAGGAGAGAAAAAAGGGTGTCTTAAGATCTCCCCCAAAACTATCTTTTGCAAGCAGGTGATCTTGCCTGACATAGTCTTTGCTATCTTTAAGGGGTAATTCCACTCTGAGAACCTATGCTGGCATCCATGTAAAATTCAGATCAGGTAATATCATAGCACTCTCTAAACAAATCTTGCAAAAATTACAAAAAAATTATGGTCTCGGAAAATAAAAGTATTGCTTGTGCGTTATTTAGCAGCAGCTGCCTGCTAAATTCAAATTAATCCTGTTTTTAAAAAAAAAGTCTCGTAACAGAGTTTGCATCATTTCATAGCATCCTATATTACATGGGTAACTACGTTAGCGGCCTCTTTTTTCAATATAACTAATATTGAAAAATATAATATTTTCCTGCATTTTACATTAGGAAAGCTAACGGTGTGACCAAGCCACCCTAAACCTTATGTTTCCAAAATTAATCAATTTTTTAAATTATTTATTTATTTTAAAGTTACTGTATTTTTATTAGTACACAATTAAGGCATTAACATCAAAACAAAACCATTTTATCTGCAGCAATCTCCTTTTTGGGGTGTAGGGGAGAAATGAAGGCAGGTGTTGAAGAGGCAGATGGTCTAAAAAAAGTTTCTGTTTTGGTGGATACAGACATTCTCCATACCACATTTCTGTGCTCTTTTCAAAATGACGCTTTTACTCTGTTCACCACTTGCATTTATGCAGGACCTGTGGTTTAAAGTGGGTTTTCCTGAATACTCTTTGCCTGTGGTCATATTCTATCCACGGATAATGGAGTCACTGTTTACAAAACCTGGCTGGTGAGGCTCTGGAGAAGAATACTTAGGAAGATGGTGACGTGGCCTGTGAAAGCCGCTGTCAAGCCCCTAATGCCGCAAACACTCATCAGTAAGATCAGGAAGAGCTCAGAGGCCAAAGGGGTGCCAGTTCCTCTCCCCGTAGGGGAACCTCTGCTTTTGCAAACCCAGTTTTTCTCGGCTGGCTCTGGACATCCTCTGTCATTCTCCTCCTTAATTGCTAGTTTGGTGAGATTTTCTTGTGTGCCAGGACAGCCGGCAGCTCCTAGTCCTTCCCTAAGCTGGGCAGGCACAGTGACCAGTCCCTTCCAGAGATCTTTTGGGTATCTCAAATTAACCAGCTTTATTTGCTGTCTCTTTTCCCTTACTGCCCTTTCCAGCTTCCTCTTACTGATGGTTCTCATCTCTGATGCTGCGGGGTTCTCCAAAGTCCGTGAGAGTTGTTCCCAAGTCTTCCCTCTGCTCCGATGTTACATTTTTTTATGTGCCAGTGTGAACAAGATTAATACTGTCAAATTTTATTTTCCAGTTTTCAGACTGGGAATGTTATGAGATCTAAAACACAATAGTTTTTCTTTTAGAAGTATATCCATTCGTCTTTTCTATGACATCTGCGTACAAAATAACCCTGAAAAGCTGGCAGAAGGCTCAACAATGTAATGGAGGAAAAAAAACCAGGCAAATAGTTACGTTAGAACATTGATCCTGCACGGCAAGCTATGTAACTGAAGCTCAATAAGGCTAAGCTTTTTTTTTTTAATTTAAATGGGAGTGGATTTGAACTTAGATTTTTTTCTAGTGTTTACGTTTGTGTCAGAGCCTCTGTTAGAAAAGGAGAAGAGAAAGCGAAAGCCCTGTATTTGTGGAATATTTTTAATTGTCTTATGTTTAAAATCAGAAAGGAAAGGTGTTTGGGTCTATTGACGAATGAGTTCTACTAAGGCATCTGTTTTCACACTTTATATAGCTTCAGTAAGAATCACAGGGAAATTCACAGGAAACTCCCAGGAATTGCAGGGAAATTTATCCCTGGTGATGTGCCAGTCTTTGACAACAAGTTGACTTTTGGCAACAAATCTGTATGTTTATTTATGCTGGATACTTTTTTTGTTGGACCTTGAATATATGTAAAATAATATTAGTAAAAACATTTGGAGCCATTAGCATCGTGATATTCTTATTTGTAGTAAAAATCATCCTCAGACCATCACCAAAACAAGGGTAAAGTTTCCATGATTCTGTCAATGATGTGACATATGGAATCCGTGCCATTTTGGCATTATGTATTTTAACTTTTCCAAATGCTTGATGAGAAAGTGGAATGAATATTGTGGTTGGGGAGCTATGAGCGAGCTGCAGTTGAAAATGGGGGGGCAGTAGTTGTGTGAATACCGAGCGGCTCTCGCTGTTGCTTATGGGGTGAAACCTTTGTGGAGTTACTGTACGTGACAAATACGACAAAATGGTTGTCAGAAGTCCTCCGTGATGGCTTTGGTTCTAGTACAGAATTGATCTTTGACTGTGGATGAGGGAAGTATTGTACATAATTACTGTAATACTTCATATGTGTAAATAAATATAAAATTGTTGTGGCATCTTATCTCTGCTGGTGCCTGGCCTCTGGTTGGACGTCATGCCACCGATCACAACCCTCTGAGCCCAGCAGTTCAGCCACTTCTCAGCCCATCTCTGTGTCACTTATCTAGGCTGTGCTTTATCCGTTTGTCAATGAGGACGTTGTGGGAGGCAGCGGACTTGACTTTCCATGTTGTGAGCAAGAGCACAAAGCAGGGAAACAGGCCTCTTTCAGTCAGTCACTGGTTTGATGCTGGTCATTATTACCATATTTTTAAAACGTGCTTTTGAACATACAGCTATGCCGAATTAAAGGAATTGCCTTGAATTGATGTATGCTGCATATACAGTTCTCTTTGAACTAATATTGTTTCATAACATTTTCCATTCCCAGTTGTGACTCTCAAGTTCTTGTTTCACTAAAAGTGGAGTTCACATTGCAAATTTTAGACTTTTTTTTTCCTTGCACACAGTGCTGAGTAGTGCAGTCAGCGTCTTTAAAATTTTCTTTCAAAACTTGAGTTTCTTTCAAAACATGAGTTGTGAAGCGAGAGCATCTGTTCAATCTCTGCTTCCACTGAAATATTGCTATGTAAAAGTAATTCTTCAAATGAATATGCATTGAAAATATATAAAATATTTTGTTCTTGAGAAGCGTATCTAATACTAAGACTTATTGTTCATATAATTGCCTAACATCATTACTTTTCATCATTAAAAATTAAAAAAAGAGAAAAATATGTAAACAAAAGGATACTTTTTAAAAAAAAATGCCTATCTGGAGAATATATAAAATGATGCTGCGCTATTTAAAGATATAAATTGATTCTGTAAACATACCTAAGAATTTATTTTAAGTTGGTTTCTGTTCAAAAGGATACAATAATACTTAATATCCTAGCTTTGGATTCTACAAAATCCTACCCACGTGCTGAGATTTAAGCACGTGAATTGAAGGGACAGCGCTATAGGAACAGCTTCATCATACGCCATTTAAAAGCTGCCTTTTCTGAAGGAAAAAAGCAAAGCAAAGTGTCTCCAACATTTTCCAGCATAACAGCAAAGGTGGAGAATATCAAAGCCGGTAATTATCATCGTATTGCTAAATGCTCAGTGCCCAGGAAATTTAATTCAGGGCCTTTCCTTAACTCTCCCTGCCTTCAGCTTGTTCCTGTAAGCGCACAGGTAACTGCATGCTACACTGTAAGAAATAAGTATTTCTTTATGTAATGTAAATCTAATTTTTGATGACTTACCTGTAAAATTGCCTTACCCAGTGAATTTTAAACAGCTGGCCTATACATCCTTTTCACTCAGCTGTTTTTCCTTCTGGAGATACTTAAATAATATCTTGAGGGTGTTTCCTCTTAATGAGGTAATAATACCCATATCCTGGGCTAAATAAACTTGAGGCCAAAGGCTTAGGTGTTTATTAGCAGAGGATGTGGTTATTAACAAATTTAACAGGAAGCACCCTCAAGTTATTATTTTACTGACATTTCTAATGATTATGCATTTGAGAAATAATTGGTTGAAAAATAATACTTATACTTTTAAGAGGGCAGGTGAAGCAGAAGATAATTTATAGGTCGGCTCACGGCAAACAAAACTTCTATCAGTCTGGTACCTTCAGAAATGGGTAGTGATACCAGAGGTAGGAGGATCACTACGCTTTCAACTGCTGTTGCCTTGGGCACTTCAGGTCAGCATGCCACTCTCCTTAATGCAAGAAAGCCCATGGAAGTTTTGGTTTTCAATTCAAAGCCAGTTAGACCGTGCATCCTTTTAAGAGACTACAGTTATTTGTCAACAACAGAGGTAGCAAAAGCACGTGAATTTGTGAAGTTTGCATGTTGTTAGCTCTAATAAGTGACAATTGGCATCCTAATCCTCTTTAGTAAGGGGGTTTTGCCCCCAAAGGAGCAATAATAATGAGCTTAGCACTTAGAAAAACTGTTCTCATCTCTGGAGCTTAATTGGTTTTGCAGAGATGGACAGAGGAACTGAGACAAAGGGAACTTAGAGAGCATGCCAAGTTCCTGTCGTAAGTAAACAGCAGTTTGGAGAAGACTCTGGACTCTAAGTCTGGTGTTCCAGTCGTGTTGCTTCCTCTGCCTCGGAATACCTCCATCCTGCAAATATTTGTGCTGCATGAATAGATTCAGAGGCCTTGGCTCTACTTACCAGGCATCTACCGCTGTGGATAGAGTTTCCTTTACAACGCTTTTCATTTGGTATGATGCAAATGCTGGCAGAATGCAAACGTACTGATGAGAATGCGCAAACTGCTCACAAACTCAAAGCTAGGCACGTATGTACGTATTTGCAAGATTGGAGTCTGAGAAAGATCAGATTATGCTGTTTAGTTTCACTCATATGAAATCAACAGCCACATAAAATCCCACCAGCTTCCCTTTATTGCTACAGAACAGAAACTTACTGGATTTAAACATATAAAAAGAAGGTGATTCGATGAACTGACAAGTCTCTACTGTTCTTTGTTTAGGGCAGAAATTGTAGCAAAGAATTTTCAGGTTAACTAGCATCTGTGATCTGAATTTTTGCCAAGCTTGATACCCTCCATTAAAAATACAGCAGTGACTAATTGCTATGCTGACAGCTTGTTTAAGTTGAATATAGGATGCTAAGTTCCTCATGTTAGAACAAAAACAAAAATATAATGGCTAGTTATGTTTTGCCTACAATTAACAGAATAAACATCTTAATAGGCAGCGAGGACACAAACAGATGTTCTAATTGCACATTTGTGAGAAACTGATATTTGCTAGTTCCACCGTAGCTTGACCTCTGTACCTCGGGAAGTTTCAGCCTCATAGGATTTAAATGATTTATTGATCTGGATGCAATGAATATTGCAGAAACAAGCTGTATTTCTAAGAAGTTAAATACATCCTCATTCTGTGTAGTACTAATTAATGTTTGAAAGGAATCCACACTCTGCTTTAATTGGAGTGGAGATACCAACATTGTTCACCGTACCCTTGAATAAGTGGGAGGAAAGATGAAATATGCAGAGGATATGATATTGGGAAACTGGAGGAATGTGGAAACAAGGAAATCTGTTCCAGTGGTTACATCTTTCTCTTTAGGCTTTTTAAAAGATTTTGTGAGATGGACCAAAGAAAATCCAATGGAAAAAATCACTTTTTTGGAGCAAGCTAAAAAAACCCTCATATCCTACACTGAAGATTAATTCTGTATCGCAGTTCTCTATCCAGAAACTAGAAAAAAGCTTCATAATACATATGAAGCGTTTTTATAAGTAGATTTAAGATTTATATTGACAGGGTTTCATGACAAGTTTCGGAAGTAGCAAATAATGAATATCAACTGACTTTAGGACCAGCTGCAACGTAGAAGACTGCAAAATAATATCCTTACCTCTACATTGGAAGATTGAGCATAGTAGATTTGTATTAATTTTATTTTGTTTATTTTTTTAGACTATTTGCTTGCATTGTTTTTGGTAGTTATGCATTTGACACAGCAAATACTCACTAGTGTGTGTAGCTTTGAGTATCTTAGGAGTTCCACTGAACTTAAGGTCAGACATGGGAAGACTCCAGTCCCAAACCCAGTGCTGGTTGTTAGGGCTGTTATCTGCCTGGCTACCTATCTGTTCCTGCCAACAACAGTTACACTGTGTTGAACTGAAGTACAGCAAATCTTTATGTTTTTAATTGCACTAATTTTTATATACATCTGTCTGAAATCAGTGCAGAGGAATAAACAAACGGCATGCAGCTTGATTTGTTCAACCTGCTAGAGATCACTGGGGGGGGAGTTTGTGGGTTTTGTTGTTTTTGGTTTTTTTTCTTAAATGTCAAACAAACCTGAATTTAATTTTGCTAAAGGAAAGTGAGATTGAGGGAAGTAACAAGTCCATTGCTATAGAGGAATGGGTGGATCTTTCCAGCTAGGAGCAAAATGTCTGCAATCAATATGGAAGCACCCAGAGCGCGTGTTCCCCCTCTGCAGCTCAGCTCTGGCCCGCTGTGTGATGGCATCCTTGTTTCCGTGTGCTCCCGGGTGCGGTCTGGCAGCATGTTAGGAAAACTCTTAATGCATAAAAAGAAAGTGAATTGAGAAAGCAAAATGGTGAGAAGAAAGAGCAGAGGGAAGATAGCAAGGAAGTGGGGAGGAGAGTAGAGAGGTAAGAAGTGAAAGGGCAGAGTGGAGTAACCCACTAAATGAGCCAAGGAGGAAGACGTTCCTCCTGCTTGTCGTTACTGGGCCTCCTGCTGATAGTACCACTGGCTTGTTTTGCTGGGATCTGGTTGATGATGACCAGGGAAAGGAGTTGTCTCTTCTTGTTGTAACGCTAGCTCTCTGTAGTGTTTTGGAGATTGCTGAGGGGTGGGAAAATGGAAAGGAGTGGTTACCTTAAGTGTACACAGGACTTGGTGCATCAGTGATGGCTAGATCTTTAGCAGCTCTGAACTCTTCCACTTGGCAAGCTGGGAGACTAATGTTTGTTTGGAAGACAGATTTCTTCAGCAGAAAGTTATAATCCCTTTTCTAGGCTTTAAACCCAGCTAAGTCCCAAGGAGATCCCTAGTTAGTATTAGAAAATAAGAGATTACCATTAAAATACTCTAGTAATATATTTAAAATACAAAAATCAATAGGAAGACACACACATGCATTCATACATATATAATGTGTATAAATCTCTGTCCAAAGGATGGCTCCATTAATGACAGGAATATTACATAGCAGGCGTTAGCACAGTATTTTCAATTTGTTATTCTTTTCATATCATTTTCATACCTCCTTTTTTATGTCACCATTTTTCTCTTTTTTTTTCTTTTTTTTTTTTTTTTTTGGCAGAGGTGCTCTGCCTTGCAGTTTTCAGATTATTTCTGTGGTGCTTTATGGGTTCTGAAATATTTCATGTGGCACATAGAAATGTTTGAATTAGAAGGCAAATCATTCTTTGATACGTATTTGAGGAGCTAATACATGGCTTCTGAATTTCTACTTATTTTTTATTAAGGCTGGTGTGAGGGCATCCTCCAAGTGTTTTTCAGTTAACTATTTGGTGTACTGCAAACACATTTCGTACATGTTGTGTATTGTGTCTATGTACTGTCTATTGTACTATTGTAAGACAGTATTTACTGAGGAAATCATGGAAGAGTTCATATATATGATTTTAATGGCACAATTTCCCTTTCCCTAGAGGTGATTTATATATATATGTCAAATTTAAAATATATGACTCCCAAAAAGGCAGCCACAAAACACAAGAACTGTGGTCATATAACACAACTCCAGTGTCAAAGAAAGGCTGTATTTTAGGACTTTGACACCATTGTCATGAAATATGGCTTAATATAAAACTAACTGAAAGTCAAATGTTATTTTGCAAGAGAAAGGGACAGTAACTTGCTGTTCTTAAAGTTCATGTGGTAATGGGTTATGTTACATGCAAACCTTGTGATAAGACACTGCTAAGGCTAAAAAATGAAAATTAAGAAATAAAGAAGAGATCATGCAGATATTCAATGCCATGGCAAATTCAGCTATGAGCTGAAAGCACTCATTTAACTTTGTTAGTATGTGAATGACTCTCAATCTGGAGAATCAAAGTCCGCCTGTCCTACAGCATATACATAATGAGAAGGGGACACACGTCCCTCTCCTTTTCTGTCCTTACAGAAAGCTCCCACCGCAGCAGTGTTGGCAAGGTTCTGCTTTTATTTGTTCCCAGCAGACCAATGCACTTGTGCCCCTTCGGATGCTAGGGATACTAGTGATGACTACTGGGTTCAAATAACAACTTAGTCCAGTACTTCTTTATGTTCAAGCTAGTCTGTGGACAAAAGCATTAGTATTATTGAATCACTGTGTATAAATTTACGGACAAAGCAGACTTACAAAACTTGTGGCTGTTATAGTTTAAAAATGAACTTGATTTCCGTAAGAGCAGGTCCAGAATTAATCAAAATGATTGTACTTTTCAGTGTACAGCTTTTTTATACACAGTTCATTCTTAGCTATGAGCAATAAGATGATCTTTTTGTCTGTAGCTGTGAAGGAAAACAAATAGTTATTCTGGGTTTGTGGGACAAAAATGATGCACATACTGAGTTTCACCTCATGAGGCTGTTGATAGTGTGAGGAGCTTGCTGTAAACATAGTGCAAGTCTTATGTTGCTCTGTATTCTTAAAGATAATTTTTACACTCTAGCAAGAACCAGGATATTTACTGAAACCTGTGCTAATGAAATGATGGAAATCGGATGCAGTGAAAATCAAACCTCTTCATTACTGTGGTCAATGAGAGTCTGCAACTGGTTGCTACATGACAATTCTTAAGATCCTCAAAAATTAACGGTAGGGTTGATCTTGCAGTAAAAGATACGAGCCGGCATATAAAGACATTAAAAAAAAAATCTTCAACTTATGTAGTCTGGAAAAGGCACAGAGATAATGTCAACTTTAATTACTGTTTTCTTCTGAACACAGGGAATAGGCCAAAGGGCATGAATGGAAATTAAAGAAAAATGGAAAACAGATGGTAGGAAGCATGCTACAGGAACTGGAATACAGGCAGCACTGTACATAATTTCCCCAAAAGAAAAGGGGCCTTATGAGTGATTTTGTCCCATTTTAAACAACATCATCTTATGGTCTGTTTCACAACAACCTTATTACTAAATCAAGTCCCTATTGATAGCAACCGCTGTATTGTTGCCAGAATTTAAGGTTCTTCCTTCTCCAGCTTTTATAAGACATCTTTGAAATATAGGTCAAGCAAAATTGGATGCTGAAAGATAGCCACATAAATTAATAGCTTGACATTCAAAAGTGCTGGTCACCAAAGCCACCATATATTATTTCAGGGAGTGCTGGTTGAATACTTGCCATTTTGGAAAAGGTTGACATTGATTTAAATGCTTCAGCATGGGATTAGGAGCCTAATTTTAATAAGCATTTTTAGATAAATCATGTCAATATTTATGATGATATATTGCAAACTGCTGTTGCTTTGTTTTAGAGGCTTTCATCTGGATAGGAAATCATTTAGTCCAGACAGAATTTCTTTCCCTTTACAGCAGACTTCCCAACGGTGAAGGAGCTGATTTAGGGGATGGCCCTGATGTGCAGTGGGGAGGTTTCGAAGTCTGAAATCAGAAAGACTTTAAGTCACACCAAGCCATAGACTGGTGAAACACAAAACCCAAATGGTAGCCCTTGCAATTAATCCTAAAATTCACGCTTGTTTTTGAAATGAATTTTTTTCTCCTCTCTTCCAAATCCTGCCCCATGAGGGACAGGGTGACGAGGCAGGGTAGGCAGCGGGGCTGACCTACTGTCAGCGCATTGCTGAGCACCCCATGGGCTGCCCCTACAGCCGTGCCTGCTTCACCCTCCCGCTGTTTTGGCCATCTTGAGCTGGTGGGGAGCAAGGGGTAGCCCACTGCCAGGAGCTCACCGCGTTCCTGTCCTTGTGGCTGCAAGGTGGTCTCCCTGCAGCTGCTGCAGCAGCTTTCATTTTGGTCAACTTCTCCTTGGGGCTGTACTCTTGACTCCATACTGGGACTGTCACTGATATTCAGCAATGCTTTGCTGTCCAAATACTAGCTGAGGGGTCTTAGTGGACCAGCAACAAAAAGCTGCCTTGCAGTGGCCAGCTCCTGTGTTATAGGCTCAGCAACCAGCTGGCATGCATAAGTGAATGGACTCAGCGGCGTGGGTGCTGCCTGCTGGTAGCGCTTGTGCCTGCACCATGCTTGTTTGTTTGAGATTCTGAACTAGATTTTGTGTACGTGTGTGAGTTTGAAGCCACGTTTGGGTCAACTGAACCACAGGCACCGCTCTCCCCAGCCTGTCAGCATTAACAGTGTTGCTCAGCATTACGCAGGCCAGTGGTAGCTTTAGTAGCAGACAGCTCTTTTCCTAGCTACCCTATATAGCGTTTATAGGGAGCCAGGTCTACGCTTTTCATAGGAAACTTCTCATTTGTTGGGTTTTATTTAGGATGAAGCAGACTCATGTTCAAATCACATATGGAACGTCACGGCAGTTCTCTGTACAGCCTTCATCAGAAGTGCTGTTTCAAAGGAGAGGAAAAGAAGGCTGAATGGTTACTTGCAAACATGTTAACATAAGCTCAGTCATCCCTAGGCTTCCAGCACCATGATGGGAGAAAGTAATGAGGTCATGGGTTGTTTTTTTAGGTTCTGAAGACTGACTTTGAGAACTGAGGAAAAGTAAATAAAGGATTATTTATTAAATGAAGAAAGGATTATCCATTACAGGATAAATCTTGCTTGCCTTACGTGTACAAATAGTTCCCATTGACTATGAACAAGTCAAATACTTACATAAGACATTTATAACTTTTTATGTAACCTTATAAACTGGCATATATTCTTCTATGTCCTGGGCTTAAGAAGCATGCAGAAGTTAGCCAGTTAGGTGTATAATGAAACAAAGTAGTCTCATTTTTACTACAGATATCTTCAAAGTTGGGTTTAAACAAGAAAACTTCTTATCTATGTAACCACGAGGCAAATTTATCCAGAAAAATATCCAGATAACTAAGCAACTTTCACTGGAGAGTCTCACTTGCTGCGAGAACAGAGTGGCTGGGAAAAGGAAAGGAGGACCATGCAAAGCATGAAAACATTTGGAAGGTATTTAAATGGGAAGTTTCTCCTCCTCCTGCGCATTCCTCAGAGTCTCTCAGAACACGGGGCAGGGCTAGCCGGGGGACGCAGCTCCTTGCTGGGTAACGGTAACCTTTATTGTAAGACACTACAAATTAATTTCAAAATAATTTTCTTCCGGCCCACCAGCTGTAGTTACTCAAGGCAGATTAACCAGAGCATGATCGGTTTCAGCCCCTATCCAACAGCATGAGCTAAACACCACAATTATAGAGGATGCCAACAGAGATAGTGTTAACTGTTCACTTAGCGATACTCCTGGCTAATCCCAGCTGTCCCATCCCTGGGCTGAGTTTTTCCAAGGTACAAGTGCAATGTCACGGAGCAATCGGGAGGACTGAGGTGCTTCTGTCACTGCTTGCACGGGTGATGCATGGATTCATACCCGCAAGATACTCCACGGCATATGGGTGCCCTGCTCCTGCCCGATTTCTCTGTCAGCTGTACATGACACATTTGTACTCAGTGACCGTTTGTGCCTCAAATATGTCTGGTATTAAGTCACTTGGCAGTTTGCACAGCTTTTAACTGTTGTTATGCTCTGTATACTAGATACAAAAACTGTTCTCATCGTCTTTCATCCTTATTGATTCAGTTAGAAATCACCCTCCTTTATGTTTCACATAGTTTATCTCAGGAATGCGTAGATAATGGCCTTTCGTTAAAAGAGAAGGAAACATTCAGCCTCCTATTTTAATTTTATTCAGAGGAACAGCTGAATCCAAAAGGAAGATTTGGATGTTTTCCCCTCTTTCTTTGAAAAGTTAGCTACAGAAGTTGAGGAGAGCAGACTTGAATCAGCACTGGACAAGTGCATTCAGTGCTGCTCTGGAGTAACTCACAGACATTTCTTTTCTCTGTGGTGAAATATTTTGAAATCCCTCATTTTTGTCTGAATGGCAAATGCCAAAACCTCAGTGTTTTTCATGAGGAGGAATTCTTGTCTTCTGGCCAGCTCAGTTAGCTTCACAGCAAGAACTGGGAAGTTAAGCTTATGGCAAACGGAGGATTTCCACATTCGTGTGGAAGTAGACAGCAGTTGCTTTCAGTTCTTTGACCTCCTGTAGCACTGAGATATCAAGCATTAGAATCGGGACACTGTACAGAAAGTTATCGAATCAACTAATTCCTCAGGGCTTTGACCGTTATCTCTATCTATACTTTTTCTCTGAAGATGGTTTAGTTAAGCTTAGACATTCATCATGCAACTAAAGATCATGCCAGGAGATTTTCACAGCAGCTATCAAGTACTCCATGCTAACTTTTTCAAAAAAGGAAAAAAAAGAAAAAAAAAAAGGTAAAATGATGTGTTCTCTCAATTCCATGCTGGAGCGTATTTCCTTTCTTGATCACAGTACATATTGCCATGGTCTAACTTGTCACCCATAATCCGAGTTCAGTCTTCAGCTTGACCTATACTTGCGCTGTAACTTTTGCAGATTCTGTTTTACATTAACTCAGTGATAGGGCAGTTTCTATCCAGCTAAAATATTTGACTAGGCTTTTCCTCTCGTCTTTTCCGTGACAACTGCAGTCCTCCCTTGTGCAGCTCCCCCAGAGTGTGGTTGCCAAGATTGCACTCCTAGAACATAGTTTTGAGTACGTCCCCCTTCCCTTGGCGTCCCTTCACTATCAGTTTATCCTCGGTCTGAAGGCCCTTCCTTACCCCTCTGCTAGTCACTATCGTGATGTCTCCATCCAGTCTATAACACCAGGCCCTATTGCCAACCTCTTATTTTGTCCAGCAAGCTCATCTTAACTATGTGTGGGCATGGCAAGCTCGGAACACACAGAAAGTGACTTCAATGCTGTCCTTCAAACTCCTCTTCATTAATGTGTTACCAGTCCATCCCCTGGGGAAGGGTGATGCTGCGCATGTGATAGCGGGATTGTTTCACTTTTTTTTTGTGCTTTCCTGCCTGTCTACAGTTACTGCTTTTCTCCCATAGCTTGTGGTACAGCCCTTCTCTTTCTCTGCATCTGCATGCCATCTGGCATGGTGGCATAGGGTTTGGTGAGCAGGGCTACCTTTTGGGGCACCGTAGGGAGGCTGTGGCTGAACCCGGATGCTCCTCTGCCTCCCAGGAGTCTCGTTAGTCACCTTTGGCTCTTCAGTCTTTTCCTCTCCTTAATGGATGGGCTTGTAAGCATGACCCACAAAGTCATCCAGATTCCGATTCTCACATATCTTGCTGTGTCCCAATGTGGCTTCATAGGCAGCAGTCCTGGAAAGACTGTTTTTTTCTGAGAGGGAGAGAGAAACCATATGCCCAGCTTTTTGCTTTTGCATAACTTTTTCTCTAAAATTGGCCACCGCCTTCAGTTGACTGGGTCTGTCAGGTGCTTTCTTTCCTGATCGATCTATGTGTTCGTCTGTCCCATCGCGTGCTTCTAGGAGATTCAATAACAGAAATTAAAATGTGTTAGCAGGGAAAATACATGTTATGTATACTGTAAAATGAATTGGTACAGGGATTCTATCCTAAAATGGATGTATTGCAATTAGCACAACCTAATTAGCATATAATTTCTGTACAATCATGGAAAATCATATTTTCTCTCAGAACTCTCCCAGCCCTCCCAAAAGCTAGAAACAAGAATGCAGAGTTAAGGATGGGAGTTGTTATATTCCTACCTCCAGTTCTGTCTCTCTCTAGCAAGTACTTTCCATTTCTGTGGGGTTGAAGTGTTTGCTTTTAAAATTAATTATAATAGGAATTAAGGGTTTTACAATGGCTTTGTGGTAATGCAGTTTTAAATTGAAATATATCTGTGAACCACTGCAATCTGACTTAATGATGTTTCCTTGGAATAATCACTGAATTTATCTTTGATGTTACAAAAAATAAAAAAAATCAAGTGTTTTGATAGGTTACATCTGCATCTGATTTTCTTATTAGCTGATTTGGCATGTTAAATTTGCATTGACACCTAGCAGCTTATTGTACATTAAGCTCCGTGAGCACAACATGCCATTTTCTAGCGCTAGCAACAATTATGTAGTGCTAATAAAGTGCATGTTGACCTGCACAGTGCTATATAGAGCCCCGTCAATCAAAACTGTCTTCTGAGAGAAGGTGGAAAAAATCTCCATGGTTTATTACACCCCTTAAGCTTCCTAAACAGTTACAGCAGCTAATTCTAAGGATTTTTAACCTAAAATTCACCTCATTCAACATAGTCCTTTTTTCACATTTTAGAGTATTGTTGCTGTTGTTACTGGACATCATTTGTGACATGTCTGTCACTGGAGTCCGTAAATCTTCCAAGGGGAAGCTTAGAAGGGCAGAAAACCCCCAGTTCGATGGACCGTCTCAGCTATTTTCAAAGCTAATGTGTTAGAAATGAATGATGGACTGCTTGTCTTTAGAAAAATATGGATCTTTCTAAAGATGGAAGGGTTTTGAAGCCACTGGGGAACAGGCAAGGAAAACACAGCAGTAGGTGCAAACCTGGAGATAAAGGCCTGAAAAGGATCAGCAGCACTCTGGAAAATCTTTTAGACGTGAAACTGGAAGTTTAAGCCATTTGTCATGTTAGCCAAGAGAGATGAAACTCTTGATGGAGTAAGTTGTTTCCACGCGCTTGGCTGCCAGGACTGACTTCCAGCACCAACACCGCTTGGTTATGATATCTTCTCGATCAGCATTGAAGTCCAGGTTTCTTTTTTACCTTCACACAGTGTTACATTGTGTAACAGGTCTCATGCCCCGAGTCTGTCCTACGTCCCTGGTTAACCAAAACTCAGGCTCTGGAATTCAGTCAGGTGAACTAGAAGCTTTTCAGGATGGACACAAAGCACTGCAGGGCAATGTGCAGAAGCTGGGAGCGAGTTAAGCGCTTTGCCATACCCACACCAATCAAAGGTTAATTCAGGAGCTACTCAGGATTATGTCTTTTTTATCAAGACAGACAGGAGCCTGCCTGGAGTCATGAAATACTCTGTGGAAACAAATTAGTCCCAAGAAAAGTGGTTCTTACCCTTGAACTCATTATAGACTGTAAGGGCTGGATATTCAGCTTGGTACACCAGGCTATGCAGATCTGGGTCTCAAGAAGTGTCATTTATTTGACACAGTTTAAAGCCACAACTCTAGCTGCAATTCAGAACATGAAAAACAGTTTCCACTGGATTCCCGTAGTTTCGACTTCATCACTTGAGTTACAATGATTTCTTGTTGTGCCTGAACAGAGTCCACAAACTCTGCAATTTACTGCTTCCTGCAACAGTCTGACACAGTCCCCTGTGGGAGAAAAATAAGTTAAACAGAGAACTTTTTCCTCTTAAGGAATTACATTGATCTTGCAGATGCTGAGTTGACTTACCGTGTTTTTCCTTAGAGCACTTGGCTGCAGATTCGCTTAAGAGTAAATATAAGAGCCCTATCATCTCATTTCCCCTTAAGCCTAAGCATTATAATCTCTGTCAGTCACTGACATGCAGTTTTTCTTTTAAAGATGAGCTCTAGTAGTATGAAACAGCTCTTCAGTGTTTGCTAAATTCTGTGTCATTATTTCCCAACTATAACTATTTAATTTCTCTCAAAAAATCTGTGGTTTATATGCAGCCTGAATTTCAAGTGCAATATATAGAAAATATAAATATTTAAATTTGAGATATGGTTTACACTGTTCTTTACTGGAGTGTTTCTTCTTGTTTCAAAAACCACAAGAGTGTAGCTTAAGTAGCCTACTCGAGAGAGCAAATTCATCATGTGTCTACTTCAAGGCTCTGTTGTTGTTTAAGGGCTAGCTAGACTGTGGTAAATAATCCACAGACCTTAACAGGAGGCAATGCTGACTCACATTCCTTCTGGAAGAGCACCAGCTTGCATCTTTTGGTATCCTCCTCCTCCTTTCTTTTACCCCTTTTCCATCTCGTTTTCTCTGAGATGAGAATGAAGAGGTTCTTTCATCTCTGGAGATGTCTGTGATGTTTATTTGATCTTTATAGTTTTATTTCAGCTTGACTGGGCTCCTCAATGACAGTTTCCATATTCTGCCCCTAGTTACAGTCCATTCTTCCCTGCAGACTGTAATCTGTGTTTCCAAAATGAGGATGACTTTGGCATGTGCCCATAGACCCTATGTTCTTACACAGCATGAATCTGTTGCCTTCATATCCTCATGCAAGGTGAGGAACCTCCTCATAGGCTTTCCTACCTGTGAAGCTCTTTTCACATTCAGCCTTAAGCATGTGTGTCCACAGCAAGATATACAAAGATACATATATATATATATGTATGTATATAAAGATACGTAAAGGATACACAAAGAGTATGTGACCATTAGCTTGACCTCAACCAGGTAGTATGCAGTGATTTTTTCTGTCTTGAGGCAATCTTGTGGACATCATCAGATGCGCTGTGATAAGGCAACACCACATCAATAGTGCAATATGATTCTATTTTGATTTAACATTTGAGAATTGACCTTTTGTGCTAGGTAATGTAAACATGAAATAAAAGAGGCAGTTTTGGTCCCAAAGGCTTACCGTTTTAGCGTATAAATCTAATGTACTAATCTCTTATCTGTTGTTGAGTAGTTGATGTGTGCAGAATGTGTAGCTCGAAGGCAAAATACACTGCTGTGGCACTTCCTTTAAAGCTCAGTGTGCTGCTCACCATCCAGGGTTACTCTTGTAATCTTCCAATTGCTTGCCTTGTTCCCAGTTGTTTGCGTGCCAGTGCTAAGGTGATTTTATGCTATTGGCAGTTTTGCCATAATTCAGCAAAAACAAGTAACCTTTGCTTTCATTCTGCAGAGCTCATGTGGCTGACAGAAAATGACCCTGATGTGCAACTTTTATTTCCACAGTGAAAGAGACTATGTTTAGAGCAAATTATTTTAACTTCCCTTAGTAAATAAAGGAAAAAAATATTTTAATCTCTGATACTGTGTTTTACAGGTAATTGATTTTCAGAAATGACTTTGCTTCCTCATTTATGGCTAGGAAGCAATAAGACCACCCCTGGTTCAATTCAGAAATTCACCACAGAGATGTTGCAAGTAGAGAGAGCCAGGAAAAGAGAGAGTGTAAAATACTTTTTAAACCAGACATCACATTTCTCTATAATGGTGGATTACCGCAATCATTTTCCCTTCCTTCACAGAGCGCAAGGGATATAATACTCATGAGAATTATGCCTCAGCCCTTCAAATGCTAATTACCATATTATACAGTTTAATCAGAGATGATATTTGTTGGAATGAGCAAGCTGCGGACAGCCACTGGGCATCACTGTGGAATGCAGGAGTAAAGGGAAGTCCTGCTTCATCTTTGGCTTTAAAAATTGGACAGCCTACAGGGTGTAGTGTGCCTGGCTCAGGCTTTGGTGGCATGGAAGTTCATATAGCCGTCCCTTCTCTTGTGCTGCTGTGTTGAGATCGGGCACAGATGCAGACCCTGCTTTCCCCGCTCCCCTCCTTTCTGCCCCATTCTGGTGTGGAGCCTTTCATGGTCTCTGAGGATTGCCAGGACAACCGTGGTGGCATGAGGAGATGGCTCTCCCAGAGCAGTGCACTGCCTGTGCATTGCTGGGAAAAACTGGGGAGAGAGAAAGGGCTAAGGCTTCCCCAGTTTAAGCAAAGAAGCACAATATAGTATTTAAGGCAAAATCCAGGATAGCACTTCTAGCTTTCATTTCAGTGCAGATGTGTTTAAGGTCTCAATGACAGTTCTCCTCTGCTTTTGGCAAAGGCTCATTGCTGATGCTTTTCAGTGTACTTGTGCCCAGTAAGTTACATGCTGGCTTTTCTCTAGCGGTTTTAGATATGAGCTAAAGATGCACCAATGCCTTTTGGAAAGAGAAAGGAGCATCTGAGTACATAGCTTATGAAGAAGAGTTCTCAAAACAAGTCTAATAGGTAAGAGTTCTCAAAACAAGTCTAGTAAGTTGATGCAGCCTTGTGAGGAAGACGTGAGGCTTTTTTTCCTTTTAGTCTGAGTTATTCAGAGGTGAAGTGTTGAGTAAGGGGGGGCTTATGAGGGGAAGAGGAGTCAGTGATATGCATTTCCATCTCAAATTACAAAACGAGCATTTTGAAGAATTTTCATGAGCAGGAACAACTAAGTCTATCCCTAAGTCTATCCCATGCCTCCTGTGAATGCTACTAAAAATTGCAGTCTGTTTTCCTATGGCTTTTAGTGGCTGCAGATGATTATGGGGTACTGTGACATAACAAGTAATTGCAATTTCTTTTTAAGACCAAGGTGGGAAGAGAGTACGTACTTGTACTTTGGCTGCGTCTACTCTTTCTGTTCATAGCCATGATGAGCGCTTCTTAATTTTTTTTTTCCAATTTTACCTCTGCTGACTTCCTAAAAGGATAACAAATAGTTTAATTGAATTAAGCTAGTAGTTCCTGATATGTACAAGCCCAGGCAACTCCCTAAATTATATGGGAAAAGTGCTTTTTGAGAAGATTGTTACTGAGAAAATATTTTGTAACAATAGAAAGCATGAAAGAGAAAGTGTAGTTGAGGTCTATGGTGTTCTTCAGATTGTGTTCCTTTTAGAAGGAGTCCTTTGCTGGTTAGAAAAACTGCTTGGTTTTTGCATAACATCAGTTTTGCAGTTTTCTCTTCGACACCTTATCCAAGTTACTGTGACAACTGTTGTCCACTTTATGGATGGGCAAATAATGTGATCGTTAAAGATGCATGCTGAGGTCAGAGGTTGGCTGATGTTTGTTTAATTGAGTCCCATGGCAGAAGCTGGAAAATCCTCAGCAGGAAAGGTTGTCGTCCAGGGCACATAAGAATACTGAAATAGGTCAAATAATTTGAGTCTGACCTTCCTGCATCTGGTGGAGCTTTAGGGTTTGGTGCACAGTGACTTCAAACCACTTCTGCAATTTCCTGATCCTAAACATGCTAAATCTATTCCTGTGCAATACCGTACCACAAACTCAAGGTCCTAACATGTCAGATAGCTACTACTGGTTTTGGTATTTTTGAATTATAATAAGCTAGATTCTGAAGTGCTTTAGCATTTAACATAGCATCCAGTTAATGGAAAAAAAAAAGAAAAAGAAGCTAAAACATAAAGAGGACAAAGTCCCCCCAGTTTAAGCGAAAATAATTCTGTACCTGAGCGAGATGGCTGGCACAATGCATTGATGAACGTGAACCCAGAACGGCGTGCCATTGCTGCTGATTTGCAATGCAAGCTGAAAAGGAAGCAGATATTCCCGGTTAAAGAGAGGGGAATTTCCTGGTGTGCGCGTAGTGCCAGTGGGTGCCAGGAACAGCAGACGATCTTTAATGCACAGAAGGGGTTTAATGACTTAATGAACCTGCTCTACTGAATCAGTCAAAAACCAGCAAGCAGAGGTTTTAGAAAAACATGCTGACTTCTGGCAAGAGCTGCTTATTTACCGGACTTCACTTATTTTATGGGCTATGCTAGATCATTACTTTCAGATTATAACTGAGGATAATTACCAGAATTTCAGTGAAGTAGCTGTCTCTTTATTTTCTGGGAAAAGTTCATGTATATATAGAAAAAAAATGCTCATTTATTTACGTGATTTCCCTCAAGAATACCCAAAAGCCTAAGGATGTTTTACCCAAGTGTTATCCCTCTCGAAATTTAGTTTCACTAACTTATAAATATGCTGTGGGCTATACCATCCAGGAGAAGATGAATAATGATAATTGTGAGGAAAAAAATATTTTTTTGCACTGAGACTGTAAGGAAACAGTCTGTTTATTGGCTGGAACAGAGACTTGGCATGCTTGGATTGTATTACTTTACCACTTACTGTGTTAAAGAAGTGCAAAATATTATTTTTGTTTTTCATGTATCATGTACGTTAAGAACTTTGCATTGAAAGGGAAGTGAGTGTACTGGAGGCTCTCTTAAAAACCTGGGGATGGTAATGGAAATGGGCGTGTAAACGCAAAATTAGGTGGCTTAGAGTATGCTTATAGAAGTGAAAATGCTGCCTTAGGTACTTAGAGTGTGATGTTATCCTGCAGTCTAAACAATATATTTACAAGACAGTAATATGTAACATTTGATATCCATAGCTGAGTAGAATGGGAACCTGTGTGCATTCTTATAGTTATCTATATGGTGAAGATTGAATATAAAACTCTCTGCGAAGTAAGGCAAAAGTATTTTAACATATCATATAGGTCAGACTCAACTAATCTCCAACAACTCCTTAGCATAAGTAAAGCTGCATATAAAAATGGGTTTGAAAATTTGCACTTAGGGTCACATCCTCCCCTTGCGTAAGGTGGAACAGATTCCTTGTGTCCAGTCGAGCTGGGACAGTTTACAGCATCTGGCAGCTCAGCTATATGCATTTTAAGTATATAGATTCAGAGGGGAATATTATTTTAAAAATATGCAAAACGTTGTTTTCAGAGAAAAGGAAACAAAAGTTATGTATTACAAAAAACTTAGACGTGCCTCAGTTTCAGTTTTAGCGTGAGCCTTAGAAACCTGGCCTATATTCCTTAAGCGGTTTGCAACCACAGGCCAACTTTCAAGGGGAACACCCTGCTCCCCGTGGGGAAGGATTTATGATTTTATTCAGGATGTATGAAACGCGATGATTTTGGCTGGATTTCAGGAAACAAAAGAGGGGGGCAGCGTCTACATTCATTTACACCCCTTTCAGTCTGCTTGTTGTCAATGAAGTTTTAATGACAACGAACAAAGGCAGAATGCGGGCTACAGAATGGGAACCGTGTGCTTTGTAAGAATGGCGAAAAAAAAAAGAATTAAAAAATTGTTGACCCTTCTGTGAGCGGAAGCTGCTGGTGCTGGCAGAGCTCTGAAAAACAAGGCTGCAGCAGAAAACAACAACAGCAGATTCAGAGAGCCCCCATTAGGGACCTTTCTTCTAGATCCTGAGTTCTTATTCTCTCTGACCTACTGAAATGATCTGTTACAATGCAGTGTGAACTCCATCTTTGGAAACAGATGAAATCAGTTGTGTTTCCAAAATTCATGTAGGTGCAGACAAGTAGCTGTATTCCTGGAATATGCAGGAACTTTTCATCCCCTGAGCTGCACGAACGGACGTTTCTGCATTTTGAGGGAAGCTGTTTGAAACGGAATTTTTAAAACCTAAGTAAAGTGCACGGTATCCAGTCAGTTGAAGGAAATGCTTCCCACTGCTCCGTCTCACTGATAGTTTAATGTTATCTAACACATGGTAATTTTCATTTAATGAAAGCGGTGTGTGTGGGGAGAATCGCTATCTAAAATAAGCAGTTTCTGAGCCAGATCCCTGGCTTGCATCCATTGCCTCTGCACCACTGGTGCACGAGGGAATTCCTCGGTACCGCCGAGCCGCGGGAGCCTGGCCCCCGCAGCACCCTCTTGCTCTGCCTTTCACGGGGGGAGCACGCCTGGGATGTAGCTGAGGCTAGGCAGGAGGGATACGTAAACCATTTGTGAACTCTGGCAAGCCCCAACTGCTGAAACAGCCCTTGGGAGGATGTTGCAGCTGAACGCAATTTTGAACAGTCTGAAGCAGCTCCGTGCTGCCGAGTGGGGTTCCAGCAGGCCCCCACGTGGGATGGAAAGTCCTGGGACTCTTGCAGATTCTTGTTGCTGCACTCGGATCTTGCTGCAGGTGGTGGTGACCGGGTATCTGCACCCAAATATGCTATCAGTAGCTTCAAAAAAGAGAGACAGGCTTTGCTGGATGGGAGTAAAGACCCCTGCCTTCTATCTAAACATATCTGCATTTTGTAAGCAAAGCAGTAACTTAATAATACACTGGAAGTAACAGGTATTGCCTGGGAGGCTGAAAGTGAGAACTGAACTAGTGAGCTGTGTTCCACCTGGGATCTGCGAGAGCCTTGAGGTCATTGACAAAGATGTCTTGACTTGAAACTGTAAACTTTCTTTGGGATATGCTCTGCGCTTGAATAATCAAGTATGGAATGATTTATTGACATTTTATGCAGATAGAAGAATCCATCTAAAGGGAGACAAATACGCTATTGAAATAGGTTTCTTTTTGATGGAAATAAAAATAAAATGCTTGGCTTGTTTCCTATCATGATGTAGCTTGCAACCTTCTACATGTCCTTGGAGAGAAAGGGTTCATACCCACTACAGATGTATAATGTTAGCTATCATTAAATTTTTCACATAGTATCCAACACATGCACATTGTGGACCTCATTACTGCTCAATGAAAAGCTTTCACAGTCTCAAATTAATTAAAAACCAGCAGCAATGCAGCAGCACATCCATATGAAACCAGAAAATCACCGCTAGAAATGTTAGCCACAACACATTAAAAGCTGACAGTCTCACCGTACTAAGCTGCTCATGCCTTTCTTCCTTCTCGTGTACTAATATTCCTAAATACATGGTAAAATATTAAAATGTAATTACACGGTAGCTACTTGACTGGAAAACTTTCCCTCACCTATAACATATGTCTAGCTGCTTTGTTAATATTACCATTCAGGTACAATTTAAAATCGACAGAGAAAGTTATTCCAGAACCTGCACAAGAAGGTCGCAAACTCCCTTTGAAAGCACTGATACTTCCTTTTGTTCATTCTTATGTATCTGATTACAAATTACTAAATCCTACTGCTATTTGAGAACTTTTAGATTCTAATCAGTACTTTGATGAATGTACAGCACCATAATGCAGATGAGTGATGTCACCCTTTATGCGTACAGCAGCATGCATGGACGAACATGCGGAGAAACCATTCAAATGCACTGGGACCTTTGTGATCTAGGAGCCTCCTTTGTAATCAATCTTGACTGTAAATTGTTGCCTAACAACTAGACATTGTTAAAATGTCTAATTAAACATTTAAAAAAAAAATCACATAAATACAAAATGTTCTGCTTAAAATGCAAAGAGTTGCCTTTATGTTGATAAAATAGAATGAAAATCTGGAATAAGGGAATTGAATAAATGAGGAGGAAACATAAGTAAGTTTCAGCAATGTCAGCAAATTAAAGATCTTTTCTTTAGCATGTAGGAATTAGATAACTTCCTAACACTTTGTGCTACAAGAGAGGAGGCTTCTTATTAAATTAAGTAGAGGTAAACATTATAGCCTTTTTTCATGTAATGAAATGTAATGGAATGAAAGGAAAACAATGTAGCCAGGTGTTAATAAATAAGCAAAAAATTCTTAAAAGATAGGGTGTTTTTGTGAAATATAATGAAACCAAATCATTGAAGTAAAAATCATAAGTATAAACATCACGCTGTGTCTTTTTTTACTGCAGATGACATGGTCCTGACATTGTTCTTTTAGTCTGTTTAACACACTATATTCAGTATTTTCATTGGCTATGAAAACTCCATAGGACTATTCTTTAAACTAAAAACTGCACTGAAGGGATGTGAGGACGGTGCTATGAATTTACGAAGTGGAAGGAATGCAGGGATCTGCCTCTCTGATACCTATTCAACACCAGCTGACGTCCCAGAAGGGATAATGCCTGTCCATTCTCATATAGTCTTTATGTTTCTTTGCCTGCGTGGTTTTGCATTGTAACGTCATTATTCTTTTAATGTGGCTTATGAAGGAGTGACCTTGCCTTATTTTACAACACACACCATTAAACTAGGGTAATTGGGGAATTTCCTGTAAAGAGGACTTTCCTGCTACCTCGCACTGTGTACGGGTAGTTGTGTGTGGTGTTCTTCTGAGGCTGCCCATGAAAACGATAGCAAGAAAAGGAAATGTAACCAAAGCATACGTTCCTAAATGCTACGTGGTGCATTGAAAAGGGTTCTCTGCGGAGGTGCTGCAAACTGAAAGCAACTACCTTTTAGTAACCTTCCCCCTTTTCTCTGCCAGGGACTGCTGACACTCCCAGCCCTTTAGGCTGGTGCATCTGAAGTACAGGAAAAAGCCTTTTCCTGTAGAAGTTGCTTGAGTATCTTAGATATACCTCCTCCCTCTTAGGTAATCAATGCTGCTTATTGGTCGTAAATGTGATTAAGCAATCTGCTGTGCTTCTCTCAGACTGGCGATTGAAATAGCATAAAAATACTAAACCACTTGTAAGTTTGTCACCAGAACTGAACAGATCTTCTATAGTACTAGCTGTGATCGTAGTTATACATTCAGTGTCGTTTGTTTTCAATTCAAAAACTTCTAAATTTGGCCTGTATCCCTTTATTTTTCTATCCCATTCTTTCTGAGTGCATGTAGGTACGTCTATATGACTCCAATTGTCTATGCTGTTTTATCTGGGAAGCCCATTATACAAACCTAATGCTTTTCCCAGCTGCAAATAGGTTCTCCTTGCAGTGTGTCACTTTTCATTATCATGGGGTGCTGTCTTTTCAACACTTAAGCATGTCATGTCACCACATGATTAACATTTAAAGCAGTAGTACACTGCTTTTCGCAGTGAAAGTCAGTATTACTTACGTACTTGGTTCCCATGTTGATTGTAATATGGGAAGTCACTATCCTCTAACTGGACAAATTTCTTTCAAGTGAGCTTGAAATAAGCACGGGTAGTAACACAGTATCAAGTCATTTCATTCCCCCTCCTTCCATCATGTCTAATACATCTGATGCACTTCAAAAGATCCCGGGCATAAGATAAGCTGTAAGAAGTCTCCAGTTATTTCTAAAGAGATCAGGGAGTCTGAAACATTGGAAGGGGTCACCTTGAATCTGTGTAAGTATGAAAAAGGCAGGCATGCTAGCCCAGATGGTCTTTCTTTATACTTTTTATGCTATAAAGAGGGGCATTACTGTTGCTTGGAAGGAAGGATTTTTATGATCAAGAGCAGAAGAAAAGGATTTAGAATTGTTAATATACTGCTTGAGTGCTTAGCCATTTATATTTACAGTAATTGCTTCTGGAAAAAAAAAGTCCTTTTCCTGCCAACATGTAGGAAAAATAAAGGCTGATTGAATTAAGTCTGGGAACCAGTTTGATTAGAAATTGAAACAAATCTCCTAGGACTCTAGGAACCTGGTTCATTTGTGGCATTCCTTCCATACTCTAATGGGCTCTAATGCTTGATACCGAACGATAAGAAATGCTAGTTTCTGAAAACAGCTGTTGTGGGTTTGGTAGTTTGGAACCACATTTTGAGAGCTGAATGTAAACCATAGATATGTGGCAATGCAGGCAAGTCAGATTGTTCCTCCAGATATGATTTGAGCCAATAGTCATTTTTTCAAAAAAGTTCACAAAAAAGCACTAGAATTACACCTTTCACTTTTGGAAAGAAAAGCAAGACCACCATTATTTCAGCGAATGATACTCTGTAAAATGTCTGTAATGTGTGACGGCATGTGTACTTTTAATAGGCACTTGGAGGTACTACATATCAACATTTTGGTATTTTCTTTTTACTGAACTTAGCCCAGTGCCATTTTGCTGGGCTGGTGCAAGTATTGGTTCAGAATCTGATTAAAAGAAAAATATTTCTGTTCTACACTCTTGTTAACATAACTCAAGCCTTCAAAGACCTGAAAAATCGTGACCCCACTTGCTAACTTTTCCATTGCTCGTTAAAACTTGACAGGGATGTTTGGCTATTAGTGCCTTGCAGGGCTTGGAGCCCTTCGCCCCTAGCATCGTTCCCAGTGCAAACTTGAAAATTAGTTTCTTGAGGCGCTTAGTGGGCCACAACTTGTGAGCTGAGAGCAACAAAATCCTTCGGTCGCTAGACACAGCAGCATGCTTCCCCGCTTTCTTGCTCCTGTTACTTCCAGTCATCACAGCTAAATTAAGTCAAAACTCCTTGGGCCATCCCCGACGTAACCCGCAGCTCGAAGACTTGTCTGTCGCAATCCCAGAACGGAGGCTGCGAGGATGGGGATAAACGTTTCCCAACCCAGCGCGCTATTATCGTTCCTAGGCCTCGTTATATCCTACGCAGAGGCAGAAAAACTGCTCCAGGACAACAGGTCTAAATAGCTACCCAAGATTATGGATTTCTGGTATTTTTGCCAATTTTGCAGTGGACAAAACCAAAAAAGTCACACGTGGAATCACTGCGTTAAATGGTAGCAGAAGTGTACAAACACTGAAACCAAGAATAGTATTTATGGTGCGTTTATGAAATACAGTCTAGGAAAGGAGTTTCTCCTCCACCAGTCTTGTAACGAACTCTGCATATTTTTAAACTTTGCATATTTTTAAATAGAAAAATGAAAGTTTCCATATATTGGTGATTGTAGAGATAGCCTTTTTAGAAAGAAGTTGTGTAATAACAAATACATTTCACAGGTAGCTCTGTTTTCCAGATAGCTCTTTGAAAACGACAAATTAACAATGATTATAGTTTTATATAATGTATAATTATCTATTATTTACAGAATAAAGAGCGAATAGTGAAAGTCGAGGTCATGCCATAACATGCAGTACATCAAGTGCTTGAGAAGAATACTTTTTTATGTGGCCACTTCTTTCATCACTCGGAAATTGTGGGAAAATATTTCTAAAATACAGCCTTGGTAGGCCTTATATTTCAAACTGAATTTCATGAAGCAGACAGCACAACAACTAATGAACATTGACTTAATTTTTAAAATCTTAAAATGCCTGTTTTTTTGCTATCAGCTAATCATAGTAAGAGTCTTGTTGAATGCAATTGTTTTTGATTTTTTTTATGACTTTTGACACATTTTGGAAAACAAGTTTTCACCAACTTCAGTGTGCGATGGAATGACATTTAATAATTTTGCAACAATTGCAAAATGCAGTTAGTCAAAGAAAAATGTGTAAAGAATTGTATGCCTAAGGTGTGCAATAGCACTTTGCATACAAAGATTTTGTGCAAATAGAAATAAAAAAACCCACGTGGTATAACCTGGAAGTGTAATGCATAGAAGCTGTCTGTGTAGTTCTGAAAAAACTTTTTATAACCTGGCTTCCTTAGAGCAAATTCATCCTATTACACCAGGATGATATACTGAAGACAGACCTATCTTCTCCCTTAGCAACACAAAACTTTTACAAAAAAGCGGTAATCTGACGCATTTGAATTATAAATGTTTACAAATCATTGAACTTAAAAATATAAAATTTATTAATTATATTCAAGAAGTAAATGCAATAAAAAGTTGATGAGTTAGCAGGTTCAGATGAAGGTTATATGACATTTACCAAACATTTTTGTGACCCAAATCTGTGGACCAGATGAGAGGGATAGGGAGAAGACGGTGATGCATAGCTGATGTTTCAATACATTCTTGTACATTTTCTGTGGTTTCTGTTTGATTTGGATGTGTGTTTGATTAGATCTGCTGGATGGCTCCACGCTCACTTGGACACTGTGCCCAGGGCATTCTTGCGTGCACTTGACGATACTATGGCTGTTGGTTAAAACCTGTGAAATATCCCATATACCTAAAAGAGCCCAAATAATTTTTAAAGGGTTTTGTGGACACGATTTCAGTCTCAGGCTTAGGAAAAAGAAAGGATTCCTTTATCACTGGAGACTGACGAGGAAGGGAGGAAGCTGGGAGAGGGAAGGAGGAGGTGGCAGTGGAAAGGTAGGCAAGAGAAAGTGCGAGAAAGCATCAGGTGTAAAGGTATGAAAGAATGAGATGAGTATAAATAGAGCAAAAAATGCAATCAGACATATTGTTTTTCTTTGCTTTAAATGCCTTGTAAGCAGAGCAGTCAACAGGCAGACAATTATACCACCAGGCACTTTAGATTACATTAGGGTGCCAGGCAAGCTTTGCTCTCCATGGTTTATGATATCATTTGAAGCCCCTGAAAGGATAAATGATATGATTTGTGATGTGACTCATACAGGAAAGCAGATAATCAGTGGTGTGCCATAATACAAGTGAGAAAAAGACAAAATAACAGTTAAGGAGTGGTTACAGTAGACATTGTGTTCCTTTTATCTTCTGATATTGTTTATCATATTAGTATTATCATTATTATTTGCTAATGCTATCATATCGCCTAGTGATAAAAATTCAAGGCTTGGAGCCAGGATCCTAGACAAAACAGCCTAATGCTTATGGCAGTTTCTTCCTTTGTTGGTTATTAAATTGTTTCTGTGAATGAAAATAATGATAACAACAAGCAGAAATGTACACCATGCTGTGACCAATTTCCTGCCACGCCATGAGTGATGCACATAACTGCCTTGTGCAGCTGTAACGATGCTCTTGGATGGAGGAACGCGGACCTTAAGAGCGTAGCTGGAGTGACCTCCTGAATTGCGCTGTTGACGCTGAGAAGACAGATGCTTAGTTTAGTTCTTCAGACTGCACAGCTTCCTGCACACTGAAAAACGAAAATACGAGAAAATAGGTCTGACAGGGCTGGTTGGCATTCAGACCGAGGTTTCAGTATTGATTTGCTGTGGGGATATCTGTTTTATGGCGAAGTTAAAAACTTCCTAGCTTAGCGTCTGTATATGCATTTTGCTGCCTTTTCTCTTCCTGTGTTTTTATTTATTAAATTATGCTAAAGGCCACCCTTTAGAGCAAACCCTTGATGAAAACGAAGTGTCCTGGTTTTTCCAATAAATGAATAAGAATTTTAAAAAAGGCTATCATCCACAGTTTTGTGCAGAGCCATGAGCTGTGTGTCTCATTTTTCTAAAACCCTTTTGTTAATACTTTTGTAGGCCAGACTTGAGAACTCCAAGAATCAGCTAATGTTACACCAGTAAAATGTTTCTTGAAAAAAACAGATATAAGGAACATTTCTACTGGGGATTACATTTGGTCATATTTTTTCCATTAGATCATTCTTCTGTGGAGTTCCTAGACTCTTCTTGGAAGATCCTGCTGGCTCTTGGACTGTGATGCAGAATGTCCCTTACGTTCATTAGTAGCTTATATTGGAAGCAGAGGGCTTCTGAGCTTTTCAGCTGTAATTCAACAACATTAGTCTCAGGCAGGAAAGTGAAAATTTATTTACTGAAAGTAAAATATTTGTTTTGGCCAGAATGCAATTTTTGGCACTAGTACTGACGCCTTTTAGGTCAAATTTTGGTAGTAGGCTAGTAAGCCTGTGATTACAAACACAGGCAAATTTAATACAAGTTCAGTCCGATCTCATTCCTCTTGGTGTAAATCCAGAGTATTTTGCTAAAATCCATTGCCATCTGACTAAACTTTCTGTTTCTAGGGTCTGCCAGTGTACACAGTATTTGGTGTTATCAGCCCAGAGTACGTGTATATAGATTTTCTCATTATCATAGAAAGTAAGAAAGAATAGCCAACCCACTTTATAATTAACGATGATGTAATGACAACCTAGCAATCCTAAGCAGGTGTCATAAACTCATGTTGCTGATGTGACAATTATCTGGTTTAGTAATAACAATTAACTGTAACAGCAACAATAACCATGCAAAAACAACCTCCTGAGGAAAGTGAGTATTACTATCCCTTTTATGCAGACAAACTGAATCCAAGAGGTTAAACAGCCTGTCCAGCACTTCCACGTAAGATTGAAAGGAAACGCATATAGACAAATGATGAGGTTTGCCATGTGCATAGTGTTACTGGTGACTTTTAGATCAAAATTTGCTGTAGTTACACTTTAGAGCTTGTGGAGGTAATCAAACCAAGACTGAGTACTTTCCTTCCCTACAAGATGAAACTCCTCTATGTGCTACACGGGAGATTAATTTAGTAAAGAACCTGTGCTTCATTGCACTCAAAAAAATATTTTCTGCTTGTATGCAATGGGATGTCTTTTTCCTTTGTTTCCTAGTTGGTCACCGTCTTCATGCTTCCTTTTCCAAGAGGACAGCTGTTAGCAAGAGCCATACAGTTCCTGTAAAAGTTGTCCTTATATCTGACCGTTGACAGCTCAGAGAAGACAGTAATCATAAGTTTGGAGTCCCTAAGAGTTAGTCTCCATATTTTCTAGGAGACTGTGTAGGCAGTAAATGCTGGTATTTCGCACAGTCGTCACCTGCTAGAGCGGTGTGAGCACCTGGGGAGGCTGGGCCATGCAGAGCTCTCGTCACTCTGCAGAATTGTCACTCTCATCCAGAGAATTAACACAAATTTTACTCGCTCCAGGGTTTCACCTCTCTTTTGACTGTCCCAGCCCTTGGACCAGAATTTCCAATTTTGATTCCCTAAATTGAGACATTGGAAACAGGAGCCAGATACTTAATAGAATAAAGTTGCTGTGGAGGCTCTGAGCATGCTGCACTGATAGTGTCAAGCACTCTAATGCAGATACCTCAGGCTCAGCGGTAGGTATCTAGATTTAGCAGCTAAGCCTAAGAGTTCTGGTTTATGCTTTTAGGTCTGGCCTATGCTTTTAGATGTCAGAAATTATTTAAGCAGCTATTAGGCCTGCAACAAATTGCAGTGGAAAGATCAACAGAGCATGGAGAAGCTCTGTTTACAAGGTACCAGGGACCACTTGCATAACAAACCTGTCAATGATTTATAAGGTGTACAGACACGGTACCACGGAAAGTCTCACTCAAAACAATTGGTTACTCATTACCACATTGTTTCAGTGATCTTCTCATCTTACTGGATGTGCTGGACAGCAGGAAGGCCTGCCCATCTCTTTAGCACCTGATGATCCTTGAACAACTTTGTTGCCCTCTCTGTAAATTAATGTCAGCTTTCCTACAGAAGTGCAGGACTGCCTACTGAAGTACAATGCCTGTTTTATTTGAATGTTCTCTGGGAAACAGTTTAGAGAGCATCCGTATCAAACAATTTCTGTACTGCAGTATTTGTACCAAGAAGAGTTAGGTCAAGGGTTTTGGATCAAAGCCTAGCTGAGACTGCATACATCATGAGGCCTGGGGAGAGAAGCATTAAATTTCTTGCTTAAAATTGGCTGTTAAATGCAAATGCATCATCCTTTGTGTTATATAAAATCCAAGCTGAGTGTTCTGTATTTTCTTGAGGCAGCAAACTGTTGAACAGACTCCCCTTCATTTCAAGGTCTTTCGATCAGGCTCTTGATGAATTCATTAAACTAAATATTCATTATAGGTGATGAAAAGTATATAACCTTTCCGGGAGGGAAGTGGTCTGCTCCGTAAATAAATCTAGCCCTGTAAATTAAAGATGTGCTAGAATGAAATACCTGGATCCAACAGCGCTGTAACTTGAGCAAGGCAAGTGTTCGTAATGGTGGCTTTGGGAAGGAGGCTACTCACAGTGGAAGGGATGAACCTTACGAAGTGCCCTGATGGTCTAAAAATCCAGGCTGCACTGGATCAGGGGAAAAAGTAAATTCCAGAATCAAGGTCCCTCAGGGAGGAAGCCCTGCCAGAGTTTCTCTTTTGCTATATATTAAGCTCCTGTCTGAGCATGACCTCACATCAAAAGCACTGCAGTACTACACTAACAAAGAGGCCCAACAAGAAGGAAAGTTTTGGATTGTATTCTGAGAGGTCATCTCTTACGATCTCTGTCCTTTAGGAGACCAGAGGAGAGGTGCTCATGGAACGCTTTCCCTAATTACTTGCTCTATTTAATACTGAGTCCGTTACTTTCTGTATTGTTTGCAGTTCCTCATGACTATGAAAACTGGCTCCAGCATTGAAAGCACTGTAGTAATCTAAGGAAGAATTAATGAGTCGATGAGTGCCACGTATCCATGTCGGCCAGAAACATAGAAAAGCATGGTCCTTCTCACTGTTGTTTTCAGGTCAGCCACTATCAGGTGGCAACTAAGTACTTAACCAGATCCATATCCAGTAATGTCAGGTGAGAAATAGCAGACGTACTGCTATGCAAGAAGGTCAGGGATAGCCTTTGCCATATCTTGCTAGTGATTTTCCTGACACGCCAGTAAAACTTCGGCTTTCTGTGGGTTATACTTCATGTGTATCCTAAAAGCAAAATGTCAGTCAGCCCCTAACTTAACCGGAAACTTCAAAAAAGCCCCAACTCTCTATTTGTATTATCAAGATTTCAACACTTCAGCGTTGGGGTTTTTTGTTTTGCCCCCCTCCTCTGCACTTTCAAATAAACTGTGAAGTTTTGCATACTTTGGTTCTAAATGTAAACGTACTGCAGACATCAATCCAAGGCACCATTTTCTGACCTTTTCCTCAGTTGCAGCATGTTCATGGTATCATTGTCAAATTTGTTGGCACGGGGAATTGGCTGCAGTTGGTATACTCCACAGCACTTGCTATAGCGGCTGGATGCCAATGAAGAGCGTTTTATAGCAATGGCAGCGTTACAGCATCTCAGTGGTTTTTCTTAATGATTGGATCCAATCCAGTCACAAACATGTTAGGATACAAATATAATCTGTGCTTGTGGAAAAATAAACATCCCAGCTAAGACCTAAGTAAATCCTCCTCAGTACTGACTGTGACCAAGGTATGAGCCAGATCAAGTATGGAGAAACAAATATTGTCCTCATATAATGGGTCATATGAAAACTGTACTGTATTAAATCTGTAGGTGTTTTACATTTGAGTACCAATTCATGATACAACCAACTTAAATCTACTAGTTGTTACCTTAATTTTTTTAGGTTGGGACTCTCCCTCCCCACTTTCTCCCAGTAATTGAATTTTGATCCCATGGAACCAATTCTACTCTCAATGAAGCTCTCAGGAGCCCTGCAAAGCTACTGTAGACAAAGGGGCTATAGTCGGTCACTTACCAGACACAATGTACTTTTTTTTTTACAGTTTAATGCAGACTCAAAATAAGAGCCATATTTTTAAATTTTGGCATGACAAGTCATGTGCACCCACAAATCATGCAGTTGTCATCAGGGTCTTAAAAAACCATACTTCTTGGAGACTAATGCAGTTAAACAAAGTACATTACAGGAGAAGGAGAGGAAAATCCACAGAAGCAGAAGGGGAAATTAGTGTACTGCTAATTAGTACCTTTTAAAATCTCTCTTTTATGCCTGAAATATTAAATAGTGGGCTGGAAAAATGTAGTCTTCCTGCAAGAATGTATTGCTTCCTTCAGCATAAATATCAGTATCTTAAAATGAAAGTTTGTCAGTGCGTAAATTGTACTCTTATTGTGGTGCAAGCAAATGCTTCGTGCTATTCCTTAATAAAATGCAGAGGCTAGAATGGCAAATCTTTTGAAGTTGCTCCTAAACATGTAATATTTAGCTTGAGAAGCAATAGCGAGGAAATGAACATGATAAGAGCTCATTCAGTAACAGCCCTAAATTGATTATTTCCTTCCTTATGTAAACTTATCAGTCAGCCCTTTGGGCTCACTTCCGAATACCAGCTCAGCACAAGAGTCTTATCACAAGGAAATGGAATGTGAAAGCCCTGACAATTTTGATAAGGCACGTACTTTGGTTATGATCCTATCTCTCCCCTCCTCCCTTTTAAATAATTCATCTGCACTAAAAGGGGAGATGCCCTCCCTCCAGCTTTTGTATAAATGTAAGTTGATGTTGTTATATTCAGAATAAACCCTGGTTATTTATTTTGCTGGCTTCTCAGAATATTCTTAGGTAAAGAGACTAGAAGATACATTGACAATTATAAGCAGCTTTGCGATGGAGTGGCATAGCGCTCTGAATAGATTCTTTCTGAGTTTTTAGAAACACTTGTATGTGTTTTTAGACACAATCTCAAGATTCTCAGTAGAGCGGAGACATTAGGAAGCTTAAGACTCTGTTTTTATTTGCCACCTATAGCCCTTTACCTCATCCATGATGCCGTGGGTCTCGCATCTCCATGTGATGGCAGAACCCAGACTGGATAAGGATCCAACAGCTCACACTACAAAAGCCAAACAAGCAAATAAAAAAACCCCTACCAAACCACACATATAAACATACATACAGCAAAAGAAAACTGACAAGAAAGCTCTACCCGCCAGCCACCACAGCCTAAAACTTCACAGTTCTAGCAGCCAAAAAAACAGCAAAGCAGCCCAAAATACAAATTTAACTTCATTCACTTGTCCCAGTAAAGTAATAATTTAAAAGTATACGTAACAAGTTTTGTGGTTCATTGCATACCAGGACAGCAAAGCCTGATAAAAGTGCTCAAATGACAGTACTGTTTTTGTTTGAGATGTGATGACATGCTCCTTAAGCAAATGTTATAGGCAGCAAATCCATGACCCAGTAAAATACACTCCAGACCGTCAGAGTAGTTCTACAGCTTGATGAAATCCACTCGTCTCTAGCAAGAATGACCTAAAACTCTTTAGAGGAAAAAAAAAGTGTGGTGGAATTCAGAAAGAATGTTTTTTAAGCAAACAGTGACATACCAAAGTTGAGTTTAACTTTTCCAGTGAAATCTAAAACTAAGCCAAACTTACCTGATTTATTTTTTCAGCAGAAACTCAAATCTTGAGTCATTTTATGTAAATCAGGGAAAAGTTGTGACTGAAGCTGGACTTGCGTATGATTCTGATTGGCTACTTAGCAAAATCTCCTGTCAGGAATACTCATCATCGAAACAACATCATAAATCAAGAGGGGGTTTAATCCTGACAGTGTTGAAGTTCATGGCAAAGATACCATTGATCTTAATAAGGTTAGGAGTTCTCCAAAATTTTCACGATGCTTTGCATGAGGAAGCCCCTAGATGTCTTCGCAAGACATCCTAAATGCTTACTGTTGAAGAAAAGGTCTGTGGCAATGGCAAGTGTATTTGGTGAAGCAGTGTGATTGTGACAAAAACAAGACAGGAAAAAGGTCATGGAGCAAATCCAGAATGTACCTACATGCAAATGCGCACCCGGAGGAAGGGAAGGCTTTTTGATGGAAGACTTCAGGTCAGAGTAGATGAATCTATGTTGCCTTTGCTCTGTCTTTGTGTGCAATATGAACTTTCATAACTCTGTGCTTCTATGCCATGCTGATACCACCATACCTGTAACAAACTGTATGTACCAGTAGAAAATCTTGTTAATGTTTTGGGAAAAAACCTCAGAATTAAAAGGGATAAGGAAAAAACTATAAATTTGCAGTGAATGCTAGGTAGCAAAATAGAACAGGGTGTAACTGCATTGCCTGTCATTTATTTTTTGGGGCCTACAGCAGCAAAGTCCTCAGGGAAAGGAATTACAGTAGGAGATATTATCTTATTTTAGTGCTGTATTTCCTATCTTTAATAGTGCGTAGGATTTCCATTATAATTGATATAATCATTTATGAGTCTATTTTGTTACACAAGCGGGTAAAAAGCACTTTGCTGCTCTGTGAAGCCTGGCTTGTTTTATGGAGTTTAAATTAAGGCCTTCAAGATATTAGTAACGTGGACAAATATTATTGCTGAAATTTTCAATCCAACAACCAAACTGGTGTTCAAAGCAGAGAGCAGATGGAAGGGCTGGGACTTTGCACCCATTTCTGTAAATGCTGATGTTTGTGTTTAACTCCATAGGGAAAAAAATTTAGTGACTTCAGATGCTCTACGGCAACTGGCTGCAGCATGCATGGGCTTTGCTTTGAGACACAGAGCTCAAGCACTGGAGAAGTGCAGAGCAAATAATCAGATGGTCCATAACACAGCACAACCTCTCTTCATAATAGGCTTTCTTGGTAGTGATAAAAGCGAGGGTGGCATTATACTAAGCAGTCGTTGATTGCTTGAGGGTAGAGAACAGGGTAAATTTAGAGAGAGCTTTCAGAGAGAGTTCCCAGCAAAGCTCAGTCATCCATCTGTCATATGCATGGCTGAGCCTCTTCGGGTTGGATTCTGCTACCTTTACTGAATGTAGTACTATGCTATGAGAAGAGGCACCTCGGAATATTTTTGTGGTCTGCTTAAAGGTGGCAGAATTGGGTATTTATTTAGGGCAAATGGACTCAAGTACTCGGGACCTGAGGAGCTTCTGTAATGCGCTGGCTAAGTGAGCATGGTATGAAGGAGCTACATGCTGCACAGATGAGGAGAGGCACGGATGGAATAACTGCACGCTCTCTGATAGGTGTCTGCCGACATTTCATGGCGGTCTGGAGAAAATTGTGTGGCCAGAGACTTTCTAGTAAAAAGATCTGCACAGTCCCAATTAAAGAAAACCCACACAACTCTCCCAAAAACTTATGAAAACAGACCAAACTAGAAGATGAAAAAGATCTTCATATCTTGTGCTTATTAATCATGAGGTTTTGGAAAGACGTGAAGATCACCTATTACCCGGGCCAGCCTTCAGTTTGGGCTGAATTGAAAGAGTTTGGGCTGAAATCAGGTCTCAGGTATTTTATAAGATAAACCAGTACATTTTATTGTCTTGAAACTTGCAGGAACTGTTTTAAGGAGTTCAGCTTGTCTGTTTGGGTTAAGTAGAAGGGCATAAAGTCAGGCTGGTTTATTAACTAACAATAAATATGTTTCCTTCTTTGGTAAATTCTTTTACGTTGTATGAAAACAATACAGAATGCGTGCGCAAGGATTCCATCGGGTAACTGTATGTTTATAGCCAACATTAATTGCAAGATAGTCTTCTCGTACCCGAATTCAGCTTTTGAAAGAGTGTTTTCATTACTTCTTTTTATCCTTTTTTACAAGCTACACTTTTTCCACCAATTAAATATAATTCTAGATGATCCATTTTCTGCAATGTTGCCAGTCCTGAATAGTTGCTGCTAAAGATGCAAGTCTTGAATCAAAATGGATTTATTGTATACTGTAGTTCTAGTGGTAGTTACGTATTTATCAGATATGTGAAGCTGCATCATACATTGTCACCTCCATTTCCAACAAGCAAATAAGAGGTCAGGTGAGCAACATATGTTCACTTTGCGGGCTATCACAAGATTCAAGGGAGTGGTGTAACTCAGGAGTCTTTCTGCCAGCTGGTGTGATAAGCCATGAGGTGACGTATACGTAGTGCTCCGTGCCAGACTCAAGTGCTGAGGAACAGTGCAAAGGTTGTGTAACATGGCGGGGCAGCGTGTAGCTGCTTCAGTGAGAAGGTTCCCAGGGAAGGGTTGTGGCCTATCTTACCTGCGTGCTTCACATGGCAACATCGTGCTGTGGAAGCAAATCATTGTCACCTCCTGGGGCCATCTTCTCAGTGTTGTTTAGCGTCCTGTGACTTGAAGGGTTATTGTCAGATCAGGTGCAGGTTGTCCTTTGTATGAGAGCCCTTCTGCTTGCTTGAGAATCAGCTGTTTGCAGTCAGCCTAGGGGTATTTAGCTCATATTTTTGTTTCTGTGGACATGTAATACAGGTGAGACAATCGAGATCTGAATCATTGCCAATCTAAGTGGTAAAGATAACCTGGTGCAAACCAGATTCTTGTCCATCTCAGATGGCATCATGTGATAAGCCAAAGATACGATCTACAGTGGCTTCACAACCAAGCTGGAGATAGGCATTAAATTGACCTCTGGCTTAATATGGTTATTCCGTGTGTTTTTTTTCATGACCCCATAACAAAGAACATTGCACACCAATCTGTGAAGTTGCTGTATTTTAAATGCATGTTAAATTCTCCACTCTATAGAAGCTGTACCATGGAGCAGACTCGTTTCCTCTTTTGCAGAGTTAATCTTGTAAATTAGCATTGCAGCAAAGCCTGAAGAAGCTACCTCCCCTTCCATTTCCTTTTCTTTTGTGGTAGATCAGTTATTCACAGGACGTTCTTAGTTTCTGGAACCAACTCTTTGTTTTGCAAAACCTTGTTCCACCCCTGCTGTCTAGTAGAGACCTGTTCCAAGCTGTGTTCCACCGGCTGGGAACACGCACAGGCAACCGAAACGCTTTTCTTACAAAACAGTCTTTGCAAGCATTGTATCTGCTCCCCGCCCAAAAGAGGAAAGATTTTGTTGAGAACAAGTAGACCTGTATGCATTTCCCTTAGGAAATTCTCCTTAGTGGCTTCAAAAACTGTTACTAAAAATCTGCACTTGAGGAAATGGCCTATACATCAAAATAGGCAAAGAGATTTCTCAGACATCTTCCGTCACGATCTGTGACACTTCAGCGCTAGTCTTTTGTGCTACCATGGGAACACATTTCTAAAGTAGCGTGCATTGTTCTGCTTTTAATGGTTCCAAAATCTTGAGTCAATTCTGTGAAGTACATTTTGCTTAATTACCTCTAGTATTAGAGTTTCCATTCCTTCAGGTACTGGATTCCCTGCTAGTGATGGAAACGACACCTTTCCTTTCATAACCAATAATCATAATAATGGTAATCTACACTCTGTACATTTATTTTGTGTGGCATCGTTGACTCTTGAGACTCGCGTATCCAAAGGTGACTTTGCCCTGATGCAAATATGTGGATATTCCCAGGGTCTGCATTGCCTTGTGTAAGTTTCAAGAGGAAAACATTTGCTAATGGAATGGAAGACAAGGAATATTAGAAATGCTTATTATAAAGTTGGAAACAAGTCTCACTAAATCTCAGATACTTTTTTTTTTTTGATGGAATGGAAACAGAAAAAATGTTTCAAAGGAACTGATTGTGCATAAGATGTGGTTCAGGCTCATAGAGAAATTTGTTTAGTATAAAATCTTTTGCAGAAGATGTGTTTTCATTGAAGGCAGTGCAATGAATGGGACTAAGATAAAAATAATCATTTTTAAAAAAAAAAAGTCAGTCACCTCTGTGTCTTATCCTTATGCACCTGTCCTGGTGCCGTGTAGATGGTTTCTGCATCATGTCTGTTCTACAGAAATTGAACATGTGCTTTTTAGTTGTCTGAGGGCTTGCTGAGAAATTGGTTTGTTAGGGTTACTGCAAATAAAAGAAGATCTCAGTAGTCAATTATTTCTTTGTCTAAAAGAGGTCATTAAATTTGATGATAGAAGCTGTCAATGTATAAAAATATACAACTGAATGGAAGGTGAGAACAAATGCTGGCAAGTGTAGTATACAGCCACTGCTCTTGACAAGACACAGGATTGAATTGAGCAAATGGCTCATAAAGCTCATTTAGCAGGAGGACAGTAAAATCCTTCCTTTAAGGTGATTTAGCTTTTTAGTAAGCATTTATATGGAGACAGGGGTCTACCCTGGTAGATGGGGGTGCTTACTTTTACTAGGCACTGCAGACAGCACTGCAATATAACTTTAGTTTATTATGGCACTAAAACTATTAAACCGTTACAGTCTTTTTTTCACTTGAAGTGAGGTTTGTCTCTAACCAAAAGGGGATAGCCATTCTTTTCTATGCTGGCTATTGTTTTTGATGGACAGTCATCTCTGTGTCTTCTTTAAAAGCATGAGTTCACTTTGTGCTAAATGGCTGCAAGGGAAAATAATATAGAGTTAATTATAGAGGTTGATCAGTAACTCACAACTACAGTAGCTCCACTTAACTTAAAAAAAAAATGTTAAAACAATTACTCCATTCTCTGTCTTATTGATTAGCGTCATCCAGATGATAAAAATTAGTGACAGCCACAGGGCTGTCCAACTTCCTGGGGTACAAGACAAGAGCTGTGGTGGGTGCAGAAAGAGCCCAAGTTGGAAGCCCTCCCACGAGGATGGGGATCTCACTGATGCCCCAAGTAGCAGATAGCTATGGTGGCTGCTGCAGGGCATGCCCCCAGGAGGCAATTCCCTCTGTGGATAGGTGTGGGTCTTGGATATGTGGAATCCCTTGGAGTCAAGTCTCCGGTAAGGCAGCTGACTATGTTGGACTGAGATGGGGGGTTGTCTCAGTAAAAGGCCACCAGACTGCTCCTCAGAGGCAGCAGGCCCTCTGTCTGATGTCCTGGACTGCTTGTGTCCACCTCTGGTGTGTCACCACTGCTCGTGGTAAAAGACTGCTCCTGCCAGCTGTGCCCCTACCCGTCCAGTCCCCCATACGGCATGTGGCTCCTGTAAGGTGCCTAGCAGGCCCACGGTCCTGGGTTCACTCAGTTGTTCCAATTTGGATGCTTATTTTGGGGAGATGCACAGAAACTCTCATCTAACTTGCAAAAGTGTTTTCCAGAGTCACTCTGAGGTCACAGAGTCCTCCGAGTCACTGAGGTCACTTAGACATAACCCAAGTGTCTTTAAGAGCCCTTTGAAAATTACTGCCAGTATTTTCTCTGACCAGGTCATTATCTGCTTACTGAAAAAGAGGACGTTTTGTAATACTCATACATTTTCTGGCAAACTGAATGAGGTAAAGGTCTTGCAACATGAAGCCCTCATTTGGGCTGAAAGCTCAACTTTAAATTCATGAGTTGGATTTGGAAAAAATCTATCTAAGAACACTGACAAATCAACACTTTCAAAACCAGATTTACAATAGTGTTTGAATCTCATGTAAGCTTTAGATCAATTCTTTATTGATTTTATTCAACTGTTTCTTCAGATAGAGTATTTAGATGAAATAAGATTTGTCTTTCCATAACAATCCTTGTGTTAAGAAGAGACGTGTACTCTGCTATTAGCAACCTCTGTTACAGGAGTTCTCTACTTTGCTGAAAAAAAGAAAAGGAAAAAGAAAAAGTATAGGCTGCCATCACAGGCAAGCACCAGGCCTAAATCGAGGTCAGGTGCTGTGGATCTGGGTCAGCACGACAGAAATCCTAGTGCTGTGCAGAGCCTAACCCAAAGCAGGACCCTGTCAGTGCTGCTAGCCCCAGATACGATGCTGACCAGTGATATAAACTAGCTGGCGTTGTAAACCGCGTCTGTGAGTCTCTCCTCAGCAGAGCAGCCACCTCATTCCCAAGAAAGTCGCAGCTGTAATCTGAACAGTTTAGTCCAGGAACATCAAGAACTTGCAAACTAGAACATGCGTCTGTCTCATATGGACACCAACAATGAGCTTTAAGCTGTCTTGGAGACTTTTTCTGCATCTGTTTTTTCACCTTTTGCTCTATGTCAAATTCCAGTATACTCATATTAGCAGATTGTTCTTACCATCCACAAATCCCACAAAATTGAATATGTTTTCCACTATATCTATCTCACTCCAAGACGGAAAAAAAAAAAATTATGAACAGTCTCATGTATCCCATGTTAGCTAGGTCAGAAACCACTGTTTATGTCATGCCTATCATTAGAGGCGTTGACCAGTCTACCCTGGCATACTTGACTTTAAACCCATACCTAATCTTAACTCCAGCATGATCGTTTGTTCAGATCAGACCCTTATGATTTCAAGCCCTTGTGATCCTTCTGAAGGCACTTACTAATCTGGGAATATGAGTCATTTAATGCCTTTTGTAGCTGTATAATTGAGCATTATACAAAATGCTTAAAATTTTATTAAACCACTGGCTGCGTTTAATAGCTAACAAAACCAAACAACAAAATAAGAGCAGCAAAGCAGCAGGTGTGTTAGGAAAACATGGCAGGCTGGCACAGAATGTAAGCTCTGCTTCTTAAGTGGATGAGACAGACAATTATTTACTATATTTTGAGAGCACCTGGCACTAAGTCTATTGGCCATCAGGACAACTTAAGTGAAAGTGTTGTTTATCACAGTGCCATGTTAAGTGGATTTGAGTGCAACAGAAATAAACAAAACAGCCTCTGGAAAAGTTTCAGGACTTTCAAACTGGTGAGTGCTCTGGCGTTGCAGACAGCTTAGGTCATTCATTAGGAGCCAAACAGTCAGTACAAATGACAATATGTGCTTTCATGTTTGTTGGTTTCTTTCTTTTATTTTTGTTTGTTTCCTTGTAAAGAAGGTGGATTTCATAGAGCTGTATTAGTGTGCTACTTCCCCTCTCACTTAAAAACAATCTCTAGCCTGCCCATCTGATAGATACTATATCTGCCTTCAAATACACTCCTTTGCTCTCCTCCTCATAAGAAAACCTCTCCTTTGCTGCTCTACTTTTTCTTACGCGAACTAGACAATTCTGGTTTCCTGTAAGTGTGGTAAACAATTTAAATTTTTACTAACCATTGTGATACAAGCTGCCTGCTTTTCAGAAGTGGTATTTTGGTCGATGCGCTAAAATGGACAGATTACATGCTACAAATTCCGGGATGTAATCATCTTGCAATCTTGCATCTTGCTTGCAAAGGTTGCAAGATTTTCGTCTTGGCTGTTTTCTGCAACTAGAAACACCTTTCTAGCCATAGAAAGGGCCTCCCATTACTCCTAGCCAAATACCACTTCTTCATTTCAACTGAAGAATGTCAAATAATTTCTGAGTTCAGCATGTTACCCAATTTACCAGACCCAGCAATTTCAAGAAGTCCAAGATGGAAATCAAGGACTTTGTTTTCAGGTCAGTGATAGCGGTGGAGAGTTTGTAAGACATACCCTTAGCCGCTCCTTTGATCTACTAGAATTTCTAGATGTGGAATGTGTCTCTACATTGCCTTAAAGTTCTCTGCAGAAGTAAGCACTCTGGTGGGAGAAAGCTCATGCAAGCATTTTCTTGTCAGTGGTCTCTTGTGACAGTTGCAGTTGCTCTCTTCAAATTTGACATGGGAAGATGAGCGTGGATGACTAGGAGAAGGTCATAGCAAAAAACCAGTTCTGCCGCAGTTGTTCCTCCCGTCCCTGAGATCCCTGATATACCTTATTCAAGTGGTATAAATTACTGCTGGCCCTGGAAAGAACCTATATTCAGGCAAAAAATGTTAGAAACAAAAGTCAAAACCACTTGATATGAACAACAGTGAAATTTTATTATCTTGTCCTCTGTCATTAAAACATGAACATCATTACAGTTTTCTTTCTTAATAATTAAGGATTTTACATTGAAGTCTAAGAACACGTTCAGAAGGTTGGTATTAAATACCTTTTGTCAAAACTTCGGCTCCTATGAATATCATTACTATCAGAAAAGAAAAAAAGTCAGCATTTTCATCCTTTAATGGCCTAGTATGAGGCAAAAAGTAGTTTTGATTCTTGGTGATTTCTGTTTCTAAATGGGAAATTTATTTGCATCTTCAATTTTACATTTTGGCATAAAACTTTTGCTTCTATTTGGCTTTGAAGTCCAAGCACAATATTTAATTCCTTTAATTATGCCATGAGAATTTTGTCGTCTAAAATACTGTTTTTTCCTGTTAACTATCTGTTTCAGTGCGTTTATGCTAGATAGAGCATCATTTTGATCAATGATGCATTCAGACTATCAATTACAGAATCCTCTAGAGTTTACAAGTAGGAAATCTGATGGATTCAGTGTCTCATATGCAGCTAATTGGTAATGTGCAGTAACTTATTAGATAACAATTATCCCCAGTAGTTTTACACAGTATTTCTGGGAATCATCCTTTGACACTTTATTTAGAGCATCTGTCAGCATATATGTTATTAATCTCATTGGACATCACTCAGCAGCCACCATTCCGCTGTCTGCAGAAGAAGGTAAAGAAACCTGCTAGATTATCTGTAGCACAGCTTCTTGAAAGATAGCTGCTTTCTCTTGTCTGATGATTTTTTTTTTTTTTGGTCTTGTTGTCTTTGATGAAAGTGAAAACATGTATAACGTTGCTGGCTGCTTACCTTTGGTATTATTCTTGAAATATTTGGTGGTTATGATGAAATTGTTCCAGTGATTAAAGAAGGAAAAGAATTCACTAGCCAGGGAATGTACGCAAAGAATACCTTAGGATGGAAAGGACCTCCAGAGAATGGTGCAATCTCCCTGCTCAAACCAGGTCCAGCTAGACCAGGCTCAGCTGGCTCTGATGCATCCCTTGATGGGTCTCATTCCTCCTTAGTTGTTCCTGGGGCACCATACGTGTTTTGCAATTGCAGATCTGCAGAGATAGAAGGAACCTTTCTTCTGTTGCCAGGAGTCACAAGTTTGAAGCATGACTTGTTCCAACATCTGAGTTAATAACTAAGCTTTTAGCAGTTTCGATAGCAGAGCAAAGCTGGCGTGGGAGAAGTGAAAGAGGAGGATCATGCTGGGGGCATCAGATCTTGCAAGAACTCTGATGTGTGTTATTGGGGCAGGAAGACAGAGTGTGGAGAGCATAAGGATGAAGAAACTTTGCAAATCTGGGGAAATACCAGGTGCACTCACTGAGTCCAGTGTGGCTACTGAAGGGAAGGGATGAGTAAATGAACCTGCTTTCAATTGCCGAGGAAGATCAGAATTAGAATGGGTTTCATAGAATAAAATAATCTCCAAGCAATCATTTAAAGCTTTACTTGCTTATTTGCACACGAGAGAGAGGCAAAATCTCCAAATTTCCCAAGCAAACAGAAATTCCACCAAAATAAAGTCTTATTGAAGAGGTTGAGAAAATATAACGTATGATGTTTCATATTGATTTTGATTACTTTTGTTTTTCCTACTGTATGGTAAATTAAATGAAAATAATTTTGAACAGGAAAATTGAGGAGGAAACTTCTCTTCCTTTCTGTATATTTGTAGGTAAATACTAAATTTCAAACTGAAATAGAACAGAAAAGGATTTATTTCTGCAAAATGTGTTTCTGTTAATGGTCCATATTATCTGTTGATGAATATAGCTGAGCGATTGTACTTTAGACTCTCCTCTTGAAAGAGAATGGGATACCTTTACTACTGTGATGAATATTAAATACTCAGTCTTGAAAGCAGTGTTCTCTGTTAAGCCTAAAGTCTCCACAGGCCACGAAGACTGTTTACCCCTTTCGTTCTTTATTTATTTCTTTATTTAAATCCTTTGATGACTGGACTGCATTCTGGTAAATCTGTCTGTAACGTTAGTGGCCTAAACCCGCTTTTTGTTTTTTTCTTATCAAAGTGTAGTTGATAACAGGATGGAGAAAAGAGATATGACTGAAAACTTATGGTGTACTAAAAATGTATCATACGTACTTTACGTGCATATGCTTCATACATAGTCATCACCACTATGAAATATTTGCTTCTACTTTGTATGTTGTAAACCAGCTTCTTAATAATGAGTTTGTGAGATTTTGCATGTTAGAAGCCACAGCTCCCCAGTGTTTTTCTAAATTGTAAATTTTTTTGCCTTAAATCACTGAAGATTAGAAAATTATCTGTGCCTAAAGTGGGGTGTCACTTGGGCACAATGACTTGAATGACGTATTGAATTCTTGAATTGCAACTAAGATGACTATTCAGAGTGGTTATCTCAAGTGTTGTGGGCTTATAAATTTAAGCAATAAAACTTTGGATATTTAAGTCATTTTGGAAGATTTTGTCAGGGCCCTGCTTCAGCAAAGTCCTTAGTCTTGTGTTTAACTGTAGATAAAGGAACTCATTGCTTGTAATATATGTACTAATGCAGTTTACTCTTTCCTAGAAACATTTTCAAAACCAGATCCTGAGTCACTGTGAAGCTAAGGCAATTCCAAAACCTAGCATCTTGTTGCAAACAGACTGCGTTATTGCAGCAGACTGTTGCAAAAAATCACAGTTGATCCCCTGGTTCATCTGAACTTCTTTCTAACATTTCTTGTAGACTTTTCCCAGACAATGAGCCCATGAAAAATGTATGTTGCATTAAAAAAAACTTCCAAAGCATCTAACCACAAGCAAAGTTACAAAACCAAATCCACCTTAAGGGGAAATGAGAAACAAAACCAAAAATCCAAGCCTGGGTCATGATGTTGTTTTTCTGTATTGCAAACTCATTATGAAGGTAGCTTTTACTTAACCTCTTAGTTCTCACATCACTCATGTTAATGGCCAAGTTTCTGATACCGGTGACATTTATCAACTGATCATCTGTGACTCCATGAGTCACTGTCTCCAGGCTTGACATAAACCACTCAGACTCTGTGCTAGGGTCACCTGGACTTTGTCACTATTTAACAATTGAAAAGGAGCAGTATTTTCTTAAAGCACAGGCCAGACCCTCCAGTGATGTAAACGAGCACAAGAGAAGCAAAGGCAATAGAGCACTGACGTTTCCTAAGGCTCCAAGGCAGTTGAGCAAACGGTGAAGCTCTGTTTTCCCTCTGCGCTTTCTTTCCTTTGCTCTCTTCAGTTAAATCAAACATACCTAGGTACGTGCAGTAGTTGATAAGCAGCTGTCGGTTTATTGCGTCTAGGATGCACTGACTGTATAATAGATGAAAAATTTTGGACTCTTCATCTTTTGCTCTGTCTCTAATGTAAATCTAGAAGTAATGACAAGATGATTAGTTTTTCTGCTTTTAAAGAGAGGGCCGCCTGAATGCAGAGAATGGTTATCGTGGTGCTTTTTTACAGAGTATAGAAAGGTAACATAGGAGTAGCACATAGGAAAGAAGTGTTTTATTTACCCTGCTTTTAAATATGGTGTTGCATTTTGGCCACGCAAATGTTATAACTCTGTGTAGAAGCTTTGATTTCTTGAGGCAGAACATTCAAATTAGGCCCATGGCTAATTCTTTCCCATGCCCACATCTGTGAAGAAAATTCTGTGGAAAGAGGGAGAAATGAAAAGGCACTATCTCTTTAAAGACAATTCACATCTCGTTTCTTGTGCGGTTTAAAGTCTGTGTCAAACCTGGGACCTGCAAACTGCCGTTGCCCTCTTCGTATAGGCTGCAATCTACTGCACCGCTTGCACACAGCTAGTAAAGCTCTAGGTAGAAGAGGCCACAACTGCAACACGGAGACCGAGGTTTATCAGTGAGCCAGAGCCATTGACAGAACTGTGTTGGAATTCAGTCCTGTTCTTGGCAGGTAGTTTGAGAATACATACAGACTTTTTCCAGGTCAGCTGGGGCTCCAAGCCCCAGGAAGTAAAAAACGCATGCTTAGTGAACTTCTTGAAAATTGCAGTTCTTGTATTCCTGAGCCTGTAAGTAAAAGATACTGGTGAAGTTCAGAAATTTATAGTAGGGGAACTTTCATCCAAGTGCCCGACATATATTTCTTTAGTACATGAAGTCTTTAAAACATTAGACTAGGTCAGGAGAATCAGACCACTGACTCAACGCAAAGAGTTTCTTCCTGTCAAAACACTGTCTGAAACTTCTGCTGGGAATTTAGCGCTGCCGCTAGTGTGCAGCTGCTGGTTAGTCAAAGGACATGCTTATCCATGTCTCTCTGCTACTCTACTTCAGCCCTGCCCTGAAATAATGTGTCACAGGATCTATTTCTGGCTCGATGGCAGAAGTCACCAAACAATCCTTTCAAATTATTCTGTTGACCAAATGAAGGCTTAACTCTCCTCTAAAGACAACAAGGCCAATGTAATGTTGAATGCTGTAATTAGATCCACATGTTTTGAGGCATTAGCGTAGAGTGAAAATACCAGAAGTATACTTACAAATAAAGACCATATCCTGGTATTGATCTGCATGTGGAACTCACCTCTGAAATCAATAGGGAGCACTGAAAAAAATCAATGGCAGGATATGACCCTGAGATAAGCTAGTTTCAAATCATTCTCTCTCTCTCCTACAAGAAGACAGGTTACTTTGTGTTATCTAAGCCCTCAAACATCCTCAAGAAGTTTGGGAAATAGGAAAAAGCCACGCGGAAGGGAACTGATATAGAAAGATGTACATGACAAAATACTTGTCTTTTGTAAGACCTCAACGAGTCATTGCTTTTTCTTATCAACTCTCTGGATGAAACGTTTAAACGGTTTCTTGTAATTGAAACTGAAAGTCTCTGAGAATACCTTGGGGAAGAGCGAGTGATGTAGTAAAAGGAACCAGTGTTTATGTGCACTTCCTGCTAGCATTATCGATAACCTTGCCCTGCATTATAACATGGAGAAAACTCTGCAGAAATTAGGCCTTCAGGCAATTGCTCTGCATGAGAAGTCAGCCATGTGTTGAAGAGAAAAAGGAGGTAGGAAGCTTAAGGGACACAGCATACCTTCTTTTCTGAGATACGGTTTTGACAGATGAGCACAGTATAGCGTGGTTATTTTTCCTCTACCGGTTATCAAAAAGGCCGGTTTTTGCAACACATAGGTTATGTTTCTTGGCTGCATTTGCTTGTGTTAGATCAGCGCTGTGTGGGATCTTCTGCAGCACAAGACTGCAAACAGGGGCCTCACTGAAGCATGTTACAGCTCCCTTCAGGCTCACAAACTGGATTTCATTCCTTCAGAAACCAAAGTGAAGGGATGGGCATATGGATGCCTGGATACTTGTCTCATATGGCATCAAGATGCAGCTGAAACTTATACCCAGACCTAAGTGCGCCAGTCCTGGCTAACTAACTTTGATGCTCCCATGACCTGAATCAACAAATAGCTTTAAGATGGCTGCATGGATACTCCTCTCACTGATTGTTTTCTCCTGATGCGAGTATTCCAAAATTTTTTATTTGCTGGGAGAGGAATCCTCAAGCAAATGTTTCTGGGAGCGAGAAAACCTATTTTTGATACCCCAAAGTTTTTATGTGGGCTTACTGTGATAAGCATTGTAAAATTCTAGTAATTTGGTACGAGGCATGCTTAATGTCAGCTGAAAAAAAATTGCTATAATATGGAGAAAATTGTAGATTTGAACCTGAAAAAAAATTGAACCAAAGGCATTTACCCAAAGAGTTTCTGTCTTCAGAATAACTCTCTTTACTTGCCCTTGCTTGTCCTCCGTCTCTTTTTTAAAATTGCATGCGCATTTAATGCACGTGAAACGTTTCACGTTGCCAGACGTATTATAAGCCTGCACTCAGAGCCTTGTGGACTTCTTGTTCCTAATATTGGAAGATGTAATCTAGCCAAAATCCCCTCTAGATGGCTCCGATGCTTTCATTACATTACCAATCTTTGCTTAGATCCTTGTCTGACTCTTTTCCCTATCTGTAGCTTTGTTCTCATTTAGAATTGTAAGTTTGAAGGTTCCTATTTCTTTTTATCCATGAAGGAGATCTATCTCAGTAATACAAGCTTTTGCATGCTGCCCCATTAGTGTCTCATCTTAATCCATGCCTTGAGGGTCCAAATCTAGGGAGGATAGAATAATTCAGTCTCCATACAGATCTTGGACTCTTCTCAGACTGTGCCAACAAGTATGCCAATTAAAACTGTGTTTTCATGACATTGCAAGCCAGCCCATTGCAGAGAATGTGGATGACTAAAATGAATTTATAATTTAGGTTTCAGAAAAAGAATGATTTTCCCTCCAAAGTTCTCTGACTTGTATCGTGTCATTGTTCACGATTTAGTCAGAACCTGGAATGCTACCTTCAGATTATGGAAGCTGGCAAAATTCATAACCTGGCAAAAGGGAAAATATTCACATAACTCTCGGCAAGAAACCAAATCAAACTATTCTTTTTAATTGCAGGTGAGTAATAGCACTCTTACATTTCATACAAATAACGTCAGCACTCTCCTGCTCTGTGATTGATGGGATGTTTTAAGTGGAGTGCTTTAATTCGGCACAGCTGGACGTCTCGTGTTGGATTCCCCTCCTAGTCTAAGAAATTTTTGTTTTTTAGATGTATTGGCAACAACTTACCCTGTTAAGGCTGAAAAATATCCCTCAAGAGAGTAGATGTTGAATTGTCAACTCTTTGCTCGGTCAGTATCTCTGCTAATGAAAACTGGGGATTACTGGTTGGTTGGTTGGTTTTTTGAGCCAATTCACTCGGTCTTCAAGGTCTTGTTTGAGCTTTTGGATTGAATTGTAATGGTCTATCTGCAGCCTAAGTGTTTCCTCGTAGTCCTTTCAAAAGGTGTTTTTCCTTTCCCAGGATCTCTGCCATTTTGTTGCTTCCCGTGGCTAGGATTAAGCAGCTGGCTGTAGGCTTGGGAGACCTTAGTAGAATTGCCCACATTCCTTTAACCTGCATGCGTGGCAAGTGGCAGAGAAGGGCTTTTGTGGGGGTCATAGGAAAGCGCTGATAGGGAAAACCACACGTTTAGCTTGTGCGGATGCTTGAGAACCTGGCTTAAATCGGGTGCAGCTTCGAAGAAGGGGATTGTGCAGCACTAGCGTACAGTCCTTCTTCCCATGTGCAGGCCACAGCGCTCTGCCAAGCCAACGAAGGGTATCTAGGGCAAGAAAACCGCTGGGTGTTTTGAGAAAAGAGGAAGACTTTAAACCATTTCTATTCAGCTTCCAAAAGGGAGGACTTTTACTGTTCAGCAAGTGGAGCAAAAGGCAGGATTCTTTGAGGATCTTACCACGCTACCAACTATGGAGTTCATTTAAACTAGGCATATATCCACTTAGTGTATTAAGTTCCCTAGCATCAGACTCATATGGACTTATTTACAGTCTCTGACTAGAATCAACATGAGCTTTCAGAGCCCTGGAGTACATAATAACAGGAAAATCGTGGCTCTAGTTAAACACATCCCCAGGGAAAGCCTGGTAAATGTCCAGGGTAGTGATTAGGAAAGGTTAACTTATGATGTGACAAGGAAAGTAGTACAACTTAGATAACACTAATAAATGACACTGGTGCCGAAAAATGATAGATTATTTTGATGTGTTGTCTTAAAAAAGAAATAAATAAACCAAACAGTTTTTAGAGGAATATCCTGAATCTATCTGTGACTATGTACAGTTACTTACTATTCTAGCATATCGATTTGGATGTCTGTGTGTGGAAAACATGTTACAGAAGGAATTATTTAATATATAAAGAATCATCTGGTGTGCTCCATGCAGGACAGGACATTATACAAACTTCCAATTTGTGCAGCTGTCATGAGTGAGCACCCACAATGCCATTTATACTGGAGGAAAATACCAGTAATAGAAAGCATTTACTGAATGACTGAAAACAAATTTGCAAGGGAGAGACAATTTTCTCTTTGCTCTGGTTGGTTTTATGCTCCATACATTGTAATCCTTAGATTATGGAGTTAGTAAATTGAATTGTGGGGACATTTTGCCTCAAACAAGCAAAACCCTAAACTCCCAACATCAAAAAAGCCCTCTTTTTCAAGGATTAGCCGTTTCGTTATTGTTGATTTTCTTAGGTTAGAATTTACACTATAATCTTCTTTCCTTCTACTGTAGTTATATGAATTATTATTGCTGTGTTTCTGGTGAATATATATTTTTAGACTCTCTTCCTTGTTATGTTGCAAGCTCTCAGTCTTGTACAGACTTTCAGATATGCTCTCCCTCTTACACAGTGATGTGAAATACAGATTTCAGCGGGAGCGTTCATAATGAAAAAAATTAAGCAACACTTTAAAATTTGGATCTAAATAGTTCTGTCTTGCTCAGTACTTGAATAATTGCTCAATATTTGGGACTTGCTGTTACTCTGATGGACTCAGCATGTCTGTTCAGCGCCAACAACTGTGGTGCACAGATATCTGATCTGTCTCTCCGAGAAATTCTAGTTTGTCTATGCAGTACTGTCTGGAAATCATAGAGCGGGTATCACAACTCGAGCAGAACCTTGCACCGACACACTCCTACAGCGTCCGGTTTGGCGATTGGTTTAGCTGGTGTTTATTTGGGTGTCACTGTATTACGCTGCACCACACTGTGTAGACATAGTCAAGTTGTGTCTTTTAGGGGAGTTGATGGAGACACGTCTTAGCACAATGAAAAAGAGAGACTCCTTACTGATGCATTGAGATTCTGTGGGTTCTATTTCCTCAGGTCTGTTCTTGAAGTCTGAAACAGATGTTTTATTACACTTTCACTGACTCTAAGGAAAAAAGTCTCTCCACTTCAGCAGGAAGATGAAGCCTCCTGACAACAAAATTTTTGTTCCAAATAATATAATGTGTATTCTATGGCACGTAAAGAAAAAGCTACTCAAAATACTAACCAGGGAGACACTTTGCCCACCTCTCCCATAATGGATAAACAATGTTTGCCTCGATGATGCTAGTATAAATCATATATCTATTATGCAATAATGCCAAAATGTTAAAACTTGAGTGTTTATATCCAGAATAACCTAACGTTCAGCAAGGTCTAACATGTGTGCTTTACACCATGGTCTACGGGATGTCTCACTGAAGTGTAAGCCGCTGACCACATGGTATGTCCCTGATTCCTTTCCAGATTCAGGCACTTAGCCTAATGTTGGCAGTCAGTGAGATTTAAAGACCTCAACATCTCTGAACATCAGGCCAATTCTTCAAGGCTTGCGCAGGCATAACAAGATTTGTATCAGAAATAAGCAGCTGGCTACAGACGTAGTTACCGGTCGAGAAAGTCTCTGTGTTACATTAACATAGGTATGTACCTATGGTTGCTTTCTTTCTGGCACAGTTTCTTATTGCTACTCTTACTCTTCTTCTGATACAATGGTAAGGACTTCAGCACGTTTGCCATGTTAATGCGTTCTCAGTATTGCTATGTGAAGCGTAAGTAGGCACTTAGGGCAGCTGCCAGCCTTGTTAGGACCAGAGTCTTTCACAGAGGCACTGCCATAGAGGCAATGGGTCCGGCTACCACGGGAAGCTCCTGGGCAGCTCCTCTCTGAAGTGGCTGTTTGCACAAGCCCCAGACCCCACCCGACGTACGGGGAGCACAGCCAGGTGGTGCCTGACTAGGCGGTGGGAAACTAGGGCTTTCCCTATGGACGTTTTTCCAAGACAGCTCTGAAGGTATCTCCTCATGCCCAAAGTGCTGCCATTTCTCTCTTTCTTGAGTTGCGTTGTCTGGACAGGGAAGCAGTTCAAAACAAATTGCCTTCTTGTCTGGGCTCCAGGAGGCTGATGGTCTAAAATGCAAGAAGGAAAAGAATAACACCTTAAAAAGATGTACTTTTCAGCCAGCTAAAAATGAACATATTTGCCACAGAGACCAAGCAAAACCTGTTTTTTTGTTTTTATCAGCTTCGTTTACAGGATACATGAACAGGCTTCATTTACATAAAGGTGCAAAGATGAGAAGGAAAAAAAAACCAATTCTGTATAAACTTCTCGGGAAAAAGATACCTTTTCACTTTTGCTATATGATGAGAGAATCACTAAACCAGAGCAAAACATAGAAAAAGGATGTATCAAATCTGAGGATAGATTTGTAATGCTCTAGCTTTTCCTTTAATTCATTTAATTAAGAAGGTGGTTGTAGTGTGTATTACGATTTTTTTTTTCTCAATTGGCTGCAGTCACAGCTATGACTCTCTATGCAGTGAACTGAAGCTAGAATCGTATGCGGTTCAGCCAGTTAAAAATACTAAAATTACTTTCTTCCCTCCTGCTCTTCCAAGCTTTCTTCTTTGCAGATGGCAGAGGACAATATGCTGGGTCTGCAATAACACTGACTCAAAATTCCTTGCTAATTGTAAGATAACTTCCTAAAGATTGCAAGCAAAAGGAAGTCAGAGAACAAAGCAATGTCAAGTATGTACATGTCACAACACAATGTGCTGATTCCAAGCCTTTGGAAACATGCTGAAAGACATGTCTGGAAAAAAAAACAGGGAAGTGCTTCCACACAGTCTTTCAGCATGAAAACAACAGCTGAATGTGCCTATTCCCACCAGGAAAAAATACCCTGAAATAACAAAAGGTGCTGGAAAGCTAGAAATGAAATCATCAGATGGCGAGTACTCTCTTTTGTCTGTTCCTAAAATTTACATAGGCTGTACTTCCACTACATTGTAAATCAAGGGATCAATCTGGAGTAGTGTTTGACTGTGAGGTGCCAAGAAGACCAAGAAAAATGGAATGTATAAACAGGTCTCTCTTACAATGAAGGACTAGTAGAACAAAACAGAAGTAAAGCAAACAAAGGGCCACACTTTCAGATAATGTATCTGCAGGAATGCAAACTCTGTGCATTCCTGATCACTCCTGTAGGTACTGAAGGTACAAAAGACACGCTCTTGAGGAGAATGGCATACACAGTGTTTCTTTGTGAAACAGAGCCTGCATACATTCCCTTCGTAACCACAGGTAAATCTTTGCATCTTGGTGTACTCTAAAGATGCAAGTGTTTTCAATTAGGTCTGTCACTGTTGGCTTGCTGAGTCCAATTTTCTGTCATCTTAAGAGCTAAGGGTTGAGTAAATTCCAGGGGAAAATTATGGAATCCCAGTGAATGATGACATGTACAACACAAATGAAACACTGCATGCATCTGACTTAAGATGTTACAAAATATCACCTCCAAAACCAGAGGGATATCATACAGAAATGCAAATGAAGCAACATTCAGTAATGAATAATGATGTGACTAGGCATTTTTCTTTCAAAGCGGACAGAAGGAAATAAAACTACCCGTAGTTTCTGCAGGCAGAAATAAATACCGAGATGAAAAGCGAGTTCCCTAACGTTCCGTATCAGCTCAGGAATAAATTCGCCATCTTCAGATTCTCAAGTGACTTTATAAAACTCTTCCTTTTTGTTAACTGCCGGGGCCCAAAGTGCACTTAGGACAAGTGCACCTGAAAGGCTTGTTTTGCATTCGGTGCTCCCAGAGATAGATGCCATAAAATGACCTCAGAGTTTGGTAATGTTTCCTACGGTGGGCATAATATGCATGAAAATGAAAACCCAGCCTGACTTTAAGCAAAAGTTATTTAGGTACATTTTACCAAAATTTTCCAGAGGTATGTTAAAATCTAGCGTAAATGTTTCTGCCAAATATAGAAAAAGTGTTTCTCTGATTATAAAGGCTGAACGTGAAATAAGCTGAGAAACTATTTATTTCCCCTGTCTACAAACCGTAGTATTTCTCTCAAACCTATTTGTCTGTTAGATATTCCTTGTCAGTGTACTTTTTGGGATTCAGGTCTTTCTTGCTGATTCTTATTTGGACTCCAACTGTATGAAGCACCATTTAAATTTGGTGTTCAGCTGTCTTCCATAGATTTTCATGCAATTAAATGGATTTCTCCTTCCATCTTGGACTAAACTGAGAATACCGGACTGAGTCTCACTATAGCAAGTGATGCTCATGGAAAATGTGGCTTCTTTTGAACTAACGCTATTTTTTTATTATTATTTGTGTAAACAAAAACCTGATCAAACTGAGCCTTCTGTTTTTTTAATTTCACTGCTTGCCGTACAAGTTAGTAGCTTACTTTTCTGAATTGTGGTCTGTTATGGTTCCAGGACTTTATGCCCACGTTGTGTCTATATAGGCAATAAAATCTGCACCCGTTGCCGGTCCAGGCAGGCACGATGCATGCGTAGAGAGCAACATGCTGGAGGACTGGTGTCTGCACTGGGGGTGTAACACTAACGCCCATGTGTGCAACTTCACCCTACCATCACGAGGCAAACAGCTTTGCGCCAGCGGTGACCTTGAGAGCGTGCCACAAGATGCCAAGGATAGACGCTAAGCAAATTTACACTAGAAAGGAACCCTCTGCCATAGTAAATCGCTATTGTAGATGCCCTTTGAGGCTGAGACTACACCTGTCTGTAACACAGCCAAATGGGGGAGTGAGGTACTCTGTTACTGCTGTGCACGGCCACATAAAATTTGGGAGCTGGCAGGAGCAGGCAGGTAATAAGGCACATGAAACTATTAGGCAATGAAGGGAAACAGAGATGGGGAATGCACCTTAAAAAGAGCTTTTGGTTTGCACTTTTGTTGGGGGCCTGCCAGAGGTTTTAAAATAATGCAGAGGAAAGGCCTCTTGTCCCGGGTATGATATTCTAGCAAATTGCTTTGCCAGGACCAAGGGAATAGTGTCTTTCATCATAATTCCTCCTCTCAGACCCCTGCATAAATGAATTGAAAGCTAACTTTAGCTAAAAAAAAAAAAGAAAAAAAGAAAAAAAAAAAAAAAAGGAGGGAAATACAAAGGTTAAACCCAAGCACTATTATACTGTCCAAAAGCACTGAAGAGATTGTAGCAGGTGGTCCCACCACCTGTGCTTGTCTACTTCCATTCCAAATAATCTCCTTATCGAATGCAGGGAGGAGCAGACACCCGGGAGGGTCCCACAGGAAGAGCAGTGACTGAAAAACAGAGTGACTAACCAGAGAGATCGGAACCTGCAGTGCAGGGAATACGTAACTTGGGGAAGGCGAAACAGAGTGAAAAACACTAGAGACAGATCCTTGTCCCATTTACAGCTTGTGTATCTACAGCAATGCTGCTGGCTTCAGGGGCAGCTCTTCGCATTTATGTCATGTTGGTAATGGATGGGAGGTAAGGGGTCCTGCAATTCAAATGTATAAGCTACCACGTTCTAATGGCTTGCAGAGAAAAAGGCCAATAAACAATGCTTTTATAATGGCACCTATTTTCTTTATCCTTCCTAAATTGCTACAGGAAATGCTTTAATTTAATAGAGTAAGCGGATGCATTGCATGAATTCCAAATGGCACACTAACAACGTAATGATGCCTACCCTCTGCATTGCAGGGAGGACTGTGGTTTGTTTCTCAGTGGGCTGCACCTACAATAGCTTTTTATGACTGTCAGACTTTGACTAAAAGAAAACAAAGCGCTGGCTGAAACAGAAATAACAATAAAGACCATTCCTGTCATGTATCTGAATATTCCCTTTCACTCATTCTGTTCTGTGCATGAAATTTCTTAGGTAAATATAGCTAGAAGGGGAAAGGTACCTCAAAGGAGCCCGCTGCTGCCAGCATGTATCGTCGCATTCAAGTGAGATCTTTTGAAGTGAAAGCATTCTCAAAGTTGAGGACTTCTGTGTCAAGCTGCCCGCTGGGCATGACGCACGCCCCGGAGCTGATGGCTCTACCTTTTCATAAGCTTTTCTTTAGCAGAGCGAAGTTCTCGCTCATCATGTGGCAGCCAGTATTTCCTTTTCATCAGGTCTGCTCACCGTGGTGCGGCATTGCACTGACACGGCTAAATGGCTTCTCAGGCGGGAGCCAGCTTGGTACAGCTTTGCCATCTTCCACTTTGCACCTAGAAGTGGTCCCTGAGCGCCTTGTAAATTTTACCTCTAGGCCCAAAGTCTTCCAGAGCTTCCTGTCTGCACCGTGCAGCGCAGAACACTTTGTGGTAACCTTTTAGGAGATGGAGTATGCAATCCTCGCTACTTTTCTTCCATCTGTTCCTCATTGACAGGACATTTTTCTGTCCTGTAAGGATCAGCTTGGTAACAGCCCTGATGCTAGATTTACTGTTCTGGGAGGTCCAGCTGTTAGTCCTGGACTTTCCTTAATCCCTTCTCTATTTTAGCAACACAAGAGGATATGGACAAAAGTGAGGCCTGTTGAAACCCATCAGAAAGGTTGACTGGCGCCCTGGGTAAGGCTGATAGACCCCAGGATCCACATTTTCCACCGTGATAATTATCCATAAAAATGAACACTGTAGGAGAGCTAATCCCAAAACATCCAGCGTACTTTATGCAAGCTTTAGTGGTTTGTCCTGTTGTAGCGTTGCTTTGTATTGTTTTTTCAGTGAAGGTACCTTCACTTTGAATTTAACACTAGTCTCAGAGTAAAGTGTTGTTCATCTTGATAGCTATTTGGCTGGTTCATTTTGAGCCACAGTTTTGAGATCCTTGAGTGAAAGATTCTGAGTTAAAAGAATAGTACTGCAGTTTTCTTTCATGAATCAGAAATAATTCTTTAATTTCTTGCATGACGTTGTCAAGACAACAGTGTCCTAATTGCACCTATACTGTTCGCCACAGTGTTTTGGAACACACAATGTTTTGGAGAACCACAATGTTTTGGAGCAACTTTTCTTATGGAAATATTTCCAAATCTGAGCAGTTTTTTGTTTTGTTTTGGTTTTTTTTGTTTGTTTGTTTTTTTTTTTTTTTTTTTTTTTGCCTTTTTTTAAGAAGTATTTAAAATCTGTAAGTAAATATTTATTCCTGGCTAGAAATTACTTGACATTTAAGATCTGGAGCAAGAGGCATTCTTTTGTTCATATGACTCAGAAAACACAGGCTTTGTGCTAACTTTTCAACCAAAAATGCCACACATGCAGAAGAAGGACTAAGGTTCTAGAAGTGTAAAAGTCAGGAAATGAAAAGCAATGACTCTCTGCAACTATGATGCCTCAGAAATATGACATTTTCTATTATTCTGTAGGACAATAACTTTATACCTTCATATACTCACACAGTGTGGCCAATTTTGTAGTACCTTTTCATTCGTCAATTTGGCACTTTTACAGTCTCAGCTAGCATTGCACTTAACATGCTTTTTAAATATTTGATTTCCTTGACTAAATCCATAAAGCAAAGACAAGAGAGATTAAAATAACAAGAACTGCATTCACCTAAATTCAGTTCAGAGTTTATGCTGGCTCTCTTGGTATACTTTTAGCAGAGAACCAAGAAGTTTGTTGGTAAATGAAGTAGCAGAAATGCTTGTGCTCTCCGCTCTTGTGAAAGGGTCGTATCAGAGCAGGACAGGCCCAGAAGGACTTGGTGTGAAGAAGTGGCAGCAGTGTTGGTGGCAGCTTCTTCGGACCTTCTCCTTCCTGGAAGGATGTAATCTTGTTGATCGGAAGGTTTTTGGTAGTAATACTTAAGGTTCCTGTTAATATGAATCTTCCTTACGAATTCTGAGCAGGTTCTCAAAACCGGGTAGGAAGAAACAATTCACATTGCTATGCATCTAGTTTGAAGACTTTGATAACTGGAGTAATTAACAAAATCAGCAAAATGCGTGTGGTAAGATTCAGATCAGGCAGCGAGAATTTTTGTTTCAGTGTTGTCATTTCCATATGGATCACAGCACTGGCCAGAAAACAAGGGAAGAAGAACCAACTTTATATAAAGTTTCTGCCGACTTCACGCCAGGGCCATAGAGATTCTTCCCATTTCAAGAAGAGCATCCTTTTCCAGATGACTCCTAATATTCTTCTTTCTTCAGGTCAGGTAAATAGAAAGCTGTTTGGTGGCAATAAAGTTTCAGTAATCACACTTGAGTCAATTTTCACCTATGTATAAAAGCCATCTGAAGATGTCACCTGCCAGAAATTCTGTGCTAAGGTTGCAAAGCCCAGAACTGAAATGTTAGGAAATGTCTTATACATAGCTGCCAACAGAACCTTAATTCAGCTCCTTTCTGTGTTAAGATATAGTCTTTAATTGCATAATCACATACTATTTTTTCCAAAGGACCTCTGTCTCACTCAGGGCACAGGACCTACAAGAGGGCTGAGTAGAGGTTATGCAGGCACACATAAATCTGCCACTTCCTAATTTAGCTGTCCTTGACTTTGCAACCTAAATAATTTTGCTTTCAGGGAGATGATACATATTTCTTTTCTTAAATCACGCTAGAGGAGCATTCTGTAAATGGTTTCTTTTGGTGGGACTTTGGACATTAGCTTGTGAAGGCTCCTAGAGGAGACACAGTTAAGAAATAGATAATCCAGTAAACACAGCCTCCATTCGTTTTAAACATGCATAGACTAACACTTCATTTGCTCTCGGTTTGGAGTGTCACATGGTGTTTCAAGTGCTAAAAGATTTACTATGGTTTATGGCTAAAATATTTCTAACTCAATTTGTCGTTTAGCACCAAACTCCCCTGTCCCGCAGCACACTCAAAGGCTAAAGGGCACTGAAGCATTCTCCTGCTTAACTGCCCATGGATTGGAATAGCTCTCATGACCTTTCTATTGCTCTTGGGATCTTTTATGAAATTAATTATTAAGATGCAAGGCCTCAGGTCTATCTGTGATGTAATGCTTGAGGTTTTCAGCGCAAAACCAGATTCCCTCAGTCACAGTAAGTTTTATACATTAAACAGTTTCTGCTTGAAAAGAGAGGTCCTTCAGTATAATTTTGCTTTTTTAATCAACCTTATTACCATTTTGCTCTTCTGCAAAGCACTATTAACTGAGTGCATTTCCATTAAATTTCAAAGTACATCTTAGTCTTTATGACTGGATGTTACTTTTAAAACACGCAAGTTCTGGCAGGTATGACCTCGGGTGCAAACATAACTTTATTTGCTAAGAATAAGCTATTTAGCTATGTAGCTTTGATTATGGTTCCATAATTAAAGCGCTTGGACACTAGTACAGTGAATGGGCTGAAGCTACAGGTATAATGAGCAGGAAACAGAAACACAGATAAGAAGAATGAAGTTTGAGGAGTAGGTTGTCATATCCAATTCTGCTAACCTTGTAAATGGCAGAACATCTTCCCCAGTCGTTTTGAGACAGCCTCCAGACAGGTAAGGGAGGAGGATGTTACCACAGTGGAAGACTTGGAACGAAGAACGAGAAGGTTGAACAGGGAGGATTTTGGAACATACCCAACCTTGACTCGCCTTGAATGCTAAGTACAGCTTAGCAGTTATCGGAAAGAGTCCTTCAGTCCAAGAGGCTTGCGTTTAGTAGGTGGCCAAGTCAGCGGGCTTGTGATTTGTAAAAAGAATTTGCTACAGAATTGCATATCAGTCTATCGGAGCAATAATTATTGAGTGGCAAATGCATTTTAAGGCCTTTTAGTGGCAGCTCCACAACTGATCCTACAAACAGAGATCTATTACAATCCAGGTTTTCATGCCTTCAGCAAATGCTGGTTTTGAGTAAGAATTCAGCTGTGGAACATTGAAAACCCTCAGTACAGATACGTGTCTGGGCTGTATAATAGATGAGCCATCTGAGGCAATGCTGAAAGAATCCTTCATTTTTCTCTTTCCAATTTCTCCCCATCTGGGTTTACTAGATTACCCAACAAATATGAACTAATGTTCTAGTCTGCAGAGAGTTCTCCTCGTGTTTGGAGGAACTAGGGATTTCATAACAGTTTTATGAGATGAGTTTAGAGTTGCTTTTTGGAAATGTGTTTTTAAACAGAGGATGTGTTTTATCTTTCTTTAGAACATATTTTCTTGATTTAACTGGCGGGGGTTCATATTTTTTGAATAGTTTAAGTAGTGTGGATCCAGGGCCCAAATTGTGTTGACCTTAAATATAATCCTGGTGAAGGGAATGTTGAAATAGCAAAGAGAAGTTCAGTTCTGTGTTGAAGACCAGGGTCAGTGAGCAATATTTCAGCTGTTACGCTATCCTGATTTAGAAGGCAAATGAAAGGCTTCTGTGCATCGTATTGACGTGATGTGACTGAATGAATGCAGATGCATCATGATCTGAAGTCTGCTAAACTTGTGTTTGGAGGGGTGTGAATATGTAAGAGAGAGTCTGTTCCTGGGAGAAGCCAACCACCGCTTCTGGAAAGATCCCAGCAAATCACAGTGAAGTTATGCAACTAATCCTTATTGCTAGGATGTGGTACAAAATAAGACGGTTTATCAGTTTGTTCTGAGCACGACAGCCATTAGCGGTTATCACCAGTGTCAGGTCAGGAGCAGGGCCCAGGAGCTGCCCTAAAGGCTCAGACAAAAGTGTTAGGTGCATACAATTGTGGGAGGAGCATTTTATATTATGTTGAGTATTCGAATTTTCTGTTAGGCTGCTCCTTATACAGTAGACATAACAGAGAAGCGTATGACCAAACCCAGGCCCAACAGGGAAGAATGACTACAGTATCTGACAGTATCTAAGACCTTATGCTCCTGCCAGGACTGGAGATAGTTTCAGGAAAACGGGGTTCCCAGGGAAGGCAGAATGTCAAATCTGTTTTTCTGTTAATTCAATTGGGCAAACAGTGAGGAGGTGGCAGCTAACCAGTTGCCCGTTTTCATCCCTGTTCTGAGATGGCCATTCATTTTCTCCATTCATTGGATTTGGAGCTTAGGCTTTCACCCCGAGGTACTCTATGCCCAACAGAGGGGCACCTAAAAGATTAGGCATTATGTCCCCACATCTGGAGCCTCCTGAGAGGCTTCCAACCCACAGGGATTTAAAGGCAAAATGCCGTAGGTAGTTCTACACCATACAGCTCTGCTTCAGGCCAGCTAGCCATACCCAGCCTCAGTGGCATTTCTACATGGTAGTTAGCCTCACTCAGCTTAAGCATTTGGTGTGAAAAATCTATAGCACAACCGTTTTTTTAATTGGGCGGAGGGGAAAGGGAAGGCGGCGTGTTCGCCATCTGAAGTCTGTTATTCGAAATTATTTCTAGTACTTGAAAAAATATTTGACTAATATTTAGATAGTATTAGCATCCATTTCCATCAATTATTGAAAAGGACTCAGCACAAATAATGTTTCATTTTTCAAGCTGCTCCGCTGCTTGAAATAGAAATGGATGTAGAGAAATGCTGAGATTTTTGAAAGAGATCTAAAAACAATGGAGTCCTCCTGGGGAAAGAAAAAAAAAAAAAGTCAATGGAATTTGTTCAGTTCCTTCAGAAAGCCAGCCTCCCTGCCTTCAGAGCTTTCTCAACAGTCTATATTTTTCCCAATCACTAGCAAAACAAGGGTAAAGGCTTTCCCAAGGGAAATCTGCTTAAGCCTGTTGCAATGTCTGTGAGGAGTATGGGTGCTGGAGGAGAGTGATACAGGGAGGAACTCTCCTGTCAACAACAGGAAGCTGGTGAAAAACGAGCGGTGCCCCTGGGGAGGTGAATGCAGAGCAGATGGCCCTAATTGTGAGTCACACTGTGACAACTGACAAGAGAAATTCTGCACTCTTGACACTTTAAAGATACCAAAAATACCAGAGAGCACATTCCATGGCTTCTTGAAGACTTCCATATCGAGGGAGCTGGGGGGGGAGAGCTCCAACTCCTCCTGTTTCCATCACTAAACAGCCCATAAAATTTGCCGTTGATAAGCTTCCAAGCAGCCAAGCATTCTAATACTTAGATAAGTCACTAATGTTAATAAAACCCCTGAAGAAATAAGAAGGAAGAGGTGCAAAGGGGACTCATGTGCAGGGCAGCACCAGTTGCTTTAGATACTGATCCCTTCAATTAAGGGCAGTTCTGGATAAGAAAGGGGAAAGTAACATCCTTGTTTATAAGCACTGATAGATTTTGAAATCTCTCTTTTTTTTTTTTCTTTTTTTTTTTCTTTCATCCGGAATGACTGCAAGCATTTTCTTGATGTATTTCAATTATTGCCCGGATACAGGGTTGCAGATTTATATTGTGCTGCTTTAGTGGAGTTACAAAAAGTCAAGACCAGAAACCATTCATAGTTGGTTGCCAATTTTTTATTTTGGGATGAATGCCTGGCTTGGGTAGGTCTGCAGATGTCAACAGAGCTACCCCAGAAATAAGTTTTATTTGCTGTATTTGCTTGCTTGATGCAACTGCTTTAGTACCAGAAGTTTAGTACCATACTCAGGTATTTTGTACCCTTGAGCACAGCCTGGTTGTTTCACATGCACCCTAATAACATAAATCAGCTCCTTTACTTGGAACTCTGTGACCATTAATATCCGGCTGAGGCATTATTGTTGCTCTTCTGGTACCATGCAAAATTTTTCCCTGGATATCTGGGGAGGTGGGGGGGATTTCATAGTGTTAGAAATATTTTTGGGAGTGTCTCATTCTGACTGGATTCAGATATCTGACTGCTTTTCAAGTTGTTATTTGTGAACGTTACTAACAATGGAAAAGGGCATCTAGTCACTTGGGAAGGCAGCTACACTGCACAACTGTTCCTGCTACAGCTGTTCAGCTGCTGCTCGAAGGTGCAATTTGAAAGTTGTGACTTACTCATGCACTGAGGTGGTGGGCTTGCTCAGGCAGGTCACACAGTTCAGCACTTCTATGTTCAGTATTTCTGACTTGGAGGTATCCTCATAATTTTCTTTTATTATTGGTTTGCTTTATGTTATATCAGTTAGTTGGACTCTGCGATTTTTTTCTGTGGGGCAAGTCTGCTATATAGAGGTACCTAAGATGAATTGAAGTAAGTTACATAGGGTACCAGCAGTAGTATAGCCTTAGTGTGGTGCTCTGCTAAGGTTGGCTCATTTGCTCCATTAAGTGTCTCTGTAAATGGCAGTACCTGTGGTAGTCACGGCATTTCGCAGTGCATCATTTGGAATCCCACTAAGTAGCCTTCCCCTCTGCTGTGTTACTGCTGTGTTACCCGCCTGAGCTTACACCAACGGGTACTTCTTCTGTCCGCTTCTTTTGTGTCACCACTGCAGCTTGAGATGAGAATAATTTTAATCCCTGGGCATTTTAGAACAAGAATTTCCCTTTGTAGCTGCTGTCCCAGACTGGCATTTGACTTCTTTGCTAGCAGGTATTTTATATAAGGTCAGCTGTTGTTGCCATTTTTAAGATTTTGATACCTCTGTGAAAAGCCCAGGATTTGCCACTAACTGGGCTAAATCTACCAAAATACTTGTGTTGTCACGCTTTAGAATTTGTAATTTGTATAACACCCATGTACATTAGGCCACATTTTCTAACATCACGATTTCTTTTTTGTATCTAAGTCAGAAAGAGCTATGCAGATACACACATCCCGTGAGTCTCCTAAGACCCTGCCATCGTTCTGCGGTATCACCGCTGCCAGAAAGCCTACTGTAACGCAAAGCCAACGAGCAGGGCTCGGGAAGCCCCCTGCTTTCACGTTTGGTGTGAATTTCAAAGTTTGTCTCTTGTGGTGTTATTTGTTCCAGCTGATGGTAGTGGAGGGGAAGAGGAGCAAGTACCATGTGATCTTTGGTTCTTGAATCCTTGGCAGGGATTTTGAGACCACAACTCTTCTCTCCTTTGAAATGCTTTCACTTGGAGAAGTTGTACGATGCGGTGGAATTTCTTTCTTCTTTATATCTGTTGGCTAAAGCAAGGCAGAGGAGCTTGAAAAGGCTCGCCCTCCTCAAGGAACGCTATCTGATTCGTAAGCATTCCTAGAGGTTAAGGCTGGTGACTATCAAGAAAGCAAATACTTCACGCAAGGGTAAGTCCTCTAATTGTGTTTGTGTTGAATAGCTGCCAGATCCCCATGTCAGGATGTCTGCAGTCACGGCTCTGATCTCACCATTCCTTCCTCGGCTGTTGCACAATTGTGTTGCATGTTTGTGGTAGGGGAGAAAGTTGGAGAGCTGGGCTATGAAACCATGTCAGGGAAGGAAGCCATGTTTTATTTTAGTTGCTTGGTTTGGATAAAAGCCTGTAGGAGGTTGAATAACATAAAAAACCCCATAATGCGGCCCATTCATGGAAACCAAACCCGGTCTTCTATACAGATATGTGAAATATGAGGTTTAATAGCCAGGGTGGAAAAGGAAATGTCAGTGAAAATGTGTTTGCTGGTGTAGGAGAAGTCCACATATGTGATAACTCGTTTCTTATTCTAGCTGGACTCTCACCTGCAGTTGCAGGGTCTGTTTGGCTTAGGCTTGTAGATGCCATGAGGGAACTTTTGGAAAACTGGTTGTGAGTCTGCTCCTCTGATGGATCGCTTCAAGGACCTTTCACGGCAGACAAATGATACAAAACAGTGACAAATAACAGGCTGTGAAAGAGGAAAGAAACCCAAAGATACTGCAGGCCATGAGCTTAGCAGTGGAGAGAGAAGGAAAGAGTATCGTAACTCCTTCCAGCCGCAGCAGAAGAGTTTTGGGGACTCTCAGCACATGTAAGGGTTGAAAGCCACTCTGGTTACACAAACATTTCATTCCTGAAAGAAGACAGCAGTTGCCTTAGCCACAGAAATGTTGGTTAAAAGTAATATCCTTATTAGTCTTAGTACCATCAATCTTTCTTAGATGATCAAGTTGTGCATTACTCCTGTTCGGTTAGAAGAAAGCAAATTTCACAGAAGTCTAATTCTACTATGGAAAAGTAGTAAGAGGTTGGGTTAATCTATGACCATCATGTCATCTCACATAATAAAATCTGGTGAGCCGGTAGCGGTGCTCCAGGAGGACGTGAGTTCCACTTCCTAAACCAGGAAGTGGAGAATTATCCAGAGCAATAAAGAGCTTGTGCAAATAATACTGGGGAAATCAGAAGTTAATCTGAATACCAGCTCACTCAATCTAATCAGTATGAATAGCTCCCTGCCAACTGCTCCATTACCTGAAACAGGGGTCAACTGATAAACATCAGTCAGTCCTCTCATTAAACAAAAAAAAAACCCAACAAAAAAAAACCCAAAATAAACCTCCTTCATCTCAGAATCTCAAATTCCATCATTCCCGATAAGCACTAACCAGTTCCTCATCTCTCATTTGCAGTTCATATCCTGAGCTACATAGATTTGCTGTTAGAGATAAGGATATGAAAAAGTAAAGTGATATTAATATGCATGTTGCAACCTGTTAGTCAGGCTGCTGCGCCTTACGTTGTAAATAGCGGTGGTCAGTGATTCTGCACAGGAACGTGGGATCTGGCCACATGCCCTTCGTTTAACACCACTAGCCCAGACGAGCACGTTCAGGGAAAACAGTACGAGTCATCTGAATGGAGAAACAGATGATTAAAAAAAAAAGGGAGCAAGCAAGACAGTGTATGTCTGGGGGCTGCCTCTGGAGCCGGCAGAGAAAATCTGTCAGCTGAGGGTGGAAGAAGGGAAAGGGAACATTAACCCCAGGCTTTTGAAAGATGTCACCCAACTGACGTCAAACCATACAAGTTACGTTTGGATTCTTATACCGTGCTCACCACTCTTAGTTAGTGTTTTTCTGCCCTTCCCTTTTAGCATGGGCGAGATTTTGCTGTCCTAAAAAGCCGATAACACAGGAGAACACAACCAATAGTGGCGTTAAAATAGCAGTCAGTAAAAGATGGTTCTTGATTCAGTATTCTGGTGTGTTTGAGTCAAACGTTTATCTTCAGCGATCTATGCAGTATTTTTCTAAGTTTTTGGGAAGGTACAGGAATTGGCTTTTTTGCTTGTCTTGGTAACTGAGGGAAAGAAGGGTTGAGTCAGCTGCACTATAATGCAGAATTCTTCTACAGACTTTTTTTCTTCATGTGTTTTAGATTTACAGATAAACTGTAATCAACAAACTAATCAAAAGCAAAATAGAACACAACCAATATAAAGTCCCAAAACATGTTTTGAAGGTCACTGACATAACTATATTTAGTTTTAATATCTTTTTAATTTCATTGTGTAGTAAATAAGCAGAGCTTATTTCCTCAAACAAACCAAGGTCGTCTTAGCTTGTTTTCTTGACTTCAGATTTAGCTAAAAATATTGTGAACTGTAATCAGCTGAGAACAATATGGCTTTTTTACACTCAAATTGTTATTCACTCTCACCTTACCTGTTAAGGAAAAAAATAAAGCCTATCTGAATGAGCCACAGGTAAATTAAATTTAACTCAATTCTATGATTGAGGGTAGAGGTCTTCTGGAGAAGAGCTGCCCGTAGCAGCTTACATATGCTTATATTTATGGAAAGTGTACACTCAAATTAGAAGTAGTTCACGATTATTTCAGTGAAACGTTTTCCTTTTAAGAAATGATATTGTCATTTCTGTCAAAGTGAAAAATAAGGAGAAGCCTAGAAAATTGATTTAGATCATTATTTGTGGAAAACAGATTTACTGTTTCATGTTATGTTTCTCTGTGAGTTATCACTCATTTTTCTTTCCAAGCACACAGTCTCTTTCGACTATTTACTTTTAATTTCAAAGGGGGAAATAAAGGGATGAGGTTTTTTTGATTATTTTTTTTTTTCATTTGAAATGCCCAGACAGTAATGAAATAAAATATTCTATGCATCCTAAAAAGCCAGACACTTGCTATCGAAGGGGAAATCATGCCTCCCCCCCAAAAAAAAAAAAGAAGAGAAAGAAAAAGAGAACAGGTGCAGTTAATGGGCCAGACTAAAGTATCATGGGAGATTTTCAAAGCCGCAGATGAATTTAGCTGCGCCATTTCCGAGGAATATAAATGAGTGTTGTTTACTTTGGTTTCCTGAAGTTTGAAATTATCCTCTTCAATATAGGCTTTGGGGGGAAGTCCACTTGAAATAATTGTAGACATTCAAAATTAACTAATTGACCTAATATGACGAGGATAAATGCCACTCATACACTAATTTTCCGCAGACAAACAGTGTACCGGAGAATATTGCCAAGCATTGTCAGCGAGAAGGAGGAATAGCCTTGCCTTACACCTCCACTTTTTGGTTCGTTACTTTTATTTCAGCGTTGTCTTTGAGTGGGTAGCAAGGTCTGGGTGTTTGTCCCAGGCAGGCCACATTCTCTCCTTTTTTCCTCTGGTCTAACAGAACCTTTACTCTACCTACGCTCCCTGTTGCATTTGTTATCTAAAACTGTGCTGGAGAATTGTGAGTTTATGAAAATGTAACACTGTGTCTTGATGCACGAAATCATTCTGTTATTAACTAAAAAGTCTTTTAATCATACATACCCCTACTCCAAATGTATAGATGTATTGATACACATGCATTGATTCAATTAAAAAACAACTTTCAAGAAGCTTTGGAATTAAACAAAAATTAGACAATACTGTACAATTAAAACCCCATCTAGCTTATTAATGGATAACTCTTGCTCATCTCTGGGCCTAATTCACATATTGTGCTGATCAAAACACACGCCAAATTAATTTAGTTAGATGATATCTATAATCTTACTGTAAAACCTTAGTTCTTTGTAAGGTTTACCATTTGGTAAGGTCACTGTGGAAACTGTTTATTGAAGTGGTTGTGGCTTATTCTAGTATTCATAATAAGGGAGCTTTTTTCCCTCATATATTCTACCCTTAGTAGACCATCATCTGCCTTTATATTCAGTATTGAAAATTGTCTTGGGAAAGTGCCTGTGTAGTCAGAAGTGCGAACTGCTTTTCTTGTACTGTTTTGTTCTTACTTTTATTTTCCATGAAATACCTCTCATGTATTCTTCCTGTACAGTGATCCACTGCCTGTACATTCAAAGCAATAACCATGTTATTTCTTTTGTTCCAATGACTCACTTTAATTAGGAACAAACTCTGTTGTGTTAGTTGTTACTTCTAAGATAATATCATACACTGCATTCCAACATAATAATGGATTTTAATTTGAAATTATAGAAAAACAGAATGATCGAAAATAACCCATAGGTGATTGAATGAGCTACATGTAGAATTATCCTCAGGTCTGGATTCATCTGTCTGTCTTTTCTACAGATCAGTTTGGGGTTTTTTCCTTCTTCTTCTTCTTTTTTTTTTTTTTTTTTTTTTTTTTTTTAAGACAGGTCTTAATGCTTGAACAAATCCCTTTTTCTTCCCCTCGGTAATGTGGTTAACTGTCTGGAATGTGAGCCACTGGAAATTCTTCCCCACAGAAGAATCTCCATTAAGCTTTCAAACAGAGTTACTTCATCCCCACAGCTGCATGGATAGAAGACTTTCTAGTGCCTAAATACTTACTGTATATGTCATCCTTAAATTTAATTATTTTTTTTTCCCAGCCAGAGCTTTAGGAGCAGGTGCTAGCCTTTTGCTTCCTTTTTGCTTCCTCTGTGGGGAACGGGCTGGAAAGAGCCAACTAATTAGAAAATTCTACAGGGAAATTAATTCTGCAAACAGCTGAGGAATGGCATTTCAGTATAATGCTCACTTTGTCTGTCAGCAGAACTTGGCTTGACAAGTGGCAGTGCTCCCAGATGTTACACATGTTGTGATGAGACCAGAACTGCTTCATACGTTGCCCGTTTACTAAAAGACGTGGTGCTCTGGAAGAGTAAATGCACTAAAACTAACCTCTAGGACATGCTATGTTGCTGTCACAAGGCCACAGCATGGTATTTTTACATATGCTTGAAGCGTAGCGATGAACCAAATCGTTTTTAGCGAGCTTAGTTCCAAATGTTGCCTTTGCTTTCCCGTAGGGCTGAGGCACGGGGGAGGAGGGCGAACAGAGACGTACTAAACTACTCCGTGTGAAAGGGCTGGATTGTCAAAGTTAGGCTGGCGTATTGTACACATCTAAAAATATGTGATCTGTAACATGTCTGAGCAAAACACTTATTTAAACAGTTGGCTGGTTACGTGCACAGGAGAATAGTCAGATCCGCATACACAGGCTTCCCTGTTCAGAGACGCTGGTGACTGAAAATTGCAAAGACGGTCTGCTCTGAAGGAGCCCGTTGCGAGACGTTTATGGAAACAGCACTGTCTTAGTGAAGATGATGACAGCCTGCTCGTTTCTCAGAGATCTCGCCGGTACCAGTTTTGTCATCTTAGTACTTCTTGCTTACGGACTACAACCCGATTTAGCCACCTACCCTATCTTAAGTGATGTGCCAGGTTCTCAGCGCGCTTCTCGTGACAGACCTTTGTGACCTTCAAGCCAGGAACAGCGTAAAAAGCCCAGTCCTCCTCCCAACCACATTCCTTATCTGTTCCTTCCAAACCCCCCAATTTTTTGCTCAAGCTCTTCGTAACATGAGGTGACCCTTAGCAGCAGACTTCTCATGCACACCGTTCCCAGATTGACTTGGCATCCCTTGTTTCTGTCCTACCAGGAGATGGCCCTGGGCTTCGCTTTAGTATTCAGCTATAGAGAAGTGTCCCCCAGACTCCAGATACCTGGGAATTTGCCCTGAACTCAACATAGAAAGAGGGACTTGCGAGTGCCCGTTGAGTAATATAGAACTGCTTTTCTTATCTTTTTGGTCGAAACACGATGTCGAAGCTTGCGGTGTTATGAATACCTCTTTGTGTGGCAGCTGGTTCATTTTTTAGATGTCTTTTTCTCCCTCGGTGGGTCTGGTATTCTTGAGCTCTTTCTTGTGCTCTTTATCTCTGTCATGAGTATCTGAGTGCTTTTCCTTCCTGTGTCTCCTATGAACTAATTTGTCATATCTAAGAATATAAAAAGTAGTACATTCATGTAAGTCCCATGGAGATACGTCACTTTCCTGTAGCTGAAGATTTTCCGATGCATTTTCCTTTTTCTCCTATTTGCTCTACTGTAACAGGACTCCTGATTTTTTTTTCTTCCCCCCCATTTCCCTTGTCCTGTACTTCCTAAATATTCTATATTCTGTCTGTCAAAAAACTCATCGCTCCTTCTTTTCTTACCAGTCTGTTCTCTCCAGCATAATTACGTTACTTAATACATTGCACAGCGTTGGATTCAAGGACTGGTTTTAATGGTGAACAATCTATATCCTATTACCAGTTCAGTGTTACCAATACGCTATGCATATGTCATTTGAGAATTACTTGGTTATGAACTTTTTTTAATCAAAAATTCAAACTTTTGCTATGCTCATGCTGAAGTGTGATCACCTTCCAGCACTAAACACTAAACTAACTAAAGGGCTTTGACTTCGAAAGAGTCGTTTTCACAGGTGCAGATCACGCTTGTAGATGAAACTAATGGCATTCCATTCTTTGTCTTTAAGAAAAATCATGCCAGTTTCTATACTTTCTAAATTTACTTCACCTGATAGCCATTGTAGTTTTCCTAATGAGTTGTAATTGCTTATGAAACCATTGAAATTAAATCACAGCTAAATATTAACATCTTCCCCTGATGCAATTAATAATTAAAAAATAACCTCTTTGCATGTATTGATTAATTTCTATAGTTGCACACATTAACAAGTTGGAAAGACTAAAAGGCGTCTATCTCCAAAAGAAAGGTGCGTGGACTCGCGAATGTAAGAAACTTGATTCTAAAGTCTCTTTGAGCTAGAGAGGTCCTAACGTCCACATATAGAAGATTTATTCTGCGGTCACATTTTCTGAATTAATTGACTTTTTAATTTTGAAGTCCTAAATGCATCACTGCTTGGCAGCTTTCCAAAGTGCGTTGTGATGTATCTGATGCATGTATTATGGAAATTTGTCAAGTGGTCCATGTTTAACACGAAGGCCTGTTTGCATTTAAAACAAGAATACAATTAAATTATTAAATATTATCATCACATATTCTTCCCAGAATTACATCTTTTATTATGGAGTGCTTACTAATTACAGGAACGCTGTCAGCTGAAATTTTTAAAGTCATTGTCAAATGGGAGTAAAATGGAAGAAGTGTGCTATTTATTGCAGGTAAATGTCTAGCTAGATTGCCTTTATATATTACCTAGATAAAAGTTCTTAGTGATTTAATTTTCTGTTTATTGTCATCCAGATGTTCAAAACACTGACCCAGCTGGCATGGAAATTTCATTTTTTTCAACTTATGATAATGGATTAAATCATAAAAAAGAGCCATATTACATCCATGGAGAGTCACTAGGATGATTTGCACTAAATGGATTTTTATATGGGATAATTTTTTTTTCCAAAGTTCAACAAGAGTCAAGATTATATCTGTATGTGTTTAGGAGCCAAGAAGCATAAGTAAAGGAGAAATACATCTGTCTATAGAAGTTGTTGAACAATTGCACCTTTGCACTATTTGCTTAATGGTGTAGCTGGTGAATCTTTATGCGTTCTCCTATAGAGTACGACGGAGTTAGAGTGGCGTGAAGAAGGATGTTTTCAAGTGATGTGATGATCATCAGAAAGACCAGGAGGGGTCAAACTAGAAGGAAGACACGTCCTTGTTTTGGGGGCACGGGAGTGTGTGGGGATGTAAGGATAACAGGGAGGTTAGGTGAATTGGACAGCGGATTTGAAAAAACCTTACAATTAATTAAAATGTTTCGTTATGTTCTAAACACAATGCTTGTTTCCTTTGGGGTAAAGCGGAATGCTTTGGTTTATCTTTGTGTGTTCAAGAGAACTGATTTTCCATTTTGGTTTCAAGAGATCTACCCTTCTAAAAATTTAAATTCTATTTCAAAATGGTAATGCTGGTTTAAGATATCAAAACTTGTATTTATTTGCTTATTTCCACTTCAAAGCAAAGTAGTTCACTTACCCCAGTTTCGGGAACAAAGCTACTCACTGAAGTTGTTCTGAGTTTGCAAAGGGTTTTTAGTATGTCCCAGAGTCCATTTTTCAATTAATTTTGTATTCATCAAGAGATTTCATTTATCTCTAGCTATAATGTTTTGTTTTGCCAGATTTTTTTTTTTTTTGTATGTGTTTGCCACACATATTGCAGGAGTTAATAAATAAAACCAATTTCATTGGTTTGCTTGGACAAGTTTATGAATAGCAATGCTGTATATGTTTTTAATTAAATTCTTTCTTTCCTCCAAGGATGTCACTATCCGAAACAATTTGAGAATTTTGTTTAGAAAGTTTACTCACACCTTGTATTATTATGTATACTCTTGAGACAAACTTGCATCTGGGGTAGATATTTACAAGAACGGTTTCCAGAGTTCAGAATGGAAACTTTTAAACTTTCGTGCTGTCCCTGAATTTTAATCTATGCCTGGCTTAATACTGCATTGCAATATTAACATAAATTCTTTATTTTGCGTAATAGTCTCTGCGAAATGTAAGCCTTTTCGTGATACATTTTTGCAACAGCTGCGGATAACATTCCTCGTTGAATTTCTAGATTGTTCAGTAAGGTCAACGTTCATACAGCATTTTATCTACTACAGTTTAAAAATCTTCCTCTAGCTGCTCTAAAAATGTGAGTGTTACTCGTTTCTCTGAAGCCGCTCCATTTGTTATTTGTAGGCATGGCCTGGGAAGGAAGGAAGGATAAGGAGGCAGTGGGAGTGAATCAATATTTTATTGTAGTGACACTCTTGTGTTATTCCAGATAGTCGGTTTTACTTATAACCTCCTGACTGCAGTGCTATCCATCACAGTTGCTCAAAAAGGAGAGGCTACATCTTCTTTGCTGCTAGTTCATGGGATGTAGCACAGATGAGAAAATAGGTAGATATTTATGCCAGCTTTATTCTCTGACCGAAAGCTTTGACAATTTAAAGCTGCGCCACCTTTCCCAAAGACCAGGCGTGGGGGGGGGTGGACCTGCGTATAAGGCAAGACATGCTAAGACCTTCTTCTTATGGTGTCCCTCCTCTTCTTCCTCTTGCAGAAATAATGCCTCCCTCAGACATGATGTCTTGGGAGCTCTGGGGACAGCTGGCTTTAGGCCTTGGAAATTTTATGAGTCTGCTAAGCCGAGCTACTGAGGAGCTGTTTGCAAATGTACCTTCCGATGACAGACGCACAGATTAAATCCCTTCAGAACCTCACTGGTCTTTTTCAAACAGCATGGAAGGACACAAGTCAGTGGTACAAGGAAATTACGTGGCAGTCGAAGAGCTAGGCTCCCCTCTTCTGAGTCAGGTAAGCAGACCTTAGCAAACACCTCACCATCCTTGCGTCAGTTCATGCGAAGTGTCTGGTGCTATTAATACCAATGCACGCTTGTTAGCCTTCAGAACTCTCTTTAGATACAACATTTGGCACTCGTAGCTATTGGAGATACATCTCTAAATGTGAACGTGAGCATATACCGTAATATTTAAATGGTGTCTAACTGAAAATTAGGTTATGCATAGGTTATGCAAATGTTCTTTATCTAGACAAAGCATAGAAAAGCAAGAGGGTTTTACAGAAGGTTTTTTACCTGGCTTTCAAATTTTTCTTAATTTTAATTGGTCATCTAATCCTTTCATTATATTTATCAACAATATCCAGAAAGACAAGAACTTAATTGTGCTAAGGATTGATCTAAGGATGCTATTTAAACATCTGCACGTTGTGGCCAGAAAACCATTCTATTAAACTCATCTGAGGGCCTGCTGTTGCCATAAGACAAGTGTGCTGGGTGGCTAAGGGTACCAGGTCAGGTCCCTCACGGCTGAAAGAAATAAAGTCATGGGTAAAACCCAGAGATTTCCAGAAAGGACCATGATTCTTTTGCCATCAGTCAATAAAATTTTTACTCCCACAGAAGCAGAGTTAAGCCAGTACTGACTGCTTCTGAAATCCCACCCTTAATACCAGCCTTCTATAAATGTCAGCCTGTCTTTTCCAAATGTTGGAAAAAACCCCTGATATTTCTGCCCCTTAGCCCCACTGAAATTAAAAGAAAAGAGGTTAGTTGGTGGTTTTTTGTTTCTTTTTTTTTTTTTTTTGGTAGGCCATCTAGAAAAAAAACCGGAATGGAAATCGGATGAACGTAAAATGATTTTTGACACATTTGGCAAATGATAGTGTTTTCAGAAGTTTGCTCACAAAAACTGTTGCGTAAGCATCCCTTTGCTCAGTTTGAGTAAAAGGGTTTCTTGGCAGGAAGGGGAAAAAAAAAGATCACCAGTTGGCAATATTCATCCTTTCCACTCATATTTTCTTTGCCTATGACTCCCCAAGCGTTTGGTGGAAATGGCAACGTTGCTTGTATTTTTACAACTAAAGCACAAGAGACTAAAGTGAAGATATGAAAACATGAATGCTTGAAAAGTTACGTTCCTGGAAAAGAGAGGCACAGATGAGCTGACAGAGAAACCTGATGCTTAGAAGTACGCTAAGAACCTTCAGATGCTTAGCATTTATGAAAATCCAAACACTTATTTAGGAGCCTAAGTTACACACTAAGCGACTGCCCCAAACTTTCATAATGTGCTAGGAAAAGAGCAGGAATAAGAACATAAAATATTCGTAGTTATCTCTCCTAACTACAAGACCATATATTATAACCCTTGTCTTTAATTTTGGGAAAAAAACCTGTATAGCCTGAACTCTTACCTTTTTTTTTTTTTTTTTTTTTTAAACGAGAGAAACGTAATCTGAGAAGCAATTTTTACGCTGGGTTGTTTTTTAACCGGGTTGTGGCTGAGGAATTAGGAAAAGCTGCAAGTCTCACATTTGGCTTTACATAGTCCACGTTTCAATGACTGACCAATTACCTATCATTCTGTTCCATTTGTAAGGTTATGCCATATACAGTCATTGTAGGATTTGCCCAGAGGTTGACACGTCCTTTCATTGCTAAAAACTTTGGTTTGGAATAGAGTGGAATGAAGTCAAATACAGGAAGGAATTCATTATGGAAACTCAATAATATGAGACCTCAGCTATCATAAGGCGCAACAAAACATTTCCTCGTTTTATTGGAAGGCATGTAATTACTGATCAGACAAAAATTGCCAAGAAATATTTCAAGAAGCTATTTGGCTTCTGAAAGCTAATTCTGCCATCAGAGTACTTGCCAGACATAAGCAGAGCATCACATTGTGATATTTTTTTCTTACAGGAAGAGAAGTTATAGATGTAAAAAGGGTAAAATTTTGGAGCTCAGGCTGTTAGTCTCTGTTTCGAGGGACTCTACTTAATGTCTTTACACCCTCAAAATCTTCTTTATCAAAAGAAAGATAAACTCCAAAGAACGCTGGTGAATAATTTTTTTCATTTAAGTGGATACAATTATGATGGATGCACCTGATCACATTATCAGAGTCTAGGAATTTTAAGATAAACTCAGATTCCATAAAAATTCGAGCTATTCACAAGTCAAAATAATTTTCAAATACATCATGCGAAAGACAAATAGATCTACACATGTGATGCTCATGCAAAGAATTTTCCAAGTTAGTTGGAGACAGATAAGTAAGTAAGTGTGGCACTGACTGCATGTGTTTAACCTTCACACAATAACAGTGTTGCTTTCAGCTGGAAATGATGAAGTCATGCATAAAACATTTGCATATCTCAAACAGATTCATAAACTGGATTTTAATGAAGCCATTTTCACAGTTTTATTGTCATTTTTATTGTAAGTTAAAACAATATATTGTACACAAGAATATCAAAATAACAAGAGTATTCTTTTGCTAGTGTGACAGAACAAACCCACGTAAGTAAAAATATAGAATATTTACTGCACAAAAAAGAAGAAAATGTGTTGGGCACGGATAATAGTTATTCAGAAAATGTCAGCATAGGGGAAAACTAAGAAACGTTAAACATCTTGGCTATTCTTGACTGTGATTTCAGCGGAAGCCACTTTTTTCCTGAAAACAGCTGTTGATTATTTGTACCTGCATCTTCATATCTTAAAATTACCATAAAGAAGGCTAAGTGAAAACTGATTCTAATTAATTACTATTTAATCAGTTAATATTTGAAGGGAGCAGCTTTGCGTGGAAGGAGTACAGGGCTAAATCTGCAAAGAATACAGTGCTGGCTAGTGCAACACCTAACTTTAAGGCATCCTGCCAGCCAGCAGGAATTTTTGCTCCAAGATTAGGCACGTCTCTTCCTTAACGGATGGAGGGGAAGAGCTAACTCAGCTCAGAGTAATGTCACTGGAGACCAGCAGGCTGAACTCTTCCAGAGAAGAGCAGCAAGATGTCAGCTGTATCCCTCAGAGTAAGGCATTTAACTCTGCTTCGGTTTCTCCACTGTGAATCTGGTCTTTGAATTAAACATCTCCAAACTGGCCAGAGGAAATGCCATCCTGATATTTAAAGCATTCACCCGAGTGGGGGCCTGACTGCAAAAATCCCTTCTGCTTTAGCTTGAAAACGTATTTCTCTGGCTTCCAGGTTCTTTTTGCTGAATTTTTTTACTTAGTATACATTGCATACTTTGAGGGATGGGGAGGAGAGTGCAGTTGATCAATCAGCTTGATAGCTAGATGTTCTTTGGCAGAGGAGAGAATGGTATTCAGGTTCCTGGTGCAACGAACATTTACTTTTATTTATGCAGGGAAGCGCTTCAGCGGGAGCGGCTGGTACCTGATGGTCATAAACTGCCAGGATTACTGAGGGACAGCTGCATCAATCAAGTAAATTAGTGCAATCGGTATTCAAACACTGACTCACATGTATATGGAGACAGAGTATCAAGCCAGAGACCTATGAATATCATCGTTCTTCACATACACCACAAAGAAAACCATCTCAGTATATAGGACAAAAAAAACAGTAAGTACTTCTGCCTTTTCAGAACTTTTTTTGCCAAATTCAGGAAAATCATGGAAGATGCCATTGTCCGTTGGAAAAAACTTTATTAAGGTGAATAAAAGGAAAAAGGTAATAAAACGAGCAAAATCCTCTGCTCTGCATTCTTCTTAAGGGAAGCATAGAGAAAGCCACATGTGCAAAATGGCAGGGAGATCGGATTGTTTTGTCTACCTCTGCAGTGAGTTGAGCTGTAAGCACCTGGCAGAGTGAGGAATCGCTGCTCAACCAAACACATCAGATGGAGAGGTAGCACTCTCCTGCTGTTTCGTGACAGAGAGTAAATAGTTTAATGTTTGTGTGAAGGTGTGGCTGGAGGGGCACCCTGTTTATGACAGGCTACGGCTGTCTGTGGAACGTTGCCCTGGAAGAATTTGCAATGAGATTTCCAGCAGGAAGCCCAAATGCTAAGCAGATGTATTTTCTTCCAGACCTAAACTATTGGACTCCTCAGTTTTAGGTTCAGACTGGCAGAAATTCTTCACTTTATCCAGTTTAATATTTTTAAGACAACAGTCACAAACCAATGACTTTTCAGCTCTATTAACAAAGACTGGAAGGCACTGGGAAGGTCATGCAGATCTCTGTTTCCCTGAGGGCACGCACACTGCTCGTTAAGTCTGCGTGGTCATCTCACTTATGCATTGAACTTAACAAATCAAAACAAAACAAGAAACCCAGCCCCTAAAAGCAAGTAGCAGTCCTGCTCAGAGGATGTTTTAAGGGAGTTACTCCAACTTGATCTTTCTCCCACATACCTTCCATGGGAGGAAATATTTATGGAGGAAACAAACCAAAAAAGATCACCAAGATCCTGCCGCATAGATTTCCTGGTGTTATTCTATAGAGGAAGAGGCAAAAGTTCTTTCCTCAAATTCCTTTCCCCGTGTAAACAGGGGGGAGAATATTGTCCTTTGTTAACATTTTGTTTTGTTCCTTTGCCGTTATCTTCAAAACGTGTTCTGTGAAGATGCAATTTATTAATCATGACTGTGTTGTGTTCTATAACAAAAATGATCCTTTGGGACGATATTTGTAGAATGTGCTGAAATGTATCGTTTGCTAAGTGGCCTTATCTGTAATTCAGAGTGTCTTTGTGTGCTTTGGAAGACCATTTGGCAAACTCTGTGCAAGGAAGTAATTTAGTTATCTGGCTGCATTAAGGATGAAATCAATTTAAGATGAATTAGGACTTCTAGAAAAGTGATATGGAAAAAGCCAACCTAAGTTCTTGGCTTTGGCAGACGTAATTAGCCAGTACAGCAAGAGCCTTGGTGAACATGCAATCGGATATCCGTTAGTGGATCTAGAGGAGCAATTTAAGAAAGTATTGCCTCCAGCTTTCCATTCCTGCCTCTCAGCTGGTTGTTACTTTCTCAACAGTTTAGATGTGGTGTGTACCCTAGCAAGTGCATCTAGCCCATTTCAGAGACAAAATAGATTAATTTAAATCACTATTTTAGATTATTCAGGGGGCAGAGAGCAAATCTCGCTCGCAACTGATGTGAGACTTCATTTGCGTTCGAGTCCCTGTCTCCTCCTCTTGTTGCTCCATGGCCATAAAAACGTTGTAGAGGGGATGTTGCAACTCAGGTACCCAAGTGAAGGCAAAGCTCCAGCTGAGACTGACTTCAGTTCCAGAAGGTTCAGGATCGTAGCATGAACTTAGAGACTGGTTATTGAGAATACACCGCTAAGTCTCTGCTAAGTGAAGGTACGGTTCACAAGCATTTATTTCAAGTCATTTGCAATATAGTGATAAATCTGTGCAATTTTATCTCCAGCTCAACAGGACATTGGACATTGCTAAACTGTTTAATGTACATAACGTGATACTCTATGATAAAAATGATCCATTAGTGAGCTGAGTGACAAAAAAAGCGTGTCTAAAAAGAATCCTTAAGGATAGGCCAAGATTGTTTGCATTTATTTTAATGATATCCAAATGGTGTTTTAGCTAAAGATGTTAATAATTACGATGAGCAATAAAACTCCAGAAAGAGTTAAACTTACTGGCAGGCTTTATTCTGCTGCAGTGTTCTGTTTGACATAATTCCATAACCTCTTCCCTTCAATAAATGTCAACTGCTTTGTTTTATTTTTTTTAATTTCTTAAATGTCCTAGCTGTGAAGAGAGACAGAGCATGAAAATTGTCAGGGATATATCACGTTTTGCATACACATGCTCGTGGTTTTTGTTAGGGTGACCGAAAGGCCAGAGAAGACGCCACAGGAAGACTCTCAAGCAACAATAAATATGGAAGGTCTTTCCAACTCAATGTTTTGAAATGCTTTAAAAGCTTTAACCAAAAGGCCTTGCTATGATGAACTCCGGTAGAGGAACGAGTAATATTTCCACAATAAATATTTTATTTTTGATGGTACTTTCTCTGAAAACCACCAACGGACAAGTGGGGGGATTTGATGACAACATAGATTTAAAAGATGCTATAAACCTATCTAATGGCAGAAGATGATGACAGTTTTCGAAGATCACCGACCAGTCAAGAACTGCTGCAGCCGGATGAAAAACCTTCATTGCTTTTACTCTGAGGCTCGATTAATTAATGAAAGTGTCTGTGATACAGTAGTATCTGACACAAGGGACCAGCCTCAAAGGCCTTTGAAGTCTTTTCCTCTCAAATGTCCTTTAGAAGGTAGAACAGAACCTTAAAACAAGATCTTCGTTGTAGCTCCACATCAGCTGCGGGGACCTCTCTACCCACAACCACCTGGCTTTCAGTGCTCCTCTCTGGCTGGTGTCAGAGTGTGGGACTGGTCTTCTGCTTGTGTGGTACTAGAGACACTTCCGCAGGCTGCGTGATTTGTAAACGTCATAAAATGATCAAATCATAGTGGCCTAATCCATCTGCTACCAAGAAAACTGGAAGACTCCTAAATCTTCTCGGGGGCCGAAACTGAATGAGTTTGCGAACAAGTCACAGAAAGCGCCACGCGTGGTCAATACTTGCACCCTCACAGTGTTTGGGACAGGACAAGCAGAAAAAGGCAAATGAAGAGCTTTTGCTTCTGTGGGTACTTACACCGTTATTGTCTCAGAACCTCTAGGTGCAGATTTGGTCTTCAAAAACTGTTTATTTTGGAGCCTAAGAAAGATGGAGGTGGCCCTGAATAATCCCTTACCCTACACATCTTGGAAGAAACTAAGAAAATCATAATGTGCCATTTTGCAGAAGCGTGAACTGGGGTCCGTACAGAAAAGGAATAGCAAATGAAGCTCATTGTAATGACTGAAATCGGGTTAAAGACAAAGCCGACCCCAAGTGTCTTCCTCCTAAGGTCAAGACTGACAGAAATAAGCGAAGCTAATAAACTTAATCCTCGACCCAACTTTAACAGGATTTCCAAAGGCCGTTTCAGAAAATACAAACACATAAAAGAATAGCCAGAAACCTAATGTGCTCAGCAATCACAGATTTCTCGGTTGCGTGTTGAAGACATAGCAACCTAAATTACCCTTGAAATGACTCTATTTCAAAGTCATACGCTTTTCTGAGCTATATTTTTAGAAGACTTCATACTCGTAGTACAAGAACTTAGTCCAGACAAGGACTTAGCTTGGGTTTACGTTAGCATGTAATTTGTAAAAGTTTGTAATAAACATGCCTCACTGAGACTGGCAGAAATTATAGGCAGGCGAACACCACTACTAACTTTGGGCTACTTGCTTTGATTCAGACCTCATTGTGTAATGTTTGTTATGTGAGCTTCAAAACTGCAGAGAAGTGATGAATCTTTGTGTAACTAAGACCAGAATTTCCAAAGCAGCCTCGTCTTTTTAGAAACTCTTTTGATTAAGGATTTTGACTTCCAATACAAATATTCGCCTGATGCTTAGATCGGGAAGTATACTAACAGGCTTTCATTCAGATAGGAAGAAATATGCAATGCGTAATTCAAAACCTTAGGCCTGAGCTGGCGTCCTGTTACACACCCACTGAAGCCGATGAAATTTTAGGGTGTACAGGAAGTGCCAAATGAAGTCTTACAAATAAACACTTAGTGAATATTTATATAAATATGGTAAACAGAAAAGAAAAATACCAGTATGCATGCTGGCGGTCAGTCTGAAATTACTACTCTTCTCAGGCCAGTTTTTATATCCCTTAATCTAATAGGGCCATCATTATTTTTCCGATGCTTTTCAACTCGTGGCAAGAGATAGTTTCCCCTCCGTTAGTCACACAAACTAAGAGCAGGTCTGTAATCTCAGTTCAGCTGCATTTGGAAACTAGTCTTGTTTGTAAATAATGAAAGGAAACGAGGCAGGAACTTACTTACCAAGTTTCTCGGTAGAAGCAGTCAGTTTTTCCAGGGTCGCTCTTTTCTCCACACTGGGCAGCTTCTCTGCACTGCATGAAGTTTTTGAATCCTTCAAAAGACCAGTTTATCATTGGTACAATTCAGGAGCTTAAAAATTAAAGCATGCATCAATGTCTTTGAAAGTATGTTTTAGAAACCACTGTGATGCTGCACTTTTGTGTGTGTGTGTGTTCTGTTTTATTATTTAAAACACATAGGTATTTTGGTCACAATTGCTCATGACATCGTTCAAGACATTGAGCAAGTTCAGAATGGGAGAATCCATTGCTCTGAAGAGGCAACACTTTAAATCATATAAAGCTATGTTTCTTGTTCTTCCAAAATGAAGCTTAGTCTATTACTTAACTGTCCAGGAAGCTACCGTTCAAAGGTGACGGACGATCTTAAATTAAGTGGGAAAAAGTTGTTGGTATAAATTAAATAAATATTTAGTTATAATAAATGGTGGCATTTTAATAATTAGTGAGCAGTCTCGTGTTTATAGATTTTTCATAACATAGTACGTAAGTAATGAAAACAAAACGTTGATTACTCAACGTACAAAAGCCAATTTTAGAGGTATAACAGATGGAGAGTGCCAGAGCCAGAAGAGTGTGAATATTTTTTAAAAGCTATGTGTTCACATAATTAAATTGAGTGGATTAAATATGAGAATTCACAAACATTCAGGTGAGTTAGGTTCTGTTCTCATTGACACTGGAGAAATAATGAAATTTCTGTTGCCCTATATGTACACACTGTTTGGAAAACCATTTATTAATGCTGAAATTAATAGCATCACGATCACGCATTCAGCAAGCCCAAAACTATAACATGACTGGAACGATCAGTTACACATAACAAAGTGATTATGGGGGCAAAAAGACAGAGCGTAAGTTCTTCCAAATTGCTGAAAAATTACAAGTATTACCTTGTTAACATTTGTCTCATAGGCACGACCGAACCGGTAACACAGAAGAATGGCAGGAAGGAGGGCGAGAAGAAGAGGGAATGACTGACCTTTTCACGATTACAGTGCTTCACAAAGCTGGAAATAGTTCCACCTTCTCCAAGTCATAGTCTCAAAAGACTATATTCTCTCCCTAAAGAAAAAAAATCATTTAAAAAGCCTTTAGGAACAGCACCAAGGATCGTGTGTATGTATACATATATATGTGTGCCAACCAAACTGCTGTTTCTTTGAGGTGTTTCAGCATCCTTGATGCTGGATACCGCTTTGTTTTAAATCATGTCCTCCACGGGTTTTTCAATCAAACCCAGACATTTATTTTTAAAGGTGTTTTCTACTAAACGGACAGCCAGACGGAGGCTATGTCACAAGCAGAGCCAGCTAACTCCTGCTTAAAATGTGCAGGGCACGCGTTGTACTGGTGCTTGCTCTTTGATTTGCTTCCCGTAACTTACTAGGTACAGAAAAAGACCTGGCTGTAATCGGCTTTTCCACATAAGGTCTGAAACAGATAACTTGATAAATTCAGGGAAAATGAAGTGACCAAGAATAATCTGTAGTGTCTTTTCCAATGATAACCGTGGTTAGGCTTTCCATTTTCCCAGAGAATACCGTACATACCTGTTGAAGCCGCTCGTATCTTCTGCCGCACCAGTGGAGATAAAGCAGGCACTTGACCGGCTTTATTCATTCCTGACGTCACACAGTTGCTCTGTTTCCTGTTTTATGGTGGGTTCTTTTTTTTGCATTAAGTTCATATGTAAATGGAGCAGCTTTCATATGAGTTTGGAAGCATGCGACCGGCCCTGCAGTCTCAAAGAAACAGCCGGTTTTCTTTTCAGTTTAAATTGCTGTAGGTCTTCATTGGCTTGAATATCTTCCTCTTTACAAGCACCTTCCTGTCAAAAGAAAGAGAAGACAGCTTTCTTACTCCCCAGCCATCCCGCAAAGTCCTGCATGAAATAGCCTCTTGTAGCCCACAGGTCCCATAGCAGTCATTCAGTCAAGTGCCCAAATTCCACTCTTGCCCCAGTGTTTCTTACTCTGATGTTGACAATCTCTTTGGGAAATGACAGCGAGGAGACTGGATGGCTCAAAATACTATTGATGGGCTGGCTACGGTTTTTGTAGATTCATGAGGGAATCGACCACGCGCTCTCTATGAATCTTCTGTTAATTCATCCTGTGGCCGAATCCCACAGCGAACTTTGAGGAGTTCAGCCCTCCATTTAGCCAATTTGGTCAAAGGCAGGCTGCTGGCAACTGACAGCTATGACCAGATGACGGCTATATCCAATGGTAGTTTGTGAAAATTGCTTTAGGGGCCTCAGCCCAAATTTTACTGACAAAATGTCAATAATCTCAAAAACGTTCCTCCAAAATAATCGCTAGCCAAAGGTTCAGGGGCAACCAAAGGTTTAAAGACAAGAAGGGTGAACTTGTCTCTTCCCTAGAAGTATTCTCTGTACGCCAGCAATGAAGTGCAAAGGGGCACATTGATGTTAGCACCACCCAGGCTGTCAACAAAGAACTTCTGTCCTCAGAAATACCAAATCGAGTTCATATGAATTTCCCACTCCTCCAAAACCACTTTCCCACCAGGCAGAAGAGATCACAAAATTAAACAGCATTCCCTCCTTCTCACATCTCTGCAGTTTGTAAGCACTGTGCCTGTCATAGCGTTCCCCGGAGGTTTCCTTAACCGTAATGTCTCATCTCTGCAAGCAGCTGCTTCCTTTTTGCACAAGAGTTCTTGGAGACTTGCTTCACTTATCAAAATTAAACCACTGAAAAGCTGGTAAATAACTAAGTTCTAGTGGGAGGATGAAATCCCACTGCAGATGGACAGATTTGCTTAACCTATAAAATAATTCTGGAATAACTATTGTTTTGGCAAAAACCTAAAATGTAACAAAGTTTGATTGTTCTTGGCTTCTCCTAATTTGCTTACTTTGGGGTTATAGCTGACCCTCAATATGCACATGTTAGTCCCATTACTGTTAACAAGAGTTAAATATACAGAGAGGCTTAAATATAAGAGAGGCTTGACCATTTACTCTCAGTGTTCGAAGGTCAGCTGAAGTCTGGACCTTTTACTTTCTCTGTGCTCCACTAATTGAGAACAAAGCTTATGCAAGACTTCCTTGGGGAACGTGGGGTCTGAGGTTTTTACAGTCCACAAGGCTAAAATTCAAATATGAACCACAGCTGTTTGGATAGGAGTCTTGGACCTCTTTGTTTTGAACTGTAGTGACCTGCTCAGCCTTACCAACACGTGAAACTCCGAAGTCCCTGCGCAGCTAATGACTGGGATGTGAAAATTGCCTGGCAGGCGGACCTGGGTAAAGTGACCGATTTATAGTGCTCTGGGATTTGCAGGTGGAAGGGCTGTTCTTTCTCTTCCTCTCCCCCCTCCCTGCCCTGTTTCTATACACATCATTTCATGCATATGCATATGTGCAGATTTGAATCTGTGTTCACCATCCAACCAGCTGACCCGATGTTCTTGTTGCAGATGGTGAAGTTCCTCCCTTCTGCAAGTACAGGTATTTTTATGAGTCCCTGGTAACAGGTAAAATAGGAAGGGAAACAGAATGTGGGATAAACTAGTCATTCCATTTAAGTAGTGATAGACCTCCAGTGCCCTAACACTTTTAAATACATTCTATATAGCCCTGGTAGTGCACGTATTTTGATTTAACTGCAATTACACAAATATGTAGAATATCAGCAATGAGTAATTTTGCAGGACTGAGACATGATACGCTGGATAATAGCTAATCTATTTCAATGGACTGGCAGTCCACCTGCCAGTGGCCATTGTGGCTTGCATCAGGTGATAATCTCAGTGGAGGCTGATTGTGTTTTTCTTGAAGTCAATGATAGATCATCTTATACCCCCTTACATTTAGAATCCAATTCCATCATCTTCTTTGCAAAAATTATATGTATTCTCTCTATTAATGCCTGATCGCAGCAAGACAAAGCATATCTTGATCTGAGTGTCTGACCTTTCACATTGATTCTGCTGTTGCAAAGCACGTCAAATACTATGGAAAGACTGTGGAAAAAATGCAATTCTTTATCTAGTGATAGCATCCAAGATAATAGGAATTCCAGCATTCATGCTTACTATAAAATAGAGCAAGCAAAGGCTAAGTAAATTCTGTTTGTTTCAATACGGAAATAATTTTGACTGCATCTTTGGCTTTGTATGACATGGAAACTGGTGATTGTTTACGCTTTGCTACTTTTTTTGGTCTGCATTAAAATCCCACATGAGAAACAAATTTTTCTCTAGGAACAAAATGTTACTTTTTTGGGACTGAGTTCTAATTAGTTGGGTAGTACGTCTGTTTCTTTTCAGTTGGGAAAACGCAATGCATATAAAATCCAGATGGATAGCACATGATGCTGGAACCAGCCCCGGCCAATCAGCCACGTCACTTGATTAAAAGAAACCTATAAGAATTTAAGTAAAAAACCAAACCCAACAAGATGGTAAAAGCAGCAAACTGGCTGCAAGATGGGATTTCATCATGGCTCTGGGATTGCTCTTCTTTTGCTGATTGGCCTCCCCACACCTTATTGAAAGTTAATCTGCAGTTGTATTTAAATTAAACTTGTGTAGGATTTGCGATTAAGACCCTAAATACCAATGGTGGAAGATACGCGGGGTAAGCAGGATGGGAGGAAATTCATCATTAGACTACATCAGGCCACAAGGACCACAGCTTTAGGGCAACGGGCTCTTTGAAAGAACTCGGCTGAGAGAAATGCAACAGCAATCCACCCCGGCATGAACCGAAACATCGCAGACCAATTCTTTTTGTGTGGATTTTGTCCGTGATGAACAGTCTGTCAGAGAGCAAGTAAGCACATATCATGGCAATTACTCACAGCCTCGCTGGGCGCAAAAGCTCCTGAGCATCCCGGGGTTTCACCAGATTTGAGAGTGAGATTTTCGGAGAGGTCTAACGCCGGCTATGAAGAAGTCTGAAGGAGAGGCAGGCAGGCCTGGGATGGAGCGGCATCTGGAATCCCTACAGACAACAGCAGGAATGTTTATTATTCTTTGTTTATTATTTTGAGTGTGTGCTCTCTCCCCTCTTCCTCTCTTTGTCTCCCTTTGTTATTTGTGTAATAAAAGTCCTCTAGGCATATAAAGTCAGTCATCTGGAATTGTGCAACTCCTTCTGCCAGGAAGCTGGAAAAGCCCCTCTCCCGTGCAGAGAGAAAAATACCGACTCATCTCAACTGTTGAGAAATTACAGAAATACAGCATTTGTCTTTGGATTACATTTATATAGCAAAAAGCTGTGGCAAATAATTGTGCTTCTTGCTGTTAAAAATTCTGCTTTTATCCTGTCCAAGGTGTTATGTTTATTTAAAACTTGAGAAATAATTTGTACATTTTAAAATAAAGCATGCAAAAATATATTAAAAAGGCTCAGTGTCAAAGTTGTTTTTTCTGCCAGCGGGTGCAGGGAAGGAAAAGGAAATGAGAAAGGCGCGAGGAGCGTCTTTGCAGCCACATGGCTAGTGAAATTTTCTATTTATTCTTTGGGGAAAAAGCAAAGTAGCTGCATAGCTGCTGGTTGGATAGGTGCCGGTACTATTTTTATTGGCAGGCAGCTCTGAGTGGCTGAAAGGTGGTCATTAACACCCTGACACAAAGTGCTGACAGGGCGATTATAAGATTAACACCCTATGTTATATTAACAGTGTCAAAACCTCCCCTTACCTGTCAGTGAGAAATAATGGCTTGAAGGAAAACATTACAGACATACTGAGATTTTAACATCAAAATGCCACACAGCTACTAACTTTTTCAAATTGGTCTAAATATCTAGATGACCTACTGAAGTCCAATAAAATGAAAGAACATATTTTAAATTACAGTTTCACAGAATAAAAAAAATGAACACAAAAGCTAAGCCACCAGGCTTACTTCCTCGCTTGTTGATGGCTGGGAGTGGGTCTTTCACAGCTGATGCCACTAGACTTTTGGTTTGAGATCTTGGAAACTCAGGGGTTTCCTTTAGGACTTGATAAATTCAACAAACAGAACTTTTCTGGAGAATCTCATTGCTGATATGCAAGGCAAACTTGCCTAGGATCTTCCTACAAGTTCACTGGTTACCCCAGACAGCACTAGAACCTGTTTTATCAGTGAAAGCCTCGGGACCCTTAGGACCCCTCCGCATTTGAAAGTGTTTCTGCTCCCTGTTCACGGAAGCAGGAAGGGCAAAGCCTCTCGCACAGCTTCAGCTAACCCGCCCGGTCTTCTGCCCGTAAGCTAGGGCAGAAAGTTCTTCCTGTAGCACTAGACCTACACCTTCATTGGTAAAAAAATAATAAATTGTGTTCCTGAATTCTATTATCATTTCAATTTTTAAGAACTAAAATAGCATTATGTTTTACTACCTGGGGAGAGGAAGGGGAAAAGAAGAAGAAGAAGAAAAAAGTAGTAAAAGAGCTCCAACACCAAACAAAGCCTTTCCAGCCTGCTAGAGGAGTGCCCCTGCATCCACCTTGGCCCTGGGTGAGCCGCGGTGGTACGGCCGCTCTGGGGCTGGCACGGCTGTGGATGGGATGGGGGCAAAGCTGTCCCGGAGGCTGTGCCCGCAGGGGCCCCCACCCAGGCCTTTCGCCCCTCCCTGCCAGCACGATTTGGGCTCCACGAGCGCTGCCGAAATTCCCCGTACCTGCCCAAATACGCTTGGCCACTTGCCTGGCCATTTTTATTCCACAGTTGTCCCCCTCCCAGTGTATGTGCTCTGTTACACCAGTGATGCGCCATGTGATTTCTTTACCCTCAGGTCTCCAGGGTGTCTACCTTCATGTTGTCCAAGTTTTGCCAGCTCGTGCATTCTTTCTATATAGATTTTTTTAAAATTATATTTTATATTCTATATGATGATAGTATATTCTATATGCTATATATTTTTGTCTGCAAGATCTACAGATAGAACACATAATACATATTCTTAATATATACTTCAGTTTCTACACAAGATCAAGATATAGTCAAAGCGCCCAAAATGCCACAAAGTGTTTATACATTGCATAAGAAAAGTTCCGTAGTTTTAAGTAAGATTTCAGCGAGTTGCAATGCCATCATATCATGATAGCTTAAAGTTTATTGAAACCCCTTAACAAGGTGTCTGTAGTTAACTTAGGACTTGTTACAAATTACTAAAGCACCATCTGAAAAGTTCAAATGCCTCAGAAACAGATCCAACAGAAACACTTAATAACTAAACAAGGATAAAGGATGGATTTATGGCTGCTGGTTAGTTTGGGGTCTGTTGGAAGACAATGCAAAAAATTCACAGACACTTTCAGAGCTTCTGTTAAATGAACACTGTGCCTGCAGAAAACGGAGTATTTATTAGAGCAACTGATGAGAATTGCCAAAGGTAGGGAGTTTCCAATAAATAGGATTCTAGTTTTAGGAACAACCTGTTAAAGTATTTGTACGTGTAATTTTATTACAGCATCTGCTTTGGCTGAAACCAAGGTCTCCAGGGCAATTCTGAACTTTCAAGTCATCTATATAAGCGAGTGTTTTCATCTACATATCTCTTTTACTTCAAAAAATGAAAAATATGACATAATTCAGAGAAAATTACATTTAATCATGTTTTATTAATGATATTCATGCAGTTTTCCATGCTGACAAGAGCCGCAGAATATTTTCCGAAATGTCAGAAATGCCTTCAGAGATTTTTGGCATTCCGCAAAAATTGCGTGATTTTTCAAAACAAGGAAGAGTCAAGAAACACTATCAAGATAGTTGGGTATTCAGTGGTCTAATTTATAATAAGATCAGGTGGCCACTGAAAATACACTCAAGTAATAAGATCTTGCATACATTATAGTTTTCTGGGAATTTAAGTCATATATAAAGGCTTTGTTTACCAAATGACTGGCATTGCATTGCTCTCCATTGACTTTAGCTATGAAATGCTTAACTACGCTGTTTTAGCTTTCAGCAACGGTGTATTTTGCTCAGCTTTATTTTACTTTTATTAACAGCCCTAAGTTACTTTGTGGGAACCCTGTGTCCCGTTCATCTATCCCTAGAAGGAAGCAAAAGTCCCGTTTCATAGGAAAGGGAAGATTGTGCAGCTCTCCTGGCCAAAGCCCGCTCTGTCTGCTGGGCAAGACAGAGACGAGCTCTTTGAGCATCGCTTCTGCTGGGAAGCATTAAGAGGGGATTATGGGCTTGGAAGAGCTAAAATCAGTGATGAGTACACGCCACGGATTCGCTGGCTCTGAGCTCTGAATGGGAGCAGAGCAACAGGCTGTATCTGCTAATCCTTATCCCTTTCTTTCTGCACATCATCTGTGTGACAAGGAAAGATCACGGGTCACATTCTGCCCCAGCCCCAGCCCTTCTTTCACAGTCGCAAATCAAGACACACTTCGGCAAAGCAGTCAACAAAAAAAAAAAGCCACAACACAATGAAAGCCACCAAATAGTGAATAAACTATGAAATCACGTGTAGACATGAAAGTGGGAGGAGAACCACCTAAGACCTTATTTACAAAGGAGTAAAGACATAAAAGATGACCTTCTGTGACCACTAAAAGGATAACTTCATCAGGATACATTTGTGTCAGAACACGAACAGACTCTTGCATGTCAATCATGCTGAAGTGCCAGAAACTTTACTGAAGTCATTTGCAAGGGGTTTTGAATGAACAAGGTGGGGGGGTTTTTTGGGGAGGTTTTTTTTTTTTTTTTTTTTTTTTTGAGTATGGTGTTTCTCTCTGATAGGCAGTTTGTGAACACCACTAACTCAACACTGGAATCCTTAAACTTAGGTTCCCTAGTTTGTCTCTGACGCCTTTACACACCGGGAAGAAAATTAATATACGCTTATGAGGTTCACGGTCCTGCAACCACTGTGAAGCCCAGTCAAAAAACAAAAAGTCCTTTTAAAATGGCCAGTGTAACTGTTTTAGAGTTACACGACAAGCAGTAAATCATTGTAGTGCTTTTTAAAAAAGAAAGCCATATATTATGTCTTTGCCTCAGATAAATTGCTGAGTGACTTAAAACCCACCTACATTAGAAACAGAATTCCTCCTCCTCCAGAAGCAGCATGTCTCTATTGTCAGGTGCACAGAAATCACATCATCTGCGATCCTTACGTTATTCTTGATGTGAGGTGAGCTATAATATGTACATATTGCGCATGTTCTCCAAAGGGCAGAATATCGAAGGACAGAGTAGATTTTTACTTCCAGCAGGCGGGAACATAAAATGGGAAGATATGTTTGATGTGGGCAATTGACACAGGAGTTTCATATGTGCTGGTTTTCCCAGAAAGGCAGCATGTGAGTGATCAGCAATAGTCCTAGGAAGAAATGGGGGCTAAATATTGCTGTAGGTGCAGGAAAAGAAGTAGAAATCATGTACTCTGAGTAGCTAATATGCATGCATTAGTCTTGATATAGGATATACTTTATCAGCTAGTTACATATTGTCCAATAAAAGTATTTAATTAATTCTGATTTATTTAATTTTAGAAAGCTAGTAAAAATGCGAAACTTTGTCCTAGAAGCGTTGGCCTGTGTTGTGGAAGGTCACCTATGTGCATTAAGAAAGCAGGGGGAGCAAGTGGAACAGAGCCCACAGATAAGTCACATTTTAACACCAAAAACTTGTCTACCTATGTGTCTTCTCATCTGCATTGCTTTGCCTTCCTTAACACATGGCTAGGGAAAGGTGGATTTTTAAGGCATTTATAGCATGGTATAGAGAAAAACACTTTTAAATCTCTTTCAAAAATACTTCAGTGCACTAAACATTTGGAGATTCTTTTTTATATCATTGCTTTAGGTGGATCATTTTCATTTTTTCCTCTTTACTTTCCAGGTTATTTTAAGCACATAAACAGAATGCTCCTGCTGTCCTTTTTGTACTAAAAAAAAAAAACCACCTTACATATATCAGTGACATCATGGTGAATTGCCATAGCAACAAGAAAGCAAAAGAATTCCTGCTTAGACTATTGCCATTCGGAGATGAGTCAAAACTGGACAAAGCATTGAATGGCGACTACTGTCAGCACCTGACTTTTGCCAAAAGCGTATAACCTTCACAGATCCCGAGTGGGAAGTCGACAGCATCAAAAACATCCCACAAGCATCGACGGATGAAATTCAAGCACTGCCCACAGGACTGCTCGGCGGCACAGCCCTGCTGACACCCGCCACATCATATCAACGCAAAATAGCCACACAGATACGTGCCCCGAAGACTTTCCCGTCCCCTCCCTGCAAGTTGCAGGCCAGGTTGTATAGCGAGCAAAATAATTCCATACTTCAGGAAAGGAACAAAGTGTCATGTCTGCGGTAGCTCTGTTGGCTTCATTGCAATTGTTGCTATTTGTTTATTATTGTTCGTCAAGATTTATGGCTGTTTAGAACAAAACAAGCACTGGTTTTGAAAGGTTGCTTAATGAAAGGAACAAGTTTCAACCTTATTCCCTGCCTTCATGCAATCAGAGGTTATGTTTATTTAGAAAGCTAACATTTATACAGATTATGCACTCTCAGTGCTTCCATGCCAAGAAACACATGACTAAAATGGGTCTTTCCATCACTCTCTCAGTTTTGACCCCCGATTGTTTTTACAGGAACTGGATCTTTTAAGCAATAGCCTCTGGTAGAGTAAGGGGAACGCACGGCACCTTGTGCAATGATTTACAAACGGTGGCTTGAGCAAAAGGATATGCAAAATGCATTTGAATCACTCAGACTACCCCAAATACTATTTGATGAGAATAATTGCCAGTGAGAGCGGGAAGGGTCATCAAGCAAAGCTGGATGATGAAGGGAAGGTCACCAGTATAAGGAAGTCAAATTTTTACACAATGTGAGACTTTTGATTGAATACAACAAACTTTTCAAAGTATTGAAAACAGTAAGAATTATTAGAGATGGCAAATTGAGCTGGAAAAGTCAGTGAATAATTATTCGTGTTGTAAATTTGCTTCTGTTGTATGTGCTCCTCATTATCCTGCTCTTGAAAATTGTTTGAAATATTGCTGTTTCCTAAGTGAGCAGGGTCCTAAGAAAGAAGTGTTTGCCTCATGTTTGTATGCAAGTGCATACTTAAAACTTTTTTAAAAAATTCACTCACAGCAAAAATGGAAAATTATTATGCTCAGAAGGATCTACCCCATCACTGTCTTTCTATTAACAGATTATCTTCAGGAGTATATATCCAGCCTGATAAATGCCCTGTCTATCAGTCAGTGAAATGATAGAGAGGCATGTGATTAGAGTGCTTGAAAACTCTGATTTTTCTCGGCTGAATCTCTTTCCTAGGGGACAATGGTTTTCCTATGGAACCATTCTACAAATTAAGAATGTACGAAAAAAGAAACGTCTTTCTGCTTTCCAATATTTTTCCAGCTGAAAAACAGTGACAAAGCTTAAGGATGCGATTTTTTTTTCCCTCCACATTCTCACACTTTCTAAATGTTTTCCAACTGGCAAAACAGTCAGCATTACTTTGTGTTCTTTCCTGCCTTTAGAAAGAAAGTAAGTTTAAAGTACAGGAAAGCCCTATTTGAAAACAGTGCTAGTATTTCTCTGTTCGGAACTATTTTTGGAGAAAAGAGTAGAATCGAATTATTTTTCTTTTCATAACTATGAAATGAAAAATTCTCCTCTGAAACATCTTCCTGAGCTTACCAGAAGCATATTTTTAACTTGCAGTTATTTTTCATTCACCTTTACGCGGCACTCTTTATTTTAGCCAAGTCTATCTTACAGAGTCCCAGTCTCCCAACAGATTTTTTGGTATTTTCCTTTAAATAGAGATCTGTAGACTGATTTGCATCAGCAAAGCGTTCATTAAAAAGGATTAAGCACAGTTAAGTGCCACCGCCCCACGAAAGAAAGCAAGGCTAAACACCATACACCTTGTCTCCATTGACAGTGACAACCCAAGCGTCCTAATTTGGGGGCTTTTTGCCTTCCGTACATCAGGAAACCTAAAACTTTCATAATATAGCACAAATTACCACTTCAGCAGGTGAGTAAAAAAGCACCATTGACTTCTTCCCTGCACAACATCCACCTCAGGATTGTGTGTTGGTGGCATAAAATGTGCTGCAACTGGGGGGCGGGAGGGCAGGGGGTGGCCTCGGCTCTGGCACCAGCCAGCTTTTCCTCCTGGTCAGCTGTTCCCGTCTTCCCCCCACAAGATGTAAGCACTTAACTTGCTTTGTCTCATCCCTTTATGAATGGGTGTCTATGTTGTGGACCCACAGCTTCTTTCAGCGGCTGTAGGCACGTAACTCCCTTAACGTGGGCTTTGGGACCGCTGATGGAAGTAGACGTGCCTCTCCCTTGCTCCCCCAGACCCAAGCAAGCGGGAGTAAAACTTGACCGGGAAAGACAGCAGGGATTCCTCTCCTTTCATCTCCCGTGCCTGCATTTTCATCAGGGAGGAGGTAGTTGGACTCATTTCTAGGAATAGGTTTTCCCCATTTCAGAGGCAGAGGTAAAAGACGCTAAGTGAGAGCAGCATCCAGAGGTGGGAGAACCTGCTCTGCATCTTTCCAGAACGTGCACAGCTGCCTCAAAGTGAGGAAAATGTTGCGACTTACATTTATTTGCTGAGCTGCCCCATTTCACTGCGCAGGGTTACCCCTCTCTGCTCTTTCATCTAAGTGCTGCAATTAACTGGCATGCTGCTATAAATGAAGATTTCTCTTCAAACAAAGGAGAGGAGGGTTCTGACTTTCAATATATTTCTGATCACCTACAATGTTCACTGAAGTGGTTGTAGGGTTTAGCAGCCTTTCATCCTGTAATTACATGTTGTGTCTCAAGAATTACATTAAAGCTGGGGATGGAAGCTTCTCAGAAGACTTAGTAAATAACTGAAATGTGTAAGACTCTCTTTATTCAGAAAATGTGCCTGGAAAGCTCATAAGAAAAGGCTTTCCTGCAAGATTTTGTATACTTCCTACTTGAAGACAGGCTGGAAATCTGAGAAGAGTCTTTCTGTTCCAGCTAAAGTGGATAGGTGCCAGGGTTTTAGGAGGCTGAGGGAGAGGCGAGGGGAGGAAAATTTTCTTCAGAAATTCAGGTTCATCTTGAGTTTTCAGAAGAAGTTAGGATTCACTTTTGTTTTGTCTGAACAAATTTCTTCACTTTTATTTTGTCTAAACCATCTGGCTGAAGTACAGCATGGGCTTGGCTTGCCTGAGAAGTCACATTGAATTAATAGGTCTCCTCACAAAGCATAAGTTGAAGCCTGCTGTAAATCTCTGCAAGAGCTAATCTACTCTGCGCACCTCTTGCCAGGCACACAGGAACCTCTTCTGCACTGCACGAAAGACCAGCTCAGTCCACATTACTTGAGATGTGCTTGCACTGGGCTTAACCCAAGTCTGAACCTGCGCTGTCCAGGATCGTGTTTGGTCCAGGAACATCAGTCAATTTGAACTTATTTTGATGAGAGGTGCTACATTTTCCAAAAGAACAGACTTCATTTCTCCCCGTTTGTGTTATTTAAGGCAGCTGCAGTTCAGTTTTTAAGGTATTGAGATAGCCGTCATAACTGATAACCACTTAACAGCTTGGAAATTATGATCTGAAATTGGCTCATTCTTGAATGGGAGATCACGTGAAAATCTTAAGCAGAAATTATGGCGTGAAAGGCAAAGCACCTGGCGAACCCTTTACCATGTTTTCATCTCTGAAGAGGAATGCACACGTGTATAGAGAGGTGGGCACAATGTGCTTGGGTACATGTGATACAGAGTAAGACTCCACCAGAGGAGTAGATGTGCAGCTACCTGTGCAATTTGAGTAACTAAATAAATAGATATATGAGCATGTAATGTTCCAATCACAAGCAACCAATCAGACTGCATCATGGATAATGGTCAAAGATATTTCAGTGCAAAATTTAAGAGGCTAAGGAAAAAAAAAAAGGGAACCAAATTGCAGACAATTTCTAAAGCAGCCATTTTTTCCCAACCAAGCTCTGGAGCTAATTTTTCAATAGCAAGAAATGTAGATTAAGGATATGCAATGCAGACAAGCCCAGAACCGCAATGTTTTTCCACAGAGAAGGGTGCCATGATCGCACAGGCTAAGCGTGAACACTCAGGACATCTCCCAGAAGCTCCAACCCATATCACTTCTAGACTTTGAGACCAGGAAACCAGAAGGACCAACCACGCTCACTCAGAGGTACTCAATGGTTCCAATGCCAGCCCTACAAGTGAAAGACCCACCTGCCCCCACCCCAAAAAGCCGCATCAGTAAGATAGCAACAAAACCATCATTTGTAAGACAAAAGATACAAGCCGTCAGATTTTAGTTTGGCTTCAATGCGACTACGATGTAAATGACACACAAAATGACTTCTACCAGTGATGGGTGCTGCATTTTTCAGGTGCCTGACTTGAAATAAGGCAGAATTTTTTTTGTTTTCAATCCCCTAAATGCTTCCTCTCTCGAAACCAGTTCCTACTAAGGTGTCTCATGTCTGACGGCCACGGCCAAGGCTCTTTCAGTAGAGTAGCTCTGTCCTATACTGTGCTACCAAGAATAAACACTGTATGAGCATAAGTGCCAAAAGAGAAAAAATATCCCTCCCTTTCATTTTTTTCTTTCCTTGCAAGGCCAAACATGCTGTCTTTGGACAGATTTCAATCCTGCTTTAATTCATTAAAAAAGTGAAACAAAATCACCATTTACATCCTTGACAGCTGGCAGGTTTTATGTGTTCTTACTGCTCCTGCCAAGTCAAAAAAAGTTTTCATTCAGCTCTGTCATGGATCTTTGGAGTGCTGGAAGTGTGAGAGATGTCAAAATGTACTCATAACAATGACATACAGTACCTGAAGGCAGGAACGTATTATGCTAATGTACTGGTGTAAAGGAAGTTACAATTCTCCTTTTTACTTAAAAAAAAAAAAAAAAACAACAAAAAAACCCCCACAACAACATCAGAAAACATACCAGTCCCTAAAGAGGGAGCATTTTGCTTTCTACAAAGCCATCTGACATGTTCCAAGAGCTTTCTGTTCATCAGATTGCATTCCAGCATATACTGGGGGGACGAGGGGGAAGGCAAATATCTGGTGTTGTATTAGCATTTCTTGATTCCTATTGCTTCTGCGAGATAAGAATGGTCGTGCAGTTCAGGTGTGGGAAGGGCTGCCAAAGTGCTACGGGCAGATTCTGCCGCTGCTGCAGACCCAGTGACATGGAGGAAGGCACTCTTCCCCACCGGGTATCAGGGGCCTGGACAGGGATAGTTCGCACTCCGACGTGATTATATTTGCAATACGCCGCACAACAGGGCACCAAATGGAAACGCCATAGTGATTGGAAGGCAGCGATAAACAGTGCCTTGCAATTACTTCAGTAGAAATAAGGAACAGACATGGTCTCCAACAGCTCCAATGGTCTCTGCAGCTCTACCATGGCCCTAGTAAGACAGTAACAGGAAGAAAACCCCTTCCAAATAAAAAGCAAGCACTCATGTAGCAGAGCTGAGGCATGATGCAAACCCCCAACGCACGTAGACCACAGCCTAGATCGCATTGCACAGAATATATAACTTGCAGGCATACAGTCCAATCCTATGCATCCAAGCTGTATACAGTCAATGTATTTCTTTGCCAGAAAGGGGTTGTACAGAAAAGCTTGGCAGCTGTTTGAACTCTGTGGCATTAGGTAAAGTTATCTAGATTACAGTTCAACAAAATCTTACTTGCCACTTAAATTTTGATGGGGGCAAAGATAAATTAGAAATTGGACCTGCTGAGATTGCATTTCCTTGTCTCATTGCCCACCCCAAGGAAATGCAAATGTAAGATAAATCCACCTAAGCACAAGTGTAAGAGGCGAAACTTTCCATTTCCACCCTGCACAGCTGTTTACATTAGAGAGAAACGCTTTTGAAAAAAAAAAGAGAAGAACCCTGTGATATAATTACAACCCATGAGCACGCCACTGCTATCATTTCCAGAGGCATTTGGGAGGGAGCTGTTACAGCTTTCAGAACTGAAGCCTCACTCAGGAAGGACAGATGCCAGATCATTATTCTTGGCTTTAAGATAGAAAATAGCTTATGGGCATAAGATGCTATTTACTGCCTACAGTACATTTCAAAGAACAGCTATCTTGTCAATCATATACTCTTTGTATTACTTGACTAGGTCATTTTAATTTTGCTGTGGTTAGTTATTTTAAAATCAGTGTTATTCTATGATCAGCTACCCCTTATCTAGGGTGGTGAGAATAGCTTGGGGTTGCGACTTAAAGACCACAAATATGACTAGTCTTGGCTCTGAAACTTTGAGACCCATAGGCACAGTCTCTTCTTACAAAATGCAATCATTATGGCATGCATATAGCCCTAAGCTATTTCACTTATTAAGCCAACAACTGCTTAAAACGGCAAGCTGCTCTTGGAAAAATCAACTTGCTGCTTTTTGCCTGTACAAGATCCCTTTTGATACACATAAATTTTTAGAAAATCTAAGCCTAGGGCAATTGTCTACCTCTGAGATACAGTTACAACAGGATAATAAGTAGACTCTCAGTTACATTTCTGTGCTCATCTTTACCCGCAGTATTGTGGATACAACAGGCAGAAATGATTTGTTCTCCGCAAGAGTTACTTTAAAAAAAAAAAAACACACCAGTGGAAATGTGGCTTTGTGTGCATATCTGGTGTGAGGGAGATCAAGAAAAACACTAGCCTGAAGGAGCAGGAGTAGTGCGGTGCCTTACCAGAACTGGTCTGGGAAGTTTGGAAATACAGCTGTCCGAGATGTAGGCACATCAAACCTCATCATCTTTTGGTCACTCCTTTTTAGCAAGGAGTGCGGTGCCCCAGCGCGCAGTTCACAGCACTCCTTGTAAAGTCCTCACGCAAGTGCCTGTGACCGCGTTGTGAAGCTGAGGGGATGAAAAGCAGCAGCAAAAGGAATGGGCTAAGGTGGAAAAGCAGGTTGTATGTAGCAACAGGAGAATAAACTGGCTATGAATACGAAGCTCCTCAGTGAAAGGATATCTGAAATATCACTATGAATCACTCACATTAATTCTTAATAAAATTAGACCTATGCCAAGCCAAGGCTCACCGAAGACCTTATGACTACACCATTGCAACTGAGCAGACACTATCTACTCTTTGATAAGGAGTCTAGAGAGTTGCTCCTCTCCTTCAAGAGAGTTGTGAAAGTGTATTTTCAAAGAAGGAAAAATAGAGGTGGAAAAATATGGTGGCACTGTGTCATGATGTTGTCCCAGGATGTTGGCTTTGGGACTCTGATCCAACAGAGAAGTATGCAACCTCCCCATTTCTTTTTGTATATTAAAAAAACAAGGCATCTTTTCAATCATAACATATATTTCCATCTCTTACAAGGAAGCTAATCTTGAAGTAAAACATTTCTTCAGATTTCTTTTGATTACTTCTAGATTAAGTGACAGGTTGCAGATTTCTGTAGCCCTGTCAGGTTATGATCGTGAAGTCCAATACGGTGTATACGAACGAACACCCAAAGAGTCTTTGTGTAGAGACAAAGCTCTGAAAGCTGATCAACCAACGCGAGGTCCACACATTGCCTCTCCAGTGACTCTAGTTGTAACAGCACGTCATTTCTGAGAAACAGCGCTGATAATAATAGTCATGCATTTCCTTGGCTTTCGGTTCCCCTTCCTCAACAGGCATGTCGCGCCGAAGGCTGGCTGTCCTCCACGCGGGGAGGAGTGCCTTTCACCAGGCTCTGATGTATGGTTGGACACGTGCAAAGTGCTGGCAGCGGTGGGGGTTCTGGAAGCCTTCAAGATAAAAGGCACTTTCTGAAAGTAAGATTACTTTTATTACTGAGATGATGTGAAACTGTTTATTTTATTAGGTATCTTTTGAAATCATTTAATTATCATATTAGTTGTTTTCATAGCTTATATTCTAAGGGCACAATTGTGTGACCGAATGAAAGATTGCCTCCTGCCAACTTCATTGTACAAACAGCCTGGAGCTCTCGCTGCCTTAAATGTATATCCAGAAGTGGGCTGAATGTGTGTGGGAAGCGGAGAGAGACTTTGGAAACAAAAGGAGCTCTTACCCAAGTTCTCTTTTTAAGACTTTTGTTCGTACATTGGCATTTTCTAAAATAGCTAATGATCCTTTGAAAACTGGAAAAAAAAAAGTAGTTCTGTACTGTGCTCAATGCTAGTCAAATGATTTCACAGTTGTTTATAATCAATAAAATTTTGCTTTGGCCATATCAAGGTAAATGTCAAAAATCAAAAAATTCTGTGATTGCACAGCTGGGAAAGTTCTGCTTTTCCACATGTACTATAATGCAACCCTGGAATATTGGGACTGCCAAAAAGCATATCTCCACACCATATAAATGGTGCAGTTGCAAAAATTATTAACCTATGGAACTTAAAGCCAGCAGAGTTATAGAAAAATTATACAGCACTATAGAGAAATTGGTAAATAGAACTGTTATCAAGCATTATTTTTTCTTTTGTAATGTAAAGTTATTCTCCCTTTGGATCAGGGAGTTAAAAATGTAATGGCACAAGAATTCCCAAATATTTCTGGAAAGGAAAACCGCAACTTTTAGAAGATGCAATCCACTATAGAACACCTCTTTACGTCAAAATTATATTCTTCCTTTTCCTTCTTCCAAAGATGAAACCACATTGTTTCATCAGAGTAAGCCTTTTGGTCACAATACAATTCTATTTTTCAAAACTGCATTTTCCAGGTGAAATATTCTTCTCACAAGAGGTTTGGTCGATCCTCTCCCTTTTTCCTCATCTGCTGGTATATCACACTGGCAAGAAAAGCATCTCTAGTGTGCTGGAAAAACCCGTGACCACCACGTACTCGAGGCCGTATTCAGAAAGCCCCAGAGGGCGTCAGACTGGTGAGCTCCAGCTCCATATTCCCAGCCAGATGTTCCACACAGGGACACAGGGTGTCACCACAACAGCTGGTGACCATACAGCACCTGCACGGAAGCTGCTGTGCCTTTCTCAGCGACCGCAGCTGCAAGAGCATTGCTGTTTGCTGAGGTACTGAACTGTTCCTCATCCAGCTGTGCTCTGCTGGACACTTACTAATGAAATGAAAGAGGACAGCTGATAGCACGGTGACACTAACTGACTGACTCTACACACACCCTTGGTTGGACTCAGTGTCCTTCCTTTGACCCTCAGCTCCCTCCTCTGACTTTGAGCGTAAGCACTCCCAGCTATTGCAATATATCTTTCTCCTATTTTTTTCCAACAGAGAGGATAGTCCTCCTTCATTGCTCATACTCATATTTGTCTACCTTCTAACGAAGTGAACACATCTTGTGGGTGGTTGGTGAGTCTGAGCTCGTCCATTGGGAAGGGTTCATGAAATACTCTCTACTGCTCAGGTAGCTTGTGATAGCAATCTCCTACAGTTTTTGTTGGAGGATTTTCTGTCCCATATCTGAATAAAACACACCTGCTGAAAAGCCTGATCCTATACTAGACTGCTTGCAAACTGTTCTAATGTGGCTAGAAGGACATGTTCTCAGGGCTTGTCCTCTTGTATGGTATATGAGTACTGAATTTCCCAGGGGAATATAGCTGAGCTTATCTGCCACTAAGTCACAGTCGGTCACGTACCTCTGGTTTGCCTCAGATTCACCTTCCCAGTCCATCTATGAGGATTATACTTCACACAGTTGTTTAGATGGTCATATCATATATGACACAATTTGGGAACATGGGATGCTTATAATTCCAGGATGATTTCTTAAGTACATCACTTGTACTTAAGCTTGTTTTTGCATTCGATTAGATGTACTGGTATGGTTGGTGGGCACTTGAAGCTGATGCTGAGATGGCTCCTGTGCTTGGCTGAAGCTACCCAGGGAGGCATGTGCGCAAGGGGAGCAGTCCAGCAAAGGGCCAGAACAGGTCTCCATCTACCCAAACCAAAAGGGTTCGGGAGCATGGCTGAAAGAAAAGCCTTTAATAGTTACAATAATCAATTGTACACTCTTTGCAATTTAATTTGTTGCTCTCGTGCTTTCCTGGGGTTCCCACTGCCAGCAGTGGAGAAGTCAAGAATGGCTGCAGAAGACAATCGTGGGGGGGTGTGCCACAAAATGCCACACATTATTATCAATATACAGCAAAAAACGTGCTCCTCCATGGGTCTGCATCGGAAAAGTCTTAAACGCAAAGCCAGAAACCTCTGTGATAGACCAAGAAAACTTCCCTAAATAATTGTGGAGCAGAGAGAAAACTAGATTTTCTCCCTGGATGGGGTATTATACAGCATGTTTCTGTCCGAAAAACAAAAATGATCGAAAGGAAAACTGGAGAGATTAAAGACACAAAATCAAAATGCTGACGATTCTAAACTGAATGTAAAGGGTTTTGTCAACGTGGGGCCAAAGCTACACACTACCACATACAATCAGAGAAACAGGCAAAGTGTCAGATAAAATTACACTGTGAGAAACAGAATCTTAATTATGTTTTCAAAATGATGATGGTTCATTACATAACAATATTTTATTGACACTGCTCTGAGCACCTCCCCATCCTAAAGACTGCTGCCTCTAAAAACCTAAGGCTCAGAATGGGAATATCAGCGGTGGCTAAAAGGGAAGGATTTTTCTCTTCCTCAGTTTCCCACCATGGAAAATGTCTACTAATGAACACAAAGAGCACGGCAACAGCTTTCAAAAATGCAAAGTCAAGCTTACCTGCGGCCCACCTCTACAGCAATCTTGTTTACCCATCAACACCTCAGGAACAATTTCTTCTTCATTCACATTCCTCAACAGCACCCTTTATTACATGGTGTACCACATCCTAACATTAATTAGCACCTCACTGGCAGGCTAAGTATCATTTTTCAAAAGGACTGCAATTAACAAAATAAAACAAATCCCCTTTTAGTTCAAGCAGCATTGCTTCTTTCCCTCTCTTCAAAGTGATGGTGTCAAATTGTTGCTTTCCTCTCGCAGCTTGCTGAAAACCAGCAACAATGGAAATATTTTCCAATGCAGGATGGTTTTCACTTGCCTACCACCTTTCACCTGAATATTTTAAAACACTTGGCAAAAGCAAAGGGTGGGGAAGGATATTGATTTTCTTTGATTTTTCTTCAGTTTATATGGGGAGTTGCAGGCAAAGAGGTGGTAAGTAACTTGCCTCGGGTTACAGAATGACTCATCAGCAAAGTCGATAATAAAGCCCGGTTTTCTGGACTCTCTGATTATTCTCTTCACAAGGTAATCCAACAAATGCAATGATTTCACTTCAGTTTGAAATTTGGTAACGTGTCTTTCTTGGGGAAAAAAGCGTTCTGTTTGTGTTGGGGAAACATCCTGGTTTATTCATTATGTTGATATAGTAAATCGCCAGCCCGTCCAGCCTTTGAGACTGATGCCGGTGATGGTCTGAATGCAGAGCTTGTGAATGACTCTCACACAGCCATCAGCTTGAAAGCTGTCTAGCAAACTCACAAATGTGAAACTGTAATACTACAGCAGTATTAGTCTGCAACAGCTGGAAAGCCATAGAGGTCTTAATGGCAATGAACAGAACATAATCAGTTGAAATACTCTGTATTTCTTCGGTGGTTTGCAACGTGATCTTCTCTCTGTGGAGAAAATCCTTAATGGACGGGGCTTAAAGATTTATTTCCCTATTTTTGGAAACAAATTCAGCGCAAAAAAAAAAAAAGTTCAACTTGAAGTTTTGTATATAAAACCAGCTTAGTTTTGTCATTAAAATACCATGGCTGAAAAGTGTCCGCAAAACATAAAAATATTGACTGGCAATGGAAATCCAGCTCCCTCAGGAGCAGCCCGAGATCCACATGGTGCCACAGTCTCTAGGGTGGATTTGCTGCCTGGACTGGCTTTTCTGTGGACAGCAAGGGCTTCCCCTCACCAGGGCTATCGTCGGGCTCAGGAAGGAGCACGGAGGTCCGAGACAGCCCCCCCAGTGCTCCCACAAAGCCCCACAACAGACTTGCTGATGCTTTTTGATTTTGCTGGGTGAGCCTTTCACTTGATGTTCTACTCAGAGGTGGGAGAGAAGGCAAGCTTAGAAAAATACAGTATTGCCTCTGGAATGCAAATTTCTCTTTTGGACAAAATTGTTTATCTCAAAAAAAAAAAAAAAAGGAAAAAGAAAAAAGAAGCCTTCTCCTGCCCCCCCAAGTGTCTCTCTAGGGCCAGACCCTTCTTCCTGGGGGAGCTACAAGGCAGTGCCTTCAATGACTCGTCCTCACAAGCCAGTTAAAAGCCTTAAAAGAGACTTCCAAAATCACCCTAAATAACCTCAGAAAGGAAAAACTAATTTGTTATGTTCAGTTCAGCCTATTTTGGGTGAAACGTGGCAAAGCCACGTGGCAAGTGGCACTGCAGAGCCCACCCCGTGGCAGCGCCTTTGCAATGCCTCCCAACGCCAGCAATATCTGTGCTTTGTAACGAACTTTTAGGGCCTCGACGTGGAAAAGGATGTTGTTGACAAGCAGCACCCCCTCCCCATTAAATACTCCCATGCTGTGAGAAACTATGAGTCCCGGTGTCTTTTTAACACCTGGGAAGACGGGCGATGTTACATCTGTCTTGAAGATGACACTGGTCTCTTGGGCAGACCTCGTGCTGACCACCTTGGAAAACATCCTGATTTTTTGGGACCCAGACTTGTATGGCACAGCTGGGATTTAATCAACCCTGTCACACAAATCTCTTGGCTGTGTTTCTAGACAAAAAAAAAAAAAAAAAAACAAAAACAAAAACAAAACACACAAACCAAAAAAACCACGGATCTGGGAGAGCCATCACAAAGGGACTAAGAGCTATACTGGAGGTATCTCCCCTGCAGGCATTATTCCTCTGAATAGGCCAGAGTTTAGGGCAGGTCAAAAGAAAGCTGCTGATCTGGAAATAATGGTGCATGCCGGAAAGACCCCGCCACTGCGCCCGGCCCCCAGCTGCGCGCCCCCTCCAGCCAGCACCACAAAAGGAAACACAAACAAAGATCAGCTGCAAAATTATTATTACAGCTCCCTGGAAGTACTATTATTGTTATTATTTTGATGATTATCATCGTGTTCAGGTCATTAAAGCCTGCAGTTTTTTGTCAGAGAGGTGAAGCAGCAGTTTCAGAGATGCTCTTGGGAAGGGTAGTTCCATGCTGCCTCAAACTGCTCACTGTTCTGCTGTTTTCCAGTCTTGCTGTAATGTAACCTCTGATAATGCATTCTAATGATGTTTGCAAAAAACCTAAAAATGACACCATCTTACATGACATGTTTATATGTTAGCCCAATGGAGATCACCCCAGCTTAGTTTTAATGTCTATTCCCTTCTAAATAGAAACTATAACAAAAACCCTCCCTTTACCTTGTTTCATTATGTCGCCAAGGGTTTGATGCATCCTCTAAAACTCTATCAGAGAAGCATCTGTTATGTTCTGGGGTGCAAGACATGGCAGGCATCATGTACCAGAATGGTGGAACAAGCTTTTCAACAGGCAGATTTTTTCTACTGGCTATAAATATCCCCTATCAGCCCGCTGCTAATGCCTCAGTAATGCCTCACTAGAGCCTTCCAGCCAATTGGCAGATACGGCCACCAGGTGTAATTCTAACTTTAGCAGAAGTCATTTCACACATATTTTGCCTTTTAAAAACAACCAGGAAGGTCCAGTAAGAATCCATTTGGTTAAAACTTCCCTGAAACGAGGTCAACGCTAGACCCAGTTGCACAGGGCTAAGGGAAGGGACACCACCCTCCTCCTCTACCAGCTGGCTGCTCCAAAGCTCACACAAAGTGGAGAAGGGTCAGGAATGGAAAAACACCGGGTGCTGTTTCAGTTTGACTCATCTCTGTCTTAAACTTTAGGTTTTTGGCCACGAACCTGGTGGGTGTAAAATGTCACGTAGAGGAAATTGGCAGACGCAAGTGAAGTAACTCATGGCCCAGAAGCCCCAACTGAAGCGAGGACCCCCTGGACAGTAGGCACTGGGAATAGTCCTGTTCGCCCCTCGTCCCACTCCCCGAGTTTCTGCTCGCAAATTCACTAGAGAGAAAGCACGCAGTCACACGGTGCACCACAGTCAAAACCCTCCCCATCCTGGGGTCTCTGTTTATGCAAACACAGATCTTAGACCTCTAAATACATTTCAAGTCTACTTGCACTGATACCGCTGCACTGTACTGCGTGACCTTCTTACCCATCAACTGTAGATAACTGAGGATATCAGAAATGGAAGACCTCCATATAATCTGGTGTTATTAAAAATACTAGTAAAATGGCACAACAGTCACTTCACAGTAACTCTTGCAAAGTGACACTTGTAAAGCTCCCAAGGTCTGTGGAAATGGATCGAGAAATAGAGAGATATATATTTAACAGGTGGAAAAAAAAATCCCATAGCATGTAGCCTGCATCCATCCAGGAGACTTAATCCATAAATCCCTATAGGCATGAATGGAGGCGCACCTTCCTCTTCACACAAGGAGTGTTTGTTAAATAGAAAGAATATTGCAAAGCGTCCCTCACCTGGGTTTGAATTTTGCACCCTTTGGGTTTTGTCACAGTGTGCTGCGTGCAAGGCTGGTTGCCAGACTCAGTAAAATAAATCTGGCCATGAGGATGACTGCTGGTTTTCATGTGTATCCTAAAACAGCACAACCAGGAAAGTTTAGGCAAAGGTGTCTAACGCTCCATCAGGAAAGCTTGGCATGTATCTACCCGCAATTACAAAGGCACAGTACTTCAGTGTTTGACCAGAGCATAGCCAGAAAAGTTACCATGAAACAAAATCGCATATTAATCTATAAATATTGTTTCCAAGGCTATTCATAATCATGGTTCCTTTCCCTATGGATAAAAATAAACTTTAATGAGTCTTTTTGCTCCTGTTGGCATTTTAAAGCCATCGTAGCTTTGGAAAAGCGACTGAAGAGTCTGTTCATAAGGTGCATCACCTACAAAACTAAGATATCTCTTTCAAATGCAAATTCCTCATTATTGTCAATGCAAGCATTATAACATGTGCTGCCTTCTCAGATCCCGGGAGGAGTCTGCCAAGATGGCCACAAAGCCAAACGTTTTTGCTAGTAAAGTCACGTGCAGTGATTATAGGTACACAAGCTTGTGGCATTCACTGCTTTTCTATACACTTTCAACCTGCAAAGGAAAAATAGGCTTCAACCACCCTGAGAAGATTCCTCTAGACTGAACGTGAGGATACACAATAGAGCAGTCATGGCCATAGTGAAAGATCTGTATTTCCCTGGCAAACATGCTTCTTGCAGTACCGCTCTCCTTTTGAATATATTTGAAAAAAATACGCACTAGAGCAGCATCTCCCCATTTGCTTTTCGTGCTGACAATTGCCAAAGCTCAGGTTACAAGTACATCAAGTCCCCTATAAGAACGCCAAAGAGTAAAAATGTGCTGCTTCCAAGTGAACATGGGCTTTCCAAAAAACCTTGTACTATTCATAGCCTGTGCCGTGTTTCCCCCAGCATGATATTCTCCCCTCCACAAAATGCTGGATTCTCTAAATGGGTGGAAGAGGGGGATGATGTGTATATATTCAGGTAACCCTCTCTATCACTGAGGGTTTCAATGCACTGAGTCTGTGGGGCTCAGTGGGCAGGATACATCTTTTTTGGTGGCAAACCTGGCTAAAGCCGTTCCCAGCGACTACTGGATGCGTACTCTTGTTTCCTTTCAAAGCAACCTAAAGCACATCAGCCTCAAGAAGAAGAATAAAACATAGCCTTTTTTCCTGTTTTTGATGTATGTGGAACTTACCATTGAATTGGGAAAGATATCAATTCACTTATGTCAAATTAACTTGTTGAACATTAATATTAAGCAAGCCCAGTAATTCCTGTCAAACCTAACGTGTTAATAAGGATACAATTATATACACTCCCAGTCTATGCCATTTCAAGTTAATTAGAGCACAAGCCTTAACAGCTAGCGACACGCCATGCACTACAGTTGTCGCGCTAAATCCAACGTCCCTCGGAAACACGTAGTTTAATTTAAAGTCATGGAGCCATACCACAGGCGGCAGATGAAACAACAATGTAAAAGACGGGCCTACAACAGTTATATTTTTCTGAACGTTTCCACCTCTTGACGTTAACTGTAATTTCTTTGATTACTACAACTCAGATAGTTCTTCCCCTACCCCAGTTGTTTTTTTTTTTTTTCCCCTTTATGCTGCTGAGAGTGCTTTACTCACTATTACCATTTCCTTTATACCACCAATTAGTCAGCCAGCTCCCCCTGGTTGCGTGGGGTTTTCATGTGAGTGTAAGAAAGCAGGCATGAAGAAACCTAGGAAAATATGAATGCAAAACCACAAAAAAATGGCAGGCGTCGCCAAGGCCAGGTGCAGGCTCTGGAACTATATGTAACTTAGTTCCAAGTCATCTTAGCATAAACTTGTGGTTAATATTGTCACTGTTGTGTTGGCAGGCTCATTATGCTTTGAACTCTGGGCATTTTTTTTTTTTAAGGTACATCCTAAAAGATGCAAGTTCCATCTACCAAAGCTATTCAGAAGAAAACATCTAGCTGTGAAGTTTCATCGGGAACCAGAGAGCTGCTTATTAATACATAGGATATATCTATTTTAAATCAGATTTTAAGTTCTTTAAGCAGAATCAAAGGAACTGCATTATTCACTGTAGTTATTGGTGCACAGTTACCCTCACTGTGTCCTCATTAAGCTGCAGAAAAAGCAGATGATTTTCAGGTTTTACCCTTCTCTTCTCCCTTTCTGTGATGCTTTTTCTCATCAGAGCTCGCTGCCCACCCCTCTACCCTGGCTGACCTTCATCACAAGGCTACATACTATTTCCTACCAGCCCTTTTCTCTCCCATCCTTACTCCTCAGATCACCCAAAGACATCCTGCCCAAAGCCACGGGGATAAGGACTGCTCCCAGCCACGGCTCCCTCCCCTGCTAGCTGAGCTCTGGGACAGGCTTCGGTGCCCTTTTCGAACTCGCGGGGGAGGATTTGTGCCCAGCACCCGGAGCAGTTGCCAGCAGCGATTGGCAGCCCTTGCGTGCCCCCTCCCTCCCTTTTTGCTCCAGCTGGAACTGTTATCCCTCCTTTCTTCCCCCTTCCCAGGCATTCAGGGCCACAGCTGTTTGCTCAGGTCATGGTCCCATTCTCTCACAGGGCTGCCTCTGCAGAGCCAGTGGTAACTAGCACTATAAACTGCTGGTGGAGACAGCAGATTTTCCTTTTCATTTCTCTTCCACCAACGGGGAACTCTCCCCTGTTCATCTGAGGGTACAGTGGCCATCAAAGCTGCGTGGTGGCTGCTGGATGGCTGGCAAGGCACACGCCAGCTAAAATCAATATATCTCGTACTCCTCCTCCATTTGTTTCCCCCTCCCGTTTACCCTTGCAGGCGCACAGAAGGAAGAGCAGACAAGCAATGCCGCGGAGCACTGGTCACGCTACTGCTCCTTCAATCACGTAGTGAATTATAAAAGCAGATCACTTTGATTTAGTGTGAGGTACCAGAAAACTTTTGGATGGTCGCTGCTGTGTGATCTCATGCAGGCAAACCACCTGTTAGCGGGCTGTAGCAGCCATAAATTGGTCCTGGGGATGCTTGGATAAAGAACTGTCGTCTCTGTTGTCCCAGAAGAGTTGATTTATCTATATAAAATATATATTTCATCTGCAGAAATTGCCATTAAAATATTAGCTTAGTAATATTTTCCATTAGTGATTCCTGAGCTTTCCATGCTCCCATGTGCATGCAGATGTATGTCCCTACATATATACACACTGCAATCTGTTGGAAGAAACGCAAGCATATATAACACTGAAACATAAATGCAACTCTTAAGGTTCAGTGGAGATCATAAAAGGTAGGAAATGGTAGAATGAATTCTTATACACCCCACCCCCCCCAACAACCAGCATCAAGAATAGATAGCAAGTAAGTTTTAAAGTCAGTTGAATACTTGTTTATGATTCCAGTTCAATTCCTTTTCTTTTTTTCCATGGATAACATAAATTTTGAAATCTCCTAGCTTCCAGAGTTTTGATTTTGATACACCTTTAACAAAGTTATTAACTGATTCTATAGGAGATCAACATTTTTATTTTTAAGTGCAAAAATGGACTTTTCCATAGTCTTTTCTGCTTGACTTTTAATTCTTTATGGATCATTTTCAGAAAAGAAATATTGATGGTTTAACTTTTTTATTTTTTTCCCCTCCCTTTCTCCCTTTTTTGCCACCACCTGTAACGGAAAATCTAGTAGGCTTGTACCAACTCTTCCCTCTTCCTCACTCTGTACTTTCTCTTCATTTCTTTAGGTTTTGAAAAGCCATAGGGTGGCAAGAAACAGTTTTTTTCAAAAGTTAGCGAGCTGCAGAATGGCCCAAGGAAAAAGCAGAACCCAACTCTGCCCGGCATTTTTCAATTCATAGCAATAAGGAGCAAAGAGAATTGAAGACAAGTAGTAATGATAATGCTGCTGCTGCTAAAGTAATGCCCTTTTGAATATTGCCAAATAAAAATAACTGTGGTGGTTCAGAGTGTTTCTCAGGAACGCATTCCTCTTCTTTTGTCAAACCCTAATATATGCATGAACAATTAAAATCTGGCTTTTGCAAAACAAGTGTGTTTCACTGGAAACGTTAAGCAATCTCGATGATAACACTGTACGGTGCCTTTACAAAAACACAGGCCAAGAGCCATGCCAGCCAGAAACAGGAACCCAAAGCACCTCGCAGCTTTCAGAAAGGTCTGGTGCTCTCTGAGCGTATCTGTGCCGCGGAAAAAATACACCTGACCCTTCTCTACCCACACCAACTCTGTGCCTGCTCTGCAGACAACCTGGTGGTTTTCAGAACGTGGCAGAACGGGGAAAGGGTCCGTATATGTGTGAGAGAGAAAGGGAGCAAGAGGAACGGGCTTTCTGGTCTGCTGAAACATCTCCATTTTAGTGTTCAAAATCAGGAGCCTTTTATTGCACTTCACCTCAAATCTAGCAGAAAACCTCTTCCTCAGCCACAGGTCTTGTGCCAGTTTTGAGATAGATATTCCATTTTGTGTTGGTTTTGGATGTGAGGCCGTTATTGGCCTAATCATGGAAATTGAGTTGCAGCTTTAAATTTGGAGAGGCAACCGGTTCTCCTGAATGCTTTTAAACACTTCCAGCCCTTTGGATGAAAACTGCTCACGCCTGTTTTACCATTAGTCATTTGGAGTAAGACCACTGGCTCCAAAAGACCAGCTACTAGACACACAGCTTCTTCTTGAACATCCTTTGCATTACATTAAGTATCTAAAGAAAAGGCCTTTATACAAATAAGTCGTGTGCCAAGTGGCATTTTCTTTCATTCCAAACAAAGACGTGAGGTTTACATATGTAAAACGCATAGCTCTGTGTGCCATACTTTTCCCAGTGCATTTTCAGGCAAAATAACATGCTGGGTGCCAAGACTACAAGTTGTTCAACAGAAAATCCAGCTATCGTTAATGCAGGTATCCATCCTCCAGTGGAAACGGTCTCCATCAACAGCAGACAGTCCTGGCTTTTAATATAATTCAGTGGCAGATTATACAAAGCAGTACTTTCACAACTGGAGCATGGATGAAAAATGACACAGTCCAGGAACATGACAAGTAACAGGCCTGCAGGGTGAAGTTCTGACTGGCTTTAACTGGAAAGCTTGTTTTCTCTCGAACACACATGTTTGCCAACTTCAAATGGCACTTACTATTTTTGGTAAAGTTGTTGCAAGCCCTCACACATGCTTCATCCAGCACCAGTTCAATAGTATATGATAATCATTTGGTATTAAATGCTGGCAACAGAGCCAGAAGGTTTCCTTCATGCATCCTCCTACCACTGCCAAGGCAATCAAATTAATTCTGTTAACAGCCTGCCAAGTCAACTAGCCCACTAAACTGTCCCGTCTCAAAAATGAAATTGAGACATTCATATCAAACCCTGCCGTTTCCCCACTGAGTGTGACGGCTGGAGCCCCGCCAGCGGGAATGACTGCTATCATCATACGATGCCATGCGATGGCTCTAATGAGCTGACATTTCCTGTTGCTAAATTGCCACGTCTGAAAGCCAAACCAAATAGTGTTCAACCTCTTTAGAAACCAGACGATGGTTTCTGACTTTTCCTTCTGCCTTCTGTTTCCTCGCTTTCGACATTTCTCCATCCAAACCTGCCTAGATAAAGAGGTCTGAAGTCAAAAACTGCTCCTGCACCATATGGAATATATCAGACTGCTCTGCAAAGCGAAGCTGTCTCAAGTTGCTTCCCCAGTCTTCATAGTCTGCTCTGCAAACTGAACTATTCCCGTGTTAATCGAAACGGGGAGCTGCCGTGAGCGAGCACCGTGGGCACAGGTTGCCCACACTGGCCTGGCTATACTGTTTTGCCCTGGGTCCACACCCGAGATTGATTTCCGTCCATATATTTCACTCTCCTCTGTCTGCTTATTTCAGCAACAACCAACAACAGCAGCAGAAGGGAGATTTCAAATACCCTTTCTAGGATCTCCAGGAATCAGAGCATTCAAGTTGCTGTCACTATTACATCTTTTGAGTCTCTCATAGTCACCATTTGGCACAGAGGAACATTAATGCTTCTCTTCAGAATAATTGCCTTAAGTTTTTCACCTAAAGGAATACTCTCTGGGGGGTCAAAACACCAGTGTGTGTTGAAACCACTATGGTCTTAAGCCCAGCAGTGCTCACTGACATAGACACTTCTTCTGAAGCAGGGGCATAACAGGTACACCCAAGGAATATTAATGGGAAGAAAAATTACAGGCTCAGGCCTCCCATGGCAACACAGAGCTAAAAAACCAGCCAGTAATCCTCCATGAGTCTTAACACATGCTCCTCAGCACAGTTAGTGAGTGAGCTATCGGACAAATATAGTTGAACAAGCAAGAAAGAGATGTTTTGCTAGAAAGAGGATGGAAAACGGGAAGAATGGCAGAAAGATTTTTTTTTTTTTTTTTTTTTTTACCCATATAGAGAAGGCCACTAAGTACAAGGCAGCGTATTTTTTCTATGTTGTTATTTACTAGGCCAGGCTAGAGTTGGAGAGGGGATTTTATCTACCTGCACCAAGCTGCTCTATTAAGACTATGAACTAAATAGGGGCCTGTTTAGCCGGCAGCACAGTTTTCTTCACAGCCTTTGCTTTTGCTCTCCAAATGGTATACGAATTTCATATACCTCAAGATGTACTTGCAGACTTTTCCCTAATCCACAGCACTGGTAGTCTTGGCTATTCTCCATCAACCTAACTATTAAGTCTCAAAAGTCCGTTACACGTTTTATAGACTTGGGGGAAGCTCATTTTGCTAGCGTGCAGGCTACATGCAAGGGGCTGACACCCACCTGTTTGGTTTGGTTTGCTCTCTTCTGTAGTGACACATTTCATGTCAGCGGCACTAATAAATAACTAAAAAATTATTCCCCCTATTTCTTTGGATTAGGTTGAATTCAAGGAATGAAAACTATCTACTACAGGAAAGTGTTTCCTCTGGCAGCAATGTGCCTTATAAAGCAGTGACACTCAAAAAAATCAACAGTACTGGTAGGAACTGAGTGTGTCTTACCATTTCCAATTTGCTGTGCCTTGAATTGAAGTAAATCTCCTCTTTAGGGATGCATTAGGTGACAAGAAAAGCCCATCAAAAACATGAACACTAGGAATGAGAACTCTTGAGATTTTGGTAATTTAAGAGGTTTTCACCACAGGTCTTTTTCCCAGAAGGAAAATAAGGTGGGTAATGTCCCAAAGATGTCTCAAATAGACTTCTACCTAAGACACACATAAGATAACCTATTGCTTCCCTGACAATTCTGGGATACAGAAGCCAGAGCATTGTGGTTCAATATAATCGCTATGTACAGCATGTATTCCTTATAATTTCAAAAGCATCCACTTCATCCCTTCCCACATTGATATGGCAAAGATTTCCAAGGAGGCTTAAAGTTTGGGGAAATTTAGTGAAGAAAATAGGTACTGACATGGGTAAAAATCATTTTCCTCTCAAAGCACAGAGAAAAGCTACTGATGCCACATATTGCTCTCCTCCCCACCCCAACCACTTCCCCTTGCAGGGGATTTCCATGACCAAGACACTGCAGTCTAAGTTACAAGTCTGCATGGTTGCACAGAACCAAACCAGCCTTCTGCCTTCGTGCTTAATTATCTTTGAACTTCTGAAATTACTAATTAGGAAAAACTGATGTTTATCCTAGGTACTGACCTATTTTGAGTAACCTGGCCAAAGGCCTATTGTATACAAAATAACTGTAACGAGCTGTGTATTTTAAATAGAACTATATATTGTGTCAGACGATCAGAAGGTCAATAACATTCATATACAACCATCACTCCTTCAAGGCTCTTCTTTAAAAAGCTTTGTGTAGCAAAAAAAAAAAAGGCAGTGTAAATATAATAGCGTGCCAGGTACGCAATGCAAATAAGAATGGGGTAAATCATGTCATGCTGAATAAGAACTGCCCCAAATCTCGACAGGGAACTGAAAATCAGTTCAAGGCGAGTGTGCTCAACTTAGCCAGTCCCGAGAAAAGGTTTAGATCCTGTCAGAATAAATGTATATGTGAAGTCCCCAACACTGATTTTGAATAGTTTAGAAATATAGCAAGGATACAGCATTACATATGGCGTTAACTTAATAGTTAGCATTTCTGCCTCAAAACCCAAATAGGAAAGGGCTTCAACCGTATGTGAAAAATTAGTAAGTACTAATCAAACCTGTCAAATTATTTTGTTCATGTTTAGTTCAAGCTCTGGAGGAAAGCTGGCTAGACTGCCACTGTGAGCGCTTGAACTGAGCCATCCGAAAGTGGTATGGGCCACGGATGCCACTCAGCATTTTGAAAAATGCAGTCACTCTCTTAGGTGCCAATGTACGAGGTCAGATCCTAAAAGTAGGTACCGAATTGAAAATTACCTAAGAATATTAGATTCATAAGTCTGAGATACATAAACAAGCAAAACCTGCAAACCTCTTCCCCCCCGCCTCCCCCCAGCAAGAGCAAATCTCATCCGAATCAGGAACAAGGTGGACTTTTCCATACACTGGAGTTTTTTCTGGAGTTCTTAAGTGCACGTATAGGAGTGTTTTCCAATTTAAAGACATTCTTAAAAGTGTGTATATGCGTCTCATTTTCTACCTACTTAGTAGATCATAAAATCTTGTCATTCCAGCTTAGAAAGAAACTATCACATTCCCATCACAGCAAAAGCTCAAGATTTTGTTCTATATGAGATGCTAGTATTAGAAATTTTCTTTGAAGAGACTGCGTTGTTTAATTTCTAACAATCCGGCATACGTAGTGCTAGACACTATAACAGTTAGGGTTTTGATGTGGTAAGTGGCAAAGGAGATTTAGCAATTAGCTTCAGCGTAGAAACTTCATGTGGTTTAAGGGCAATATCACTTGAAATCTAAAAGGCAATATTTAAAATATAGGAGGAATTATTTGCAATTATTATGTTAATACAGACAATGTGTTTTTCAGCAAGTGTGTTATGATATATGTTACTTTCTGTTGACACTTTGTTTGTTTTCTGATGCAGCAGCTGGGTTCGTATGAATTGCTTGTGATTACAAGAGGTGATCTTTCAAGTTACTGTTTCTCAGAGAAGTCCCAGAGAAGAAAACAAGACCTTGTGTCAAATAAATGCCCAAAAGGATCAGCTCTGCTCTCTTTCGACCAAGAGAAAAATACAGGAAGAAAAATTAAAGTGACTTTCCATTCCTGTTTGTATGATATTTGCTTTCGTTAACAGGCACACGTAGGTACATTGACCTGTTGCTGGAAGGACAAGCACATTGAAAAGAACAAGAAAAGGAAGGTTACATACTGCTATGATGATGTACGTTAATCGATTAAGAGAATGTTATGTCATTTCTGAATAGGCTTAGTGTCAAACTCATGCTTCCCTCAAACTCTGGCAGCATTAACAGCACGCTGTTGATAATATAACTCGAGGTCTCACTAACTTTGACAGCTCTGCAAGGGTATTTTGGAAGGATTTAGTGGTTTTGAATAGCTTATTTCACTAACCCATAAAGAAACACTTTCCTTCAACACAAGCACAAGTGGTTATTTTCTATACTTAATAAGGCCAAGGTAAAGAAAACCCAACTGCATATTTTTAAATATTTTATCTTTACACAAGCCTGGGTTATGCAGAGCACAGAGCCATATACATACTTTCACAGAGAAGGTAATAATATCTGACAAAATCTCAAGAACTAACTCGCATGTCAAATTTTTCAAGCAGGAGGACAAAATTAAACAGAAGTGTTACTAAGGATAGGAATGTCCTCATCCGATAAGAAGCTGCATCTTCTGCTCATCTCTAGGGGCAGAGAAGCAACAGAAGGTCAGCGACTTCTGTGCATTTCCTACAGTACTGCAGTGTAATATTAAACAACCATTTTCTCTTTGAAGTGTGTGTGGAAGATCTATGCCTATAAATGGTCCTGCAACCATATGCAGGGCCTATGTATTTATCCTAGGGATTTCCTAACTTACGGGGTGAGAGTGTGGGAAAAATGGAGAGACCGAGCTATAGGAGGGAAGGAATTCAGACTTTTCCCAGTACTCTTGGTAAGTTTTTAGATGCCCCTGTTCTGTGGTGAACTTCTGATAACGTACTGAAGTCTCTTTCTACCCATTACAAAAAAATCCCATGTAACCAGTGTTGAAAAGTTAGGTTTAATTTATTTTCTATTATTATTATTATTACTACATGTAAAATAGTTTCAAAATCCCTCAATGTTTCACATAACCTTTCTCACATGCCATGAGAAACACTAGCAGGCCAAAGACTGCTATGAAATACGCTACTACAGAACGGAATTAATATCTAACATCTCTGGCTCATCTACATGAGCAATCTAGGGGAAGAAATAGTAAGCAGCAGAAATAATTAAAAATAACCATCATCTTCTACCTCCTTGTGAGTCCCTGTTTCATTAGTCACCGAGTTTTTTGGTTGTTATTTTTTTCATCTTGTTTAGATTAAGGGCCATGGTGATGCCCTGTCATCATCACAGTACTGTGCGTATATGCCCCAACAACTCATAGGTCAGAGTGCATAGGAAATTCATTAAAAATACAATCATTTACTACTACCTTTGGATTTCTTCAAAATTGACCCTCATCTCCATAAGAGCCTTTAAATGCTTTCTGATTAGCAGCCAAGGCCTTTTTTTGGTGGGTCGGCAGAGATGGTTGTATCCCGCTTTCACTGGGGCTAAGAGTGGTTTCAGATGTTATCTCCTTCATATCCTGCCCCACGCTGTCCCAAGTAGATCTGGGATCCATTTGGAGCTTCGTACTTAGTCATCACGTTAGTCATAGACGACGAAAACATTCTGTTCCTGTTCGCTAGCCAAATACTAAATCTCTGCCCTGGAGGATACGCAATAAATACAACGCTATTGTGCGCCGAGAAAGCCTAGCTCGGCTGGGTAATGCAGGAAGCATATCGTGTGATTAATAAATACGCATTAAATGCTTTTTAATGGTAAACTTCTCAAGCTGCAGAATCTATATGACCTCGCCCTGTTTTTCAAGCATGACCTTCAGGGGTGTTAGAAGAGAGAACAGAGACGCACCAAACTGGCACCGAAGAGCGGTGTGTGTCTCATTCCTCAGTCGGCTGCGTCGACACTCAGTTATACTAGGCAAACGCGGTAAAAGGCAAAAAAAAAATTCCAAATGCCATCATAAAACATACTCTATTTTAATCACTCTCTTTTATAGAAAAAGACTGTAAGCAGACAGAGCCAAAACACAGTCTCCATAGCTTTGACCAAGCACAAACACCCAGTGTACTTCTCACTTCCAGGAGTTTCTGTAGCCTTTGACAAATACCTTTACTCATTGTTTGAGAAAAAAGGATAAGCATTGTGGTAAGACCTGTGAAAAACAATCAAATTAAATGCCATCTGTATAAAGCTGAGAAAAATCTGAAAAGTAAACAATGCCTCCATCAGAGAATTGTTACAACACTTCGCTGTCATAATTATTATAATATTATATCATCTTCCTTAGCAACAGCCTATGGTTTGTTTAAGCTACATAAATTTTGAAGAGCTTGACGTTGCGATGATTCAGTGGATAATATAGTTGGGTTCTCGTTAAACTACAAGTAAAATTTAATCCCATTTCATTTCATAAATGACACCTGATTAAGCTTGTCCAACATCTCATATGTCGGAGGACAGCCACCCTGATACAAGAGCTGAACTGACTGAGAAAAATGACTGGAGAGGACCAAAATAACCACCATAATAATTCATTCTCCTACTTCAGTTTGAAAAGGACATGACTATTCCTGTCTTGCACAGACTTGAAGAAAGTGACTTTCCCAAGGTCACCCAACAGTACATGGACTAGAGTCTAAATTGCCAGGATCCTACCCAATACTCTCCCCGTTAGGTTACAGAGGAGACACTTCATTTCAACACCGTCATTTATTTCCAGCAATGCATGCACGCTGTACCTTCTCACTTTAACGCAGTGTGTTTTCTGTTTGCATGTTTTAACTCTGGAGCACCTCGTTCTCTCCCATCATCACCTACACGTTAGGGAACAGGTAGTTCGGTGTGTATCGTTCACTTTCTCTTTCCTTGCACCCGTATTTCACGCACTGATGGAATTAGCAGTTTCCAAGCATCCACAAAACAGTTTATTTCACTACTGAAGTTACTCCAATAATAGTAGCAGCCCTATTGCTATGTTCTCAGTGGTGCCGCCCAGGTCCCTGGCATCTGGAGCGTGGTACACTCGTATTACACTGTGACTTTTGCAGCCGGTAACTGGGCTTGTGTCTGCCCCTCACGTGAAACCTCCTCTAACTCAGCCACAAGTCCATTCCTCTAAGTTTCTAGAGCCATTCAGCCATTAAAATGCTAAGGTTGGGGTTTTCTACAAAGCCTAGCTAGGAAGGTGTCTTTAGCTTTTGGTAACAATTCCCACTACACTGATCTTTGTGATTTCCTAACAGCAACTGACCTGAGTCAGTGTAGAAAATAAAGGAATCGATTGCTTCGGAAGGCTATGAAAGCAAGCACAGATAAGTCTTTGCTGTAGCATCAGTAACGCCGTATTCTGCTCCCCCGCTTTACCATCTGGAATGGCAGTAAAGAGAGCTGAGAAGTTAGCAAGTGGTTGCAATAACAACCAATTGCTTGTCTCTGTCTGGGAGCCATCTGATCTGTTTTGCATTCAAAGCCTTTGCTGGAAGGAGTTACGGCTCTGTGAATATTATTGTGTTCTTAGTCATACATTTATTAAATACAAAATATTTTCACCGAGTCCTTCTTAGAACCATTATAAAACACTTTAATACTTTCATATGCTTTAGCCAGTCCTATTCTTTGCCTTGGTGACTGTGCCTCCCACTATCCCTTTCCCTCTCCCAAATAAAAGAAAATGATTATTTAATCCAGGAGACAAATGCTGAGGGCATCAGCAGATATGTTTTTGCTTCTCCACACTGACTCAGGGTCTTCTCCAAATCCCCAGATGAAGTCAATGCAACTGATTTCATTGCTTCAAAAGGGGTTTGGATCAGGCCTTTTACATGATCCCGGGGAAGTCGCTTTGCTCCCTCTGCTCAGCACACGCTTTTGTGAAACGGGGGTGGCAACAAGAACCTGTCTTCCAACTGTTTGCCTGGGAGCTGCCATATGACTAATTGCATGTTATCATGATGATGGATAAGGAAACAGCTAATGGTCCAGCCATTATTACTACAGGTTGAAAAGCAGTAATTTTTGTTGGTATTTCATTGTTGTTTAAAGTACTCAGAACTAAAAAAGGAAGTATCTGACGATTAATGATGTGTTTATATTGACTTTCTTCCCATCTGTGTTTTCCTAACACGAAGAAATACTTCCTCAGCACAGAAACGCAGCATTAAGAGGAAGGTGTCAGAGGACAGAATAAAAGTCAAAAGCCTTTTTTGCACAAGGAGTCTGTTTTGCAATTTTCAGGACTTGAGCAGGAGAAAGGAGCCATTTCTCAGGCCCCATTACGGCTGCTCCAAACACATGTGGCACTGGTGGTAGTTGTGCGTAGGGCTGAGTACGTTGCAAGACCCCGTGGGAGCTCCTCACTGGTCCCAGAGAGCACCGTGCTGGCCCCACCAGGGGCTGGCGGTGGCCAGGACGAGGAGTCTCATGGCTGGCTGCCCCGCTCGGAGGTGCTTTGCTGCTGGGGGATTCCTGGTCTCTCCCCACCCTGCTTCTCCGCATGTCCCTGCCTGCTCGCTGCGCTTGCCGAGTCCTCCGGCTTCATTGATTTATTTGTTCCTTCACGCAGAGCTCTCCAAGATCAACCCCGAGCCACGGGCAAGCTCCGGGAGAGGCGGCAGAGGAGGAGAGCAGCAAGCTCTTAACAGTGAGGCTCTCCAGCCGTCGCAGGAGGCGGCTGTGCCAAAATGTGAAATGATTGCCTAGCCCCGCTTTGCAAGGTTTTACGGCTCCGTTCGCACTTCCATCTGTCTCCCTCCCCCTTTCCCCTCTCTCTTTTTCTGTCGGATGCTTCAAGGAAAAGAAAATTTATGGAAGTGGTTCCAAGGGCTGTTTTCTCTGCCTTGGTGCTAGTCGGTGCATGCTCCTGGCTGGCTCAGCCCTCCCTTCTCCCTGCCCGGCTCCAAAACTCCTTCACCTCACACAAAAGATAGATCATGTTACCGTTCATTAGCTGCCTCCTGGGCCCCAGCCCCCAGAGCTGGTGAGTGCATCCTTAAAAGTGCCAGGTACATGCAGCTCCCTGTGCCTCCTCCATACGATAAAATTCCCTTTCCAGGTTCCCACCCTGGGAAAAGTGTGAGTTTCAAGTCACACTTGAAAAAAAGTAAATGATGCTAACTTTCTGCGTAGGGATGAGTGGTCGGAAAAACAGGTTGTCTTCCTTTCTGGAGACTCCTAATCAGGAGATTACTTAATAAATTTAAGCTAATAATTCAGAGCAGTGATACCTGCTCAGTTTTGAGGACAGGCTGCCCGAGTGGCACCACGCTTGTCCTGCGTCCCCAGGGTCAGCTTCAGGTGTGTTCCAGCAGGGAAGGCAGGACCCCTGCTCCCTCCAGCCTCCTTTCCTGCCTCAGCATGCTGCAAAAGCAGCATGCCTGCCGTGGATGGCCAAATTAATTTTGCCAGGAGTTCTGAACTTGCTCTGGTCATCCAAACCCAAGCAGCAACTGCAAAAGGCAGTTCCCTTGCCCTTCCTCTGCCTTCCTCATCCTGTCCTGCTCCTTATTCTCTTGCATCTTCACCTCTCTCGTTTTCTCCCCGGGCTTTCGGACCTCAGTCCTGCTCCATCTCTGTCAGTGGTAAGACTGCAAAGTGCAAAACTTGAAAACCCTGATGCAGTCTCTAAATCTCGGTTTCACACTCCTCTTCTTCTAAACCCCATTTTTATCTAGAGTTGGATCCTGATCTCAACAGCAATTTCAAGAATTCAGAGTTGTTCACCACCTCCCTTCTGCTGGCTCAAACCCAGATCAAATCTGGAGTTAAGGGACTGAATTTTCACTTGCATATGTCTGTATTCAGACACTGTTCATGGCATAGAGACCACGCTGTGGCCGGCTGTGAGAACGGGATTTGCAAACAGTGTATTGCAAACGCAATGATACAGGTGCTTACTGAGAATCATAACACATTTATAACACAATCATAGTTGTTATTAAGAGTACTGAAACAAAAACTATTTCCTTTATGCAATGTTAAATATTTGTAATGATTGATTTTTATAGAGAAAGAGAGATCCCCCAATGGCCTAGTCTGAATTAATAGTCAACAACCTGTAAAACATTTCAAGTAACAAATGCATAAAACACATTCAAAGAATGTGTCTATTTGACTAATGTTGGTATAAAAAAAATGAGCTCAGAAACTAAGATTTTGTATGACAGGAGTCAGCCAAGAGTGATTTTCTGGAAGTGAACGGGAAACTTAAAAACGGAGCGGCCACGCTGACAGGCCCTGAGTCTGGTGACACTGGTGGTGTCATTATAAAATCATAGAATCATTAAGGTTGGAAAAGACCTCTAAGATCATCGAGTCCAAACGTCAACCCAACACCACCATGCCCACTAAACCATGTCCCTAAGCGCCACATCTTTTAAATACCCCCGGGGATGGTGACTCCACCACTTCCCTGGGCAGCCTGTTCCAAGGCCTGACCACTCTTTCAGTAAAGAAATTTTTCCTAATGTCCAATCTAAACCTCCCTTGGTGCAACTTGAGGCCATTTCCTCTTGTCCTATCACTAGTTATAGAAGACTGCCAGGCTGAGAGGTACAGCAACAGTATAAAAACAAGTCCGTTTTTAAGGTTTGTTTCTTGGCCTTCCCTCCACAACAATGTCTCACCTACAATATAGCCAGTGACTCATACTTCAATTATTGCTGCTGTCATTCTGGTCCAAATTGCTTGGAGGAAGGGAAGTACTGATAGAGACACTTCGGGAGATTAAAATAACCGTGTCTGCGATGCTTTATAACAGCTTTGCTATAAGGAACCTGCTTTCTCCATGATTACTTTGTTATGCATTCACTTGTGCAACACGTTCTTGGAACAACACAGTTTGTTTCTGGAAACAGGAATTAGTGACAGGAGATTCATTATAGACAGGGAATATTTTCCTTAAAGAAAAGCTGTCAGGTCAAGTCAGGCTTTTCTATTACTGTTTGTAAAACAAGGTGTTTACATACCTGTAAACCTGCCATATATTTTTTTTTTTTCCTGATGAAAGTCACCTTTAGAAAAGTAGGTGGAAACAGTTCTTTGGCACTGGAGGCAGAACGAGAGCAGAAAAGGCCAAGCCGTCAGGCTTCCCAGCCCCTTCCTCCCTTTGCAAGGTGCCAGCCCCCGGGGCAAGGTGCCCAGGGCGGCCGAGCACCCCAAACTCAGTAGCAAACCCTGCAAGCAACAGGGACGTGCAATGCGCACCCCACTGCGGTCGGCAGCCACGCCGGCTCTGCCTGCGCTGCAATGCTGCCTGACAGCCAGGCTCCTGCCTGCAGCCAGCCAGCCTCCTGCCTGCAGCCTCCCTCCCTCCTGCCAATCACTACGTCTGCCCGCAGCTCCATGGGAGAAGCCCGAGTCTTTGTCGTAATGCTAATAATTAAGATACTCTAGATGATAAATAAAAGTGCTAAGAACTCACTGTGCTGTGTATTCCTCCTCTGTAGGCAGCTAGTCAACTGTCTTATCTAGATTATCATCTCTTAAGGAAAGTATTTATAATTTGGCAATTGTGGTCAAAGTGTTTAGACAATTCAGTCAATGGAAAACCCTGAGGAAAAAAGAAAACTAAAACAAAACCATGAAGACAGAGGGATGTAAAGGGAGTGCAAATCCCATTTGACAAACGGTGTCTTTAAACAAAATCCGGCCTCTTTTGCCCATGGTGAATTCATACGGACTGTTACTTTCTCGACTTCAGAGTGTTTTGCCTCCCAAAGGTGAAGGAAAGCAGGCTTCCTAGATAAACAATATAAATTAATACACAAATTAGATGCTCAAATCAGAAACAGGAAAACTCGAAACCACGCAGGATCTCTGCACTTCTGCTTTCCTTACTCTGGGGCTGGCAGACTTGGCAGGGGACATTTTTATTCTGGAGTGAACACTCATGTCACCTAATTTATCCTGCCATTTGCCCACCTCCAGAAAAACAAAATTTGCGTTCAGATAAACACAGACCCACTCCCAAGCCTACGCAGACTATTTAATGAAGAGTTTCCGAGTGGGAAACCGCACATCATTTCCCCAAATTAAGGGCCGCTTGATAGGAACCCTCCGTTCTACTCAGGGATAAACAGAAATCAGAAGGCAAGGGGCCAGGTCACCTCCTCAACTCCCATCCCCGTGCAAGCATCGACCATTAAGGCTGTGCAAAACACAGACCTGTGCTTCTGCTGGGAAAAATAAAACCAGCCGGGTTTGCTGCTGGCCTGGCTCTGGCAAAGGTGGAGCTGGCTTTGCAGGCGTAGGGCTGGAAATGCCTGTCTCCTCCGCGGCGAAAAACCTGGAGGGCGGCCAGGCTCCACTGGTCTGAGTGCTGCGGGGAGGAAGGAGCTGTAAGCCAGCAATTAGTAATCCTGCTACTAACAGGAAAGATTGCTGGGAAGTATAAATAGGGTCGCTGTTTATATGCGAGTTAACGTAGGAAGTCGTGTTGGTGATGTTTTGGGGGTTTTTTGGGTTTTTTTTTTTTGGTGTGTTGTGGGTTTTTTTTTTTTTTTTTTTTTTTGGTTTTTTTTTTTTTTTGTTGCCCCCCCCCGAAAGCTGCATTGCATAGGAAAGGACGTGGTTTGTGAGAATGGCAGCGCCTGGGTGAGGAAGAACTTCATGCACGGAGGTTTGGGGCTGGTTTTAGGGATTTACCTCACCGATATTATGCATATATAATCGTGCATTAATGAGCTCTATAGCATAAGACATAACGTGTAATCTGTTGGTATATATTGAGTTTTATGCTTACATTGTGGTGTGCAGGGGGAGAGTCTTGGACTTTCAGAGCAATTGGTTTTTATTTTTCCTTCTCATTTTAGTGGCATTCAAATGTTACCACGTACGCATAGATCGCCCACAAAGATCCCTGCAGGTTTTGAAGGGATAGGAGGTTTTCCAAGCAGCATGAGAAATAAACTCATGAATGATCCACAAAGTAGTCCTAATAAGCACAGAATTAAGAAAAAGAAAGACAGTATAGGCTTTAGAAAAGGGATTAGTTTGTTTGTTTGTGCAAACTGTACAGCAAGGAAATACGTCTCTAAAAGAACTATTGGCATCCCTTAATGATCCAGAGGCCTGAGATGAAAAGAAAATAAGGCCTAGAAAGTAACTGGACTTCTAATTTTCACCGACTGCACAAGTCTCCACTGTCGTCAGTCACCTTCTGCTTCTCTCTTACTCATGCAATTCCTCCAAAAATGGAAGGGCTGTGCTGCTAGTGCAGAAGAGTACAGGCACGGCGACCCTGTCTTTAGAAGGTGGACAGAAGGCGGGGGTAATAGCAAATAAAGCCGTAGATAAGCTTTTTTAGTATGTGTAAGAAGATAAACTCTAAAATACAGAAAGTGGAAATGGGAAAATCTTCTTAATTTTCCTATCTATCTATCCATCCCCAGGAAAGAGAATGGATTTCACAGAGGGCGAGTTGGAAAAGGAGCCATCCAAGCGCAATTACGAATTTCCCCGAGTTCTTACAAATTAAGAATGTTAATTTATTAATAATACTAAAAATGAACTACATTAGGCTAGAGGACAATGACAAAGCATGCCTCTTGGAACATTATCTCATACATTTCATTGCAAATGTAAATTTGAAATCAGTCTCTTAAATATACCAGCCGCATCCCCACTGGAACTCAAACCGTGTGTGGTTTGGCCGGTCCATCTAACCGCTGAATTAAAAGGAAAAACAGACATGCTGTGGGGCGCAGGAATTATTAGTGATGACATGTATCACATTTGGAGCAATGGGGCAGAATGACAACATAACATGAAGAGGAAATTATCTCTGACATGCCCTTTGCTTTCTTTAATGGCATATCATTTCTGGTCCAAGTGATGTAAGGACCTCAAGTGCTATTTGACAGTACCTGGAAGAGACAACCTTAAAAATTTGCCAGTTTTGTCTTAGTTAAATAGATACAGTTGCTTCAGTGTTCCCCGCACTTCCTCGTACTTGAGAGTGCTCCTAATCTGAGGCAGTGATATTTAGCTCTCAAGCAATTGGCAGGTTTTAAAGGATCATGGTATGTTTTCGTGCTCAAGTGATAAATCTGGATGCGAGTTCCTGGCACGGCCAATGGGAATGTGGATGTGTGCTGCAGAAGACAGGTTTACAGCATTAAAACCTGGGAGAAATAATTATGTGAGCCACTTTGGATGAAATCATAATTAAGCCTTATTGGGGTTTGAAAGTTTGGATTTACAATATATTTCACTCACCGTTTTTCATTTTCATGAACTTCTGGCAGTTTCTGCATCCAGCTGGGACAAGAAGCAAAGTGGCTAAAAGTACTATGAAAAAAACAGTGGGAAACCCATATACTTCCAGGAGGGCACGCTGGCAGTCTCAGGAGAAACTTTATTCTTTTGAGACACAGAGCTCCGTCATATTTGTCATGCCAAAGAGTATGAAGTAAAAATTAAGGAGCTGCAATACTTTGGGGGTTCATTCAAAGTGAAACCCTTTTCCATGCAAGGGAAAGAAAACGCCTGAGGTTCAGTTGTGTTTTCCCCGAGGAACCCTTGCCTTGAGGCAGGGCAGGGCACAGCAGAAAATACAAAACTCCCATCCTGGGCAAGGATCAGATTAAAACGGGCCACGTTCCCTCAAAAGGGAAGTGCAACACGCTGGCCTAGACCTTTGATAATGATCACATGAACCAGTATTATGTTCTGCAGTTTCTATGCGCTGTGCAAGCAGGAACAGTGAGTTGGATGCAACAGGAAGGACTGCACTGATAGCATTACTTATACATTTGTGAGTATTTCAAACAGCACTGAAAAAGGTTAATTCGCTGTGTTAAATATTTTGCAATAGTATTCCTTGGATTGTTAGAGTATGCTACTATCAGTACCAAAAATTGGCATTTTAAAGGCCCTAGATTTCATTCTAGGTAACCTGGTCTGAAAACTGCTGCAAGAACTGAACCCATGGACTCTTGCAAAGGGGAAATATGTAGAAGGCCAGGAAACAGACCATGAAAAAATGTGTTCCATTGTCAGACATATGTTCAGCACTTGTCCACGCTTTGTGAAACATCTGAGCCTGTTTGTGTGCTCACCACAGCCACGAAATGACTTCACAGACTCCCGTGTCAGAACTTTACACCTGCATCCTACCTTGACCTCTGACCTCAATGCCTATAGGAAAGCTGATTCTGCTCACTGTCACCTTCTTGCTTTTTCGTGTGGCTAAGGAGGTAGAAACTCCAAGGATAGGCTTACAACAGTGTGACTATGCACTTGTTTGGAATTTTGGCCAATATGTTCATAAATAACGTAAATATCAAAGAATGCAAAATATTGTACAGTGGTAACACCCATTACCTCCAGCACTGGCAAGGATTATATTATATAAACATTTATGTAATACAAAAATTCCATTAATTTAGATAATAAAGATTAATACACTAATCTAAAACCACACACCCCTGAAGAGAGCTTGAATGTTTTTTCCATTAGATCCTCGGGAAAAAAAAAAACCCAAACAACTTCTGGTTTCAAATGCCTGGAATAAAGATTTACTTTTTGGGTCCTTTTAAGTATAGAAATTGGATTGTAGCTGCCTTCGTGCCTTTTGTGTAGAATTCAAAAAATGAGCCTATTATCTCCAGAGGTTATTGGGACAGACTAAAAAGACTTTCTGGTAAGAGAAACAGCAAAGAAGTGGTGGAGACGGAGGCCCTGACTCAGGAGAGTGCTTAAGGACCTCCCCGATTGTGGACTTTTGAGCTTGGAGAGCACTTTCTGCTTTATTGGGACTACTCACATACTTGAAGGTAAAGAGATGCTAACTTCCCTCTTTGCTCCCCACATAGAAAACATGTGAAGGGGACATACCTGGCCTGTCTATTCAGGCAAGAAAAGGGACAACCAAGAGGAAAAAAAAATCACATTGTTCAGTGAAACTACTGGATAGCAACATGGCAAATACTCTCCCAAGATTAAGAATGTAACAGATGTTTCAGAAGGATAAGGTACCTTCTCCCAGGGTTATACTCACTGTGCTAAAATTACAAGGGCTTCCCAATGTTCACTTTTTGATAGCAACATCTGGGCTCAGGAGGAATCCCCATCCACAGGAGCGAACTCTGCCTCCCCCTAAAGACAGCGGCTGGTCCACCCAGGTTGTTTTGCTCCCACAGACTGTGACAATGCCATTATATTTAAGGAGATAACAGTGCATCTGAGGTAAAACATCCTAGGTCTCGCTCATGGGACAGCACCCTGTCAATTCAGCTGCCAAATTTCTCATTTCCAGCCGCAACACAAGTCGCACGCAAATCAAGAAATTGAAAAAGAGGCGCAGGAGGATACAAGTAGCTCGGTGGATGGATACCAGGGACTTAGCCTTCAAAATGAGGGCTGTCACAAGCTTCTTTCTCACCCACAATACACGCACAGTTCATCTACGATATTTCCCAGATCAATTCAACAGTTGCTTGTCAGGTTGCTAACTTGAAGTACACGTGCAATGACATGCTGTGGACTTCTCCTGGGCTTGGGACTAGGCGCATATCTCACTGCCTTCCAGAATCAAGATTTAAAAGCAGATTTTAAGACCTAAAAACCATGCAATACAGAAAGGGTGTGGAATTAGGCTTCCACTTCACACGTCTCAATAATCGAAGCAATGTCCAAACCCTCCGTCTGGTTCGGGTTATCTGGAAGTAGTCCAGCATGCTAGATTATCCAGATAGATAGTGAATTATATATGTTAATGGGGAATTTAAGTAATACGATTTACAAATGGCAAGTACACACTCCTTTGGTTTCCCAGCTAAATTCTTGGAATGCATTGCTTGGAATTTCACAGAGCAATCATAAAACCCCCAGCACGCTCCTTGTATTCCTTCTTAGGGAAATACAGTACTGAAGATCATTATAACTCCCTTTTAAAAACTGATTTTACTACTTAGATCTGATTCTACAGAAAACAACATCATGCCACGTTGCAAAACCATACTTTCATCACAGCCTTTACACTTCGTTAGTCTTTCTCATTCTTGCACACCCTACAAATAGCAGAACACAAACGAAGACTGAAAACAACCAGCAGACTGACAGAATGACAAAGCCAGATTAATACTGATTTTCCTAATAAAATCCCAAACCATTCAGTTTCAGGCTGAGTTTAATCCTAAACCTTACAACCTCACATAGTCATGGCAGCGTTGGCTGCCTTCTCTTAGAAACAACCCCCCAGCCACTGCTGGAGGCACAGTACCTAAATTAGATTATCTCTCAGCTGGGTATTGCAGAGTGGAGTGGAAATAGCCTCCCTGCAAGGATAATGAAACGCACACTATAAACTTTTGCTGAAACCATACACCTTTCCTTATTCTTCTATTATCAAAACCAAATTTATACGAATTTTATTTAGGAGTGTTATCTGTTATCATTGCTTGTAACATTAGCAACTGCTATGAAAGATAATAGGTAAGAGGCAAGTGGTAATAGGGAGAAGGTGATAGCTCTGACTGACATCTTTACTGGCATGGGACAACAGAGCAGTTTATGAAGCTTTTCCAGTGGTGACCCAAAAAACAATCAAGATTGGCTCCGTGATGTCTTGCCAAGAATGTTATAATCTTCCTCTACAACCTCTTCAGCAGGAGCCAGTGACATAAGAGCTCCACAGGAGGTCACATTATTGCATCAGCAGATGTGCATAGGCATATAAGACATAATATGTGCATAGGCGCAAGTCTCCCCTGAAACCTGGGTTCTCTTTCTGGGGGCAAAGGAGTATTTGGGGTAGGTTTAATGCGGGGGCAAAAGGGTCCACTTCTTTTTGAGGTGATTGGTATGGGTGTGCTACCATCCGCGAACCTTCCGGTGCCTCCAGAACCATTCTGGAGTATCTGTCTTGTTAAAATTAATGCACTTGTCTAAGTCTGAGGCTGGAGTTAATTTTCATTCAGGCCCTGCTTTTCTAGGGGTTTTTGCTTTCTCTTCATGGCCATATTGTTTGCGTTTTCTGCAACCTTCAAGCAATAAAAGGAGTATAATAATCTGTCTGTTGTCTCCCAGCCAAACTGTCAGCTCAGCCGGTCCAGCAGATCAGCAGCCTCAGAGATTTTCTAAAACAACTTCCAAGCCATACATACAAGATACAGGGCACTTCATAAAGCAAAACCAGATCATTTCTCAGTCTAAAGCCACCCGTGAAGTGTCAGTCTACAGGAATCAATTCACACATGTTTTAATCAACTTGTAAGTTACACTGGATATATGGGAATAGTTAAATTTATAGAGCTTGGAGTCTGGCCCATTAAACTCTGTCTATACTGTTTTAACACTTCTGGAAGCCTACATTCAAATTTGCCTCAGGTCATGATTGAAACAAATACTCCTAGTTCCAGCGAAATACCCAGCACAGATCCATCACCGTGTACCAAAAACAGAACAAAAGCTTCCCCGTGCCATCCACGGGGACCACGGGGCTGCTGAGGGACCGGGGAGCCCAGGGCGGTGGGGCTGTGCAGGGACGTCCGACTGCTGAGCCCATGGCTCTGGTTTGCAGGAAAACAAACCTCGCCAAACACACACGAGCAGAAACATGCCTTGCTATCATCGGCTGAGATGAGACCCAGCTGTTTGCTGAAGCCATCTCAGTTACTGACTGCTAATTTGGACATTTTTCGAAGCGTCTGCAGGTTTGCTCTTATCGACAGGGTAGGGTTTTCTACTGCATTTTCTCTTGGAGCAGATTTGTCTGATAGCATCAGCATTTGTGCGGCAGCATTAACAGCCCTGCCTATGCAGGTACCGCGGAAACCAGAGACAGGGGTTCTGCCAGTCAGGACAGGAATGTTTATTTAAATGTAAGGAGAGAACCAGATCTGCAGCTGCTATATCTGCAACAATTCTCAGAGGGGTACCCAAGGCAAAAACTGACTGACTTTGAAAAAAAGCATCGTGCTCTGTGAAATGGCAAAGAAAAAAAAACCCCAAAACTCTTGCAAGAATATGGACTTCCCATACTGAAAACACATTTTTGGTTTCCAGAAAAGACAGCTACAGCATGCATGCCTCAGATTGCCCAATGACAGGCAGGCTTACGTGCTGAATATCAACATGAGAATTTGTGAAGGTAATTACTTCAATTATCTCGTTACCTTGGCAACCACATAACACACACTCAGGCTTTAATGAGTCACCTCGACCCACCGACTGGGGCTCCCGAGCAGATGCCTGCCCCTGTGCAGGGCAGGAGCCGTCTCCCAGAGCACCACAGCTCCCCGGGGAGCTCCAGCTCTGCCGGCCGAGCCGGGGAGGGCAGGGGCACCCGCGGTGCCTGCCATCCTCACCTCCCTCACCGAGCCCAGCAATGGTGTTTGGCTCAGGGTGGTGAAGACACTGTTTTGCTGCCTTGAACATACACTTTTTCAAACGGCAGCTGGCGTTTGGGGATGCCTGTCAAGCTTAAGAAGTGCACAGGCTTTTTTTCCCCAACAGCTAAGACAGACCGCAGTTTATGGTCTTTAATATACTACTGGCGACACAGTTGTGAAGGTATTGGGTCAGAGCAAGCGCCACTGTAACCAAAAAAGCCTAACGTCAATTAGTGCAAAATAAAGCAAATGTAAAAACCATAATTTCAACTTCTTAGGTGCACGGACTGTGTATAAAATTGCCGTTACTGAGCCATATTCTGGCCTGGATGCCAGCGGGGTGAATCTGGAGTAATGTCACTCAGTGACGGCAGCTTTTTTGTGTACACTCAAGAACACCAGCTGATGGATAAACAGTTGTTACGAAGACTCTTTTCAAAACACTGTACTGCATAGCCTGCATCACTTATTTTATGTATGTTAAAAAAAGCATGTAGAATATATAACTTTCACATCTCATTCTATATTATATATGTCTATACATACACCTATGTATCTAAGACATAAAATATTCTGAATAGATAGGTTGATTTTGATTGTCTTATCTTAGTTACATAGCAACTGGAAATATCCAGAAAGAGCAAGAAAAATTATAAAAGTTCCTAGGAAAGTTTGTATTAAGATGACAAGTAAGAAAAATATTTTATGCATTCAAGTGAAGGAATTGAGTAATAAGAAACACAATAGAATGTATAAAACAAGGCTTGTGATAAAGAACTGATAATGAACCTGGGGCTCTTATTCATCTCTTTGTGCAGTTCGACAAGACGACGACCCGAAAATAAAAGGAAAACACACGCATATATGTTTTTGGTGTGCAATCCCTTGCCACATGTAATCCAAATCACAGTGTTTTAGAAACACCATATAGTTATTACACTTGCTAAATCAAAAGTTTGCACAGGAAACCAACTCTCATGCACAGACTGACCATGTGGGAAAGGTCAGAAAGGAGTCTCGCTTCAGGCCAAGTAAATCCCTCTCCAGCTACTTTTTTATGACATATGAATTTAAAACTCAACAAAACCCACTTTTGTTGTAATGAGGGAAAAGCAACTGGGAAAAAGAAGAGAGCTTTTAGTCCAAAGTTTTGGAGCTTGCAAATATTTTGTTTCTGAAAATCTGGTCTTTTTTGTTTTACCACTGTGCCGGTCCCATCGTAGGTACGGTCATGCCTACAAACTTGTATTTTTTCCAGCGGTGGTGGGTGAAAGGCTATTTTGCAGACAAAAGACACCAAAACGTTTGTATTGGATACTCAGAGGTGACCAATTCAGCCTGATGTACAAACACTACATCTAGTTCACATCTGACTATAAGAAATACACATGTTCCTTTCATTCTCTTCTTTTTTACTCTTGCTTGCCTAGCTTTCTTTTATTTTTAAGTCGGAGAAAAAAAAAAAATCAGAAAAATCAGCAAATAAATCAGCAAGTAAACTGGAATATTTTGACTACCATCTTATTAATACCACTAGCCTAAATTAAGCAAGATAGAAGAAATGCAGCTAGGGCTGCTGCATGTTATTTCCCATGAAGCTGGCAGCAGAGAAGGAGAGCTAGGAGCATGCCCAGGTGTGGAACAGATAGAAATCTTGAAAACCAGCTGCATCATGGCAGCAGCTGTAGGGTACAAAAGTAACAACATTTCCCCATATAATCACAACAAATTATTTTTAATGACAAACAGATGGGATTCATAATCAGTTTTCTAAAGTCAATCTAATGAGAGCCCCAGCAACTCCCAGCTGAAGAATTACTTTAGAGGGCAAGGGAATACCTATAGGTCAATTTACATACCTTGGCAGCAACATGCAAGCCAATGGGGATATCCAGAAGGAAATAAGGTCACAAATTGGCAGGGCAGCAGCTGCATTTACCAGTTTAAACAAGATTCGGTTGTTGAAAATCTGCATCTTAAGGGCCAAATCAGCAACTCGTAGACCAAACTACGAATCTTCAACTGAAATGTTATTTCCATCTGAACATATGGATATGAAACCTGGATGTCCCCCCAAGGCAGGCAACTTAAAGCTTTTGAAAGAAAATGCCTCAGAAATGCTAAATAGAATGAAAATACGAAATGGAATGGATTTATAACGAATGTCCAGGAGCTATCAAGGAGCTCAATAGCTCTGCGCCTCTTGCAAATGAAATAGGTGCATTTGGGACACAAGTCAAGCACGAAGGCAAACATCCACCCCGTTAGAGACGCCACAGGGTAATTGGAGGACTGGATGCGTGGGGCTGACGGCACGACTCCATCAAACGTGCTCAGAGGATGCAGGAGAGCAGCACGAAGATGGACATGCACGACAACACTGCCTGCAGCAGCTGAAACTTGGAGACACAGCGTAGGGCCTGTCAGACTCTTGTACGACCAATCAATTGATCAACCTAACTATCTACCCAGCTATCTCCTGACATGACAAGACGTAATATGATGTACACATACGATATTAGGCCTAATTAATATATAGCTCCTCTACTGTTTGCGTATAGTTACAGGAATGAATTTCAAGCTTTGCAGGTACTGTATACGTGAACAAAATTTTTCCTAGACTTTTTTTTTTTTACCTCCAAGGACATTTGAGTTTGACTGTGTTATGCTTTTTGGGATGTTACTTTAGTCTACAGGTTCCTAGAAATGTTAACACTGTATCGAACTGATATTGGAACTCCTGAATTTATAACTGATTACAAAAATAATTGATAATTATTTTTTAAGCACGGATTTTTCTTAATCATGGGAATATATTTTTAAAATCTTACATTTATAAGAAAGCTTCTGCCTTGTAACTCTTAGATACCAAAACCATGGATAGATTGATGTCAGTGAAACTAGCTCTTTCATTTAAAAAATGCACAAAGAACAACTGAATTCATGCTCACAAACACCTCCAACAGCTGAGGGTGGGGAGTCACTCAGGCAATTTCAATGTGAGTTTCCAGGGTGCCGCAAACTCTGGCAATACCCCTTTTCCCAAAGGAACCGAAGCCAGTGCCGCTGCTGCTGAATGGGATTACCAGAAGCAGCTTCCCACCGAGCTCCCTGCCCTGCCTCGGGCAGTCTCCTGCCTGCTCTTCATGCAGACTTACGCATCCAACCTCACTGGATTCGGGGTGTCTACAACACGGGCAACTCTACTGCCTACTGAATGTGCCGGGTAGGATCTTGACGGATTTAAGCTGTCACTATCAATCACAGCTAGTGAAAAGGCTGCTTTCCAGGTGGCGCAAACAAGCTCTGTTTGGAAATCCTTTCCTAGCACAGTTTCCTGTGATTGGGGGGAAAATATTTCATTTGTTTTCTGATCTCAGTCTGAGGGTATTTCAGATGCTGTGAGCAATCCACCGCATTGGACTAGATGCACAAACAGCAGGAGGTAGCTCATATTCAAAGGAGAACAAGAGAGGAAATAATGAATTACTGGAACAGCGCTGGCCACTTCAGGAAGAACACCAGTCGTCTAATGAAAATATTGACATTTATGGGAATCCACAGGCAGAGTTAGACATAGTTGTGGTCTCCGCTACTGTATCACTTTTCATAATGTTTTATTTCTGTTTACCTTCCAAAACAAACTACTGTAACTAATATGTTTATAATAATTAAGGAGAAGACAGCCAAGTTTGAGAAAAGAATGGCCTCTGAAATTCATGCTTCTCCCTGCTGGAATGCTTAATTGGCCTGGGGACTTCTTTTCTCTCCCTAATCAGATAGGAAAGCTGGGAGAAATGAACAGGGGCCCTAATTATCACTGGTATAACTTCATGCAAAACAATGTGCTTACACAAGGGATCCATTTAATGCATTGTCCTAATCATACAATTAGCAGCTAAATAACCAGAGCTAATACATTTATGTCCTGGTTTCGGCTGGGATAGAGTTAATTTTCTTCCTAGTAGCTGGAGTAGTGCTGTGTTTTGGATTTAGTATGAGAATAAAGTTGATAACACGCTGATGTTTTAGTTGTTGCTAAGTAGCACTTACGCTGGTCGAGGACTTTTCAGCTTCCCATGCTCTGCCAGGTGCACAAGAAGCTGGGAGGGAGCATAGCCAGGACAGCTGACCCAACTGGCCAATGGCGTATTCCATACCATATGACATCATGCTTAGTATAGAAGCTGGGGGGGAGTTGGCCAGAGGGCAGCGATTGCTGCTCAGGGACTGGCTGGGCATCAGTCGGCAGGTGGTGAGCAATTGCAGCATGCATCACTTGCTTTGTACATTCTTTTATCATTATCTTCTCTTCCTTTGCTGTCCTATTAAACTGTTTTTATCTCAACCCACGGGTTGTACTTTTTTTTTTCCCCTGATTTACCCACCAGGGGGGTAGGAAGGGTGAGCGAGGGGCTGTGTGGTACTTAATTGCCAACTGGGGTTAAACCACAACAATTTGTATATGTGTGTTTTTATATATGTATATGTGTGTGTGTATATTCATATACAAGAATGTCATATATATGACATCCTGGTCATTTCTGAAGCTGGCGGTTGTGCACAGTGCCCTGAATCAGGCTGATAATAAGTATCTCGAGGACAATCTCTCTTCAGGCCTCAAAGCAGGTTTTGTGGTCTGCCATTACACTGGGGCCGACAGTGCACAGACTGTGCCTGGGAGGAACAGGGAGACAGCTTTCTCACTGAAAGGTCTGTGACTATTTTGCAACCAAAAAACTGTCCCAAACCTGAGGGGTTTCAGTCCAGGAGGAATGCGATTGCACCAAGCATTACGAAGACATGACTATATTTGCGGTTTTGCAAGACTGACTCAGGCTGATCGCTGTGGCAGGAAAGTCTGTCCCGTGCACGCATTGACTCTGATCCCTTAATCACACTGAGAAAAACATATTCTTTGCATGTTCTTTTAATTACTCAACAGGGAAGGCCTTGCTCAGCATGTAGCAGAATTCAGATTATACTGCTCTTCAGTCACCTTGCTCTGGGAGCAAAACAGAGCTACCCTTCTCAATCTACTGGTGGTGAAGGCTTCCTCAGCTTTGCCTATACGATGCTCATAAATCTGGCTGTTACTGCAAGGATAAGCATCTATCGGCCTCTCATCAAAGGCTCTCACACTTTCCATCTGCCCAGCCACGCTCTTCTGTGGCAGGACTGGAGAGGTGATTTCTTAAAGATAATCATGACATGGATCTGCCAGTTATGAAGTAATGTTTATTCCTTCTGGATCAAAAAATTGCCAGGAGAACATGTTTTAAAGCCAAGGCACACACATCTCTTCTTCCAAAAAAGCCGTATGCCCTTTCAGTAGTTAGCAATCTATTTTTTGGCACTTAGTTAATCGTCTGTGTCAGCTTGTTCCTTAAAAGTATTGATTTTGTTTCCAAACAAGTGACCAAGTAAATTAATAAAACCAGCGAAACCCAAAACAAACAGTGAAGATTTCCTTAACTGAAGATTGAAGGGTCTAAAATGAGCCTGACACTCACCTTAAACACTTTGTATTGCTAAAAGAGATTAACTGACATGCAAAACCAGCAGGCAGCAGAAATGCATTTCTTGCTGTCAACGTTTCTTTCAAATTACAGGGCGTGTACGACAGATTTCTTCAGGTTCTGTACAGAGCATAAGGGAAAATATTGACCTTGGAAATGTAACACACTCTCACTACAGTAAATATATTCTCTTCTACAGCATAATCACTGTTGTCTGAAGTCATTTATCATTTGAAGACTACCTCATAACACTGACAAATACTACATTTCCTATTTACTTCTAAACAAACTTTTCCACTATTTGCAGATCCTGAGTGCTTTATGCAGCGGTTAGAATTAAAGCATCAGTTACCACATAGGTACCGGAATCGGTCTCTCATTCTAAAAACAGGCAAGCACTGTGTGGCAGCTAAAAGTTTAAATAACAGCTTTTCTGAAATAGACCAACCATGCTTAGATTTGGGAAAGGATGAAACTAATTTGAAATATTTAATTTTTAAAAAGGACAGTAGAAAGGATGAATTTTTCCATTTATCAAATCTGCGAGTGAAAATCTGATTTATATAGCTTTATAAGTTATGTAGCAGTTATGCTGGAAAGGTATAACACATCTGTGATACCATAGCTTTAGAAGAATCATGATAGAGCTTTAAATCAAAGGATTTTATACCATTCAACACTATATCTGCAATGATAGAATATGGCAATATAAGGATTCTATAACTGAAAAGGGATTCAAATAAAATATTCATAAAGCCAATGCATGTCTATACATTCTCCTAATTCGAATTGGAGTTGTGTTTGCACAGCTAATGCTATGAAATGCTAGAATTTACTTAGGCGTCCTCTTCTGAGGGCAGGAGTCTCTGAATCTGGAAAGCATTTAGGTTTCACAAAAGGATATGAGAAAACATTCCTCACAAAGCCTCCGTGCTCCTACTTGATTTGAATTTTTGAATCGCGTGTTGCAATCTGCTGAGCTCTCTGAGCAAGACTTTGAGAGCGCGGTGCACGCTCTGGTTCTCAGCTTTCTCTGTTTCTTGGTATGTGATGGGTTCTCCATCGTTCTGCCGAAGGCATGGCGGCAGGGAGCCCTGTCCACCTTGCGGGAACCCCTGCAGCATCGCCTATCTGGAAAATCACTAGCAGACAAACATTAGGAGAACCAGTTTCTTAAATCTGTTTTTGAAACTTCCTGTGATACTTTTTTTTTCTTTGCAGGGTTTATCCCATGACCAATTTTGGATGTTAATGGGTTGCATTTTAGAAAATGATCTTGCTGGTTATTTATGCCCTATATCTCTATTTCAGTTATGCATTCAGCAGCTGGAGTCCATATGGAAACGTTAGTCATTTTAACTGAGTGAAGACCTTTGCAGATAAGGGATAGGAAATATGATCTTTTTTTACTATTTGGTTCCTAATCATATGCCATTAAAGAGAAGTATATATGGAACAGGATATTTTTCCTAATATTATGATTTACTATATCAATTTCAACCAGCAACCTGGGCCCTGGTGTAGGAAGCAAACAAAGAAATATTTTATCTTAGAGCTGTGAGCAGGAATTAATGGGACTGAAAGATGCGCTACCAGTTTGAAGGACCTCAGCCTTGAGCAAGACCTTCTTTTCCTGTAGGAACTGTCATCTTTTTCACTTTCCTACCTCCTTCAGAAGCATTTCTGCCTGGGACCCAGCTCATAAAAAGGAGTCACACTGGTTTGCTAATATACACCGATGCCAGACTGAGGTGATAAATACCCAAGCAAAGATATACTGGCCACTTTATTTGGGTGGCACATAATGGTAGCTCAGCTGTACGTACAACCCAAAGAAGTTTGCAGAGATCCAGAGGACTTATCTGCCTTCCCAAGAAGCATCCAACCACAAACACAGTGTCTCCTGCTCAGTCCTGCTATCTACATGGAGAAGGTAACACAGTGGCATTAACCTTGACTGTTTATTTGCAAGGCTCCCAAAAGCATACGAGGTGTCCTACAAGAAGGGGGAAAAAGTAACTAAACCTTGTCCTGGAAAGCCAATAATCCTTGGAAAGATACAAGAGAGAGGGTGGAAGGTGACACATAATGCGAGAGACAGGGAGAAAGTCCCCGAGGTGATTCAATGAGCACATCTCTGGTGGGAAGGGAGGAAACCTGTATATTCAATAAGGCTAATGAGACTTTGGCGCAAGGGGCCAGCAGAGTCATTTAGTCTCACAGAGCTAGAATATTTTATTTCAATTAAATATCCAGGCTCTTCTGGTAACCTGCAAATCCAGGTGGCTTTATCAGGACAATAGGGTACTGTGCTTCCCTGACCAGACATGGGTTTGGTCAGCAGAAGATGCAGAGGACGGATGGTAAGAAGTGAAGCAGACTTCGTTTTTCTTTTTACCTCAGGAATGTAAATGAATTTCAGTTTCCAGCTAAGTATCAAACATCTGTATGTTCCACTTCCTTGAGAAGCTGACAAAATAAATTCAGCATTAAAAGCAAGAAGAAAATGAGTCCGACAGACTCATTCTCGTCTGGGCATCCTTTCCTGGTTTACTGTTTGCCAAGCCATGATTGCAAAAGCAATTCCTTACACCCTTGAATAAACGCCATAGAGCTGTTCCAACAAGTACAACCAGATAAGTCGACACGGGGGTGCTGTATTTAATACAGTTGATAGCTGTGTGTAAGAGAGTTAGGAGCAAATGCCACTACTGGAAGTCCAAGGCAGCAATAGAGCTGACAGGAAAATCAATTACAGAGCTACAGTGAGGCAGTGGAAAGAGAATGATGGAGAACTTAAAATTATATATACTAGAATTTCAATTGAATAACCATCTTGCACCTGCTATGCCTACACAGAAGAGGAATGGCTTGTGCAAACCCTCCTCAGCAAGAAAGGAGTATGAAAACCATAACCTAATGTTACCAAAACTTCTGAGGCCAGATGGAAAATCCATGTAATCGTAAAGAACATAGCTGATCTGCTACTTTGTAAATGTAAAGAAAACAAGCTGCACGTCAGCTTTATTAAACTTATAACAAGCAACGATTTTAGGCTAGTTTACCACAAACAGTTGTAAGATTTTGCCAAAAGAAAATTGTGAATGTCCTCACAAATCCTACGCTTCAAAACTGTCAGTTTTCTGACAAATTCAAGTCTGAGGAATCTGAATTCACTTAGCAGTCATTTTTCAATAGCAAATGCTTACTGAAATACATTATTTACTTTCAGAAATGCAGAAACTGCTGCACATAGATGGGCAAATGTTTTCATATTAAACTCTTCGGTGACAAAACACTTCTTGGACAGCTAGATTTTTTGTGCAAGTCAGCGTCAAGCCCATCACTTGTTTCAGGTGAAGAAGAAACCTGGGGAATTTCAAAACAAAGTTTTTCACTCTTCCATTTTTGACATTTCATTATGAATATTGTCTGAATTATACACACAGAGAGAGCATGCAAAGACAAGATTAAAAACAGGGGGGGAACAGTTTTGCTGCTGGTCCAACTACAGTACAGCATTCTCACCGCCACAGTGGATCCCACTTGGCCAAGGAGGAGAAACCCAATGGCCAAAGGAGGAAGCGAGGCCATGAGCTGGCCCCCACGGCCCTTGGCCGTGTCCCACTTGCTAGCCCCGGGCTCCCTGGGAGCAAGGCAGAGGCTGCCTTTTCTCACCAGAAGATGGACGTGGGTCTGGAGGGCACCATTGGGGTGCTTCAGGGGGTAATGTGGCCACCACCATGACACCATGCTGAAGGTCTGGCTGATGTCAGACAGCAGTTCTGCTTTTGCCTGCAGCAAGTCTGGTTTTTCATGTGTTTCTGCAAGTATCATGCTTGACCATTAGGATGGTATCAGACCAGCTCCACTTAGGAGAACTGACTTCACTATTGCACGATTTGGAAACCAGAGGGACTGCCCATAAGACTGGGGGTTTGTGTAAATACAATCCCTCCTACCGTGCCGTAAGAGTTCAGGGCAAATAACACTACTGCTACTAACAGCAGCTCACTGGAGCGAGACACTTTCCTTTCCAAGAACAAACTATCTGACATGCGGTGTTTTAACTACGTATCTCTTCAACAAGAACATATGCTTTTTCAAATAGCTACTGAGATTTTTTTAATATCTATACACCTAGCAGGATCTGATATTTGTGGTGCGCTATAAAACATAAGTCTTCCATAAATATAGAAATGACAAAATTTAATTACTGGAACTGAGTGAGCATTGGTAGGGAGAACCAAGCCTGGATATGAATAAATGTGAATACTGCTTCATCATGAACTATTTTGCTTATATAGACAATTAGGTCTTTTCACAGCCTCAGGGTATGCCAGGATGGAATGTTTTGTCCAACTGATTTGTAAGGGGCCTAAGTGGCAGCATCTTCTACTTTCTCTCCTTAGCACATTATTCCAGAGCTTTGTAATTTTCAGCATTTGAAAGTTGTTCCCAGAAGCCAAGCCACATGTTACCTCATTCAATTCTTCACAACATACCCACAGATTTAGAAGGAGGAATCCCAGGTCCCAATCTAAACTTAATATTAGAAGAAAATTTGGGCATACAGTAGGGAAAGTGAAGGAAGCCACTGCTGCCTTATTTATATTGCAGAATGAGGACGGACAGGGTAACTTTTTGCAAAAGTGATACAAATCCTGTGATACCAATGACCAGGATTTAAGATCTTGACAGTTCTATACCTTTCCCAATTAAAAAATCCCCCCTGCCCAAGTTTTATCATTAGAAAAGCTTCTCACCCTTCAGAGCTTTCTAGAAATATCAACCACTGCCTTTTCACCTGCATATTAACGTTTGTTCAGTTGACAGTTCTGTCCCAAACACAAACACTTTCATCACGCTTTCCTGCAGAGAGAAGAGGGGAGGGAAAGGAACAGATGTCCATGCTGATTTTCAGTTTGGTCCATAAATCGTTTGGTCACCTAGGATGCACAGGATACGAACAAGGGCAACAGCAAAGCAATGAGCCATGACATCCAGCAAAACTCAACTTTTTCTCTTATTTGGCTGTGAGCACCTCCATGTATTGCTTCAAGTTCACTGATTAATTTAGGAGGGAAGTGTTACTCCACTATTACTTTGATAGTATGGAGAATTTGGAGTGCAATTTCTAGTAAAAGGAGTTGCCTAATGCTTCTTGTGACCACCTCTATTCTATGACTCACAGACTTAGAGAGGAAAACACCTTTGCTTTGTATATTTGACCCTTCTGCTTCAGCTATTTCTCCTTTACTCGAGGTCCCCAGATCTACTACTGCTTTGCAAAGCCAGAGCACAAACATAAGAGACAAGTAAAGAGCTGCTGACAAAGTACTCATTCAGCAGATGATTTTAGTCTAGTCGCCCAAGTATCTTTATTTCTGATGTAGCGGAGGAATCGGTTAGCTGAGCAGGGAACACTCCTCTCCCAGGCTCCTGCCACAGACCCATCACAGTGATTTGTGTTGCGGTGACGCAGGGAGGCGTGATGCAGAGCTTTGAGAAGATGTCTGCAAAGCCTGCCAAGGAACACGACCTTTTTTTCCTGTCTGCCAGCTTAGGGTTCATGGAGGAAATCATTAAATCGGAGCCAAACATTCTTGTTGCAAAAATGAAGGACCTGGTAGGCCAAGACAACAATTGCCAGACAGGTTTGAGCTGCAGATGTTTAGCACAGGGTAAATACTTTTGTTCTGGAGTTCATAAATATCCTAATAAAAGATTGCATCATTAAAATGGAAATTTATGCCAGGCTTACGGTCTCTACTGTGGAGCGTGGCTGCCTAGCTAAAGGTCTCTATGTACTCAAGCTTAAGACAAGGTAAAAGTGGATACCAAATCTCAGCATAAGGAAAGGCTCTGTTTCCTCTTGGCTAGGGTGCGGCTGAGTCGATCATTTAATGTCAAAGCATTTTGAAGCAAGAGAAGCAGATGACATCCTGAACGCCTGTTGCAAAAAACAAGCTGGTGTTGTTGGGTTTGCGAAAGTCATCCCTGCTGAACCCCTTGGGGCTGCAGACATCGTGGCAGGATCCCACCGGGACACCAGGATCTGAGCAGGGCACGCGGTGCCCAGGGGTGCAGGACATGGGGGACCTGCAGCCACAGGGAGGGACTCATGGGGTGCTGCCCACCTCCGCCCAGTGGCAAATCACTCCAGGGGCTGATCTGGGGAGGGAAACACTCACAGCTCGTTTTCTCAGGTGCACAGAATGTCTGGCAAACTCTGTCACATCACCCATACATTTTCCTTTTTTTTTTTTTTGCATGGGCAGTTTTGCCATATGAAATTTGCCGAGTGAAAATAATATTGAAAGAAAAAAATCATTCTTTGCAAGGTAATTTGAACTCCAAACTGAGTTTGGACTTAATGATGTTTGCAGGCCTGGTGTGCTCATTTCCCCTGTACATTTCAGCGCTCCAGCCTTCTCCGTGAGAATACTCATGGAAAGTGAATTTCAGGTAACAGCTCGCTTTGGACCTTACAGTTGACTTTTATGCTTGCCCTTTGCAAATCTCATTATAGCAATTAGTTAGATAGATGGCGGAAGAACGAAAGTATCCTGTGGGGGAAAACCTGGGTCTAGTGAAATCCAGGAGAGTTTTGCCAATGGCAGGACTTCAGCCCATATTTGTAGTGTGACAAACAAGGCAGCTGCAAATTTCAAGCATTCGTGACTGGCAAAAAGAAGATTTCCACCCCAAAGAAATTAAAGTAGTAGTCAAATAGTGGGTGCATCTAACTCAATTTGTGGACGGGAAAAAGCAGTATTTGTTTATTGTCATGTGAGTTATTGGCTCAGGCTAGAATTCCAAACCAGAACAATTTTGCCAAATTTACAAAGAATTTGAGTGAATTAAATCTATTCCATAGACATGGCCCCAGTAGTCAATCTACAATTCCTGAGATGCATAACTTATACAATGACTTTTTTTACAGTTCATAAAGTTGGCGGTGGAAAAGAAAGCAGCCCTCTTCTCGGGTTGCATTTAAAATCCCTGAAAAGTGTTGCGAGGAGTTGTTGTGTTACTGTTATAACAGGGTCAACGTGAAGTATTAGCATGTGGGGACAGACAGGAGTTATTGGAAGGAAAGAGGGAAATATTCCTTCTAATATTTCATTGCTATCATTTCCAACAAATTAAGAAAATGAAAGTAATATTAAAATAATAACCTGCTAGAACAGGTTGCCCAGAGAGGTGGTAGATGCCCTGGAAAACATTCAAGGCCAGGTTGGACGGGGCTCTGAGCAACCTGATCTACTTGAAGATGTCCCTGCCCATGGCCGGGGGATTGGACTAAGTGACCTTTAAAGGTCCCTTCCAACCCAAACTATTCTACGATTCTATGATTTTCTCCTTCTAGATCAGTTTTAATCTTGGATTGAACAAGTCTTGAAATTATTTTACCCTAAATACTCAAACAGATTTTCTCTGTTAAAACCCTTTTCCCTGTACAGTGAGGTTAGTTCCAGACCTACTTCTTTGTGTCATCAATGGATTAAATATAAATAATACAGAACTTAAAGAAAATACTTGGTCATCTAGTCACTGGTGACTTGTTTGAATGAGATAATTAACTGGAAGGCTTATGGTTTTCTCAGAGGAATCTATGCCCGTGCACAAAGTAGTTGTCCCGAGACATTTTATCTTGCTGGTAAATCACTGTGCACTCTGCGTACATGCACTCGATAATCCCCGTCCTCATCATTGCAGTAGCACCCCACACTGCTATTTCAGCCCGTGCTGTTTTGGGTGGGCACATACTTATTAATTATGTCTCAAGGCCTTAGAGAACAAGAGGAAAGGTAAGTATGGGCTATAAATTGACAGTTCAGGTATGGTTGTTCAAGTTTCTCCCCCCCCCCCCCAAGCTGAGTTTATGTGTCAGGAAAAATGTCAGCGTGCAATATTGGCACTTCGAAGGAGCTGGCAGCTGGCTGCACCACGCTGGGTTGCTGGACCACAAGTCCTCTCAAGGTTTCATGCTCCAGCACTGTCTTCTAGAGTAGAGAAACAAGATGGGCAACCTAGATGCTTAACACAGAAGTGCAGTGTCTCATTTTATAATCTCTTTACTTTATTGGCTCTAGGGAGAATGGGAATTATTCAGAGAGGAATTGTGTAAGTGCTGTCTTTGTCAAACATGTGCAAAATGAGAAATAAACATTTAAAACAGCTGAAGGGCAAAGAAGGCACTGCCAAAAAAATGCTTGTTGGAAAGAAGAAAATTAAATTTAAACCAAGTGCTACTAGTATTGCAAAAGAACAAGAAACAGAACCTTTTTCTATACACAGCACAGGAGCCACAATGCAAAACCCGGGAGGGGAAGGAAGGGAAGGGGAGGGGAGAGAAGGTGCCAGCACCGACAAGGGGAGCAGCACCGGCAGAGCCATAGCAGGAGCACACGTGCAGGAAGCCAAGCGTGAGCCAGGGCTGAGTCGGGCAACCTCCACAACATCTCCTCCTACAGCCATGCCTCTGTCTGCCAGCAATGGGACCGGCCCTATTGCTGGCCCCTGAACAGGAGTCCCCTGCTCTCATTGCAATCACTTGCTTGGGCAGCCCCTTACACCCACCTTCTGGCATCCCTCCCGCTGTTGCACCCCAAGTGCCTCATAAATCAATGTTTGCAAAAAATGGAGCCTTAGAAGAGCAGAACCGCCTTGCTCTGCTTTGCAGCAGTGGGATAGTTAGCTCGCACTGTAGGACGCACCAGACCGAAAGCATTTCCTCTATGTTTTCTAGCAAATTTTGGAGCCCCGAATTGAAATGCACAATAAGGTCTGAGATACAAACAGTAAGACTGTGAAGCAACTGCAGCACAGCATATTTTCCTCTACAGCTCCCTGTACAGCTAGCTGAAGGGCATATTTTAAAGAACGCTTTTTGGAGGTACCTCCATCCTTCTGCAGACTCCAGAACCGCTGGCCCATATCTTGAATTTCTGGTCTGCACAAGGGACCAGCACCCTGTGCTTTCAGAGCTGCCAAGTTCCTACGCTCAAACATCAGACTGGCCGGTCTTTACAAACCATATTTAACCCAGTGCCCCATTTGTGGAGGGCTAACAGAAAAACATCTGCACTTCAGGAAATGCTGTTCTGTACCACGCCTGTAATCATGCCTTCCTGCACAGTTTACTACAGGCTTGATTGCAAAGTGGATTATAAATAAGCTAAGGGGAAAAGTTAAGGAAACAAAGGGCACAGCTGCTTAGAGCCCAGAAGGTGGCTCCGGCCGATCCTTGGCCTGGGATGCTGAGGAGCAGGATCCTTCTTCCCTCTCACAGAGCTGGTGCAGCTCCACGGTAAATGGTATGCAGCCACCAGCTGCAAGAAGCTCCTCTCTTGGGAGGAGACATCTGCACTTGTCTTATGGCCTAAAATGTGCTCATCCCATCTGATTTTTGTCTTTCTGCAGTACTTACAGGGATAAAGAACAGCCAAGATGTACTTTTGGCCCCGCTGCACTTTCTGTTATGATTACAAAATATCATAATATCTTGGTCAGCTAAAGGAACAGGGCGTTTAATTTTTCTCCCTTATTCTTTATGGAGATGGGCCTGAGCCATGATGTTTGGATCCAGCCCCTGCACTGAGCATTTTCGAAGTTGCAGGTTGTTTGGACATGGGCTTCCGGCTCAGTCCTCTCTCCTCCTGCTTCACCCTGGGTGCTGCCAGCTGCGTTTTGGATTTTGCAAAAGGACAGAGATGTAAAATCTATGTTTGAGACTCCCAATGAGAAACTGGGGTATGACATCTCCAAACAACATCCATCTAAGTTCGAGAGTAGATTTCAGGTCATGCATGCAAACTCTGCCCTACCATATGTTTTTTACAAGTATCTGACAGCTGATGCTCTGCTAATTAAAACACTTGGGGCAGGGGGGAAGAATTATGAACTCAGAAAATCGATGCAAAACAGACATAAGCTTTTAAGGGATGAAGTTATTTCACTTGTACCACAAGAGGCCTCCAATTTCTGAATTTTTAGTCTCCAGTAAACAGATCAGGGGACAAAGCAGCAGGAGAAAGAGGTTGCGATGCTAAAAGCAGAGCGGGCTCAGCTCTCCACTGCAAGCCACTGCTAGGATAACCATCAGCAGCAGAGCTGCTGCTTACTTTGGCAGAAGCAAAGACGGAAAGGCAGCCTTTCAGGCAGCCAAGAGAAGAAGTTGCAGAGAAAGCAGCTGCTTCCTTCTTGCTGGTGGCAGCTACAGAAAAGGAAGGGAAAATCTGTTTTGGGACTGTCACCTCTACCAGGCTGAGGGGATGAGTGATGCTCAGATTTGATCTTCTGGTGCCTGATATGCAATACATGGGGGCCTGGGGCAAGAGGGGGTTGCAAATGGCTTTTGAAGGCTGTGGAAGAAGAAGGGAATATATTTGGCCGAAGACGTGAGGGAGGTGATGCTGAAGGTGGTCAGAAAGAACCAAGGAAAGAGAGGAGGAAGGGTCAGAAGCAAGAAAGGAAAAACCCTGTAGATAGATAGAAGAAAGAAGTGTCCCTCAAAAAAGGGAGGAAAAGCTAAAGAATGGACTGAAGGGAAAATTGCAAGGAAAAGGGCATTGCGTGGCTGACACTGCCACAAATGGCAGAGAGTACACTGGATCTGTCAGAAGAGCAATCCCAGGAGATTTATTCCTGAGACTTTCCAGGGACTGGTCCCAGAGAAGAGCTTCTGCTCTTCCCAGTGTCTCAGAGCTGCAAGATGAAGATAAGAACCAGACTGCATCAGGCACCAACCGCAACTTGAAACACATCGCAAACATATTCATGTTAATAAAATATAGCTACATTTCAACCTCATTATATGACAAACTGGAGATGTAAATGAAGGGATCCTTCAGGAGAATATCAGGATAGGAGGGGATAACAGGCTAGTCTTAGGAGACATTCTCCCTTCACAGCTCTAATTTTGGGAACAGCTCTTTAAACTCTGCATCCAATTGTAAACTGAGCTATCCAAGTTTTGCCCCTTCACTTATGTATGTCATATAATCAGGAAATGGGAATTATACAATCTGCCTCTGGCTTCTGTAGCTAAGCAAGACACTGCACAGGCTTACTGCAACAAACTAAAGAATTCCTTAGTAACCTGGAATGCAATTTAAATGAGACTGTTTCCCCTTTCTGATGATAGATGTTTTGCATGAAGAAAAAAACCTAACATTTGAGCACACGATTATTGTGAATTCCTCACTGAGCCATACTTAGCGTGTTTTAAGATGGTTCCAGTATCCCATTCAGACACTTAAAACCAAAACATAAATTCATAATTTTTTTCCTTTTTTTTTTTCCCCCTGAAGTGAGTGGATATATTACCATCTAGAGGCATGTAAATCTGTACAAATTTATGACTATGTTCTAATTCGGTTTATTTGTTGATTTATCCATTTCAACTCTTTAAAGAAAATAGAGCTAAAAGCTCTTCAAAAACTGTGTTTGTGCTGGAGGACCACAGCTATGGACTCACATTATACAGGCAGCGCTCAGCTCTCTGGACTTCTAACACAGAAGTCGCCGTCTTGGTTTAAAGCTTGTGGGCAGCAAGTCAGTCCTGCCTAATCCCAACAGTAAATGCAACGCACAGTAGAGCGGCACATTTTGTCTGCACGAATGAAATGGATGTCTTTTAATTCACCTTCTGTGCTCCGTAACTTTATTTGGGGCATGGGGGGGAAGAGAGATGAGTGGGATGTGTGACTTTCAGGCACCCCAGCTTCTGCAGGGCATAATGCTGCTACTCCTCCCACCCTGCAGGTCTCCTGCAATCTTCTCCCATCTGTGGGGAGGAGGCTGATGAGCCTTCATTGCCCACTCTCACCAGTGTCACTCTGGAGGTCAGGCAACAGGGTGTGATCTCAGCTGCCTCCTTCCTTCCTTCCCTTTCTTCTGCAGGGACCCAGGACCTGATGTAAATCCACTGATGTCAGTAGGAGTCTGATCAAAGAGGCCTGGATTAGACCCCAAGGGCATTGCCTCCAAGAACTATTTATGGCAAATTGATGTGACTTCAAGGAAGTGCCCCGACTTCAAAATTAAACATAATCTAATTTTAAATATCAGGTGGAGCAATCTTCTATTTAGGTCCCAATCCAGGAAATCATTGAGTACTTATTTAACTTTAAGCATCTCATTAAGTTCTGTGCTGTCCAGCATGAGACCAGAGTAAGAGCATTACGCAAGTTCACGAGTCTTTGGTTTAAGTACATAATTAAAGGTAAGCATGTGGCTAAGTGTTTTGCTGAATGGGGATGAAATTACTTGCATGCTTAGATGCAGCGCTGAACCACAGAGACAGGGGCTGCTTTGTACTTGCCGAGAGTAGAGAGAACAGGGAGCCTCTACTATGCTGCTGCAGACCGAAGGGCAAAGAAGTGAGCAAAGCACCAAGCAAGATTTGAGGAGCAGCCATTCCTTAATCAGTAGGACCTCAAGATCTGGAGCAGCCATTTCTTAGGGAAATCAGTGGGACTTTGAGACCTGCTGCAGAAATACTGACAGGAATAGGGAAATCCATGTATGCCTCGTCAGTCTGAGTGACTTCTACAGGCTTTTTCCTATCTGGCTTTTCCTCCGTCTCCATTCAACCTGGAGAAGAGAAGGCTTCGGGGAGACCTTATTGCAGCCTATCAGTACTTAAAGGGGGCTTATAAGAAAGATGGCAACAAACTTTTTAGCAGGGCCTGTTGCAACAGGACAAGAAGGAATGGTTTTAAACTGAAAGAGGGTAGATTTAGACTAGATATAAGGAAGACATTTTTTACAATGAGGGTGGTGAGACACGAACAGGTTGCCCACAGAGGTGGTAGATGCCCCATCCCTGGAAACATTCAAGGTCAGGTTGGACGGGGCCATGAGCAACCTGATCTAGTTGAAGATGTCCCTGCCCATGGCAGGGGGGTTGGACTAGATGACCTTTAAAGGTCCTTGCAACCCAAACTATTCTGTGATTCCTTTTCTAGAGGGGTCTTGCAGGGATGCCAAGAAAAGCGAGGCCAAATGCAGAATAGCACAAAGAAAAGCAAGCGCAAAAACAAGATGGAAAAACATCTGAAATATTTTCTAGGAGCTTGTAGGCTGTTAGATATTTCATTCTTTGCTGTAAGGTGAGCAGAAAGAAGAGACTTAGCATTCCTTACTTTAGGTGTACGGGCACCCCCTAAATTCGAAGCTGTTCCTTGAGTTTCGTTGTTCGGAAAACGAAGTGCATGGCAGCTGGATGACACTACGTATGATCTAAAAAAAAAAAAACCAAAACAAGCAAGCAGCGCGTTCTGCAGGGGGGTCGAGGCGGGGAGCGCTGCGAGCCAAGGCCGTTCCTGGAGCGCGGCTGCCACCTGCCGCCGCCCGGCCCCGCCGCTCCTCCGGCTGCGCTCCTCCAGCTCGCCTGCGGATGGCTTGGTTACCGGGGGCTTCCGTAAAACAAAGATTTCACTGCCCTCTCACGAGCTCCAGCTTTCTCTTTGCTTAACATCTCAGGGATCAGAAACATCTCTTGCATCTCTGGTTTGAAATATTCAACTCTATCTCCAAGTCTTTTAAAGCAAACGATGCTCAGATGCAGGCTTAACAGGGTATTATTGACATTAATATTTATCCCAAAACCCGCTGAGCTTTGCGGAAACAAACCTGCACTCAACACAGGGATGGAAGAGCTACCCAGCCCTGACATTCATAGCATCCGCATGGAGGATGAGAGAGGTGTCCTGCACTGTGAACTACATCCTCTCATGAAGCTTTACACCCTGGACCGGGATCATCAGGTGTGTGGGAACAAGTTCTCCTTGGAGTCACACCAGTGATGACAAGGTGCTGCTACAGCGCATTGCCACATATTGCAGAGGCAGAATTTGGTCACTTTGTCATGCCAGAGTGACACCGCAGTAAAAAGGAGGAACACAGATTAAGGCAGAAACAAACTAGTGCGAAAACATAGTCACAGTGAACACCACAGTTTGGACAGTGTGTGATGCCCAGAGTGAAACCTCAGTTCATGTATATCACTGTGGCAACGTGGACTTTAGCTCCGGTGACTTGCACAAGATCTACATCATTGCTGTATTTGTGGCGCAGCAGGCCAAATGGTGGCAGGTAGCCATGGGTCGGTGGATGGAGCTGAGGAGTTGGAGCCACTCAAAAAACCTCCTCTGCAGGACCTGCTTTCCAGGAGTGGAGCCTTCCCTCAGCTGGGCTACAAGCAGGGAGAGCCTTACTGAACAGTTCCCTGGTGATGGTCACATCACCCACGCACATTCCCTGACAGAGCAAGCCAGTGGTCCTTCAGTGGTTTTTAAAAATCTAAGAAAAAGATGGCAGTGTTTGTTACTTTTACCCCTGCAAAACATTTGCTGGTTGATACTTATTCTTGATACTCTGGGTCCTTCCCTGGAGAAATCCACGATTACCTTTACAAACTCAAAGTGGCTATTTAGGGGCACGTGATGCCCACCACCCCTCTGCCATCCACAGGGTAGGCTGAGGGAACAGAGCCAAACCTGCCAGGTTCACCCCCACAACTCGAGACAGCAGCTCCCAGGGTCCTCATCCCAAACAAAGGGAAGAAAGAAAAAGAGAGAGAGAACAACACACCACTGGGTATTACGCTACATCAACAAGCACTAGAGATTCAGACAGGCTTTTTGATAAAATGCACATTAAAAACATTTAATGCAGCGCATCACGCGTATACCAACAGGATAGACTACACATACAGAGCACCCATTCCCGGTCTGACACCCAGCTTAAGTCCAAAGATACTTCCCTTCAAACGCTGTGCACTCAGATCTATTAGGCAGCTTTATGGACTGATACTTCCTCACATTTTACTAGTTTCATTAATTCAGCTGGCACCTCCGATCTCGCTTCCACTATTAACATTTTCTCTTGAATGGGATGACTCTGTAGTCTCACCATTCACGTGTTTGCGTCAGATTTTACATCAAAGATGTCCTGGGTTTTATACTGTCAGAAGCAATTTTGTCCCAGAAGAATGAAGATTGTGATTATCCCAGGAGGAAAGCTGTCAACTCAGCTCTGTGTAGAAAAACTGCTGTCTACAAAAGCTTGTATTGGACACCCTTTGGCAGACTGCCCTCTTAAAAATAAAGTCCACTGTTACCTACATGAAAGACTTTTTTCAAGAGCGTTTGTGTTTGCACTGACTTGGTTCGTACAGCAAATTCAAATGAGAAGAGAGTATGTCTTTTTTTCATAAGCACTCATTTTTTAGGGCAATGTATAGAAAAGCGATGAAGGAGAGCGTAAGGAAGGCCTGTTTTGAGAAGGGACTGACAGATGCTGAGCTTTGATGATGCTCTACCTCTCAGTTAGCTCCAAAACACTGCTGGATCACACATTTTCAAGAAATGACCAAGCCTCAGTTCAGACTCTCCATAGGCCTCCAAGACTGCTCCAAACACAGGGGCTCTCCCAACCATTGCTCTTTTCAGTAGGTTTTGTCCAAGACACGCCACTGTGGTCTGCCCCTGTAGGTGTCTGCACTTCAGAGGTGGGACCCTACGGTGCTAGGTCCCAGGGAGGCAGCTATGACAGGCTACCTATGATGCTGGATCATGCAATAAACTCTGTCACCCTGAAGTAGGCTGACAGCAAGCTGGTGAAAAACTAGCACACACCAGATTTTATGCAAAGAGCTGTCTTGCTACAATCCTAGCAGCATTTCTGTTGTGCTGCGGGATGGGAAGAACATCTCACAGCAGTCACTTTTCATATTGTCAGGAGTGCAGGACGCTTCCCCGCCCTATAAATCAGCTTTGTTTCCAGCTAAGCCAATGTGGTCATTCAGGAATCTGAACGCCAATGAAATCTCATCTGGTCCAAGGATCATCTCCTTTTTCTTTTGACTTGTTTTCTAAAAGTACCCCAGAAAAGACTGCCAATGAGCAAACCTGGCTTGCCCGTATTGACATGAGATCTAGGAAGTGAACCAGGCACAAGAAGCACCCTGTCCCTGAGGTAGGACTGAAGGAGAAAGATTTTGGTCATGATTTAACAAAGCACTTGAGCAAGACCTTAATACCCACTGATTTCAAGAGAACCCCAGTACAAGCTTACAGTGGAATATATGTTTAGGTGGTTTATTGATTCCAGGCTTAATTACGTGAAATGCAGTAACAGATAAGGAAAAAAAGAAATTGTGAAAGAAATAAAAAGAAATCCGAGTGCCAAAGTCAAAAGGTAAAGCAGGTAAGACAATTAGAAAATAGTATTTTGAAAATTCTACAGTGTGAAAACTATAAGCTGCCATACTGTTCAGAAATACAGGTTTCTCCCTTTAAATGCATGCCTTCCAGGTTTAATCCAATATGGTGGTATTTCATATAACTTAAAAATCTGCTTGAAAAAATGACAGGACAGGGTCCATTTCTATTACTGGAAATGGAATTTTAAGCACCGAGTTTATCTTGTCAGTTTAGCTCAGCGGTGATGTGAGCTTGCAAGGGGTGAAGTGTATCACTAATTGCCAGAAAGCATGACTATAAACTGATAAGCACAGGAGCTAAAAGTCTTTAGACAGGAGATGTTTCAGTAAAGTGGGGACTGTTTGAACAGGTACTTTTTCTCTGCAAATTGGCTTCTCCCACAGTTCAGCGGTGATTGCCTGACTTTTGTTCTCTGATCCCAAAAAGGAGCACACTGGGGATTGTTTGGGCCAAATCAGAGAGACAGGTATATACCTGTACACCTTACTGCCAATGCCAGCTCCACCCTGCAAATCTTGCAGCTCTGTTTATGCTACATTTTTCCATGGCTCCAGACAGCCACAGTTTTAATTGGACTGGCTGATTGTTTTTTTAACCCTTTTTATTTATTTTATTTCATTTTATGATGCTAATCTTGGCACTGGAGAACTGTAATTCAAATTACAATATCAAAATACACATCAGCTAATATAACAAATGGCCATTCACCTAAAATTAGGCAACCTACCATAAACAATAAACCAAATTAAACCCACGCTCCTCCTCTCTTCCTTTTGGCCTGTGCTGCTCCCCAAACATCTAAGGAAGAGATTCCTCACGTGGGGAAGGTTAACAGATGCAGGAAGGCGAGAGGGGGAAGTACCAACCCTGCCCTGGGCTTTCAAACTTTGCAATGCATTTTCCTCCTCACCAAGGGTGTGCAACAGAGAGCAAAAAAAACTTGGCCAGCTGTGAAAAGGAAATCCTAAAAGTGGTGGGGGACTAATCGGATACAAGATTTTCCTTCTGAAAAGTTGCCATCACTGGCAGGAAGAAAATAAAAGGAGGGGAGAAAGGGACTGGCCCCATTTTGGGTGCTTTGTTCTGTTTATGACTCGCCTCCTGGAGCTTCCTCCACACCCCCCAGTCCTCAGCTATTAGAAACAACAACAGCAAATGGAGGAAAAAAAAAAAAAGAATTTCAGGAGCACATGAAAACCCTAACTCCCTCCTCTTAGAGCAATTATAACAGGCACAATTTCAGCAACTGCGCAGAAAGCGCATTTTTTGTCTTTTTCTTACTTTGCCACCGCCTTTCCTGTATCTCTTGACATGAAGTGACATAAGCCCAGCCTTGATCCTGCAAGCAGCTTGTGCCGGCAGCGTCGTTTCGGTGGGCAAGTCGGTGGCTGTATCCACATACACAAATCAGAGGCTCTAAAATGGTCAGCCTCTACAGCCTCAGTCCCTCGGGAGAGAGGCTGGGTCTTAAACTGGTTCTGGAAAGCACTCTCAAGACTTGGGCTGGTCTATCCTTGGGGTCCACAGGCAACGTTTGAGCCCTGGCACGTCAGCATCGCCCAGCAGCAACAGCAGGCAGGGCAGAGGGAAGGGCTGAGTCAACACATGCTGCTACGGTGTATTTTGTGTTTTTCTTCCAGATTTAGGCAAAGGTTTCCCTCATTCCTATTTGCTCAGAAGGTTATTTATGAATTAGCAAGCTAGTTTTATGGCACATAGCATCTCATAAATCCCCTCAGATCCCACTGGACCACTCCATAAAATACTTACATATGCTACCGACTGTCAGAATAAGAAACGATTTCCAAATAGTCTGAACACTGGCTATCACTAAAATAACCCAAAATGAGTTTCGTGGAGGTTCTCATAGCTTTGGCCGTTACCTCAGCAGTGAAACTTACTGCTGCACAATAAAAGATACCAAGTATTGTATTTCCCACTGAGGTTACAATTCTCTGTATGGTTTTACAGTCTAAAGGAAAAGTGCAAAATAACGTGCCAGACAAAACTTTAAAAGCATTTTTGTTTAAGGTAATTATGATCTCTATTTTTGCCTATTAAATTACAAAGATTAATATTAAAGAACACACAAAAACTGCCAGAAGGCAACACCTGAACTGTGTATGTTTAACACCCGTGCTGTTTCTAAAGTAACTGCTCACTCATCTCCTTAAAGCTGCCTAGATAATTGCAACTTTTTTGTCTAGAGTTCATTTGAAATGGAAGAAAGCAGGGATTTCCTACTCCCTAGTCTGGGAACGTTTGGTGGACTTTGATCCATTGTTTACGTACTGTATCTTTGATAATGCGTTACAGCACAGTGAGATTTTGTTCACCTAAGCACGGTGGGATGTTTGCTGTAGCCACAGCTGTGCCAGCTTTTCCATTCGAATCTTGCACACACACAATTGCCATAGTTTTCCTGAGTCACAATCAATCATAGATAAATGAAAGTACATTTTAATATTTTTATTATTTGGGCATACATGTGCCATATATTTCCTAGGGGCAGCAGTAGCGCTGACATTTACCATTATTGTTTTCTTTTCAAATTTCTTCACAGGTTCGTGGTCAGCTGCCTCGAGTTTCAACTCAGAAACGATACTGTAAAGCAAGTATCAAAAAAACCCTCTACATACCGCCCAAATTTTTGGTAGGCCAAAAAAATCTTATCCTCAAGTTGCAAGGAAACACTAGAAAATAAGTTATACAAGAACAGCTAAACCAATTTAGATTCAGCTTACACTGAAATAAGACAAAGGTTGAGAAGAACAAGTGAGTCATCCAGATATTATGGATTTCCAAAATGAGCTTTTTCTATAAAACACACCTCTTCTGAAAAAGCTCATATTAGACAATATTAAACCTATCTATAGCAGATGCACATGAGAAACACCTTGCAAAGAAACCCACCACACTATTTTTGCATTACCGCTATATTTTGGAGCAGCTGAAAGTAACACTTTCATTTACACAGGGTCACCAGTGGGGGACAAACCTGTTGCATTTGTGCCACCTATATACTAGGACTTTTCTGCTGGCATCTCCCAGCAATGGAGAGGATGGCGGCAGCAGGCTGGCCATGCAGCAGCGGGTGCCCGGGTACCACTGCGGGTCTGGGTGGCGATGGGCCACGACCAGGGCTGCTGCTGGGTGGCAATGTCCTGTTGGGCTTCAAGCAAGAGCAAAGAGTCATGATGTGAGGTCCTACCATGCTGTCCTAGGGCACCTGTCCCAAAGAGAGAGAGGTGACATGGGTGGGATTGAGTTTCGAACACTGCTCATCACTGCAATTGACCTGTAAGGGATGCTAGCGATTCTCCTCATTTCTGCAATTAATAGCTGATTCACTTCTATGCCAAATATATTCAGCCCTCGGGCATGTTGGTAGCCGTTTTGGTGTGTAAGACAGACTGTGAAGATTTCCACCCTAACATGCTCCAAGCCTCCCAGTGCTGATCCCAGTGAAAACCGATAATTTGGGCTTCTTTACAGATACTGCCAGTGAAATGTAAACTTTTGAGGAGTAATACTGATTTTTTGAGCATTATTAACAGCTGCTTCAAGCCAAAGGTAAAAGAAGAAAAAAAAAAAGAGAGAAACTTGGCATCTTCTGTCCCTCTGCTTGAGCTGGAAACCTCAGTTATGAAAACAGGATGGATAATAAATAGCTCTGCCCAAGTCTCATGTGGACTAATACGATTAAAAAGATAGCACATCACTCAGCATGTTTCTTTGGTTCTTCATTAATGAAGGATAGCTACGTATTCAGCTCTGCTGGTACGGTGTTTTATTAAATGCCAGAACCTTATATTCTGCTTGCAACTATTGATTTAATCTGCCCCCAGCATTCACTTGCATAGAGCTACTCGCACTTCATATCACAGGTACAGGAAGAACAGCTGGATACTTCCCACATTTCTGTAGGCGATAAGAAAACCTAGCCTGTCTGGTATTTGCTATAAAACTCTAGCCTGGGTTTTTGGGTTCAACATTTATTCTCTAGCACTGAACAACACTGTTTTATCAATGCTTTTACAGGCTGCAGGAGCAGGCTAGCAGCATGCCACAACAAGCACGCGTGCTGCCAAACTCCGACCCAGGCTTGGAAACCTCTGCCCAAATGCTGTGAATGGTTAGATATGGCACTTCTGCAATTCTTTATTTAACAAATGAACCAAAGGAGCACTTAAATGAAAAAAGCAGTTATTGCACAAGGTATGTCTGTGAGGGAATATCATGTTTCATTTCCTCAGCAGGATCTTTTCCTTGAACTTGCCTTTGAACTACAATTGTGGCCAACCTGATGCAGCGACAGCATGCAACACAAGGATGAAATAAAGGAGGAGCAGGAGGGCTGGGGTTAGGTGGGCCAGGGGGTTAATGAGGGTGCTAAGCTGAGGTTTCCCCCTTGCAGCACAAGCTCCATAGCCTTCATTATTTAAACACTGAAGTGGGTATTAGACACATCTTCAGAGTTTTCAGAAGACCAAGCCTCACAGAAGTCTCCAAAAGGGGAAATGTGGATTACACCCCATTTGAAGGTTCTTGAGAGGCACTCTGCTCTGCAGCTGGGAGCTTGGAGGTGCTCCAGGGTGCTCTCAGACTTGGCTGAGAGGGCCAGCCCTTGCATACAGCCTGTGTAAGAAGAGCAAACATGGACAACAAAGAGTTTAGATCTTGCCAGGAAGAAATTATGTGTCACCTGACAATCATGTCCTTTGACTTGCTGCCTCAGGGAATGGCTCCAGATCTTGACATGCATTAAGCACAGCACACAAATGCAGGAGTCCTACAGCTAGCACCACTTTTTGCTACAAAAAGCCTACAGATAATGCTAAGGGTCAGGCAGGTTCCCCTTACACAAGAAGGCATAGTCATATATGTGTTGAGCTGGCACAGATACCTGAAGGGTTTTGCCCAGGGATGCTGCAAGGTATGGTGGCAAGGGTTACACTTAGAGGCACCAAGATGTGGAGAAGTGCAGAGGGGCCTGGGCAGTCTTGGGGCATCCCAAGGGCTTTCCATGGAGAAGTGAGCAGGGCCCTTCATCAGGGGCTGCCCTCGGGAGCAACCTGACAGAGCAACGCTTACTTGACCAGTGAGGTCCCACCCGAATGCCTTTGCAAAGCCCATAAACTTTTCAAATGAGTCATCAGGAAGAAGAAAATAAATTACCTGTTTATTTTCAAGTTTGTGTAAAAATAAAGGCTCCTCTATCGTTTCCATTATGAAGAGCTCTCTTCCCATAACATTTCAATCAGTGTTTTGCCAGCAGTGACTAATTCCACATGCCAGAGACGCAAACTGCTCCTTCCTCATACCCTCCCCTTTCTTATGATTTCTACCTGCAGGTAGAAAAAAAAACAGAAACCTCTTCAATTGCTTGTTTCAAGGCTGTCATCAGTTAGCAGTTTTTCTTCCTACCAGATGACCAGGCAAGGTAGAAATTATAGAGCTCCTATGGAAGATTATACGTTTAGCCTTTCAGAGTGGGGAGGTATGTAACCTTTCTTTCAAGCATCCCTCTGTCACCTTCCCGCCCTCTCCCCGAGGCTCATTCCAGCTTGTTCACAAATCAGAGGTAACTGACAGCAGCAAATCAGATCACATAAATCACTCGCTAGCGGGCAAAGAGCTGCGGCAGGGGAGGCGAGGGTGCACCGCCGCTGTGTGAACCAGAGGTCACCAAGATGCTCCTCTCTGCTCGCCTGCAGACCCTGGTGGCACAGGCGGCCCCCATTCCTCTCGCTCATGCATGGGACCACATCCGAGACCTCCACCCTGGACACGGGGGGAATCTGTGATTTCAGAATCACAGCTGAACGGTCAAAGTCGGGGGCTTAAAGAATTAAATCTTGACTTGATCCTCTCTGATGCTTGCCTTTTCAAAATAAGGCCACTCACTAGCGTGCTTCAGAACAGATTTTGACACCGAAATCTGCATATGTTGGTTTATAACTCCAAGTTAGGGAGGGAACTGCACCATTCTGCATTACTGTGACAGTTTTGTTACACAGTGGTTAAAATACAGCACACAGGTAGCTTTAATAATATCTGCCATGCTGACATTAATGAGAACTATGAGCATAAACCCAGAGACATGAAAACCACTGTGCTGAACCAATAAATTAGAACAAAGGAGTAAGCAAGAGAAACCTCAAAAGTAATGACTGGCTGTTTACTGGCTGAAGCCCATCAGTGAAACGATCTGCTTTAATGGATCACTAAATAACCAAAAATGGGGTGGGGGTGTTAAGGTTGAATATCTTAACACCATTTTTAACATCAAAGTTTTCATTTTGCCAGAAAGAACCCCCAGCACCTGCAGACTGACGTCAAAACAAATAAGTAGTTGCCACTACACTGTCATTAACAGAGTTTTAGCCGTTTACACTATATCAAAACTTGACTGACCAATTTTTGTTGGAGAAATTGCTTTCTCCACCTTATGTACCTACCTAGGTCCTGCACTTCAATAAATGATAGCTTCAGCTCAGAATATCCCAAAAGGTATGTGGGTAGATGTGCTGAAGTGTAAATATGGCTGTGAATTTTCTCCAAGATGCTCATCTCTCCAAATTGTGTTGAAAGTTTTGAGAGGGAAGAAAAGCCACCTTGGAAAAAACCTAACCTTCCCTTTGTGAGGGTTTAGGCACTTGAAATTGTTTTGCAAGTTGAAAGTAACACAAAATCCTCCTCAATGCTAGTAGAATGCTGAAGCGATTAGCCCTAGAACCAGAAAAATAAAGGAATTTAAAAAAAACCTAAGAAACTAAAACAAAACCAAGAACTCCCAGTGTGCTCCCAAAACATAACAAGCTTAAATTTTTGTGTTATTTCTTATTCTAACCTGTGCAACTTTGTTTTAGGAGGCCATATACCATTTCCAAAGGATACTTAACCACTGGCTCTCTGAAAACTATTCTGGTGGACTCCACACTGTCAAGTAAGTCACATAAAAGGATGAAAACAGCTAGCTTTATAAACTTTTTTTTTTTTACAAACACAATATATTAATTTGCATGATATGGGACCATACGCTATTATTTCACCTGAAAATAATTCACAAAATCCTACACCATGAATTCACATCATTCATGAACACAGCATATTCACTTCCGCTTCAAGAGTTCTCTATCTTACAAATTAACAGAGCTAGGTGCAAAAGACTTTAAACACTTCCTGGGGATTAAACAAAACTGCAGAGACACTAGATAAGGCCATTTTTCTTCCGACGGTATCAGAATGATTTCATCCTGTGTTGACAGGGTGAATGTTCAAGCATAGCGCCCCCTCAAAATGAGGAATTCACCCACAATGAGGTTAATTTTATTTCTAATGCTGTGGCCAAGCAAATATTTTCTTTTTCATTATTTCTATTTCTGGTTTAGGTCAAGATCAGATGTTGAAATACTACAATACTAAGAAAGTATTGTATTATACTTAGAGTAGCTAAAGCAAGGGAGTGTTTGAAATCTCTTATTGGGTTTCCCAAAACAAGGAATATTTGCTCTATTAAAAAAATCATATGAGAGACCACACTAGCAATAAGACACTACAATTTACATTTTTTATCTGTTGCTAATACATACAAATTCAGAAAGTGTTGTATAAGGCCTATAGCTGAATACCAGAAGCCATGATGGAAGGCTCTGTTCTGCTAAAGCAAAGGAAAAAAAAGAGATTAAATTTTTAGAGTCTGGTGAAAGGAAAGCTCTAGGAAGCTCAGTAGAAAGCACATAGTTATTTTTAGTCCCTGCATTTCACTAGTTCCTTCCTGATCCCTTTCTATTCTCACACCTACGCAGAGGAGATGGTATCCTATGTCCTGAAGCAACTTTTGTAATGAATAAGGAATTACTAGTTTACACTTAAAACTATGCTCTCGTGCAAGAAAATATGTCATTCAGTTCTATACTGCTCTCATGAGACCAATAGAAAAATCCCAGTGTTAATAGTGAGATACACCTATGACAGCATTTCTATGAAAAATATCATCCCCCTCTGCTCTTCCAGTTTAGCAATCCCAGTCTGGAGGTATGGTAGCTAGATTTGAGGAGCACGAGTTGTCTTCTTGGGCTGTGTTCATGTGAAGCATGGCCACTAGGCAAGAGGACAGTATTCTGCATTATCTATAATTGATTAGTATCATCTTGGGGAGACTGGTACCTGCCCAGTTGGACTGTGTTTTATAGATAGAGGGTAAAAATCCACCCCCCCACCTTCCCCAATCTATTAAGATCTTTAGAACAATAGTTGTACAGCAGTATTTTCTCAGGTTTCCATCTCTAATTGTAATTGCCGTAGCCTAATTCCTAATACTAGCTTCCCGCCGCATGCCTTTTTATGGCTTCTTTTCCTTGGTCAGACACCTCACTGGCTAAACTCTGCATTGCAGGTCTCGGACAAACTTCAAAGATCTTACCTGCTCCTACCTTCTTAAGTAGCTGTTGATTACATTAGTCTCTAAATCTGACTTCAGGGAGAAATGAAGCTGTCTCAAAGTAGTGAAATCTAGGGAGCCTTCAAGTCTTTTAGAGTTAAGAGAAACTCAATTTCAAATCAGAGCATAACGTTAACTGAAAACTCCTTTCTAGCCTTAGTCTGTACAGGGAGCTATTGGTACCACCAGAACAATACAAGATATTTCCCTTATGTTGGAAACCTATTTGACATGTCATTTTGTTTGTTGATATCTACAGTACTGCACAATTTTCTGCTAAACATTTATTTCAAGCTGGTTAAAGCCAAGCAAAAGGAGAAGGAGGAAAGGAGAACATGCCGTGAACGAACCGCAGAGGACACCCATTCGCCTAAACAGGGCTGTAAGCAACCTGCCGCCTCTGCTGCTGGTCAGCTTGACTTTCCATCATATTTTCTATCTTGGAGGAATTTTGACAGGTTTATGTGTGACACTAGGTTACCCTGAAAAGCGCAAAGCCTGTAATTAGATGCTGCACAATCAGCTACCTCCCACTGGCAACCAGTCTGCCTTAAATCTGCCATCACGCTTAATCAAGAAAATGCCTCCAGGGAGGGCAGTGCCTCCACAAGCCACTAACCTGTCATCTGTGGGACTTAACACATATTGCCACCTCTAAGGGACCTGCCCCGAAATTCATGGGATGGCCATGGATGGGGCAAGCATGTGTCCTGTAGCACTGCCGCAGTACTGAACTCAGGGAAAAGCTTTTTCTCCAGCAGCAAAGAGCAAGCAGGACCCCAGCCTGCCACCATTAAAGCCATTAGCAGGACCCCTCCTGCACCATATGCGGGTACAGCTACGTATCTATTTTTGATGGCTTTGAAAAGAGTTCAGTCTATTATTTGAATGAAACATTCTTAACCTGTATGTGCTACTGTGCTTACCATCAAGACAGCTGCTGGTTTTCATTTGAAGAAAAACTAGTATTTGAAATAGCTGAAACTATACAATGTGAAAGACAGGCATAACAATAAAAAACAATAAAGCTTAAGGAACATGTGACAGGACAGACTGCGGTGCAGAAATGAATTGAAAGCCATTACAATATTTATATTTTTTTGTTATTTCTTAAGTGTCACCTACAAAAAGATACATTACATAATGAAGAGGTATTGCTAAACACCGAAACACATGCACAAGCCACATGAGTGCCACAAAACTTCAAAGGTGGCTGTCTAATTAAAACACTAATGTTTTTAATAATGTATTTCTTGGAACTGGTTTTAATGTACTCAGATATACATAGATGCTTACTTCTCAGATAACAATGTGCAAAAAGAGAAAACAAGTCTGCTCCCCAAGCGTAGCATGCACATCGCTGTTTGAGACAGTAGCCAGCAAGGAGAAAACACGTCCAAAGAGACAGGAAGGAGCTGCAGTTGTAGATCCCAATTAAAGGTGAGGCACCATAGCTATCCTGAGTTTCTCAGGTATCGATGCTTTTGGGAAGGGGGAAGAGAGCCTAAACCCAAACCTCCCTCATTACATTCAAAACTGAAGTTTGAATCTAGTTGTTCATGGCCTGCAGAGGCAGGTGCTGGTATGCATCCCCCATGATACACACACGGCACATAGGATTGACTCCCCACCAGAGGGGCTGATGACCATTCCCTTTGGCCTGACACCATGACACAGAAGAAGCATTAACAAGTCCCCATGGGGAGCCCGACACAGCATAGAGGTGGAAAGGAAGTGTTATTTTGTTTTCACTGCTTAATGCTGCTTTCTTCTTCAGTTGCTCTATATCAGAGTGATTGAAACCTCCAGAAATTAATAATTTCTCTGCATCTTCAGAGTTATTTCACAGGAAGCATTTCTTCTGTAGCTACAGGAAGCTTTCTTAATCATAATAGATGCCTTCTTAATCATAACAGATGCCAATCAGTTGGTACTGCTTTGCAGCCATGGTTTGGGTTTCAACATGTAACTACACTTCATTTTATGGTATTCAGCTCTTCAGACAACACAGCTCAGTTTCTTTAACTGCAGTAACTCATGCAATATTACCTTGCAATGCTTTACAGAACACTAAAATCCTTGGAGATACAGGTTGACCATAAAAAGTCTTACCTAAAATATATATATATTTTTTTTTAAGAGGAAAGCACCCTAACTCTTTGGAGAAAAACTGGCCATGCAAGGCTTTGGATATATCAATATCCAATATATAAACAGAGGAATTAAAATAGTGACATATTTGAAGACAACCATAGGCAGCCATTGAGACTGTAACATCCATATCTAAGTTTTAACTTTCATTCCTTTGCTCAAATATCTTTTCACAAAAAAGTGTAAATGATGAAAATGTCACTAGTTTCAGTTTAATCTTTCATTAGAACTTATTTATGAAACCTGCTTTGTCATATTTACAACAAGGGTCAATTTGGACAACTTCCATTCTCTCCCAGCAATAAACCAAGTGGAGGATTGGATTACCAAGATCAGCCAAGTAGTTTTGCCAAAGTGTGAGAACCAACACAAATGATTGCCAATTAGCAACCTTGTGTGGCATTTGGCAGTTGGAACCCATGACCTCTATTTAGCAAAAGCCCAAGCCATAGGAAAGTAAATTCAAAGACCATGAAAATTTGGGTATGGACAAGTCTGAGACAGGGAAATTCAGAGGGAATGACAAAAATGCATACAAGTACACTTTGCCTGTCATAGGAAAATAACCCAATGTCTAGAATGACCTGTCACTTGATTAAGAGCTTAGGGAACTAGATAGAGCTGGCTGAAGTTTGTTGTCATCCAACACAAAATTCCCGGTCTGAATTGAGCACAGAATCTGAAAGCTTTTCCATTTTAAACCGAACACCCACACAACTCAGATTTTTGAGGTTAGCGATTTTCAGCGAACAGTTTGAAAAAACAGACTTTCAAAAAAAGGTGAAAAACAAGTGTTCCAGCGCAAAGGGACCTGATGAAATTTTTTGTCCAGCTGCATAGGAAAAAGAGCAATCCTAGCAGTGTGCCCAATACATCTCCATAAAAGCATTTCCATTCTTTGGCTCAACCACCACTGAGGCATTTCACCACAGCATAAAGACTAAAGGAATAAAACACACAGGAGCACGCCAAAGCTAATCTGCAGATAACTGAGGGGAAGGTCACACTGTTGTGATGAGGTATTGATGTAGGTCATCTATGGAAATTCATGCAGTCCTCCCCTAACAAGGGAGGGGGCTCCACACGTTGCTCCCTCCTCTTTCCTATACTATCCCATACTTCATCCTGGGAGGTTATCTTCTGCTCTTTGTCCTTTGAGCAGGGCCATTCTCTAGGCTCAGTTGTTGTCAAAAGGTGCTTACAGCATGTAGCTTTTATCCCACCACCTCCTAATGAAGTTACTGCTCTTATGTCATTTGAGGGGGAAAAAACCAAACCCAAAAAACCCGAAAAAATCCCAACTTTGCCAGGCTGTTTTTCTGCTGAACTCCTCAAATTTCAGCCTAGGGACATCACGGTAGTTTTTAGATTCCACTTGTTTAAGGATCACAAATCCAGTGTCTGACCTAGGGTTTTCACCTGGTGTAACTCACTTTGATGGCTTTTTATTCGTACCTGATATAAAAAAAAAGCAATATTCTGCTTTGAGAGGACTGCTGTGCCAAAGGAATTGAAAAGGCAGATGGTGCTGGATTTTCTTAATGACATACTGTTTCTTCCTTTTGTTACAGTGGCAATGCTTAAAATTATCCAAACCAGAGTACTCCTGTGCCCTCTAGTGGCATCACCGTTTAGTGACAATTATTTAGCACTTCATTACCAAACCAGCGAGTTCAAATGCGGTCCAAGCTGTTACTGGATGTTTTCTTCCCACCGCTCACACATTTTTATTTCAGTATGTCTAAGTCAGGACAGGAACATCAGCCAAGTGGGACCACAGGCTGCAAAGCTCTGTGTACGGTCCTGGCCTCCACAAAACACTGCAGAAGCAGCAGTGGCTCGGCCAGAAACTACCTTGGGTACCTTTTTTGATCAAAATACTAGCAGATGCCAGCATCCTTTGCAAATCAGGCAGCTTCCTTCTGTTATTTATGTTTCTTGCTCCCAGTAGGAGAATGCCATGCTCCCATCTTTGGGCTGGGAATGATGGGCACATCGTTAGCAAGGATTTTTTTTTTTTTTTGACATGCACAGGCCTCTTGGCTCCATCTTCTCACATCCTAATGTACCAATCTAGAAGTGCCAACATGTATCCTTTCAAGGATCTCCTCTTTAGCAGAAGGTGGCAGATGTTTTCTGGAAAGGGGATGACATTTCTTTATACCCTCTGAATTAACCTCTCAGTTAATTCACCTTCTCCCCTACATAACCCAGAAAGGTTGGGGTATAGGACTGGCTTCCAAACCACTTCAGTCACAGCCAAATTTGATATTTTACCTCTGGCCTGACCAGAAGTTCACAGTTTCAAAGGGGTTTGAAAGAAGGATATGACTTCTGAAAGGAACAGTATTTTCTTGAGCAATTAATGCAAGCTCTTTGTATTAAAGCAGTAGTAGTGGCTGAAGAGCCCCTTGATTAGGAAGCAGAGCCCTGATCCTACTAGGGACTGTAGGGACATAAAAAGCCATCCCTGGGAATACTACTAGCAGCTGTGCTTGATTCTGCATACAAGAGAAGAGTCAGGACCTGATCTTTGGTCCACTAGGCACGGGCTGTCTTAAGATACATGGAGGGAGAAGTATTCAACTCCTGCAATTATTCCTTATTTACCCTTTGCTGGTGAGAAAAACCTCCCTACTCCTTTCCTCCCTGCACACACACAGCTCATCTAAATTGCCGTGCCTCAGGTAGAGTCTTCTCCAGGTCCCCTGGAGAATGCCCCCTCTGCAGTGGAGTCTGCAGCTTTTCCATGCGGCCCCAAAGGTGAATTTCTCAATTGTTCTGGAATACTCTATGCGACCAGAAGACACTGTGCTGCTCTTATGAGAGCCTACCCAAGAGAAGGGTAAATAAACCAGTCTGAATACTACTGAATTCTAGCAAAAGCCCTCAAGAATGTACTGTTGGGTCTTTTTAAAGGTATAGTGTAGTGTGAAAAATGACCCCAAGTGAATAAATGCTGTATTTAATTTGAAATCTGTGATCGCTTTCCTTTAATGAGAACAATGAACTCTCCCTTACATGGCAAGATTTACCGATTTCTGTGAAATGCCTGCCAGACAGACTTTATAATGACTTCACATTGCCTTCTAAATTAAGTACTATAGCAGCCTACAACAGCAATCCAAAACGTGATGTAGTTTTACTAAATACAGTGTGCACAAGGAAACCCAGTGCCTTTAAGTCAGATGGCAGCTGGGAGAGTTGAAGTGAAAATAAATAATTCGAGGCTGTGCAATATATAAAGAATCAAGAGTGACTCCTGTCTCTGTGTCCCCAGTGACAAGATCCCACTAGATGGCATCCACGCCTTGGCTCTGTCCCTGCAGGCTCCTCTCCTGCACTGGGAGTTGTGTCCCTTGGCTGGTTTAAAAATTAGGAGGCCCAGGAAGCATTTCAGGGTCTTTCTGTAAGTATCTTCCCTCTTTTTTTATCTCCTCTTCTTCCCCCCCCCCCCCAATGGTTTAGCTTTTTAAATACATAGTAACAGACTTTTTGAAATGAGCAGTTCTTTTTGTAGTTTAACACTTAAGTGGAACTTGAAGTTTTCTAGTACAATACACATTGTTTTACAGAATAAATAATAAACTGGCTATTTTGAATCCAGATGGCATTAGCAGTGCATGCATTTTGTAATTTATGGTCTTTAATAACACCAAGAAGAGTTGGCTTCAGACTTGCAGAAGAGTGAATCAGTCAAACATCAGTAGTTACATCATGGAAAGATAACTTTGACCATTTCATCACTAGTCAAACCCTTGGTCACTGCCTGCTAAAAAAAGCTCTGCTCATTCTCCTCTGCATTTCAAAAAGTTTTTTCACGGCATGTTAAAGGAACACCTAAAACAAAAGGCTATTCTTTCTTCTGAAAAAGTCCTAAACTTTAATTCTGCAGCAACAGAGAAGTAATTTGTATTTACAAAGCTTCATAAAAAATGCAACCCTTCTGTATTAAAGCTATAAAAGAATTGCTTTTAGTCTGTCCTCTGGTTCTCAAGGTATAGCTGAATAAAAGCTTTTTTTGCTTTGCGAGGATTTGATTGTAAAGCAGTTGGCTTTGACTCCGATGCAGACACCATTAAACAGGAGTTTCTGCAAATTAATGAGGACCATTCTTGTTTAGCTGTTTGTCCACAGAAAAGCAGATTTAAAAGGTACATTGCAACAAGCTGCTTACATAAGCAGAAAGAGAGATTCAGGTATTTTTGATATTGAAATGTCATGTAAATCTTTAAACTGCAGGCTGGGCACTCATTTTATATAAAGCCTCGTATCATATCCACCACCTCCCTGGACACAAATATATCCCACTGCACAGTCCAGTATTTTAATCCCTCACAAGTTCCCCTTCAGACTCATTTGTTCTCTGTCATCTTCTCCCCACACCTCCTCAAGTCAGCCACATAAACCCACCTCCCTGCACACGGAGGTTTGCAACCCAGCTCCTCCAACACCTCTGCAGTTCTCCCTCACCTCGATCTCTAACTTTCCACCCTCAGCTTTCTTACCAAAGGTGGTGGGTAAGAACAGAGAACAGCCTGATTAGCTAGAAGGGGAAAGCTAAGACAGACTCAACAACCATCCCATACTTATTTTGGAAGTGCTAAACATGATAAACAAGAAACAACTTATAATAACCAAGGAACAGATCAAGAAGATAGCATGTTTGTCAGGGTCTGTTCACTGATGCATTTGCAGCTCTAGAGCTTCAGGGCTGAAAATGAAAGCAAAATGTTCCCAAGACTGCCAATTCTCTTAAGATCAAAACCAAGGCTTACATAAACATAATATGATGGACCAAGACTATATTTGGTGATAGGAAAAAATTGATGCTCTGCAGCTTTCATCATTTAGTTGCACTTCTAGATTGGTATTAACATAGGGGTGGGAAAGATATCCAGACTGCTCAAAGACCCAAGTTTTCCTACTGAACAATCCGCCAGGAAGAAGTTGTGTCTTAAAAAATAAGCAAGAAGTTAAATGGTGGGTTGGATTAAAAAGTCCATCTCATACCCAATGTCAGAGGGAAGCGAGATTTAGGAAGAAATGGGAAACATCATTCCTATTTTCCTAGAGCAGACATAATCTACAAAGCAAGCAGATGTTGGAAGTAGGGGGGGGGTCCCATCCCTTCAAGATGGTCTCACAAGCCAATAACAGAGGTGGGTTTCAGGTCACACCAGCTGCAAACAGGCCTTCAGCTCATGGGACATCAGCCTGATAAAGCCCCAGGAGGGCTACAGTGTGGACATCAAGTCTTCAGCACCATCCTCTCACTCTACAGATCTGCCTCTCAGGGTTCGGGCTATTGGCTAATGTTATCATAGCCTAAAAAACAGCAGAGAAGAGCCAGGGTCACAGCAGATATCAGCCACCCCAGCGCAGGTGCTCTGAGCCAGTGCTGCTCTCCAGGGAGGCTGTTTTTTCCAGGAGCAGCAAGGATCAGTCATATTGACCCAACACCTAATTCAGAACCCCCTTCAGATCATTTGCCTGCTCCATTTCCAAGCCAGAACAGAAGCTTAAGTTTTTGGTAGCTTCAGTTTTGACAAGATGACATAACAGACAGGCTAAGGTTGAGTCAAGAGAACTGAATGCGAAAGCAAACAATTTCCACTGAAGCAAAGAATAGACAGAAGAAAGCGAAGATAGTGAAGTAATGAATGGTAGAAAAAGTGTTAACAAAAGTGACAAGAAGTAGCAAAACCACTCTAGAGGCAGAAATTTAGTGTCGCTTGTTTACATGTTTAGATTTACTGTGTTCTGCTAACAAAGCTGGAACACAAATGAGGACTAACTGCAGGAACAAAATGCAGAAGTCCACATTCTGATTCACACTGGTGACAAAAGTCTCAGACAATTGTAGGTTATACCCTCTCTCCCTTCCATTGCACTGAAAAACCACCTTTGCGTGCCTGACCACTTCCACCGTGATGGTGTGGTGGTGGGCCTGGTTCATACACTAGAGCCAAGCAAGTTCAGCCCTGCTTCAGGAATGGCTTTGTGCAGCTCTAGTCACAGCCTGCATCCAGCACTACAAGCTAAACTGCATTTAATCCAGTGTTGCTGCAGCTCCAGCCTGCTGGAACAAATGTTCAAACACTAATAAGCTCTGTTTGAATGAAAATGAGCAGTTACAGTAAACTCGCTTCCTACTTCCAAAAGCAAAATTTCCTCTAATTTCATTTAAAATAGCAAATCCTTTTCCCCCCAGCTGAGTACAAACAAACATCTGGAACTGCTGTGTTTTAGGTTTTGTTTATGTAATTATTTAGTGGATGGTTAGAGTGTTAGAAACTGCCAAAGAACTCTAGTCTTAGGAGTTTACATTAACTAATTTCCGTGGGATTTAGGATTCATTTGCCAAGTTTCAGATATAAGCAAGGCTTTTGCGGTTGAGTTGCAACTCCTGGAAAGAACAGTCCGTAAATGGAAATGCCAGATATGCATCCCTAATTCATCTTCATCCCCAAGTATTATTGTACTAAGTGAAGCTGTAACATTTAACCCTGCGTGAATATATATATGTATATATACTGAATAAGAACTGGCAAACAGCTTAAGCCACTCTGTTGGGCCCAGAATCATCTGGAGCGGGGGGGGGGGGCGGAGATGTGGGTACGACCTCAACATGGTTTTCTCCTTGGTGACTCTAATTTTACAGATAACTAAACTTCCATCTGAGTTTTTATAGGCACAACTCCTATCACAGCCAAAGATCAGTTTACTTGGTCAGCTCTTTAAAACTCTGAATCGCTAAAAAGATGGACTTCCAAACCTGCATTTGAGCAGCAAGGCAGGCAAGATTCATAGAAATCCTGCAAGTCTACAACTGCTTGCAGAGTTAAACCTATCAGTGTAACAAACATTTGGCTGCAATGCTGCCCACATGTTGGGAACAGAAGTGCTTTTTGGAATAAAGAGGTAACGACCTCTTGGTATAGAGACCACAGGGAAATCTTGGGGAAAAATAAGTCAGTATTAGGAAAAACTCTAAAGAGATGACAGGTAGACCTGATTTCTGAAGAGAAATGCATATCTACATAAGTTATTTGTTGTAGAGATAGATCACAGAAAATAAATATTTCATGTCGATTAATTAGCTGTGTTTGTGTGCCTACTTACACATCTGTGTATTTATATAGACATACGGACCACAACCACACAACAGTCACCTAAACAATGATAATTCTGCAGAGACAAGAATCAAAGTGTTGTGTTTAAAAGAAAAAACTGGTACACACGTGAATTACCTTTCTATAGTAACAAAAATGTATTCATATATTACTCGCCCTAATGATACTTCAGTTCTCACCTCCTTATGTATATATAGCTAGCTATAACTGGGACTTTTTAAGGCATGGGATTAACCAGGGCTTCCCGGGCTGATTGCTTCTATCCCATAGGCCTTGAAGTTGCATGTCATTGCTGTAAACTGCCCATTTTTGCTCATTTACATCAGCCACTGCTTCCCATTCCCTCCTCAGCCCTCCTTCTCCAGGGCCAGAAGGAAGAGGAATACTAACAGCAAACTCCCCACGGTGAATCCAGTTCAGTTACTTAAGTATTTTTCTTCCATTTGGGAGCTGTTCTAAAACCTCAGAGAATTTCAGTTACTGAATATATGCTTTCAGTTTTGCCTATATGTTTGCACAGCTTCAAGAATTTTGATCTGACTACCAGACTTCCCACTGTGGCAAACCCACACAAGCACAGACATTTGAGTCTTGCTGAGAATTTAATTTCTTCATACAGAATCCATTCATGTGGGCAGGTTTCATTTTATACACATTTTGCTTCTGTTCTTGAAGATCTTGTATTTTAATCCTCAAGGAAAAAAACGCATCTCACCTCTATGTAGAAAGCTTCTGAAGATCAACCTGCCTGTGTTTTCTCCCTCCCTATTATTATAGTGCCAATTTTTCTTTTCCTAGGTACCCATTAATCTTTAATATCTGAAGTGCGCTATGTATCACAAAATGGCATTAATTTTAAAAGCTGCAAGGTTTTTTTTTTAATTCAACATCAGCTTTGATGTACACAAATTGTTCGAAATCGTGATATGGAGTTTGGGAAGAGTTTCACCAAGGGAAACAACAGCATTTAAAGTTTCCTGTGTACATTTAGATGATTGATTTTGGATTCTTGGTTGATTTTCCAAATTTGGCATAAACCAAGAATTCCCCCACCCCTTCCAAACTGATGTACTGAACCATGAGGAATGTACTGAACCAGGAGGATGAGAGGGATGTGTGGTTTCCTTTCAGTTGCCTCCTGTTATTATCAGGCTATTCAGGAGCAGATAAGCTTCCCAGACCAGTGGTGAGCATGAATTATCTCATTTTAAAGAAATACAACAGCTGTGAGAAAGTAACAAATCTGTGATATAACTACCCAACATCATATTGTCATAGGTTCACAATTCACTGAACTTGTACCTGAAAAGCATTAATTCTGTATGCAATCCTTCCTGGTTAAGTGTCAAATATAGCCTCCTACCTGCATTTTCAACCACAGTTAGCAAACTGACTCATTTCTGAAGAACTGTTAAAAATAACCTTAATGTTATGCTTTTTACTCTTCAACCTAGCTGCTGTAAGTATACTGAGAAGAATGAAAACTGTTGTTTGAGTCTCTTATAGGGTATGGTAGATGGTATTGGAAAGGGAAGTAGGAAGAGAAAACCGTATCATTGTTTCTTTAATGTATTCCTTTTCTTTACAACATACAGAAGTTTCTAAGCTTGCATTATTAATGTGCCATTATCTTTTATGCATAACAATGCTAGAAAAGATTTGTAGTAATTTTTAACGTAAAACAAGAAAATTGAAACTGGGGCACTGGCTGGTTTACTGTATTTTTGAAAGTTAAGCCTTTAAAGAAGGTGGTAGGGGAAAAAAGCTTGTTCACTACAGATCCTCAAGTAAGTCAAGCAGAAAATTCTAATCTGAAGAAAAATAGCTTTTAAAGAAAGCACAGACTTGCAGCATTTTTCTTACAGTTACCAAAAGATTTTGCATCTCACAGCAGTTCAACACCATTGAACAGTAAGTGTAGGCTTGGTGAAGAATGAAATCATTTACATAAATCAAAAATTGATTTCTTATTCCAAGATCTGAAGCCTAAAGTTCCAGAAAAAAAAAAAAAACAGAAAAATAGTTGCTGTTTTTTAACACTGCCTGCCCCCCTTTATTTTAGTCTTTTGTTACTTGATCTTACACTGGTGAGCTGATTTCAGCAATAAAAATCCTTATTTTCACTGAAGGCAGAATTGCAACACTATTCATGAGCGGCAGAGAGGAGAAGGCACAGGAGACAACATTTCTAAGAGCAGTGGATCAGTGAGTCCCCTAAAGTGTTAGGATAGGTTAAAGAAGTCTAAAACATCTTGTGATTAATCCATGAAGTTGTCAGATGAGACCAAAGTCTTATCAGTTTTCTCCCCATGACAATGGCAGACTCCAGAGAACAGTTTAAAGGAAGTAATGAATTCATAACGTATTAATGTGGAAAGATGAGGGATTATACTTTCCCTAGACTAAACCACGACCTTTCGAATAAGATTTTTCTATACAATGCATTTGTTTCAGAGAATGACAAATACTAGTGTCTTGCGTAACTATGATCTAGCTTTACACCATCTGCAGTAGTCCTAAGGCACTCAATCCCTGTAAATTGTGCAACTTCCATATAAATACTTCCACTTCACCTTGAAGTCTTTGTGTCAAAACAATAATAACCAGTATAACTCAAGATTGTTTCTCCCTTGACTTGGCCCTCCTACAATAAGCAGCCCACTTCCTTAGCCTTTATCTCCTTCCACTGTTTGTGTAACAGTCATGCCTCTCCTTAGTTATCACCCTGCTAAACCATAATAATCTGCCTTGATATGTCTTTCCAGCCTTCCTGATGATTCCCATGGCTTTTCTCCAAATTCCACTCAGGCTATCCAGAGTTTTCAGTGTAAAAAATTGTTTTCCTGGAGGTTCATTTGCAATGTTATTTAAAGTAGTTTAGGGAAAGTTCTCAATTGTTTCTTGGATAAACAATAATAGTCTTTCACATTCCACATTTTGGGGAAAAAGCCTATCAAAAATATTCACCTTAAAATACTTAAGACTGAATATTGGTGAGACATACTGAAAGAGCACTGTGTTAGGAGGAGGTTGTACCAGTTAGCTGTCGATGCAGTTTTAGCCTCTTGTCTACTCCGAGGTAGTCCAAAGCCAGCTAAAGACAATGGAAACAAATCTGCTAACCCTATAAAAATTTTTTGGCTGACTTCATTGAGTTGAACTTTAGGCTACAGTTGTGTTTGAAAACTATTATGACAAATTTAAAGCTCCTTTGTAATATATTAATAAAGCTACATGACCAGTTATTGCGATGTTTAGTGTTTAAGCATTGACTTGACTACATGGGAATTTCTGAAATGGGTTCTAAGAATGGATGGAGAAAAATCATTTCACAAAAAGGCAGGAAAAACATCTTGAAACATGGGAAAGGGAAGGTATTGTCAAATCTTTCCCCACCCCAAAAAACTCAGAAATGCTGTACACGTCTACTGCAAATCCCTTGCAGATGTGGGGGTAGACTTAGCACCCTTGCAGCCTGCAGCCAGCAAGGCAGGGGCACCTTTGTCCCTTTGGACAGCTGGAGGCAACAGCCTCATGGACTGCCAGCTGCTAAATCCAGCAAAAGTCATTTGCTGAAGGTCTTCAGCTTGCAAAGGTTAAAGAAAAAGCCTTTCACTAGACTCGGAGATCAGTCAGAAATAGAAGAGAAATGGTCTGGATAGGCTCAGATATCTACTGGAAAAACGCACCCAGTGTCTGCTGTTGACAAGTTCCCAGCTGCAGCTGGAGTTACAAGGAAGACAACTTCACATACACACACAGTCTGTCCAGCAGCACATTGCAGAGATGCTTCAGCTGCAGTGAGAAGCATTAATTGCTTTTAGACTATGTTCATCTACTGCTTTCATCATGAATCCAGCAGCATAGTGCCTGCAACTACAACACCCGCAACCAAAATTAAATACCTGTTAAAATATTCTGCTTAACTGAGGATTGTCATTTAGTCAAGGTAAATAACAAAGGTGGTGTATCTTTTTTTAAGACATCCCATGCTCTTACAAGTAAGTTTGTTTTCCTTAAGTGTTGAAAACCCATCATCAAAAGAACCGGTAAAGGGTGTTGGTATCTATGTAGGTGCTGAGAGTGGATAGAGGAAACAGCCTTAGTATAGATATTTGTGGTAGTAAATCGTGCCATTTCTTACTAGGTTAAGTCACACCACATTGTTATTTTGCTTATTTCCATGCAGCAGCCTATGCCAGAAAATGGAAAGAAAGCAGAAATCATGGTTCTTCATTACAGAACAGGCAGATGAAAAAGCAGCTAGATTAAATTCATCATAGTGTTAATAATCCATATGTAACTGCGAAACAAATGTCCAGTTCCTGGGTCTAGTCTGCCACGAGTAATTTCAGACAAATCATCTCCAATTTGTTTGCATTTGTTGTGCTGAACCTGACTACTTCCCACCCTCTTACATTCCCTAGGTACCAGAGAAAAAGCAGTAAGAATATTTCTTATGCCTATTTACAACCGTTTGCACAAATTCATGAGAAGATTGTGACTTTTGACAGCCAGAAAAAGCACAGTTTTCACTAGCTGGCTAGGCAGGCAAAAATATCACAATTTAAAATGTACTATTTAGAAGTAAGGGACAGCAGAATCCGTATGGCATATCATTAGACTGAACAGTGTGGTCAGTACTATGCAGAAGAAAGAGGGTTTACTCCATGCCAGTGCATGGCTGCATTCCCTATTAAGGAGAGCTTTAAGCATCAATTAGCCCACAGAGTTTCTGGGCAGGAATGGATTTCATCCCAAATGAATGCATTAAAAAAGTAGGACACAAATGTCTCTGTAAGATGTCTATGAAATTTGCTTCAGTAAACAAGAGGCAAGGGCCAGAAGGATCTAACTGGAGAGGCAAAGCAGCACAAAGAATGTGCGGTTACAACAAAAATGCACTCTCTCAAACAAATCCCAGAAAGAGGACCTTTCTGATCCTGGAAAGCATTAATTCCCAGTCACTATTTTTAAACAGATAAAAACATATGTATTAGAGATTGCCAGCTGCTGGTTCAGCATTTGTTTCACACTGCTATTGGCAGCAGCAACAGCAAGTAACACAGAAATGATAAGGCAGAGTAAATTCAGACACTATTTCCCCCATTTGCCATCTAAGAGCTTAATTGAATAACAGAGAATGGAGAGGGGTCTGTGCACATTTCCACCACTTCCAGTCTCCCTAGATGCTCCTGAGCAACACGTTGTTTCCCTCTGAGCACTGTATTTGAAGCCAGCAAAACAGGTTGGGCTCAGGGCACAATAAGGTGATCCAGCATCTTTTGATAAAAGTCTCTGTACTGCACTGCTCGTATCTCTGATTGCAGTGGGGCTGTGCAAGCCCAGCCTTTTTTCTTCTTCCAAAAAATACCAGCACATTCAACAAATAGAGGGACCCCCAATCAGCAGGACCACGCTACTAGGAGCATATACATCTATATATAGTGCATTTTCTGTTTTTGCCCAGGACCGCAGCTGCCCCAGAGTAGCCCTCTCCACACTCTGCTCATATGCACAGTTTTGCTTGAACATCAACAAGAAGTGCCCTTATCCCACTTTTTGACCAAGAGAATCCTGCAGATGTGGTAAATCCTAAAATGGCTTCTTGAAGTATTTGTCAGGCCATCCTGCAACTCTGTTTTCTTCAGGTTTTTCTTCTGTTGCCATAGGATGGTAACCTCATAATGAATTTTTTTTTTTTTTGCATCCTTTTGATCAACTGCTCTAAAGAATTGTTATTTTCAGGACAGAGTGCAGGTTCACCACTGACAACATCCCTTCCCACCTTAGATGGGTTGATAATTTGTACATTTAACACCTGTCAACCATTTCCAGGTATTTTTTTCCCCCCTAATTCTTCAATGCTTACTACACATTTATCAAGGGAGGCCAGTAAATAATACCTCGGGCAGAGTTTTTACTGCAATTCCTTAATTTGCGAACAGTCCACAGTTATCTGGACATACAAAAGGAATTATTTTCTATCCACCAATTAGCAAACCAGGAGTTCAAAAGCCTCTGCAACTGCCTTAACACTGAGAATTCCTTAATCCATAAAAATTAACGGAGATTATGTTAAAGAGACTTAAATATTTAAATCCTTCGCCACATTAGTCACTCTTATGTGCAGGTAACTCCAGCTGAAGTCCTCGGGAGCCCTGCGTGTGTGTGGCAGAACAAACTAATCTCCTCAAATGAGAAACGTGAGCTTTTTACTAGCTCTCCCCCCATGGCAGAAGGTGGCTGCTTTCTCCGCAGCTTTTGAGGTCTGACTTCCCTCCCACACTGAAGCTCTTACCATATGACTTTAACATAAAGGCTTAATTGGCTCCAAAAGTCTTAAATGGAACCATTTATTATTGTTGTGGATGGTTGTCCTGGTTACAGATAACTACAGGGTGCAATTAAATATAACTGACTTCATAGCACCGCCTGGCTGCCAGACAGAAATTCTGAATTTTCAGTTTTGCTTGGATCCGAAATTTGGCTTCACTACCATCTTATACCAGTCCCAGGACAATACCAGCCCAAAGTATCCACGCTGCACGCAGATACTTTATACTGCTCGTTTTATGGCTACATAGTTTTCGCACACAGCTATTAATTGGAGTTACATTAAAAGGTTTTGAACTAACTTTTTCCTCTCAGTGGCATAACTTTAAATAGACATATCCTCAGAAACAGAGGAGATTTTCAGAACAGAGCGTAATTATCTGGAAGATAAAAAAGTTGCATTTCAAAGATTTGCTAGAGGGTATTTACTGAACTATACCTGCCAAAGAAAAAAGTTATAGAAGTGGGATTATTTCAGTCCCCCTTCATTTCTTTTCTTCCTGGCCCCTGAGAATATCTCCCAAAATATTTGGTTTCTCTTGAAGCCACAGAAGCTCTTTGTGCAAGCAATGAAGGGGCAGATTTCCTATCATAAGGAGGAGGAAGAACCACATTTACTCAGGCTGATTCATGCCCAAATTCACAGTTTAACTTGGGACTCGGGTTTTCTTTGACCAGCAGGAACCGCAGCCTCCAAAAGCTTCCACTGCTTCAGAGACGACATTTCTATTTCCACGCTGCATTTTGCATGGGGGCTCCCTCCTTTGCACAAAGCCCTTTGGAGCCTGTGAATGCAGAGATACAGCCTTTTCCTCCTTGTACCCTTCTGAGGGGCAGAACCTACCAGCTGCACATCTGCAGCTACATCCAGGAGCTAGGCCATTTATAATGTGCAAATTATGTATATATTTAATGATTTCTATTTAATTGTGTATATATTATATATCACGTGCATATATTGCATGCACACACACATTTTTTTTTCCTCTTGCAGGAAAGTGCACGTCAGAAAAGCAAGGCGCTGGCCCCCCGAGCAAGCCCACCCGGGCTTGCTCTGGCCCCTGGGTTGCCACTAGAGGTCAGCCGGAGCCCGGCAAATCCCCCCGTGCAGCCCGAGCCCTCCCGCTGCCCACCCCAGCGCAGGCAGGCAGGGAGGGGGGGTTCGGACCTCTCAGGCTCTTCTGATCCAAAATTAGCATCAGGCCAGGCAGCTGTGCAAGGGAGCCTTCAGAGCAGTTTAATTTAAGTTGCTGCCTTCAAAGGAAAAGTGTTGAAGAACCAGCAAAAAAAAAGTGCAATACGGTGCAGACTACAAGCTAACCCTTACAAGTCAGAGAGACTTCTGCTGCAGCTTTACAGCACAAATTCAGGTAGCTGCGACTGCTACTTGGGCAGCACTTAATCACAAACATACAGCACCTTTTCCACCAGATTGAACTAATGCTTTCATAAAAGCCTGGGCTGAAGTCCTAAAGGCTTGAGACCTACTCTAAATAAATATTGACAAGTATTGTTTCAGGACAGTTAGCAAATGCAAAAATCATGCCTGCTTAGGAAACTTGAATTGCACTCCCACACAGCAGTTTTACTACCTTGCAAGAATCCAGAGTAGCCGATTGCTTTGTTAGTAGAGTCAATGATATGTTAGTGTTATATTTAAAACAATATAAGAAAACAGATTTTAGTCTCTGACATATCATTAAAATAGACATTACACAGTAAATGTACAGCACACAAGGCTTGTGGGAAAGTTCACAGAAACATCTTCAGAGCATTTTCATCAAGCTAAGTTTTTTCTATTAATGTGATGCTTACAAATTGATGTTCCTTTGGTGAAACAGTCTTGTGCAGATTCTGGTATAATACAATTTTGGAGGTATTTTGTTCCTCCTATACAGTTCAATAAATGCTTACTAAATTTCTTTTATATTCTTTTTTCCAACCTTTTGGCAAGGATTATCCTAGAAACTACTAAGTTATATGAAGAGTAGCATTATTTCACATTGGATTTTGCTAGAAGTCTTGCAAACAAATTCATGCAGCATGCCAAGAACAACAGTTAATTCCTGTGAAATGAGAAATGATATTGATACATATCTGACATGGGACAAACTGAAGAGTCCTGACCTCTTTCTCAAAGAAGGAGGAAAAAGAACAAAACACAGTACCCCATCTGATGTGATTTGGTAAAGCTAACCTTCAGCCCCTGAAGCCTCAAGCTGCCATTTGTTTTCCCTCTCAGAAAAATCACCAAGTCTCCTACTACAAATATCAGACAACTTTCTGGCTTTTTCAGAATTAGCTTAATGACCAGAAAACAGCAGAAATGCCAACAAGGACTTTTCATAGAGAGACTTTGAACATCTGACTAGGGGGTCACCTGCGGTTCTCAATTTCATGCCAAAAAACCAAGGCTAAATTGTGAATGCTTCAAGAGAAACAAATCAAACATGTACGGAAGACCAATGATAAAAGCAGTCTTTTAGGTCTGGTGATCACAAAGTATGTGCATAGTAACACATGGAGCAGAGCCTGGTTTCTGGAAAGCAAGTAGCTTATTAGTGGTGCCTGCCTTGCAATTATTAGTAAAGCAGTAACCTACTTCGCTGAGTAAAGCAAAAGTGAGAGAGCAGCAGGGCATGATTCTCCATCTAATCAAGTGCTTTGCAGTCTCTGTCAGATGTGCAAAAACAGGAGAGTCAGGATTGGGAATTGACAGAAGCTGGGGCTGCATTGATCACAAATTCAAAATTGAGCAGCCAAAGAACGTCTTTAAATAACGATGGCTCCAGTGGCATGGGAGCTCAGGCAAAATCTAATCAAGTGATCTAATGAGTTGTGTGGCAGATAGCTTGCCTGCCTGGCAAACACCTTTCTGTGTGCACGAACACCTAAGTTAGCCGGTCACTCAAACCAAATAAGCCAATTCTCTAGTCCCATGCTTGTAGAACTGGACTGAAATAAAGGATCCGGTAGGACAAGCCGCTTCCTCGGCCTTTTGTAAAGCAAAAGTCTCTATTGTAGTTCATTAAGATCTGTAATAGCCCTACAAGCTTGTATACAGTAGGCATTTCACGAATAACAAGTTTTTGGCAGCTGCCCAATCATCTGAATATTTCAAGGCTTGGCAATATTTCAGCACAGTCTCCATAGCAAAGGAGGTCATTTTCTCTCTATTCCCTGAAGTGGTAACTTACAGTTCAGTCAAATTCCTTCAGCTGACCTTTTTGTGTATTTAAAATATTTATCTTTTAAATAACTTGTCATTCAGTTCCAGTTTGTTGCAGCAGTTATAGGAGAAAATCCCAAACCTAGGGTAAGATTCTGGTTATAGCTTATACCATTACTGAGCCCTCCCCTGGCAGACACTGATTAGAAATGACCAATTAACAGTCCTCCAGTCCATGGAATAGGCCTAATTAGACAGACTGAGGTGTGCCTAGGAAACTAATGACATTTTCTCTATTTGCACAAGAGAGGATGACCAGTCAGCCTAGCTTGGCACCAGTAGCCAAAAGACTCAAGGGGCTGTCAAAAACAAGATGACTACTTGAAGGGCAGAGTGGAAACATGGTATTTAGTGAAAAGGACCTTCAAGATGAGAAATGGTCCCAATGTAGCACAGCATCTCACTTGGCAGGAGCAATCTAGTATTGCTTCACTCAGCATAAAGAGAATGGGTCAATTGAAATAAAACTGGAGCAACTGTTAGATTGCCACATAACAGCTTAGTCCAGTGGCTGTGGACATTGTGGTAATACATTGAAAAATAAGACCTAGCACTGACTGCAGCTGAATTTAGCATGAAGGTAACCTCTCACTTCCTAAAGCATCTTACATATTTCTCAGTAAGGCAAGACCAACAGCAAAAAGCAGGTAATCTCACACCTTCACGAGCACCACCTCCTCCTTCTGGAGACTGAAAGCCTTCCAGAGGCTAGTGGTCAAGGCAGGACTTCAATGCCTATCTAGATATCTGCCTTTGATACCTACGTAAGCAGCTGCATTGCAGGGCTTGCTTAGCTTCGGCTCAACAGGCGCTCTGCAAACCCTTTGGAAGGGAAAGCTCACAGCCCGCAGAGCTTGGAAAAGATCAATCTGCGCTTTGTTTCAATGATGCTGAAATGACTGGGGATACAATTCAAACAATTCCCAGATGAGAGGCCTGGGGCTTCCAGAAGGACAACAATAGGGTCAAGAAGAGGAAGCATTGGGGGCAAACATATTTTGGCTGGATGCGAGGACCCCTACTATGTGCGATTTGTTCTTTTTTTCCTTTAGATGCAAGTCCGGTTTGGCTAAACAGGATCAGGCTGCTTTCCACTCGAATGAACAAGCAGTTTTGTAATAAGAAACAGTCCTTTATAGTTTCTATGAAACTGTAGGACTGACCAAAATCATTTTGCTATTGTTAAAACTACTAAAATAGGATTTTTGACTGTTTTTGCTGACTTATGAAATTTTTTTTTTTTTAAACACAGTAATAAGAAACTGTCACTTAAGACTGGAAATTCCCACAGTTGCTAAACTGAAGAAACAGAGCAAAAACCTTTTCAATGTCATGCCTTATGCAAAAATATTTAACAATTAACAGTCTCGAGTTTCTTGTGCATTTTTCTAAATATTGCAGTTGTTTTGTGAAGACCACTGTGAACACAGCTGTGCCAAACCAACAAACAGTTGAGGCCATTGTTGGTGTTTTGGCAAAACTGTCTTACAGAAAAGCATGAAAGCCAGCTGGGTTACAAATCGCAGATTCAAACTTTAAAGCTTTGAGGAATGAGTATACAAAAATAAAAAGGCTTTATTCCGCCATATTTACCCACACCAGTAACAGCCCTTTGAGACCCACTCTCAGCAGGGGATATATCCAGGCTGCAGGGCAGATACACTCCAGGAGGAAGGGGATTAAAAAAAATACAGCCAACACATGTTGAGGAGACAGCCCAACAGCACTGGAAATGCATCAAAACTCTCAAGTTTTAGACATATCCATCAACCCTAATAAGTCCATTGATAATCAATGTATATACTAGTGACAAAAATCTGGCGTAGAATATATTGTGCCTCCTTATGCTGCATTACGCTCTGCAAACGGACCATTGGTTTCAGTGGCTGCTTCCTGCAGCTTTATCTCGAGTCAAAATACCCTCTGTAGGTAAAGAGATCAAAACCGGACCTACCAGACAACAGAAGCATACAAAACCAGCTAAAACGCTCTAAAGTATACCTCCTGTATTAGTGCACAGCCATATGTCATCAAATTTGCAGTTCACAGCTGATTCAGAGCACACTGTATGCTGGGCAGAAATAACCTCAGTAAGTGGTGTTTTATGAGGAGTCCCACAGCCTAGGTCACCAGCAAGTTCACCTGGTGATGGGACAGAAACAGAACAGCACAATGAGATCTGTAGCATACATAATGCCTCAGCTAGAGATGATGCCATGGTAGCAAAGGTTGGTTTGCAAATTGTAGTCAGTTGGTTAGTATTTCTGTCACCAGCATCAATGGAGAGAATATGGATTCCTCCCTCCTACCGGAAAGCAGTTACTTGCAATGAAATAGTTTAAAACATGTTTAATTTTGATAGGTATTACTTGCCTTCTAGAAGCATGCTACCAGACATACTCATGCTGACTAAAGATGCTGTTTGTTCCCGCTGCAAGATTTATTGTGGTGTTTCTGATAGTTGCCTCTTCCACACCTCAGCTGCCAACATGCACAGCTCCTCTCCTTCAGTGCCCAGTCCACCAGGGTGACGTGGGCTGCCACAGAAAGGTTGCAGTGATTTTGTGATGATAGTGCGAGAGACCCATCACATGTAGAGCCAGTGGATTACAGGCGTTGCTGACGGTACTTGTGGTTGGCAGAGACTTTACAGTCTTGTTCATTACAGAAAATACAACTCACCAGCTAGACCTAATAAAAGCCAGTCCTCATAAGCAAAGCAATTGTGATCCCAACATTCAAAATGCTAGAGAGCATACACTTTTTTTTAAATAGTGGAGGCCAAGAAAACATGATACAATTTGTGTTTAGGGAAGCTGATATTCTGCTGTGATGTTTGATCTGACAAGAAACCATGGTTCCTTCCTGCAAGCTGGCAAAACACTAAACATGGGAAGTGTCATGCACAGTCTCAATTAAGCTATCTTTTCTGAGCTGTAAAACAGCACCAGGCACATAAAACAGCAGAAAACACATTTGTTTCTTCTCCACCTGCACAAGCATATATAGTGATTCAGGCTTACCCAATTTACAAGACAAGAGGAAGAACAAACATGCATTTAATCTTTGTTTAGGACCACCTTACACTGTATTGGCTAGTTTCTGAAACAGTTGGCAGTGCCAACTGGAGCATCATGCCTTTAGAGGAACTTCAAGCTGGAGCTAACAAGTTCATTAATCATGGTCTGTACTATACTAAATAGAGCACAGATACAGTACAATTGCAACAGGGTGCTAGGCAATTAGCAAATAAAAAAAAAAAATCACATACCTACTGCTTTAGTTCTAGTCATGAAATTGGGTTAGGCAACACATTTTTAGAGCTGAAGTAATACCTCCTTATAACCCTTAAAACCTGACATTATCTTAGAGGCCAACAGATATAAATTAAGCAATAGGGTACTTAATTATAGCAGTTCATGACATGTTAAATTATTCTACAACACTTGTGTGATCTGATGAAGCTGATTGCATCAATAGCCTTGACAATGGATTATATGCATGGAAAATCTCAGACTGCTGCAAGACCGAGAAAAATGTAAGCTATTTCACCAACCGTCACAGCAAAAATCTTCATACTTAATATTTCATGTTTTCTGCCCATTCCACATATGGATATTTCCATAAATGTTTCCATGTTTATGGTCTGAAAATCCCACCGATTGTTGTTGACATTCAGAGACACAAGGCCATTCCCTAGCAAAAATGAAAAGCGCTGTGTGAATCACACCAGTTCATTCACCACAGCTACACGTAGTTACAGCTGTCAAACCAGATTTAGCACACACAGGAAAGAAAGGGAAAAGAGTAGAAGTGCAAGGAGAGGAGGAATAGTGGGTGCTCTGTGCAGGGAGGTGCATAGCACTGGCTAAATGTAGGGTCTTCGTCTAGTACTAAGTTTGAAGTCTTCTCAGTTTGTATAGGGGTTCTTTAATTCACCAGCCTCCAGCAGCCATGTAAAGAATCTAAGTTTTGCTGGCTAAGCAGGGAGCACAGGAAAACTGAATCGGGAGACTAAACGCATTAGTAGTCCTTTTTATGGCCAACTCCTTCTTCCACTGTGCTATTTCATACTGACACGTAGTCACCAGAAAGCAAAGTGAAACCCATATGATAATTTTACAATCCAATGCAAGTTATTATCTACCAAGAACAAATTTAGATCTGTATGTTGTTTTTTTCCCCCGTAACTACAGTCTATATGATTATTTTCTTCTTATGGTTGAGTGGTACTAATCATATTCAAATTTGGCCTTTGATCAGCAGCGTTTTTCCTTTAGATGAGAAAAGTTCAGTCTGGGTTTGGCTGGTGCTTTTGAGATAAACAGAAAATTACCCTGCAATTTTTCTGGCAAGTCTGTGAGGAACCAAGCCAATATTCAGCTAAAATTAAATTTAGAATTAAGATATGGTTGCTTCACCATTTATCCTCCTCTGGATTTTACACAGTAGAACTGGGATTCCAAATCTCCTATTTCACAATAAGGAACACTCTTGTGTTTCCAGGAATCTTATCCTTGAAAATAGACTACTTTCACTGCATGTATGTTAATATGAACCCAAGCCTGAGGACTCTCCCAGCATGGGTATCCCATCTGCTCTACATCCACAGCATAGGTCCGTTGGATATCTCTTGCAACTACAGTGGACACTACCTGGGACAAGCCCAGGTATCCCATTTATTCCATGAGCCTTCTGACATCCTTCATGCTTCTTTACAGCACTTGTCTCTGCTTTGGTGCATGTGTAGCATGCAAAACTATGTGGCCTTCTGTGAAGATCAATGCATGACCTGCCCATTTATTCACAAATGAAGACGACAACAAAAAAAAAAAAAGTCCTCCGCCAGAAATCAGTCATCAGGACTTTCACATGATAGCACAGAATGGATAAGCAGCAGCCACCCACCAAGAGGAAACTACCTAAGAGACTTCACAGGACAGGACACATTCCCTCCCAACACTCTGGGGCCATGATACACATGTGGAGACCACAGAAGGCATCATATCAACCTGACTTCAGAGGAAACTGCCTAAATGGTTTCTCCTTTGGAAGGAACTTGCCAGCCTGGGGCACCCAGTGCTCAGTAATATTCGGAAGGAAAACAGATGTTCCCAGAAGAAAACACACTGTAGAGGCTTCCACGTAACATGGACAAGAGGGAGCACAAAAGCTGCAGTCCTTCCCCAGAGCACCGAGTCAAGTCAAAACACACGTGACAGACATTATTTTTGACAGATCCTCTGCTCTCCTCAAGCAGACAAGCGCTAGAGAAAGTGTAGACCTTTATACCCAGTCCTCAAAGAAAAGCAGTAGCAGAATTGCTAACAAAAGTTACTGCAAAGCTGCCTTTGAGCTGGCTCTCTGTCTTTCCTCTTTGTAGTATTAGAGAATGTGCATGTCTATCACAGAAGTTATGTGAGCCCTCTATCAACTGTTTTTATCACTAATCATGCTAACTAATTGCAGAATATTATACATGGATTATTATACAAGACCCTTTAGGATGCAGCCGGGTTCAGATCAGGAAATTCTAGGTGACCTACGGTAGGATCTAAATGACAGTCTACCAAGTCTCAGGAAATACCGACCTTGGCCAAAGATAAGATAGAAATATTCCATTTTAAAAATTGGCACAAGCTACTTGGACACAGTAGGATACAACTTCTATAACTACTAACCTGAAAAACAGATTATCTAAAGGCACCAGGAGAAATGATGTTAAGAAACTGAGGGAGGGTTTTTGCTGAAAATAACTTACACAAACTAAGACGATTTGGCACTGAATGAGGAATTAATTAGCACAGAAAGCAAAAGCACAAGTCCAAGATGCAGTCAGAGACAGCATCTGAGCAATATCTCTATCTTAAGACAGCTGACAGAGATAAAACTGAAAGCAATTGTGACATACAGCTGACAAACTCAAGCAGATGTCTTCAAGACCAGATAAAAACATCTAGACTACAGTCTGCATGAAAACTAGTATGTCTCTTACTAGATCATAAAGAGAAAAAGGATACATCTGTCGGGGGGGGGGGGGGGAGGGGAAGGGGGATGTATAGTGCAGTGACCAGATTCCTTCCTTTTGACTAATTTACCTAATCTGGATGGGGAAAAAAAATTTCTCTATTTTACAATTCAGCCTGTAGTGTCCACATGCTAGAGAAAGCCACTTGTTCATTTAGTTTAGTGTAGAATTGATCAGAAAATAAACACAAAGCTTAGTGAAAGGCACTTGCCACAAAATGCAGAACATTAATGACTTGCACAGAAATATGCAGCAATTCAAAAATCAGACAGTCAGGATATACATATATGGCTAAAAGACAAGTCCCAATGCAGTCTTATGAATTATGTATTACTCTATATATTATAAAATAGCAGTTTTAGAAACAGGAGCCTTCTCATTCCTCTTCCACATATGACACCTGAAACAAATCAAGTCACTTTTGAACACACATGTCTAGTAACAACATGCATCAATACAGCCAAGAGTGGAACAGATGATTTGGCTTCCCAGTATTCCCAGCTGTTCAATGACAGCAAGCAAGCCATCACTAACATTGCATATTTTGGCAAAGATACCAAAATAGTGAACCTTTTTTCTTTGATAAACAGCATCAGCATTCCCCTTGGACACATATAAAGTTGTTGTAATGTGACATGGCAATGATACCTGCCTTCTATCAATCACTAAATTTTGCAGGAGCACCTTTTTATTAAAGAAAAATCTTCCCAGCCCCATTGGAGAGGTGGCCTGAAAAAGGGCAGGGTGGAGAATATACACTCTGGATTCATGACCACTTCTCACCACGGACAACCTGGGCAACCCTGGCCTCAATCATTCGTTTCTCTTGAGTTTGGCAGCAGAGGATTCAGGACATTCAATTTAGATGCTTGTACCAGACAGCCTCAGTGTGTCCCTCAATTCCCTTTCATTATATACAGTTAAGACAGGCCAAATTCTCCATTCTCATCCTGAGATTAACCATATGCGCTGAGGAATAGCACACTGTTTTCTCGCAAACCCATTTCAAAAGTTTCCCTTCCCAGGCTAAGGGAGAAAAGAGGAGTCAAGCAATTATAATTCTTTAAGGAGAAGCTGTTGAAATCCCCTCAGCCCCAGGCACTTTCCTTACAGCAAGGACACGCCAGCATAGAGGAACACAGCAGAAACCCTGTCCTTGCATTCCTCATACATAATTTTTTGAGCGCCTGGTGGCAATTAGCATCAAATGCTTAGTGCAGAACCACCATGAGAGAGACAAACACTGGTTTGTCCTTCTATCTTAGTAACTTAAGTGTCTTCTACTAGCACAATGCTAGAATTCATTATAGTGGTCAATGCACTTCTAGCACGAACAGCAACATTTCTGCTCTCAGTACCTCTGGAAATGGGTAAATTACTTTTGGAAAGAGGAACAGAGAGGACAAATGACTCTACCAGACATAATTAACTTCTCACTGTAGACTTTGAGTCCAGAGTCCCAATCTAACACCTTAAGCCTCAGACAGGCTTTCCCCTTTGTATACTGAAGGCACTCCATATGCAGAAAGACGGTATTTGTCCTTCTGTATTGGATTTGATCAGCTGCTTAATATATGCTTAAGATGGAAAATAGGGAGCTTCTACTTTATTAGTTCCTATTTTTACAGTGCTGAATCCTCAGCTGAATACAAATTAATATTTTAGTCTCCTTAGTTTTTATGGCCAGTTGGCAACTCTTGGGATAAGGTCATTTCCATCAGTTCCTCCCCCCCTCCCACCCTTTCCTCTCAGGTATTTATTAGAGCATCAATCACAGCAGTATCAGGCACAAACTGTCACCTGACTAATGGTCTGTGGCTTTCAGATACCATAGCAACTTAACAACACACATCAGCGTATACCTCTGTCACTGCAGGGATGCAGTGTATTTAAAATATGGCACCTGTGCTACCAACACATGCTGCTTTTTGCAAAAGGTCCAGACAATCTTGCACCAGACCTCGCGATCCCTGTGCCTGCAGTGTCTCAGAGTAAAGCCACCTCTTCACAAAGTACAAATAAGTTACTGAAGCAAGTGGTTTTCCTACAGAGGGGAAGAAAACCCACCCACTCTAATTTCATCAAGGGTGCTAATGGGAACAAGAGTTACTCTCATCTTGCCCCTTTGAAAGTGAGAAGGGGTAACCAGCCACACATAGCAGGTACAAGGTGCCTGGATCAGCAGCATCTGCATTTAATCAAACTGTGCATCCACCTCCCACCAAACAAGGGTGCACCCAGGCCACCCGGGGTGGCTCAGGATAGCTCGATGCTCTCCAAACACAATCCGACTCATTCAATAATGCAAAGACAAAACTCTCCTGGTGTTCTTATCTAAATGCTCGCTGCCTTTCAAAGGCTGCATCCACCCACCCATTCCCCCCCTTCTCCACCTTCCTAGCCAGGCAGTTATATGGTATTCGGTCCCTTTGCCTCCTTGCTCAAGTCGACTCACATAATTGATAGTGGAGCAATTTCCAACTTAAACTCCATCCATTAACATACAAAAAGCAGAAGACATTTGGAGTGCTTCGCTGCTGGAGGGAAGGAAACATTAGTTCCAGGAAGACTTAACAAGAATGGAAGAAAGCGAATGGCTTTCAACTGAATCAAGGCATTTATGTCTTGATCTTTTCCTCCTCTTATAACAGGACTCTAACCACCCCCCTGAAAAATAAAACATGGACATCCCTTGCAGAAGACCTAAAAAACCCTCCAAGTTTCATTATTTATTTCAGAATTCAGCTGGATGCAGATATACACACACTGAAATACCAAAGCATGGTAATCACAGTATAATCAGTATTCTCATCTGCATTAAAAGCTGATCTTGCATTCATCAGATCAAACCCAATGCTTAGCCCGTGAGTTTATTCAGTGCTATAATATATTCCATTTCCCTTGATCCATCTGTCAGCACATTTCTGCTATGTAGAGAGTACGGATGGCTATACAAGGCTCTAAACAGAGGGGCTGGATTTCTTCTTGATCCTCATGGGGAATCATATGAAACAAAGTTTGCTTTAGTATTAAGCTTTGCTTCCCACCTGTCTTAGCAGAAGGTCTCCATATGATGTACAAGTACCTGCAGCTGAGCAGGTGCTCTTTGATTCCAAGTTGTTTGTTTCAGTGACTCCTTATATTTGCAACCCACAAATTGGACACTATAGTGTAGTACCTTCCTTTTGAAATATACCCCTTCCAGTTATGAGTATCCTCTTAAGATTGGTTTATTACTACTGTCAATCTCTCCCCATTCTCTGTTTCTCCATCAGATTTTTTTTTTATTTGAAATCATATAATAGTTTTATGTCTTTTGAGCCTCATTATGCTTTTGTCAGGTCTAGGATGGATGGCAGATGGCCATCTCTCTTCACGCAAGAAAACTTTGAACTTTTACGAACTACAAACAGTAAGAAACATTCTGCAGTTTCAGCATCTCCCTGTCCCTCCTCCCCCCCCTTTTGCAGGCATTTAATTACAGAGCCAAGTTTTTTCACTGAGCTGTGGCTTTCCTTTGAGAGGCTCATACACTGCTGCACACAAGACAGGATATCAGTCAGCTTTGCTATCACCTCTGCACCAGCACACGTGTCCAGGTTTCCTACTCCCAGCACCACTTCCTGAGGAAATAATTGCAGCTTTCTAAAGGGGACTTACTAGCAGGAAAACCATAAATTGTTCCTCGATTCAAATGCTCACCAGAAACGTGTCAATCCTAAACTACACCCAGATGTACTACCATTAGAGGTGAAATGAAGTTTACCCCACCCCTATTTATTTACCTTGCAGGTCTGCAGTCCTGCAAATGCCACAACACCAAGTATAGCATTTACCCTGCTAAGAAAGCTGTAGTGGGGAGAGAGGGAAGAGGAATGGACACAGTTTGGAGTAAGCTGGTAAGACAGCTTGCATCATGATTGCTTGGATTTGGAGGTTAGTCTGCTCACTAGTGCTACTTACTTCAAAATTTTAAGTCAAGATGTCACCTGTGCAGTCTGCAAATGGAAAGAGACACTATAAAACTAGTTTGTTTTTTTATCCCACCTGTCAAGGCTTCAGCCCTCATTGAAACAGTATGGCTAGTAGGCTGCCTCTACAGTATTGTCTGAGGGCAGACATCACCTAGAAGCTGCCCTTCCACCTGGGCATGCAGGGTTTCCCTTCCCCTGCCCCCACACTTCCAGCTCTCCCCAAGCAGGTGCGAACACAGTTCATTAGTGGTTGGCTGCAGCACAAGCCAAGCTGGCTCACAAGGAGCACTGTGCTGTAACAACCTGTGCAAATAAAAGCCGTCCCTCCTCCACATCACCATCACATAGCAGTGCACTTTATAGAGGTATCAGCATTTCCACCAGATAACCTTGTATACGCATAGTTTTACAAGTGACACACTTCAGAGTTGACTGATAAAATTCCTTTCCATAACTGCAATCCAGGTATTCCATATCTATCCATCTTATTTATCAAGCTCATTCCACCCAGGCACATCAGTTAGGATGCTGCTTGAACTGAGATGTGTATACCAAGAGCAACTGGAAGTAGGCTTCAAATGAAAACAAAGCCACAGCTTTAACTGTGGAAGAACTACAGAGCAAGCAATCCTTTGATAGTTTCCTCCATCTATAAAAATAATCTAGATTTACACAGAGAAGCATTGAGCTATTTTCAAAGTGCCTTGGAAGTATCTTGAAGGGCAGCAAGGTTTTTTTTTTTTTTTTTTTTTTACTTTTATATTTCAAGAAATTATTTTCAACTCTCTAAAAGAGACTTCAGTTATCACTCATAAGTCACTTCACAGCGTTCAATTCATCTCAATCTTTTTCAAACCACTACAATTCTTGGATAAAAAAAAACTTAAGGAAACAAGCATTTACTAATTACTCCAGAAAGAGAAATGTATTTATCAAGTAAACATAAATCCAAGCTGACAGAGCAAAGCCTGAAGACTAATCATATTCACTGCAACCTTAGATTAAAGTTTTTTCCCCAAATTTACTGCTACTGCTTTTACTGCTATTTTCACTTTACTCAAGCCTTCCTACAGAATACGCTACACTTCTCACCAAAATTCAAATGTCCTCCCTAACCAAACTTGAAAAAGACCAGTATAGAGCCACTCAGTTACTAGCACTTGTCTTATCAGGACAGTTACAAGCAAAAAAAGAAAAAAAGTTGTCATGCGACCAAACTCACGTGCTCCATCTTCCATCCAACAGCCAAAGAGCCTCCTCTCCAAGATGCAGAAACATCTTCCCAGACCAGCAGGCTAACCTGCACCCTCTGCAAAGTCCCCCAAATACGCCCTCTGCTGCTCTTTATGATCTCACTCCCACATTATCACATCATTATAATCAGCTGAGGTCATCATGTGACTCAGCAGTGCGAGCTAATGAGGAAACAGACTCACCTGGAAGTGTGGTCCTGGGAGCACTGCCTCCTCTTCCCTACTGCTGAGGACAAAGAGTTTACAGAGAAATAAAGTGCACGATCTTTGCAATAAATGTATTGAGGGCTATTTTCCATGGAGATAGCTTCTTTTGCCCCTGCAACTCCAATGCTTGGTTGGTCCAGGGTACCAGCTCAGTAACTATAGCTGGTGATGTTATTCCTGGTCTCGAGTAATCAGTTCCTGTTGAAACTGCCTTTCATCCTTTTCTTGTGTCAACATCATGCTGGATGCTTATAATCATCCAGCGAGTCAATTAATACACCCAAACACACAGGATATGTTGGTCACTTTAAACTGTTGAGTTTCTGAAATCTGTTTGAGCTAGCCAATCTCGAAACATTCCCTTACAGGGTAATTGCTGACTCTTACTATTGTTATGGTTTAATTTTTTATTTTGTTAAATATAAATCACTATCAAATATAAACAGAAATTAAATATAACAGATAATAAGAGCATACATTTCAAGACAGTATCCTAGAATCTATATTTCTACAGGGTTTTATAGCTTTCTATTTTCCTTATACAGGTGATTATCTCAAAATCCTGCTTTTATTTCCCTCCCCCCTCCAAAAAGTCCTGATATTTTTCCTAGTATTGATATAATTTAATTGAGTTTTCCTGTCCAGGTGTTTTCACTGACCTGTGCCCTTGCTTTCTCAGTTTTTCTGTCTAAAATCCCAAACCTGTTACCATTTAATTCAATTTAATTTAGGCTGAACAACACATGATGGTTTGATCCAAAGTTACTTCCAATGGTGACAACTCAGTTGTTTTTCACTGACCTCATTCAATTCCCTACCCAGACTAGATAATCATGTATGATTAGGTATCACCTACATCATTACAGCTTCCACAAATACTCTGTCTTGCAAGAGGCTGTTCTCTGACAGTCCCACCATCTTAGTAAACAATTCTGCTGATGCTGTATAATGATGGAAATGAATTTCAGCCTTTTTACTAGCTCATTCTACCACCAGGAACAGCAGTAAAATTTTGGGTTTTATTGCTAACTTGCATGCATATATCTTTTACCATATGAAACAAATAGTCTGATAAGCATACCACCAACCTTCCAGGAAAGATTTCTATAATATATTTCAGCTCCACATTGTTTCTGAATTTGCATGTCCATGTGTTTGAGGAAATTAATGTGAATGCTTGTTCTACAGATTTGAGTCTTGTGGTGGAGCGACTTTGAGATCTAAAAAAAAGCAGTCTGAGTTTGTGAATTCTCTGTGTGGTCTAATACCTGAAGTTACACCAAATTAGACTTCTCTTTTTAACATTATCACTTGCTTTCACAAAGCATATAAGAACATTATCAGCCTTTGGAGCTCTGCCTCTGACAGCTTTAGACCGTATCTGCCAATGGGCACATAATCTAATAGGGTCTAGGAACAAGATGAAAAATAGATAGACCTCGTCTTTACATGAAGTTTATTTCCACAGGAAAAGAAACAAACGAAACAAAACTGTACAGGGTAGAATATTTTAATATAATGTGCTTTTATGAGGTCCCTTTGGAATCTAGTCTATATTACAATCACAGTGAGATGGATCAGCGTACAGCATCTCATCTCTTATAGTTATTAAAAATCAGGGGTGAAAGAAAAGGCAAATACGGAGGATGGCTAATGGGGGCTGTGTGTGGTGGTGAGATAGGGATTTGTGTTAGAGTAACTGTGGTTTCTATTTGTAATTTTATTTGTGCTGTTCACTTAGAAAATACTCATTGAGTACTCCCTTATGGCTTGTCTGTACAGTTTGCTTTTCCCACTCTCTCAGCATCCAGCTGCTAGACATATGTGGTAACTAATGCAAAGGCTGTTAAAATGTACTTTGCATGCATGAAGACGGAATTATGCCACTTAAACTCGTTTTCAGCTAGGCTCTAAATTTGTACGTGCATGCGAGTGACCGTGTGAAGGGCTGCGTATTCGCAGACCAACAGACAGCCCTACTCGCTGGTTTTTATTCACATCTGTAATGTTGCAAAGAATTCTGAATATATGCACTGCTGTTCAGTATTTAGGACGTTAATGAAGGGTAATGGTATGCACTGCCATAAGTTGGTAAGAACGTACAGGTATAAACAAGCCCAGCTGATTTGTCTTCCAAGTGAGGCAACAGCATGTGGATAAAGCAGCCTGTGTACTTAGGCATCAGAATAACGAAATGGAGGAAAAAAAAGCAAAACAAGTAATCAAGTATCTGTTTAATGAACTACCAAAACCAAAACCAATCTTCACTCTGTCATTATATCTTTTTGCTCCAGAACAGTATAATGCATCTTTTCTTTCAAGTAATGGACCTACTCCAGGTCTTCTTTTCTTCCCCTACAGCTGAGAAGATTTTATTCAATGTTCAAACAATTTAATACTGTTTTGGGCAGAGACATTATACTGAGAAGGAATCTTCATGCCTTGTCTTCCTTATGGGAAAAAGTGTGTCTTTCACCCTCTACATTACCCAACTTGAAGAAATTTATATGATATCAATCAAAATGAAAGCAAGGTAGTTCATAATTTGAACATGTTAACAGGCCAAGGTGACACCCTTCCTTATGAAAAGATGAAGAGTCTTTGAGGTGGGCACAAATGTAAATGAAGCCTTAGTAAACTCATTTAAAAATGAGTTTCAAATTCTCAAGGGGTTGCTGGCTTGGCTTGAAAAGTCAGTGGGCATTTCAGCATCACAGGACTCTCAGGAATGCTTGAAGATATCTGAAAGGTAATTGATATTTCCGGCAGCAAAATTGACGAGAAATGTCATGGGACTGTTCTGTGCTTGCAATAGTTTCAGTTCCGTTTTGCTGGAGAAGAGCTATAGAGCAGACTTGGCTAGAGTTTGGTGGTGCTGCTTTCTGAGTTAGCTGAATTTTCCAGCTGGGTGTCGTTGCTGCTATTTCAATCATTTTAGATTCAAAAACAAGCTGGAGCTCAGTACAGGTATTCAAACTCTTAGATCTCTAATATGAAGTAGAACAAAACTAGCAATGTTTTACTGCTGGAAAGGCCGGTGAATGCAACAAAAGGTTTTCATAAAATTTTTTGCTTTTTATTTTATTAGAAATGTCTTTCTTTTTTGGAATAGATGTTTTCAATTTTTTGGCCATTTAGAAAAGCTTTTCCTTTAAAACCAAAGAGGAGGCTCTATCTTGGCTATCTGCGGGGTCAGCAACAAGGGAAGACAAGAAATCTTACCAGACCCTCCTGAGCTGAGGGCTGTGCGTGTCGTTAGGAAAAGCGAGTTGTGGAGAGGGCTTTCTCCACCAAAAGTCACAGTAAACAACAGCGAGAGCTGAGGCAAGCAGAACTGACAGCTAAGCAGCTGGAAGCAGGATATCGGGATGAGTCCTCTGAGCCTGGGAGATAAAAAGACAGCTGCTCCAGCTCCGTGCAAGCTGCGAAGCTATCCCTTCGCTCAGCCCTCTTTCTCACTTCCCAAATCCTGGGAATGATGGAGGGGGGATAAAGAATGAGGGGAAAAAGGGGGTCTTGGGGGAGGAAGGGTATTAGCGAGGGAACAAGAACATCTGTTACTTGTACCCAGGGTCTTTCACACACGCAGACTGTGGAAATTGGTGTGCATCGGGGGTGGGTGTGGGAGGGCAGAGGAAGTACATTAAGGGAGGTGTGTAGCGGGAGCCTTCCAGCACAATAGGCTGTTTGCTGCCGTTGTTGCCAGAGGGTGCATGGGATTAGCTCAATGATAACCCAGCAGTTCTTCTGGGTGCAATTCTGCTTGGGGGAGCAGTAGCCCCGGCTCCCGCAGACAGAACAGGCATTGCATTGCTCTCTCTCAATTAACCAATTTGTTTCCTTTCATGTTGGGTCAATGAGTTACAGTGTACTATGGCTTTAGTAGACACAAACTAATTAAGGGTGAATGAACTAGCAAACATTCATTTAAGTTTGGATTCCTTATTCGAGCACTGGGACAGCTTTGGTATCACGTATGCGGGGCCTCATTCCAGGAGCACTGAACCTTCTCCCGGTCAAGGAATGTCACGAACAGCATCTGCGTACTGTATGTCACTCCTCTCTAATGAAGAGTGCCTATGCCTGTGTTCTCCGTTCAAAGCTGCAACACATTCATAACCATCAACAGAGCAAGAATGCCCACAAGATGTTCTTAATGCGAAAATAAACGACGACACCAAGGCTTTTGTCAGTGACTCCAACTCCAGGCACTCTGGTCAAATGTTATCTTTAATACTGCAATTCAAATCTTTGTATCTGATGTTAGCATTTATTTTTGAACAAGCTGCCAAGTCTTCCCACAAGCTCTGGTCTCGCTCACTGCTGACAGTGAGAGACACCTCTAGAGGCAACACAAGGCATTTGCAGTTCAACATCTATTTATCAGAGGACATCTGCTTATCAAGTATGAGACTCCATGAGAGAATATGTCAACCTGGGCGGGGGTGTGTGTGTCCATTTTGGCAGCTGTCCCACAGAAGATATAAATCCCAACATGATTCAAAACACCTACAGAATATAGCTAGCTAACTACCTTGCTTGCTCAGGGAGTCCTGTTCCAGAGTGGTTTTTTATAGTTACTTGTATAGTCTTTTTCATAGGAAGAAGTTGCCATGTTCCCACCTTGTCATTGACCAGTAAGTGCTGTGCAACCATGGTGTGCAAGGTAATTGGGAGTGGTTTCATCAAGAAAAATATCACGTACTTGTGTGTTGGACCTCTGTTACTATGAACGGTTTCATCCCGGTGGGAAGGGCATACAGCATCGGTTCATGAACACTAAGTTTACTTACGTGGCTTTGAATAAATACAGTCTAAATAGGCCAGGCGCATGTGTCTGGCTCAAGAACATATAACAGTCTCCATAGATGAAAAGCTCTATGTGATCGTTATTTTCAGGTTTTATAGCAGCAACACTTTGAAAGGCATTTAGCAGGCAGATAATATCCAGTAGTTTCAGTCTCAGTTTAGCAAGCTATGTGAGCATTTTTTACTTAAAAAGACATGGATACTGACCGTGTTAAGAGCCATTTTTCTCAAATTTGGTATGTGGTTACATACTCCCTGAAGAATCAGGCTGTACCTTGCAGGGCGCAGGCTGAGAAACACGATAGTCCTAGGAGTGCAAACTGGTGAGTGGGCATGATGTGTCCATATGTCCACATCATTGACTTTATCTTACTACCATACAGCAGCAAAACAGGTGAACAGCTTACACTCAGGCAGGCTACAAAATCTTACTGCCTTTGCAGCAAAAAGATAAAGGACTTTCTAAGAAAACTTCCATACTCCCGTGGCCAACCTGTCTTCTCACTATTGATGGTGCCACTTCACCCCAAAAGCAGAATGAACACATCTGGTGCATGCCTGTGGCTGTCAAGGGCCAGTCATGTTCTGGTAGGAACATGCATGGTCTTGTGCTAAGAGTATGTGGATCCCATTAAGTTTTCTTCCCCCAATTTCCCCCCAAACTTGTTTAAAGCCCCTTATGGGGCTAAGTGGCTTTGCCTCTAAATAGTGTGGGTGTGAGGGAAAATTGGGGCTGCAATTCTGCCAATTGGACAAAATAACATTAGACCTATTCCTAAGACTCAGTCCTAATATGTTGAAGGGTAAATACTCAAGTGAGCTCCTCAACTCCAGGATTAGAAGACACTATTTTTAAATCATTTGTATTTATTTTTTTGCTTAGGAGATCCCAAAATTTTCCAGGAGCAATTACCCTGAAGACAATGTCTTGAGCAATACTGGTAACGGTTATGAGATTCCGGGAGGCTATGGAATTTGGCTTATTTCTGCTTCTTATTTCTGGAATTATAGCTTATTTCTGTCAAGAACATAGCCATAGTCACATTATCACAAAACGGGAATGCAATTGTTTAACACATTCCTAGTTTTTTCAGCGTGTAAAGTTAACAGTCATTTTTTATACTGCCTCTGCCTCATAACACAGATGATGTTGCTTTCAACATTGTCTTCGTTATTAGAGCACAGCTGAAGAATAATTTCAGTCCCCTATTTTACATAGTCTCTTTCATGTGCTATTGCTGCAGCCATCAGCCAGACAAGATATTTGACTAAGCAAACTGTCAGCGTATTTCACACATCCATGGGAGACGAATAAAATCAGATTCCAAGTTTATGTACAAGATGCCTCCAGTTTGCTCAGTTTTATGCCAGACTTGCTTTCCTCACTAGTTTCTCTTTTGTTATAATTGGGACGTTTTTGAAAACATAACTTTTAATCTGAATATACTGAAGGCTTTCTCCAAAATAGAGATATTTCACACAAATGTCTCATGTTCTATGACATCCACAAATTTCTTTTTGATTTGTTCTCTTGAAATGCCAGAATTCAATGTACGTCAGCAGCTTGCCTGTATTGCCTGTATTACCTGTAAGATGCAAGTGCATGTATATATTTTAAATCTTCACCCTGCTTGTACACATACACACAGAAAAATGTTGGAAAAATACAGGCTAAAGAGCTAACTGTTAAGTTCTGATCTAGCATTTAGTGCAGTGTTGGATTTTCCTGAAGTCCTGTCCTTACGGAGAAGGAACTTTGCTGTGCTACATAAATATGAAGCAATGCACTTGGAGTATAACTGGATCAGCAACTGAGGGCTGAATCTGTCCTTACTGCAGAGCAGACTGCCCCCAGGAGACCAGCATCCCGACAGTAAAGACTTTCTCTACACCATGACCAAGAACACTTAGCTTAAAAGACAGGAAATCCAAAACACTTAAGACTTTCTGCCTGGGTGAAAATCAACCATGAACGGGAATCTCTGGAAGTCACTTAACAGATTGTAATTTGTATGAGAAATGATCTATTTCAAGAGATTTCCTGCATTCAGTTCCCCAGCGGATAGTGCCAAAAGAAGGCACTTACAGCATTTCAGCATCTTGCCTTCTGTTTGGAACCAGTGAGTATGGGAATATGGAAATGGAAGCTAATTTTTAGAAACATGATCTGAATGCTTCTGAAGCTTCAGAGCAATGGCTGTTTATACATTCGAGGAAAGGAGAAGGAAATCTATCTCTGGTTTAGGTCTTGTGCGCCAAAATGATCTAGATACAAAATTGAAGAAGGACATAGAAAGAAAGGGTTTTCCATCCCATTCCAAGGGCCTGAAAGACTGGGAATGTGGCAGTTCACAGCTTATTGCTTCCTGGCACCCAAACTCATAAATGTGACAATAATACTGGAAGGATAATCAGTCCAATTTATGTTCCAAGTGTGAAACGTCCAAATCCCGCACAATAGGGAGTCTTTCATCATTTCATCTGCGTGCAATGAATGCAGAGAATAATTAGCGAAATGAATGAAAAGGCTTTGGACTCGATTTTAATCCACCTCTACCCAATGGTAATAACACCCCAATTCATTAAGCATCAGATGCACATTAGTGAAACACAGTGGCAACTTAATTCAGCTGGGAAGGGCATACCCCTAGGGAGAGCTGAAACAAGCAAGCCCATCATTTCTCCATAGGCGGTTAACTTTAATTAAACTTCTCAAAACACAGATTTGTACTCACCTTGAATGAAAATGTGAGAGATCAACTACTTAAAAGAACCTCCCAGTTGTATTTCAAGATGGTTTCCTCGTTCTAAGCAAGTTGAAACAGTAGGAGCAGTGGAAATTTTGATGGAAGGGAGTTCAGGCTCTGGAACAATGTGTTTAGGGGACCTCTGCAATAGTCAGAATAGAATTTGTAATATCTTTAGGGAATATTATTATTAAATTTCACAGTTTCATTTATTCCTCTGGATCGTGCTACTCTTGCCCTTGTCACTTCTGATCAAGAGCTCCTTTGTGTGTTTGTTTTCTCATTTATTAAAGGCCAAGCAGTATTCTGTTTACCCAATTCCATGGGGAAACACAGAGTGACAGCTTGCTGTGGGCCTGGGGATTAAATGCTGTATCCTGAAGTTTCATTTCCTTGCAAACCCTTCTATTAAAGCAATAAGTGGGAAGAGTGAGCCAATTTTCCTTTTCTCTTAATTTTCCCTAAAGGTTTGCTTAGTGTCTTTAGCTTAGACAAAATCTAGATGGAAAACACTCATGTGCTCTGGTTCTTGTTTTCTTGGTAAAATATCTTGGAACTTGGCAAGTGCAGGGGCTGAGGGGAGAAGTTAATTTAACTGATATCCTGCTCAGTTGGAATCCTCTTGTCTTCTGAGGTCTCAGTTTGCAATTCCCGTACTGTAAAAATTGGCCATTACAGAAATTGCGTATTAATTTTCCCAGGGTTTCGTGTTGCACCCCTGATTTCTTCAAAATTCTCGGGGATACTATGTAAGGAAACTAGGATGCAATATTCCCAGGATCTGTCCTTGACTCCAGCGCTGACTCACTCCTCAGTTCTCTGAGAGACAAACCTCCTTCTCTGCCTTGGCCATAGCATGCAGAATTGAGGACACAGAGCGACTGTTGTCCCCAGAATAGTACAGACACCCTATGGCCCTTCCAAGGAGGGAAAACTGTGCTTGAATAGCTATCCTCACGTCCAGCTTGTTTCTGTACAAAAGACACTTGTGACTCAACAGCAGGCATAATAGATGCATGTCACTGCTGGTGTTTAGTTTCAGGGAAAGTTGTCCCTCTCCTCTGTATCAGCTGAGAAGGCAGAAAGCTGGGGAGTCCACTGCTTCTCGCTCCACTGAAAGCTGGAAGAACTGGGCAGGAAGCCGATCCCAGCACCAGGATGTGGGGAACATATTGACCTTAAGATATAAACTTGAGGGGGATGTGTTCTCACCCCCAGCTGTGTCGGTTCCATACATTATAACCCCTGTAGACCTGGCCTGAGCAGTCCCTTGTGGTCTTCTTCCAAAGTAAGAAGGACTGTAGAGAGAAACTCGCCCCAGCCCGGCTCTGAACAAGCAGCGCTTGTTCCTAGCCCAAAGAGGAAGCAACGTACTGCCTACTTTATCTCCAAAGTTGACAATTTCCGTGTAAATGAGAGAATATAACAATTTATTCCCAGAGAATAAATTTCCTTAGAGAGGAAAACTGGACATGCCCAGGAGAACCCGCAGTACCCAAACTGCATCTGACAACCCCAATTGGAAAAAGCCCATTTTGCCCGAAGATCTAGCTATTATCTTGCTTAACAAACTTGGGGGGGGGCTGAGGAATTTTCTATGTCACGCACCAAAATCAGCCATTGGACTCCATTTTGAGACTCAGGTTACTCAAATGGTATCAATATGCCATAACTAACGTGAAGGAAGACATGGAAGCAGAGTCCATAACGGATTGGTTAGGGCAGAGATGTCCTTCCTCCATCGCACTCCTTGCACAACTCTGTGCCATGAGAGAGATCTTTCCGCCACCACTCTTCTGATGCAGAGGACACGTCGGGCACACTCGGCAGACATCAGCTACCTTCTCCAGAGCAAATGGCCAGGTCTGGTGTTTGCTGTGAAATGGTGAATCACTACCTTCCTCATTCTTCCCACTGCTACATAAATCAGCCCTTGTGGAGGAGCTGTTCCTGGGAAAAGAGTGGTGAGGGGTAAATCTCAGGGAAATGGAAATGCTGGTGCTCTGGGTCTGTGACCAGACGTGCAGGCTGTTTCTTCACCGGCCTTAACGGTGACGGACATTTCTGACACTCATGATTAATCTTCTTATTCTGATTCTGGCCATGTCCCTGCCATTTCTCCCTACAGCTTCTCCAACCTGTCATGCAGCCCATGGACATGAGAAGAGGTGCAAACTGCAGATGCTCCGGCAAGCTTGGCTTTAAATAGTTTAATCCTGGCAAGTTCGTGCTGCTGAGGTTTTACAAAGGTTAAGCCCTTTGAATGTGGAGGTGATGAATAGCTGCTCAGTATGGAAAGCACTCAGGTGACCGCAGGGGCTTTTAAATTCCTCCCCTTTTTAACATTTCACACACAGAGGAAAGCCTTGAATTCAGTGTGATACTTGTGTCAGTGGCAGTGTGGACTGTTTGTAAACATACGACAGGGGAAGACGATTTAGGGGATAATAACTCTGTAGACCTCAGAATTTCTCTTTTGTAGCTGCCATTCTGCATAAGCCACCGCAGGTAACTAATGGGTAAAATAAATTAAAACCAGGAGCTGTTCTTGCCCTTACAGCCCAGGCAGGGGGGCTGACAAACCCTCTTTCTCTTTCTCAGAAGGCTCTCTTCCTGCAAGGGTGTAAAGCTAGCTGATTTCTTTTCCCTCTGCAGGTGGGAGGCCCAGCTTTCCTTCCTCACCTCCTCCCTCCCGCCTGGTCGCCTCTGCAGATCCTGGGGCAAAGACTGGAAACGACAAAAGGACAAAGCAGGCTTCCCTTCCCAGCGTGAATAGGAAAAGGCCCCTCTGAGACAACAAAAAATGGGCGGCTTGATTAACTGTGGGACGGCAGGATTTCCAGGCACCAGAGCTGCAGAGAGCAGAGGGAAGGATGGGGGAAGAACATGGGCTTCTCGGTGCCCTGCGGCTGGTTCAGGGCAGAAGAGAAAAGGGACCTTTTTACAAAGAGACCTACGTAGCATCTTAGAGGTCCTATTATTAGTAAGCACTGTTTAGCCTTCCGAAGCATCCTTCAACCCAAAGCATCACAAAAACACTCCCCCAGCTGTTATATTACATGGATAATTATAGTCTGCAGATGCTAATGTAAGGAACGGATGTCACTTACGATACATCACGCTAAAGGATGAAAGGTTTTTTTTAGGCTTCAAAGCAGCAAATTGTTAGTCTTTCTTTCCCCATTGGTTTTTATCCTGCAGAGTAGCAACCTAGCCCCATTCATCAGTTTGGACTGAATTAATTTTTAAAGAGGGATGGTGCTTGGAGGCTACTTGACGACAAACAAACATTTTGCATGTGGCTGTTGCATGAGTGGGCAGTCAAAGAAGAAATCACCCGAGTCAACCCTAATGTGGCCTCTCAGGGACACTACTCAGCTTTGCTGTCTTTTGTGGATGAGGCGGCAGGCTCAGGCAAGGTCAGGCTGCAGCAGCTCAGAAGTTCCCTGGTAGAAACCTTGGCACATCCCCAGCCACCTCTCTCAGTGCCGTAGTTCCCCTCTTGGTCCAGTGTCCTACTTCTTTGCTTGATTGTGTCCAAGAAAAGCTGAAAATATCTGAAAATCTCATCTATCCATGGGGTTTTACTGGACACATTTTCTAAATATCATCCTACGGGTATGTGCAATCTCCTTTTTCCACTTGTGTTACAACCACAAGAACAGTTGGTGCCCCGTGATTATAGTCTTGAACTCAGCCTGGCCTAAAATAATTTGGAGAGTATGGATTAGAGGGCTAGCCACTCTACAGAATTTTAAACGGCTCAAAGTATTTACAAATGTGTCTCCAAATCAGAGAGCATTCAGCCAGCTTTATTTTATAAGGGGAAAATCAAGGCACATTCCTTTGACAAAAAGCCTCCTGAACACTAAAGAAAGGTGAAGCAGGCAGGCACATTTTAAAGATATGCTCCTTTGCGTCATTTTCAAAATGAACACTATTAATTTTACATTCGCACATTAATTTTTTACAAGGTTTTATTTGAAGCATAGGGCTATAATTTTGGCTAAGGGTTTCTGGTGACTTGAGGTTCATTTTGTTTATAACATCACCAGAAACCCTTGATGGAACTATCTCTCTGTAATTCATGCTGGTTTGCTATTTATTCTCCCTCTCCAGTATACAGGAAGCCTCTGTAAAAGTTACAGAGGTAATTGCACTATTGGATTTGTATTGTGTGATTAAATGTGCGTGTATATGAAATTTGTCAGGAAAAAAATAGTAAGACCACATTCTGAAGAAAAGTCTTGTATATATGAGCAAGTGGATATACTTCTGATGATGACATTTCAAACAATCATAGTTCAAGGTTGAACTAAATCAGTAATAGACTGTCTATTAATGCAGTCACCATTTTTCTTGCCTTTCTTTCTCTTACCCTGCCCAGAGACTGCATAGTAACTGGCACTGGAGAGAGATATATTGGCACTGTATAGACCACAGAGCATAAAGAAAGCTTAGACCAGGTGACAATAACATTAATTATAAAATAGTAGAGAGAAAAGATGCAAGAGAAGATTTACTGCTTTTGATTTTTTATTCTCCTCTCCTCTGAAAGAAAATGTTAAGGATTCAAATTGCCTTTAATTCTCTGCACACAGTGCATCACACATTATTTGCATTAGATAAGTATGTCTTTTTTGCACCAAGAGGAGCTTTACCAGTCACAGACAGTATAAAAAGCATTTCATGTAGCACACTTTTTAATTTTTTTCCCCTTACTTTAACTGTCACGACATCAAAAATAATTTCTGATGTGGCATTTCCCAGATAGTACACGAGGTGCTAAGAACAGCCTTAATAACTTCACCCCAACCTCTACCTCCACATCATGCTTCTGGCTAATGCACATCCGTGTTTGATGACTGAGGCTTCCACAATATCACATCTCTGATCTCCGACTGCCTATGTCATTCTGAGCTTGCTTTTATCCTTAATGATAAAGAAGGAAGCAGGACGCAAACAAGAGAGCCAGATAGGCTGTGTCTCTATTGTGAAACGAGAAGAATAATTGCAACCGGCTTAACGCAGTTTCCCCGGTGTCCATGTGCCTTCTGTCTGTATTGGTGTAGTCATTGAAGCTGCATCTAAAGTGCATGGCAAGTATGCTCTGTGGTCAGAATACGCCAGAGCTTATTTTTCAACATCCTTATTAGCATTTCCCACTTTACAGAAAGCAGGATATTACATGATGGCAATGCATGCCCGGATCTCCCCCAGCATAGAGATGTGGTGGGAGATATCACCAGGTCCCGTGAGCTGGGAAATGATCTCCGATATCACCATTTAGGGATTACCAACTCAAAATGACAGTGTGACTCTCTGGGCTGCCAGCTGTCAATCCAAACTTGAGTGTTGAACATGACATCATGTTCAAGGTAAGTTGCTACTAATATTTATTTTCTTATAGCCCCAGTAGCGGGTCAACATGTTTATATGACGTCAGTCTGACTACAGTATTATGCTCCTGCGTTTCTGAGGAAGTAGAAGATTTTCTAATTTTCTCAGTTAGAATTAAAGAGGTAGCAAGCAAGGTTATGGTAACAAAACAACTGGTGTGGTACCTGACACATCCCACCGGTGTATGCAGTGTGAATGTAGGGCCTAATCCTTGTACCTCTGAGAGGCATTTTGAGTATTTGCTATCACTCATGAGAGTGGTTTTTGTCAGTTAACTCAAATAGCACTAGTTGCCAGCACGTATTTAATAAAACTGAGGCTTTCCATGTACACGGAAAGAACATAGCATATGTCCTCCTAAGTCTACAGAAGAAGTTTAGGGGATATACGGTCTATGTCTACTAAAAAATCTACAAGTATTCCCTCTCTCAGGAATTTGCTGCGTCACATAATATTCCTTTTGAAGACTGATACTAAACTACTCATTATTTTTAATGCAAGAAGCCTCTTTCACAGATCCAATTCTCCTGGCTATCGACAACTCTTGTCATTCTCTTACATCCTATCTTCAGCTACCCATCACTTAAAAACAGATTTAATTACATTCTGCCCTTTCCTGGCTATACAGAAAAAGGCTAGCACTAGCTGTTGTCCCTGTTAGACTATTGTGAGACATACATATGGAAACATTTATGTTGAAAGTATATAGTCTTGATAAGTGTGGGTTTTTAATTTTTTTTTTGAATGGGTAAAGACAGACAGAGGGGGATGAAAAAAGGAAGATGCATCAGATAGATAGAAAGCAATACAGCTACTGTGTTCAGTTTGAAAATTAATTAAATCAGTTTGAAAATTAATTAAATTGTGGACTCTAACTTTGTGTTGGTTTTCTTTGTGCTCTTTAAATAATGCAAATACTAAGAGGCCCTGAAAAAAATACACATTGACCTCCATCCTTCAAATATGCTTAATATATTAATTAACAGCTGTTGTCTCTCAACCTTGTTGGCCCAAGATGTATACATTAACATCTACACTGGAGATAAAGCTACCTTTAATCTTGTGGCAGGCAACTGGCAGGTTCTATGGCACAACTTTACTGAACTCAAAGCATTTGTAAACAGTTCTTTTTTCTGATTGCCTTTTAAATTAGCACGCAAGCAAATGTTACACACCTTGTTGGCACACCACTGATGGGACTGTTTCAGATGTATTTAGAAGGAAAGAGACTTATTTCTCACAAGCCCATTTGCAGAAGAAATCTTTGCTCAATGTTTGACACACAAAGACTTATGGTATCTGATGAATATCCAGAATGAAAAACATGCCCAGGGCAACTCTCAGAAGGCTGTTCTAGCTTAGCTGAAGGCAATGGGGCTGAGGCAATTTATACGCTCAAGCTATGGTCTTGGGTACCAAGTGCAGGCAAAGAAATGGCTCCTATCTTTGCAATGGTTCATCCCACTGTTCTGGGACCAGAGAGTGCTAATGATTGCAGGCAGTCTGAGATCAGGCAATAGTCTCATGTTTTCCACTCTGGGGTTCAAATCGCACCTGAATCAAACTCTGAGGATCCTTTGTGCACATATGTAAAAGTCAAATGCCTTCATAAAGACATAGTGTTCCTTAAGCTAAGCTGCATATGCTCATATCTAGATGCTCTCAAATGGCTTCCTGTCATTTACTGTTTTCAAATAAATTTGTCCTGATGTATGTGCTATACATGCAGTGCTGGTTTCATCTGCAGCTAAGAGTTTTTACCCTATTTTTCAAAGGTCACGGCAACTCACAGGGTATTGTTTACACCTGAAAGTGTTGTTTCCCTGTTAAACATCCTCGTTCCTTCCTCATTCTCAGCTAAAACACGGAAGTAAAAAGAGATGATGACGATCTGAACCACACGACAGAACACACAGCGGGAAGGACATAATGTGATTTGTCGCTGTGGCTGCGTGAGTCCCTTCATTCAATTGTTGCAGAGTAAACACACTCTCCAACTTTGCAGATGAATATTTCCCAAAAGCTGCCTTGCTGGCAAATTGTGGCTGTAGAGGGTGGTAGGCTCTCCTTGAAAATGTAACCAGCCAGAGTATGCACTCTTTTATATCTGAAATTCCCAGGCAGGAAAGCCATGCAATGTTAGGGAAGCACTGTGATAAATTTAGCAAGTGATAATGTAAACAGCATGGAAAAAATGTGTGCCGTATAGGAGGGCACAGGCGCATTTGTAGCTGGGACATTACTGACCGTTTGGAAACAGGATTGCAATACATTTAAATCTGAGCCAAAGACTTGCACGTGTCCTCAGTTTTATGCTCTACAGGTCTTCCCACTGGAGTCGGTGAGACTGCAGAGTATGCAGTTAAATGCTATAGAATTATTTATTTTTGTAAGGATCGGGGACTTAGTGGGTAAAATGTCCTTGGCTTCACCTCCCAAATAGATCAGTAATGTAAATAGGCAGTTACTCTTAACTATCGTCAGTGATTAATCTGCCTAAGGAGAACCCTTACTTTCTCTGGTTAGCTTTACTATTTCTTTGTTGATATTTGACTGAATTGTCGCTTTGATTGAAACAGTAAAAACATCAACTTTCCAGAAGCGAGGGAACAGTCTCACTCCTTTTAATTTGCTTGTTTTCAGTATCAATTCACTTAGAAGTCTAAAGATTCAGACTCATAGTATATTTTCCTGCAGCTGCAGTCATATCCCTATCCATAGACTCAATGCAGGTGAATTTCTCCGAAGGAGGACATTTGAAATGTCACAGCGAGTTAGTCAAATTGCTAAACTGCAGGCATTAACAAGAAACAATTACATAAACTTTCAAGCTGTAGCCAACCCTGCCTGCAGCAATTTGTTTGAATTCCTTTCTTTCTGTGTGTTTCCTAATTGTCTTTAACTGATAGCTTTATGAAAATCACCAAATATCTTCATCGCATCCTTATATTGTACTGTAAACACAAACGAAACCGTTAATTCACAGTTCTAGGTTTCCTTCCCAAGTTATAAGCCTTGCTTTCTTGCCATTGTTTTCCCACAGTGACCTTCAGTGCCATCTGATTTTGATTGATAAAGAGTGATATCGTTTCCTCTTCTAACAAGCCATTGTTCAGATCTGAAATGGGAAATATCCATGCAGGCAAATCAGCAAGCCAAGCGCACTGTGAACGTATAATTCACTTCATAAAATAAAGCCTCCACAGGGCTTGTCTTGTTAAAGAAAGCAAAGGTAGTCACTGTGCACGCATACATGTATGCACATATACAAATGCCTATATATGTGTGTGGGTTTGCACACTCGTATGTGTGCAAATCCAATTTGTATTTGCAATACTTCTAGTTCCCTCCTGGATTTTTTTGTTCTTTGTAACAAAAACGCTGAGACGGGGAAGCAAAAGGATGCGGTAAGTGAAGTCAACATGGAGAATCATTCCTAAACCTTAAAACTCCCAGGGGCTTGATTTACTTTGAGACCTAGACTGGCACAAAGCACAGGATGCAGAAAAAATTCTGAAGTAGCTATATCCTTTCTTACCTCCATCCCAAGAGAAGCGTATTTCTCAATGCCTTGACAAAAGTAAAGCCATGGTGTGATCCAGCTGGAACCAATGGGAATCTTTGCGAGGATCTCAGCAGATTACAGATCAAGCCGCACATGTATAAATATCTAGCACATGTAATTTTGCAAATTGCTCCTCCTGTTTTAATGACACAGGAGCATACTTCAGTTTCTTGTAACTTTTTTTTGTACAGATTGAGTGACTAGAGAACATTCTTTCACTGTTAGCAAAAAGCTGACTTGTTTTTATTTTCTTGGTTCACCCATCTAGCCTCACCTGTGAAAGGCAGCAAAATGGATGCACTTTTCCCTGTGTGAGAAGTAACAAATTTCTTATGAAATCAATGAGTTCCTTGATTATTTGTTCTGCCAGGTAGTGTGATTGCTAATTGTGTTAATTATTTCAAACCTGTTTTGCTCTCTTTCGAAGTGACAAAATATAATGTAAAATGATCCTGTGAAACAGGACACACCATAATCCTCAACAGTTAATTCAAGGCTATGCATTAGCATCAGAAAGCAATTAGCTGTTTGAATTCAGACAAATTGGTAGGGTCACAGTAAATCTACTGTAAAGATGGGGAACTGAGTGAACTGAAGAGAAACTTCCCAGTCAGACTGCAGTAAATATGTAGTAAATCAGCTCTTGATAATTCAGGACGCACAGAGACAAAAAAATACCGAAGAATCTGGAGAGGGAGTTTGTTTAAGTATCCGTCCTGGCGAAGAAAAGCATAGGAAGGGGAAAGGCTGGATTGTTGAAAGGGCAGAAGGAGGGATAGTATTTTTTCTGTCAACATCCTCATAAAGAAAAGAAAATGCCAGTGATACTGATAGGAGAAAGATGAGAAGAAAAATATGGTTCTGTTATACACTGAACAGTGAATGGTGCAGCAAAGTTCAGCTATGTGGCAGAGAGACTATAATGGGTATGAAAGGCTGGACTGTTCATATGGATGAGAAGATGACAAATTGCTTACAACATGAGACTTGCTCTTGTTCAATTGCATTTTAATAACATGAAAGGGCTCAATGCAGCCGGCAAGAGGCACAGAACAGAAATTACCTTATAAAAAGATCATCTGCCTCAGTATCTGTCGCTGCTGAGCCAGAAGAATACAATAGCAGGGGTAGAGATCAGGATGCTCTTACCATTTTTAACACAGTGGTATGAATGCCCTGATCCACAAGGATGTGGTTAAGGCAACAGACTGCCTGATCTCAGTATCTGTTTTTGTCACAGATTCTGGGCAAAAGATACTGAGGTTGCCCAGAAACTGAGGTTTGCAGTGGCAAATCCAGCAGCAGTCAGGGCTGCAGGAATCAGAGCGGAGCTTGCCTCTGGTCCAGCTTCAAAATGAAGTTAATGCACTTGCTTTCTTTTCATGGAGGTCCAGATGATGCCTTTATATTTTCAGGGACAAAAGTTCTTTAGGAATTGACTATAAAAATAAATAGATAGAATAAAAGGAAGGTGCAAAGGCTGTTCCCATCTTCCTTAACACATCCCCTGTTTTCCCTGCCTCATTCTCTCCCTAAAACACATACAGAATAGATGTGATGACATTTCTAGCTTTCATTTGATATGAAGACTTTGGTATTTCCTAGTGTTTTGGATGCACAAATTGCTGAAGTGGAGGGAGAAAAGACTGGGAGGTGGCCTGTACCAGTCCTGCTTTCTTTTTTGGGGTGGCATAGCATTCTCACTTTCATATTTGCTAAAAGGCACAGAGTAGGGGATCCCGCCTACTGACACACTGTCCTCCTGCAAAACACCTTCTCTGATGCAATATCCCAAATCCTCTGGGAAGTAACTCCGCTGCAGACGCAGTCAGAGCATGCTGCACATTCCCGTCGGCGTGCAGAAGCTGAACAGCATGTTAGCTTTTGGGGCCTGTCCTGAGAGAGGAAACGCCACGCCCACCAGAAAGCTTTGGAGATGCTGCACTCTTTTGCTCCACGTTGGCAGTGAATGAACATGACTAAGCTAGCACCATTGTGGTGTAACATCACATCAAAATTAAAGGTTCGGTACATGGGTTACCAAACCTCAGTCAAGCCTGCCAGCAACTGCATGGACTGAATACAACTGTAATATCTATCTCTCCATGCTGAAAATATTCTGTTGCCACCTGTGAGAATAATTTTTCAATTCATACTGTATTTACAATATTTGCACACTGAAGGCTTCCCAAAATCTGGACAACTATGAAGAGGACAATAAAATATATGAAATATCGATTACCAGCCAACAAAATGGCTCAATTCTCCCTCCAGCTTCATGTTGAGCCTTACGCGCTAGACAGAGAGCATCCTGCCTGAGATGAGAGACACAAGATTTAATAAAACTTTTTCCTTCCCTTCCCACGAAGGTGTTCGTGCTCCAGAGATGACTCTGTGTTTGAGGGGGCAACGTATTCCCTGGTGATGAGAAAGCTTTCATCAAAGCAGCAGGGGCTAAGACGAAAGAGTCAACACCCTCTCATGACTTACACCTCAGACAGTCCTGCTGAAGCTGATAAGATTACACAGAGCGTAAACCAGGGCAGAATGTGACCCCAGAGCACTTTTTAATCTTCCATAATCAAAAAAACAGGAAGATACAAGTTTTTAAGTCACATTTTTCCCTGTTGTATCCGTGGAGCATACACCAACATAAGTCAGTGTTCGTTCTGAAGGAATAATCCATGCTCAAGACCTAGTCCTCAAATCAAAGGCACAGCAGACCTGTCTAGTTGCAGATGACTACCTGCCTATGAAGGTCAAGCGTAAAACCTTAGTGCTTCAAGCAACGCAGGGTTTGTGACATTCCTCGGGTAAACTGGAGTCCACCTAATCAATGGGAAGGAAATTTCACTCTAACGATTCAAGTTCTGCAGGAATTTTTCTCTGAATTCTTTCACTGTAATTTTTTTTTAATGCTGGCATAATTCACTTCGAAATAACATTTCCCTTACGGCACTCACACCGAGGCAGCCTTTCTGGGAAGGTTCCCTCCGTGCGGCAGATTAACGTGGTACTAATGGGATTACTCACGGGGTAGAGTTAAGCGTTTATATAAATCTTTGCAAGAAGGGGGTGTTAATTACCAGCTCACATACCAGAACCCAAATAATGAAACATAGTAGTATACACATTTCCCCCAAAGTTTTCTGGACTCCTGTTGGTCAGAGCACTGGTGACACAGGAAGGGCTCTGCAGGAGCTCGAGCTCCATTCACTGCCACTATTGTGTATAATTAAGGGAATTTTTTTAACACAAGCACAATACTGAGCAGCATCAAATGTAGAGATCTTAAAGTCAGGATGCATTTAAAAAATGAAAACTCTGCGCTGAAAAATATTAAAGGTATTTTTTCCCTGTCAGAGTTCTGTATCAAGATTTTAATTCAAATGAAGTATTCTGAGGTGAAATAAAACGTAATAGTCATGATTATTAAAAAGAAAAAAAATAACTTAAAAGGTTGTTTCAGTCTGGAAATGAAAAAATGTCGAGTTTCCGCCTCAGGTTTCCTTCCTCCTCACTCTGCTCTCTCCACCTCGCTCCTTTAGAAGGCAAAGGGAAGGAAGTGTGCAGGGACATATTTTTCATCCTCTGTTATTGTTCTTTTTCTTGGACATGTATAAACTTTACTGAGCTGAAATTCATTTTCAATAGACTGTTTTTTTACAACATGCTTTTGAACATTTCTCTTGTGTTACATTCTCTATATTTTTGTTCCATCTCATCATCTCAAAGCAAACTGTTCTCTCTCTCCCTTAATGTTATCTTTTATGTTCTTTCTGAGGAAAGTCACTTAAGTGAACTTTGCATTGTGCAGATAAGAGAAGAAAGCTGTGGCACTGGTAAGGTTTTAACAATTATGAATAGTTTCATTCTGTGATTAGCCTATTACTCCCACATCCTCCCTCTTTTCAGTTCTGGACCAAGAGATGCCTTTGAAAAATCTACCGAGATTAGTTAGATCAGTTAGAAATACCAACACTTAACAACTTGCACATCAGCATTAGGCAAAACCGAGAAAACATTCACATTGCCTAATGCAATATGGAAATCAAGTAATTACAACCAGACACAACGTACACCAGCAACTGCAAAATGTTATGAGAGAAGGGAAAACTGTAGTGACAAATTATGTAAATAGTCCATACAGGAGATATGTAAATGGCTAAAAACATGTTATTTGCGGGCTCCTAACTGATTCCTAAGGGAATCAGTTAACTGTGTGTAAAATATGGAAGATTACTTCCAGGTCCTTTTCTCTATTGTATCACTCTTCCCATTGTCTCATTAATTAACACGCTTCTCACACTTTCTTCTTTGTTTCTTTCAAATTGTTTCCAGCTAAGAATAAATGAAAACTCCAGTCTAAACTAAATTGTATGCCATTTTCAATCAATAGGAAGCAAATAAGAGAAAGTCAGCGGAATACCTCTACATGCACTAAGAATTAATTATAATAACCATATATACTTGACTGATCATTGCCATCGCCTCTTCTGAAAGGAGAGATGGGGAATGAAGAGTTCTCATAGGACTGTGCCGGGGCTGCATGAAACCTTGGAAAAGCAAAGCAACCCTTCTTCATCCAGAAGCACTCCAGCTCCTAGGCGGAGCAGGGAGAACCAGAGCCCATGCCTGGAGGATGTGTGCAAGGCTGGGACGGGAGCTGATCTGGACAACTGGGGACATTTCCCCTTTGGGAATTCCATTCCATTTGGGAATCTAAGCCCAGCCCTCAGACTGGACATCATCCAATGGAGATGGGGCCAGGCCAGGCCAGCAGTATCACTGAGGCTGCCAGGAAGGCGACTAAAGCACTTGAGCCACAAGTCCACGGCACAGGTGGAGGGAGCAAGAGCAGGGGCACAGCTCTGCCTGTCTGAAAGGAGGCTCGGCACATTGAGCCAAGCCTGCTCCATCTTTTGCAGATGAACTTCCTAAACGACCATGACTGTATGGAGAAAGCACCTGAGTAGCAAATTCTCCCGCTCAAACTCAGCAGTGAAGGAAAAAACCACCAACAAAGCCCTCCCAAGACTCTGGTTGTGCATGGTTTTTAAAAGCTGATACACAAATGTCAACAGAAATGACATTTTAGAGCTATAAATGCAATGCGTTTCCTTCAGTGGTGCTGATTGACTAGCCATTCATTGATACGTAGCTAATTGCTTGCCAGCTGCTAATCAATGAGATCTGAAATACCATGTGTGCATAAAGGTTAATCCCAAGATTAAAAGAAAAAACAAAGAAAAGAGCATAGAAAACATCCAATATCCCTGTGGTATTCATCCTCCAAGAGGTATCCCATGTAAGGTAAATACTCAAATTGCATGTGAGCCCTTTCTGGAGGATGTGAGAAAAACAGAAGTGATAGGTAAGCTTTATATTAAATCTCTAAATTCTTCCTTAACGAATACACTCCTGAAGCTGCTCTCTGACAGACATTGCGGAGGCAGGAAAAAGGGCAGCTGAATCCCTCAGTGATGGTATAGCTCTGGTGTCGCTTTAGACACACTGTAGTTCTCCAGTTTCCACAAAAAGACCATCCAAATGACCGCTGCCCCATGACTTAATAGATCTGTCAGACAGTGGGGCCCATTTGTTCTTATTGTGTTCTGATGATCCAGAGTATCTGGGCACAGACTGAAATCTTTCTGACTGGGCTGCAAATGGCTCTCAGAGCAATTTCAAGCTGAAATTATCCAGACATTTATCCAGACATTCTCAGGACTCTATCAGCCAAATGGCTATCTCCCAATGCAGAATTAAAAGCCTGATACTGAACAGATTATGTTTGGGAGAGTCAAAAGGATATAGAGCGTATTCTTCTGTAAAACTGGAATGTAATCATGACTTCTGGGGCATGGTAACAATAAATTATTGCCTTTGTCAAATATTTTGAAAAATACTATTTTGTATCCAATGCAATGGGCATGCAGTATTTCAGTAAACACAACAGGGTGAATTCGTACTGTCATAGCAGATATAATATTTTGAATTGCCGTCCCAAAACAAAGAGCTGGTCTGTCTTCATCCGCAGCCCATTTGCACAGTGTGCAATTCCATAATGCATATTATAGAGCAGAGCGGTACACCTCCCAAATCTTTAGCAAAAGTTAATGAAATGAATAAAATTAAATAACTAGCTGATCTGAATGTTTTCTCTCTCTTTCTCGATACATTTTTTGGGAGTGGGGGGCACGACTTGTACATAGCTCCATGCTGCATCTGCTCATGGTATGACTGTTGGGTTGACTATGGGTTCACCGTCTGGGTTTTTTAAATGCAAGCAGTGTGTGCTGAAGATGGAGAAGGCACAGGGAGTCTCAGCAGCCACTGTCAGAGCCTGTCCCTTATGGACTTAACATACACGTGCCTCTTGCAGGACTGCTACATATGAGCAGGGACCGGGTGGTAGGACCCACCCAAGAAAACTTTGCTGCAGGTTTTGCATCTGAAATTCCTGGGAAATGCAGGAACCTTCCTCTCTGGTGTTTTTCTGCTGTGCTGGGGATTTGCCAGTGTTTAAAGCATAGGATAGGCACTAAGAAGGAAATGAAATGATCCATCAGCGCTTATAACCTTCACTTTCTCCTACCTCTTGTTAACAATGAGACAAAGATGAGCAGGAACAGCTCTGGAGCCTCTGAACAAGCACTGCATCCGACATCTCCATCCTGTGTCCTTCAGTGGCCAAGATACAACCGAGTCAGAAAAAATGAGTCGCACTAAGGTGTTTTTAAATGGACTAGAGACACTCGTAGTTTGTGAAGAAAGAATTAAATTCTCTTCAAAATAAGCAAAAGCATCATTTTTCACCAAAGACAATTAGAAAAGGAACAAAATTGCTCAGCTTGCTCAGCCAGCACCGCCTGGCCCCGTTGACAGGCATTCCCTCTCCCCCCAGGATGAACCTGTACCCACTGCTCCGCTCTTTGCTTCCCTCCCGCTAGTGAATAATAAGCCTCAAGGACACAGGTGTGCAGTGATATTAAAAATAGACACTGCTTTTCAAAACAGCCCCTAAAAGAGTCTTATCACTGGAACGAGCCTCCGCCTGTGTTAGCCCATCCATTAAATACTCTGGTTTTCAGAAATAAAACAAGGTTTTCAGAAATAAAACCAGGTTTTCAGAAACACAGCTGCCCCCAAGCTAACATGGCCCCTATTTTGAGAGGAAGGGATGCCTCCCTCCCTTCTTTCCTTCCTCCCTTCCTTCCCAAAGTAAAAGCACCATGGACAACTTGAAAGAGAGAAAAATGTAAACACAGCTTTTGATAACATATATAAAGGAAAGCAAATATATCGAGATTAATAAAAGATGAAGAAATTCAGCCACCTGATAGAATGTTTTGATGTTTTGATGACACTCTTTGGTGGCTCAGACAAGAGTAGGAGACCGGTCTATTTCATATTTCATAGAAAAACAGCAAAACAAGCTCAGAGATTTATGTTTAACCACTAAAGAATGGCATTTAGAAAGCTGCAGCCTGGAAATGAGTCTTTTATAAAATTACAGAAGGGACTGAGTGGGAGGATTGCACAAGGAACCAGAAAGCGACGGTCGAAGGGGAAATGAGCAGACTCTCATACACAGAGCGGGAAATGGCAGGGGGGGGATTGGGTCCGTTTTCTCTCTCTCTCTTTTGTTTTTTGAGAAAATTACTTAGAAATATTAATATCTAAGAAAAACAGTAAAGGAAGAAGACAGATATCATCGCATAACTGAGGCATAAGATATCAGATAGCTGCATTTGCAGCTGGTGGAGATTATGTGTAACATATAACCTGCTGCCAATTCCTTTGATGAAACCAGTGCTCCCTTTATGCTACACTTGCAAATAAATGAGGTGGTGACCAGTTACCATTAATCTTCTGAAAATCACAAATGAAGGCCAACAGTTTTCTATCAGCCTCTTCATGAAAATACAGTTGAGGTAGGATCAAAGCTCTGGGGTTACAGGAGGAATGCCTGATTTTGATCAAATCTATATGGAGCAGCAGGCGAATGAAGGATGAACACAGGGCTGGATTAAAATAGGTATATCAGTGTGCCTGGCATAGGAGGCACACCCAGGGCTAGGTGTGAATTTTCTCCAGCTCCTGAGAGGACACAGCCCCTTCTCCAAAACCTCCTCCTCTCCCCTCCTTCCTATCCTTCTTCTCACCAAGTCCAGTGCAAGGGCTGGGATGGGTGATCCACAAAGGTTTCAAATCCTGCCCTTCCTCGCTGACATAAGGGCTACAAGGGAAACCCTCCATGTCCCTCTTGGCTTTGGTAATAACTTTGCTACAAACTTCTCATGCCTAGACATTAATGACATTAATTTCCAAATCCTTCTGTTGCTCATAAACTATGTTCCCATGATGCTGGGAGGAAAATGCATGTACAGACAGAAACCCCTGTCTGCCACCATCATCACAACAATCTCCAACAATCACAACAAACTATCAAGCGGAGTATGATAAGAAACCCTCTTTTATAAAACAAGGATGGTGAGCATAACCTCTAAAATAGGAGAGAGTCCAAAGGGCCAAGCAGAGCTTTAACTGATTGGAAAACCGAGGTGCCCACCATCAAAAATCTCCTTTTGGCTGACTTACAGACAGTTTCTTTCTTTGTCTTTCCCATCTGTGCTTCCCCACTTCTTCTGAGACTGCTTCCCCTCTGGGTCAGATTAAGTCTCTCTGCAGATGAGACGGGATATTACATTTAGTAGAGAAAAAACCCTGCATCAGCACAGAGGCACGAAAGCTCGAAGTTGCTCCCATTCCCACAGATGCAGAGTCCTGTGAGAGGCTGGTGGGTGCTGTTTGGGAGAGACGAGGGGCAGCAGGCAGGTTTTCTGCTCTTGTTTGGCTGCTGTGGCGTATGGGAAACAGGAATTTGTGCATGCTTGGTAAGCAAGCAAGTAAGCTGTTGTGAAGAAACACCAAACTCAGCAGCCAATTTTTTTTTTCCCCCCATTGGGACAGCTTACCAGACTTTGAAGTTTTGCTAGGCAATGAGTATTAGTGTGCTGTGACAGCTGGCAATGCATTCCAGTGGGTAAGTGATGGACTGGCTCTGGAGAGAGTAAAATAAATTATGAAGTGGGTGAAATTTCAGCCCTCCAAATAACAGTCCAATGATTTCATTGGAATGGCTCTATCTGGCAGCGTATTCAAACACATACAGCTGGGCAGAACACACAAACGCTCCTATATGAATAGCATGGGAAGAGAGGGAGTTCTTGTTGCATAAGTGAGCCCAAGTCGGGAGACAGCAAGAGGGGATTTTCAATATATGCGTGCATGAGAGCCAGCCACGTATGGTTCTACGTAAATACTGGAGCCAGTGATGAGTACATTATATATGCTGCTCAAAAACAACATCTTCAGGATTCCTTGGATGTTATGCTTGGCCTAGGGAACGTCATCTACAGGCTGTGCTGTCAAAGCACCAACATATCCAAAAGACTCAATTTTTATCTCAATAAGCACAACTTATATGGATAGTTTTGCACCTGGAAACATGAATAGGTAATGCAAATAAGAGCCCATGACCGAGAATTTTCTGGGAAGCAAAATTAAGTCAGGTACCTACCTCCCATTTGGAATTAAATAGGTTTAGATAGCACCACCCTGCCAGGTCCCTTTCAAACTCTCAAAACGATGCCTCTCAAAATGCTTGACCTGTGACTGTCAGCACAGAGTGAATGATACGGAGTTAATTGCCTTCTTTTGTACCTGAGACTAGGAGGAGGGCTGGTGACGGACTTAGGCTGACTATAGAGGTGGAGGGGGCAGAGGAGAGGAGAGCAGCTTTTCGGGACTGGAGGTTTCTTCTTTGTACCTGTAGCCCATTCCACGAAGTTGTATATTCTGAATGGATTGTCAACAAATGGTGAGCAGCCTGTTCTGCTAATATTTGTTGTTGTATAGGATCTTATATTCTCCTTTTGTCAAATGTAGTCAATGTAATTTGTTTTTATCAGGGAAGGACTGTGGAGCTTAGTTCTCCAGAATACATAAATCTTTTTCAGCCTCTGGATGGGATCCATGGAAGTGCAAAACACCGTTATTAATAGATTTCATTAGAGGTGTATTTGCTTCCATCTCTCATCTACTCCCACTTGAACAACTGAGCAGAAGTAACTAAAATCCATAAAAGTCCAAACGTTGAATTAATGTGTTTTCACTGATACAGAAAACACACGTATGAGGAACTTCTGCAAGTTTTACGTTTGGCCAGGGACACTGAGGTCTGCAATGATCTACATCTGTGCAAAACCATCTCCACGTTTCTGGCTACTGCGCAGACCGTGTACGCCGTCTGCACGCGTGAGCCTTCGTGCGTTGGGCTGACCCCCTTGCCAGAGCAGCCGGTTCGTGGTCCTTTCCCGCTGCACCGTGGTGACGCTGAGCTCTAACAGCTTCGCAGCTCGTATGGCAGCTGCCTAAAAGAGAAAACTGTGCCCTGGGAAAATTTACTGCAAAACTCGTAGCTACTCATGTTTGTTTTGCAGTGGTTTTAATCACCATTAGCCAAAGGTAATGGATATATTGACTCTCAAAAAATCAGTTTGTTTCTATTGTTGAAAGTTTCATCACGGACTTAAACTTCAGGGATAAACCACTCCTGGCTAATGTGACATCATCCCATTTGCTCTCTTTTCATCATACACTGGCATGATGACTTTTGTCTTATTCCTGTGTAACTAATTTCTCTGATATAAGGTAAATTACTAGTTCTTGTCTTAGGAATATCTATGTGTCTGTAAACACATTCTTCTGTTTGGGAATCATATGTCCGATACTTCTGCTACTAGATATCTACTAAATTAAAAATCAAACTAAATCACAGTAGATTTCATGTTAGCCCATTAAGCAACTCACAGTATATGTACTTTTGCAAAATCCTAGAGGACTCTAACAAAATCAAATCTCTTTTGTGCCATCAAATTTCCAAGTTTAAAGTCTGGGAAAAGGTTTTGATTATTTTTAAATGGTCCTCAATACTGAAGGAGGAAAGGCTTGCAAAGAAGACGACAATCTTGAGATGAAAAAATATATATACATTGTAACATTTTGTTTTCTTCCAAAGTTAAACAAAAGGACTGAATAGCCCAAAAGGGAAGCTAAAACATTTCAAGCTGGCTTGCAATGACAGAATGGTTGGGGCAGAGTTTTCTTTGCTGTTTCACTTCAATCTACATTCACTTTCTTTCCAAATTTTTCAGCTAAGCTATCAAAGTAAAAATTATTCTTTCGTGATCTCTGCCCTTAATTTATTTTTTTTTTTGCATAGGATCATTTATGCTGCCAATTTCCTTTGCGATATTGTGTGTTTCAGTTTCTCCTCCGCTCTCTTGCTGTTAGACCTCTTGAATACCTCTCCAGCTAGGAAGCCCAGAGATCATGAACTCACATGAATGCTTTGATAGTAGTCAGGAGCACTGAAAGCAGTACTTCTGTTTATTTAAATAAAGCATATAATTATTATCTTTGGTGTAGCTGCAAGGAGAAAAAAAGGATTAAGATACTATTGGACACCATCCCAGCCCTGCTGGAATCCTCAGTGGTTTTTAGGGTTTAAAATTACCATGATGTTAATTTTCACTGAGAACAGTCAGCTCTGGATAAGGAGATACATCTGTATGCTCTGTTTCAAGTGAGCAAATCGCTAGAAATATTGTGAGGGGCTGTTGCAGATATTCAGACGTGTGAAATAACAATGGGACAGTCACATGCGTTTCACTCTCCACCAGTTCTCTTCTGTAACATGCCTCTCAGTTAAGCTCTAGTCATCATTGTGTTATTTTTAGCCTGGTTTCCAAAGGAAACAAGGCGTATGAGACCATGTTCTCTGTCTGTCTGCTTATCACTACCTCCATAATAACGCACTATTGGCCAGTTCCAACCAAACTTGACAGCGGGGCAAAAGTCTGCAGGATGTGAAGTAGCTGCCAGTTTCCCAAAAGCCGGTGGCCGATGGAGAGACTGCAGTGGGAGCTGAGCCGCTGCCTGGTTTCTGGGGCTGGCCAGCACCTCGGCATGGCGGCCCACACACCAGCCACAGCACCAGTCGCCCTAACGCCAAAATTGTGCACGGATATGGAGAAGGGATGGGCCATCAAGAGCCATCAGGAGCTGGCTGTTCCCTCCTCGGCTTCCCTCTCTTTGATTTTCGTATCTGTGCACAGGAAGAAACCTCCCTGCCGTTATACCACTTCAGTTGGCTGTAACTTTTTGTCTTACTGCATGTTACCACTTTATAATACACATTTTGACACCGTCGCAAATACAGACTTCATTGTGCTAAGGCACAGATGAAATGCTCAGGTTTCCCTCCATTCTTATGTTGGCCACCAAGTCCAACTTCAGTTAGTCCTTTTGTTTTAAGGCACGTGGTAAGAAAGACATTTGTTAGAAAACAACTTTCCAAAATGACACCTCTGTCAGGTGTCATTATTCCTCTACCAGGAAAAATTATAAATATGACCCCCAGTCCTACTCTGCTGCTGGTATTTAATTAGGCAAAACATAACAATGGAGAGAAAAAAGATCAAATTTTCCACCAAATGACACCTGCTACATTCACAGAGGGTACAGACCAGCCAGTGGAAAAGGCAGCATCTTGACTGGCAGGCCAGAAATTAAGTCGACGGGGTAGCTAACCCCAGGTGATGACTGCTGGTGGAAGTCAGGAGGACCCCATCCTCTCCGCCGGCTCGCATAGCGGAGTAGAGACGCAACGCTTGATGGGCAGCCAGGAACCCCAGCTCCCCTGCTGCCAGGCTGGGCCATGGCCAGGTCCCTTCAGCTGCTCTCCATGACCAGGCAGAGGTGATGAAGTGAAGCTGATATTCAGCCAGCATTAACTCTACCTGCCGGTGGGGCGGTCAGCAGGCTGCTTCATAGCACTGCCATTGTCAGAGAGACCAAAATGTTTCAGTAGCAGTTCCCTCCCCACCCCGTTTTTCCTCTTAGAAGAGCAATTTAGTGCTCAACAGCCTTATTCTTTTCGTATTTCACCGTTGCAAAGACAGGAAGCTTGGTTTGGATGACCTGAAACCAGCGGAGAAGAGGAAAACCTCTGAGGAACCGGCAGCTGTCACATTTACGTACCTAAAGGAGACCGGCACCCCAGGAGCGGTCGTACGGAGGTCAGAAGGGTGGCCGGTTTGAGTCATCCCCCCGCCTGAAATCAGGGCTCCCACTCTGACCCAGAACGAGAGGTAACATCCCCATGAAAAGCTATTTGCGGTGTGTATAGTTTAAATATTACCAAGCTGGAGAAAATGTCTATTTTGGCCAAAGTGAACAGACCTGGGAGCCTGCCTGCTTTGGGGCTGGTTATTTATTTACTTATTTATTTCTGCTTTGTTTTTTAATGGCAGTCAAAAGCTTCACATATAGAAGCATAAACTAGAACTATATTTAAGCCTTTAAAGCAAGCCGACAGCCAGAATCGCCAAGTGCCTGCAGTTCTCATTAAGAACCAACTGATGTTTACTCGTTTGAAAGTGCAGCTTGGCATCCCTGGAATTAAAGCACTGGGAGAAAAGCTTCGCTACCCAGTTCCCTGCTCAGCAAACCAAGGAGCCTGCAGAACACGGGGAGGGGGGGTGAGAGATGCCCGCTCTATAATGGTTCATGGGGGTCTTTGTTTTTCGTTTATCACAGCCAATTTTGAGTCACCATAACACAGTGTCATCAAGTACTGAGACTGTTAGGTTCAGTGACTCCTTTGCAAAACATAGGGTTATTTCCCCAAATATTTATCTTTTCAGCTGAAAATGTTTGTGCTTGATCTCTGACTGGAGCTACGTTCTTGGAAGCAAAAGCAAAGTACTTTCAGCTGTTTGAAATAACTTTAGAAATTATTTTAGAAAAAAAGTCATACATAGTTGCATGTATTTTGCAACATCAAAAGAAAAAAAGGAATTAAGTTTGACAACTGGCTTGGGCAATGCTTTCACATAGATCTAGTGCCTTTGCTGGATTTGAAATAAAACAAGGATCTGCCAGGGGAAACATGCAACTTGTGCATTCATGTGATGTGTACCTTTACAGGGTGCACATGAATGTATAGCTAGTGATAGCATGGACACAAGTGCCCAAAAGACAGCATAGCAATCAAAAAGAGAATCTGGCACAACAGTTGTGAGTTTTCATGTCTTGTACCCTCTTTTAGTCTTGAGATAAGATGGATTGGTGGGGCAGTGGAGGAAATAAATCTACTAAACTTGAGTGAAATGAGTACAAACTGGGAAGACCAGACTAAATAAAGGTGAAGGCGGCTGGTGTGCATCCCAGTGATTACCAAACCAAACAGGAATATTAAACAATTCTCTGCCTTAAGAAAAGTAAAGTATGTTCATAAAATAGATGCTGGAAAATTTGGAATTACTTTCTCAGGCTTGAGTCCATATTGCCTTTTAAGTTGAGTGAAGAGAAGAGAAGAGATGCCACTCAGTTTAGCTACTGAGCTAAACTTAGAAACACACTGTACACAACCTCACCACCACACCCCAGATGACCATCAGCTATCACACAGTGCACTCTGTGTCATCTGTTCTCTGTATTTCATATCACTTTAACAGAAGCACATTGGTTAACAGAAGCACATTATTTTTGGAGGTAGGGGTGGAGTGAGGAAGAGAACAAAAGAAGGAAACCTGAGTCCCAAGAACAGGGATAGTGCATTAAAAAAAGAAAAGCCGCTCTAAAAAAGAGAGATGCTGTAATACGCTGGAAAGCAGTGATTGGCCTTAAAAGCTTTTCTTCTGTACCTGGAATTTTCCCTGGGAAATTAATATGGAAATTACTCCAATGAATTACTGAAATCTCCACATAAAATCTACACTCAGGGTCCTGGATCTTGCAGTTGTGCTCATTAAAAGTGCAAAGATATGAAAAACTTCTGGTCTTTTAATTTATGCACTTGTGCCAAGAAGTTTTTGTGAAATATTCGTAGAGTGACTTTTTCTACTTTTTTCTCTCCAGATTTTAAAAAAATCCTTGTTAATTGCATTTATAGCATCATTCATTGAACTGAAAGGGAAAGGATACATGAGATGACCCCTTCTTTCGACATGGGGAATAACTTGATCTGTGAAACTCACTGCCAGAGGATGTTATGGAGACCACTTTGGTCTGTTGGGGGACAGGAGTATGGTGCTTCCTATGCCGGGTGGCTCAGGGAGGTCCTGCATGGCTGCTTTGCAAAAGCAGGGAAGGATCACACCCTACGTGCTCCATGACTTGCATAGAGGCAGCTGTTCCCAGCCTCTGTCAGAGACAGACTACGGGGCTACCCCGGCTGGGATCTGACCCGGCCCGACAGCTCAGCACCGTGCCTCTCAGCCAGGCTCAGTCCCTGCCTCAGCCTCAGTAGCTCTTTGATGGCATTCAAGTGGCTTCAGGCCAGGCCAGAGCAAAATCATATCTGGCTGCAAGCGTACTGAGGAGGCGCATCCAGAACTATGAGTTTGACAAATCATGACCACCTGGACAAGATGGGTGAGTTCCTCTCCTAAAATGTAACCAGCAAAGAGCAGCTCCCTCCATCTCCTCCATGGGACCTGTCTCTCAAAAGCCACGGGAAAGAGCTAAAGCACATTGCAGTCCCTGCGGAAAACATCTGCTGTTGCACAGCACTTCTGCACCAGTGAATCTGCCCCAACCCTGCCTGGTGGCAACACTACGCCCCGCCTCATGCTTGGCTCCGGTCCAGCACAGCTGACAACTGCGGTGCGAGGAAGTGGGCAAAGCATCTGTTCTCTTTTTCATTTAAAAAAAACTGTATAGCATGATTTTTCTGCTGAAGGCCTGCTGCCTTTTCTAAGTCATACTTGTCCTGATAAAATGGAAAAGCCTGAGAGAGGATTTTGTCTCGAGGTGGAGGTGGGGTACAATTTCTGACTGCTATCGCAGGAAAAGTTGTTATTCTCATTAAATCATCCTCTCTGCAATATTATGCAGCGTTTGTGGACTGCTCCAATGGTTTCTTTGGCAAATGCTCAAATTAATATAAGCAATCGTATTGTTCTAAGGTCATCCAGGAAACCAACAGCCTCCCTTTCCTCCTGACCCGCTCAGCAGCTTCCTGCCTTTCCTGCGCTCTTCCTAATGCGCCGGGCTGATTTCAGCACAGCATTGCCGTGGGGAAGCGAGCTGCTCAGAGACTCCTGTTGCAGAGAGTCCCTAAGAAATAAAAAGTTCTTCCTGGAGTTTCCCCCTACCCCCTTGAATGCAGCATCCTTCCTGAACATGGCCAAACTCTCCTCCTTCGCTCAGGGCCATAAACATCTTGCTTGACCCTGATGGGATAGCAGCACTCCCAGGAATTTGCAAAGCAATTTGCTCCCGAGGAACCTTTTTGCTACTCCCAAAATTGCACCTCTTTGTGTCCCCCAGAGTACAGGGAAGAAGAGGGGTAAGCAGGCATTTCCCTGAGGGCAACTTGCTGACCAACAGCAGGGAAAGCGATGCCCTTCACGATCTGCCACCACCTGCCTTTCCAACCTCGTATCATGAGTCTTCTCTGCCCAGGAGAGACAAGAGGAAGACTAGAGGAATACTGATGGGTGACAGTTCACTGGGACCTCATGGCTCACCTTTCCAAGACAAAGCAAACCCTGCTAAGAACAACAAAAATTAGGGCATTACAGAGAAGGCTGCAGAGGGTAGTTGCCCTCTTGAAGGCCGGTGCCTGTCCCATGGGACAGAAGGGAGTAAAACGGGGCCAGCTGGCGATAGGGGCAAAAGGCAGACAGATCTATCAGGGAAGCGATCGGGGAGGGGGTGTGGGGAACCTAGACTTGTGGCTGGCCTTTGAGTGGGACCTTGCAAACAGTCGGAAGGGTGCTGATATTTATGTTGTGCCAGGGGCACGTTCCCAGGGACAAGATGACGACGAGCCAAGCCCTGAGACTGGCAGCGTGTTCATCTTGTTGTGCTGACCAAGCCACAAGTAATCGTGTTGATTAAACAAATACCCTGACAGAGCTAAGAAGAGCAGAGCAGCTGTAGGCATGTCGAGTGCCTGTGCCGATGGGAGCAGCTCCAGAGAGCAAACAGGGGAGAGGAGAGCCGCTGGCATGTGAAGGGCTTGCTAGGAATGGGCCTACGGACATGAAACCGCAGCAAGAGGGAATGCATAGCCAGGCAAAGGGAGGGGGGAATTTCCACAGAGCACTTGAAGGTCTTATAAAACATTCATTAAATTAGGTTTCCAGCAATTGTCAGCACTTGAATTATAAGGACCAAATGCAATTGAAAAACTACCTTTTGCTTTCATGTGAAATGGTAACTGCACATCAAACGTTTTAATCTTCTCCAATGACTAAATATGTGGAAATCTGTAGGTCTATTTATATAAAAACTTCCAAAGGATATGTTATCTCTGTGATTTACCCCCACTCCTTCCCCAAGGGATTTTTCTTTCATGTCTTCTTGCACCGTCTCCATTTATTTACCAGTGAATATCACTTCAAATGAATTTAGTAGCAGGGATGTTTATAGAAATAGCACATTTTCAATGACTTGTGGAGAACACTTACAAAGTGAATGTTGTAAAACACAAGTGTGTTTACATTAGAAAACCAATAACAGACTGGTTAACAGCCAGTCAAGGCGTGGAAGAAATTAAGAGACCTGTTCATCCACTCCAAACCAGCCTACAGTCTTGAATATCAAAATGCTCTTTGGTGGTTTTACCTCTTCTGTGACAAACCTGTTTCCAAGTAGGCTTTAGAACAAGAATTTTTCACTGAAACTATTCAGAGGATCACTTGAACAATAATTTGAATAATCATTTGAAAATACATTATTCTGGATGGAACGAAATAAAGCAAACCTTTTCCAATAAGCAATTTGGAATAACTTATTCAATCACCTCTAATCAAAAGTGCATAGCCTGAAGGAGAGTAAAGAAAAATATCTCAAAGCAGCAATTAATCTGTTATATTAATGAAAGGAACCATGTGTGACAAGTGTACAAAATGAACTTTCCCAGAAACCCTCGTACATTCTTGTTCGCTTTGGAGAACAATGATTTAGATATTAATTTCTTTGACAAGGAGCATTTGCTTCCAGGTCATCCAGCTACTTGGTGGTTAGAAAATAGGAACAATATGACAAAAGAAGGGACAGCCTCGTTGCCCCCTTCTGTAAGTGAAGTTTAATTTAGCTGATGAAGCTTACATCCTTTCCTGCCCTATGGAAGCCCTCTACCATCTGGCCATCAGGTTAAACTATGTAGCTGGCACCCAGAGTTTAGATAGCTCTTTATGCTATGTGAATGGGATGGAGAAAAGTGCAGCAGCAAAGGGGTTTAGACTCTTGACAACAGAGAGCATTGAGGGACCCTTTTCTGCCCTTGCCCTCATGCCTCAGCAAAGAGATGAAACCTCTGTAACCTCTACAAGTGCGCGAGCAACTCTGCAGCGCCTCCTCCCCTTCCTTCCTCCCAAGTTCAGCACGTCTGGTCTCTATTCATAAATGGCTGCAGGATGGCTGAGGCTCTACTTTTTAGTATGTGTGCTATTGCTGGAAGTGTTTCACAGAGCCTTCAAATGATGAGCAATTAGCTGACTTTGTTAGCCCCTCCATGACTCTGTCCACCCCAATTTGGAAGCAAAGAAAAGAGGAAGGCAAGGCACTGAAACTTTTTATGTTCTTCTCTTGATGCACCTGGAAAGGAAACATCAAGACGTCAGGTTTCACTAGATATTCAAAGAGTCCTTTTCAGGTTTTTTTAGCGCTGCTGTAGCCTTCTGGAAGCCAGTTATGTTTTCTTATTTTGCTCTACCTTGAAAGCATAATCAACTGGGACCTAATTCTGCAGTGCATATAAAAGACTGCTGAATCTGGGGCCAGTTACACCTCTGAAGAATATCTACAGTACCAAGAATCAGTTTCACTTGAAATACATGTATTTCTGCACACTTAGAGAAACAATCAGATAGAACCATTTTACTTCCAGCTGTAAGAAATCTGACATCTGAATTGAGGCAAACTGAAATGCTCACTGTAAAGGAAAAGTTGCCACAAATACAAATTAATGTCAAAGCTCCTGGGCAAATTGGAAGTAAAGTCCTTATGCTGAGAGGAAGAGAAATGGTCTAAAATGTACTGAAATGTAGGAATTATACTAAAGCCACCAAAATGGGAATATTTCCAGTATGGCATAGATGAACAGTATGGATTCACTCAACAGAGGAACCCCGACAAAATTAATACTGTCATTAGCCAGGCAGATGTAGATGGACACAGCTGACGTATTTTCAAGACAAGTACCACCCTCCTTCCTTTCTGTTCACCATAATATTTGGAAAGCTAACTTTTGTTCCTTGCCTTGACTTAAATTCCCTCAGGCCAAATGAAATCAAAGTTCAGTCAAGGAAAAGACAGCAAGCAGAAGAAAGATGTACATACTGGTAAACGTGGTCTCAAGTTACTCGAATACCCAGGGCAGAACCAGAACGCAGATCAGAATTAACACGAGGGTGTGGAAAGCCTGCGTTTTCATGCGAAAACTGGAAACCGATCAACACATTCCTCTCTCTAATTCATCAAGATAGAGCCACTACTACAACACTAAAAGAAGCTCTGAGTGTCTCAGGTATATCAGGAGCATTTTACAGAAGTACCTAGTAAGCCACAAGACACAGTGGTGTTGGTATCAGGACAAGTCTAAGTGCAGAAAAACAGGAAAGTCAAAACAAATACACTGAAACAGTGATTTTTAAAGCACATTAAACGCCTGACTAAAAGGTACCATTCAGAAATACAGCAGCATTTCTTCCTTGCTTTTTAATCATGGACTACTAAACGAGCAGCTTTTAATCTATTTTAGCCAGCAGAGAAGCCATTCTGTGAAGGCTTAACAAAACTTTCCAGTCTTCCCAGTACCTTGCCAATTTTCAGCAAGGCCATGAAGGGAAAGAGCCATCCAGCCATCATCCTGCTAAAAGCAGAGAGCTGCTTTTAGTTATGCATTTACAAGAAGGAAGTTGTTACCCAGAGGTCAACTTGTTAAATAGTTGTCTTAGGAAATACCATTTAAAATCCTAAAGTGACTTTGTCCAACGACTGCTTGTGGGGGGACACTGCTACCGCCAGCAATACTGCAACCACTCCAAAAGCAACACACTGGAAAAAACAAGTCCCAGCATCCAGCCAAATGCCAGATAAAAATTCCCCTTCCAGAGCCTTGCAGAGATGGCAGAGATAATGGCTTGATAACGTCTAGAAGGAGTCACTGAACTGGTGGTTTCACTGGAGCACAAACTTCCCCCTAGCTGTCGTACCAGTACACTACCCCAAACCAAAGCAGGCATTGACTTAAACAAGAATCCTCTGGATCCATGATATTCCCTTTTCCAAACCTAGACCAGACAGTCGTGTAATGCTCCAGCCTAGTTTCTAAAATGAATAATTACATTCTTCAGAGCTTTGCCATATAATTATGGACACCTTTAGAGAAACCAGATATCCTTGTAGGTTTGGATTAAACTACTTGCAGAATGTTTACACAGAGTACAGTTATCTCCTTCTATTGCTAAACCCAAATAAAGTAGACCTCGCTCACATAAAAAGAAGAAAAAACCTACTCTTTTTCAAGGACAATTTATGTAGGGATCTTCAAGGGTTCTGAAAATCCAAGAGAAATACAGACATTTAAAAGACTGCAATTAAGAAGTGAAAACAGCATTGCCGAAAGTATCCCTATTTTACTGACACAGTACATGCAAATGAGAACACTGCATCCTTGTTTCTTCAAGGCAAAAAACCCCTTCATGCTAGATGAAAGGATTTTCTAAATTATAGCTATAAGTTTTTAACAAGAGTTCACAAGGTTTCCTTCCTTAAGTACTGTTTAGATAAGGTGCTTTAGAACAGAAATTTCTCAGGTTCAAACAAGATCGTAGTTTCCTGTCATTCCAAATTTCTCTGTACCTCTGTCAAACCACCACCGCTTGTTCTCAGCAGCAAGGCTTCACCACCAACTAAGCCGGTGTCTCACCCACAGGGTACAATCACGGGGACACTTCACACGTTCGAGATGTGGCATTTCCTTGGAGGGGAAGGCAGGTAGAGTTAAGCATAAAGAAAATAAGGGGAAACAATGTCCATGCAAGGCCATCTGGATAATAAGTAGTGGTCTCCCTAACATTTGTTGCTGTACCTGTACACTTGAAAACCAAAACCATCTGCCAGAAATTAATTGCCACACAGTGTGACCAGTTTACCTGAATTACCACTATACAGGGCCAGGAAAGAAATCTGTGGCAGGGTCAGCAAGGTCTCACGTCGTGCCTTGACGAGAAGAGCTGTAGAAGATGTCCGTCCACCTCTCCACCCCTCCCTATTTCTGAGTCGTAATTTCGCCTCATCCATCAAGTGAGAGAACGGTGGAGCGTCAAGGTCTGCAGCCTTTGGGTGTAAAAGGTGGGGGGATGAGGTTTACTGGAAAGCTGCTCACATTTCATTCACGTAATCCTGTCTGCTTCCAAGCAGATTTCAGAAAAATATCAGTGTTCTGCTGAATAGCTTTAATGGGATTACCTTTAAGGCTTCTCTAATAACTGGTGTTATTAAGTTGTCTGGCTCATATGGAGACTTATGCATAACCACTGGCACTCCCCCTTTTTCCTGGTTTTGTTACAAATTGGAATTAGTGTCTACTTGGTGTTGGGTTTTGTGTTTTAAAGAGGATTGGGTTAGGGGAAAATCTTTTTAAAATTTTGCTTATGTTAAAAAATCCCTTTCTTCAGCCTACAAAACGTGTCCTAAAAGCGATTAGAGATGCTGTTCAGTACAAATAGAGATGCTGTTCAGTACAAATCTGCCAGGAAGTCCAAATCAATATTTCACAGATCAAACACCAGTACAAATGATTGCAAAGGACTAAGATTTTGCAGGAGGAAGAAAATTATCTCAGATTTCTGACGTGAGTCTGAAAGTCCAGCAGAAATTAAAAAGAATGGGCAGAGTTTGAAATGATGTAATTCTTTCAGCCTTTCAAGGTGAGTCATTTAAAAAAATATTTATATTTAAATCACTCTATTTTTTTAAAAGTGAATGCACTTAGAGAGCATTGACTAGAATGTTTTGAACTTGATGTAAAGTCCCTCTAAAAGTGAATGAAAAAAAGACTATTAAATTAATGGAGTTCTTGATTCGATCCCTTCAAAATAAATTAAAAAAAAACCCATGTGGTATCCTAACACCAAAACACATTATGATAACGTGAATGAAGAATTGTTAAAACACAGGAAAGATTCACCCCCATGAAGACAACCCATGCAAATGACAAAACCCCAGAGCTACTGTATGCAGATAAAGTTTTATTGAAGGAAATTCCCCAGGGTATTACGTTTAAAGGGCCTATACTCTTGTGGGACATTCTGCAGTAGTAATGGTGGTCATCAGGAAGGTTACAGCTGTGTTGGTAGTGTTGACCTTCAACGTCAGTCTCATTTACCTGTGACAGGAGGCAAATGGGCCTTGACTCCAGCACAGTAACTGCCAACGAGTTGTAGCACAAGGCAATTTGGTTTCCCTCTTTTATGGCTTGATCCTCCTCCACCTCTGTTGGCAGACTCTAAAAGGTGTCTACTTTGAATAGTTTCATGTGGCATTGCTGAAGGAGGCAGAGCTGTTGATTGCTTCAAAAGCTTTTTAAAATTATGTTTCAATCACTAGGCTTACGGGAGAAGATGCTCTCTACACAGTTACTGTCAGTTAAAGTTTTGGTAGGCATTTGGATGTGGAGACCAAAACCGTAAGACAATGAGTTTTTAGGCAAGATTTTTTTTTTTTTTTAGTTAGTTATTGTCTTAATAAAACAAGGAACACTGATTTTTCTTTGGGGTCTCCATCTTGATACGTGGGACCTCATATGAAGCTGGAACTTCAAGTGGGAGAATGCTAATACAGCACAAGAAACCTGCGTGGGCTTTGTTTTTCACGTGGGAAATAGCACAGATGAGTTTTAAAACTGCAATAAAAGTAATTGAGCAATTGCCAAGACTTGTAGTCATGATCCCAGGATTTCACTCGCTGAGCAAATACCCTTGAAACTCCCATTATGGTTTGTGAATCAGCCGCTGTCTTACGTTCTTAGAGATATCATCACTACAAATAAAAACGCTGAATCCCTGGGGAGATCAGAAGATTCTGGTCTCTGTTCTCAGGGACTTTTATTTTCTGGGGTGTGCATGGGATTCCTGCTCTTTTTCTTGGAAATGGAAAAAAGGGCCTCAGGATTTGCTACACTGACCAGCCTCCTGTTTTCTCAATATACACCTGACCTTTCCTCACTGCCTGGTAGAAGGAGGAGTTCAAAACACAAGAAACCACACTCTGGCAGCCCTGTATGTTCTGCTCAGCATTTTATGCTGTGAGGAAGTTCATTGCTGTTAGTGGGACTCCTCATGCAGGAAGGTGTTTTTCAGTACATGTAGTGCCATCAAAATCTCACCTTACATATATCTAGTGTTGTATGAAATATCCTGTACATTATCAGTTCAGCTTAAAGATGCCAATAATTGAGGAAAACATATTCTGAAACCGTATGATTCTGAGACTTCAGGACACATTTAAACTACTTCACATTTTTTAGGCAGCATAAGGTGAAATCATTCTTTTTCCAGTTGCATTGGAAAATCTATTCATGCCCAGGTTTTCTGTGTTTTTCTAGTGACTCCCAATGGACATTACCAAACCAGCATCACTGCTGAATTTCCATGCAAAGATATGGGGCCCTGAGGTAAAACGGAGCTGCTTGAGAAAACGAGTGCTTTTTTTGGGATGACTCCTTTCAAAACAGCATTATTACTATATTTGAAACATCAAAGAACTGTTATCCATGATTCATTTTTCACTGACTTGTCAATATGTATATTTAAACAAACAAATAGTGGAATAGCATGAAAAATAGAAACATAATGAGTAAAATTTTCATGAGCATCTAAAGAACTTGGGTCCTAAGGAGCTACACTTCATTTTAAAGAATGATTTATACATCATGAGTACACTAAAACCCATCTTCAACAATTTTATGCTTGTGATTCAAACAAATTTTCATCGGTTGACCTGTGTTTCTAAATGGATGGTACAAGCACTGAGTCATTTCTGAAAGCAGTTCAACTTTTTCGTTCAATGATCTAAGTATATTTACGCACGCAAAGTTTTATCTCTCTCTCTAATATTTAAGCACCTTTGTTGCACATACTGCCATAGACAGAACACTACAGTTGTTCATTTTTTGGGTGCGTTAGGAGTATTGTGGCAAGAAAAGGTTATATTTACTTGCAGAGGTAAATAGAGAACCTTTTTGTATTAGGTGATACTTTCTCCCAAAGGGAAGAAGCTGGCTATGATCAAGAGAAGCTGGGGACAACCACTGGCTGTGATAAATGAATATACACAGATGGAAAAGGAAGGGCTTGTTGCTAAAAACTCTTTTGTTGTAATTCAAAGTGTCAAGATGCAAAACTCAGCAGGACCATTCCAATATCTGATCAAGTTTAGGATGCTCTGATGACCTTTCTCATTCTTTTTTCTGTGAGAAGGATTGAAAGTCACAAGTATAAGTAACAGAAATGTCTTTCACCAAAAGGACTCTAAGTCTAGTCCTTTTTTAGACATGCTAAAAATTTCCCACTCTGTTCCTCACAACCCGTTTACATTCCTAATCTTCATGTGGTGCCTATTAACAGAGCATAAACATGGAATGTTAAATCTCTGTGTATCCCAAGCTATCTACAGCCCTGAAGGATTCGGGAAAAATTAAACAATAGAGTAGGCAGACTTCCAGAAATAACACAGCTTTAACAAACACATGAAATATTTATAGAACATGTAAAGAACAAAGGAAATGCAGCATTTCCTCCACGTACAAATTTCTATCCATGTTTCAGGAATGCTAGTCCCCTTCCATGTTGCTACTCTGAGGAGAGGGACCACAGCTAATACACCTAACAACTCTCCTGGATTAACCTGATTTTGTCAAGAATACACATTCCAGTGACATATTAACTGCAATCCATAATTGGTTTGTTACTTTAGTTAGGTTTTTGAAAAAGGAATCTTATAGTAAATCTTTTGGCTGCAGATAGGTGAGGCTTACTGGTAGCAAAACCTGCAGTGCTGAAGTAATTGCATATCGCATTTTGTAACCGTATAATGTTAACTGAATATGCAAAGTGTCTGTTGCTATAACAGCAAACACTGGGGTATTGTAATCTATAGGAAAAAAAGAATATGCATAACCAGTGTCTCATTCAGATACCTTGGGCCACACAGCATTTCTGTAATTAATGGACAGTAAAATATTGCAGAGGACATTCTAACATTGAGTCAGTAGATTGGTCTCACCTAGCATGGTGTGTGTAGGATTGCTCCATGCATTTTAAAATGGGATGTTACGAAATAGCAGGCACTTTAGAAAAGTTTAGGTGTAGGGTTGCAAGACAAAAAGGACAGTTATGTGTCCAGGGACTTGACCTGATTGGCATTTCTGCTGTCAAAAATTTAGGAATCTTCAGAATGATTTTGAATATTTATATCAATGACAAAGTTTCCAGATTTTTTTATTTAGTTCTGAGAACATTTTTAAGAATTAAGCTTTTGTACTTCAAGATTTAAGCCATGATCTATGAAAGATGCAGATAAGGCAAACTGTGGAAAGTAAATGACCCTACATTTGCATGCAGCAGAATTCTTGCATGACCTCCAGCAGTGCTTGTGGTGGGATGTGGAATATTGGAGCAAAGGTACCTCAATTCAAGACTGAAAAGCAATGTACGCCCATTTTTGCATCTGTTAAACGAGGCATAGAAAAGTTAAGCAACTCTAATTTTGAAGACACTTACTCAGTTGTAGAGCAGAAGAAAGATTGTCTTCTCAGTTATGTATTTCCTCAAATTAGATATTAGATATTTGGATAGCAAATAAAATGGCACCCTAGGGTGAGAAGGGAGAGACCCAAGCTGGAGCTCAGGGTGGGAAGAAAGATTTCTTCAGGTATGGATGGAGCCCACTGCTCTTGATGGTGAAGGAGGATGAAGTTGAAGTTCTTTAGGGTGCTTCTCTGAAGCTTGCCTATAGTTTCAAAGGCTCACCAACCCAGATTCCTACAGTTTATCCAACACCATGGGGAACTGGAGGTGATTGTCACGTAAGCGTGAGAGGATTAGCTACAGATAGCTCTTCTGCCCATGCCTCCCTCTCACCTGACAAGGTAGGCCGACTTATAAAACAAGATTAGCTTTCAGGCAAAGCAGTTCCCCAGCTTCCGCTGAGTTAGTGTTACAGCTTATTCTCAGGCCACTTAATGTCTTATTGTCTAGGCACTGCTTGAGAGATGGGAAAAGAATCTCTTTTCCACATTAAAAATACTCCTATAATAATGAAACAAGCCAATCTGAAAGTCTTATTCTTACAAGCACAGGAGAACAAAAGTCTATTTTTTTAATTTTTTTTTTTTTTAAAGCAAAAAGCCACACACAACCAAAGGAAAAGCCACGGCCTCTACAAATGTTCACTCTCCTGATAAGACAAAAACTGAAGGCAAAAATGTTCTTCTCTCCCAAATAACAACTCAGGACAATCAACAAGTCATAGAAAGGCACCCTAAGACTCAGTTTGTCAACCAGAGACTCTTGCATGAGGAGGTTGGAGCTAGTGAGCTTCTCCCAGTGCTCTTTGCGGAGCCGGTGGTTTGTGCTAGGCCATCTGCAAATCCATGTATAGTTGTGACTCTTCAAAGCTTAAGCCTCACACCAGAGCTTTCTTAAAATTCCTGATCTCAAACAAACAGCCAAAAAAGGAAAAAAGGTAGAAAACAGGAGCCAAAAGCTGACCTGCACTCAAAAGTTTGAGCTGCTTTTTAATATATCTAAAAATGAATATGGAAATAATTACAACAAATAACTATTTGATTTTTCATGTAAGTCAAAGATTATATACACACATACTTACAAATCTCTCTTGCCTCACCTAATGGAAATCTTTAGGCAACTTTAATTTAGTTGCTGTTAACATTCCTGCTACAATAGAGTCAAGTGCAAAGTGTGTTGTAAATACTAGAGTTGTTTATAACCTGAAGGGCAAATTCAAATCCTGTCAAATTTCCTTACCGTTGTTCATAAAACAGTCATTTCAAGAATAGAAGCATGATGTGCAAACATAGCAAATCTCTCACTTTTATCATCACATCAGAACAAAACAGTCCTCTTTTCCAGCTTCGCTACCATTTTTGGAAGTGAGAGAAAATTTTATTCCTAGTGATGGAGAGGGACTCCTGACAATCCAGAGCTGCCCGGGCTTAATAACAACAACAACAAGTCTCTTTCGGATTTCACAGATGATTTGTTTTAGTATTTCTTGGCATTGAAAACCATGAGTGGTTGCTCATCACATTACCCTTGCTAATTGGAAAGGCACCACAGCAGCATTGTGGCTGATGGTACCGGAGGTTTGCTGGCACTTGAGAGCAGGAGAACCCAAGGGACCCTGCAGAGCAGTCAACACTTTCTTGACAAGAAGCTTGCTAAAAATAAGTGGTTGTACACATTCACAGAGATCCAGGCCCAGTTGTGGATGATTCATGCACATGGAAGGCAGCCAGATTTGCTGGATGCATTAGGTCGTTGCAATTAGCTCATGAGCTGCATTCCTCATGCTGAATGATGCAAACATGTTCTGGAAAATGGAGATATGAATGGAAATAATTCGATACCATTTTTACTCTGAGAGACCACGGAACATTTAGGATGTTTGATAATAATATCTAATCTACTGTTGGATTTATAGACAGTCTTAACACAAGTCTAGAAACCAGGACTAAAGCAGAAGATAGAATAGAAGATGACCCTTCATTACTGAATATGTATTTAAGTTGCATCCTGCAAACAAACCTCAGACAAAACATGGAAATCTATTATTAAAACACTTGTGAAAATCTTGGGCCAAACTCGGATTGTGGATGCTCCCTATGTCTAAAATAACTCTGTTAACTTCTGTCTGGTTCTCTGATTGTTAAATATTCTTAAAATACTTTGCCCATTTGCCAATTTATCAGTCATCATTTTGATAGTCAAAATTGTAACTTTTATTCTAGCTCGAGGAACTAATTTTTTTCTTACTGGAGGTATTGTTGGACCACCTGGTCGGTGATTAGGTCTGTAATCAGTGCCTTTTAGCTGTGTGAAGGAAAGAGAAACATTAAAACAATTAAGGTTTAGTTAAAGATGATGGAGTTCATTTGAAAACCCTGTCATTCTCTAGGTAAACTTTCAGAAGTACGTCTAAGGGAGGATCATTTTGTTATCCATTTGTTATGATCTGCTTTTGCAGCAATGCTTAAGACTAAATGGACTGGATTAAGAACAGATTTCCAGCTTTTTAAAAGATCTTAGCAGTTTGCCATGCAGAGAAGCAAAGGTGGAAAGAAAATAATCTGTAGGAGATAAAATATCATTTGCAGCTCTTGTTTTCCATGCTGTCTATGATTAAACTATTTTTAGGTGAAAATTTATTATCCAGTTCTCAGTTGTTCCTCTTTGTCATGCCCCTGTGAGGTCACAGCCTAGCGTTATGATGACAATCTCTGTTGCCATGGCAACGTGACTGCATTCCTGGACTGGGCACGCCAAGCTCAGAATGGGACCGCTTGAGAGAAGTTTGGTTGTGAGGGTTAAAGCCCTTATTTAGTCACTGACGGTACTGAAAAATAGCAAATGTAGCAAGAAAAATGACATGTGAAAAGAAGATGGAATTATCTGGAATTATCAAATTTACCTCAACTGAAAAGGCCCTCAGTAATTTGTTATTAATGGGGTTTTTGCATGTAGTTCGTGCTTTTAAAATGAGAGAAGGAATCTATCTCTTCCTTGGAAACATATGTTTCGTTTCTGAAACTTCCAAATCTTTGCACTGCCTGGACAACAGCACATGTCAGGATGGAAATTCCTTTGAGGTCCTCTTCTTTCGTCCCTTCCCGGAGCCTGGACTGGGAGAACAGAGCCAGGAAAAGCAAGCCCTCCTTCAGGCGGTGCCCGCATTTCTGCTCTACAGGGCTGCCGTTTGCCAGTTTGGATTATTTAGGCATAGTAGCTCCCACTGGGTGTCAGACCCTTTGCAAGCAGGGTCTGCAAGAAAGGTGATGCCTGCTCTCACAGAGCACTGGGAAGGGGGATGTCTCTTCAGGAACGGCGATACTGTAGCCGTCTGCACCGAAGGAGCATGCTGATAGGCACCGGGCCTAAAATGTTATCTTGCTCCTGGAAAAGGACCAGCTAAAATGTATTAACACCACATAGAGCCTTAGATGTGGTGGCCAACAAAATGCTATTGTTGCACTTTCTCCTTCCTAAATCACATACAAAACCTTGTTCTCCAGGAGGAGGAACTATAAATATGATAGCCTAAAAAGATTATTGTCGACTAACACATATGTTGATTTAAGTCTATGTAATGGCACCTCTGAAGCGATTTTAAAAAACAACAATGAAAACAAACCATAACAGATTATGGATGAAAGTTACATTTACTATATCCCATACATGATGCATTCCTTTCTGTATAATGATCTGCAGATGTCTGCTTATAATGCAGGTTAAATACAAATTAGGAACCTCTTAACTGTTTGCTCCTTGTGTTCAGCTGCTTGCAATTTGTAAATAATGTACAGTACAAGTACGCTGGGTAAAATCCTGACCCCTGTTGAAGTCAGCGTAAGCGTTGCTGCTGAGCCTCAACAGGGCCAGCATCACCCACGTTCTGTTAATTCCTGAAAACAGCCTGCAACGTGTTTGAATAAAACTCTGGGCTCTGCAGAAACATTCATATCATCTCTGTTGATGTGAGAAGAATGACCGGATTAGTAATAGAAAACCCAAACAACATGCACCTGGTTTTGACAGCTACTCTGTTAGCCCAGGTCACACATACAGCACGGGTTCAGGCAGTATTTCAAAGAAATATTGTTTGAAAGCCACGGCTCCTTTCTGTCCAGACCCATTAGTGGAAGAGGCTATCGTCCACAAGAGACGGCGCCTACGGACACCGAAAAGCGCAGCAGCGGCTGGTGATCCACTGTCACCGACCGTGCACAGACGCTGCCTTCACCCTACATGGGCAATGCCAGCACTGGCAGAAGCAGCAGCAGCTTACTTTATGGGATGGAAAACTCTGAGGATAGGATGCTGCCTGCCTTTTTTCAACGTGTAGATTTGTTCGAGGCTATTAAACAGCTACTCCAAAGCCTAAGGTACCAGCATCTGACCAGGATATTTTAAAACAGAGTGATTGGAAGGAATAATCACAGCACAGAGTTTGCAGAATGGCTAATGTCCTGAAATGAGCTGTGCTGGCGAAACTGGAAATAGGGCTATAATAATGTTTTATACTGTACTTATTTTTATGATCCCTGCATAGCATATTGGAAGCAGCTGTGACATTTTTGAACACGGGGAAAATGTGATGGACCTATTTATTAGAGGGGGTTAAGAGCCCCAGGTGGTCTGGAGATTTAAAGACCGGGAAATACCAGAGACAAATGAGAAAACAGGATGATCTAAGCCATACCAGTTGAAATAGATTTTGATGATAAGGCAGAGTTATATATCTTACAATCTAAGATGGATATGTCATGGTAGGGGCAGCATTGCTGAACGGTATTAAGGGCGATAATTACATAGCCCTTTTTTCCAGAGATTACATGCCCTCTCCACACAGATTCACTGATCCTTGCTATACACTGCTGGAAAACCTGCAATATTTTAGAAGCACAGAAATACCTAGGATTTTTATATCCCACAGTTATAAAGTCATAATAATTCATAGACTTCACGCGAGAGTGTTTCCTCGCTTGGAATGGAACCCTGAGAAGTCTCAGCACATTCAGATCAACACAAATACATGGAGCCAAGTTCTGCCTTCACGTAATACGTGGATGTTGCCGCTTAATACCGAAAATCAGGCTTTCCTCTTTCTATCAATCATATTCTGTGGGAAACACACATGAAAGAGAGAGGCTTTTAAAATGTGTTTTAGTCCATCATGCTTCTATAGCTCATCTTGCTCTGGAAGCCTACGTGTTTTGCCATATTACTGGACTTTATCCAGCCTGATAGAAGAATTTCATCATTTATACTTATTACTCAGGTAACTGTTTAGCAAGACAATTGTGAATGCTTACAGAGAACTTTCAGATGATCTCTACATATCTGAGTTGAAACAAATCGGAGTGAAAACTGCTGCAAAATTTAGAGAGCGGAATAAATGCAAATCCTATGTACGTCAACTGATTTCAGAGATCGTTTTGTAGGGCCACGGCATCGTGCTGAATTTTATGCCATTTAGTCTCCACTGAACTCAGTCAAGTGTTCTGGGTAAATACCAACAGAAAGGCTAGTATTTGGCCAAACTGAAGGCAGTGGGAAAGCTGCCACCCACTTCAATGAGGCCGTGATTTCACCGCAAATATCTTAACTGCCTACACATGCATAACGATGCTACACAAATCTCAGCCTATAGTCTGCCTCAGAGGCATCTCTGCTGCCGGCGCTTTTGTTTGTTTGCAAACAGACTCAGAGCAGCATCACCTGCACAAGTTTTCATTAAGCGGGTCAGCAACAGACCATTATCACTCCTACGTGCAATAGGTATCAGTGTAAAGCGACATGCTCAGAATGTCCAGCTGGTTACTTGTTTTTGTACTCTCTGAAAACAGCAATACATGGTTTATAGTTGATAAATAAAGCCTAGTTACAATGGAATGAGTCTGCTCAAAACACAGAATCTCCATTTTACCAGGAACATCTGGGAGTTTCAGCTCCTAGTCAGGATGAGAAGCGGAGTCCCTGAAGTTTGTTGCAGAGGAAGGATTCTGAGAAAAACATTAACTACAAAAGCACGTAATGGTGTGAATACGGTGGGGCTGCCCCAAAACCACAAACCTGGCAGCTCCAGGGACGTCTCCTGCTGGAACTAGCCTGAAACTGTTGTCCCTGGAAACCTGGACGCCCACCAGATACGATGCCAACAGAGAAGTCCACCCCAGGCACTTGCCTTTTGAACCCAGGTGGCATTTTGATCAGTATTTCAATGGAAATTCATGCTTTGACCAAAAATCACTTTTGTTCTGAATAGCTTCAAGAAGAAATTAGTTTTCATACATACATAGCGCCAAGTTATTTCTTTCAAGGAAAAAATTTCTTCTAAAAGTACTTGTATACTGGATTTACACCACTGAGAAAAGCGGAATCAATCCCTCTTATAAATTACTGTTGTTTAGTAATTGCTTGCTGAGATAATCCAACAGTTATATTCCTTCCAGACATTTTAAACCCGCTGCTCAGCTATTGCAATTTCATACTAGAGCAGTCTGTGCAGGTCCTGGCAAATACACTGATGTTCTGGATGACCAAAAAGCTTCCTGGTATTCTCTCTATCAAGACTACCTTTTTACAACAGACAAAAATAAATCCTCTGCCCTTTTAGTGCTGGGAACTTTCTGTGAGTTTAACCCTCTACCTGTCAGGAAGAATCATGACGTTAATCACCTCACAACATTTTTTCAAGTGAGTAAGTGCTTCCTGATAATAGTTAGGCAAGATATTTGTGCTAAACACTGTGAGTTTTATAAAGCTTTCTATAAAATTGGACAAGAAAATGAAAGTACAATAAAAATAAATAACGAGTAGCAATGCAAACAACTTAGATGATAACAAGAATGTTTTACACGTCAGCATATTCATCCTTTATGTTCATAATAGTATATTTTTAATATAAAATGCGATAGGGTGAGTGTCCTGAGTAATTCTGCAGGCTGGCTTCTGTGAGATAGAAACCCACCCAAACTGAGATTTGCAGATTTACGAAGCAGGGGTTTGGTCTCCGCAGTACCCCAATAACTTCACTTACTGCAGGGACATTGCAGAAATGGGCATCCACGGGGTGGAGGGGAAAGAAATCAGGGTGCCTATGAAGCATCTGTGTGATGATTCTAAGCCTGTCTGATTCTGGCTGGTGATTCCATTAACCAAAAACATACTAATACCATTTTATACAAATTAAATGCAATATATACTAATTATATTTTAATATAGTCTTTAAATGAAGCTATAAGGATTGTGGGAAGTATCAGCAGAGAATATGTCTTTTGTTTTGCCAAAAGGAAACCAAACTTGTTGCTATTTAGTTTTACCAGGTCCCTTCTAATCTTATTTACATTTTAACCAGAACGTTACTACTTGCAGTAATGCCAGATGGCCTACTGATCCTAAATGCCTTAAATGCACGTAGCGAAATTTACCATTTAAATGAATGGAGGATAGTGCTTAAAAAAAAACGAAGCACTATTACCAGCCTGTTACCAAAGAGGATAAATGACACTTCTGAAAAGCAAAATGTATGAAATGCACGAACCTAACCCAGCTTTCCATAATCCCCAGTCAACTGGTGAGCCTTTCTATCAGTGCAGGCTGGGAGAGAAGGGAATTAGATGCCTTTCTGCTGGAAGTCAATGAGATTTTGGTGATTAACCCTTTCCTTCCCTCTTGCACCAACAACACTTAGAGCAGTTGGCATGTTTTCCTCAGTTACCCACAGATGGGGGGACAAATTTGAACCATTGAGACGCTCTGATCAAATGCAAAGAAGTCACTCAGTGTCAGCTCTGCTATTGCCTCATTAGGAGTTGATGGGGCTGATGAACATCAGCCTTGGCTGATATTGCGGCAGTAACTTACGCTGTCGCTCTCATTTCATGTGGTCAACCAAACTGTGGTCTGATAGTCACAGGTTAAGGCCACTACTGATTGCTCGTTGTCTCAGTGATCACCGGCTAATGATACCAAATTTCACCCTCACCATAATGATTTCATAGTTCAGGCTACAATTTATTCATTTTTATATGCCCAGTTCTGGCATATAGAAGAGATAAACACATAAGGACAAAAAGAGTTAACCTTTCCATATTAGATGTCCTCAAAATTTTCCATCCTATAATGCAATTTTTTCCTCATTTTCAGAATATTTTTGGACATTTAAATCATTAAAAGCATGAGTATGGTGGTGCTGAAACTGAGCTTACTGTCTGGCTAATAAAGTGATAGTCAAGCCCACAAGGAACACAAAAGGAGCGCCTTTCCAAGTAGACATGATCTGGAAGAGATGTTTCTTTCAAGACTCCCTCTGCTCTCCTGAACCACAACAAACCTTGTAACACTCTTCAAACATGTAACAAGCTTAGTAAGGACAATCTCCAATCATCCTATTAAGAATAACTGAATGTCTGTTGGAAGAACGAATAAAGCTTTAACATACCTTAAGGACAGAGATTATGGAAAGTAGATCTTTAATCCCTAGAGAAGACACTACAAGCAAGAGAAATTAGTGAAAACTCTTCTTTTCCCTGAATTCTTCAGTGGGAGTCCAGGCTGAGCAACAAGCAGCATGGAAATAGAAAAAAGGGCTTTAATTCATAAGGATCCTTCCGTAAGATATCATCCAGGAAGGGGAACAAAGACAGGGAAGAATTTCACGTCCTAAATCATCTTTGGCCCATCTTTATGGCCTTGAGGAGCAATAACAAGTTGTCCAAAAGGAGAGCAAGAAGAAACCCTTTTTTTATTCCACCATTTCCCAATTCCTTCTCACTCAATGTCACTCCAGCAGTCTTGACAAAGAATGAAACCCTTCCTAGGTACTCTTTTTCCCTGGCTAATGCATAGCTAAGAGTTTGTCGATTCACTTTCTCCTGCTGCTGCACAGCTCTGGTACAAGAAGCATCCCAGCATTTACTATTACAAAACACTCTTTGGATAGCCTACAGCAAGGATTAAAAAACAAACCAACAAACCCATCAAAAAAAAAATCTTTTTTAAACTTCGCTGGCTCCTGAATTTTTTATAAGATTGATCTTTTTAAGAACGATGACACGTCCACTGAAGTTAGTAGGAACTAAGATGCTGCTTAGATATTTCACACTCAGACCCAAATAGCTGGGTTGATGATAACATATATGACAATTTAAACAATACTAACAAAAACAAAGTTCAAAATTGTTCCATGCAGGCAATCAAAACCTTGTGAAATCCCGGAAAAAAAAATCTTGCAAACAAGGACGAATACAGCCTAATAGCGGCGAGGGAACAACTATCAGAACTATGTGCTTTCGTTAGTAAGATTTAGAGAACTTTTCTTTGCCTGAACATAAAAGCACAAATTCCTCCTATTTTTAGCAATTCAGTACAATGAAGCTAAGAACAATAATACTACAACCTCTGGCAAGACAAAACAAGAAGGAAAATTTCCTAATTGCGCTGTAAGCTTGTGCAGTCCAAACCTATACTATACCTGATGTCAGAAAAAGGAAAGACCAGAGCTACAAGGAATATATTTTACAGAGATCCAAAATTCTGTAGCCAAAGTCTAGGGTAGGCAAGGCCAATTACGCTGACTAGGTTGAATGTTAAGCTAAATTTAAATGCTTCCCAAGAGATTAGAATGCCATGTGGAAGGTTCAGTGATATTATTAGGATTTAAAACAATATATTTGCATTCTGGACATCCTTCCTTTGGGATATGTACTGCTGGCAGATTATAGAGATTGCAGCAGGATGCTGCTACTTCGAAATATCCATGCACTTTGAGCCAGTAAAAATGCAATCATCTAAAGAGTCTCTTATGTGATATTGGGAGTGTAAGCCATGACTTAAGTTTCCAGGACAACACAACCAAAAATACCATGTATCAATTGCAGAAGAAAATTATAAACGTTCCTATATGTTTAACTTTATTTGCCTTTAAGGGTTAGGCATATAAACTGGATTAAAACAAAAAGTAACTGAAGGCTGCAGGATAGTTTCTTCAAAACATGAAACAGTATTTTCTATGAGTTTTTCTGTATTTCAGTAGAGGTATGAGGAGGGTGGGCCCTTTGCTCACTCATAACAATTTGCATCAGCTGTTAACCAATTCAGCTGCAGCTTGCAAATAAACTGTAGCTAAATATGGATCAAAAGTTTCCATCTGCTTTGAAATATCCATCCTGGGTGCATGGTCTTATACTGAATCTATTGGTTAGAAATTGCAGTCCTAATGTCTCTTTATGCTTCTGATTTACATTTGAACGTAAACAACCACTCTGTACACCTGAAAATGACAAGTTTATAATGCAAAAATCTTGTGCCCCCTTATATCTATAAATACCTACATCCCCAAAACCTAATGGTAGACGGAAGAAAAATGATGGCTTTTCCTCTGACCTCCGAGGTCTTGGATCAGGTCACGTGCTCAGCCTCAGATCCATTCCACCGTAAATATTTGCACACCTCAACAACTCATAAGGCAGAAAATACATTTAAGGTAAACTCACACTCCAGGGCCAGACAACATAAAAATACTTCGACTTTAATTTTGTGATTGTCATGTTATTGGTAACTGTGTAAAATTCATACGCATTATAGCTCTTCTTTACAATAATAGTGTATTGTCCTCTTCTTATAATCTGATAATTTATGGTACAATTGCAATAGTCAGTAATGTGGTGTCTTTACGTGCAGTTTAACACCTGACAAAACAGCTTCAAGAGCTGCTTTGGATCTAAATCCAATGTAAACAACATAGGCTGCCATTTAATGCTTAGAAACATTTACACCACAAACATTAACAATGAGGTCCTTTCACTCTCCTTTGGACTTTGCTTAAAAAAGCGTGCTGATTTTGATGTTCCTGAAAGTGACAGAAATAATACACAATTTAAGACACCCATCCAAGATAGGTTCTTTGTATTCAATAATTTTTTTGAGGGGTCAGTTTTCATGATTACCATCTTCTTTTGGAACAGCAGTCTGGAATATTAGATTTTGATCACCATTCAATAATACTTTTTTTTTTTAAATTACTTTTCCCAGTTTCATTATTACAAATATCTAGAAATCTATTACAAGTAGGTGAAAAATGCAAAATCATTTGCATCGTAATCTTCTCTCCACCTTTTGTGTTTATGTATCACAAACCAATAGAGTCTGATTGCCAATTCTTATAAATATCTTCTAAATATTTTCCATACTTAATTATTGATCTAGAGTTCCTTTGTAAATAGATCATTGCTTCTGCTCAAGTCTCTGAAACATAACTTGTACTGATGGGTGAGAAGGGCCCAAGGTGTAATTCTCTTTGCTGACTGATTAAATATAACTTCCAAATAAATTTCTTGATACAAGCAATCATTATGAACTCAAACTTTGTATCTCACGATTATTCTGTAATATTTGCTTTAAATTCCAGCCATTGCTCTCCTTAAATTGAGGGGCTGAGGAAAGGGATTCCCCCAGGAGAGCGATTCAGGCATAGCCAGAGATGATTTAAAAGCCAAGCACAAGAAGTATCATTCAGGTCTGACTTTGATACTTTTTAAGCTATTTAGTTGTGGAAGTTGTTTGACCACTGAAATACCAACTGATCTAGAAGTTCACCACCTGCCAGGCTACCACTGAACGGAGGCCGGTGTGGAAGGCAGCATGGGTTAAAGGAGCTTAACCAACAGAAAAGCAAATAATAACCAGCAGATTTTATTTCTATAAACACAGATTAGTGCCAACTGGTGACTTCATGTCTATGGAAAAGTTTAAATATCCTTGTCTAAATTAAGCCTTGGAGATTTTATTTGAAGTGATGTTTTCTAAAACATTTAGTAGGGCAACCGGAGTTGTGCCATGAATGGGATAAGAAAGTCCTGAGTAGAAGCAAAGGGAGAATGCTGACCCTCCCTGAAGCAAGGACAAGACGTGTTAGCAATAGCGAGGTTTGTGGTTGAATGCCAAGACCCGTCTCTCAGACGCCATCGGTACAACTGCTACGCTAGGCGAAGCCGTGAAGTTTAAACGCCTAATTTCCCTGTTAGCTATATCCCTCAGTTTTCTGCTGAGGAAGAGGAAATCGTGCTGGGACACAGGTCCAAAACGTCTGGCAGTTTCCCTGGAGAGGCAGTGTTCAGGCTGGGATTTCTAAGCCTCAAGGGGAATGCGCTCTCCAAGTCACCCATGCAGAGAGCCTGGCCGCCTGCCCAGGTGGAGGACTGCTGCAGCGCCCGGGACGCCGCTACGGGCAGGAGACTTCCAGTCTGCTGGGCGCTCGCAGTTTACGTCTCGTACCTGTACTGGAGGTACTTTCTCAGTGGTAAGTTACACCTTCACTCCTTGCTCAGAAGAAACCTTGCTGCTCCCACTTCAGTCTTGCACCGCTTTACTGGATTAATTAGCGGCTTGCTACACCCACAGCGTCCTGGGTGGGGTGTTTGGGGAGCTTCAGCTAAATTGCTTGAAATCCCCCCCTCTGCTTTGCAATCCCAAGTCCAGGTGTCAGTTCAGATCCACCGACTTTTTGCGATAGCTTATCTATCAGACCGACCCTGGCGGAGATGCTCTCAGCGCCGTGAAACTCCTGCTGCTGCTTACCTGGAAATTAGAAGTTTGTCGGAAACCTGCCTGGCTCCCTGCCTGCCTACTTCACACGCTCTTGGTGAGGTCCTCTCCCAGCGCCCCAGCACTGTGCACCACTCTGCAGCAGCTCTGGCTTGCAGCTCCCAACTGGCTCACCTGGAGGAGGGCTGCCAGGGGAACAGAAACCCAATTTTTGGCTTCCCAGGGGCCTGTGGTCACAGGCTGTGCAGGTTGAGGAGAGCCCACCATGCAGCCTCCTTCACAGCTGAAGACCCACAGCTCTAGGACAGCCGGCAAGTCCCCCTTCCCCTAAGGCGCTGCGCCCTTTCGCGGAGAATTCAGAAATGTTTGGGTTTAGGTTTGGATTGGAACGGCACCAAAATGATCAGACTCAAAATCCCCCACAAAAGAGGATTGCGTTTCTTTGTCCCGTCCAAGATCAACAGCTGGGAGTCAGCCGTGGCTGCCTGTGCTGTTTGCTGGTGGATTCGCCCGGGCCAGCCGCTCTGCCGGGAGCCGTTTCTGAGGAACAGCCCGAAGAAAGACAGGGCAGATCAGGAAGGAAAAGCTGCCAGAAATGGAGGTGCAGGGAGGAAGCTTTTTTTATGCTTTTTTTTTTTTTTTAAATGCATTACTCTTCCCAATAAGAAAAAGACATTACTTAAGCAAAACAGCTCCATATCAGCTACTGAGACTCCTCCGCAAATGCAACCAGAGCGCAAAATACAAGAACTACCGCTCCTTCCCACATGCCCTCCCCCAGAACATCCTCCCCCAAATTTGAATGAATTCAAACTAGGAATGCAATTCAGGCAAAATATAATTTCTTGGTATCTGTTCCATTCTCAGTAAGAGAAGTTAATCCTCCTCTCCCCCGAGCTATTTTCTCCTCTAAGCTTCTTATCACCTTCTACACCATCCACAATATGAAGACAGAGTTTTCGTACATCTCTAAAGGTTGCCGCTGCCAATGCTGTCAGAAGATTGCATTATTATAGGAATGCAATTTGTTTCCAAATCCTAAAGATGGAAATACTGAAATAATGTAGAAAAAGATGCTGAACAGTCATAGCTACTGTCCTCATTTTTAGAGGAGTTTTATAGAATAAGAAGTGGTACACTAAAAGAGATCTATACACAAACTTTCTTGGGAATTGTTACCACCAGAAGAGAAAATTCAATTCCCAGGAGACAGCTATGAATTTACTGAATGCAGAATTAAATGTAAAATTTGTTTCTTTTAGTTATTTTTCTCATTATAGTATCTTCTCTTCAGCATCTAAGAAATAAAAACCTTTTAAATTAGTCAGAGCTATTGTTCATAATGTGTGGCAAGGAAGGAAGCAAGTTTTTTTGGGTGTTTTTTTTTTTTTTTAAAGAAACCACAAAATGGAGACTACAAATACCTACAGCCATGCAAGAAATGCAAGATAGCGCATGCCCATCCATGATAGCCACAGATTTCTTACACAGATATGCACCAACAAAGTGAAAACTCAATTACACAATAGCTTACCCTGGCACCTAAGGAGTCAGTCTTACTTGCTTTTTAGAAATCTCAAGCTCACAGCCAGGTTAATGACATCTACAGCCTCTTTGTCAGGAGCAATAGGAAAAAAGATAGAGCTACACTCCAGCTTTAATGGTAGAGGCAGCATCAGAGTCTTCAACATTCTTGCTCAAAACGATGAAAACAAAGTTTTTTTATTTTGCAGTCTATTTCATCAATGAAAACAGAACCTGAAAAAGTTCTCAGTCATGTTTTTAAAATCAGAATGAAGACACAAGTACTAGTAACTGTCCAAATTGAAGCTACTAGTATAACTGGAAAAGTGGGCTGCTCACACAGTGAATCCAGATTAAGAATGACATTTGGAGGCAGATCTGCATATGGGGCCAAACCAAAGCCCCAGATGGAAACCTCTCCAGGGTCTGGTATGAATCAAAATGTGGATAAGGACCTACATCCTGTTTCCTAGGCCCATATGAATGCCATAGCGTTCATCGATAGGGTATTACATCATCTGTAATTTGCCTTCTTCTCCATGCCTTTTCTCCCAAAAAGTCTCTACTCTCTGAAAGGGAACCCATCAAGAAGTTGCCTCAGATACATTACGCACAGCTACCACCTCCGTACTCATAAAAAAGGCTCAGAAACAGATCGTTCTTTACGGCATGCACATTTTCTGTTGTCGGCATAGCCACAAGACAACTCTTTTGTGCAAAGGAACTCCGTGCTGTCACTTAAGGTTCAGCAGTTTAATGGCATCCTTTCATGTTCAAACGCCCTGCCAGCATCTGCTAGAAAAGAAACCATCTTACCTTTGCAATCTTTCCCTGCCACCTGATCCTCGGCTGTGATGAATGAAAACATGACCTGTTTAATTCGCTTATCATATGAGACAGAGCAGCTGTCTTACATTTTTAGAACATGTTTATACTACCTAAATTAATCTAAATCTAATTAAAAGTACTTTGGGTTGAAAAAAAAGTTACCGCAGAAACTAAAGCTGCCAGATGTAGTTATAATATTCTGGCAAAGTGAAAATACATTATTCCTGCAATTTATACAAGAGTTGGAGGACATGGTGGGCAATAGCATAAAATACTTGTCCAGTAGAACAAATATTTCTGCAGAAAGAAGGTCACAGCAGTTTCTCCAAATGATGGTGCTATTTAGATAACTTTCCAGTTTTACTTCTGCACTGAAAGAATTGCCTGACATAGATTGGATCAACATTCAAGGCAGGTTTCCTGATAAGGATAGTTTTCAGAAGAAATTATCTTTTCTGCTCAGCAAAGCAGCAGACGGGTCAGGTTCCTTCTGAAGCCAGAACAAACAACAAATCAAGCTCCCAGAGCCTGGGAAAATTAATTACCCCCTCTCCAAGGTGGAACTGCTTTCCCTGCACAGACAGCAAATCTTCTGCACAATTAAAAGGCAATTTTACTGGGGAAATCAGGGAAGAGCCGGGAAATAAGCTTGGGAATTAGCAGTAAAGCTAATATTTCTCTCTCCCCTGCCAAGCTACCTGTCCTAACTCTGGCTATCCTCCCAGAAAGTGTGGAGGCCACACAGCCTGGTGTCCCCACAAGGGACGGCTACTGGTCCTGGTGACTGGGAAGAGCTCCTCTCTGCCCTGGGGAAACCTGTCCTGGAGCTGCCTGCTACCTCCACCCTGTCCCACCTGGGAGGTTGGCGGCCTGGATGGAGCTGTGGGCACCTTCTCCGTGGGCAGCTGCGTTGTGTGGTATTTGCTTTACGTGGCGTTTCCTCAGCTGCAAAAGGCTCTAAGCTTGGTCGGGGTGAGCCATTTAACCTGACGTGTCTGGAGAAATGTTTGTATTATTTGCCATGGTGATACAGTTCTGTTACCCACACACTAAAAACACAAATAGTTTCGATTCACAGTTGTCCCCAGGAGTGACAGAAGGGAGGTCCAGGCCCTCCTTTCTTCACGTTCATTGATGGACGGGGATGGAAAGACTCCCTGTCCCCAGTCGGCAGTCCCCTGGTCTGGGTCCATCTGAGGTCACCAGCTGCTGGGTGCCAGGCCTCTCCGCATGGGTAGGAGATGGCAGTAGGTCCCACTGGGTACCAGGGCTTGAGACTCACAGCTATCACCCAAGCAGGCAGATATAAATGAACAGACAGAAGGTGTGGGGCAGAGTTTTCTTCCAGAGCAGCCCTGCCGCTGGGCAGTCACTTCCTACGGCTGCTCCAACACTCCACTGTAGATTAAAAGTGTGAGAGAGTGAGTATGCACACATGGGACCCGAGCCAGAGTCGGACCAAGGAGGAGGAGAAGGTGCTGCAGTGGCAGCCAGGTGGGGACACAGCGGAGGGGATGCGGCCAGCGAGCTGCCGCACAATGGGGGAGCGAAGGTGGACCCCACGGGGACAGCACCCCATGTCCCCAGGGTGCACAGCGAGGGGGGTGGGAGAGGAGCCTCACGTGTCAGGGGGACAACTGGCACCTAAAGAGGACACTGACAACCATCAGGAACAGCAACATGAGTCTCTAGGGGAAGGTTTGGGGAAAAAAAGAGGGGAAAAAAAGAGAGGAAGATTGCCCCAGACAGCTGTCAACTGGCAGTTTCTCAGTGAGCATGTGCCTAATGCAGAGACTTAATAGGACCTGGGTGGTTCCCTCTACCTACACCAGTGGCAGTGGCTTTGGACATCCACATGGACCTCACCATCCAACCCCACCAATGCAGGTGGGAGTGACAGGCTCCTTCACCCAAGGCCAGGATCGACCACTGCGGACATCTGATAGGGAGGAGTTATTGCTGCTTGGTGACATTGGACCCCTGCCGTCTCACCACCAATCTCCTCATTCACCCTTAGACTGCCTCATCAGCTCGTCAGGGGATTTTTTTTTCCCCCTCCTTCTTTTCTGTGCAACTCCACAATGTTTCCTTCTCATATACCCATTTCTATTGTGTCTGATCCCAATTTGAGCACAATAGGTGGTGGGGACAGGAGTCTATTTTATCTCCACGGTGATAGTCTGTTCCATAGCTATCATCTTTAACTAATTTCCACTATTATATAATTTTATAAGATTAGCCTATTTGCCTGGCTAAGAAAAGTCATACTTTCTATAACACCTTTCATTTTCTACTTGTACACATTATAATTTTTTTTGCATAAACAATTGAAGTCCTGCCCTCATTTATTTTTCAGAGGAACACTTAGCTGAGTGTATTTGGAGGGCATTATAGAGTTAGACAGGCAGAAACAAACTATAAATGAAAAATAGAAGGCACTGTAAATAAGTACGGAATATATATAAATAAATACAGAAGGCATTTGTACTTTACTGCTCTCAAAAAGGAAAAAACATCTCTCATATCTGAATGACCCCAGGTGCTAAATGGCACTGTGTCTAATTCATACATTAAAACATTGGGCATTTCCCATAGTAAACTATTTCTGAGGTCTTAAAGTATATGTTAACATCACAAAGTTAGAGTATTTATTGGATATCATTTGGTATGGGTTAGCAGGATATTTGCTATGAATATGTTTTCTGAGCTGCAGGTTGTATACTTGCAGTGTTTGTCTTTCAGATGTTGACTTTTAGCATCTGAAAGATATTAACATTGCTGCGGTATTACAGTCATTCCCTTATTAATCATTTGGCAACCTTCCCTCTTCCAAAAACAAGGGATCCACTTACTTCCAGGAGTGCAGCCTTCAGATCATTACAAACAAGATATAAGAAATGAGTGTCAAAGTGTTACTTCTAATACGCCGGCTAGAGTGTTTTGACCGCGCGTGTGTAACACATCAGTGTACCCATGCTCATGGCTATCAATCCTTTACAACCTGTGTTTGGCTTTGGCGTCCTTCTACGTACAATTCTGCAATGATATACTGAAACACGAATAATGAAAGGTTTCCTTATTTCAGCTAAGTAATAACAATTCATAAATTATCGATGTCATTACAACAAATGCAAAATGATTAGAAGGATTTATAGTTGTATTTAGTAGAGACCATTAACACGTGCTTTTTCAATCTAGGAAAATGAGAAGTGAAGAACCAAACCTGGGTAATTAAAAATGCTGGAAGACTGAAAACTTATGCATAAATTATTCTCTCTCTCTGCCTAATGTGGTTGGGATTTGCTTATTTGTTTTTACTAACAGGTAATATAAACCACAGAAATGTCAGACTTGTCAGCCCTGTTTTTCCATTCAGAAGATTTGTTCTGCATTTCTACCTTCTCTCATGGAAGGCACACCTCAAAAAGTGCAGCAAAGAATGAAAGCCACATTGTGAAACCGGCAAGAGTCCATGTGTTGCAAAGGGAAAATGTTGAATACAATATGCTTCCTGCCAATCTCAAAGAAGTAACATTGCTAATGCTGGAGAATGATTAAGAAACATAAAGTTCTAATAGTGACATTTAAAAAAAAAAAAAAAGTTAATTAATTCTCCATGTTTAGATTTATTTTTGATGAAAATGTGGTGTTTTTTTTATAAAAATGAAACATAGATGTGTTTTGTCCAGTCCTCAAAATACAGCACATTTGCTTGCTATTGCTTTGATAATTTCCAGTTTATTCTGTAAACTTTGAATCCTGCTTGAGAGAATAATCTGCAAAATTGAAAGCTCAGCTGCAGACCAGTCCAAATTAACTTCTGCTATGAATCCTTAGATGTCCATTTTAACTATATTGAGACTATAGATGGTAATGTAGTTATTTGTTATGAAGTTTTGGAAAAAAAACAGAAGTCATTTGACTTCCAGGAATGTTGTTATTTTACCAGTTTCATTACTAAATATCAAGTTCATCTATCAGTACGGAGCTAAGACATGCTGTGTTAAAACACATTAACTGGTGTAACTAAGTATTGTAGAAACGAGGATCTCTTCAAAAGTGTCGATAATTTTTAAGCAATGGAATGAAAAAACCAAAATCTTTCTCAATTATATTAACCAGCAATTTTCACAAGGTCCTGCAGCTGGATTCAATTTTCAATGGCAGAGTAGATTCACCGTGAAGTGTTCGTATCTTAATATAGCCCTACTTTACTGCAGTTCAGTTTGGAACTGAGCCACTGAAAAGATTTTTTTCATCTTCTTAAACTTGGTCTCAGGACTGCTGGAATTACATCACATTAACACCTTTGAGAGCACAGGTCAAAAATGCTCTTTTTGTCTTGGGAACCAGCTATACGTGAAGTCTGATCTAAAATCTCCTGCTGGCTCAGGTTCTTCAGCGAAGCCTGGGTCATGTTCAGGCCTATCTGAACAGATGTGGGTGGAATCACTGACGTACTGAGAAGTTAGGCAACTGATGGTCCTGTTGGCTCAGTGCTGCTCAGTTTTTCACTTGACGAAGTGCATCTATAGCTAGAGGAGCACTTCCAAAAAGGAGAAAGCAGCTTTAATTCTGACAGATTAGTAAAATGCAATGTTTTTAGATGGTTGATGGGCAGAAGGATGGGTTTCTCCAGACTGACAGACTACTTCAGACCTATATCTTCCCAAGCTTCTGTCTATCAACTTCAAACACCACATCCCGGTTATAATAAGTACAATATAAGTAGGTTATAGGCATTGATTAGAAGATCACTCTGGATCTCTGAGAGGTCTGCTAGTCCTTATATGTAGAGAAGCAGAACTATCGGTTAATTTATTACATATCAATTATCTGAAATGTGTATGCTATTTCTGCATCAGAAAGTAATTTCAGGCTGCTCAGATGAGAGAAAATCTGTTTGTTATTCATAAACCCTGCTGAATAGCATAGGAAAACATTTTTTCAGTGCATAGTCAGTTCCCAAGCTGTTTGTTCCAATTATTCTCCCTTCATGCCACGTGGACACTTCGGTTATGCAGTGTTTTTGTGCTTCCTGGCTGAACACATAGCAATAGCTCAACAAATGGTGAATGGTGATAACTACTGCCAGTTATTTTTCTTCCAAAAAGCTAATGGCGTAGGCGTTCCTCACTAAAGAGCAGGCATGTGATGGAGCTGAACCACTCTTCAGGCTGAGATGAGGGTTCAGGAATACTGTTTTTGCAATAGTTGACCAGTTCTAAGCTGTTGACTGTCTTTACACTGTAAGGCAGAAATTATAGCTGAGGAAAGGAAGGCAGGTAGTGCTAGCTCACCCAGCTATTTTTGTTTCCCTATTAGTACCTTCCCCCTGTCCCAAACTGTTTTTAAGTCACCTTTTTATAGCAGGAGTTTCTGAATTCTTCAAAGAATTGGAGGTTAGATTGACAGTATTTCTGTTTTCTGTTTGATCAGCAGACACGGAAAGTGCTGCTCTGTGTCTCTTCTGCTTCCCGCTCCTCCAGAAGCACAGCCACAGTCCGCGCCTGCTGCCACTGCCTTTTAGAGATAGTCTTTCCTGTACTACCAGTGACAATGCACAAAATGAAACTTTGCCCTCAGAAAGATGGCTTCAAATGGCTCGGTCAGGCAAAAGCAAAGCTTTATCACCTTTGTGCCAAGCCAAATCTATGTCATTACAGCTCCCTCCAGCAGCATAGTACTAGATTGCTCAGGTCCAGATGGCTTCAGTATTTCATCATTTGGTGGCTCCGCTTTCATCCCCTTGCCCTGCACTGTTTTAGCTCCCACATGGAAAGGTCTCGACATGCCAGGCAGAAGGACCTACAAAGAGATTTACCCTTAACCCTACTCCAGATGGTCAGAGCCAGCCAGGGTGTGTACCTGCCACCCAGTCAGCCTTGCTCTTGGGAAAGCCCATACATATACCATATATTTGCTTTCCCCCTCTCCTCCTTTGTTGCCTAAACTGGATTTACAACTGGTTAGAACATGCAGTCATGGTAAATCATTGATTACAAACATTTTCCTGACATTTAGCATTTGCCCTTCCCAGGAGGATTCTGGAGCCAAAAATGCTTTCAAGAAAACAAATGCAAGCATTATCTGTTTTATTTCCACCCTTCTGCAGAGCACAACCACCTCTCTAAGAAGCGAACCGCCTTCTGGGATTGCAGACATTAGAGAAGCATTAGTCTGCCTGGCTCAAGCAAAAGCAAACAGGCCTTTAATCTCTCCTCCCTGGAAGAGGAACCGGTGAGAGAGGGAACCCTTGGGAGGCAGAACTGTGTGCATCGGACTGGCCTTTAATCTCTCCTCCCTGGAAGAGGAACCGGTGAGAGAGGGAACCCTTGGGAGGCAGAACTGTGTGCATCGGACTGGCTGAGGGGTTTTAGTTGGAGCAACATTACTATCGTTAGGCGGCTGCCTTTCGTTAGATCTTGCTGGGTATCACAGAAAGCTGCCAAGCGGATACAGAGCTCAAGGGGCACCGAAAATATGGCAGCTTTCACAGTAACCTCATAGTTTGTCACGTGAGGAGATAGGGATGAGCGATGGCATTCCTAGGAGATGGATGGGAGTCTTAAAATCGACTGCTGCAATGTACAAAGCGGAGCTCAAGAGTTCAGCGTAGACATGATGTGACAAGGCAGAGAAAGCATGCTCAGAGCAGTGGTGGGAGTTGGAGCAGAGTTCAAGATTAAACTTTTGCCAAAGTAGCAATTAATATACCATCATTAATTTTCCTCTAAGCGCAGCGGTGCCATTTGTTGAGTTGTTTGTATTTTATTGGTCCTGAGCCACCCTTACCTGTCTCCCGAGTGAGATGCTGCCCTAGAAGTTAAGTGCAGCATTTGTAATCGCAGTGAATGAGGGCCTGTGAGACTGCACAGGCGCCGTGACCGCCTATGGACAGTGCAAATCACCTACCATTCAACGCCACAGCTGCTCCATCTGAAAAAATGCGGATAAAGTCTCTGACCTCTTTCTCAGGCACATTTCAATCCACTGCCAAAAAGTTACCTATAAGTCCTAGACACTATTATTTTTTAATTAGTCTCAGGATAATGTGGGGCCCTACCTTCTTTCTGATTTTTTGAAGAGATTCTCCTTTCCCTGAAGTATGTAAACTTCCAGCTGCCTTAAGCGATTTGGACCATTTCTATTCCTTACTGAATTTGCCATAAAACCCAGCACAGCACCAAGGCACTCTTGTAGAGCTGATGACTCTCTTGGTACACCCAGCTGTATGAGGCAGCTGTCAAGTGGTGTATCCCAAAAATTAACATAAAAAAACAAAAAACAAACCAACAACCCCACAACCCCCCCCCCCAAACCCCACTTTAGAACTCCTTTAGGATCCCATCGAACCTTGGAAAACGGGTTCAGTACCTCATCTGATTGTTTGCTTTAGGCAGACAACTGCAGGACCTTCTGTGACAAAGTGACCAGGGTCAGTGCTAGAGTAAAACTAGGAATTTTCATACGATAAATTGTGTTTAGTTTCTGTTCTGTTTATGTATGTAGGAGGTTGTTTACAACTTTCAAGGCACACTATTTGACTGCGTTATATTTTGAGATGGCTTAGTCCAGACACTATGTTGCTGTTACCCCTGCCCTCTGTAACTTCTGATATGAGCAAAGACGACATAAATTCACACTTCCCAGAGCACATGCTCAACGATCAGATAGTCTGCTTAGGTTTTCCAGTGTGTATTTTTGCACTTTAATACAAAAAAAATATGCTGAGGTTTCCAAACCCAGTTATTTAATGATACTTGTTATCAGATGAAAACATTTAATGTGAGCCCATATCCCTTCATAAATAAGAGAGTTTCTCACTTTCTAAAGTTTCTCACCTTGTGACCTCAGAAAAAATTTCAGTTTCTCTGACAGGAACTCTAAGTCATAACAGCATATTTCCACAGTGTAACACAGCTCTTACTACCGTACTCTCAATATTTCCTGGCTAGTATGGATTAAGAAGCAGTGAAACAAAACTATTTTTACAGGTTTGGTTGTCTGGCACACTCACTATTTACTTAAGCTGGCAATTTATGAGAAAGCAGTCTCTCTCTCTCACACCACCTCTAACAGCGTTACTCCCACCATCCCACACTGTTAAAAATATGTGCATTTTTAGGGCAAGAGAATCACGCTAGTTTAAACTCTAAACACAAGTTAATATCTATATCATAATGTAACAACAAGTTTATTGTTTACAAAGCCCTTTTCCTGAGGCACCCACTTTCTGCCCCTTGGGCTACTGGAAATTCAGCAATTGTCATGAGGAAGAATGTCACCCTTCCAACCTGATCTGATCACCCACAGTTTGCCCATCCTGGAAAGTCCAGAAACCTTGCTCTACATCAGGAAGACATCACCACCTGAGGAAGCAAATGCTAGCCTCTTGTGAGCTCTTACCAAGGCTGAGCTGCAGGTGAGAAGCATGAACGGAGAGGGATGAAAGCTCTCAAGGTCTTTCCATCCCACTCCGAGTTCTGGAGGGGCTGGTTGGTTTTATATTTGTTTTGTTTCTGCAGGAACAGACTGCAATATCCATGGAGATGACATTAGAATGCCAGAAAACCTTAACAAAGATGACTGTTATGGCTTGTTCTGAAAAAAGCAGATGTTTATTAAAATGTCAGCCAAATGACTTATGTGTCACTGACTCTGAGGACAGTACAGCAGTCCTGCAATGTTTAAAAAGCGATAATAATGAAAAACGGTCACTCATTGCTATTGAATGATAACTGGGACCCTTACCAAAATGGTCATTTTTGTTCAAGTCTAAACAGCCAGGAGATGGTTGGCATCTCATTGGCTCAAGACTCCTATTTCAGTATTTAGATCCATAGGTCAAACTGGTTATTTGGACGGGACTGAAATTGATACAGGCTACTTTATAGTTCTGACATTTCTATTTCCCCAATGGATTGCATTAAAGGTTATTGACCTTGTTTAGGGCTGAGTAAGCCCATAGAGAATGTGCTCTGGGAGACTTCGGCACTAAAAGCTGTACATTTCTTCACTTTAGTAACATTTATCACATAATTCCAATTACTGGTTGCTTTTGCAGTTTCATACGGAGGGAGAAAGGGATTTACATTTACAACTCAATTCCCAGCATGCTTTACAATATATGCACTGTCTCTATTATTTATTATGTGTCCTTCGTTCTCTCCCTCCACTCTGTCAGATTGACACTGTTTGATCAATCACAGTTTTGCAGCCCGACTCCATAAATTTCGGCCACTCTGGCTTTGTCCAAATGTCACAGAAGAGCCGAGAGTGCTTTCTGAACCGTGAAGAATCAATGTTTAAGCCATAGAATGGTGTGATGATGTATTTAGTAAACAAGACTAAACTAGAATACACCAGCAAACACAGTCCCCTGATTTCAAGAGCTGCAAGCACTCGGCTTCATGAATCATTTCTTGTGGACGAAGTGTGTGTTTATGGTCTGGAGGACAAATGGGAAGAGCACACACAGAAGCAGCTTTCTCTCTGATAAGAAGTGAGTAGAGGCAGCAGCTAGGGAGCCCTCCTGCCACAACACACTACTGGAGGAGAGTCCCTCGTCAGAAATATTATATTGCTTACAAAATACTTTAAACTTCATAGATTTGAACTGAAGCAATTGGATTCCCAACAGTGTATTGGCTGTTAATTCCAGATGGCTTCTCTGAATGTTTCTCATGTTTCATATAAATACATTCATAACAATGCAAGTTCCACCTGTAAATTATCTGGAAATCGATACCCCCATTGAGTAAGTTAATACTCCTATTATTAACTAAAACAACGGTATAACAATCTCAAAGTGTTCTTGAGAGGTTCCTAAGCAGCGGATAGACTGCTCCATTAATCCTTCCCTGGACACAACAATTTGGAAGATCAGTAAATTAAATGCAGCTTTTCACGGGCAATGAAGTTTATAGTCGGGTACCTTACTCTCGCCTCAATGATTTGGATTTGGTTAGAAACCCCAATAAACAAGAATGCAACAAATATTGTTTTATACTTGGGAGAAACAAATCAGCGGTTACTGAAAGGTAAATATATCCAGATGTGTTTATCAGTAGTCATTCGAGTATTCAAGCGTAAATAACTAATTTGCTTTAAGTTACATTTCTGTTTTTTGCCAGGAATCTGGCAAGCTAAGGAAGTTTAACAGTTTTGGAATGGTCACAGGAGATTGCATTTGCTCATGTTGAATATCCAAATGGGTACACAAAATTGTGCTTACTTTGCTTTTGTATTCTTATCAATTGGTGTCTAAAACCAAGAGAGAACCCTGCTGAACATTTATCACAGCATACAGAAAACCAGGTATGCCTCTGGATAAAGGCACTGCGGCATTTGCACCATACTTATTTGACACTGGGAACTGCCAGGTGGTCAATGCATTTGCACGTGTGATTCAATAGGATTAATTCCAACCCATTCACCCCTTTCTGGTAACAAATTTTCATTTCCTATAACTAAATGACTGACAACTGCATTGTCACCAGAATTTCACAACACAAAGTGTTTTAAAATTTCTGGTTTACTATATTTGTACGGATTAAAATGACTTTTATGAGATATTCACATCTGCTGAGCTTGTCCCCAAAGCTCAGGCTGATTATTAAAAATATTAACTAGAGTCTTCACAAAGAAACAAAAATGAAACTGTCAAAACAACATCTTCCTTCTCCTTTTCCTCCTCCTCTGCCCCATGAAATGGAAAGCTCTATTCTCAAGGCTTTTTCGGTTCAGTTAGAAACAGCATAAATCCCAATGGAAAGGCTGAATTCTTGAAGTTTTTTTAGACAAAGATCCACACTTTGCAATTGGTTATAGTCACACAGACACCCAATTATGTGACCACCTTTGACACTCAACATTTGGTGGAGGAAAATCCAACTCTGCAAATCTGTGTGCTTCAGGTATATTCAAAAACATTGTCCTTATCACAGTTATCCTGATCTCAGAGAATTTAAACAAGTCATAATTAAGCAGAGGAAAAAAACACTAAAACAGGATTTATATTGAATTTTGAGAGTCTAACAAATGTAACAAATAAAAAGCTGCTAGGTCCCTACAGTTACAAATAATCATGAGTGCAACTATTACGGTATGAATGGCTTTTCCTTGGGTAGATGTTTAGCTGTTTTAAGATGACATCTAGAAGGATATTTTAAGATGCCAAGTGGGTGTCATGAGGACAAGTAGGGAGCATAGTTCACAGCAAGACCTTCAATTCACATTTCTGTCTGGAAGAAATCTTAGTTAATGAGAAGTTCTTGATTACTTTTTATTTATAACCATTTGGAATATCTCAGGCTCTCACCAGAATCAAACATCGAGGCAAAAGTCTGTGGTTACTGCCATCAATCCCAAGCTATCCCTAATCCTTAGGCCAGTGACTGACTGGGTGTTTTGTGCTTGGGCCATACCAGGGAAGATGTGCTTTGCACAGTCAATGGGAGCAAGGGCTAGGACATGGCATCAAGCCAGTATCCTAAAAAACAACTAATCTGTTTCTTTTACACCTCTTATAAAGGAGAACAGCTTCACCAAGATAAATCAGGAGAGTGGAGTACAAGAATGGGGCGTTGGATTTCTTGGGAAATGGGCTCACGTACAATAATCAAGGAGAAATTTAGCCAGGATCTGCCACAACCCTAGTAAGCACCCTGCTGAACAGCGGGCACCTCCCTCCTAGTGTTTTGATGTGGATGTTGAGAAAGACCATCTCAGTTGCAGCGACCAACTCCAGAGAAGGGTTCACAGCTGTAATTTCATTTGGGGGTTAAATGAATCTCTCTAGCCTGGAATTAGGTTTCCAACTCTCTTTGAAAAATGGACTGCAAGCAAAAACTTTCCTCTTGGTCTTTCCTGCTACTACTTTCCTGGCTTAATGTGCAGTCTTCTCTGAATTTACTTCTCAGATATCTAACTCTTCCCGTGCATCATAGGCCATACATAGGAACCTACCTAGTCCAGGAATTGGGAGCTTTACATGTTCCTGCTGCTAATGCAAAGTGTGTTACATCCCTGAGCCTACAGCCTGGCTTATGTGAATTTAATGACTTTTCTTTGTGTAGGTTGAACCCATTTAGGTCAAAGTTTCTTGGTGAAACAACTGACTCCAGCAACCTAAATGCTGTGCAAATCTGGGCTCACAGTGTGACTGCTGAAAGCTTCTGTGTTTTATTTGAGTCACTAAGCTCCTAATATTCTTCATGGGAATCGAGGCACTATTCCTGTAATATGTGTTGTTTTCCCTTGAAAAAAGTCAGCATGAGCTCCCTCAGAAATCAACAGAAACTTTTCAAGTAGGATGGACAACACCTACACAGCTAATCTTGTTTTAATCTCTACTCAGGGAACAGAACTACTGCTCCCCCTTGTCTCTGTTTTCCCTGAATTAAGCACATCAGATTCACTCCTAAGCTCCTTCATCAGCCTTAGAATATGGATGAGGAAAACCTAAACATAAGTTTTTTTAAACCCTATTTTAGGTTCTCATAAATATGCAAAAGCTTATCCATAGAAAACCTTTCTGTGAAAAAGTGAATTTCAATCCTCCTTGTTATTTTGTGTGATTTAAAATCTAAGAAAAATGTACCAAAAAGTCTATTTCTAACAAGAGTACTTATTTATTCAAGTCTCCATATATGCCTCATACCTAAAATGAAATTGCATTAGTCTTAACAGAGAATTACACCTACAAAACCTACATTTAACAGAGAGTTTATGGTGTTTAGATTGAAATTTGCTATAAAGCTAGCTCAGCAGCAATGTTTTTGGTCCCAGATCTTAAAAACCCCCATACATTTATTTAATTTCTAAAAGCTGTGATTCAGTAAGGAGGTGCATAATAATGTCACTGGAGGAGAGAAATGAAGTTGCCTGGGTTCAGCAGTTGTTCACTTCAGTGATACATTTTGATTCTTTTTCCTTGACACCAAATAGCCAACATCTGCAAATGTTTCTTTGGAGAGGAAAACTACAGCCTAACATTTATATAAATATTCAATCTTAAGAACAATTTGTTTTAATAAAATATTCCCTTATCAATAAGAGTTTCAATTAGGAAAAACTTCAAAACAATCGATGTACGCTTTCCATTTTAACAATTTGATCTATGCATTTTAGTTCGATTCGGAACAACTTTTCAATTCCCCAAATACTGCAAAGAATATTTTCAGACTGTTCCCTGGCCTTTAAGATTGCTAAATGTTGCACAGTGCTCTTATAACTGCTACGTGCAACATGATGCCAGCAAAAACAATAGCTGTATTTATGAAATACATTATTGTAGTTTCCAGCTCACAACTCAGGGACTTCATGGCTGGAATCTAAATTATGTGCCAGCATGCATTCAGTTGTTATTAAACCACAGTTTGAAATACAAGCCAGTTTTTAGTATGATATATTCTTCTTTGTGACCTGGTGAACCATTTTTGTAGATACAAATTGCCCTAATAATTTACCAATTCACCAATTTCCTTCGGCAAATGAGCACTGATAAATTGTTTAATCTTAGAGTTTATAAAGGTTACTTCAGGTAAGTTTTTACCAGTACATGTGTATACTGGTCTCAGAATTCCTTTTTTTCCTCTGTCTGACAATTAATCTCTCAGCGACGTGTTGTCTTCCAAAATTTCCTGACACTTACTAGAAAACAATTCTCAGCCTGTCTTACAGGTTACAACATTTCATTCACTCGCACACAGATTGCACCAGTTTTCTTTCTTTAAAGATTATGATATAATTATACTGCTCAGTAAGCCATCGTTTCTCTGGTGAATGACAGCTTTCTGGCATGAGCTAGTACTATTCAGAAAGTGACACTTGCTCACTGAAAGTGGTGCTGAGTGAACTCCACAACACGGACTGGGCAAAGAGATCTTACAGGAATGAGAGGATGATTATGAAGCCCCATCTCCAAGCAATCCTTCATCAGGTCAAGGTCTTACAGAAATACCATAGATTAATTTAGGCTGGAAAAAACCTCCGGAGGGCATTTGGTCAACCCTTCCTCTCTCATATCCATATCCAACCACAAAACCCAAGCCCGGGAGCATGTCGTGGTGCTGCTGCCAGCAGCATCTGCTGCTGTTGGCTGCCAGAAGTGCTCTTCTTTGAAACACTCACTCCTGAAATGTGCTTCTCAGGTGTCCTGAGATATCTCAGGAGGAGCAGCTTGAGAATACTCCAACTTCAGAAGAGAAAAGCAAGACTTCATGACACAAATAAACCTGTTATTCTCCCTCTGCTGTCAATAAACCAAGGTATCCTGTGTCTTCCCTGCCAGTAAGGCCACCAAATCCTGGAAGGCTTCTGACCTGTTCCAAGACCCCCAGACCCTTCCTCTATGGGAACCATTGAATCATAGAATCATAAAGGTTGGAAAAGACCTCTAAGATCATCGAGTCCAACCGATGATTGAAATTAACTGAAATTAAGTTGTTCCTTCCAACCCAACAATCATACACAGCTTAGCGAATGTGAAGATGCTGATTTCTGAAGTCTGCAAAGCCATTTCAGTAGTAGCATTAACATACTTTGATGCCACTAGAAGACCATCATTACACTCCTCACTACAAGGAGAACTGTCTAAGAAAAAGCCACTAAGTACAGCTGCCTCTCAGATCTACCACACTAGTGGTTCACATCAAGAAAACGAAATTCCCTGAGCATTGCTAATGACTGCTTTCTTTTTCCATCTCCTTTTATTATGGTAGAAGTCTCTGTAAGAAAGACTCAAGCTTAGTGAATGGCAAACTTAATTGGATATGCCCTGCTCGAATATTTCTATTTTTGATTGTCTAATTAGAGTGGGCAAAAGACAAACCATTTTTATATTCAGATGGCTTTATGGACTGCAGTGTTTTTCTTTTATTTCTCAAAATCATATGTGTCTATTTTAAACTCTTCTTCCTAAAATATTCCATCCTGGAATCTGACAGAAGCTTCCTGAAGAAAATACATGAATGGTAATTCAAGAATTTAGGTAATTTATAATCAACGATTCAAAGCAAGACACTGGAGACAGCTGAAACAATAGAAGTAGTACTGAGGAGAAGGGCAGGAAAGGGTATTCCTGCTCAGATTTCAATGGAGCAACACAATGATACTTCTACACTCAAGGTGGGTGTCTCCATAAAAAGTTGGCGTGCAGGAAATCTAGCACCTCCGTCTCCGTGACCCAAAATATACATGCAATATTCTTGTTTGCCAGCTGAGACAACAAGAGATTTTTTCTGACTAATCTGTGCATAAAGATAACATCAGATAAGTCTTGCTCCAGCCTTCTCTGATCTGGGGCAGAAAGATGCCACTTTAATATGATAATGAAAACTTCATCCCATTATATGTAAACTAACTGCAGACAACAAGCAGATGCTGTCTTGACATTTCTTGAGATTTTGCAAGCCTATTGTAATTCGAGAATTTGATATGCTGTCTACTCTTTAAGTTTGTGGATATTTGCCATTTTTTGTCCAGGTAGGGCAGAAATGCACAGTGAATGTATTTTGCTTCTTTCTCTCAACTGGGCTATAACTTTAAAAGTAAGGCAGTGTACTGTGAAAAAAGGAATTTGAGCCTGAAATTAATTTGTAATGGGACGTCAAGAATAAATTTTAAAATGGTTTATCCCTAACAAGAAAAGACAAAGAGTCTATGTGGTTTTTTTTAAGGAGTCATATGTCCTACAGAGCAACAAACACACCAATAGACTTTGGAGTTTCTCTTTTTACATTGGATAACTGAATTTAAAACACAAATGTTTGCAAAAACCACACCTTCAACTTCTTTATAAAAACATTGGAAACCATTTGTAGGTCTGACCAAACCACTGCTGGCTGCTGAGCCCTCCGGCTGCTATCAGGGCAACACCAATATCCTTTATGGCATTGGTATTGCTTTCCCACCCTCCCCTGGTGACTGAGAAGACCTGGGAAGGAAGGGGATGGGGTCACCTCCCCGAGGGCACACAGCCAGCCCTGGCGCCTACCTGGCATCCCCCGTCCAGGAGCTCCCATGCTTTCCCCAGGCTGGCAGCAAGCAAACACCCAAGTGCTGTGCGTTTGCCACCGCTGTCTGTGGCGCAGGGCCAGACCGAGCGGCGCAGAGAAGGTTTGGAGCCACCTGCAGAGGAGGAGTTACAGCCATCTCCATGGGAAGCGATGCTAAAGGGGGAACAGCGTAGAGACTTTTGGCCTCAAAGGCCAGCCCGATCCTAATGAGGAATACCAAATACATTTGCTTTGCAGTGCTCCTTTTGCAGGCTGATTTGTCATTGCCCTTACTTACAAGCAGTCATTTGTATTTGCACAGGCAGCTATGCCTCCATATGGCCAGTGGTCCCTTGTGTGCACAGTTCCTGACGGCATATGAGGGCATAGGAAGGATTTTGAGAAGTACAGCCTAGAGGAATATTATCACTCTACCGAGACCTCACATCCCTGCTGGTGCCAGGACCTGAGCATGAAATGCTGCGTTTCCCCTGAAAAGTATCATAATGTCTCAAACACCGAGAGCAAAGGCTGGATCTTTTCTTTTTAACTCAGGTGCACGTTGTGTCTCCAGCTGCAGCAGGAGGAACGAAGGACGAGGGAGAGCGAGGGATTTGGGGCCAGGCTTTTGCCTTCCTTTGTTAAACTAATTGATATTTTGATACAACTGACACCTCTTCAGATCTGATTTGAAGTTACTTGCCTATAGAGTGAGCTAATTTAATAGATAATGAATGGGGAAGACATGGATTTATTCATTTTTTATTTTGTGAAGCTCTTCGTCTCTGAAAAGCATTTTGGTATTTGACTACTGATTCTGAGAAAATAAAAAGAATAGTAAAAATATTGGTCATATTTAATGAACCCAAAACTATTTTATGCCAGCAAAAGCATAAATCTGAGACATTGGTAAGAAAAATACTATCCTCGTCTGCCTCAAAATGCTTAGTTTTCCTTTAAAATATTTTGGGTGAAATTCTGCATTATCACACCCAAAGTGAGCCTGGAAAAGGACCAGGAATTTTTAAATGGCTGTAATAAAATGTGATAGTATTCTTGGATGGGAAATATTAGACAGATGGAAGGAATCCTACTAATGCCCAACAATGCATCAAGCAATGTAATTACATGCTGTAGCCAGGATCCAGTTACTAATGCTTTGCAAGGCATAAAGGTATATGGAATCAACTATTTTTACAGCTGTCATAAAATTGCATTCTTCTTAATATTCCTCTACCTTTCTTAAGATGCTCTGCGCACTACAGTAAGTAAAAATTCTAGGTACTAGCAAAGAAAAATCAGAAATTACAGCAGGACAAGGTCTGTTTTAAACCCATGAGTTTAAAACCCACAACAGATAGTAGCATTGTACCAGTGTGGTATGGTATTTACAGAAACCCCCTGACCTAACCCAGTAAACTGTTTACCAACTTAGAAACAAGTTGTTAGAAGTTTAGGGTTAATATAGGCCCATCTTAAAAGCTAGAGGCAGTCTTTTCCTAGTAAATCAACATAATGCCAGCAGAAATCCCACAATTATCACCGTAAAAACATATCACTTGGCACTGCCAGGCTGGTGCATCCCTGGGTTTGTAGGAAAGTGCTGCTGCCCAGGTCTTCCACGCTGCCCACACTGGCACAGGCTCCCTCGGGGAATAAGCTCAATTCCTTTTCTTACCTCTGTGTACTGCATAGACCTAAAAACATAGATATATGTACATATCTATGTGTAAGTCTCTATATCCGTACAGTTGTGTACAGGCAGCTATGCCTCCATATGGCCGGCGGTCCCTTGAGAGGACAGACTTGTGTGCAGTTCCTGATGGCATATGAGGGCATAGGAAGGATTTTGAGAAGTACAGCCTAGAGGAATGCATTTTCCAAAATGGCCTTACAGCACGAACTGTTGCACTCCACTTGGCTGAGGAACTGAAGCCTGCAGTCAGGCACTGCTATCAAAGACCACGTGGGTCTTGCTGACACATGGCGATCCCAAACCAAGTCAGCCACGTAGAGAGAGAATATTTGTTGGGAATAACACTTGATGCACCCAGCCAGGAAAATTGGAACCAGATTCAGAGCTCATGTGCTGGAAAAATAACTGCGATTATGGAAAAAATACTCTTATAGGCTACATCGTTGACTCCAGATTACAGATATGGATTTGCTGTGCACAAAACTCCAGTGCTGTGATTGCTCAGGTATGAAAGTGAACTGTGTAGCTGGCATTTTAACTAGTTGTACCTCCATATGCAAATATAAGCTTACTACAGCTGCATCAGTTTTGCAAAGTATATTGGATTATAATTGTTCTAGTTTTTTCATCTTTTTATATATCACATATATAAAAATAACTTCAAAAGACTATTTTCTCTTGCAGTTCTCTTTTGCTTACCATTTTGATTTCATTAATTCACTTAGCAAAAGATCTGCTTCAGATATGAGGAAGCCAAGGAAGAGATCAGAAGCTAAAGGCTCAGTACTCTTTATTACACATGGTAGCATTACTTTCTGGAAGATTTCACATTCTTCTCTTAATAGTTTTTCCATTAATTTCAATCTTTCTACAGCTAAGTTATAAACTGGTACTTGCCACAGTCATAGTTGCTATAAATCTGAAGTATATAATGATTCATTATACAAATTTAACAAATCAATATATACCAAATATAATACTAGCTTTTTAAAATTATTGTAGCCTTCCCACATTTCAGTATGCTGCTGTTCTAATTCAGTTCATAGTGATATAAATGATACTGTCTAATGACTATTACTAAAGAGGTCATGCAACTAGCTCAGATAGTTTTTCTTGGCCATGTTAATGAAAAACTCAAGTTCAGAGGTGAACAAGAGTCATTCCTAACTTTATTATTTTAAATGTATTCTGGTTGGCATTGTCTTCCAGCTTATTTACACAACAGTTTTCCTGATTCATGTTTTGCCTACCTGTATTGCTGGAGTTCTTGTTTTGAGCCAGTTAAAAGATACAATTGACATGATTGTTTTATATGCTGCGATACTGAAAAGAAATATCTGAATCCTTCCACTGAACTCTAGCAATATTTTTATTAAATAATTTTCTAATTGAATCCATGCAGCATTTGTTCCCTTTTAAGAGAAGGGAAGATGTCAGCTAATTGTATGCTTCATACCAGGATGGAAGTGATTAGATAATTACATATTTTCAATAGCAGAATCTTCTAGAGGAATTGTTTCTGTGGGGGTACTTTATATGTTGTCCCTTTCTTTTCAGAGATTTTGCTTAGTAGAAAGATATCTTTGGGCTTTCCTTTAACACGCTGACTGAATATTGCTATTGGAAAGTTGTGTTCCACACATACCAAGGAGAAATTAAATATACACGAACACACTAGGAAAAAATTATAGGAAAAGATTGCATATGATGATAAACCAGTAGCACTTTTGCATATATAGTACAAAGCACACCCTGCACTAATGCAAATGCCAAACAGAGTAATTTCTATGATCCTTCAGGCATATTCATCACAGATATTTTTGGAGCTAGAATTAGTTTGGATACTAACAAAAATCAGAGGTTTCAAGTTGATTTCATTTGCAGAGATTAAAGCAAAAAGATTAAATGAAGAGCAAACATTGCTGAAATTGAAGTTTGGATATCAACATTGTCATTCTTGCACTTTTTCAGTGCTATAAATCTTCTCACATTATGCTCAAAGATTTTTTTTTACAGTGGCTTGATGAAAGGTAGCAGTACTTTACAGACATCATAAGTTGTGTAAAATAATTGCTAGCCTTGGGAATTCTCCTCTCTTTGAATGACATTTAAAATCTAGGAAATTTAATTAAAAATACATATATCATAATTGCTGTGCCTAATTTTCTTCCACACTTTGCTTTCTCATCTAAACCATCTCATTTTCTATTTTTCCTACACAATGGCTCTCAGCTGCCTGGCATGAACTATTATGTCTATGTCAAAAGTAGCGGGTGCAATGTCAAAGCTTTTTTTCCTCTGCTAAACCAAGTCACAAGCAATTTAGCACAATACAACTGGGAGTTCATAATCCCTAACACAGCACACTGTAAGCATTAAGCTACTGACCAGAGGTCTCTTCAGAGATATTGTATAATCCTGAAGATAGCTGAAGCTTGAAGGCTTTAAACCTGTTTCCTAGCAGACCAGAAATCCCTCCTGAAGCGTATTCATGAATGTCTTTTTTCATCTGGTACTCATAACAATGTAGATCACATATTAGAACCCTACAAATAAAAATGTTTTTGAAAAAGTGTGTGTTTTTGCACAAGCACACCTCTCCATCACAAGGATGAGCATGTTTTGGAGAAAGCATGTGATACTAACTCTGAAAGATATCCATATCCATAATACATATCCAATGAATACTGTATGCACAGTAGCAAAAATACAGATTGTAATGCAGTAGAGCAGCATAGATAAAATACATCTGAAAATTTTTCCTGGATATTGGTTTCCACACCGTAAATCTCACATCTTTCCTTGTTCTACACCCAGAAATCCTCCTAGCAACAGTAAATGTAATCCGTTTTATTAGATTGCTATGAAATCTCTTGCTATGTGTCAGAATCCCTGATAATCCTCACTGATGTAACAAGTCCATGGATGCAAAATAGACGGGAAATAACACTGATATCCTTTCCTTTGTATTGACTCGGTAAGAACTTGGTTATTTGTTCTTACCTTAGCATCTGGACGGGATGACTTTGGTAGCACCGTCATTGCTGTAGGGCAGCAACGCACCCGCACCTTCATTGTTCCTGTGCTTTACATCTTTGTACCGGCACAGGTGAGGGGCGGGAGTCTGGACTGGGATGTGGGAGGCCTGGTGTCCGCTCCTGGCTCTCCCAGTGGTCACTGGGGCAATCTTAGGTATCTCACCCCCTCCTCCGTACTTTGGTTTTCCTCTCTGTAAAACAAGAATCACAATACTGACCTCCTCTGCGGTTTGTGTTGAAATTCATTGATGCAGCTACTGCTACTCTCAGAACCTCTTTAAAGCTGAAACTATTTCCTAATTTAGTTCATATTTAAATTTTTTTTTTTAAATAAGAGAATTTAAAAAAAAAAAAAAATAGCCCATTTAAATTCATATTTTATGAGTTCCTGTAGCTTAAATTGTCAGAGATATTGCCTCTCTTTCTTAGCAATTATTGAAGTGGAAAAAGATATTGGTTAAGTATTACAAAGTAACTAATTAGGCCTTCAATTACCATTAAAATTGTTTTTTAAACAGCTATCTACTGAAATGAGAACCTTTTGATCCTATAGTAGGGCATGAAGTATCTCACTGTTCAAAATACAAGATCAGGTTACTCTTACATTAAATAGCTTTATTTATATATAAACTATTTCTAACTAAACATTACAAAGGAGTTTGTATTATCACAAGCAATTATTTAAGAAATAATCAAAAGACTTTTTCCTTTCAAAATGAAATTTGAGCCTAGCTAGAATCAAAACACTTCCCAACTTTGTTTTTGTTACATTAGTAAAGACTTGTTAAGAAGTCACCTTCAATAAGAATATCTGTAAATACCTTGTATATATTTAAAAGGAACATTATTTTCATGAGGAAAAAAAGCTCCATGCTTATCTTTTGTTAGCTTAAGGCACCAACTAGAACATATTACTTCTCTGGGAGATGTCCTAATGAAAAATATCCTCTCGAAACAACTTAACAAGGAGGAGGTCTCCTGTTCTTTAATAAGACACTGCTGTTGGTTGATTGCTTCTTTTTTTTTTTTTTTTTTTTTTAATAAAAAAAGGCTGCCTTAATTACAGTCTGCAGTAGCTTCTCCCCAAATTAAAGGTTATTGTCAAACACTCTCTGCAAGACAATGCTAAAGCAAACTGAAAGATATAAAAATACATCCCACAGTTTATGCAGTTGAGACCTGGAGGCAACAGGCCTCGTTTTATGGTGAAGAAAAAAAGCATCATTCTCATTAACAATCATTGCGTCTGCCACTTCCTGAATGGAGCCAGTAATTGCCCAGGAGTCTATAAAATTAGCTTAAACATTTTCTTTAATAAAACAAGGAATCAGAAGCAGAAGGATGCGAACTATCATCTTCTGTAGGTCTTAGGCACGCAGCGAGCCTCTAAATACCTTACACTAGAAAGAAGGACACATTTGTTGTTAATTAAAATGACTGTATTAAAGAATAATAATGTCATTAGCAACTAGGTTTGCATTGGTAGTGAAATCTGCGTCTCTCTCTGTCAAAAAGCTGGTGGTGAGCCACGCAGGAACACCAGCAGGGAGGAAGATGGGTGCCTCATCATCTCTGGGAAGGCAGCAGAGCAAATCCTGGCCCCACAGCTGGGGTTGCGGAGCGCTGCCGGCAGGTTTTCATTCACGGGGCACGGGGAGGACGGAAGGACAACCTCCCCTGCCAGAGAGAGAATGTGGAGCTGCTGCTTCCCTTGGTGTTGCTGTGCTGACGGGTGCCAGCTGCAGTCGTGCTGCTCCCTCTGTTTTCAGCCTGTTCCTCTGGTTGTTTTTTTATTTTTGGCCGTAAGTCTGAAGAGATTCAAACCACCAGCTCCTGTCTATGAGGAAGAGGGCCCCGGCTACAAAGGTAAAAGGGAATGAAAAAGAGAGAAAAGAGAGGATGCATTCCCTGTACCCTTCTTATTGCAACTGTGCTGTGTGCAGGAGAGAATTTTTCACCCATCCAGAGACCCCCAAAAAGAAGCATAACCGTCTATCTGAGACTCAGATGCCTTTGCCTGCAGCACCAGATGTGTTTTTAAGGACTCCATCCACACACAGATCTGGTGCGACTCTGTTGAACTTACGAAATCTGGTAACAGCATAAGGTGATATGACTTATGGCAGAGTCGTGGCTCTAAGAGAGAAGGATGATTGTAGTGCAGTAAATAACAGCACTAGAAGCTCTGTACAACATAATTTTCAGTCAGATTAAAGCTACCTTAGATTCCAAATTTGTATTATCTTCTACCAATTATGTTAACTGTTTGGAAGCTGGTACTGATGGACAAAAGAATGTAACTCCTGCATGCATACCGAGATCGTACACCAATTACTTGATCTCCTTCTGCATTTAGCTCCAAACAGGTTACTCTGATTATAAGAATGAATAATTATATTTATTTTAGAGGAACAAAGACATTATTTTCCATTATTATAAATCCAGTCAGCAGAGTTCACCGTAACATTTTCCTAGAAATAGAGATTACCTTTCTTTTCCTCACCACTGATTTTAAACGGTCGTTCTAATCATGCATCAATCTAAAGTTAACTTCAACGACCCTAGTCTAGACATACAGTAGTGTAAAGGATATTTGCTTATACTTGAGGATTGTAACACTGATGAGTTTTCTTGGCAATCTATCTGAGATGATCTCCCCGCGTGCATTTGTCCCCGGACAAGGCACCAGCCATTATACTCTCTGCCTGTTGGACATGCCAGGTTCCAGGCTTACATATTTTTATGGCCATGAATCTGACTCCCCTCAGTTTGAGCAAGGAGGGCAGAAAATGCTCAAGAAAATACGAACTAATGTATTCTGGGAAAGTACATATGCTTCAGTTTGTTTATGCTGAGCAGAAGCTCTGAAACTTTATACATGAGCAGATAAGATGCCCGTGCTCAGATTTTATATCTATAGGGTCCTTGGAATGATTAAATCAAGAGAAAAATATGCAAGAGGAGGAAATGAGTTTCCTCCCCCACGCTCTTTGGTCCTGTCTCACTTGCTTCTGAAACCTCACCTCCGCTTCCCGTAAAGCCAAATCGTATGTATGCCTCCTTACTTCTCTGTAATGGACACCAGCCAGAGGAAAGTCAGAGAGCAACAAGAGACTGGAATATGCTTGTTCATACTTCAAATGTCCAAATACTGAACAATTTGGACAAAAAACGAGCTAAAAGGAGGCAAAAACCTATGCTGTGGAAAACCTGGCACACTGTGGGTTTAGGAAGTCCATATGGCGAAGAGACATGAAAATTAAAGTTGGGTGCAGATTAAACTTTTGGTCTTTGAAGTCTTTGGGATCAACATCTGAAAGCTACCCTGACCCAGAAATCTAAAGAGGAGGAAACTGCATCAGATCAGCTAAAAAATTCTGACTGCTCATCTTAAGCTCTAGATTTTTATGCCTGTCTTTTACTTCTGTTTTTAGTGTAAGTTTTACTTTAAAAAATTGAAGTAACAAAATTACAAAAGAAAATGCTTTGATGATTTCAAACTTTGCAGAAAATTAAAATAGGACATCTATCTGAATCTGTGCTTTCCGCTGAGAAGTTTCAATTTAAATCATAGAATCATAGAATCATTAAGGTTGGAAAAGACCTCTAAGATCATCGTGTCCAACCGTCAACCCAACACCACCATGCCCACTAAACCATGTCCCTAAGCACCTCATCTACACGTCTTTTAAATACTTCCAGGGACGGTGACTCAATCGCTTCCCTGGGCAGCCTGTTCCAAGGCCTGACCACTCTTTCAGTAAAGAAATTTCTCCTAATGTCCAATCTAAACCTCCCTTGGCGCAACTTGAGGCCATTTCCTCTCGTCCTATCGCCAGTTACTTGGGAGAAGAGACCAACCCCCACCTCACTACAACCTCCTTTCAGGTAGTTGTAGAGCGCGATGAGGTCTCTCCTCAGCCTCCTCTTCTCCAGACTAAACAACCCCAGTTCCCTCAGCTGCTCCTCATAAGATTTGTTCTCCAGACCCTTCACCAGCTTCGTTGCCCTTCTCTGGAACGCTCCAGCACCTCAATGTCCTTCTTGTAGTGAGGGGCCCAAAACTGAACACAGTATTCGAGGTGCGGCCTCACCAGTGCCCAGTACAGGGGCACGATCACCTCCCTACTTCTGCTGGCCACACTATTTCTGGTACAGGCCAGGATGCCGTTGGCCTTCTTGGCTACCTGGGCACACTGCCGGCTCACGTTCAGCTGGCTGTCAACCAGCACCCCCAGGTCCTTTTCCTCTGGGCAGCTTTCCAGCCACTCTTCCCCAAGCCTGTAGCGTTGCATGGGGTTGTTGTGGGCGAAGTGCAGGACCCGGCACTTGGCCTTGTTGAACCTCATACAGTTGGCGTCAGCCCATCGATCCAGCCTGTCCAGGTCCCTCTGCAGAGCCTTCCTACCCTCGAGCAGATCAACACTCCCGCCCAGCTTGGTGTCGTCTGCAAACTTACTGAGGGAGCACTCGATCCCCTCGTCCAGATCATTGATAAAGATATTGAACAGGACCGGCCCCAGTACTGAGCCCTGGGGAACACCGCTCGTGACCGGCCATCAGCTGGGTTTAACTCCATTCACCACAACCCTCTGGGCTCGGCCGTCCAGCCAGTTTTTTACCGAGTGAAGAGTGCACCTGTCTAGGCCGTGAGCCGCCAGCTTCTCTAAGAGAATGCTGTGGGAGACAGTGTCAAAGGCTTTACTGAAGCCCAGGTAGACCACATCCACAGCCTTTCCCTCATCCACGAGGCGGGTCACCTGGTCATAGAAGGAGATCAGGTTGGTCAAGCAGGACCTGCCTTCCATGAACCCGTGCTGGCTGGGCCTGATCCCCTGGTTGTCCTGCACACGCCTTGTGAGCGCCCTCAAGACAAACTGCTCCATAATCTTCCCCAGCACCGAGGTCAGGCTGACCGGCCTGTAGTTCCCCAGATCCTCCTTCCGGCCCTTCTTCTAGAGGGGCGTCACATTGGCGAGCCTCCAGTCATCCAGGACCTCCCCTGTTAACCAGGACTACTGGTAAATGATGGAGAGTGGCTTGGCAAGCTCCTCCACCGGATCCCGAGGGCCCATAGACTTGTGAGAGTCCAGGTGGCATAGCAGGTCGTTAACTGCTTCCTCTTGGATTATGGGGGGGTTTATCCTGCTCGCTGTCCCTGTCTTGCAGCTCAGGGGGCTGAATACCCTGAGGATAACTGCTCTTGTTAAGTACCTCAGCCTTATCCTTGTCCTCGGTGGCAATGTTCCCCCTCCCCGCATCCAATAAAGGGTGGAGATTCTCCTTGGCTCTCTTTTTGTCATTAATATATTTGTAAAAAACATTTTTTGTTGTCTCTTACAACAGCGGCCAGATTGTGTTCTAGCTGGGCTTTTGCCTTTCTAATTTTCTCTTTGCATGACCTAACGAGATCCCTGTAATCTTCTTGAGTTGCCTGCCCCTTCTTCCACAGGTGATAAGCTCTCCTTTTTTCCCTGAGTCCCAGCCAGAGCTCCCTGTTCAGCCAGGCCGGTCGTCTTCCCCGCCCGTTCTTCTTAGGGCACATGGGGACAGTGTGCTCCTGCGCCTTTAGGACTTCCCTCCTGAAGAACATCCAGCCTTACTGGACCCCTTTGCCCTTCAGGACTGTCTCCCAAGGGACTCTCTCAACCAGTGTCCTCAGCAGGTCAAAGTCCACCCTCTGGAAGTCCATGGTAGCGGTTTTGCTGGCCCCCCTCCTTACTTCACCAAGCCCTCAAGTTCCAGGGCCCCATATCTGTTGTGTAAGGGCAACTGGGAAGGTCGAGGTGAGGGAGGCCGGGCGGGGATTCGCCTTGCGCCCCGAGCAGGGACCTGTGTCCATTCCCCCCCATCTCTTAGGTCCCCTCCTTCTGCCTGGTGGCAAGAGGACAGGGGATCCTCTGCTTCTTGTGGAGCCTCCGTGTGCTGCCCTTGCCTCAGGGACGGTAGGGTGCGGCTCCACCAATCTCTCTCCCTCTCACACGCCCTGATACTCCTTAACCTCTCCACCTCCTCTTTCAGCTCTGCCACCAGGCTGAGCAGATCGTCCGCCTGGTCGCAGCGCGCACAGGCGTTGTCTCTGCTCCCTCCGGCACAATGACAGGCTCGGGCACTCCCTGCAGCCGGAGGGGATTGTGCGGGGGCTGTGGGATTGTGTGGGGGCTCTGTCTCGGTCGCCACATTCCTTCTGGCGTGGCTTTCGGCCGAGTGGAAACCACGGCCAGGTCCCCTTCTGTGAGGGCGATGGGCACGAGCTGAGCGAGCCTCGAGAGCCAGGCGCGCGCTGCGCCCCGCCCGCTCGCCCTCCCCACACGAACTGCCGCGCACGCGCTTCTGTTTTCCCGCCCTGGTCGCCGCGCTCCCGCGGGGCCGCTCGCGCTCCCGGGGGGCCGCTCGCGCTCCCTGGGGCCGCTCGCGTATCTGAGCGGGTTTGGCCGCCGTCCCGCCTGCCCCCGCCCCCGCCGAGTCAGAGCCGCCGCTCGTCAGGAGCTCGCCGCCCCGGCTCGGGGGCGGGGGGCCGGGGCACCCTCTCTCTCCCCGCGCTTTTGCCTTCGCGGGTTTTGCCGTGGTTTTTAGGAAGGGACCCCCGGCGCGATCCTCCGCTGCGGAGCCCTTTGCCTCGGTGGCGAATTGCCACTTCCAAGGGAATCATGCAAACAAACGTGATCTTCCCTGGGTTTTCCAGGAACCCCGGTGTTTTCAGCAACAAAACCTGTCCGAGATAGGCAGCTTTCCAAGACTTTCTGACTGTACTTGAATCAAGATAGTTTTATCCAGAGGCATCTTTTTAATTGTCAGCTAACGCTGTTATCTTAACATAGTCTGTTGCTAGTCATATTACTATAAAATAGAGCAGGAGGACAAATGACACTCATCTTTGCTGGTCCCAGATGCCTCCTCAGAGCAGTTAAAAAAAGAAGTGTTTTCTAGTTTGGAGGTAAAGATAGAGTGAAGAAAGCTTTGCAGTGAGATCGGTACTGCGTTTTGCAGTCAGCGCTGCAGAAGCGAGGACGGATTCGTGCTGCAGAAGTGAGGATGGATTCGTACTGCAGAGCGTGCCAGTGGCTGCACTGGATGCTCACAGAGCTAATGGGGAACATGTTCAGAAATGAGCTTGCACCACAACAAAGAAATGAATCAGTTTGTTGGCATGAGTCTGAAAACAATTTCTCTGGGTCTGTATTGACTGCAGTTATATTTGGCTTTGAGTCTCATCAGCATTTGTGGTTCTCAAAATATATACACATTATGTAATATAAACATTATTTCATTGGGCCAAACTTCCATTAGATTTAAGGTCCACGAAAAGAGACCCTATTTATCTTTGAAAAAGAATCTAGATTAAAGCGGTAGCAATTTGCCAGAGCAGTCTCCGATGCCATGTGGTTAAGAAAGCCTGCAAAGCCAGTGGAGCAAAACCAGCGTAAAAATGGGATGGAGCGAAGACTCTGGGGTTCGCTCTGTAATCATGTTTTGGGATTGGGATACACCGCAAATCTAGCAGAGCGCCACGGCCGGGACTAACTAATGATTACAGTCTGAACATACTTAATCTCTTAGACACAAGCATCTTTTCTTCTCCTTAAACCCAGCTTGAGTACAGGATGGGCCAAAGAGCATGAAAGGATAGCAGTGAGAGAGCCTGCAATCAGTTTTTCATCTGTCCCTTAGGATGAAAGAGGAATATGTGAGTCATTTTCTTGTACAATGGAGAAGCCTGAATCCCACTGCATCTGGTTAATACCAAGGACTGTCCAAACAGTATTCCATTGTAATTTGTCACAGACTAAAATGCAATCGTTAAGTGTTTCTCGGAGTATTTTTTCATGGGTTTTGAATTCAGCAATAAAATACTGTTCTTTCAGTGGAATTTCAGTTACAGAACCCCTGTACTAATGCCCAGTGAGAAAGCCATTTCATCAATAAATGATAAATGATTGCCATTATTTCTGCATCTATACATTGAACAACAGAATACTGAAGCACAGCAACAGAGCCATTCAAGTGGGCTCCAGTTTATTGTTTTTTGTGTCTTTTCAGACTCATGTTTTGAGTCTTTTCACACTAATGTTTCAAAAGCTGCAATAAAAACAAAGCTAGGGAAAACATTCAGGAGTTCCGCCTGCGTTTTTACAAATGATATTGCATTGTTCTTTCTGATACGCATGCAGTCTGGTGGGAGGAAAAGGGCTTGGGGTTTGCTTCTTTTCTTTTCTTTTTTTTTTTTTGGTTTTTTTAAACCAATACGAAGATTCTTGCTGTATGAAATAGCTTTCCTTTTTAGTCAGCCTGTTCCGTGTTCATAAAGATCCTTCACCCCCTGCCAGCCGATGACCAGTTGATGTAGTAACAGTTAGCTAAGCGGTATTCAACCACGCGCCGTTCGGATTGCTTTAAAGTAAACTGATTCTCACTTTACAGTAAACTTGAGTCTGAACAGATATTTGGGGATTAAAGTGGTGTGTAAAATGAGCAGATAGGTTGTTCTGGTTTCTCCTAAACAACCTAATGATAGAGGGGAAGTTCTGCCAAGAAGCTGGTAACTACCTACCTCGAAAAGAAAGCGGAGATGGCACCATGCTAATCCTAGGACACGCCTCCTGCTGGAAACTAATTTTACTTGTGAATCACAAAAACGGGGGGGAAACTGAGACAGAAAGACCCGGTGCAAAGCCTACGTGAGATGGAGGCAGCGGGTCTTCACTCTACATCAGGCCACCAGGGTCTGCAAGGGGCTCACCAGTGACGGGGCCACTGCGGGCCCCCCGTCCTGCTCCGCCACCCAAGATCAATGCTGCCAGGTTACGCTGCTTCAACTTGGTCACATAAACCGGGCTGGCAGGCACGGAGCTGGTGCAGATGTGACCAGGCGTGTTGCCCCAGGCAAGGAGCCACACCAACAGGTCTTCACCGCTTCAAAGGCCAGCTTGGGAGCACGCCCGGCGCATCCAACTCCTCCGTTTTCAGGAGAGGGAGCGCAAGGCAGTAGCATATCGAGAAACACCTGAGGTCCCATAGGCCCGCTAGCCCTGGCCCGGAGCTGGCACCATGCTGCTGCCTCCATACCTGCCCCACAGCTCTTGTGGGAGCTTCTTGGCTCTGGCGCAGGGACCCACAAAAGCCGTCCAGGCAAGGCAGCACAAAGGCACCCAAACGCCTTTGCACGGCAGCGATGCTGAGCCGCAGCAGAGAGGCCCTGGGGACCGGCTGAGACACGTGGGGTCTCTCCGCTTGGTCCTCTCTCTGAGGATGTTGTGTGAGTTCAGGAGCAGCCCTGGCCTCAGCTGCCTCCTCTGCCTGCTCGGTGCCTGCATTAATTCGCCCCGTAGGAGCCAGCACAGGCCAGGAAAAGCCAGTGTTGCCTCGGGGCTGATAAACTTGCTGGCCTATATGTGGATGTTTGCACTCTGCATTCCCATGCACATCCCACAGCACTAATGCTCGAGGGAGAGTACCTGGAGAGTCCCAGTCTTTTATTAAACTCAACTAACAGTGAATGAACTGTGTCATAAGCTGGCTGCATTTCATATTGAGAAGGAGACTCAAGCTCTTTGAATAGCTCTGAACGACGGAGCTTATTCCCCGAGAGCCAGCCCTCCCTGCAGCCTGCAGCACGGCGGGTGGGTTGGGAGTTACTTGCGGACAGGCTGCCTATCTGGAAGGCTGCTTTGCTCCGGCGGCTGCTGGCGCTGGATGCAGCGACCACGCTGCAGTCCCAGCCGTGCTGCACACAACAAGCTATTGCTGGTCTTAATTGCACAATAGACTTAGGCAAACATCCCCAAAATAGAACAAACCCACTTAAACAGCCTTATGTAATTTCAGACTAATGAATGCATGGATTAAAGTCCACATCCTAAGGGAGCGGTCACAATGTGCTAGCCTACTTTCTACCTTAATGCTACGCCAGCGCTCTGAGATCCAAACAATGTCCTTAGACCAGCCGATCCCAAACAGGGGACAGCCCGGACCACATTAGTAGCAAGGTGTACACTCACCCTGTCACTAACTTGGTCTTCAACTCAGACCTTTCTTTTCAGGACCTCTTCTGTCAGTCTCAGCAATCTCTTGGATATAAGAATGCTTCTCTCTTCTTATGAGGTAAAGCTCCCACATCTCACATCTTGTGCTATATCCTTACTAAGGCAATGTTCAAGGACAATTTTTCTAGGATGGCTCTTGCTATGCCACCTTTCTCTGAATTGGCATTCCCTCCTCTGCCATATTAAAAATGAGCCACTTGTGTTTGGTTTTCAAGGCTTTGATTCCGACTCTCATCTCTCGTTTGTTATTAGAAGATCAGCTCTCACTCTGGCCAGCCTATGCTGCCCACTGCTGCTGCCCGCCATGGAGCTGGATGTTCAAACAAGGGATTCTGCACTCCCTCCTGGACTACCCGGGACAGTAATAAACATCCACGTAAGACCAAGCCTCTCTCTTCCACATCCATTCTTAAAAATCTTTTGTACCTTGAAGCATTCAAAATTCAATAAAACTTCAGCTGTTCAGAAAAAAAAATTAAATACCGTTATCAATTCTGCGCCTCCTTGTCTAGGAGCTGCCTACGTGTTGCCCGAGGTTGGCTCGTACCACTGCGGCGAGACACAGCGTGTTGTTCCGTTTGTCCAGCTCCACGCTCAGCAGCACTTCACCCCCTAACTAGGATACCTAAGTGAAGAACGCAGCAGGTTTAATTGAGACCGTGGTTTTGCCACGTGAGGAACAGTGCCCGCAACCTAGCGGTCCTGCTGGAGCGGGAAAGCTGGAGGAGCCAAGGAATACTTTGACCATGGTGTTATCTAAGTTGTGGAAACTTGTTTTATTTCTAAAGGAGTAGATTAGGAGTGTGGGGAACATCAAGTCTAAACCAGCTTGACACTACTTGGCAACTTCTAGTCATTGCCCACGTGATCTATGAAAATCATAAGAGTAAAATGAAAACAGATTGAAAAGACAGTCAGTCATTATTTCTGCAGGGTAAGAGCTTGATCCTGGGAATACAGCTTGGCAAACTGGGAGTTTAGGAAATGCAGGAAGGAGTAAATCTGCTAGATTAATTTTCCTTTTCACCCAGTTACTATCGTGCTGCACGGCGGCACTGACGAGAAGTGTGAGGGTAATACTGTCTTGCACCTGTGTTCCCCTTTGTGCACACTTAATTTTGAAAACACTCATTTTTGAGAGTATGCATTCCTTATGACTGACATCTGATGGCTTTGACTAATAGTTGAAGAGACGGGAATCAATATTCAAGTTTAATCATGTTGTTAACTGGTAATAAGGAAACAATAACTTTGATGTTTTCGCTCTTGGGATTGTCTTGTCTCTATGCAAAAAGACCTATTAGCTTCCCAAAAAGGATGTGGGATAGTGCAATGTTTTTTCTTGCTTGTTGCAAAACAGGTTTTTAGCAGATGTGAGGAAGTTCTTTTGTCTCAAGTAATATCTTTACTTTCTGCATCGTATAATGTTAATACCAAGTGCTCCACATTTATTCCATACCAAACAAGATTTTTTTGACATATAGAGGTCCAGTATAAATCTACTTAGGGATTAAAAGTTGTGTTCAGCAGCTAATTGCTCAGTGGTCTTACCCTTAAAGAACAAATATTAAATACTTTTTAAAAATTACAATGTGCTTTTTCCATCTCAGCCACTTATTCCTGGCCGATTTGGTTAATATTGACCAACATATAAAATATTAAAGACAAAGATACTGTCTCTGGGTTTGGAAATCCTTGAACCACAAACTGCTGGAGAGCATTCAGAGGAAAAATCATTAAAAGTTTACCCTATTCTTATACTCTTCACATCTGATATTGGTCATTGCTAATGACAGATTGCTGGGCAGCATGAATTTCTGATGTATCCTGAAATGGCTGTTCTTAAATTCATCATCCCATCTTGGCAAAAGGGAAAGGCTTACCCTTTATAAAAGTAGGCTTCATGTAAATGAGCCAGCACTGTGAGCCAAAAAGCACTGTAATATCAATTTACACGCAGATTCTGCTGCCTTTCCTTCAAGTGAAGGGAACCGCACTCTTGAAGCACTGCTATGGAAATCGGTGTAACTGCTCAAGGAGGGAGTCTCTACCCCATGTAAATAAGAATGTCCCTAAATAATTGTGTTCATTTATTTCACACGTTAAAAAAGTAATTAGCAAAATCATTTCAAAACCAACTTCACCCAGTCCTCTTGTGGGAAATCTCAGCAGAAGACAAATAGACTGAATTAACCTCGGCGTTACCAGGGCGAACATTGCAACAGAGCCAGAGCAAAGGCACTTCTGCCTTGTCCTGGGTCTGCAACGAACATCTCCTGCGGACAAATGAGGACTCTTGCTCTTAATTATGCACCCACTAATAATCTGAAGTAATAAAGTTTTTTAGATGTGGCAATGAGTGAATTGTGTTTTGAAAACTTCTGAGATGACAGGAACCTGTCCCCCCCACCATGTTTTCTCTCACGCAACCAAATCTTGTACGTCAATGGTTCTGGTGCTTTTTGCTTCTGCCTTTCAGAAAAGTGTAACTGGAAAGATACGTAGACAGCTTGGTCCTATCCAGCTTCTGAAAAGTTTCTATGCTTTGAACATTGTGCCTGTAGAAGACCTTCTCTCCCAATACCATGAATACCACGAAATGACAGCCTTCAGAAACAGACAGCCCCATTAATTTGTCAAAAGACTGACAGCTCACCAAGGCACAAGGGAGACATTAAATGTTACCAGAGATAGAAACATTCACATTGCTTTATCTTCCATTCAGTTCAGAGTATTACATTAGGAGAAAACTGGCACCAGAACACGAAGGCTGGTATGCATCCTCAATATTCCTTCTCACAAAGTTTGAAAAACTCTGGGGTCTCTCCATATCTGTTAATCAGGTTCCTGGATAAGCCTCATTTTTTTTTCCAAGATCTTTTGAAAGATCTGATTGCCGTCGCAAAAATGAGCCCGACTACACACAGAGCTTAGCGAGCTCTCCCACGTGCCACGCTACTCAAGCAGGCGGCAGCTGCGGCGAGGTGGTCCTCTGCCCAACCCGATACAAATTGCTAGCCAAGAGGCCTCCGAGTCGCAGCCGACTCATCTCCGACGCAGCTCCAACGGCTGGCCAAAGAGCCGGAGCTGGCAGCCCCCAGCTGCATGGCTAGCCTCCAGCCAGTTATTCTGCAAATGCAGAAAAAGCAACTAAAAAAAGCAGGAGATGAGTTAATGCCAGACAACAGGTTATTCAAAGCGGCAGAATTGCCTAGTGCTGGAAGAGACCCAGGGGCTTTTCCTGACTTTGTTTTTGGCCTGTTAAGTGACTGACAGGGCAAACATTTCTTTATCTCAATATTCCTCTTGTCTTTCCTATAAAGTGTTTTGGGATTTGCTGGTAAAAAGTAACACCTTCTAGAAGAGCGATATGGAAAAACAGCAATGTAGTTATTACATTATTACTATTAAAGCAATCTCGAGCACTGTAGCATTGCATTTTGTCCAAATACACTGCTGAGTAAGGCTGGATCGTTTTGTACTTGGGGAAAATACAATGGTAAACTGAATAGCCAGTATAATGGAAGAAGACAGAATAAATCGTAATAAAGGTCCATTCTGACTTTGTCATCTGTGAAGAAAGCTTTGAATTTTAAAGAGCCTCCCTATGAGGTTGTTTAATGTTCGCCAAGACATAGCAAGTACACAACAGCTGTGCTCACAGCCTTAACTCATTACGGAAAGAATTTTATCACTTACCTGAACTTTAAAAAAAAAAAAAAAAAAAAAAAAAAAAAATCTGTTTCCTCTAGGAGATGCAGACCAAAACCAAGTTACAGCAAAGAAGTTAAAGGGGAAAAAAAAACCCAAAAGCCCAACAGCTTATTCTATTTTGTTCCCCAAATCTCCTCTCTGGAACCTTGGTATTTTCAGAGTATCAACTTCACCAAGAAATCTGTAATGTCATCGGGAACCAGGAGGTTCCTTTGCTGGCAAGCTCCTTTAATAAGACACCAAGCATCTTGCAAAGGATTCTTTAAAAACTTGGTGCTGTCTCCAGCAGTTCTAATTGACATAGACTGCCTTTCTCAATACAGATCTGGCAATGGACGTTATCATCACTGTTCTAGCAGTAAAAAAAAAAAGGAAAGTCCTTAACATGGTCAAATGAAATATTATGTGTACCCACTTTAACTTACCCTGGTTTGGCCTTTCCATTACACCCCTGGCCTGCTAATTTGACCAACACTTTTCTGTATACTTTCTTCTCTTTTGGGAATACTAGTTTTGCATGCAGAAAAAAAATAATGTATCAGCCTATGTACAGGAAGCATTTATGATTTGTCCTAGTTCTGTAATGAACAAAACTTAATTAGAAATACAACCATATCTTTAAATCAAATCATAATCCAACTGCCAGGCTTTGACTGGAGAAACTGCAATAGGTGCCTGGGACAGCTTTCAAACTTTTTGAGTTTTTATTTGCTCCCAAACCAACTTGTGAATCAAAAATTTCCAGCCTTAAACCCACTGACTTATTTAGCTGAAACCTGTGTTGTGGTTTTCAGGCTTTTTGATTTGCAAATGCCTAAGGCCCCCCTATGAATTCAAGTCATCTGATAATAGGTTTGCCTTTTTTTTTCTTGTTACCTTTTTATGAGGTAAAATTCATAAATTTTACCCTTAAAATTCATTCTTGAATCATGAGGGTTTTGCAGACCACAGTTGGAAAACCACTGTTTAAGGGGCTGCAGCTTGCCCACGTTACGCGAGTCAGACTTCCCAGCTGAAACTCTCCGACCTATCAGCATTTAAAAATAAAATAACAACAAAATTTAGGAACAGTAAGGAGACTGGGATGAGGGTTTCTGGAACCTGGCCTATTTAACACAGGCCAACAGCAAGGAAAACAGAAGAACCTCTTTAGCAGACTAACATGCAATAAGAACAATTCTGAACACAGTTACAGGCTTGGAAACTAAAGATTTTAGTCCACCCAAAAGCAGCATACTGCTTCTTTGTAAAACCATTTTCTTCAAAAAGTTTCTCACGAGGAATTATTCCCCCCCTCCCCCCCCCGAAACAGCAGATTGTGTTCTGAATAAATACAGTCCATCAGCCAAGATCGACTCTTACTTGAAATGCACATTGACCCGATACACCCAGTGGCACCGGGTCGCCTGCCCTCCGGCTAGAGACCCAGCGCCCTTCTGCCGGTGGCTGTTAGTGATCCAGACATACGGCCTGAATTAGTGCTTCAACTGAAAGAAACCGCTAACCCAGAGATAGCTGCTTTAAACCTTCCAGATTTGAAGAAGTGGCAATTATTTTTCTGATTAGCTCTATCTGGCATAGCTGTTCCCTGCATCATCCTGCCCATCTCCTGGTTTTTTGAGGATACACAAGAGAAATGGCTGAAAACTACTGTTGCTCTGGCAGTCCCCTACGCAAACGCTGGAACAAGCCCCAAAAGGCAACGACAGAACAGACTGGGGAGTCCAAGATGAACTAATGAGGCACAGAGATGAAAAAAAGGTCCCAAACCAAACCACAAAATACTTTACTGTGTTCTTAATCCGTCAGAAACAGTTACAGGACGCAAACTAAATTCCCAAAGACACAAGATTTTATCCCATTAGAAGTTATTTTTCTCTAGCTTAAAATCTACCTGTAATTGTAGTTCTGTGACTTGGCTGGTCTAATACAAACTTACAAGAATAAAAGTGAGAACAGTAGGTCTTTCTGGGACACCAGCAAATTAGATTTTCATTCTAAAGGTCAATATGTTTATATTACCTACATATAAATTTGGAGACTTCTTTAATAAAATGATTTGCCAAGTAGATTTCTCAGTCCCATACCCTATTTCTGTGACTCTTTGTAGCATAAAATGATTAGGATTTAGATCAATGCCAAATTCTCATTGCTGTCTCTCAAAGGGCCTTCAACGGAAAAGCTTTAGTTCACTGTGCCAACTAGTTCCAGCTTTCTTTTGGAAAATACGTGTAATACACATGCCAAATTGTTGTAAAGATCTCACAGAAGATGTGAAGCATTATTCAACGTGATTGTTTATATTCCATAGAATAAGAGATTAAAAACAGCTGTTGAATAATTTTATTTAAATATTATTACAGTGATTATCTGAAGAAAATGTGTGTCTCTGAGACATAATATAACTTACTCAAAGATTAATTCAGTGAAAATGATTCTTTGCCTCAATGAAAAATAGCCACTGAACTAATGCATGCCATACTTTGTTATTTCAGACATAAAGAACTTAACAAAAGAGGGTCAATAATTATTGTGAGAAACCACAGAAATATACAGAAAACAAGTCAACAGTTACCAAAAATTTTGTTTGTCATTCCCCTAATCTTAGAAATACAGTCGACCCATAAGCACCAACAGCTGGAAGCAGTGTGAACCAGAATACATGGAGGTAAACCTGAACCATCATTTGCAGAAGGCACAGCCAAACTCTTCCTTCACTCAACAACTCTCTGCGAAGAAATCACGATGGGTATATCATCTAAAGCAGAAGCGAGACAAGATCACAGGGGCAAATGGGGTTATTGCAATAACTGGAAAACTTCTCTCCTACTTTTGTTTAATAACAAGTTCAAGAAAAAATGAGTAGCCACCATCAGTAAGCGAGCTTTTGCTTTAACTGAACATACTACAGAGAAACACTGATCAAAGAGATAATTAACAAATACCATTTGAAGTGGTAAAGAACTTACAGCAACTGAAATACTGAATTTATTGGCCCTCCTGGTATATACAGTATATAATCGTTTTAAACAAAAGAACATGCAGCGAATTTTCTCCTGCAGATGCTCAGGGTTGACTCAGATTAATGTGAAAAAGGTCAGCTGAGTGATAAGCAAGGTCATAGGAATTAACGTCGGGGTCTGAGTTTTGCTAGCCCAGACTGCCTATTGGACACGTACATCGTGTTTCATTAAGTACTACACAAATGTTAATCAAGTTTAATAACCTTCTCCTGAGATGTCCCAGGAAACGAGGTAGTAAAATTAAAACAGTTAGATGTCTGCTGAAAAGCAAATATATTTATTATGCACTTTCATATACACAGGGATTTTCGCTTAATATAATACAAGGAATAAAATAAAAATTTTACAATGTGAAATTCATTCAATGTACATTAAAGGCTATTTACAACCCACTCCAGGAAAAACAGTCTATCTGCAAACCAAGTTAACTGAGGAGTTCAGATGGGGAATATTAAGCATAACAGACATTTGCATAGCAGAGTAACTGATGAGGGAAAATACCTTTTTATTTTTAAATAAATGGTAATGTTTTCAATACTGATCACAGAGAAGACAAAAATGCATCAATTGTGCCTCTTTATCTCTTAATGCATTTCTCTTTTGGAGATTTTTTCCACATGCATACAGTATTGATATCTATGTCCACAAAACAGTCTTTTCCCTAGCGCTCCCACCAAGAATTTTAGACGTCTTGTGGAGATGACCCTGGAAGAACCAGTGAAATGGGATGAAGAGAAACAGGATTCATATTTTATTCAGGTTTTTAGTTGTGAGAACTGTTACATCGCCAGAAGAAACCGTGCTGAGTCACAGCTATGCAACTCCATTCACCTCCACCTGATTGTACAGATGTGAAAGAGCAGAGCAGAACAGAGCAAACAACAGGGGGAACAGCAACGTTTCTTTGTACGCAAAACCCTCACAAATGATGATATTAAAAGTCACACGCAACAGCAATGTGGAATTACGCAGACCTTCGGAGAAAGTAGATGTTTTAAAGCAATTCATGCTCTGTTCCAAAGCGATATTCAAAACCTGTAAGCATTGCCATTCTGAAAACATTTTCAACAGGTCTACTTTCTGCTGATTTGGATATGAGGTTTCCCCACCAACTGTTTCAAATGTAAATATTATTCAGACAAAAACCATCAGGCTATCTATAAGTTGTGGCCCCTTGTGAAACTGGCCATATTTTTACGTCCTCTGTCCACAAGGTGCAATTAATAACAACACAATAAAATTAAATAAATATAATCCCAATGACAGTCAAGGTCAGTAGAAAAATGTCGGCATTCAGGGATCCCTTTCTACAGAACAAAACATACATCTAATAACTAAGAAAAGTTGTATTCTTGCACAGTATTGCAAGTGTACTGTACTTGAGGTTCGGAACAAGTTTGCTGAGAACATTTTGGTACTCTCTCTTTACTGAGCCACTAACCCTCTTAAGGCCATTCTGCCAGACTCCTGTTATGTTATTTTATAATTGTCCCACGGGGACAAGAAATTCAATACATGAAACATTCAGAATAATCAATATTGCCGCGTGTCAACTTTTAACATCTAATTTTACTATATGCTGAATGCCTGACTATAAAAGATTCTTTTTACATTTAGTAACAAGCAAATAAAAATGGAGGTGCAAGATATTAAAAAAAATGTTCTGATGATTGTTAATCATAATAACAAGTCATGGAGCCCTTTAGTGCCTCAGAATATGCACTACATGTACATCCAGGGGCCATTTATCAAAGTTTAAGGATAGCCATACATCTAATTAATCCTCTATGAAAAATAACCTCAGCTTTCTATTATCTTAGTTGTGGAATGATCAGAATTAGAGTATGAAAAAGATGAATCCCAAGCCTTTAGAAGAAATACTCACGTACAAAAATAGGCTTATTTTCTAAAGAGCAAGGCTGTGTAATGGTGAATAGTAGAATATAGCTTGCATTTTTAGGAGAAAATAACCCACTTGTTTCATTTTATCACTCACAGAGCTGGGCAAGTAAGATGTGCACAGTCAAAGGAAAAATTCATACTGTTCACTTTCACAACAATGGCCTTGATTTTGCTCTCTCTCAAATTCTTCTGCTACTAAGAGTGGGGAACCAGCTTTCCATTATCCGTAGATGGACTATGCAGGCTGCCGATTAACCATGCTCCAGGTACAGAAATACTCGAGCTGGCTCTATCTAATCCATCTGAAGCAGTAACCACATTCATACAAGTTTGTGCTTTAAAGAGTTATTGTCTCAGGACAGGGCTAACTCAGTAATCTCTGTACTCCCCAGACAACGGTATTACTAACCGTTTGCTTTTCCATTGTACGCTCACTGTACATTCTCTCAGCCTCATTAACAAAGCGTCTGTATTTTCCATGGTTTGTTTTACTGACATTCTCAATACAGTCCTTTACCTTGGAAAAAAAAAAAAAGAGCTGTTTCTACCGTATAAAGATATACATGAAAGCAGGATCAGACCTTTTACTTTAGCACCTAAAACATACCGATATTCAGTTACCTCATTACCGTAACAATAACGGAGGCTATTTAAGATCAAGTGTCCAAGACCAAATTTGCCGATTGCTTTCAGTGGTCAGTCTGCCGTCCAGATTTGGTGCTGTAGTACCAGATAGTGGATTTTGTCTCTTAAAAATCCCAAAGACACTGCAGATGGTTACAGTCCAACTCCTTTGCTACCACTGAACAGCTATTACACAGACAGAACACACAAGGCAGTATTTATAAAATACTGTTACAAGATTTGTATTTCTGGAGAGAACTTTCTGAAGTACACAGGGAACTGACCATACATTACAACAATGCAAATGTGACAAAGTGTTTGCTTATTTTCTTTAGCCACAGGAAAATAAATACAAAAAGCACTGCCTTTCCATACACAGTTCACTGTGGCACATGCACCTCTACCAAGCATTCTGGAATAGGAAATCAGAATTCCTTGTTCTTACCATTTTCAGCTGTTGTCAGGGAAATACAGCATATATCTTTCTGCAATTTAAAAAAAGTGCTCATTCTGTGTATTAAATACAAAGTACACAAAATAAATTTTTGAAGCACAGAGGGTTATACTGAGAAGGCAGCCTGAAAATGTAGGCACGTTACAGTAATTAAGGTAACCGTACTGTAGTAATCACATTCTTGAATTTCTAGGTGGACTAAACAAGCATTGTATGCTTTCATCCCAGCCAGCTGATAAATCATTCAGAGCAGAAGCGCTTCTGTTCATAGCATCATGGAATTGGCCTAAAAGTACAAAATAGAAACATTAAGTTTTGAAATACTCCGTAATACGAACAGTGTTGTCAGAGAGAGAGCTGTATCATTTCTAATTAAAGTTAAAAGCACGCAACACATACCAACGATGGAAAGTATTTCCTGCCTAACTCAAATCCCATGATCGATTCCCTGTGCTCTCTACCATCCAAAGCAGCTACAAGGTCCCCACAGCAGGAGAGCTTCCCGAATAGAGCTCGGAAGCGGCAGCCAGGGAAGGAAAGCCATTCCTCAGGTGCTCCGGTAGAGTATTTCTGATGTGATTCTCCACAGGTGACTAATTTATTCACTGGTCAGGGAAATTACTGTTTTTGTGCTCGAGACTTGGCAAAAGAGGAGGTAAATTATAGCCTGCGCCCAGCAATTCATAATCCCCACAAAATTATTTTAAACTTCCATATTTAAAACGAAGCTATGAAAAATCGTTAGAGAAAAAGCAAAAGGAACCATTTAGTTATCTATCACCTCATATGCTTAGCTACTTGTACTAACAGAGTAGTAACTAAACAAGTAGTACTAAACAAGTACTTCACAGAGAAAACCCCTGAATTTTCAGTAAAGCACTATTTGTTCCAGATAAAGCAAAGCCTAATTCGAGTTTCAAAACTATATGTGGAGTGTTCCAATTATTTTTTTTTTTTAAAAACACGCTTTGTTTGTATTTTAAAATCAACGAAGACAGAAAATTCATCAAAACTAGCCTTTTGATGACAGGTCAGGTCAAATCAATACATCCTACGTCAGAACCATACAATTTATTTACAATAAAGTGTAACATGAAAGCAAGCACTGAACAACAGGCAGAAGAGTTGGGAAATACAATTCTTAATTATACATTTTAATATGTTTTATGGAGGCAGGAAAAAAAACTACAAACGAATTTAAATCCTGTTTGGACATGATGTAGAACTGTGGGAATCTAAAGTCCTTTTGACTTTTAGGAAGATTTAGGGCCCATTCTCTCTCATCTGCTTATTCCTCTCTATGCCTGCCCCTGTTAGCCTGCCTCTTCACTTCTGCCTGACCCTTTGCTAATATTTGGATTTTACAAATGTGCAGGCTTCTAGCATATAGCTTTTTGAATCACTGTATTGTTTCAAATATTTTAATTTAACCAAAATGCCAACCCCAAGGAAACATCTTGGAGTCCTGCACAATATTCTAATGCCCTGCAATTCACAAGAGTCCTCAGCTACATCTAGAGATGCATTCCATTAAAATGAAATCCATTCCCAGGACATTTTGGGAAAAAACCCTGTCTATGTGTTTTTGACAGCTGAAAACCTCGCATTTGTGTATTCTGCACCACCTGCAATTGTCCTAGAAACCTGCAGTCTTTGATGACTTGCAGCAAAACTGAGTCAGCTAGCAAGAACATTCTTGTTCTAGGGAGCAGCAGTCTGATCTCTCAAAAATGCAGCATTTACACAAACAAAAAACATGTTTTCGAAAATAAGCAAATAAGCAGTGAGAGATGTGCATACATTTTGTAAAGATGCTGCTTCTCTGAAATTCAAGTAGGAAATGTATTAATTATTAAGACATTCCCAATAGCCTAAAAAAGATAAACCTCATCCGGAAGAGGGAGAAAAATAGTTCTATTTTAGCTGACTCACTGATAATTCAGGTCTGAAAAAGCGACATAAAATTCCTTTTTCAGCTTAAAATTCAGTATGGGAGAGAAAGTGAGAAATCTAAATGAACGCCACTGATTAAGAACTACAGAATGGTCAAAAAATTGATAACATAGATTCTAATCTTGCTCTCAGGAATGCCATCTCTTTTATAGGAGGGTTACCTTCACAGTAACAGAAATACAAAATCAAAGCTTTAGTGTCCTATTTTAACTTTTTCATTTGTAGATAATTATGCTCCTGAGATTTCACATTTAAAATCCAAATTCACAAAAGTGGTTGCCTGTAACTTACAAGAATCTTCAGAAGCTTCCTGAAAAGCATTTTTGTAAATAATGAGATAATTACTGTATCTGAAAATATCGCATGTTAAAATTCCCAGCTGTCCTTATGTTAAAAGAAAATTCCAAATCAATGCTACATGAAACCTGCTGTTTTATTCAGTCACATATCAAAGACAATGGGGTACTTTTTTTTTGAGCAATCAGCATTCAATAGCAAATATGACGGTGATCCAATTCCTCTACGGTTGATGCTTTTAAACGACAGCAAAACAAATACTTGCCAGGTTAAGATTTTAACGTTTATGGTTTTCATTAAGAAAGCAATTATGATGATAAACAACAATGAAACCTAGTTTTAGTGTATTTAAAATGCCTATGATGAAATACGCGCATTTGCTTCCGTTGTGACCGGATAGGTTACCTTTTATAATGGTGTTTCCTTCTTGTAGTTGAAACTTGGGTCGCTACCTTCAATCTGAAGTTTTAAGGCTTGCTTAAGGCTGAGTTCGGTCTCTGCGGGAGGATAGCCTTCCAGTACTTCCTGATGCCCTCTATCCTGCACTGTTCGTGGGACAGAAACCCTACCGAGAAAAACCTGATTGCTCTGAAGATGGTAATTTGGATTCGTCATAATTCCATTTCTCTTCTTCTGTTCTCCACTCTGTTGGTGAATTAGGAACTGTTGCTGAGATCGCCCAACTTCTTGCTGAGCCGGAGGGACCAAAATTTTGCACTGTGGCTCTGCCAGCATTGATTTAAGTGGCACACTTGTCCCGGATTTGGCAATAGGTACTCGTTTATCAAACTGAGTCATTTCATACTCTAACACTTTTGGTTGGGAGGAACTACTTTGTTTTATTTTTTTTCCAGCCGACCCAGATTTGCTGGAGTTGTCCGTTTTCCCCCCTTTGTTAGCTTTAGTTGATTTCAAACTAGGTTTTACTTGGCTCCATTCAAATTCACTACTTGGTGAATTGTGATTTTGACTTAGGGAATGAGTTGTGGAAGAAGGAGAAACAATAGACTGCCTACTTCTGCTGCGTGGGAGGGAATGCTGCTGTATTTGCTCTGTGAATGACAGGCTGTGGAAACTATCAATGGGCACTGTCTGAGCAGTCGCAGTCGATGACGTGGTGCGGAGAGAGGAATTTTTGGAACTTTTCAGGGAATTATTTGATAAAGATGACTTCTGACGGTCAACCGTAGAATCCGGCGACTCTGAAGGAGAACTGAAGGCATGAGCAGGCCCATTAGATAAGCCACGCATACTGGGCTGCATATCTCCACCAGTACTCCCTGAACTATTTGACTTCATTGTTAATGACTGCATTTTAGAGGAGACTGACTGTAAGGGTTTTTGCTCCATTGTGTGGACTGGAGATGGAGTGCAACCATTCAGAGTAGATGCACCATATTTTTCCAGTAATTTAATAATCTGAGAGTGTCCATTTTTAGCTGCAACACGCATAGCAGTGCGCCCAAACTGGTCGGCATGATTTGGATCAGCACCATGCTCCAGTAATATTTGGACAACGTCAATGTGCCCTTCTTGGGCTGCAATGCAGAGTCCAGTAGCACCTTGGTTACATGTGTGGTCAACCAGAGCTCCATGCTCAATGAGAAGCTGCACTACCTTCACATGACCTTGCCATGCAGCAGACTGCAAAGCAGATCTCTTCTCGTTATCTGCAGCATTCACATCAGCATGGTATGTTATCAGCACCTGTACCATCTCCAAATGGCCCTGCCAGCAGGAAACATGGAGTGCTGTTCTTCCTTCAGCATCACTTGCTTCTACGTTTGCACCGTTTTCTAAAAAATACTCAGCCATCGTAAGCTGGTTTTCTAATGCTAAGATATAAAGCGTTGGCCGGCCATCAGCATCTTTGTAGTTAACATCTGCTCCATGGCTGAGCAGTAGTTCAACTATATCTCTGTGACCTTCTAAAGCAGCAACCCGGAGAGCATTTCTCCCATCATAGCCTCTCTGATCAATGTTGGATTTATTTTCCAGTAATATCTGCACACAATCATAGTGACCTTCTTGTGCAGCTAGTATGAAAGGTATACGTCCATCATTATCAATTTCATTTGTTCTAGCACCTTGTTCTATAAGAGCTTCACATATCAACCTGTGACCTTCAAAAGCTGCCATGTGCAAAGGTGTCCAGCCCGCATCATCTCTGTGATTTTCATCTAGCCCCCTGTCCAGCAGAGTCCGTACTACTTCAACATTGCCTTGTGCAGAGGCTATGCTCAGAACTGTTCTCCCTTCACTATCAATGCTATCAACAGCTGCACCCCAAAATAAGAGAGTATTTACAACTGAAGCGTGGCCCATGGAGGCTGCTGCCAGAAGCGGTGTACGACCATTGTTGTCTGTGTGATCAACATCAGCTCCTCCTTCTAGAAGTAGATCAACAACGTCTACATGTCCTTCATAAGCAGCTACCAGCAGTGGAGTCATGCCGTCTTTATCGCAATGGTCAACTTCAGCACCACGGTCGATTAGAAGACTAACCACTGAGGCATGTCCCTTACTAGCTGGTACACAAAGCGCAGCGACAGACAGCGCAGTCCTTCCATCCACGTCCTCATGGTTTACCTCTGCACCATGGTCCAGCAGGTGCTCCACGATCTCTTTATGCCCCATGTATGCTGCTGCAATCAAAGCTGTTCTGCCCTCGTTATCAGCTTTATTAACTTCAGCACCATGTTGGAGCAGATTCAGCACAATATCTTCATGTCCTCCCCAAGCTGCTGCTCTCAGCGCCGTTCGACTATCAGCATCTGCACAGTCCACTTTGACTCCAGCATAAAGGAGCGCAGAAACCACCTCTGTGTGCCCACCCCACGCTGCAGATCGCAATGCCGTCCAGCCATCATGATCAGTGTGATTAACGTTAGCCCCACATCCGATCAAGCAGTTGACAACCTTGGTATGTCCCTGCCGAGCAGCTAAGGTAAGTGCTGTTTGCCCGTGAGTATCTTCTATCTCTAAATCTGCTCCCCTCGAAACCAGTAAGTTAACGACATCGAGATTGCCGCTGTACGCTGCATTGGCCAAGAGCGTTCTCCCATTGGAATCGCACTGGTTTACTGATGCTCCGTTGTCTAACAAGGTGCGAATGGAATCTTCTCTCTCCAGAGCCTGCCGAACGATGCAAGACGTGCGGTCATCTTCACTGTTGACGTGAGCACCAGCTTTTACCAGTAGCTGTAATACTTCTTGTTCTTTAGGAATTAAGGTTGACAGGGAGTCTTTGACAGGCGTGCCATTCCATATCATCCATAAAGCCAGCTCTGAAGTCTCTAACTGTAGATTTGAATTAATTAGATGCAATGCAAACTCTTGAGCTTCTAATGGTGTTAAATCCTTTGCTCGGCAAGTGTAACTCATTGCCAGCATTCTGTGTCCCTCTGCTGCATTACACAAGTATTTCTGCGTACAGTGCTTTACATCTAGCAACCATTCTGCAAAACTGTAATGGAACAAGATTTTTGTATTTCCAAGTCCATCAATAAGGACTTTTGACAGGACATCCAATTTGCGTTGAAAGTCTTCCATCGTCAACGTCATATTTTTGGTCCACACTGCATGATACAATTCCGTTGTGGTTAATGGCCTGCAGGCTGCAAGAATTACATTAAGAATAGGCTGGACCTTTGCAAATTGTTTTCTCACAAAAAGTCTCTGACAGAGCCAAAGGTATAGGCCATTTAATGTTCCCGGAATATCACGGATCTCTCGTAACATAATAAAATTCTCCACAACTCCATCTAGGACACGCTCCAGATACAAAAAGCAACCGCTGCTTTTGATGTGAAGCTGATTCAGCATTTCTGCAGTTTCTTTTGTGAGATGTTGTCTCAGTGCTTCTTCCTGATCTAAACGATGCAGAATATATTGTTGCACATCTTTCACAATATAAGCCTTCCGTAGATCATCCAGACTTATTTTTCGAAAACCTATTAAAAGAGAAGAAAGTTATTATTATTTCTGATCTAGTTTCGCTTAACTCAATGTTAGGAACAAAAAAAAGAGAGACATTTCTGAGTAGGGAACACCCACAATAATATATTTTATGTGTACAGATAGTGAATCTAAATTAATAATAATAGCAGAGAACTTTGATAATAGACACATTTTTATCATCATCTACTATAAGAAGAAATACATGCTACTAACAAAGAAACTTTTCAAAATCACTTTGAATGAGGCATTGTGTGTCTACCTTGGACAATACTAAACACCTAAACAAAACCACCAGACTGCAACCAAAATAAGATTATTAAATATTATTATATTATTACAGGAATAAACCCTTCTCCAATGTGGCTGACAATGGAATTCCAAATAATTTTCAGCTATTTAGATTAAGACAACTGTTATATTAATATAATTATAGAAGAGATGCACCTGGTGCGTATGCATGATGAAATGTACATAAATCACTTCAACTTGATCACCTTAGTTTCTTTTAAAAGCTTTTATAATATAGGAGAGAGAGACACTCAAAAATAGTTTTAAATATCTTTACAGCTCTGTGCACTGAAAATTACCTACTTTTTTCAAGTAAGGACTGACTTTTAGATAAACACCCCAGTTCTTTGGTAGGTGACTCATTGTATAAGGAAACAGGTTTTCTCACAGTCATATGATCTCATTGTTTTTCCAACCTGTTTACTCTTTAGAGGAAAAAGGGAAATTATTTCATACATGCGTACTGTGTACATCTCCTTCCCCCCCCCCGCCCAAAGCAAAGAACGCTGTTCTTATCAGCACTTGCGAAGAAGTCCCTAGGGCAACCTCAGTGACCGTAAGGCTCTCAAGAATGAGGCGGAATGAAGACCTAGTTGTATGGACTACACGGCTATCTCTGTCATTTAAACCATTTGCTTTGGTAGTGCCAAGTTAAGCATTCGATGAAGACCAACCCTCTTTGATTAATGACACATTACATTGTTTGAACACTACTTTTCCGGAAGCTATGGGAGAACCACAGAGGTCACAGACACAGCAGCTTAAAGTACTGTGTTCCAGGCCAGAACTGTACCTCACTTCTCCAGGGACAGGCTGTCATCTCTTCCTCCAGTGTAGCAGATTGCACGCATTTCCTTACAGTCAGCTCAGCTAGTCATAAAAAAAACCCAACTTTGCTTTTCAAACCAAAGCAGTTACAAACCTCCAAATTATATTGAAGGAAAAGCAACCGTAGAGCAACGCGTTCAATGCCATTTTGGCCCCATCTCCATGGAGCAAATAATTTTAAGTGAGACTCTGAAGAATGTTCTTTTCAGATCTATGTTTTTATTGTATTTAAACATTCTGTGGATCAAACTGCTTAGTCTGTGAGCTTGTTCTGACTGAGAATTCAGCCTGATAACAGAGCTGTGTTTTTTGTTCCCGAGTGTCTTCAGCAGAGGTTCTGAATGTCACATTAAGCTCACTCTGTTAATTGTTTACTCTACATGAGCATTGTACAAACACAGCAGATTAGAACTGAGAGGCAAACTATGGTGGTGTTACTAAGATATTTCTGCTTCCCTTATTAATTATGGTAGCATCACAAATCTAACAGGACTAAATCAATAGAACACCTAAAACAAAATCATGCTTCTCCCCAAAATAAAATCACTGGATAGGACACTTTTGCACAGTCACTTCTCAGGCTAAGACTACACTAATAAGATTGTCTACTTGAAGATTTTTGAAGGAGAAGGCCAGGAGGCAAAAACAATTATTTTCAGAGGGATCTTTCTCCATTCCACAGAGGCTTTTTTTTTTTTCTCTCAAAAGAAACACAGAATGATCTTGATCCACCATAATTTGTCACAACTTCAAGTAATGTCCTAATCTGACCTGCAGAATGGCATAATTCAGTGATTTACTATGTATTTGATTAAAATATTCTGTATGTAACTTCGTAAAGCCCATAATTCATGCACATAAGCCAAATAAACTTCACCAAGTAAGGACAGCCAGTGCTCTGTGATTCTGCAGATCCCAAGCTTTCACTTCAACTGAAAGGCTGTTTCTAGGTTATGATCCTTCAGAAGATAGAGAAGTGAAAACAAATGCATTAAAAACAGGGCATTGCTTGGTGCAGGCATTCACAGTCATATGCACACAGAGAGCTGTAATCAGACACAAGTGTCCCTTTGGTTGTCTCGTGTGCAGGGAATAGCTCTGTTCTGCTCAATTCGGAGCAAATGCAACCACTGCATTCACTCACCTTTCAGTTCTTTGCACCTCTCTGCTTCTCCTAGTCAGATTTGTACCTGTCACTTGGCTGACTGAGAGTAGGTACAGAGCTCTGCAAACTCCTCCTCGATGTGTTTACTCATCAGTGACTCTGTTCACAACATCCCCCATCTCTGACATTAATCCCATGCCCACATCCTTCCTTTCCAATATGTATCTGCATGTGTAAGTTATTTTAAAATTACCCAAGTGTTTTTTCAGTTTTTACAGTAGTTGATTTCATTTCCCCCCAACAAGAAAACCCGATTGACTCACAGGACAGGAATCCTGAGATGTCAGCTCCTGGCCAGTGTTGACTGACTGATGACTACACTTCACCTCCCTTGACTGCCAGCCTTCACATGAAAACTTGCAGAGTGGTAACTGCTTAAGCGCCTCAGTCCCCGTACGTCTGCTTCAAAAGCAAAAGACTCTTGCTTATCTTGCAGTGTTCTTCGAATACCAATTTTCATTTTGCTTCCCAAAATGGGTGGGAAAGTGAACAAAACCATTTTGGATGTGATAAAAATACCCCAAGCCCTCCAAAAAAAGTAAAAAAGGAAGGGTTTGTGGTGTTGGGTTTTTTTCCCCTTAAGTAAGGCTGTATCATTACTTTGTTCCATATTCGTGTTAAAAATATTGCCCTACTCTGTACTTACCTGAGACATACCAAATGTCTAAGCACTTCAGCCAAGCAAATAAATTTCAGAAGACTTCAGAGCAGTGAATATTCTAGAAGGCAGTAATTTAAACAATGTGATTGCTCTATGTTCACGGAAGCTAAAAATTGTTCCTTTTCTTTTGCAGTATTTTCAAACATTCCTTGTTAATGAGATCCTATATATTGTACCAGAAGACAAGTTTGTAGAGCAAGAAGCGCACTACCCTCATACAGATTTTCACACATCCCAGAGATGATACGCTCTTTAAGGGCTGGGATTACAAACTGCCATTGTAACAGACTTGTGAACAGAAATAGGTTGCTAATTTTAACCACTGCACCATGCCATACTATACTAAGCAAATAATTCAAAAAAGACCTTATAGATAGAATTTTTTTTTTTTTTAAATTCTTGTTGCTGGCTTGAAGGAGGAAGACAAAGCCATGCTTTTTCGCCCAAACATCTATCTAAATGAGGTCATTTTACATTTCCAAACAAAGATCCTGCAAACTTGCTTTTCAACCCTACCAAATACAATAAGTCACTTTCATGGACAAGAAGCCCCAAAACATTAAGAGAAAGCTCATTTTGTTTCAGATGCATTCCCATGAACTACTTAAGCTCGGCAAAACAGGAGTGCAGTAGACAGAACTTACAGTCCCACGACCCTGCTTTTTGCATTGTTAAAATTTTTCTTACAACACATCATTTTCAACCCAATGGGAGCTCCAATATGGATTTTCCTGATTTATTAAATTCCTGGCAGTTCTGTAAACAAATCAGTTCCAAATGTATTTCTTGGCAAGATCTAGGGTCATTCAAAGGAGAAAAAAAAAAAGTATCTTGGCTATATAAATACTTTTACACTATGTTAACCTTTTCAAACTTTCATAATAAAAAATAAGCTATTAACTAGCAGGTTCCAGTAAATACTTAAAAATATCCTTCTACTTTCGCATCTTTAAATACATTTACATAAGTAAATTACAAAAGTTTTAAATACATTTTAATATATTTAATTTAACTGAATTGTTAATTTTAAAGTAATGGCAAAACGTGGCAATGTTGGCATTAATAATTTACACTGCTGATCTAAGCATATATTGAATTAGGTATTTCTATGGCCATTTACGCACACCTGCTCAAAAAGAATAATGTATCCAGCAGAGTAAAATGCACCTGAAAACTCAAGCAGCACACCTAGCTTTTAGTGCATTTGCAGTATACCATGCATGACAAATTTCACTGCATCTACTCCAGATGCTAAGAGACACTGAGGCTGAAATCTGCGGCTCTCACTGGTCCATGTCATTGCACAGAAGTTTATTTAGATTTACAGGTAATCGTCCATTTAAAACAATTTAGTCTTCCCTCTTTAATTGCAAAGCAAATAAGTTCAAAATTCACACACAACTTTTTACTAAGAAATATGAAATTCCCTAGTATCATGTTTTCAAAGTGGTAATCAGAAGAAAATGGTAATGAGAAGAAAGGAAATAGTAATTAAAAGCTTCCAGTTTATTTCCCAAGCCTTCTAAATATTTTTTTTTCCCAAAACCCAAACCAAACCAACAAATAAACTTTTCCAAAGCTTTAATATTATAGAAGTAAATTTTACTACTATAAATATATAAAAATTATCTTTTGTAGTATAAATCCAACCCCCATAAAGACTTTAATGTAACATGAAACCATCCAAGTAGATTCCAACCTACAATGAAAAATTAGAGGACAACTGAGATTTTCTTTTTTGAAGCAATCTCTCCTGAAGTGGTCTCACGCCATTTATATTCTGGAATGGCAGCTAATGAGAAAAGGTTCAGTTTCAAACCAGGCAACTGATCTGATTTGAGGATTCAGCAATATGACTACCTGAGTAGCTTCAATTACCAAACAGTGTGAGTTTGCTGGGGGCAGAGAAGCTGGACTGTGATTTTTACAGTATTTCTCTAAAGTTTTCACATTTCTGCTTATTTTTTAATTTTAGGAAAGGCTATAAGAAAAACAACCCTCCACATCTATTCAGACCAGAACCAGCAAAGAGCAGAAATGTGAGAAAGAGTCATGCACCCAAGGTTTCTAATCCAGAATAAGTTTGGATAAATATCAGCTCCTAATAGTATCTGGCTGTCTGGAACTGAATGATACATAAAAGAAGAGTGAAAAATGAATGACAGATTGCCTGCTTTTGCCTATGGATAAGTGGGTGAATGGAGCTTAAGCTGCCTCTGAGGCTAAACTGAACCCTTTCAACCCACTTTTGATTCTTTTTATTGTAGTTTCCAGTATCTTTCCAGTATCTAACTTTATGGAAACTACAGCTCCCTGAGATGTGACATCTGCATGGGTTGTACCACACTGGTGCACTCATGCTTCACGCGTGAGAAGGAATTCTTTGGATGAAGAATGTCCGTGTTTAATTGAAGGGTATAATCAAGCCAGATGCCACAGGTATTTGATTTATGTGTGTAGCAAAAAAGAAGAAATTAAGTAAATGCCTATTAAAAAGCCTTCTTAAACCAATAATTAGAGCATTTGTTCATATGCACTTTTGTCTATTTACCTTTATGCTGTTAATGAGAAAGTATCTGCTTTTCACTCAAACTTATCTAAATAAAATTGCCTGATTTTAAAAAGCCTAGAGTTTTTAAAAGAATATGCTGGATCTTTAAAACAGGAATCTAGTTTTGTAAGAACAACTGCTATGCTTTCAAGATTTAGCCTCATTTTAGAAGCAGCATTTTTATTAGCTAATTAGCTGAAGCATAAAAAAAACCCTGTATGTTCTGTGCCACTTTCAGGTTAGAGGGCTTTTTCATTATTTTAGAAATACAAGGAAACTTTTTCTAACATTAGAATAGAAAGATTGGAAAGACTGTGTTTAATGTAGCCGCTTGACTGTCCGTACTTGTAGTCAAATGACAGCAAACGATGACGTGAGAGATAACCTGGATAATTATGGGCACAAGACAGAGAATAGTTAAACTTAGGGAAAAAGTCCGTAAGAAAAACGAACAGGCATTGTGTGGCAGTTGGTGACAGTGCACATGCAAGAGAAGGCAGGAGGACACGCATTATCTGTTCCCTCCTTTTTTACTCAACTAGCTGGCTTTTGCTCACTGTGGAGGGTGACCGCAGACTCATGCAGGCATCGTTTTACATTTGGTTCATATTTTTGAGGTTGTCTCTGCAGCCACAAGAGGCAAAACCGTTTGGTGTTTTTTTTTTTTTTTTTTTTAATTAATGAAAGCTGAGAATCTGAGTAAAGGGAAAAATCTGTAGCACATTGTGCTACTACAGAATTTGGGAATACAGAAGGCCCCAGAACACAAGCTGCAGCAGATGAGGCACAACTATTCAACTGTCATAAGTAAGTCACCAACAAAAGTGAAGGAACAAAGAGGACCAGAATAAACACCCCTCCTCCTTTTCTCATTCTTAGAGTGGCAGGGATGACGTATTCACCACTGCCAGCGGCAAGATGACAGTGGATGAGAAAGACTGGACTCCTTCCACGTCATCACTATTTTCGGCTAGGGAGATGCTTGCAGAACTCTCATCTGTACTGGACACCCAAAAAAGAGCATTGTCAGGACCGGGCCACTGCAGCAATCCTGATCCCAGTCATTGATAACACTTTCTGACAAATAGGTTTCATTTCATTCATGACAATAGCTCTCATTTCAGCAGATTTCTGGAGGAAGCTTTCACTGCATGAAAATTTTAAGTGAAAACTGATATAAACTGATTGTAAACAAATTGATATTGGTTAGTATATATTTCATATCGTACTCTAAATTTTTTAGTAGAAAAAACTACAGATGGGACACATTTTCCTAAAATAATCATAAAAGGATTCCAGTCTTGCTAAGTTATAGTGAAACTGATCTTTTTTGGTTCCAAATTAAAAAACACATTTGAAGAAAATGTACAGTAATTATGTTGTCATTATGGTTGCAAACATTTATTTGCTGCGAAATTGGAAGTATTAGAAATTCAGTACAATAGTGTCCCAGAGTGCAGCGCATTATACACCAGGTATTTCTTCAGTCATGAGTGCAAAAAATACTCATCCTTGATCTTGAATTCTGCCTGCCCACCAATTAAATAGCTTCATAACTTGGCTCAGCTAAAAGTAAACTTTCAAATACCACAAAGGAGGAGGAGAGTTTGCCCCAGTAGAAGTATTAATGACAGTCTATCCTTTTCAGGCTAGAGCCAGAAAAGAAATTACCATTATCTCAACACAAAGTTGCAATATATCTGAAGTTAACAGAAGCTTCAGCCATGCTCCTCACATCCTCACTACACCTTTCATAAACTTGAATATTGGCTGTAAAAAGGAAAATCATCCAACAGCGTATTAAGCACGCAACTGTCACATTGGCTGTAATGTCACAGTTTTCTTTCACAGTGGAAAAAACCACCGCTTCCTTCAAAGAGACCCTAAACTTTCTTCTCAATTCGTGTCCAATTATTTTGGGATTCATTCTTTCTTTGCTGTACCTTTTCCACAGTGAAGATGGGATTATAATATCACAAGCCAACTTCCTTTATGCTATTCATCAAGTCATTCTCTGTGGAAATGAGAAATTAACTCATTTAAATTAAATCTATTTTAAAGGCATATCCATTAGTTCTGCTGATTTTTCCTGTCAGGAATTCCATCTGGAAACATACTTAGAAGACAACAGCAATTTTTTAGGACTAGTCTGAAACGTTATATGATTCAATGGAAAGGAAATAAAAGTGCTCTGAAGAAAGTTTTGTCTGGTTTTTTGGCAATGACAATGTCTCTAATCAGCCAAGCTTTGACAAAACTATTCCCATATGAACATCCAAAGGAGCCCTGTGAAGCTACCCCGAAGTTTCCTTTAGTTCTCACATACTCCCAAATACCAATCCTTCATGTCTGCCACTGATTAATACAGTACTTCGTTCCAAAACGCAATTATCCCATTGACCTTTTGCCACTGTGGAAACGAGCAAGCCTATGGGTCTATGTTCTATAATCACATTTTTGTCCTAATTGTTGCCTTAATACACACAGGCTTTATACATAGGCCTGGAATCCAGTCTAGATATTGCCCTTTATTAAATTTCAGAGAATTTCCAGTAACAATGTCATTAGTGAAGAAATGTTCTCATGACGCAGTAAAGCCTGGATGAAGAAGCTGTAAAGATTTTTTTTAGTGTGCAACCTTTGCCAAAAGTATACTCCAAGAATCCACATCTACATTGTTCCCCTCTCAAATTCCACCTTCAAAGGTTATTCCCCGCTTTCTGAAAATAAGGGGAGAGATTTTAATGGGAGATGAAAAAAAAAAAAAGTCTTCCGAGGTTGTAAGGAATGGGTGTATGCAGCCGACATACTTATGTACTTACGCATCACCTACACCGTTTCAAAGCTTTTTAAAACTAGCAACGAAAGATGAAAACTCAAAGCAGCCATATTCTTTCCAGATGTATTGCAAAGACATAATCTACCTCTAAAATACTTGGCTGACTTAAGCTTTCTGTAGTCCTCAGTAAACTAGAATGTGTGTTTTTTAGAACTACCATTTTTGTGATTGTCATATTTTAGAACTAAGCACGCACCAGTGCTTTCAACCATCACCGAGGGTCTGGTAAATACTACCTCCTGGTTACAGGCGCAGGCAACAAGCACTTCCTATGCTCTGCACTCACCTGTAAACATTTTTGTAACAGCTTTACTTTGCTTGCGGGCAGAACACAGGAGGAGCAGCCAGGGAGGGAAGAACTCAAAGTGGCCAGCTAAAAGCTCCGCTATTGTTCCAGATAAACTTGTAGAAGTCTGTTCGCCCTCGGAAACGTTACAGCCCTCGTCAACCGAATCTACGAGCAGGAAGAGGCTTTGCTGAGGGGGCTTCATTCCCAAGAGAGGGAGCAGAATGCACCTGTAAGGAACATGAAACAAGATCAGTACTTTAAATACATTTAACAATACAATGACTATCATATAGTCATTCAAGTTGAAGCTATGATCACCTTAAAATGCAAAGTTATTTTTTAAACAGAATTTTTTTAAATAGTTACCACAGAAAATACTGAGGTGGACTGAACTAACAGAAATAGAGACAGTTTGAACAGTGAGTGATGTAATTCTTGCTTAGGTAATATTACTTTTTAAAGAACTTATAATTTATAACAATACTTTAAAACCATGTAATGTTGTTCAGGCTCCATTAGAAGACTTGGAAAAACGCTGCTTCACTAAAGAAGTTACTTGGCCTAAAGGTTAAGAACTTCATTACTGTTGTCTATGCCAAAGTTGTTATTACTGCTTATCAGAAACTAATAGCGAACAAGAATTGGTCGTGAAACAAAACTCTATAAATAAAAGACACATGAAATATCATAATTCAAAGAGTTCAAGTCTGAATGAGTAACAGTTTTACAAAGAACCATACCTTCACAAATGAAATGTAAATTAACTTAGTAGCAGACTGAGGCATTTGGTAGTGACTTTGATGTATTGGTTTTTATTTATATTGAAGTTGCCAAGTTCCTATTGCTGGAAAAGGATTAGCTGCATCCTCAGGATGCTAGCATCTATACCAACGCATCTGATCGCGCAGCTAAAAACCTCAAATGTGCATGTATTGTTGCCACCCTTAACAGTACTCCACTCTACACTTACGTGTATCTTTACATAGCTACTACATAACTGTCATGCGTCTATCCAGTATTTCCACGCTCTGCTACTATTTTTTGGGAAACTTCATAATGATTTAGGCCCGTAAGTTTCACTGACTGAATTATCTTTAAATACATTTGGCAAGTAAACTTTGACTTTACAGTAAAAAGATGAAATGAGGTGAGAACAACATGTATCTAACAGTTTACTCTCTTTTGTAGATTTGTTATTTGCACCTGTCCAGAAGACTTGTACATCATAAATATTTTTTGTTTTCCTCAAGACCATAATAATCTTTTTTCATTTGTTTTACTGAACAAATCTATCTTCAGAAGACTTTGGTCAACACATTATTACCTGCCAAGCATTTAAATTGGAGTATAGGCAAATCTTGCCTGTTAATGGAAGAACACAATCCACTTTAGAAATGACTCATAAGCACTGTTAGTGGAATGTTTGTTATTTTCTGGTTTTCTGACTGAGAAAAATGCAAAATGGAAACAGAGTGGTGCACCTTTGACATCCAACAATAACAGTAGAATCCAGCGGAGCAGACTAGGTGATCACACTTGGAGAAATTTCCCCAAAGGTATAAAAAGGAAGCACAAAATACTTGTGTTCTGAAAGTATTCTGTATTAAATGGATTTTAAATCCCTAACACGGCTCCCCCCCTTTTTTATTTCAGATGCACAAGACTACTGAGAATTCTTCGGTACTTCCACAGCCAGTTACTCTTTCGGAAGATGCCTGAAGAACAACTAAAATCACTGTTCACTAAGCTGGGAAGTTAAGCAGCTACCAATTTACAGAACAGGAAATTAAAGTAGCCATAAGGTTAAAATTACTTTCCTAAGTGATGCCAATCCCACAATGAAAGGAGGCAGTTGGAAATGACCACATTTTCCACCCCTTCCCCCACCAGAATGCTGCCTTGCCCCCTCAGCTATTTATGTCAAGGCATTTTCCCTGCGACATTTCTTTTTCTATCAAAACCAATTTTCCTTTCACATAGTTCTCTGTATGAAGTTACTTTCCGAGTATGAATGTTACTACGAGATATGAAGAAATGGTAATGGTATCTTAAATTAAAATCTCACTTAAAATCTGTGTGACCCTAACAAAATGCCTACAAAATATCTCAGGAGCATCCGACAACGTTCTTGGGTCAGTATTTACCTGTCGGGAATACCACCAAGAAAAGCTAACCGTCACGTCCGGGGAAGAGTCCCAAATCGTTCTGTTTAATTCCCGCAGTACGTAGCAGTTGGCTGTAATAGATCAAATCAAAAGGTTCACCCTGCCTCCAAACAGGCTTGAAAGCAGATGTCTAAGGAATAATGTAAGCACCGGGCAAGCACTAAACCACATTTTCCCAGAACTCTCAGGGACCGCAGCAAACAGTGCTTCCAGGCACTTTCTGAAGCAGAGATTCAGTCCTTGCACTTAACATCCCTTAACTGACCATGCTTTTACAGGTTTGTCCAAGTCTTCTATGAACCGATTTAAGCCTCCGGCATCCACGACATCCCGCGGCAAGGCCTTCTGCAGCTTAGTTACACACTGCGTGAAAAAAGTCACTTCCTTTTGTAGTTTTAAATCCAAACCATCCTTGTTTCATCTGATAACCCTTTTGCTTCTGTGCTGGAATGGGCAGTGAGCAATTATGCCTTATTCACCTTCTCCATGGCATTTGTAATCTTCTGACTTTATCACAGCCTCCCCGAGCCATTTCTTTCCAGGCAGAAGAGACCGAGCATATTGATGGTGCTTCATAAGCAGCTATTCCACAGACCCTTCTCTCCCTGTGCTCTGCTTTTTTCCACTTCACAATATTTGTATTTCTGAATCTTAACGTAACTTAAATTCCACCAGGAAAAATATACACACATACATATATAGACATGCATATAAGAAATGAGGCACACTGACTTCTCCCAGCTTACGGCAATATTATTAGAAATGTGGCATTGACAAGACATTGATAAGGCTTTCTCTTAAAGCGCCCTTAGAAACCGTTTGATAAACTTCTGTTCTTCCTAGACATTTTATCTCTCTTGAGTTCAGAGTAGACACCAAGTAACATAATAGTGAAACTTTTCAGAGCCGGTAAGTGCTGTGCTAATTTGCCAGAAGTCACGTCATGTTTACCTCTGTAATGTGACTTAGTAATTCCACTCCGCTACAATTTCTTGCTTGTATAGGAAAATTAGATAAATCAACACGGAATTAACAATATCTTAAAGTACTTCCACAAATGGTGATTCATCTACAGATTGTTGTAACAGATTGCTTCATTCACAGAGTGCCTCTCAAAAGATTAGAAGTTGGTTTTCTTTACCCTCTGAAAGGATAACAGCTTTATCTTTATAACTTTTATATTCTATACAGATATAAAAGTGGTTATCCATTACAGAAAATTTCTGAAATAGAAATCGTGATTTAAAACAACAAAATTAATTAGTCAGTAAAAATACAAAATCTCTAGAGAAAACAGCATAATTAGGTATTTTAAATGATGGAATTCATTTTAATGGCAATGTAATGTAATGACTTATTTATGCAGAGCAAAGATGTTTTACATGCTCTCTAGCAAATAAGGAGTCCTCAGAACAATGAACCATCCCACAGAATTCTTCAGCATTGCTACTGAGTTGACTGAACCCACGCAAATATAATTTTCCACATATGGAAGGAATATATACAGACTATGCTGTTCTGCTTATGATTATCCTTGAGATTTTTAGATTGGATCCACAAAAATACCAAGACACAACAGAACAAAGTTGAAAGATAGCGGCGTTGTCCACAAAGGCTGAAAAGAGAGTCACAGTGGAATGCACATAGCTGCTGAAAAAAAAAAAGAAAAAGGCAAACACACACATGCCAAATAACAATTAATGAGTAGTTCTAGGAGTAAAAAAAGTTATAAATCCTAGTGTCTTACGAATGTGTTCCTCATATTTGATTGTCTCTGCTGTATAGGAAATTCGGTTATGTCCTCACTTAAATTGTTTGATGCCTGTTACAGTGTGAACGTAGCTTATCCCTAGAAGGGCTCCCTTTTCTCTATCCAGCTGCTAGCATTCACTACTGACAAACATGCAGAACAAGTGTATAAAACTCATCTCCTAAGCAAGCCAGAAGAAGCAAGGAAAAAAAAAAAAGAAAGAAAAACAAGGCTCTCCCCCCACTTTGTCAGACTCCAAGTGCTGCTACTTTTAGCAAGACATGAAATACTTCAAATTTCATGACAGAAATGACTGATTTGGAAATCTGCTTAACTACTACTACAGCTCTTACATTTATTTTTCTACATCAGTATGACAGTTCTTTTGAGTCACCTTCTCGCCAATAGGTTATAGTTTAGCACTTGTATTTCAGTTACAGCCGCTGATGCCAGGAAGAACGCGGGAATTTACAAACCCTGCTCTTTTCAAAGAAAGTTTGTAAAAAAGCAGACAATATCATTATCCCACAGATAGCTGCCTTTGCTTTCTCCTGCTTTTTTGCAAATGCTTCTACACCAGATTCCTTGAACACATTCACCAGCTATGTCATATTCCTAATCCCTACACATTAAATTAGCCTCTTCCCTCCCCTCGCCCCTCCTCCCTTAATTCTTGAGGGGTTACCTTTTCCTCCTCATCTTAAACTATTAGATGCCTCCAAACATTTTTATTCATTCATTTTATTAAGCTACAGCTAGGGAGCCAGCTTCAGGATTAATTCTGAAAGCGGGCACGCACCCTGCACTCATGCAAAGGTGGAATGCCAAACTGATTTTGCATCCGCAGACCAAAACCATAACATTTTCACCAGTGTTATGGAGCGAAGCCTACCGTCCTCTTCCAAGCTTCGCTGCTACCTTTGCCAAGCCTGCGGTGAGCCTCCGAAACACTGCAAACGCAATCCGAACACGGCGCTCCAAACAGCCCAGGGGAGCAGGTCCCCACCGCAGCCCGGCACACCCCCAGCGCAGGGAAGCAGGTCCCCAGCCCAGGGGAGCAGGTCCCCAGCGCAGCCCGGCAGCCCCCCAGCCCAGGGAAGCAGGTCCCCAGCCCAGGGAAGCAGGTCCCCACCGCAGCCTGGCAGACCCCCAGCCCAGGGAAGCAGGTCCCCAGCCCAGGGAAGCAGGTCCCCACCGCAGCCCGGCAGCCCCCCAGCCCAGGGGAGCACACTATCGAACGTGTCAGGGATACACTTCTGCCCCTGCACAAATTGCTGCAGACTGGCTAGCATAGAAAGGACCCGTATTACCCCCCAGCACGCAAGCAGCACGTTTCAACTGCAGCTAATTTATGCTCAGACTTTGCATATGTTGTCCTCTACTCCTGCTCTGCCTGCATAAGTTTTTCTCATGTACCAAGAGAGCGGCACTGTGCCATGTGCTTGTTCTGGTTTGGACCATGTGCAACGTTATCACTCTGAATGCGCCTGGATCCGCTCTTTGGGTCGTATTTTTTACCGTTGCATTTTGTCAGGTTGGAAAGAACAATTTCTCCTTGGCAGTGCTGCAAGTCAAAAAACACCACTACACGACACGAGCACAAGAAAAGCAAAACAAACACCCCACACAGATTTTTAAAAATGGTGCTAAATGCTCCGAGTGATGTTTATTGCTGTCAGGTAAGGTTGCCCTCATGCTCTACTTCAGCTTATCTGTCTCCCCCCACTCTGCTTTTGGGAGTTCTAAAACGTTAGGAAGTTGGCATTCTCCTGGTGGAGCTGATCAATTGATATCAGCAATCGAGGTTACATTGAGTTTTACCTAAATTTATTATTCTATTGCCAAAAATTTGCCAATAGACCCTCGTAAAACATTCACCTTACATGAGAGAGACAACGCAGGGCTGTCCTCTGTATGAGATCTGAATGCCTCGTAGAGTTTACAAGAAAATTGCTCATTTGCACATTTGATCTAAAGAATTGTTGAAGATTAAAGTAATGGAGGAATATGCCTATATATATTGGATGGATATATATCTTTTATATATCTATATTTATATATAAAGAGTTTAACAGTACTCTTTGGCCCAGGCCATTGCAAGATACCTAAGGGCACAAATCTATATACAATGGGGTTTTCACTACTTCTACTGCTTATGGAATAAACATAAAAGCTTTAAAATGTGTAAGTATAGAAAACAAAATGCAAAACTCCACATTTTTTTTTTTAAATCATCTATACTTAAAAAAATTCTCAGAAATGACAGCAAATATCCCACCTCACTCTCGACTGCCTCATGAGCTTACAGACACATGTTCATTTGTATATTATAATAATCCAGGGATTGGTTAGCAGAATATAATCCATTAAGGATGTCCCCCCACCCAGTTTCCAATATGCATTGAAAAGAATGAAGCCAGTGAAGATAAAGCTGCTCAAGACTGTTAGAAGCTTCAGGAAAGACAGACCTATGCCAGTAGCTGAATTTTTCTCTTTTATTTTCCAAACTCCATATGGGGCATAGGTCACAATAAAAGTAGAAAAGGTAAATTTCACTCGTAATAAAATTGACAATTCCTGCTGCTCAGTTAATGAAATATTACCCTCTTTCCGAGAAGACTTTCAGCAGCTGTATTCACACAGAAAGAAAAACCAGAGCATCTTTACAAATTACTTGCGGTACTGTTTGTAGATCAGTGAGTTTTACTTTGTCCTATGACAAGGCATTTACGTCTTATGGATGACTGACAGTAAACAGTTTATTTACCTGCCTTGTAATGCATTCTGGCTAATGATTAAAAGGGAAATTCTAATGGTCACGTCCAATAGCTGCTTTCTGTAAAATACACCCCAATTCTTGGCACTATATACATGCATAATACAGGCCTTTGCTTCTTACTAATTGCCCAGCTGCTCATACTGGTAATAACATCCTGAAAAACATACACACAGGCCCCTTAACAGTGGAAATATTCGAGAAATACAAGGGCTGTGAAGTACAGAACACTTCTACACTTGAAAAGTTGCAAAATAAAACATATGGCTAAGTATGGCGAAAATGAACTGACCCAGTTTGATGTCTGCACACCTGTGTACATACCGACGGGTTTGATCGGGTTATTGAGGTACCTGTTCTGTAATTTTTCAACACGATAAAGTGTACTGCAACTGATTATGACTTTCTGACAAAGTGCAATACTGGAATTATACACACTCATGGACTACAGTATAACATAGATTATTGTTTCTAGTAAATTATTTATTTACAGGCTGCACAGAAAGACAAACTGGCTCTAGCAGTTCTACCCAACTACAGTTAGTCTTATGAAGGAAGAGGCAGAAAAGAAAAAAAAAAAACCCAAGAATCACCTATTGGGAAAGCTGTAGGTACAGTACATGGATGTAAATCTAGGGTCTGGTCTTTTCAGAAGTGGTGAATTAGAAACAGCAGGCAAGTCTTGTGCAGTTCAGTACCTGATTTTGCAATGTCTTGTAGCAACCCGAGTTTTATCTGTAATTGTAAAGCAGACCCGCAATCCCCCAAGGAGAGCACAAAAGCTAGCTCCAGGGCATCAGGCCCGGCAACAGTAGAGTTTATCGTAGAACCAGCGCCATCAGTCACACATAAACAGAGCACGCTGGACCCCTGTGTATTGGTTAGAGACCTCACCTACAGATATATAGGTGATTTTTGTCTATAAAGCATTGCCAGTGGATCTACTGGTGGGTTTACTCGAAATCTCAGAAAATAGAAACCTTAAGAGCAAATATTTTGGTGTAATAGTTGGACTGCCTAGAACAGTTTGCAAACAACTCAGCAATTATAAAGGACAGACAACTGTAGCTGAAAACCATTCACACCTGCTACCACGAGCAGGTTGACTCTCCCTCTATATTTTTAAATGGAATATATTTGCCATATGTGCTAACATATACAATATGTTCTAAACTACTCAGAGTCTGACATACAAAAATCTGCGTCCCTATGAAAGGCAAAGAGGAGGAGAGTACAGAAAACAATGCAAACATTTTCCTGAACACATAATATAAAATAGTAATTTATTCTACACAAACTCTCCCAGTTGTTTTTTAGTGATGGAGAGGCCATCTAGTCCACTTCCCCGTCTACAGCCAGATCAGCTCTACATCTATCAGCCCTGAGAGATGCTAGTCTAGGCATTCCAAAAGACTTCCACTGATCAATACTCCGTCTCCCCCAGCAATTTATTCCAGCGCTTCAATATTCTTGTAATTGGGAAGTTTTCCCCTTCTCGCCGTGTCTAACCTTAACCTGTTTTCCTGCAATTTAAACCTTGTACTTCTTGCCCTATTACTTGTGTCCCATAGATAACACAAGGGTCATTACAAGGAAGCCAGTAGTATCCAAAACTTATAACCATTTCCCTCTACTCAGTCAGCCAGGCCATTAAGGAACACACTGAAGAGAGACAGACGCAGGACAGACCTCTGTGAAACCCAACATGATGTGCTGTATCAGTATGAAAATGAACTACTGATAATTAGTCTCCAAGTCCAGTTACTCAAGTCTTTTTGCATGTAGCCAAATATAGTTCTCCCTTGCACATAGCCTGTTTGCAGGTTCATGTAAGCACCAAAGCCTTCCTGGAGTCAAAATTGATGTTTACAGTTATCCCTCATCCACAAGTACTATTACTTTGTCCCTTACAAAAAGAAGTTAGATGAGATTTGTCAAAACCAAACCATGTCATACCACGTTAGCTGTTTTTTCAACTCTTTGCTATCTTCCAGCTGCTTGCAAATAGTTTGATTATTTATTCTGGCGTTTTTTATTTCAATCGACACATTTCTAATTCCCCAAAGCCTTTTTTTCCCTTTTTAAAGCAAGGCACTAAATATACATCTTTTTCTTTCAAGTCTGAATTTTCAGCCATCCTGATAAAGGTAACCTGTCCTTTGAAGATAATCAGTAACAGTTCATAGCTGAAGAGTTTGAAAACATCTCACTATTCTGTGTGGGTCTTTTTTTTTTTGTCGAGGTTATGTTTTTCTGTAATCTTACTTCTTTGTTACTAGTTTTAATTAGTTAGCTGACTGCAAAATGACTGCTTTTAAGAAAGGGCAATACAACAAGCATTGAACATTTTAGCTTTCCCAGTGCTATCAGTTTTTCCTCCCCAGTGAATAGCAGACCAACACTTGGTGGATATTGTCTTCCTTCCTGCTAACGTACGTATGGAATTATTTCTTATTTCCAAAGAAAATGCACCTTGCAGGAAACATGAACAACGCACCTTGAACTTTGTTTTGCCCTCATTTTCACATCACTCTTTTACTTTCATATTCAGTAGCTGATCTACTTTCTTTCTGCAGTCTTCCTTCTAATGTTTAACACATGAATGATGAGGAGCTCAGTTTCACTAAATTGGACATTTAATACACTGCTTTGAGACTTCAGTTTTCTTTCCAGCTAATTCCTTTCTTTCATTATACTTGTCTTCATGAGATCCTACCACAAATTATCTGAGGTCACAAATATCTCCAAGTCCACTGCTTTTAGTTTGTCCTTCTTTCTCCTCCTCTTCTAAACATCATGCATTTAACATCATTGCATAGCCACTATCTCCAAAAGTTGCCTTTCATTTTCTCAGCTAGTTCTTTCCAATCTGATTGAAGCAAAGTCATGTCTTCTCACTAGCTATTTTCTCCTCTTTGACTTTAGAAATACGGTCACTGACAGACTCCTGCTTCTATCACCCTCTCCTAGCTGATGTTAATCTCCTATTTGTTTCATTATTCAACTTTTTCAACTATATAGACATTATCATGCAAATTCTATGCCTTGGATAATTCCATTTGATATCTTAAAGAAGCTTAGCTTACTTGATCATGCTGGTTTGGTAGAGTAAAACATTTGTATTTTAGGAAAGACATGGTTTAGAGGTGTGGGAATCTCTCTTAGTTACTGTCAACTACTATACTTTGCCAAAGCAGGTAAACTGTTAGGTACACAAGATGGTCTAACAGGGTAGTTGGTAGCTAGTTTTATTTAAACACTTTTACCAACAAATCTTTAACTAGATATCACACATGTAAAACTGTCACCACGTGTAGTGTATATCTTTTATTCACAGATTTTTCAGTGGCTTTAACTTCTTCAGTTTATTCTAGAACTACAAGCAAGCATACGATATACAAAGCAACTCCTAAACAAGCTACTTTTTTTTTAAAACATACCAGTTATACAAGTTATCCTGACAGATCTTTTAGAGCATTTAAATCAACCTTGACTGTGTACTAATATTTCCAGTTCTGCTTGTTTATCCCATTCCTTCTTTCCATTAGTATAAAGACACCTAACCCATTTGATTAACTACCTCACTTATCTTCCTCTTTGTCCGTCCCATGACCCTACATGAATAACCCTATTTCCTCTCCTCCTCCACCCCCAGTTTTTGAGCCGTTGCCTAAGTTGCTGTTATTTATATTTACCCCTGGGATTTGTCATCCACCAGGTGTTGTTTAAAAGCTCTCTTTTATTAGGGTCAAAAATCACTGCTTTTCTTTGTATTAAGCATCAATTGAATTCTCATTGTTTGTTTCCACAATTCAATCTCTTTCTTAAAAAAAAAAAGGTAGGAGGTGTCAAAGAAAGTACACTTCACATCAAATGCATGAGATGAAAGCATCAAATCAGACTCACTGAAAACTATTACTAGTTGAAATGAGAGAATTACCTATACTGCACCTTATTTTCCATACCTGTAAAGTTAGGATAGTAACTTACTAGTAAATATTCAGAAGTCTGTGGTTGAAATGCAACGTGTAGGAGTGGGGTACCACAATAAGAAAACTAACAAGTTTATATATGCAACAGAATGTATTAAAACTACAAAGTTAGTTTAAAATCATTTATGAAACCAAAGGTACAGCGAAGTGAAATATATAGTCTTTTTGGCTTTCCTTATTAACTACCTGATTCCTTACCCATATAAAAATGAGTATTTATTTGCTAAACAAAAATACATCTTCCTCTCTGAGCAGTGTTATCTGAACATATTAGTATAAAACTGAATCGAAATTCTTGTAGTTTTACAGGCATTTGAAGTTGCTGGTATTATTCTATGTTTTGGAGATAGACAAAATCCATTTCTTCTGTCTCGATTTATGCAGAGCATAAGGAGATACAGATACTGCATTTCATATATACGATTGTATTTGTTGACATGAGAAAAATGCTAGCCACAAAAAAGAAACAAAAAACCCCCAGATGAGACAGGTAGAAAGCTGCACTGAATACATTCAATTGTGTGGCTTTTGTCAGGCTATATTCTAGTTTACTGTCCGGTCAGCCCTACGTTCTATTATTCCATGACAGTGTAACAAAAGACAGTAGCATAATGCACGTGATACAAAACCAGTCACCGTTATTACTGCAGTTCAGTCTGATAATCCCCAAATTAATTAGATTTTTCCCATGCATTTGATTAAAAAAAAAAAAACCAACCAAACAAAAAACAAACCACCCCCAAAAAAACTACATTACTGATTGATTGGGAAGCACAAAGAAGTAGTGCTGCAGTGGCTATTTCAGCAGTAAGCTGTTTCACCAGAACAGGGGGTTCTTGAATTGCCTACCTAGAGGAAGCAGGATAAAGAACAATATACATTTTGAAATCTCCATCATTCCCTAATCAAGTTGCTCTATACCTGCCTTTCTCGTTCTTGCACATCATCATAAAGCACCCCACACTTCAACTGTTGAACTGATTGTAGGATTATACTGTCCAACCTCATTTTCAGAAAATCCTCTGCATAAATACCAGATGAAAAGCTGTTAAGATTTTACCTTAATAGCCAAGCACTTAAGACAGCTTTCCTCCTACGTTTGCGTTACCACATATCTTTTTTCATCTTATTTTCTCAAGTAAAAGGGACTATCCTAACCTTTAATTGCACTTAGTTGAAGAGGCAACAGATGGAGCAGCTTTCATGCATCCCATTGAAGATTATTCTCCCGTACTCCCCAAAGTAGAATCCAAAGCCTATGTTCCTCGTGCATCACTCCAGGTCCATACTAGTTACCTTGTGGTTTATTTGTGGGTTGTTTTTTTTCTTCCTCCCCCAAGCCAATATAATTTCTCTTAATTTGACTGTAAATCTCCTATTGATCCTTTCTATATCTTCTCTGTAATTTACTTTAAAAAACATTGTTACGGTAGCACAATGTGAACCTGATTTTGTTAACCTACAGCAGTGATGCATTTAGCTTTGGAACTGATTCTATAGCTTTAGATTTAGAAAGATCTATTTTTAGCCTTAACTACAATAGAACAAGTGACAGAAACTACATTCTCTTCTTCCCCTGCCTCCCCAACAATTTGTACACAAAATGTTTACTGTGGATGGCAACTTTATCATAATTTAAAATAGAAGGCTCTATTACAGAAAAAAGTATACCTGAAATCATAAAAATCAAACTTAATGTGAATGTGCAGTACCTGCTACAAATCTTCTGGGGAAAGAAAATAATCTTTTTTCTTCATTTTTTAAGAGAAAGTAAGTGAAACGAAGCTGAAGCAAAGGAAGTGGCAACACTCTCCAATTCAAAATAAAGCAACGGAAACCAAACTGATGCATACAATTGTCAAAGGAATGCAGTAAGAGTTTGGAAAGTTTACCTACGTGTTTCTAGACTACTCAAACCTGATGTGTGTCACTACCACTGCCGTCACTTACACCAGCGCAACAGGGAGGCAACGTAACAGCAGAGTTCGTAACATTCTTCTTTCTTAAACGCTTTGTGTTGTTGACAACTTAAGTTTCCATCTGGCAAAGAAGGCAGACTTGATAGTCCTTTGCCAATTTACGATAATTTATAATCCTACAGGACACAATTTCTCTTGGCGCATATCAGGGGCACTTTACCTACGCATAGAACCTTTTCTCAGTGTCCTGTTGAACTCTACTTCATGAAAGCGTAGAAAAAGGACTGACAGCTTAGTGATTGTATCATGCTCCCATGACTGCAGGAGAGCTAATGTAGTTAAACCAAGACTTGTTAATTAACTGCTTTAAGATGGAAATCATGTTGTAATCCCATTCTTAAAGTTTTTCCTTATGAGGTTCATTCATATCTGCCCGTTACTGTCATCTCTATACTGCTGGTATTTTCCTTAACCAACCTAGAGCTCCTGAACAATTTTATGTTTCTTCTAGGACAACACCATGATACTTCAAATAACCTTAAATAAGATGTTGCCATGCCCCCTTCCTCTTAATCTCTTTCATCTACTAAGATACCGTGGATCTTTAGCACACAAGCTTGCATCTGTGCAGCCAGATGCTCATCTCCCCTTCTCTGCACACACACCAGTATTACCAACTCTTATTAGTACGTGACAAAAAAAAAACCACAAGGAAAAGACATCATTGATGGGCTGCGCTCCGGAAGTCCACTCACGTATGATTCTTTATTCCCATTCTTCCTCCCTCTCCCGTCAATTTAAACAGCAGCATCCAACACGGAGCCAAAGAGTTTGATCTCCTTCTATCAACAACAAAGACTTTTTGGTCCTTGCTTTGTGTGAAGGTATCTGCAAACATGCAACAGAGAGGACTTGTGATTGCAATTGTTTTGCCCCTTTCACTCCATCAGCTATGTAAATTTCCCCATTTACTTTCCCTTCTTGATCTCGTTTTCAGTTCTTCTTTCATGCTATCCCACCACATTTTGGTATCATCAAGTGCACCAGGAACCTACCCACCTACATTCTTTGCAGCACCTCCTCTGCGATACCTTTGAACACAGTTGTATATATACCCTTATACCCTTATAAGGGTATAAGTTGTATATACCCTTATTTCAATGTAATTATTTTCTTAATTTTTTTTTCATCACACTTGCCGTTTTTCCTAATTATTTCTTTTTGAGCAGTAATGCTTCAATTGTGAAGTGTTTCTGCACTAACTATGCAAAACATTCCAGCTCCTGGGCAAAGATAGAAGATTTCTCAGCATTCCCAGTGTATTGTACACATCACCAGGCAGAAGAAACTGAAACCTCTTCAATGTATTGCTTCACTAACACTTTCAGGAGGTAATATTTCAATACTATCTTTTCCCAGTATATTAGACACGCTAAGTCCTTTCTACTTCACAATCCGCCAAATCCTTTTCTTTTTTTCCATTAAAAAGGACAGAAAGAAAAGAAACTTAAACCCTTGCACAAGCTATGAACATGTGCATAGAAAACTGGAGGGAAGGGAAATAATTAACAAGTGAAAATTGCTATGAAGGTCCATCTAACTAAACAGCTTATAGGAAAACCTGTAAGGTTTAAGACTGAGCCACATAGATTAAAGGCAAAATGTTAATGCCTATAGAAGTAGAAGACAAAAAGGTCTATGTAACTTGTTATTATTAAAATGCCTTAGGGAAACTTTCTTATGGTAATTTAAACTGAAAAGGTTAAAACCTTAAATGGTATTATGTTCAGTCTGTATGCAGTGCTTCCATACAATGAAAGAAGAACATACAACTTGCTCTTGCAGAAACACTAACTGTTGCTATGTGACCCGTTAACTCCACAGATTTAAGGGAAAAGCCTAAAGAGAAACATGCCACAAAGTACTTAAGCTTCAGGCAATGCTCAACTTTCTAGTAGTCTAGAAAGCACCAGAACACAGCGTTTTCTATGAAACCTAGTGTCAGTTAAAAGTCTAAAGCATCAGTTACACGTTACATGTACATAACGAGGAATCAGAAGCTCCCATCAGAGTCAAGATGCTCTCACAAGAGTGAGTTTATGAAATACCAATTTACTCTCTGCAACTTCACTTTCACTGAGCTGGAAATACAAGCTGAGTTGGCAGATTCTTTTTAACCTCTTGTGCATGCTCTTACAAAAATAGTTTCTCGTCTCACCCATGAATTGGTATGATTTTCAGTCGGTGTCCTGCCTCTATCATTTTTGAGTATAAAACAAATCATGTTACTGAATAATTAAAATGTAGACATATTTTATATTTACTAGAAGTCTCTATAATATACATGACAAATATGTAAGTACTTATAAATTAACAGACTCATACCACACGAAAGTGAAAGTCAGCACAGAAACTGTATTCATAATTACTTGAACTGTTGTAACTAGTAAGCTACATTGAAGACAAGAAGCATTAATTCACTGTAGTTCACATCTTCACAGTACATCACCACACCGGAGACAGTATTAAGGTTCAGCACAATACATTTTTTTGTACTGTTCCTTACTTCTTTCATACAGACTGTCTTGTTCACCATTTTTCTTCATTAGATCTCAAAAGATCTTTTGATCTTGCAGATATCAGCTTACATGTAGCTGCTTCCTATAAAGAGTTGTAAAAGGCTTTGTGCTGTGAAGCCGGGCTGCTATTTTTAATATTTTAGGTCTCTCGCTACACTATCACCAAGTGTAAGCCTCCACAGTATGAAGATCAATCTACTAGTGAACTAAAGACTGTAAAACTGTCCAGTCTTTCTGATGAAATCCATAGGAGTAAACTTTTTTAAATTAAAAAGTACCTCAGCCACTTGATATTGAAGGTACATATTTTTGACACAAACTTTCTTCACCAGAAATGAGATACTAGAATCAAATTGTAATTATTCCATTATGACTGAGTACATAGTACTGTCAGTGATAAAAAGAGGCATGTGCTCCCTATGTTTTCGCATGACTGTGTTTGACAGTCTTAAGTTTTTCAAAAAGCAGAGACTTAAATCCTTTCGTGAATGTAGCCTTAAATCACACAGAATTGAGAGCTTGTCACTCCAACACCCAACTTCTGTGGAATCTCAACCTGACGCTAGAAACAGTCAGAAGACTACAGGGGAGAGACCAGCGAGAACCTCCCTTGCTAGAGCACTGCTTGCACTTCTCCTTTGGCATGCTGTAGGTGCTGAGATCTTGAACAACCCATCGGTGCACCGGGAAATCTCTACAAAAAGGTACCTAACAACTTGCTTTTAACTGAAATGAGCTTGCTTTTAACTGCAAATGGTTATGGCTCCTACTAAAAGCAGAACTCAATCTTGTACCAGATCAAGCTCCTCTGGGCTAGCATCCAACTAGCTTCAGGATTCTAGTCAAGCATAAGTGAAAGATGTAGGAATGGACAAAATTCCGGGGCGGCACAGAAGTAGAATGTTGCATATTTACACATCTAAAATGTTGCTACGAAAAATTCTCTTTAGATACAGAAAACTTTATTTAGCGAAGGGATTTTTTAATGTCACATTCTTAGGTGTGACCTCTGAGGAAAGACTAACAAGTTGGAATTATTTATTTTAAAGATGAGATGAAAGAGCATAAAGCAGTATTTGAATACGTAAAAGGCTGTCCCAAAAAGAGAGAATCTATTCTCCATGTCTCTGGAGAACACCATGAGTAGTAACAAGCTTAGATTATAGCAAGGAAAAAACCTCAGGTTAGACTATGGAAATTTTTTTCTGGTAAGAATTCTGAAGCGTAAGAACAGATGAAGCAAGCATCTCTCAGAAATGCTTGGTTTCTTCTGCCTGGGGAAGGCGATGGTGGACTTGATTTTCTGAGGTCCCTTCCAACCTTCTCTCTTGAGATCGAAATCAGTTACTTGCACATTTGAACTTTACATGTGGTAAATGAATAAACACACTGGAAGTTTAACAACTTTCTTCTTTAAAGGGTCTTGTAAATTAATTCATTATGCATTCGATCATTCTTCACATGAAACCAGATACAGTTAGTCCTTGGCTTTGTTTCTACCACTTACAGCTCTATGAAATTAGAGAGTCTGACAAGATCTACATTCACACCCTCCTTGTAACCATCGCAAAGCTACAGCTACCAAGATTGTACTGGAGCTGCAGAAGCAGAGGGAAAGGCTGTGTAGCAGCCCTTTCCAGAAGAAAGAGAAGATTAGAGAAAAAGATGTAGATCACTTCCAGTCTTTGAGACTTGGGTGGGAAAAGTCAAGGCATTTCTTGTCTATAAAAAGATTAATACTGAATTACTAATGTCTTGTAGAATAAATTGATAGAAAGCCCAGCAGCTTTCGAGTTTCCAGTAGCCCAAGCTCAGGCATCTGTAACTGTCTCCAATGTGCTGCCTCTCAGTGTATCTTTTATTTCAATCCCTCCTAAGCTCGTGGTAAAAACAGACTTTTACTAAATCCATTTCATTTAAAAAAAAAAAAAAAAAAGGAAGAGAAAAGTAGCCCGAATATCACATGCTACCACCCCACTCCCTCCAGAGCAAAATTAATACTGCTTATTTTCACAGGAGTCAGAGAACTTTGGGTGCTGCAAACAGCAGCAGAAGCGTGTACTGTGGTTAATTCACTAGCAAGGAAAACACAAAGTTTGTAGCGTAAAGTATCAAAGACTAACCTCATGAAAACCAGGATACTCCAATTAATCTGGCCTCTAATTAATCTCTGGCCTCAGCCATTAAAGTGGATTTAAAACTTTGTTAGCTAGAGACAATGCAAAAATAAACAGTTAAAAGACGGGGGGGGGGGGGGGGGGGGGGAGAAAGAAACGAAAAGAACTAAAGAGGAGCTGGCCTTCAACTTCACAGATTTACTCCAAAAACCACTTAAGTTTTTGCAATTAAGAACAAGCTACTCCAAAACAGTGAAGAGCTCACTAATTAATTGTTCAATAAAGCCTACACAATCCATGATAATTTTAATTATATTACTGGCTTCAAAGATCATACAAGGAGTTCTAAAAAGAACAGCTTCTTCACGCTTCATCTGTTATCACATACAACTCAATTTCTAAACCTGTTCCTTCACCTATGCTAAATAAATGGCACGAACAATGGCATTTCAGTACTGCAGATTTCAAGTCCCCGGACAACAGCCACACAACATTTGCTGAACAAACCTGTGTTTTTCTACATTGTCAGACAAACAATCTAGAACTTGAAATAAAACTTGTTTCCCCTTATCATTTAGATAAGGGTAAAAGCTCTCTCAATCACTTGCAATTTGCAACTCTGATGATAGACCACTCTTGAGGGAAACAGGTTAGGAAAAAAAAAAATATTAGTAGCATGGAAACCCAATATAGGTGAAGGAGCAGGGGGGGAATGCTTGTTAGCATTGGTTGACAATCCTAGGTTTTTTCCTCCAAATTCTGCTGTTTATGAGATTTCCATCATATTGCCAAACACGAAACACCAGAGGCTCGATCCTTTGGAGTTCTCCTCCAAACAGGTAAAAGTAACTTTACATAGATAACAGCTATTGGCACAAGATTTGTTGTACTTTAATGCTGTCCAAATGAATTACTCATACAAGAAGGCTTTCAATTTTAATCAACATAAACCCTTGCTTCAAACTTACAGTCAGCATAAAACCTTACATGACCTCTCACACTTTTTACAATCAAGTCTACAGATATTTGCATATTCTAGAGAACTACAAAACTGCTTTGCTTTTTGTATCACTTAACATTATTGGACATATTCATTACAGTGCAAATCTGTTGGGCACACAGACACATAGGAACTATACCACAGATACTTAGTACAGCTTCACAGACCACTAGGGTGTGGAGAAGCTGCAACATCCAACAATTCTTTATTGCCATTATTTTAAAATTTTGGTGTGGATGCCTCTTGTCACCTGTTCAGCTTAGTTAACTCTGGGGTTTCCCTTTTCAAATACGAATAGCAGAGATGAGGAGTTAGAAATAGAAGAAAAGCTGTGATTGTCTGGGAATCTGCAAAAGGAACCATGACACTGAATTAGCACCAGCGTGCATAGAAAAAGAAACAAATCTGGTGTCCTTTCTGGAAAAAGGATACTTAAGTTCTGGGGCATAGTCTCCACTATAGTCATTTTTGGTAAAGAAGATGTAACATCAGCTTGAGAAAACTTCTATGAAGTTCTTATACCAAATTTGTTCAGCAGCTTTTTTTGTTTGTTTGTTTTCTTTTAAATTGTTCTTTTCTTGGGTCCCTACTGATCAGGGACAGCTACTTGCATAGGAATGCAATTTCAGCAATGCAAATAAGTGGAAATCTGAATTCATAGCTTCATTTTTCCCCCAATAAAAATCTCTCTGATCAGACCATTTTACATTAAAGTAATTGTATTAGAAATACACAAGTAAAAAGCACTTGAACATCATTGACCCAAATTCAGTATGTGAGAAATAAGTATGTGAAAAGTCTCACAAGATTTGAAGTTTCTTGAAAAGACATGCAAAAGACAGCAAGAAACTTCATCTGCGAGTGATAGCAAAGCAGCTCCATCTGCACCAACCTGCTGGGAGATGTGAAAATCCACCATTTTTTTTTTATTATTAATTTCAGCAATTTATTACTTTCAGTAAATCACCCAAGCAAAACTCAAATTTTGCTTTAAGTTTGTACTAGACCAATGCACACTAAAGGTGAGCTTAGGGCAAGCTTGAAAACATGTTATTTAACAGACATGTTCTATCTCTAAATTCTCTGAAACTGACTCAGGAGCTCTGGTCACGGATGTCTTTCAAACTCAGAGCAATGGCTGCAAAAGAATTCAACTCTACAGGGTAAACCAGGTCTACACTTACAGTAACATCCACTTTCTGGGCTGTGAATTAACCAAGCTCTGCCTTCCACCACTAATCCTAACTGTAGCACAACACGTGGGAATTATGTGCCTTCCCCTACTGTCTGAAGGTGTTTGATGTCATCTCCTTTGTCTGAAAAACATAAACCAGGATCATAAGGGTAAATGTCTTTTTACAGCCTAGTTTGCACAAATTTTAGTATTAGCCATCGTTTATATCAGAGTTTCTCTATGTCCTCATGGCCTTGGATAACCAATAGCTGCCTCTATTCCTACCAATCGCTGGAAGTATAAACTTGATACAGCAAAACCAAAACCAACCTCCATTCACAACCCTAGACATACCATTGCAAAATTTGGGTTATTCTGATTTTGACTTTTCTATTTAAATAGGGAAGAAGAGCGTAATAGACCTTTTCAATTAAATTCTTTCAGTTTAACACATCATTTCCTCTTACTTTTGGAGTCTGTAACACCCTTTGCCATTTCTTTTATACTTTCTGCTTCACTTTCACCCAAAATTTGCATGTGAGGCTTCAGCATGCTCCCTTACATTTGAGACTGCTTTCTGCTCCAGTACTGCACGCATGAGCGGAAAAGTGCCTCAGAAGCGGTGCTGTAAGCAGCCGTCCTTTCTCTCAGCTGTCAGTGCAGCAACAAATGCTTGTTAAATACATTTGTATAGATCAGCCCTTCCAGCTCTTCAAATCTGCAAGATCTGCCCCTGAAAGAATTTTTAGGGCACATTAAGATTATAAATACATGAGAATTTTTAAGAGAAGACATTCAAATAGGAGGAGAAAAGTCTTAACTCTCCAGGTCATCACTTGCACATGTATCACTATGACCATTAGGGTTGCTGAAAACCTATTTTAAAAACATTCTTCAGAAGAAGATTCACTATTTTAACTAATGAACTTTGTATTGTTTATAAACTGGCACGTCACAAGGCATTAGAAAGTTTTTCTTTCTCACTATTTTTAGGACAATTAGCACAAAAATAGAATGGTGTAATCTTGTTTAGCACTTATGAAGAGAAGTCTTTCCATTTTAGGCCATGAATGCATAGCTGGGTCTGGAGCAGCCGTGCAAAGCAGAGCAAAAATTTGACAGTGTCTTTAAAGAAAGATCTTTCCTCTCTTCTACTGAAAAAAGAAAGTTAAAATAAGGTAAAAATCAATGGAGCATTGAGACGAGAGCTTTATGCTGTTTCAGTGCCTTTACACAATGAGAAAGGCAATCAGCTGACTGTTAAGTCTTCCTAGAACTCATTTCACATTACAACAACTCTCACTTAACAGAAAGCATATACAAACACACCAGACCAGAATACTGAAGTGCTCAGTGGTAAATCTTAGAAACCATGAAAAATACAAACTTATATTTTTGTTAAACATTTCTTGCATGCTTTATATATTATCAAAAGTTGAATTAACAAATGATCGAGGTATTTGATGGTGGGAAGGGGGCTGCCAAGTTCCTCTTGTTTGTGGACAGTGATTGTATCATACAGGCAGCAGAACAAGCTCGCGGTACTGCTGTCAACAGCCATCCCCTGGTCCCCTGCCACAGTGCTGAAAACTTATATTCCCAGTACAGCACCTTGTCTCTAACACCTCGTCTCCCTTAAATCTGAAATATGAGAATGAAGACTATCTACCACAGCTGCTTTTGAGAGCAGGAGATCAGGGTAAGTGGGCAGCAAGGGAATACATGAAGGGCCAAAAAAAAAAAATCATCTCCTTGACTGAAGCTGTTATACTACAACAGAAGTATTTTTAGCATAATAATAAGAGTTCACAATCACTGCTGCAAAATTTGAGAAGGGAAAGACTAGTACCAGATGTTGTGTCATATTTTATTTTTCCAGTACAAAACCAAGAACCCTGTATATTGACCTAAATACTCAAACAGCCCCATGTTCATAAAAAGCAGTCTTGCCTAAAAAGCCAAGTCTGACTCACAAGTATCTTTTCTATATTGCATTTTTGTCTAAAGACATTTACCTAACTCTTGTTCTTTGGAGTAAGGCGGTCATATTTAGAACAGAGGAAGGATTCCAGCTCTTGGGAGAGAACTTGCCTGTACTGAATTAGTAAGATTTCCTCGTAATAGACTTTTAAACATAAACGAGCTCTTACTCACCAGATTAATCCACTTCCATGATTTTAAAAGACTGCCTAACACTAGATGGCCAGTCTGCTATTCCATTTATAGACACTTAATTTCACTCAGTTTTCAGTCATTAGAAACTGAGAGGGCTTAATGCTTCCGAAATTAGGACCTAATAGCTGCTAGAATTTGCATCTTCACTTAGCAACAAACAAAAAAATCCAAAATTAGTCTTGGTTTAGTCTATTTGTTTTAAGACACTAACTGAAAACAATGTAGATATGCATCCTGTTTATTCAGTGGGCAAGGACGTAACAGCCATCAGAACTGGAAGGCTCTTTTACACCACCATGACAATATGAGCAAGCACTACAGTTCAACCTCAGTACTTGTTTACCCAGTCTTAGTAGCCAGGAAAAAAAAAAAAAAAAAAAGAAAAAAGAGACAGGAATTTTTTTTATACTGCAAACATCATCCAATAAACCCTTAAGTATCACAAAAAGTTACATCACTACACAATGCTACAGAACTTCAGTTTAACTAATATTCTAGGAAAGTTTTATACTGGCAATGCAATCAATTGAAGCTGTGTTGCTAGAGACAAGCCTTATCCCTTCTGAATTTTCCTTCATTGTGACCCAAAGGAATAAAGACCGATAGACACGTGCTCGTGAAGGCTGTGCTCAAGACAGCACATTGTTCTCAGTCATCTATGGATATACACTCTTACATACACATTAGTATCCTTACAGAAACAAAATTCTCAGTGACATACTGAAGAGACTTTGGTTTGTTAGTGAACACTAAGTAAAAAAATACATAAGTATTTTCATTCAGCTTAGATAGCTGACAAACCTTCTAAGGGGCAGGGTGAGCCTTCTTGATAAATTTCTGAACCACTCAACACTTCGGAGTACTTACAAAATAAGTAGCAATAAAGATTTGACATAATCTGTGCATATTGTGAGAAGTAACATAAGGAGTTAATTGACATTTTCCTACCACATATTTTTAGACAAACATAAAACCGATGTGCTGGATCAGACCCAGAGATCCATTAGTCCAGTTTCCTCTTAGACAGAGCACGCTATTGGAAGCTTTTGCGAGGGTTCTATAAGGTCTGTTTCAGGTCTATGAAGGACAACTGTCCTACCGTTATGGCACATGAAGGCCAATAACTAGGTATCTTCCAATCTGAAGTCAATTACAGTCTTTCCAAAACACCCGTTACAACTGAGGGTATTAATATACAAATGTAAATAAATTCACTATTAATAATAAATTTTGTTTAAAAAGTAAATATTTATTTATGTCAGCTATAAGGACAAACTGAGATTTTTCCATGGTAGGTCTGCAAGCTCTGACAGAGATAACAAGCCATGAAACAAACATGTTTTAAACCGTCTGCATCGTAGACTCTTTGGAAGGAAGACCTAAACAGAAGCCAGCATTTTTTTTTTTTTATTTGGGTTTTATTTTTGGTAGGGTTTTTTTTAATTTGTTTTTACCTTTTAAACGCTTCAGCAGGGTTCCTCTCACATTCCCCGGGTTGCAAGAGACTTTGAATAGCAGGATCTCTTAGTTTGTCCTCATATCCCTGGATCAGTCCACTGCGGCAGATTTGTGTAACTAAACCTCTAATAAACCCTCCAACACACAGCGTGTCAGAGTCTTGGGCCCTGCAGAAATGGAAGGCTAGAGCCTGACGATGTAAGCCTCTTTGTAGGTTTGCAGGTGAGCTTGGCCACAGTAACTCTGTACAGAGGGCCGTCTTCCCACTACCGGGCCCTCCTACCAACAATACACCCCAGGCAGCTCCTTTCCCAGAGACAACACCGGTATTATTCCCAGAATTCGCTACAAGAGATGGTTTGTTGGCAGCACTGCTGCTGCAGTTAGCTTTCTCCTGGAGGCAGTGCTGAAGCTTGTGGAAAACCCACTCCCTACAGTAAAAGTGCTTCCCCTGCAGCAAGCTGGTTTGAGCCATTTTATAAAGCTTCTTCTCTTGGATTTGTCATAAGCGGTAGTACACCTTCAACATCTCAGAGTAGGGAGATACGGATTCATCTTGCACAGAAAAATCTTCTGCACAGAACTTGACAGAGGTGATGGTAAGCAGTTAACCTTTCCCGTAAAACTTAACAGCCTCTTCTCAGGAAGGGTGTCACTCCATTTGTATGTTTTATTATGATTAGCTTAACACAATCACAGTTCAGCTGACATCATGAAGCGGTGTCTGATACCAACGCTCAACGATACTTCTCATATGGCTCAAAAGTTCATACAGCTCCATGGCTGCATCTGTAGTTTAGGCAGTTGTGTGTGTTCCCAGTATACAGGAGAGACAATACATCTGGAAAAACTGAGGGAAAGCCAACTTTTCAGTGTATACTAAATGCCTTTCAACTCTAGGCATTAATCTCTCTGGATATACATCCAGAAAAAGCTGTCCATAACAAAATGTTCCTTCTGGGAATTTTATAGAGAAAGTGATTTTTCGTCAGAGTACTATATACATACCACAAATGTGGATAAGTACCACTTGCTAAGAAATGATCAGTTTGGACAGCGAGCTTTGCAGACTTCATACATCTGGGCGAGTGTCTGAGAAGTGCTTCAGATTATGGTTTCTTATGCAATATAGACGACAGGAAAAAAAAAACACGTTCACAGCTTCTTATTTCAATACATTCGTGAGTATCTTCTTCAGGAACTTGGATTGTTACTGAACCTGTTCTCAGGTATCTTAATCGCAAGATGTCAGAAGAGACAACATCTTCCCCTACAGCTCTGAAATAAAGAAGACAGCACTTTTAACCCTACATGCAAGTCATAATTCAGTCAACTGCAAATGCAGACAACAAAGAGTAGAGTCCAGGGCTCTTATTCTGTATTTTTGCTTGTACTATTAAATCTAATTAATCTAAAAAGCTGTTTTAAAGAAATTTGTTGTTACAAGGTATGATTAGCCACGTTAAAAAAAAAAGTGATAAAAACCAATAAACAGATATGACAGTGGCCTCAAAACCACAGGAGCAGCAAGTCTCGCATTTTCTCCTGAAGAAAACTGAATATACCCTTTCATCTTAGAAACATTCTTCCTAACAAGGCTTCATCACCGAATTCTCTCTTCACCCGGTTTTTCTACTGCCGGCTACGGGTTTTTTTTGAAGTTTATTTTACACGGGAGAGCTGCCGGCGGCTCTTCGCACACTTCTTTGTTCACCACTCGCCGGCAGCAGGGCGCCCGGCAGGCTCCAGGGTCACGGTTTAACACCCCCACCGCCGACACCCCACGCCGCCTCGCTGCCCTTGTCACCGCTCCATTCCCCCCGGCCGAGCTCCGTCCCCACCGTGACACCCCCCGCACCGAAACGAAACCCCTTTATCCCGGGCTGGGCTTTAACCCCACGCTCCGCTTTCTTCCAGCCCGGGCACAGACACACACACACGGCTCGAAAGTCACTTCGGCAGCGCCCTGGCAGCCCTCGGAAAAACCCCCACGCCAAGCGAGCAGCTGGGAAGCTGCCCCCCCCTCCGCCCGCCCTTCATCTGCTTCTCATACCCCCGGCGCGGAGCACACACGCCCTGTCCCCCGCCCCCCTCCCCCAGCGCACACACACCCGGCTCCTCACAAAGATCCCGGGCTCCGCACCCCCACCCCGCCGAGGCGGCCGGCCCCCGCCGCGGCACCCCGCTGCCAGCCCGGCGGCGGACAACACCCTCCCCACCCCGCCGAACCGCAAGCCCGCGCACCGGTGTCAGTCCCCTGCCCACCTCAGGCGGCAGGTACAGCCCGCCCCGCCCGCCGCGCAACGGCCGCCCCGCCGCCAACCGCCCCAACCGCCGCCCCGTCAGAGACGACCCGCCGCCGCCGCCGCCGCCTCCCCCCCCGCGGCCGGGCGAGGGGCCTCCCCACCGCTGCTCGCTCACCTCCGCCGTCGCCTCAGCGGCGGCGGCTGCTGCTCCTCCAGACTCTCCCCGCGGCGGCGCGCCCCTCCTCTTCCTCCCGGCCCCTGGGCTCCCGCCCCCGGCCACCGCCGTGCCCGGGCCGCGGCCACCCCGGTCCGCGGCTGCCTCAGCCCGTTTGGTACTCTCCTCCGCGCCTCCTTGACCCTCCTCCGCCCGGCCCCGCCCCACCGGCGGAGGCCCCGCCCCAGCCCGCCCTCTCCGGCGCCGGCCCCGCCCCCTTCCTCTCCAGCGCGTGCGGCGGCGGGGGCGGGGGCAGATGCCGCCCAACATCTGGGGCGAAGTAGTCCTAGGCGGAGGGAGACGGGCGGCGCTCCCCGCCACCGCGCGCCGGCCGCTTCACCGCCCCTCCCGCCGCCCCGGGCTTTGTCCCGGCCGCCGCGGGCCGCCCGCCTCTCCTCCGCGCCCGCGGCGGCGGGGCCCTCCCGGCGCGGCCCTGCAGGGGGCGGCAGCGCGGCTTCCTCCGCCGGGGGCCGCGGGCACGGCCGCAGCGACCGCCCCGGGGGGCGGCGGGTGCCGTGCCGCGGGAAGCCGGCGGGGCGGGCGGGGGCGGCCGAGCGCGGTGCCTGCGGCCCGGCCCCAGCCCCGGCCCGGCGTTACCCGCCGGCCCGGCGCCGCTCGGGAGCAGCAAAACTTGAAAAAATAAAGGTTCTGGTTGGAGAAAAACCAGCCGTTAAATGAGCCCCGGGACGCCTCACTTCTGGTCTCAACTCCGGTGTTGCCCGCTAACGCAAGACCTTATTTCCTTCTTTTTTAACCCAGCGCAGGCCTGATAGCTTGTTTTCCCTCATGCCTTTTCTCATTTTGCCCTGAACTGGCCCATTTCAGAGCGAATTTCGTTATACCGAGGGAGGAAGCGCAGCCTCGCGAAATACGTGCAGCAATTTTGAACCTTCCCCCCCCCCCCCCGCCTTGCTTCTGGTGCTGCACACGAGCGAAAATCATTTTTCCAAGGCTGCGGAGAGCACCGGGGCTTGGCCACAGCCAGAAGGACATGGAGCAGCCTGCACCCTTGTCTTACACCACGTTAATACAGTGCTTTACAACTTGCGGATCCCTATAAACCATTGGAAACGGAAGAAAATAGGGTAGAACTTGCTCCTGGACACCTTTAGGAGGGCCCTGTGAAGCCCCCTCCACCCAGGACAAGAAAGGGAGAGCTCTGCTTTATTTTGGCTGCGTGATAACAAGCAAGGGAAGGATTTTCATTAAAATTTCCTCCCTTTGGAGCTGACTGCATTATTTATGATAAAGCACTTTTCCATTAACTGTTGGATCAAGGTCTTTATGATTACTAAATAGTGCCCTCGTTTTAGCACAGCTCTCTATGGTTTCATATACCAGGTAATTAAAGTATTGTGGAGTACACACTGAATATATCCATATGATACAACAGAGTGATTTAGGGCCCTTCAAGGAGCGTCCCGAGATTCTTTGTAGGAGCAAAATGAAAAATTAAATAAATTCAGTTGGTATACCGAAGAGCTTAGAAAAACAAGTCTGCCTGCTTCTGAAAACCAGTAGAACAAGTTTGAAGAACCTTTGGAAGCAGTGAAACAAATCTGCAAAGCAATTGGGAGTGGGGGAGAAACAGAAATAAGATTAGTAGTAAGAAAAAGTTGTGTGGTGGTTTTGTTTTGGGTTTTTTTTTAAGCTGGCTTACTTGGTTGGGGTTTTTTAACCATGCACTTTAGGCAAACAGTCTTCTCTAGGCTTTTTTTTTCCCCCAAGCTGCACCACCCTTCCATTTTGAAATGTTGTGGAAACTCAAGACTTCCAAAACTGATGCTAATAGAAGTTCCAAGAGACTTTTAACTGTGAAATCTTTTCTTTTTTCTTCTTTTTTTTTCTTCTCACAGTAAAGGAATAAAGATAGATAATGTTTGGAGTGATGGAATTGCAGGTCTGGTTGGCTGAGTTAGCTAGAGAAAAAACAGAGGTTGACAGAGGGAAAGAAATTGTAAAAAAAACACGATAAATAATTGCAGATTCAACACCTTAAGAGATAGATGTCAGGCACAAACATTAGACTGGTAGATGATCCAGGGGAAAAAAAAAAAGGATGAAATTGGACAATGGTGAGACCCAGGGGAAATGCAGCTTCTGTTTTTCTGACGACCAAGACACAAATGAAAACCCAATTTACATGAAAAGGTGCTGTCAGATTTCGCAACACCTGAGATGAATATACCGCAGCAGGAGGAATAATAGCATGGTTTGCTGAAATCAGAGATATTTAAATGTAATGACGATGGAGTTCTAGATAATAATTGTAAAAATACTAACCTTTCCATGCTAATACGTAACTCCTACAAGCCAAACAGATGACAATAATTTGATTTTAGCATGGGACAGAGGACACAAAATAACTACCCCCACAAAACTAACTTGCGGGTACTGCATCTGAGCAAAGCTTCCCTGCAGGATATCGCTTCTACGGCTAACGTCAATATTAAGTACTTGTCAGAATGACAAGGGGAAGGAGGAGAGGGGAAGGGAGCGGGGAATAGAAGTAGGGGAAAAAAGCGGCAGGCCTACAATATAATGATACCCTTATCACTGGTAGGATTTTTAGTCTTTCGTTCAAAAGAAGGCAAAATATTGCAAGATCCGAAGTATGACCTGCACACTTCTTTCCAAAAAGATGTATGTACGACCTAAAGGTTAAGGTTGGTAGTGGCCTTGCATTGACCCCCCTGAATTACTATTAAGAAGCAAAAGCATATAGACACTTTCGATGCTAAATCCTTTTTTTTTTTTTTAATCCTAAAAAAAGTTCAAAGGGTTAAAAAAAAAAAAAAAGAGATTGTCATGAAGCAAGAGGCAGAGCCGCTTAGGCTGGGATCTTTCATCTGTACACAGAAAACTAAGACCCTGAAGTCAACCTTCAAAAGCGAGGAAGGCATTTTGTTATCAGGTATATTTGCATAGTACCTCCTATATATAACGTGACAGCTTAGATGACATCATCCTAGTGAATTATTATAGCTAAGGGTCAGATATTACTGATACAATTGTGCAATGTTGTAGTTAATGAGACAGTATCAGGATAAGAACCAAACATTATTTTGTGGTTTTGTATAACTTAGTTTGACATAGATAGCAAACCAACCATGATGTAATTGGATGCAACCTTGCAGGCTACAAGACTGACAGATAAGACCTAAAAGAGACACAAAGAAGATAAAACGGATCAAAATTTCCTATCTGAAAAAAAACCTCTCTCTTCTTTTAGCTTCAGCGATCTGAAGCTGTCGTAACCTTCCTGCTTAACCCGAGCCACGTTGCAGCACCTGGTTTTAAAATATGATGGGAGGTTTGTGTCATGCATGGTTTTAGGTACAGTTTTATACTTACTTAAATGCTAGTTAAGGCTAGGAAAATGAGAAGAAACTTTTTGTAAAAAGATTGCACAAAAAGTTGTAATATTATGAAGTCTGTGCTGACACTGAAAAACCTGAGGGTGTGGGTTAAACAAAAATCTGTTACGCTTTCTAAATGATTTGCCGCATCTTTTTTAGAATATTAGAAAAGACTATTACGTTTTTCAATTATTTTAACGGTTTCAATATGATATTATTTGGATATGAAAGTAGTCAATCCTGATGGGCAAGAGGACGTAATTGATTACAATGAGAAAGGCAGCATGAGGCTGATACTTAAAGTGATCAAAATCTGAGCCATCATACGCATATACAAACTTTTGTTTGCTTTGTGTGTCGTTTGGAGTGCTATTACCAGTTCGTCTCTTTTCTCTTTCGTGCATGACTCAGACCCGCTGCGGGTCCCGCAGTCTGGGCGCACGCACGTTCCAGCCAGTTCGGAGCCGGTCCTGCACGCGAAGGGAGCAGAGCTGCAAATCCTTGCAAGCTTTTAATGTCTTTGGTAAAGCTTTTGGTAGGCAGTGATTGACATCCAAAAATAAATGTTTTGCAAGGGTGGGCCTGAGGCGCGATTATCTACTTAAACGTAGTAGTCATTTTAACTACTTTTCTAACTTTAAGTTACTGGTTTTCATGCATAATTATTTATTAATGCAGATACTTTCATTCGCTGACAGGTAAAATTAGTGAAGTTGATGGTAAATAAAGATAGTGTAGACTTAGTATAACATAAGAACATTAACATAAAAATTTTATAATTTCCCAAGCAAATAGTGGAAGTCTTATCACATGAAATATTTAGGCAAAGGCATTTCTCTGATACTGATGTTTCAGGTCTCAGTCCCAAAATCTGTCTAGGGTGAGATGCACTTTCATCTCAGGTCTCGGTATCATCTAAGATGCCTCCACAAAATCATCTGGAAGTCCTGTACATGGGCGGCCTGGCATCCAGTGCCATTTTTGTGGGTCCCTTTGGGCAGGGCTGCCGCTCCACTGGTTGCTTCTCAGCCTGGGGAGATGCCTGGGGTTGCTCTGTCCCACGCACAGAGCTCTGCGTCTCTCCTTATTGAACTTCACAGGGTTGCTGCCGGTCCGGTTTTGAAATTCAACAAGCTCCCTCTGGACTGAAGCTTGCTGTTTGCCGTGCCAGCGACTTCTCCCGTGTAGCGCAATGCCCTCCACAAGTTGCGCTCTGTGTCATCATCCAGGCTAGCAATGAATATGCTGGAAAACATCAGCCCCCGGTATTGATCTTGGAGCCCCCCACTAGTCACCGGCTGCCACGTGGATGTTGCGCCACGAGTTGCTGTTCTCTGAACCAAGCCGTGCAGCCAGTTTCCAACCCACCTGATCACCCATTCCTCCAGGCCATAATTCCTCAGCTCCTACATGAGAACGCTACAGGGGATGTCAAAAGCCTCGCTAGGGTCTGGTTAGATCACATTCACCGTTTGCTGATCATCCGCAGAGTCAGTCACAGTCAGTTCTGCTGGCAAAGCACAGTTTGCCCGACGGCTTTGTCACAGGCTTGGGAATGGACTCTAAGAGGATGTGCTTCATGAGCTCCTCAGAGACTGAGGTGAGGCTGACCATGGAAGTTCTCTGCATCCTCCTTGCCGTTTTTAAAGAAGCACATAATACTGGGTTTGTGTTTTTTTTTTTTTCCTAGTTATCAAGGACTTCCCCTCATCTTTGTGATTTTCAATAGATGAAGGCAATAGTGTTCTTTTACATAAGAATATAGCTGGGAAGTATAATAGTTCCTTTCAGCTCCTTCCTCAAGCCTTCCTCATTACCCAGTAATTTGGGTAGGAGTACTATCTATCCCATCTATTGAAACTGGATCTCTGTGAACAAAGGATGCAAGAATGATTGAGCTGAAGCAAAATTAAACAAAAGATCCTGGATAGGATAATGTGGTGGCTGGAACACTTGGCCAGGAGAGGAGGGAGCTGTATTCTCATTCCCCCTGAAAAGGAAATTGTTCCCATTTCCAGGCTGACAGCATTAATTTCTAGGTCATTACAGAACTGCCACCACAACATATTCTAGTTGTAGTTTGGTAAAAATGGCTACTGTGCTTCGGGTTAGAAAATGCAGTTATCTGCTCCTTGATAAAAAAGGGCCAGGATCTGTGCCCTCTTTCAAATGACAGCATCTCTCCTGTAGCCACAGAAAAGGGAAGGGAGGAGGTTTGCGTCCATGTATCCTCATCCTTTGTGCAAATACATATGTGCATTGAATACCCCAGCAATGGTGGATGGTCATTTTGTAGCTTAAAACCAGAATCGAGACAAACTCAAAAGACCTGCTGCCCATGCCTGGAAAAGATCGTGGGTGGGAAGAGAAGGCAGGTGGGGAGAGGCACCCATACTGCCTGGCTTAAGGCACTTACCAGCTGGCAGCTCACCCTCCTCCACAGCACAGGAGCAAAGAGGCAGGGCAGGTAGACCTACCCGAGCTGGAGTATCAGCAAGTAGTAATACATCAACGTACAGCCAAGCTGAGCTGCCAAAACCAGAGCAAAACGCAGTATTGCAGGTACCACAATTACATGAATGCCTGATAGCTTGGGTATCTTTTGTATCACGTGTAGTTATAACTGTGATTGTATCTACTACTATGTGATACTATCATCCTAGTAGTACAACTGCTCATCACCGCTATGCTGTCAAGAAAAACGCTTCTCCAGATGGCTATTCAAAATAGGAGCCGGGTTTAAATGCTCTGAATTGCTTCTGGAGTAGCCTTTTTCTTCCTCTCTCGACAGGAGAGCACCATCCTCCCAACGTAGGCACCGGGATTGCACACTAAATTTAGCCTCCTATGCTAGGAGACACTTTTATGCCTCTTGGGCAAAACCCCAGGCGTTGGCTTTCAAGATTTGCTGCAGCATTTTTTTTAATATATATACACAAATATGCATCTGCACAGAACTAGGAAGAGATGAATCTTCTGTTTAATAATTGATATTCAACCTCTGATACTTATTGGACTGGGTGTCTGGAAAATGCATTGCAATTTTTAGGCAGCTAAACAAAAGAAATCCAAAATGACTGCTTTTAGCATCTAAGAAGTGCTCTGGAGTGCTATAGTCTGTCCAGCCTGTATTGTTCTAACCTTGAATATTATACAGAATATAATATATATTTTATATATATATCCTGTGTATACAGGAACATGAATATACTTCAGCTTCCTCCTACTTTGAAGTAACGTTACCCAGTATTTGTGCAATATGAATTACGGTGTAACATTACCATTCCATTTAATAACAGCTGACAATGCACAAGGCCAGTCAAAATTAATAATAAAGTATAATATTATGGAAAACAGGTGCTGCGGTTGATAACTAGTTCTGTTGGATAAAAATGCATGAGGAACTGGGAAGAATTTAAATGTCATTAAATGATGGCATGAAAATGTCTGTGGAGTGGAAAGAAAAAAATCCGCAGCAGTAAGCCATAAGAGAAAACTAAATCAAGAAAGTGACTTTTAATGTGAGTTGGACCAGAAATATATTCAGTATCATTCTCAGACCAGACATGAAAAAGATAATCAGTTGCCTGAGAATATAATACTTTTATGAATACTCAGAATTACTACAATAACAGAAGACTTTATGCTGGTGCAACATTTTGTATAAACTTAGTGAAATCTAACAAAATATTTTATTTATGTGAGAAATGAATAAGCTCTAAACTTTGGGAAATCTTGTGTACAAATAGCTGAAGCACATACTATATATTCCTCATGTAATCTCACTGTTTTCATCAGTTTGTGTTACAAGCAGTGTCTGAATGCTTGCCCTGACCTGCTCTGTGATCTTGAGCAACTCGTGTCACCTTACCTCCTTCTATTTCCCCATCAGTACAATAAAAATAGTAAATCTTTCCTATCTCTTTTCTTACGCCTCATCAAATGGCAAGCTAAAGCAAGATTTGCCAAAATACTTTGTATCACTTCAGTAACACAAGGTAGCCGTAAACTTGCTCTAACTGGCTCAGTTTGATGTGTCATTGAGTCAGTGTGAACTATCCAGGCTAAACCATAAGTAATAAATAACCAAAATACTTTTTGCTGTATATGTTCTTACAGATTTCTGCCCTAAGCCTACAGTAGCGCATAAGCTTTTATGCGAGAAGTCATGCTGATATACTATAAAGAGTCAATTTAACTAATTTTCTCTACATGTAGTTTACCTTGTCTCAGGACAATTTCTTGTTATTTGTGAATTCATGCATTTTAAACACTCCACTGCAATCCTTATGCAGGCAGGCTGCCCATTTGACAGAATCCCCCAGGTCAGTAAGCACTTGCTGTTGCACTTCTGCTGTTCTTCTGAATTTGTGGGTGCTCCGTAAGTCAATATTTTAGAAGTGAGAAAATGGCAGGATTTAATTTTGCCTGTCCTTTTAAACAAACTTCACCCGAACAGGGAGCAGCCTGCTCCATCTGAAGCTGGGTAGGCATTCTACCATTCATTGCATTAGCTGCAAGACTACTACATCTATCAAATGCAAATTTGGTTTTATCTATAAGTTAAGCTTCAGAGCTATCAGCATTTTGGAAAATAATATGGAATGCAATCGTGCCCATCTTTATTCCTTAACATAAGACATGCTTAAAATAGCAAATACGGATCCTCCTTTCTTACGAGGAGACTCAAGTAGCACCAAGCACGTCCAACAGCTCAGCGAGAGCACTGGAGGAGCCAGGAGCAGAGGAGAGCAAGCTCAGAGCTGTCTTGGTGGCCCTTGCTGGCAACGTTGCTCATAGGGTCACAGGGCAGCTCTGGCCTTTGCCCTGCCCAGGCTATGGCGGGGAAGAAGAGGGTAAAACACTGCTTCAGCATCTTCCACCGCTGCATTGAGGTCTATTTGAAAAGTCATACCCATTGCTTGTAGAATTATTTTTATGCTTCCAAAGTTAAATATGAATAATCAACATAATCCTAACAAAAAAATGTAATAAACTGTATTTTTTTTTTATAGGCTGAGGCCCCTAAAGTATTATAGACACTCACAAAATGAAATTATTCATCACAAATTGTAATCAACAGGGATAAAGATACAAGAGATATTTTTTTAATCTGTTTCGCTGCATCTATGAAATCACTTGATTAGTCCTTTTCTAACACATTTCTAAACACAGAGAAAATATAGTGAGATGATGAATTTTTAGAGTGTATTTTGGATAAGTTTGCTAGATTAATTGCAAATCTTCTGGATCGAGAAGAGGAAGCTAAAATATATTCCTAGGAATATCCTATTAGACTTTGAAAATAAAATGAGAAAGACAAATTAATGTTGATTGAAAAACAGCATTTGCATTTTGTGTGGAAGTGAATTTAATTTGATCATTAATGTCCCTTGATAAGCAGAATTTCATTCACTTCCCCTAAATAAGAAACTCGCTCTATTTTCCGTCATCCAGACTATTCTAATGGACTTCAAAAATCCAAAATAATTCCTTTTACAAAGGGAATAAAAAGGAAAGAATCATAATCCTCATGCAACACTGTAAAATAACTCAAAACTTTAGACGCATACTGGAAGAGAAGACTCATATCAAAGCAATTAACTTTTCCACTTGCTATTTTCCAACATGACAAACATGACAAAATTGGTGGTTTATGGGCTAAAATTTAGTTTGGCCAGTCATAATAGTAAAATTAGATTTTTCTGCACCTACCAAACACAGAAATCACATGCTTTACTTATACAAGCTGAAGGTCACTCAGGAGAGATTCAGAAAGTACATAAAGTTGATTCAGGGCAGATACTAACTTTGGATATTAAATGGTATTTGTAGAAATTCACAAACCCCACTGTTCTCCGAAGGGCAATGCCTGCAGATATGTAGATAGCATCGGTGAAGATGCATATAGAGCTGCATTAAACACTGCTGTATGAAATAGAAAATGCGGGTAGCTTTCCTCCACAGAAGCAGCAGCCGGAGCAGGAGAATATTCTTTTCTGTGCCTGTGAAGTGTGCAGTAAGCCACCGCAACCTCAAGAGTAGTAGCAATACCGATAACAGCCACAGCTTCCGCAAATACCCTCTTTTACAGTAATGGCAAAAAGTTCTCCTAAATTGACAGACACAGACTTTTCCAAAGGAGTTTGGATTTCAGTGGCATTTGTTTTGGACCAGTCATGTACTGGGAATCTGGAAAACAAACGTGACGATGGCTTTGAAACAGCTCTCTAGCAGCATTGAGCGTGATCATAGATTCCCGAATATCTTACTGCTCGCTATTAACTATCTCCTACTGTTCAGCTTGCATTACCAAACACCCTGCCTTTTCTGCATTGCATTAGCACGCTGTGGAAATCCAAACTGAAGTAAAAATCCAGGCCATATCTTTAAAGCTTAAAAGGTTTGGGTACAGGTTGTTTCCATGAGTGCCTCATCTTCATAAAACCCTGTTAACGCTCTTACGGAGCAGACAGTGAAATTGAAACCTCTGAGAAGAGATGAAGATCTGGCCTATGCAGCAGATGGTTTATGACAATGGTTTATGGCTATGGAATACACTGCCCAAAAGGATTAAAGGATATTTAGATGTAGAGCAAGACTCGTCTTATTTTTTAGCTTTCTCTTGAAAGCAAGTCTCAAAAAAAGTCTAAAAAAAAACCCAATGGAGTTGAGGTTAAAAGAGAAAAAAGCATTAATTTGATGATACAGTTCCTCTGAAAAAATTAATACTAGTCTGTGTTAAAAATGGCATATTAAACAAAACAGATTACCAGTCTCCTTCTAGGTGAATTCCTGTGATCCTGAACCTGCAGGAAGACTGGAAAAAAACACAAAGTCCATTTTGTTACATAGGCATAAGCAGCAGAAAAAGGGCAAAAGATAAATTGTCTTTGCTGGCTCTACTGAGTCTTAGCAAGAACACTCCGGTACCTTAGTGCTGGATATACTTAGAAACATTAAGAGGTGGCACATAGGACCTTGAAGCTGAGGATTTAGCAGAAGAAAAAAATAATAGAAGGATTTAAATGGATTAAGTGGGTGATGGGACTCGCGCAGAAGGAGGCAGAGATAACTTTAGCTCTGTAGTAAATGAGAAGAGGGAGAGATGATAAATGGAGTCCTGAAGCCTCCACAGATTAAATGATCTGGGTGGGAGGCAGGTGTGAATTACTGGGGAAGTGGAGGGACTAAAGGGATTTTTGTATTTGCTGGTGTAAGATAAGTTCCCCTTCATGTGACACAGTCGGGGTGGTTGGTGGAAATGCTTGGAGCTGTGTCTACCCATGTACGTATTATCTAAGGGCTGGGGAATAATTCTCAGCGTGAGAAGAGAAGGAACCTTTAGTGTTTCACTAGAGACTCAACAAAGTGAAACAGAAGGGCAGCAGAAAGATCAGCCTTGACATACATAGGAAAAAGTCCTTAGTCACCATGGCAAAGAAAATCTTGCTATAACGGAGAGGATTGAGAGCAGTCTGAAGACGACGGAGGAAGCAGCCTCTACAGCAGATAGGCATGCTGCAAATGTTGCTAGAAATCAATTACATATTCATGACATCAACAGGTTTTGAATCTCATTGCCAAGAGGCTCGTTTTAAAATACTTCTGCAACTATTTTCAGATCAATCCGTATTTTTCAAGTGGTAAGAATCTGTTTGGTGGCTGTGACTCGTTATCATATCTGCCATGTTTTGCTACAGTTTTTAGCATCTGTTTATTTTTTTCCCTTTTGACCACTAATCAAGAGGGTCATCACTATTACCCTTAGAGTAAATTAAAATGAACATATTAAAGCCAGGTTTATCAGAAGTTCTGTCAGGTTTTGTCAGAAAAATAGAAAATAAATTCAATGACTTTCTAGTTAAGAATGATAAATTATGTCCCTATATTAAGCCACTATATTAACTCCCCATGTTAAGACACTAGTGTTACGGCCATAATAGAAAAAAAAAATTGTTTCCCTCCTTTGACAAGTGTTCCAGAAGTCACTGAAAGTCAAGTAGACACTTTCTACTTTGCAACAGCTTTTAGGGAAAGTGAATAGTTAAGTGGCAGTTTTCAAGGGGTTTTAGACTCATCCGTGTTTTCTCTTGCGCTATATTCACAGCATTAAATTCAGTGGAAGAAGATTAAGTGTTTTACTACTAATTCAGAGTCTTATTACTGGAGGTAATAACATTCATGTATATCAACTGCTTTATAATCCTGTTGACATAAACCAAGGTCAGATGTGAGTAGTGTACAAGTGTGGTGGTGACCACAGCAGCTGTCCCAGCTTCCAGCCATCCAGCAAGACTCTATGCTCTCATTTAGTAGAAATATTTTTGCAATCCTTTCATACTTACATTTTCTTCTTGTTTAAGCCATGCACCTTAACCGTGTGCACGGGCTGGTTATGTTCTTCAGCATCTTGACTGCATTCTCAACAGAGGGTTACAAGCACTAAATCCCCGACTAGCTTGTTAAGTAGCTAGCTTGGTTTTTCTAAACGCTCCTTGAGATCCACCCACACCATGAAGAGTAATTCCCTCCAAATGAAATCAAATTATATTTAATCGGGAAATTTAATTATGCCATGGCAATAGGTATTTTTTGAATGCCATAGATTAGATGGATTAATCAGGTGCTCAGGAGGTAGGCGGTTGGTATTGAAAAGGCAAAATTTGTTTGCACTGTATGTACAGACAATTCTGAACCTGCCAGCCAAATCAGAAAGGAAGGATTTGCATTGGTACTTTTAATGAGAAGAAGATTAGTAGAAGCTGTGCAGTTAAAACAAAACAAAACTAAAACAATCACCATTTTAAGCCAAGCAGAACAGTGCAAAAACAGTGTAAATTTTTAATAAATACAGCATCACTGGATGCTCACTGACAGCTTCAATATTATCTCACTAGAAATGTATAATAATTAGTTGGGTAATTCAGCTTTCTGAGGAACGTTATTAACTATATTAGAATTGCAATCAACTCAAGAAATCAGATTCCTAAATACGCTGAAGCCAATGCCTGTTTTTATACACAACATCTGGGAGGGAGAAGGGATAAATGAGCACAAGCAGAGCTAGGACAATGCAACACAAGTATTTTAGGAACCTAGACCCAGATTTTCCTTAGCGTATGTCTGAACTGGAACTGTTTCCAGCTTCACAACAGGGCAAGATCCCGGTATGAAAGCAGCCCCTGCCCTGGTAGCAGCGTGCAGCCGGGGCGGGGAGATGGCCCGAGATGCCGCAGGGAGAGTGCGGCAGCCCTCACGGGTATGGAGTCAGAGGAGTGTGTATATAATTATATTCATGTTCTGATCATATAGCCAGATGACTCAAACACATGTTGCTGCTGTTCCTAGGAGTATAGAAAATTTAGACCACACCAGTCACCACACAAAAAAAAAATAATGGCTGTCATCATGCTGGTTTGTAAGCAAGGCACATTGTCACCTTTATGAAAATCACCTTCATTACGAATAACATCAATGGCACATTTTCATTTAATCCTAATGACTGCATAATTATTAATTACAGTAGCTACAGAAGCAAAATCCCAGGGAAGCTGGAATCTCAGTCATATCATTCTTCACAGTTGCCAGGTACTTTTGGATTACTTTACCCAGAAAAAAAAATAATTTAGCCATTATTTTTGAGAAACAGCCGTCATGAATATAGACATTCTGCCACAGTCACTGAAGATTCTTCTATGTCAGGCTTAAAAAAAAGAATTATAAACAGCATTTCTTTTTAAAAATGTTATGTTATGACAATTCAGTTTATTCAAACCCCACCTTGAAGTTGTCAATATATTGAACATACACATCAAATAATATTGTTCAGCATTGGACTAAATCCTGCTGAGTTAATAAGTAAGCATGATTCTCATTGTCAGTGGGTTACAAAATTATATTCTATTACTAATAGCATCTGTGCTAATTTAAATCTGCTTTCTCCTATTTAAACTTTTGGTACTCCAAATATTTTGTTTAAATTAGTGAAATAAAACTATTTTTTTGTTTTAATCAGTTTCAGATTATTTGAGCTGTGCTCATTGCAATTAGAAAAGCCCCCTTTTAGCAAGTCGAGGGAGAAAAACTGAAATTGTCAACCACACAGTATAATTTTTTATAGTTAGTTTTTCAAAATGATAGGATACTTTGAGAGGAAGAAGGGTTTCCGATGCATTTCAACTTTGTCAATATTTACATCCATTATTGGTTTTGTTCTTTTTGCTGCACTAAATAAATTATATATTTAGAGTAGAAGTTGAAGCAGAGGGGATGGTGTAACTCCAAGTATTTTTCCCATACTGAAGTAATGAGCCAGATTACAGAAGACAAAGATAAAAGCGGATGAAAAATGGATTAAGCTACACTAATCATGCTCAGCGTGGTGGTCTGAAAATATATAAAGAAATACCATAAATGCCATTTTTTATAAAGGTTTCGCATTCAAATTGGCATTTTAAGACCTCTTTATGGAGTTAATTTTGAAGAGTGGCAGCATTAGCCTGGAGTAACCTCCAGCTAACGTTCAAACTTCCACTTACGTATTTTAGATAGAGCCATGTTCCAGTAGCCTCTCTGCTTGAATCCTTACTCGCATCTCTAACTGTATGAATGAGTCGTCTCACAGAGTCCTGTGGGACTACCAGGGTTTTTAAAGCTGAACATGAGGTTCACACAGAAGGTTTTGGATCTGGCTATGTACCCTAAATAATTCTGTGCATATTTGCCTGTGGAGTAACATCTAGCATTTGTAGATATATGTGTATTTGGGAAGCTACGTGCAGACGGACATTTAATGCAATGCTTATCTACCACACAAAGATGTCTTCTGCCTATGAGAACCCAGGTTATTCGTGAAAGGATACCTGTTCTGAAGATACCATGGATGACTTAGACACCTATGAAAAATTTGATCCTTAAAGCTGAACTGGTATTTTGAGAAACAATCATCATGAATATAGAAACTCTGCCACAGTCTTTTGGTATTTAGTATATTCAGATTTGTACATATTAAATATATTCATACAGAAAATACTATGAATCTTCATTGAAATTTAGAGCCCTTTAAAACTTCACTTAACATCAAATTTGTTCTGTATTGATCTATTTACAATACAAATAGGAAAACTTTACAAACTGCTTGGTAAGGAAAAGAGATTATTAACCAGCAGATCTTTGCTTAAGAATGAGCGCGCCTTAACATACCCACATCAGCACTGTGAAATTGAGAAATGTGTATGAACCAGCACTCACTGAACACCAACACTCCTTTGTTAAAAATGCTGGTAAATGCATTTATCTGCAGAAACTGCTAAGGGTACGCAGTGCAGTAAGGCGAGATACAGCAGTGCAGCGTCAAGAACAAGGACATCTTTAAGAAACATGGGACTAGAAAGGCTGTGACTACTGTTAGGGGTCTAGGCAAGCATTTTGATGAGTTGTAGAGAAGCCAAACACAGGCATATCCTGGAAAGGTGGTTTTTATGGTCATAAAATGACAAGCAGGTACCCTACAAGGGTGTCTGGGCAAGAGCAGTCTACCAAGGCTATTGATGCACCAAAGGTCTTTGGAGTCAGAAAATTGAGAGGGGAGAGAAGTTAGGAAGCGTTGATAGGGAAATGTGAAGTCTATACTAAAGGACATGAATAGATTCGCAAAGCTTTGTTCTAAAGGTGAAAAAACATGGTTAATAGTATCAAGAGACAAGGTCCTGGAATGGGGGAATTTAATTACAACACCAATTATATACTCTGTAAAGAGTTCTGGGACATGGAAGACAGTATAGCGAAAAGGAGGACAGTGTAGGCTTTAATTAAACAGAGAACATGGAACTGGCCCTCCATAATCAATCATTATTTCTAGGAGGCAAGGACGAGTGCAGAGCTGTGTAAATGTGTGAACAGAATTTTGGGTAACGGCCCTGCAGATTTCTCTGAGGAAAATACTTTGACAGATGCCAGGTGGGACTACTTCTCCTTATGTTGAACCCAAAGGCAACAAAAAAATTAAAATTACTTCATGGTATCCAAGAAAAATCTAAAAGAAATCTTGATGTGTAAGGCTCAGAGTTTATTTTTTCCCTAGGTCTGGAGTGAGGTATCGGAAAGAAAACAAAGACTAATGGTCTGATTCAGATAAAACTCAGACACTACTTTTGGCAATTCCGGACAGTGTTCTTCCCATGCAAAGACTAATTCTCTTGCTCTTGTTACATACTTAACCGCAATTAAAGCATTGATCCAACTCTTCATGCAGTTTAAACGCGTCTACATCCATAAACATGAGGAGGAACATGCTTACTTAGCTTTAGCCATGGATCTTAGTCCACTGCCTTTAGTGGTAAGTGGTCTGAAATGGCAGTCTGCCAGAAGATCAGAAAGTCTGCTCGCTATCTTTATGCAAAAATCATATCTGAACAGAGTTCTCAGTGATAAGCCATCACTGAGTCTTTTCAGGTGAGTTGACAAAAGCATTTATTTTTAAACTTCGAAACAACAGGTTCTTGGTGATGACATTTGAAAATGAATATCCTTTAAATGGTGGGGAAGGGAACACGGTGAAGGTTTGTTATTTGCTAGTCAATGCTTTGCATCTCACATCAATATTTCTATTCGGTATTTTTGATGAACCTTGTCCTAATATAATGCCACAACACCACAATCAGAAGTAGCCAGTGGTCCATAACTTGAGGACACCAACCATGACAGGAACGTCCTTTGGACAGGGAAGCAGATGAGACTAAGACAAGACAAAATAGTTCTGGTGATGACAGCAGGGGACTGAACAGATCCCATGAGATACACACATCCTAAATCTATCAGAGTTGCATGGTTAAGGCTTGAGTAACGAGAAAGACACTGACCATCAGTGAATGCAACAGAACTAGGACAAAAATACGCGCAAGATTTCCTCAAGTCCACTGTGACTGGAACACAATAATCTTTATACCTCTTTCTGGGTCTGCTCTGGGGCAAAACCACCCTTGCATGGTGCCAGTGGTCCAGCTGGTTGTGACAAAAATACTTGAGAAAGAACAGTTCCACCTCTGAACACATCCAGCATCAGTTTTCTCAGACAGTTATCTTTGCACCTCTGGGATGCAATGGAAGTTGTTTGGCACTTTCTGAATAAATTGTAGACGGTTGGAGGAATAAAACTATTATTTACCACCCTGCACATTTCAGTCTGGAAAGGTTATAAAAATGTGTACATTTAAAACCTTGCTAGGTCAGCACAAATTTATGGTCATTCATGAATATGAAGTATTTTAAGCATGTAAAGTACTTAGTCACATTCTTAAAAATTCAGCTATCTGTAATAAAATGAACCTTCTGTTTCTCACTGACGTAAGTCCTGTCCCATGCAAGTAGCTGTGTCCAGGAAAAAAAAAAATCACCATTTATACACCTCTAGATAACCTCTATATTTAAGGTTTTATATGTAGTAAGAAGGTAACCTCTATATTTGAGGGTTTATATGTAGTATCTGACATCAGATAGTAGTATGTCAATATTTGCTCACAATTTCTTTGTTGACTCTTATGTCTGGTTGGCTGCTCAGTGTTGATGTGTATGTTTAATTCTTGGAAAGAAGGAGTTATTTGACTGGACATAGATTTAGGGTTAGAAGACTCCACATTTTCCAAGAAAGCATTCTATAACCCATTTATCTGTAGAAAAAAAAATTGGGAAACCAGTCAAGTACTTCTAGGACATGCTAAAGTCTTCTTTTAAGCCTTGTTAGGTATTACTAGTTAGTGGGGGAAAAGGCTTTGAATCAAACATCTGGAAGCAAATCAGTCACAACATTCCTGCAGCCTTTGAAGCAAAATGCATAGTCAGAGTGGGAGGCGGGAGAGAAAAATGAAACCTCAGAGAATGAATTACCCTCTTCCAGTCATCAAAAACTCATACATTTAATTTGTCCCAGTTGTGCTGGTCTGCACAAAGAGTGAGAGGAAACCACACTGAGGAATCCCCCACAACTGACCACTACAGATACCACAGATAGTATGTCACATCTCAATTACAGTGATGGATCTTTCAGATCTTTATTTCTACTCATCTGATGGCACAGATGTTCTCGTACCTGCTATCTTCCACAAACATTTTCCATTCTCTTTGAAAAAGTACTTTCTTCCAAACCTTTTTTCACCACAGGGGACAGAGCTGGAATGCAAAGCTATCACCTCCAGTCAGGGCAAGAGCTTGTGTGCACCGGATCGCTCTGAAGTGGCGGAGACCTACGTGCTGTAGCCAATGTGGGGTTTAATACTTTAATCAAGAAGCTAACTGCACATACATTAAAGCGACAGAAGGAGAAAACATGGTTTCCTATGGCTTTGCTTTCTAATAAAATGCAATAATCCATTAAAGGTTTCCCCATCAGCTAGACATTCATCTTTCTTCCACGTTAACTATCTGGGGTTCAGATCACACGATAGCCCTTCCTTCAGCGCAGACACTAATACTTTCTTTTGCTAGTTCCACAGAACCTGCAAGAACTTTGCATTTCTAGGGCTATTACTCTTCTGTCAGCTCTGATATAAAGTGGCAAATGGATTCACAAATAATGAATTGGAGACAGACATTGAGATTGCCTGATGGCACGAGACATGTTTGTCTTAGGAGACCTCATTCGGAAGAAGGTACATACTTTCAGAAATACAGTTCCTCTTTTCAAGGCAAGCAGCAGAACATACTCCCCAGTTCCAATGTAAATAAAGTATCTGAAGATAAGGCTAAAGGAACATGTAATTACACAGTATCAAACAACCATCCAGAGATACCTAATCTACAGCCATGGATAGAAGACTGATAGAAGCATTTAAAAGAACATTAGTTTAAGAATTGCTTCACTTTCTCCATTTGAAAATTAAAGTGTAAGATAACTCATTTGCTCTGAAATAATTTTTTAATGTGACTTACTGGCTTGTCAAGGGTTCCTAAGATAAATATCCTTAAATCTTTACAATTCCAGGATTTGAAGATCATACTTAAACCTTTCGATTACTTTTTCCCCTGAAGAACCAAACCCCCTTGTTATTGTGTAGCTTGTGAGTTAAGCCTCTGTTATAACTTACTAGATTCCTAACACCATCCCTAGACATGCCAGCTTTTTTTGAAATAGTAACCAAACTTTAATTCTAGTAAGTGCATCACGTAATGACATTATGTGAAATGAAATAGTGAAATGGGCTTGCGAAATCATTTTAAATATGTTAGCTGTTATAAGTCAGGCTTTACTAGTACAGTTATACCCAGTGGTTTTTAAGGGGTAAAGGATGGGCAAAGACTACTTTCTGCCAAGGAAAAAGCCCTTTCTTCCTAAGGAAAACCCAAGCTAAATGAGTAGGAATTCATAGAATTAATTACACTTTTCTGTCTTGACCTTTTGCATAACATGGGACAATATTTCAGACAGAATATTTTACAGCAATTTTGCCACATTTAACTGAATAATTTAAAAAGAAAACTTTTCTTTCCATTTATTTTAATGTCTACGATCTCCATTGATAATAACCTGGGTTTTATGAGTTTACTTGCAGGGACAGGTGATTTAATGCTATTATATGGTGTAAATCCCTTTTCCAGGATGAAAAGAATCCCCAGGGAATAAAGTAAAATTCCCTTCCTTCTTTCCATTTGTCCTATCTTGTTCCTGCAGCAATATAAAGTTTCACTTTTCAAAAGTATGTCTGAAAATGCCTATGATCACGTAAGAAATTAATTAAGATTACATGCTCATATATGCTTTAGGAATTATGTATTTCCAGTACTTGAGCTCTTTTATACCTTCCTGGGGCGTACTGAAAAGCCCACTGGAAAAGTAATCTAGAAAAGAAAGTGGTTTGAGAATCTAAAAAAACCCTCATATCAGAGAATGGATTTTCTTTTTTATCTACCGAAACAAGTCTTGAACATGACTAAAGCACTTAAAGTTTGATTTTAATAATCTTTCTGGCAATAAATCGCTTTATGTTCTACAGGTGGTTCCACTGAAGTGGAGTAAAGTGTTATACGCTCAGTCCTAAGAGAACAGGCTGTTAGGCCTTACCCCTACCTCAAATTTGGAGTAACTTAAGAAAGATGATATTAAATATGAGTACGCTTATGAAAAGGAAGGCTGAAGAGTCACAACAGAATGCGAGTTAATCAGTTTGGCTTTTTCACTAACAGCATAAGTAATTAGTATAACAGATTTTCAGATGATGTACCCTTCTGAATGGTTTCCAACTTCAGAGATTAATCTGAGTGGCTCATGTGAAAGGACCAAATTAAACATGTATTACAATATACTTCTCATCTTTGGTCAGTCAATATGTCAAACAAAATATTATTCAGGTTTCTAAGCCTGGAATTTTTAAAAAATAAGTACTTATATTACAAGTTGGAATTTTGCCATGGGTAATAGATTAAGAGCTATGAACTGTTTCAAGCAGTGTTGCGGTAATTTGCAGGAGCACATTAAAAGCAATGAAGATACTTGAATATTTCTTTTTTAAAAACAGTAGAAAGGGAAGTTACAAAATGTAAATTAAAATATTTCTAGAAAGATCTAAACGGCTTGCATTTCTGCACCCTGTTGAGAAACTGCATGACAAATCACATTCTCAATCCATTTTCAAATAATCACTAGAAGGGTTAACTCATGGAAGTTGTATTCTGTACATGATGTAAACCAGACACAGGTGTATTACTGACTTATTTCAAAAGAAGAATTGGGTTTTTCATATTATCTGAAGTTTTCTAAAAATTATGTAGAATTTAAAAGATACACGTGAATCCAAAGTGGGACTGGTAAAATTTCTTTTCCTTGTTAGTTACCTGCTTGCTCTGGAGTTTCTGTGAATCCCATTAGACACTTGTTTAAACTTCTGGGTTCTCAAGTGCTCTTGCAAATGTGGTCTTTCATTTTCAGAAATGCCTGGCTGAAATATCAATGATTAGGCTCTTTTTACGTGAACATTTGCTCTTTAATAAAATTACTGTCTTCAGAAGACAGGAGGTATTCTTCACTGTGAAATTACTACCTTCTGATTCAAAAAAATTGCTGATGTATCTCCAAAACACCACCGCATGAAGAATAGTCATATTACTTTTTCAAAAGTCCTATCTGGCAGGTTGAAGAGACAGATTAGATGTCATATGGCATCGCTTCTGATTCTTTGGCTGCCTGTGAAATCAGAAAATTAGCAAGAATTACTTTAATTACATCTCAGAGGACAGCAGGAGGCATGATGTGCTCCTTCGCTGACCCTACTTGCAGGGCTGTAGCAGAAGCGAGGGGAGCAGGCAAGCAGGAGGCACAGCCCTCCTTTATACCTCTTGCGTGCACTAGCAGACCTGGGGAAGGATGAGCCCTTGGGTTGCTGTCGCTCTGTACGCATGAAGGAGAGTCAGCCCTTCCCTGGCAGTCACCAAAAGCATCAGGTCATCTCATTCCTAATAGAAATATTCTAGGCAGGGAGAGATGCAATTAGCTGAAGAGAGGCTGGTTTGGTAGGTCCTCCAGGTTCAGATAGCCGAGATAAGGATCTCGGTGCTCATTCCCCACTCTCCTGCTGTAGCCTCCCCCAGCACCAGCTGCCTTGCAGCATTTTTTTGGTGATGGCGTGGCTGATGTCTTTCCAGGCCTGCTGCAGAGGGGTGGCACTCGGCAGCGTTCGGGTGGCTGGGTGCTGGTGGGAAGCACAGCTGGATCCGCATCTGCGCCTACATCGCAGGAGTCCCCAGCCCCTACTCTGTTGGCTTCCGGCTTCCTTTGATTCGGTTACCTCAAATTCCAATTAGAAGCAGCTTTCCGTATGCTGACATACCACGCAGGGAGTGAGATCTTCCAGAGGAAGGACTGGTGGCAAAGACAAAGTGCAATCCTACTATTCAAAACATGTGAGGAATGAAGTAATATGGGCTATTCCTCCCACTCCTTGCAAGCTTTCATCAGAACTGCAGCCAGCTGAAGGTAGTCGTCTTGGAAGGTAGTCCAAAGAGCGGGGAATTCATTTACAGAAGAATTAAAGCCTGTTTCAAACCTCAGCACTCTCCAGTCCAAGCACTTTTAACTTTTTTTTTTGGCAGCCTTTGCTTCCTAGAGCCACACAACCAAAATAAGCTCAGATATTTTCCCCTGAGGAATGCAGAGGGAGCCACTCATTACAGATGTTATCCTGTAGTTTTACCGTCTATTGAAATACAATAATTTACCACAGGTATGGGTGTACAAGAAAGTGAATAAAATTGACGTCAACTGGTTAGCCTCCTAATGCATGAGGAAAGGGCCAAGCCATTTTGCCCTTCCACTTACTAGAGAATTCAGGTCAATGACAACCAATCATTTGGCACCATGCTTTACCATTTATAGCAGTGAACAGTAGCTTTCAAAATCCTGTTGTAAGTACTGAGCATCCCCTATATGCCTTTCAGTCCATCTGACATGATTATAGAATAAAAGAATGGTTTGGGTCGGAAGGGACCTTAAAGATCATCTAGGTTTCAACCCCGCTGCCATGGGCAGGGACACCTTCCACTAGACCAGGTTGCCCAAGCCTCATCCAACTGGCCTTGAACACTTCCAGGGATGGGGCATCCACAATTTCTCTGGGCAACCTGTTCCAGTGTCTCAGCACCCTCACAGTAAAGAATTTCTTCCTAATATCTAATCTAAATCTAGCGTCTTGCAGTTTAAAACTGTTACCCCTCATCCTATCACTACACTCCCTGATAAGAGTTCCTCCCCATCTTTCCTGTAGGCCCCCTTTAAGTACTGGAAGGCTGCTCTAAGGTCTTCCCAGAGCCTTCTCGTCTCTAGGCTAAACAACCCCTGCTCTCAGCCTGTCCTCACACGGGAGGTGCTCCAGCTCCCCAGTCATCTTCGTGGCCCTCCTCTGGACCTGCTCCAACAAGTCCACGATGTCTGACAACTACTTTTCATTTATCTACTTTCAACAGGACAAACATTGCAAAGACAGTTAAATGGGTACATTCACGTGAATAAGTGTAGTATCTCAAAAAATGCTGAATGTACAGCAACGAGACTGCTGCTCAAGATTCCAAAGCTCTTTTTGATCACCGCCCCCTTCCTCTTACTCATATACAACACTGAGTCAGCTCCACTGCATGAAAGAGTTCATCCACTATTTACAGAAACAACATCCCAAAATTTTATGAGTTCCAGGTTTAATACTCATGTTTTAAAAACCACAAAATATTTTAATTTCTAAATCTCCATGGCTCCTTTTCAGAAAGTGTTCCTGATGATGTCCCATTGATCATGCTTTCTGTTAGGAACATCTTGAAAGAAAACAATATTTGCAATACACTTTCTGCATGTTTTTGTCTTTGTACTAATCAACCATCTGCATTCACAATCTAGATATTTTATCTCTCAAATTCTTTTATCATGTCTTACGGTTTATTCAGATGAGCAAATGGTGACATTCACCTCTGAATCTTGGTTCTTTTCTATGAGACCTAGCAAAGCATTATACGTACGTAAGGTTTTAAATAATTCTTAGTATGATTCACCAGTTCATGACATCCATAGATCATTACTTCTTAAAGCAATTGATGGCAATAAGTGATTTTGTTCTACATTAGCGAATGCAAGTCAAAGGAAAACAAAACAAAACACACACAGAATGAAAAAGATCTTGAAGCTACATATTTTCCAGACAGAAGATTGGAAGATCTCCAGTGGAATCTTGATTTAATTCAAGTACTGGAGACTGCACAACTTGGGTTGCTATTTCTCTCTTTCATACAAAGTGAAGCCTTCAGCCTGACCTTGGAAAAAACATCTAAAGAGGCTTTTGTCCTTTAGAATACAAATAAACACGATTTTGTAAGTTGTGATTATTTTTCTCATTAGTCAGTCTTGCATTTAAAAATAATCAAAGCCATAACTTTTCCTTTGATGCTTTGGAGTGAGAAGAGTAATGATATCAACAATAATTTGATCTTGTACTTGTCAACATTTGTCTTTATGTGGTTTGAATTTGCCTTCAGCACACTCCAAGATGAGATCCAAAGAGTCACTACTAGGAGCTGCAGAATTCAAACAATGTATGGATTCCAGAAAGCTCTTCCTCGCACCAGTAAATAAGTAATTTTCCCAAAGAAGCAAATGGCACATGGCTATTCACTTGGAAGATCTGTCAGGTTTCAAGTGGAAAAATTGGACTGTAGGATTTATCACCTTGAACGTCAGGAAAACTTTGCTCTAATGTTTATAAGAGCTTGTTTATAAGGTCTTTTTTAAGGAGCCACCCTAATTTAGGAAGTCAGACATTAGTTCCTCAAAAAAGCTTCACAAAATAAGTTGTAATGGTACTTTCCAAGCTGGAATTGTCTATGGTATAAACAAAGCTATATTAAAAACATTCAAAGACACTAATTTACATGCTGTCAGCATATATGATTCCTCCACCATCTAATTAGCGTTTAGTTTTACTATATCTTCAACCATCCTTCCTGAAATCCTTAACCTGTGAAGTTCTGCAAGCCAATCTTACGCAAACAGAAGAAATTCAAAGAAATTCTGGGTGCTTCAGATGTGTTGCCCCTCTAAGCCTGAAAGACCTCTCAGTATCACACTGGGATTGCATCAGGACCTAGAGTTTGCCACTTGCTTTAAAAGAATAGCAGATCTTCGATCCAAACCTGAAGTACCACCAGTTCCCCTACCGGTTTCAGTTGCTGGGACTTACCCACATAAGGGACAGCAATGGCAGCAAGTTCCTTGTTTCCCGAAGGAGCTGAAAAAGAAACGATGCACCACCCTCACATTCGTAGGGCAAACCCAGGAGCTTCCAGAGACAAGATATTCAGCATGCTGCTCCAGGAGCACCAAACAATAATTTGGGAAGAGCCCTGGGAGCAGGCGCCCCTGTGGCACTGCTCAAACCAGGGCTAGGGCCAGGGCTGGGCTGAAATACCCCCAGGGGCAGGGGTGGGTGGGGGTCCCAGGTGGGGCTGCTTGGGCAATTAAGGCCTGTTAGTGACCTTAGGGCACCGGCACTTGGTGTCAAAGCTTCATAGGATGAGGAAGGTGGTCTTTTAATTAGATGAACTTGATGAAGTGATCCGTTCTAATTTTTTTTTTTTTTAAGTTTTGGACCGTTCTTCACAGTGCTGTGGTCTTTGCTGCGTCCTGTGGGTCTGCTCTGGCCCATCCGGGAGGCAATCACAAGAAATAAATCATATTTCCACTGAGTAGCTCATCAGCCCTAAATGTGTAGAAGCCACGGAAAGGAGAGTAAAACACAAACTGCGCCTGTAACGTGAATTTGGTGTCCCAGCCCTTGTTCTGCCAGACAAGCAGTGGCTCATCAAGGCTCCAAGGCAATCCCATGCATTTGTTTTTGCCCCTTCCAAAATATTCTGGACTTTTCTGACCATTCTCTTCTGGAGATAGCAAAGCCGCTATGCGGTCTTGAGAGGTGTAAGGCAGTTCAAAATGGAAGATACTACTTTATTTACTGTTATCTATTTATTTATCATTAGTCTTCAGGAAAACCTCTGTGTGCTCCCACGGATTAAGTAGAGGCATTCTTTGCTTTTGGCAAAATGTGTAAGGAAATTCCCTTCCAAACTTTCCACAGGTCTAAGTATCCCTCTTAAAACTGTCAGTAATTGAATTTTATTGCACAACAAAAATGCTCTTAATCTCCCTCTATTTACTGCATTGTGAAAGACCCCAAAAATGGCGAATACGAACAGCTTAAATTTAAGTGGAATAAATGATGGATGTATTCACACAAAAACACTAAACTCTAAATTTTCTTAAACAAGATGCTTACTGTCTCTATAAACTTTGGGGTTTTTGCTTCTTGTTTTAGTAGTGGCTGTTTATGTAGCAATGTTAACTGAGACTTGATCATTCTTCTGATTTTAATTACTCTTGACATATTTTGTTTAAAATTCCACACTGCTGTTGTAAGACAGTTTTACTGTAGACACTGCTTAGTGATATTTTTCCCTGATGAAAACATCACAGTTAGGGGTCTATTAAGGTCAAATATTTCCTGCTGCATTTCTGGAAGTTCAGGAACTTCCCACCACATTTATTAGTATTTTGTTTTCAGATAGACTTCCCACAGAAAAAAATACAGACCTTAAAAATTAACTCATGATATGTTGTCGAACAAATCTTAAGGGATAATTTAATGAGGAAAATTGGCAGTTTCGCTTTGCTTTTCTTACTTGTTGGCAGAATGCGTAATCTTTTTTAGGTTAATTTATTTCTGTACTCCAGTTTCCTCTCCGGCTTCAGAGGACCGTAGAATAAAATAGCATGCAGCTGGAAAAGGTGATGTGAGTTATTGAATCAAGTATCATATTACAAATAATCCCATCATATATCTTCCATCCACTTTAACGTGGTGAGATGTATTTGCGTGCAGATGCAAGAGTGCACCGAGGGACAGTTTTGCGTAGGCTCTGCAATATGAAATCTTTCAAGTTTCTCGGCATTTTCAACAGTCTTAAGGGCACCTGGGACCATTCATTTCATCTCAAGTTCTTATGAGGATACTTTACTGTATTTATAATACAGAAAGAACTTTTACTTTTCTTAAAGGAGCTCATTGCTTCTGCTTGCCAAAGCAAATCTATTTTCATTTCACTGGACATTCTGCATTTTATATATATATCTATCTCACAACAGCCATGAAAGGCATTACCATAGCACCTTGACAATGCTCCTAGTGATTTTGATCAGTTTAGTTTTCCCACAGAAAATTTAAAAAGTAGAGTTAAAAGAAATACAGTAGCTTTTAAGAGTTGCGTATTCTATTTTATCCAGTCAGAAGCATACTCATTGATGGTAACGATCTCAAATGAATAATAGAAGAGTCTGAAAATGGCTGAATGACTGTAAGAAATGTTGAAAAATGTTATTGTATTCCTGTCATACACAGGTTACAGCTTTTTTTTTTTTAAAAAAAATTTATCTTTTTTTACATATTACTTACCTAATTTGTGCAAAAATGTTTGATGTGGTCATGTTGGATTTATTATATTCATGTCTAATTTTCGTAGTATTCTTTTTGTTCTTACGGTTTGGTGAAGAGACTCACTAGCATGCCACTCCAATTCTACGTGCATAAACGTTTTTTTTCCATGAACTTTCCTCTGGACAAAATATCAGTGAAGTGGATAAAGTTATGGTTACCAGAAAAGTAATTTTTATTACTAATAAATAATGTCAATAAATTCTTCATAATTGACCAGGTAATCTTGAACAGTTTTTGGGTGTTTTTTTTAAGCTTTTCCAAAGAAACGTTCATGGTCTTCATAGGTAAGATCTTTAACAAGCCGTAGTTTTGGCTGGATAAATACATCTACTCTTATTCTGGTCAAAAAGTAAGTTCCTAGGGCTTTTCTTTCTGTTTAGTTTTGGGAAGCAGAAATAGTGTCCCAGCAGAAAGAACTAAAAACTTTGGCTTTTACATTACCTGTCTGCTCTGAAGACAGCCCACAAATAGGTGCTAGCTAAAATCACGATTCACTGGAAGTATGTGTGTGTGCTGGTGAGCTCACGTCAGTGTTGTTTCCTGAGGAGTTTATAGACTGAATGGCAGAATTCTTGTTTTAATCCTCTTCTGTCTTCCTTCGTTAGGCACATTGTAAAATAGTTTAGCGATGTAAACAGATTTTCTACTATCGTGTCCTAAAGCCTAGTTAAGTCAGTAGGAGTCTTTCCACGGATTTCAGTGGGTTTGGGATCAGGCTATGGTAGAGAAACCTCTGATTGATTGAGGATTATTTCTTCCATGTTTATTTTGTATGCCATCTGGCATAATCCTCTGGGCTACCCTGCAAGAGAAAATGGGAAGAATAAGACGTGTTTGCATCTATCATCTGAACTAGCTTTGTAACTTAAAATTTGTTTACTGTGAAATTGTGCAGAATGGAAGAAGCTTTCCTACTGCAGACTGTAACAACAGTGTCTATTTTATCCTACTGCTGCATCATGGATTTGGTTTGTATATTCATTTATTGAAACAATTATTGTATTAATTTTAGGCACAGTACCACTCAGGGCCAAGTGCAGGATAAAGGCATCTACATTCAGGTTCACTTGTTTTGGAAATGGAAGAGACCTAACTTTCTCATCCTCATTCCTTAACAAATACTGCAGTATCTGAATTGAGGATCAAAGGATGCAAAGTCCCAGCTCCTCGCTGTAAATGATAATTGAAAAAAGTAAATGTTATTTATTTAAAGACTTATGTATGTACTATGTTTTAGGATTAAAAAACCGTTTACCTTTAAAAAATCATATATGTACATTTGTCAAAGAATAAAGAAAAACAACTAACCACATTATTTTTAGAGTTTATTTTGACTTTTCCTTTGGTTTTTCCTTTAATGTGCACGCAAGTGTGTCTGGAATGTTATATTGCTTTGGCAGGTAGTTTTACAAGTAGCTAACCGGGTATGCTTTTCAATATTGTTTCATATTTATATACTGTCTGCCATCCCAAAAGATCCCAGACCTGTTTTGCAAACAGCAAAAGTGAACCGCAGCTGCCCTGGTATAAAATTGGCAGACAAAAAGTGTAGAGCACAGCTGAGAAGGGAAATAACAATTAATGCCATTTAGAAAAATGCTGAGTCTTACAAAATGTTCTGCTGGACTGGCGACGTTCTGCTGGTGGCCAAAAGACAGCAAAGCCAGTTGCCAGCTCCAGTCTTGGGTTATTTAATAAAATACTTACCTAGTCTTAAAAGCAGATCTGAATATTGACTGGGGGACTTGGGGACGGCGGTGGGGGGCCTTGCTGCGAGGGGGGGGTGTTGGGTTACTGGGTCCTGGCTTCAGGACGCAGAGTGAGATGCCAAATTCTCTGTATAACAACATACGGCGGAGTCCTGCACAGGATGCAAACCAGCCTCTGCGCTGCGCAGAGAGAAACTTCATTCGGTTTGCTGTAAAGTGCTGGGCAGGAGGATAGCTAAAACCTCTCCTCTCTCCTCGTCTTGGGTATTTACCCATAGTTCTTACTTACGTGCCCTCGGGAATTTGAGTTAGAGTCTAAAACGGCTTCACAGCTGGGGTCACCTCTCTGGCCTCTGGGAGCTAACTCATTTCTTTGGAAATGCTATGGTGAGGTAGGATCCACCTCCCACCCCACAGGAGAGGGCCATAGTCACTGAGGTACAGCTTAGGCTGTCCTGCAGGAGGTGAGGAACGTTCTTCATTCTTCAGCTTGGAGGTGGAAGAAAATAGCTTGAGATTTGTAGGGCAGAAGATGAGGGGAACCATGGCGGAAGGCACACATCTGGAGGAGGAAGAGGCTGGAGTCTGGTCTCTGCTTCCAAGATGTTTGCATGCCTTTTGCATTAAAAAAAAAGAAAGCCCCCCAGTATGGGGATTCATATTTCTGGATAGATAGACAGATAGATCATCTCTCATAGATTTTTCGTTCTTACAGTCTGTCCCTGAGAATGATATTCTTTCCCCTGTATCTTCATCCGTTTGAAAGGCAAGTCCCTCGGCCAAGCCAGTCATTTAGGATCTGTCTAAAGCTGTTTGAGCTCCCTCAGTAAAGAGAAATGTCCAGGAGAGATGCATTTCTCTTAGCTTAGGCAATTATCTTTGGATGGGAAAAAATCCTTTGGAGGCACTTCTCTGCGTGCCGTCTGTTAGCTCTGGGAAGGAGCCTGGAAAGCGAGACGTCTGTCAGGACCCCCGCGCCAGCTGATGGGTCCCCTCTGTGGAGACCGGTGGAATCTCAGCTATTTCTCTGCACTTCTTTTTACAAGTTCTTTTTTTTTATTTCTCTGCCTTTCGGAATGTATTTCAAAGCAATTTCCTAGCAGCATGACATCTTTGTGGGATGTACGGTGGTCTTCAGCAGTTTCCTTCTACCTTCAGAAGAGGCTGACAGTACCTCAGCTGGATTTGAAACTAGGCCTAGATAATGATATTCTGTATAAAAATCTGTTTTCTTGTGGCTCATTTGTCTGTTCACATTTGGGTAAGCAAGTTTTATTTTCAGCTGAGGTTATGCAAAAATATTGTGATGAGAAATGCAATTTAGAAACAAAGTCTTCACACCGGTGGCATTTTCCATTAGAAGTTCACTTTGAATCTCATTTTTCCTAAGTATACTCAGGTGATTTGAATAATTGAAAAACTTAGCATAACTTAAACTTCTACGTACAAAAAGTCTTGAGGAAATTCAATCAATCCAACTGGTGAACAGAAACAACATTTTATAAGTGACTTCACCCATCTTACGGTGAAAATTATAATTTTGAATAAAAATAGTTATTTAGAAAGTTAAAATGCATCCTTTAGATATTCATCAGTATTAGAATCATAGCTTTTTGCAGAAACAAAAAGGTTAAATTTGTCAGACCCTTATAATTGGACAACATGATCAGCTTTGAAAAGCTACATCTACGTGCTCTGTTAGATATGTTGTTATGTGTAAGCTACTTACTGACTGCAACATTTGGCTATATTTCTAAACATAGCACTACATAGCCAATGTGTTTCTACTGCCTTGGAATATTCTTCTAAAACAAGGCAGTTGCTAAAACTGAAAAAAAAAAAAAGAATTCTCTGACCAACAAATCAATTATACTATAACTGGAAGTGTTAACAATGAAAAACATCCCTCAATTACAAAAGAGAGATTAATATAATAATAATATGGACTGCAATACTAAGAGATTTCCATTTGCTTACATAATTAAAATACTTATATTTACATACAATACTTTAAGAATGCAAAATTCTCAGAGACAAGATCAGAGGACAATTTAGTGATGATTTAGCTAGTTCTTAGAAAAATATACTGGATACACAGTTATCAATAGAGAATTGGAAAGGCCTAACTAGTATAGGTTTACACAGAAGTCACAATAGTGTCCTTAATTACAGCATTTTATGACTTCTGAAATCGTCATAACAATTCAGGAAACCCAGACTTTTAAGTTGATTCACTACAACAAGAAATAATGGGCTGAAACTGGAATAAGAATGAGTCACAGCAGGCAGTTAAGAAAAGCTTACCAATAGTAAAGTTTTGGAAGCACTGAAATAGGTCCTGGGCAGGGTTACAGTCCTCATCACTGAACGTCTTGGAGAAGAGGCTGGCTAAACATCTAATGTAATGGGTATGAACCTCAGCGGCCTTCCTCAGATGGACAAGGTGGCCTCCGAAATGCCTTTCACCTCTGAGATGGTGTGGTACAGGAATTACACACAGCTACTCGCTACCCGTAATGTTTAGCTCCAGATCTGAATCCAGATTTGCACAGCGGTTTAAAGATGTTCAGCTATCATGTTAGGCAAGGTATCGTCTCTGATAAAGACAGGATTTTCCATGTGTACAGACTGAATTTAAGTAGCCCTGACTTGGCCCGCCCATCAGTAGACTTAGTTTCAGTATTAAAAAAGAAAGTGTGTATTAAGTTAAAATTGGCTTGAATTCGTTTGCATTTGAGGTTCTCTGTTCTACTTACTATAATGAACTGGTCAAAGGTACGTATTGCTTTGAATTGTACTCGTGAAATACGCGTCCCCATCTGGAAAGTTTAGAATTAGCCAAGATACGTGTGGTTGCATGCACCTTTGACTTCAGTTCAAAGCAAAAAGGCAAGGAAAGGCCAGGTGATTTCTGACATGAATTGGTAAGCTCCCGCTACAAAACGTACTGTAAAGAAATCTAGGTCTCAAACCATCATTCAACCAGTAATCCCAGTGAATCGAGCACGAGTACTTGTATGGAGAGTGCTTGCAGAGAGTAAGGGCGGCAGGATCGCGCTCCCTAACTTCTCTTCGTGTATTTGTTTCTTGGATAGAAAACCCCCACACAGTACATGCATCTGATTAATGAGTTGGAACTAATTAATAAGTGCCTAAATTTTCGTCCAGGCATCGTGTCCATGTATCTATTCCAGAGAGACCAGTAATCCAACCAGCTAACTTCGAGCTCGCTAAAACTCCCTACTCGTTAGAAAGTAAGATTTGGGGTATTTTTTTAATTAATAAACTGTGAAGGTTACAGCAGAAGGTAACTATTACCATAAGCCGTTGTTTAATTATCTTTCAAAGGAGAGCGGTAACTTATTTGAAGTAAAACGAGCAGAATGGTAGACTGCTGTGGAAGCAGCAACCACCCGTGGGTCGCACGGATTTCCCGTAACAACTACGATGGGAGCGCATCAGCCCGAGGGTTAACGGCAATTACTAACCGAGCTCCATGACCTATTGGCACCTCCCCTAATTATGTTTTTGATAACAAGCTGTAGATATAATTAGTAGTGTAAGTGCAATATAAAGAGATAGTAGGTTTGTTTCACACCCTCTTATAAACAGGAAAATAATTAGCTTCAGCACACAGTCACATAACCATGCTGTCTGGCTGATTTCAAAAGCACTGCATTATAGGAAAGCGGGATTGTCTGATTGACTCTGGAAAATTGTGTTCAATCCCCAGGCTCTTGGAAATATAATTTCCTTTTTTATATGAGAAATTTTAGCAATAACTGTGGGGAATTTTTACCCATTTGGGGAATTATGCCAGTTTTACTTGGTGGAGAAATATGAGTGCCTTGGTGTCTTAGAGGAAAAAATAGTGGGCTACAAAGAATGTGAGTAGCTTTAATCATTCGGATGTTATGAAAAGGAAAGTCTAATCAGTGTATATTTATTGATTTTTCAAACGTAAGTGTCACACCAAATATCTGTCTGCCTGAAACAATCTTGGATACCAGTCCTTATGGACTCATCCTTGTTTTGCTATTGCATGTGACCAGTTGTTCGAGACAGTGCCACGTTTCATTACTGAGCTGGGCAGCTTTGCGGTTCAGACAAATCTGCAGCTTAGAGACTTGTTACTTAAAGGTATAGAGTGGGTATGAGCTGCTGTTTCTCCGGAGGGAAGGAGAGTGGCAAGAGATATTGCACTTTTTTTTTTTTTCCACAAAGCTAACAGGTGTGGTGCTGCTCGTGATAGCTTTTGAGATCATTTTGTCTCCTTGGTCAGAACTGGGCTGACTGTGAAAATACCTGTGAAATTACTCCCTGAAATTTGGAGGTAATGGTTGTTTGTGGAGTAGGGCCTGGGAGGGGTCCTGTAATGGAAAAAATAAATAAGGAAAATAATGTGCTCTGGTTTTTTAAAAAAAAAAAGAGGAAGGAAAAATTTACTAAACCCAAACATCCATAGCTATTAACACCTTGCTCTAAAGTCAGAGCGACTTGTCCAGGGACTGTGACAATTTGCAGAGTTAGAGTATCCAGTCCCTGATCAGCTGAATTATACTGACAAAAACTGCCTAGATACCGATATGTAATAACCTTTTCAGCATGGAGATTTAACCAGAAATGACAGCTTTCAAATGCTTATAGCATCATTATCTGTGCCCAGAAATAATCTTGGGGGGAAAAAACCACGAATCCCTACCAAAGGCATTTGGAAGCAAAAGAATTGAAAAGCAATTTCGCATTGCTAAATTCTACAGAAAAATGCTGTACCATATATTCTGCAGCTATGTGTGACCTGCAGACATTGCATATGCAGTAGATACATCGGTCACAAGCAAATCTTCACGCTATCATATTTCCTGCTATATCAATAAAAAAGATGTGAAGAACAGACAGGCTACTATAAACAAGCATTGTCCCAGGGAGCATAAGAATGAATTATTTGATGGAAAATTACCATAGGATCTATCATGTAATATAAATTATGACCCAAATATGTTTGTTTGTCTTGTTTAGGTCACATAGTCCCATTCCATATTTATATGTCTTATTAGTCTCTGAATGTCTCTAGCAGAATGTGATGCATGGCATGATAAAATTAAGGACAGCAAATCTGCTGTGCCTCACAGCATCTTACGCATGATATTAAGGAATTCATCCGCCTCGGAAGTGAATAATTTGTGATGGTTCGTACTTCGTCTCTTTGTCACAATATTCAAAAGGATTCAAGAACCAGACAGACGTGTCAGGATGCCTTCATTGCTCTTGGTGCTGAACAGGAATAGAGCTGTCAGAAAGCCTTCACGCAATCCTAGTCCTCTCTTTGCTCCCGGCGCTACTCGGCAAGCCATAGTACCAGCAGGGATTTCTGATGTAGCCTGGAAGTGGCTAAGTGATACAGCGGCGAGACGGTCAGAAAGAGATGGAAAAAAGAGTTCCCGAGGGAAAAACGTACAAATGGTAAAACTATTGACCCATGAGCTTTGTACCTTCTTCTTGAACTGTCCCACAGCAGGAGTTTACTGCGGTGTCCCTTCATCATGATAACACAGCCCAGGGGTTTCATCTGCCAGACCTCGGTATCAGGGCAAGACTCCATGGTTTGGGATGGTGGTTCAGTACCAAGGCACGTCGCAGGGAGCGATCCTCCGTATCCACACGCCAGTCGCGTTTCTCAGTCTGGAAGGAGGGGCTTTGGGCTGGTTTTAATTGGGAGGAGGTCATGGTGTGGTGAGGTGAGGGGTGAAGCAGGAGAGCTGTGCATGGGGTGACAAGCCCTGGGCATGTGTGTGGGACCTGCCGGAGGCACAGTGGTTTCTGTAACCAGCCCCATGGCTCCTTGATATTCAGCCACACTGAATTTCTGGTGCAGCACTGGAGGCACAGCCATCCCAGCATGAGCACGTGCGAATTTTTGCACATGCAAAATTGCTCCTACATCCATCGGAGCTCTTTCTGTGACCACACAGGGACGGATCCTGCGGCGGTGGCAATATTGATGGCAGTGGGACAATGGGAACTTGCAATAGCAGAGAATCTGCAAAAACACTCCAAAATCAATAATCATGCATTAGCTCTTCTAGTTATGTTTTCAGCTTGCATGGTCTTGCAATTTCTTATTTTCATAGGACATCCGCATTATTACTCTATCTCCAGGGACGGGGTTAGCTAGCAAACTTATACAATTTAAACCTTGCACTCAGCAATTCTTTAAGATCATTTTTATGGTGAAATATGAGCATAGGTTCCCTTTTATTTTTGTGTTGCTGGCTTCTGTGGGAATGCATAGCATTTTATTAAGGAGATTAATGCCTCAGGACACTGTGTATAAGAACTCAAGCTGGCAGATATTTAAATACGTTAACAGAAAAATAGGTTCAAAAATACTGCCAGGCATAGACTTGGTGCTGTAATACCCCTGCATTGCATATATTATTTTTATTGTGTTGGACTTTTTCTGGCCTGAGTTCCAGAAGAATCCTGCTCCTCAAGTTACATTAGCCCTACAAAGGTGCACACTGTGGACCTCTATCTATACCTTTCCATCCATAGATCTTTTGTGATGGTGATCCAAAGAGCAATCAAGAAACCAGTGATTTGATGAGATCACCCATCCCAGTTCTGAAAATCCTAACAGAGCTAAATGTTGGACGCGCTTTCATACAAGGAAACCAAACCAGCAATATTTCCTGATCTCCCTATCAATTATGCTATGCATTTCTGGGTGCCTCCCACAGACATTTTATGTTGGCTCCTGATTTCCAGTCTTATTCTTACCTGGCAGAGCCAAAAAATAAATGCCCATAACTAAATAATATACATATTTATAAAAGGGTCTTTATCAAGATGAAGGAGCTGTTTGAGTATATTAGAAGATGCCTCGCCGTATCCCTTGAGTAAAGCTGATGTCATTTCATTCTAATAGTTGGGCTGAAATTTGACACTTAGTGTCTTGGAAGAGAAGATTTTTTGTGTGTTTTCATTCACTGGTGGCAATAGGTAATTTAGAAACAGAGAGACTGCCATGCAGAATCAGCGTATCAAACTACAGCCAGATACATGAGAACAGGTAGAAAACATCTCAGAGGGATTATGAGTGTCTGGGAGGCTCTCGTCTTAGGCATTCTGCTATTTGGAGGTACTTTGAAGTACTTGTATTTTTTCCAATGCTTAAAAAAAAAAAAATATCTCTGCTATCAAAATTTCCAATATTTGTTTAACCTATCAATCCACCTTGCCAGATTCAACTTTCCAATATACTCTTTTATGCAATTTGAATTTTCTGCTTTCCATTTTCATAAATTGTCATAGCTTTGAATGATCACAGAAAAAAGTAGAAGTTTCTCATATACTTCTTTACCTACCTCCCTTACTTCAAATATTTCTATTATTGTGTCCAGTGTTGTTAAACTTCTTTAAGGGAAACAGTCCCAAAGATTTTAAAGTCATTCTGAACAAGGGGTTTTTCCATGCCATCGACCATTCTTAGTGCCCTTCTCTGAACGTCTTACACGTTCAATCTGCAGTATCTTTTCTAAAATGACCTAATGAATATTTTGCTCTTCTTTTTTAGCTGAAGCCTTACTCTGAATTCTGATATCATTATTTTTCCTGCGTACTTCATCATCTGACCCATTTGTTATGTTATTTCACTTTTGGGTGGATATGTCCATGTGTAGGAAGGAGAGAATACTCGTGTGTCATTAAACCACAGCTGCATAGCGATTATCAGGTCCCTTTCTTAAACTGAAGCTTTTGGACTTAGGCAAGTAAACATTTCCCTCTGGCATTGAACTTTGTTAATTCTCATGTAATAACTTTCTGTCATCAGCAAGTAGTCTTACTTCGCTGCTCACCTTCCATTCAGATGATTAGTAAATATATTAAGCATTGAATCTAACATAGAGCTTTCATGAAAATACTTTGCCTTTGATGTGATAAACACTTCAGGACAGGCTTTTTTGGTAAACCTGAGCAGATTGTGTCAACCGGTTCTTCTTACATGAATTATTTGTTTTTTCCAGTTTGAAGCTTCTGATAAAAAGTGAGATGCTTTTTTCCTTGCAGAGACCATTGGTTTAACTCACTTCTGCTACAATACCAGACAATTTGTTATTCTGTTTATAAGTAAGATTTCAAACAGATTTTCAAAGGTACAGAGGTAAGGGTTACCCCTGCTAATGCTTTTGATTACCTCTGAATTCTTTTTTTTAAACATTAGCTCTCCACCAGTCCTCCAAAACAGTAGGTGTTTTAAATGAGAGATTGCATATCTTTGCAAGCAGCTCATCATCTTTATTTCTGAACTCCTTCAGAGCTCATAAATGTATGACATCTGGGTATCCAGAGTGATAGCAGAAGACAGCTTGAAAAAATAAAAATGAGCCTTGTCTGTAAATCAGTCTGGCAAAGTGCCACCACGTCAATAGTTCTGGAAACTCAGGCTTTTAGAAACCTTCCAGTTAAAATTTTTCTTACCCCAGCATGTGCCAGACAGTCATAGCCGCTAAACTAGGCTTTATTCTAACCCATAATCTGATAATATGTAGAGTATTATAATATAATTTTTATATATGTTCATTATTGGTTAGATCTATGTATAGGTATATATATAAAGAAAAAGAGAAAATAGGAGGAGGAGCATATTCTATACATTTTTACATCTCCACTTCTGTAATAGTGGTCGTCTTCTGAGGGGAAATGTAAGTATTTTTATCCCTGAAATGGAAATGAACATTTTAGCTTTGCATGTTTCTGGGAGGAAGCTTTTATTCTTCAAGATAAAAACCCCCCAAAATCCTATGTCAAATAGCACATGGATTTCCTGATTTTAATAATGCTAGGTGCTCAGTTTGAGAAAGTCTCTCTGTATAGAGACGTACATTTTTTAAAATAGAAGGCTGATACAAGATCACAATACAAACACCACTGTGCCCTGTGCATTGTTTTGCACATTAGGAAAAATGTAAGATTTTTCCCATTAATTAAAGGCGCGCGATTTATTTTCTTTCCCTAAGCTTTCTTATATTCGCAGATATCGTTTCAAGTAGCTGAAGCTGGGGTTTATCCCTTTTCTCCTCCTGTTTCATTGCAGGACGGGGATGACTCTGTACCTTCCACCGGGAGCGGGGTGGCAGTTCCCACGTCGGCGGGGAAGGTGGCTGAGGACAGAATCACTGCACTCGCCAGTGAGGAGTTACAGTGCCATTTCTGCAGTGAGCTCCTGATGACATTTTTACTCTTAAAGTACTATAATTTCACTCCTTTCTGTATAGCTCGGGGCTTCCTGGGTGGGCTTTGAAGCTCCCAGGGGACTTTGAATGGTATCAGGAGCCCAGAAGACCTGAGAGAAGATATTCAGAGGGCAAGCCTATGAAGAGTCTAGGTACTGGCAGCGCTTATTTAAAAAGAAATAAAAAATAAACAAGTATAGCACGTGCATGGCAAAAATGGTGAAAAATCATTCAAGAATGCAGAATTGTGCCTAAAGATACGCTCTGTGCAAAGCAGTTCAAAAATTAAAAGCAAAACCTGAATTAGTAGACCGCAATTTTCTGAGTATTTTTTTCTAGCAGAAAAAGATATTTCCACTAGAAATTTCCATTATTTCCATTAAACTACCATTTTCTTCTCGAAAATACTCCCAGGGAGAGTCTAGATACTCACTTTGAGTGGGGTCAGCATTAAACTGAAGAGGAGAGGTCATTGTTTCAGCTGCCTCCTGTTTTGGAACCAACAAAACATCGAAATATTAAAATTTCCCGAGGCTCACAAGTTTTAATTTCACTCTTTTTTTACAGGAAGCAGCTATATGCGGTCAAGCAGATGTCTGCAGGCATGCATGGTATGATCACGTGGTGATTAGAAGGTCACATTTTTCTCATGTTTCCAAGGCAGAACTTCCAAGTCTTTCATACATCTACACAGCTCCGAGAGCTCCCGGTTGAACCTGTAGATTATTATGTGGTTGCTGTTCCGTTTGGAAGAAAGGATAATTCATTGCACTGCTTACTTGAGAATGAACTTTTGGCCAAGCATCTGCACTTGAGCAGGAAATGGTCTTTTGCTGAGAATATCTAGGGGATGCATTGGAAAGATACAGTGCAGCACACCACGAGGAGCAGACTGCAGCCTGAGGCTTTGGTGCCAAAAAAAATTACAGTTTGTACAACAAGGTCAGTTCAAGGCTGAATTTAAGTGCTCTCTAAACTGAGATAATTTAAACAAAGCTGCTAGAAAGCTTTGCATTTCAGAACAGAAATCAAAAGTTAGTAGATGAAGACCATTAGGTTTTTAACACTTTGCAGTAAAGCTTGTGGACTGTTTAGATAGAGGATTTTACCAAAGTTTAAGACTGGATCATGCATGACAATTTAAATTGAAATGGCCAGGGAGATCTGCTGTCTTTACCTCCTCTGAATTAGAACTAATATTGATTGCAATAAATTACCCCTAAGTAAATAGCTTTATTTCTGCTAAAGTTTGAACTGTTTAAGTGATAAGGATCCCCCTCGCCTGAAATGCCAGACTCTTTTCTTGAGTGACCACAGAGGCTGTTTATGACTTTGCAATAGGAACGGCAGGTCACAGGGCAAAGCGTTGCGTGAGCTATTTCCGATCTAGCCCTGAAGCCTGTGGTGGAGATGTTAAAAATCTTCAGAGAAACACCATTTGTTTTAGATAGCAGTTTACGAGGGCAAGGCTTAGCTAGAAGCTGTTAACTGTAGCCACCAGCAGCTACCCACACATCGAGCGATAGCCGGCCATGCTGCGTGACCGTGAGAGGCAGGAGCCGAGTCCCATCCCGGGAAAACTCTGCAGTGAGCAGAGTATTGAGAATTCTTGCTTGTCCTGCATCTGGCTTCCTAGCCAGAGCTTCCCACAGGGTGTGCTATGGGGAACGAGCTACGAGGACCCTGCTTCACTGGGGTCGGGGCTAATGCCCCGTGGGGCTGCTTTTCCTCCTTGCAAACCCAAACTAATAAAGAGCAGGTTGAGATAATGTTTTATTTTCCTCAAGCCCTTTTGGTTTTGTTAAAATGTAGCATATTTCAGCGTATCGGATTTTGATTTCAGTGAAGTGTGCTAAAGCAGATTCGTGCTTTTTCAAAGTGCTTCTTGTGGTGTCCTCCTGTTCACGCAGGAGAGCGTGGCAGAAATGTGAGCACTGAAGTATCTGCTCATCTGCTGTCGGGGAAATGTGTTCTCTGGGACTCCGTTCGCTTGGGTGGGATGGTGCCCACGTGCCGCAGCCTGAGCCGTGGCACCGACACCAAGGGTAGGGAAGGGAACCTGGCAAAAGCCACAGTGTCACAGCAAGAAAAATCTTCTAAGGCGTTCCAGTTGTTTTCCTTATGCCAACTATCCCATACCCAAATTGGATGCAGGTGTACAGTATTTTTCAACATAAAGCGCTGAAAAAGATACAGATTGAAATGGATGATTTTGATACTGAGATACTTGTACTTTAGTAAGATTGCAAATCCCTCAGATGGGATTTGAGAGCTCGATACCAAGCACTATACACAGACATGCTAAATGGGATTTGCAGCTAAACAGACAAAAATAAATATGAAAGAGAGATAAAAGATGGGGAAAAGAGTATGAGTTTTCTCTCGATATAGATGGGCAATTGAGCCCCAGTGAGATTGGCCTAGATTTTCAGAAAGCATGTAGGAAGGTGAGGAGGAAATCTGGACTGGCCAAACTGGAGACAAAGGGACCTTATTTTGGGGGATGCTGATTCTCGATGTTTCCCGGAAAATCAAGGTCCATTAAATTGTCTCCAATTGAGCAACCTCATCTGGAGGAAGCTGAAATAATTCATTACTTTTGACAGCCTTGCCCTAAGTAATTTGCTCATGGAAATTCAAACCCCCTTGCAATATTCAGGAACTGAACTTTCATCCTCTAAGTGTGCAGCCAGTTCCTTAACCACGGACTATCCTTCATCCCTGCCATACAGCAGTCCACTGCAGGAAATCAAACAAAGTCTAGTTAATTTTTTCCCTTTAATTCCAGAGTGCCCAAAGTGTTGCTATACAGCTGCATAAAACTAAAATTTGATCCTCGGCTGCCTTTTTCCTGTAACCACAGAGCCACAAGATTGAAGACTTGCTCCTAAACCTAGCCACAACATAGCTAGCTACCAAAGGAAACTGAAGAGTGAGCAAATATAACCATGCTTTAAATAGATTGTGCATGTATTTTTAGGTATGGCGCTCCATACCTCTCCTGGTAAGAACTAATAGGATCTCGGAGCACTGTTGCTTTCTGTTTGTCTTGTCTATGACGCCCTGAAGCTACCTACAAAGTTTCAGTTTTAAAATTAACTGGTGCTTAAAGTGAATTGAAAAGAGATGAGTCATAAAAGATGGATGTGTTCGTAAGAAAAGGAGTCATTCCAGGGTATTTAACCATTTCTGTCCAATGTACTGGGGAGTTCTGCTAGGGGAAGCTGACAAAAATCTGTTTATGACTTTTGCAACCAAGCTGATGCACTAAACTGTAAAAAGAAGTCACAGGGAATGAGATCAGAACCCCCTGTGTAGCAAAGTGATGGTGGTGTTCCACATTTCACATCTCCTCAGGATTACTCCATTGCTGCCGTTCGAGAGCAAGTAAGGAAGCACGAAAACGTCTTGGCTGTAGGATCTCGTCCCTTGAGTTTACCCTAGAAAATGGCAACAGTGATTTTATTTAATTGCTTTTTTTAAAATCATCTTTGGTTTTTGATAAGCAATGGATACAAGCCTGGGATATGGTTATATGTTACCGTTTGCTTCTTGTTTCTACACTTTTTCAGTGCAGGTTGCAGTCTTTAGCAGTTAACAAGTCTATTAGAGGTGCCTTGGAGAAAGCAGTCCCAGACATTTCTATGGGGTTATGAATGCACTCAGTGTCTGAACATGCTCTTTGGCTTCTACATAATAAACCTGAAGAAAAATAAAAGCTCTGTGTTACTATAGTAACCTATATTAATATATGCTGGGTAGATAGCTGCCTTTATGAATGACACATGCCGGACACTGGTAGCTCAGCCTTCGTCACACTGCCTGATTGTGCATATGCCATACCGTACATATCTGTCAGCAGTACTTCACATTCAAAAAAATAAATATTTGAGTGCAACATGGCTGGTTTCTGCTTTTTTTTTGAGTTCACATAACTTAAGGCACCGTTTAGAAGAAAAGAAAACCAAATACAGTTTAGACTTACCCATGGCAACTAAAGCTGGCATAAATATATGTCTATTTTTAAACCGTAATACTAAGCAGCTCCACGACATATGCTCATCTGGTTAGACTCAGTAATAACCATCCATGCCTTGCAACTGTCCTTTCACTCCTCCCTAGCCTCATAATATATGAGGCGTTGTAAAGTTTGCCCGTGCGGTTGTGTAAATGAGAGGGACCACAGGAGCGGGAGCTGGACCAACTCCAGGGATGCTCAGGCCCTCCAGAGTTCGGTGAAGCAGAATGGGGGAGCTGAGCGACTGCCCTGCCGCCCGCTTCGGCCGCACTTTCGGACCACGGGTGTGAGCGCGGAGTTGCTGCGTCTCAGCTCGGGAGCCCGCAGAGGGGCTGCGACCCGCTGCTTGTCAGCATCAGACTTGATGTGCTATGATTGACGCAGCCGCCGTGTTTCAGGGTGTCCGTCTCTCTATGTGTCTGTCTGTCCGTCTCAAATGTTGGTTCAATGAAACACGTGCAGACTGAAGTATAGCTAACATCAAAGTGTTAAGGAAAAGTACTGAAAAGGGGAGTTCGGGGTGAACCACAAGAGAGAGAAAAGATGCTCTGCGTACAAGCCCTTCAGTATATTAACAGCTTTGAGCGGTTTCTCCAAGCCAGTGCTTGGTTTTTTTGCTGGTTTTAGGCTGACATGCTCCATCCAATGCCTAGGACACTGCTGAGCTCCTGGAAAAATAACCATTTAAAACTGCACCAATATCCGAGTTTGGGGTTTTTTGCATGGTGGGGAGGGGTGAAGGAAAGAGAAGAGCGCGCTTCAGCTTGTTTCTCTGGAGGGTTTTTCTTCCTGGAATTTGTTGGTTCACCTTTCATCAGAAACAATGAGAAAGTTGCATGTAATGCTAAAAATTGCCTTGACGCTAGTCACCAGTCACTGTAATAAGGAACGACAGCGTTTTGTGCGAAATACGTGTTTAACTACAAGAGCATCCTACTGTGGAAGGAGTCAAGGATGGAGTGAAGGTAGATCTCTAGAAACTTTGAAACGTGTGTGGAAGGAAGCCCAGTAATTTAACTAGTATAATTAGTGCCGCAAATTGTGTCAAAATAATCCGCTGGAATTAGTGGAGGTTACAACGGTCAGCAACGTTCGCTATGACTTGTTTGTTGCTTCCAGTTAACCTTCGGCTCATGGCATTGCTGCCTACTGTCACAGCATCCTTCTTCCACGTAAGGATGCTGAACAGAGAGTAAATACCTTTACTGATATTAAGCAGACAACAGAGGTGCTCGGCGTTGTCAAATTAAGCTCATGGATAAGCTGTGCTTCATTTGTGTTCTTGGTGGCCTTTTTTTTTAAAGTTAAAACTTGAGAAGAAAAAAATGAAAGGGAGTTCAGAGGAAAAACCACAACAGAAGGAAAAGGTAAATAAATAAGAGCCCTGCTTAATTTAAGGCCCTGACTTTGTAATATCATGACATAGCATACCCCAGTATCCCACATCAGAGAACTTACTTACGTATCTTTTTGGGGTAGCTGTTCCAACTGATATACCATGGAGCCAAGGTAAGGTTTTAAACAGGAATTATTTCTTTTTTTGTGGTTTTATTTTGAAATTTTGTTTTATTTTAACATAGTTTTCCTATTTAGAATTTTTTTGGTTTGTTTTTCCAGCAACTAACATGAGACATCTTCTTGTCACAGTAAAGACATTGCATATATTTGCTTTTCTAAGCATAAAAAAGAAAGAAACATGTAGAATTGAATTATAATCAAACAACATCCTCTTTAACTAGTATGTTAGGTCATAATACAGATATTATTTTAAGTAATTAAAATTCCTCCCATTTATAATGTCAGATTCAATTAAACTCACAGGAACACACAAAGTACAAGTTTGTTATGCTATACTATAGACATTTGCATTACAAATTTTGCTTTATAGTTAAGCATACATGATGAAAATTATTACTGCTGTTTACGTGTGCTATGAAAAACAGTAATCCTCTTTTTCAAACACTTTTGAATTGTTTCTTCCCTTAAAGGAACACAATGAAGTCTTAGTGCTCTGTATTTAAGAAAGCTCGGGCAAAATAAGACCTTGTTCTTATAAACACATGAATGTTTAACTTCACACACGTAAGCGTACCCGTAGGGTCTTAAGAAACTACTCATGAGTGTAAAACTAACCATGGATAGATGAGTTTATAGGACAGATCCTTGCCATTAAGAAAAATTAAGTAATAAAAAAGATTGGTCAAAGAAGTTCTTGTTAAAAGCTCCTCAGTGTGAACCAGAAGAGCAATAATGAAATTAAAAATAGATTAAGTTTTGAAAGAAGAATAAAGAATTGACTGTTACACTCATGAAAATATATGTGAGTGCATATATAAAAATATATATAAAATTCTAGCCTCAGTCAAGTAAATGGCTAGATAGTAAAAAGCATAATCCTAAAAAAAGTTTAGAATTAATATTGACTGCATATCTGCTACCAAAACTATAAAACTAACTAGAATTAATTCTCTCTGCACAGTTAATAGTTAAGGGGGAAAAATATAGTTTGTCTTCCTAGGTGCTGAAGCAGCAGTCTGTTTTATATACCAATACAAAGAAAATTGATAGGAGGAGGGGAAGCACATTGCTTTTATATCACAATAATTTTCAATAATTGCTGTAATTTTCTGGCTGCCTTGCAAATGCCAACTGAAATCTGTACAGCACATGAAACATAATGGGAGATAATTGAAAATGCAATGCATATCATAATCATTGTTCAAGTACGCAGTTAAAAAATTACATGGACAAGTATATATTTCATTGTAGCATGTAATCTATCAAACGGAAGACAAGCTGTATAATATAGGTGACTGCAATTCTTCTCAAGAAATTGTTAAATACCTTCATGTTTTTATACAGCAGGAATACCCAGTGTCTGAAGGGCTATATGCATTACAGAAAACTTGCTAAGTAGTTTAAATTCCAGAGAGCACAAGGTAGCCCTGAATGTCCCTGATGAGCAGGTTAAGATGTGTCTTATATCCAACTGTTCCATGGACACAAGCCCTCAGGCGAGCATGCTTCCAAAACAGTCTGACTCTTTTTCCTGAACCAGGCAATGTACGATACTTACTCATCACTTTATGTAGCCAGTGGCATTTCCCCTTTGCTTAAATGCCTTGCTGGCCTGAATACCTGAAACGTTGCCGTCCTCACTGTTTCCCATCAAATCCTCTATAGAATGGAGGTGTCGAATAATCCTTTATTGTTAAGTAACTGTGAAACATGGCATAGTGAAGGCAATCACCTGCACGTGACATGGAAAACCAGGGCATGGATGTCCCACAAGAGACTCTTATTTTTGGCAGTGACTGTTACTTTTGATGCTCGTATAAAAATTAAGATGACGAATACGACAAAATTCCCATAATCACATGCAAAAATATTCAGCTGTGTCACAAAAACTGTCAGTCTTCAAGCCATTCCCAAACACCGAGCTTGTCAAAAATTCTTGTCAGGTAGTTTAAAGTTACTGCGCAGTAATGGTTCCTGAAAAATGAGGGGTTTTAATACTCAGAAGAGCAGAATTTGCAAAGTCATTTTCTCTAAAAGGGGTAGTTTTTACCAACTGTCATTTTTTGGCAGTCTGTTTTTGCTACAGACAGTAATTGCCTGAAATGGAGTGCAAGAAAGAAACTGATGGGAGACTCTCAAGACAGAAATAATTAGTTCAGAACAAGGCAAGAGTTCTCGCAGCAATAAAAATTGCTGCTTGTGTTTGAATTACTGAAAACCGGATCAATTTTTTTGTTAGTGAATCAATGGTGCTATTAATTGTTGTACTGTTAATTGAACAATTGTAATTGTACAGTAATTACTGTGGTTTCTTCCCATACACAATAGTTTTAAAAGAGTTTGCCTTGAGGTACGGTCACTGGTACCACTGCGCTTATTTTTTTCAACTGGACATGGAAAGCATAGTTTTGGTTGTGCACCTGGTGAAGTTTGAAGCCTCCATAATTTCATTCGTTTCTCAAACAGATAAAACTAATGACAAGCATATCCCCAGTACTCCAAACTCTCTAAAAAATTAGTAGAGAAAAAATATTATTGTGAGTCTCTGTCTTTTCATATTTATAAGTTAGAAACCCCCTTGACTGTAAAACCAAATAGGCATCGTTGTTGTATAAGCCAAGGGAGCAGAGGTCCGAAGTCACAAAAGCTTTAACTAGTCAGTTGTTATATTAAACTTTATTTCTCGTGCTTTGAATCGGAATTTAAAAACTAGATGGCAATCCCTCACATTTCCTGCATGAAGTATGTGAGTCTATTGCTCAGGGTCAAGAGATAATCTGTTAGCTGGTATGTTCGACTCTGGTCTTTCAGCATCAACAAAAATTAACTTCAGAAAATACTCTCAGAAAGAAGAATTTCCAGTCCAATCCACCTAACCAGAGCAGAATAGAGAACATGGGTTATTTGTTAAGAATTGTGCCTCTCCATTTCCACATGGACATTTGCTGAATACAGGGAATTGTGTAAAATGCTGTCTCACAGTGAAACAATTAATTTTGTAGTATTAATTCTCTCCCTGTCTGACTGCTGACTGTAGAACACTGTCTAAACATAAAAATAAAATGTTCTGTATTCCCAAAGTGTTTACACTTTAAAAACAGCAAAATTTGTCTCCCACGCAGCGCAAGAACTAGAAATCTTAATGGGCATTGCACTAATATAACATCCCAGAGCAAAATTTTTTTTCTTTCCTGATGCACCCATGTGGGATTAATTATGGATCCAACTGTCTGTCTGCAGACCATTTTGACTTCTTTGAAACCGCAAGAACCAAGCAGGCGTACAGGTAGTCTAACAGAAGGGGGGAGTAAACCCACTACATTTTTTTTTGTTCTTGCATTGCTAATGTCTAATGTCACTTTGATGTCGCTTTTTCAGGCACCGTTGTAAGAGAATGGCTAAACAATGAGAGATGAAATCATAGGTAGTTGAACGCAGATGCTCTTTATTGGCCATACTGTGAGTGAGTGGAAGATACGATGTCTTCTTGGTATGGGAAAGGGACTGGTAAAATCAGTCACTGTTTTTGGTTGGTAATGCTCATTGCCAGTTGAATTTTGTGGTGTGTTTCAGCCTTTTCCTCATCCCTACTCCTGAAACAATAAAACTTCATCTCTCCCTCCTCTTTCCTCCTGCCTTCAAATCCGTTGGCTCTATTTCGGCATCATCTAAGCCTTTACTGCCCACACGGGCTGCTCTCTGCTCACCCATCAGCTGCCGCTTCCCCCCTCGCCCTTTGTTTTTATGAATCGTTTCATAGGCTGTTATTGAGCAAAAATTACAACCGGCAGGTAAAAAAGGTAGCAAAAAGAGGAAGAGTCAAATTGACTGTCAATGTAGGTTGCAAATGGGAGAGAAATTGGTGAAAGCGTAATCGATTGGTCTTGGGGAAGAGGTGGCTATAGGGGTCTGAATGGAAGAGGCAAGAGCTGATATTTGTGAAATGCAGTTGAATGTTGTCACGTCCAAGTACAGCCCGGGGTCCTTTTCACAGTTCATTGTGTGATTCCTGGGTTATTTTAGGTCACTTAGGGAGCAATTCATAAGCTTAAATGTAGATCCTAGGTATCCAAGACATCTGCATGAGGCTGGCAGATAAAACTGTGAAGCCAGAATATAACCCCAGGAAACCCAGGAGTCCTGGAGCATCACTGTGAAGTTTCTAAAAAGGTACTGGATGCCTGTGTTTAGACAACCGAGCCACCCTTGTTGCCTCTGTCATGCCACATATAAACGAGGCACAACGGTCTTTCTTTATTACAAAATAATATTACGAGGTCGGTCGACTATTTTATGTGGGGTATTCAAATGAATTTACACATAAATATTCTGGTCCTTCTGCAGTGAAGCTGTCCAAAAAATACCGGCTCATTTCTCTGCAGTCCATGACAACAAAATCTGTCTGCGTCATAACCTCTTGTAGCTTCCAATGGGCATTTTGTCATCAGCGCTGTGCAGGGGCTGTTGTTGGCTAGAAGCAAGATGTCTCTTGATCATGTGGTCAGGTGTCTCTCATTTTCCACATGAATCATCACATCAGCAAATCTCTACGTTTTCAACCCATAATGTCTGCAAGCAGAAGGGGAAGGATTGTGGTTTGACCTCATGGAGTAACCCATGTTCAAGGCATAACTGAAGCCTAGGTGGGAGGCACCGGGCTGGATTGCTGGGCTCCTGCTCATGGGTCCTCCACCAAAAAGCTGTGAAATTTTTAATAAGGCAATTACTTCTCAGTGCTAGTGTTTCTTCTTGAGAAGCTACATTTTGTTTGACTTGTTTAATTAGGTGGTGAATGCTTCATGGCAGGAACTGTTTCTTGCTATGCTTTGATTTATCTCAGTGCAATGAGACCCTAATCCCATTTGTTGGGATATTGCATTACTACTGTATAACATAAATGCAATATTCATCCTTAGAAATAACGGCAGCATTTGGTTTAGTTGAGGGACAGTAACTGCCGACTACTGTATCGAATTTTGGTCCTATGAACATCAATGGCCAACAAGACAACCCAGGCAAATTCTGATACCTGGTATGCTTTATAGTATCATAGACTTGACTATATGTTAAAATACTGATCATCCTGATTTACTATCCTTCAGTAATTCTCAAGTTGAGATCACGGAGTGGCTAAAAGATATCAAAATTCTTGATATACAACCCCAGAAATATTAGCTCATTATTGGCATTAACATATAAATCAACACTTCAAGTTAAAGAGTCAAATAAAGCGTCAATGCCCCTTGAAATAGAATTTACAGGCCTCCAATCTGTAATAAAATAACTCTCATAACACAGATTTTTATCAGGTTTCTAAATGGCTGTATAGGAGAACTGCAAGTGAGTAAAAATTTCCAAGGTGGTGTTGCCACTGAGCTAACATCTGTCTTTTTAAAGCCTGCTTTGAAATAACTTGGCTGCCCATTAGCATATAGGACCCTAATTCAACAAGGCGGATGGTGCACAGTCCTTTGGCTCCCCGCTCACGCACACTCCGGTGTTTGGGAAGTGGTGGAAAATGAATTTTGAGTAGGGTAAAGATATAATAGCAATGTGGTGACCAGATTCGCTGTATGCTTTCACTAGACTTCCTCAGCTTTAAGATCTCGTAGCTGAATCAAACAGAAACAAAAAGTGTCTAAGACAGCAGGTTTAGATTGACTTGTCTGTAATTTGTCGGCCAAACAGAACAGTAGCCTGAAATGAAGACAGTCCTTGTGCTGGATCCTGTTTGTATCACGCAAATACAAGAGCATCTTTCTGCCAGCGCCCCGTAACAGTTTCTCCACATGTACTGGATCGATGTCCGATGGTCGCTCTGCTGCCAGACATCCTGAAACATCTCCTGAAATGAGACAGTGCAAGGCAATTCCCAAACTACCGGGATGGAGAAATTAATTTGGCCTCATCGAACCACCTCTTGCTTGAACATTTGTCTCTCCGGGAGGACTGTGAAGTGCCAGGTCTTGCCTCTTCCAAACGAAGAGGGAGGAGGTCACACGAGTCACTGCCTCGGTCCTCAGTGACCCCCGGGGGGGTTCATAACTATTTCTTTGGTTGCTCCAGGGACTGTGCAGCACCATCTCTAATGACAAAACACAAGCCGTCTATTCATTTCGGCTAGGGACAAAAGACATGGTAATTTTAAATATCCCCACTTAATACAAAGACTGTGGCTGGCATCAAATCAGAGTGAGTGGTGTCTATGAAACAGCTTTCTCCCATTGACTGGCAATGGATAAACCTGCCTAAACCAATCGTTAAGTATGATCTTACTCAGCATGATGCTCTGAGGAATTCCTAATGCAGCAGCCAGCAATTCATTCTACTTACAAAGAAGCGGACATTTGGAAAAATAATTCACCATAAGGCTTGTTTAATCATAAGCTTCTTTAAAGACCCAGAGGCAAAGGTCTTTGGTAGGAGAGCTATTGCTCTTTCAGTATATTGGAACAGTATCTTTAAAATCCACCAGTGTATATAGTCTGTGTGAAAGATGCCAGGCTGATAAAACTTGGTCTCTATGACTTCATAAAAAAATGAGTGCAGACTGAGCAATTACTTCGGCAGCGTGCCTCATCCCTGAACCAAACGGTCATCTTCAGGGTGAGAAAACAGGTTGGTGCCTGCCCTTTGTTTCCCCTCTGGAAAAGTTCATTACCAACTTTTTCCAATGTCTGGCTGGATTTTTTTTTGTTATGCTATTGTGGATATATAAGGACACCTTTTTTGGATGCATAACAACAGTCAGCTAAGCCAAATGGGATATATGAGAGCAGAATGTCATTACACATGATAAAGCAGTGGCACATAACCATTTTGCAGACAGCATTAAAATTTCAGTCATGTCCTGTGACTGAAAAAAGAGAGAAGAATTTTAAATAGATCCAGAAATGAGCGTGATTAAAGACACAGGGGTCTTCTATGTTAGAAGTAATTTAAAACATTAATATTAATTACATTTGGAGAGGAGGAGAAATATAAACTAAAGGATGATATCAAAAAAGTGAGTCATGAACTCCTATTTTGCTTAATAGGAAACTATTAAGTTTAAGCAATTAATTTAGAAAAGATATGGAAAATATTTCTTTATATAGCATATCACACTACAATGTATCACTCTAATGGATGTAAACTGGGCAAATATCTTAGCAGAGCTAAATGAATTATCATTGATTTGATTAAGAATGAATGTTGCTTTTACATTAGCCGGGTTAAAACAATATTACCCAAGCCACCAATCGCCACATTTCACACATTGAGATTGTTTTCCAAAGTAAAAAACCAAAAACCAAAAACCCAAAGCAAACAGCAACAACAAAAAAATCCCTAACGCTCTCGTCACCAAGTTCTTCTATTTTTATAGCTTGGGATAACACTGAGGAGATGGTATCCCACATACCTTCATACTGCAGATGGATGAGAAAAGGTAGCATATTCGTATAAGTATCTTAACCTTGCAGTGAAACCTATATCCTAGGGGATCAGTTCTGGCCAGGCTGATATGAATGGGAGCTTTACCATTCCCTAAGGGAGAGGGAGTAGGATCCAGTTGGGAACCGGGTGGAGTTCACCATATGTTCCCTTTTGTTGGCAGCTGCCAGCTAGGGTCAAGGTCACGGGAAGAGTTTAAGATGTAGGACAGGTAAATCAGTATTGGTTTCCAAAATACCACAGCAGGTGGTTTTACAGTACATTTCTGTTCAGCTGCAGACTCATTGTAGAAGATGAACAAATCTTTCTGAGTCTTCTTGGAGGAACGTTGAATTTCTTTGTTTTCTTTTTATTGTTATTTTAGAGGTATTTATTGCTGTTTTGTGAAAGTTACTACCCTCATACACAGTAAGCATTACAATATTTTTGCCCATCTACAGAAGTGAACATTTCTTGTTGCCTGTGTATGTCCATGTGGGCTCCCACCAAACGTCAAATGGTGCGAGACCTGCAAGGCTGAACAGAAATTGCAGACTTCATTTCTTTTCAACATCATCCCCTTTGTGGGCTTTGCAGTGTAGTTGTTCCCTCACTTGCTGTGAAAGTCTCCAAGCTCTAAATGTGCCTTTCTCTGTGTCTTGGGATGGCGCAGTTCGTTAGACTCCCTTTGGCGTAAGACCTGTGATTCCCTTCTGGTTCTGAGTTCATCTGGGAAGCTGGTGGCAATATTTTGTGCCTCATGGGTGAACTGGCAATGTTATTTTCATCTCAAAACTGGGATCTATGGAGATGCATGAAGACTCAAAGTTACAAATGAAGTGCATCATAAAGTGAATTAACTGAGTACAGAAACAGCGAAAATAATTACTTATTCACTAAGACGGCTAGACCTGCCTTCCCTCTCCAAGCAGGGGAAAGCAAGTGAAGGTGAATGGGTGATGCTGACAAGTAGTTTCTTTTTTAGTCAGTTGAACAGTTGAGCTGGAAAAGACACTGGCATGGCTTTTGTAGGAATCTAGTTCAACAATATCTGCCCAAGATTTTCTTTCACTTGGATTTAAAATCAAATGCAGAAACTGAATATAATTTGCCAGAATGTCTGTAAGGAACGTCTGCATAACTGCAAATAGGCCATGCAAAGCTTAGAGTGTGGAATACTCTGGATAATGCAACAGAATATATTTATGGCTAACAAACTGAATTTTACCAGAATTGACTATGCAGAAATGAGCATTTCCTATTGGGCAACTTTAAATGATCACAGGTAGACTTGCAAGAGCAGTGTTGGAAGTCATTGTGTTTAGGGGTCACTTGAAATGGGCACAAACTAAAAAAAGGCACTAACAAAACACCAGACACATCCCTCCACTGCTGGGACATGGAGCAGACAACCTAACAGAACTGTTAACACTGCCTCTCATGGCTGTGATTTATTCTCTGCAATGGCTTCGCGTTGACAATGATTATGTTGAGCTTCATTTTCATCAGCTGTCTTCTCTGACAGTAATTTTTGACTACATACTGCGATGAACTGATTTTGAGCTGAAAGACTGCTGGGGTTTCTTTTAGGGTTGCTTTTTTTTAGGGGGCTATTAGTGTCTGGCCCAACTTCATGGCAACTTGCTTATCAGTCTGAATTCTCTCCTTATCTGTTCCTTTCTTCAATTCTTGTTCATTTCGGCATCTTTTATGACCTCATTACTATTTCTATTTCAAAGTGTATTAAATCTAGCTTCCACATAACAGAAAAAATTAGAAAAGACAAGCCACCCTTAAATCCATCTATATGAAGAAATTCACAGAGACTAATACTACATGAAGTTTGTTACATAGGTATTAGTGCTCTATCCTTATTGATTTTTTTGACGTTATTTATAGCCTTGTTATGAATCAGAGTTTTAAATAAAAATATGGTTTATTTTCATTTCCACTTTAGTGTCTCCTGTCTACATGATCATTACTTCAGAACTTAGCATAATTACATAGGAATAATTAATCTCCAACTGAGATTTTTTAAGCATGAGCGAAAAGGAAAAGGTGTCTGATTGCTACCTTTTTGCTTTTCTGATCTTAGGAGCGTCTGGAGTCTAGGGTGGCCTCTGGAATAATTATGGATTGCTTTGGGGCTGTTGTAAATTGGGTTTACCTGCCTGCATCTTCAGGGATCGTGCGCACAATGAGAAGCCGTGAAGGATAGATAGAGGTTGAGCTATAACCCCTTGTGTCTGGCTGCCACCCTCTGCTAGAGCCAAGCTGAGATGATGTAGGTAGACCTCATCTGTCCAGGGTATTCACCCATGTTGGACAGATCCTGTCAAAAGTGGAGTATACTGGTGTTTCAGGTCTGCAGAGCTATGGAAAGGCTATTCCCACTTAGTTGTGGATGGCTGTTGGGGAGGTACTGTAGATCCTTTCTGGCCTACAAGCCTTAGGTTTTTTTCTCATTAAATCAAACGTAAGGTGAGGAGGAAACCAGGCAGGTATGGTTCAAATCTGGGTCTTATTAATCTGTGGAGTACCTAGGGCTAGGAAGTCCTCCTGGGCCTAGCAATGCAGAGATGCCAATTCTGGACCAAAGGTTCAGAGAATCAATGTAGTATGTTATCTTTTGTCTTATTTACTCCCCAATGGCTTCACCTAATTGTTTTCCAGCTTTATGGTTCAAACTGCAGCTTGCCTCTTGCTCTCAAATATGTTTAGCCTTCTCTGTGACAGGCTGCCCATCTCAGATGAGCATACACGCTTCCAGTGGGAGGTAGTTACTGAGGATCGTTATAATCGCATGTCATATAATACAAACTCCTCTGTTTTCCCAGTACCACACACTCCCTCATCACACGTATGAAAAGGAGCCTGTTTTCACATCTATCTTTCAAGCTGAGATAGTGAACCTCACCCATTTCTTAGTAATTAGAAGTACAAGGTTAAAAGCTTGAGGTCTTAGCAACAATGAAAGTGGTTTCATTAGACGTTGGATATCATTTGTTTTCAGGAAAGACTGTAATGAGTAAGCTGTGATATACTGTAGTGCTTAAAGATAGCCAAAATGAGAAGAGTTGACCACAAAGTCAGCAGTGGAAGAGGTCAGTTAGTCCCTGCCTTGCCGGTGCAGTGGTGTTTGTTCACCAGAAGTTATCTCAGCGACTGGCTTTCTCGTGCTCTTGTACCACCTTCACATTCAGGAGGTACCGCAATATTCATCTTCATAGGGTTACAATGAGCAATGAAAGCCATGAAGTTATGTTCATGGCTGTGCTGGAACAGGAGTAGCGGGAAGATCTATGGTGGGTTTAAGCGAAAGCTGCTGGAAAAATTTCCATCTAGGAGTTTTGGGGATGGAAAACAAGGTTTTCTGCTGATTTTGTTTTCAGAATACCTGTTCTTCCATAAAGACTCTTCCCCGTGAAGAAAAAATATCAGCTTTTGAAATCCAAACATATTTTGACTGAAAAATAACAACATTAATTTGGAAATTTCAGTCTGACGGAAAAAGGTCAGTTCTTCTTCTCTCCTTTCCTCTGCAAGAATAGATTTAGGAAGTTTTGTTTTATTTCTGAATAAAAAATAGACACTTCCTTCAAAGTAGACAGGATGGTGCTTTTTAGGAGACTGAAGTGGGATGCCATCACCTGGGAGAAATGAAGATAATCCTTAAAATCAATGTTGAAAGCAACTCGTGTTTGTTTGTCACGTCAAGTTAATTTTAATCCAGATCAGTTTCCTGATCCAATTGAGTGGCCACACAAATGTTTATGCTAATAAATGCTAATGCATCTCAGAAATGAGAGCCTGGGGGAGGGACTACTTCATTCAGAAGCAGTTGTTTTCCTATTATTTTAAAAGTGCCGTGTTTATTATGTATTACGATTTTCATGCCACGCAGAGTACATAATCAGTTGATATTCTCACAATAGAGTTGCCTGAAATTACCGAGTTGTCTGTAAAACTGTTTTGTTAGACAGTAAGAATACAGGTTACTAGAGATGAGCAAGACATCCAAGAGATAAACATCTTTAATTAGTCTTGTCTGTTTGTTCACAGATAGCCTGTAAATTAATATTCAGAGTTGACTATTATGATCTTTTAATCAATTGATGGTTCATGAACAAATCTACTGTGAATATTCATTTTTTTTACAGCTGAATTAATACTTGAGTTATGTAATTGAGATTATCGGATAGGGTACTGTGTTTTTCCTGTACTCTAGTGATATTAATTAAATTTGTTATCACAAGTGACTGGAAAAAAAACCACATTGGCAGTATAATCTCTCAGGAAAGGTAGCAGGAAAGAAAGGAATATCAGATGCTTCTGTTATCAAAAGTTGTTTTATGATAGATAGATAGATGAACAGATCGATTGATCGATCTTGGAGAAATACACAGTTTTAGCAGGGGTCCAGCTCTTTCTGGAAAATGCTTACACCACCAGTAAAGCCCGTTACCTTGTGGAGTCTGCTTTATTTTAGTCATTTCAACAAGAAGTTGTTAAATTACATCGAAGAAAGTACACAAAGTAAGGAAGGGGACCCCATTTACTTGTTAACTTTTCTGGGTGACATGTTTACCAGACTCCACTTGGTAGAATTTCCAGGGACATCTTGGGCTTTTAAAGTGTCTTCAGATTACGTGATCCTAGTTACGTTTTTCCTCTCTCCACATTCACAGAAAGTAAACATTTGCCGGTGGTTTTGATGCCATTTATTCAAATTAGCGTCTAAATTTTTGAACCACCTCTTTATCAGCACTCATGTAAGAGATTATGGGAATGATGTTCTCTTTCTATTCTTCACAGTCAAATGTTTCATAAAGCGTCTTTGATACTGCAAGTTATCATCCCAATCATTGGCATAAAGTAAATGAGTGTGTTTTTGTGATCCGAGCTGAGAAATAGATGCTCAGCGGCTTGTCTTGCTGTCTTAGTAAAACACCTCTTCTTCTTGAAAATGTTTATACTCTTGTACAACCAAAAGACTGAAACATGCAGTAAAGGGAATATCTGTTATTTGTATTAAGTGAAGATTTTGTTCAGAAACTCGCAAGAATAATTTTTTTTTTTTGGTTAATTGATGCTGTGGTTGTCTTATTAAGATGTCTGTTCTTGCCTTCATTTTGTGTTATTCTTGATATGACATATCTCATTAGATACTATTTTACTGGCATTAATGAGAACACTACACTGAATTCTGAAGCTGCTCCCTATTACAAGTTTCTCTTGTAATATTAATGGCAGTTAAAAATAACTAGTTCTGTTTTATCTGTTTCCTCTGCATTGCCTCTGTGTGTGCTGGCTGCATTTTTATTTGTGTATAGGTCTCCTTTAGCGATGAATTCACCCACTGAATATTCTGCTCTTTGAAATAAAAACTTCAGTTGTTCACTGCTGAGTGCGTGATAGAGATTTTTCTTCCATTATTTATGAAAACAATCACGCTGGTGTTTTCCACCCTCTTCTCTCTGGTAAAAGAGTCATTTTGTTCTTACAGGCCCAGAATAAGCTTTAGTGAATTGAGGTTTGGTTTAAATAGAACTGAGTCTCCTTTGCTTTGTTGGGAAATCTGGGCAGCTGGGCTTTTCTAGCGCCAAGGTCGCCAGCGAATGGTTTTCCAGACTATCTACACAAACGCTTCTAGACCTCAAACTGGACGTGGGATGTGTCAGAAATGCTCGTGCTTCTGTTCAGCCTGGGATCAGGATCAGCTGTCATCTCCTGCCGTGGGTCGGGAACCACGTGAAATTTCACAGCCAGGGGCATCTCCTGAGCAGTGGGAGTTCAGCTGAGATTGTTGGAGACGAGCGTTTCTCGGTATTACCTCCAGAAACACTTCCATAACTGTCAGGGTGCCATTTAATGACAGATAAATAAACTGACAGCAAGACTCTCTTAGCCTCCCAAATCTTACAGTTCACAGAAAAACCAGCAGTCACCAGAAAGGATGGATGAAATACATGCAAATGAGAGATTCTGAAAAAGTCATTTTGCTAATGTATTTCTGCATGCAGAATTGGAATGATAATATAAATGTTGCAAGCCTAGCTCTAATATGACTCTCTGTAATCATTTTTGGGAGGGAGGACATACACCATCTGTGAACAGAGGTGTGCTGTGGCAGGACTGGGGCAGTTTATCAGCTTTCTTCATGTTAGGGCTGCTTTAACGCCAGAGCAGCTCAAATAATAGCCAGAGGATGTCCTATTCTGAATTGCACAATACCCTTTGCAGTTCTTATTTCAAAAACCTCATGATTATTTTGTGGGTATGCGTTACTGTTGAAAGATAATATATTTAGAAACAATGTCTACTTTATTTTGCTACTTCAGCCAGAAGCATACCGGATGGCCTCGTTGCGCATCCCTAATCTACAGCTGTAGATGTCTGCAAAATGACTTGAATATTTCATTTTGCTTTTTCAGACTAAAGCCTGAAGTCGTATATTCCCCTCTGATATCCTTCCTTTCCTCCCTCAAAATACCCTTCCTGTAATTTTTCTAGAACAGAAATTTTTTAATTGATCTGCTAGAGTTTTTGCTTCACGCTGCAGCAACGGAAGCCCTTAGCGGCATACGTGGTTCATTAAGCCCTTTAATTCTGTCTGCTATCATGCTGCACACAGCTTCACATTGCCATTTGTGGAATAATCAGCACTGAAGCAAACTAAAAGAGGAGGGGGAAGGGCGAGCTAAAGTCTGACATCGGTGACAGAAGACAAGATCAAATATAAATAGATGTGAATCACCACTGTGGCATCACTATCGGAGAAGCATGTCGGTTTTTTGTTGCAGAAGACACCGCAGCTGCACACAGGAGGTGAATTCATAGCAAACACAAATCCCTTCTTGGACAAAAAAAAAAAAGAGGGAAAAAAAGGTTGTTTCTCCATTGTCCAGGTGTGGTCTTCATATTATTTATAAATAATATGAACCTTACATACATACATATATATGTATATATTAATGCAAATATATATAAACTCATATCATACACACACACACACATATAATATAAACTCCTTAATATATATAAACTCCTTAATCGCATGCACTACAGAAAATTTATCTCAGTTGGAGATGGAAACACCAAAACCATTTTGATGACACAGACTACAGCTGAAAAAGGACAGACTGCAATTAAAATGGGGGTGGTCTCAGAAAAGAAAATTGTATTCATCTTCCACAGAGACTGAATGTATAAACATTAGGCAGAGACAAGAAAAATGCTCTGCTTGCTGAAGTAGCTCAAGTTTATATGAGAAATTTTAATTAGAGAGAAATTCAATGTTTCAGTAGGCTGCAATTGCAATTTTAGAATTTTCTTGCTTCAGCAATTCCAAATATAGCCCTCAAGACATCCAGTTTCTCTATAATAAGCCCATGTTGAAAGTTAACAACGAATACATATAGTAAAGCCACAGAGCATCTCAGAATAGAGCCTCAGAGTCAGCATTTCACCAAGTCACTCCAAATCCCTCTCTCATTCCCTTCAGCTTTCTCTGTCTCCAGGGGATAGCTGGGAGGGTCGGGGCAGGGGAGAGAGCCTCAAAGCCATCATTCCCAAGTTAATGATGTCCTATAAGGGGAAAGTGGTCTGCTGGGGAAGGACGGGGTGGTATTTGAGGGGTGACTGGACATGCTGCCGGCCCAGCAAGGCCAGGCGAGGGAGTGCCCATAGCTGGTTTTACTCTAGCGAGGAAGTGGGCAGAGGGTTACCCTGATGGTGATGTTACTGAGCTGCAGAAAGCTGCCCTTGCGTGGTGTCTTACAGGGCTGAGTCCTTCAGTAAGGGCAGTTCTACTCTGAGTGTTTTAACGTGTAAGTTTTAATGCGCTGTGTTATCAATTCTTACGTGCCTAGAACTTCAGAAGAATCCTTGTTACCATGCACTTAAAATAAACCCCAAGCATTCTCATAGTCACGAAATGATTTTTCTATTAAAAGCAAATGTTCAGGTCTGTGTCAGCCCATATCCAGCCTGATCCGCGGCTCCATTAAGCCTGCTCTGCACACTTCAGCAGCACCGAGCCCTGTCGGGAGCTCTCCCAGGGCCAGCTCAGGCTCCCTCTTTGACAAGGGGATGAATCCAGCCTCCGCATCAGTCCTCCCTTCTGTGCAGAAAGGTGCAGACAGTAAAAGAGACGTTCATGAAACTTCTGTGCAGCCCCGTAAACCTCAGTCATATTTTTTGTCACTGGGGACTGATGTTTTTGACGTTGTCGTGGTTTAACCCAGCAGGCAGCCAAACACCACGCAGCCGCTTGCTCACTCCCCCCCCAGTGGGACAGGGAGAGAATTGGAAGGGTAAGAGTGAGAAAACTCGTGGGTTGAGATAAAGACAGTTTAATAGAACAGAAAAGGAAGGGATAATAATAATAATAATAATAATAATAATAATAATAATAATGATAATAGAATATACAAAATGAGTGATGCACAATGCAATTGCTCACCACCCGCCGAGCAATGCCCAAAACCCAGCAACCACTACATCCTGGACACGCCTACCATTCATATGAGCATGACATCATATGGTGTGGAATACCCCGTTGGCCAGCTGGGCCAGCTGTCCCGGCTATGCTCCCTCCCAGCTTCTTGTGCACTTGGCAGAGCATGGGAAGCTGAATGTCCTTGACTAGCAGGGTACTTAGCAACAACTGAAAACATCAGTGTGTTCTCAACATTCTTCTCATACTAAATCCAAAACACAGCACTAGGAAGAAATTCAACTCTATCCCAGCCGAAACCAGGACAGACGTAATTTAAGGCAGCCCAGCTATAGTCTGAAGGCCAACAGAGGGCAAAGCCAGCTTCCAGCCTGCTCCTGCCTCTACATCCTGCATGGACACTGAGATATGTGTGCTGGGGGGGCCAGACGACGGGGCAGGGGGAAATGTTTTCATTCCCCGTTTTCCCAAAAGGTCTGTTCAAAAAAAGTAGCATATTTACCATAAGATAGTTCATGCAAAATCGGCAATATGTTTTTCACTTTGCACAGCAAAGTTGCTATTAGGAAAGCAAATGTAATTAATGGCTCATTTTCATAAAAGGTAATTTGTAGCAAAGAGACGATGTTATTTCAAAATTCTTAATGACTTTACTTCTGTGCCTTTCTAAAAAAGCGCACTTGTATCTGATGAACCCCCTTTTCAAAAGCAGGTGACAAATGAGCACTTGATTTTGCCGCCAAGCTTATGTTTAAATGCCTTTTTTTGGCCATAGCAAGCATTACGCCTTCAGTCTGGGTTTCTTGTGAATGGGAACCCGTAGCCTGACTCCTTGGTTACACAGGGGAAAGTCACTGGTCCCTCCTGAATGTTCAGTGGCAGACTGGACACTGCAGCTCCAGTGGTTGGCATGGTGAGCTGGACTAGACTTGATAAAGGGTAAGAGGAAAAGAAGAAGAAAAAGGAGATAATCTGTTATCTCAGGTCTGCTAGAAGCTGGTACGATCTATCTAGAACAGTGCCTGGGGTCTGATCCCAGATTTCATTAACAGGCACACCTTCCCAATTGGATGCTGTGGAGCAACCGTATGGGAAGGGGATGGGGGTTAGTTCAGCCCGGAGGCAAAAAAGGCTACAGGGGGGATTTAATTACTGTCTTCAGCATCCTAATGGGGAGGTTACAGAAAAGATGTAGCCAGTCTTTTCTCAAGTGTACACTGCAAAAGGAGGAGAAGCAACGGGCGGTCATGGTGCAGCAAGGCAATTCCAACTGGATGTGAGGAGGACAATTTTCATGGTGGTGGTGATCAAGCACTGGAAGGGGTCACCCAGAGAGGATGTGGGATCTCCATCCTTGGAGACTTTCAAAACTCCTCTGGACAGATCCTGAGTGACCTGACCTAGCTCCAAAGTTGGCCCTGCTTTGAGCAGGGGGTTGGACCAATCGAGCTGCAGAAGTCCCTGCCAACCTGAATTGTTTAATAATTTTGGTATTTTAACCACTGTGAGGCCGCACGTCCCTTACTTTTGCCAGGGTCATGCCCGGTTGTCTGCATTAGAGGGAATAACATTGCTACACATCCACATCTATGAGATGGTGAAGAAAGAACAGTGTGCCAAAGAGACAATATCTTTAATGCGGCTATCACACTTGCATGCTATAGCACCTTTCCACCCCATTTCAGAAGCAATAAATGTTGTTATAAAAGTAGTCTGCCTTTTTCCTTATCCATGACCAGCATGTCAACACCATATTTAATTTACATTGCTCTGAATGTAGCATTTCATCTTAATGAGTTCTTTTCCCTTATATCTTCTCTTTATACTTTATGGGAGAAAATATTTTGAACCGTTCCCATTTTCTCTCCTTGACCACTGGCTGTCAGTGTCTGTTGTAGCATAAATGGTGTGGGACAAGGTAGATTTAAATCCAACCCAGCAAAATGGCTGTCATCAACACATTACAGTCTCAAAGTCATTTAGAAGATTCAGAGCAGCATAATAAGAAGCAATGTTTAGAATAGGAATCAAGAAGAAACCATGTTAAAAATAGCGGGTTTTGTGAAGCCACTAAACGTGACCATACGTAGGTCACCCCATTTTCATGTGCACCAGCTTCGCTAACAGAGGAGAAGGATTTTAAATATACTGTCGACCAGGCTCCTACATACCTATCGCAACACACTGGCTGTCACTTTATAAAGTGTATGCCCATATTGTATATTGATTGCATTTTGCCTGGTGAGCTCTGTGGGGTTATTTCTTATTTAAACCTGCAGGAGAAGACCAGGAAACCTTTAGAGAACCCAGCAATTTATCGACTCGTACATTTTTTTGGAAGAGGGCCACTACTTGTGTGATTCATCTGCACAGCCCAGACACAACATTAGGTGCTATTGTTCTGCTGCACTGGGCAGGACTAGGAAAGGCTAATACGGCAGTGTAAATGTACGACAAGGAAGTCATTTTAACACATTAGTTGCATAGACTGAGAAAGACGGAAGAGTTCTTGTTAAACAAGATTGCTTTTTAATCTGGAATGGTATAGGTAGTGTCCGACATAGTTTGAAACAATTTAATTGTGGCTTCCCTCCCCCCCCCTCGACTCAAAGCACATCCAAAATAAAATAAAAAAAAAAAAAAGCTGAATGAAGTTTAAAAGCTTATTTAATGTAGGCAATTCCTGTCAGAGGTTTCCTGAGTCTTCATCTTCTCCCACGCGTATGAGTTAGAGTACCAATATTTTGGTAACCTTGCCTCTGGTTACTGTACCTCCAGTGCAGCTTTTCACCATTGCTTTGAATTCACTATAGCGAGATGAATGTGCTTACATGAAACATAAAAAGCAATTAATACCCAGCCGGGTCAGCAGGGCACTGATAAGTTACACTCGGTTTTCCTTCGGGGACCCTGCAGGAGAGGTTTTGGACCGAAGCAATGTATATCTGGGTAAGGAACTGCCAGTGCAGAGAAACAGGGCACGGCTCTGCCTCTGGATAATGCTGCAAGTCAGCTTGGCAGAGCTAACTGTAAGCGTGCTATTTGGGATGCATTTCTTATCCCGTCGTGGTGCACATATGCAAGATGTACAGGCATGGACATGCTCTGGGACTCTCCTAAATTTAGAGTTTGGCAGACTTTGAAGTTCTCTTCTGCACACTGCACTATATTTAGAAGCTGTGCCTCCAATAGCAACTCCTTTCCCCTCCATTCCCTGCTTTTATACCTTTTGAGACATATTTATACTTTGGTCTATACTACCTATTGACAAAACACGTGGAGGTATAGTGCTTTCATGGTATTTTTTATAGCAAACTAAATCTTCAGATATGAAACTGCAACTGCTGTTATAACCCCTAGCATAAATATATCACCGAGATCTTCTCTTGGTGTTTGGTCCATTAATCCATTGCAAAGATCAAGAGGTTTTTTCACAGCTTTTGACTGAATTTCCAGTTAATGTAGCTTAGGTAGGACACTCCTGCATGTCCAGGTTGTTTGTCTCAATACTGCTCCTCATGTACTAATGGCACAGAAGGTTTCACAGCCAGCTGAAGTCCATCCCTGATCCATGCTTTCCCTGAGGGCCACAGTGATTTACTTGACCCAGTGACGGTAGGAAGTGTTTAGGCCACTAAACACTCTGAGAAGAGAGCGGGGGGAGCATCTTCAAGCCATTTCCCAGGACAGATTCTGGTGCCTCTGGCTTCAAGTCCACTCCTCTCACATCGCACTTTTCCCTTCCCCGGGACTTGAACTGTTTCCTCTTCAAATGTGAAAGCACTGATGCTTTGACAGGTTTTGACTAGAAATATTACCGTTTACAGATACATTTTGCAAGACTACTTAAAATAGTGGTTTGTTCCGTTTAATTCTTTTAACCGAGTTGTAGGGCCACCTTTACATCTTTAACCTCATTTAAAGGCCGTCAGGGAAACTTGGCTCACATAGTCCTAGAGCACCCTGGAGCTCCTTACGGCATCTGTTTTTCTCAGGAAGACAGGTAACAACCGCTGGGAAAGTCTGTGCATGCCAGAGGAGAGCGCCGGGCATGTTTCTGAGGAGCCCCTACCCCGCACGCTGGGATCGGCGCGTGCTGTGTCCCCAGGTTCCCCCGAAAACCAGTGTGCCAGAGGAGCCTGCAGAGCCAGACTCTGGTTCTTCTTTTAAGCTCGAGGAGACTGAGCTGGGCTGGTTCTGCAGGGAGGCCTCCGTCTGGTGTGGCCAAGAAACTCTCCTTTCCCCCTCTCTTCTTCTCTCTGGGATTATCTCATTAGGGAATAATAAAGAGGAAGGTGCCAGCAGGCTGTTGTTACATGGTTTGGGCACGTTGCTCAGCCTTCTGCCTCAGGTACCTGCGAAGGGTGCCAAACCTTACTAATGTTCATCTCAGATTAGGTACTGGTAGCGTGAAATAGCTGATTAAAGTTATACCTCATTCCTTTCTCATTCAACATTTCCTCCCCTGAGGAAAGGAGTCTGTATTGATATACAGACTCAACGGGAAAAGCTCCTATGCTTTTCCTTAGATATCTTAAAATATTTAGTTCATTTTTCTTCTCTCATTTTTCTTCTCCTTCAAACTCCCAGGGCTGTACGGAGCCCCACAACACGTGTAGCTCTTATCCGCTTCCACGGGGATCCAGGTACCCTTTAAACAGCGGTCGGAGTATTAACACCTCACAGCAGAGCAGAGGAGGGCAATTTAACACAGCAAACAGGTCAGGCTGGAAATCCGTGGAAAGCTGGCTTGTCTTTTTTTCTTCTGCTGCCGCTAGTCCGTCTTTCTGCCTTCTTTTCTCTCGCTCACAAAAAGATGGCCAGACGCGAGGTGCCCATTTTGGAGAATGGTATGGAAAAGCTCTGAGGATAAATACCAGCTAGAGATGTAATCTTAAAGCAAGTTCTTTTGAACTTTAAGCAAAGCCTTAGTCCTTCGCACAAGGAGAAGCAGCATCCGTAGGCTTTGTCAGAGCAGCTTTCACTGGAGTCAGGGGACACCCCCGCAGAAGTGGGTGCTGCTGTCTCCGGGTTGGCTTTTCCTCCTATCCAGCAGATAGCCTAGGGGTCCCAGCTGGGTCCCAATCTCTCATGCACCGCCTGGGAAACACAAATAAACCCACAGGTTTTCAGGCCGGGTCACCGCCAGAAGTTCCCTTGCTTACAGCTGCCATGGGAAATGGAGCTTCTGCTTTTCTCAAGCAATACGTGACCTTGTACAGGGAGGAAGGGCTTGCGAGGAGAGCTGTCAGCAGAAACGGGATCTGAGCTTGCTGTGAGAGAGAGGTGAGAGCACCTCCCGCCCCGAGCCACCGCTCTCCCACCAGCACTGCCAGGGCAGGCAGCAGCGAGGTAGGACGCTCAGTGTCTAGTAGGCTTCTCAGCTCTCCCAGTCCAACCAGCACCAGAAAATTACTTCAGCTGCCACTCTGCTTGCTTTTGAGATGACCTTGATGAGACAGAGGAAGCGCAGGCTCCATGCTTGCTACTGAGAAGCTGTGGCTGAGGGTGGTCCAGAGGGCACGCTGCACATGTTGCAGGGAGAGAATGAAGGATTTATTTTCTTCTGTCTCTAGCCCAGAAGTTTCACAACTAATAAATTAAATGAATACTTCCAAAAATGAAAAATAAAAATCTCTGGCCCGCAGAGGTCTGAAAAAGAATCACATAATCTTTCAAAAGATTTTTTTCATAGTCATTTATTCAGATAGCACCCAATAAAAATGCAAAGCTGGATTGTTTTGAGCGGTGGGAAAAGTTTTAGCTTAGAATAACATTAAACAATCAAAACACAGTAAAAGATAAATACCTGGAGTGCAATTACATTTTGCCAAAAGCAGACATAGTCATATATATATCTGACACCTATAGCAGTTTGGAATTGTATGATCCTGTAATATTTCCCAGATAATTAAATACAGCTAAGATTTGTGCACTACACAGCAACCTGAGCCCAGTTGCTGCTCATGCACTCCTGGATGCTGGGGGGGTGTTTTCAAAATGAATGCGTAGCTGAATAACCGTAGTGGTCAATGAAAATAGGAAGATAGAAGAAGTCAACCGAATGCCAACTTAAGTTGGCACTTCAGTGGTCATCTTTAGAGTTTTTTCTCCTTAAAATAAAAGGGATAAGGAAAAGAAAAATACCTTTCAGATTTACTTTTTCAGGGTCTTCAAATTCAGAGGGAAAAAACCCCAAACCCTGCATAGGTCTTTCAGTTCTTCAAAGACCTAAGTCCTGATACCACAAAATACATAGACCTGGACATGCAATGAAGTGAAATTAGGGTCTCTGCATTCTGCCTAGGTCCAGAACCTGAAAATCAGAAAACTCTCTATCATCTGGGAAGGGGAATCTCTCTGGTCAGAGGATAGGTTATGCGTTCAGTGTGGAGCACCCACTCTATCTGAATTGCCCTTTGAGTGAGGACTGCATTTCAGGTCTTCCCATTTTCTCCCCTAGGTAAGAGCTCTAATGACTTAGCTACAGAGTCATGCTTCCTCTGTGAAGAATAAGGAGCAAAGCCAAGAAGCAATGCACTTAAATTATAGTAAGGGGGATTAAACATTAGCAAATCCTTTTGAAAGATAAGGCTGGTAAAGCACTGGAAGAGATCGCCTCGGGAAGATGGGAGGCCGCCAACATGAACAATTTTTTAGAGCATCTTCTGGAAACACTGTTGGCATATTTGGTCCTGCCCCAGGGTGGGCCGTGAGAAGGTGTGGAGAAGGGTAGCTTGGTAAATTAATAAAAGTTGTCTCAAAGAAATAGTGTGTGTAAAGTTTGTCGTGTGCCTTTTCACTCTTTGTAGAGTCTTTATTGTGCAGCCTTCGCATTACTAAGGTTCGAAGAAAATTGCTTGAAACAATGGATTGTACTTTCAGATTCTGTTATAGAATTGTTCCTCCACCCTTAAGTGTTGTCTCAATATGTTTAATTTGTGTGTTATATATTGAGAGATTACACCTCTAAATACACTCAAATGTTACTCCCGAAATACACATTCATTTCCCCAGAAAGTGGTTGTCATCAAAGGTGCAATTTTTGACAACGATTTCCACAAAGTGGCTATTTTCCATACAGAAGCTTGATGCAAGCTGCTAACTTGTTTGACACAGGCTGTCAAATTACTACCAAATGTTTAGTTACTACTGAGCTGTGCTGAATTAGATGCTGTGAGCTGGAGGTAAAAGCTCTCCTTCCAATTATCCCTCTGTCTTCCAGAAGACAGGCAAAAAGCACGGAGTGCTTCAGAGTGGGCCAGGAGATTTTTCTCTTAAAAATATTTCTCAGGAAATGTGGAGATGACACCATCAATGTTGTAAGAACACATTTTATCCTGTGAGAACACACCTTATCCTGACATTTCCTAAAACTTTTCCATAAAGCTCCTATTAGGAAAGTGGAGATGAATGAAAGTGAGAAGTAAGGAACCTGTTGACAGATGAAAGCATTATCTACGTAGCAAAGCTATCCAGGCTTCTCTGGGTTGGCCCAGGGAAAGAGAAGGGATGTGTCTCTCTTTTTTCTTTTTAGCCTGTAGACATTTACCACTTCGGTTGGATTTCAATACTCCACCTTCCAAGGGTGGAACTTCATTGGCTTCAGTTAAATTATTACTGGTTTAGATATTGTTATGCTTTTGGTGACCCTCCAAATTCAGTTTAAACCACTGAGTTTTACATGGCTTCTACTCAAAACCATTAATTGGCATCTATTCAGTTGAAACTGGTCAAAGCTTGACATCACCTTAGCGTACATTTGTGAATTTGCAAAATATGAGTGTTGGGTGATACATGTCCTCATCATTTCCATTACTTCCTAATGGTAGGTGTATAACAAGCCAAATCTTCTGTATATAAGTTAAAATAAATTTATTAAATCAATTTCTATTTGATGCTATACCCAAACATTTTTTCAGACTATGCTATTGGCCTGCACGCATTTTAAGGCACAGGAGCATTGTGCCTATGTTCTGAGAGTGCTTATTGACCAAATAGAAGTCAACAGATGCTTAGCAAGCAGCTTTTGTCTTTTGTAATTTTTCTCCAATGAACAATGTTCAGTTATCTGGAGTTTTCCAGAAATAATGACACTAAACTGTATATATATTTGAGACTTTAGAGCTCTATAGGAGGAGCACATTTGACAAAAAGAAAGAGCAGAGCTCTTCTTTTGAATTGAGGAGCTTGCCTTCTTGATTTCTCTTTGACTATTTGTGCTAACACCAAAGCTCATGCCCATCATGAAATGCATAACATAAAAAAACGCAATAGCAGAACAACAACCCTGGGTATTTGGAGGATTACACCCTATTGTTTATTCAGTATGTTGCAACTCTTTTTTCCGGAATGACTTGGGAATCTGTATGGAAAGTTCAGTAATTTAATGGATTAATAACCCTTCTCAGAGATTCTTTGATATGTGTAGGAATATAGGAATGACAAAACTAAAATCCCAGAAGCATAAATGTTTATATTTTCCGTCGTTATGGAATAAGAGAATTTCTACTGTGTCATATGGAAAACATAGTATTGCAGATTAAGAAAAATGGCACCTATCAACTCCACTTCTGCTTTGATTGAATATGGTCAACAACCTGGATGAAAAGCAAAAATTGTATCTCCATGAATATTTTAGGCTTATTTCTGTGCAAAATACCTTGGCTGCATGCTGGTGAGCTCCCTGCCTAATATGTGTTATCTGTTGAATGTATAGCCCATTCCCCTTCTCGTGACACAGTATCTGCAGTGAATCTCAAGGCATAAATGGCTCCTGAAGACTTCAGGGAAGAATGATGATGTCCACTTCTCTGGCGGCTTCTTTCCTCCAGCACCACCAGGCAAGCAAACTTAAAGCTGTGCTGGGTTTAGCACTCCCACCTTCTCCATGGAGGCAGCACCACTGGGAGTACTGGGACTGGAGGACGGAGCTCTCTTGCTGCTGACAGCTCACCAGCGAGTCCCAAGGAAAGGTTTGAGAGCCAGCAGTATGCAAGCAGGAAGGTGGTGGAGGAGAAGGAGTTTACAGGGAGGCTGTAAACAAGGAGGAAACGCTAATAAAGTCCAGAAATATGACTTAAGGGAAGCAGATATGGGGGAGAGGTTTTATTAAAGAGAAAAAAAAAAGTAGATAGGAAAAGGTGGATGGGGAATCCGGAATGAGAGCACAGGATCTTGAAGGGCTGTCCAAGTGACAGGGCAGCCTGACAGCTTTTGGGGGTAAGTTCAGGACCTTCTATCACTGCAAACTGTAGCAGTTTTCTTATTTAGTGCCTGGCTACTTGCTTATTTCTCCTGCTGTATGATTGCTAATTTAGATATTTTTTTCTATAGTCTGGTTTGAAAAGCTATGGAATACATCAGCTTTGTTTGAAGAGGAGGATTATCACAAGGATTTCCCTGAAGCACTCCAGTTCTCCAGTGGTGCTGATAATCCTTCCACAACATGCAACCTTGCAAAGTATTTCAGAAGTGCATATCATTAATATAGCAAAGTTAGCAAATCTACAAAGAAAACAGATCTCTTTTCCTTTCCCCTCTTCCTTTTTTTCCTTTAAAGGTAGGTCAAGAATTTTGCAGGTGGGGTTAGAAACTTAACGTGAAGCTTTAATCTAGAATATAACGTATGGAAATATGCTTTTTATATGTGTGTGTGGAGATTGCTTTTATCAGAGGAAGCAGTCTTCTGCCCTGGGGTTTTTGTTTGTTGCTTCGACTGAAGAAAATGAATAATTCTGAAAGCTTTAAATGACGGCCTAAGCCAAGCCTAACTTGATGAGGAAAAACTTTGTGCTGCTGCTAACCATTCTCCCACAGAATTTAATAATACAAATAATTACAGGAATAATACAAAATGCAAGCAGGCAGCACCATCTTTGTCCACTGTTTTTATAAAGAAGCCAGAAAGCTTTGAAAGCAGAACAGCAGAGGCAGGTACCCTGAGGGATGGTCCTGCTCTGTACGAGGCAAGGGATTTAAGCCTTGCTTTTCATCAGTTCGTACCAGCAGCTAGATTTGTCTCCAAAAGCCAAAAATTTGGTGTCATGCACCTAATTTCTAGCTACCTGGAGCCTTTAATGGAAGTCTTGTGCCTTTCATGGAAGCTCTGGGGCTTTGAAAAGCCATGGCTAATGCTGCTCTGCTTTTACGTTAAACTAAATAAAGATGATCTGTTTTAACACTCACTTTCCTTCTGCTTAGTGGTTTGCACCCAATATTAAAAACCGTTAGTTTTGTACGACTGCGTTTCCCCGGACTCATGAAGAATCTCGTGGCTTTTGCATGCTCTGTTTTGCTAACAAGAGATAGGGCTGTAGGTGATCTGGACATTTTACTCAGCATACACTAAGCTGAAATCCATTGCTTTTTTTCCCATGCTTAGCCAAATTTTTTGGCTGTGTCAAAGCTTGGTTTGTGGGTTGAAGAGTATGCGCCTGGCATGCTGGGGAGTGCTGGGGGAAGGGGAGGCAGCTGAGAAACATATGGCTTCAAACCACCTTTTTGCTTTCCTTATCCTCAAGAATTGCAGGGGCTGTAAGTTTAGAGCACCCCCCCAGGGCTTCTTTAAATTGCATCCAGCTGCAGTGGCCTCTAATGGGAATAGTCCATCACAGCGGTCAGCAACATCAACACCGCTCCCAGCCGCAGTTCCAAAATACGTGGGCTGTTGGCTGGATTATGGCCATCCCCAGTGGCTGTAGGTATTATTATTTCTCCAAACATATACTGCTGAATGTTGTGCTATTGTAATAAAAATGTAAAGAGAGAGTGCTACGAGCACCCCATATTAGTGGACCCTGCAAGGTGACACAAAATGACAAACTAGACCATAATCACAATGTTGTAAGGAGACCTCACTTCATGAAGGGACTTTAACAGCGTTTACAGTGTATTTCAGAATATATTCGTAATGGGATTAAGGTCACCCAAGTGATATGTGCATGACAGAAAGCAGCAAGCAAACCTATTGCATGGTGTGTCAATAACAATTAAATAACATGGGGATTATTCAATCATTTTCAAGAACAAGTTAACACTCAGGGCGCAGTCAGTCATTAAACCACTTATAGACTCAAAATAACAGCTTCTTAACCTACTGTAAACATGGATTTTTTTTGCTAAACTGTTGTAAAACATGAACAGTAACATACACATTATATGGTAACTCAGGAAAAACATAATAAATGTTAACTTAAACTGAAAAGGAGCAAATTGAAAAGGCTTGTTGAAGCGCTATCATCTCACCCTTGCATAGGATCTGAATTAAAGATATTACAACATGAAAGGTCAGAATCATCCAACAGCTTCTCAAAAGACTTGTTCTTTATGGAATATTAATTCTCTTACGGGAGCTTGGAACCTCTTCCCTCTGTCACCTCCTCCCCCAAATCCTAGGAATATTAAGAAATGCACAGACCAAATGACCTATGTAGAAAGATGAATGAAGCTATTATAAAGAGATGATGTTCTGCAGGTGGGGAACAGTCATCCTTATTGTTGCTTCCCCCTCACTGTAAAATCTAGGAATGAAATCATGATCCCATTAAAGTCAAAGTGAATGTAGCCAAAGAAATGATGAGTCAGGATTTTCACCATTGACCTCTATATGCCAAAACTTGAGAATCTCTCTCGCCAAACCCAGATAGGTCTGTATACTTTCATTACTCCTGAGCTTGCAGACGTTCCCATAGCTCATGCATTTCTCTTCGCTGTCCACATCTTTGAAGGCATCTATCCACAACAGACCCTGGGCCTGCCCCTGTGATCCCGTTCCCTGCTCGTGTGACTGGTCACCTACCTTCCACGCAGCGCCTGTCGAAGGGCAGAGCGAGCGTACCCTGAAGTAGCAAGGGTTGGTTAAGTCCCCAGCCTTTTCCCACCTCATTTCCCTCAAAACCAGCCTAGTTTTCTACTCTTCCTCCCCCAGAATTCATTACTTATCCCACCAGACCTCTGGCTCACAAGACATTTTCTGCCTCCTAAGTCCTGGCTGGAGGCTATATCAGAAGGCGTATGGACTGGTAAAAGGACAATTAAGAATTCATCTCTGTAATAAATTATGTCACATTGGTAGGCTTGACAGATACACTTTTTCTGACCATTGCTGAGTTGAAATTTGTTCGAAAAGTACTTTTGATCATCAGAATTTGCAAGTGATTGAAAGAAAATAATGTAACAACATACTGATTTATATACAGAACCACTGAAACAGAAAGACAGTAATATAATCAATGGTCCCTAAGGTAACACAAACTAACCCTGAACGAGTGCTGCCCATAAATCATAGAATCATAGAATCATAGAATCATACAGGTTGGAAAAGACCTCTAAGATCATCGTGTCCAACCGTCAACCCAACACCACCATGTCCTCTAAACCATGTCCCTAAGGGCCTCATCTACACGTCTTTTAAATACTTCCAGGGATGGTGACTCCACCACTTCCCTGGGCAGCCTGTTCCAAGGCCTGACCACTCTTTCAGCAAAGAAATTTCTCCTAATGTCCAATCTAAACCTCCCTTGGCGCAACTTGAGGCCATTTCCTCTCGTCCTATCGCCAGTTACTTGGGAGAAGAGAAGAAGAGAAGAATCACCAATCCCTGTGAAGAGTTAAGTCCCTTTTTCCTTAATCCAGTAGGGCTCCGCTGAAATATAAGATCACGGGGGTTTGAGAGCAGTGGAAGAAAAGGCACAGAAATGATCAGCACGTTGGAAAGAAAATCTGATAAGCAACCTTTGCGAGTCGTCCATGACCCCCCAAATAGCTTCCCATCCATGTTGTGCCTGATTTGGAAGGTGGACTTCAAACCGAGCCTCCTGTATCTTAGATAAATGCCCGCCTTAATCACCAGGGAACTTGCTTACCGGCTTTCCAGCTCTCCTTCTGCCTCTCATATTTTTTAACAAGATGCTTTTGGAAGGTAAAGTAAAATAATATGGGGCATTATGAAAAAAAAAAAAAAAGTTTCCCGCCCAATACTCAGGGATGAGAGCATGCAGCTGATGGGAAATAGCTGAATAAATGTATCTTCTTTGATGTGCATATTTCTGTGCCCTTGCTGTGTTTGTGCTTCTTCAGCAAATGGGGTTGGAAACACTCTGAATGTTTTATTTTTTTAATATTTACACTGCAAACACAACATGAAAGCATTTCATTTGAGACTACTGTCATTCCAGGAATACCAAATTCAGCCTGGTTCACCTAAATTGTAGGCTTTAAGCCCAATGGGCGAGACCAGCTCAGATTTGAATCTCCAGCGTATTCTTCAGTGATAAATTGAAGTGAGAGCAGACTTCAACCCTGTTTTTTTAAATTGCTTGTGATTTCAAAAACTCATCAAGAAGTGGTGCAGGGTTTTGCTTTTGCTGACGAGCCTCATTCTGTGGAGTTTTTCGTAAAATGAAATGAATTTAAACAAAAAAAAAAAAAATCTTCAGTGGTTCAGCTCACAGTACAGAAGAGTCAGCCATAGTCTGATTAAAGGTTAGTTATGAGGTTTTATTTTCCTTACCTTGTCGTAAACTTTGTTCTAGACAACGCACAGCTTTGTGAGACATGGTGTTCTGTATCTCTTCTGACAGTGTTCCAGGGCTCAGGAGGTCTGACCAGTCTTTCCACTTCTTCTTTGAGTTGCTCTGGCATCACGCTGGGTGCCATTGCACCCTCCGTTTTTGTCTATGCCTGGCAAATCACTCAGACTTCTGACTTTTGAAATACCTCCTTGTGAGAAAGCAAGGGACTGCCGAATTTATGGAGAATCCAGACTTTTAGCTCACGATAAAGAGCTGAGGAGCAGTCTCCCCAAACTGGAATTGCTGTCAGAGCTCAGGCCGGGACTCGCAGGCGTTTGTACACTTTCACCCAGGTAGGCGATTTCATAATTGAAATACTGAAGGGTGGGAAGTCACAGTGATGCTACGGGGGAAAGAACCAAGGCAGGCTGATAAATGAGGGTGGTTACCGAAGCGAGCTGAGTCTATCCACATTGACGCAATGTTCCTGTTTAAAACCCAGAGTAAAGTTACCCTTGAGGATAAAGCAATAAAGCTGAAGACCAAGAATGAGACTCTGAGGACCTCTGTAGTGGGTGTGAAGGGCACAGTACGTGGAGGCGATTGCAGAGTCCAGAGAAGAGATACCACTCTCAGAAAAGATGCTCCCAAAATGGAAGTTCTTATTAAACACACTCAGAGATCGGAGTAAGCGAAAAGGAAAGTTGTGTGTCCCCTGAAATGAAGCAAGTCACTGGCTGCCTTGAAGAGGCTTCACAGGGAGCAGAAGAGGAGGAAATCAAAGAAGAAACGCTAATTTAATGTCTCTTCATTTTTATACACAGTACAAGAATCAGTCACTTGCATTGTTAAATGCACTAAAAGTTCCAGCTTCTTTTTCTTCAAAAAGGTGATTCGTGGAGCTCTGCGGTGCCAAGACTAACTCTTTTATTCTCCTCCATCGAGCGTTTCACTTTTCCTGCAGCGTACCCTGCAGGAAACCAAAGAGTTATTGGGAGTGCCAGGATTTCTCTGTTAGGATCAATCCATTTCTATTACTTCTTTCTGTAAACTTTGATTGTTATTCCCTTTTCTGTGTTGCTTAAATAACACAAGCTATAGAAAAGAGATGCTATGATCGGAAAGGGAAAAACGATGTATTTCCCGCATACCCTGTAGGAAATACCAGCCACTGCAGCTCTGGGTTACTGAGAGGCAAATAGTGTTCTCCTGACTGCAGCATCTGCCTGCGTTAAGAGCTCCACATACAGAAGAAAACACGTCTTCCTGGTCGTAGGCTATCAAATGGAAGTAATCCCTCCCAAATTATTTACTCTGTGCGTAAGGAAATACATATGCAGTGAAACAAGAATAATAGTACATAGTGTCAAAATATAAAATGCCATAAAATGAGTTTTCAAATCAATGAAATATTTGTACAGGATGTTGAATTTCCCATTAAAGTGACAGCTAAATTTTCTGAATCAACAGAAATTTTTTCTTCATCGGGTTAGAGATATAGCAAACCAAGGATGAAGTGGTACAAGGTATAATGATAAACAGGCTACTTCACATAGTAATGTGACGTGCCAGGATCATCATCCATAAATGCATAACTAGCTATTTCCTGAGGATTATAAAGTCAGACTACTGTTTAACTAATGTCCCGGTTTCTGTGAAAAAAGCAACAGAAGTAATAAAATTTATCTCTCCTGGTTAAGTAAGACAAATGTTCTCTAGAGAAAGACAGCTTTCTGAAGACATATGTGCTTGTGGGTGGATGTGTATCTATGTGTTTGTATATGATGCCATGGTTAGCTGGTAGATTACCTCCTACAGAACCAGTCATGCAAGAGGATAAAAAGACAGATATGAAATAAAGCTGAGGTTGTACATGACTTCAATATTAGAAATAAGAACATTTCATATAATGGATTGTGAATCTTCATATCCAGATCACTGACTCCTACAGTTCAAGCTAAGATCAGCGCTCTGCTTTATAAACGATTAGATATTCCCTGGGTTAGAAAGAACGAGCTCCTTTCTGCCATACCAGGCGAGTGCTCTAATTGCCGGCCCTCGGAGCCAGCCACTTGTTTTCCATCTTGGACTCTTGCTGGAGCTCTTCCACTTTGCGAGAATGGTTAAATATTCGAGAGGTGAAAAAGAGACAGCCCATAGCCTGACCAGCAAGGTAGTCGTCGGAGAGCTGGGGAAGGGATCAGGTCAAGCAGGAAGGTAAGGAAGCGAGTATGGGTTTTCCACTGTAGAAACATGAATTTTTTTGTAGAAACATGAATTTTGACAGATGACTGTGTCCAGCCCCAGATGATATTCTTCTCAAAGCAAAAGAAAGAGTCACCCCCGAAAAGCCACTACCAATCAAGTGAGTGCCCAAGGCACTTCTCTGCCTGATTTAGGACAGCCTGTTACCTGACTCGTTTTGCTGTTTTCTTTGAACAGAAATCCCCTGCTGGACCCGAGAAATCTGTCATAAAACCTCTGTTTCTGCATAATTCATTGAAATTGCTGTCAGCCACCTTCTCTGAAGATGTACAGAATATCTTCAATTAATCTTTATAAATTCTTTGCTACTATTTTGTTATAATATAAATATGGAGGGGGTGGCACTGGATTTCTGGTGTTTTATGAAAAATACGTTGTACTACTACACATGTGTATAGGATGATGCATTGGGCTGCAATTTTTCAGGCTTATAAATATCTATATATTGGCATACAGCTGCTTACAGCATTTTTGCATGTCTTTCTCCACATTATGCTTTGTTCCAGATTACGGATCACTATCTAGTGTCTCTAAGCAAATCATTTGTAGTAATAAACACTCTGCCATCTATTTATAATAGATGCTAGGAACAAGCTGGCTTACTAATCCTGTGCTAAAAGCCTTAGTTATTTTGCTCAGGATTTCACCCTCAGCAGCGGCTCTCACAATTTCTGCTCATATCTCAGCTGCTATCAGACTGCTAGTTAATATTTTATCTGTTTGTCCTAATCAGACTCATATGTATTTAAACTTTTTCAACAGAATTTTCTATGCTTAAATTGTGATAAATACCATTCTCAGGTTGGAATTACATTGAAAAAAAAAATTTATACCTGAAAACAGCCTCAAATATGTATTTTCCTGCGTGGGAGGTCGTTAAAGCAAGATGTTTAAAGGCAGGTTCGTTCAGCACAGATCTCCTATACATCCGTGATCTAAGGCTAAAGCCTTTGTGACCCACATTGGCCGGTTGTGAATTCTGGGGGCCTGAAGCCTTTTCTGTGCCCTGATTCTGGGGAAATTAAACTACAGACCAGTGCTTGGAGGGAAGCTGCAGCGTCTTTCAGCTGGGGGACCAGGACTCCAGGGTGTCACCAGTGTATGGTGCAAGCAGCTAGGTCAGTCACAGATTTCTCACAATTCCCCACTATAATGAATTTTAATTCCCATTCCTGGGGATGTCAGCTGTTTTACTGGGCTCTGCCTGTCCCACCTCTCAGTTCTGTTTGTATCAGTTCAGTTAGCCTAAACTCAATTATTTACAAAATTACTCTAAGTTTTCTCACATTCTTCTATTTGTGGTGATGTTTTTTCCTCACAAACCAAAGAATCGCTTATGGTGGCTGTGATTATACACTAAAACCCATGCCTATCTTTTCCTGAGAGGTATTTTAGGTACCAAACTCAACCCACATGGCAGCCTTCTCTCTTTAGGGATGCTGACTGTGCACAAATGGCCGCTCTCTTTCTAAAGGCTTCAGGCAGAACCTTACCGATACATTGAAAGAAGAAAAATACTTGACAAGAAACATCTACCTAGATAAGTATAAAATCATAGAAAAATTTAGGTTGGAAGGGAACTCTGGAGGTCATCTAGCCCATCTAGCCCAGCCACACATTCAAAGCAGGACCAACTTCAAAGTTACATCACACAGAAAAGTTTCCATTTCTAAACGTTCATCTAATTAGACATAAATTAAAGGGTGCAGCCTTTGAGTGGATGTATTCTGTTTCATCTTCCAGCAAAGGTTTATCCACATCCTCTCCTACTCTCCTGCCGGAGGGCAAGCAGAGCGTTCCTCCCAGCCTGGATCAGCTGTATTCTGCACCCCGCTTTCTCTCAGGGCTGTTATCACTTTCTGTGGCACTACGTTGGCATTTGCACCATGTTCAATTTAAAAGTAATAAACGTTCCATTTACTTTCAGGATGACAGTCAATTCATCTTCTGCAACAATGCTGTTTTGAGCACCTATAAGAAATTCCCGTGATGGTGCTGTTACGTCCTCCTTGTCCAGAGCGCCTTTGCTGGTGGTTGCACACTGCTGAAAAGTGCTGTCAGTCTCGGTTCTCACATCTTAGCTTCAACTAATTTTTGCAACAGATGAGGATCGTTGTCCTGCCTCTGGGAGGCCCCGGGCTGAGCTCCATGTGACCTAGATCTCCCGATCTGAGAAAGATCTCTGGATTTTCCCTGCAGGAATCTGCAGCTGTAAAATGAATTTTTAGAAGTGATTTTTTTCAAATCACCTGCTCGGTAATTCCATTTTAGTACCTATAGCAAACTACTGGAGATGCTGGCATATAGATCGGGTTTGTACAACAGTGTCAGGTCAACCAAGGAACTGCCGCGGTGTTTCAGCCTCTTTCCTGACCAGAAAAGGAAGACTGCTGCTGCCACTAATGTCTAGGTGATTTTACCTCCGGCATCTATCTTGAAAGCTGTCTGCAGAAGCAAGAGTGAAGGAAAATCAGGATATTGTCATGCCTGAGTCTGGGTGTGGGTTTTCAGATTACCAAGTATTTAAACTAGCAGCGTTCCACAGATAATGAGGGATAGCACTTACAATTAGCATTTCACTCGGTAAGAAGTGATGAGCTACGCGCCCGGTATTCCCGGAGTTCAGAGGAACTTGAAGTTTCAGCCTGGCAAGTCGATATCTCCAACTGATTAAGAAAAGCACGCCAGCTGGCAATTAGGGCTTTGAGCCCTGGTCACAGCAACATCTGCTCTCCTTATCGTGTGCTTCAGTTCTCATGTAATCACGCATGGCTTTCTCTCAGTTCAGAAATCATTCAAGCATATAATAAATAGAAATCAGGGTATTGGAACCTCCTGCGTAGGCTGATATCTTGTCAAGAAGTCGTTGAGTCACTTCAAGTCACTGAAGAGTTCTTTCCTGACAATGGTGCTGACAATGACTAAATCACACAGCGTCTTTTCAGTTGTGTCTCCTTAGCAGTGATAATTGGAACAACAGAAAGTGAGCCGTAGTGAGGAATGCATGGGCTTTGTCTGCTGTTCGCTACTTCACGCATCCTGTTGCTATTTTTATTTTCAGTATGAACGAACTGTTGTATTGTTGGATTTGGGGTTTTTTTTTTGTTTGCTTGTTTTGTCTTGTTTTTAAATTTGTTCAGCTCTGCACCTTGCTCTTCTTATACTAGGTGTAAGATTTAGGAGAAAACAGTGCTTTAGGTGCTTCAGGTGCGGATAAAATTACAGCTGATCAAAGCACTAATATTCTTTTTCTTTTTTATTTAAAATATTATTACCCAACGGGCAAAGGTGATAAATCTAAGAAAAAAAAACATGCATTTTTTTCAGTAAAAAATAGAAAATAAAAAATTTTTGCCAAGTTCTAGAGTAAAACTCCAATGCAGCATGTCTGACTCTGTCCAGACTTGCATCCCAGCTCTGTTTTCCTCCTATTGAGGATATTTGTTTCCTGTGGAAAAGAGCCCGAGAAATACAAGCTGTAAAGGGGACAAGGGCATTTAGCCAGTTTCTTGATCAGGATGGTTGAAAACCCAGACCGTGGAAGTACCTAATGTAACTACTGACTGTCTTATCCTTTGTAGCCCACATATACATGGCTGATAATATAATGCAACATATTTCCCCTTACCCGCACCCTTGTAAGAACTGTCTGAAGAACTTGTTCTATGGACAAAATGAAAAATCTTTTTTTACAAAGTGGTTCATCTGGATTCAAATATATTTTTCAGGTTTCATTTTGGCTTGGAAAAAAGTAATTTGTTTACTTCTAAAAAACCATATTATGATATTAAATTATGATCTTAAGTTTCTACTAATACAGTTAGGAAGAAATGTATCAATACATTTGTGATGGATAATAACATTTTACTTCAAATCTGTCAAAGTTTAATGCCTTGACTTTGCTGCTTCAATAATGTCACAAGACTGTTGTGGTTTAACCCAGCAGGCAGCTAAACACCACACAGCCGCTCGCTCACTGCCCCCCCCAGTGGGATGGGGGACAGAATCGAAAGAGTAAAAATGAGTAAAAATTATCAGGAAAGCAAAGAGTCTTAATTTCCTCACTCAGGGAAACTCAAGACTTCATAGGCTCAGATATTAGCACTGCAGAAAACAGCGTCGCTTTTGTAGCAACTTTCTAGGCAAGCCTTGAGGAACTGTTTCAACCTTATTTTTGACCACATCAATCTCCCAGTGGTTGTCCCATCTCTTCCGCCACAGATATTCCAGAACTACTTCGCTTCTTTCAGATTTTTTTTTTTCCAATAGTTTCATTATTAGTGTGGGAATCGGCTAAAATGAGTTAAGACTGTGGAAACAGGCTGCTCTTATTGTTTTGCCACATGCCACACAGCCCTCCTTCTTCTGGAAAGGAATGAGCAGGCTAATCATGAGAAACTTGTTAAACGGAGAACTAGCAAATCTGACCTACAGCATTTAAAAAAAATTTCTGATTCATTATTATCATTCATACAGACAGTAATTACAATTGTTCATCATCTACATAGCGCTTGTGAAATCACTCCTAATGATTTTAGGGTAGCACTTAGACCAAGCATAAGCCGTGGGATAAGGACACGGATAACAATGGAATTTCAGGGAAGATTTAAACAAATCCTCCAAGTGGGCTTACAGTTGTCTGACCTTTGCGGACTTTACCTTCTGCTGACCTTAAACTCATCATCCCTAAAGGGATAACTGCAGAGATATCAGGACACTAACAAATCTGGTGGCATCAGTGGAGTCACTACTAGTCACCGAGGAATTCAGTAATTCAGTCAACTCACTCAACCTTGTCTTTGATTTCCATTTGTAATGAATTGGGGCTTTATGGCACTAAATCTCTGACAAAATCAGAAAGTTTAAGTTTGTATTAAGGTTTTAGGGCAACACAGAGAAAACAGGAAGAAAATAATATCTTTGAAACTGCAATGCTTTAATATATCTCTAAAATCAAAGCACATTGAAACAAATGTTAAATAATTCTGGATGGAGGATGCATCTGGAGAAGCATTTTAGATTTTAGGATGTTTCTTAAAAAAAAAACACAAACCAAAAACAAAACTAGAGAGAGGCAATATATTCCTACGTATGTGACTGCTGTGGTCAGCACTGAGGGATGCCAGTCTGAACAATATTTCAGAGGAAGACGGCTGGAAACAAGCGCTTCCCTTGCACATTTCCACTTGTGCTTATCTATAGGAGCTTCTACTTTGTCCTGGGCTGATGCAGTTGCCCATGCAACCTCACATCATTTGAAGTAACCAGCAGCCTAGCCTAGGCTGCTCAGCACATACGTGAAGATACGTGTATGTATATATATAGCTCTATATGTATAGAGCTAGCGTATTATCTGCTGTTTCACCATGAAACAGCCCTGAGTGCATGCTGCAAGGAAAATGGTGCTCACCCAACACAGGGATGAATGTGATATAGATGAAAGACTAGATTAAGATAGATGGAGAAAATATTTGTTGCTGGCAGGCTAGGCAGCAAATGGAATTGGAAACATCTGTATGTCAAATACATATTTACATGTCTCCTCAGCTTGTTGTTCCACTGATAGAAACTGCTTGTATTTGAGATTGGGTGTGGATAAAGCTAAAACAATATTCAAAAAAACATCCCAAAAGGCCTTTCATGAGGTTTTTCCTTTTCCTCAGGAAAGGGAGAATATGGCTTCTCCAGAGGCATTGCAGCAATGGTGCTAAACGTGATACGCTAATGAGTCACGTATGGCAACCTTTCCCCGGGCAGCCATGTGGACATTAAACAGACACCTCTTGCATCCATTAGCTTTGGTTCCCTGATGAGCCTAGGGTGCATGAAAGTATCAGAGATTTGAGCTATAGCCAAAACACGTTTGTCAACGAGTGTCCAGTTTTTAAAGTGCTCCTCCAAAAGCACGCTGGTATGCTACGTGGAAATGGTACATACAGATTCTGTCCCTGCAAACGCTTCTCTTCTTATCAAGGTAGGGAAGCTGCGGAAGCACAGTAAATGTAAACACATTCACACCCTTTTGTGGTCAGCATCCCTTCGTGAGGACAAAGCTTACAGAGCAAATGGTACGAGGATGGTTTCTGTTTTTAGACAACGTGATTTGATTGCATGGGCCACCATACCCATCTACGCTGATCATCAGAGTAATACCTGTCTTAGAATCCCGTTCTGGCGTTCCCGCTGCTGAGCATGTCACGTAAAGAGATATTCAGCTTTACACCTCATCTGCCCACTTGAGGTTAAGAGCCTGAGGAAGATATCTAAGGAAGTGTCTAAGATTTCTGACAGTACCAGACTTAAAGTATACAGTGTATCTGTTATGATCCTTGACTTTGTCTTTCATATGTCTTCATTTTCCAAGGTATAAAGCCACTATATAGACATTTTAGCAAAACTGTTAAAAAATGTGTGTGACTAAAGAACTGGGCATGTGTTATATTGTATAATACCACACAATTTCTCCTTTTTTTGGAAAATCATTGACACACTCGAAAAAAATGTAAGATTTTTCCTCATACTGTAGATAGAAATTGCTTCAGATTTGTCATTACAGAACCTGAAAGCTGTGCTGTAAACAGTGTTTTTGCAGATGGTTTTTACAGTAGGGAGGGACCACCTTGGGCCATGGACTGAAGATACCGAGCAAAGTGCCTGACTGAAAAATGCACAATCTTCACTTTTTGAAGGGAAGACATAAACAACCAGTGATGCAACTATTTGATACGAAATCCATCTTCTAGAATAGATCTGGAAGCACAAAACTTCATCACCAGAAGTAGGAAAAAGTGATCTCTGTGTGTGTGTGTGTTCCATATGTGTGTCCCACAATTAAATTAATAAATTAAATAGGAATAGCATCAAACAAGTAGAAGAATGCTAAGAATGTCTTTAGTGCTATACTGCACTCTTGACTGTCTTCACAATGGCAGAATTCTCATTAATTCTCATTATGTGAGATGAGTTAATGTAATTAACAGTAATATTGTTGTGTCATGATACCCTAAGGATATATCAAGGCAGTTTGAAAGGAAAGGTAAGCGAGTATTTTGGTGAAGCAATACAGCTGCAAAAAACAGACAAGCTTTTTGGCACGCAAACCCTTCCTCAGGCCTAAAGAGAAACATCAACAAAATTGGCCCATTTTTTCTAACCTCCAGAAAGGCTCCTGTGCCCAGAAGTTCATCTGTTTTTTCAACTTTTTTAGCTGGCTTAACAAAAGTTGTTACCTCTCCCTACAAGCTTTACCAGGCTCACTACACCTAGGCACTGAATGCAGATATTGCTGATACCAACCACAAGAAGAAAAAAAAAAAAAATTTCCTGCTATGAAATCCCCGTTCTTATATCTTCACTGTCAGGTATGGACTGCATCATAACTCCCACCTTATTAAAGAGAAGGAATTGAAGTAAAGAGATAATAGACTCAGGTTTCTATCTGCAAAGGCCCACTCGTTCAGATGATACTGTAGCAGAGGTAGCAAATACTTCACAGTAAAAATATTTCCAAACGGTAGATTATCTTCTCTGGCTGGCCATCCTTATGGATATGCATTGCTTATCACCTGCTCAGCTGCTGTGAAAAACAGTTTATACATTATTCAGGCTTAGTCAACTGATAGAGTAGATTGACCTTGTCTCCTGTGAAAAGAAGCAACTTTTTCTTTCTGGTGGCTTGCAGAAGAATAATGGCTGTGACGATAATGAATAGCTTATTCATATTTCCGATGTGAAATACCAACAGCATGCTAATTAGAGAAGGTCAGAGCACATGGGAATACAACGTGAACCTCTTAACCTTGAAGAATGATTAAGGAACTTTTATCTTTTGTTAAGAAATTCTAATCAGTCTTCGAATGGGCTAGTTGATGTTCTCCTCTGCACACCATCCCCCAAATCCTTTTCTAGGTCACAGCTACTTCCTCGCCTTGCTGGAGTGCAGCGGGACCCAAGGGCCATCTGTGCTCTCAGGTAGCCCAAGAGCCCCTCAGCCAGCTTCAATATTTGTGAAAATGAACGAGATCAAAGAGGGAATATCTCGGTGCCCCTGGGGAGAGAGAGAATAGGAAGACCAAAGAAAGGAGATACAAAGCATCAGCTCCGCCGTCCCCAGCACCTCCTTCGTCCTGTATGGGGCAGAGCTGTGTATGGGGAAGCCCAGCCCAGAGCTGGAACCCCTTCCCAGCCTGGGGAGGACAAGATAATGCGTTATCGCTGGCAACAAACTCTCCCCTCCTGAGGGTGATGGAGCAGGGTTGAACTGGCACCAGGATGTAACTCTGATTTGTGGCCATCAGGGCAGAAATTTTGCGATCCATTCAGAGGGAAACCCAAAAGCCATCCAGCTCATGACAGATAAGAACAATGATAATTTTTAATTACCGCTGTCACCTGCTTTGACTTGTTTATTAGCTATGCCAAGAAAAATGTTATTTTCCCTGAAATGCCCCAGCAGATATTATACTTAGTGGCTTATTTAGCTGTTTTCATTGAAAGGTATGCAAAAGTTTGAAGAGGTCTTTTATTCAAGTGTCAGAGTCCCATATCTGACTATCCACATCATAATTTTGTATTTTCAGTCTAGGGCTGTATTGTTTTCAAAAGCCGAAGCGAATCTGCTATTTTGGAATCATCTGATCATGAAAATTGTAATTTTTACACTCCGGGAGGTCTGATCCAGCCTCCATTAAAATTGACTGGAAAACTTCCACTGATTTTAGTGGGAGCTGAACTGGGTCCCCACAAAATGTTTCTGATACCTTTTTTGTATTTCAGTGGCTCAAAAATGGCATGGATTTAAGTTTCAGAGATGGCAAACGGTATATAGCGCTCAGTCGTCACTCAGTAATGTAAAGAGGCCAGTCTGGAAAGGATTAGCGTGCAAAATCAGGAGCTACGAGCTTGTGAGGGAGGAGTGACTAAGGTTTTTTTCATTTTTCCTAGGCTATTAAAGAGGCTGAAGCAGGGAACTGAGGTGGTACCAGACATGGGAGACGGCAGTAGGAGAAGGAGGCCCCCCATCCCCGGAGGAGAGGGTGGAAGGAGGGAGGTGCACATTTCCTACCCTCTCTTTGTCTCCCGCCTCTAAAGCAGGTGTGTGCTGGGGGGGTTGGTAGTGGGTGGGTTATGATGGGAGTGAAAACTGGTTAATTCTGTCAACAAATGAAATAAGTTACCTGTTGGTTGCAGCAAGCGCAGAGGTTAATTAAAATTGTAATTGCCGTAGCCTTAGCAAACAGGTCACAGCTTTCCATCAAGTGTGTGGCGGCGGACTGGTGGTTTATGTCCCTGCTACTGGCTTGTGTGAAGAGCGTACAGAAATGCCTGACCAGCGGGTCCTGTTGGTCTCCTGTACAGAGACAAGCTGACTGCTTAACGCAAGAATTGAAGAAAATTGGTTTCTGACCCACTGTAAAAGGATCATCATAAAGGGAATGGAGGGGAGCCAGGTCAGCCGGCAAATGTGGTTTTTGCAGCAGGCTGTTTGCTCTAGTCTGTACAAAACTGTTTCTTCTTTCTCGGAAGATTGGCCCCGGCCAGAGGGAAGAGGAGTGGGGCAAGAGGCAAAGGTGGGGATGCCAGAAGCAGCGCTCCCCAGGTGTTTCTCCCTTGACTGGGAGATCCTTGGGACCTATAGCTATGAATGAGTTAATGTTGCCTTAAACATACTTAATTTTCACAGGATCCATTGCTTGCCTCTCCCCGCCCTTACAACACTGCAACTGAAAATCTGGGCTCGTGGTTGCACGCCCATGTGAGCCCACTCGCCGTCTCAGCCTTGAGCTTGCTTTTAAGGGCTGTGAAAGCCATCCATGGCAAGGCACCGTCGCTTGGAGATGTGGTGATGGGAAAGGTGTTGAGAAATCTCGGGTCACTCCTGGGTAATGTGAGGAGTAAAACGTGAGCTCTCCTTCCCTCTCACTTACTAGCCGATGCGCTGTCCCTTACCACCTGGATCCTGACTGGATTAGCCTGGTCTTAGGCCTGACCTTCTCAGAAATGAAAATGGTTATGGGAAGTAAACAAACTTCACTGCCACAGAGGTTATTTATCCATATCAGAAGTATTTTTGGCAGAGTTAAGTGAAGAAGTTCAAGTTTTTCCTTTCAACAGAAAGGAAAAAAAAAGTCAAAGTGTTAAGAGCCATTCAGAAAGGACAAAAGGGCATTTAAGAAAAACAGGAAGCTTTTGAACTGCGTTTTCAAAGTGGCCTGAGTCAGGCATAGAGGCTGTTGATTTTTGTTACTCATGGACAGAAAAAACCAAGAGGATCCACATACAGAACACTGATTTTCACTTGAAGGGTACAAGGTAGTGCACAAAGGTTTGGTCAAAAAAAGAAAAGTCTATCATTTAGGTGCACAAAGAATAGTAGCAAACCACCGCGTTTGAATGTGAGGGTGTTAAATACAGAAAGATGAGGGAAACATTTTGTAAATTTGAAGTTTGGAAGCAAGTGGGAAAACACATATTAACACATGGGACGAGTATAAGCTGGAGTGTGGTTTTGATTAAATTCTGGTTTATGTTAAAAAATAAATTACTCCGCTACTGCTAAAACAAAAGGCATCCAGTAAAACAGTACTTATTATTTATTGCATCTCCATAAAAATGACTATTCTTAACTGGTGAAATTGGATAACAGCTTCAACCTTTGTTACCGGCATACTATAATTATATTTTTGTTATAATTCATTTACTGACCAGCTGGCAATGAAAGATGTTATTTCTAGCAAAATGAAAAGCTCCTTGATTGAACAGAGTGGTTTGGAATAAAACATTCCTCCCACAATAGGTCGTGAACCTTCCCGAGGGTCAAGGTCTAATCGCAGCAAACAGTTGCTTAGACAGCCAAGGGCATAAAGTATAACCACGGGACCCAGTTTCTCCTTGTGAAAGATCCTTGGTCGCTACAACATCCTAAGGAGGGGGGAAAAAAAAAGGGTATACACAGCCTATGTTTGCCATGCAGATGTTAGGGTATTAACAACAGGTCATTTGCAGCCCTTAAGTGAATGTCAAAGCTTTTGCTTGCATGCAGTGAGCACTCGACATCAGTGGAGCCGCAAAAAGCAATCTGTAAGGAGCTAGGAACGTCACTGACACCGGCACAATGCTGGCACCGGGATCAATACCCATGTGGCGGCTTTCGCGGCTCCGCGCTTGCATTAGAGCCTCCTTCTGTGACTTTCCTTTGGAGTAGAGAAGAGCATATTGTTTTTGCAAGTCATATCACAAATCCTTTCTCCTTGGAGCAACAAAATGAGTCAATCAATAAGTTGCTTTTCCCCTGCCTGGTGAATGCTCGCTCTTCAATATTTAATAGGCTCTTGGCAGTTGTGCATCTGGTGTCCTCAGCCAGAAGACCGTGACCGCCAGGCTCCCTTCCCCTCCCAGCATCTCTCGTCTCGCGGGACGGCATCCACCAGCAATTCCCTTCTGACAAACCTCTCTTTTGCTGCCTGCTTTGGGTTCATCCGTGCCTCTCGTTTCCCTCAAACCCTGGCTGCTGCCAGCTGAAGGCTACCAGGCTGTTCAGACGCGACCTCTCCTCGCCACGCTCTACAGAGGTTTCGGTAACTGTTTCACAAGGCTGAAACTCCAGCCGTGGTCGCCCATGCCAGCTTCAGCAGCCAAACCCCCTTCAGACGTAATTGCTCCTAAGCCACAGATATTTGCCTGTAACCAATGGGGTCATGCGTTGAAGTGTGAAGATGGGAACAAATAGAAAGAAAAAAGAGATTTGGACAGAGAGGAGGTTCCCGAGCCCGTTTTACTGCTGAGGCCAATGTCTCATGCAGCTTCTGTACCAGTTCGGTCAGTGGAAAAAATCCTACTGAGATAACTGCCTGCAGATCAGGTCTTACGAGTTTGAAGGAAACAAAATACATTTTATGTGATCTTAGTAAATTCCTCAAGTACCTGGGCTGAGTTGTTCCTGTAATATTTTACTAATAAAACCTCTGTACATATTTCTCAGAAAAGTTTAGCGTCAAAAATTTAGTACATATAGCAATTAGCTGTGGAGTTTGTTCGCCATATATACATGTTTATGAGAAAGATTTACGACATGCTTAGGAATTCCCTTAAAGAAATTATGTGCAAAAACCCCACGTTACTCTCAAGTGAAAAGCGTAAAAGCTACAGAGTATGTATACATGCTCCAGACGTGTTTAATTTTACTGAAATCAATGGAGTAACTGTGGATTTGCGGCAGTGTAACTTAACGAAATTCAATGCATGTAGCTTATACAGTCTGTGAAATTTTCTGGAATACTTCAGAACAAAAGATGTTGAATTATCTCTGCTACGTGGAAAATGTGTGCTTGAAAACTGTTTTTCTAGTGAGCCACAGATCTAACAGCGAAAACAAACTACCTGTCCACTTGGAACTAGATGCTAAGCTGAGAGTCATCAATTATCATAATCCTCTACTCAGCGACAAGACTGGATGTGTATGAGGATGGATTTATTGCCACTGATGAGATCTCAGTCAGAGCATCGTCAGAGTTCAGGCAACAGATGGTTCTCAAAGGAGCTTTCCCTAAGAAAGCAGCATATGTAAGTAAACAGTGCCTATGTGTGTATGTATGTTTATTCACACACACACATATATACATATATCTCATTTAGTGTTCTCTTTTTTATCACTTATGGGTCTCTGAATTTTAAATAAACTGTGGACTAACGGTTTGATGGATAAAACATACCTATGCAATCGCAATAAAATTTTGCCTTTTTCTTGTGTCCAAGGCGGTCTGATACAGCAACTTTTTCCATCAGTTTTCCCTTCATTTGCCTACCTTCCTGGTAGAAAAGAGAAACTGCTTTTGACCTGTATAACCCTGCATGTCTTTTCTAGCCCGTTGATCACATGCGGTTCCTCCAAACCTGTACCCAGCTGATAGCTACACCGTACTCCCACGCTGACACGCTTAGGTTTCTCCATGCCTATTTTCCTCTAATCTCAATGACAACAGCCTCTGTTGGTCTCTGCCACTTCTCTTTGGAATAATTTTCCCCAAAATGCTCCAAACCTAAAGCGCTGACACCAGACCGCTTTAAGGACATCAACTCCTGCCACTATCCTCTGTTGATTTTATCTGTGGATATAACCTCTGTTATTAAGCCAATGGCTTTCAATGCCATTAAAATGGCATTAAAATGGCATTAATGCCATGTGCTGGCTCTTCAGCTCTTCCAACTTTGTTGTGTCCGGTGTGGAATTGCTCTGGTCAGCCTTCGCTTCTCCCCTGGACCAAGCGCTTTTGCTCCTAACCCTTTGGACTTTCCCCGTCTAAACTTCGATATTCACCGTACATTTGTTTTAGCAGGGTGAAGTCATTCAGTCACATGCAATACTCAGCGGAAAAAACACGTAACAGGAGAATTCTGCAGCAGTTACAAATTAAGCTTTCTTCAAGGCAGACTTTTTTAGTTGCAGGCTTTTTTTGCAAACCTTGAAACTCTGTCATCCTTTCGTTGCCCCTACAGAACATTACAAATACAACCTACAGGCGGGTGCTTGCTCCCAAAGACCTCATCCCCCCTGAACAACCCCCATCCGTGTCAGACCGACTGTGATCTCGTCGTGGGACGCGGAGCCCCTGTCTGCTCCGTTCCCTCTAGCTCTCAGCTACGCTAGAGTTGATAAACACCCTTTCAGCCGAAACTGCACGGCCGCTGGAGACAGATGATGCGATTCGTAATACCGTGCCAGAATATCGCTCACCAAATATCCTCGGTGCTTTTCACATCATTTGTATGCCGCCCTGGCATTACTTCGCAGCAGAAGCGGGTTGAAATAGCCGGAGGAGTTCACAGATACCTGAGCAGCGGCTCCGTGTGCAGGATGATAGTGCGTGGCCCCAAACCGCGTGCCCAGATGCAGTTCGGTCACGGCGGTGATCGTTGCTCTTTGCGTTGCTGATGGGCAGCATCCAAGAGCTGAGATTAAATTATTACTCCGTTACTTGGTTCTGGACCATTGTTTCTGTAATGTGGGAACAGGCTGTAAGGACTTACATGATTACTGGCTTTTAGATGTAAATAAAACTGATGGGTGGGTGGTTTTAGCAGCAGAAAAAAAGGCGTTTACGTACTTTTCTTACTACTGGAGAGCAGAGGAGGTGTTTTGGTCTCTGTAATGCTGCTCATTCAAATGGAAGTGGTGGCTTTAGTGTTGTCTGCCTGATGAGTTTTCAAGGTATAGTGCAGCTAGTTTTACATTTCAAAAAAATTGGAAGATATTTCCACATTTTACTGGATTTTTTCTTCATTAAATATTAATTCTCGTACCCAACCGGCTCATCTAAGTCACACCATAAAAGATCATTTCTTCAGCAGAAGAGCTGCCTAAGACCAATGTGAGCTGCCCTGTCCCTGTCTGACTGGTCCACGGAGCCTGATACCAAGAGCAAACAGGGTAAGAGTAGTAGGTGTCCTCTCTGGGTGCTCAGTCCTGCAAGCGTTGAGGATGGGTGGGCAGCCTGGGTCAGATCTCTCCAGCTTAGGACAAGTGAAGGAATCTGTCTCACTTTGTGTGGGTGGCTGGTGTGGTGTCCCCAGGGAACATTTTTTTTTCTCCAGCAAATCTGTTTGTAATCGCAAGCTCCCTCAATTGTCCCTTCCTTGTGAGATTTGGACCTAACGTTTATTTCAGATATATTTTACTTAAATGACATCTCAGTATAGAGGAGATAAGAACACTTTGTACTTGTTGGTACTTTGTCCGTGGTGGGAGAGGAAGAGAGAGATGTGATGAGGTGTCAAAGATATTTAGGTTTGTTTTCCAGTCAACGGGGATTACATATACACGTTTGGAGAAAGCACGCTGAAAAAAATCTTTCTGGGGAATTGTTACAAAATATTAAAACAGTCAGTTGAAACTTTTAACAGGAAAAAATAAAGTTGCACCATATTATCATTATTTGACAGAGAAAAGTATAAAAGAGGTCATCTGCACCTCGCAAACTATTACAGAAGTAGTGCTGCATTTTCTTTTCCCATCTATTACCACCTGCACCGTTCCAACCTTATGGTAAATCAAAATCAAAACCTGATCCTATGGAAAAAGAATGGGTTGGATATGAGGGGAACAAAAAAGGCTTTCCTTCCTTTCCCTGGATTGTGTGTGGTCAGGTTGGCATGGCGTGGCTCAGCAGCAGGGACGGACCCACTGACATCCAGGCAGCCCTCATTGTTACGTTATGGGGCTGACGATGGATGGTCAAGGGAGCGTCTTGGCCTGAGTCCTGGGGGAACATCCTCCGTTCTGGCCGGCTCTGACTCACCCGGGATCAGGCCAGACTGGTTCTCAGGTGCAGACAATTCTCCCCGTGGGACTAGACAAGCAAGATCGTATTCATTTAATTTTGGCCATAACTCAGACCTCTGGGCTGTTTGTATTATCTGTCTACGCTGTCAAAACTCAATGAATCTTTTCCCAAAAGTCTCAAGGTTATATTTTTCAATCTCTTTCCAAACCTACTTGTACTGTCTGCTGCATTTATTCTTCTGTAAAAATGAACGACCTATATGTTAAAAAGAGTTGAGCAACCATTCTGACGCACAGCAATTACTTCTTGTTTTTTGAAGCCACCTACCATAGCAGCTAGGACTGGTCTTAGCTCTGTTGCCTGGGCAGAGGTGGGAGTACGACTACAAAGCCGAGCCATCAGTATTCCTCTGCTCAACGTGTTGCACATATGACTGCATCATATAGAGTACATCCTACATCTCGCATGTGTGAGGTTGTCCGTGCCCGGGGAATGCCACACCATTGCTCTGTGCAGCTCACAGATTTCTGCCTTTCCCTCATCCCCAATGTCAGGGCAACAGTATTTGCTTGATGCAAATGGAAAATGCATCTCTTCTCAGCATAGGTAATAAGATGGAGCTTTAAACTGGAGAATTTTCCACAACAGGCACTTTATAATGGCCATGGAGTTGTCGCTTGAGAGGTTCAGTTGCCAATTTGCAACTCTCTTTATTATATTAGTATTTTTGGAGCCCGATTACTTTGGCTCTTTGGCGCTTTCTTGACAGTTTGGAAAGAATATCGCACTGTGCAAGGAGAGACTTTGCACAGGTGCTGACACACAGTGAATATCTTTTTTTAATCTGGTACTTACAAATCATTAAGGGCTTTGGTGCTGAGACTGTGACAACTGGGAAATGTAGAACTGGGTTTGTAATTAAAAATCCCTTTTTATTTCCAACCAGCATCACACGTCAAGCACTGAATAATCACTATAGTACCAATGATTTTTGGGGGGTATTGTTTCTATTAGAAAGAAAGTTTCTCCTGGGTAATCAGCACTCTGCTATCACCTCTTTCTTCCTGTGATAATGTAGGAACCCGTATTTGTGCTCCTGATGTCGCTCCAGCAGGAATGAATGGTGTGCGCCGGATAACCGCAAATGGTTCCAAAGTCTGTTAGAAAGGGAGAAAGTATCCCACTTTATATATCTGTGTCAAGCTCTCGATAGCCATCAGCAGGCTATAGAAAGAAATTCAGAACCAGTATCAGAAGGGGAAAAAGCGTTCAATACAGAGAGTTTTATATTAATATATTATCGCTTGCTTCAGTTGAAGTAAAGATTTTTGTAAGCTCAGATAAAAGTGAATTCTGTCCTCTGCTACGCTGTGGTCTTCTTTCACTGCAAGGAAACTCTTCCTGCAGCGTTTTATCTTCTGGTTTAAATAATAGACACATTTTTATATGTCTTTTAAAAGACAGACATATAATAAATTCTAGTCTGAACACACGGATAACAATATGACCGGCATTCCTGCAAGTCCATCCAAGAGCTGCTCGCAGCCTGGCAAAATACCCTCAAAAGCTCTGAGTGCTTATTGACTTAGAGGGAAAGGATTTGGCCCTGAGATGATCCTCGGGTGGACATTTTCTGTCCACGTTGGCAAAGCATTGTAGTGCTTTTGGTAGGTTAGAAGAGAGATTTCCTACAGTGTGGATATTCCAAGGTCCGCCACTCTTGGCAAACAATGTATTTAGTAACAAAACACTTGTTCAGGGATAACGTCCAGTACTTTGACCTTTCCCCCTCTCTCTTATACAGTCATTTTTCATTTCCTTTTCTTCTTTCCAAGCTGAAGATACTTTCATGGATTTTCTAACGCCGTGTAACAACTAACCAGCACAACAGAAATTGCAGTCAATGCAGTTCAGACCTTTGGGAACATAAAGGCATCTTCTGGATAAATAAACCAAAAATAAGAGACAACTCACAAGAAGGGTCTAGAGGCAGCTGGAATCTAAAACTGCAGAGAAACGCAGAGGGGAGGGACCGGGGGGACGCACTATGAAAATAGCCAGTAGCCTTTTTTATTCGTACCAGTCCTGTGTCCGATGTGAACTTCCCACAGATGGAGGTATGCGATAAGCTGGCGCCAAGGACAATTTTCTATAAAGCAAAAATCCAACGATTTTCACATACCACCAACAAAATCATGCCTATGGAGTGATGTTGCAGACTAGATTATTTTTTTCTTCTCTTTTTTTTTGTTTTTTTTTTTTCCTCCCCGGCCTCTCTCTCACGCACGCACACGCACGCACACTGACAGCCCAGTCCCTGGCGCAGAGACCGACCAGACCCAGCTGCTCTTGGACACAGGCGCATCTCACAGCTTGGGATCCAGGCTTTGCCCCTGCCAAGAATTCCTTGGGGCTGACCGTAAGTGTTGCTGACCCAAGAGGCATGGAAAACCCAGAAATGCCTGGGAGCACATTCATCTTTTGCCAGAAGGGACGAGGAGGCCCTGCCAAGTGCCTATTGAATTTCAGGCATGTGCCATCTCCTGTCGCGGTCCCACTGCTGTTGAGCGGGCAGGACAAAGCCGGATCCAAAGAGGCAGTTGTCGTGGAGTCGGGCTGTGGATGCTCTGGCGGAGATGGCTGCGATGACAGATGGAAGAGAGGGAAGCATGTTTTCCAGATCTATTCCAGTCTTTCTACATCTTTGGTTTTTTCCATTTCTGAGCACCATCCGTTTATTTTCCAATTCGAGTCAGTCCAGAATTAGTAAAAGATAAGAAATCTCTTGTTAGAGCTGCTCCAGAAACAGAGCAGGGTTTCACAGGTAGGTATTACAGCTTGTTTTACTCTGAACGGGCATGTCCCAAGTAAACCCATCTGTAAACATTTTTTTCTGTGTGCATACAGACCAGTAACAATACCGGTCTCTATCCTACTGGAGAACTGCTGTGCCATCCTCCCACAAGGGCAGAAAGGCATGCGAAAGCCACATTTATTATATACAGGAAAAAAAAAAGAAAAAAGGAAAAAAGTTTCTAGATACCAAAATAATATTTCAGCCAAGAAAACTCTTCTCCTGTATTGAGTTTACTCCTGGGTTGTATCTTAGCTGTCACGAGATACACGAAATCATACTCTCCCTAATACATATCCATCAGCCCCTTTCCTGCATTTATTTCATTGCTTTTCTAGATGAAAGTCTTTCCTCTTCTTTTTTTTTTCTCTTTTCAGTTTCAATAGACCAGTCAAGAAATGTACTCACCAGTAAGGGAGGTCACTCTTTAAAGTGCATCATTATATTTCATTTATGTAACATTTATCGTCTCCATGAACTAGGAACTAAAAGTAATAAGTTTAATAACTAAGTAATAATTATAGTGTATAATAATTCTGTTAAATTAAGATAAATGATAAACAGCAGCTACAAGTAACTGCTAAAAAGCTTACTTTTTCCCCATGTTAAGATTAAAGGATTTTTGAAAAAATCATGTATAGAAAGAGAAGAATCCTGTAAGATGTTAACTGTGCAAATCTGCAATGTTAAAATGTGATAGAAAAATTGCAAAAATTAGGTTAGGTGAAAGAAAATGTAAAATGATAGTTCAAAATTATCCTTTTGCTCTGATCCTTTTTAATGTTGGCTTGGTTTTTGTTTTTTTTTTTAAATCATACCTCATGCCTGACAATTTTCAAGAAAAAAGCAGTCCTCATAGAGGAGAAAGCCTAGGATAGGCAGCTGTGGCATTTGAGTCAACTTTATCATGTAGGGACCAAACTCTATTTCCCTCCTCTTGTGAAGAAACGTTTCCGATAGCAGAAAGACTGATTTATATGGCAACAGCCATAGAGTAGACACAAACCTGCTGCTTTTCCCCCACACTTATTTCGTTATAACAAGAGCAATTCCTACGTTTCGATGTTAGTGTAAGTAGCAATTTGTGCCATATAGTTTGAGAAGGTGGAGAACAGAATTTGGAAAACATAACTGCTAGCAAAATTAATGCTGATCATTGCTAATATTATTTTAAGTGCTTTGGGGGTTGGGGTGCTGTTTCCTTTACTGTTTGTGTCTAATACATGGGCATGTGTGGCACAATCCTGAGAAAAAGCTAGGACATTATTTAGTTATAAACAAAAGCCATTTCTTCATCTGTGTAACTCTGGGATGAACTACCTGCACAGAAACTCAGGCGAGCTCTGGAGAAGATGAAAATGAAAATGGGGCCCAGTATACCAACTGTCTATGCCAGTATCTATACCAGCAATACCAGCGTGATTTTACTGAAAATAAGAATTTGAAAAAAATACTTAAGAGGAGGAGGAAGAAGTCATGTAACAAGGAATTAATGGCAAAGAAGGGGAGCAGAACAGTGTAATTACTTACTCAAGGTGGACTGTATTAGCAATTTGTATGTATTTTCAAAATCTTAATGCTTGTCTACATATCAGAAAATATCAGTCAGAACCAAAAAGACACTCCTCTGCTGAACTGTACAAGCACCAGATTACGTTCCCAAGAAGCCAACACCACCCTGATGTGCCTGGCCAGTGGATACGCGTCGACACCATTCTTTGGCAAATTGTTTAATCTTATTTCTCCTGGCAAAGCAGTGGTTGGTGTGGCCTTAGAAAAGACTTTTCAGACGTTCTGTTTTTACCCTTTCTAAGGGTCTTTCATGTTGCCTGGGCTCCCAGTGAACTCTGCAAAATGAGACTTTATGTTGGCCTTACATGAATATTTCAAAAGGACCCCATTTTCCAAAATACTGCACAGACGAAGAGTGAGGCTCTTCTACACTGATGCGATGGCTTATCAGCATTATCCTGAGCGGGGATAACCAGTACCCAAAGGAGCAGGAGTGGGAGATGAGGTCCCAGGCGGCACAGTTGCAGTTTGCCAGCCTGTAGCCTTCTTCCTGCTGGGACATGACACGGAGGCTTTGCTTCCATCTCCTGAGGAACAGGCTGCTTTTGGTTCTGCACAGGCCGCATCTGAGCGTTTTCTGGCATCCAAATGTCACAGCGTTTATAAGGCGCTGAGCAGCCAGCTGTCATAGAGCAGTGCGGGGGGAGCTGCTCCTGAAGATTTATGATGCATCTTTTGGTCCCTCTCTGGTCCATTTCCTTAATCACAATGCTCATTACTGCTGGTTTCAGTTCTTTCATTTCATTTTACTTTCCTTGGAAACCATCATGAATCTTTACTTTTTTTTCCTTCCCCTCCAACCTTTAAATCAGCTGCTCTTCTCCCAGGCAGCCGCAGGCACAGAGAACACCTTGCAGGCACTGTTGTGTTAAAGGCACCCGAGTGTGAAGCAAAATAATTAAATGGGGCTGACATGGCTTTCAAAGAGGTTTGCTGATCTATCCATGACAATTAGATGGCCTCCAAGCGTTGCCCAGCCACTCGCAAGTAGGGCGAGAGTATTCAGAGGTAGGCTTTCATTCTCCTCCCAAGGACTGTTTTTTCCTGGCTCAGGAGTGCACTCCCAATTATTTATTTCTGCTTTTTCATTCCAGCTTGATCTTTTCTGCAGCTAATGGGTATTTTTCAGGCCACGTAAGCAGTTGGGGCTTATCCACCATGCCAGGGAGACGTCAGGGGAGCCGCGGCAGAGCAGGTCAGGGCTGGTGCAGGGTAACCCATGGCCAAGCTGCTGGAGAGGGTCTTGGGGCAGGCAGATGGGGGATGACCGCCAGCACCATCTGCCCCAGACCCCCCCAGGTTTCCCCTCTCGGCCTCTCCCTGACATTTGGCACCTTGACAAATGTAAAACGACTCTTGGTTTACACTGGTTCAATTCAGCCTTGCCCCGTGACTCAGTGATCACAGAGCCATCCAGTGGGCCATAATGGAACACTTCCTACAGCTGGATCAGAACAAAAAATATGGAAAACCGTGTGGGATTGCACACCTCCCTGGCTGTATCCCAACTTTTGTTGTCAAAATCCCTCCCAGGCACTCCAGACCATGCCTTGGTGCATTGCTCCTCTTCCTCAGAGTTTCTGAAACTCAATGGTTTGGAAGGGCTGAAAATGTCTGAAATTCTAACAATCTAGGAAAATACAAAATAATTTCTGAAATGTTGCGTTTTGTTTGAAAGGATTCCTTCTTTATTTATTTTGAGTAAGTGCTCCAAACTCCACAAATTCTGAAGTTAAACTACTATCAGTTTCTGATGGGGAGTAATCTCCAAACAGTAACACAGGGTTGGAAAAGGTATCTGGTATATTTGGCAGGAATCAAGCAGTTAATGTTTTATCAGCTTGAAGTTAATGGTATACACACTGTTAGTGCTTCTGCCTGTGTTCTCATAAGATTTTCAATATATCACCCTGGAAATGTTGCCTGATTTGGTGCTGTGAAGGTAACTCCGTTAATTCAAGCGTCAAGAAACTTAACTAAATGTTCTTCCGTTATATATGTAAGTTTTAATGACAAGCTGATGGGGGAAGGCAGAGAAAGACTGAAAATGGAGACTGCAGGAGTTGGTGGAAAGTGTTTCCTCTGCTCCCTCTGTTTCGTGGCACCTTCCCTTGAAGGAAGGGAGAGTATGGAGATTAAGCCTCAGCTGAGCCTAAACTCTTTCTTCCCAGAGTTCTTCAGATGGGGCTGTAGGCATCTCCCTGAGAGGATGTCCACGCTCTTGTGAAATTTCACCAGTGACAGATCACATTCAGAAATGCTTCTGCAAGCAGTAGCTGTGAATGAAGATCAACCCTGTGAGGTCTATTACTGCTTTCTTTATTGTAAGAGCAAAACTGCCTTTATCATGGGTGGGACAGCTGCAGAATGCACATAAAATCCTACAGATGTTCCCATGAAGTTAATCAGGAACAGAGGGCAAGAGGAAAAGGTGACCATAGCCAAGTTTCTTTGTGGTTGGGGCTTTTCCCATCAGGTTAATCATCTTGTACGGTTAGTGTTAGAGTTTTATTTGTGGGCATTGTGGGCATTAGATGTAACTGCACCTAGAAGTCTGGATTCTGATTGAATCGTTTCGGGAGAGTCTTAGTGGAATATGTGAATACATTTTGCTCAAATGTTTTCATTCCCTACAGGATGGATGAAAATTCAAATCTTAATTTACATGCTGAATCAAACTGCAGATCAGAATGAATAACTGATGAGATCCTGTACTTATTTACTGAGCTATCTATTCAGCCGTCAGAAGCATGGTATCCAAAATTAATCGTGCCACTATAATCTCAAGATCACTTGATAAGACAGTAGGAGTCCTGGGAGTTATTTCTCTTGCTGAATCACACACAGAACTCCCACCTTCTGCAAATTTGTTTCTTACGTGCTATGGTTGTACTTTGACTGTAGTTAAATAGACACGGTGAACCTCACTTTGTATTAAAACCACACAAAGGAAGACTAGTGAGCGTGTTCAAAATGAGCATTTGCTGATACGTTATCCCTGAACCAGCCCAGTGATATGAAAATCTAGCAGATATGATAAGGAATGTGAGCCCTTCCCTGAAACGTTTGCAATGGTAAAGGCTTTCTGCAGTCAGATGGTTTAGGGACACATCTGAACCCCAGGGAATGCAAAAGTCATCATTTGCTTGACTCCAGAGACGTTCGGATTAAGACCTGGGAGAGGCAATGGCAGCCTTAAGCAGACATTGGAGATATATATGGGATTTCTTCTTGGCCTAGAGTCAAAGACATCTTCGTACGGACACTACTGATTTTCTATGCTCTTAAGCTGGCTGTACGCCCAGCAATAGGCAAGCTGAGGACAGAGGAACTACAGCGTTCCCATCCTTCATGCACATTTCAGAGATGCTGGAATATTTATGTTCCCTATTATGAACTTGTGTTACATTTAGTGGAGAAGCAAGCGTGAACTGCAGGGAGCATTATATGTTGTTATTATTCTATAAAACATGATGGCTAATGATTTCTTGTGAGCAAGTGTGACAGCTTCTTAATCTTCTGGGTTGCATCATAGCTAACTTTCCTGCACTCGGTGCTTTTCGCTACTCCACTCGCTGCTTGGTAACTAGTGCCTGCTCCTCCGAGGTGCTGGGCAACCACAGATCCCACTTACTTCCATGGAAATTCAGGGCATTAAGCACCCAGCAGAACCGTGCTGTTCCACCGTATGCCTGTTACGACAGCCATGCCCTGCCGGTGCAGAGTGCCGCTTTCTGGGCAAAACAAACAAACGGCCATATAATAAATCATTAATAACTCAACAGGCCACAACTGTTGTTGTGAGAAGCTCGTGAGGTGCTGTCAAACCCATTCGGAGGGGCTCTTACGTTGCCGGCAGGGTTGTCGGCCAGGACCCCCGAGAAGCTTTTTGCAGCAGGGTGCTGGACACCCCGGCTGGCAGGTCACACTGAGCCATTAATGTCACCACCGTCAAGATGCATCCCGGCGCCGAGATCGGTGATGCTGTCATCTCCCAACTCAGAAAGGGGCTTCGGTGCTGGGTTTGTGGCTTTGTTCTTGCTGAGCCCACCAAGCAAGGCCAGCTCTTGAAATCAGCCGGCAGCGAGGGGGGAAGCCTTGGGGCAGCTGTACCAAGCTGCTTGCGAGCACATTAGCAAACCAGAACGTATCTGCACGCATACATTTCTCCTTGGTCTGCAGACAGCGGAGTAATTGTCTCACACTTAATTGTGCGATACACATGGCTAACAAGTAATACTCTATTTAAAGAAAAAGGCAATCCTCCTTCCCAGAAGCTGTTGTAACGCTGTGAACAAATACCCAGAGGGAGAAAATCTTTTCTTTCTTTCCCTTTCCTTTTTATTTTAGACTAATCAGAAACACTGCAGATTCAGCCGTCTATAAAAGCATGCCTCCAAAAGGAATTTGATTTATTTTTGTGAAATGAATGTGTGGTTTTTATTATGCATGGTAGGTATGGTTGGAATCCAAGTATGAAAATTGTATTTTACACTGTAGACCCTTGGGTAATGAATTAAATGGCACACAAACATATCTACCATTGAAAAACGCCACAATATGAAGGCCCTTTCAAAAAAGCTAAGTAAATGCATTGTAGGAGAAGAGCAGAGAAGCTTTTTTCCTCTTTGGACCTCTATTATTCAGTGCTATTTACATCCTTTTTTTCTATCGAGGAAGGAGATGCCTGTGTTAGAATAGAAGCTAAATTCCTGTCTGTCTCATCTATGCAGCATCCTCAGACTCTGCTCCTTTGTCCAGCTCTCGTATCCCCTGGCTGCATCACAGAAACCACAATGTGGAAGGAGGAAAAATGCAGGCTCGGGACTCATTTTGGAATAGAGTCAGGATGAAAGAAGGGTACCTAGACCATGAAATTAATATATAAGGTTTTCTGAGTGGTCCTATGTCTGTCTTATTCCAACACTTTAGCAAAGGTTTGGTCTGTTTGGTTTTTTTCTTTCTTGCATGGAGAAGTTGTTATTTTTAAGCTGGTCCAGTTTTAGGATGCCCCCCAAAAGGAACCTCGTTTTCAGCGGATGAGTGACAGGCGCACCAGCACACAAAATCCCCTTTCAAAGCCTCCCACTGCCCAGTCTCTGGCGGAGCCGTTTTCTGACATTGTAGAAGCAGGAAATCATCACATTCGAAATAACCTAACGGTAAGTGTTAGTGACGAGGCTAGCTGAGCACACATGCTTTCCCGTTGGCAAATGTCTGTAAACTTGCAACAGCAATTTGCATTTTTGAGGGTGGCTTTTTCACTGGCGAATTTAATTTCAACCAATGCAGCCTGGAGCAGACCGGGCTTATCTCTCACTTGATGCCGCTGGCAGTTCAGAGCCTCATCCTGAAAGGTCACTGACCCCGCAAGCTTTGGTGCTGGTCACCGGAGAAGGATACCGGAGGGCACTGCTCTCAGTAACGCACCCTCACGATAGTTAAGGTATGACTGACGACACGCGGCTGCCTTCCTTGTATCAACCTACCGAAGGACAATGGTCCTCTCCCCTCTCTTACCTGTAGGCTGACTGCAAGTTGTTGTAACTGCAGTGTTATAATAGCATATATTTATATGTCCCTCACTTTGTATGTTGGCCATAGTGGCCTTAGTTGGTGCTATCACTCAAAATGCCACTTTGCTCTTAATCATTAATATCCTTCAGCAGAAAAGCAAAATTTTAGCACTAAGGTCATACAGTAAGTCATTTAATACAGGATCAACAGTGCTTTCAGGTTGGCAGATCTTGGTTTCTCACTCCAACATTGGAGACTGTGAAGAGGGAATGAAGCAAATTAAATTACGCTTTCTAAATTGTATCTTTCCACATTAATAAGTGAGTTAGCTTTAGGAATTGAATAAATAAAGAGCAGGTTCAGGGATGAGTGAGAGCTGAGACCGCACTGTGAGTTATTAGACTTATTGAGACTCACTATGTAAATAAGAGAATTACCAGCTGAATCCTCCACTTTTCCTCTCGTTCCCATAATCTCCACTCTCAGGCTGTTACCAAGGAGAGGGGAATGAACCAGGATTTCCCATCACAACTACCTGCCGCTTTCTATCCACCTATTTTGCAGGGAGCTCTGAAATAAACCTTAGGTTGAATTTAATACGATAGTCCCAGTTATAAAAATTTGTGGGCAATCTCCCCTCCACCAACAAGAAGTGTGTATTCTTAGCTTTGATCTTAACGGGAGCTTTTGGATTCTCTCTTGATAAAAGCAGCAATGGACTTTCCAACCATGTCTACTCTTACAGGAGTATTAAGAACACATCACATACCTAACACTTATTAACCATACAGTGCCTTTCATCCAGGAAGCTCAAAGAGATTTGCTTCCCCCCCCCCCGCAGAAAATGTAAGGAAATTATCAGAATGTACAGAAATGTACAGAGAAAATCCTAGCTGACATTCAGGTTTAACCTCTCTCTTCAAATATATGTATTTAATCTGTGTCAGCAGTGGAACACCAGTATCTGATTTGATATCTGTATGTTTGGTACTCTCCACACTATAGCACTAATAATGTTATATCTATTTTATATATATATTAAAATATTATATCATATTATACTACTTATATTAATTACATATATATAATGGTTTACAACTTACACAGGTCTTTTTTTTCATTCAGAGAAATTGGGTAAATTAGCCAGCACGGAGCTTTACTCTGTAATGACTAGATCGTTTCCAATACCCATCCCAACAAGCAGAGCTGAGTCCCACATTTTCATCCAGGCTTCGGCTACTATGTTTTCCAAACCTGGCTCATGTTTTATATCTGAGGATAAACCTTCAACAGCGTAATTGTCTGTAGACACTGAACAGCTAGAGCAGGTACTGATCGAAACAAGGGGCTCTTGGCACGCTCTGGTGCCAATCAATTATCAACGTGGTCCCTCACGTTGACTGGGGCAGTTGTAAAGGAAGTAATCCAAAATATATCTTAATGTAAAATTGGGCATTACTTATGTGTGATCATGAAAAGACTGATTTAATTACGTAGACAAAATAACGCCCTGATTTCAGCTGTTTATTTTTCTTTTCAATTTTGAAACAATGAGCACAAGTTTTTGTGTGATTGCCATCACATTTTCTGCCAGATATACTTATTTTGACTCCAAAGCAGACATGAGTCTGACTTTCAGACGTGTCTTGGTTTTGTTTTTTACTGTTAACATTGGTCTCATTTTTATTTCTATTCAAATCCAAAGGATAATTATAATTATATATTGCAATAAATGATAATAAGGGATTTTTCAAAAATAAATGTTCAACATTAGCTGAAAGGACGTTGTCAAATGTTAGTCTTGATTGTAAACCCAGAATTTTTAAGTTTTATTCTGTGTTTTCAGTTTTCTCTTTCAGGGATCAGAGAACTTGGCAATGTTTTAAAGTAATTTTTTATTTCTACTTTTCAGGGCAATAGCTATGCTTCAGTAAGTTCTTTTTCATATGATTTACTAATTACAACAAAATATTGCACGATATGTAATCAGAAACAGACGGACGTTTTTAAAAGAAATATTTAACTTCTCAGAAACCCAAATACTTTCAGTTACCCAAAAAATGGACTCAGAAAGCTGTAGCAGTATTTTATGGAAAATGAAGAACAAGAGTCTGCTAATTCTTTTTTTTTTAAATCCCTGGATTTCTGCCTGGATGCTCTTTCCTGTGAAGCATCCTCATCTGCCCTATCATTTGGAAGATCAGTTCAACACAGAAGAGGTGACTGGGTGGCACAGGGACCTCAACACAAATAGCACTAGAAATTTGTGGTGGCATCTCTGCATCCAGTTATGTATGGAGTTATGTATGCATGTGTGTGTCTACAATTGTGGGAGGGAAAAAGAAAGGGGAGCATTTCTTTTATGCAAAAAAGTTGACTCTTTCTCTGGAAAGCATTCTCATGAAAATATTAATTTTGTCAAGTAGCCAATTTTCTGTCAAAACAGTCTGGATCCAATGTCTTTGATTAGCCCTGGTGCTAACAGGAGTCCAGTTCTGTAATTTGTGCAATGTGAGACAGAGCACAATCTGAGTCCTAGCTTGAGTTTGCAATGCTGAGGGGACGTGGTTTCATTTTCTCGATTCATAACATAAATTCAATAAAACTATTGACATGAAGAAGGCTGCTATTTATAATGTTTGCAGACTGAAGCCTTAATTTGAAAATTGAACCGTTTTGATCTGGAAATCATTTAGAATCAATAAGGTGCTATTTTTACAACCATTTTCTAGAAATGATCAAGTCTCAACATTTAGAACTTTTTAAAATATTCTCTTATGACCATGCAAAAACGATTACTTGGATTATGGTGATCTGACAGTGATTTCTCCAAAACTGTGGGTCTGAGCATTGAAACCGGAGGACTTGACAGTGCAGCCATACTCCATAGGCAGATTCCTTAGGACAGTGTTTGCTAAGGTCTAAGGAGACTGTTACCTGGTAGCACCAACACCCCTAGCAGATCTCCGCAAAAAGCTTTTTCCCTCACATGTCAGCATGAGTAAGGTGGGGAAGCCAAAAGGAACCCAAGAACTAAGGACCATCCTGGCTGCATGTCATTACAGGAGCAGGGTAGAGCAAGAAGTGATTTGATGGTTTTATCACCAGTTTTTCTTGAGCTGCTTGCTTCCAGGGAGCTCTGTTCCTCATCACCACCACCCCAGCCCCAGAGGCTGAACTCTCCTCTATGGTCCCTCATTCTCCTGCTCTTCCTCCTGTACTGGGACAGTTTCAGACCAATAGCTCCATGAGGGGAGCAGAGAAGGGACATGACCTTGGCACTACCGCTCCTTGGCCTGACCTCCATCCATTTCTACCTCCCCAACCCACCCCACTGGACAGCATTTGCCCGTGCCATGGTGCAAGGAAGCTCTCGGCTCCTGCACTGATGTTCAGCAGAAGTCCAGCCCCTAGCTCTGTGGCATCTCTGTGGATCTTCTTCTCTTCTGTTGTCTTTATTTGATCTGTCCCCTCATTTCTTTATATAGTTGCTCTCTATGGAAATTCCCAACCCTTGCTTCTGACCTGCTTATGAACCATTAAACCTTTTTTCTTCCTTCTAGATTTGGAGGAAAATTCTGCTTCCATAGTAATTTGTTCAGGTTTGGGGTTTCAGTTTGTTTTTCCCTGTCTCTTCCAATCACAGTTGATTTTCCCAATGTCTCTTTGTTCTCCTGCGGATCTTTCTATTGCTCCCACTGCATATGCTCATAGCAAATACACAAAAGAAAAGATCCTGTAGAAATAGATTTCCTAAAAAAAAAAGTAAATAGCAGCTAATCCATTTTAGTCACCTACTCTCTGATCGGCTGGCTCAAGGTGGCCGCTTGTGAATAATACACCACCGAGAGTCTCATAAGCCAACTTTTTGCTTCTTGCTAGCTCCCCATATTAAGCCCTGATATATTATTGCTCATTAATGAGTTATCTCCTTATCAATGAAGCAAGAAATCATGACATTTCCTTCATTAATAATATTGGTCAAGATGTATCACATTTAAAGTAATTTTGCTGAATTCATCCCATATTTTCAATCCACACTTTCAGAGCTTTCAGCTGACCTGGCCATTAAGCTCTGCTAATACTTGCTCTTCGTGCTATGCTGAGGGAGGAGGGCACAGAGAGGAGAAATACGGAGCAATGTATCTTTTTTCAGTATTGCCACCAAAGCTTGACAAAAGGTTTTGCAGAGAAACTAAAAATGCGAGATGAGGCTTTTTTCCCCCACATTTGCTAAAAGACATCCCCCCATCATGTCTGATAATCCCTGTTTTGTATGTCCCCAATTCTTTTGATAAAAGGACTGAGATACCTTTTGTTTCTCCCTTGCTCCCTTTCCCGTATGTTTCAGTGGGCTTGCGGGGCCCTCTGCGGCCTCCCAGGCAAGCTCAGCTTGCGCACCTGTGCCAGGAGGGCTTTGCAGGGCGAGCGTTCAACCAGATCAGCTCCCTGGCCCAGCGACTATTGGCTTGTGCAAGAGTCAGTGTTCACCGCAGGGAGGGGATGGGAGAGCGTGGCAGTCAAAGTCCGTGGAGGTATTTTACCTCGCTCTTGTAACGTCTGACGAGTTATGTCAGTGAGTCTGGGGATCTGATCAAAATTCCATGTGAAATTATGTCATTGCTTATAGTAGTTCCTTCTTTTCTCCATCATGAAATCCAAGCTTTATCAGAAGACAGACCCTGGTTTTGTAAACAAGGGATGCTGTTTTAGGATGTCTTGGTGAGTCTGCATTGTGTTCAAACAGCTGCTTGATGATTTAGCTTGTAGTCATGCACTGATTACCTTCATAGCTTATTTGTGTGATAATTTGGGAGTCATTTAGATACGGTACCCATTTAATCAACAATCATATATAACATGAATATCATGTTTTCTAATTTTGTTTTCATGTACAATTCAGATGCAATGCCTCCGATGAATGTGAAGATTAATTATAATTAATTAATGGTTATTTATTGCAAAGGTCATCAAATTAGTTTCTGTGACCTCACTACCATGTTACATGCAATCTAATTAACTAATACAAAGGTTGCTTCAAAACGCCTATTATAATTTTAAAATGATAGATGCTCTATACAGGTACATCTGACACTCTCTAGACTGTTGCTGCTCTAGGAAATGGATGGAGGCAGATTAAGAGCACTTACTCCAAAAAAGCCCATACTATTCTCCTTCGGGTGGTAACAGAAACTAAGGTACAACTGCACAATGATTCAGATTCTGAGTCTCTGCATATTTCTCTGAAAACAGTAAAATAAACTCCACAATTTTTTCTTTTAGAAATTTAGATTTTTTTTTAATCCTTGGATTTTCCTAGATAATTATGTATCTCACTGATATAATGATGATTTTATGATTCTATGATTCTGTATCATTAACAATGCATGAAAAATAATACCAGAAAATAAACAGCCAGCATTTTAAACAAATGGTGAGCTTATACAGTCTATGTACCTGATTCTATGTATCTTGGATGCTTGAACTTTAATCAGAAGCTCACACCTCTTTTTCCTGTAGTTGTTGGTGTCTTTTTCAGCTCTTAGATGTTTGGTCTCAGGATGGTCATTTGTTACGCCATGACAGAAGCAAACTGAATCTTGAGGAAGAAGGGATATTGGTGCGTAAGTGAATGGGACGATACAATAGCCATGATAAGAAAAGGAGACAGAGCTATTGCAGAGGCTTCTGCTTTACAGTGTTTAGTTAAAAAATAAACCAATACTATTTCTACTGAACAGGAACAACAGTGGTCTCGGCCTCTGAGAGTTGGATTTGGTGGATCTCTTTCAAGTCCCTTGGAAAGACTTGAATTCCTTTCCTCTTCATGTCTTCCTTTGCCTCTATCTCCCTCTTTCTTATTTTGCCTTCTGTGTCAAACTTATTATTTGCGCAGAAATACGATTACTGAGAGCAGGAGGCAAAGGACTACAAAATCTGTGCAAGGAAACATTTTAACTATTAGAAATAAGAGGACTGTTCCCCTTGTAGGCTTTCTCTGGAGGACCACAGGTCATGTGCTTTGCTTGCATTGTGCAACCATATACCCATTTCTGTTTTTAAAAAAAACAGCAGTAACACGGCATTACAAAAAAAGATACTTCATGGGCAATACGGCAGATCGATTTAGTAATATTAAATGTCTTGAAACTTGAGTTCAAGTCTTTGCATGCTGAGGTCATGCATAAAATATATCTGTTACTCAAAAGTAGTGTGTCCCCCAAAATAAACCCTCAAGAAAGGAATAGTCTTCTCATCTACATAGTCTTCTTATCTACATTGGAAGAAAGTTAATCTGAGTGAAAATGTATCTATACAGGTTAAACTGTGCTGAACCCCAGGTGGATAATTTCATTTATAATTCAAGTAAGTTTTTTTCTTTCTTCAAAGTTAGCTTATCTCAATGCAAAAATGAATCAAAGTGATTCATAGTAAGGGTGATTGGCATTGCTGTATCACAAGTCTGTGCACCTAACTAAACTTCACTAGCGCATTTTAAATGTACACCTTCAGTTGATTCAGAAGAACTTTTCTGAGTCTAGACCAATTTTGCATTTTCTGCCTATCGTTTCCAGAGACAAACAGGTCAGACCTTGTTGTGTGAATGGGGCAAGGCCCACAGCTCCCAAGGGCTGAGCCCTTGACACTTGCATGAATCCCAAGGGCTAGTAGTACAATACTGCCTACACAACTCATGCATTTCCTTCCCCACAAATGTTGGAGGCTTTTGCCCAATGAATCCCACTCCAGCTGGGGGAAACAGCCTTTGTGCTCGCAGTCTATGGTGCCATTCCACACAGAGCCAAGAAATTCTTGGAAGCAAAGAAATTGTTTGCCAAAAGCTGCAGTTTATTTTCGCCCCCAAACTGTTCACAGACTTAAGCTGAATGCACTTAACAATTGCAGCTGGAAATACTTTTGGCCAAGAATAATGGAGGCTGTGATCCACCAAAGGACACAATAGCAAGGGCAGGCTTTTACCCAACAATCCAGTGACTCATGACACAGCACAGCTGCAGGAGACCAAGGCACAACTTCTCCCCGTGCATAAAGGCAGCTGAACCTCTTTTCTTTTCTTTTCTCTTCTCTTTTCTTTTCTTTTCTTTTCTTTTCTTTTCTTTTCTTTTCTTTTCTTTTCTTTTCTTTTCTTTTCTTTTCTTTTCTTTTCTTTTCTTTTCTTTTCTTTTCTTTTCTTTTCTTTTCTTTTCTTTTCTTTTCTTTTCTTTTCTTTCTTTTCTTTTTTCTTTTCTTTTCTTTTCTTTTCTTTTCTTTTCTTTTCTCTTCTCTTCTCTTCTCTTCTCTTTTCTTTTCCTTTTCTTTTCTTTTCTTTTCTTTTCAAAAAAATATCCTAACTGTGGGTTATGAAAAATCCTGCAGCAGGGTCCTCTTGATTCCCTCTCTTTGGACCCTGTCTGACCTCATTAAAAGCACTAAAACACTTATTGAGGGAGGACCCAGAAGAGGCATGGCTCCAGGCGAGGATGGTTGGTGGGGGAAGTGTTGCTTGAAGTCCTCTGGCAAAAGCCAACAGAAGCCTTTGACTGTCTTCCAGAGAAACCCAGACCCAGAATGGCAGAAATGTTGTTTAGATTTTAGACATATTACTAGATATGCGTAAAGGAGCTTGGAATATCCTTCATCTCTGTCATGCCCTCACTTTTATAGGCAGCGTAGGTTAGTTCACACTTGCTCACGCTTGTCTCAAGTGACCTAAAAACCTGGAGCCCATCTTTGCTAACAGAGCTCTACTAACATCATTACAGTTTTGCAAGCAAATAATGTATCTCTTGCCATTAAACGACTCCTATTTTTTATTCTAGTGGTAACTGATGAAAATTGGTTGTAAGGATATGATTGTCCCAAAAAAAAGAAAATCCTCCCACGTTTTGACTCTTCCCCCTCCCTCCAAATGTGTATATTGACGCTCCGGAGTGTTTAGCTTATATGTGTTCAAGAGGTAACAGGAGAATTTCGTTAAGCAGTTAATCTGCTTGGCTCGGTTGCAGCAACAGCATGCAACTCACAGAAGAGCAATGGTGAAGTGACACTGTTGAAAAACAAGGTTTCAAAGGAAAAAGAGTTACTTAAAAAAATGCAGACAGCACCCAGTAGAGTAATAACACCTTGGCTCAATGTGACTTCAGAAAGGAAACCTATGATGGCTGCATTGCACAAATGATATTGGCACCAGTAGGAACGCAGGTGGGGATTTTCTTCCTCATTTTATGTTCTTCTTCTTGGCTTTTCTTCAGGAGTCATTTTTTATCCTTTTTGGAAAGTCAAAATCTTGACAAAGTGCTTGAAAAAGAAACAGTAAAAACCAGAGCATGGCTGAAAATCTGGATGGCTAGAGGACTTTTTTTCATTCCACCTCCTTACTTATCTGCATTTATCCATAGCATATTAACATATTAATATGTGGAAATGCATATTAATAGCGCTTAGCTTATCTGCCAGGAGCAAAAAGCAAATGATTGCAGCATGTAAAGGAGCAACACAAGGTGCAGAATTCAAACCCGTGAATAAGAAGGAAACAACACAGCCTATTCCTCTATCCGTTGGTGTTGTCATATCAATGAAAGGAGAATTTAGCCCTTGAAGTTTAATCTTACAGCAAGCCATAGACCCATCTTGGAAGTAGCCTGTGTTAAGTATTAAGAAGGTAGCCAAAAGGGTGTACAAAACCGTAAATTATTTGGCATTCTCATGCGCGTAAGTTTTAATTTTTTAAATAAGATATATGGGCTTGACTGCCTGATTATATTTTTTGGTTAGAAGACTCTTTTTCCCTGACAAATAAAAATTAATGCAGCCCTGAGATATTTGTTCTCTCTAAAAAAAATCCTTTTCTGATAAAATCTCACAATTTGTCAATATTCTTAATGGTTTGCATGAAAAAATAAAGGAGATAATCTCACAGGAAGATAAACTCTCCAAGTCTTCATCCCAAAGGTAAAAGAAACACTCAAGTATGCTGATGTTGTGCTGTTTCATTGCAGATCAATATACTGATCACAGCAACGATGGTAATTACCGAGTCCGTCTTCTGGGAGCTAAGCATCCTCAGCTCCCATGAAATCTGCAAAAGTCAAAAGCATTTGACATCTTCCATCAAGAGGCTTTAAAACAGTGAAAAGCAAGCAAACAAGTGAGCAAACACACAAAGTCCAGCTGCTGTTTCATAGAGGGTCACTTGATTTCTCCTGCTTCCATATACACATCTTTGCTTGAGCTGAACTGCAGCATCATGGACGCAGTCTCCTTCTCTGAAGCTAATCAATGCAGAGACCATTTAAAAAACAGCCTTTTTTCCCCCCCATTTCTTTCACCTGAAGTCAGTTTAGGTCCCTGTATTGTGCTTTTTGATAGAGCAGGAAAAATAGCTCCGCTCACCTATCTTCTTTGCCTCTTTTTGAAATGTTATGAGAAGCTACATTTTTCTTAAAAGTCTGAAGCTTTAATCTTTAGGAGGCATTTGGCCTTAGATGAAAGTCTAAGTGGCATTTTCATTTTAGTCCTCTATATTTAGAAACATTTATAGAAATATTTAGAAACAGAAATGCTTGCACTGTAAAGAAAATACTGGAGGTCCATGGGGACCACAATATTGATATTGTGGAAAATTCTGTGTTTCCAAGTTGTTTTTTACCATGACTCAGAATATTTTGAGTTGCTTGGGTTTTTTGTTGTTGTTAAAGATTTTCCATTTAAGAAAGTGAAGTCAGAAAAATCTTGACCAGCTCTATCACAAAAGAAATTCTTCCCCGTGGCAGATTTCCCTACCACACTCTGAGGAGCAATGTACTGGTCTGTAGGACTTTCCACCCACCATGGCAACCTGTTTTCTTTTGATCTTCCATGGTTTACATTACAGGCTCTTTGAAGCAGGGGCTCTAATGCTGAGTTTGTGCTGAGAAGCAGCCATGATCACTTTTAGAGCTATAAAAATAAATCCGATACAGTACTCTTAACAGCTTGTAACCCCAAATATTTAGTTGAGGCTGGCAAGACTTCCTCCCATAGCAGAAAAAGAGTTTGTTAAACTGGTAGCTGTTGCAAGCAGTGAAGTAGTCTGATATGCAGTGCCAGTAGTTAAATGAAAGCTATTGTAGAGGATTTATTTGTCATGCTTTTTGATCAGAAGAAGAAGAAAGTGTAGCAGAACTGATATTTTCAAACATTTTCAGAAACTTAATCAGTTGTTTTTGATGTAAGGGCAGAAAATAGGAATTAAAGATACAGTATCTAAGTTTGTGTAAAGAATGTTTTCCAAAATTAGCAGGAGACAAATCTTAAATGTCTGAGAGGTTTCATTTTCTATAAGCTCGCAGAAATATCTGATGTTAATCACAACTCCCTTAAACCTGGTTACTTAGGAATAGGATGGCGTGTTCCAGACAGCTTGTCTTCCTCACGAGTCTGAGCAGAAATAAACACCCTAAGGACGGATCATACAGAAGTATATTGAAGTTTTTTTGTCTAAAAAATAAGGAAGGAGACACAGAACTGTGTAACGAAATGGAGACGTCTTGGGCTGCTTCTTGACTGGAAGGCAGATGCCTCCTCTCTCTGTCCCTAGTCCCCAACCATCCAGATCACAGACATGGACACACTGTTCCTCTGGTCTATGGAAACCAGGATTTGGGAAGAGGAGACTAGCGTACTTCTGCTCTGGCTCTGACACAGCATCAGGCTGTGAGCGGGGGCTCAGCCAGGGGAGGGGGGTTATTCCCAGACTCATACACTTAGACACAATCTAATTTATTTTACAGCCCTAAGAAGCTGTCACACTCAAACAACGTGTTACGGCTTCGATAGTTGTGCATCTCAGACCCTGAGCCACCCTGCACACGTTCACACAATCTGTGCAAGACTTTGGGTGCCGGTCCCTTCCCCTCCCTCCCTGCATCACTGGAGGTCGCCGCACCCCAGCAGGGACCAGGCATTTTTCTCTTGCTGCTCTCCGATAGGTCTTCTGCGAAGAAAAATCAGCATTAGTCTCTTGCTAATGCTGTCATGAAGCTCAACACTCTGTATGCATTTATGGTGTGACAAAAAGCCAAGGACATCTTGTCTGGGGCAGCTTTCTGGCTTCTAGAAACCAAATTAGTTTTCATCTAGCTGGCCTGGGTGCCTCCACACTCCACACGAGTGTGCACAGGTATGAAGGGCTGCGAACACCATAAAAGACAGTCCTTAGCCTTTAGCTGAACAAGCGCTGAGGCTTCCCCTTGCACAGCACTCTGCAAAATGAAGCGCATCAGTCTAGACTTGACAGAGAACTTTTAAATTACAAGTAAAGGGGCTTTTAAAAATTCACGAGGTGTGGGAATTTTTAGTTCCAAATTCTATTTTAAAGAAGAAAATATTTAGCCTAAGGAACTATCGGGGTTAGAGAGCAAAGGCTGGAATGAGGTGTGCAACTGCATGAAGAAGCACTGTGGCTGGAGGTAGCACGCACCGTCACTGCCGGGTGCCTGTGTCACAGCTGAGGCACATCATCCACGTCAGTCTCCTGTTTCACCCTCTCCTTTCCTCCTTTTTCTTCCGTGGATACATTCTTCCAGAGGAGGTCCAGCCTCCTCACCTATCCTAAATATTTGCAGTTTAGCAGGCAAAAACCGATTCACCGCCACACCACGTGCAAATCGATCACAGGCAAATGGTCATTTGTGGTGGCCTGGGAAGGTTTATCTAGTTTCTCACTGGACAGCAAAACAGCGTGAAGGAAATGTCTCTGCAAGGCAAGTCTCAAAAGGGAAGCACCAGGCTGAAGAGGGGAAGTGAAGTACAGCACCAAGCCCGGAAGCACCCAGAGGCAGGTCAGCATCAATGTAAAGAAAGCAGCACGAAGCGCGGTCTGCAGCTCCAGGGACTCTATGCTCTCCCCAGGTGAGCTTGTGGTTAAATAAACGTTACAGTTCATGGAATACTTTGAGATCCAAGAGAGAGACAATTAGAATCGGAGGAAAAAGCAACCGGTTTTGACCAATTGTTAATGGTCTTTTCTGAGTGCTCCCTTTTTAAAGAAGTGTATTTCCTAAAGATATATCTTTTTTCTATCTGTCCTGGTTTCGGCTGGGATAGAGTTAATTTTCTTCCTAGTAGCTGGAATAGTGCTGTGTTTTGGATTTAGTATGAGAAGAATGTTGATAACACACTGATGTTTTAGTTCTTGCTAAGTAGCGCTTAGGCTGGTCAAGGACTTTTCAGCTTCCCGTGCTCTGCCAGGTGCACAAGAAGCTGGGAGAGGGCACAGCCAGGACAGCTGACCCAACTGGCCAATGGGGTTTTCCATACCATATGATGTCATGCTCAGTATAGAAGCTGGGGGGCAGTTGGCCAGGGGGCAGCGATTGCTGTTCAGGGACTGGCTGGGCATCAGTCGGCAGGTGGTGAGCAATTGTATTGTGCATCACTTATTTTGTATATTCTATCATCATTATTGTTATTATTACTCTCCCTCCCTTTTCTGTTCTATTAAACTGTCTTTATCTCAATCCACGAATTTTACTTTTCTTTTTCCGATTCTCTCCCCCATCCCACTGGGGCAGGGGAGGAGAGAGCCAGCGGCTGTGTGGTATTTGGCTGCCTGCTGAGTTAAACCACAACATTATCTTTAAGAAAAAAGCAGAGGAGAAGGATGGGAGAGGTTGGCATATATTTACATCCTCCTGGTTGCGTTTTGTAATTTCACCTTGTCCTCTTCCCATTTTTTCCTCATGAAAAAAAAGAGGCATGAGAAAAAAAATCTAGATCTGAGTGAGTAACCTTGGCTCTGCACGGGTTCCCCCATTCCCAGCAGCAGCAGGCACAGAGCCACCAAGCCACGAGGCTACCATGTCGCTTCAACTGCTCCTCAATTCTGATGGACTCCCCATGGTGCAACACCATGGATGTGACCTCCAACACGAAGCTGCACCTACAGGTTGCGGGGGAAGAATGATTTGGACTATTACTAGCTATTTAACGTCTTTCTGGGAGCTTAGACCCATCACTCATTATTTTTTATACCACTGTCTATGCTTAGGAGCGCCACAGCCTGTTTCATGAGGAACTTTTCAAAGTCAGTCATTCACTCTTTTTAAGAACAGCCTGAAAAGCATTTTGCTTCCTTAAGGCAAGCAAAGCCTATTTACATTTACATGTATGTTATTAGTAGGGAAACAGTTGGGAACGTTTTTCATGGCATTCATCTATTGAATTACTGGCTTTTCTCTTCCCCATTAGGGTACAAGGCCATTTTGGGCAAAATGAATAGTGAAGTTTAATAAACATAGCTCTCCGCTGACTCCACTTCACGCAAGCGAGCCGGCAAGAATTAAAGTCCTTAATGGATATTTAATGGTGGATGAAATGAGCTTTCTCCTTATTAGCGCAGTGGCTTATTAGAGCTGATTACCCTCTGTAAAGTGCTCACCTGACTCACCTCTCAAGCTGGTGCTGAAAAACCCAGCTCTGATGGCTAACCTCAGATTCCCTCGTCTAGTGCTCTTACAGTAAAAGTTATTTCAGAAGAACCGCAGCGGTTGTCTTCCTGAGATTTGCGGTGTAATTTGCTATTTCATTGAGGTCGTTACGATCTTCCCTTTGATGTCTCTTTATAGCGAGTCTTTAATGCCACCCTCTTGCCATGAGTCAAAGGTTCATCAGGGTTCTTTGCATTTTCCTGCTCTGACATTATGCCATACGTGTGATGCTGAATTTTTAGGATGGGTTTCCCTGACCATTTCTCCTTCACCTGACCAGAATGCAACTATCATATTTTTGGCTGCCCCTTGGCTTGAGGTTGAGGTAAAGGAGATCAGGATGGGACATAAGGTTCTTCTAAACTTCTGTCTTTGTTAATTGGGATTTCAGTGTTGTTGCTTTCTGCAAGAAACCGAAGTAGTGACTGATGTTCCCTCCACCGTGGTTTCAGCAGGGATAAGGAAAATCCCTGGGGAGAGAAGGGAGGGAATCCGCGAGACTATTGTGACACACAGGGGGAATGGGCTGCTGCTGTGGGTCCAAAAAAGTCATGCTCACATGCGCGCGTTTTCAAAGCAGTGGATGGCTGAGGCCGACACGACTAGGTAGAGAAGAGGTGGCTGGGCTGTGAAATCATAGAATCATAAAGGTTGGAAAAGACCTCCAAGATTATCGAGTCCAACCGTCAACCCAACACCACCATGCTCACTAAACCATGTCCCTAAGCGCCTCATCTACAGGTCTTTTAAATACTTCCAGGGATGGTGACTCAAGCACTTCCCTGGGCAGCCTGTTGCAATTTTAACCACTCTTTCAGTACAGAAATTTTTCCTAATGTCCAATCTAAACCTCCCTTGGCACAACTTGAGGACATTTCCTCTCATCCTATCGCAAGTTACTTGGGAAGCCAAAATTCTGCCGATGGCACCAGCCCCTGAGCCACGTGTTGATAAGGTGTGTTTTCCTGTTCCTTTCAGTATTCTTCCCTGCTACTGAAGGGATTGAGGAAAACACTACCTGTGCTCCCGATCCTTCCACCAATCACCCCAGTGCCCTGAAGTCCCTTTTGATCACTTTGGGACTTCTCTCTGCAACCTCCTCACTGCCAGCCTGTATAACCAACAGTGGGTAGTGATCGGAGGGCCGTACCAGACCAGGGAGTTTCCTAGTGATGTCCTTAACCTGGGCCCCAGGGAGGCAGCAGACCTCCCTGTGGGATGGGTCTGGTCGGCATATTCAGCCCTCTGTCCCCCTCAGAAGGGAATCACCTATGACAGTTACCCTCCTTTTTTTCTTAGCGGAGGCAGTAGTAATGCGTGGGGCTGACTGACTCGCCCTGGGCAACCCCCTGGATGGGCCTTCATCTACATCCGCATTTGTCTGGCCCTCAAGTTCCAGGGCCCCGTATCTGTTCTGTAAGGGCAACTGGGAAGGTCGAGGTGAGGGAGGCCGGGCGGGGATTCACCTTGCGCCCCGAGCAGGGACCTGTGTCCATTCCCCCCCGTCTCTTAGGTCTCCTCCTTCTGCCTGGTGGCAAGAGGATAGGGGATCCTCTGCTTCTTGTGGAGCCTCCATCTGCTGCCCTTGCCTCAGGGACGGTAGGGTGCGGCTCCACCAATCTCTCTCCCTCTCACACTCCCTGATACTCCTTAATCTCTCCACCTCCTCTTTCAGCTCTGCCACCAGGCTGAGCAGATCGTCCACCCGGTCACAGCGCACACAGGCGTTGTCTCTGCTCCCTCCGGCACAATGACAGGCTCGGGCACTCCCTGCAGCCGGAGGGGATTGTGCGGGGGCTGTGGGATTGTGTGGGGGCTCTGTCTGGGTCGCCACATTCCTTCTGGCGTGGCTTTCGGCCGAGTGGAAACCGTGGCCAGGTCCCCTTCTGTGAGGGCGATGGGCACGAGCTGAGCGAGCCTCGAGAGCCAGGCGCGGGCTGCGCCCCGCCCGCTCGCCCTCCCCACACGAACTGCCGCGCACGCGCCGCGCCCTTCTGAGGCGCCACGCGCTTCTGTTTTCCCGCCCTGGCCGCCGCGCGCCGGGCCGCGCGCGCTCTCGGGGCTGCTCGCGTATCTGAGCGGGTTTGGCCGCCGTCCCGCCTGCCCCCGCCCCCGCCCCCGCCGAGTCACAGCCGCCGCTCGCTGCCCCGGCTCGGGGGAGGGTGGCCGGGGCACCCTCTCTCTCCCCGCGCTTTTGCTTTCGCGGGTTTTGCCGCTTCAGGAAGGGTCCCCCGGCACGACCCTTCCCCTCAGTGGCTTCGCTGAAATGGCGGGTGCCCTGGGTTTTAAACTGCCGCCGTCCCGCCCGCCCCCGCCCAGTCAGAGCTGCCGCTCGTCAGGAGCTCGCCGCCCCGGCCTGGGGGGGGGCTGGCACCCTCTCTCTCCCCGCGCTTCTGCCTTGGCGGGTTTTGCCGCGGTTTTGACGCTTTAGGAAGGGTCCCCCGACGCCATCCTCGGCTCCGGAGCCCTTCACCTCGGTGGCTTCCACCAGGACTCCACGGATCTGGGTCCTGTTTCCACCTCTGCCCCGGGTTTTCTCTCTGTGTGCTCATTGCTGGACCAGGCCCTCCACTTGCCATGGCTCACATCTGTCCTGACCAAGTTCATTTATCAGTTTTTACAAAGCTGCATCTAATCTGCGCTTAAATACTTACAGGTTTCCTCTGTCACCTGACAGAAGTAAAATATTACGAACTGTGAGGGGTTTGGAAACTGCGGTGAAGACTGCCATAAAATACCTGAGTAGTAATTCACATAAGATAGCTAGAGATTAATGTATATGGTTGTGTGAATATAATTGCAGGTCCTTATTTGAGGGTTTAAATACGAGATGTGAAAAATCATGGATTTGCCAGCACGGAAAATACCTTCTTGTGCATGTGGCTTGTGGAAATCTGGGAGGAGATTTTTAGCTCCACCTGCAGTAACTGGAATTTTAGCTATGGATTTCACTAGATCTGGGTTTTTCCTCAGCTTTTTCACTGGAGACAAAAAATTAGATGCAGATACGTACATAACATTGCATGTGTAATTGGCCAGTGGCCTGTGTTATATGCTCAACAGAAGTAGCTGTAGCTATGGTATAACTCACAGTTACAGCTCGTAGTCGGTGAGAGGCACTGAGTAACTCTTGTCAAACAAGCCAACAATTTTCTTCCTGTCAAACTGAAATGCAGAATTCAAATCTACAGCAGCTTTGCCATAGGAATTGTTAAATGATGCAAAAAGAAAAATATTTGTTAAACAAAGTACCTAAGGAGAATATTGGAAATTTTCTGTATCTTTTGTTTTTAAGTGACAATTCTGGCCGAGACACTCAACAGCTTTTCTCATTTTAAAAAGATAGCCTGGTTTATAAGATTATAAGTAGTTGATCTGTCTTAACATGTCCAAGCTTGGGAGTAACTCAGGAAGGTGTTTGTCATCGTTACCTGCAGTAGCTCATCTGTACCCCTTGGTATATATGCATGGACATAAAGATTTTTTTTCTTGTCCGTCTCCCTCTCTCTCTACGCTTACAGTACCGAGGCAAGACTCGCGGTTGGTCTTATCAGGCGCATCAGCATCTTTGGTCCGAGAGGAAGGGAAGGGGTTTACTGTGCGGCACAGCTCTCCCGAAGCAGAAGGGCTGTGGAGATGAGCAGGGGAGGCTGGAGCAGGCAGGGGCAAGGTCTGGTCACACCAGGGAGAAGGCATAAATTTTGCTTAAAAAGTCCAGAATTTAAATATTTTTCTAAATATCAAGGATTTAATTTTTTTAACTTATCCCAGAATAAGAAGTTATTCGGGAGACTGTGCTGCGGGGAAATATGAAGTGACTGGAAAGGCAGCAGAAACAGAGCTGGTGGGAATTGTGGGGAGTCCTTCGGCTAATGGCTCGGAGGAGACATCCCATCGTGGTGGGGACGATGTGACCACACCAGCTCGCAGGCGGGGGCACGGGAGGGTCTCCCTTGAGTAGGCCACATGGCAGGAGCAGGGACCTTCGAGGTGGATGGCAGTGTTATCTGAGACCCTGGAAGAGCCAAACTGTCTGGGACTGGGAGGGATGGGGAGGAGGGAGCCCTGGTGGGCGTTTTTGGAAGGGACCTGAGTGGGCAGTGGGCGTCTTTCCAAGGCTGAGTTAGGGCAAGTTACAGCAGCTGCGATGGGAAATGCTTGAGGGAGGCAAGGGGAGGGCTGCAGGGAATTTTTGTTGTTCCTTCTGAGCAGAAGGAAAAGGCCAGGTATTGGAAAAAAGCTGGGGGGGAAGAAGCCACGGGCTTTGGGTATGGCATGCGCTCACAGCGCAAAGTAGCCGTGGTTTATTTACCTTGGAAAGGCTCGCAGCACTTTTCCCTACTGAGAAAGTTAAACAACGTGAGTGTTAAGTACAAAACTGTGTACATTACAATCGCTTCTCAGGAGGTAGCAGAAGTGGTGTTAAATCTTGGCTCGACCCTCTCCTGAGGCTGGTGTAATTCTTCCCTCTCCACCACACGCACGCCCCTGTCTGCCTCAGCAGTCCTTTTGCCGTAGGCTATGGAGAGCCAAATACCACGGTCATGCGTGCGAGGTCCTGGTGGGAGCTGGCCCGTCCATCATGGCACCCCTGTGGTGGGCACCCATCCCTCCTCCAGCCTGCCTTGTGCCGCTCGCCCGGGCTGCCGAGGGACCACCTGCTCCTGGAGGGTCCCCCCCGCTCCCCTGCGGCGATGGAGAGCAGCTCCTGCCCTGCCACATCAAAGTCTGTTTGCTCATATCAAAAGACTTCGGGGTCAATACGGAGCTATACAACACTTAGGTGTTGTCTGGCAACTTCCTCCGCGGTGGCCACCCCCCTGCTGTGACGAGGGGGTGACAGTGGGTTTTGACTTTCATCTCAGGGCCTTCTTTTGTCTCCTGGATGAATTGCGAGCTAACCTGAGACAACAGGAGAGCCTCCCTTAGGAGTGACGCGCCGAGCCGCTGCATTTCTATTCTTTCCCCACTGTGTTTCTGTGATGTGGTACTGCATGCTTAATCTGGTAGGCTGTATAATAGAGATGCTCAGTCCTTTGCTACGTTCCTAATATAAATTTCCATTTCTCGTATTCTGTTAAGCTGCAGTCTAGTGAAGTTTTTTTTTTTTTTGTAATATTGCTCAGCAATTCATTGTGAAGCTCTAAAAACAGGTAAAAAAATTTCCGATATTGACCTTTCAGTCAGCACATACGAAAAGGGCATCCGTCATGATTACTGAACTTCATAAATGACCTTATGAGACTACTTGGAGATAGTAGTAAATATAATAAATAAATTATATTGATTTCTTCTATGATGCCATTATTTTCTTCCATGAAAGAAGATTTGCATGAAAGATGATTAAATGAAGGTCATCTAAGGTCAAAATATCTATTCAGCAAATTTGAGCCCATTTCCATACACATGCTCTTTGAGCAGGGGTTATAAACATGACATCAATTTCAATTACATATACTGATGCCTAGGAGATAATGAGCTGATTTATGGGGACTGTACATTATGCTGCAACACATTTATTAATTCGTGGACTGTGCAGGAAGATTAGTGCCTCTAGTGTACTGTATACTTTGAAAATTTGTAACGTTTCAAGATATAAGCAATAATACAGTACTGTAATATTAATGTAGTTCCACTTTTGTGATGCCTTATTAAACAATGCTATGAGTGATGTAACTTTGAACAGGCATAAAAAGTAAGGAATAATACGTAAATGTGCTTATTTATGAGCAAGAGATCCTCAGTTTAGCAGGAACTCTCCTTTTTCTGGTTATTGGCCACTCTCCTTCGTGAAAACAGCAGAACTGAAGAAGTTCCACGTTAGTGAAACCAGATCAGCTTTGATGACATGAGGCCAATGAAGAGCTGACTGAATTTGCCTAAAACCAGCTTTTATTTGGAATAAAACAGGATTTTTCTTTATTGGTAATTCAGATATTAGACCTATTTCGATACATATCCTTTGAAGAACAAACAATAGCACTGTTCAAATAATCTTCTAGCTTATCAAGAGCATATTTTCACCTTATATTAATTGTTATAGCCACAGAGTTTTAATCTATCATAGCGGAGTATCTGCCCTGATATTTTTGAATTCATAAAAACAAAACTGGCCCTGCAAAACTAAGTTGCAGTCTGATTATATATTTTCTTCTAAACTCTCTAGTATTTTTAATCTGGACAGAATACAAACTACATCTTTTTATAGATTTAAAAGATGTAATTTGATAGATTTAGATGGTTTTAAAAAAATAAAAAGCATCAGGAATGAAACAAAGAGGGAATAACAGCATAACATTTTATCCCAATTTTCCGGAATGCCTCAGGTATTTTTTTATCTTGAAGTATCTGGTTTCTTTCTCTGAAGACCTGCCCCAAGAGCTACCTGCTGCTGCTCTAAAGGCGCTTTGTTAATAAAGACAGTTCCTGATGGTAGCGAACAGATAATCTGGCTGATTGTAAGTGAGGTGTTGGTACTGACTTTGCTGGCTGTTATCTTATTTTCTGGTGCAGGGGGAGAGAAAACCCCTCCATCCTTTTGCCAGCAACCCCTAAGCCACAAAAAGATAAAAGAGAAGCAGCAGCAGTTGGTCCCTTAGTACTGAGGAGCCAGCAGCCAGTTGGCTGCCAGTTTGTTAGATGGAAAGTATGGGAAACACCATCTTGCTGAAGAAAAAAAAATATGCTGAAGCATGCTATCAACAGAAGCAATGTAATCGCTCATCCAGCCGGATTGCTGAGCACCCTCTCTGTGTCCCTGAGCTGGGGACAACACTTCTGAGGTACAGATGAACCAGCCCATTAAAGGTGAACGACCACCACAGTCAAGATGGTGAAAGGCTGGGATGGCTGGATGGAAAAGAAAAGCAGGGAAAATGAAAATTGCTTCAAATAAATAAATAAATAAATTCCTTCCCAAATCCTGACAGGTTTATCCCACTGAGATGCCATGTGTCATTTTGCCTGAGCATTTCACAGTTTGCCTCGGTAATTATGTATTGCGTTTAGTATTTAAATCCCTTATTTTTAAATACAAAAATCCAGCAAATAATTGCCTGTTAGTTAGAGCAGTTGCCTATCTGAGAGTACATAATTAGTCCCTTCCCTCGGCAACTGCTACCAGCTACTGTCAGAGACAGGGGATAGGAGAAGGTGTTTCAAAGGCTTGTTCTTATGCGTTATGGATTTTGTAATAGATTTAAAAAAAAAAAGGAAATTACGATACTATTAATACCATCATATCCCTGGAGAAGGGACTGAAGAGCTCTGCCACCTGCGCTGACAGCTCGCTTGAATCGGTCCTCGTAACTGTAAATGGTAATTAACGAGGATGACAAGAAAACACCATGCCCGAGCCTTTCCGTTTAAGAGGGAAAGTAATTGTGTCCCAGTAGCCCTGTTCAGTGCCGTGGAGGTGTTGGGCACACGAGGAAAGCCGTGAGAAGGACCTTCCAGCCCCAGCAAGTGTACCCGACAGCTATTTCAGGTTTCCTGATTCCCAGCATCTCCGGCTGCGTATTGCAGCAGTGGATTTGGCTCACTGGTTTTCACACAATGAAAGTCAGGAGCAATTATCAACCACGAAGAAGAAGTAATGTTGATTAATATAAAAGAAAATGTGTGCTTCGGTAATTTATTTGCAGAAAGATCTGAAGGTGAGGAGACCCTGCAGGAACGGGAAGAGCTGGCGCTCCCTGCTCGGAGATCTGGGGCGATGCTTGATACCTCTGCCTTTTTTGCTGGCTTCATTAGTTTTTCCAAGTTCATATACATTCAAAGCCATAGTCTGGGTGAATAACAGTAATAAAAGAGAGAACTAAGCTAGGAGAGATCATGCTGAGACTCAGATTACTCGCTTCTCTTCCAGCAAGGATTTAATGCACACTTATAGCCCAGAACTGGGCTGTCCAAGAAAAAACTCACGCTGTTCCCATGGATTTAACATAGATTTTGGCAGAATCCGTACTAGACCAATGTTTAATACTATTGTAAACCCTGCACCGCCTGGTTCATTACTCGGCTGTGATGTTCTTTCCCCTTTGAAATGGTTTACCAGTTGCACACACGCTTCCCATCGCTGCCATGAGTGCTGGATTACTGCTGTACAACAGGCATCCGTCTCAGGAGACACTGATGCTGCAGCCCAGATGTCTTATTGCTGTTGACCGAGATGTATCCCACCTGCCTTTAAACAACCTAACTGGGCACCATCGATTCCACGCGGTAACATGGAATTCAGAATAGGCTTCAAAATAGTTGGGCAATTTGCCTGCTTTGAAATCTGTGCTGTGCTGCTCTGTTATTGTACCCCAGGGAGTGAGCTTAAAGATAGCCGGGTATGTCGACATGAACTGTAGTCATACCACTGGACTGCAAAATAGACCTGCTCTTCCTAAGTCCTAGATAGAACTGATTAGGTGTGAGGAAAGGAAAACAAGAAAAATCTGAAAATTGGCTTTTTGGCTTTCAGGTTTCAGCGGCTAAATGGCATGCAAGCAATTAAAAAAAAAAAAACAACCCTCACCAAAAATCATTCCAAGACAGAAATTATATTCAGCCATGTGTCCTTGCTCCAATCAAGCAACACAATACAATATTTCACGTCCAGCATGCTTAAGGTTTTGATATGTTTCATACTTCAAAACAGTATTGCTTCATCAAGAAGGAAATCCAGTGGGCTGTCATGTGATTTGACTCAGGGGAAGAGTGGATTGCTGGGTTTTCCAGTCAAAATGTAGTGTATATAGACAACCCATAATTGTCCTTTCATTTATGACTCTAAGTCTGACGTTTCATAAGTTTTGCCTCGAACCAGCCAAACACAAAGATGACCCAGAGGAGCGTGATCCCAAATGTTTTCCCCTCTGTTTCCTACCAGGCAAGTCTCAAGATTAAAATGTTGGTCTATTATTAGCGATCATGGGTCTGTCCTTGCCAAGCGGGAATGATGGGGTAAGTCTTGGCATCTTCAGGGCCATTGGTCCCGCTTAAGAAGGAGGATTTGGAGATGCACTCTCACCTCCTGACCTCACTGGTCATTCCCTGTTTCCTGACTTGAGGAGAGGAAGAAGAAGATGGAAAGTTGGATTCTGCCAGGTCCCAGCCCAGAAGAAAACCTCTCAGAGCTCTCGGGTGCGTTAGGAGTTGGGCAGGGAGGTGATTTGGGGCCCAGCGGCTCCCCCACCCTTGCAGAGGGAAGGGGATGTCTAAGCCCAACCCTGGACGCTCCCCACTCCAGATGTCCCAGGAACTGCTTTTACCCAGTGTTTCTATTTAAAAGACATTTGAAACAAGCTTAACATTGCCAAACTAAAACGAGTTACAGGATTTTTCTCCACTTACGCCCACACGAAATCTTTTCATTTGGAGGTCATTGCAGTGATTTAATGGCGCTCAATGGTTTTTTTTTTCACCGAATGTGGAACCAATCTGATCTCAGTCCTTACTTATGTGTTACTGGGACATATCATCATGTGGCACTGAGATAAGTTTGGCATTAGCAAAACCAGAGGATTTCTATTCTGTCAGAGAACTCATTTTCCCCTCTTCTTTTGTTTCCCATAAAATCCTGTTAGGGCAGAGCGGAGTTCTTTAAGTAGCCTGCAAATTCATTGAATCAACACTATTTGTGCCCAGCTTTCCTTCCTTACACTCTGTTAGGAGGTGAAGCAGTCGCAGCAGAAAAGCTGGGGTATGGCAAGAAAGCAGAACGTTTTGATTTTGTGACCAAAACTGATCTGTGGACGTAACTCCTGATGATCTTGGAAATTTACTGAATGGGAGGCTGTATTGAAGCCAACACTAGAACTGATACCAAAGCAAACAGATTGTTTTGCAAATGTTCTCTTACTCGTGCTAAATAATTGCCTTTTGTGTGTTTTATCCTGCAGTCTAATAGCAAATTAGTTATTAGGTATGAGAGCCACAAGATCCACTTTGAAGCCCAAGCTGCATCATCAGCTGATGTGTGATCTCGAATGGTATTTTACTGTTTCTACATGCAAAATTGATCAAATGCTCCATCTTCCAAAAGAGATGCCGTGTAGATTCAGTTAATTTTGACAAAGAGGTTTTATCAGAGAAAACTATTTCAGCAGATTCACCCTATAAATAGCATGGCCTTGTTCCACCGTAATACTTTTTCCATGCAACCATCTTTATAAGCAGCTTGGAAAAAAACTCTTGTTAGCTACCAATAAAAACAACCATCCGTTGCAATTTTGACTACGTAAGTAATGTCTAACTGCTCCATCTGTATAAAAGATGTTGTCCAGATCTCCTGATGATGTATAGAGCTTGCCCTGATTGTAATGGCAAATCATTGGCTGTGTTAAAGAGAGGGAAAAAAAAAAAATAAAATTTTAAAACATTCCAGTTCTGTGATACAAAACCTCAAAAACCAAAAGCCTTTTGCTTTTTCCTCTCTGGTCTCTGAGGTGTCCAGACAGTCTCAGCAATGTATTAATTTCTGCTCACTTGTTACAGGAGCACTTAATTTGTGGGAAACACATATTTCCTAGGGATGCAGCACCAATCTGCATCTCCTGTTAGAGCGAGCAGGGTGAGCCTCGCCTCGGCCTCGGATGTGCACATCTGGTCTTCTCCTGACAGCGCTGCGCGAGGATGCCCTGCGGCACTGTGGGTGACCGCGGGCACACGGATCTCTACGTGATGTGCTCAGTATTTTCTTTTTTCCCTATCTTTACCGTTTAATCTAATGGCACTGTTTCACAGGACAAACCAGAGCATTCTCACCAAATTTACCACAGTCCCCAGAGCTTTTAAGAGGTGAAACATAGTTTATGGGTTGAATTATAGAAGTTACTTGTCACTGTTGTCCAGCTATATCAATCACCTCCTTTCAATGACTCTCAAGAGAAAAATTCAAGCTATCATCCTCATTAACGAGGTAAATGCTCCTGGGACAACTGATAGTTGAAAAATGGTCTTTTATCTGTCCTGCCTCCTGTGGACATTAAGATGTGTTTCACTATGCTGATGTGAATTGTAAATACAAGTAAGCACATTCAAAGGCAACCTCATCCTATAACTTTTTATTTCCAAACCTCTTAAAAATGAAAACTCTTCATTTTGAGGAGAGCTTTTAATGGCTCCGGGGTCCATCTATCACAAAGAGAGCTTACTCAATCCACCACCACTGAGCTGCCAACCATTTCAAATAGCCTTGTGTATATGCCCTGGGATTTTGTAAGAGAGAAAACTGATCAGCAGAGCAAGTTTGTGAACATTACGTAAGATTTTGACTCCATACTATGCCTGTTTTTCATTCGTCATCTTTTTAACCTTTACCTAAAAGCTGCCTCACGTCTGTACTTATACACGTTTTCTTTCCCCAATAACTTTTCTTTCTGGCTCAGTGCTAGGCACACTTGATGTGGCTTCCCTGCTTACTTATTCCTTCCATATAAAATAATCACTCATCTATAAAGAAAAAATTTTAGCAAGTTCAGCCAATCAATAGACCATGAATCTGCCTCCTTTCTCCTCATCTTCTGTAGAGCTTGGGGAGAAAGACAAATCAGAAGATCTCTTACAGATTTTATCTGTTACAGAAAAGTTGAGAAATCCACTTTTACTGAAGTCAAAGCAGAATACGTACCTCAGCTTTCAGGCACCAGACACCCATCCTGATAATGCTGGGGCTTTCAGACGGGACAGATGGCCCCTCTTGCGGCCTCTGCCCAAAGACCTGGCTTGTGCTCTTGGTCCTATGTTATGTCAGGAGCACGTGTCCTTCTAGTGGAAGGACATTGTCAAGGACCATTTCAGCAGAGTCAAGTAAATTGAAATACTTCCTCACAGAGATTTACCTGAGCCTTTTTTTATATATTCCGAGTACATTTATTTTCACTCCGTGCTTGTGTTTGTGAGGACAGGACAAACTCGGGGAGAGGTTGGAGATCAGAGCAAAGTGTTACGCGCAGGGGTAGCGAACTGGCTGAGGTTCACAGGTGCCGGGTTAGTGCTGCTCCTCTAAATACTCGGCTCTGGGATATTTGCCCAAAGCTACTGAGGTCTGTCTGTAAGCCAAATCATGACAAACTTCACTTCTCATAAGAATACTTGCATATTGTTTCATAAGGCTTGAGACACTTATACGAGCATAATAAATGCAAGTGTCAAGTAGACATATCCAAGTTTAACAATTTCAATCTAACTCTAATATAATGTAAAGGAGAAAAGAAGGGGAGAAAGGTGAACAGAATGCCCGTCCTGAGCATTTTCCCTCATAAGAGGTGTTTACCACTAGCACTCAGGTGAAAAGGTATTTATCTCTGGCTAACACTAGGGCAAAATCTGGCTGTCATATCAACATTTCAAAACTAGCAGTGAACAAATCTCTCTGCTTAATGACTCATATGCAATTTGAAATGGAAATAGAATAATATGTTTGAAGTCTATATTATGCATTTAAATAGATTAGAGAGAGACTAAACAATTAGTGATAATATGTGTGTGCATTAACGCAGGAGAGAATCAAGTCTTTCAAGTCTTTTAGATTGCTAAGAGGCCTCCTGGTTTAAAACTGGGAGGAGAGCTAGCTCACAAAAGGATTAAAATACATTATCCTACAGGGTAAATTCATTATTCTTAATGCACCAGGGTATTTTTGATCCTCAGATGAAAGTTTTGCAGCCTTAGATAAGTAGACCACTTTGGATCTCTGAAGAATTAGAGGCAGATTTGTCCTCCAAGATAACAGAAGAGGAAGCACACACAGATCATTGGTGAACACCAAACGTCTCAGCCCAACACCTGCTCGAGTTTGTGTTTTTTTTTTTTCAGCAGCACCTTTCACAGGAATAAAGAGCGAGAGCTAAACTTTGCTTTTGGAGATCCAGACCTGAGGAGGGTTGGGTGGAGGGTCTCCTGGCTCCTGTGCTCGGAGGGAGGGGGATGTCCTGGGCAACAGCACTTGCCAGAGCTTTAAAATCAAGTAGCGTCTCACTTTGGTACAGGCATTGGTGGTGGTATCAGAAGATGGGGTAGGTGTCTCCAGGGTGCTGTATCCTCCCTGCTGTGACTCTGGAGCACGCAACTGAGATAGGTGCAATGGCTTCTTCCCATCCAGAAATAACGGCAGGAATGGGCTCTGCCTGGCTTGCATCAGAGAAGTCCTGACTGAATCAATATGGTGATTATTTACTGTACAGAGCTTTTTAGCAAGTGTTTTGCTATAAATACTTAGTTGTAACACTGCAATTCTTTCCCTAGCTACAGTGCTGCAAGCTGTAGGTAATCTTCTGTTATTGTTATTTTTCCCTTCTCTTGAGAGCCGCCCAGAATAACTCAAACCAAGTCTTTGTGAAGAAATGATTGTTTCACTACCTAAGAGAAATACCATAACTTTTATGCCAGGTGGACGAGGAGGCCAGGATCTGATAATCAAGTTGTAGTTTGTAGGCATAGGAAAACAGACACTTTTCAGCTTTGGGAAATGAGTAAATTGAATTTGCAAAGGCCTGACTGCAAACAATATGCTAAAAAAATGAACTGAGGCTTTGAATGGCGTTGCCAGATATTTAAGCCAGGGTGGCTTGACACCAACCTCCAACTAAAAGGCATGATTTGATGTGATTTTCAAAGGTGGCCACACGTGTTTGTGGGAGGGAGAGGGAAGAAAAAGAAAAAAAGACTTTCAGGTAGTGGGATCAGGCCATTTTAGGCTTACTGGTAATGCACCCAGCCAACTCCTGGACTGACGGGACCTTACCTCCTCCCCATACATGCGACATGGCCCCTCTGGGTGCACTGAGGTCTCCATCTCTGCTCATCCGATTTCTCTTCCGTTACTGAGGGTACCTGTATGCCTGAGGCATCAGTAGCATTTCTATTACCTCTGCCCAACACCATCGAAATCCAGAGACGTGTATTCAAAAATAGAAGGGGGCTCACAGGCTGGGGAAGGGCAGCTGCGATAAAGAAGTGCAAATGCAAATACCCAAGGAAGGAGCCTCTCCCATGTGCTAATTTAAAACCCCTCTGTAAATGGATGATAATTTTACATTAAATATACATGTACGTACTGTTAATCTGTTTGATAAATAATTCAGTGCTATAATGCCACTGAAAAAACCAGGGCTCTAAGCACGGATTTGGTAGCATTGTATATTATATTCAGCTTCATCCCTCCATATACTCCAAACCATCTTTCTTTTCTATTTTTCGCCCATAATTTTTTTTTAAATGAAGAAAACTGAAGCAAATTGCTCTTGCTTTTTATTTACCCCATTATCAAATGCAAACTAGTCCACGGCGATTCCTTGTTCTTCCCTCTGCTATAAATAGTAGAGAAGTGTCTATCAGATTAAATTTTAATGGACTTAAAGTCCTTTAAACTGATGGGGATCATATGGGACCTTGTTCATAGTGCTGTGACGAGCATTTCCCTCCCCTCTCTCCCAGTCCCCCCAGTGATGAATGGGGACTCCCCTCCGAAGGCGGGATGCTCAGCCCACGTGAGGTTTTGGGGGCACATCCTTTACCCGGGGCAACAACACCCGTCTGCAACCGCAGCTGCAGAAACTACACACGGCAAAAATGAATCACTCTGCCATCGGTCTGGGGCAGGAGCCATCGCAATGGAAATCGGACTTTTTATGTCCTGTATGAAGTCTCCGTTGTTATGGGACAGCTCGTCCAGATGTGGAAGGCTGGGGGTGAAATAAATCATCAGATGAGAGAATGAGGGCAGTGTCAATATTAGTCTGGGTTTTTAAGACCAACTGAGCTACAATCCTCATTCGGTAGAGCGGTTTGTTGGAAACCACCTTTCTGAGGATGGGGGCTAAAGGCAAAGTTGGCCGGGAGCCCCTGCGGCATTAGGAAAGGCGCAGAGGATCAGACGTCCCATCCACCGGCTGGCTGGCTGTCTCCCGAGGCCCTGTGGGCAGAGGGGAGTCCTCTCCTCTCCTCGGGACTAAAAGGGGGAGGTTGTCCTTTCCCCACTGTACTGGGAGGAATATTCTTCATCGTTGGCTGATGGGGATGGGATCAGCGTTTATTGAAGTGCCCTGCGGTGCAGGAGGGTTACATAAATCAGGGCAGCATCCTGAAGACTTAATAGCTTTGATTTCCCCCGGCACACAGAGATTTACCTCTTGTCCCAGACATGGCAAATTTAGAGTGGCGACAGCCAGAGACGTTGCAGCAGTGTTTTGTCAGGCGTGTAAACCCCAAGCCTTCAAAGCACCGGCAGAAATGGATGCTGTCGAACCAGGTATGTTTTGACATCAGAGAGCTGCCCCTGGGTGCTGTTTGCAGATGGAGGATGTTGACCTTTTGATGAACAGCTTCGATATTGAGTCTATGAAGAGCAACATCCCTTTCTTTCTACGGGAAGATCTCTTCCCAAACCTAGTGCTTGGCCTTACTTCTCGCTGAACAAAATTGCACCCGTACAACCAGCAAAAGGGCAAGGCCCTTCTATGAAGAGAACCTTGATTTATGATTATGTTCACAAATTAAAATTATGAGTGATTCAGGCATGTTGCCATTTCTCTGTGAGGACTCTAATCATGAGGGGTTTGTGAAACCTGAATGTTTCACGGATTGCACGATGAGTTATTATCAGTCCAACAGTTTCTATCAGAAAGTGTAATTTATAATCAGAGCTCTCTGTTCCTTCTTCAGATGCTTCAATCACCCAGGTGGGACAGAAACAACACACGAGGTCAATGGCTAATCACACAGCCACCTCTGAGGCAATCCTTTATCACTCGAGCATTATTCATCCAAACTGTTCTGAGCATATTTATTAACAAATACCCGCTATCATGATCAGCTCACTCATGACTCACTTCCAGTCTGGATAATTTTCAGAAGAAGGGGAAAGGGACAGTGGAAGAGTTGTAATTGCAACATGATGAGAGTTCCTCCTGCCTTCCCCTCCCTCGCCACTACAGGAGCTCAAAGGGCTAATTGGATATTCATATAGGAATAGGCTGAGAAGCTAAATCAAGCTACAGGTCAGCCAACTGCTCTATCTTTTGTTCACAGCAAACTTTAACTGACTGTTGCAAGGCAATCGTTTCCAAGATGGCATTTTTGGAAAGGCGTCACAGTTACTGAGTTGCTTCAGAAATACTGCAGATAAACGTGAAGAGTAGGAAGTCTTTGGAAGAAAGGATTATCTGCACGGGACGTGTCAGTGCAAGGGATATTTGTCCATACATAGCATTAGGAAAGCAAAATTATGTAGCAGAAAGAGGTGACAAGGAACACATGAAATTGAAAGCTGTTATCCATGGGTGATAATATTTGGCAATACCATCAATATGAACTATGCAGCCAGTTAGTAATAGGTTAATATGGGGGTTAGCAGCCCCTATCAAACATACAAGTTACTCAAAACACTAAGCAATTACCTTAAAGGTTTTTGAGGTCCTCTGAGGTTGCATGTCAGCCCTTTATTTGTGAATACATTTTTGATTTAAAAAGTTAACTCTTTTCTTTGTAGAATGTCAAATGTTAAAGCGATTCCCATTGTATGTGGTATGTAAGGAGTACTGCAAATATTTACTTCAATGCTAAAACATAATTTCCTGCTTTTCCATTGTGATTAACTGAAAATACACTAGGATTTTACAAAATTGAGCTTATGGTACCAAGATGATTTTTGTTGTCTATGTTTGCATTTCCTTGCTTCATATTACAGGTTTTGTGCAGTCATTTCCAGAATTCCCGAAGATGGCTATTTTTCTTCCTGGAAGATCACTGTACCTCAGTGAGTTGAGTTGCATGACAATATTCCTGAATTTGGGATCTGATCAGTAACAGAAGCAAGTATTTTCTATGACCAGTAAGTGGTAGAAATCATTGGTGGCCTTAGAGTGCATCATAGAAAATTAACAGAAGCAATGAGGCTAGAGAGAAGAAAAGGTATATTGGACAAGTTGTTTGTCTCTACGTCTCCCTCCGCTCCTTTTTATGTCTGATAACCCTGAAAAATTGTTCCTCTGTCTAAGCACCAACCAGGTACAGCATAAGCGGAAATAGGATGGAGTATGCAGCACCTGGCAACATTTCTGAACCCTAAACTGAAATGACAACTGCGAAAGAACCAGAAGGGAAGAGCAATTTCTACACGAGAATCCCTGTCATGCCTGCTAATTAATGCCTCCGGCATGTGGACCCCTGTCCCTATCACACTGGGCAGAAGCTGAAGCTGTCAGCTCATTTGGGGCAAGTCACTGCAAGGGTTATGAGGCTGTAATATCCCCTGCAGTTTTGTCATGTCGTTTGCAACCCAGGACAGTATAGTCAGTGCAGGGAAATGTTCAAGGAGGGAGGCCAGAAAAAAAAAAAACCCAACCAAAAAAAGTGTTGGAAAACAAGAGAACAGAAAAGCAAAATCACATAGCAGTAAGAGGTAACAAGAAACACGTGAAAATGAAAACTACCTCCATGTATGTCAATATTTGCCATCTCCAGCAGTATGACCTCCAGAACAAAGGCGACGGGTTCCCTGCTGCCTAGTGACAGAAATGAAAACAAACATTTCCTACAACCCAAGCCTGGCTGCAGTGCTTGCAAGTAATCTCTTATTTATATATTCTGCTCAGAGGATAACCTTCGCTCCAGAAACGCCTGGCATTTCAGCAGAACAAGCCCCTCTTTGGGAGGCGCACAATAGCCGAGCGGCAGGCGCGGGGCTCCCTGCTGTGAGCTGCAGGAAGGGCTGTGATTTCCCTTCTTGGTTCCTCTGCATTTGCAGGGGTATTACTCCTTATTCATGAAAACAAAAGAAGGAATACAGTGCATATGTTCCCACCTTTTTCTCCCATACTTCAGCATATTTAGCAATTACCGGGAGATCCCATGCTGGGGAGATGACTTCTCGCCTTCATTCTCCTATCAAAAATGCATTTGCAGGATCATTCCCAGCAAATTAGTCAAATCAATGACTCGGTTGTCATTAGATGAGAATGTAACACAAAATCTCATTACTTTTCACATTGCCCCCCCAGAAACCACAACTGCCTGATGAAAATGCTTTCCATCAAATAGTACCTGAGGGTGAGGTCTGGTGGTACTTCGAACTGACCCTCATCCCCCACCCCACGGTCCCTCTCTTCCCTGCCTACACCTGTCCGCTCCCTCATGAGCACTCATGCCATGGGCAGCTCAGACACCAAAACCACCTCCAAATCATAGAATCATAGAATCATAAAGGTTGGAAAAGACCTCTAAGATCATCGAGTCCAACCGTCAACCCAACACCACCATGCCCACTAAACCATGTCCCTAAGCGCCTCATCTACACGTCTTTTAAATACTTCCAGGGATGGTGACTCCACCACTTCCCTGGGCAGCCTGTTCCAAGGCCTGACCACTCTTTCAGTAAAGAAATTTCTCCTAATGTCCAGTCTAAACCTCCCTTGGCGCAACTTGAGGCCATTTCCTCTCGTCCTATCGCCAGTTACTCGGGAGAAGAGACCAACCCCCACCTCGCTACAACCTCCCTTCAGGTAGTTGTAGAGCGCGATGAGGTCTCCCCTCAGCCTCCTTTTCTGCAGGCTAAACAACCCCAATTCCCTAAGCTGCACCCCATCAGACTTGTGCTCCAGGCCCTTCCTCAGCTTTGTTGCCCTTCTCTGGACACGCTCCAGCACCTCCATGTCCTTCTTGTAGTGAGGGGCCCAAAACTGAACACAGTATTCGAGGTGCAGCCTCACCAGTGCCGAGCACAGGGGCACGATCACCTCCCTCTCCTGCTGGCCACACTATTTCTGGTACAGGCCAGGATGCTGTTGGCCTCCTTGTCTCCTGTGTCTCTCCTCAGAAAAGATTAGTTTTTGGCTAGTTTGGCTCCCTAACCTGCCTCAAACCTAGCCACGTGAGCTGCAGGGATGCGTGGCCAAGGGATGGGGGAGCGTGGGACGGCAGCGGCCCTGCCTTGCCTTGCCCCACAGCGCTGGGGAGCGGCACCTCGTCCTCCGTCCTCGGATCTGCCTGCGTGGCCCTGAGCAGACTGCTTGGCCTCTGGCAGCTCTCATGAAATTCAGGCGGAGGGTTGCTCCCCAGTTTGCGTGGGAGCCGCTGCCGTCGCGCTGAAGATCATGCAACAATTTGGCAGGCTCCCACCCGCTCACCCCTCCCGACGCGGAGCCTCCCACTTGTTTTGCTGCCGTACTACACGCGTGGATAAAGACTTTCGGCATGTCTTTCCTAAGTGCTTTTCAAGGCTGGGTATTAGGGATTGGAATAAATAATAATGCCATATAAAAAGTGGGTGGCAGGGTGAGAAACAAAAGAAAAATAATTCTGCGTTCATTCCCCCACTGCCTGAATTTCCGACGTCCAAGCAGCCCCAAGAGACGCAGCTCTTGCAGCCTGGCCCCAGCGTGGTGGCAACATGGAAGTGAGAAGATGTTGGAAGAAAGCCGGTCTCCACCAACACGGACTGGCGAGGGGGTTAGGCTAACTAACTTCTCCATTTGGGATCAGTTCCATCAGCCGACAGCCCCATTGGTATTGTCACCGAGGCGTTTACTCTCTAGGTCTCAGGGTGAGGGACACCTCGACAAGGGGCAGATGCTGCCCTGGGAGGACCGTGCTGTTGGTCCGGTGGATGCTGCAGGCCCGGTCTCCCTCTGCTCTCCTGCAGAAGCAGTGTGGGAAGGTGGATTCATTTGCAAATGTAAATACTGGCTGTCAGAGAGGGCAGGGGATTAGCTTTACATATGAAGAGAGAGGTGGCACTGCATGCTGTCAGGCTCATTAGGGAAGCAGGGCCCGTGTAGCTGGGCCATTTGGTAATGATCTACCCACTCCATCCTTCCTTTGTTTCTTTAACAACCCTCCGGCTCAGGCCAGACTCCCTGGGCTTTGACGTTTTCCCTTCAAAAAAACCTATAGCCCCCATTCATTTTAAGACAGGTCAAGAAATCCAATAGACATGCAAAAAGGATCTGTATGATATGAGACGTATTTATTTTTACAGTAAACCTAGATGGAAGGTGTTTTTATTTTTACAGTAAACCTAGATGGAAAGGAAACTGCAACTGATAACGGTGTTTTCCATGCATACACCACAGCCACCACCCATCATGGGTCACGTTCTCCGGTGGTGTGTTGCACTGACACGTGGAAGATCTCTGCTACTATTTATTGTCCGGCGCATCCTTCAGCCAAAGCAAGAGCAAACAAGGTAAAATGTATGGAATGAAACTTTGTCCTCGCATCCCTCGCCTAGGTCCAAGCTCTTAGGAAAAGTAATTCAGATAGGAGATAAGACAGCCCTAAAGGCACAGTTCTAAAGCTCAGGCAGATCTGAGATTGCTACTGCTGAAAGAGGCCCTCCCACTCTCCGCTCTAACCCTGGCCATACCTTTCCATAACCAGCCTTCTATCAGCGGTTGCACTTGTGTGATCACGTGGCAAACGGGATGCCAAACCATGCCAAAAATCAGACCTGTAGGAGAATAGTGGACTTCAGCTGGATCCATGGGCTGATTGCATTCATTGCACAGCCACCTGATCAGATGCAAAATATTTAGTGGGAACATGCAGCTGGAGGTGGGAGAGCGTGGGTGGGAAAGGATGGAGAGTCTGCAGTCGGCATCAGGTGATTGCATCCTGAGACGTACAGCAAAAGCTAAATTATCTTGACAGGGACTCGTATTGTGCTACCCATCTTGGGCCCAACGGGTGCTTCAGGCCAGAACAGATGTGATACAGAAGACACCTGGGAATTACACCATCTAACTCCTGAATCAAGCCCATAACTTCAGCTAAAACCAATATTTCTTAAAAAAAAAAATCATATTCATGACCACTAGAGCTGTAGATCACTGGCTTGTGAAAGGATTCCCCTACCCTGCAGTTTCTCTCTTATTCAAATCCCTCGCTTCTCCGCAGGTATCTACGCTAATATAACCCCAAAATTCTCTTTAAGAGGTCTTCTGCAACTGAAAATTGGCCACTGATTTCAAATACTCTTGGAGGGCACACGTGCACACCCACCGCACCGTGCTTGCGTTCCCCCTGCATGTCAGGAGACCACGCTGGAGAGGAACTGGTTTAGAGCTGGTTGGAGCCTGGCACAGGGTGGACTGGGGGAGCTCCAGCTTTCTCCATCCAGCTCTGCTATTTCCCCCTCAGCTCTGATGGGGCTTGAACGCCAGTTTCCAAGTGACTTATTATACTAAAAGTAATATTTATTCCACAGCTTAGCACCTTGCAAGCCTTTCTAGAGGAGAGTGGGAACACACATTTCTCACTAACATAGTCACTAACATAGTAACATAGTGACTAAGAAGGTCACCAACTTTCTGTCCTTTATTCTCTGCTGCGTTTGGTACGGAAGGGTTCATATTGAGCACACAATAAGTATTATGCTTTTAGGAGTGGTTTCTCTAGGCAGGGAAGTGGGTGCTGGACGGGTTTCTGTTCTCCCTTCCCCATGTAACGGGAGAAGAGCACGCTCCAGGCTTCTCTACAAACCCTTGGTTTTTGACAGGGACTAGCCTCTTCATAGTGTGAAGGTGAGGAGGAGAATGAAAACCTTTTTTCTAATCCTTCAATAAATGCATGCAGAAGGTTTTCTATTAAAAGTCCCTTTTCACATTCGCAGAAAGGAATTTGCATTTACATGCTTCCACGCTCAGGAAGCCCCTGGTTTCATCACCTTGTCTTTCTGACTGTGACAGGTGAGGTCATGATGCCCAGGTTTAACTAACCGTAGGTTTTCATCCCATAAGAGAGAGAGTGTCATCATTTTTGTTAACAACCGCACATTTGCTTGCAAATACCACATTCAGGCACAAACAATAGTATGTAGCAGAATATAAATTTTCTATAACAAGTCATGCAAACAAGACATCATTCACATTAGAGCTCAGACAAGAATACATTAAAATACATGCAAAACAGCCAAAGGAGTTGTAGATTGCTATATTGATGGGTTTATTTTCTTTATTATTCCTTTAGCTCTGGCTTTGAGCTAATAAAGCCTTATTATGTACCTGCCTGCACTGAGAAGGAAAATGATTATATTTGCTAGGAGAAAAGGATACTATATTACATCCCAGACTACCTAAGACATTTTGCTATTTCTGTGGGTTCTATAAATGGACTTTATATTGCCTTGAAAATATGTTAATACATAAATGCATAAAAATTATTCTCTCGCCTGCAGCAGACAACTTGACAAAAAAAACCCCAAAATCTGAGTGCAATAGCTGTGTTCTCTGAAGTCTGCTAAGAGTTTGGATAGTGCCATTGCTTTTGTGAGAGAAGACAAGCAATAAAAAGGTCAGAACTGTGTGAAAAGAAGAGTACAAAATAAATGGAAAGCGTAGCAGTTCAAGGTTTACTCGAATTTTCATTTGGTTTCTCCTAGAAATGGTAAAAGCTTCAAAATACAATGGCATTTTGCCCAAGACTTGAATTTAGCTAATCTTTTAAAACATATGATTATCTTTTCTTAATTCAATGACTTTTCACTCTCACACCCTTCTGTTCTTCTGGTCCTTGGTGTTCAGCATGCTCCAATACCATGAGGAAATGCAGAAGCAGGAAATAGGAGGAACTTAATTAAATTACAAATCTCCTTAGAAATCCATGCAATCTACTCTTGCAAGCCAAAAGTCGTTCAAGACTCTGTCGATCAGCTTTTGGATCCATATCTGAAACGGACCATTTTCTTCCATTTCATCGTCTACTAGGGTTTTTTCCTCCCATTTTCTTCCATTTCATCGTCTACTAGGGTTTTTTCCTCCCTTTTCCAATCTTCCTTTCCTGGAAGAGGAGCTAGGCTCTTCATACAGTGTACAAGTAGATTTTCTTGGCAGTAAAATGCAGCCTCGGTTCGGTTTCATTCTGGTTTTCCTACAAAAGTGTCTGTTTTACTCAATTGAAGAGAGATGGAGAATTTTTCCAGCATCTTGCCTCTTAAATTCAGGTCTGCTAGAAATTCAGAAATGCAAAATCTCAGCGAAGTGATAAATTGCTGCTGTTGATTCCTATTGTCTGGAAAATTAAGCAGAGTTTTGGTTTGGTTTGGTTGAGTTTGGCTTTGTAAGTAGCATCTTTGGTGGGTTTTGTATTGTTTCAGTAAGAAAACTTCTGTTTTGAGAAAGCGCTCTGGTCCAGGGCTGTGATGGGTCCCTCCTGTCTGTGCCAGCATGGTAGTTGCCACCACTGTGGCACAACACTGGAAGAAGCTGTCCGTCTCCCATCACCTGGGCTGCCTCCCCCACTCTCCTTTCACTGCTTTTCTGCCATTCTCTGCCCAAAGTTTAATGGAAACCACCTCCTCTTCACTAGCCACCGTGGTGAAAAAGGGGAGAAGTTGGTCAAACCATGGACGCAAGTGCTGGTGCTCTCCAGCAACCTCCCCTCCCGCATCCAGCCCCACGCTGTCCCGTCCCATTGCCACTATTTCATGTCTTCCTCCAGAGGTATATAAAAGTAAGGCATAGTTTTCAAGCTTTGAACTTTAGATGTAGATGTGGCGCTTAGGGACATGGTTTAGTGGGCATGGTGGTGTTGGGTTGACAGTTGGACTCGATGATCTTAGAGGTCTTTTCCAACCTTAATGGTTCTATGATTCCATGATTTAATTAAATAGGTGCCAATATCTCCTTTCACCCAGGCCAACGGCTGGAAGAACGTGAAAGATGAGACCAGGTGTTATTTGTGCTCTCCTCTTTTTAGGGTTTTTCTGCACTGTACCACTTATCCCGTCCACTCTCCGTTCTCTCCATAGCCGTGGTTAAATATAATGCTTCAAGATTGAGGAGGAAGCCATTGGCACTGGGGAGGCCAGCAGACTTGATGGAAAATCAAACTGATTTGGTGAAACTACCGTTTGCTAAATATCTTACTGCTGTAAGGCTATATCATCATGAAATCTTAATAGAAACATGGATTACTGTCAATAATGGGAAAATGTCTCTGGGGTGTTCTCTGAACCAATGTGTGCTGATAGCCATCCAAAGCCAAAAAATGATCAGATTTAATCATGACAAGGCTTATTAGACTTACATTTCATGTGAACATCCCTGAGGAAAATAAAGATGCTTCTGTGGAGCACCCTGGGCCAGCGTACTATATCCCGGTGAAATCCACGTTGTTCATACGTGGCATTTCAGCTCAGAGGCAAATAGGCATCTTCATGTGCACCTGACCCTGCCCAGTACACCTGAGTAAAACTAGCTTGCAGGTCTCTGCATCCTCCTGCAACCAGGCCAAACTCACTCAGGGCCAGATCCTCCGGAGGAATAGTTATTGCAGCAGGAATTAAGTCTTTCTGCACCTCTTAAATATGAACTTTGTTCCTGTTCTTATACCTACCCGCTCTCACAGTTTTGGAGGGTGCCTGGGGGCAGAGGGATGCTTTTCAGTGTTGTACAGTGGTATAATTTCTATTTTTTGTAAGATATGGTAAAGATAGGTATCAAAACAGAACTGACACTGTCTGTATTTGCTCGTATATGATGCTTATCTCACTCTGCATCGGAAAGATGCAGGTTCCCTCATACAAATGCCTTTTGAAATGAACTGTAATCTAGCTCTACCTGACTTAGAAGCAAAAAAGTTAGATAAGGCTGGGAATCCAAGACCATTCAGGGTTTCTCAGAATCCCTGGTATTGATAAAAAACCCCTTTTTTTATTTATTTGGCATTTCAAACAACAAAGCTTGAGAGCCGACCCCTATGTTTCTGTATTCACCAGGTTTCAAAAGAAAATAACTTTAAACATATTCCCTGTTAAATAGAAGTTAATCCTACACGAAGAATAAAGACTTGGCTGTGAAAGTGGTTTTTGCCCTGCTTATAAGACTCCTGGGGGAAAAAATGTAATATAAATGCATCAAAAACCCGATGCAAGCGTCTAAATCTGCAAATACCTGCACCTGCACTTATATGTGGAAAATAAGATCCTGGCCCAGGAAAAATCGGTGGGACTTCTGCCCTCAGCTCCAACAAGGTCACTCTTTCTCCCTGTGAACAGTCAGACTAAATGAGAAGGACTGTGCATAATCAGCTACTCCGCAAATGCAACTATTTGCAAGGGATTGTGCCTATGTTTTTAATTCTCTCCTAAATTAAAGATTAATTATTTCCAAGTGTCAATTTTATCGTCTTGCTAATTTATCTGTGTATGAATCCCTATGCCAACTGGGCACATAATAATGTAAGCACCACTTGTTTTAAAAAGAGCTCAACCAAGCAAAATGCTGAACATCCTTTGCAGAGCTTAAGTTCTTTGAAAGGAGCAGAGGAGGCTCCGCAGCGGCCGGTGGGGCAGCCAGCGTTGAATCACCAGCCGTTCCCAGCACAGAGCTGCGTTAGTAAAGCTGAAAGAGCAATCTCCTGGTGTGAAATTCTGAGCAAGCTTCTGGCTGAAACATTAAGAGCAAAAGGAAGAGGATACCATGACGATTTATCCAGTTTACATTGAAAGGGAATTGTTTTTTCTCCTTTCGTAAGCGGGTAATAAATAGTTTGCAGAGTCAGGAGGAAAATCACAAGCAGTCTGCTTTCATTGCATGAAATTCAAATTACCTTTCCCCCTACATCTCTATCATTCACACTCTATCTTAGGAAAAAAAGTGGATATTAACTTAAGCACGTGCAGCATTAAAAGCCAGAACTGAACCCAGTGCCATCCAGCTGTGCGCTGCTGTTTCCCAGATGGAAACTGGCAGAGTCGTAATGCCTCCAGCTTCAGGTGAGCTATGAAACGTGGATCCAAACAGGCTTTGAGGAAAGCACCGTCATTCCTGCTTGTGGCAGAAGCACCGAGCAGCCTGGCAAAGTGAATGTTGATTTAGACAGATCGAATCCAACCTGGCTTTAAGAAGGAGAAAAACTAACTTAATGACAGTTTATTTATTTTTAGCCATTGCCAGGCCACATCTCAGGAGTCTCCTTAAACCTTTCATATCAAATGGCGTGTCATGTGCTGCACTTCACAAACAGCTGCAGCTTCCCTGTAAATATTTTATATGTCTTCGATTAAACATCTGTTTTGTTGGCGCGCTGCAGCCCCTGCTTGACCTTGACTCCTGTCAGAATCATGCGTACCTCAGGGCATTTCAGTTTCTGAAATCGCATTTGAATAGATCACTAACTTCATAAATAGGGACATCTCGCCATCAGGTAGAAATGTTAAATGGATCTTCTCCAGGAAGAACAGTCTGGTGGAATAAGACTTCCCTTTACACGTACTCGTGTTCAGCTTCAACAAACATGTGCAACACATATGACGGCAATATGCAGGAACAGAAGGTGTCCATCTTCTTGAAGAAGCAAGGCCTGAATGGGAACTGACTGGTGCAGGTTTCTTCCAAAGAAAATCAAAACAAGCATCCAGAATGTGAGAGCTTCAAAAATAGCATCTTTCTGCTACTCAGCAGGGGGTGAGGTTATTCACTGCCCCCATGAAAATTATCTTATACTCCTCCTGTAATGGTTTTGGTATCTTTCTGCCCAGGTGAAGATGAAGTGGATTTTTTTTTCCCGAGTTTGATTTAATACCAGACAAAATATGTAAAAGTAGCAACACTCCTACTGTGTATATCAAAATGCAAACAGAGAAAGAAGCTACGAGCTCTATTACACAAGGACAAAAGATTACAAGAGGAGAGTTGTGGAAATGAAGAGAAATAAATGGGATGCAGACCCGGTTTGCCACACTATGCAAATCAAACTGCCATTCTCTACGGCATTAATCACTCGGCATTTATCAGCCTGAATTTTTCCAGGAATTCAACTTAAGGGTCTGGATTCTTAGTTCGGGATTCAACACCTCTATAACTATCAATCAACAGAGAAAATGGGAGCTGTGCATCAAGGATCAGAGCTGGCCCTGCACGTGTCTCAGAAATGCCTGGCACAGCAGACACATTTAAAGAGATGGTTTCACAGCAGGCACACAAAACCAAGACAAGTTGCAAAAAATTAGGTGTCAAGAACTGAAAAATCTCCAAACTTCAGAAGATAATCACGTGCTTAATGGGAATCCTAAGCATGTTTAAAAATAGATGTTTCTCTGACCTGGAAGCTGCTGAGCCCCCAGGTCTGTCGCTCAGAGCCATCCGAACGCATTTCCAATTACAGCCGCTGTTAGCAGCAATGCAAGCGCAAGCTCAGGAGTTCCGTGAAAACGGGCCAAAGGCACAGTTTTTTCCTATAACAAAGAATGCTCATTCACTCTTGCTAATTGTGATGGAGAGCCAGCAGAAAACTTCACTAAACGTAGGGGGAAAAAAAGAGAAAGGAAAAAAAAGAGGCGTATTTGATAGTCTCTGATAATGAAACTGGGCAATTCAGCTTTGGTGACTTTAATGGAGGAGGAGTTAGGCTAGCGACATACATAAAATCTTAACGTGCTGCTAACAAGCAGAACTAAGTTGAAAAAGATGAAACCAAAAGGTATTTTGCTCCACATTTTATCTCTGAATCCCATCGCATCTAATGCGTCGAATTAAGCCCGGCGCTACCGCATAGCTGGTTGCCTTTAGCCGTGCTCAGCCACCGCCGGTGTTTACTTATCGCACCGCCCTGTATTGCTGGGCCGAGCCCTTCGTGCAAGCCTGGCACCTGCTCAAAAACCGCTTTTGTGTTTGCACGTGGGGTGCATCCAGTAACACGGTTGATGGCTGTGGTCTGGGAAAGTAATTACAGCTATTGCGTGACATCAGCAGTTAAGATTCCTGGTCATTAAAGTTTAATAATAAAGGCCAGGTTGTTCTAGTAGTGGATTTTACCTAAATTAATACAGATGTTATTTGTGACCTCCCCTTCAGCTTCACTGGAACCCATTTCACGTGTTTAAATCCAGTCAACAATGTGACTCCTGGTTGGCAAGGGAGGCCATGAACCTCGTGGGCCTCAGCTCTCCCTTCTTCCCCCAAGCTCTCCTGGGGAAATAAACACTGCAAATGCCTATGGAAACAGCCAAGGAACCGCTCGTATGGAAGAGATCCCGTCCCCTGAAGAAAAATATGGTTATGCAAAGGGAAATTCTGCAATGGGACTTGCTCTCCAGAACAGGAGATGAAGGTCAAGCAGTGTGAGTTCAGTGAGACCAGCAGGTGAAAAAATTGAGTCATCCAAGAACAGAGCAGCAGTTTTGGGAAATAAGCCAATGTCACTTTTTTACTTAGTCTTCAGGCAACTAAATGTCCTGATGCTATCAGTCACCCAGCCAGATCCACACCTGAGACTCATAAAACACCAGGCAAGAGACACTGTGGGCAGGACTCCCTGAGGAATGGTTGTTGGTGGTGGGTGGCAGCAGTCTCCAGGTGGTCCTTCGCACGTGACGGGAAGGTGCTCTGTGCATGGCCATCCCCATCGGTTGTCTTCCTCCTGCACTTGGTCACTCAGAGTTCACATCTGCTCTGCTTGCGTGTGCAGGGGGAAGATGAGAGCACTGAGTCCTGAGAGCTAAAATGAAAAGGAGGTGACACCACCTTCCCAATGAAAAGCAGCCAGGAGAAACTGAAATTACTGGGTTTTGCAGTGCTGGAAAGCTCGAGCAACATGATCACTCTTTCAGTAAAGAAATTGTTCCTAATGTCCAATCTAAACATCCCTTGGCACAGCTTGAGGCCATTTCCTTTCGTCCTATAACAATAATGATGATAGAATAAACAAAACAAGTGATGCACAATACAATTGCTCACCACCCGCCCACTGATGCCCAGCCAGTCCCTGAGCAGCAATCGCTGCCCCCTGGCCAACTCCTCCCAGCTTCTATACTGAGCATGACGTCATATGGTATGGAAAACCCCATTGGCCAGTTGGGTCAGCTGTCCTGGCTGTGCCCCCTCCCAGCTTCTTGTGCACCTGGCAGAGCATGGGAAGCTGAAAAGTCCTTGAGTAGCGTCAGGCGCTACTTAGCAACAATCAGCGTGTTATCAACTTTATTCTCGTACTAAATCCAAAACACAGCACTATGCCAGCTATTAGGAAGAAAATTAACTGTATCCCAGCTGAAACCAGGACAGCAAGCCTTGGCAGAGCTCTGCAGGGGAAAATTTTGGGCTGCCTGCCTGCCTCTTCAGGGCCTGGCTTACCTTGCTGTGGTCTTCATTTCCCTCAGAAGCTTGGGAGGAAACTATCAGTATGTCCTCTCCCACACTGCTCTCATTTTTATTTTTTACTGTTTTTTTTTAAAACTCCTCTTTTTTATCACTTTAATCAGAAATTCCTCCATGGACATGTTGGGTTTTTTTACTGGAGGGGCACCTTTCTTTTTTTTTGGGTAAGGAGGAGAGATGGTGCCTCTCATTCCTGGTCTGGTAATGGGTACAATCATCCCATTTGGCAAGTCTCCCTACAATGCTCGGGCAATTACAGGTCACATTCTTCAGCTATCAAATAGCAGGAAACTTTTCAAGTGCTGTCGGTCCTACTTGCCATAATTTTGAAAGGTATAAGGCCGCGAGTAGACGAGCGTTTCTGTATCGAGTCCTCAGCGCTTGCTGCAGCTTCAGATCCCCGGGAGGGCAAAGCCCCGTGCCACAGCAGGGGCTTTATGAGCGAAACAGCTATCGGGGTTTCAGGTGATGAAAGGAGAGATGTGCGTGCTTGCCCCTCGTGTTAGATGGTTATACAGACGCTTGCTAAGAAAGCTAGATCTGTGTTAGACCTGTTAGCAGATTTATGGCTTGCTTTGCAATGCTGTAGGTTATTCGGAGAACAGCACAGTAGCTTCCTGTGCTGTTATTTTAAAGCAGGTTTTCTGTTACCGTCGATCACAGAAGCCGTCTGTAAGCTGAGATCTTTCCAAGGCTTAAGTCTCGATGTGAGGGCTCAGAGGGACCCCTGCATCCAAGGAAAGATACGTGCTGTGCACTGGGGGGGGTAAAAATAAAGTCAACATAAGCTGTTTGTCCTTGAGCAACTTCAACAGTTTCAATTTCCTAGCAACACAAAACTTTGCCCATGACAGAAATGACAATTGCCCTTCAGTGAGGAAATGGTTCCTCCATGCTCCCAATAAGATTTGTGTGCCTGTGCCCTACATTCCTATAGGGTGCAATATACCACTGTAGGGATGCTCTTGCTAATCAGTGTGTAGCTGCAAGCAGAAGGGCTTTCACCTGGTATCTTGGAAAACATATTTTATATGTGAAAGGTCTACTCAGTTTATATCCTAGAAATGCATCTCTGCCTTCAAATGTATATCTTAAAGAAAAAAAAAAAAAGAAAGAATGAACCTTAGTATAAAACTTTGCTGAATATTTTCAGGTCCTGGTAAAATCTCTTAGAAACACACAGAAGAATGGCAGCATCAGAAAGAGCTGCAAAGACAGGGTCCGTGTGAATCTGTGTATCTAAGTGTTTGTCCCCTTGGTTTTTTTGGTGGCAGAGCCCACATTTCCAAAGTAGGAAATGAAGTCTTTCCTCACGGCTGGTTGAGTGTGGGCCCAGATACTTTTTAAAAAATATTTGTAAGTCAGTAAATCCAAAATCAGTTCCTCCTGGTCATCTGCCTCGTCCTTTGCTTAACACAGGACAAATGGATGTTCCCAGTTCCTACACATCAGACTTTATAAGGGATTATTATGAGAAAAGCTCATTAATCTTGTCAAGTTGTTCAGAACCCTGTTTGAAGGATTATTTAACAGCAGGTTCTCTCTTTTTCCCCCCTCTTATCCATTTTATGCCTTTTCTGTTTGCTCAGCAGTTTACAACCTTAGTCATGGTACACTGCATCTCCCATAGAAATGACAGGGCTGTCAGCGACAGGCATTTGACATGCAACATGGAGCAAATACAGCAAAAGGTAGGGCTAACAGGGTGCCAGGGCAAAGACAGGGACCACTTGGCTTTTCTTCACGTGCTAGAAAAGCGAACAGGGAATTTTAATTATCTTAGAGTTTTTGCAATTGATATTTGGATTAGTGTTTTAAAGTAAGCATTTTTTTTTCCCCCTTTATAGTCTGTATAGTGTATCTTCCTCCAGGTTTCTCTCCTTTTCCCAGCTCTTTGGCTGCCCTACGTGTCTTGCGGTCTGCCTCACAGGGAATTCATCTTCCCTCTTTCAAAAACACCCTCCGTCTGGGCCTTCTCCCAAACTACTTATGGTCTGTCATGGGAATTGCATCTAATAATTTCTCACCTTCATAATGTGCCGCTTTGGGAGGGTTCATTTCTCGTACGCGTGGTAAAGCTGGTTTCAACAAGAAAAAAAGAGATTGCAGGTTCGTAGATACCAAAAGGAGATGACGTTAGGTGTGCTAGGACTGAGGTATATTAAAAACAACGGGAATCTCTAGCCACCCTCAGTTACGATCTATGAGGATCCAACATATTTTTACTGGCAAGAAAACATATGTCCTGTAAATGAGCTGCATCAAAGTTAGAAGTAGTTGAATATCCGAGTGTAGAGTAGCATTAATTTCACTGCTTTATTAATTAAAGACTAACTGCTGTCACCCTGTGTTCAGGAAGCTGCTTTGATCTAACTGTATGTCTGAGATAGGAAAGTTAAATGATAAATGGCATCTAACACATTTGATAGGTATGTTTTACAGAGAAAAACTACAAAGCGATTAGAGTAATAATTTGTGTTTCTTTTCTGGTGTGTTCTGAAATATCTTTTATCGTGGGAGGTGTACTGTAATGGAGAAGGACTAAGTACTGCCATCAGTTGATCACAGTAACGAGTGTCATTCCCATCCGTCAATCACAAACCTTTGTCAAGAAACTAGAGAAACAAAAGGAGTTGATAACTGTGAAAATTACAGCTATCATGATGAAATAAAGCTTTAAAGCGACGTAGGTATCAGTGGTGAATAATTCGATTCTGTGCAAGAATGTGATTTGATCATGCTGTAGAAAATCAAAATGTACCCTGATGAGCAGAAACGGTTGCCTCTCAGGTGGCTTGGCTGGGCAGGTCACGTATCACCCCAAACCGAATCGATATGGCTACGTGTTTACATAGGCAGGTACATACGCATGAGTCCTGCCCCAGCGGTTCTCCCCCCTGTCACCTGCGCCCGAGGGGGCAGAGCCGTCCCCGGCCCCTCCGCCGTCGCCCCGCTGCCTCCCAGCCAGAGCTCCCCAAAATACTGAACTCAACTGTAGGAAAAAAAGTATATATATCCCAAATTCACAAGACACTGTTACCGATTTGAGAGCAGTTTTTCCTATATCTCCTTTATGGAAGGAAAAATAAAAGAGGTTGCAGATTGTTTTGGCCTCGAGAAATAAATCTGATGCTTTATGGATTCTCGTGAGATCTCTCGCTGTTCTCTTTTTGCAAATCACTCTGTGTTTCTGCTTTCTGCGGAGCTATACCTACATTTTTCCCTTAAGTTATCCAGCTTTTTCTGTAGTGGAACTAAGGGGTCATAACTCTAGCTATGTGGCAAAGAAGCAGACAAATACCTGAAGTCCTCTGATTAATATACATGTATCGCTGAGTTTCAGGCCAGAACGAGCGTTACTCAAAATTACAAGCCTCCAGCTTCAAGGATAGCTAACGGAAATACTGACAGAAACTAAAGCTGCTCTAAGAGCAAGAGAGTGCAAACAACTGAAAATTTGTATGCCCTTGAACTATTAATTATTCTACCTTGGAAGGATTAAAAAGGACTTCTGACTGACCCGGGTTCTGCTTTGAAAACAGAGAGAGAAGTACAGTATTCCCTGAGTCCCTGACTAGTTTAAGTACGTATTTGTTAAATTTAAGACCTGCCAAAACCCAGCTATTATTTTCTAGCTGCTTTGCACCCAGCAGCTTCTTATAAGAAGTGACATGGAATATTTCAGGGCTTTTATACCAGCAGCAATAACCATCATAAAACTTGTGGAATATGATATTAGACTGAAATATCGGCAGCATATACATTTTGTATAACAGCAGAAGACCTATGAAGGGTTTTAATACAATTAACAATGCCATTAAAAACCCCTGGAATAGCATTAAAGACATTGATAGACATTCTGTGAATAAAAATAACGTAAGTTATTGTTAGCTTTCCTTATTAAAGTCAAGTATTATTTTAAAAACTTGTGCAGACTTTCATGGTAACACAAGAACTGGGTATAAAGGGTTCAGTGTCGGAGAAGCACTAGACTCCTTTTAATCTTTACAACAATCGAAATAATTAATTTACTAACTCACTTTGACTATAACAATTTCACCCGAGTTTTCATTTGGCTTTGAACAGACATTTAGCAATTTCCACTCCGGAAAAAAAAATAAAATTAAAAAAAAGGCCTGTCTCGAGGAGAGGGTTTGGTAACAAAGCTGTATCCGAAGGCTGTAAGGGAAGAAGCCCCGCGTTAACACCGTGCAGTCGCTACCGCTACTGCCCCAGCCCCGTTTGTAACGACTTTGGAAAGATTGGGGCTGGCTGGCTGGTGGCTGCGCTTGTGCTCTCTGGATCTCCCACCCATGTGAATTAAATGACGGTAGGAAGAGCTGGACTTTTTCTTGCAGAAGAAATGCAGAGACCATCTTTGTTGCCCTGATGACAGAGAATTGCCATCCATCACGCATCGGTATTTGTATGTCCCGAAAGGAGTTAGTTAGTGTGCTTAATCAGGACTAAGATGGACAGGAAGGAAGATTTCTTTGGTATGTGGAATTAAAACAAAGCAAACAGGCAGAATCTGATTTCCAAAACAGACAAGCAGTCTGGAACACTGTTTAAATAAATTGGCGTGTTATTGATACGAATCGGTTCATCAGCACAAGTAAAAATAGGTTCAATCTTCAGCCTTCTGCAATTCCTTTTTTTGTTTGTTTGTTTGTTTGTTTTTAATCCAGGCATTTTCTGAAAATTAATCTTTGGCCAGAAAACTAGAGATGATATTACTTTTGATATGGGCCACATTTTAATTTCTTTTTGTTTGTTTGTTTGTTTTTTTTTTTTAACATCTAGTTCTTCAGCGCTTACTCAGAGACGGCAGTAAAGTGAATAGTGGTGCTCAGGAGCATCTGCCCCATCCTCAGGCGTGAGAGCCCTTCCCCAGGGCTGGAGCGAGGCGCGGGGGGGAGCGCCTGCCTCCCGCCGGGCAGTGCAGCCCCCCCGGCCAGCCCTCAGCCCGGCCCCAGCTCCCTGCCTGCGGAAATTAAGGCAAGAGGTCCCCGCCACCGAAACGGGGGGAGCGCTGGAGCCATAAGCCATCGCGAGCCAGAAGCTGGGGTGGATGTGCCCAGGCTTTGTGAAGCTCAGCCTGGAAACGAGCTTTTTCTTAACCGTAGAGAGTTCGAACGAGAGCTAGTCTCTTAGCAGAGGGAACCTCCGAAATTATTCCAAATTTCGTATGAGGTTTTGCTGTTTAAGTGGGACCCAATCGCAACTGCTTGCGTAGGCGCATGCATTTGCTATGGCACGGCATGAAATTGAGTTTCCGCAATGGGGGTGGAGGGGAGGAGAAGGGGGCCTGACTTCACGAATGCGATCCAGAGCCTCACTGCAATGGTGGTTACCGAGTGACCTTGGAAAAAAGATGATCTCCACTGTCCCCACCACAGCAGCTGCCAGGGCCGGTGCTGGAAGCCTTACCACCACCAAGGGTGATATCCAGCCATGATCCAAAGATGTTTTCTTTTGGCAAACGTTCTCTGCAGTCCAGCTTTGAGGCCCATGAATAACTAGATTAGGACAAACCAGCAAAACAACAAAACCCTCCAAGTCCTCTATTCACCAGCAGTAGCACAGCTGCTCAGGCCGTAACAGCCGCGCGGGCAGCACTGTTGATAGGGGTCCCACATTTTGCCAAAGCATTGTAAAAAATAGTCCCTGCTGCGCTGGGACTGACAGCCCCTTGGCATCAGCACAGCTGGAGAAGGAAGGCAGTGGTTTTGCCTGCCATATTGCACTTCTGAGGCATGAGAACATTTCAGCTTTCAGATAACTAAGGCATGCATCCTTCCAAGGAAGTAATTTTTTAATGGTACAGTCCTCTTGAATCTTATTTTTCTCAAATGCTTCTATGTGCACCCTCTTTCCGCCGTGCTCTTCCCAGGCAATGTGAAGCTGTTCTGAAAGAAAATGGCATATTTTTCCCCCTGCACTGAAATTCTGGGAAGTGCTTTCTGTTTCAAAAACTGCTTGTTGGGATTGTAAATTCAAATTACTGCCATACATTATGGCTTTCTTTGGTAGCAGAGCAGAACCACAGAGCCCAGTAACATATTTCATCCCGGGGAACATATCAAACATATGTACAGTAAGATAGCTGTGAGAAAAATCGAGCCCCTTTGTGTGCCACTAGTCACAATGAGCATTGATATGCAAGAGGAAAGCATTTTCAGAGGCTGAGCTGAACGAAGAACGATGGTAGAATGGTGTTGCGGGAGAGAAGTTTATTTTCCGTAGGTGCTCTAAGTAGCTCTAAGTGGCAAGGTGAAGCTATATCACATACCATGAACGAAACAAATTGATGGTAAAAGCCCTGGTCAGCGTGAGCTGCTTGGGAGAGCATTTAAAGCAAACACCAAGGAAAGGCTTCAGCTCCGAGGAGGTTTGCTCTGTGGGAGGTACCATATTTAAACAAATTATTAGGGTCCCAAATACTGAGGAATAAGGCACTGTACAGAAGCTATGTCTGGAAGCTTTCGGAGGGGACACGCAGGCTGTGCCAAGGGTAAGTACAGACCGAGAGCCTTGGGGATACCTTAGAGGAAAGGATGGTCCAAATAACATGAAGGGCAATAGGAGAGACCAATAACTTATAAACCACTAGCACTAATAAAACCTGAAAGAATTCAAATAGAAAAGGAGCCTCTGGCCTGAGTCCACGGATCTCATGTCTTTATTTATGAGAGGTCATTGCTAACTGAAACGTGCCGTAAAACACCTCGTGCCGTGGCCAAAAAGGGTCTAGCAAACCTCATTCCCTCTTCACAGCCTGCAGCACAGAGATAGTCTCCCTACAGACACACTGGAGACCATTTACCCTGATCGCACTCCCTGCATTTTTATCCCTTTCCTTCAGGTTTTGTCTTTGGCTTTGTCTCTGTGGGTCTAAGTCATTTCTGGGTAGATGTTCTGCATACCTTTCTCTCATGTAGATATGCTGCCGGCAGTTATTTGGATGCAATGGTAGTGTTCTTTTTTGTTCTAGACGCTCAGAAAGCCAGTCCTGCAAATCCTTTGAATGCACGTAACGTGTGTGATTTATCCCTATCAGAGTCAGATAAGAGGGTTTTCATACAACCGCTGGATGAAATCATGGGTCACCTAGCTTTAGCTAAGGGAACCTAGATTGCAGGAGAAAAAACACAGAGCTGCCTATGATTACAGTGCTTTGTCCTCTGCTTGTGGGTTTTTTTTGAATAGTGAAACCAGCTTTATAGGAAACAGTTCAATATTCCTTATCAACGGCAAGAATTCAAAGGGAAATCGAAGGGTGGAAAGTGGCCAGCAGGTTTATCTAGGTTCATCCTCTTTTTTTGAGCAAAACAGCCCTTTTGCAGCTTCAGCTTCCCAGGCCACCTCTCCCCGCAGCACGCAGGGGTGATGAACGCGTGCTGCAGGCACCAGCGCCAGGTAGCACCCGTAAAGAGGTGCGGGGGAATCCAAGGAGATGTCCCCACCTCCCCAACTGGGCAGTCACCATCTCCGGCTGTTCTCCACCACCAATCAGGAGTCAGGAAGATGAAATTAAGCCATTTTATGGCTATAGTTTAGGTGACACCCTTAGGTAAGGTCTCTTGGTACACAGGAGTCATGCTCATCCTAATTCATGCACCCGCTTCTCGTCACTCTTAGCTGCCCCGGGCATGGTTAAGGGGCAATTCCCACACTCTGGCAAACAAACACTAAGTGTTCCCAGGCATTATTCAGGTCATGGGAAGGTTTTTAAGCTACCAGGACAGGAAATTGGATGGGGAAGGGAAAAGGTACTTCAACGTTTCTCTTTGCCATCAAGGCTAGGCAGAATTAAGCTGCCTGTTTTTTTCAAGTAGGATGCAGTCATCGGTCTCGTGTGGTTTATCCCACATATGAGATGAGGGAATGGATCATAAGAGGAACAGCTGCACATTGGGATCTCAGCGGAATTGGTTTTCTAACTCGGTTATCAAAGCATTTTATTCTTCTTCTGGGCTTTCAAGCCTACCATAGCCAGGAGTCCCAAATTGCGCTTGTGGTAAGTGCTTTTTTGCACCTTTGTAGGTGAAACACTGCACTACCATTGAGCTGATTTTTCTAATCTCAGAATCAGCAGGGTGTCAGGACCCAAGCATGGAGACTGGGGCTGTCCCATACACCGTCTTGTTGGCTCCAGGAATTTGAAGCGCGCAGAACAAAATGGAAGTCATTATTTGTGCAGCATTTTGCTATTCAGACCCCATACGGCTCAAACATTTTAGGGCAAACCATAGCCAGAAGGCAGCACGGCCATTTCACGAAAGCCTTGCCTGCGGACTGCCACCCATCAATCCTCCGTGTCTGGAGAAGACCTAAGACCGAACAGCAGTGCCGCCTGTGCAGCGCTCGGAAATCGGGTACCCCACCGGCTGGCTCGGTGAATTTATCGCTACCCATCCTTCTTCCCAGGATCATCATTCAAATCTTTCCTGTCCTGTCCTAAAATGTCATTATGGTTAGACAGATGAAAGGAACAAAAGTAGAAGTAGAGCCATGAAATGGCATAGCGTAGTTGGAAAGTAAGTTTAAAAAATCTGAATCCTTCAGATTTCTGAGAACACAAGTGATATTCCCTCTTTCGGCCTCTTGCTGCTTGTAAAGTTAAATGACTGGAATATAATATCCAGTCTTATCAACTCTTACTTTGGATATATTTCATTAATGCTATTAATGCTTTGCGGCTTGACTATTCTTAATCAGAAACCGTAATTCTGGTGTGGGAAGGAAATACTAGTGGAGTGAGACATACGTGACGTACAGCTCCAGCGAGTGAGACAACACTGACCCATGCTGAAGAAAGTAGCAGCTGAAGTAAAACTAAATATTTATATTTGTAAGGTAAAAACAACCAAGTCTTTTTAAATGACCCCCTCATAAATATGGAAGTGTTTATTTTATGATATTTTGAGGCTCATGAAATCAAATTACTATCAAATGAATTGGCTTGATATTAATGAAGGAAAAAAGAAAAATGAGATCTACAGTAACATACCTATGTAAAATAAGTATACCTATCCTATATGCTACTATGTGTGTATGTGCATCTGTGAAGAAGCAGGTACAAATTCCCAGAAGGGGCACAAAGAGAAGCACTGTCATCTCCCTTTTGTAGAGAGAGGGTGAAATGGGGGTGACATCTCCAGTGTCGCCCTGCTAATAAGAAGAGGTTTTGCTAAGCCTCCTCTCATACTTCCCCCTCTTGCACGTGGAGTGCTTTCTCTTTTCCTCAAATATTTGATTAATCAGGTTGCGCTGCAGCCCTGTTAGCCTATAGGGAGCATCTTTTTAGGTAGATGTTACCTTTGCACCTCTTCAGTCGGGAGGGGTTGTTCATTCCTATGGCAAGGGAGCAGACTTGTCACTCCCGCGGCTCATGGAGACTGCTGCAGTGGCAGCTATCCCGGTTATGGGTGAGAACAATAATAATCAAAATATTTTAATCCTGTCATGGATTCAAATGTCCCTTATTCAATCTAAGCAGCAACAGTGATAACTTCAAGTTATATACTTAAATAGATGAATTTTGTATATTTAATAGATAAATTTGCTTTCCAAAGAGGGGAGACAGGACTTAATCCCACTTTATACTCCCCAGGGAGGAATTAAGTTAACTTCCATTAGAGGTGGAGCTGGCCCCGATGACCACATGCATGGTCCATCTAGTGACACAAGAGTTGCACGACCACACGGCACAGTTGTATCTAGAGCCCGTAAAACTGTCAGAATAACCAGCAAAGTACAATTATTTATGATTCACAGTTCGTTTATTTACAATAATGTTTTGCATAACAAATAAGTGAGAATTTTGAAATCTGCTTGTGGAGGAGTTCATGGTTATGAAAAGTGGGGAGGTTCATCCAATAAATAATTTACTGTGAATTAAACATTCATCACCAGTACTAGAAAAGCAATAAAAGTCTTTGTTTGCAATCCTTTTTTTTTTTAATTGTTTTTTAATGATGGATCTAAGCCATAAGTGTACATGTAGACTTTGAACATCTGCGAGGGATTGTTTTCACCCCTTGAATTTTACTCCAATCTATTATAAAAATAGGAAAGACTTTGCAAAGTATACATCTAAGTACACAGACTGGGGAGACTCAACGTTTCAGTGACTTGGATCTTGGACTTTGATCAAATAAATCAAATCAGGGAAACATTTCAGGGAACAGGTATTGAATCTGTGTGAATTGTGTCTAAAATGAAAACCAATATATCTTTATTATCATTATTCTTTTCTCTTTTGGATAATGGGCAAAAAATGTATGCTCAAAATCACCAATTTATTGCCACAGATTTTAAAAGCCAAGGGTGTTTGCAGGCTACTGCTGCGTTTCATGTGCTGTGTCTTATAGCTAGAAGGTGAAGTTCCTGGGCAGCACCGCTCCGGGGAATAATGGCTCATTTGCCAGAGGAAAAAAGGTCGGAAGAAACAGCTGTTCTGTGACAACCTGCGGGACACGACGGCCAAAAGAAAGGACCATCCCCAGCCTCACCTCCAGCAAGTGCAAGTGGTGCATTTTTGATTTGCCTTCTTGTGTCAACAAAGAACAGCACGTGCATTTAAAACCATAGTTCTGCCAAAGCAAAGTACTGTCCTGTGTGCACGGTTCTTGCCTTGGAGGACAAAAAGGGTAACAAAACCCCTCGTCCGGTAGTTGTTAATGATGTGGTTTAAAGAGTCATTGGAAAAGATGAGCTTAGTCCATCTGAGGGCCAGGTAAGACCCTGGGTAGCCAGGAAACCCCAGAAATGGAGGATGGGGACTTCATGAACACCTCCCAGCTCGGGCACAAACCATCCAGACTCGGGGCGCTGCTGGAGGGGAGCAGAGCGGGGGGTAGCCGAGCTTTCCAGCTGCTCAGACATCGAGGTTATTTCCATGAGCCACACATTCTGTGCTCTCAGTAGGAATCACCCCCATTTATCCAAGACAGAAAAATGCACAAAAGAAATGAGCTCCTGGAAGAGCTTTCCAAAGCCTGAAATCTTAATTTTGCAATTTGCTGCAAGATTTCTGAGATTTCAAAGGAGCCGATAGTTTAATCCAGGTCAAGTGACTTTGTTTTTATTTATTGTTACACAGGAGCTTCTTTTTGGAGAGGAATACAGATTTTGACAAATATTTAGACAATTACTAAGAAAAAAAATATTTTCTCAGAAATAATTCTCCCTCTAGGGGAGGAAAAAAAAAGGACTTTTATTTTTGTGGGAAATACTTGAAACATGAGACAAAAGTGTTAAGCATTTTGTTTTGTAAAGCTATCAGAAATGTGGTGCTTTATTGCCGTGGGCGCCAGCATACGTTGTTTTCCAGCACCACCGCTCATGTTTCAGCACATACAACCTTACACAACATGATATGCATGTAACTTCGGTATCTTATGTAAGATGAAATTCCCAAGAAAGAGGATGGGATGACTCAGGCAGGGGAAGCACAGCCGTACAGTTGGCCAGGAGAAGACAAGCTCTTCTACCTCTAAAGCGTGGTGCACCGTAACGCTCCCTGTGACTACCGTGGAGTGAAGCCCGTGAGATGTACGGTGGCTTCTGCTCCCCGTGAACCTCCTGCAGGACTGCGGAGAGGCATTAAAAGTTTACTCGTTTTGCAGTGGTTGCTCTCTGCAGCATCCTAAAAGTGGGATTTCTGAGGAGGACTGCACGAGTCTTGCAGCTTTCGATGTAAACAGCAGAGATCAGCCGTCAGCCCTGACCGCTCGTCTCTGCAGTAGCCAAGGCTCAAACAAGAATTCACATGTTCCGCAGGCAGCAGCTTATTTCTGGGTCAGCCGTAACCTTTTCCTGCTTGTAACGATGGCGGCTGCTCTGCGGTTATCTCCAGCTGAAGAAGGCTTTTGCATATTTTGCTTCAGTCTGTCACTGTGTGAATAGAAAATGCAGTTTGCAAGTACGGAGCAAAAACGTATGTGTTTGTTGATCTGGTGGAAATCAGGCCAGCTCTAGTATTTGGCTTTGCTATTGGCGTTCTAGTTCAAGAACACAATCTGACTTGTTGAGGCTGATTTTCATAAAACATTTTGTAATGATTTATATTCCTTCTTCAGGTATTAATTTAAAGGACTGAGAGAGGTTTGGGCCATTGCATTAAATATATTAACATGTAGTTTTGAGAGTTTTTCTGGGCATGTATGCTAAATTTGAAAATTCAATGTACTTGCAAAATTGCGAGTATAAATCAAATAACAACTGAAGCATTTCCTCAGACCAATGGTTTTAAGTGCTCTCAACAGCTGGAAAAAGTGCAGACTCTTTTGCTATGCAAAATTGGCGTGTATAGATTTGGAGCATAGACAGACCTTTGCTAAACTACAGCAATCCGTCATGTTTAAATGTGTTTGTTGTTAGCAGGGCACAAGCATGATTTGATTACCGTGGTGTTCTGAAAAAAAAGAAAACTATGCTCGTCTTGGGAAAGGCAAGAAAAAAAGCTTTTGGGAACCAGCTTAAGTTAGAAGGGGGAGTTGTCATCTCCAGCATTTTCTGGTTTGGCTTTTTAGAGTTTTTTCTTTCTGGACAAGAAATTAGCAAAATACTTAAGAATTCACAAAAGCACATGACCTTCAGAGTGAAATTTAGGACTTCAGCACATGAAGTCTCGTATTTTTTAAATTATTTATATAGTTCATTATCAATCTTAGCAGTTAAAAATAGCCCCTTAACTTTTCAACGTAAACCCTGCTGCTCCACAGGGCGCAGATCCCCCACGGGTGCTGGGCGGCACCTCCAGCCCCGGGGCACTGCGGGAGCCCATCCTGCACCTCCCTGCGGCCCTGGAGGTGCCACCACCCCAGGGCACCCAGCCGGGGAGCGGGGTGAAGGGGAAGCTGGGCTGAGGGAGATTATAAAGCTCCCTGAATGGGGAAGATGTGGAGCAAAACAGAAAGAGCTGTGAACTACTTGGTGATTATGGATCCTACTTCAAGTCTCCGTGGTATCTCCTGTGGCTGGTTAGATGAAAAATCCAGCCAGCTTGCAGAATTAATTAGACTAAGGCTTGCTAGTTTTACGATGCAATATGTGCTCTGAGGTTCACTCTCCAGAACATCCAACTCCTTCAGCTTTACTTGTATAATTCACCTTCTCTGAAGCAAGAACTCCGTGCTACTTCCACCAGCAGAGTTCATTAAGACGTGCCACTCCAAAAAAACTTTTGAGTTCGAATGAATGATCACAGTTTTGCAAGTACCTCCTCAGTTACCGGTGTGCGAGGAGAGGACCTGGGCACCACGCTAAGAGACCCCCCCTGCACTGACAAGCTGCAAGCCCTGGGCAGAGAAAGGCAGACGCCTGCTGCGTGCCAAACCTCTGCTGTAGGTAAGATGCTGTGGAATGATTAGCACCTGTCCTGAAGCCAGAGAAATCAGCGTGTGACCATTGGTAAAAGATCTCGAAGGCCACAATTGGACACCGAGATGGATCTCCGGCGTTTCCCAGGCTGTGTAAAGAGGGCAGTGAGTCCTGATGAAAAAGCTGTGTCAGTAAAAACCAACAGGACACAACTATTTCTGCCAAAGGGAGTGGGGAGAAGAGGGGGACACGGGCACAGAGTTTTAATGAACTCTTGGATATTATTACGGCTGCCTAGGTTTTCTCTTGACAGAAGGCAAGAACGGTTGTTGCCTTGCTTACAGGGGAGAGATGCCCGTGAGCGGAGCTGTGCATGGGACCAGCGTCGCAAACCACTTCGCTTCCCTTCGTGTACATGCAGGACTGCACCGCAGCATACTTATTTTGGGTTTAAAATAATCATGGCTACTTCGTTAGCTGCCGTAACCACATAGAATCATAGAATAGTTTGGGTTGGAAAGGACCTTTAAAGGTCGTCTAGTCCAACCCCCCTGCAGTGAGCAGGGACATCTTCAACTAGATCATATCTCATCTTCACACAGTGGTCGTTGTACTTGAATTTAAGGGAGACTTAAACGACACAGCTGAATTCGTTATCAATAGATCCACACCCTACTTTAAAAGGCAAAAGTGCATATGCTTTCCTCTCATAAACAGGCATGTTCATGACGGGCAGACAGTTGCAGGAGATGAAAGCAGATACTAAGTCAAAGCTATTTTTCTTTAGCTATAATGCACATGGGAATTACGAATAACAACTATGTCCCGACACTTTGATAGGGGCCTGGGGAGAAAAACTGCCAAAGGCAGTACTGAAAAACAATGACAAAATATTTATCATTTTCAGCAACATGCATATGCTGAATTTAAGTAGCAAATAGCCTTAGATACAAAGGTCTTACATCATAAATGAAAATAATTCCTGTATTCTTATTGTCCAACACAAACAAACAAACAAACACCAAATAGTGAGCAGTTCTATTCTTTTCTTTATGCTAATGATGTTTCTAAAATTCCCTCAGTGCAACAGGTATTCATCTAAACTTGAGGAAAAATAAAAAAAGAAAAATGAGCTGGTAGGCAAAATCCAAGTAATATCTTCATTTTCTAATAAATTTTCTTTCTTTTGTTTTCTTTTCCAAGATGTAGCTGTAAACCAGTTTATCAGATACAAATAAAATTTTCTTAAATTCAGCAGAGGAGAATAATGACTTGGTTTTATAGGCCTATAGAACAACCTGAGTACGTGGGCATTTTGAGATAATGGTGTCAGTTAGGATCTGTAATGTATTCTGGGAGATATCATAAGAAATGTGGCAGCAAACTCATTTTTTCCTTTCAAAATGATCACCTGCAATATGCAATAAAATGCTAGGGTGTACTTATAAAAGAGCCATTGCAGTATCCTCCCTAATATATATGCAAATATTTCATCACTTTGAAACTTTGAGGCACCCGAGAAAGCTGTTAGAAATTAACATCAGCTTCCAGTTGCCATATAAATCAAAGCAACAGCTCTTCTCTAAATAAAGTACCTGCTTAGGGAAGTGAGCTACTTTGATTAAATGCTGATGGGAGTTGGCCATTGCCGTCGACAGGCAGAGCCTGGCTTTCCTCCTTCTTTGCAAATGTCGTGAAGTCTGCCATCGCTGCTAGAGTGCCTTGCGTCGTTCTCGCCTTGGGACCATCACCTTTGCAAGGTGAGGACTTTTGCAGCTTAAAGGACATTATAGTCCTCTTCGGTCACTGCACCAAAGCGAGTACATTGCTCTGGGGGAATCCCAGAAGTTGAGAGGGGATGAAAATACCCTGGTTAAAGCCCTTTCCTCTGAAATCATAGACAGTGGCATGGTCTCTGCTTTTTATACTGAAAAGCACAATAATTCTGCAGGAGACTTCACCCTTCACAGCAGCAGAAGGCAGCAGGATACCTACCCACATTAACGTATTTCTGCAATAAAGCAGCTTGAAGGAAGTAAGCAACATTTTTCCAAAGTTTCTTTAAGTTGGAAAAAAATACATACTGCTCTCTAGGACTGAATTGCCACAACAAAATGATTACAGAGAAGATTGAGCAGAAAATCAGGAAGGTCAAATTACATTAGTGCCCACTGCGATGCTGCAATGGGCAGGGTCCATTCAGGAACAACAGTTGCTCAAGTAGCAGCTTATTTTTCAAGGTCTATAAGCTATTCTTGCCCTCAGTGGATGGAGAAAACAATCGTTTAATCTCTTAAGGAAGACTGTAGATGAGAAATCATTTGTTCCCAACCAGATGGGGAAGCGCAGAAAAATGGGACATTTATTTTAATAGGTGGCAAGAACCAAAAGATACAGATAGTGCATCAAACTTATTTTCTCTTGTCCTCCTGTCTATGCATACTTTTCTGTGCATAATCAGCCTTTTTATCCATCCCTGCCAGATGAACGTTGAAAACAGTATCTAGTTCCGTCCAGAACTCAGAAACTCAAGCCAGCTAATGAGCAAAGTGGTTTTGCAGCCTGCAGTTTGTCCTGCCTGCTGTCTGGTGTTGCCCTGCCACCCTCTGTTCTTTAAAACAAACTAAATGGCATCGTGGGTGGAGGAATGGACACTCAGCAACAGCACACCTAAGCTCCTGCCCTGCTAATGCAGACTTGTTCCCTACTGACAAGCAAGTGTATTCTCCTTCTAGCCTAACTTTAAATGTGTCAAGTAGGGAGGTGGAAGTTTATTTCAAAGGATAATTGATTTCACTCTCAGAAACAGAGCCGAGAAAATAACTCATGGCAAATAACGTATTCAATGAATAAGGTTTCTTCCCTTGCCCGTGCTCACCTTGCTAGCAGATCATGAGCCCCTCGGCTGTATTCGCTCTTCAGAGTGTTTTGTACACTGGTTTGCCAACAGGCAGAGAGCCGCTCGGTGCAGGTGCATCCATCCAGGACTGCTTTGGCTCGTTATTCACAAAATTTCCTTGCTGGACACAAAACTCATATTCAGCAGGAGGATCTGAGCAAACCAGCTGATAATCTCTCAGGAAAAGAAAAAAAGAGGATGAAACCTGAGTGAACAGCCAGGAAGACTCGTGTTGGTGAGGAGGACAGACGTGGGATATGAGCTGTTCTCCAATGTTCTCTGTATGTTCAACACCACAAAGAGAGGTGGTTTGCTGAGGCAACCTTCTTGCCATCCAGCAACTTTTCATACTGAACCCCTGTCATTGTGCATCATCGTCACTCCTCCGCTCGTGTGAGCACTGTATAGACCCCAGAACTCAGCACTACTTCGCATCTGTTTTAGACAGGGCCCCTAATTAACGGCAGAGCTGAGAATAGACCCTGGATCTGACTCTCAGCTCTTTTGGCCCATAGTATTTCGGAAAAATTTCAAAAGCACAGCATGCCAAGCAAAAAAAAGTGAAAACTTCTGCATGCTGTGAAATTTCAGAAAAGGAAACATTTTTGCAGACTAGCTGTTGAACATTTGAGAGCTAAACTCCAAGGAAAGTTGCGCCACGTGCTAAAGTTCTACTCTGGTTTTTGAAAAAGATAAAAAGCAGTAGTCTAGTTTGCATTAGGGAGTATATTCTCTGTGAGTTATATAGCATAGAAAATGTTGCCCATTAAAAAACTGTCATTGAAAGATTGCGACTCCTCTCCAAGAACTCTCTGGGGAAGAGTTTATGATGTACGTGCCCCCCCCCACAAGCCATGACGTTGCTGATTCCTGAGGTGAGATGTCTTATTCTTGGGCAGACATAAGGGGGAAATGGTAGGAGAGCAGCAAGGTTACCGCTGCTGAGGAGCAGTGCCTTCAGGTTTAGCTTGGTCTTATGAAAAGCAAAACATGCAGGAGAGGAAAGAAAGAAGAAACGCAGGTCTCGGCTGCAGCCAGACGAACAGACATGGTTTATTAGCCAGTGCAGAGCCGCAATGACGGGAAGGAATAGCTGCTCCTACCAGCAGCATGGAAAGTCCCGGCAGGGTGGGGGCTCGCATTAACTGTTTTTATAGTCCTTCATGGGAACAGCTACTAACTCAGTCCTGCTGATTGCAAAACCCAGGAATTTCATGCTTTGAAGAACTATAATAATGCCTTTATATGTGCTTATAATATGGAAAAAGAGGAGAAGCAAGCCCCTTGCTTTCAAGTTAGAGATGAGTGCTGGGTAACACTAGAAATGGGTTGGATGCTGCGGAAATAATTCAGGTAATACATTTTGTTCCCACAAGGATGTCTTGTTTATAAATTACTTCTGGATCCTGCACTCCTGTGGTGAATGATCTACTCTGGTTAGCCCCCAAAAGCATGACTGATCGGTAGGAGCAAGCTCCGCTGTGGTCTCCAGCCTTCTGCTCCCCTCCCCACCTCCCATGTCCACCTCTGGTGACACAGCTTGGGAGGGAAGCACCAGGCACAGCCTCCGCTGGTTGGAAATGCTTGCGGGGAGGCAGGACCCATGGAAGGGGCTTTTCGGGATGGTTTAGGGGCTGAAGTATTTTGGGGTATTTCCACAAAGTGGAAAAAGCTGATGTTCACAACAGCGAGAGGGTACCACCAGCCCGCTGGTGGGCAGCAGCTGGCTTCTCTCTCCAGCAGCTGGGGACTCCAAAATACATGGTCCTGAAACCCAAAGGGTCCCTCCACTGAAGGCGAAGGGGAAAAAACCTCTTTGAGAAACCAGTAGTGAAGGCACAGAAGGGCTTGTTTAATTATGTTCCCATTATTTATTATCTACAGTAGCACCCCACATGCACATCCCTCTTCCCAGGCAGTCCTTGCTGTCTGGAGCTCATAACCAGACCGACAGATCAATATGCAAACTCTGAGAAGAGAAACTATTACAGGGTCCCAAGTGCAAGACGGAGGTAGCTCCCCCCTCAACAAGGACAGGGGAAACCCAGAAAGTGCTGGTTCTCTGGGCTGCTCGAGGAGACTCTAAGAACCAAAAGGGCAACTGCATAGCAAGGAATTTGAAAGACAGTTTCACATCTTTTGTTTTGTTTTCCTTTCCTTAAATGGACATCAACCATTCAAAGAAAGATTTTTTGAGTAGACTCATCTTTTTGTTTGCCTACCCACCAGGGCTTGTGCTGGCACAACACGTTAAGCGTGCGTGCGAACTATGGTGCAGAGAGTAAAAGAAAGAAAAAATCTATTCCTTCCATGACGTTTTCCCATTCTCACAGTTCCCAAACTTTCATAATACTTTTTAATGCCAGTAAAAGACGCCACTTTGGATGCCATAATCAGCATGCCCTCACTCCTTTCCCTGCACACGAAGGCCACCAAGTCCTTTTCAGGACAAGGTACTGAATCACAGTGCGACGTTACTGCCCTGCATGGATGTTGGTAAGGTGGTTAGAGCTGGAGCTCAGCAGCAGTCCAAAAAGGATCTGTGAGTAAGTGCAGGCTCCTGTATCTGTATCCTTTTGCAACCTGCACAGGCAAAATCCCACTTGCGTGATTCCTTTTAAAGAACTGCCGTTTATAAAATCAATTCAGAGCTATGAATTTCAATGAGAACATTGTGTTGTGTGCTAGGCAGCCAACACCTCGCCTGACTCTTCAGGGATAATTAAGCCAGTTAGCTTACCTAATGGGATGGCTGAACCCAGAGAGTTTAAAGGGTATGTTTGGATAAGCACATAAAGCTTATCCGAGCTCCTGAGCCAACAAGAAATTGCACTCCCAGCCTTGGTAGAATGATCATTTCTAGCTCCTGGGGGCTGGTCATGTTTTCTTCAGCAACATCATCTTTCGTCCAACTACCCTCTAAACAAAATACGACTGCAAACGTTTGCAGAAAGTCTAAATCTAGCACATCTTCTGAAAATTACTAGAGCTCTAGTTTGCCCCTAACTATCTCTTTCACCACTAATCACTAACCTCTGACTAAATACAGAGAGTTCTTCAATGTTACCCGCTGTGCTTTCTGCCCCTGCCCTGCCTTGATGCCTTTCCATTGTAGTGGATCAAAACAATCAATGGGAAGAAGTGGTTTATTAATGTGGTACCCATGGCATTTAAAAAAAAAAATAAACAAGTGCCTGAACAAAAATCAAAAGATGGAAAAAATAACAATTTTTTACTGCAGGAAGCACACAGATGAGGGAAATAACTCCAGAGGAAGCATAAAGACATATCATTTTAAGAGAAAAGAGGAGACGTGCAATCTGCTCCATGATTTGGGGCTTTTTGTTTGAATGACGCTGAGCAACCCTCCTTTTTAGCTGATGCCTAGGAATACAAATTGTCTACTAAATATCTGCAGCTGCAGTCTGTTCTGCTGTTGAAGAGGCTGCAGAATGTCACTGCTGTTTGCTTTGTATAGAAGAGCGAAGGGGGAAGGGTGCAAAGAAAGACAAAGACCACAGTAGCATTGCTAAGACCTGTGTATTAAGCCTGTGGTTTTTAATGTTTCCCCTTTCAGCTTACCCTGCTCCTCATGGCTTGTTCAGTAAAAGGAGGAGAAGTGGCAGCCCAAGGATAACTGACCAGCCTGGGCTTGGTCAGACTTGTGTTCCCTTTGAGATAATTATTATTTACTACTTGCAATATAGTAGGATCCAGAAGCCCTGGTACTGGCCCAAGATCTTCTTTTTCAAGGGACGAATGCAGACTAAGGCAATGTAACCTTTTAAAGGACTAAAGATTTATTGATTTTTTAAAGAATGTCTGTAGTATGCAAAGTCTATTCCACAATGCAGCAGATCACATTATAAATAACACACAAATGGCATACTGGAAGCCAAAGAGAATGCAAAGCACGGCTTTATCAAAAGCTAGAAGGAGTCAGCGCGTGCAAAAGACATCACACTGAGCCTCAAGATGCAAAACTCATACGACCCTTTGGGATTAGATATGGCGTGCACCTTTCACCTTCAAATATCAGTGATTAGCAAGAGGAGTAAAGGCAGTCATAGGAAGGTTATATATTATCACAGTGCTGAAGTTAGAGCTTGCTTTCGAGAACATCTTATCTGTTAATTCATGACTGCTGGGAAACCAAAATCACTTTTTTTTAAAAAAGAGTGAATCAATTATAATACAATGTTAGACAACAAGGCAAAGATCAGTCACATTTTTAACATTTTAGTATAATCATTTAAAATACAATATCCATGTTGGGCCACACAGAGGAATATTGTCCCTTTAGGATCAAGTATGCCGTGTGTGTGTGTAAATGTCAAAATACACAATATTCCTCTTCAGCTCTGAATTCCTTCATTTAATGTCGAATAATATCACCACTGTTCAGTCACGAAGAGTGTGAATCCCGCTGTCTTTCCTCTGCCCTCTTGGGGGATAAGGGCTTCGTTCTGTCTGCCTTTGAGGGACACGCCTGCCCATAGTACCTAGTTGTCTGAATAGATGGATACAGAAGGCAAGGTGAATTACTTCAGGAAACAGAGACAGAGAATCCCACAGTACTTTAAATCATTTCAGCTCCCAGTATTTATCAGAAAAAATCTACATAACAAACTTACTTAACTTGCAGTTAACAAAAATCTCTCCAATTCAAGGCATTCCTTAGTCACATTTTAAAATCCAGACATCATGCTATTCAGACACACTTGGAATAATTTTGGTTGTGTTTTGACTAGCTAATCAACTAAAAGATTATACCCCAGTCCTAGAAATTAAACTTAGATTCACACAAAAACCTACCCCAGTTGCAGCATGCATGTGTAACACTTCAAGCTGGGGATATTATGATTAATAACAGATCTGAATGTTAATTTGCTTTATTTTTCATAGTAAATGTATTATTGAAATATAGTTAATCGAATTTGTGTAACATATGCTACATATAGTAGCGTGAGTATAGATTTTTGTGATAAAAAATGAGAGCTGAAGTGCTATTAAGAGACAGAAACGTGCAGTTCAATGAAAATAACTGTATGTTTCAGACTCTCAGGCTTCGCAGCAGGAGAGGAATGGGGGTACAGAGGAAAAGAAGAGGAAAGAGAGGGAAGGATTAAATCCGAGGCAAAAAAGACATACAAAGATGCTGAAAGGCGGGTAAATATATTGAAAGAAAAATGCAATGGCTTTGTAAACTTTAGCCTGGTCTTAGTCTCTTGCTATTGAAGGTGACACATTGAAATGAACCATTTCCTGAAGCTTTTTCTGGTTTAGGTGAGTATTTGTGGATATATTAGTAGCTTGACCGGGTCAGGGTGGTATCATAGCTGAGCGTTAAGTGCAGTCACTGATACGTGTGTTCATTTATGCTGACAGAACGGGGCTTGACGCGGTTCATCGCATTTCTGCTCCATTGGTTGACTAAGACATCTTTTCAGGAGGAATCATCTCCAAAGTCTCCTTCGACCAGTGTTTGACTGAGTGTGATTTGTCCGTATGCCACAGCACTGCAGACAGTACGAAATCGTCCTCGTCTTCCCTTCCCTGCCTGACCTGAAGGGAATAAGGCAAAGTTTTGAGAGCTTCTCTCTTTTCAGAAGGTATTTCGTCCTCCTCTGTATTACTGCACAGGAGAGAAGTTCAACAAGGGAACCTTGGAATGATTTACTGAAGAAAGCATGTAATAACAGCAAGAATTACAAGTTTCCTCTATTTTTAAATATATTGCTGGTTTCCAGTAGTATTTCTCACAGTAATATTAGGAGCAATTCTTAAGTCAGTGTAATTTGCTAAAATGCAGCTGCAAGCTGTTTTTTCTCTCTCCTGCAGTTGAGATTTTTTAAAATATTAATAGTATTTTACCTTCCTTTAACCCCATGAGAACGATAGAACTGTTCCTAAGTATTGCTGATTTGATTTCGGAGAGCAGTTTCTGAAGTTGTGCGTAATTTGGGGTTCTGTGCCCACCTATGTCTGAAAACCATCCTGGCCTTGCAAGTGCCTATCTGAGAGCAGGGCAGTTTTCAGACCTGCACAGAAACCATCACGCACCGAGACCTTTTGAAACTCTTGGCCGCTCCATTTTCCCAATTTCCTTCCAAATTTTCCCTTTGTGGAAGTACCCGCAGAGTAGCTTGATGCACTACACCGGTGCTGTTGAGCGGTGGGATGCGATGCAGGACCGCAATGTGACATGGAGGAAGCTTCTGCTAAGGCTGGGATACATCTCGCCCAACTTCAGCCATCCAAAAGTCAGGTGTGCAGCTGGAACCACCTCTATGAGTCCTCTCCGTAACCAAGTGAAAGAGTTAGGCAACCCTAAAGACCAGCGATGGGTATAAAATATACCCATAAATGATACATTGAAGGTGCTTACCTCTCCCCATGACTACAGAGAAAGCTGGGACACGAGTGACAGAGAGCCTAGGCAGCTGACGTGGACTAAATGTTTAATTTTTTAGTGTTTTTTAGTGTTAGAGGGAGGTGAGACGAGTCACATCTTAATTCACCATATGTTCACTTATTCCAAGATAGTATAAAAGGCGATCTGGCTAGAATGATAGCTCTGCTTTCCCATCTTGTATATGTGGAGATCTGCAATTAAACTTACCTATTTTATTACTTTTAGTATTTTATTTCCAATATAATCACACATGGCTTATACCAGCCAGGTGCTAAGCATTTTATTAAACTGCTTACGGAAACAGCTAAAAGCGGGTAGAGGTGACACACTGAAATTTGATTTATTTTCCCTTAGCTAAAGGAAAGCAAAACAATTACCACTATAACTATTGAATGTTTGCACGTTAGCGTGTTCTTAAAAACATATTGTTAGTTTATGGGGTTGCTACTTATCTCAGAAAGGCAATTCTGCTGGCAATTTGGCTATTAGGAGCTGCTGAAAAGAAATTAAAATCTGGGCTGAGCAGCATTGAAAGAAAATCATCTGAAGGGATTAACTGATTCGACACTGTAACGTAACTCTTCATTCAGCAGCTCTTTTTCGTATCGCTTCTTTAAAATTAGGAGTGAATTTCAGCTGGCAAAATGAATAGCTCACAAAGACGGCAGAATGGCTTGGCGGGGACAGCGGAGAGCACCCCGACGTCAGGGATTAAACCTGCCTCTTGCTTAGCAGGGATTTGTACGGGCTCCTGGGGTGCAGGGCCAGTGCCAGCATCTTTAGGGCAACGAGCTGCTGCTGCTGCTGGGACACTGGGGAATACCTGGGGCTGCTGCTGCCGGTGCGCCCTGTCGGGGAAATAGCTCCTCTTTATTTGAAATAAACCCTCGTGTTGCGTTCCTTCACGGTTATATGCTTTGGTTGAAGTTAGAGGGCACATCCCATATTTGTGCGTGCTGTTTACAGTTGTTTCATTACGCGTGGTGTCCGTAATAACCTACACGAAATGCCCTCTTACAGAACCTGGCCCCATCAAATCTGTTGAATGGGGATTTCTGTTGAGTATAGCTATATCTTTGCTTCATGTTACAAGTGATTCTTGTTATTTTACCTAGACGTATTTCACATATGTAATTTCAAACTGCTCTAAGCAACAGCATCCTTCCGTTGCATGAAGTACTTAGGTATTTTGTCCCATGGGAACAGAATGGAACAGGTAAAATGTCTGGATTTGGCTTATCAAAAGTTTATAACTGCACAGAAGATATTTGTAAATATGACACTTGATGGTTTCACTTAAATAAAAAATATTTAACAATGAATAATGAATTTTGACCCATATATTCTATTTACATTTTGAAGTATTTTATAAATTAACCAAAAAACCTCACCATGTAACTGAAAAACAAGTCAGATAATTAAACCTATGAGAAATTGGTCAGTCTGAATGTATAAACACCTTTGATGCTACTGATAAATGTACCAAAGCTGCTTTTCAATTAAAAATAATAGTTTTATTCAAAGAGTAACTTTCTGAAAAGATATACTTTTCATTGAGAGAAAAAGCATATTCTGATAAATCCTTTTTGTTCGCAGACTTTTTGACAGAGACACTCTGGGGCGGCTGCCCACCAGACCCCACTGGTGACCCCCCCTCCCACTGCTGAGGTGTAAATCCATTGGTTCAATCTGCTTTTTAAAGCTGGGTTTCCTTCTCTCTGCCACTTTTTCTGCAGGTGTTTTTCCCTGGTATTACAAGAATTTCTGTTTATTTCCCTTTTGGATTTTAAACCAGCAGTTTGGAGCAGTAACCGTATTATTTGCTCCACCGATTGGCTGCACGAAGCTGTTACAGACATTTTATTCAGTAAAGGCAGCTGGCTAGGCAAAGGCAATGTTAACTACTGTCATAGCTATAAAAATAAAACAGAGTTTAAGATCATAACTGTAGCAATAACCTTGCCCTAATAGTACAAAACAAAATAGGACCCATTATGGATTTTTTTTTTTTTATTGCCATCTGTCACAATTCCCATTTTGGATGATTCTGGAACAGTTTCGTAGTCTCTTCACACTAAACAAGCTTGGAATAAAATGCAAGTCAGAAGGAAATGAGATAGCTTTAAATCAGCTTGTCCTGGTAAGTGCAAACATTGGCATCATCATCTTGTTTTATTTCTTCCTATCCTTTAGGACGACGGCATATGGTCTCCATTCCAGCGAGAACGTACGAGTCGGGAAGCGGGGAAGAGCACAGAGGCACAGAGCACTTCTGTTTGCCTAAATCTCCTTGAAATCACACCAAAACAGAAGGGGTACAGAACGTAAAGCATCTTACCTCTGTCAATGGGAATTTCTAAAGAGTTTTGGGTTATCCTTCCTATTACCAGTTTGTCTCATTTTCCCAATGTTTACTGATCACCAGAGAAGACCTCTCTGTGGAAATCTCTGTCCTCTTTCCTCCCTCTATGCCATTGACTGCCTTTTCCAGGCTTTCCATAGGAAGAAGGTCCTTCAGGTAGGAGGGCTTAGCAACAGCATCTCCACAACTCATCGAAACTACTTTTAGTGTCACTGTGAAGGTCATAGCAGAGAATCCGAGATCTCCTATGGGCAACTGGGAAAGGTACTCTGACAAGGTGCCTAGGGTAAGCAGAGGTATCCAAAAACTTTATGCCAGAAAAGACTTTATCTTCTAGAGCTCTGCATTTTATACATGAGATAGCTAGAAGGGATGTGATAAAAAGACCATATTATCATACTATGAGAAACAATATTCTTTCCCTTTCAAAATGTCAATGCTGTTCTTAAGAACGAGGTGAAAACTAGTGAAAAGATCATTACAAACAGAAGTAATACACTGAGGGATAAACATGGTACGTTGGGAAGGAGCCAGCCTAGCTTTTGCAAATGGCAAGTATGAGCCACGTGTCTACCCAAGTTTTGGAAAGGGGGGTTGACGATGTCACTGAGTATGTTGATATGAATGATCTGACCAGAGGAAGAGCAAAGGGACAGCTTCCATGGCAGAAGAGGTCCTCCTGGAGGTGACACTTTGTTGTATCCCTGTTGCTGCATCCCACCTGGCCGTCGCTCCAGCTGCACCGAGAAAATACCGTCTGCACCTGCTCTGTGAAGCAGTCCAGATCACAGCAGGGACTGACCCGTCCTCTTCGTTATCTGCTGCTTCCTCAGTCTTTGGGCCACCTGGAGACTAGATTTGCCATGCTTTTAAGGTTTGCTCTCCAACTCACTGTTAAGCGGCACACAGCCAAAATTTCTGGCCGTGCTCTGGCCACCCGCTGTGAAGACCCACAAAAAATGCTGCTGCCAGCGATGAGTCCTCGCTTGTAATTAAAGAGCTATATCATAGCTATCAATACTGACCCCACTTAAGCCAAGGCCACTGTATAAATTTCTGCCATCAAATCTATATCCATTAGGAGTATGCAAAACTGTGGCCTGTGATTTATAGTTACACCAGCTGAAGAGCCCAGCGTAGACGGGGCGATACCCTCTCTCTCTATATATATCGCTTGAAGTTCAGTCTGGTTTTCCACCTACAAGAGACTACAAGCTGCCGTGGGAAGAGCGTAGCTGAAATAATCTAACTACAGATACCATCGGAGTTTTTGATAGCACGGCTATGTAATTCTAGCTATGCTGGAACGATTTTTTTGGGGTGTAGGTACAGAAAGGGTGTCGCAGCACGTGAAAACAGTCCTTAGAAATCCCCCAAAATATGAAACTAAAGGATTTTAGTGTTAATATGTGTCACCAGATTAAAATGTTGTCATCTGGATAGGTCCATGCAATATTTTTTTATTTCTGTTGACATTATTTTAACACTACGAGGTTTGTTTATGAGAAATTATTTTAAATCCAAAATTGTTTAGTTGCTGGCAAACTGAGTTATAATAAGTATTTATTTACAAATTTTTACATACACTTCTAATTCATGATTTCACTGATTGTTTTTTCCCAAAGAAACTGTAACTGTTGAGAATTTCCTTGACTTTATCTTTCCTTTTCTAATAAAATCAATCTGGAATTAGAGAATTTGTTCCCATCAGGACAAATTTTCAAGTACCACTAAATGTAGGAGTGAAACAAAGCATTTGGGCAGAGGTCCCTGAAACAAAGTAAAGCAGCTGCTGGCCTGTCAGTATAAAACATCCTACAAATGCATAAATGTGTGACATATGTTCACTGGAACATTTTTGACATGATTTTGGCTCAACATACTGTGTATATCTTTCCCTAAATGCTATATATAAACTCTTGTTTAATATTCACAGAATTGTGTATCATTTCCCAAAAGCATAAATTAAAGAGATGATATTTCTCGGTCATTAAATATTTATGTCCTAAAATAAAAATTCAAGGTTAAAATCGTTTCCCAATTGCCGCACCAAAAAGAAAACATCACAGAAAATATACATACACGTACATTTTAAAAGTCAATTAAATGCTATATGTTGCAGTGGCAGAAGAGAATTAATCGCTGTTGTAGCCACTGGGACAACCTGGTGCTCAGTTTTCAGCAGTTGTAGAAGTTGAGGGAAATCTGGCTGTTACGTCTCTTAAGTGATTAATTGAGCGGCATTGCCAGCATTACATCTAACGCACAACACTTTCTGAAGAAGGTTTGGAATTCACTTCTTCCTGCAGCAAAACTCTATCATTGAATAATTTATCCCCTTCTCTCCAAGCTCCAGTTCGCCCATTCAAAACAGAAAAATGCTCTCAACAACCAAGCGTTTCCACCCGGCGATCTCCTTCTTCCAAAGAGCTGACTGAGGCACAGCTATCCCCAAAGAAACCCAAACAAAGTACGAGGCAGCCTGCAAGTTGCCGGTACTCCAAGGGGCAGGGTGGGAGCAGTGGGAGAAAGGATGGGAATTTGGATGGGATCCCGATAACCTGGAGCAGAACACGCTAGCAAAGCTTTTCCAAGGCGCGCACCCCGTCACGTCCGACACGAGGAGAGTCCCCCGACTCATATTGTGACTTCTAGCTCGGCTTGGACCAGAGTTTGGTGCTATCACCTAAGCCAGGAGCATCTTCCTCCGACCGGCGTTTCCCATGGGTTTGCTCGTGGGAGGAAAACGGCTGGTGGGGGGCCAAGGGGTGCTTGGATGTGGGGTCCCGCCGGCTCCCTGCCCTACGCCGGGGAGTGGAGGCATAGCCTTTATCTGACGGCTGCGCTTGGCCGGGTCCAAAAAGCTGCTGCTCCGAGGTCTGCTGGCAACACTCGCTCCTGGCTGGGAGGGGGGGCTCCATCCATCCCGTGCTGTGCTCCCCCTCTGCCGCCGCCACCGGGTCGGGGCTCTCGGGCTGCCCGCCGCTTGCCCCTGACAGCACATAAATAATGCATTATTTACATAGGGGGGAAATTTTTTGCATGCTGCATGCCAGATTTTATTTGTTTACCTTTCCAGACTCAAGCTGAGTTTTAAGAGTCCATTTCACTCGGCGCTAGGAAGCCCTGTCAGAAAAGTAGCAAGATACACAGCGTGGGTCTTCAAAGGAAAGAAATGGAGATTTTGCTTGGCGTTTGTGTGTTCTAAAGATCTTAATGTGTAACAAAGTGATAAGTTACATACTATTAATCTTTATATGAGTCATGCTATTAATTTTTATATGCTCTACATACTGGTGAATAAGTCTATATCCAAAAACTATTTCCGATTCTAGTGTTATTTATCCAGTATAATGTTATTTCAGTCAGGAGCTACGGTAAACCATTGTCATCAATAAGTTGAATCAGTATGTTTCCAAGTCTGATTTCAGAAACTGTAGTTCCCTTTGCAATTTTTGTGGCTGTTTTGGTACAAACGCACTTGCAGAAGCAATGGCACAAATTGTGAGAGCCAGAAGGTGCGTCTGGATCCATCCTGCGGGTTTGGTTTCTGTGCTTACTCCAAAGCCACGGCCAGGACACGGGAGAGTGACGTTTGCTGCAGTGAGAAGCATCCCGGAGCATCAGCACCTTCATTAGCCTGCGCAAAAATATAGTCTCGTCTAGGTGGAAACAAAGAAATGAAACCCTTAATTCAAACAATAACTGGCTTTTTCAATCAGGCCACATGATTACATTTGTGATTTAATTTGCTACAGCTGCAAAGTTCTCCTGTCATTTATTGGTTGTGGAACATTCAAAAATGCACAGAATGAGAAAGACACTGAAAATTGCTTGCAGCTACTAGAAATACAATTTCATTCTGTATTGGTATAGGATGTATGTGTCATTCAGTACCAATGGAAAATTTTATGTCTTTTCCTTTTATGCTTATTGTTAAGAAAAGTCAGACACGAGACATTATTCACAAAGTCTCATCAGCTCATACCGTCATGAAAAGCAAGATGACAGCAATTACAGCAGGTTGATGCTGTAAGTCCCCTTCTGCTCGCTGTATGAACAGCCAGCCAGCAAAGTCATTCCTGGACACAAGGTGCTCCAGAGGGTGAATCTGGAGAAGGACAGCTACCCCAGAAACGTCTTGTTCAAGGAAATGAAACAAAATGAACAAACAGAAAAAAAATAAACCCTCCCAAAGCCCTCCCAAAATAAGAAAGCAATATTACTCTGAAAGTCACCTTCAACCACTTTGGAAAGAACCAGAAGAAAGGTGAAATCCTCTGCCGACCTCATTTGGTCAGCATTTATTTACCTTGCCATTTATACCTTGACGTTTATTTGAGAGCAGGATCTAAGCTGACCAGTAGCATTTCTATATAGCAGCCTCCAGACAAACTGCAGCCTTTATTGTTCTCAGTGCAGTAGGAAGAGTTGGAGGCAATCTCTGCCCATTCGTCGAAAATAACATGGTTGAGAATTTATTTTTTTCCTTAAGAATTTAAGAATTCTTTTTTCCTTAAGAATAAGCTTTCTTCACAGCAGGGAATATGCTATATGCTGGAAGCAGTTGCAAATTAATTTCCCAGTTTCCATAATGTTTAGAATTGTACGTATTATGCTATACAGTTGACTATTCATAGTAAAAAGTAACTAAAATCTCTTAGTGTGAGCAGAGGGCTAAAACTAGTAAGACAACAGAAATCTTAAACTCAGTTTTAAAGGAAAAAAAGTGGGCAGGGGGTCAAGGAAAGAGTTAAAGGATGTATGTTCTCTACCTTGTTGCCAAAGGAACGAGATAAATTCTGATTTTTGAAGATTGCCTAAATATCTATGACGGTTTCTCCATTCTTTTCTTAAGGTTTACTTTTATAGAAAAACTCCCTTTTAAGGACAAGGGCTTGTTGCAGAAATTACAGGGTGAAAGCCCGTGTTACGTAGCAGGTCACGTTCTGTGATCATCATGGTCCTTTCTGCTACTAAAATAAAGCAGCTAAATATTCTCAGCTTTAGCAAGCAGTTTACGAAGCGCTTTGACAGCCTCGTATAGCAAAAGCTATAATTAAGATTATCTGATATTCTCTTAACAGGGACGGACCGTGATATGGCCACATCTACACTGAGAGGTGAGAGCGTGTATCGCACAAATTGGTGTTAATGAGGGTCCTCTGGCTTCCTTCGCCCTTCGCCTTCTCCGTCCCCAGCATTTCTCCTTCTCATCCGGAAATCATCCCTGAAAAATTCAGGGCCAAGGGGAACTATGTCCTAATTGAAAACAAAGCCCCATTGAGTAAGGGTGATCAGTACATTTTACTCAATTAAAGTCTATGTTTGACACTGTGAGCCATAATTTATCTGGGAAAAATATGCCTGTAGTTATATAGCAGCCCTTCAAACTGACCTACGGCCTTGGGGAATGAATTTTGTTCTTGCATTCCTTTGAATCTGTATCTACTGAACATTGCTGATGGCACGAAGGAGAGGTTTGGGGATTGCAGCTCTTTTCATTTGTCTCGATGTTGTCTGCCATAAATATCGTTGCCTCTGCGACGGCTGTGAGGCTGCGAACCGGGCAGGGGAGCAGAGCATAACAGTAATTGTCAACGAGCGGACTTCTCAGCGTCTGTGGGCAGTAAGGTCAATTTAACAGAAAAAAGAGGATCAGCGAAACATTCCAAAACACCTAAATATAGATTTGCTATTTGAGTTCGGTTCTTTGTCAAAGGACCGCTTTGTTAAGTCATCGCTTAATCCTTTGACTGATGGTGGTCTTCAGGACCTCTTCAGAAGTTATTCCTTTCTCTGGTCCTACTCTTTAAAGTATTTAACACCCCTAAATCTCTAAAAAGCACACTTACGATATCTGCTGCTTTTCTATCAATATTCTGTCTTTGTGGTTGCTTGGAACTGGACACCTTTGGGCTCTGGCCTTTATAACACCAGTTATCTCAGTCACATCGGCGCACAGTTCATGCAGCAACACCTCTAGAAGATGAGCTGTCAAGCTTCTTGGTGCCAGAGGGATGTCACCTACGCCACCGGTACAGGAGCTGAATATACAGGTGTTCGTTCTTAGCAGCTGAATTAAAGGCACTTCTCCAGTTAAATGACAACAATGTGGGGACAGAAGTTTCAGGATCAGTACAGAAGAAAATTTCATCCTCGAGATCCTGGTAAATGACGGAATAAGGTGTACATGGCTACCGGGTGGGGGGTATGAAGAGCTACATTTTTGCTTTGCAAAGAAATTTTAAAGAGTCTTCAGTGTCTTTAAAAGTGCAGCTATATCTTAGAAAAACTACAGCTTGAATTGATTCATGAACAGTCACATTTGTCAGTTTTTTGCTAATGTAAAACTCTTCACAAGCACATACGTTTCCAGTGTGGGACAAAGAGCAGAGGCTTAGGTTATGTTTAGGTGGCAGAGAGCAAAAGAAGGTTAACCATTTCTTAACCTGTCACACGTATGACACGAAGGCTTACAAAGCTCTTTACCGCATCACTGTTTTGGTTTTCGTCTCACATTCATCGTTTCTGTTTTTTTTTCCTCTAACTACTTGTTTTAGATGAAGGTGATATTCTGTCATTTAGCCTGCACATTGCTCCCATTGATGTCCTACTTATCAGGAAGGGACAGCGTGTTTAAGAGTTAAACATCTGAGCTCACTGTTATTCACATATCCTTCCTGCGTGTTGGCTACCTCCGCACCCATACATAATTCCCCCCCCCCCTTACCTTTTCCCCTCCCTCTTCCTTTCTCCCCAGCTTTCCTGTTTGATTCCCTTTATTGTCCCATTTACCAGTTCTCTCTGGCTCACTCAGACTCATTTTGTGTCAGTGAATGGCGAAAAAACATTTGCTCCTCGCGCCATCACCTTCGCAGAGCCCTTCACCATTAGCGTCCGCTTGGAGGAAAAAGAGACTTTGGGTGTAAGAGGCCTCCAAGCCACCGTAACCAAACCAGCCCTCAGCCCACACGGCCACCGCCTTGTGTCGGGACAGATTCAGGCTTACATTTTAATAAAGTACTTTACTTTGGAGGATTTGAAGTGTTGCTGGACTGGGAGTTCTGGGAGGGCGAGAAGCTTTGGGTTAGCAGGGAGAGTCTCACGAAGCGTATTCACACAACCTCACCGGGCTCCTTGGGGCTGGCTACAGTCACTGGGGATTATCTCTGAGTGCTCTGGCTGGTACGGCAGTTATTTCTTCACTGAGTGGTGGAGAATAGACGGCTGTAATCTATACATTAACAGATCTGAGGATATAAGTCATGGAGCTTAGAACAAGGAGTGGATTGTTTTGGTCAAGTATTTTTAGCAAAAAAACCCTAGACATCTGGAGCCACAGTAAAATATTGTGATCTTGTACTTGACGAATGTGCTCCTTCAAAAAGAAAGACAAAAATCCTTAAAACTTGGAAAAAATGAAAAGTTTCACTTAAATATAGTATCATCACACCTGTTTGCCTTTCACTTTTTAATGAGTAAATGTTGCAAAATTTCTTATATTTCTTTTTAAAAGCTGTCCTTTATATGGCATGTGGGGTGCCACTACTGATAGTGCTGGTGACAGAAATCACATGCACGGCCTACCCAGAAGAAAAACGAGACAGCTTTATTCCCTGCAAAGGTCATGGCAACCACCAGCATCCCACCGCCGCTATCCATGCCGTGTATTTATCTGCCTTTGCAAGGAAAGATTTCTTTTCCTGTTCTTCTCATCCATTACCAGGTACATCAGCTGTTGCTCATTGCCGTCTTCTCCTGTGAATTCACACCACAAAGAGCAGCTTGCACCTCCCTTCGAGACTCCCTGTCCCAGCCAATGTTTACCTCCTTCACCTGGGACACCCATCCTCTTCACTCCTTTCCCTTCCTTCCCCTAGACAATGTCCTTCCCTGAACTGAACGAGCTCCGCACTTTGTTTTGCACCAATAGAAATAAGACTAGCTAACGTCCAGCAAAGAGAAAGAAACCCTAGCAAGGGGCCACACTACCACAGGTGCTCCTTGTGCTCCACCAGCCTGTAGGTCCCTCCCGGGATTCAGTCACAAAAGGCAAAAGGTCAATGGTTGGCGTGTGTGGATCATTAAGGTCTAGACCTGAAGCTCGTAAGCCTACCAGCAAAAAACTTTGTCTGAAGATGCCCTGTTTTCTTTTCCTGCCTATGAGTCTACTGTGGTCTTGTTGGAAAACCTCTGGATACGTGGCTCCTCGAGGGGACCTGCTCCCCGTCAGATTTTAGGGGGCTGATAGAGAATTCGACTCCCCTGCTACGCTGCCTGGCAAAGGCTGCCTGGTGAAATGCTTGCCGTAGGATGAACAGAAGATCAATGTGCTTTATCACTCCATTGTTTATTGATCACACTCAGGTTGTGCTAGCTTGAAGACAAATAGCCCAGAAATCTGAGACAAGAACAATCTTCATATGTCTCTGTATATATAAAATATAGATTTGGAAACTCCATATATATAATGAAAACTTCACACAGGTTGGACAGTATTGTTCCTAGTCTTGTGGATTGCTCTTGCACTGTAAACAGCTGCATCCCTTCCTGCGTCTCTGAGAGTAAATCACACGAGGCTCGAGATGATTTCATATTTTAACAATCCTCTTTTCCTATTGTATGGCTGGGAGGGACTTCCTACATTTCATGTAATCAACATGCAAATTTGAGAGCTTCCCATAAAATCCTGCAGTAAACAGGATATGTTTGCACTAAACAGATTTCATCCAGTAACAATTCACTATAAATTCAGCTGGCATCAACAAACTGTTATTTTCCCTCACGTTCCTTTAACATCTTTTTCCTGGTGTAGAACAACAGGAGAAAATTGCTGCTATTTGTCCCCAGATTGAAGTATTTAAGTAAAGCTAAAGACACTGTCTACCAATAATGATAGCACTCTGGGAGTCAACTACATTCTTTTTCGTTGTAAATGTAAAGTAGTAAATGGAATTACAATTGGATTCAATTGGATTCAGTAAGAGTAGTTCATAGGTATTGCAGAAAACTGAAATGGGGATAGGTTATTAGAAGCTTACTACTTGAGATAAAAAGCAATTTCACAGGAGCTACGTTTACTGAAGTGTACTAATAGCGTATAGATAATATAGATTTTTAGGACGTTATTTAAATAATTGTCCCAAAGTTGGACCCTGCCACTATGTTAGAAAGGAAAAAGAAATTAAAGGGGAATTTCCAATTTTACACATGCTGAAATTCCTACCTGCTAGTTTTCAATGCTGAAGAGATAATAACATGATAAGGAAGCCATAAAAACAGTAAAAAAAAATCTTCACCCAACAGATTTAATGCTGTGTAAGGTTAGGACATGGCAATGAGTCTCACTAGGCATTTACACAACGCAGATTAAAATATATACTGTCCTGATTCATAAGCTGCTGTTTTGAGAGAAATACTTTCAGAAACATGTTTTTCAGTTTCTAAGTAGTCTTACCAAGGGGTGAAACAACAAAGAAAGTAGATGCTCAAAGACAAATGTCAACAGTAACTTGGGCACCAAACTGGCGCCCCATTAAAATGGTTTGAGACTGGGATCAACAGTTGGCAGGGCAATAAGAGGGTGACAAAATAGGTTGATTTATTTTAAAGGGAACCTAAACATTGTGTTATTGTTGACAGTTGACAGTGAAAACACTGCTGAAAATTGAGTGTGAGACAGAGGTTTTCTCGATAGCCACAGGATGTCCTTGGAACAGAGTCTGCATCTCAATGAGCTAGATGCCACTAGCAGTACATTAGAAAGAAATTAGTTAGGGTTGAACGTAATTATAATGTCAGGGTCGTTTCTAGTCCGAGATCTATCGTTCCGGTTAGGAACCATGTCATACTGAGGAAAAATTAGCTTGCTTACAAATGCACAGCAGATCATTTCCAGGGCAAACATGATGCTTCTCTCCACCTTTCTTCTTCCTCCCACTGTTTCTTTTTGTTTAAAGCACAGCTATAAAGACTCACATCTCATCTCAGCTGCTTTTGTCAGGACAGCTAATGAGCTGGGGCGGGATGAGAAAAAAACACAGTGGAAATGGGGTCATGGAGAGGTTAAACTTCATGAATTTATTCATTGGGATTCAGCTCACGCCCTCCTGAAATGAGATGTCATCATTAAAATTGTGGATGACACTGTTGCACAATGACGCTTCATGACAAGCTGTTAGAAAGACATGAAGGAAATAGTTTTCCTTTAGACTTTAATACATCACCGTGATAAGAAAACAAGCCCAAATTGAACAAACAATGTCAGAAAAGTCCTGAAAACAATCTATCTGTGTAAGATGATTGTAAGGGAGAAATGCTCCAATTTCATGTAAAAAAAAAAAAAAAAAGCAAGGACCTCAACTTTCTTTTCTATTTTTCTGGAATTACAGTTGTGAGACATGAATGGCACAAGTATCTTGGAAATAAAAATATTGTTTATTTCATCCCAGTACTTTTGATACAGCAGAAATGTTGGCCGGGTGTTTTTTAACAGGAGCAAAGAACCTCATTGTTTGAAAAGGAGAAAAAGGAGCATTTCAATCAATTATGATGGAGTCTGAAATGTACAGGCTAATTGGAGGTGTGACCCGGAGCTGAGCCAGCCCGTGTCAGTGCACGGGCTCACAGCGTGGCAGGGGCCTCAAAGGGCCATCCTTTCCCCTGACCCAAGGCAGAAATCAGCCATATCTGGGTCAAGTGCTGTTCTGGCTTCTTCATCGTCCCCCAAAAATCTGGTTTAGTGCATTATTATCTTCTATTATTAGATGTTTTCAAGTGGCTAAATGAAATCTTCCTTGCTGTAACCTTGCTGCGACCACTACTTCGTGTCTTATCCACAATAAACCCTTTCCTCTTTGCCCTCTGTATGTTTAAAAACTGTCATCTTATCCCACCCTCAGTTTTCTGTCCCTTTGACTTGCAACACTTCTTCTGTCAGACACATTTTGGGGTCTCTCCTAGCTCCGGTTCCCCTATGGATTCCTCCCTTGGTTCCCATCTATCTCAAAGCCACCACTGAAGGCAAAGTGGTTTCTAGCTGAGACCTCACCAGAGGAGAGGAAAGAGGCCTGTCTCACAGCCTATACCCCTATTTATGCAACCCAGGATAGCGTTTGCACCTCGTGAAACAACGTGCCGTTCACCTTCTGGTTCACCATCAAACAGGAACCATTTCTGCAGAGCTGCTGCCCACCAGCGTGCGCCTGTCTTGCATCTGCACAGTTGGCCGCTAGCTTGCTTAAGTGGCTTAACTACCACTCGTCCCTGTTCAATGTCCCCTTATTTGCTGCCAACCATACCTGCACTTTGGGAAGAACATTTTGAATTTGAATCCCATCACCTAAAACGCCTCCAGCCCTTCCCAGCTCGGTGCGGTCTGCAATCTAATAAGCCTACTCTCTATTCCTACATCCAGCTTATTATGACTGGATGTCTCCATTATGAATGGTATTTTTCCAACCATCCTTGAAGGCTGCCTTTTTTTATGGGACTCTGAAGCTAACCGAGTTGCCCACGGAAAGGTTGCTGGCTCATCGGTGAGATTTACAGCCTGCTAACTACTCCGTAATAAGGTAAATACAGAACTGCTGGGCCATCGGGGACACCGCCACAGAAGAAAACTGACAGCAGTTTCTGTTCTTTTCCCAAGCCCCTTTTCTCCTGATGTGAAAAAAAAAACCACAACCAACTTGGTCTGTGATTTAAAGAGAGAGTTATGTTTTAAAAAAATGGAAAGTTTCCATTTTAAGATAAAGCTTGAGCTTCTAGTGCTGCGCTTTAAACATGGTTGGTGAGATTAAAGGAAGTCAGGTCTGAATTAATACTGTGGAACGCTAAACAGGATTTCTATCAAACAATAACAAAATGCCTTACAGAGAAAGCCTGCTCGTTGATTATTCTCCAGTGCTGTATAATTATCATCCATCTTATCATAACTCTCCAATTTGGAACAACTTTGATTTTACAACTGAGAAAACAACATATAGGAGAATTTTACTGGCAGGGAAGGGAAGCATGTACATGTCCAGTAGATAAACTAAGCTGTAAATTAATTTTAATGGAATTGAGATTTCCTGGAAAAAAATCTTATCATTTTCTAGCAGAACTTATGGCACTTTCTCTGCACTGTACTGGTGATGTCTCTGCTTCCATTGCATTGCTCTGGAACAGATTGACTCTCTGGATAGCCCTTGTCACCACATTTCATTGTGTCACAGCATTTTTGTAATCCTAAACTTTCAAAGACATTGCTGTACACCTACTGCTGGATCATTTCTCTTCTAATCAGCTACCCAGGGAAAGCTACAGACTGTAAACAAATTCTGCTTTTCTCTTCTTAGAGTCAAAACACAAATTTTGATATGATAACAAAAAATCGTATTTCTCTGTGATATTAACTACTAAGTGATAATGTATCTCAATACAAGAAACTTTTTAATCAGAGCCCATATTAGGAGAGCTCCAACACTGAGAAGTACAAAGTACCTGAAGGACCACTCCTGCCTTTGGAAAAAGCACCTCACACATTGAAAAGAAACTATTTTTCTCTCATCTCAGTACATTTACTGACTATAACTGCATAACCTTAAGTAAGACAGCCACAAAATGCAGGTTCTTTTACTTGGCTTAGGTGACTTTTTCAGAATACTGTACGAGCTGGGGTTTTTTAGGCTCGAGTAAACAGATCAAAAAATCTGGTGCAGAGAGGCAGAAGTAAAAACTGACCTAGAAAATATCACACAAATGGAACTGCAAACACTGATCTTAGTAAAAACCTGGAGGAAAATGCCAGCCAGAATTACACATTACCCTGAAAAGAAGAAAGCAAATATTTTTTTCCTAGAGCTACTGAAGTATCTATTCTGGGTCTACAGGAATATGGTGCGTTTTATATTCCAGGTGTCCTCAGTTCACTCGCTTCCCTCCTGAACTTAAGAGATTCAATCTGCAATTTGTTCCATACAGGCGGACAAGTGCAAGCAACAGCGTTACGCTGATTGTGGCAAATCAGTTCATTTGCTTGCAGTTGCTGTCAGGTATTACTTGGAGGCTGAGGCGGTTGGAAAGTGGAACAGCAAAGATTTTCCAAGTAAATGGCAAAAACTCGCAGACGTAAGCACGCAAAAGCTCAACTGCAAGGTGGTAGTAGGGGAGAAACTGCTATCCAAAACCCTGAAAACAGCTAGGGCAAGGAAAAAGTCGTGTGTCGAAGAAGAAAATTTGGGGGGAAGTTAAGGCTGAGATTCTCCTGGAAGACCTAGTTCTGCCAAGGGCTCTGTTTGAAGTGGGCGGCTGGTAAAAAGTGCTTGAAGGGAGGTACAGAAATGTCATAAAATCACTTCTTTATTTTGAATAATTGCGCTATTTCCCACAAAAATGACGACATTTTTAATGCAGCAGGAGCTCCTTACATGCCAAACCCGAGCAAGCCAAAATCAGCGAAAGCCCATACGCCACGAGAAAGGCAAGATACGGCTTTTCATAACCTCGTCGCCATCACCCGGTCTCTCTGAAGGCATTGCTTGTTGCTTTTGCCTTTGAAACCCTATTCTCATTTCAGGCACAGCCTGGAGGGACAGAATGAAGGTAGCCGTGCTATGTGGCCGTGGTGCTGCTCTCTGTTCTGCTGTGGGATTGTTCAGTCCCTCGCTGCTGTTAGGTATAGAACACGTACATCGATTGTTACGTGTTTCGCAACGTTGCCTTCCATACGTTGGTAGAAATTACATCTGCGCTAAAGCTCCTGACCCAAATCCATAATCCTGATCGGAGTTTTCCTCCAAGAGGAATAAAAAGTTTGCATAATAAAGATAAGCCTGACCTCAGATCTTAATCTGGAGAGACAAGAATCAGAAGACAGGGCTCTGGGATGACAAGAACTAGCTTATATTCTCATTTCTGGCAACAGCTCACTCTGTGACCTGAGGGAGTCATTTCGTCCTTGTGTACCTTGCTTGCTCCGTGTAAACAGAGGTAATAATGCTGACCCTCGCAAAGGTAATTTAAAGTCTATCACCAAAGGCTGCTATACACATTTATAACTGCCTGGGAAAGTTTGTGTTTTGTTTCCTAGAGAATAACCAGGATATGCAGCTTCTGCGTAGTTTTGAGGTGCTTACATGTGGCTGTCCAAATCAGCCCATTGCTAATACAAATTTCACGAGGTCTTTGGGAACCTCCATATATTTATTGTCCTTTGGTGTGCACTATAATTAAGCTGCAAATATAGGAAGAAGCTCCTGTTTGGAGCTCCTGTCACTGTTTCTCTGTTACAGTGAATTTCTACACCGGTTGCCCTGTTGCAGCGTAGCAGACATGCTGGGGAAGGAGAAGGAGAGAAAGAGAGATCTGAGCAAAGACATGATTTCTTACAGCCCTTCTACATCTCTCTGGGAACTGGGGCCCTTGGGGCAGACCCTTCTCTCCATGCCCAGCTCTCCTAAATGGAGCCTGAGATCCTCGTGGGCTCTTCATGATGCCACCTTGGTACAGGCTTGCTGTCACCGCTACCCGCTCTTCACCTCAGCCTTGCTCACCTCAGCCTTGCTCACCAAAAGGTGAATCTGACCTTTTTATCTCAACCCCCCCCCATGCATCTTTATCCAGGGGAATATTATTCACCTAGCAGAGAAGTGGACTGATGTCTGTGGCAGCCCTTTGTGGGTCGGCTGCTGGTGGCGGTTCCTTTCTCAGCTGCTGCAGTGTGTTAGTACAGACAGTCCCGTCTGAGTCACTAACCCCAGGCTGGATATACAGGATGCAAACCCTTCATTACAGGAACTTTGTCAGCTAGATACATGGTCTTTCTTCTTTCTTGAACTTTGAAGTGGTTTTGTGGTCATACAAAAGCTCTTTAGTCAGCACAGCTTCCCTGCCAGGCAGTAAAGTAGTTATTGGGATCAGGGATGGAGTGTCAAGAAAGACAGAAATTGCACTTTTGCGTTCATTTGGAAATTATATGTTCATCTGTTTGTATTCCTGCAAGGTGGGAAGTGTCTCAAAATTCACTTAGAAGAGCCACCATCTTCAGCTGTTCCCATCTTGGACTTTGAGTGCTGCACTGACCCCAGCGTCTGTGCCTGTGTAAGGCAGAGCCGAGTCAATCATAGAATCATAGAATCATAGAATCATTGAGGTTGGAAAAGACCTCTAAGATCATCGAGTCCAACCGTCAACTCAACACCACCATGTCCACTAAACCATGTCCCTAAGCACCTCATCTACACGTCTTTTAAATACTTCCAGGGATGGTGACTCCACCACTTCCCTGGGCAGCCTGTTCCAAGGCCTGACCACTCTTTCAGTAAAGAAATTTTTCCTAATGTCCAATCTAAACCTCCCTTGGCGCAACTTGAGGCCATTTCCTCTCATCCTATCGCTTGTTTCTTGGGAGAAGAGACCAACCCCCACCTCACTACAACCTCCTTTCAGGTAGTTGTAGAGTGCGATGAGGTCTCCCCTCAGCCTCCTCTTCTCCAGACTAAACAGTCCCAGGTCCCTCAGCTGCTCCTCATAAGGCTTGTTCTCCAGACCCTTCACCAGCTTCGTTGCCCTAAGTCCCACGCTGAGCCAGGGCCCACGGCTGCCGGCATGCAAGGGTTCATCCTTTATTACAGAGCTGCACAAGCAGCGTTGTGTCCTGAGGGTGGGACAAGACCTGACCAGGGTCCCGCTCCCTGTCCAAGCAGAGAGGGGTCTGCTCCCATCTCACCGGCACCCTCCCAGCGGCTGCAGTGCCGTCTGGTTCACACTACCCTCTTCTTTAGAGTTATAGATAAAACCTCTGCTGAAAAGCAGGTAGGAGTCACAACTAGGTTTTCAACGCCGGAGGCCGGGTGGTACGATAGGCTGCCGTGCCGTTCGATACCTGCGTGATGCCGAGCAGAGCCGCGGTGGGACAGCTGGTGAGATGCTGCTCACTAGCTCCAAAAGTTTAAGCCTTCATCTTAGAAGTCCTCTTGTGAAACATATATCTTCTTAGCAATATCGTTTCTTCTGCTATGAAACCTCATTATTATTACTCCCGCTCCTCTGATTTGAACGGATTTACACTAAAGAATAGGATCCCTTAAAGTTTTAAAGCACTAAATGAGCTAAAAGACAAGAAAACTTCCTAACAGACCAAAATGAATGTTTTTTCCTGCCATACAAAAGAAGATAGTGGTTGTTAAAATTCAGCGTCTGGGAGGTTAAAGCCTTCTGCTTGCCCACTAGAAGAGGCGGCAGCCTGGAAAGTCTCTCACACAGCTCCACCAATGCTCTTGGTCTTCAGCGAGAAGGGGGCACCTCTGAACATGGCAAAGCTAGTTGACAAGATGACCCAGCATGGCTATCGTTGTCTTTGAACAGCAGCAAGCCTAAAGCAGTGGTTGAGAGCCAAGGTCCACCTGGTCGAGAGCTGAGGCCCCTTTTATAGGGCAGAGCCCAGTATCCTTGCTGGTACCGTACCTGCCTGTCCTCCCAACTCGTTCGGGTGGGGAGGTTTGGTTCAGTGTTAGCTCTGCTTGAAACAGGTGATTTCAGCAGTGTCTCTTTGCTAGTTTTGTTTTAAATCTGCCTGAAGGCAGCTACTGTCGTTTGCCCCCGTGCCACAGCCAGGATGTCCAAACCCAGGGATGCAGCACGTAAGGGGGGTGCAATTGAGCATCGACCCGTGCCCCTGCCCGGGTACCACTCTGCCTTCGCTCGTCCCAGGGGCACAAACCTTTGGTCATCCTGGCCAGCTGACCTCCGTGCAGAGGTACCGTGTGAGAACTGGCCCCGTGGCCCAGCCGGGGCTTGCCTCTGACAGGCGAGGGGGGTTGCAGCATCCCTGCCGCTGCGGCTGATCTCCCCACGGCAGCCAGCCGCTCGGCGCCGGCTGTCCCGGCACAGCTGCAGGGAATTATTTCATATAAAACTGCAGTTTGGAAATGCTCTGGATGCATTCTTTTCAAGCCAAGGAGACTACTCTCCTTCAAACAGGACTTTGAATTGTAAATAATGTCACTTGTCTTTATAGTAAAAGATGACACTCAGTTAATAGGATGGCAAAGTTCATACGCTACCCTATAATTAAAAAACAAGGGGAAAGACAGACCACTTAAAAGGGTTTCCCGCTGTGACAAATTCTGTGGATAATAACATTTTCACACTGCTGTAAAAAGCTACTACATCGGCTGTAAATTCTCCAGCAAGGGTAATGAGTAGTATAGTTAGACTTTCATTTGTTTTGTAGTCTGATGCCCAATCTTTTCTGAAAATAAAAGCACAATGCTTGCATCGCTTGATCAATTGATCCAAAACGTATCTTAAAGAAACAGCTTTGCTTCCCCTCCAGTGCCTAATTTCAGTTGTCTAATTAAAGCAGTATCATTTGCATTTCTGAGGTATACGACTTTTGGTCTGCACAAATAAATACCATGTCCATGATTTAATTCAAGTCTTTTTTTCTCTACTGGCTCACTTTTCATATCTTTCTGGACATTGGCTTCAATTTATTTTACTTTTTAATATTATTTTTACTTCTAATTGAGTGTCTCAAACACTCCCATCCCCTCCTTCCACCATACATTTTTGTGGCAGGGACAAACTTCTTTCCTCATCTGCCAGCAGTCTCTTAGCACAAAACCCTAGGTGAAGCCCACTTCACAGTAGATAGCATTTCAAATCTTAATGGGCTCAACCTTTAAATTTCTTTTGTACCTTTGTTAACCTCAGAATATAGCAAGTTCACAGCTTTTTTTTTTTTTTTTTGTCTAAAGTATAATGAAAGAGACCCCTCCTGCCATCCTCCCATTTCCTCCTGAGATTAATTGAAATGCAGCCCTCTAAACCTCCGCTAATTTGTTTTGAAGCCAGCTATTTCCTCAAACAGTTGCAGAAGATGAAAGTTGTTGATAGGAGCTGCAAATTTTTTTTTCCTGTTCCGTTGCTACATGCCACTTAAATCCCTGCCTTTGCTCCCCTATCTCTTGACACACGGATCTGACCTACCATGGATAAAACCCACAAGGCTCAAATACGCATTCATTTGACCTGCGAGAGGCTTGGTTTGCTTTCTGCTGAACAGTTGGGTAACGGGCTGGGAATGCCGCAGCGGAGGAGGTGGGAGCAAGGAGCAGGGTTTTTTAGCATTTAAGGTTATCATTTCACATGCCACTTCAGGGGTCAGATTTTTCCAGCCTTTCCCAGCCCGAGCACTTCAAAAGCACGCAGCTGCTGAGCCGAGGCAGGCAGGCGGGATGCAGGGATCTCTGGTGCAACTTGCAAACAAAAACCTCGATTACAAGACACATTTATTTGAGCGCTGGAATTCAAGGCAGCATAGGGAATAATTTTACCAAAAGTCATTGATGGGGAGGTTAAAACTTGCCTTTAATATGTGCATGGTAGTACTAGCAAAAGCTCTTCTCTTCCTGAAGGCTACACACGACTGGGTTGTTGGGACAAAGCTCTTGCTCCTTTTTTTTTGACGCTGCAGTTAGCTTGATTTCATCCGAGTCATTCTCATTCTTCGCATGGCATGCTCTGCGTGCACTTGCTGCCGAATTTACATCCTAAGCTGGTTGTGTCAAAACCTTCTGTACAATTTTTTTTTTTTTCTCCTTCTCAAATGTAGATGTTTTCTTTCTGGGACTGAATCCCAGTTTCCTTCTGTTTATTGTTGTCCTTAGTTTTCGGCTTGTTTGGGGCAGGAGGTCTCCACAGTCCTGTTCGTGCTGGAGGAAGCTGAGCTGCAATTGAGCTAGCACTTGACTGATGTACTATGTTTCTGTTTCATCAGCTTTCTACACAACCGACCATAAAATTAAACCTACATTTCTAAATCCTTTCAGAGAGCTGTAAAAATTACCTATTATGCCCATTTATTTGCTGGTGTTTTTTTTTTTTTTTTTGTGCTGGTCTAGTACTTTGCATCTCAATGTTCCCATTAGTAAAAGATAAAAAGGGCATCTCAGGGCCACGTAAGCAGGGAGACATGTAGCCACCAGGCTCTGAATCATGGATTTTTTTTTCCCTGCTTTTGTTTCCACTGGCATTGGCAGTGTTCGTAGCCCAATAGAGCCTGTAAGAAAATGTCTTCAAAGTGCAATTCTGTTGCTGCTTGACTGCGTTTGTCTATGGGTTTTTTGGCCGTCACTGAAGCATTGACTTCAGAATCACTGAAAACTACCATCAATTTCTAATGAGTAAGACTTTACCAAGCAGGTATTTAAACAAAGAACAACAAACCCCACTTTTCTCTCCACCCCAGCTGCTTTTGATCCCATTGAATACTGTCAAATGGCTTAGAGTCATGCGTGAAGTTTGTCACTTCTGAGTTGCTGACAGTACCTACCTCAATGTACTACATGCTATGAATTTTAAACGGTTTTATTGAAATAAACCAAAATTTATTGAAGTATTGCCATCTGTTACGTAGCACAATTCTTCCCACTGGCGATTGGGAAAAACAAGACAAAGTGGCTGCATTTTGCCGTTAGAATTGTTATTTCTGGGAAATAGGAACATTTCAGTTGCTGAATAAAAGTAGTCACTACACCATATTCAGTCCATTTATTCCAGCGCAAGTTTGATACTAAAATACACCTTCCCACTTAGGTCTGGCTGTGCTTTTACATACATAAATATGCGAGAGGAATAAACTTTCTGTAGGCTCATAGTGATGTAAAAACTTCAGACAAAATCGGCCTGCTTGTCTTCCAGCTTTCTAAAGGCCACTCTTCACTGTACGTGTGCCCTCTCTGTTTCCCAGCATGTTTTCATCAATACTGAAGGACCATGCACCACGACTGCTGCACATCAGACGATCCGTCATGGACCCATCATGGATGGGGGGTACGGGAGGTATAACGTCTCACTTAGGGATTCCTTCAGTATCCGAAAGACTCCTCGGGATTATATTTAGTGTTGTACTGAAGACTTTTTCCGCGATATCTTTTCCATAGAGGAAAATTATCAAGTGAAATACTAGATCTCTTGGCAAAAATCAAGTCTGAGTATCAGAAATCTTTATCACTTACTGTGAAGAACACTACTTATAAAATAACCACCCCAAGCCCCACATATCACTATTTCCTCAGATGTTTTAGACCATTTTTCCAAGAGCCGTAAGTAAGAAAATGTAATCATTGGGAATGGCATCCCTGTGGTAAGATATTAAAAAGTAAGAATTAAATTTTTGTTTTGTTTTTAACCTCAAAACTGCTACAAATTATATATGTAGCATCATATTAAGTGGTGAAATGGAGAAGGTCCTTTTTAATTTAGTCCCTCTGCCTGATCCACACTAGAAAGCAGAGTTATTTTCTTAGGAGACCAATTCTTCGATAAGATCTGTCTGCACCCAACTATCTGATAAGCTGGGAACTAGAGATCCGATGTCACCTTTTATTTTATTTACTCATTTATCTGTCAGTGGAGCAGGAATCTGGGGATACAGTCACTCCAAAGTTTTCAGAATATTTTCTTAGCCATAATTTATAAATTAAATCCCCAAATAACTTTTTTTTTTTAAATCACAAATGAAATACGATTTTCTGAAAGGAAAAAAAAAGGTTTAAAAAGGTTTAAAAAGTTTAAAAGCTGTAAATCATATCTCCTAGGAATATCTCTTGGCATTTGTAGTCCAAATCATAAGGTTTTGCCAATACTGTTCAGAGGCCACCTGTGTTGTCCTGGCCGAGCATTTTGACGAGATGAGTAATAAATGGGTTCGATTGTTAAAACATTAACTGGGCTAACAAGCAGTTCTTCACTCCGTAGAGAGTGGTAGTTACCTTTTTTGCTCGTAACAAAATTTTGTGTGAAACACCTTGGACTAGGATTTTGAGATGCATCTGTTCCCGGGCTTTGTATTTTGATCTGTCCACCTGACTGTATTTTAACATTTAATGCTCTGTTTTGAAATTCAGGCTTGCTACTTCAAAAGAAAATGGCCTGGGAAGACGATTTAAATAAATAATGGTCAGTCATTTATTATTATTCAAGGGAGACTGCAACACAATCTATGTTTTAACACCAAGGGGATTTATATAATGAAATTATTGTGCTAGTAATATGATTACGACAAAACCACAGTTTGGGGCTATTTACTTATTTTTTTTACTGCATATGCATACAATGCAAGGCTTTCCGCAGATCCTCTGTGTGGCTTTTTTATGCTCTGACTCGACCATATCTTGCTCTCCCTGATTAACGCACACTGATTTGCAACTCTGTCTACCGTATTTAAGCTTTAACTTTAAAAAGATTGCCTAGCCTCTCTGCGAGCATGCCCACTCCATGCCTTTTTATCAGACAAAATCATCACGAAGGAGGAATCGCAGGAATCCCACTCTGGGCTCTGCCGGCCATTAAGGCTTGACCTGTGACTCTGTGGCATTCCTCACGTCTCCTGTGCCATCATTCCTTTGCTGCTACAGAAACTCCCAGTTATTGCTGGTAGCAATGGCCAGCTGCTTTGATCACCTGCCTTGCAGGGCGTGCTTGCTATAGAGGAAAATTGTGTACGCTGTTCCAGCACAGCTACAAAAGCAAAACTTAGTCTTTTCCTCAGCTTCTTCCGAAGTCAATAGTCCCTAAAATAAAAATACGAGAAGTTAGGCATTATTTTGACTATGTCTGCATGGTGAGGAAGATGCTCAGTTGGTAGGATTGCTTTAGAGGCATGATGACTGTGAGCAAAATGAGGATCTGCCTCATCCCTTCTTGCTGGGGATTCCCTGTACTGTGTTACTGCTACAGTTTAGTTGATCATGGGAAAGGTGGCAATTATTTCTTTTTCCTTAAACACTGAAAACAAAAATCTTTATTTCCATTCCTGAACTATCACCTTCTAGTGAATACATCAGCTTCAATTCAAAGGCTTATCTCCAAGCTTGTTCCCTATCTTGCATTAGACTTTTCACATACTCATACTTTATACTTTTCATATCCTTTATACAGCTGCATGGATATTCACATAACCATATGAGAATTTATTTTTTCATACGCATTTTGTTTTCATTAATCTTTTTTTAAGTTGCTCTGGTACTTCATTTCGTGAACACAATCTTATAAATGCTACTGAGAAATAAACCAAAACAAATTACATAAGGAACAGAGTCTCAGTAGTGCCAAGATTTTCTTTTCTGCATTGCACACGCGAAGTTTTTCTAGTTAATTAAGAACAAACACGCACACAGCACAACTAGCTCCTCCAACATGAATTTCATTTCCTTGAAGCTAAATAAAGACCAAACAAAACCGTTCTTGTTACAATTCCGATCTTCAAAGGAGTTTATTTATTTCCTTTTATAGGTCTGGACAGCCTTGAGCTCTCTGCGTTTAGATTAAATCAGCTCCAGAATCCTCCTGTCCCTCTTAGCTGTAAACAATGCTGCAATGGGAACGATACCTCAGGATTAAAGCTGAAATCAGTGGGATTAAGTGGAAAGAGGATGCCAAGAAGCAAGAGTAGCCCTGGCCTAGACTCCCACGGTCTGGAGCCCCTGCAGGTCTCTGGCGCTGGGCAAACGGCTGGGAACAACGCCACGGTTCCCTCTTCGTTTACTGGAAGGGTTATCTGTTCAAAACACACAACCAGCGTATTAGAAGTAACACTTTACCACACATGACCGTTGGTGGATCTGTATGATGCATTCGATAACCTTCTTCAGTTTCTCATTCTTTGTCTTAAAACTGAGAGCTGAACCTCCAACTTACAAAATTTAAACTATTTTTGTCCACTGCATCCTCATTTGTAAAGGGTTTACATCCCCTGCAGATTACTAAAACACAAATCACGGCATCAAGTCTAAATTTTTGATTAGCCACAAATATTTCTAATTTTTTCTTCACAGTATTCAAAAAAATTGGTTGAACCTGTAAGCTGCCCATAACAAAAGAAAATATTGTCACTTCTTTTCCCTAAAAGCCTGGTTTTGTTATGTTGATGGCGGAGCTATGTAGGAGAACTGAAGCCAGCCAGGGGTGATGAATGCTGGATGTCTGGTGGAGCTGTGCTGGAGCGTGCTGGCGTAAGGACACCGGAGGCAACATAGGGAGGGGGACTATGGTCTAAGAGGTCATCTGGCATGTATTTCTTCTTTAAGCATAGCAAAGATGTATTCGGGATACTTTGGTGTGCAGAAACTTTGCCTCTAATAGGTCAGGTGAGGACAGGCAATTGTGTGAAGGCTAGAATGAAGGAGTATGGGAAAATCTATTTCAAAGCACAATATCTTCCTGTTGTCTACTGGGAGTATAACCGTTTTCGATATACATTTTAAAATAGCATGGTATGTGAAAAGTTCCGGTTTCATTGCAAGGTATAGTCTATACAGAATGTACTTCAGTTCAGACAGAGGGTCCCTGAAACTTAACAGCCTTGGCCCTCCGTCCTATAGCTCCTGGCTAGCACCAGAGCTAGCACTAAAAGCTCGACTGTTCACCCAAAGCAGACCATCTGGCTAGACTGCTTCTAAACATGATTGGATAGAAAACGTTACTCAAAATAATGCTATTTACAAAGCCCTTTATTACATTCTGGTTGTTTCTGTGCTGTCCCTTGAGAGACTAGCTGAGATTGTCTTTGATGGATGAGTAGCGGGTTATAATCCAGGGTCTACCTTCCTTCTCAGGTTTGAAAATGCCAGCAGTGAAATCTCCCTGGAAGCCAGTGGAGCTACCACAGATTAATATTAGAAAGGAAATTACAGTATAATACAATATTTCAATATTGCAATAACCCCACTGCTTATTCCTAGGATGTTGCCATTGCTGTTTCTTCCAGTGAGGAACAATTGTGTGGATCAAGCTGATGCCTCATCTCAGGTGTAAAACACCCACCGTGAGATCTCTCTTGCCTAATCCTAGAGTTTTCCAGTCTGCTCCCTGGTTTCCATCATTTTCCATGAACAATTCCCCAGTAAAACTGAATTGCTGAATACTCATGGAAAGCAATCCCTGTAGGGCTGTAAGCAGGGCTGAGAGAAAATTGCTGTATCTTGGAGTGAACTAATGAAAAGAGGAATTTATGCCTGTGTTTGTTGTCAGGACTGTGCATAACGCTCAGACTGACATGGTATACGTGCACCATATCTTGGCTCATCTGGAGAAAACCCACCCTACGCATGAAAGACAAGCTGCAATGGGGGGCAGGTGAAGACCTCACTGTCTGCCCAGACCTGGTGCCAGCTGGGGGGAAAAGTGCCATTTTGGGGACTTGTGTCCTTGTCCTCCCCATGGCTGTGCTGGTTTGGGCAGGGAGATGCAATGGCAGCCCACATTCCCCCACCATGCATCTCTCTACGAGGCAGCGGACACAGCAAGGGAAGTTTTTTGACCATGGACATCCCTGTCCTGCTCCCTCACCCAGGGAGCACAAGGAAGCTGGTCCCCACCATTTCCCACCCGAGCAGGCGAGTTTGCTGGCGTGAGCGCATGCAGCATTGCTACCATCGACCCTTAAAACCGTGGTTACGGCTCCCGGGTAGAGGCACGGGTGAAGGCTGCATGGGGAGGGACGTCACCACAGCCTGCTGTCACACCGCATGGCCACTGCCAGCATTGTTTCTGCTGACAAGGGTTACGCCAGCAAATGGCCAGGCACCATGGTGGGTGCCAAAAATATTATGTTGACTTGGCTTTTGATTTAAGCCTGACTCTAAGAATCAGGGACTGCTCCGTGTTCCCCGATCTCCTTTAAGGCTCTACACATCTTCAAAGGCACTTTCCATGATCCGATCCTGACCTTGCAAACCCTCTGGGAAGTCCTCAGCTCAGCGTTACTCGGGAGGTCAAACACCGTGATCACAGCGGTCCCTCCTGGCCTTTTAATCGACAGGTCAATAAGACTGGTCGTGTGAGGACTCAGAAGGGTAAAAATAGCAATTTTGAGTATTTGAGCAACACTCATTCTCCTTCTAATATATTAGGTAGAGATTCTTAAAATCAAGATCTCCTGAAAAAAATAGAAGAGAGCGGTTATGAAAACATGGTCTAAATACTGACATAGACTCAGTCTGCTTACTCATAGGAATATGCGCTCGTATGAATGTATATGAACCTATACAGCAGAATATATGCCCTCTGGCACGTATGGCAGCTGGGGTCTCATACCCTCTGCTGCTCGGAGAGACCCGCCTCGGCGTTCCTGCAGCGGTCGCTGGTGCTGAACCAGAGTGTGAGCAACCGCTGCCTTCGCACGAGGTGAGGCTCAAAATTTTCTCCCTTGCCAGTAACAGGAAGAAAATAATCTAATTTAAATAATTCCCTGATAGAACACAGGTCATGCATAATGACCTGCTGGCATACTTTCATTAAACTGCTTTTTATGCAATTAAAATAAATTAAAAAAAAAAAAAAAGGATTGCTAGTAGTAAACAGAAAGTAAAACAATATTTATCAAGAAAATAGTGATGAATTATTCTCTGAACTCTGGTTAGGAGGAAGAGCCCTGTGAAGAAGAAAATGATAATTATATTTGAAATGAAGATTGGCTATAAGTGTATTTTAATATTTTTGGAACTGGTTCTGCATTACCAGATTACCTGCATTAACTTATATTGGATAACTTTTCAATTGTTAAAATAAACATTCCAGTTAAAATAATATGAAGTATGGTGGAAACATGCTATACATAAACTGTGTATAGAGCCCAATAACGTTTTTTCCCCTGGTTGAACAGGGAACTGTGGCTGCCATTGCTCTGCGGTGAACACTGGCCAGAAGAAACAGAAAAGCTCGCATCAGGGCAGTGCCGTGTTGAGAGTGCTGCACTCACAAGAACAGGAGGTTAATGAGATCCTTGGTGATATTTCAGTACCTGAGAAGAACATACTACTCACGGAAAACTTCTAAAGTTATTTATAAAGTATATTAAAAAGGGACTAATTCCCCCCAGACTACACTGGTGTGCGAGGAATTCTGCTCTGTAAAAGCCAAAAGCCATTTCTTTTAATGTGATGCTTAATTTATCTAGATAGAATCATTTTAAACCACTTTCACTTCCATTTATCATTATTATTGTCACAAGTAGCTGATCTTCTGTAGTATTGAAAAGCCAGTAAAGGCGAACATCTCTACCAAGCCTGTCACTAATTTGTATCGTCATACCGGGCATGTTTCGCAGGTTGTCTGCCTCTTAATCTCTTCTTATAATTGCAGAAATAATTGTACTTGCCCTCCTTGGCACAGTACTTTCAGATCCAGAGGTGAAAGTACTATAAAAGCGTGAAGTGTTATCTTACCAGTGGCAAGTATATTAAAAATTACTTCAAATCTTGCATGGAGAAAATGTTGCCAAACCTGAATGTAATTTTTATTGCATCCTTTTCATATTACACAGGCCATAATGTATCTGTAATAAAGCTGAAACACATGACTCTTTTTTTATTAGATATAATTTTGCAATTAGTTCCAGAGTATAGCTCAGGAGACAAATGAGACTGATAAAAGTATTTAGCTGTTTCATCTTCAGCATGCATGACGGTTCAAACATGACTAAACTGAATTTGCAGCCGTCCTCTGGGATTGCGGATTGGCCACGAGCTGCCGGTGCGGTGCATCTTCCCCGGAGAAGTCATTCTCGTTTTGCTCTGAGCTGCCCCACCACCGTGACCACCAACCACCACCACCACCACCACCACCACCACCACCACCACCACCACCACCCTGCCCCACTCTGGGGGCTGTGAAAGCCACATAACCCACCGGTGAAATGGGCTGCTTGTTTTTCTACTGCTGAAAAGCAGGAAAAGTCGGATGTGGACAGGAAACGTTTCCAAAAGACAAAGTTAGTCACAAGGAAGGCTTCAGCGTGATAACCCAGAGGAGGAAATCCTATCAGTGTGAGCAAGAGCTAGAATAAACAAGTCACGACAAATACTTCTTTCCCCTTTAATAAATATTTGACTGAGGTCATCAACCTTGCCTGAACTGAACCCGTATTTGATAATGCAGACCATTCCTCTGTCTTACAGCTGAAAAGTGGTTTTGCTTGTTTTAGAAGTCAGAGCTTGCAAATCTGTTTGCACACAGGCTTTTCTGCCCTGTAAATCAGCGAGCAATCAAGAACTGTTATTACTCGCATATATTATCAAAATCTAATGACATGGTCTCTATTCTTTTTAATTAAAGATAGTTAGTGAATACTTATTCTTTGTCCCTCTGTCCCAGCCCACCACTCAAAACTGTTTCTGAAAAGCAATGCTGATCACAGCCCCCGGAGCCATATGCCCATGAGGGACAGACAAACCAAACTTTGGCAGTTTACAGCCATGCCACCTCTAACGATTCAAAAGAGTTTCGGGGACATATCCCTCCACTTTATTTGTCTCAAAGACACTGTTTGGTCTATAGGGAAGAAATAATTCAAGTATTCCTCCGGTCCAAATTTTCTCATTTTATGTTTAGGCACGTTCAGTTCTATTGTGCTTAGGTGCACAGGGTGAAGAATGGGAACAAACCTGAGAAGCACTGAAAATGGTTATTACCAGTTGCAATGTATTCCCATTTGCCTTTGCTTTCTGAGTTTTCTACCTAAATATCAGACCCCATCCTATGGGATCCTGATTACCTGGTATTGCAGAAGTTCTCTGGCCAGCAGAAAGCACTGGGATCTTTCCAACCTGCACTTGGCTTTAGAGTATTTTCACAGATAGCAGCTTCTTTGGCAATTGCTGCAAGTTTCCTTGTATGATGTATCTGTAAGTACATGGTTTCACCGTACGAATATACAAGTTATCAAAATATCTGAAGTCCCAAACAGACCGCAGCCATCATCTCGAGTCTGGAGGAAGATCCGTTTGATTTCAGAAGCAAACATGGCAATTCTTCCTCAAATCCCGCAAGCTGACATCCTAATTGCACAGAACGTGCTCCGCTTCGCTCTCTAAAGCACAAAGCAGTCGATAGCTCACGAGGAAACTGCCTGGATTCCTGGTAACCAGAAACTACAACAGCCTCATTTTCCCTACACTGGTGCTGCTGGAGCTAAAAAATGTAGTGCTCCTATCTGTCATGCTGGGTTTCACAGAGCCAAATATTGCACAGAAAATGCGGCGAAGCTGTTGTAACTCTACGTGAGAGATTCGGTAAAATGTATTGTGTCCTAAAGGCTAAAGAAAACGTGGCGCAAATTGCCTAGCTGCCTGACAGCCAGGGTGTTTAGCAATTTTCTTATCTCAAGCTTGTAAAGGACTCGGACATCAGCAGAGTTTGCAGCTTAAAATGCCACCACCGTTCATGGTGGCTGTGGAAAGGGCTGGTGCTTCGTAGGGAACCCAAGGGGGAAATTCTTGGCCCCCAAAACCTTGTGCTTGCCGTCGCATCTGCTGCCTTACCGTAGGCAGCAGTTCCCAAAGTCTTTGGCTTTGCCATGGGTGTCGATGATCACAAATGCCCATCAGGCTCCCAAAATGTGAAAGAATATCTGCAAATAGGCAACTGCCAACTTTCATGTCATGCGTACCCCAACCACTGACATATTATCCATACGATCTGGCCTCCTCCAAGCCGTGGCAGGAGGCCCATGACTCTGCTCTTTCGCTACTTGAGCCACCAGTAATAAAAATACTGAAAAACGAATAACTGTAAGTTCATCTAGAGACACAGAGGTACGGACCTAGCTTCCTTTTTACTAAACTCAAAATACACATCAGGTTCGACTTCCACAGCCTGTGGCACATGTATATATCTGGATGTTTAAGAGGAATAAGCTTTCTCAAGCATTTTTCCACTGCTATATTTCTTTTAATATCCTTTTAATCTGTTTCTCAGTGTGTTCCCAGTGCATCCAAAGAACAAGAGCAAAGTCTTTCTGTGGCTAATCTGGTGACCATAAATTCTCAGACCGTACTGAAAGCTTGTGTGACCTCATGGATGAAGTGTTTGCTTCATATTTTGAAGGTCATAAATTCAAATCCTGTTAATAGTCTCTTTTTATTAAATGTCTCATAGCTTATTTTCAGCAGTATAATTACACACTAGGTCAGTTAATTATTACTGAATTCCTCCAGCAACAACAAAAAGGGCAAACTACGCACTAAAAACAACTTAGAAAGTAATACTTACAAAATGATTAGCAATTTAAACAGTCCAATTAAATGAGACAATTAAGTTTAAGTAGATTCCTCATTAGAGTAATTTTCTGTACTTAAAACTGTACAAAACTCTTATAAGGCTTTTTGGGAACTGAGGAGCTTGATGCATTCCCAGCGTGCCATAACTGGGGCTCATATGTACGTATCTGATGAAAGAATTTCACTGGGGGAATTTATAAACACACATATGGGAGCTCTCGGTCAGAGAGAGAGATCTATTTTCTTTAATAGAATCTTGTTTAACTTATTGAAAGATATACCACAGGCTTTTCCTGAGTTCTTTGGGAAGAACGGCTCTGTTCCATACTATAAGAGCAAATGACACCTTGTTTTGAACCGATATTTCTTGGAGACCTGAGAACATAATACAGATAAAAATAGCCTTCTGTGGGACTTTATGGTTGTACATCAAAATTAATGTGCTGCTTCATTAAGTAGCTGTAATGTTTTGCATAGAAACACCTTGCCTTTCCCGACCTGGGAGAACATATATTTGTTTCTCAGGGCTCAGTGGTAATGCTTTTGCTTGCACTGAATAACACTTGACAGAATAAATAATAAGCCAGGGAAAATGATTGTGATATAAAGTACAGCCATGCGTTAGAAGGTCAGGCTGGGTCTTTTAGTCATGTTTTAGGGTGTTAAAGAGATCTCTGATTATTTGTTCTGATTTATTTCCTGATACCTTCTTTCTTTATGGGTGTTGGACAAATGCAATGGTGCTGGAGAGCACGGAAATGACAAATTATTCAAGCCGCTCCATGGGCAAGCGTGCTCAGGGAAGGCAAGCCCGACCTGCCCACCGCTGGAGGTGATTTCTGGGAGACATGGACGAGACCGTAAGAGCTCTGTGCTCGCCTCCAGGCGTGTGCCAAGAGAGGAGGACAAGGCTGGGGAGAAACATTTGTCATTGCCCCGGAGGACTGCAGCTCCGGCAGCAAGACGCGGGGCAGGAGGGCTGGGGCACTCCTCGCTGAGGGAAGGGAGCCTTCGATGGCTGCAAAGCCTAAAGCCTAAAGCAAAAAAAAAAAAGGGGGGTTTTATACCTGTATAAAAGCGTAGATTTTTGTATTTAAAGAGTAGGTTTTGACGTGACAATTTTATCTTAACGTGTCAGAATTTAAAAAAAAAAAAAGTAAAAAGTGGCATGAATAAGAAAACAAATGCATTCTTTCCAGAGGTGACTTTCAAACTAAAGCCAGGACCATTTGTCTTGAAGCTCATTTCACATTAGGATGTGTTTCTTACAATATGTTAAGCCCTATGGGGATGCTAAGATGAAAAATGTGTTTTAATTATTTTGTATGGGTTAAGTAAAGAGACTTGAAACTTTATCTCTGCTTTCTACAGCTATCCATGCATGAAACGAAAAGAATTATATACTACACAGCGAGAGAAATAGAGAGAAATAGAGTACCAACAGCACAGTGAAGTTCAAATCCAGCGCAGACCTCAGCACTGGGGGAACAGGGCAGCCACTTTTCGGTGTGGAAATATTCCCACGAAATTCCCTGGTAAGGTTTGTGTACAAGACATACATGCATCTTTGCAGATAGGTTGTCTTGTAAATTAAAGATGAAATTAATTGTTAATAGCCGATATGAATCTATGAGAGCAAGTGGAATTTATCAGTGGTAACACACAATGTTATTGATCGTTCTACAGGTGAGGATTTACTTTCCCTAGCTATGATATCATATGGAAATACTTAGTTATCCCCATCACGTGGCACATATATCTGAGGCAGGAAAAGAGGTGCTATGAGGTAGCCTCACGTGTGCTCTCCTCTGGGGCAAAACCGAACCGCTGTTGTAGTCTAAGTTTATCCTCCTGCATGGCTGCAGCCAAAGGAACTAAATATTTCCTTCTTCCAGGCTGCTGGCTGGTTTGGCAGACGGGATTGACCCTATGCATACAGCAGAGGATGAAATAACACTTGAAAAGTGTTCAGTGATGAAGAATTCATCATGGTGTGCTGTGCTACAGGGACTCTGAGGTCCTGATTTGAGATCTAGAGATAATAGGAAGAAATAGCGATGAGCTGAGGATAGCGAATGACACTTCAGAGTGCTCTCTTGGAAGAGAAGAGCTATTTTTGCATATCTCTCTACTGCCATACACAAATCTGCAATCAGTAAAGGTAACCTTAATGTTATATTTTCGTTGCAAACTTAAAAACACCTGTTATATCCCAGAGGTATAGGACACAGCCTGTGTATCTGATGAAGATTTATTTAGCTGGTGCACTAACACGCTTTCTGATCTTTTCAACTTAATTAAAATGTAGCTTTATCAATGACTAATTTATTCCCAAAACCTACTGTCACAAATTTTAATTTACGGCATGCTACTTATCGAAGAAATTTTCTTTGTTGCTTACATGATTGAGTGCTAAGTGATTGCTTTTTAGTTTCCAGAAGATTTTTTTATAATGGAAGAGATTGGAGATGATAGTCAAATAGCTAAATAGTGCTCATAAGTAACAATAAACCAGAACTGTGCATTAGAATACAAGCTGGGAAAATTATTCATCTAGCTATTGTATCGGACATTCAATTAAGAAAACTATATGATAATTTTTATTTTTGTTCCTGTGTTTTATTTCTCATTTCTTTTTTTTGTGCCTTAAACCATAATTCAAAAAGGCTGAAAGGAAGAAAATTTAGTACATTTGGTCCACAAGCATATTATATATACAGAAACATTTTTAAACTCATCTGGGTTTCTTTAGTCCTGACTTGGATGATCTTGACTGAGGTTATAGAATATATTAGCCACTGCCAGAAAAGAATCCTAAACACTGTAAACTGGGAAAATGGCATTCTGCCCTTCTCCCAGCTCCAGAAAACCCAAGTAAAATCTAGAGCAGCCATATCGTCTTATGAGGCAAAAGTCTGAATATTGGTCCTACCAAAATCAATGATTATACTCCTCTGTCAAACTGTGGCCATGATTACAGCTCCCTAAGAATAAATTTATTTGCAGTTTTGCATAACCTGTGTTTATTTTTTAATTCAGTTTGAATTTGATGATTGGTTTCAAAGAAATGAAAAAATAATGAAAAGTTAATTGGCCCAAGCAGTGGAGAAGAGCAATTAGCACTCCATGGCTCCTTGCAAAAAGACAGTGCGTCTTTGGAAAATACAGAAAAATAGCAGCAAATTGGGGTTTCTAGCATATTTACTAAATAAGGAAATATTTAGTAAATAAAAAATCAATGTTGCAATTCAAAGAATGATTGCATTAGGCTTTCAAGCGGTAGCTCTTCTGTATTGATGTTATTTGCTCTGTATCCACCAGTGCTTTTGCCAGTCATAACAAGGGGCAGAGATCAAAGTCAGCAGGTTGATGGGGGATGCGGTAGACGGAAGCAAAGAAAAAACATACGAGGAGAACGGGAGCAGTGGGCTTTACTGTATTTGCATGAATAAAGTTAGACACACACGTGTGCAGGTTTGGGCCCAGATACATACGCTGTAAAAACACTGAAGCGAATGAATACAAGGAGTTAATGATGCCAAGTATTGTGCACTGAGCAGAGGTTTGCTCAGGGTAGATGGTTCATAGATTTCAAGTATGTGTAAAAGCCTCACAAACACTTGCCGTTAGTTTAAGAGTCTATCTTTAGACAACCCTTAGTACTGTATGGATTTGAACTGTTTATTTGGTTTCTGTTCTGTTTACATGCTCTGTTTTGCTACTGTACCACCCATAGAAATCTCTCATCTGCCAGCCCCACGGAACAAATAGCGCAGCAAAGCAAATAGGTCACGAGAGGGAAAATATAAAAGTGGGAGAGGCCAGAGATGTATTTGATATAACAAAAAAGGGATCATGAGCTGAATTTCAGTTTAGCGAGAGCGCTGCTTGCCCAGCAATTCCCTCTGACCTACTGCATTGGATTTTCAGTCTAAAAGCTGGCACCTTTCAGATAAACCAACCTCACAACCTACTACTGAGCAATCGTGCAATGCAGAAGTAAACTGTGAGAAAAGTTAAGAGTTTGTCTCAACAACAAATGAAAAGGTCGGACTGAAGTGGGCAAAACGAGTGAGAGGCAGGCAGAAATGGGAAAACCACGTTGTTGTGTGTATTGAGTCAGGGCTGCCTGTGGGGGTTGGAAAACTGCGGATGAAGGTTTCGGAAGCAGCCAGAGACTTTGGGAGGGATTTGTACTGTGTCAGCTAAGGCTCCCCACGTGGATGCCTGTTCCCCAAACTCCCCTGCTATCAAAACTCCCAGCAGTTTCTATAGATATTTCAACAGTAAGGAAACAGGCTCAGCTGCTCGGGAAGTGAGAAATCTTCGTTCCCAGGAAAATGCTTCAGGATGCCAGCCTGGATGATACGGAGCATGGGCTTTTTGCTAGCCTCAGAGGCGCAGGGCAGTGTGCCTTCTGATAGAAAAAAAGTAAAACAGGCAAAGCACTCCCATAAATGGGCCCTAGGAATAGGAGAGATCCCCGCTCCTGCTGGAAGCAATGGGCACGGTGCCACCAACTGCGCTTTGGACAGGACCCTGCTACTAGGACACGGGGGTTCAATCCACCTACTGACATGAAGAGTCGTTTTCCATTATATTGATCTTCAAGGAACTATTTATAGAAATAAAGCATTTCAGATAGTTTTAATTAATGTAAATCATAACCAGTGTCCTAAAGCTCCCTAGAAAATCACAGTCCAGAACTGTTTAAATCAACGGGAGTCTTTAATTGCAACAAAGTTCTCCATGCCTTCCAGGTAGGGAAGATGGAAGTATGTAGCAGAAAACGGTATTGACATTTTGTAGTCACCGCATTAAAACATTCAGTAATGGGCAAATATCAGAAATTAGGGTAAACAAAAGAGCGTGCGTTTGTAGAGGTATGTACGATACGCCTCAGGGGTGCTGTGAGCACAGAAACGAAGTCCCAGTGACTGGGCATCCAAGACAAGCACATTTATCTTCAGGGCTGCACACATGTTCATTGTTCTGCCTGCACAAGGGCATGTTATATTAAGAACAGAATATTAGGGAGTAGTATTTACATGTTTTTAATGTATACTGCCCTTTTGTGTAGTAAGTATTTCATTATTTTCATGTCATGGCATATACAATTACTCTGTTAGTATAGTTATTTCTCTCTGTGGTGATCTATAATTCTGCTCAGAGTTGCAGTGTACGTTTCAGACAGTGATTGCAGTCAGAAGCACAACCAGCTTCTTTATGACTCCTTCATTAACTTTTAACCTTCAGTTTCCTATTTCCTATGTAACTGTCACAAAATAAATACCAACTCCATGGCCACTTGTATGCAATAATCCTGGAGCCCTTTGCTGTGCACTACTGCAGGAAAAAGGAAACAGGTTTTTAACTCCTTGAGAACTGAATCATCACCAGCCTATGAAAGTGTAAACAGTGGTAAGCGTAAAGGAAGAGCAAGAACGAAAAACAAGTTTGTGGAGACAGAGAAGTCCATACTGCAAAGCAACAAACCCGCCAGAGATGAGAGAATCTAGGAAGACTCACATGTCTGGAGGTGGCATTAAAAGAGCAGCGCGAACGAGGGCATAGGAAAGGAAAACCAAAACAAACCGATTAAACCCAATATTTTATATTTTGACCTTCCTTTAATCCAGTAACATGCCAATTATGGGCAACATTGTTTTTAAAAGACTGCTTTACTCCGGAAAACTTTAAAACCTGGTGTGCTTTGATAAGCAACATTCTTTTAAAGTAAACCTGAACTAACAGTTTAAAGCTAAATAATCTAGAGGCCTGAATTAAAATTCTGGCAAGGCTGTAAGGTTAGGTCAATGAGCTTACTGGCACCTAAAAAATAAGTGCTACTTTCAGATATCTGTTGAACAGAATAAGCATGACCATAGCTTATGCTAGGATATTCTCCTAGGAGATTGAAAATGAGGCTTCCAGTCCCACCTCCACAAACTTTCAGATGTTTTATTTAGTGATGATTTCTTGCAATGTGAGTGAAAAATCTTATTTCTCCCCCTCTAAGGGCTGGGACCTAGACACTAACACACAAAATCATCTTCCTATTTGCTGCCTTTCTAGACAAAGAAGTCCTGGAGCCAGAGCAAGGGAAGGGGCTGCTGTTGCTACTAGGGTTTTTTTACTTTTATTAGAGCTTTGACAAGAGGAGTAGCACTCTTCTGAAGTTTTTGAAGCCTTCCATGCTTTCTCCCATAGTCCTGCTTCTTCACATCAGCCTAGAAGTCTAGAGAAAATTTAGAGCCTGCTCTAATACAAGCGGGACTTGAAGCCAAGTTTCTGATGAAGAATGCTCTAATCACAGCATCTGGCTGAAGGTACCAGGGACCGCTTCTAGGTCCTTGATACCCTTTCCTGCAGGTATGCCCTGCCTCAGAGCCCAGCTGTAGCTAAAACATAAAATGCTTAGCTGCAACCAGAAAGTCAGAGCAAAGCCCTCTACACCAGACCTATCTTTCTCTTTTTTTTTAAGTATCTCAAACACTATTAAAGAGAAACAAGTAAAAGAGACAGACTTTGCCATAAACAAGACTATCAACTGCTGAGAATCAATACAGCCTCAGTACTGGAGAGATTCCTCACTAGCCACTAACAAGAAAAAAAAAACCTTAAAAGCTCTTTCTGCCCTGAACATTCTTTTTAAGGATTTTAACTCCCCTGGGCTCCACCCACCAGCCCAGGTGAAGGGCATAAGTTCTGGAGTCACAGCGTGGGTGTTGTGCTGTATAAATAGAGCACCTGGGACAAGCAGGAAAAAGATAGCACTTATTTCTGAGGGTGAGCTGTTAGCAGAGAAGATCTAATATATAGTCATGCACTTGAGAGCGGATGAAAGGAAGTAGGTAAGTTTACTTTGCTTTAATAAGAAAGCAAGAAAAAATGGAGAATGGTGAAATTACTTATTTTAAGCTACTTTTTCTGGAGGGAACAAATTCTAGTACTAGAAGAAAGGGGATTTTATATTCCTTGATGCAATATAGCAACAAGTATTTAGTGAGACTGAAGGCTGTTTTATGTATTGAGGAATGCCTCCTGTGACTGCTTTTGAGGAAAAAGAAGAGATAAGGAATAGTGATAGTAGAAGAAGGGTGAGTTGAGTAATTTATGCAGCTCTCCAAGTTTTCTTCTAGATTTGTGCTAAAAGATAAGGGTGGCCTGGTCTGAAGACTATGTTCTGCAGATCCATTCAATATTTGCTTAATCCACCCTGATGATTCTTAGGCTATGCAATAACTTTTAAGGTTGCAGCCAAAATGTAAAAAGATTAAATACAGGATTTCACTGATACAGAGAAAGGTGTACTTCTTCTTCATTTTCTTGCTGCTGATTCTGGTGTCTGTTGACCTTATGATATTAAGCCATGAAACAGTTTCTGTAAACCAGGATCTAGACTTAAAGAAATGCAACAAAGCCCTTATTGTAAATGTAGCTATCTGAGGCTTAGGTTCTGTGCATAAATGGTATTTTTCTTACGATTCAAAAGATGTAAAAAGAAGACAGTTATGAGAAGGGACTAGGCTATTAAAGCCATATTTCTGCAATAAAGTATTTGCATAAACATGCTAGAAATTCAGTGGAGTTCAAATACAGTATGGTCATGAAGAGTGTAATTAAATTACAATTCAAAATATGTGAACCATCTGCACTGCAATGTGAATCATAGTGCTACACTGGGAATATTGATGATGAGTTTTGTATTATGTAGTAAAATAAGATCTTCCAAAGCTCTGCCTATTTTCCAGTCCCTTCAACATTTGCTATTAGTAGAGCATTCCCCTTGGCCTTGTCTAACTTATTACTGAGTGTTACACTTCCATGGCTCCATAATTGCTTCAAAGACCTTGCAAAAGCTGAATCTAATGTGTTTTATCTTGCGTATACCTTCCCAAACTTCATAGTCAAAGTAAAAGGAACAGGAAAGACTGAGAGAACTAGATGAACTTACAGGAGAAAGCTTCAAGTGAAGAAATTAAAGCAGGCTGGAGAGTATTCAAAATAAAAATAAAAATTCCTGCTGGATTGTTGTTTTTATGCTAGTAGCAAATATAAGAAAGGGTAGCAGCTGAACTTAATTTAGAATTCTGTTGGAGACATGAGTTTGTTTCTGATACTTCGACTTCTGATAGCTGACCTACTAAGCCAACAGGTATTTTTCAGCTACTGGAGAACACTGGTTTGGTTTAATGTAATTCTTTATTAAAAGCAACATACAGGAAAAATTCTGTTGCCCCTGGCTTCAAGTCTGAAACCCCTGTGAAGACCAGTGGGATTGTGAGCGATGTTTGGAGGTTATGGTGCGTGTGCTGCAGACCCCCCTCCTCCCAGAGGCTGCTTTCCAGGAGTGACCAGGACAGACCGCATCCTCCCACGGTGTATCAGCCTGAGCCCTTTATCCCCAGCCCTTCCACTCCCGCACCGACCACTTCTGCAAGGGAGCAGGTGGCACTGAGGACCTGCTGGCCTTCAGCTCTTGCTAATGGACTGCAAAACTTCAATATCAAGTGAAGGATCTGTCTTTGATTTGCTGCTTTGTTGGCTAATAGCATGCTTCTCTTCCTAGTTTTGCTTGGGTGCCAGGATAGAGGGCTGAGATGTGATGTAAGGGGGGGTCCAGCAGCATGTTGCCAGGCAATGCTATATGGTAGCATCCTGGTGCTGCTTAATCCTGCTGCAATTTCCACAGCTGATGGCTTTTGGTGGGATTTCAGGCTAATTAGAGGAGGCTGGGGTAGAGGGGAGGCAAACAAAAGGACCATTAGGGGCTCTGGAAGAGAGGGAGAAGACATTAAATGGTAGCACTCTCTGAAGGGAGTGATCAAGAAGCGGTAGGAAATGTCTTTTAAATATTCTGAGAAAGGAGTAGAAGGGGTAGAAGTAATTTGTTAAGCAGGCTGGGCTATACAGTTGGGCATCCTGTTAAATCAGAAGTGCAAACGAAATTGGTACTTTGTAGGGTAGTTCAATACAATTTCTTTATCTCATACATTTTTCCCTTTAAGAACAACCATAGGAAGACTTTGCTTCCTTACTGACCGAGGTAAAGGGAAGAAAACTCTTTAGTTGTTTTGTATCGTATGTATTTTGGTGAGATGGTGTTTCTTCCTGGACTGTGACATGAACTACTTGTCTACTTTACCTCTCAGATTCCTGAAAATCTGAGTACATTTAGGACTGGATTTGCCATCCCATGCTCTTACAGACTTAAATAAGGGGAAGGATTAAAAGCTGGGAGGAGGGGGTGGCAAGGACAGATGGTTTTCAATGGTTTTCATAAAGAAAAAAAGCTTTTGCAAGGGGAAAAAAAAGCAGGAGTGAAGAGTTGGCTTCATTTGGATATTTGATGCCACCTAATTTTAAAAATTAAAAGATAACAAAGGGTCAGGACTCTAGAGAACATTTCACAGCAAAGCACAACAGGAAAGTCAACTAGGCTTCCACAGAGTGAGAAGTTTGGTTTGTCCCATATTGTTTAGATGTGTTTGTAAACTTGTTTTTTCAGGCCTAAGTTACCTTACAGAGGCAGGGGAAATTTGAACCGTGCTGTATGAGCATACAATCTTTTCCAGTCACTCCCATCCGAAAGACACCAAAACTATCCTAGAGAGATCCCTACTGCCATGTCCAACAGGACTCCTCTTCCTGGCTCTTCTCAAAAGGGAGAAAGGAAAGAGTTTTTAGAGAAGCTCTATGTAAAACTAAACAAAGTGGGTTAATTTAAAAAACAAACAAACAAAAACCCCACAACAACAAAAAAACCCAACCAAAAAAAAAACAACCAAAAAACCAAAAAACCCCAAAGCATTGGAAGCTGGTGCAGAATTAATACTGCCTCAGATATCCCTATATGTTATGCAATAATGTTATAGGGAAGTCTTGATGAATCAAGAAATTTAACACCAAAGCTTTGACAGCAGTCCTAGATGACTGATTCTCTTAGCTGTGCAGATTGGATCAAAACTTTATTTCAATTCAAAATCTATGTGAAAGATAAATGATACACTAGCCAATTTTCTTCCAGTAAGTTTTGAGTACACTGAGTAAAATTAGTCATGTGCAGAATCTCACTAAAGCAAGAAAATTGCCGTAAGATACTGCAGGTCTATAAAATCCATTGACAGTGATGCATTTCTAGTCTAGTTCCTGCAGCACGTAACTGATAATTGGCAACTCCAGTATTGCTCGCTCTGAGGGGATTCCTGTTCTCTACAATCCTATGTGGCCAGATAGCTGTGGACGTTCATGAAGAGTACTTTTGGACTGGATCTGTACAACGCTCGTGTGCCTTACAGAGAAAGTCTAAAGTACAGTTGTATTGAAAATCCCAGGTAGATAACTTCCTTTTTAGAATCGAAACAACAAATTACGTAGACAGATATAAGTTGTTAAAAGCAATATAATAGTTATTGCTTCCTACTTCCTGTAGAGTAGTATGCTGGCAGGGGAGTGTGTGGTTTTGGTAGTTTATTTTTATTAGTTAATTGCACCTGACGTTTCATCCTTTTGTATGCATTTAGAAATATTTGCTAGGTGACAATTTCCTTACACCTAAATGATCCTATTTTGGTTGAATAAATATTATTGCCTAGGAGTAGGAGTGTAGAGTAAATCCCATTAGTGTTGTTTCTTTTGCTGCAACAAACCTAAATTTGTATGTTATGAATTCTTAAACATAGGTCACAGGCTATTTATTATTCTTATCTTGAGAACATTAAAAAAAGAAACCCAAACATTGAACTGGCAGTTCTAAATCTTCCTTCCTATTTTACATGAAGAATAAGAAAACTTAATGTCTTCCTTCAGTGTGAAATATGGATATGTTAGACTAATTTTTAATCAAATTTATTGTTTGTCTGGAACAATTATACTTTCCATAGCTCATTGAGATTGTCATGCATGATTTGCATGTCTAATAAATAATGCATATTCCAACTAGTCTCTATTGAAACCCCCAGAACAAAGATGATGAACTCCCAAAGGACTGCTGCAGATAGAAATTTGACATAAAATACGTATAAATATGTCTTAATAACTTACCTCTTTAGACTTTAATTGGGGTATCTGAACAAAGTCCCTACATGCCATACTACTTCCTATTGTTCAGATCTTGCCTTTCGACAGTCCTGAGCTGAAGTGGCAATGCAATACAGCTTTGCTTGATAGAAACCATCTTTCAAAATAAGCACAGTCTGGTTTCGCTACATTTAATATTCAGCATTATATTAAATCATGTAATGATGTCATTATCAGTTTGGTAAAAATAAAAATGGAGGGGACGGGAAGAGAACTGGCATGGGACAGTCTTACAAACTGTATTCCACCCACAAGCTTTTGTTTATCTCTGGGATATGAACTTCCAAAAACCGCAAGGAGCAGGCAATTGTAAATACCTGGCCTCCTGGGTAGGGCTAAAAGCATTTTTCCATATCCTGAGTAGGTTTTCATACGCACGTTCATGTCATGTCCTCCTGCAGAGCCCAATCAGGGCTGGAACATTCAGTTGTAATGCAGTGCTCTCATACCATTTTTTTTGACCGCGGCTGTTGTTGCACCTGCATAGGGAGGCTGTGACATCAAAGGCAACACATGAAAGGGAGGAAAAAACCAGTAAATTTAGGGATTTGATTATTTGTGTAAATCATCATAGATACGGCATCTTTCTTTGATGTAGCCAGCACAGCAAAAGGTTGGAAGGTCATACTTAAATGTAAACTGCTTTCCAGATCTGCATTGGTCCTCTTCCAGAGCAAGATATTGGGGCAATACAGTTTCCCCCTTAATATTCCCCCCAATTTCATAGTTTCCATACAGAGCAATTGCTCATTCATTACTTATGCAACTGCTGGAGAGAGCAGTACCAAAAGATGTTGATGTATATAGCCCAGTCTCCCTTTTGGTATACTGAGGTCTTCAAACTAGCCCTCCAAATATGGATTGTAAGAGAATATTTCAGTGAAGCTGAAATCTGCCTGCTGAAGTCTCCTGGAAAGCGGGCTAGAAGCACCACAATAAAGTGATGGTTCTTGCAAGACCAGGCTCCTGCTGGAGACAGCCAGGTCTGGGAAGGTGCTCTGAACCTGGGAGATGCAAACTGGGCTCCTCACTGTGCTGAATGTCACTGAGGTTCCTCTAATCCCCAGTCTCACCCATATCAGAGTGGGAATATGTCTTGCATCAATAAATGGTAAATTAAAAAGCTTGCTAGTGTTCAGAAGCTTATACAAAGAGCATTTGCTGTTTTAATCATACTTGATCAAGCTAACTAGCTCATTTGCTTAAGCTAATTAGCTGGGATACTGTTATCAGTGTCTGCCAAATAGCATGGAGTTTTATACAGACAAAGGTCTCCATTAAAGGAACTAGGTAAAATCTCACATCGCTGGTCCGTGCCGAAATAGCATTGCCTGACTTAGCAAGTTTGGTGCAACTATGTGTACGCGAGCTGCAATACTTCTCTTTGATGTCATGCATGGCATGCAATCCACAAGGCAGGTTTGCTACGGGAACCCTAGCAAGCAGTGATTTCAGATTACGACTCGGGCATACTTTGGACTTATTCCTGCAAACTCCTACTCATGAAAGAAATTGCAATGAAGTCAGGAGGATTAATTTAGTGAAAGACAGAATTTTAACGTCAGTATGTTTAAGGTCTGATCCTCTTCTTGCATCTGAGTAATATCTTATGCCACAGACATCAGTCTTCCTGTGCTTTTAACTAAAAAGCATCTTTCAAATACAGAATTTCAAGGTCGTTTCTCTCCTCAGTATAATGATGAAAGGATTTTAGGGCTGTGAACTTGAAGGAATAAAAATGTTACCAAAGTGGAACTCTTTGGCCTCTTCGATGTCATTTTTATTCTATAGTGTCTAGTTTTGGCTGGGATAGAGTTAAATGTCGTCTTAGTGCTGTGTTTTGGATTTAGTATGAGAAGAATGTTGATAACACACTGATGTTTTTAGTTGTTGCTAAGTAGCATTTATGCTAGTTAAGGACTTTTCAGCTTCCCATGCTCTGCCAGGTGCACGAGAAGCTGGGAGGGAGCATAGCCAGGACAGCTGACCTAACTGGCCAATGGGGTATTCCATACCATATGATGTCATGCTCAGTATATAAATAGGAGGCGTGGTCCAGGAAGTAGCGATTGCTGCTTGGGTATCAGTTGGCAGGTGGTGAGCAATTGCATTGTGCATCACTCATTTTGTATATTCTACCATTATTATTATTATTATTATTTTCCCTTCCTTTTCTGTTCTATTAAATGCTCTTTATCTCAATCCACAAATTTTACTTTTTTTTTCCTGATTATCTCCCCCATCCCACTGGGGGAGGGGAGGAGTGAGCCAGTGGCTGTGTGGTGTTTGGCTGCCTGCCGGGTTAAACCACAACATATCGGTATGGGTGAAGTATCAATAACCCCTTTGGGGAAGCAGTATGTCCAAGCTCAAGTCAAATTGTTTCTGTAAATGGGGCAGACAGTTGGAGAAATACATAGATGTACTGGCAAATTACCCACAGGATATCAAATTATCTATCCCATGGGGTTGTTGAGTGGATTAATTAGTAATGCTTGGTGAAATAGTCACAATTAATCTATTTTATTAGCTTTCATTTTTTTCCTTTTATTTTTCTCCCATGAAATTGCCTACAAGAAGCCTATGGATTTTTAAAAACACATGTAATTGGGATAACAGTCCGTCTGGATTTCAAATACTTAACCAGTAAACCAACCTTCCCGTCTGCTCCGTCACAGAGCGATTGTGCAGACTGCAGTCCCAAAAGGATGTTGAAAACGTATCCCCCTGTTCTTCACCTGCCTTCTGAATGGGGCAGGAATGGGGGGAGCTGGCTCTCACCTGTCTGAGACTGTAACATCTCCCATTCCTCCCAGGTCTAGGGCACACAGCGAGTACGGGTCTCGCTAGGAGAGAGGAAGGTTGTTCGCTCACCCTGCAGAGTTTGTTGTGTAATGCTCCACTCCAAAATTGTTGCCATCAGGCAACAGTGATGTCCTTCAATAACTTGTGCATCAGAGACAGATTTTTGCCTTTAACATAACCGTAATAAGCTGCTGCAGGCAATGACCTCCACTTAACTCAATGAAGATGACTTGAAGGAAAAAATACCAGTGGTGATGACTTTAGGAAAAAAAGCACATTGTTGGGGTAGCGTTTGAGCCTACACTATTGAGGGAAACAGATGATCTTTCAGATCAGACTAGTAGCGACTTAAAGATACTGTAATGTTTCAATCCAGAATTCCAGACAGCTCCAAGAGAAGGAAACTGCTGTTTCCTATCCCATAATAATGCATTATTACTTTAAAAATGTATCCTGAGGCACAGAAAATTATCCTACATCTTGAATACAGATTATGCACAGAGCACATAGAATAAAACAGGAAAAGTGTTCTTTGAAAAGCACATTTCAGATACATTTGTTTCAGTGAAAAAAATTGATTTTCTCTACATCAATCTTCTACATCAATCTTAATTGTGCTAATCAGTAGACTGGAATGCATATGGAAGCCTCCAGTGAGGTAGAGAAAAATAAGTTATATTTTCTTTCTATGTATGTGGCATTCTAAAGCACAGTAATAAGAAAGAAAACAATTACATCTACATCACAGATTTTGTATTCATAGCAATAAATCGCACTTTAAGTCTCATGTGGTGGAGCAACGGATTAAATAATATGCATGAAAGCAGACCAGTCACTATCCTTCTAGAGAAAATATCCCTTGACGATTTCCGAGGGACGCAGGCTCTTTAACACCTATGGGCGGGTGGTGTGTTGGGGGGGAATTAAAGTTCTCATGAGTCAATTGCTTGGGATTAACTTTTAGATTCCTGGAAAATTGTATCTAGGAGAAATGTGATATGGCGTGCTTGCTTGTTTATTTCTGGCAAAGCCATTTATTCTCATGGGAACACCTCAGGAAAGGTAAGATCCAGGTGTAATTCCCAGAGGACTGAAATGGAACCAGCAGCCAGTAAACTGCCTGCGGGTATCCTCTTCCCCAGCCCTGGGAAACAGCAGTGGGGCATTGAGCGTACGCATTCGAAATCCTTCTCGCTTTCATCAAAAACCATCTGATTAGATTCATCATGGGTTTAAAAGAGCACTTTAAGAAACCCTATCATATAGGAAAGCGATGAAGTCGTCTTTGAACATCTGTATGAATAGCGAGGGCATCATTTTTCAGTGCAGTCGCGTGGAAGGGGAGCTACCCTCTCCGTGATCGCAGCTGCGGCATTTATTCTAGCACAGGCTTTGCACTTCCACGCGGAGTTCCTTGGGATCTCGGCACGGTTGAATTTAGCAGTGCTAACTGTGACAGGGTCCCCAAACCTGGGTCTCCAAATGCTCCTGGAGAAAGCGCTGGCTTCCAGGTTGCCGGTCTGTCCCTCTTCTTCTGCAGACTGCTTACACTGATTAGTTTTGATGGATGAATTGCTTTGGAAATAGTATTATACATCAGTGCCCTGAAAGGGAGGCTTTCGTTCCCTTACGGATGTGATTATCCTCATCCTCCTCTTGACGGTGTTTTGTCGGAGAGGAGGAAGGCAGCTCGGGCGGGAGGGGGGAAGCGAGCCGGCGCGGTTGGAGCTGCTGCTGTTCACCATATTGTGCAAATCCGAGGGGGCTGACAACATCAAATAAAGTATCGCAAATTACATTAACGGTACTCCGGGTAGCAGCTTTTGAAATATCTGGTGACTGATGCATATGAATGACTAAAACCATTAGCCTTTCCTACTAATATTTCCACTAATGATTTCCAATGGATTTCTCTAACGAGGAGAGCCACAAAAGGGAAGTGAAAACAAAATGGTTTGGTCTGGGCTAGGTAAAGCTCATCAGCTGGAGAAAATGGTACAGTTTTAGAAATTGGAGCTTTTTTCTTTCCTTTTTTCCCCCAAAAGCATACAGGAACATTGACAAAAGAACCCAACTAATAATTGGCTTTATGTCAATGTTTTGCATGTAGCACTGCAGAGAGAAAATCCTTCTCGAAAGCCCTGAGGCGAGCTGCAGGGATGCAGCACGGCCACTTTGTGTCTGCTCCTTCAGCCCCTGGGCTGGCGCAGCAGCTGTTACCTTCTGCATCTCCGAAGAAGCCTTTCCCAGCTAATTGTTTTGCATAAACACAAAGGGTCTTTTTTCCCCCCCTCAAATCTCCCCTCAAAGGCAGCCTTTTAAAAGCTGGCAAAAAGCCTACCTCTCCCCTGAACGGGGTTTTTTTTGTGGGACTCCTTTCTGCTCTGCTGCAGATTTGCTTTTACAGCCCCACCACCTTGCGTCGGTTCTCTGCGTGGGGTAAATTCAGCCAGGTAGCTCGGCTGTGACATCTTTTTCTGTGTGCGTATATGCCTGCGTGTAACTCTGCCAGCTTTAGCAAAGTGGCTTGATCGTAGGTAGGTCTGTATGCGACAGCTAACACCCAGAGTTATATCTGTCTGAGAACCCTTCCCCAAGCATCTGCCCACCTTTGGGTGAACCCCTGCTCTGCTGCCGCAGCTTCTAGGTGCACACACGCTTTCAGAAATACCTGTGCATGTAGTCGTGTCCAAAAAGCTGTTCTTCCAAAGACTGTTTTATATTTGTGCTTAACAGTATCACAAACCGAGCCTTCTATTTATGCCTTGCATATATTTACGTACAATAAAGCTGTATCCAATTCCTTTCTTCTTGCGCACATATAAGAGAAAACTCAATTAGGATTTACTCTGCCTGGTGCAATGCCTGCTTTCTGAGATACCAGGCATCAAGTTATTTTTAAGTGACTGCAACATTCTCTTAGACCTGCAGTTTTCCCCTGGAGAAGCCTCTGGCTCATCTGAAGCACCCTGCGGGTTACACTATGGTTTGTGCTGCTGCCTCAACCATTGGTGCTGTTGGGTTAACTGGGTGCTCTTTCCAAGTGATGCTATTTGCCTGCACCAGCTTGCTGCTTCCCCCAGCTTTGTGAGGGGTCCCTGGGGGACAGCTCTGTGATGGTCTCCTGCAGACCTTCTGCTGGTCAGGGCTGCTCTCATCACAAATACAAAAAATGAAATATATCCATTGAAATTTTTTTTGAGTTCTCCATTCCAAAGAAGCCCAACCCAACAGAAAGTGGTATTTAAGCACCTTATCCCTGTTAGAGCAAATGTTGAAATGCTGATGTTTTCAACAGACCTGCAGTTTTGATTTTTCCACCAGCTGTACCGCATTGACCATATTGCCACCTCTTTCTAATCAATACACTGAATTCTAAACTTTGTGTCTCTTTGATCAGACCCCATATCGCTCCAGGCTTCATGGATTTGCTTCCTTGTGGTTCTTGTACAGACAAGGTAGCCAGATCTGGTAGCCACACACAGCAAAAATGAAGGTCCTCCCATTTATGCTGTGAAGCAAGGCTGCTCAGCAATTAGATAAAGGGGATCAGGTGGGGAAAGATTAAAGTGGGTGGGCTAGAAGCAGTGTCCTGTTGGGGTGGTGGTGGTCTGCATGACAGGCACGCAGGTCAGCAGGATGGGTTTTCCATCTCACTGATGGCTTCTGGCTTTGTCCTTGCACAAGGTTGTGATCGGGGAGGAGCGCTGTAGTTTCTTCAAACTCTGCCGTATACAGGTAACAACCCACCTCCAGTGGACTCACTGCTCCTGTGGGCTCCTTCTCCTCTCAGCCTATTTGGCAAGTCACTTAGTTTTGCCTCACGAGCCAAAGTTTGGCCTCTGGGCTGTCACTTGAACCCTGTCATACAGGAGTTTGTGATATTTCTCTTAGGAGCAGGAGGTGGTTAGCCAAAATGTGCTAAACGTACCCTAGCTTGAGAAGTCACATCTGCCTACACGTATGTAAAACTGTCTCCATCCCTGCGAATGGGTAACTATACATTTCTGCTGTTCCTAAAGGTGCTGTGCAGTGGTGGTCCTGGCTCAGGTCAGCTGCTTCATCAGGATGGAGGAGGTTGAACATCACCATTACTCAGGTACTCTACAGCTGGTACTGCACTCGCTTCAGGGAGGACAGTGCTGGACAACTACAAAATTATTACTTGCATGTCCATGTAACGGGTTTAATTATCAGAGTTCATCACCGGGCCCAGTAGAGGGAGGTTGTTTTAAACTTGCAGCTTATCAGACTTGAAAGGAAACTTGAGAAAGGGAATGGTGTTGATTCACCCAAGAATCATAGAATAGTTTGGGTTGGAAGGACCTTTAAAGGTCATCCAGTCCAACCCCCCTGCCATGGGCAGGGACATCTTCAACTAGATCAGGTTGCTCATGGCCCCGTCCAACCTGACCTTGAATGTTTCCAGGGATGGGGCATCTACCACCTCTCTGGGCAACCTGTGCCAGTGTCTTACCACCCTTATTGTAAAAAATTTCGTCCTTATATCTAGTCTAAATCTACCCTCTTTTAGTTTAAAACCATTCCCCCTTGTCCTGTAAAGAAGCGAGTGCTTCTCGAGTGTGGAAACGCTGAAGGCCAGACCCTGGGAGCACGCAGCCCCCCGAGTCGTGCCGGTGCCGTTTTGTGCCCCGGGGCCGGGGAGCGCAGGGGAAGCAGCACCGACCCTGGCTGCACCGACTGCTGCCGCGGGGTTCCCCAGATCCACCCCGGCCGTACCAGCACCTGCTGCGGGGTGCTGGCGGAAGGGGACCACCGGTGCCCACCGCCCCACTCGAGCGACCAGGTCCTGGCTCCCAGGGACAGCCCCTTCCCCCTGGGACGAGCCACTGCCTTCTCTAGTTACCCTATTTATGATCACGTCTCAGAGCCGTAATTTGAAAAAAAAAAAAGCCTAAGTAGACATATCCAGTTAATCTGATAAAATGTCAAAATACTTCTGTGTACAAGATAATCATCTGCAGGCTTCCTACGAGTGCTCGCCGAGAATAATGGCAGCCTTGTTCGGAGAAAATACCTGGATAAAACAGCACCTTTTGAGGCAGGTAATCATCAGGAAGATATTCTGATAAAACCACCTATGTATTAGAAATGAGCTGTAGCTCTTGCTGCAGAAGAACTCCCCACAAACAAATACTTGCATACCAGTCTCACAAAAATTAAATGAACATCCAGCTCTTGTACGTAAAAACTGATGTAGACCCCTTGCCTCCAGCGCAGCTCTGTCTCCTTTCACCAGATGAGGCTATGAACTGACGTAATGAGAAGCTGTGCCTTGAGAGGCGGTTTTAGGCAGGGCAAAGGAAGATGATGGATGGCTGGACCGCCTCTTCTTACAGTTGCCAAGTGCCTCTATGCTTATGGTTTTCATTTCTTCTAAGAATATCAAACCTAAATACCGAGCTGAAATTTTCCCTGTTGGAGGTCAGCTTTCTGGTGGTTTTATTTACTATTTACTCCAATAGAAACAGTTTGGTAATTCTGAGCAGGAGAAAATAGAATATTTTACCTTATTAAATAATTGTGGCAATCCTCTTTAAAAAAAAAAAACCCACACAAAAAGACTAGCTGTTCCCATTGTGAGGCAGAACATTTATATTTAAGGAAGAAGTGATCTTTGTATCACAAGAGTTTCCTGACATGGTAAACTTTTTTCTTTTGACATGACAACATCAATAGTATTATACTGTTGTTTTTCATATAACATTATTTAGAACAGTGCAATAAATAGAATGACTTAATTTCCATTCAGACTGTTTCCCTTCTCTGGTTCCATCCCCTTATGGACAAAGAGATACAAGGCAACAGGGCATGGCAGAATTGTAAATTGAAAATGAGTCCTTGCTGTAAGGCATAGCTTCAAACATGACTTTCTCCGTTTCAACCTCAAACTAGCTTTTCATCCCACTTTCCCATGCAAATTGTTAACAGAGTAACAATAGTAAGGATTTAAAAAAAAAAAAAAAACCACCAACAAAACAAAACCAACAAAATAAGAGTTTCAAAGAGCCATGAGTATTTTGCTTCAGGAACTCCCTCTAAATCAGAGACTGCCTTGCAGGCATTTCGTAATTGCCTGTTGTAGTTTTTCCTGCACCTCCGTCTCCCATCAGAGACAGGCTATGATTGATCAGAACCAGGAGGATGATTGTATTAACTTTATTTTGAAGTTCGTTTTGAGCTGGAAGTGGAAACTCGAGACAATCCTCGTGTTATTGAGAAACTAGGGAGAGTCGCTTTATAAAACTCTGAATTGAATTTAAACTCTGGTCTCTTCTTTTTTAAATGGTCGTTTTTCCCCATCACCTCCTCTTTTTTATGAACAAAAGCTTGTAAGGTGATAACTTCTAGTACACCGTAATGATTGTGGAAGGAAGATGTTTCCATGTCAAATGTACCACTCGGAAGCAAAAAGTATACTCCAGCGAAGCAGCTTGTTTTCAAATTAAAAACAACCCTTTCCCTCGGTGCCTGGGGAGTAATGGTTCAATTCTTCACATGGGAGAATAGCATCTATTTAATGTTTTAGAGGTACTTATTAACAATAGATTATAAGCCTAAATCCCGTATGATTCTCACACCTGTGTCGTTAAAGATGAAATGTCTCAGACCAGAGGCAGCAAATGAAGACTCTCTTGTATTTCATGTGCACTGGAAGTTTCAGATAGCCTGGCTTAGATGCAGTTTATTCTTTTTCTTTGCAAGAAGAGCTTTTAGCTTATGTCTGAGGGGGGAAAAAAAAGTTTTACATCTTTCCCATGTTGTTTTGGATTTTATCTGTTTCCTTTTCATTACCACGGTCACCTAATTACTCCCTGTACATGTGTGTTTCCTCTTCGTCCCCTGCCATCTCTCTGCTGCATCCTTTCTGGGTTTCCCCTTCCATTTGTTTTCTGCTTCAGCCCCACTTCTGGGCCTACTGATCCCTATGTCCTTGTCCTAATTTCTTTTCCAGACTGAACTCATTTCCTTTCTTGGCCATATTTCTCCTGACCCAGTCCAAGCTTCCTTTACACCTGCCCAGAGCTATTTTCCTGCCAAACCCAAAATACAGTAATTGCGCTATGCAAGTCTCTTAAAAAGGCCAAACACTGGAAGATGCAGAAAATGGTTGTGTTGTATGCTGAGTTGCTCTGCACTTACACAGCTTCTGGTGACCCAACTGTGGGTGCCAGTGAAGACCATATCAGATATTGGGTAGCATGTACGCCAAAAAAATTTTCTGAGCGTAAAAGGACAGATGCAAATTTTCAGTAAATTCGTGTAGCTCAGTTGCGATAATAAAATGATATTGTATACCAGATGTGGATTCGATCCCTGGAGGAGGAAGATACTAGAGATTATGAAATAAAGCACACTGAGTTTGCTGGTTTGTTTGTTTTCAGTGCAATAAACTTCCAGAGCTTTGTTTTGCATTACGATGACATTGCTGGCATGTCTGTACTTTATCCTGCTGAAAAAATATATCCCAGCCTGTTCTGTTTTGTTCTGAGCAAGAACTTCTCCATTTACACTGCCCTTTTCTGTTTCCTGTCTTGCACTTGGAATTTTGGTTTCTTTACTCACTTTAATTTAAAAGTCCCCTAAAGGCCGGTCAAGCACTGAGCATTAATGCTGTTAAGATCTAGGTTTGACCAGAACTTGTAAAGTTTCATTCCTCATAGCCTCCCTTGCTTTAAAATTCACTAGGGCAGTGTTTCCTACATTAGCTCTATGAAAAAAAGCATCATAGGAAACAAGTTACTATCGGAAGTTACTTCATGGTACTCAAATTGTGAACGGAGTCTGTAGTCTACGATTAGCTTTTGTTTTAAATCCGGCTGAACTACCAGGGAAGACATATAGAAAATGGCCCTCTACACCCCCACATACTATACTGTGTATGTAATCTAAGGAGTGGTGATGGCTATAGATGGTAATGTATGTTGCAGCCATAGTGTCTCAGGCTGTGATTTTGCCACATCTTAAAGTAATGTAGCTTTCAGGGCTGGTCTGCCTTTGGGAAACTTCCAAAGAAAACCTAAGTGTTATAATAAGTGACGCTGGTGATTTAAGAGGTGGCACTTTCCTTTCTGTATTAATCTTAAGCCAATGCCCCAGCATGATGCTAAAGAGAATTACGTTTCTAGAGGTGTTATGCTTTGGAGGAGATGCAAAATGGTGATCCGTTGCTCATGTCTTTATTTTCTGTCATTCTGTGATACCCCACGTGGAAGTTTTCCTTAAAAGGCAGCTTGGAGACAATTGTATTTCTGCAATAATTTGTTTCACACTTGTGTTCGGTCTTTGAAGTGCGTTAGTGCAATGTTATTTTCTTATGACGTGTCATATGTACTGAATGTGGGCTATGGCTATGCTTCTTGGTGATCTTTAATGAAATAGGGAGAAACATCCATAAGACTAAGTTTGCAGAATGCAACTAGTATGTAATCAAGTGCTCTTGCTAATCCTGCATTTTATAGAGCAAGCTGAAGTTTCAAACTTTAGTTCTTGCATCATTTTCTCAAGGTATTCATATACGCATACGCAAACCATGCTCCTGAATGCAGATAAGTACTTCCTTGTGCGAGTAGTTGTTTTGACGTGATGTACTTAAATGGTCTTTTTGCTCAACTGTTTCAAGATGCATCTGATGGCTCTGTCTGGGAATGCATCCTAGCACATTGTGTGTATCGAGAGACAGATAATAAACAGTTGGGAAAAACACAGTCACTTGCATAAGGAGTCTAATAACTTCTCCCTGTTGGTGGTATCTATAAGATACAGATGTGGGAAACAGCAAGAGGTCCTAATTGGTTGTGGTAGAGGGATACTGACAGCAAGAGAAATAAAGGTAGTTACAAGCCAAATATTTTTCCCCCATCTGAAAGAACAGCTGTACTACTGGAAAATACTACATGACAAAGTCAGGTAAACACTGATTTCACACTTATTTCCTGCTGTTACATAAAATCTAACAGGGTCATGTTTTCAGTATTCCCCCTCTCCCCCGAATGCACGCTGAATTTGATAGAATATCTCCTGTTGGACTACACATTGTCCTCTATATTCTTTCTACTACATCAGCACCTCTCTGTGATGAAGATCAGCTGTACCATATCCCAGATGGTTATAGAGTAGCCAACATCTCGCTCAAAACTCATCTTTCTTCTTGGCACTTGAAGGTCAGGGGATGTTTTTGAAATTGCTTTCTCTCCCTCCAATTACAAATGACCAATTCTCTTCCAGCCCTTGGAAGTTATCAGTTCCGCTGGGCTGCAAGGCCAGAAAGCTCTAGTGAAAAAAACCGTAAGGTATAAAACCGCTGTGGAATGGGGGGTTGGTTTGCTTCATATTGCAGAGACTTCACCCAGCGCTAGGGTTTCACTGGGTTATGGGTTACGAGCACAGAGCAAGGCAGGTCAGGATGAGGAGCACTTGCAGAGACAGCTGCAAGATCTTAAAAAAAAAAAAAAAAAAAAAGCAGTGCTTGAGCAAAGATTAATCAATCAGCAGGCAGCAATCACAACTGTTATATATAAATGCAGTCTGTGTAAAATGGAGCCATGGCAATTAAGCTTGCAACTTCTTTTTTTTTAATGTGGCTAGAGAAGGGGTTTTAAATTGTGGTATTCCAAAAAAAGCCCACCCTCCTTCTGTTTTTAACACATTTTCTTTCTGAAACTTTTACTACTTCTTCCAAAAGTGCATCTGGCTCCATATGTCATAGCCATTCCCGAGGAAAGATGTCTGATAGTTTTAAAATATGTACATGAAACATTTAGGCTGTGATACACATTTCAATATCATACGGTTTAATGCCCTCGGCCACCGTGCAAGCCTGTGATGATATTTGGAGATGTGTATATGGCATCAGCTGTGGCTTTGCCAGACATCCAAGGTGCAAACATCATTTTAGTACACTGCCCCAGGAGCAGAGGCCAAACCCTCATTTAATTCCCTTGGTAAACTGCTCCGCAGCGAGGATGTGCTATGGTGCGCTGACACAGGTCCGCTTTCTGGTGCGCTTGCTGGTGGGGAGTAAAAGTCCTACCTTTGCCCATCTCCTCACTGTCCTTATTTCTCTTACAATGCAAGAAGGAAATATAGGGTAAAAAATTCAGTCTGCCAGACTACTATGATAGCACATGGCCAGGCCACAGTTAGACACTAAAATAGACACAGAATGTGTTATACTTAATAACTAAAAATGTTATGACACCTTTTTGCCTTGCCGCTTCAATCTTTTAGTTCACAAAAGCCTTTACACAATGAACACGTTATTTTGAGTTCCAACCGGATCAAACAGCAACATTAACAGTTAATATAAACCAAAATGTGATATAAAAGGTTTTATTGCTTCCAGATAACATAATAGCTGTATTTTAATAACAGAAAAAAAAAAATCAAAAAAGAAAAGAATCCTACTTATAAACCCATGGCTAAACCCAAGAAAATTCTTGATCGCTGTTAAGGCAATTCCAGATATTCACATGTCAACCTCCATTATCCTGTTTCTTAGGCTGTAGGAAATTCCACTTACATCATTGACTTCCTGCCACTGTGGAAAATAGGTTTTGGTAATGGTGTAGAGTTAGAATTAGCCCTCATCTGCCTTGTTCGCCAGTTCTCGACCATGCCAGTTTAATTACCCAGAAATTATTAGCGCAGTCTTTTTCTTTTTTCTCCTTTCATTCCGTAGCATTTCCCCTCTATTAAACAAACCCAAGTTTTTGCAAGCCAGAGCAAAAGTAGAATTTAAAGCAGTTAATGCTGCTCGGAGCAAAAATCTCCCTCAGTCTAAAAGCTATACAGGACACAAGGAATCCCAAAACTGGAGGGAAAATTGTTGGTTTCTACCACCGAGGAGAATTGCGATGCTCATTTGCAGAGCTTTCAGGGCCAGTAATAATGCCTGCGTTGCCAGAGCCGCGGGGAAAGCCGCTGTTTCTCACAACTTAATCCAAAATGCAGCCATGAACGTTAGATTAGGATTGCTGCTGCTGCACGTCAGAGATGCCTGATAAGAGCTGCCCTTTTTGCTGACTGCCTTTTGACAGCTTCCAGAAGTACCAAGTAGCTGATACACCAGTGGGAAGTTTCTGCTGGTTAAGGATGTGGCAATGACCTTCAATGAACTGGGGAGGGATTTTTACTTCTTGGAGGACACGTGCGGCTGAGGCACTGGTGCGACTGAAGCACAATGAATTAATACGGGTGGGTTTAGGTCTTGTGCTTCATCCCCTCAGTCTCACTGTGCACGACAACATATAGTTGTTGCTCGTGTCTGGCAAGCATAAGAAACAGAGAGAAGAAGATGATCCCGATGGTACTGGCAGCAATTTTGCTGTAGTTCATATATTTATAATATTATCAGGGATAATATCTTAAGGCAACACAACAGCAAAGGCAGCTGATCTTCTTATCCCTTTGACTGTTAAGAAGAGATTCACAGCCTAAAATGGCAAACATTATCTTTCCTTGAGAGTAATTGCTTTATTGGCTTTACATTCATACCCCTAATGATGTATTTCAGGAAGGTAATGGCTCCTTACCTTAGCTCTGGAATAAATATTTGTGGGTTTTTTTAATGAGCATTTTGCAACTCCCTCCCCAGTCCCAGGTGAGGGCACTTCCACATGAGGAGGAGGAGGAGGAGGTGTCACACTCATCCATTCCCACCCCCCCTTTTTGAGTTTGTTTTTCATCTGATGTGCTTGCCAGAAACTCATTCCGAGGGCAGAGATTTCCAGCCCAGGGTATATTCTTGTTTACTCAGATTATTTTGCTGAGAGAAGTGCCCTGCTGTGATATCAAATGAGAAGAAAACAGAGCGGGAGATTTGATTAATGAGCTGCCTGTTGACGTGGGGATGCGTGGGCAGATTAGGCACAAGAGCAAAATTACCCGGCTAAACCCGGGTGCTGAGAGGGCTTCTCAAAGCGTTAAGATATTTGCATGTGTTTCATTCTCTAGCCTGGCATCTTAATTCAAGCTCTTGGATGCAGCTTATTAATAGTGAAACTGGGAGGCTTTGCCATTTGTCAGCTTACATGGATAGTAATTAGCCATTAGAGTGCAGTCCTATTTTTTGTAATTAACTTTGTGTCAAAATTTCTCTGTTCATTATCTGTGGAAAACACTCACAAAACAATCAACATCCATTTTACTAGAAGTACTGTTGAATGCCCTTGTTTTCTTCAAGCTATTCCCTTCTGATATTACCACAAATTCCCCCACTGCTTGCTATCTCCTTCACCTTAACGTGCTTTGGAGGGACTGAATGAGGATGGCATCTTTTTTTGTCACCTCTATGAACACGCTGGGATACTTAGCAAAGTATTCAGCGCAAGTAAATAATACATAACTAATATTTGTATTCCTAGTCATACCTAGAGGTATGACTACAACGTATATCTATCCATACTTCAGTAGTATCAATGACAGCAAAGCAAGGGAAACGCTTTAAACTAGCTGTCTGGTTTAGCCCTACCTAGGTACAAACTTTGCTAGTGGTAACATATAACTCTTTGGGGTCTGATATACCCTGCCTTGTTGATGCTACCCTAGAGAATGTGCGACAGTTGTCACCTTCAGAAGGTGAATTGTGAAGACGGTCTGTTAATCACGTGTTGAGCCAGACCACTCACCACCAAGTTTTGGTTGGAAGGCTGAGGATGATGCACTGCATGTATTTTTTTTTTCCATACCCTTTGATCCTCCCGGGAAAAGAACACACTAAATTCAGCTTTTCAGACCGTTCTCTAAAAACAAAGGAGGAAGTGGGGGTCTGTTAGATAGGATGATCACAGTCAAATATTTATGGGAGATGTCTCCTTCCAGTGAACCCCTTTTCTTACCCTCAGGCATCATGTAGGTATTACAGGCATTCAAGAATTCAAAAGACAACAAACCCCATCCCTCTCCTCTACGCGGAGAGCTGGGTGCTGGCAGCCAGGAACAGGGCACGCGCCCCGAGGATTCACAGCGGTTATAAAACCTTCCCCCATTTACTCAGGATCATGTGCCACTGCTAGGCAGTGCTTGCAGAAAAATAATATAGAGAGATAATTTTTGTATTTTTAACAGCCCCATCCGCAACAAGGCTCAAGGTGTCCTTCAAGGTTTCTCAAGAAACCTGGGGTGTACTCACTCTTAAGCCACCTACAAAGGAAGAGCAGAGAGGTCTCTCCAACACCTTGCCCTGACTCCTGCTCTTTCTGTCCCCACCCTTTCAAGTCACCTGCTCAGCCCAGAGGTGGTCCCCAAACGCTGATGTAGGAAAGCCACCGACAAAGAAACTTGAAGCTGCTGCTGTGTAAGTCCCTGCAAACCGTGGCTTAGCCTAGCATTCTCCTGGCTTTTCAGTTCTTTCCTTATAGCCTTCTGTTTTCCCTTTTCATCCTAAGAGCAACGGAAAAAGGCAGAATATAGGGAATTTTTTTTTTCAGGCAAATATATCACCTCTTTATGAAATCAAACCAGATCTTTAATAGATCTCATCCCCCTTCATTTCAACAACAGGCAGCTACCAGGTACAGCATTACTACTGTCTGTAATTGTAAAAAAGCTTGCATAGTATAACACAGATTGGCTCCCAGGAGTCATAGGGACTAAACATAATAGTCCATCAACTCTAATTTTCGTTAAAAGTGGTTGGTATGAACTGCATTAGAGGGGGGAGTTAAAAATCCTGCATCACGCAGCTACTTGCTTGAACTGCTCTCCTAAAGGAAATTTTTTTCCTAGGTTTACCCTCTGAAATGCAACAGTTCCCTTCCATACCTGTTATTTTCTTGGGTAGGGGGATGTCTATTTAAAAGAAGTTCTGATCTTTCTTTCAATAAAAATAAATGCTATTTTTTAAATCACTCTAAACTTCTCAAAATGTCTTGGGACAAGTTCCACCAGTCACTGAGTGAACATGTATCTCCTTTAAAACATAGCAAATATAAAACCCCCATCCACTGAATGCCTCTTGCTGTTCTTTTTGTGTTCATAAGAATGGGCAAGTCTAGCTTGCCTCCTTTATCTCCTTCTTTATTCTGCTCAGTTGCATGTTTTCTTTTAGACATCTCCTCTCTAAAGTAGGGGGCCAATCTCCTCAGTCACTCAGGGGCCATTTGCGGGCTTTCCTGAAGGCACTCGTCCTGCTGCAAGATACGTTCCCATCTCCTTGTGCCCCAAACATACAGCAATTGCTTTAAAATAAGAGTATTGCATTTGCTTGCTTCAAAGGAGCAGCTTCTTGGCTTTCTCATTTCTAAGCCTGCTCTCCCAGCCAGCCTGACGTTTGAAAAGAGAAGAATCACTTCACTTTAATTGTGGCTTTTTGAGGTAAGTAACATACAGGGTATTTTGTAAAATAGCACAGAAGACCATAAAGCTTTAGAAAAAGGTTTCCTATTTATTGCAGAACACCTTGTTTTCCAGTTAGTACAAAGACTAAAAGACACAAAGACCCTCTTTCCTTCTAATCAGGTTACAGCATCACAATATGGCTCTCTTTATAGGGGTCATTAGATCTTTTCTTTGGGGAAGAGAGTTCTTTCCATAGCTCTGGTGAATTAACTCTTTTGTCTGTAACAGAAGGTGCTTCCCTCAAGCAAGGTTTTTTAGGCTCTACAAAGCAATCTCAACCGCCTGGAAGTTGCGTGTTTATTTTATTCCCTTTGTTTGCAGAAATACTTTCTGAAGAAAACACTACACAAACTTCACGCTACCTCGAGTGTCTTTCTTTACATGCTGGCTTTTTGTTTTTATATGCCATTAGGTCTCTGAAGAAACTTGGACGAACTATCACAATATTCAAACAACATGAAACTTTTCAGGAAGGCTGTCGATGAAAACTCACTGGTGCTCATTACCTAACCTGAACTCTGGACAGCAAAGGCAATGTGTTTGAATTTCTATCTGCTAAAGCATCAATTTTAAGAAGGAATGCTTTTCAAATTAAAAATATGCCTTCATTCAGTCGAGTGGTTAATATCATATGGCTTTCTGATCTTTTCACATCAGACTAGTTGCCACAACCTTAGCTTCCACCTAAGAACACAGCACCCTCCTGGCAGCACTCCACGACTGGGGTTAAGCTCTAAAGCAGATAAATATAGAGATATATAGAAATATATATAGATAGAGAAATTACAGGTTAGAAAAGCCCTTTGCTACAGCTTTCCATTAGGGAAATCCATAACAGAAAGTTACTGTTACCAGGCTCTTATTCGTTAGCTTTTCATGTCTGAAGAACTCCTCTACAAAAACCGTTGTCGCGTTGAAAAATGCTAAATGTTCTTCTGAGTTGACATTTGCATATCCGCTACAATTAACAGCAGGAAAATAAAAACTCTCCGTGCTTTTTATCTTGGGGCTTATGCATCACTGAAGCGATGTTTTCTTGTGAAGCCAAAGTGCCACAACGAAGCAACTCCTTTCCGAAAAGAGGGGAAAAAATGATAGGATTAAGCAGGCAGAGGAGGTGGTTTGAGATCCCTGCAGTGACCTTGGAGTAGGCAGCAGCCTCCAGGAGGGAAGCAACCGAAGCACCTCGCTAGCACGTGACTCTACGACAATTAACAGATTTTACCATCGCCCCACATGTTATCTACAAGAGGAATAATATCTCCTTGTGTTATACCCAGAGGGTATAAAACTAGCTCATGCCATCCGTGTATCTTCACTGTAGCAAATAAGGAGAGATCCAAGCTGTTAAATTCTTTGCCTGTGCTCTGCTGCTTGCAGAATTGGTGGGCAAACGTGGATGGCCGCAGACGGCGAGGAAAACGGATGGCTGGTGGGGCGCGGGTGAGGGAGATCAGTCCCTCGGTCACCCCGCTGGCCCCACGACTGACCCTACAAAGGTTTGAAGAGGAAGCCAAGCAGGGCCAGCGACGGGAGAAAGGTCCTCGTGTAAATGCACTAAGCTGGTTCCCGTCATGGAAACGTGGGGCAGGCCGAGCCGGCTCCCCGTCGCACATCTCCTCCCTCGGCAGTGATAGCCCCAGCCATGCTTTTGGAGATGAAACAGAAGAGGGAACACCATTCTCCTCATTCCCCTCCTTCTCCCCGCTCTGCCTGGCAGGAAACCCTACTGCTGTCGGTCCCTGCCCGTAACATTTTACCTGCTGGCCTTCGCCCGTTCCAAAGGTACCAAACGCTCTCCCTGCTGTCAAAGACCAGGTTTGGATTGCAGATGTCGGTCAAAAATCTACCAACTCCTCTTATACATTACACCGTTCAGTAAAAAAGGGGTTAAATATGTCCAAAAGAAGATGGGAAAGAAAAATTGAAGAAATTACCTAATTACGTATTATTTTTAAGGAAGAAAAAAAAAAAGTTATTAAATATGCCCTACTAAGTATTTTCCACAAAGCCAGAGTAAGATGATGGCATCTAAGTAAAGGCTGAAACATCAGTCATAAAAATACGTGACGAAATCCCAGATGATCGCGGTACGCTACCACGCGTGGGGTTCCCATTGGCCACAGCCCAGGTGTGATCTGGACGAGCAGCCAGGAGGGAGGAGACCTTCAACCACCAAGCTGGGCAGGTTAAGTTTTTGCAACCCCCCACTACTTTTACAGGTAACTTGGGGTTTATCTGGCTCTGCTATTTTATTTTGGTTAGACTTTTTTTTTTTTTTTTTAAATGTGGCTTTAGAAGTCAGTCACCATTCCGTGTCCGTATCAAAATGATTTTGGAAATTAGAAGAACAAGGAAAATTAGAATCTACAGGATCCTCTATTTTTGCTGTCAGTACTTGGCACAAGTGAAATCTGTCCTTTCTTTCCCTCTCTTTCACTCTTTTTTTCATATACCTATCTGACATATTACAAAAATTTTTTTCACAATTTTAATAATGCTTTGAAAAATCAAATAATAGTACAAAAAATATGCTGCTGGAAAATTATCCCTGAGACATCATGAAGTCCCCAAAATCTTTTAACCTTATTGGCTGCTACTCAATATTCTGCTCAAAAGTATTGGCTGCTACTCAATATTCTGCTCAACTTTGTTATCACAAGCAGAAATGATGATTTCTCTTCCTTGAAGCCACTCTGATTCTCCTTGCATTTTATAAGGTCTCCTTCCTCCAGGAAATTAATCTTTGTTCCACTTGTGAAGGAAATTTTCTCCTTCCTAGATCATACTGAAAAATTTTAGTGGTTTCTAGAGAATTTAAGGCTCCTGTTGCTGCACTTTAACTTGAATTCCAGCAATTCTATGGGCTTTCCTTTTCTTCTTCTTTTTCTTTTTTTTTAAGGCTACAACGGCTTTCCTTGTTAGTTTTTTTTTTTAACTTGTTCAATTGAAATCTTCAAAACGTTCTTTTAAAGATCATCAGGAGAGCCTTTTTGTTATTTCTCTTTACCTTCAATTGCACATACCTCCAGTACAGATCTTACTGTTTCCTCTACTCTTCCAGATTGGTGAGCTGCTTCAGCCTTAATCATCTTGTTCCATTTTATTTATTTCCCATATACCTGAATTTGCTAAATAGTCTGACAACCTTGTCTTAATTAGCAGCTTCTGGGCCAAGCAGTCGTATAATTTAATTTATTATTCCTTCAGGGCTTTTATTTCTGCCTTTGTGTGACATCTGAGCTGTGACTCTGCTGTCCACCTTTAAAATTGGGACAAGGATGCCGTCGGGATTGCATTAAGAGAAGTAAAAACGGTAACACTCAGAAACTCCAGCTGAAGCTGGGACCCATTGTAGGTGCTGTTCGCCGTCTCCAAGATGTCTTCTGTGAAGAGTTAAGCAGACAAATCAGATGAGGGAACAGTGGTAAAAAGAGGTGATGTGATCAGTCTTTATTATTGTCTCTGCCAGGAAGAAGATGTTGTTCTCCAGGCTCCTAATTTTGTACCAACCTTTTGATCACACTTCCTCCTGATAATGTGTTTTGCTAGCAAACAATATTAATTATTATGTCATAAGCTGAACGACCCAAAGCAAACAGAACAAATCCAGCCTGGCGGCAGAAAATAAACAAGAAAGCCATGGCAACACAACTGAAAAAGTAGTGGGCTGCTCTTCAAAAGTCTTTTCAAAACTGATATTGCCGTGTTGTGGTCATTCAGTAACCTTTTAAAGAACAATCCTCTTTTGCCAAATATTATTTTGGCAGGAAAACTTAGGGAATAAGTTAATAAATCTAGCGACATCTAAGAGCCTTTTGAAGAGTATTTGCTTCCACTCACGTCTCCTTCTTGCCCCACTCTCTCAGTTTATACTCCTGGCTTTTGTTTGTTTCACATAATAAATAATAGGGTTAACGGGTAGCATGCTAGTAGTCAGAACCTGATACGGCACCAGGCTCATGTGAGATGCCAACTCCAACGTCTGTTGGATGGAGAATGACCTGCTTGGTTGCTGGAAGCCCATCAAAGCCTGTGTCCCCTCTGCGGTGTGGGTGTGGTGGCCGATGGAGGACCCTGCAGTGCAAAAATAAAACCGTACACTGTTCTCTTCTCCCCCCTTCAGCACGATTACCACTGTGGTGGGTTTTCATCCGTGAAGATGTACGTGTATCATTTATTTATGGCACGTTTGATAAGTCAAAATGTGTCAAACACAAGCTGCTGCTTTTGGAGTCGTCCAAGGACTTGAACTTGAGTGTGTAACTGAGCATGCCGCAAATCAGCGAACACAGGGAAATTGCACAAGCACCAGCAAGGGTCCATTCTAGGTTCTGAATGAAGCCAAGACCAATGCGTTTTCCATTCATAAACCCGCTGATCTTCACGATGGTTAAAAATACAGCTGCAGACGCTAAGACGTACTGCTAACCTTTGTAAAGTACATAAGAATAACTGAATAACTGTTTCCCTTAAATGTAACTACTACAACAAAAATCAACTTTAAAGCTGCCTTTGGACTTACAGATATTTGGCCTACGTTTGCGCTGAATGAAAATATCCATGAGTGGGACCTGTTAGCGGTAGACTGTGACAAGGCGTGTGTTTATCGGGGTAATACCCAGTTATAAAAGCAGGAATGCGGGTAGATATTTCTAATCTGAGCCTCATGGGGAGGGGAAGATGAGGAGGAAATGTCTGCCTGGCTCATCCTGGGTGCCATTTCAACACCAGCGTTATTGAACAGCGTCAAGCCGGACCGAACTGCTCCCACCTTGGTTCTGGGTGATGGTCATTTTTTATGCTCTGCAATTTCACACTGTCATTATTTGAAGACAGAAATTATCTCAAGATTAATAGGTCTTCTTACCACAGTCCTAATTCTTCTTGAATCTCGGTGAGAACACAGAAAAAGGAGTATATTCTTCTTCTTAACCAGAACAAAAAATCAATTCAAACCTAAGGGAAATGAACACTTTTTCCTTCACAGCTGCTGCCCTCTTTCTCGGTAAGACAGCTTTACCGTTCCAGTCCGTTGGGTTTATTACATTTACTTTTTCCCTCAGATTCATTCATTATCACAGGTAACCTCAGATTTACCTCTCGATGATCTCAAAACAAGCTATCAAAATACCTGAGGAAAATGAATGCTCTGAAATTACAGTGCTTCTGGTGGAATTGTTGCTGGTGTTGTCTTTACTGTTTGGGTTTTTTTTGGGGGAGGCTTAGGTAAAGCAAACCACTCATACAAATCTTTATTTATCTGTCCATCATTTGAGTTGAAGTAATAAAAATAAAAAGATGATAGTGTTTAATGATGGTGAACCAATCTTTTAGCTGATGTGAATAGTCATACATTCTGACGTCTTTACAGCTGTCCCCTTCTAAACCGACTAATACGCATGTTGAAGTCAAAGGATTGGGTAGACCACTTGGGAGCTCACATTTTTTGCGCTGACTTAATGTCGTCTGTCCTACCCTTGACCTCAGTTAAAACACCCAGGAAGAAGGAAATTCATCACCATCACATCAGAACTTTTGGTCCTGTAATATACCCTATCAGTATTTATTTTTCTATGCTACTCATCTTTAAACATCAGGCTTACTCTTTTTTTTTTCCTTCTTCTTCTGTATGCAAGTCTAGAAGCAAACACTTCTTTCTCAGGCCTAGGACAGTTGATTTTCTTTTTCTGGGGGAACTACAGAAGTTGGTGACCTGAATTATGACAGAATAGTTGTAGGTACAAAAATGACAATTTCTGATAATGGCTTCTTCATTATCTTGTCTTCTGCAGCATGAATACAAGATCCATAGCTTCTGTTACAATAAGAGATATATTTGTTGGTAGGCAAACAAAAGAATATCCTTAGCCTGGAAATAATATAATCTACTAGCAATTCAACAAAATATTACACTGACGACAGACAAATAATCGATGCTTTGTCTATGATTTGCAAAACAAAGCAGTTGTATTAAACTAAGAACTGTATTTATTCAGATACTTTTGGTTTTTACCTGTTCCTTCAACATTTGGAGCCACGTACTTTTTTTTAAAAAAAAAAGACAAATAAACTGGAAAGCTGTAGGCTTGCCAACAACTTCCCAGACCTCAACTTTAAAATCAGCTCTCTGCAACCAGGTGACAAATAATTTATTGTCCTACTGGATTATGCAGATGTTGAAAATATCATGAGGTTTTCTTGGTTCCACTGAGTGCTGCTAGGCTGCTTGGGCTCGCCTCCACAGCACTGGGATTTGGCCAGCCTGGCTTTCTTGGACTCTTTGATGTTCATATGCTCTGTTGGGCTTCCTGGGATTTGCTCCTTCCTGATTAGAAAAAAATAAGTACTTTCCCAAGCCCATCAATTCCTGGCACTTCTCGGAGCCGTGAGTCACAGGAGGCTAATTGAATCAGTGGTGCTCAATTCCCTCCATCCCGAGACCTGCCCCCAGCCCCCGGCAGCCGGCACCGACGTCAGGGAATTGCAGCTGGGAGCCGCTGATATGCCGAATACGTATAGAAAAAAAAAGGAAGGAAGAATTCTGTGTAAGGAGGAGTGAAACGGTGACAGTTAAGTGGCACCTGAGTAAACGTTTACTGCAAAGGAGGGAATAATGTGTGTTTATGAGGGCTACTCTTTGGGATTTTTTTCAGACTAAGACAGATTTCACACCTCCCTGTTTATATATTCTTTGCCACCTATGCCTGAGCTTGCTGTGTCTCCTATACCTTGCCCTGTCATCCCTTGTTTCGAACTAGAGAGGCAGGTTCAGCCATGCCCCACAACAGCGAGTCCAGCCGGACCAGCCTCGGACGGGCCACCGGGAAGCACGGCCAGAGGAGGACGCTCCGGAGACGCTCAGGGCTGCAGAAGGCAGGCCAGGTAATACCCCCCGAAAAGAGAGTCGTCAACGTCTTTCCGTGCAAGCCGCTTTTCACAGCTCCTGTGGTAGCTGTTCCACTTCTCAAAAGAGAATAGAAAATGCCTGGATCTGGAGACCAAGCCGTGCAGAGCCCGTGAGACGGAGATCAGGCCACAAGTCTCCACCTGCCAGGCAGCGCTGCAACCGCGAGGGCAGGCAGTCATGTTCCTTCTTGCAAGCTCCCATTGAAGAGGGGAAGTACAGACGGATTTTGCAACACCTTTGATTACAGTTTCTAAAGTTTACAGAGGAGCCAAAACACACAAATGATATAAAACGACGAGAGAAGCTGGATCTTCATGTTTAACATGAGGTGTGCACTGGAGCCGTGTGTCTGGAAGGCAAACGAGACCTTCTGGAGGGTTTTGCTGGGACGTGTCCTTTTAGCACACGTCCTCTTTCTCCTAAAAGGCCATATTGCAGGCACTCGCTAGTTCTCAGGTAGTGCCACAATTTCTTTATACCGAAAAGCTTAGAGGAGAAAAATATGCCAGCTGTGACTATCTAAAGAAAAGCCCTATTGATTTACATTTAAATGCAGCTGTCACTCGCCGGTTATAGCCAGTAAAGCAAAGGCAATAGGACACGGTACTAAAACACCGCAGGGCGCTTGTACTTTTATGTGCTCGCAAAGCACCTCGCTCGGCTGCTGTCTGAATAGCACAGGGTGGCAGGAAGAAAATGGGTGGCAATGAATGTACGGGAGCGAACACGCAGCCCTGTCCTTCCAGCTTAATACGCTGTCGGCGAGGGGCACGAGCAAAACCCACCCAGCTCTGGGGGTGGATGCGGGGGCTCCGCTTGCTGGCAGGGAATGGGGGGACTCGGCTGCGGAGGAGAGCGGGGGGAATTGGGCTGCGCGGCGGGAGCCGCAGCTGCTCTCCTGGCTGGCTCCGTGTCGTATGTCAGCGCTCGCACGCATAAAGCGCTATTGTTCACAGCCGAAAAATTGCCAGGGGAGCACCGGACAGTATCGCCGCCTTACGGCGTCGGGAACCGCACGCCTTCCCTCTCCCACCCACGCAAGCAAAGAGCCATCCCCAGCGTCCCTGCGACAGGCGCGGAGAGGGGTATCAAAAAGCACCGCTGACTTCAGGCTGTCCCTTTGCGAGCTCCCGGGGACCGCTCGGAGGGGTGGGAAGCGATGGACGTCCCCGCTGGGCGGGCATGTAGGTACTCCGGATCCGAGCTCAGCAGTGACCGTGAAGAAAACCTGCGTAATAGCTGAATGAATATCTGGTGTTCAACTGCGGAGCTAATTCGCTACTTTTTTGTATCTCACTTGGGATGGAATATTTGATTTTTACACGCGATTCTGGGGGTTTTCGAGTCCTCTGAAACACTTTTGAGTGTAGAGTGACATGTACCAATGATAAAAGGGAATACTTCCCCGCTGCTAGTTTTTAATTCTGTATATAACAAACACTTCTTTCTTCAGTATTTCTTTCAACTCCATTTTTGAAGTTGATTTATATCTGCCTCCTGTTTTGCTCCAGTTTCAATCTTCTGGCAGCATTCCTTGCCAAGCCAGCCTAATGCCCACATGAGCCCCATTAAGCTGCATGCTTCTGTACAGGCAGAAGTACATGTTTTTTCTGGGCTGAGCTTTGTTTGCCAAATCTGGGCCTGTTTTCACAGATAATGACTTCCTTTTTGTCTCCTTCTCCTTCTGTGTGCTTTTTTTCCACACACGGTCTTTTCAAAACATAATGTGACCCTCATACGTCATTTTTATCAGCCTTATAAACCCAGCGCGGCTCGGCGTATGATGTATGTAAATTCATGCACATAAAGGCAGTGAGGAAAAAAATCTTTTAGTTCTCCGTCAGGAACAGAGGATACCTCTATGTCATTCAGAGTCAAGGTTTTTTCTATCTGAAACTATTAGCTACAACAGTCCTATATTTAGGATAAAAAATAGAAATAGCTTCTTTTCAAGATGTCGTAATTCATTTCTGCGTTTTTTCAAATGGTAAGATTCTGACATTCTCTTTCAAAGTCACTTTTAATTTTGAAATTTTTGAAATGTATTTTTATGCAGTACTATAAAACCCTTTACATCAAAATTTTAAAAATTGACTGACCAAATAAAATTTTGCAATTTTATTTCACAAAATACTTGGAAGCTTTAGCCCATTTTTCTCACTGGTAATGAAAAAATATCCTGGAGAAATGCAAAAATATACTTTTGGAGTAGTATGGTCATGGTCATATTTGTAGAGTTGTTGTGTGCTAGATACAGAATCATTACCAGTAAGGTCTCGGTGAAGGGACCTTGGCCATTGAATCATATAATGGTTTGGGTTGGAAGGGACCTTAAAGATCGTCTAATTCCAACCCCAAAGCACTCAGCTTTGCCGCAGTAGCCAGCCACAGTTTAAAGTTGGAAACTAATTCTGCAAGAAGAGTGTTAGTTTAGTTAGGGGCACCTCGAGAACGACGGGGGACTTTTCCCGAGTGTAAAAAACCTTCTCAGCGTATCGTGAGAAAGCCCCGAGCAGCCACCAGCACCGCTGCAGAGCAAGCCGTCCGACGTCGCACGCGAGCCCGGGATCCCCCATCGCCGGCAGGGCCTGCAGCGCGGCGCAGAGGAAAATTCAGGTCTCGGTGTTACGAGAAAACACGGGGCTATGAGGTTTCAGTTCATTACGTTATACCCCTGCCTACTGATACTCCCTGATAGCGTCTGGGATTTCTGAGCGCTACAGGGACTTTAGTCAATGAAGTCGCCTCAGCGGTGTTTGTCCTGGACTGAATACGCCGAGGCAGACAACTGATACAGGACCTACAAGCTTGATATCAATACACAGTTGCGTTGTCATAACAATACAACCTCAGCCTCTAGGTTACAGCTTCTCAGAAATAAGGAATGCTCATTAAGGAGGAAGATAATTGGGAGCGGTTTCCTCGAAAGGAAAGCCACTCCAGGCAGCTGCAGCGTCGAGGGCAGGCCTTCACAACGGTGGCATTGTTTAGAAGCCATTGACGTCTGCAAACAAAAATCTATTTAACTCAGTGTTACAGTCTAAGAAAAAAAAAAAAATCAGGAATCTGTTATCCTTCTGCTCCAAACAGAGTCGACGGTGATTCAGCAAAGCTACTGTAGATAAAACAGGGTTATGTTTCTGAAGGCGTTAATATGAATGCCACAGATTTCCTTTGAGGTATTTTCTCCTCCTCCGGTAGATGTGTGACTAGGCTATCTTGGCAAATATCAGAAGTCATGCAGGGCCAGAGCAGTAGAAATATTTTTCAGCAACGACTGTAATGCAGAATACCGTGGTGTCTTTTCACTTTAAAATATTTATATTTAGGTTTAAACGAAAACATTTCTTCGAAATATCCTAATCGTCATATGTCTCTCAAATTCTTCAAATTTTGCAGGCACAAGATGAAGCCATTTTTTTAAAGACAATCTACCTAGAACTGAATGAAAAGTGTTTAACATACAGACAAGCACCTCTAAGATACAGACACAGAGGTAGGTAATCTTCACCCTAGAGTCTTTATTTTAAATCTAAAAAGAAGAACCTGAAAGACTTGCAAGCCACGCAAAAATATCTCAGGTCCGTCAGTGTTACCAATAATTATCCTTTCCAATGCTACAGCGGAGACTGCAACCGTGTTCTTTGGGCCATATCCTGCACTTGCTTAATGTCTAGTGTAGTTCCTCTTTGTTGACTTTTACACCACCCAGTATTTTAGATCTTTCATTATGTGGAAGGTAGAGAACAATTTCTATGGAAACTTTATTGGCCGAATGTGTGACAGACAGAACCTGTTATGGCACGTCCTACATTCTTACGGCCTGGATGAGTCAGGGCATTTGTGGCAGTATACTAAACCCGTGCCCCTTTGTGGCACAGCCCTTGTCAATACTGATCAGTAATTAGCACCTCCGAGGGAAGTTTCCATCAAGAGAGGAATTACAGGGACAGCAGCTCAACCCTCCCTCCCTGATGGCCCTCTCCAGAACCTGGAAAAAACGTATGTGTGAGACCACGCGTTAACTTTTTCAATGGCATTACTTACGTTGCATGCCGTCTGTGACCACACAGACCGGCCGGAGCAAGGCAGCCCTTGTACCACTGAATTCCTTTCCTCCGCCATCCCGGCTGTTTCGGTAGAGCAACCTTCTTGCCTTATTTCTCACCTCATGCCTAATGGAATTCCCATTGAAATCAAAATCCGCTCATGATTTTGTATGTATGCTAAATGAAATGCCTTGCTAAGAAATACCAAGACAAACAAAAGCTCTTTGCATGCAGAGGAGCAATTACAACTTGAGTTATGACATCAGTATGTCTAATTACGTACACGGAGTGTGCATCCGCGTAGGTCTGCTTCATCCTTTTTAAGTTGGGGTGAAGTTGAATTTTCTTACCAAATAAAGGCGGGGGGAGGTTTTAAATAGACCCAGTTATGTCCATACTTGTTCTAACTCCTTTTTCCCCTCTTTCTCTCCCCTTCAAGAGCCCCCTCCCTTACTCCCTCCCTCTCCCTCTCTCTCTGTAACATGTACCCGTGCACATACATTATGGCCAAAAATGAGAAGACAGAAGTGAAAGAAGCCATAGGAAACTTCTGCATGTTTCAAATTGCAAAGTGAAGACAATTTAGTGCCTTTGTGGAACCAACATCTTTTTCAGTTTTAAAATTATGAGGTTTGCAGGTATGCATGTGTTTCCTTGTCAGCAAAAAAAAATATATGTAGCTGGAAAAAAAATCCTTGCTAGCCACTAGTTGCACATCAATAGCTCCAGTATGCTTAACACTTGATGAACAGAGAGGTAGAAGTACATATCCACCTCCACCCATTTGTTTTTATGACAAATAACCATAATTATGAGAAGAAAAGGTATTATGTATTTAGACAATTCTTTCCTTTTTATGACCCTGAGGGATTTTTCAATGGCTCTTTCTGAAATGAGAAACAACAAAAACAGGAGAAAACAAAAACGAAATCCTTTAATCCCATCCTTTACTTTTAATCCAATCCGCGTGACGCAGAATAAATTATTTAAAGAAGAAGTTTGTACCTGAGAGGGCACTTTCCAGTCCTCGGCGGGAGACTCGCGCTGCCTGTGCTGACCAGGGGCGACGTCCTCCTCCGCGGTTACAGAGCATGTGCGGCCAGGACAGGCAAACTGTGTTCAGGGAGAGCTAGATCTATGCCTGGAAAAAGCGGGTTTTTTTTGCATTCTTTCAGCTTCCATTCTATTAATTATGGAGTTTTATGGACTGCCGTAGACAAATTATGCTCCTTTTTATGAAAATTTAGATTTTATCTTCTTTTAATCCTCCTTGGAGGGTGTTAGTGGGTACAAAATGGAAGGATTGCTGTGATGGTAACGCCACACTGGGAAACCCTCAGACCATAAGTTTCTGAGCCAATATGGGTATTAAAGCAGCCCCTATCTCCTGCTGTTTCAATCCTGCCAGATTTATAACACGCTCCTCAACCGACCATCCATTATTGACGAGTTCTCTGGGTAAACACAGGCTGCTGCAGTCCCCGGCTCTACAAGAGACGTTACCGAGCTGAAACTGTTGTGACAGCAGCCAAGTCCTTTCATTTCCATTTCTGACTCCTGCTTGAATCCAAAGGAACTGCCTTCACCATCGCTGCTGTAGTCACGGAGAAGGCACCCTGAAGACTGCGAGAGGCTTTTGTCGGGTCCCGGGTTTCCCATCTTTATATCTTTGCTGGCCATAAATGAATCTAAGCTTGACATTGCACTCTTAAATGAGAACAGAGAATTTCTTAAATCACCTTTTAGTCAGAAGACACAAGGTGAGGATGTGGAGCCCAGGAACTTCTACAGTACCTGTGACTGATAGACGGAGATGATAGGAGAAGCTCTCTAAACTTTAGATAGCCGGCTCTTCAGCCTCAAAGCATGGCTCAATGATTGAACATAACCACTGCTTTTTGTTTGGCTTTTGAACAAGCAGTGGACGCTTTGGCACTGGAGAAACCAACGTACCTGAGTGCCAGCCACAGAATGAGACCACCACGTCTGAACCGGTGAAGGAAAAGGGCCTGTAGACATAGCTGGCTATCCAGTGGGAACCAAAAGGGGAAACAAATAAGAGTACAAATACAAATAAGCTTCGGTCTCTGTCTGCAAGACTGATAAAACTGACTTAATTTTATCATTAACTATCGCTAACTCAGTGGGAAAATCATCGCGGGACGAATGTAACTGAAGGTGTCAGATGATATGACGAGCTCAAAGGATCAGGGCAACTCTAATTACAAGTGCTTGATCCCATCCAAAGATAATTCTTTCTTTCAGCCCTGCTGCTCAGGAGCTGGAGCAATACACGCTCCAGGCTACATCTCTCTTCTACATCTGGCATATGAGCTAAGATACTGCAAGTTTTGTCCAGTATTTGCATCAAACAAAGCATGCTGCTTGCTTATTAATTAGCACAGAAATTTAATACTGACTGGTTTACTGCCTCACAAATGTATTTCTGGCAATTATAAGAACCCACTGGATACACCCACAAGGTGAAATCCTTGGTATTTTTCCATTAATTTAAATAAAGCCAAGATTGACCTCAATTTGGTAGAAGGAAGATGAACATTTTATCTTCTTAGGCATCTCTCAGTATTTTGAAACCTTTCCTCTTACATGTAGGATTTCACATATGAATATATACAACATTTAATGGTAAGCTCTTGGCTTGTTTAATCTTATCTATATTTTTTTAATTTACATTAACTGGACATATGGAAATGCTTGGAAATAGATGAATTCACATAAGGTCAGTGTTGTTCCAAATTTTCTTCACTTAAGAAATGATAGTAAATATGCCAGTGAAATTCATGCCCAAATAGTCTCTGGTATTCTACTGCATTTAAAAAATGCAATAGTCCCGTTCCTCTCTGTTCACAGTACAGACATTGATTTCATGTTATCCTTACAGCCTTTATTACCAAATATAATTTGTGTTCCAGATTCTGATGCCAGACGCTATTATCTTGGAAAGCATTTGATACGCATAAGTGTAGCAGCCAATTCTATAAAACGTTTCATGGGTTCCCGTGTTCCCATGCAGCATCGACAACATTTTGTTAATTAGGAAAATCAGGTTTGCCCAAGGAGGGAGAAAAGGTCATCAATATTAATAATGGCAAGATCTTTCTCTCATCATCCGAATCACACATTTCATAATAAGAATCATAAAATGACGCTCTTTGGAGGATAGAAAGAAAATCAGTTTTGCCAGGCATCCATTGAACAAGGATAGAGAGGTGCTCTGCAGACTACGATGAGCAAAGTATTTGTTGTCTGAAGTGGACGTATGGCAGCACAAGCTTTCAGACACGATTTCAGGCTCTAAGAGGAATGATGAGAAAGCTCTGCTCTAAAATACCGGTTAACGTGGCCCTAGCAGTGAATACAACAGGGCTTTTCATTTCTGTGATGCAGCGTTCCCAAGAATATCAGAATCCAAGATGAAATTTGGCTCAACTGGGTTAACTTTAAACGTGAAAGGAAGACGCCGATGTCCAATGAGCAGACACGCAGAGGAGAGAGCTCTGCAAAAGAACAAAATCGCGGCTGCCCCACCGGCACCGAAGTGATGCCGGGAAGCACGGGGCGCGGGAGCAGGGTGCTGCTCTGTGGGTCTAACGCGCAGAAGGCAGGGTCCGCAGGGCATGTGCTGATCCTTGATGTCTTTTTTTGTTTTAAAGAGGAGGGTTATCAGATGATATCCCTCTGGCAAGGCTCTAAGGAAATACACCGACTTGGAAAACAGAAGGGAATCAAGATGTATTGAGGGTACCGAGCACTGCTTTTACAAACGTTATAGGAAATGAGTGAATAGCGCAGGCAGACGATAAACAGGAGGATTTGCTCAGTAGCACGAACAGATTTTGAAATCGATGTTGATAACAGAGCAAGGGTCTGTGTTGTTTATTACCTTAAGTCTTCTTTGTTTGGGAACAAAGGGATGCGGGACCCGCCGGGTAGCACGGGGGCCCGGCCGTACCTCCTGCGGGTGCCGGGGCTGGGAAAGCCTCGGCAGCCTTCCCGAAACTGCAGGCACCTGCTTCAGTGCAGGAGGCGGCACCTCCACCCAGTACACGCAAATCCACCTGCACCAACCCTTGCCGAGCAAAATCCCCTTTCAATTTGCAGCGTAACACATTTATGCCACAAATTTATTTTACGATGAAACAATGCATGCGGAATAATGCGACTCTTTCTAGCAAAAAAGGAGTCAGTTTGCTCTACAGCAAACTACTATAATCCAAAGATAACGGGAGGATCCTAATCAAGGATTGTAAGCTATTTTTCTAGTAATCAGTTATGAGTTATTATTTTTCTACATTTAGCCATCATTCCGTATATATTACGTATCCTCCAGCATATCCCATTTGACAGTGGTGAGAAAGCTGGTGTACATGGATTTTGCTTGCTGCAGAATTTAATTGTGCCTTATGGGGATTCCCTTCTGTCAATGATTGGTTGGATATTGATGCATATAACTGGAGGACCTTTTTATTTTTATATAATTGATCTACAAACAGACATTTGAAAGAAAACACACTAGGCAAGGAGAGCTTTCATCTTTCAAAATTCTGCCAGTAAAAAGCCTACTAATAATCTGTAGATATCTTGGACCATGTCCTTTGCTGATGGAGAAAATTGAATATTATTTCAGGGAGCAAACTGGAGTCAGAGTTGTTTGGGTTTTTTTTTCATTATTTTATAAGATATGCCTTTAGTTTTGTGGGGCACAACAGGTGCAGGGAAGAAGATTATTCAGCCGAGAGCAGAAAAACCTAATCATAGGGCTGCTGTTTTGACGGTACCACCTTGATTTTCCAAATGTCACGGGGACACTGAATATGTTTGCATAATTAAGGCCTTGGCTAATGGTAGTGCTTTTAAATGTAATTAATAGCTTTCTGGGGATATGATTATTTTGAAAAACAGGGAGATTGTGGTAATTGAGGTTCAGATAACTGTGGTAGAACTAACAAGAGCTAGCATGAAATGAGTGAAGAATTATGTGAAATATTAATCAATGAAGAAACCTGAAGTTATCATTCATTTTTGAGGATACTATCAAAACATATGAGCAGATGACTTCCAGTCACATTATGTATTAAATTTAACAGAAAGGACAAAAGCAAAATTACATTTACAAAATTAAAAAAAAAATTATGTAAGTGCTATATTACATTTAGAAAGGCAACTGACAAATTCATTTCATCATTTAATTAACAGGTTTCCTTCTTTCGTATTTGAGAGGCGGTGAGTCTCACTTTGTTCAACGTTCCTTCCTATATCTGTAACAGAAATAAGATACTTCTTTCCAGCACAATTTGCATTTTTTAAAATGACGTACGTGATTCAGCTGAGCTGTTATTGCTTTTTTCTTTTTAAAAAAAAAAGAAAAATTCGAGTAAACTTAAGAATGATATGCAAATAGCATGCAAATATGCAACATACAGCGCCCTCTTAGAAAAGCAAGCCTACACCTGCACCAAAGGCAAAGCATCGCAGCGCTGTTTTCAGGCTTCCCCAGACACCGGGCGGGCAAGAGCGGCCCCCAGCGAAAATACTGAGGGTATTAGTTTTTGCAAAATCTTTAACTTTTTTTTCCCCCCTTTTAAAAAATAACAGAGAGCTACTGTACCCTGCTGAGACCAACATCTGTGCAGACAATTAAACCCTTTTAGACTCGGAGCGGGGGAAACTCAGAGGAACTGGCCCTTTTCTACTGCATCCTCTGAAGGATTACAGATAAATAAAAGATTTTGCAAGTAGCTGGGCACATACATAATTACAAAGAGGTCCCGCTGATTTGTTTTTAAATAAATTTGGTTAACAATGAAGTTTTATTTTCTGAAAAACACTTACTGATATTGGCACTTGGATCTGAAATGCAGCACTAACATCTTTGTGGTGTACCCCCTTTGGAAGGAGGTCAGATCTAAGACAACAGAATAAGCAGCTGAACACGTCCCTGGGTTTTATTCTTCAAATTTCACAGGAAATGATTTATCAAAACTTGATTTATGACGGCATGACACCAAATGCTCATTATAGCGCATTCTGGTTTTCTTCTTTAAGTGTCTTTTATTTTCCTTAACTTTTTCTGTCATTTAGCTAGGGTTGGGCAAGCGATGCAGAATATTTCTGCAAGGTATTTTCTCTAATTAAAGTTTATACCTGGGATTATAGTTAAGAAAGGGACTCCAAACAAGGAGGGATACCACTGTGGAATGGGTGGTTTAAATGTGGAGCGAGTTCAGTCCATTCTCTGAAGGGCTTAAAATCTAAATGAACAAGGTGAGCAGTGAGAGAGGAAACTAAAATTAAGAGTTCTGCCAAAGGAAGATGAATGAAAAAGACACTATTGCAGATACCATTTTAATGGCACTTTCTGCTGAAAAATGCTTCCGTGGAAATTATTCTGACCCAGGGCTATATATTAACAGCTCTCAGCGTTAATCACTGCACATGCTTCCTAGTGCACATACCGTTCTGTAGAAACAGAAGTTCATACATTTATCAAATTACATTTCGTTCTGGGAAATGCCCACCAACAATTTCAGGTTTCCAGGCAAAGAGGCAGATCAGCTGTGGTTCTCCTTCCCTGCACCCACCCTGCCAGCCTGCGCCCGCCCTTGTGCCGCCCGAGGGAATTCCAAAGAGCAGGTGGGTGCTTTTCACACAGTGATTTTGGCAGTGCTTTGGTTCACTTTGATATGTAGAGGTTACACTGAGAAAAAGTCCGCTGTGCGAAATATGAACTGCCTTCAATTTGAGATGACAGCGTGTGACACTTCCTATCCTAGAGAGGATGGCTTAACAAAATCTGACCTGTCTAGGTTTAACCCTTGGCATATATACAGTGCAAGATGCAGATGTTGCCTCTTATGACACCATCTTTTTTTAAAAAAAAAAAAAAAAGCCCTGTCCTAATAGCGCAATATCAGGAAACGAGTTTTAAACCGTTTCTAAATTGTACAATTCTCTACGTACAACTTCAGGTTTGTAACAGCCTAAGAAACGCCAGGCACAGATTGCATCCAAGAAGAGTTTGCCTCCTGCGCTCCGAGCAGAGACTTTGAAAACCGATTCACCCTGCAAGGCTAGAAGCATAAACATGGCCATTCGCTCTAACACCAACAAAGCAAAATTCCTCCTGCAGACTTCTGATAGAAAATGGAAAATGACAGACATTAGACAAGTCAGGCTACTTTGTGTCAATGTTAAGAAAACATGACCTACAGCAGGAACAGTTCAATGGTGAGGAACTCCAGGGCCAGGAGGTGAACCCTCTCATTGCTACGGCACCGCGGCTGGCGCTCTGCCCCGGCAGCCTTTCATCCCTCTTCCCAACACCCACGTTTCCACGCTAGAGAAATCTGGGGGCAGAGGCTGGGCAAGAGCCGTGCCGTTCCCTGCCCAGGTGACTGCCGCAGCAAGGCCACCGGGTCCACAGCAGACCGCTCTCCTCCTCCAGGCACATTTGGCAAGGGCAAGGAAGCTGCACCTAACCAAAGGCTTCTCTGCCTTCACGGGTCTTCTGCATCCCTTCCAGGCCTTGCCTCCTCTTTTAAAGTCATTGCTCCATCAGGGAAGTTCTAAAGTAAATTTGAAGGTAGAAGATAAAGTAATGAATGCTTGGGTACGTCCACCATGTAGCGGTCACCTGGACAGCGTGAATGCTGGGGTACAGCTGGCTACAAACCTCATTGTCTGCAAACCTGAGCTGGGCTGGCAGGAGCACCCCCTGAGAGAATAGAAGCCCAGAGAGGAAGAAAGGTTTGCTTACAAATATGGAGACAAGCCTTCCTTTCTGAAAGCATGATTATGCTTCGTATTGAAACGTATACCTCAAATCCAGCCTGGTGCGCAATAACACCATGATATAAACAGTGATGGTTTTAAGAGGCACCAAAACTGCAGCGATGAAAATGTTTATTTCAGTGTGAAAATATGAGCTTTCCTAATATTTAGTGTGTATTTAAATATTTGCTTTAAAATGTGGCTCAGATTATAAAGACAAATATTTTAGGAGCAAATAATTGTTCAATTAAGTTTGCACACCAGGTTACCTTCTTAACAAGATTTATAGAACATGTAATTATGAGTGTGCGTCTAATAAACGATCAGGAGATGAAAGAACGCTCCTGCCAAAGCACAAATAGTCAAAACCTGAGATACCCGCCGTGCCTCCCCGTGGTTAAGCATATGCTGTCCCTGCTCTGGGAGAGGACTCCGCTGGCCAAGGGACCCTCTGCTTTCAGGTGCATTGTGTGTGAAGGAATTAGTTATGTTTGTTTTCATGAAGGGACCGAAACGTGTTGTGCCTCTTTCCTACTGTGCCTTGAAATAGTGACTCTTAAATCAAACACGAGCTTTCGGGTGATGGATGCATTAGGAAGGGGGTTCTGGTAGGTTTGCGTTGTAAGGAAGCCAATCTTTTTGGTTCGTCCACTGAAGACCAAGCACAGACAGGCCAAATGAAAATAAAACCGTGTCTGTACGGCTCCGGGTGCCGCGCACAGGCCATCCATCGCTGTTGCAATGCCAGCTTTTATCGGCTTTTGCCGGTGCTCCACAGGAACGGAGGCAGCTTTCCTCTTTTCTCCCTGACTTGACTTCAGCCTGAGTTTTGCGTTACAATTCCTACCGACTCCTGAGCCTGACACGTTCAGGAAGTATAATAGGGAGTGATGGAAAAAATAACAACAACAGAAACGTCAACAGAAACATTTTAATTGGGGATTTTCATTCTCATTGCCTCAGAATGAAATGGAAGCAGTCAACTGTAAAACAGAGGTTAGGTCAAAGGAAACGGACAGTGGCTCTTCCAGAGGGATGGCGATTCCTCGAGAAAGGGAAGCGGGTTAGCCTCAAATACAGCTTGCATACAAATAAATAAAAAACCCACCCTGGCTAATATAGGTGATCCTGTACTATAGCAAAAGCTTCGAGACAGCATTTATTCTGAAATAATGCAAAGAGTGTATACTGCAGTCTGTAAATAAAGTATTCCCTAAGGAAAATCAAGGCAGAAATTTTAGTAATTAACACTCTAAGAGCATTTCAAATAATGAAGAGATGTGAAAGAAGTACCTGCTGTGCTCATTCTCCCTCTTCTGGTTTTCTGTTCCTGTTGCTATTTCACTCCTTAACAGAGACAGACAGATAGAGATATATATATATATACATCCATGTGAAGTTATGCATACCAGAGAGGTTTACTATGAAGGTATCTAACAAGCTGCAACCTGGCACGTCAAAGAGCATCGGATGGACTTTGCTTTCTGTTCAGGGGAGCGCTCTGAGGGGAGGGTTTGACTTCTTGCTGCATTTGACGGCTATGCAAGAACACGTGCTTTCTCTGCGTGGACACCTATGGAGAGCAGGCATTAAGACAGAGGTACCTGAATGCATGAAATCAGCCCCGGTATAATTTGGTGATGTTTGATTGTAGCTGTGACGTAAGAGACGCAGAGCAAAAGATTCTCGTTTTCTATTTTATAAGAATGAAATGATCTTTGCTAGGCATTTTGCCAGTTGGTGCCGTACGAGGAATACGCCTGCTGGGGTCCTCCTCAGCGCAACAAACTGGGGTTATTGCGGACTGTTGTGATGGAGGCTACAGCTATGGATTCAACAGGCAGAGAGAAAAAGGGGCTTATAAAGAGGATGCAAACACAAGACCTACGTGCTTTCTTTATATTTTCTTGGCTCCGCATGCAACATTTAATTCCAGATGATTATGCCTCCTCAGCCCTTTGTTTGCTCTGGTACCCTATAGAGGATGCACACTGCTTATTCACTTTCCCAGTGACGGAAAGCCCTTTCAGATCCCATTAATGTGATGTGTGTTGTCAGATCTCAGGCAGGAACGTCACAATGGGAGTCTGAGCTGCCTCAGTCACTATCTGGTGTGGCCACTGCCCTGGATTTAGTTGCCAAATCCTCAGAGGATTTCAGGATTCCACTGCTGGCTTTTCCTCAGTGTTAATGAGTCAGTCTTAATACTTGTCACTGGATGCAAGATCACTGGATCCTAGCAAAAATCACAGTGATAAATAAAATTGGGGCAAAGTACCCACATCCACTTAATTTTTGCACTCAATAACAATGAAGAATTTATTTCCTGGCTAAAAAACCCCAAAACCTAGTGTGACAAAGGAGCTGATTTAGTGTAAAGACTAGTGAATGCAATGCTGGAGAAGCCCTTATTCCCAGGAAATTCGTATCTAAATATGTGGGAAGCAGAAGCTGCTTCAGTAGCTGATGATCCATCCTATAATTAGCCACCACCACCACACTGAGCGTCAATACTATTTGCCTGATAGGGCTCTTTCAGTAGAACAGCAATATTTGATGAAGCAGGGAACTCTTTCTGCATGTCAGATTTCTTTAATTCTTTATGACGTTTCAACGGCAAAAATTATACTCAAACCCAATGTTTTAAAGGAAAGCCTTATTTGCAGCAAATACTGCTGTTGAACTTAATGGCCAACTTGCCTTTATGTTTTAATGTAAAAACTTATTTGATGCCAATTTCTATATATATTGTTGGACTCAATTTCTATTTTGGTAGGCCTACCATAGCTTTCATATGCAATCTATTTTTTATCTTTCTTTGATTTTTTAATTTATTTTAATAATGATGCACATTTCCAAACCATAAAAAAATGTTAGCAATGTTATAGAATTTGGTAGGAAAAAAAGAAATACTTTATAACCAGTGTTGTAGTTAGCAACAACCCCTAGATATCTTTTCTCTGATAAGTACTATCTGCTGATCTTACATAAAACATTTGATAAAGCTTTCTCTCTTAGTGTACATCATTAACCTCCCTATGAAATACATTTCTGTCTCATACTCAATTTTCCAACATTGCATATCAAAATGATTTGGCACAGATCTCATGTGAGGGTTAGTCAGGTCCAAGTCAATCAAGTAAACAATATTGTAAATGTAATAGATAGGCTTTACATGCCCCAGAGACCGGTTGCTCAGAGGAGGAGTAAGCAGTTTCTGATTAATTATTTGCTTAATTGTATCTCTACAACCAAATAGATATGATTTAATGAAAAGCAACTTCTCTATTTGAAGTCCTGTAAGTTAAGGCAAGGCTAACCCAAGGACATTAAGTAATGGTAAGGCTAACTTTCCATCGAAGTTCATGTTATATTGTGAGCACTGGAGTGCTCACATGTGCAGACATGAACATCTTGAAGACATTTCAAGAGAAAGTTCTTATTTTGCCTGACTCCAGGTTAATCCGTCATCTTGGTATTATCAAATTCCTCTTATGCTTCAAGGGGCAGTTCTGTACAGAAAGGTTAGAGCAATATTCTGCTAATCAGAGTTGACTTAGTTCTTCCCAGGAGTGGCTGCTGGTGTTTAACACGAAGTAACGTGTCTGCTGGGACCAGGGCAGGGCTTGCAGAAGAAAGCAGCTCTCGACCCCCCTTTGCTCGGGACTCAGCCACCCTTCCAAGGAAATGTTTCTTACCTTTCTCTTTTTGGTGAAGCTAACCTTGAAAATGTGAGTGCAAAGGGTGCTGTGCGGCTCTTCCTCGGGACGCCCGCTGTTGTTGCAGGGATGTGGTTGTGGTTTAACCTGGCAGGCAGCCAAACACCACGCAGCCGCTCACTCCTCCCCCCCCCCCCCCCCAGTGGGGCGGGGAGAGAATCGGAAGGGTAAGAGTGAGAAAAACTCGTGGGTTGAGATAAAGACAGTTTAATAGAACAGAAAAGGGAAAATCATAATGATAATGATAGAATATACAAAATGAGTGGTGCACAATGCAATTGCTCACCACCCGCGCTGACCGATAACCAAGTAGCCATTGCTACTTCCTGGACCACGCCTACCATCCATATACTGAGCATGACATCACATGGTATGGAATACCCCGTTGGCCAGCTGGGCTGGCTGTCCTAGCTGTGCTCCCTCCTCCCAGTCTAACTTGGTAGCAGAGGACAGTCGTCCTTGACAAGGTACTTAGCAACAACTGAAAACATCAGTGTGTTATCAACATTCTTCTCATACTAAATCCAAAACACAGCACTAGGAAGAAATTTAACTCTATCCCAGCCGAAACCAGGACAGCTGCCCCAGAGGATACCACCTCGGCTGTAACAACGCTATCACAAAAGTCACAGCGTTGCTCCTGAAATCCTGCACCCTTCTTCCCTGGGAGAAGAGTTTGCAGCCCTGCAGGGAGACGAGGGAGCTGGCACACCAGGGGCGCAGGGCCACTGCCGGGATTCCCTCCCAGCTCCGCATTGCTCTCCCGTCCGCGGGAGTCGAAACTGTGGGGTGCCTCGGAGGCATTACGGCTGCTTCTCCAGCGATAAGTAATCGTTCCTCATTTATTGTCACCTGGTGTGAGCTCCAGCTTCCATTTAGAATTCCCATTCAGCACTTATTTTGCTATATTTTACCTTAGAGTAATGAAAGTACTTTTTAGGATGACATCTATTCTATGGTTCTATGATTCTATGACATTAAGTAGTAATATAAAGTGACTATGCCTTACCCTTACAGTCCCTTCATAACGTGTTAGAATTTGAATATTACTGGCTTTTTTTGTAAAAATAAAATTCTGCCTTAGTTATTTAATCACTGAAAGATGAAACATTTAATTAACATAAAACACGATGTATTTCACCTTCTGTACAGCCTGAAGGCTCCAAGGTTTTTTCCTTTTAGTATCAAAAAGCCTTAATAGTAAATCACCGTGTGATACTAGAAGTAAAGACATACAAGTCTTGTTCTGTGTTATCCCGAGCCTGATTTAATTCTGCGATCTTTATTTTTTTATCGAGTGTGAAATATGTGTAATTTGCTTTAAGGTGATGTAGGATAAGGCCTATGCACCACTTACATCTCACACAACTCGGTGCAGAGCCTGCACACTATTTGCATTTGAATGCTTCACAGTTTTTCTAAGTTTTTTTTTTTTTTAAATTGAGGGAGGTCGGGGTTTTTTTCCCCCTATAGAGAGTACACATTTCTGAATGTTATGCAGATGCCGTCTCTTACTTAAATTTCGTTCCTGCTGTTTCTTCGTAGATTATTACCTATTAGCAACTTGGGTTGAGCAGATAACAACAAAGTATCCCAATGATGAGTCTGAGGAGATAATCAGCAGGGGCTGAGCCTCGTTAGCTGTCACTGCATCAGCAGCTCAGTATGAGCTCATTTATTCAGGTTTATAAGTAAAGCCCTGCAGAAAGGGCTAAGGCAGAGACTTGGGCTGCTCTAAGGCTTTTATGGCTTTCTCTACAGCATCTGACTAGAGGATTGCAGGATGCTGGGAAGCGGGAGCTGCTTTTGGGTGATGCTTTCAGCTCTGCAGATCAGCAGTGCAATGACTGGTGGAGACAGCCCTTGAAAACGTATAAATTATGGTAATGTAGGTCAAAAATCTTTCTAACCAGACTTTTTCCTAGCTTTTTTGCTTTATCCTCTAACTACACCCATGCTGAAATAGCTGCTATTGTAGGCCAAATTTATACCAAAATTTTATTCTTCTGAGCTCCAAGTCATTTTGATATTAATGGCTTTGCTGCTTCAAACACTGTGTTTGAAACATTATGGGTACTTTACTTCTCTTCCTTGAACAAATGGCATCATGACAAGAGTCGGTAAAGCACCACTTAGCATCAGGAAGACTGTCAGTAAAGCTGTTGGACTCCGAAGAACAGATTTAACTTTCAGATTTGTAGCTTTGCAGAGCTGTTTTACTGGATAATAGGCTGTATCTCTGATTTAGAGACAGGTTTGGTTTTTTAATGAAGACTGAGTAAAAGCCCAGCAGCTTCACAGTAACTGATGTACTAAGCTGTATTACAGATTTACTGGGTTTAAGACAAATGGTCTGTTTTCTCAATGTCTCACTGTCAGTAGTTGCATCCCATTACTAAACACATCAGATAAGAGAATGCATTCCAAAGAGTATGGTATACAGACACTTGAAGGAGGAAGGAGATGCATTCATCCACTTTCTTTCAAATAAATAACAAAGGCTAAGCAAGCAATGAAAAGCTCTCCAAATGTTTACACAGATTATGAAAAAAAAGGTTGAAATTGAGCTTCTGGAACATTAGCAAAATTAATTAGTAATTAGTTAACAATGCTATATGTTCATGGTCCAGGCAACGGTAACTTGGTGTAGATGCCAGTTCTCCAGGCAATAGTAACTTGCTGTAGATTATGCTACTTCTCAGCTAAACTGTACCATCTTGTGGGTTCCCAGGAAATTACAGTTTCAGTATCAAAATCATCTTTAGTAAATTTGTCAGTCTAAAATTGCTGAAAGCATTGCTGGTTTTTATGACTAAGTGGCATACTATGAACAGAACACTATTAAAGCTTTTCTGTAATTTGCACTTTCCATTTGTGACTTTTCAAGCCATAATGATATGTATATATCCCACCTATTCCAGCATTTTCCAGTTATTTGACAAACTTCTAACTTGATCTGTGGAAGTTTTACAGTCCAAGTAGAAAAGAGAATGATGCAAACCTTCTGTTGCTATTTAGGCTTTTAAATCTTGTGACAAGGAAATCAGGACAACTCTTAAAAGAAAGACTTAAAAGAAAAACTTAAAAGAAAGAAGAGAACAAAAAAGAAGCATTAGCAATCACTTCGAGAATCCCTTTCTTTCTCCTGGCCAGTTAAGGTGTCCTTAGTAAGTGCCAGAGATCCAGTTTTGTCTGGGAACTGTAGGATTTCTACTTGTTTAGGGGTTTTGTGTGTGGTGTTTTCTGTTGTTTTTTTCTTTTTCTTCTGTTCAGAAGTGATGGGAATCTGATGGGGATCTTCAGTTCTAAATCTGACTTTGAGTGCAATAATGCTGAATTTAGTACCTGAATTGCAGAGGATGTCTTTAAAAAACCTTTAAAAATGGGGCAGCTGCTGACTTCAGCAGGGTTTCACCAACAGCCAGGCGATGAGCTATTTAAAAAAAAAAAAAAAAAAAAAAAAAAAAAAAAAAACCCTACAAAAAACTTAATTTAAAAACAAAAATGCCACAGCCACGATATACAGTGAAGAACGCCGCTGAGTACTCTAGCTGTTAAAGGAAAAAGAAAACATAACTGTTGCAGACAGGTCTTGAAAAATAAAACTACTAAGTTCAGACCAGTATATTCCTGGGCTATAAAACATGGCTGGAAAACACTTTAATGTTTTTTTCCAGGCACAGCGAGTCTATTAAGTGCTAAATATCAAAAGACCAATACAGCTCTCATTAGTGTGACTGGGAAGGCAACTGAGAATTGAATCAGACTCGAAAGAGCTGATGCTGCTGTCCCTCTCGGGGATGACATGACCCTCAGTAACACATTACGACTATCCCAGTCTAAATTCTTCAGCATCAGAGCAAGTAAAACTTGAATGTTACGAGCCTAAACATGGCATATCGATAACAGGGCTCCATGGGGTGTTGTCTATTTTGCTTTTTTTTTTTTTAATCGGCACGCTCTGGTTGTGACATGTGAGCCACAGCAAGCTCCCTTGCAGCCTTGGTAGGAGACCAGCGCAGAGCCACAGCAAGGGAAGGAAGGAAGGGCTGACTTCTGCCAGCTGTTTCTGTAACCAGTGAAAAGTGGGTGTGCGTGTTGAAAATACTAACTGCAGACAGGATTTCCCATATCATATCGATTTCCAGAAAGACTTTCTGCGTTGAGGTCATAGCTCTGAGCCCCACGACAGTGTTTATCAAGAGGTCCTGGGCAGAGCTGATTATGATGATGTGAGTCCCCAGGAGCCAACTCTCCCTCTCTTTTCCAGGAGCAGTAGCAATTGCGTATCTTCACGTTTATGGATTTTAAAATATGTCTTTCAGCCGATGACTTGTGGACCTCAGGAGCTTCGTGAATGATTCCTGAAAGTCCCCATGAAAGGCAATTGTGGAAAAGCAACTCTCTTGTCAGGAGGTTTAAATTATCCGCAGTTACACTGCGCCCTTGCTTGCTCTTGTTATTTCTGACAAGAAAAAAAATCTTGTTATTGTGTTATTTCTAACTCGCCTGTCGCCCTACAGCTGGCCACCTGTACTCAGACCTCTGTTTTTATGCAGAATAATAATGAAAAGGTGGGGTTCAATACCTATTGATTTAAATTGACATTTTTCTGCCTCAATGACTGCTAAACTACATCCTGAGAGAAATATTATAATAATATTTCATTCCTATAAGCATCAAATGAGAAAGCAATGGAGCAAAGGTGTTTTCCACTGTATCTGCCCCTAACTGAAATACAAAGTGGTGTTACGAATGGTGTTACAAATCCTTCCTTCCCTTGCTGTGGCTGTGCACTGGTCTCCTACCAAGTAAAAGGAACCAAAAGAGAAAAAGCTCGGTAAAAGAACCAAAGAGGATTAGATTTACTCATTCATCAAACAGATGCTGCACCCTCTTAAAGGAATGTCTCAGATGAGGCAGAGGAATAAGACAAATAAATCCATTTTCAGATAAAAAGCTAGGAAAATATTCTAGGAAATCAAGAAGCTGAACGCAAAGCTGGTAAGAAAAGGTGGGAAATTCTTATCATTTGCAACTGCATATTTAACAGAATGCAACTAATAAACCCCACCTCTGCCATCAAGTTTTGTAGCGGGAAACTCATAATTTTATTATAAGACCTAGAATTTCCGATTACTGTGCTAGTCTAGGGCCTGAAATAACACTTCTGGGGGGAAGCAGATTTCAAAATGTGCCCGTGGTAAACCACTCTGAAGCCTGGTCTCTTGGGCTGCTTTGAGGATGCTGACAATTCTCAAGCAATTTGGTCGTCATAGCACCTCCAATAAAGTCCTGCCAGAACATAGAAATATCACCTCCGTGGGGTTTTACAGGCCAATAAAACAAGCTGGCTTGGACTGGCATCAAGACATGGAATATAGGCTTCAACAACAAATAAAGAATTATCAAATGTTGCTTTATGTGAGTAATGACAAAACTGGTCCCGTGGTAAAAGCTCCTGGAAAAACTCACACTAGACCACTGATGAGGAAAACGTTTGTTTTCTTCAAACACAAAAAAGAGAGAAATAGAACAAAAAGCAATATTTACTGTACAAATCAAGAACTGTAGCTCTCATTTTGGCTGCTGTAAAATGATACAGCTTTACAAAACACACAAGACCCTAGTGAGCTACATAACTGGAAATCTACCCCACCCTGCCTGAAATTATTCCCTCGCCAAAACTGACAAATAAAAATGAAGTTAATTCCCCCAAATAAAAGGAGCATAGACAATTGACCTCAAATATGGACACCTACAAATGCAACTTAAATCCAAAGCCCAGTATCAAGTGCTAGTTTAGATGCCTATATTGTATTTTGAGATCATAAAATTAGGTTTACTGGTTTTCTACTTAACACTAAGACTATAAGGCAGCGTGAATTGAAGAAATGATAGATATATGTTGATAAAAGTATGTGCTTTAAATTTTGACTGAGGTATAATTCTGCCAGGAAAACAAATATTTTTGTTAAGTGTTTTCAATGGTCTGAAGGATCTCCTCCATTCTTGGCAGCTGCTGTGGACTCGCCATATAATTTGTCCCTTTTCCTGGCATCTGATGGCTGGGTACAATAATGTCAGCAAAATAGCTATTCTGGATTCTATGTATTTAAAAGAAAAAAAAAAAGGGAAAGAACAATATTAGAATAATTCTTGGCTTCCAGGACCTGGAATGCTCATTTTAAACAAATCCTGGAATATATCAATGAAATACTAAAAGACAGTCAACTATTAATACTGTACATTTACACAGGCTGGAGAGGACAAACGGGTTAGTCTGTTATCTATCATAAAACCACAGAAGGCTCCTGTGGTGTGCAAGCACAGAATTAAAGCAATGAATGCCAAGCTGGTTTGTAACGTATTTAAAAATAGGATTTATCTAAGAAACAAACAAAAAAATCTAATAAAAATTGAGTTTGATATTGGTTTTGTGAGTAGTGATACTAGGGTTCTTTACAGTATTTAACTTAATCCCATATGAATCCTGATAAAATATCCCTGCTCAGAGAGCAGTCTGTGTTCAATACACTAACACAAGTGGACTGATAGACCTAAAAAAATGAGTTAATGAGTTATCCTCGTTCTGTTAAGGTGTTTTTAGTGGCTCTGCCAGGAACCACGTTGGTCAAATACCATTCCAGATCTTTATCAATGGTCTAGAAGGAAATAAAATTAATTCTGATAAAAACATCAGCCGACAGCAAAATGTGTGGTGTAGCAGAACGACAAGTCGGTTATTGAGAGCAATTTGGAACGCTTTTTGACTGAGATACAGCACACACCGTATGAAAACATAAAAATGAGTGGTAACATCCCCAGACAAGCTGCGTTGTTGGGTATCTTTACTTAGTGGGAAGCTGAACTCAGACCAAAATGCATTTTAATACAGCATAAAGCTGTGTATATAGGAACAGGGAGCGTAGCTCACACTGAGGGTAGCTGTTGGTACACCTCTGGGACACACACGATTTTGAAGGTATCTGCCTAATTTCCTGACTAGGAAATTAGTTCCCCAGCGCAGTGCTGAAGAGAAGTAAATGGATCCGACTGCTGCACGTAGGAGTACAGCAGTATCTTCCCAGAGCCGTGTGGTGACATTTCCTTTATATATCATCCTAGGGAAACTAGAAACTACTTCCCGGGAAGACCTAGGCGGTCCTCTGAACAGCTTCCAGCTCCACCACGTGCCCTTGCAGGAATGACATTAGGCAGGCGAGAAGATCAAGTCCTTCCTAAAAGGACTCTGACATCTCCTACCATAAATGAAGCTGGGGTCTGTAGATGATCATAGAATCATTTAGGTTGGAAAAGACCTTTAAGGTCATCGAGTCCAACTGTAATCATGTAAGTGTGGGCAGGATTCCAGCTGCCTGCAAGGAGTAATGAAAGTGCCCAATGCCAAGTCCCGCGTGACTCAGGAGTGCGGTGCATCAAACAGGGCTTTGTGGTCTCGCCTTCAGCTCGTCAAATACAAAACACAGAAACCTACCCGCCAGATCTGCTGAATTCGTAACCGGTTCCTATTCTGGCTGCAGAATAAAATTCTCTGCCTGTCGTAATATCTGGTTATAAGCCTGAGACCTCCGAGGACTGTGTGAGATAATAGGTACGCATTCTATTTTCCTTTAGCTTTAGGAAGAAAATGTGCTTAAAAACTTTCTTTCTTCCCTATACTGCTTTTCATTTCACTCATCAGCCCTCCACTTGCTTCTCTACTTTCTGTGCCCTCCAGCACAACGTTTCAGCAGCATCATCGGCCACTTTGGGCAAAACACCATTGGAAACACATTAAACGTGACAGCCAGATGTGTTGATCTGTTGACACTGGACGCTATGAGGTCGCTATTAAGACTTTGCAGTGGAGTGTGAGCTGGACGGTGTGGGGATTAGATTGCTTTTTCTGTATCTGGAGGTGAAAGCCTGATGAAGTGTCGGGCTGCGTTATCAACAGAGCTGTAGGCAAGACGAAAAGTGCAAAATGACCTTTTCTTCACTTTATTTCCATTCTTACAAGTTACGAGTGGTGGAACACTTCCTAGCACAGCCTTAACTGTGTCTAGATTTATTTGTGTTAATCTAAAAGGGGTGAAAACTCTACCCACGCTTATGCTGATGTACCACCAGGGTAATTCCACTGGCACGGGCAGTGCTACTCCGGACTTAGGCTAATGCAATGTGAAGTAGAAGTTGGCTTAGGATGTCTCTCTGGCATGGTTTACTCATAGGCTCTAAGAATTGCAAAGAGAAAACAGATCTCTCTGCAACGTTTCCAGTGGGCTTCAGGGAAGAATTTGGGAAGTTTCCCTGAGTTTTGAGACCTCTCTTCTTTTTTCTTCTCTCTATCACCCTCATGCTAAGCGAAAAAACTTTCTTAACGTGCCCAGCATTTTAGTTTTTTGAAGCAACTCAGGTAGCACTTCCACTGGAGATGGCCATGCTTTCCACAAGCTTTAGTTCTTCAGCAGCTTTCCTATGCCAACAAAACCATAGGTTTGTTTTAGTTTCAGCCTGAATAACAGGGACAAACTCTGCTGGGGGTGATGAATGATTTTTCTCCTGCTTTCTACCCCAGCAAGTTCCTCGTAACTACTCTTTCTCAAGGCAAGATGGGGAGTCCTCGCCGCAGCCGGCACCGTTCTCCTCTGAGCTGCTCGGCAAGACCTGGGCTCAGGGGAGCCGCTGGCCGCGATCCTGCGGCTGCAAACAAGCTTTCCTTATTGCCTTTTTTTTTTCTGCTGGCCTGGCCTGGCTTTCTACCACTGATAGGTAGAAATAATGCAGTGTTTGTGCCTGTCACGTCCGAATCGTCATATAAACAAATTGTTCATCTTTCAGGAAGCAAAATAAGGGGCAGTGACAGAGGAGAGAACGGATCCCAAGGGATTTATCACACTGTTCCATTAACTCATTTGAAACATGTCTTGCTGACGGTACCAGTGACGGCACAGGCAGGTTTGTGTCGGTTTATATCTACCATAGCTGCTTCAATTTGAATGGATTTTTTTTTTGTAGCCATTAAAATAACTTTTTTCAAAAATAAATAAATAAAAAAAGTAAAATTGTTGTTCTTAAAACATCTCCTAACTTTGGCCATGTTTGAAATAGAGGCTCACATTAAAAACATAATACAGCTGCAATGAGAATGTTACGAAAATTTTTTTTGCCTGAAATTGTTTTGGTAACTGAAAATTGGCTGTAAAGTTTTATATAATTTTCTGTAAACATTTTGATTAAAAAAACACTTTCTGAATCCTATGAAATGGAATTTTGATATACTGAAACACTTCAGGAATTTAAAGATTGGTTTTTTTTCTTTTGTGGTGGCTCATAGCTAGAAATACATCTAGGCTAGCTTTATATCTACGGATACAAAAGGCTTAAGCAAATTCTGTCTCTGAAACAAATTGCTGATATTTACTGTCATCATATTAGATCAGCAGTGTAACTCCAAATATTGAATTACAAGGCCTGTAAACCAACACATAGATATTGTTTGATTTATTATCATATGTGAGTTGCAAAATTCTGCAACGTATCATTTGTGTTAATATAATGCAAGGGGCATGTATCATAATTCTGGTATCTGATATCGACAGGCATTATTTGTGAGTGTCTAGAATAGCATAAACCTGGTGCTTTAAAATCTGTTGTCTAGATATTCTCCTGTTTTCTCGATATTCTCTTTTCCAGAATTTTATGCAACTTGCTTACCTCAGATGTACAGCACTTAAAAGGCTGATGTGGAGTTTTCGTATATTTGAATTTGCATACTTTTGTAATAGCATTTTTAATTTTGAGAGAAGAGCCCAGAGGAAAATGCAAATCGCGGGCACAGAAAACCTTGAACAATGTTAGAACAAGATTGTGTCTGTTCCACACATAAAATACTTGGTTAATGATTCATTCTGATCTATTCATTAGTGAATGGACCAAAGTCCTTCCGGGGGGTGTCAAAATGCCCACCATGTTTCTCGGTGCTGTGCTTTTGACTTGGAGCTCAAATTTAGCTGGCAGATGTGAAAAATCCCATGTAGTGAGAAAAACCTCTAGTGATTAAGCCATGGCAAATGCTTGGAGAGTTATTCTAGCTAAGGCTGATGTTAATTTATGTTAGTAATCCTCCTCCTTCATCCCATATATTCTTTTTTCTTTGCGAATACAGCATTACTGCTGTTTTTTGCTGACTCTAAACACACTGGGGGCATTTTTTTAATACAAATAAAGAAGCCACCTAGATACGCAGGGCTGCCTGTCGAGAAGACCCAGTGAATTGCTCACTGCAGGCAAGGGTCGATGCACGCCTGTAGATGGAGTTAAATATCAAAGAACTGGTGCAGACCCTAACAGTGTTATGTGATGCAGGCAGTCAGACAGGACCGATGATCCCTTCTTAGTTGTCGCATAGGTTTACTGTCCAGCTCCTCGCAAGAAGTGTTCCCAGTAAGAATAGTTTGTAGATAAACTTGCTATCTCCTACCGAACAACTCGTGCAGCTGGAAAAAGCAGAGCACTTTCAGGCACAAAAGTCCTTCTCCAGCTCAGAGGCAGATACTGAACAGTGCAAAACTAAATACAGGGTGAGGACAGCTGCGTCCGAGAGGAATGGTCCCCCGCGATGACAGCGCTGGCACGGGGTGGCCGTGCAGGGAGCGGTGCTGGGCACCAGGCTTCCCAACCACACCAGCCCACGGGGTCGGGGCTGGCCGTGGGCGTGAGGCTCTGTCGACTAAAGGAAACAGGGATTTGCAGGAGTTAATGTCCTGAAGTATCTCTTTGCGTTAGATGACAATACCACCAGGGACAGGAACCATCACTTCTTCCTTACTAACCACTTCCAGACAAGACTCCTGCTAACATTTGTTTGATCTCCCTTTTTTCATCATACGCAGGGGGAGAGGGGGGAACAAACCACCTTCTACACCTTATCCTCCCAGCTCTTCCAACTCCACATTACTCACACCTTCTCCTCATTCCTTTTCACCTAACTTCTCTCTTTTCTTACTTTTCCATGTTGGAAAATCCACTGCCAGGTCCATTAACTACCTCACAAGGATAAATAAACTCCGTTTTTGCTGATTTGTTACATGGCTACACTGGATTTACCTTATCGGCTTAATTGCTGCCTAGAGGTTGGTTGACTGCCGTGTTTACACCCGTGCTTGCATTTCAAGGTTAACAAACTCAAAATTAGACTTTGGCTCCCACCGGCACCGCTGGCTTCGGGGCCATTCCTGCCCTTGCACTTGGCGGTGACCGCAGGCAGACGGGATTGGGGCTTTTCGGGTCATTTAAAGGCACTTTTCGGGATGAAGGCAGGTGTGGGCTTTCGGTCGGGCGGAGATCTCACCGAGACCAAGGATGCAGTTTCCGTGGGATGCTCCTGCATCCGTGGGATGCTCCTGCATTCGTGGGATGCTTCACCTTTCCCCCCTCCGCCCCGCTCAGGGCAGCGGAGGGGCAGCGAGGAGCCCCCAGCCCCGGTTGCCGGGCGGGGCGGCGGGCCCGGCGGCGGCGGCGGGGCAGCAGAGGGCGCTCCCGGCCCGCGCTTGGAGCGCGGCGGCGGCGGGGCTGGCGGGGGCGGCGGGGCCCCGAGCAGCCCAGCACCGCGCTGCCGCTTACGCTACATCTACTTGGAAGTTTATCGCCGCACGGCGGAGCATCTTCCCGGGGGTGACAAGTCTCGGCCGCCGCGCAGCCCTTAAGTTACTTCAAGAGCCGCTTTAGAAATAAGAGGCAGCGCAGCGCTCGCCGCCACGTCCCCCGGTGCGCGGGGCAGCCGCGCCGCCGCTCCGCCCCGGCCCGACCGGCGGGTCCCCACCGCCCCCGGCTCCGTCCCCGCTCCGCGCAACAACGAACGCTTTTCGGTGGGGAGCTGCGCCTCCCTCCCGGGGCGGGCAGCCCCCCCCCTCCCGCCGGCGGCCGCCTCCCCCGGGCGCAGGGGCCGGGGCGGACCCCCAGGTGCGCGGGGCGGCGGGGCCCCCGCCGGGCGGGGCGGGGCGGTGGGCGGGGCGGCGGTGGGCGGGGCGGCCAATGGGAGGCCGTGGGGGGAGCCGGCCCCGGGCGTCAAGAGGGAAGGGATCAATGAGCGCCGGGCAAAGTTGGGGCCGGGCGGCGGCGAGCGCCGCGGCCGCGGATTACAGACCCGGCGGGGCCCCGCATCGCCGCTGAGCGCCCGCGCCCGGGCATGCTGGCGGGGCGGCGGCCGCTGAGGAGCGGCGCAGCGCGGGGACCCCGGCGGTAGCGACGGCGGCTGCTGAGCGGCGATGCGGCGCGGCGCCCCCGGCCGCCCCCCAGCCCCGGAGCGGCGGCGGCGGCGGCGGGAGGAGCGGCGGCGGCAGCAGCAGCAGAGAGCCCCGTGAGCGGGGCGCGCCGGCGGGTCGGCTCCCGTCCGTGGCGGGGCAGGGCGAGCGGAGCCTCCGTGGGTGAGGAGAGAGGGAGGGAAGCGGCAGCGATCGGGGCGCTGTCCCCCCCCCCCCGCCCCAATCCCCGGGGCGCCATGGGCCTCCCCCCCGCCGTCCGCGGGGCCCCGCCGTTGCTGCTGTCGCTGCTGCTGCTGCCGCTGGGCGCCGCCGCGGAGCCCCGGCAGGTCTTCCAGGTGCTGGAGGAGCAACCGCCCGGCACCTGGGTGGGCACCATCGCCACCCGCCCCGGCTTCACCTACCGCCTGAGCGAGCACCACGCCCTCTTCTCCATCAATGCCACCTCGGGCGCCCTGCACACCCGCGCCACCATCGACCGCGAGAGCCTGGCCAGCGACGTGGTGGACCTGGTGGTGCTCTCCAGCCAGCCCACCTACCCCAGCGAGGTGCGGGTCCTGGTGCTCGACCTCAACGACAACGCGCCTGTCTTCCCCGACCCCTCCATCGTGGTGACTTTCAAGGAGGACACGGGCAGCGGGCGCCAGCTTATCCTGGACACGGCCACTGATGCTGACAGTGGCACTAACGGTGTAGACCATGGCTCCTATCGCATTGTGGCCGGCAACGAGGAGGGGCGTTTCCGGCTCAACATCACCCTCAACCCCAGCGGTGAAGGAGCTTTCCTGCACCTGGTTTCCCGGGGCGGGCTGGACCGGGAGGCCACCCCCACCTACCAGCTGTTGGTACAAGTGGAGGACAAGGGCGAGCCCCGTCGGCGGGGGTACCTTCAGGTCAACGTCACTGTCCAGGACATCAATGACAACCCACCCATCTTCAGCCAGACTCTTTACCAGGCACGAGTGCCTGAGGATGCGCCTGTTGGGGCCAGCGTTCTCCAGGTGGCTGCAGCTGATGCTGATGAAGGCACCAATGCTGACATCCGCTACCGCCTGGAAGGAGGTGATGGTGGTGGTGGTGGGGAGGGGGCTGGCAGCCTCCCGTTTGAGGTGGACCCTGAGAGCGGGGTGATCCGCATCCGGGAGCGCTTGGACTATGAGATGCGACAGCAGTACTCGCTGACGGTGCAGGCCATGGACCGAGGGGTGCCGGCGCTGAGCGGCCGGGCTGAGGCCCTCATCCGCCTGCTCGACGTCAATGACAACGAGCCCCGGGTGAAGTTTCGCTATTTCCCGGCCACCTCCCGCTTTGCCTCCGTGGACGAGAACGCGGCCCCTGGCACAGTGGTGGCCCTGCTGACGGTGAGCGATGCCGACTCCCCCGCAGCCAACGGGAACATCTCTGTGTCGATCCTGGCGGGAAACGAGCAGCGGCACTTTGAGGTGCACAGCAGTAAGGTACCCAACCTCAGCCTTATAAAGGTAGCGGCCGCGTTGGACCGGGAGCGCATCCCGGCCTATAACCTTACGGTGGCGGTGGCTGATAACTATGGGGCCCCGCCGCCACCCCCGGGCTCCCCCACTTCTTCTCTTTCCCCCGATGGGGCGGTGGTGGCTCCCGTGAGCCGCTCGTCAGTAGCTAGCCTGGTGATCTTTGTGAATGACATTAACGACCACCCCCCCGTCTTCGGGCAGTCGGTCTACAGGGTGAACATCAGTGAGGAGGTGCCCCTGGGCAGCTACGTGCGGGGCCTGAGTGCCACGGACCGTGACTCGGGCCTCAACGCCAACCTCAAATACAGCATCGTCTCGGGCAACGAGCTTGGCTGGTTTCGCATCAGCGAGCACAGCGGGCTGGTCACCACGGCCGGCCCCGACGGCGGCACCGCCGGGCATGCTGCGGGCACGTCCATCACCAGCGGGCTGGACCGGGAGACTGCTTCTCAGGTGGTGCTCAACATCAGTGCCCGCGACCAGGGGGTGCAGCCCAAGTTCTCCTACGCACAGCTGGTGGTGACCATCCTGGATGTCAACGACAACAAACCTCGCTTCAGTCAACCTGAGGGCTACCAGGTGTCCCTGGCTGAAAACTCCCCATCAGGAACTGAGCTGCTGGTCCTGAGTGCCACAGATGGGGACCTAGGGGACAATGGGACTGTCCGCTTCTCCCTGCAGGAAGCTGAGCCGGCGCTGGCAGCGGTTGGCCCCTCCTCGGTGACCCCTCGCCGGATCTTTCGCTTGGATCCCATGTCGGGCAAGCTCAGCACCATCTCGCAGCTAGACCGGGAGGAGCAGGCTCACTTCTCCCTGCAGGTCCTGGCCACTGATTTAGGCTCTCCTCCCCTTTCTTCGATGGCCCGAGTTAATGTGAGTCTCCTGGATGTGAATGACAATAGCCCTGTGTTTTACCCCGTTCAGTATTTTGCCCATATCCAAGAGAATGAGCCAGCCGGAACCTATGTGACCACAGTGTCTGCCACGGACCCTGATCTGGGACCCAATGGGACGGTCAAGTACAGCATCTCAGCTGGAGACACCTCCAGGTTTCAGGTCCATGGCCAGACAGGGGTCATCACAACCAAAATAGCCCTTGACAGGGAGGAGAAAACTGCTTACCAGTTGCAGATCGTGGCCACTGATGGTGGCCATCTTCAGTCGCAGAACCAAGCCATTGTCACCATAACTGTCTTGGACACCCAGGACAATCCACCTGTTTTCAGCCAGGGCACGTACAGTTTTGTTGTCTTTGAAAATGTGGCTCTAGGTTACCACGTAGGTACTGTTTTTGCTTCCACCATGGACCTCAACACCAACATCAGTTACCTTATTACGACAGGTGACCAAAGGGGCATGTTTGCCATCAACAGAGTGACGGGGCAGATCACCACAGCCAGTATTATTGACAGGGAGGAGCAAGCATTTTACCAGCTGAAGGTGGTCGCTAGTGGTGGGGCGATAACCGGAGACGCTATGGTCAATATAACTGTCAAAGATTTAAATGACAATTCCCCACACTTTATTCACGCGGTGGAAAGTGTAAATGTGGTTGAAAACTGGAAAGCTGGGCATACCATATTCCAGGCCGAAGCTCTTGATCCTGATGAAGGCGTTAATGGCGTGGTCCTTTACAGCCTTAAGCAAAACCCAAAGGGCTTGTTTTCAATCAGTGAACAAACAGGTGCCGTAAGCTTAACGGGGCCACTTGACATAAACGCTGGGTCTTACCAGGTTGAAATCCTGGCCTCGGATATGGGGGTGCCACAGCTGTCCTCTAACTTTATCCTGACTGTCTCTGTCCATGATGTAAATGATAACCCGCCTGTGTTCGACCAGCTTTCCTATGAAATTACTATTTTGGAGTCGGAACCTGTGAATTCCAGGTTCTTTAAGGTGCAGGCTTCCGACAAGGACTCGGGAGTGAATGGTGAAATAGCTTATAGTATAATTGAAGGAAATACTGGGGATGCCTTTGGCATATTCCCAGATGGTCAGCTGTATATAAAGAGCGAACTGGACCGTGAACTTCAGGAGAGGTATATTTTACTGGTTGTTGCCTCTGATAGAGCAGTAGAACCACTCAATGCTACTGTGAACGTTACCGTAATTCTGGAGGATGTAAATGATAATAGGCCCCTGTTCAACAGTACCAACTATGTGTTTTATTTTGAAGAGGAGCAGAGAGGTGGATCGTATGTAGGTAAAATAAATGCTGTAGATAAAGACTTCGGGCCAAATGGGGAAGTCAGGTACTCCTTTGAGCATATGCAGCCGGATTTCGAGCTGAACACGGTAACTGGGGAAATCAGAAGCACTCATCAGTTTGACAGAGAAGCTCTTATGAGACAAAGGGGAGCTGCAGTGTTTAGTCTCACGGTAATAGCAACGGATCAGGGGTTGCCAAAGCCTCTAAAGGATCAGGCAACTGTACAAATCTACATGAAAGACATCAATGATAATGCCCCCAAATTTTTGAAAGATCTCTACCAAGCTACTATATCAGAATTGGCAGCGAATCTGACACAGGTTCTGAGGGTTTCCGCCTCAGACGTGGATGAAGGGGTTAATGGATTGATTCACTACTCTGTAATCAAGGGAAATGAAGAAAAACAGTTTGCAATAGAGAGTAGCACGGGCCAAGTGACCTTAGTAGGCAAACTAGATCATGAAGCTACTGCATCATATTCGCTTGTCATTCAAGCAGTAGACTCTGGAGCGGTTCCCCTGAGTTCAACTTGCATGTTGAGCATTGATGTATTGGATGAAAATGACAACAGTCCTTCCTTCCCTAAATCAACCCTGTTAGTGGATGTCTTGGAAAATATGAGAGTCGGTGAGCTTGTGTCATCTGTCACTGCCACCGATTCTGATTCAGGTGACAATGCTGACCTCCACTATAGCATTACGGGGACGAACAATCACGGGACTTTTAGCATCAGTCCCAACACCGGTAGTATTTTTCTTGCAAAGAAATTGGACTTTGAGACACAATCTCTGTATAAGCTAAATATAACAGCAAAAGACCAAGGAAGGCCACCACGGTCATCTACAATGTCAGTGGTGATACACGTTAGGGATTTTAATGACAACCCTCCTCATTTTCCTCCAGGGGACATCTTTAAATCTATTGTTGAGAACGTTCCTGTTGGTAGCTCTGTCATTTCCGTGACTGCTCATGATCCAGATGCCGATATTAATGGGCAGCTGACGTATGCAATCATTCAACAGATGCCACGGGGTAATCATTTCCGTATAGATGAAGTGAGAGGGACAATATTTACCAATGCTGAAATAGATCGCGAGTTTGCTAATCTCTTTGAGTTAACAGTCAAAGCCACTGATCAGGCTGTTCCTGTGGAGTCCAGACGATTTGCTTTGAAGAATGTCACTGTTTTGGTGACGGATCAAAATGACAATGTCCCCGTGTTCGTATCGCAAAATGCTCTCGCGGCCGACCCTTCGGTTGTGATCGGTTCGATCCTAACGACAATTATTGCTGCGGATCCTGACGAGGGCGCCAACGGAGAAGTGGAATATGAAATAGTCAATGGAGATACCGAAACCTTCATTGTGGATCGCTATAGCGGGGATTTGAGAGTAGCGTCAGCTTTGGTGCCTTCTCAGCTCATATACAATCTCATAGTTTCTGCCACAGATCTTGGCCCTGAAAGGAGAAAATCCACCACCGAGATGACTATAATTTTGCAAGGGGTTGACGGGCCTGTCTTCACTCAGCCGAAATACATAACCATCTTAAAAGAAGGTGAGCCTATCGGGACAAACGTGATATCTATCGAAGCGGCGAGTCCGCGGGGCTCCGAAGCTCAGGTGGAATATTACATCGTGTCCGTCCGATGCGAAGATAAGAGTCTCGGGCGCCTCTTCACCATCGGGCGCCATACTGGTGTCATCCAGACCGCTGCCATTTTGGACAGGGAGCAAGGAGCGCGTCTCTACTTGGTGGATGTTTATGCCATTGAAAAGTCGTCTGTTTTGCCCCGCACACAACGAGCAGAGGTAAAGCTTTTATTCTGTAATTATTTACCCGTTTGCTTTCTAAATGAGCCATTTTCTGTATTTGTTGTTAGCTGTTTTACAGACGGTAGTGCACAGCAGAAGACCTGAAATCTAAGTCTGCCGATTCATTAGTTAAAGATAACCTTTCAATTAGCATACTCCAAACTGTTTTCCTCAAAGCCGCCTCCAGAAATTTGAGAGAGGCTTAGGCATAGTGCTTAAATTTGGCTCCTGTAGGCACAATGTTGGTCAAATAAATTTTAGGTACGAAATACTTTAGGTGCTAAAAGCTTTAATCACGAGCATTTTGGAGTTTTGCATGCCTTCTCGTTTTAGCAATCGTTAATTATTTTAAGTCTTTCTATTCCTATGTGTATTATAACTGAACTTCTTTCCCTACCATCATGTCAGCATTTGCCTGAGAAGCGGCCAGCAGGGGATTGCTCTTTGAAGAGCTCATCTGGTGTCTCAAGACTTTGATGTGCTTGGTGTCCCTGCCTGGTTAAGTCCCTCAGATAGGTCTCATCATGCATCTCCAATTTAGGTTCCTTCTTTAGCCTCGCTGATGAGTATGAAAATGGTCTTGTTTCTGTTCTTGAATGTGACAGACTGTAAAAGTGTAACATTTCAGCTGACAACTTTCCTTATCACAAAGCCATTTGCCTTGACTGAAGGGTCTTTAAATGTTCTCTGCATGACTAGCTTGAGGAGCAAAGGCTGGAAAGCAGGTTTGAAATATTGTCTGTGAAGTACAAATGTTTTATTTGCTCCGTCTGGTAATTGAGCCACGGAGCTGTTCGTTTACACCGTTCTTGCTGTCTTCTGTGGGAATACTGAGAAGCCTGGTGTGAAAGGGAGCCTGGTGTTTGTTTTAAGCTGCACCATCTTCTGGAGCTGCCTTCTGCACTTCACTATGAGCCATTTAACTTGCAGTTCCTGGAAGTTTGGGGCCGGCACTGCGGAGTGGGTCAACCAGCAGAGGATGCTGGCAGCGTGTAGTGGTTCAACCATTTCCCTCGCCAGCTGAACATATTACCTCAATATTGCATAGCCCTGTGCATCCCAGGCATTACCTCCAGATATGCTTCCTCTTGGGAATTATGTCTTAGTTTTGAGCCACCGAGGATTCGGTGTTGGTTCGGGTTTTTTTCTTTTTGATTTTAGCAGATGTGGTATCTCTCATTCTTATTTGGCAGCTGTAGCTTTTTCTCTTCATAGCCACTTTGTTGTTGTTTTACTGTAGTTTAGGTATGATCTGTATAGGTAAGTAACCTCGCTGTCATCAGTCACTGGCAGTGACTGATGCTCTGCAAAGTAATTGTGAGGCAGGGAGTTTGAGCGCTGTTCAAACGCGAAGATTTCTTAGCACGTATGAGAGAGCTCATCTTGGTGTGTGTGCTGTGTGCTGTTGATTATCATGTTTTGAAGAGCAGTAGTGTATTGGGAAATGACCTGTTCTAGTAGTGCTGCTGGTTTAAATACCCCTGCTAGTAATTTGTAAAAGATTCAACCTTTATCATTTTTTTCTTTTATTATTATTATGACGTCATATTTTGTCCTGATGGACAGTTGTTTTGAGGGTTAAGCCTTTGTCACTGGGTATTTGGATCACAATCCTTCAACTTTGAGTCTGCCTGCATGACTGAAGGGTTTTTTGACTGGAGAAGGACCCTATGCTTGCAATAGTCTCGCACATTGTAAAAGCATTTAATATGAATATTTGGTGAGCAGGGAAGAGAATAACCATTGAAACTTTAAACAAATTTTACATTGTTGAAAACAAATCACTCCTGAAATCAAAAGCAAATGTTTTATTCTGTAAAGAACATTGGAAGCAATAGCTGGGAGCTAGGATTTCGTATTATTGGTCCTATCTTTATAGCTTCTAAAATGCCTCTTCTCCCAAACATAATTAGCTTACTGTGTTTCTTTAGAAATATATTATAAATTATAATCAGCTATCAACTTTAAAAAACATAACCATATGCAGTCTTTCTCTTGACTGATTGAATTTCTCTGCAGTGGCTTTTGCTGTCCCACAATTGAACAAGAACTACTACAGTGACAGTCTTTGTGCAAGCTGACTGTCAGTGGGTGCTGAATAAGCAATGCAGCTTTTTTCCATGTTGCTTTTGGATGGCAACTTTTTTTGGTTTTGGTTTGATGTATGCAGTGCACACATTTTGGTCTTGGGGTTTGCTGCCAGTCTTCTTTCGTAAAGAACCAGCCAGTACCCAAGTACGTGAGCTCTCTCTCTTATCTTTGGGAACCCACCTTAAAGCACACTCGTGCTAAAGTCTTTGTGCATCAAATGTGTAAATCAGAAGGTTTAATGTTTTATTCCAGGCCTGGTTTTTAAGGTCATGGCTTGAGTGGTGGTATAACCAGAACACTGATGAGGGACAATGAATGTGCGTGAACCTGTAGAATATCTAAAGCCACAAAACTTAAGTGTTCTTTTGCCCGTAATGTCTCCAGCTTTTTTTGGTGCATACATGGCAGGATGAAGACTGACTGATTCTAGATTCCCCCTTGAGAAGTAAGTTGTAAAGCATTGATACAGGTGTGCAGACAAAGCCTAATAGGTCTGGTGCCAGTACACCTGACAGCTTTCTGAACAGATAAGCTGGATATAAGTTTTGTTGGTTTGTTTTCTGTTTGGTTTTTTGTTTGTTTGTTTTTAATGTCAGGAAAAAGCTTAGTATTGTGTATTTTCTTTCTTCCTTCTCTTATGAAGAGTATGTTGGGTTTTTTTTCTGAATATGGTTAAAGAAAAGAGAAAAACAGTAATAGGATATGCTTAACAACTTCTACATTCTTCTTCACTGCCTGTTATGCCTTCTGCCCCGATGCCAGACGTCGTCTTCACTGCGGGTGGCATGCGAGTGAACCGCTGAGCACCCAGAGCCGCCCAGCGTTAAACTTGCTAGCTGAGGTTGATGAAGAGAGCAGCAGTAGCAAGAAAGTTAATAGATCTTTTTGACTCATGTGGACTTTAGGAATGGTTTTGGGTGGCACATACCTGGTGTGAAATGGAGATATTTACAGCTTCGAAACAGTGACTAGGCTTTGTCTAGCCAGCAGGCAGTATAAAAGAAGAGCAGGCTTGTGTGAAACCACTTACTCGAGAAGTGAATCAATCCTTGTCCTTGGGAAATGGTGTTATTTCCCCCCCTACACCCCCTAAATTCTGTCACTAAACTCTTTTTTTTTTTTTTTTTTTTTTTAGTATCAACTATGCGGAAAAGATCCACCCAGTGCTCCAACTGAAAAAGTCTCTTTCCAGTCTTTCTCCTCCATCCCTGGGGTTTGCCCTATAGGGTCAGACTATAGCTCCACTGATGGCATAGCTATCCGTTGTGTGCTGGCCCCTTCTGCAGAGAGGGTGCGGGGGACGAGCTCTGCCATGGCAGGACTGGGGTGGATCCCCTTCTGAACCCAAAGCGGCTGACCTGCCTCCAAACCGGAGGGTTACATTGTATTTTCAGTAAAGCAAACAGCAAGGAGTTTAGAAAACAAAGATCAGTTTATTTACAGTTTGTGGATTGTTTTGTTTGTTAGCACTAGGTTTGTGTACGTTTCTGTGCTTGTTATTACTATATGGAGAGAAAAGGGAGGGGGAGTCAGAAAAGTGCAAGTCGTAAGGTAAAGCTTTGAGATTTGCAAATCCCAAATACTTTGAGATTTGCAAAGAAAACCCGATTGCTTTTTCCGTTGTATTTTACAGCTAAGCGGTGTAATTTTGGATAGTAGTTATTGAATTTGAAAGCTTTTTTTTTTAATTTTGGACTTTTAGCCTATTTCTGTGTAATCTTCAGTGACAAACCAGATGATTTGACATTGTGTGAATGTGCTCTGTGATCAGTCTTAGGTTTTCCCCTCTTGTATTAATCATTAGGTGTCGCACTGTTCTTCTGGTAAGAAAAAAATAATGTCGGTGTCCTGACGGGAGCCCTTCTCTTTGCCATTTTACGCCTTTTTCTGTGTTTCTGCTGAAAGAAAAAACTCAGCAATTGCTTAGCTCTCTTTTCTTGGCTCTCCAACATAAATTCTCTTTTAACCTCTTCAGGCAGGGCTGAGGGTTTTCACCATCATGATTTTATATTTAATATAGAATGACTAATGCATATTGGCATCACTTGAAAACCATGTGACTTTATTCAATCCTGCCTCCCCAAACAATGAGCGTATGCTGTGGGATATTTTGGGTGGTCGTATGTTGTACCCTGTTTCTCGGCTGGCAGTAATAATAGGAACGCAGGGACAATACCTCATCTTCTGTGCTGTGTTACTGGGGATTAAATGGAATTAGACAGGATCTCTAGTTTGCATGTTTAACCCTTCAGTGGACGGGAGCGGTGGGTTTGCTAGGGACCAGCGGTGCTAACTTGTGTATCGTGTATGGCAAACGAGAGGGTAACAGTTTGGGAGGTGAACAACTTGTTCAGTTAAACATCTTTCATTTACTTTAAGGAAAGGGAGGGAAGGGTGTAAATGAGTAAAGTGTATAAACTTGAAATGAAAGATTAAGTGATGGTATTGAAAATGGAAACTCTTGGAGAGGCAGATCAATGATGCTGGCAGCACTTTTTACCTGTGATTGTTAACATGCTCTCAAAAGAGGGGCGATTGTCTTCATTTTCAGACAGGGAACGCCAGGCGCTGAGTTTTCTTTTGCATTTGTACATTCGTAGCTGCTTTTTGTGCTCCATTTCATGACTGCCACTATTGGGAGGCTTGGATTTCTAAGTTGCGGGGGGCTTTTATCTCCCAAATCCATAGTCCAAGAAAAAAGTGTTTGTTCTTTAATCAGGCAAATTATGGGGATTTTAGACAATGCTTACTGCTGGCATAGTAAAGATCTGGAAATTAATGGCAGAATGACTGGCCCTCTCCTCCTGGAAAGAAAATCACAGGACATGTCACCTTGACTCAGTGTGAACCGCAGCCATGGCCATAAAACCGCGATCGCGTGATGTACCTGCTTTATCTGGAGCTTTTTGACTCGGCCCAGCCTCGGTCCGTGGCTTCGCGAGCTCTGTGTCACTGCTGCACCCCGCGGGTCCTCGCTGGAGGTACTCAGAAACTGGCTCCTCCGTTGCACGTATCTGGTGCAGAGCTCCAGAAACCCGGACGAAGAAAGGGAAGATGCTGCTAGGCAGGGATGACGGCATACGTTGCAGGAGAGGCTGCCCGAGCCGTAGGAGCACGATGCATCCATCCCTTGCGCTGTTTGGGCTGGGTACCGCTTCAGGGATGTGGGGTTGGACCTCGCATCCCTTTGGGAGAGGGAAAGGGGTGGATTGGCGGGGCAAAACATGGAAGGTGTTACTTTTCTAACCCAGCTGACTAACGGTGGAGGGCTTTAAATTTAGTAAGGAAATTTGAAACCCACTTCAGAGAAGTCTTATCTGGCATGTCTCGTATTTACCAGGACAAATAAGAACAATGGGGTACTCCTTGTATTCATCCTATTTATAAATCGTTTCATTCTTTAATGATACATGGCACATTGATTGTAGCTTGACAAAGGAAACTACTTATGAAATGTTTGAGTAAACAATGAAAATCTGCTGCCTTGTCCCAGCTCCAAAGCCAGCTTTTTTTCTTTCTAGTGCTGATATTACTGATTCTGAGAAACATGTAATTACTTAGGTTATTGCTGTCATTTGCACTGATCTGAAAAGGGATCTCTAAGCTCTCCTTGAACTAGAGTGGGAGATGAATGTGCCTTATGTCAAAAACTGCTCCAAACCAATTTGTGAGTTTCAGTTCAAAGTTGTCCCTTTTTTCATCCTTTCTAATTTCTTTAATGATTCTGCCTTGCTACGTTTTCTTAATATCTAGAATTTCTCATTTCTTTGCTATTTTAGCAGCCTCTGGGCATTTTTGCATGTGAGGTCACTTCATAATTTTTATGTTAAAAATCACTAGACTTTAAAAACAACATTCTTTATTATGGAAAATATTATTTTTCATGTGTCTCTAATGCAAACACTAGAAATAATAGCCAAAAACCCGAGTGAAATTTTCATATGCTTATTTTTGCTAAGTGTTAAATTCTTCATACAAATCTCTAAATGATTCTTGGGTTCTCTCGATGTTAGTAAGCGAGTCCTTTTCCATGTAAAATGATACCCCCCAGAGCTGCTGGAGAGCAGGTTTCTTTCCACGTGTTAGTGTTAGGTGAAGCAATTGCTGGCTGTTTATTGAGGAGAACTGCAGAAGTTGGTCACCAAAGCCTGCCTGCCCTCTTGGTGTCTCCAGCTCTCGCCACTAGCTTTACTGGGGTAAGACTATGTCCTCGTTGGCTCCTGAAATCTTTGCTGTTGTCTCTTCCCATTTCCTGTGCCTATCTTGAACCTTGAGACCGCATCTCGTCAGAGGATGGTTGTACCCTTTTGACTGACGGAAGGAGGTTCCGGATGTTTCCATGGTCTCTTCTGAGTCTTTTCAGAGGTTGGATGTTGTTGAACCACCGCTCCAAGGGCCACTTCCCACCCCTCCAATAACAAGGTGCCCGCTTAATTTATATCAAAGCAACCCCTTAGCATGACATATTTCTACTGGTATAGTTTGTTTTAACTGGGTCTAGACTAGGGAGTAGCATTACTCTTAAGTCAGTTTGGTTTCTTACCCATGTAATTGTGTCTGTGCAAAACCTGTGTGTAGACAAGCCCTAATACTCTTGGGTTCTAATTAGAAAAGAAATTTACGGTGACTAAAATTGAAGTCAAACAAAGAGTTTTCCTAACATATTCTCGTAGTCAGGAAAAGTGATGCCATATCAATACGGTACATCAGTACCACACTGATTTGTTGCAGTAAATTTATAGCCCTACTTCACTTTGCCAAGAATAATACCAGATATGTAAGAGAAACTGTGTCTTTGTTTTACTACGATGTTTCTCTCTATTCTAATAAATCTTATTTTTAATTAGACCCTTAGGCTAGACTGTCACCCAGGTTTGTTTTTGTAGTGATCTATTTTTGTTTACTTCCTCAGAGCAATAACATACCAAAAGGACAGTGGAACAGATGGAAACTGATAGCTATGGCTGCACTGTAAAAATACATACAGTCGCATTAGTTGATGCAAAAGAATTTCAAAGAGCCTATTACGACGTGGTAATTTATGTGCCAACAGCTATGCAAAAAGTAATGAAAACAAACGTTTGCCTTAACGTTTCATATTCTGCAGTCTTCGCACATACACACTGCTAATAGGCTGTTGCTTATATTGACATAGTGATCTTCAATCGGTGTATAAGGGTTCTCCTATATTTAACGCAGCCATCCAGACATCCAGCTCTACAGACAGCAAGGTGTGCTCGTGGCGAAAACGTTCAGCAGGCTCTGAGGCTCAGACAGACGAAAGGAACTTTGGGGGCTCCTTCTTTTGGAGAAGAGCATCTTCTCGCAGTGCATCACCTTCCTCTTCTCTGTACCCTGTGGCCTGGAGGTGGCATCCCCTGGCCAACTTTGGGTTCCCTGCCGTGGCTGTGTGAGGGAAGGTAACTCCGAAGAGCCCCATGAAGTTGATCTGGACCCTCTAAGGAGCTGAAACACTAAGAAAGGATTTTTCTCACAGATCTTTAAGTGAAACCCGTGGGACTAGCTTTGCGATCTGCCGTATGGCCAGTATGTGAAGTATCATCAGCATTAACACAAAATCGTAACTTTCTTGATTTCATATATCGCATATATGATTTCATATGTCAAATATATGTATTTCTTGATTTCGTATATTGCATACATCGCATTTTCCAGCCTTGTGGCTAGCCATGCTCTTCTAAATACGCATGTACATGCACGTGTCAAAATAACTCTTTCTTCAGCCACTCAGTTGGATGTGCTTGGAAAACAACCAAACTGGGTCAGGCAACGCTGTAGTTTTCTCTGTAGGATCTGCCTGTACCGTTTTCAGTCCTCATCGGGTACCTATCGGGACTGCTCCCAAGCAGGAGTCAAGCCCCAACTTGCCATTACGAGCAAAGAAGTGTGTAAAAGGCGAGGGAAGCATGGCGGTGTGACTCTGTGTGTTAGTTTTTAGGAGATTCAGAAAGGAAATAAGAAGGATGCGCTTGTTTCTTCAATAGGTACAAGATGGGTGATGAAGGTTCAGAGCAAAGTCGTCGTGCGTTCTGTTTGGTGTGGCCCGCGTGCGCCTGTGCTGCCCTGCAGTATGTCCCCAGTAACCTGAACTCTGATGTTTTTTGGGTTTTTTTAATAAATAGAAGGGCATAAGAGAACGCTAAAGCTGCTGTTTCGAGGATTGACATTGGTAGGTGTCTTCTGAGCCACTGCTGCGGCATGAGAAGAGGTCCAGTGCTCCTGCCTCCCCTGGGAGCCGGGGCACCGGAGCCTGCCGTGCCCCGCGTCTGCGTGAGGGCGCGTCATCTGCTGCTTATTTAATTCTGTATGAACGGCACCGATAAAACTGATGAGCTTGGAGACTGTGTGTCCTAACCGGTGACTTTTTGACCCATTTCCAGGCCCTTAGTTGGATATATCTCTTACGGGGCAGCTTGTTAGTACAGAGCATGACGGTCACCGCCGCCGATGGGAACGAAGAGTGGATTTGGGAGCTGCGCTATGAGCGTGACCGCTTTTGGAGGTCTCCATCATAGCTTCGCGATGCGTTCCCGTCCTGGCTCTCCAGGAGAGCGGAGCTGGCCCAGCGCAGCGGCACCCACCAGCGTGTCCCGCCTTCGGGAGCAGGGTCTGCAGTCCTGCCGGTGGCTTTCCGCCAGGCATCGGGCGGGGAGCTGCTCGGAGCTGATTCACAGCTCTGCTCCGAGATTGCCGCTGATGCCAGTTTAACATCTACTGTGAAGCAAAGAGTGAACAAAAGATCATTTTTCACCCCATTGAGTTATGCTAGTGAGTGTTAGTTTTAGTTATGAAAATATGTAAGTTTTTTCCTTAAGGATTCCTTTGGAGGTATGTTAAATTTTAATGCTTTTGAAGCCTTTTCAAGATGTGTTTTTGTCTAGAATATGAATGAGTAAAATATTAACTTACAATTTTAAGCAAGCGCTTCGTATCTAGTCCTCTTTGGGTTTTTAGGCAAAAGTTTTGTTGTTGGTAGCTGTGGCATTTCTTGAGATATAATCTAGGAGGAGACTATTAATTCTAAGAATGTGTATATGATGTTTCACCTACCCAAATCTGTAGTCGTCTTTTTAAGCTATGTTCAGAATTTATATCCTGCTTGGACCAAATTAATTTAAATAGCATCCAACGCTAGGTAGTGCTGAAATAAATTCTGCAATAGCAATTGGCTATCAAAACAAGAATTTGAAGCAGCTGGGTAGAGAAAAAAACAAGTTCACATCATAGGGCATATATGTATATTCAGAGAGAGGAAGCGCTACTTAAAACTTCAAGCTAGAGGTGTGGGTTTGCCACAGGCACTGTGTATGGGGAAATATAGGGTAGTGTTTCCCTTGCAGTATACTAGGAGATAAATTGTTCCTCGGAGAGCTAGAGAGAAAACTGAGTTGAGGGCTTTTCATGTCAACTCATTTTTGGATCATTTTTGATAAATTAAGAGAATTCTACTGAAATAGTTCAGAGGAATAAATAAGATGCCTGAGCTATGGTACACATCTGTAGTGTATGTGCTTAAAGCTTGAATTTTCCATAGGGGTTTTCTTCTACAATATTGCACTTCAGGTTTCCTGGTGCTTTTCCCCATTCCCCATTCTTTATTCTTTTCAAGACAACAAATCTTTTTAATCCATCAAAATGTCATGCTGTCTGAAATATGAAGACATGTTGCAATTACAAGGCTGTTTAGAAACAGAAGGCGAACTCAGGAGTTTATTGCACTCTTATTCTTTCGAGACCTGCATTTTTGTTTGTGTGTGTTTTAAATAACTTTTTCCTGAGCACGATTCTATTCCCTTTGAAAGTTGCCTAATGAAACTTTTATGCCTGTCTGCTTTGAGAAAAGAATTTGAACCTTTATGATTTCAGTGAACAAATTAATGAAAATCCAGATTTTAACCCCAGTAGGGTCATATCAGATTGTCTGGGAACTAATTTATGGCGGTGGTGATCTTATACGAAGTAGAGGTTTTCTTTCCACTGTTTTCTCTCTCTAACAGCACTCTTAACTCCCGCACTTCTAACTTTCGAGGAGTCAGCTTGTTTTGTGTTATTTTTACATCTACATTTCTTAGCTCCAAATAGTTCCTATGGCCAGCACCGAAAGTTGCAGGGGGTTTTATCATCTGTTTATTTCTCCGTCCCGTGTTTTCAAGTGGGGTTGCAGTCACCCAGAATAAGGTGAAGCGATCGTGTTGAGACGGCAATTCATTAAACGTAAGCGCCGATACCTTGTGATTTCAAGCCCTGCGATCGACAGACGGAGAACGCCGCTTGACCCGCGGGCTGGCGGAGCGGGGAGGAAGTGGGAGCGGACGTTTTCTCGCAGGGCAGGATGATATTGGGTAGGAGCAAGCGGTGCACACGCCTGCCAAAATACTTGGATCAGACTAAAGGAACACAGATGGCTGAGGCTGATAAAGGTGTCTCTTATTGTTGGGTTGTTTTTTTTTTCTGCTCGGTGCTGTTTTGAGTTTGTGTGTGTGAGAGGAGTAAGAGGGGAGGAAGACGACTACATGAATATGTTTATTTTAATACATTTTACAGTGTAGGAAAGGAGTTGTATAAATTCAATACCCCTGCTCGGTAGGACGCCAAAGGCTGGAGCTAAGCCCTCCTTTTAGGTTTCCGCAACAAACGAACAATAATGTGTCCTCAGGGATTTGTGTCATGCTGTCCGACCTTCGGTTCTTATCTGCTAATAGAAAAATCCCGATGCACCGCTGAAAGTAGCTCCTAAAAATTGGACTGAGAAGCTTTAAAAGCACGTGGCCACCTCTGCTCATAACCAACCTCAATGCTAGCTCTCCTCTTACGCGGCCCCTTCGCGTCTCCTTGTTCCTCGTCGTTTATTACCATGATTATTTGTTTATTACCATGCTTTGTGATGTGTATATCTATAAACATGTATAAATAATGTCTTGTCCTCCGAGGAGGTAGTGCCTAAGTCTGCCTGCAGTGTGTTTGGCAGAGGAGGAAGCCGAGGCACCGCGGGACAGGGACGTGTGAGGGAGCTCCTAAGGGAAGAGCAAGTCCCACGGACTCTTAATCTGAGCAAAGTCTAGTTCTTCTTAGCGTTTGTTATTTATTGTTGTCGAAATTAACTGGTGGCCGCTATCTAAAAATGGTATGTCTGAACTTTAAGGTTGCTTGCAGAAATAAATCGTTGTCACCAGACGTGGTGGTTGTTCCAAGTCTGTCGGGTCTGTTACGCCCATGAGCAGCCCCATCCATCAGGGCAGGGCTGAGGAGAAGGGAGTAGAAGGAAGACCTTCCTTTCCTCCATCTATTTAAAGCAAAGTCTTAAACAGGCAATTTCGTTAGAAGGCGTGAAGAAAGATGTGTGTTTTGTAAATGATGGCAGTAATGTTCTCCTGCTCGTGACAGCTGGAAATCCACAGGATGTTCTTGCTGGTGAGCATGAAAGATGGTACTTGAGACTTCATGCTAAGGCAAATAAATTTAATTTTGAATACCTTTTTCAATTTTCAGTCATTAAGTTGAGATATTGCAGTTGTTTTTCATAGAAACTAATATATTAAAAATCTAGTTGCAAAGCCATACTCCTAGTGGTATACTGTAAATAACTAAAACCAAACTTGATCCAAAACAGGGCTATTTTGGTCTATGGTCTTCTAAATGCTTTTTCTCGCCTTCTTTGATCACCCCATACATATATACTTTTAAAACATACATTGAAATACTATTTTTTTTGGTGCAGCAAAGCTGCCCCAAACTGATGGAGGGAGACAGTGTTTCATTCTGAGATTCAGTGCTGTAAAAATTATTGATGTGCTTTTTTGATGCCTTGAGGTCTCGCGTGTGCAGTCTCTTCTATAAATACCCCATATTATTATGATTATTAATTGTGGCTACTACTATACAAATAGAAAAATAAATGCTACATTCCCTCTGAAAAAGAAAAAAAAGCCCTTTGTGTGAGCAAGAAAATGCTACTTTTTTTCTGTGAAAATGTATCATTGTTCTTACAGCTTTGGCTCTATAAAGGACGTACGAGCATGAGAATCTGGAATTTATAAAAGAAATTTATTACTAACAGTGGACTGGCTTTTCTTTGAGTTATGCTAATTTTCCATCACTGTAACTATATTTTATTTGATTAAATTACTCTTCATTTACATTGGTATAACCAAGCAGAAAATGAGGCCTCGAGTAAATAAGACAGACCTATTTGTGTAAATTAAAATCTATATTGAAAGTGACACAGGGTAAACACTAAACATCTAACAAAAATCTTGCCTTTGCCAAGGAAATAAGGAAATCAAGACACTCTGCCGTTTATAATTAGGCATGTTACATGCATGTAGCTCCGTAAAAAGGAACGTAAGACAATGGTATTAGCACAGTACTCCAAGGAAAAGAACTAGCGATAAATTATAGTGCGAAGAGGGCTACAGGACAACTTAATGAAGAACAATTTTGTAAGAGCCTCTGTCGAGAAGTCAATTAAACTCTAGAAATTAATTTGTAAACATACGCATTGCTCACTGTTCATATAATTTAAAAATAAAGGGGAGCTTTATCTAGAGTTAATTTAGAGTGCTTTCTGTTGTGGAGTAGTTTTGAAAAGACAAAAATGAGCTGCTTTATCTGACCTAAGTCGGGGGGTAGGTACTTGATGTTTACATAGGCTGGGAAAAAGAATGGAGAAACCATCTAAAGTAGTTCGGTGGGGGCATGTAAACAGCCTGAAAATTGTATATGTACCACATCTATTCCAGCTACTGATAGCTGCTTGCCCTTAGGAAAAGCAAAGAACAGGAGTTAAAAAAAAAAAAAAAAGGCAGCACTAAGAAGGGTTGTGTTGATATGCCCACCTACATAATCTTATGGGTTTTATCTTAATGCAAGTATTATTTAAAGTAATATTTCTTGGGAATAAGAATGGTTCTTTATGGGGGGAAGATGTAGGCTTAGAAAATGTAGTTGTTGAGAAAGTTGAGCATGTGCACGCATGAAGACCTAACTACAAAATCCTGTGGTCTTCACTCCTCTGGTCAGTTTTGGAGACCAGAAGGACTGCTAGTGTCAGGCTAACAGAATTTGACCTTCTGATAGCACCAGGACTTCTTGTAGGCCACCTCCTGATTTACAGGAAAATAAAATATTTGCTATGTAAAATTAAATGGGCTGCTCACTGAAATGGGAAATCCTTGGGAAATGTTTTAAGTGTGCGCTGTGGCGAAGGACTTCACCAAAGGCAGTGTGAATGAAGCTATTTTCCTCTTTTACTGCTGCCTGGACCAGCAGTCCTTTCAGTTGAAGTGGTGGTGAGTTTTGGAGCCACCTGCAAGCTCTCATCCCCTGCAAGTTTTCTCTCTCAGTATTTGCTTAATGTGGAGACTATAACGTTACTATTAAGGTATTTCTTCATTTGGCTCTCCAGATGCATCTAGCTTACGGCTGAATTCAGAGCATGTAACTTTAGCTTTCTAAGACTGATAAGCCACTTGTCGAGGCTGCCAGTATCTCCTCAGGGAAGGACAACAGATCCCCCAGAGACTGTCCTTCAGAGGCAATCAAGAAGGGGAACGTGCCCATCTATCATGAGGTGGGAGACTCGCCTTCTCAAAGCGGCCACGCTGGGACCTGCGGGCCTTGCTTAAAGTAAGCCACTGTACTTGAGATTTGGCTAAGTTTGGGTAGTGAATCCCATAGTAGATGCAGGTTTCTGTTTACCTCAGGAATAATGACCAGCAAATGCTTATCGCATGCTTGAGAGCAGGTTGGTGCTAAGAGGTCTACCTTCCTATGGCCCCAAGTTCACCTGCAGATGGAAGAGTATGAAATCGATTGTGTATTCAATGGTTCATAAACGTTTACCCAAGTTTACATGTCAATCTCCTTTTTAGAAAAAAATTCAGTTTTTTAATAGTTTTTAAATTTTCATTTAAGAAAGCTGTATTGACAAGAAAGAATTGCTTTTAGTAGGCTGAAAGATACCGTCTTTCACCACCACTCCAAAATATATTTTAATATGATTATAACAAATACCTGGCTGTCTGTGTATTTCTTCATTTAAAAACCAGAAGTCCGGTGTTTAGAATAAGGGATTCTGAAACAGAAACGGTGCATTGGATTTCCTTTGTGACTCCCACAGACATTGATTAATTGGGACAGTCAGCACGGCTTGCTTCTAAAAAGAAAAAGCTTAATGATTAACTAAGTTCTTTTTCTGTGCCCCCCACCGAGCATATAAAAGGCTTATAAAAGAATGTAGAAATGAGGCAGTTGGATTTGTTGTTGTTGTGCACAATAGAAACACAGCCGAATATTTCACAATGTACTATATATAGCCAGAAACATTAATTTCCATGTGATAGCTGTCAAGATCTGAATATAATAATGTGTGCTCCAAGTCATTCGGTGTTTTCTGGAGAGAAAAAAGCTGTCGTTCTCCCTGGGTTGTAGATAAAGTAACACTTATATTGAATGAGTTGCCAACAGTTTTTACATATGTTGCAACACTGGAATTGAAAACCGGGCGTTTGGTAAGTTTTACCAATTCTAAGCCAAATGGCATTGCTCTGGCTTGATGTTTCTAGATGCTTAGTGAAAAGTAATGAGACTCGAGACGTGCCTTCTGTGAACATGTGAATTTTTTCATCGGTGTCATCTGGGGAAATGAGAAATTTGTTCTATAAATAAGGGAACGGTAAGGCACCCTAGCGCATGTCCACTTGTAACTCCACGTTGTTGGTGACTGTCAGCAATGATTCTAGCATGCTAAAACCTGTAATTAAGCATCTCTTGAATGAAGTCTACGTAATATTCAGTATTTCTTTTACCGGGATCAAATTCAACTCTGTTGAAATTATGTTGTCAAACTAGAGTACTGCATATGCTTGTGTAAAATGTGTGAGTAAAAGCATATGCTTTTGTAAAATGTGTTCTTGAGATTTGTTATATCAAAATATTTATCTTCTTATTTGTCTCTCTTTACTGGGATTTGATTTTTATCTATAGTGGGAGGACAGCTGAGCTTCTGTTGTGCTTTAGGAAATTATTTGCTTTTACATCATACAAATCTTCCAAATTATTTAAGAATGCTTCCTTCGCGGATGGGAGCCTGCAGAGTAGGGATGCACTCAGGAGGGAACGGGACAGTAAGAGGGTTGATCGATCTTGTGTGAATTGGATTCAACAGCAACAGCCCAATCTATGTAAATAGACGCAAACCTTGCGGAGATACCGTGATTTGTGGGGCACCACAGTTTTTGCTCCTGTTCAGCGACGTTAGTTGCATTTCTCTGTTCTTAACCTCTCTCAAGACCCCTGATTTGCTTTCTGGAAACTTTGTTCTTTTGGGGAAGAGTTTTCCTTGTATTAGCTGATAGCGTTTTGTAAATTGCTGTTATTTTTTTTTTTTCTCCTCCCCACCCCGTCATGTGAAGAAGAGTAGTAGGGTATAGCTATATGATTCACCACAACTTTTAAAATGCAAAAATTTGTGTAACGTTGTGGTAATCTTGAATCCATTTAACAGATGTTAGGTATAGACTGATGTGAAAGTTACAGCAGGATAGTTTCAATGTGGTGACTTTAATTGCTATATATTTTGAAAGATATACCCTTTGTAAAACTACTTTATAAATATGACATTGTGGGTTTACACAGTCAATGCCTGTCAGGAGCTTCCAGCTCAATGTTCTCGTCTGAGCCCTCTAAAAGTCATTTTCCCTCTAAGTTATTATACTCAACCAGTGCTAGTTTCATAAGTGCCGGCTTGTGCACCCCTAAGCATTTGAAATTTAGTTTTATCTTGATGGATGCTGGAATTAGGTCTTTTACAGCATGTGAATAGTGTCGTCAGAAAAATTTACAACTTCAAGTCCAAGCCTAACACGTACTTTTTGAGGGAATGTTTGTGTTACAGGCTGATAGGTTTTGTCTGGCTCCCCTGGCTTTCTAAAACATTGGTGGGATGATGGTCCGGTGGTCTCTCGTCTTGAGGATTTACTTTCTTTTGAGGAACATAAATTCTACTCCAGGCTGGTTTGTATTAATTTTTTATTGTGACAGTGGCTTTATTTTCGGAAAGTGGCCTGCATTGGACATTAGTATCAAAGCTTTCAATAGGTTTGGAGCGTCCGGGCATCTCCTAGGACTTGGTTACTTTCTTGTGTGCCTGTTTGGGGTGGGAAGGGGTACCTCTGTAAGGCTGGACTTTGCTCTCAGCGGGGAGGGCCACCATACTGTATCCTTGACATAACTGAAGCCACAGAATAACCCCATTTTCTTTAGAATCTTCTCTGTACTGAGCCTTCATCTATTTTTATTTTTTAACTTTTACTATGAAGTTCTGTTACCTGTCCTTATATCTTGCACAGAGGGCTCCTGGTTATTGAGTGTCCTGGCAGGGGAGGTGGATAAACACCCATGTCCCTCTTGCAGAGTACAGAGAGCCTCACATAGGAGAGCTGGAGAGAGGTGGTCAGGGCAAGGCGTTAGAGCACGGGATGATATGCCACGTCGCCTGCCCTAGGGAAGGAGGTGGAGTGGAGCCCCTGATCCAACTAACCGTCCTTGCTCGCTCTATTTATTCTTTTTTTTTCCCTGCCTTTGCCCTGGCTCCGAATCCTGTAGCCCACATCTCCGAAGCGTCATCTTGAGAGGAAAGCCAGGCAGGCCACGAACTCGCTGCACGTACGGGCAACGACGCTACGGAGCGAAGGAGACTTGCCCCGAGGGCTCCCGCCATCGCCCGCCTCTCGCTCTCGGTGTTGTGAGCTACTTGCTGGAGCGGTCGCCCAAAGTCAAATCACTGCAGGGTAATTCCGTGTGTAAGAACTCAGGCCTTGACTCGAGAGGATCGCTTAAAAACGATAAAGCAACAAACCTTCACGTTAGAAGACAGGTGCTGGTTTTTTCTTGCTATTATACTCTAGTTCTCCGTCATTGACGGCACCCGTGGGTACTTTACTCTTCTGTTAATTTCCAAATGTTAATTATATATGTGTGTGTGTTTATTTTAGTGTGTAGTCACTTGTATTTATTGTTCTTATTTAACACTTCTTCCTGCTCTGTTACTGGCAGCAGTATTTGATTTATTTCTGTGATTAATTCTTATCCCTTTGAAATCCACGGAGCCTTTAAAAAAGAAGAAAGAAATCCTAACAATAATAGTAGCATTCAAGCTCCTTTATCTTCATTTTGTTCCAGTGCAGTGGTGGATATTCCAGATTCTCCATGGTAATAGAGAAGTATTTCAGAAGCAAATATCTTGCCAGATCTTCGCATTTTCATTACAATTATTGCTAAGGAGAAAGAGTACTTTATCAGCCATAGGCTTTGTAGCACTAGAACATGGATGTTTAAAGCTGATGCAAATGAGCGTTCTCTTTTCATTGTGAGTTCACTGCTGAAGTAGTGCAATTTTTAAGAACCAAAGATCTTTTCTTAGGCAGGCTTCACTGGCATCTCTTTGGTAAGCAAGCGGCGCAATGCATCCCCGCGGTTCCTTACAGGCGGAACAGAAAGATCGCCTTTACTCGGCCTATTTTGTTACTCGCGGATTATGTGCATTAGCTGTTATCCCATTACATGGTACATTCATAACTGTTCTGTTCAGGATCTGAAGTAGCCAGGTTGGAACTATGTATAGTCCCGCTGACATGAAAAGAGCACAGACAAAAAAGACCCGAGTGTTTGGCTACTGCGAGGACAAGTAATTAACCAAAGATTTTTATTTATTTCAATCAGCTCAACATTTCTTTCTCCTTGTGCGTTTACCTGCCCGGCTGCTAGTCTGGGGCAGGCATCCCCCCGCTTCGGTTTCACGTATCACACCTGGCCTCGGCAGCAAACGGGGAAATAATTTGTAGCTCCGGAAGGTTCTGCCCGATCTGACAGTGGCGCGAGTCAGGGTTTGCTCCTACGCTGTAATCTTGCCGAAACAAGGGTTGGAAGCCCCGGAGCTTCTCCACGTTAATCAAAGACACAGTCAAGTTGCAGCAACAAGTACATTTCTTTTCCTACAATCGCGTTGTATTTTTGTTTTGTTTCATTCTCTTAATTTAATTCCATAACTGAGGTCCTTCTTGGGACTGAACTTAGAATTAGCACTTGGAGCATTAAACCGTTTTAATATCCATTTATTCTACTTAGAGAATTTATGGGACAAACGCTTTTGAAAGAAATAATTTTGGTTTTTTAATCTAAGCTTTCCTAGACCAACAATAGTTCTTGTTGAGTAAAGGGTAGGAATGAATGCAGCACTGTCCTTGACCGGACCAATTACCGAATACTTCCAATGACGGATATTCATCAAGTAAACCCACGAAAGAAGTGATCTAATAAAAAATAGTGTTTAAAGAGCTTTCATCTCCAGTGAGATTATTTCCATGAGTCAGTTGAAAAACATTCACCTTTGTTCACTGACATTTAAAAAATTTAGTAGCTTGGAGCTACTTGTTATGTTGCAGTTACTTAATACTTGCTTAACTACCAATTGATGCATCTGTAATATAGAGGATTAATTCTGGAGAAATTACGTATGATAGCTAATTTGATATTTAAGACTTCCTTAATTGCTAAATGAAATTATTATTAACAGTGAAACTTAAAAAAAAAAATAATAATCATAGTAAAACCATATGGTATAATATCTTATTAAAAATTTGTGCACCTAAAAAGTTTTGCCTGCAAGGCAATGGAGGTTTGTGAGACTTGGGCAGACGCTGGATCCAGCCACGCAGTTATGGCTGGAACAAGTATAATAATGCAAGGCAGAATGTATGGAATTGTCTGCATTTGCATTAATTCAACTGCTATTTTTTTATTAGACTGCCCTCTTCACCGGGATTTGATGTGCATTCCTAGCAGCATAAGAATATGCATGTTGGTGGGAAGAAGAAAATAATTAACTATTTCATGCAATTGTGAGAGTTGAGCCTAGATAAGAACATTGCAGTCAGGTCTGTCATGTATGTGTGTCCCTGTATCAGCTAAATATATGGAATAATATATAAGTAAAGGAAAAGGAATTATCCCTTTCCTTACAGGCTTCATACACTTAGGAATTTTCATGTTGATGGATTATTTTTTGAGATACCCTTTTTATGTAGATAAACATTTCAATCCAAATGGTAGTATCAGCTGCGGAAGATCTTAGACATCGCAGCACACATTATGTATTATGTAGAGGACAGCCAAGAAAGGTATGTAATCATCCTATCGTCACCTTTGAGAGATGTGTATGGCTCTGCTGCTGGAGCTTATGTCGCTACTATGCTCCTGAAGAGGATGACGGATCTTCCTATGGATAACATACTGGTTACTCTTGAAGGTATTGCTGTCTGTTCCTTATAATGTTATCCTATAGCTTTCTGTCACAGCCCAGGAAAATTAACAAAGCAGCTGAAAAAGGCTACTATAGGGAAGGATAAACTTCTGGTTAAGGTCTGCGATACTGGGCATCGATCCCAACCCGGACTCTGTCACGCGAAGGAGGTTACTCAGTCTGTGCCATGGCAGCTCACCCAAAAAGTGTCGGAAATATTAGTCACTTGTTAGTTTAGATTAATGAACTTTACAAATTCATATTTGGCAGGTTTGGGTAAATGTTGCTAATTTTTTCCCCCCGCAGTTTGAGAGGTAAGTCAGATAGCAGCCTGCCGTGGGGCAGTTATCTAGACCAGCCCTTGAAACCTCTGCATCTGCCCCGTTAGCTGGGGCCCGGTCACTGAAGGTCAGAGAGCCCCAGTGTTGCCCGTGGTCATGTCTAAAGGCAGTTTTCTCCCCCTCTGACTCTTAAATTGCTTTTCCCTGGTCCTTCTTAATGCTTGAGCACATCCCTTTATTTTCACAAATCCTGCCTTGCAGGTTCTCCACTTCTCTTCATTCACAGCCTCTCTTGGCAGTAGGAGAACTAACAGTTCTTATTAATTTCAATTCTTAACTTTGATTGATTCCAATTTTTATTACTTTTATCTAAGGGGAATATTGGTACTAAAGGATCCCTAAAGATTAGAGCTCTGTCAGTTAGATGTTGTGCTGCTTTGCTGCTTGGTGTAGTTAAAGAGCTCACATCATTGGAATATAATCTCGCTGCTGAAAAGGAAAACATTGGTGTGGTCAGTCTGTTTGGGCCATGCTGCTTTGGAAGCATCATGAAGACTTTTGAATAAACAAACTAAATTGTTGCTACCTTCTAGATCTTCTTATTCAGTGCTGAAAGCTACCTCCTTGGCACTGATGCATATTGTTAACTCTGAAACCTGTTAAATCCATATTACTGTCCTATTACTGGAGATTGTTTAGAACAGGTGGTTCTTACACCAAAAACGATTGTAAACTGGTATAAAAGACAGCAAACAAAAGTACAAGTCAGTAACACGGCTCAACGAGCACACTGTAAGTGCCATCAGCTGTAATGCCAGGGCACTGGAGCTTAGGTACCTTTTGAGAAGAAATTTTCGAGAAAGATGCTGTCCTATGGTAATGTTCGCAGAGTTTTTTTGTGGGTTTTTCCAGCAGGAGCAAGGTTTTATTAAGTCGAAAGCAAATGGTATTTGTCAGGTGATTTTTGTGAAGGGGGATGTTTAGATAGAGCAGGACACGGTATCTGTGGGTCCACAGAAGGTAGAGTTAAGTCGTGAGTTAAGACTGGGTAGACGTTAAGTCCGAAATGGTGCAGAACAACAGATGAAGGTATAAAAATATATGTAGGTATATTCACGCCATGCTGAATGCAGCTGGATAGGAAAGAGTGAGGTTAGCTCTTGCAGTGAAGACACATAACTGCATCAGCTCCTGGTATCAAGAGCATCAGTCTAGTGGGATCTTAGCATCTGCTTATCCACAGGAGCTGCCCATCTTCTCTTGTCTTCTGCACTACCTGAATTCAAGCGTGCAAACAGGTATCTCCTCTAGCGATACACCTTAATTTTGCTATGCAGAGTTTTTTCCTAAGGTAGGAAAGTTTGCTTCAGTTTTAAGAAAAAAAAAAAACAACAAACCCGAACAAACCCAAAACCAACCCCCCCCGCCCCCCAAATCACCAAAAAACCCCAATCTATAAAGTGAGAAACAATGGTAAAAATATTTTGCCAGAAGCATTTAGAAAGACTTGAATAAACGAAACAGAAGGAAGACGCAGTAATTAAGGTTCAAAAGGATGGTGCCCTTGAGAAGAATCCTTGCTATATGAACTGAGAGAACTGACCAGAGCTGCAGGGTGTTGTACGGGGAGGAACGCCAAGTTCTACGCACGGAGCGTCTGGTATAACTCTGGAGACAAAACCGAATCGGGGATGATGCCTGCCTGATAGGAGCGGTGGTGCCTCAGGTACGTGAATATATTCAATGAGCTGTGATTTGGATAACCTTCTGATTAATGACAAAAGATGTCATGGGGATGTAACTTATTTTCAGTGATTTGTCAATGTCTACCTGTGCCCCGGGACTCCTGATATGGATAAAGAGCATTTCTTAATGAAACTTGTTAGGTATTTGTCCTCATCCCCATGTGGGCGTTAACTTCAAATTAATATTTCATATATTTCATTTAAAGTTCGTCTTAAGCTGTGACAAATACAAGCAAGTGCTTGGTTGTCCTCGTAGTATAATATTTAAAAGTTTTGGAGGTTTTTGTCTTACGTGAGCCCTATCTTCCTGTTTTCAGAGACATAGTTCAGTTGTGTCCTTGTGAGCTGCATGGGATTACTGGTTTCTTAGAGGCAATCAAGTTTTTCTTATTTAACTTGCTGTCGACAAGTGGTTTTTAAAAGTAATGCTCTTAGAAGGTCATTCGACTTTTGAGGGTTATTCACTTTGCTAGCCCAAACACTAAAACCTTGTGTCCTTGGGTTCTGATTAGTGCCACTTTAATAAAGTCATTTGAAGTTCAGTAGACTGAATTTTCCACCTTTTCTGATGTTTCTATGGTCACAGGGAAGCGACCTGTATTCAATCTTTTAAATGCAAATTTTTTAAAAGTTACTGTGCAATTTTGTGTAGCAGACTTCTTCACGGGTTACAAAAAGTGCCTTTTTTTTTTAACAGCTACAGCAGTGTCTTTTCTCTTTCTTTTCTGTTTTCCTCCTCTCTTTCTTTCTAGTGATGTGACAGCAATTGACTAAACTTGGGTCTTTTGGGGTAACAAAGGATTGAGAAAAATCTTAAAGGTTTTTATTGCTGCACTTCTTTTTTTTTTTTTTTTTTTTGGCTGGGCCAGGGCAGACAAAGGCCTTTCCACTTGATTAGATAATAAGGCTAACGTGGGCTTTGAGTGAAAAATATCTTTGCATTCTGCTCTTCTTTTTCCTCCAACAAAAAAAAAAAAAAAAGAGGGGGGTGGGGAAAGAGAAAACTATGCCTAATCAGCCACAATTAAATCTTTCATGGTGAACTCACTTTGGAGGAATTAATGCATTTTGTATTGCCTAACAACTCGAGTGAACATTAACAACACGTGAGAACTGAGGGGAAGAAAAATTATGGCAGTCTTTTTTTTTTTTTTTTTTGTGTGGTTCTCAAGGAACAGGGAAGGGCAGGTCATTGACTTGATTTTCATGGGAAGATTGACTCCGGAGCGCTCGCATCTCCAGGAGCGGAGCGAGGGGGTATTGACAGCTGGGGTTTGGGGAGGGGAGCGTGCCGGAGCAGTGATTGCGCCATGGCTTGTTGGGGAAAAACAAGGGAAGATGGAAAACAAAGCCCAGAGAGGGAACAGTAGCTGCAGTGTCCCAGGACTGAGGGGCTGCTTCTCCTCGGTGGTGGGTACGTGTTGCGCTTGGACTCGAGCGGTTGTGGTGGAGAAAGGTTAGTATAATGAAAGGGGCTTGCCTGAAGTGAGAAATAGTTCTTGTCCTTAAGTGAGAAATGAAGCTCTAAATGAAGCTGAAGAAGTTGTACCGTGCTCCTCCACGCACACTGTGAAAGGGTACAGAAGATGCTCATTCAGCCCTTTCGTCCTCCTTGCCGCTGAAGAACAGCTCGTGCAAAAGAAATCTGGGAATCCAGATGTGTTTCCCCAAGATCTCCTAGTAGGTACTACAGGCTAAGAGCAATAACTACAGGTGTTCTATTTGAAACATTTCTTTCTTCTGACACCTGCTTTGTTCGTACTCCGTGGTTAAAAATAATCTGGACGCTGAGGTGTGCTCACATGAATATATCAGTCCACTTATTTCCCCTTCACCTGCATGGGACCTGGACTTTGCCTGACGTAGGCACCCAGACCCTTCCGCACACCTGGGAACGCGGACACTCATACAGTCTTCTCACCCCTTCTCCTCCGAGGGGAACGTGCATGCTCCGTCCTCTGCTCGTTGTGCAACCCTACCGCCTCTGCCACGCACCTCCCAGACCTTCTCCTCCTCCCCCTCCACTCATGCGTGCCTGTTCCCAAAACGGTCACAGCCGCGTTCGCTTGCCTGCAAGACCTCGAATCATCGTTTGTCTCCTTTTACCCGATTAATCTCTTGTCTTTCTCAACCCTCCCTCTACCATCGTTTCCCACTCGCCCTGGATGCCAGCAGCTCTACCCCCAGCCAAGTTTCCTTCTAATGCAGTGGTTTTTCCAACTTCTTCCCCAAGAAGGTTTTGGTCCCTTTTGAGTGTCATATGGAGGATACACAATTTTAAATTTAAATAAGTTTTTCCTTTAAGAAGCCCATATTAAAGAGAAGTTGCACTATGTTAAAGCCTAATCTTGTGTGCTATTAAAATAACTTAAACCAAACAAAAATGCAAATTGTATGTGGTTTTGCAGGTAAAGGAAACATGCCAAGAGTCAAAACAAACAAGTTTGGCCCTTAAACGCTGCCCGAGAGAAGGCTCTCGCCAGTCCTTCAGGCTTTTACCTTGGCGTCCAGGCTCTCGTCTGGGCTCCGAAAGGTGGACACCCCCCATAGCAGCCAAGCGAACCCCTCTCCTCGCTCAGGGTCCCACGCCTGGTTGTATAGCCCAGTCCTGAGGGTTTCCCCACTGCGTGAGGAAGAATCACTGCCCAAAAGCTCAGAACCCTTTTTTTTTTTTTTTTTTAAAAAAAATAAAAAGTACTTAACCAGGTTTTGGCAGCAAAAACCTTGTCTGCTATGTCAGAAGTTTCTTCAGTTCATTCAACTAATTCAGGTTATTTAGAGCTGGGAAACTGATTGGAAGCTGGAAAAAAATCGAGCAAGCGTGCTTTCCTTATCGAAAAATAACGACAAAACTGTGAGAGAACGAGATCTGCTAATTGTGGGCTTCCGGAGAGCAGGGTGACGAGAGGCGATGGCCGGGCTTTTCCTTCCAGCCTCTGCGGCCAGAGGAGAGGGAACGAGGTAGCAAGCTCGCTGCGGTCTGCGTGATAAGCTTTTGTCAGACTAGCAAACAAGTAACTGCGTTTTTTTTTTTATATTTCTCTGTATTTATCAGACCCTTTCTTAGCGTGCGTTGTGGGATTACCACAGCGTCAGTGGCTGTGACTTCATAGGTGACGACACAGTTGGGTACATCTTCGGGGTCTCCTCTTACAGCCAGATTTTCGTTAATTCTTCTGAATTGCTTATAGTGGGCTTGTGAATGTATATCAAGATATGCAAATGTATGAAAGCTATTTGTTTTATTTAGGTGTATATATGTTGTTCCTCTGGGATGTGCTACCTCATTTTTCTCTCATTACGATACTTACTAGTGTTTTGGGTTTTTAATTTGTTTTTTCATGAATTGCTTAGCGGGTCTTGTGCAAGTACTTTTTTTTTTTAATTTAATTTTTTTTTTAAAACTCTTCTGAAATTCATCAGCTGAATTTTCCTTTTTAGAAAGCTGGAGTTAGTGTTCACGCCTGTAGCTCTTAAACAATTTACACAGTTGCTCTGACTTTGAACTGTTCTCTGCGATGGCATATAACAGCTATCCAAAGCAAAGTCCGCAGTTTTTGATGCTGACTGAAAGCAAACCGACCCACGCTCCCCAGCATCCAAAAAACCCTGGGGTTAGTGCTGCACAAAGATCACTCTAGGAAGTGGATGAGTTTTGTTTTCTTTTTTTACCACTGGCTTTTATCTGAATCCCTGCTTTGCTTGAGCTTTAGAAGTCAAATGAGCAGAAGAAATGCAGTAGATGATTGGAGATGTGTGTGGGAAGAATAGAAGTGAAAGATTGGCTTTCTAAGGCTTTGCTCGGTTCCTGCCTTCCCAAAGAGACTGCGGGGAGGTTATTCTTCTTTCTGCAGCAAAATAATTGAGGATGGTGCTGTGGAAAACACTCATTTCAGATTATTTTTTTAATATTGTTTTAATGGAGGAGGGGAAAAAAAAGCAGAGATAGGGAATTGTTTTGGATAAGTGAAAGCACTTTATTTAATAATCATGAATGGCATCATTAAAATCAAGCAGAAACGTGGATTCCTAAGCGTGATGGCTTTAACTAACACGCTGTATTTCACAGAGCGGCAAGTTGTGAGTGCTGGAACATAGCTGAGCTTTGCGAGCTCCTCAGCCGGGATGGAAACGGGGGTCTCTTTACGTGGTGGGGGTGAAGTGATGCAAATGAGGGAGGAAGATCAGGTATTAGGAGGTCCTGGTGCATGGGAAGCTCAAGGCAACCTTGTGGGCACTGCAGAAATGGGACTGGAACGTGGACTCCGGCAGCAAGTGACTTCTGCCTGCCTGAGATACCTCTTACTGGGTATCTTCCAGGGGTCTGCTTGAAGACCCGGGAGCAAGCACTCTCCCTAGCACCCGCCAGACCAAATGCGGTCCTCAGCTTAGACCTACGGTGCCTTAATCAATTAGTCCTGGCAAGCACTTCCAACTGTAATTGGTCTGATCTGTAATCTTATCACCTCGCCCGGCAGATTATCCATTTTTAGCTGATTTGTGGGCCAGCAATCCGCACGTCCCAGCTAGCCGATGCTGTCGGGTCACTCCCGCTTGCAGCATTTCTATAGCTGCCTCTTTCCTTTCTGGCGGCTCGGTGCGCCTCTAAACCAGGGAAAAGAATTGACTGAGAAAGGAACATCAGGTCAGGAGATGACATTTGAGTGTTTAGAGAAAGCTCTGTGTTATTGCTGCTCATTCAAGCAAAAAAAAAAAAATCTGCTTTCATTGAATTTGGAGCTAGTGTATTAAGATGTCAAATCGTGCTATATGTTGTAGATAAATGTAATGTAGCGACATTGCATTAAATACAGCAATATCTGTAAAGAACTGAACTGAAGGCACAAAAAAATGAAAAATTCATTCTTGCTAATTAGTATTTCTGCAGGCAACTGCCATTTTCATTCCAAAGCTGTTTCATAGCATTATGGCTGTTATCCAACGTATTTCTTAAGTTGTAGCCCTTTTGTCTGAAGTCTAAATGAAAAATTTCAGATCTGACCCACTGTGCATATTCAATGAAATTATTCCAACAGGAGAGTAGGGTGGAAAGTCATTCCTAGACACGTGTCTTCATCTGTCAGGACATCAGCATGACTTCCAATTACTTGCCACACCTTCATTTCTGCCCCGATACAAAAAGCGAGTGCGAAAGCATTTTCCTTGCCAGTCCCCAGACCTTACTGCTGACCTTTCTGCACCCCATGCTTTCTGACCCTTTGGAAAGCCTGGGGTGTTTGTATTTTTACCCCTTTCTAACCTCTTGAGCACTGAAAGGGTGGAATCTCTGATTTATCACTTCCATTGTTTGTATTAATCTAAGCCTTGAGTAGATCTATTCTCCATCTTCAGCTTTTATTACTGATAGTTTTCCCAAGTCGCTTGGCACTTTTTTTAGTGGTTATGTGGTTGGATATTGCAGAAATGTAATGTGGTGTATTTCTAATTTTTCTGAAGGTTTTTCTGCAACCATTGCCGTTGGTTGCAGTAGGATTTCAGCATCTCAAAGAGCAAGCTGATTCTCTGTGTAGTTTCTCAACCTTTTCTCCGTGCGTTATTAGAATAAAGGCACATATTTCTACTTGCAATTTGGGATAGGCAATTTAGATGATGTAGTTCTTGTAAGTTAGACAGCTTTTCTTTAAAATGCATGTAACTGATTAAGTGGCTTGGCAGCCAGTCAGAATGATTGCTTAAGTACCGCAACTTCACAGGAACTTTAAAATGGAAAACCAGCCAGTAATTTAGTGATATCATTGTGAAACATAACATTCTTTCAAAGCAAGCAAAGACGTTATACACAAGGGGTAGACATCATCCCTGCTTTTGGCCATTGCTGGCTCATACATTCCTATACACTGCTTTGCTCCATGTTAAGCAAAAATGAATGTGGGGTATTTTCTTTAATCTAGTGCGAACTTTCCCTTTGCTAAAGCCATACAAGAGCGCATCCACCCTAGAATTACAAACTCCTGCTTTGTGCTGTGTTAATTGGGTCAATGTCATCTCTTCAAGAAGAAGGGACAAGCTCTCTCTGGCAATGTTCGTATGGGACAGCTTGTTTATATGGAGTGGCTGTGCTTCCGTGTAATCGTTAAGAACAAAGCTAACTAGCAATGCTGGCTTGCCAGTGGTGATATATCTTTCCACCTACAGAAACCAGTACAGATTATGATCCAGAAATCCTTCACGAGACAAGATGACAGTAGCATGGGAAGATACAGGCACAGAGAAGTGAGTCTTCTGAGTCTCACGCCAATGCTGTCCCTGGGTTTGTATCATTTTGCCTTTCTACTGACTTTTTTACTGAAGGCACTGTGCAGACTGGTGGAGTGTGGTCCAGTATGGCCTGGAGAATTTCTGTTCTGGCTGCAAAAGCCACCTCGTAGCCCTGCAGTGTTGCTCTAATTGCCTACTCTTCATTTTCAAGACTAAAATGAATCACTGTCAGGCTTGCACATAATTCCATGTTTGGTCCTAATGCCGTGGTTGCAGAGCTTGCCTTATAAACCACACACGCATTTATATCATGGGAAATGCATTTTCTTAAAAACGGACCAGGGGAAGCTAACAAACCACGGCTTGCTCCAATTTTCTTCGCAGAAAGGCTGAGTTGTGTAAATCATCTCTTAGAAGCTGCTGTCTGGAGGCACGCATCAGCGTATGCCAGTCTCGGTGTCCTACGCTTCGGAGAGGGTCGCTGCGGGTCTAGCAGCGGCTGTGCCGAAGGCGCTTGGAGTAGCTGGCCTGGATGTGCTTTGGGAATGCGCTGTGGCTTTCCTTATGAATCAAAGCGGCTTTTAGGTCTTGCCCGGGTCTTGTTATTCCCGCGAAGGTAAACCTGTCTAAAATTGGCACAGGCAAGCAGGCAAGAGCTTTGTCAAAGAGCTGCCTGCGTCGCAGCTGCATCCTGTGATTGACGCGGCCGCATCCGGAGAGGAGCGGTCCTGCTGTTTGGATCATCTTCTGTTTTCTGTCCGCGGTGGGTCTTGGGCACTCTCCTCAGTGGGTGCCGCAGACCCCAAGTTGATGAAAGGACCTTCTTGTCACCGTGTCCGTCTTTGAATTACCCGGGAGGTGAGGCGGCAGCTGCGGCGGTGCTCCCGCCGCCACGCACGGTGGTCTCGTCTCTGTGCCCTCTCCCCCCCCGCGTACAGCCGTGCACATCCCTAACTCGCATCTCTGCCGGCCGCTTTATCCAGCAACAACTGGAAATACCAATTACTGGATAATTTGGCTTCGCTTGAGGGAATAACAGACGAGACTTGTGTGTGTTACGTTTAGCAATGCCACAGCTTTAGGGGAGGGAATGCCGATGGTTAGATGATCCATTTTAATGGGATTTCAGCTCGTGCTTGCTTTCGGATCAGGGCTTGCTTTCTGTGCGTGGCTTACAGCTCCTTCCTTGCGCAGGGCAGGGGCTTTCGGGGAGCCTGGCGGCGGGGGATGCCCTCGCCCTCCCTGCCCAGCGTCCCGGGAGGTGGCGGGGAGGCTTGCCGCATCCCCCGGGACGGTACCCACCCTGGGAGCACCGGGAGGAGCAGCCAACCCTGAGGGGTTTGGAAAATCCCACCGAGGAGTTCCCGTAAATCAAGCAGCTCTTTGTGGTCCCGAGGGCAGGATCCGCCTGAAGGCACGAGCAAGCCGGTGTTTAACAAGCTGCCCGGTGTGTAACCCAACCCTCCGGCCTTACCGATGCCACTCGCTGTCGTTTTGGTCCATGCGATGTGATGCGCGCTTCCTTAAATTACATGTAGCAAGGGCATTAAGATAACTTCCCCCCCCACCCCCCGTAAATGAAGGTATTTCCTGAGAGAGCTTTAAAAAATTCCCGTTTGTTTGATAGGAAGTGTTTGTGATGTTAGAGAAAATACAGCTTTAAGCATTCAATGCTTGTTGAGAACAGTTTGCTCTTGAGAAGATTTCTTAATAGTGTAAACTGTTAAGACACACAAATGCCCTCAGTAACGACAAATTAAGAAAATTGCCCAAATCGCGTATCTAGAAGACAATTTAGGCAGGAATCTGTTTCTTAAGCCCAGTTCTTCCAGCTAATGGTTTGCCTGTAGCCAGGGGTATCAGGCAACCGCTACCAGGTGGCAACATCCCGACAGCTAAAGCTCTAAGGAAGGTTTTTTCCATGGCCTGGCAGATTGTATCTGCAGACCGCATTGCTAATGTATCGGTGGTGAGCTGAGCCACGAGGTAATTTGTTCAAAAGAAAAATCTACCGTGTAACTGAGCCAGAAATGGGGGAAAAAAGCTAGTTTAACGAATGACTTTTCATCCTCCGTCTCACAGGTCAAAAGTACTAACAGAATAATTGACTAAGTATGGACCAAAAAGATCTTTTAGAGTCACTTATGCTGCAGAAAGAACATGTGATCGCACAATCTTTGTATTAATTTGCTTTTTTTTAAAAGACGACTTACTTTCAGTCCTGAGCAGCACTGCAGCACTACTGTCATTCTTCTTTCCATTAGCAAAACGAAATCTTTAGACCCTTCCCCCACCTAATGTTATTCCTCACATGGTGACATTCAAAAACCCATTGACAAGCTGCAAATGATGTGTGAAGCAAACTCCAGGATTAAGTTTATAACCTTTCCCCAGGGGGAAAGAATTTGGAGGCAGGAATGAATTCGGGATAGTAAAACAAAAGGGCACAACTGAGATGGATCAGGAAAACTCATATTCATATTTAGCTAAATGAAAAATACCAACCAGTCCTAGTTTATGTGGTATCCCGGGGGCTTTCCGCACAGGTATGTTGGACGTTATTTTATAGCTCCTTCTCACAGGTTTTACTGCTCTTGCTAATGAGAAACTACGTCTCTCTCGCTCTTCAGCTTTGCAGCTGGGATTTGAAAGCGCAATAAATAAAATATAAACGGTAGAAGACGGAGGGCTTATGTCCCGTGGATATGTTTGCATCTTGGGTTTCGAAAGGCACGTACCTTCCTCCTGGGGGGTTGTCATTTACTGCTGAGTTTGTTGTCGGATGGGTGTGAATAGGCTTTGGGGGCCTTTAGACCCTGTTAAATTGCAGATGTTAATGAAGTGATGGAGCTAGGGACCTCCTTCCTCGCAATAAAGAAACAGCTAGTTCCTTCGCATATCTATAAGATTATTTCCTTTCATCTGCCAGTATTAGTTTCTTTTGAAGTCATTTAATCTTTGCTCCATATAAATTGAGAAAAGTTATTTTAAGCAGCTCAGTGGGCAAAAGGGAGTCTTGTGACCAAGCGCTCACAAAAAGAGGTCCGACCACAGGAGTTAACCCCTGTCACCCTGGCCTCTGGCTCTCACCGAGGACACGTCTAGTCAGTTGGCCCCTGCTGTCAGCTGGATGCCAGGGTGAGCTGTGTCCAGACAGAAATGTGACTTTACTGGAAACAGATAATTGAGGAGAACCACAATATAAAGCAGCTTAAGGCTTGCCAGTACTGCCACTTCTTAAAAAAAACAAAACAAAACAAAAACCCCAAAAAACCCCCAAAACCCCAACTTGGGTTATAAATTCAATAACAGATATAAAGTGGGCCTTGGGCAATTCCTAGGAAAGCTGATAGATACTCTGAAGTAAAGTAACCTGGTGGGGTTAAAATGGAGTTCAGCCATGCCCATAAAGTGAGCAGTGCACTTCAGTCATAGAATCATAGAATAATTTGGGTTGGAAGGGACCTTTAAAGGTCATCTAGTCCAACCTCCCTGCCATGGGCAGGTTGCTCAGAGCCCCAAGGTCCAACCTGGCCTTGAATGTGTCCAGGGATGGGGCATCTACCACCTCTCTGGGCAACCTGTGCCAGTGCCTCACCACCTTCATCGTAAAAAAATTCTTCCTTAATCTAGTCTAAATCTACCCTCCTTTAGTTTAAAACCATTCCCCCTTGTCCTGTCCTGCAACAGGCCCTGCTAAAAAGTTTGTCCCCATCTTTCTTATAAGCCCCCTTCAAGTCCTGCAAGGCTGCAATACGGCGTGGTGGTCTGACCAGAGCTGTCTTCCCAGCGCTCTTCTGCGCGCATACGTTACTCAACAAAGTTTGACACTTGGGCTTTTGGCTTGTTTTTGTTTCCTGACAGCATACTTATGAAAATGAAAAATCATGATGACATGCTAACGGTTGCCAAAAACGCAGAGAACTCCTATATAAAGCTGAGCTCCATCAGCAGGACAATACAACAGGACAAATTCCTCTTGCCAAATTAAGATGTATGCTTGGAATGAGAGGTCAGGGCCCCGCGTTGTTACTCCGTCTGATGCTGCATTATCACCAATGTGATAAATTACTGTCCTCTTCACGGTTAGCTGTGGAGCGGCAGTGCTCTCTCTTCTAGATTTCAGAGCTGTGGATCGTGTTTTGTGTGTCTTCATTTTTAAGGAAAATATAACTTTTTTTTCTCTTTGGGTCACTGGATGCTTTTGGCACTTCTGCTCCTTCTGCATGGGCCACTTTTTTTTTAAGGAGGGACCATAGTTTGGACAGACCAGAAATGTGCTCTTTGAGGAATTTGAGACAGAAAATATTTGGCAAGGTTTTTTTGTTAGATATCCTTTGGAAATATGCTAATTCAAAAGTAAATATTAAGAAATAAATTCAGGTTGAGGAGAAAAAAAAGTTTTAGTAATAGCCAGTCTTTTGCCTGTAAGAACGAAGTTGTTGCTGTCATCTATCTTTTTAACTGCAAAGCATGAGTTCGTATTTGTGTTTCCCCCCGCTTCTCTCGACTCCCAGCACTCGCAGCTGGATCGCAGGCATTCCTTCTGCCTCCACGTCAGGGACGATGGGAAGAGGCAACAAACGATCTACAGAAACTAGCCAACTGAATTATGGAAAATATGCAAACGCGCGTTGTCTTCTGCCGTTCCCCCCAGTACAAAAGGGTTCCCTGTAGCTTAATGCCCCTCAGAAGGGAAGGACTCGGTCCCTGTGGAGCCCAGCCGGCACCTCTGGAGCGCGGTTTGCGGGGGCTGTGCGAGGCGGAGGCGTGGGTCCTGCCTGCCCCTGGCCGCCGGAGGGTCCTGCCCTCCCTTCTTGCCTGGGCCTCGCAGAAGCGTGGGGCCGAGTGTCTCTGTGACCGACAGAGGTGTTACGGTGTCAGGGCTTGGGATGACGTCGTACCATCTTTCCCTTAACGAGGCTTCTGTAAACAGTTTTACTTGCTGCGTTTCAGAGAAAGGAGCTTGTATTTGGGTATCTGCTCTCCATGAGTGTCACATGGAGAAAAGAAACTGAGTTATTGCGGAGCCTGATGGGTTTTTCCTCCCAAAAGAATTGAAGTATCACCAGTTTTGATTCCTGAAGTGCTCCTTATAAAAGTCGAGACACACGTGTGCCTTCTTTGGACACTTTATTATACTTGAAAATATGCTTTTCATAGAATCATCATAGAATGGTTTGGGTTGGAAGGGATCTTAAAGATCATCTAGTTCCAACCCCCCTGCCACGGGCAGGGACACCTTCCACTAGACCCGGTTGCTCAAAGCCTCGTCCAGCCTGGCCTTGAACATTTTCAGGGATGGGGCATCCACAGCTTCTCTGGGTTTTTTTTGTTCCTTTTTTAAAAAAAAAAACCCTGTGTGTCCATGCTTTGTAAGCACTCTTCACGGCTGAGATTTATTTTGTTAAATATTAAAATGTCTTCAGCAGCTGTAGGCAATTCAGCATCTGTCTGTCTTGGTCCTTGACCTCCGGTGCGCTGTGGCCGGCCCCTGTCCCCGGCTGTCGGAGGGTGTTGGTGTCCAGTGACCTGATTCCTGGCTGGTATCTCCAAGTCGTAACCTGAAGGTGAAAGGCTGTGGGCTCCCCGCCGGCTGCCTGCTCTGCCTGGTCCTCTGGCAGGGACGCTTCTGTGGGGAAAAAGTGGTGACAACAGGTGACGTTTTACAGAGCTAAAATAAAATTGGGGGGAGGGAGATTACCCCACAGTGGAATACCCCGAAGTGGGAAAACAGCTGGGGACTGTGGGGTTTTTTTCAATATCAAGCCCTGAATGTGATGTTTTGGCCGCGTTTACCAAACACCACGGTCAAAAAGTCTCGCTCCTGTTGAATAACATAATTTTTGTTGGTACGTATTGTGCTGGAAGGTTGGGTGTCATCCTGTGGCTTGAGCTGCGATATTCATCAAGTGCTTCTTTATTATTAAACCCTTACACCAGAAAACACGCACATTCCTTAGGCTGTTTCGTTCGGGTTTCGGTGTTGTTCCACCTGTTGCTATTGTCTAAGGCAGAAGATGGAGATGATGGTAAAAGCAGATGGAAGCCGTGGCCATCCAGAGCCGTGGCAGCGGCCAGCTGTGAGATTCCCTCAAGCTTGGCCGAGAAGCTCATGCTGGATGTCTGGCCTTCTTGTTTTCCAACAGGCTTTGTTTTTCCTTGCTGTTTTTTTGTAGTCCTGTTTTATAGTAGAAATAAAAGAGATTACTGTTCTCTGTCGGGAGAAAGGAAGGGGAGACCCTTGCGCGGATCTTCTCTGGAGGTTATCTCAGATGGTTTTCGGATGATTGTAGAAAGGGAGCGTGCCAAAAAGTTGAGTCATTGCTACAGTGTCATAGCAGAGGCTTGAGTTTTCCAGAATACTTTTGTGTCGCGCATAATGCCCACATCTTGGAGGCTGAGCTCTGAAATGTTTCCTCGGCGATCCTGCGGTGCTTTGATGAGAAAAAGTCTTTTTGAATTACAGGGACTGGTTAACTGTCTCTTAGAAAAATAAATGCTAAGTGGTCTTTGTTAACCACGGAATGATAGGTTATTGTGGCATAAAATAGAAGTTCCCTTAGACTGCGCATTTTTGTTCTGAAGTCGGCAGGAGGAGGAAATGCTGATATGGGTGTATACATGGGAGGAAGATTTATCAAAGAAGCATACGTTCACACACCCTCTCTTTTTTAAAGTTATGGTCAGTAAATGATAGGCTTCCTTCCCTTGTTTTTGAATGCCAAATAGATTTCTAACAAAATTATTTATATACACATCCCTTTTAAGAATATGAAGCATCACCAGGTCAGTGCAAGGCCCCAGCGTCTAGTTTAAAGTGGGAGATTAGGAAACTTCAGGCACAACCTCCAGCCTTTCCTGTCAGCACAATTTCTCTCCAGGAAGGGAAGATGGATAATGTGAATGTAACATTTTATTATCGATAGTTTGCATATCAGTTTCTTGCTGCTTATTTTAATGTGTATCTATTGCAACAGATGCTTCTTGTGGTTGGCCGGCTTAAATCTTGCCGCTGTACCTTTGAGCATCTTTAGGGCTTTTTTGCTGCTTCTACGTTGAATAAGGCTCCCGGGGTCAATGGCAGTAGAGCGGGTGTGTACGCGCGCAGCGGCGAGGCTGGTGCCCCAGCAGGTCGGCGCTGGCGGGGGGAGCGGGCGCTGCGGCACCGGCTGGTACCCGCTCCCTTGTAGCACGAACGGGTCTTCTCCCGCCTTCTCCCACCTCATGAGTTACGAGGTACCTTGGAGTTACTTTTTTAAAAAATACAAGCAAACACAGAAGAAGGAAAATTATCCAACCTGCAATCCTAAAACACTGGATACCGGGGGAAGTATTTTCCCCAGAACAAGCAAAAATATATGTATAGAAAGTTTGTGCTTCATTGCTACACCTACTAGACATATTCTATTTATATTGTTGAACTCGCTGAGACAGTCAGGATGTAGATTTCAAAGCAAATGAATGTGCATGTGTGCTTGCATAGCCTTCCTTCATCAGGGACATTCTTCCTGTTTCCTTTTCAGTGGTTCTCCTAAAATTAGTTTCTTTCTGACAGTAAACACAATTGGGTACTTTCATATAAAATATTATGAGTAAAGGGGAAAAATGTTACTGGTTTTAATAGTCTTGCTGTGGGTCTGAGTGATGCTGGTAGCGATTAATTGGTACCACTTGTTGTTTTACTTGGTGGCGTTTAAGCTGTAGAAACCAAGGGCATGCTTAACCATAAATGACCAAACCATCTCTTGAAAGGCTTTGTTTGTGACTGGGTTGAGTGATCCGTAATTCTGCAGAAATGTTTCTTTCTTTAGACTTCGTTACCAATCTTTATTTTTTAATGGGCAACTATAATTAGTTTTATGGTTACCATTTGTCTCAAGATTTAAAACTACTTCTTCTCTCCCTTCTGCCCCTAACATGCCGCGGCCCTGCAGGGGAAGCAGAAAGCCGGGCTCCCCGTGATCGCCGCATTGGAAACGTGCCGGGCGCGGCAGCAGCCCGCGGAGGACGAGGGGTGGGTGTCTGCAAGTGCAGGTCCCTCACACCTCCTTCGCCCGGCTCTGCGTCCCCCTGGGGAGGGGACACCGCGAGCCCCAGCGCGCGTCACCCACGCAAGCTGGGCCAGAAGGACTTTGGGGTCCCGAGCGGCTTAGACTCTCGCTTGGATCTGTCCTTTGTTTAAAATCCTTCATGTTTGCATACTTCACTACTCTGTTCTAAAATCTCCTCCTCTTTAAAACGAAAAAAGACAAAGGCAGAAAAATTAGTGAAATAGAGCAAAGCGATTGGCAGAAACCCCAGCGATCTCTAGGTTCGATCAAGCTGTATTTTGCTGTGCTGCAGCGGGAGCAGCAGAGGGAGCACAAGTTAACACATAATTCCTTTACCAAGAGCTGTACTGTCATCACGGATGACATTTTGCTCGATGGATGAAGAGCAAGAATGAAAAAAAACACCTCAACCTAGTGAGTTTGCCATGGGACAGGAGGATGATGTCCTCTATATTAAATACGGAGGGATAGCAAATGAAAAGGTATCCTGTTACGGCTTCTGTTTTAAATTTTAGGTTGTGCTCTCCATGCGTCTCCAGGTTGCGTGATGTCAGTACGATTTCATGCCAGGTTGCGTGATGTCAGTACGATTTCATGCCAGGGTGCAACCGAGGGAAGATTGATGCTGTGCGGTTTGGGAGGGCTGTGGTGCCGTCCTGCGTCACGGTATTCTCCTAATAGACCTGAAGCAGCAGTTTAATAATTGTAGGTTATCGAAAAGGAAAATGATGATGGCAAACAACTGGCCAAGTTATCGTTGGTGGGCGAGATCAGAGCCGTGAGCTGGTCAGGCTCTCGCGGCACATAGCAGCCTGACCTGCCCTCCAGGCAGTATTTAAAGCAGAGTTTCATTTTCCTCGAGTTTACAATCACGTACCAAAAAAAAAAAAAAAAAAATCTTTTCCTTGAAGTCCGTTGTGTCCTTTCAGACCTGGGCAGTGTGGGCTCTCTTCACCCACGCAGCCCTTGCCGCCCCGCCGGGGCAGGCGCCTGGGCTTCCGGAGCGGATGGCCATCACCAATGTCACCAAACTGTACTTGTCACTGGTGGCTTAACCCGTAGGCTTGCAATTTTGTCAGCTGTCTTGCCCATAATCAAAACTTTGGACAGGACTGACTTTCCTCCTGCCGGTCCGTAAGCAAAGTCCCGAATAGGGTCAAAGAGGAGAGATATATTTATTTTTTCCCTCTGGGAGTTTTAATAAACAAAATGCAAGCTTTAAGTTTTGCCTTCAGATTAGAGATTGCCAATAGCAAATCTTTGCTTTGTTGAATTATTCAGCAGGAGTAAAGGTTATTGAAACGTGCACAGATAGACGGCTGGAGACCCAGAGCGATAACTTTAAAAAGCCCTGGCAGCACTGGGGGCAGGAACCATTTTCCCTCTCAGAAAGAGCAGAAATCGCTTTGTGCGGAAAAAATAAACCGCTGGTGTACTTTCACAAATTCACCCTTTCCACCTTGCTGTTTTATTCAACGGTCTACTTTGTTTCTGAGGCCGCCGCTGACTGTGCACCGGAGACAGGCATGGACCGCGAAGGAAGGAGAGGTTATCTGAGCAGGTCAGGCAGCGAGTTCATTGTTCTCCAGGAACACTTGTTCAACACCCGCTTGCGCGGTGCTCGGAGCCACGGCGCACAAGTTGGATGCACAGATGGCGGCCTTTATTATTCATTACCGATGAAATTAATTACCAACTCCATCGATTTTTAATGTAATTTGCTTGATAGCTGCTTTTAAATACCTTCTGGAAGTGGCTATTTATTCTCCTAACTATTGATTTTCATGTTTCGGAGAAGCTTCCCCTGTATATCTTATTCATCTTATTCTCCCTTGAATATCCACAAGGATCAGCTGGACTCCGAGCATATAAGCTGCGCTTCCCAAACCTCTGTAGGGTTTTCTGTGCGTCAGAGCACCGGTCTGCTGCCGCCCAGGAGCCCGTCTCCCGTGGCCGTGAAGGGGGGATTAGTCGATTAATAGCTTCAGGCTTCCAGACCAAAGAGACCACCGTGACGCCCAGCCTGATCCCCAGCTTTCACAGGCCACAGAGCTCCTCTGCTTCATCTCAAAGATATCTAATCTTTTCTAAAAGGCTATGTAACGCCAGCACAAGTAGGAAAACCTTGCCTGTTTTTACTCATTTCAGTGGTTGTTTTTCTTATAGGCAGTCTCATAAGAGGTTAGAACAAGGTAAGATGTGGTTACTGACTCATTTGCATGAAGAATCTGTTTATAAAGACGTTTAAGGTCTTTATATAAGACCTTTATAAATGCAAGACCTCTGGCATTACGTATCTGATACAAAACACGGTCGCCTGTTGTAGTCTCTCTTTTTAAATGACACCCTTTCCTTTACCAGAAGCAGGGAACTAGAGATCAGAAGCCACAAGTAGGCATCACCATGGCCATCCCTGTTACCAATGATGGATAGAAAGGTGACTTTATCCAGTGTTGGTACTTTACCCACCTAAGACTCTTAAATGCAATAGTTTTAAGGAAAACCTCCAGATGCTGATATTGGAGAAGTAGATTTTTTTTTTTCTCCTTTATAATGGTGTTGGCTATATTTCTGCCACGAATATGAATATCATTTATCACATGCCTTGGTTTAGCTTCAGCCAGCTGTTTTTTATTGAAGAGCTGATCTTGTTTCACCAGCAGGAGAGCTCAGAAGCGATGGAAGTAGCACCCGAAGTGCAAAATACAGAGTCTAGCATCATCTGTAAACTCCCAGCACTGGCTGTTTTCGCTTCTAACCTTTCCTGTTTGTTTAATATAAAAGTTGGAGATTGATCCGTGGCGTTTTTGTGCGAGTGAGCTGTGCAAGTGAGCTCTTCATGTGTGCCTCTGTCTTACCAATATCCTGTGTGGGGAGAGAAAAATGTACATTTGCAACGGAAAACCAAAATCATTGTAATTTGTGACTAAGTTATTTTTTGAGGTAGACAGCACAAAAAGTAATGTACGAGCATATCCGCTTGTGCAGATGTAAAGAAATTCAGAGCTTTGGGACTGGATTTACACAGACGTTTTTGCCATTGAAAGACCTCTCTGCAAATAACGAGGCAAAGACAATCGGGTTTGTCACTTCTCATTTCTTTCCATTCTTCTTTTTCTCCCCCGAGGAGCAGGATTTGGCCTCCAGAGCTCTGCTTACGGCCAGTGTTTAGCCATGTTCCCTCTGGTGCTGCTTCGCTGGTGCTGGGTGTTGGAAGGTTTGTCTCTGTCAGGTCCTGGGCAGGATGCAGGTAGTTAGCTAAGGCAAGAAACAGCCATAGTGAACAGTTGCATGCCTGGTAGATACATTTTTTTTTTTCCATTTTCTTAGATCTAGAGAGCAGTTTGCTTTATCCTAGTCCAGTATTCAGTTAGTAAATTCTGTTGAGGCATTGAGCCTGTTTCCGAAATAGTTTTCCTGGGTCTTGAAGGACAGGCCATCAAGACGAGTAGGACTATGCGGTCAATCAGAGTGGTACTTGCAACAGCACGGATCATGTCGGTTTAAAGAAAAAAAGTGGTTTAAGGAACTAGCAACTTGTTTGATCTCCAGAAGAGATGGAAGGAGGTGGTTCTCTACACAATTGATGGAGCTGCACTATAGAGCTCGTCGCCAAAAAGCATTGTGCGCACTAGCAGTTGGCATGGGTTCAAGGGGACGTTGGACAATACATAGAAACCACATAGGAACATCTTGCTCGAGAATCCTTGAATTGAAGATGGCTGGGAGCTGAGGAAGTGTGGGGAATTATCCTTGTACGCATTCCGGTGCTTTTTTAATTTCCATTTCCATTTTCCGCTTGATTTTTCAGCCCCAGATTGGGAGGATGGGGGATAGAGAACAGGACAGGGCCAAAATCCCAGCAATAAAATACATTTTACTTAAGAAAATTTTCTGTACATGCTTTTCATAAATCACATCTTTCACAAATAATAACTGTAGGGAACTGAAGTTGGGCTCTTGCTCACGACAGTGTTGAAGGCCTGAGGAGGTGAACCTTTGGTCTGACCCAGTACGATCATTCTCATGCTGTTACATAGCAGTACAGGCAATTAAAAGAGAAAAAGGCACCAGGAGAGGTACAACCTGACAAGACATTATCAATCACATTACTTGAAGAGCATCTAGAGAGTAAACAAAAGGCCAAAGAGCTTTTGATCTTCATAGCTATTTAAGATAAGAACCACGTCAGTGCTCTGCAAAGAGGATGCCTAAATAATTGTTGTTGGTTGGACTATTTGTGTTGAAACAGAAATTATTTTCACGCCTGTTTGTGGAGCAAGACCGTTTCTGTGCCCATCACCTAAACGACAGCGCACAAGAGAAGAGAGGAGATGTGCCAGCCCTCAAAAACACAGGTGGTTCCTGCAGCTCCATCTCTTTATTGGACAACAAAAAAAAAGCTATTTTCGGCTTGGTGCACCAAGGGAGGGATTGCTTAGTTACTTGGAGAGCTTTTTTAATAGCAAAGTTAGTAATGCCTTGTAAGGGCATGTCCAGGGAGTTTTTAAAATAGATTTTAGTATACATTTCTCAGAGTGGTTACAGAAGTGCCTGTCTGGGATACCACAGGTACAGTTGATCCTCTCTTTGGGCATGGGGATGAACCAACTAGTTGATTTCCAGATTTTTCCAGCCTTATTTTTTTGTGTTTGTAACGCAGGACAGAAGAACTTGGCATTGTTTTAGGACTGCAAATCCTAGCAGGGTTGAATAACTCAGACGTAACCAAATTTTAGGCCAAGCCGAAATATAGTACAATTAATAAAGAGCAATTCAAGCTGCAGTGCCCCAAAATAGGAACAAATGTATTCTGAGCTGGAAAATGAATTAAGGCGTTTACGAATGAATTGCTGTCAATGGTAGGAATTTTTTGTATGGCGGCTTAACTTTCTACCTACTAATAACTGTTAGTCCTATAAACATTCTAAGTAGGTTTAAACAAAAAAAAAAACATTACAAGATTTTTTTTCCCCCCCCCCCTTTTCCAGTAGATTTGACAAAAAGCAACGGTTCACTTCCAACCATTTATCTTTCTCTAGCAAACACCTACCTGAGATGTGCTGGTGGTCTGTTAAGGCACGTGCTTTCTCTGCAGCCCAGGGCATTGCATTGTTCCGGCAAGAACAAGGACTGCCAAAACCAATACTGAGCTGGGATTTCAGATTCGTTTCTTATCCACCGCTGCCTTCTTGCTGTGCATCCCTTTTTCAGGATGTGTTTCACAGTGTCAGGAAGGGCAGTGTTTTTTCCGGCCTCTGTGTTCATTTCTGAATCTTTTTTGGTCATCATTTCTGTTAATAATGAAAGCTTCACGCAAATATGTATTTTGGTTTTAATTTACAATTCTTCAGCTGCTGCGTAGCACGTATGGCAAAAGGGTTTTGCCATTTGCAGCGTTGGGGGGGGGTACGACAGAAATGCATCGTTTCAAAAACGAGGGCAGAAGCCGGTGAACTGGCTGCCTTTCTCAGGGCATCTTCTGGAATGTAAAAGACACCAAGGGTTGCTAAAATATTCATGTACCACCGTAACTCTAGGGAGGTGGATACGTCACCCGAAGGGGTCAGAGTGGGGATAAATAAATAAATAATGCACATTCAGAAGCCGTTGCCGTTAAGTAAAAGTTGAGCGAGCCACAGCTAACGTGAAGTTTCTTATAAAATCTGTGAAGTCTAAGGTGGGAGATCTTTCATCTTTCGCTGTCGGGATTTGGGTAATATTGTATAAGGGCATTATACCAATGTGTAGATTACAACTTTGACTCCATAGTGTCAATATTTGCTTTTAAAGCACCGTAGGGTTTGGGTATTATTGTATAAGGGCATTATGTGTAGATTACAACTTTGACTCCATAATGTCAATATTTGCTTTTAAAGCACCGTGGGTTTTGAAAATACATGCAGGTATGTATACATACATTAGGTAAAGATAGCAAATAGATTTAAACCCCACAAAGAGGAAAAAAAACCACCAAACCTGAGATAGTAATTAATTATTCTTTTTTAATTGTATTTTAGTCTCTGTTTCTTTGATTAGAAGTGGAAGAGGCTATCTTCCATCATGTACTCTGTCACCTAAAATAGTATTAATCGTTTCAATCTTGAGTAAAGTAATAATTTGGAAGATTTGTATTTTTGTGAATGTTTTGTCATGGATGTAACTGAAGCTTGAAATCCTAATGTCCTTTACAGGTGGTATGCCAAAATAGATGAATACTGTTCTCTGAACTTTACAGATGGTAATCTGTCTACCAGGGACAGATTTCATTAGGAAAGTGATGGGGGTAATTAGAGTGAAGGACAGACTTACAGAAATGGGAGACATTTGTTACTAAGAGCCCTATAAAAATATTTCCCTCTGTAAACACAGCTGTCGTACGAAATGTTATTTTAAAATATATTGTACGTGTCATATAAATGTCTAATTGACAGCTGAGATATTGCAGAATGTAATCTGTGTATATAGATCAGGAAAAGAAAGTGATAATTCAAGAGATTGTTTTTGACACAGTAGTCGCAAATTCAAACTTTATGTACGCTTCTCATTTACGGGTTTAGATAATATGTGCCTTTTCTTACGGGACTTCAATCTTCCAGGACATTCCTTTTCCCCGTAACACCGGTTTCAGCTTCATCAAGAGCCTGTTTAAAACGCTATGTTAGTTGTTTGTGGAGGGAGGGGAGCATCGTCACGGCCAAGCCTGGCATGAATGCCTTCAGTTGGCCATGTGTAGATGGCAGCATTTACCTGCTCTGCTTCCTTCTTAAATGACTTCAGGTGGGGGGGGTGATTGCTTCTCAGCGCTGGAATGAATAATCTTTCAAAAAAACCCAATAAGGGTAAAAACTAATTTTGTCCCAATGACCGAAATAAATGGGGGGTGAAAGACACGCATGCACTGCTGGCCCCCTCTCTGGTTGCCAGAAAGACGGCGATCCCGCTATGGGGATGGGGTTTTCTCTACAGGGAAGGAGTTAAAAGCAGCGTCTGCCTTTGGGGGTTTGGCTATCTGGGCTAAAAAGGGGCAGCGCTGGGTGTTGGGGGGTCGTGATGAGAAGCGTTGCCTCGGGACCTCGCCGCTCGGCCATGGTGCCCGCAGCGGTGACTTGTCCTTCCCAGCAGCAGCATCGCTGTTTGTTTGGGTCTCATCTGCGGCTCTCTTGTTTTTCACTGTGAAAAATCTATATGAGTGCTCTCCAAACTGTTTTCACCTATTGGAGGTTTGACTTTTTTATTAAATGGCTTGTATCTTGTTATTCAAGTTTAACTTGAATAACAAATGTAATACAGAAATTCTTAGAGATATCTCTGTAGGGTTTTTCTTATTTCTTTAAAAGCATCTTAAGTAATTCTGTGCAGAAGGATTAGACACCCCCCCCCCCCAAAAAAAAATCTTGCCGTGACGTCCAGCTTTTGGACAAGTAAGATACGGTTTTTGGAATGTAAACACCATATGGCACAGAATTTGAATGGCTGGCAAGCGCCGCACAAGGCAGCCCTCTTCATTTTGCAGCACCGGGAAGACTTTTAAAGGAAAATTTTCAAATCGCGTTGCTGTTTGCTTTTGATCTAGTTTATCCCTCAACTCTGTAACGCGCTTATAATCTGTTAAAAACTCCTGTTATTACTCCTCCCATCACCTTGCACTAAGCAATCCATTGCAGGCAGCTCACGAGCAGCAGCTGGTGTGCTTCTGAGCGGGCGACCGGCGGGTACGTGTGTGAGAAATGCTCTGCGGTGGTTGTAGGGCAGGCTGTAGGCTCAGCCTTAGCCTAGGACGCTGCTTAGGTCAAATGATGAAGCCAGGTTCAGTGTGTGCTAGCGAGGATCGCAATCCAGTATTCTACCTTCTTCTGTAAACTCAGATTAAGAACATACAGTACAGGCTGCCTCTGCCCCAAGGAGTTTGCGGTATAAATAAAAACATCAGAGCAGAGTGCCCTGGGGAATGCAAAAAGGAAATACCTAAGATTGGGAAAAAAAAAAAAATTATTATTGTTGACTCATATTTCTGGCTATTATATTAAATATAAAATGAGATGAGAACAAAAACAATACCTGGAAACCCCACGGTGTCCAAAAGTAGGAGGAATCTCACTGTACAGGGTTTTAGTATTATAAGATTTTTATAAGAGTCCATGACTTTGCAAGTTCTGTTGCCATAAGGATTGGCAGTGAAGCATAGTAAAGTAATAAAAGGGCAAGGCGTGGAGCCAAATACTTCTGTTTGTAATTGTGGTGGTGATGTGCAGAGCAGCAGGAAGAGCAAATCAAGCGCAGATGGTTTTTGTATGAAGTCTTGACTTTTATTGGTGATAGTGCTCAAGGTGGTGTTGACACTGAAATATCCCTGAGTAACGGCTTGCGTTATGTGGTGTTTAAAAGGGATGCAGACAAGTATCCTGCACGTCATGGATGGTGCCATGCTGCAGTCTGAAGCTTCGTTTTGGTTGCCCTCTCAGTTTTCTCACTGAGGTCTCTACCAGGTTGGTCGTATCAACTGCTGGTAGTAACTGTTCAACTAAACTCTTTCCTGAACTATTAAGGTATCGTAGGAGAGAGGGTTGGGAGGAACCGGCGTGTTTTCCAGCACAGAGGCAGGACCTGGTGTGCCTTCGTTGTTCCTGGCAGGGACTTCTCCTGCTCCTTCCTAGACTCTCCTCCCTTCCAGCGCTGCGGCATTTCCTCCCGTTGCTGACCTAAGTTGCTTTTATTACTGTTTAAGTCCTCTAGTTTTTAGACATGCAGAACCATTTATTCTCTTTCTCTTCATGCTTTAAGGCTATTTCGGTATCATTTCTCCCAGTCGTCTTTTTTCTAGATTCTAGAGAATCTCAGCTCTTTCAATATCATTCAGTTGGTGGGTCACATTTAATGACTATGGTCCTCTTTCCTGAGCTCTTTCCTTTGGATCCACGCTATTACTGGATTTCTGTACTGCAATTTGACCCGAGCGCTGTAGCTAAGGTCAGCCTATGAGTAGCAGAACAGAAGGATTATTTCTCATGCCATACGCGTGGCATTCCTGGTTTTATGCCCTAGCATGTTGTTTGCCTTTCCTACAGCCGGGGCACATTATTGGCTTGTGTTCAGATGGGAAGACCCCCTCTAACAGAAAGATGAGGCATCTGTGGCATTTCCCCTACACGCACAGTCCGTTGCTCTGTCTTACACAGTTGGTTTTCTGCTGCTTTTTATCTCCCTGTTGTCTTTTAGGTGCCTATGAACCTTTTCTTTGGTTCTCTAGGTGGCATCTCTCTCCTTTTGTGTTCCTCTAGAAAAAAGTCTACATAAAATCTCATGCCAGTGGCTTGGGAATGAGCAGGTAATCTTTCCTCCTTCCTTCCCTCGCTTCTCCTTCAGGAGTGATCCATCATGACACGGAAACAATGCTGGGATGTAACTGCTCTCCAGAAGGGACATATTAAACGTCTTATACCTCCCATGTCAGAGGCATGTGTTGGAAGGTCGATTGTAAAACATCAGAATATATTGACTACGCATAGCTGTCTCACGGCCTTGCCCACGGCGTTGCCCGCTTGCTCAGGAAGGATATTGAAGCACGCAAAGAAGAGCAATAAAAATTATGAGAAGATTGCAGGTAGAGAATAAGGCCAATGAAGAAAGCCTAAGGGAGCTAGTTAATTTTTCAATGATTAGAAGGCAGATGCCTTAGCGGTATTTAATCTGCCTACTTATATACAGAGTGTTACGTATACGTATTAACGGCAGTGGAATGAAAGCGGCAAGGTTAGGAAGGGACAGTGACCTGAGTCAACAGAAGGAAATAGATTTTTGGAAAACTTGTCCCTTCTGTGGCACCACCACTGCCCCTAGTAGCTAGAAGAGGAGGGGATGAATTGTGGGTGATGTTGGGAGTGATACCTCAGGTGATCCTTTCTTCTCCTTTCCCTAAGGAAGACCCTGCAAATCCCACATTCCAGAGTGCAAGTAGGTGAATACTCTGCCAAGGAAAACAGTATTAGACTCTTCCCAAATAAGTCAGATTTAATTAATACTGTTATGTTAATACACCCGTAGTCATGTTAACTCAACCCATTTATCACTGTGCAGCTGCATTTTGAGCGAGCTACAAACAATGAAAGAGATCTCACAGCATTTTCCAAAAAACGGGATATATTAGCGAGTAGAAGTTGCACCGCAAAGGTGCGTACCGCCGCCGCTTCCGTCGGACGAGAACACAGATAGCACAAATTGCACGTCTAGCGAAATGCTTGGACCTCCTCCGCTGGGTTCACATGTACTTGGCAGAGGCGAGACTGAAACTGAGATAAAAGCTCTCCTTTGCCAGCCCTGAAATAATCTCAGTAGTGGGCTCCCCGAGGGGGAGCAGCCGTTCCCGCAGGATACCGCTCTGCGTGGAGCTGGCAACAGGGAATAAACAGGCGGTCTCTATTAAATACCAAATATATTTTGCCTTCTGTTTGAAATCATCTTTCTGAGACTTTATGTAGGCTTTGAGGATATTCAGTAGGCTTCAGCTCTGAGGCATGTCACATTTCAAACTCCCACTGAAACGCCTCGGTTATCCATCCCTCCTACCAAGATCCCCCTGCAGCTGCTCAAGGTTTGCTCTGAATTAAGCGTTAATTTGATACCTTCAGAAACCTTCTTCCTAAAATATCAGGGAGAGTTAATGCTGACAGCTCTCTTTGCTTTAAAACGTGGCGCTTTGCTTTTCCTGACCATAAACTTTTGGTTTTGAGGAGCCTTTTTACTAAAGTATGTTTAACAGAACATTTTTATTAAATTCTTTGTTTGTAAAACACCATTGCTAGCCAATGAATACTTACGAGGAAGCTCTCCAATGGAGATTTTTCTTTGGCTAATACATTCCTGGAAGGTGGCTTTTCCAGTTTCACACAAACCTTTTTGTATTTGAAAACATAAAGCCCAGTTCTACTACACACACCTTTTTTTAAACTGAACTTTCGTCCGGTGGATCGTTAGCTTAGTCCCATCAGTGGGTCCATATCCACAATGTGAACTTAATATATTTTTTTCACTTGGCTTGAAGAAGTTGTGAGATGATCTCTGGTCATGTTTTTAAGGTTAGTGCTGGGCAGGTGCACGCATGCACATGTGAAGGCTTAAGAGCGGATGCCGTAATTACAGATGTACTAATTTATTCTCATTTTTAAGACGTGCATTGATAAATCTTTTTTTTCTTTGCTTTTAAACTGTAGCCTGTAAGTGCAGGTGTGTTTTCCCCTGGGGTCTGCTGCGAGGATGGCTCACTCTGAGGCACTGCCCCGGACCCGTTGGACTTGAAGGCTGCAGCTGGTAGCAAATGCAGCAACAAGCTGCTTTTTTCTCTTGTGCATCAGCTCTGTACAAGTTATCTAGGTTACTGGAGCGTTTGGCCCTTGGCAAGCGTTACCTGGCCCTGTGCCAAATGAGAGAGACAACTTTTGTTGCCGTGGTGCGTAAGTTGTACAAATAAGAAGATTTTTATGCCTGCAGGAAAAAACCCACGTCAATTGAAATTCTTAGTCGCCTTTTCTTAGTCACATTTTAGAGAAACAAGATGGTATCATAGCCATTGTTCAGTTACACAATTCGAAGGGGCATGTGGCAAGAGTAAAATAAATCTTTTTAGTTGGCTTTATTTTGTTACATGGTTACTGTTTTCTGTTTTGTAGCAGATGACTAACATAATGGGCCACTTTCTGGCGTAGTTAATAAAGTCAATAGGATTTACACCAGCAGGAATTTTGATGTAATTTAATTATGGTTTCAATACCAGGAAATAAGCTCAAGTTTGGAAGAAAAAAAATTAAAGTGCTGCTCTGTTTCTGTGTAGCCTGATGATATTATTTGTCAAACTGATTATCGAATTTGTGGTGTTAATAGAGTTACTCTTAATAAGATGCACACATAAATGTACCAAAAAAATCAGAGGAGCTGAGTTGTCTTTGTACATGAATTAGCAAATTTGATAAGCTGCCATGATATAAAGTAAGTGTGGTGCAGAAAGCTTAATTAGGAAGTACCAGTGAGGTCAATGACTGTACAGTGTAAAAATCAGTGCAGAATTTTATATGCTTTCTGTGATGATTTTATTAGTTCAGCCATGTATTTGAAATGTTGGGGCTGTGTGTAAGGTAAAGAGTGACAAATAGGGGAAATCATGGTTTGCAGCACACTTTCGAAATCTGCAAAGTATGAAGTTATTAAAGCACCACTATATATACTAAGCCCAAGAACTAAAAGTTTAAAGTTCATCAAGCTCTTACTGAAATACAGTGGCTAAATATGATTTTGAAGCAACTTGCATATTCTTAATGATCTTTTATGCAAAGTAAGTTATGATAATATACTTCATAAGCTGCTTTCTAACGCTGTTCTGACGTTCGTGGTCTTCTACCAGGCACTGCTAGAAATGTAGGAAAAGACTTTTGTCTAACATTAATGGAAAAAGGATGTCTTCATATGTGTCAAACTACCTTAGGTAATTATCTGTCAGTAGAAAATTGATTTGGGATTCCTATTTGCATTTCTACTCTTCATTAAGTACATGTTCATCAGCCTGAAAAATCAGAAATGAGAAGGACTTGTGGCAGCAGGTATGGATTTGCCAGAGGACTTTCACGCCCCGGGCGTGTATCTCGTATCTCCGGGGTGTGGGGACGTCCAGGCTGCCCGAGACCCCGAAGGGACGTCGGAGCAGTTGGGCTCCTCCGGCGAGTTGGGTGGGCACCCCTGCCTGGTTGCGCCCCACCGTGTGCCCCGGCGTGCCCAAAGTCCCATTGGGAAACTTATTCTGCTTTGTAAGGGTTTTTCTTTGTAGGATTTTTTTCGTTGGCTTGTTTTTCTCTAAAGTCTAAGATGGGAAAAGGTTTTAAAACTGACGTAGGGTATAATTATCACAGGCCTCAATTGTGGCTTTGCCGCATCTCTACATGAAAGGTGTTGCTGTCGGAAGTCTGCAGATCGCGGGGAAATGAGAGGAGTTTGCTTTGCCTGCTTCCCTCCGGCTCTGGGTCAGACCTATTTTGGAGCTGGGCATCCTCGGGCAGGACGGAGGCGGGAGGGGAGAAGCAGCCCTGCGGCTCAGCCGCCGGCACGAGGAGCCGGGTTGGAGCCGCTCTCCCATCCGAGCGTAGCGTCGGTGTCGAGCCCAGAGAAATAAAAGGATTCCCTACGCTTTTGTGGCCCCTTACACCCGGTGACAGAGCGGGATGTGAAACGCGATGTCTTCTGCCATCCCAGCGTACTCGCAGAGGTGTGGTGGCCTTCGGTACATGCAGAAAAGCTTTTTGGAAACCTCCTGAAATCGTTGCACAAAATCAGCAAGACTAATGCCGCTATTAGTTGCAAAGAAGGGCAGGAGGAGTAACATTGGCTGAAAGCAACTGGACAAAATTAATACTGAAAAAATCTGAAACCTGCTTCTCACCCACCTTTAACAGTGTTGAAAAAAAACAGTTTTAGACAGGAAGAAAGTTAATTTCACTAGGTATTCAACTACTAAACATAAATACAGACAGTCATTGTTCATTCTGAATTCATACAAGCTATTGTAATCATCAGTAATCTGCTGCTTAATGCTTGGCAAAGCACGTACTCCTCCTTATTTTACAATACCTACTGAAACAAGTGGGTAGACAGTAAACTGCTTGAAGTATAAACTATTAAAGAAAAGCACATTGTAAGTATTTGTTGGTTTTAATTCATCTCGTGAAAGCAAACTGTTTATAAACAATTTTTCTTGTTTGCCTGTATAGAATGTCAACTTCCGTACAGCTCTTGTAGTTCAAGTTGCCGTATACTCTTTGCTGTCTGCAAGTGTGACCATTTTGGTGATGACTAGTTAGCAAGATAGATTTTCTCCTCCTTTTTTCCACGTTTATCCAGCAGTAATTCAGCAGACTTTGAGACTTACTATAAATTGGTGAATCAGATTTACTTTTTGTTCAGTTACATTTATATATTGTTTGCAGAAAATCAGGCTCTTTGGGTGTTTGTGGGTTTCTTTTTTCCAGTTGCATCACTAAGCATCTGTGATTCTCCAGGTTTTGGTCTTCATTAGAGAGATGCAAGGCAAATTTTCCTTGAAATGGAGAGAGTGGAAGAGGCAGCGTTTAGCCATACTCTGCGTAGTGTTTATGACCTCGTTTAACTGCCTATGACCAGACGTGTTTCTACGTGACTTTGTTTCCAGGTCCTGCATTTATTCTTCTTTCGAAGTTAGCTACAGCAGCTAAATTCTTCTCTCTAATAACGTTAAGTGCAAGTATGCCAGTTAGAGGGGTGTTATGCAGCTTTTCGTTTGCAAGAATATTTTGTTCTTAGGGAGTTGTCCTCACAAACTGGAGGAGAAAATTAATGTTTCCTTCCATGGGGACAAAAAAATGCAGAAAGATCTGTATTTCTCAACTTGTGAAGCATACAGGATTGTCTATTTACTAAATATCTCTCAAGGATGAAGGTGTTCTGGTCTGGATTGAACTTCTTGCAGTCTAACGCCTATTTTCTTCTGAAGCTCGTCATCTTTTTTAATAGGCAGGAAAGTGGTTCTCCGAGGCTAAAAAGAGTTTTCTCGGATGAAAGACCTTGACTAAATGTACAACTTTCTCCCCGGTGTTTGGTGTGTTACTGTTCTGATTCCAGCCCTGAATCTCTAGGGTGGGGTGGGCTCTGGAACGGCAGCTGTTAAATCTGGGAGCTGAGCAAGGCGGAGAGCTGAGGAGCGTGGACTCAAACAAGGTTTGGCTACACGGACCACAGGGTGCAGGAAGCTGGCACGTCCTGTTAGGTATCAGCTTACCCTGCACGTTGAAAATGAGGAGATGGGAGAGGTGGTAAAACATTTCCTTTTTGCTGGTACGGTAAAAAGAAGGATAATTAGAATCATAGAATCACAGAATGGTTTGGGTTGGAAGGGACCTTAAAGATCATCTCGTTCCAACCCCCCTGCCACGGGCAGGGACACCTTCCACTAGACCCGGTTGCTCAAAGCCTCGTCCAGCCTGGCCTTGAACACTTCCAGGGAAGGGGCATCCACACCTTCTCTGGGCAACAAATTAATTAATTAATTTATAATTCATTAATAGGCCAGATTTAATTCCCAGGGAATTCAAACTCCCACTGGCTGCAGGAGATGCCGCATTATGTCAGTGCCCTAAGTGTAAAGCAGATAAATGTTGGTATGTGTCGTGGTAGCTGGTTCTTCTCAATTCCATTCACTTTTCAATATAAAATGGGTTAGAAAGTGTACTGCGCTGACCATTTGTGCAACTGCAGCTGGATTGTCACCCCAGAATATTAGCAAGTTGCTCCTGGTTTTTAGTAGCGGTGAGGGTGCTTGCCGACGCTTCAGTAGATTAAGGATGCGGGGATTCAGGGGGGTGCGTTGCTGCGAGGTAAGTGCTGGAAAAATGAATTCTTAATGTCCCAGCTGTCTCCTGCCTGCTTCATACCTCCTGAGCTTCCCGTCGGCCTTTCCCAGCGGAGAGAAACAACAAGAGAGACGGGAATTGTCCCAGTTGCAGTCAACTCAGGTGAACTTGATCTAGTTGAAGATGTCCCTGCCCAGGGCAGAGGGATTGGACTAGATGACCTTTAAAGGTCCCTTCCAATCCAAACGGTTCTGATTCTATGAGTTGTGTATGCTAATGGATATTTTGTATTTGTTTGGAGGTTCAAAGTTAAATCGACCTCCGGAGGCATTCCCAATTTCTTCAAGCCACATGGTGGAGACCTTGGGACTGATGGACAAAAGGGCTGTAACAGAGCTGAGCTTTATAGGAAACAAGGCTGTGTGACTTAACTGTAACTTTTAAAATTAGCACATTCTTTCCTTACTGTGAGAACTTTTTTCCATGGATTCATTGTTTTGAAATGAATATCCATGACTGTTTTCTGGCAAATAGAAAATTTTGGCTGAACGAAGTTATCCAGCTTCTCAGCCGCATCTTGACTCCCTTGTGAACACGAGCACCAAGTCGCGTGCTTGCTTGCCTGGTAGCAGCCCGGGCCCCGATTTGGACGTTCATTAGTTTTCTGTGCCTGTTTCTGTGGGCTGTTGTTAACAAGTTTGGAGTTTTACTGTGGCCTCAAGAACGTGGGTTAGCAAAGATGATTAAAACGATGGTGGATTCCGTTGCTCAATGAAGTCCTCTCTGTTGCATTAAAGGGGTAATGGACTGTAAAATATAAATATCACAGCTCGAAGAAAGGAATAGATTTTCTATAGCATTCATTAACGTGAGGCAGACTGTAGGTTCTGGCGGTCTAGGAGGGAGAACTGTAATGTTTCTTCTGGCCTTTCTTATTAATTTTGACAGATTTGAGAGGTTTGCATTTCTGCACAAAGAGGTTTCAATTAACCCTTTTAACTTTCCTGTATCACAGGCTCATTTTAATTGATTCAGCAGTGTTTACCCAGCACATTAGTCTGTGCAACACGTGCAAAGAAAGGCATTAACCTTGCTGGAGTCTCTCAGGATTCGTTTTGGGGTAACTGAAAACAGGATGTGAATCCAGTCATCAATTAGCATTGCTACAAATATTTCTCCTTCATTTCTTTTTACTGTTGTTATTCTAACCTGAATTACTGTAATCATAACCTGTAACTTTTTCCCTGAAGCATAGTACAAATACTTACAGCATTTTACATACCGTCTCGTGTTGGGGAATTACCATGGCCTGGTTGGAGAGCATATGTGGATTACTGGCCTTCAAGAAGTAAGGAAGAAAGCTGTTGTGTGTTGTTTGGTGATGCCGATGTAAGAAATAGGTTTGCAAAAACGCACAGGTAATAGTTATCAGGAAGATGTTTTGAATATACCAGCAATCTATAAGTCATCATTTTAAGAAATACTTTCTTTTGAGACAAAATATAACATGTCAGCAAATGGCACACAGCAGGGTGTGTGCCATTGATTCATAATGCATAAAGGAAAGGTGAAGATACCTTTAAAAAGGCATTTAAATACTGTATTGAAAACTCTCTTAATAAGCAGATAGAAACTACAAAGCAAGGTAATATATCTGAAGTTAGGAGAAACTTATATTATCCTTAATATTTGTAAGTCAGGATGGTAACATAAATCCATTTTTAATGTTAAGTGCGCCACACTCAGCAGATACTTGAAAACCACCTTAACTATTTGTTTCTGTTGCAGAAAATCATTTCCTGGCTATTTTTAATTTCTGCATTGTTAAGTCTCATTTTAATGAATTTCTGGTCATTTGCACAGCTAGCCTGTCCCGTAGCTAATGATGAGAGGGCTGAGGAGCAGGCTACGTATGACAAATTTACCGTATTTATTCCCGTTTCAAAGCTCTCCATTCCCTGCCTGTTTCAGCATCAACTCGCATCTGCTGGTTGCTGCCAAATGTACCCGAGGAGTATACTTCTACAGTACTGTAGAAAGAGAGCAGCACTTCTTAACTTCATTATCTGTAGCTATCAAAAATCCCCTGGGGAAAGTTATTTTAAATGAGGTTGACCTGGCAGATGAAGACATTAAGTGTTATGTATATAACTGTAATGTAAAGTATAGTGTAGATGAGGGCCAGGTTTTTACCAGCTTGGCAGGTGCTGAACTTTTTTCACACTCTATTTGCAGAGGCATTTACAACTTAGGACTTTCTTTGTGTCCGTTAGGTTTGAGCAAATTAACATACCTCTCCTGAGCATCTAAACTGATCCTATCTCAAATAGAAATGTTGGTGACTCGATCAAATATGAGAATGTCCAGTTTCTGAGCTACAGCAAACAAAATTCCTTTAAAAGCTGGGCGAGGGGTGGTGAGTTAACGAGAGTGGTGATACTTGTCAAAACTCTCCTTGAGTATCTAAAATGAGATGCAGCTTGATTTTAAAAAGCCAAACTGAAAGAAACGGCTGTTAAGTCTAATTTGCCTTGTTCTGTACTAACTTCAACCAAATACCAACCGCCCACCCATCTAAAATTACTCACAAGACTTGTGCCAGGGTGCCAGGCTATTCTGTGCAGTCTGAATATGCACCGGTGCTTATAAAAGTGTAGTTTGTTAAAAGTTGATGCCAGTTTTCCCTGATCATCAGTTTTGTTCTTCATCACACTTAGACATGTAAGTCTTCTCATCATTTGCTATCCATTTATTCAGCTATTAAAGAAAAAAGAGACTTTCATAGTATGCGTTATTAGCACATTGTGAAATAATTGCTAGATACCTCTGAATTTATTATACCACAATTTCACATAAAAATGAAACGCATTTTCTTTCAATATCGTATTGAACATGGTATTGTCCTTTAGGCTTTGAATTTGATTGAAATTTATCTGTGAAGGAGGCAAATCCAACACTGGCTAGATAACCGTTAGAATTTCATATGGCATCGTGCTACGCAGGAGTAGTCCTTTTACTTCTATTCTACTGTTTTCAAGGCTCTTAGTATTACTGATGTCTCTCTAATTCAGGATTCATGGTTTTAAATGCCGTTTAAATATCCAAGAATAAATGAAAGGCAACAGATGAGCTACTTTTAAACTCCTCAAAGAGTAAAGAAATAATTCCATTCAAATGTTTCAGACTTTAATTCATCTGGATTTGACAGCTAGGCTTGCAATATAGATCATGTTACAGAGCAGTGGTTGTAAGTCACTAAATGCTGAATTCAGAAGGACTTTTCAAAAATGCTAATGATCTCCCGCGCTTCTTTTTTGTTCCATAAGACACTGGTAACAGGTAGCAGAAAAGGCACCTATGTTTAATCATTGCCACAAAGCAGAATGATTCAGATCCATTATAAATGGAGGTACAGGTTTAAGCTATTGTGCGTTACTTGGTTCGTGGTGGTTTCAGTTAAGATGCTGGATATTGTTCAGGAAAGCACAAGTAAGTTTGCTAGTGGATTAGCTGCGCCAGTTCTCAGTGAGTTCTTGCTTTGACTTGCCTCTATCGGCTTCAAAGGGCATTTGTCCACATAAGAACTGAGTAAATTCTGGAAAAACGCTGCAAAACATTTGATTTATTCTGAACTTGTGCATGCCTGTATGGTACATATTTACTTAATAAATGGAATAAAAGAGTAATAGTGTACACAAACTGGGATTTTTTTTTTTTGTTCTATAAATAGAAAAGCTTGACAAACTTCTATCTGCTCAGTTTTATATATATTTGGGGAATGGGAGGAACAGTAGCTAGATTATTTCACTGTTATGGTCATCACTGTAGCAATAGGCAGTGAATAAACTTCGAGCACGTGGTAGTACATTTCCATGATAGTTTAACAACTCTGAAGTTACTGTATGATTATTTTCTCCTGTTTCTGCTGCTTGCAAACTGTGGATTTTCAAATTGCGGTGTGTCTTTTTTTAGACGATGTACCTTAGGATTCCAAAATGAGGATAGTGTTTCTCTTACCACCCCTTGAAGTTATTTTCTGTATTAATAGCAGCTTCTGCTTCTCTGTGCTATAGTTTGGTCACAGAAATCACTGAAGAAAAGACTGCATTATGCACATGCTTTTGGGGGCTTTTTTGGGGCTGAGAGCAAGACAGAGATTTCTTGCGAGAAGTTTCCTTCCTCCCTTTGTCAATAGTGTCCATACAGCTTTTGGATAATGTCACATTCTGACTGTGAAAATGAGGAATGATGATGGCTTAGGCCAGCAGCCACATCTGCTGTAAACTGCAATCATATCACCTTATTTCTCTGTCCCTTATTTTTTTTCCCCTGCAAGACAAACACAGTAATCATTTCACTACTAGGAGGATGTCTTTAATCATGTTTGAGAAGTCTGCTGAAAGGCAGCTATTGATAAATGCAAAAATTGATGTTATTAATTTCTCACAAATGCTAATAGTGCTTTTCAAACAGTATGTTTCTAGTTAGGTATTTATATTTTCAGCTATAGAATATTTTTAAACAGAGCATCCACATCTCTACTTCCTATGCAATTACTTGTAGGAAGCAAAACAAATCCCTATAAAACACACTATGATGTCTTTGAGGCACAACACTTTCCCGGTTGCCCTATCACCAACTGTTCATTATGAAGTTACATTGGTAATTATGTTGTTGTCACCATTAACACTATGAGCTAGTGAAGGCTTTTGAGTTGTTGCCATTGTTTTAATTATTCAGAGCTCTTTGGCTGCCTTGTTTTCCTTCTTTCTACTGCTTGAGGACTTTCTTTAGGAAAGCTTTAAGGATTACTACATTCATACCTAGAAAATAATTTTTTGCATAAAAGTTTTGCTCTGGCATTCTTCTACATTATGCTGAAGAAAAAAAATAAGCTGTGTCGTACCCTGTGGAAGGATCAAACCAGGCTGAGATTTAGAACTTTAGGTGGTGGTGGGGGGAACAGTACAACAAGGCGGGGGGGAGATGCAGCATTATTTTCTAGACCTCTCCATGATGCCCAGGTTTGTTGCTGTAATTTTCTTACTAAGAGTCAATATATGACTTTGGTTTAATATATTAATTTTTGCCTACCCTCTGTTTCTGTTCTCCTACCCTTTAATATGATATAATCATTTCACTGTAAACCATTCCATTTTTGTCCTCAAAATACTTTTTTCTTGATTGTTTGTAAAACTATTGAAATGCTTCAATTGTGAACATACAATGAATGATCATCCTCTAATCTGTTCCACATGGATAGCGGGCCAGTTTGTGCATCCAGTACATAGAACTTCTTGATTCAGTTAAAACCAGCAAGACTGATGCTGTTGCAGTTTGATCTACAAGATCACTTAAAAAACCCCGTACTTTTCTTAAAAATCGCATGCCACAGCATAAACACCCTATTGAAGACCTGACATATATTATCACCTTTGAGGAATGGAAAAGCAAAACAAAGGATAAATGCAGAGAAATTGAGCTCAGATTCAATCTTCCAAAGAAAGAATTGTGTCTTTTAGTCATGTATTTAAGGGTGTTTAAAGTCTGTTCGGATTCAGAAGAATTTCTGAATCTTTTATGGTTGCATTTGAACATTCATTCTGATTTTTTTTTTTTCCTGCTTATGTTCCTCAGAAGGGAACCGGTGATTCTCAGCACTGCTAAAATTCTTCTCATACGTTTTTAAAAATCCAGAGGCTTGTAGTAATGACCAGTGGTGGTGAACTTTCAAAGGATCAAAGATTTGGCATGGTCAGGATAATAGTTGAAAAACCCAATGCAAGGAATAGCTGAGTAGCTTTAGTCAGGACATCAGACAGGGACCTGAGCAAGAAAAGTCTCTTTGGTTTCACTTGTGCTGGAAATACCATGAGAACCGTTCTCTTGTGGTATTTCTGCTTCCTGCCACACTAAAATTAAGGTATGCAGAAATGCCAGTATATTTCTTTCTTCTTTGTTTTTCCCTTTAAAGTATACTAAGATTATCAAAACTCAAAGTTAGTTTTGACTTGATTGAAGGGAGGCTTTGGTTTGGTCATTCTTTGTCTGGACTAGTCCAGCTAGCCTTCCTAGCAGCTGTGTTTGTACTATAATTGTCAACTGCTGGTGATATTTCTGACTCAGTAATCAGGGCTTGCTTAGGACTATACACAATAAAACCACCTTCTTCCAATGTCCTTTGGAAGCAGATGGCTGTGAAGTGTCCCCAGGTCAGTCACGGAGTGTCCCATAGGAGGGCTGCAGGACAGCATGTACCATCAACCCTTAACCTCTGTCCTCTCCTCCCAGGCAGCCTAGAACTGTACTACACTAAAGCTAGAAAGAAAGAAAAGCGTATCAGTCAACCCTCTGAGGAAGGAATTAACCACAGAAACTGTTAAATAAGTTCACTCTGCTCATGTGTTGTATATACGTATGGCTACAGTCTCTCTTTGCTCTTCCCTTAAGGTGTCGTCTTCGAATGCGTTGAAGTCAATGAGAGAGTGGCTGCTGTGCAAAGTCATTGGTATTAGGGGAGAGAGCTGTAATATAGCACTGGGATATCAAGATATCAACCTTGGATAGGGTTTGGACTATTAAAAGTTCTCATTATTTACTGTAGAGGCCAGAGAATGTAACTTCATAGGTTGATGTAGGTTCTACATAGAAGGAAAGATGTAGCAGATCTTTAGGAACCAATAAAAGTCAAATCTCTGAATTTATGCTCAAATAAAACACTTCATATTCTTTATTAAGGAAGATGACTATAAGAATCCCACATAAGCACACTGTTCCAGCTATTCCAGTTATTTCTGTGAATGCCTGTTTTCTTTCGCTTTATTTTTCTTCAGTGTGCAAGGTCGTATGTATTTACAGAAGTGGTGAAACGGTAAGTGTGAAAGGTACCTTTTAATTAGTCTTTAATGCTTGATTTTCTGAATTCTTCTATGTCAAATCCAAAGTCCAATGGCTGAGTAAGAAAATTCAAAAGATAAGTGTGGGAAACTAAAATTGTTGTTGGCTGACATGAAAAATTTTATAAACTGAGTTTCAGCCACCTTCCAAATTGTGGAAAAATGTGTTCTTTAGGCCAAAAAATGTGTTATTCAGCTATTCAGAACATTTCTGGAGATCAAAGTTTGTAGTTTTATGTAAATTTGAATCTTCCCAGTTTGTTAACGACCCAATATAGTTGTCTTTATTCAGCTTCAAGAAGAGTCTTCCTGCAAAACCTCATCGCTAGAAACAGCATATTTTTTAAGGGGAGATAATGCAGACCAGTTGAATGTTGCTGGGCAGGAAAACAAAGTTGAGAAGCATGTGAAACTTTATTTTTTCTTTTTTATCCAAGTATATGAGTTGGTCTAATATGCACTGCAGCAGTTTACTGTTAGCAAGAAGGACTTTCTTGATAATTGTAGTAGAGGTGGTATAGTAATGATTGACCAAAAAGATAACTGGGGTAAGACTTGCATGAAGATACAGGTGCCTAAAAAAAGATTCTGATATATGGGAGAAAAGTGGATAAAGGAGGGCTGGTGTGCCCGGAAAATTGATGTTCTTGGCTGTTTTTCTCAATTTTGATGGAGTCAGCAGGGAAAGCAGCAGAACCATGTATTTTGAAGATGCAGATCTGGAAAGAAAGGGGAAACAGAAGGATCTGCTTCTCCAAAGATAGGTTCCCCAAACCTGCAGCTCTGCAGGGTTAACCTTTTTCATCGTTTGCAAGACTCTTGATGAGCCTCGAAGGCCTTTGAGGTGGAGGCCAAGGAATGGCAGTGGAGTCCAAGGGCTTACCTTCACGAGCGCTCATCCCACAGACGTGCGTTTTGATGTCCTTTTCCCAAGCTGACGGTACTCATGGGACTGTCGTTTCCTCCAGGAGGAGGAGAGGGACCTTTCCAGCCATTTCTCAGCTGCCTGACCCCGCGTGGAGCAATGCTCCTGCTGCCTTTGGTGACTTGGGGGACATAGCTGCGCCAGTGGACCCCGGCTGAATGCATGTGTTCCCATTTCGGAAGAGCCGAACGGCTCTGGTTTACGTGCTGTCATAGCCATTGTAAAGCTCCCCATCATGGACACTTGGGGGGCTGTGGGGTCCCACAAATGAAAAACCCTACGTGTTTTAAAAGTCCCCTAATCTGATTAGGCTGAAGCCTTGTCTCTCTCCTTGACAAATTCCTTGAGACCAAGAACGAAGCTGGATGAATCTAAGTTGAATCTGTTTTAGCCTTCCCAGGACTAGTATTTGCCTCCAAAATGTTCCAGAGAACGTACAGTATTTTTTAAGTCCCATGTGACCTGTGTTTGAGGAGACCTGCAGCGGCTTTCCCAGCCGTGCAGGAGAGAGGAAAGGCAGGGGAGCACAGATCTGCAGCAAATAGCCAGGCGGTGTGCGTTTGCTGACCCTAAGCAAACTCATCGAACCTCTTTGAGATCCTCTGAGCAGCCAGAACTTGCCCTGCTGGCAGAGGAGACCCTGCCACTATAGCCTTGATGGTCAGCTGGGTCTGCTGAGGGCAGCCACAATGAGAAGGTCCATCTGTGGCCACATAAAAAGGCCCTTCTGGCCGCAAGTGGCCCATGGCCACGTGGAGGGAACCCCCACTAAGCTGCAGGAGCAGATGCGATACTGCTGCAGAAGACTGCAATCTGCAAACGAGGAGTAAGGCGAGGAGGCCATTTCCCTGAAATCTGTAGGAGGATGCGAAAATATTTGGAGTTTCTAGCCCCGCAGTTCCCTGCTAGCAGCCTGTTGATGCTGGGTTGGGGGGAAGCTTATAGGCATTTCTAGAAAATGGCCCTGTTCTTCTAAATGTGGAACTAGAAAGTAACACTTTGGCCTCGTGTGTTTTGTTTGCTAAAAGCTATTTAGACTCATATAGGGTTTCTTCTCAGAAAGGTGCCACCAAAAAAACCCTCGTAACACTGCAAAACATCAGTCAGCATTCAGTCCTAGATCTTTAATTCCCTTCCACTGAGAGAAAAAAACCTGTGGTTTCTTAAGTGACTATAGCAAATGCTTTTTCTACCATGGCTCTGGGTAAAGAGCTTTTCTTCTGCTGTTTGGGCAGCCTTCAGTGATGGAGTGGATTTATCCTATTGTCCTGGTGATTGAACGTGTCTTAAATGTCACACCTGTAAGTTTAATTAGGTGATTTATTTAATTTAGAGGTGTGACATTCCCATCCTTGAACTGCTAATGCTTACTTTTTCTGTCTTTATTGTGTTTGGTTTTTGTTTTTTTTTTCTGGCATGGACAGAAATGTTCTTACCAATTCAATTCATTTCTTATTACATGGCAGTAGACCTCATTTAATTAAATGCAAAGTTATAAACGAAATGGTTCCCAAATGTATAATGTTTTGAGTATTTTTAAAAAAAAAAAAAAACCAAACCAAAAAGAAAAACCTCACTAGCAAGTGTTTGCCAAGTGTTTGTATTGGTTTGGCAGGTATTTGGAATAGGTTTTGTAACTAGAGGTACTGCTAGATATAGAAGAATTAATGTCTTTATGAGAAAATCACCCCTTTTATCTGGGGAAATGACATAGGACCACATGTGTGCGCATGTCCCAGCATCCGTGGGTAGGCAGTGTAAGGTCGGGTGGAGGAGTTTTTCTGGTCCCTGCAGTGGCCAAGCAGTGCTGCTGACTCAGCGCTCAAGGGACGGATGGAGCTGCTCTGCTCTCCCTGCCCTCCTCGCCATGCACAGTGCCCCGACGGCAGCGCAAGAAGCACCTCTTAACGTGTGCCCTAGTAAACTGGTCTTTCTGGTACACATGGCGGTCGCTGAGGTGCATCCCCCCATGGTGCTCCCCAGGTCAGTGCATTTTCACGCTGAGATTACAAGTTGGACCATGTACGCACTCGAGGTCTCCTGGACTAACTGAATGCAATACTGCCTGGGCTATAAGTTGTGCTGCAAACCTCTCTGAGATGTTGTTCCAGTGCAGACTGGAAAACCGATGCTTTCCAGCTGTGGGAGGAGTCAGGGTTCATGTCAGCTTCTCCAGGCGTGCTGGTGCTCGCCTGCCCCAGCCGCCTGGGCTGCGCCGTCACGACCAGCTCGTTGGGAGAGGAGACATGCAACAGCTCTGCCACGTCCCTCTCCCTGTGCCTGCTCCGAGCAGGTAGGGTAGCATGGCATCCTGGCCTTTGTTGTATGCATGTATGCATACACATGTGCACACGTGTCTGGTTTAACCCTAGCCAGCAACTAAACACCACACAGCCGCTCGCTGACTCTTCCCACCTCCGGTGGAGGGGATGGGGGAGAAAAAAAAAAAAAAAAAAAAAGAAAAAAAAGGAAAAAAAAAAAAAGTAAGAAAACTCGTGGGTTGAGATAAGAACAGTTTAATAATTGAAATAAAATAAAATAGTAATAATATTAATTAAAAAAGAATATACAAAGTAAGTGATGCACACTGCAATTGCTCACCACCTGCCGACTGATGCCCAGCCAGTCGCCGAGCAGCAATCGCTGTCCCCCGGCCAACTCCCTCCCAGCTTCTATACTGAGCATGACGTCATATGGTATGGAACGCCCCGCTGGCCAGTTGGGTCAGCTGTCCTGGCTATGCTCCCTCCCAGTTTCTTGTGCACCTGGCAGAGCATGGGAAGCTGAAAAGTCCTTGACTAGCGTAACCGCTACTTAGCAACAACTAAAACATCAGCGTGTTATCAACATTCTTCTCATGCTAAATCCAAAACTCAGCACTATTCCAGCTACTAGGAAGAAAATTAACTCTATCCCAGCTGAAACCAGGACAACATGTGTGCCGTATGCGTTTAGGGCAGCTTATAGTCCTTAGTGCCAGCCCAACTATGCGTTGATCCCACTGGGTTGCCCTTTCTGACCAGACCTGGGAGAGGTCCTAGTATATTAGTATATGGAGTTTAAAATAACTTATTCGAACAATCAATCTCTTTTTTAAACTGTATGAATATTGACTGAGCTACACATGTTACTCATTTACCAGTACGGACAAAATAACCTGTATTTCATTTATGGTTTTGGTGGTGAAGGGGGGAAAAACGTGACTGCTTGTGGCATTTCTTATCTTTTCTATTCCATGTACACTTTGATATTTATCTCTCATTTATTGTGAAGCTGGATTATTTCGGGTTTCCATGTATATGGTTATGTATATTTTGATGTGTGTTTTAAAATCAGCGTGCTGTTGCTTTCTTAAATTAGCCAAGGTTTGACTAGTGCATTCCTTAACCCAGTCTTAATTCCCTCTGTTGCCTGTGAAACCGTGCCTCTTTTTAGAGAACAGTAAATGGTGTAGCACTTAAACAATTACTTAAAAATACTGATTTCAAGAAGAGCAGGAATAGCAACATGGCTTGCTTTGCGTTTAGATAAACATTTTTTTCTGTTCTGGCTTTTCAAACAACGGAGTCAGCCCCCAAAGCCCGGCTCGTCACCCTATCCTCAGCGAGCCTTTGCAGGTGTTTTGGGACTGGGAGCGGAGGTACCGATGTCCTGTCCTGGCTGGTGGCCTTCTCCTGGGTCAGCAGAAGTAGTCGCCTTTGCCAGAGGAATGCCATCAGTCGTGGCTGCGTGCATGTAACGCGCCCGAGCAATAAATAATCGGTAATTGAAACATAGCCTGAATTGTTTGCTTTGCTTGCCCTTTCTCAAGATTTGAATATCCGACCCTTCCTTTCCCTGTGCCCCGGGGAGCGTAACACGACGTCGTGACAAATCTTTGCCTGGAGTGACCTGACAGGGTATCTGAACACGGGAACGGCTTGGTGGAAGTGGAGGGAGTCAGCCTGGGGAGCCCAGAGCATCTTTGCTTCTGACTTCGGACCAGGGAGCTGCCGAGCGGCGGGGGCGAGCGCCCGGGTCCGGTGCTTATTTCATGAATGGCTGCCTCAGGGTGCCGCTCGTGTCCCCTTCTGCGATGTATGGTATGCACGCGAGGAGTAAGTGCTGCCAATACCGGTTCCTGAAGGTAATTTCTGTATGCTGCTCTGGTGTTTATTCATCTGTTTCCGTGAGCGTGTAGAGGGACACAATTTATCAGCCACACTTGTTTACTCACGGGCTAATAGTGCTGTTTCCCGTGTCGCTGGTTTTAATGAATATTCTGCCCAGGTACTGGTGGACCCCTAGCACGAATGGATAAATCATACTGCATGTCTGCTAAAAGTGGTATTTGCGGCTCTCTAGCAGGAACGAGCCATTTCTTTTCAGTGGCGGTATCATCCGGGCTTTGCCGAAGAGTTAGATGTAACCCCGGTAGGTAACGCGTTTCCAGACAATGCCTTATTGTCTGCACAGGCTGGACGTAGAGACCTTGCTTACCTACTTAGAATCAAGATTAAATTACCAACCTTTTTGGCATTTTTATGTAAAATGTTCTTTATTATGGTGTTCTCATAGCTAAAGCATGAGTCACTTGCAAGCCATAATAGATTTTGGCTATGCGGCATGATGAAGTGTGCTGGATGCAGTGAAACATTTAATCAAGACTCCAGGCAGCGCAACTCCCAGTGGTCACCTTAACAAAAAAAAAAAAATAAAAAGGGGAGAGAAGGAAGCTGCAAATTATGGCACCTTTTCTTCGCAGCACTAAGATGAGTATTTGTTAGAGACAAGAGAAAGTGACATCTTTTTAATTTAAAAAAAAACCGTGAAAGCAGATTTACACCCGATTTAGACTAGATATAAGGAAGAAATTTTTTACAATGAGGGTGGTGAAACACTGGCACAGGTTTCCCAGAGAGGTGGCAGATGCTCCAACCCTGGAAACATTCAAGGCCAGGTTGGACGGGGCCATGAGCAACCTGATCTAGTTGAAGATGTCCCTGCCCATGACAGGGGGGTTGGACTAGATGACCTTTAAAGGTCCCTTCCAACCCAAACCATTCTATGATTTTTTTGATAGTGTCGGTTAAATCACCGAGTTTTTGAAAGCACTCTGATCTCCCAGCATTTTTTAGAAAATATCAATGCTTTATAAAAGTGAGTTGGTTGCAAAACATTAAATTGCCTTACTAAACTGTACTTTACAATATGATTTTAACTCCAGGAAAGTTACGTGGTGTTAAAATACTGGAATTGGAGCCCATGGATTAAAATTACCTGGCAAATTCCAGCACTACATATAAATCTTATTAATCATCTTTCCATGCGTGTTTATTTAATGGAGAAAATGAAACATGTTGACAAAATGCATTGAGCCCTAAGTTTCTAAACAATTTCAAGACTGGTAATCAGTAGTAATTCCTGATTTTGTGAGGGAAAAGGGAAATATTGCTATAATCCCTATTCTAGATGGGCTCAAACTGTTGTCTTTTACTGGGTCGATATTTGGGGTGATTGGAGCGGGCATTCGTGTAGCCCAGGACAGCTTTCACATCCTCTCTTTCATTAAGGTTCTCTTGAGCTCAGACATCGAAATTAAGTCTTGTACCCTGGTCTCCTTCTGTGGAGAGATCGTAAGTGTCTAAGGTCTAAATGTATGGCTGACACATCCATTTATTGCCTAAGCGCTTGTCACTGTCACCTAAAATTAGAGACTTTGTCGGAAATGTTCTAGAAGGAGTTTGGATTATATTCGCGACACTGATTTTTTTCAAAGGTGTTACCCCAAAACTCAAAGATCAAGTGACTGCTGCTGCCCCTGGACATTCAAACTTGTCTTTTTTTTCCAAACAGTGCCTTTTTAGAGTTTTTTTTTCACGTTTTCTCCCCAGCTGCAATCTTCCCACTGCTAATAGTAGGATTCTTAACAACTTTGTAGTTCTATTTAACAGGTTTGCTGGCCTGCAGCACAATAGACTAATGCGATTTTGATTGTACTAGCATGCACTGGGATCGTTTGCCTCCTGGAAAATGGGATATTCAGATGCCTCATTCAGCCTCTGTCTAAGCAAAAGCTATTGCCCTGTCCCAAGACATTTTCTTTATAAATGGGCTTTCCATCTTGTTGTGGAAATTGTAAATATGCATGGTCTGTAGTTCAGGTTTTCCACCTTCCTGAGCTCTGCTATCATTGGTTATTCAAGCAATTTTAAAACATAAGTGTTTATTTTTCGCCCCCACGCTTACTGTTTGCCAGTGTTTTAGGTAGAGCAAGGTGGGAAACTGGTTCAGGATAGCCTATGGGTTTTTATCATTATTAGAAACATTATTTTAGAGATTTTCTAGGAATATCAAGATATTGTTTTGTTTTCTTCTCTTTTTTAAAAAGGATTTTTCTTCTTTTCTTTCTGGAAATGCATTTTTGCTTGCTTGTTCTCTGATACTTAATCTTTCTGTTCCTGTGCCTTCACATTTCGGAGGAAGCATGCACGCGCTGGTCCTGCAAACACTTAGTATAACCGTAACTTCACTGATGTGAGTAGCCAATATGATTACTCACATCAATAAAAAAGGAATCTACACATACATGTGTTTTTTTCAGGATTAGCGAAGCATTGTTTGCTGGATGAACAAAAAGGCCAAAGTGATGGAGGCAGGAGAAAAATGACTGGTGTTGGCCAGGTTCTTCATTAGTTACAGGGATGTGATAAATTAATAGTTGAATTTTGCTTTTTTATCATCATGAATGATACTATTTAGAATATTTACCAAGGGGTGGGGAATAGAATCCTTTCACTTTTATTCTGTTAAAATTGATAATGCACTGCCATGGTCTCCAGCAAAGAAGAATAAGCTCCTTAATTTTTTTAATATGAAGGATGGCTTAAGCATAAACAAATGTCTTCAGGGCGATGTGTGCCAATGCTGCCTGTAGATTATTAGATGGTATCTCTTGAGAGAGGCAGTGAACATCACGGCAGCAAGCAAAGGGAAGAAGAATGACTCAACAACGTATAAATTGAAAGAAAAGCTGTTGCCTTTCCACTCTGTTTGATCTTTAATCAAATAGCTGTAGCGTTTGAAGAAGTATCGAACGCGTGAGACATCTGGGAGTTCCTTTCTTCTTAGATCGTGTTCTATCTGTAGATCTCTGATCGAGCGTGTAGCATGGATAGGGTGGCTGCAAGCAAGGATTACTGCGTGCGTTTTGGGACTCCCGGTGAAACTTGCTGCTGCCACATGAGCTCATTGGAGTTTCCTGTGGCATCTTTTTTTCCCCTCATTTTCATTCGATAGATGGAAGAACTTTAGAAAAGTATTCTGTCTATAAACCCTCCTCACCTTGAAATAAAAGAAAAATAAATGTTAATAAGTGTATTAAACCAGAGGGGTAGGTTCTGGCCAAATAAGCCCATTGGTTTATAGAAAGTGTTACGATCGGATAGAATTTGGCACATTGCCTTCCAGTGCAATGTTTTATTTTACATACCTTTGTAGCTCATAAACCCAGTAAGTTTGGTCACTAAAATAATTTCTTGTTCCAGAGTAAAACTCTCGTGTTAAGTTTTTTATGTTAAGCATGGAATTTGTCTAGCCTGTTCAGTAATAGTTGTCTGGGGTACCAGTATTTTTGAAGTGGATTGGTTCTTTTGCTCTAAGAAATGAAACTTTGTCTTTTAGCAACTGTTTCCTAATCCAACAAATTATTTAGAATAAGAATGGATTATTCAAATGCAAACTCATATTCATTTTGGTTAACCAAAAAAAAAAATCTTTTTTTTCTTGGTTTCCATAATAATTGAGTTTCTCCTTGCCTCCCCAGAATAAATTGTTTTCAGAACCGTGTACAAAGTATGAAGCTATTGAAGACTTTACAGTGCAGCATCACTCTTAGTAAAGAGCCTCTTTCACATAGACTCCTCATAAATGCCATCAGTTAATTCAAAGAGGATATTTTCTACTTTCTTCGAAGTAAAGTCAACATTTTGAAACAACAGTGAGTTTCCCAGTGACTTCTTGTGTTCGGGTTCATGCCCTAAATGCTTAAATAGATACTTTATGAAGGGAGGTCCTGGGATGATTCCTTCTATCTGTTAAGACCTGAGGTTTGTCTGGATGGAGAAAAGAAGTTTTTATTTTTCTTACACCTACATTCAAAGTAAATTGAGGCAAAGCTGTTGGAGGTGAGTGCTGCCCTGCCTCAATCTGTTTATGGAGAAAAAACACAAAAGACTAATTTGAGCAGCAAATAAGAATCTTAACAAGATCAAGGTAATTAATACTTCCTCTGCTTTGAAAATGTCCGCGACAGCAGGCTGCATCAATCAAATTGTCGCCGATGAGGATGGGTTGGCCATCTGTAATTGTGGCAGGGGCATGGCATTATTGTGCGAATGTTACTAAGCCTGCAGAATGAGAAATTTGATTCAGACACGGGGAAATCTGTGATATTGTTTGACTCCCTACTTTTGCTAATCTTTGTGGTTTGTTGTATGTCTGCATTTTTGCATCTTAGTTTAATATAGGTTGGATTGAACATAAAACAAACACACAAACAAACAAAAAAAACCCAAACAAAAAAAACAACCCAAAGATAATTTGCATAGAAGTTGATATGTAAAATTATTGTGTTTATTTTACAAGGCATAGTAAATAAGCAACATGTATTTTTCTGCAGAATAAACTGTGAGGGAAAGCTTTAATTTTCAGTCTTTTTTCTAGATCTATTAAACGTGAGGGAAAAGCATTATACTAGAATTTGTACAAAAGTAGAGTAATTCTGTGGAGATTTAGACACACACGCATGTGGGTAGAACAAAGCTTTCTGATTTTTTCATTTCCCCTTGAATAAATAAAGCAAGGCAATATTTTGAATCTATTCATCAGTTTTCTATCACAGTCTTAACAGATTTAGAGGTGTCTGTGACCATTTATGTTCCCATGGTTTCTGCAGAAATTCAAGGCTGTTCAGAGGAGCAAAGCCCACATCAGTGCCTGGACCACCGAAGAGGGCAATTTAGAGAATTAAAAGGCGCAAATGTGTGGGCAAACGTGCTTCCCTACCTTTGCTGCTGCTGTATTTTGTTATATTTGAGTGACAGTAAGAAGCTTTGGGTCCTATATTAAAGGTACTGTTGATATAAACGGGAATCGCGGATTTGTCAGATGGAAAGTTGCAAAAGTTTTTGGTCGGAGACTGGCCGTAGTGCAGTACTTCGAGGGGTCCAAGGAGCGCTCTTGGGTGACTGGTTTGTGTCTCTGGCTTGCATCCTAGAGTCACATTGACTGACGGGTCAGGCAAGAATATTCCCCGTGTTGGATACCTTTGGAGAAGGGGGTGGTGGTTATCACTTTCCAAATAGCCTGGGCGCGTTGCTTCCTACGGTCGTACAGATGTTGTCACCTACTGGTTCCCTCCTGTTCCAGGGACGAAGGTTTGGACAAATCCCTCAAGCTCCCTTTTTTTCTTCCTGTGGCATATTTCAGGTTTTGAGGCCTCTGGTTTCCTAGATATTTATTCTTGTACTTGCTGTTGTCGCTGGTGGGTGTTTTGCCATCGGTGCAAGCTGAGGGCACAGCACGTGTTCTGTAGACACTTCTGAACACGATGCCCGTGACCATCTTGTCTTGCCTTCATTAAATCTGAGGCAGAATTGCACGTAATTATTAATTGGTAGCATATGATACTAATCAAATTGTGTATTTCAAGAATCCAGGTGACACACATTGATATCTTTACGCAAATGTAACGTGGGATTAGAAGGACGGAGGCAGTTGGTTGGGGGGACATTTAGTTTAGATGTTTGATTAAAGCTTTGTGGATTTTTTTTTTTCTTTTTCCTCCCCAGTAAAGATGTGATAAGACATGCTGAAATCTTCCAGTGCCCCATGACAATGAAAGACTTTGTGGTTGTGGTTGTCCTGTGATGTTCTGCTTGGGGTCGGAACTTCTGAAATAATTTTGAAGTGAAATTAATTTCTGAACTCCTGAACAGAAGAGTGGACATTCAATTTATACCCAAACTCATTCAGGACGTATGCTTTCTTAAATGAGGCTTTTGGCATAAAACTTAACGGACTCTTTTGTTTTGGGGAAAATGTGAAGATTTTTCTCAAGCCATTCTCAGAGATGTATTACTTCAGCGAAATTTCTGCAGATGGGCACATCCCAGGATCTTATTCCTTAGGTTTGCCAGGACTGTGTGTAAGCTGAAGTAATAAGTTATAGTAGAAGTAAAAAGATAGCTTTACACGGGGATGCTAATTAGACTTAGCCAACAGTGAATTATGAAGCAATATGCATTATCTAAGCTCTGTGGATAAATAGTAAATCATGGTGTAAATGCTCTTTAAAAATGTTGTGGTCTCTTTCTAAAAATTTCTCTTCCTTATTTGAGAATTTCTTCTTTTTCCACTATCTAAAGCACGTCTTCAGTATAAAATACAGTGTCTTTGTTTACTTGTGAGCTGATTTTTCAGGATAAAATTACGTCCTCTATTATTCTTCTCCTTTTTTTCAGTTCTCTGGAATCTGACTTTATAATTAATTTATTTCGTCCCACAACCCTTAGCCATCTGTGTTCTTGGATTCTGACGATTTTACATTATGCAAGCTGTAGGCAATGCACAGCTCCTAACCCAAACCCCCAGAAGCTGTCATATATTTTTCATATGATTTTTACAAAAGGCAATCTTTCATCATGAAAATGGGTCCTGGTGGTGAAATGTCACCTGCAGCTGAAACATTAGCTGTGCATGACATATATGGTATGAAATAAATAAACTGCAGAGCTGCGCAGCTGCTTTACCTTGAAACCGTGTCTGGGGAAATGCTATAGTGTGAGCAGAAGAACATACAGAGTTTGCTGTGCCAGTTCGTGGGGCAGGACCCGCTTGGCAAGGATAGCTGGCAGAATCCTTTGTCTGTCATTTCTACTGCGTCTCTCCCATTTCTGTGATTAATTGTCGCCCAGATGCAGCAGTCCCCATGAAAACCAGCGTTTCGTTCTCTGAAAGTTTGTGTCTGGTTAGTTAGTTGTCGAATCATTGCTTGTGATGCTCCGGCCGGCGCTTCTGGTGCTTCTGTTGTCAGGGATTTAAATTTGATGATAAAACCTCCTGGGTTAATCTGTGTCAGGCCATGAAGTGTTTTATGTACCGTTTGTGAATGGTCAAAGGAATTAAATATGGTATAAATAAATAATGGCCTTCTATAAAAGGCCATGTAAGGCTTATAGGACAAGTGTTTTGTCTGCACTTCCAGCAGATATATCTATAATATTAATGTAATATTTCCTCTGTTTTTAAAGACACTTCAGTTATCTTTAATACTGTGGAAAAGTTCTGGCAGGTTGACAGTAACAGTAACCTACTGTGGGCATAAATAGCAAACACAAACTGAAAAAAATAAAATAATTAAAAGAAAAAAGCTCACTTACTTGAGGTGACTGAGGGTGGCTTAGATCCCCAGGATCCCCCAGAGACCAATGTAGCCATAATGTTCACAATGGTCTAGATCTCTCCACCCTCTGAAGAAATCCTGTTGGAGGAAAAATGCTTATCAGGGAAACAGCTGAGCTCCTTGCAGCCTTCTCTGCATTAGAAATGTCCTCTGAGGCAGAAGAGACCGCTGTGTGAGGATCAAACATACGCTCAGAGTATTTACATGTCTACAGCAATGTATATTTTCAGGGTCTTTGATGAAGAACAGTAGCACGACACACCAAATCTGTCCCATCACAAAGTCTAGCACCGGTGGAAATGTTAGGCTTTCTGAAACAGTTGCCTTTGGGAGGACAGAAGGATGGAGCATCCTTCAGGACGTGGTCTCAGGAAGCCCACAGAGGACCGATAACCCTAGGGTGCAGCCACTGAGAGGAAAGATGCAGCAAGTGAGCCCGGCTGACTCGGTTGTTCTGGCCTGGTGCTCAAGTCGGAATGGCTTGGCAATTGGTGGTCTGTATGAAAACAGAATGAAAAAAGAAAATATTATGGCAGGTGACTAGAAACAGTAAAAATCGTAGACTTCAGATGACCAGAGATGTCTGCATTGATTATATCCAGAGCAGCCTAACCCGTATATTTTCAACTAAGTGCAGGGAGATCCCCTGTGGATAATGGCATGGCAGGTACTGTAGTATAAATAATATTTTGTCTGTCAACCTAGGTATCTTCTTTAAGTCATCCATACTTTTGCCTCCCTTCCTGTGCAACAGCCCTATCTACTCTTCTCTCATTCCTTGATGAGCAATAAAGACAGACTTCCTTCAGCTACTCAGTTTTCTCGTTAGTGGGTCTTCAGAGTTTGGTGGCCGTTTAATATTTTAGGTCCAAAACAAGCCTTTTTTTTTTCATGGTAAATGTAAACCAGCTGTGTCCTCTTTTTCTTTCTTTCTTTTTTGGAGTATTATATGCCATACCCAGCACCAAGGGAAAACGGAGCTCTGCAGCTTTTTGAATTAGCATCAGCAGGGCAGCAATCTTGCTTATGAAAAACTAGGAATAAAACCACACAACAACCTTTCAGAAACTACCATTACTACTTGGAAAAGCATACAAATATCGCATGTGAAAAGAACATTTGTTTAGGTGTGCATAGGCAAGGAGAGTAGATGCTAGTGGGTGCTTTGAACGTAACGTTTATGTTTGCAATTAGAGGAGAGCTTTGAGAGAGAGAAAAACAGATTATTTTTTTAAAAAATACAAAGTGCAAGGGTGGTTTTTTTTCCTCCCTCAGAACGGAGAGTTGCCAATATATAAACATTTCAGAGAGAATTTTACACCACCTCATCTTTATGTCAGGCAGCATTTAATGGTTGAATGATCTCCTGCCCCGGGACTTGGCAGCTATCCTCCAGAGGCCGACTTTGAGGATTACAATGACAGTCTATCAGTGGATCTTTTCCAATATAAACTAGACTAGGACCATTTAAAATCAGTTGCTATCAACAGGTCAAATTAACTTTATTTATGTTAGAGGCTTTCCTAGGAGTATTTTATAACAACATGGAATTTTAATATTTGGAGGGGCTTTTCCTGTTGTTGGTGTGATTTGGGAATGTTCTAATTCATGTGATTAAGAACAATTTACCTGATTGCTTTCAAAATTATGTGATTTGTAACATTCAGGTCCAATCAGCGTCTAACTCACAGTGCTCACACAACTTTTTCTGATTCCTGCTTTTTACAGGTGGAAATAACGCTCCAGGATATCAATGACAACCCACCAGTATTCCCCACAGATATGCTTGATCTGACCGTAGAAGAGAATATAGGAGATGGATCTAAAATATTGCAGCTGACAGCCATGGACGCTGATGAGGTAGGAGCATGGTTTCATGTTTGAATACCTGTACTAAAAATGCTGTTCTGGAAATACATGTTTTTACCTGTTCCATTATTCCCTTGGTGAGAATGACTCCCCTTGGCCTTGGGAGTCATTGTGGTCCTGCTTTAAACCGCATTTGGCCCATTCACAAAACTGTGTTTGGTATCTTAGAGTCACTCGCAGGCAAAGTGAGACACGAGCAAGTGAGACAAATCCTCTTACTACTTGAAGGCTGCTTACTGGTTTGTATATAGCAAGTTAATATTTTCCTAACATCTCTTAATGAGCGGTTCCACTAATGGCCAAAAATGCCACACATTTTGGTTTTAGACGGTCTTGTTATCGGTCTCGTCATACGCCGTACCCGATGACTTGGCGAAGGTGCTGGGCTGCCCAGCTTGTGATAAGGATTTATTGACGTTCAGTTTAAGACCACAGCTTGAGATCTAAACTAACTTTGAAGCAGAGATGTAGTTGAGCCCCATTTCAAGGTGTGCAATCAAATTAATGTGAGATGAGCCTTGGAAAACAAGAGAACTTTTGATGATGCCTGCTCACCCTTTAGAACTACTTAATATCAATATTATCCTTTCCTAAAGAAGGTTTTATTTCACCAAAAAGAAGGAAAAAGAAATAATGCTAAACTATGTGCTCTGTACATGAACTGGTTTGCAAAATCATTTTGGCCGCTTAGATTCATTACTGTGAGGACGCTGCAACTAAGGACTTATTAAGAAACTAGCAAAAGCCTTTGAGCAACTGATGTTAAACAGTTGGCCAGTTGGCTTAGTGAGGGATATTGCAGTCTTGTTGTATGTGTCAGGCAAATATATCCACATATAATTTATTTCTTTTGGAAAGTAAGTTATGAGAATGTTAATCATATTGTTTCATTTGCTTGAGCTGATTCTTTCCACTGGGGAAAGGCCTAAAAAGTCAATATGAGCGCGCAAAGAAGTTTGTGTTGTTATTAAAATATAGGGTTATACTTGACAACAACAAGCAATTCTTGCATTCAAATAATAAGGTAATTCAACCCCCCTCAAGAGAATTTTATTTCTGCCCTATTTTGTGTTAGCTTGGTTAGTTGTCCTGTGATTGTTAATTGATGTACTCAATCTTACTGCTATATGGGGAACCACTGGAACACCCTCAGGAATGGTACAAATGTGATTATGAACTTTTTGTTCTTTCCTTTACTTTCTGGTAGCAGCCTGACATATAGACAGAAAATAGGATTTTGGAAAGGTGCATATCTGTAACAAAAATTGTTTAGGAAGAAGTAAATATTGAACTCCCACTCTCTGCTGTGATACAGCAAACATATCTAAGATTCTAGCAATATATTACGCTCCAGCCTCTTTTTGACCATTCCTAAACTGCACTTAATATGTTATCCATTCTGAAGCACTTTGTCCAGTGGGAACTGATTTGTTTCCGTAGACAGAAATCAGTCAATCTTTTTATAAAAAAGGATGATTTCTATTTCCCTACCAGAACATTTGTAACTCAAACCCTTTACAAAGTGTCCAAGTTTTTTTAACAATGTGCAGTTTGGGGTCGACACACTTGCCTTTCCCCCCCAGCTCCTCATCCCTCTTGGAATTTGAGGGCACAGTGAACGCTCCTTGTTTTTCGTATAATATTCCTGCAACATTATGCTTTTCTGGCTTCTTTCTTTGCACGTGCAACCCATATACGCAGCTCAGTAAAATGGCATGCTGCCTTTGCTACGTGCACAGGTGCTTTCAGAATCAAAGCTTCAAAAGTCTGAGAGAACCCTTTAAACTCATGGCTGAGTTGTGTACAAATATTTTAAAATAGTAGTATGAAGGCAGCAATTTCAAACCCCTGTCTGTTATAATAAGGACATTGTAGAGATCTGAGAAAAGATGTAAAGGCATTCTCTAGGTGCTAAGTGGTACCAAAGGCTTTAACAATTAAACCAGCTTCCAGCACTTTGCAACTTTTTGAAGTCAGTTGACGATGGGAAATTTCTCTACGGCTTTTTAATAGGTTTTACATATCTGTATTTTGTTTTGCTTCTCACCTAACTCACGTAAAGTTACTAATTTGATTAAACCAGCATCACACGTGGCTGCGGTTTTAGCTGCGCTCTATTAGGAGGAGGCTGGCTAGTCAAACAAGCGGTGAAGAATGTGGTCACCTCTGAAATCTTAAATTCTCATCAGATGTTTTTGCTAAGCCGCGCAGTGGCGTGTGGCGTCCCGCAGGTACGCCTGGGCACACAGGTGCTGTGCACGCTGACGTGCGGCGTGAGGCTTCTCGGGGCTGGGCATCTGTAGAAGCTTGTTTTCTTTCTAAATTCCGTTTTACCAGTTAGCTCAGTCCGACTCTTTGAAACAACACTCCAGAGAAAAGGTTTGGCACGAGGCACCCTCATAAGGTCAGGTAACTAACGCTTGTCTCTCATCTCACAAATACGAGCGGGTGTTTATCTCCGTTAATTTGCTTTGTTTAGGCAAGAGTGTTTGAAACAACTATAGAATTTCTTTCTCCCTGATCTCTTTGATCCCTTGTTCATGGCAGAAGTGCCACTCGCGTGCCAGTGGCAGGTTTCAGCTGTGGAACCTGGCACCAGGGGAGGGCACGGTACGTATCTGCTCGCCCACCAAAATGCATTGCCAGGCATAGTCAGCACGCGGGATATAGGTACACGTAGGCGATGCCGGCGGCTACCAAACCGTCAGTGTCCTTAAGCCTGTCTTGGAAAAAGAAGGACGTGACCCCAGGATCTCAGGTCCCTTTTTGTTTTCCCTTAAAGACTGATGTCAGTCTGCTAAGAAGCAAAATTTATAGCTGAGTACTGGCTTTTGGGGTGCTGGGTGCTCTAACCAGCTGCTTATGTCCCCTGGACCATGCTCTGGCTGCAGCGTCACGCTGCACAACCTGTCCCCGGGAAGCTCAGGGAGCATCCCTTTTTCTGGGAAACCTCAGAACTCCTCAGAGCTAAGACCTGTAAGGCAGATTGATTTTCTTGCTAATAATCAGTGATACAGACTGTACGCAGGTGACTTCTCTCAGTGTTTGTGATGGGGTAGGGCTGAGGCAAAATGCACTGTGTCAATGTTTTTTGAATGGAAGTTTCCATATTTTTTTCCTAAGTTTTAATTTCAATCTTTAAGGGGGAGAAAAAAAAAAGGTGATCATTTTTCTATGTAAAATTGCTTTTACTTAATTTTCCTTTTAACCAAAATGCTCAAAGTCCATATGAATCCTTTTTTTTCCAAGGATGAATGAGATACTTTGACCCAAAAGCAAATGCTTCTGACTTCCAGCACAACCCAAGAGATCAGAACTGTGATTTTAATGACACATGATTTGTCACTTTGGGGCTGTTTATTTACAGGGATAAACCTATTCCATTCCTTTGAGGGGCTGCTGCAAGCACGGCTCGCGTGAGTTTCTCCTGACCGGGAGCTGCAGCTCCGTGGCCACGTGGCCGCCCCTGGTCCTCCCTCCTTGCATCCCTCCCTCTCCTCCTCCCTCCATCCCGCCTCCAGAGAGCGGGAAAGGCAGAGCTGATCCCACTGGCAGGGATTTAATTTAACCTTTGAACATAAGAAGAACAAACACTGATCCCTGTTAAGAGGGAAGATGTTACACTGCTCAGTGATGCTGGCTTGAAATTCAACCAGGTAGTGACTGGATGCGATCCTTTTATGAACAGTGGAGCAAAAAGTATGTGGGTAATCTCGTCATTTCACGTCTCATAAATAAAAACTGTGTGCGTATGCATCTTTACTGGGGGACTGAAGCAGGGACTGGGCAGGAAGGCTGTTTATTAAAGGAAACTTTTCTGAAAAATATTCGCCAAGTGCAGTTACTGGAACGATTCAGTCTAACTGAAAATTATGGTGTGGTTTTCCTGGCAAATAACTTGATTTGACCACTTCTGTTTTTACTTAGGGAGCCAATGCCCTGGTCACATACACTATTATCAGCGGTGCGGATGATAGCTTCCACATTGACCCCGAGTCAGGAGACCTGATAGCCACCAAGCGCCTGGACCGGGAGCGCCGCTCCAAGTACTCCTTGCTGGTTCGTGCTGATGATGGCCTGCAGTCCTCAGACATGAGAATAAACATCACGGTTAGCGATGTTAATGACCATATCCCCAAATTCTCCAAGCCGGTGTATTCCTTCGACATCCCGGAAGATGCCACTCCAGGTAAATAGGAAATGGCCCTAGAATTGATGGAATTTTTTCATTTTGTCAATCCAAGGGACTCGAGGGGGAGGGGGTAGCAGACCTGTCTGACTTGGCCAGGAGGCAGAAGACGCTGGAGGCATCTATCGGATGCGGTGGAGAAACGGAGGGAATCGCATCATGCTGGAAGTCTGCTTGCGAGGAAACCTGTATCGGTAGTGAGGTCAAATTTCTTTTCAATGGGAAATAGAGAAATGGTTGCCACTCCAATAAATCCTAGATGCAGAATAGGGATTATGCCTGTATCCCAATGGAAGCCTCTGAGTGCGACTGCTTAAAAAATAGCAAACAGAAAAGTAGGAGGAGGAACAACTTACAGGATACAAACAGTATAACCCGTCATGAAGATGTCGTGGTGATGCTAGTGTTGATTTAGTGAGCCATCTTCAGTGAATATGACTTACAGTACTTAATTCATCAAGTGTAGGATCACAAAATGGGTGACCACTGAGCAGCCAGTAATACACTGGTTCCTTAATAGCGTTCCCTACATGCACTTGTTACTAAACCTAACATCATATTTCCTTGATCTTAACTTTGACTCCTATTTTTGACAAGGTTTTTGTAGAAAATCTGAACTTTAGATAATTAATTCTGGTTCCTAAATATGATCACCGACCTCTTAAGTTGTTGTTTTCTTCTTTTAAAGCTTGTTTCATATGCAAGAGTGTTTTGATGTTTAAAAGATAGTAAGCTAGAAAATACTTAGACAAAAAAAAGTTTTCAAAAACTGTGCTGTATTATATGTCTCCAGATGCGAAATGGATATTACTTGCAATAAAAAGTTTCCGGTATTTTATATACAGGCTGCTAGTATAAAAGCAGTATCTGCCAGTATTAGTAACGGAAGCATCTTAGAAGCTTGTTCTAAAACATGAATAAACAAAGGAGATGCAAATGACACGGTGATAGCTTTCAGGCTTTTATTAGGGCTTTGACTTAAAAGCGTGGGAGGCTCAGCTTGGGACAACCAAGATTACCCCCGTGCCTCCAACTTTTGCACTCAGTCCCACCGTCACAGTCCCAAAATTCAGCGGTGTTTTGCATTAAAGGATTACGGTGCAACCAGCTGCGCCTCAGGAACCTGATCTGGAAGCGATGGAGATGTCTGCGTAGCACGGGGCGGTTCGCTTGCTGATCCCCAGCTATGCTCTTCTTCTCGTCACGCAGAGTCCCGAGGCTCGGTCTGTTTTAGCAGGAATAACCTTGGAAATGGCGAGCATGATTCCCTCCGCGTGAAGTTGAGGCTTCTCCCTTGAATCGTCCAGCTTCGGGACAGCCCTCTTCACCAATTAATGTGCAATCAGAAAGGTTAAAGCGCGAGGGGTTGTATGGATGTAAATGGATGTAAAAGATACCGGCGTATTCAGCTGGATTAAAGGAAGTTGTAGCACTATTCTTCATTCTGACAAGAAGTGGTTTTCATTGTCACGTTGCTCGAAAAGAGTTAACTGTGCTGGAACGCATGTAATTCATCTGGTTCCCTGGAAAAGAAATTAAATTATTTACTTTCTTGGAAATGAGCTGATCTTAATTCTAATTAGGGTTCGAAATACTAAAAAGCGACACTTAATTTCCAAACTTAAGTAAGATAGGTCAGTCGTGCGAACGCAGCTATGCAGAAAGGAAAACAATGGCACAAATTCACAAGGAGTTGAATTTCAGAAAACAGTGAAGCAGGGACCCCTATAAGGTTTCTACTTTTCTAACCGCAGTTACCCTGCGAAGGCACTTTTTCAAAAAGTAGAGCTGGGATATTTGCTACGTACTGACATTTCGGTTTCTGCATTTAGAAAGAAATATCTAGAAGGTTTCAGAACTCATACTTGTCTGCGGGGAGGAGAGGGTCCTCTGAGTCGTAGAAAGACTCAATACCTAGGAGGAGAAAAGGCATTTTTGCCCCAGTTGGTATCTAATCTGGACATGTTCCCATTTAAAGATAAAAACAAATATTGCTGACCATTTCTTGGGGGATTTTTAGTAGCCCTTTAAAATAAACATCATACTGAATACCGTTCCTTTCAGCCTTGAAAAACCTTTCACTGTAGTTATTCATACAATATTGAGGCTTGAATTTCTAGCGGAGGATACCTCCCGTTCTACCGAGCTGCGTGATGATGAGCTGGCTCTGACCACGCCGGTGAGCTGCCTTTTGCGAGGGACTGATTTTGCTGTCCTGTCGTGCTGTGCAGGTTCCTTGGTGGCAGCCATCCTAGCCACTGACGACGACTCCGGCATCAACGGGGAAATCACGTACACCGTCAGTGAAGATGATGAAGAGGGTATCTTCTTCCTGAACCCCGTTACCGGAGTCTTCAACCTGACTCGCGCGCTGGACTACGAAGCGCAGCAGTATTACATTCTTACCGTCCGTGCGGAAGATGGGGGAGGCCAATTTACTACCATCAGAGTGTACTTCAATATATTGGACGTCAACGATAACCCGCCGGTGTTCAGCACGACCTCATACAGCACGTCTTTGATGGAGAACCTGTCTCCAGGATCCGCTATTCTCAACTTCAGCGTCACTGATGCGGATGATGGTAGGCGTTTCCTCATATTCTGCATCTCTGATGATAAATAGGTATTTCACCTTAGCGACGTATTAGAAGACCTAGTAGAAAGGGCAAATTAGGGCTATCCTTAGGATGCCATCGTATGCTTAAATTCACTGCATGCTGTGTAAATAGAAGTTATTTTTCTCATATTTCACATTAGGTTTAAGCGGGTGGTTTCTTTCCTACTTGTATTTGTGATAAATTAAAAATACAGTCAAATACTGCTTTTAACTGCTGTTGCAGAAATGAGTTGCAGAGTTGTATTTAACCTAGAGTATGTTACAGCAGTTGAACACCGTGATTTCTCCCCTGGGGCTTAGGTTGCACATTTAAATTAGACCTAAGTGTTCTTTCAGATTGTTTTTTTCTTAAAGTTTATAATATATTCTAAATAAGGTTCTGGCAATACGAGACATTATCTGCAATCATCTTAAATGTACTGTAACTTTTAAGTGTATCGTGAAGAGAATTGTGATCTACAGGGTATTGATAGTGGAGGTTAAAAATCTGATTAAAAGAGATCATGGGAAAATTTCTCATTAAAATAAGCTTTAATCTTGGGATTATTTATGGCATGTAGAAGGTGTTAATGTGTTGGAGTGTAAAAGATACAATCTTTACAGCTTGCTTAACCATTTTGCCATACAGTTTATATCCAAGCAAGAATAATTATAGAATTTGGCCATAAAATACATAAGAATCATTCCATAGCGAACTGCATTTTCTTAAGTGTCCACAGACATTAGTCAGTGTGACTTAATACAAAATCATTCATAACGCTCATAGTGACTTTACAGGGGAAGGTTATTTTTGTGACATGTTAAGCAACCTTGTCTCCTCTCCTGCCTCAGCAAAGCCCATAGAAATGTCTTATACCGAAATGTGTGCTTCAAGTGCAAAGCACCTACATGCTTCAAGGAATCCCAGTTTATGCACATAAAATGACTGAGCCGATCAAGATTATTCAGTAAAACAGTTTTTCCTCAGGAAATGCTGAGTTGTTGAGGTCAAACATTTTTGTGGGAACATAAATTTTGTGCTGATGGGTAGATCTTTCCATCGTAAAAATTGCGCAACTGGTTTTGAGATCAAACCAAGAAAGCGAGCGAGAAGAGATTCCGTAAGATAAGCCAAGAAGTCAGAAATTATAACTTGGTGATATTGGCTATTCTTGCATGGATCTCTCTTTCACCACTCTTGTTAAAGCTTTTACTTTATGTAAACTAACTATAAGTTGGAGGAGGAACTTGTGCTCGCATCATGCTTATCCAGGGAAGGGATTGTTCCTTCAAACCTGTAGATAAATGGGTTTGTGTCTAATCTATCTCCTCTTTTATTTCTTATTTTCCTTGGTTTCAAATCTTTTTGGAACTTAATTTCACTTAACCATTATGGGTCTGTTTTCCTTTTCTCTTGCACCTCATATATTAATTTCCATCTGTGCGCAGTGAACTATATCATAGCACTGACGTGTCATTTTACATTCATCATGCACTCAATTATCAAGGAAGCAAATGAGTATTTGAAGAGCAATGCAATGAAAAGTACGATATCTTGCCTTTTATATTTTCTGGCACACTTACTTTTCTAACAGGCTAGATTCAAAATTATTAGGGCAGAAATTTCATTCCAAGAGCATGCTAGGTTGAGTTCCCCCATAGGACTGTAACTTCAGCAAATGTTACGATCTATTGGTGTTTCTGTTTCAAGCCCAAACTTGTTATCCTGTGTCATCTTATATTTACCTGGAGTACAGAAATAGCTAGTACTATATTCCTCTGCATGTGGCTCACAGATAACGCACTCAATGCACAGAAATATAATTTTGTTGATTATTTATGTTATATGATCCCACAGTATGAAGGAGCTCTGAAAAGACGTTGTTTTATAATGAGGTATGTCTGTTGTTTTAGGATAAACACTGCTAAAAGACAAAACCATGGTGATAGTGAAACTGCTCCCATTTTCATGTTCTTGTTCGACACACCCCTTGGGAAACAGTAGCTGTTTATCTCAGCTTGGACAGTGTCATATACAGATGCATAATAAATATCAGCTACAGCGCTTGGTTACTTACAGAGCAATAAAGAACTCGGTTTCCCTAGACACATTCATTTTGAGATTCAGATTTTAATTTTTTCCACATTGAATTAATAGGAAGAATCTCAGGGCAAAGCACTCGCTTGTCTGTTTGTTAAAAAGAATAGCGAGATATTCCTCCAGGCAAAAACCGGTGGGATTTCCCAGTTAGACTCTACAGGTATTTACAGAGTGGGGGGAAGTAGGATTTTTTTTTTTTGTCTCATTAGTAAATAAATAAAAATAGAAACAAGATCCTTAAAAAAGCATCATCATGGCTCCCTGTCTGAGCTCTCAGTCAGAGTTTTATCAGATTAGCCCTCAGATTAGATAAACCCAAAGCTCAGCAGAGAGGATGCCCCTACATTCTCCCTAAGAAAAGCCCAGCTCCAAGCCTGGGGAGAGGGGATGGATGAGGTGCACAATGCCAGCTCGGCATGCTGTGTTTAAAAAAGAATAGTTCAGTAAGTGGCGGTCCTGGCTCCACTGATATTTAGGCAACTCCCCTTCTGCTTCACAGTTTAATCTGTGTAAGCATGAGCAGCATCGAAACCTATGAGAATACAGGACAAGGAATGAAAAGGTACACGGAGGTGAGATAAAGAAGAGTAAGCAGTACATTTTATAGGAACAAACACCACCATAGAAAAAACTGGGGAAAAAAAAGAGTATTTGAAGTAATTTTCTTCTGTAAGATCTAATTCCTACCCATCTCCAAAGTCAATTGACAAAAATCTTGAATTGCCAGAAAGTACTTTACTGAAATCAGAAGACTTCCATCCATATAATTAGTCATTTGAAAATACAGCTGAACAAAAAATAGACTAACATTAAACTTTCACAGTGCTTCACTTCATCAAAGTAATGTAGAAACACTAATATCTGGCATATACATATATTAATTTCTTTAATTGCATTAAAATATTTTGTCTTTCATGTTCGGTTCTATTTATTTTATAATTAAGTTCCTACAAGAGAAGAAGAGAGAGGGAAAGATGCCAATTAGAGTAGCCGCTGGGGGAAAGACAAGTAAGACTAGAGTTCCCACGTCTGAGCATAATCAACAGCAGAGATTAATAAATCTAACGCAGGAATAATTTTATTACCAAAGCAATTCAGTCGGAGGAAAAAGAGCTTCTGAGTAAAAATGACAAAACACACAGCAAAGTAATCGGCTACTTAAGCAGACAGCTTGGTTTCTTTGCATGGAAAAGCGAGTTTGAGGAGTAAATTAGTAGCGAACGGTCTGTTACTCTACTAATCCTATATCACAGTCTTTATGACCCAAAACAAGAAAATAAAATTTTCAAAATGACTTAAAGTAGGAGTTTTATATATATATATATATATATATGAGAGAAGACTCATTTCAATTAGGTGTTCCCAAAAATCGGTTGTTTAGAGTGAACTCTGGAGTTGAAGCGGTAACATATATTTGTTTCCTGTATGGCATATTTAAGGTCATTTCACAGCCTTGTCAAGATTCAGAATGCATTTCCCTTACCAGAATTATAAATCTCTCCCTTGACCGTAATTGCTAGTTATGTTTCGATCATAAGATGAGGGCTGTTCATCTGATATTTTGGAATACCACGCCGTATATGGGAAGCATACCTCTCCCCAGTATTCACTCTTGGCTTGCTCCAGCTAGGCTTGGGAGTTTCTGGTTGTGGCTTTTTTTAATTGGGTGGAAGAATTCACGAAATAATTACATTAATAATAATGTTGCTTAGTTGAACTGAGGAGAACGGAGGAAAACAGCTGTTCGGTGAGCAGCAGAACTAGCGAGTCTTGGTTTCTGAAGGAAAGTCCTTCAAAACCTTTATCCCTGACCATTGCAGATGGGGAAAAATTACACGTTGCCACCGTGCAGCTCCTGCTGAATGAAACGCAGAGACGAGCTCTGCCGGCCGTTCCCCCTGCTGCAATTAACATCCTTCCCTCTCTCTCTTCAACTCTTGTCAGAAAATAATTATTTCAAAGGCTTCTGCTCCACTGTGAAACTTGGCTGAAATTAGCTGGTGGATTCAAAAATAGTGATGAGGAGGCTGAACAGGCAGCACGATCGTACAGTCCTCGTTTCCATGGGAAATGAGGCCAGAAACGTTTATATCTGGGTCGGTGGGATGAAGTCACATTCTCTACCTTTCTTCTCCCCGTCCCACCAGGCTCCAACTCGCAGCTGTCCTTCAGCATCGCGTCCGGGGACAGCGTGGGGCAGTTCGGCATCGACAACAGCGGGGTGCTGAACATCAGGCAACCTTTGGACCGGGAAAGCCAGTCTTTCTACAGCCTCGTCGTGCAAGTCCACGACATGGCCCCTCTCCCGGCCTCCAGGTACACGAGCACAGCCCAAGTTTCAATTATTCTGCTGGACGTGAACGACAGCCCTCCAAGCTTTATCTCCCCGAAGCTGACCTACGTCCCGGAAAACACGCCGATAGATACGATTGTGTTCAAGGCGCAGGCGACCGATCCCGACAGCGGTCCCAACAGCTACATCGAATACAGTCTGCTCCGGCCTCTGGGGAACAAATTCAGCATCGGCACTATTGACGGTGAAGTGAGGCTTACCGGGGAGCTCGACAGAGAAGCCGTGTCCAACTACACCTTGACTGTGGTAGCCACAGACAAGGGCCAGCCATCCCTTTCTTCATCTACAGATGTGGTGGTTATAGTCCTGGACATTAATGACAATAACCCGCTTTTTGCCCAAAAGCTTTATAAAGTAGAGGTGGGGGAAAATACTTTGACGGGGACGGATTTAATCCAGGTGTTTGCTACGGATGGAGATGAAGGTACAAACGGGCAGGTCCGCTATGCCATCGTGAGCGGAGATGCCAATAATGAGTTTCGGATCGATTCTGTGACGGGGGTGATAACAGTTGCCAAGCCTTTGGACAGAGAGAAAAAGCCCTCCTATACACTGACTGTCCAGTCGGCCGACCGCGGGAGCAGCCCGAGGACCGATACCACGACAGTCAGTATTATTCTGAAGGATGTCAATGATTATATTCCCACATTTGAACTTTCTCCCTACTCTGTGAACGTCCCTGAGAATTTAGAGACGCTCCCGAAAGTTATTCTTCAGGTGAGTGCGTTCAGCAAATAAATATGTATCTCCTACAATTATTAGCATGCCTCAGTATATGGTGTGAATGTATAGTGTCTTTCCTCCAACATTAAAAAAGTGCAAGACAATTGAAAAGTTGCCGCTTGCTGTAATCTAACATGCAGTGGTTGTTTGCTTGTTTTCCTTTTTGTTTGTTTGGGTGGGAAGGTTTTTGCTTGTTTTTTACCAAAAGTTTATATTATGCTTTGGAGTTTTGTTTGTGGTTTCCCTACCTATCTTCCTACCTACGCTGGGACTTTAAGAGTTTGCTCTTTCTCTCATTTCAATCTCAACTTTCATGCAACAAATCTCTCAAGCTGATCATTGCCTACGTGGGATGCGCCAAACGTTGGAAGAGCACTAAATGGATTCAGCTGGCAGGACATGCAATGCTTGCTTTGATACCTATACCAGATCATCTGTGGTTTTCACTGAGCCCCAAGGCAGTCTTCACTGTATTTATCCTTGAGAAAAATAAGTAATCAACTATTTAATATTTTCAAACTACGCTTTTAAATCCGTCACCACTGTGTTAAGTCATTTTTACAATTACTGCTAATTTATACTAGCCCTTAAAGCAATTGGATTAATTCAATCCGTTAATTCGGATTATCATCATAGAGAGTATTTCCTCTACCCCAATAAAATTTTACAGACCCTGCACTCATCAGTTCTTGATATTTCTTTTGCTTCTGTAGGTTGTAGCAAGGGACGATGATCAAGGCGTAAACAGCAAGCTTACTTACGTTCTGGTGGCTGGAAATGAAGAAGGAGCCTTTACTCTCTCGGCCAGCGGAGAGCTGTGCTTGGTGCAGAGCCTGGACCGGGAGGCAAAGGAGCAGTACCTACTACTGATCACAGCTGCTGATGCAGGTAAAGCAAACGGGCAGTCTCTTCTGGTGAAAACTCGTCGTCGCTTGGAAACATTGCATTCTGGAGAGGAAAGAAATAGTTTCATGATGGTCTGAAATTTTAGTGGATGGAGATTGGTACCCAAGCTTCAGTTTAGATCTCTGTGGGGAGGACTGGGCTCACCTGATGTCGAAGGGAGTTTGGTTTCTGGAAGTCAGGATTTTATCCCTATGTCTAGTCATCTGATATTAGTAGGACTCACTACAGATTTAGGAAGGTTGATTTTTGCCCTGCAGTAGTAAGTGGTCCTACCTAGGTCATAAGAGCCTCGTGTGTGGCAGTAAAAAAGCAGTATAAATGGCAATAAAACCCAATATAATGTTGTCATCAGAAATGTGCAGACAGGTCAAATCAATGGCCAGAAAATAGCCAGTTAATCTTACCGAAATCTTACCCTGAAAAGTAATGGCAATTTACATTTCAACATTTTATTTTTCTGCTTTGCTCAGCGTCTAGTCGTACGTTTGCTCCAGAATCCCAAATGTACTCGGAGTTCCCTCAGTATAAAACAGGATGTGAATTCTTGTTATGAAGATTAATTACACTTTCACTTGAAGTGTCCAAGCACAAGATTTTGGTTTCAGATTTTGGTATGAATATTAGTAACGAAGACACCCTGCGTCATATTCTGGACTGATCTCTGGTCCCCCACGGTCTGATGGATTTAATTGACTGCAGAATTGTTCTTACTTTCTAATAATAAAAATAGAAGCAAACCCAACTTGTTGACAAGTGGATACGATTTTGTTTGCTGCCATGTTGTGTGGGGTATCCTGTGTCAGTGACGATATCTATGGCTTATATTTTCCTATTGCAGCAGCGCTCAGGTATTTCACAGTCTGAGCACAGCTGAAGCTGCGAAACACAATTTTAGGACTTGACGTATCATTTGTCTTGTACTTTGGCTAGAGATACTGTATGCTTTGTCTTTTCTACACCGGCTTTCCATTACCCTATAGCCGCAAACTGCTCACTTGTGACTTGGACTCGCTTGGGCTTGAACGTCCTTATGTTCCTTCAGAAGCTGAGGCTGCGGACGTAAGGGAAAGCAGATCCTTGATGTCTGTTTACTCTCCCAGTCCAAGTTGGCAGGAGTCAGTTAGGGCTGTACAGAACTTATTAGCTCTACATACAAAATAGCCAAAGTCTGAACTGAGAAGGGGTGTACTGCTAGTACAGCCAGAACTACCTGATTTAATGAAGCAGGCACCAACCACCAACGGTCCGTGTGTTACCACCTGGATATCCACCACATACCCATACTGTCAGCTTTTGTACTGTTTTGTATATTTTAAAGTAATAACATTTTTCTTCTGATAAGCTGCATGTCTTTTAGAAAAGCTTCCTCCCATGTAATATTTTTCTAACTGCCAAATGTCTACAGAGCTATATGAGCATTCTATGTATGATAACGTAATTTATAGTAATATAAAATTTGAGGTGCAGCTCGACAGAAATCCCAGAGTCTGTAACTTGGTCCTTTTGTGGCACATTAGGTGACAAACATGGCTATTTAAGAGGTCTCCAACGAATTATATGCCAGAGTGTTCTTTACCATCTAGACTGCTTGAACTCAGTATGACTAATTCAGACAAAACAGGGATCCCCTAGAATTTCTTAAAGTACTTTAAATATGCTTAGAAAGAAGGATTTTGCGTAGAGACAATTCAACCAGAAACACGCACGCAAAACAGGTAGTGCTCCTCTGCAGGAAGGCAATGCCTGCCAAAATGTTGAAGAAAGCAGGCTTGTCTGAAATTACCCACATCCGTATTATCTTTGAAAATAAATCAAGGGAAAGGTATTATACTTTGCACGTTGAGTTTGGCTTTTATTAGCTGTAATAAACAGTCTTTAGGATTGTCTTTAGCAGCCCAAGCAACAGTCTTGCCACATATGGTGCATCTTATTTAGGGTTGGTTTTTTTTTTTTTTAAACAGATAAAATCATGGTAGACATCCAGATGCGATTAACCCTGGAAATGTCTGGGTAGCACATCAAAATTCTGTCTGTCCAACCCACTTCCCATTTTTCTTAGGATCTGCATCTCTATTTTTATAGGCTACACTGGCTGGTTTAAAATATTAAAGGACGATATCCTGCTCCTATAGAAGTCTATGCCAACTCTTCCCTTTCTTTCAGGAAGCAGACACAATACATGCTTAGAAGCACCTTTAGACATAAGAACTGGTGGATTCTCAACTTGGTTTTGGCTGTCTTCCCGATCTCCCTAATACATAATCAAGGATTTCTTATTTTTCTTATGTTTATTATCACTTCATCAACTTGTGACTGTGGTTCTTACAGGGTTACCCTAGCCTGTGTATGGGGAAGCTGATGGAAGAAGAAGGATTTTTAACTTTTCATTATTTTTATCTAGAGGTGTCAGTGCAATGTACTGAAGGCAATCCATGGCCTCAGAAGGGGCAGCCGCTTTGGTAATGGCTGTTATTTCATCCTCAGTACCTTATGGGTTTTATAGACCGTATTGGCAGCACGTACAGAGTCTCTTTGTGGCAGGTGAAGGATTAGGACATCGCGAAGCAGAGCCCGCCCCGGCTCAGGAATCTCTGTGCTTTGCCACGCCGTGCGGGCGTGCTCTTCCAGAGCCCAGACCTCAGTCCTGGGCACGCGAGAAGAGTTGTTGAGTTATTAAGAGTTGAGCTGCTCATAAGCATGCTGGGCAGGTCAGATGGGGACCACTGGTGGGACCACACGCACCAGCGATGGAAATTTGGGCAGTTGTTGAAAAAATGCTTTCCCAAGTCAGTCATGATATACGCATTGTCCTGGCTCTGGCCCAGCTATTCCTTGGCCTCGCCTGCGAATCCTCCACGGGGTCCTCAGAGTGGATCTTGGGTCGGCAGAGAGTCTTCCCTCCATGCTGGGGGAGGGAAAAGACTGATAAAACCTTTTCTGGCTCAGCGATTTGTGGCCACGCAGCCTGCTGCATGCCCTGTTTCCACAAGACGGCCTGCACAAAGGTTCTTGATTTCAGCTTTGTTTTATCATCGCTCTTCCCTCACTTGTGCACGTCCACCCTGCTCTGACTTCTGCTGGGTCTCCGATACTAAACCGCCGCTCTAGGCAGTGGGGATTTACAAAGACACGCAACGCATCCATCACTGGGAACATTCAGCTTCTTGCAGAGCTCTCCACCTGTGGCTTTGATCGAGAAATAAAACATAATTCAACTCTGTAGTTTACCCATCCCAATTTAGAAGCCCCTCTTGCAGCACAAGCTGTAAGACCAGAGTGCGTGAATTATAAATATAATGACAGGCAAAATGATGGACTGTGGAATAACATGATAGTGTTTAGATTGCAGATGCTCCCCCAAAATGTCTGCGAACATAAACGCCAAGAAACCTACATGCAACTATTTGAATGCGTCTGTATGGGTCTGTTTCTACCACATAAATCATTTGTTTTGCTTAGCTATACCCTTCGTCATGGCAAAATGGTTGGGAAAAGAGACTTTCTCGATTTTTTTTTTTTTTTTTTTTTTTCACCCTGTCTGGTGGGGACGCAGTGCTGGGTAAACATTCCGTTCTGGCACCATGACAAGAACTGGTGCAGCTGCTTTTATCATCCCTGTCTTTAACTCTTAGAGCAATTTTCTGGAGAAAATGTTAGCATTCCAACAGTCCTCCTCCTTTTATTTATTGGTTGCAGGGATGTCGAATAGCACATCTGGAAACCTGCTAGCTGCCCAGGACTACCATTTAAATAAACTGCAACCACCATCTCTTGCTTTGGTTGGTCAGAATGGCACATTGCCAAAATAAAACCAGAATCAAAATGTGATGTTTCTAATTAGAAGCTGTGTTCCTGTGGGTTTTTTTTTTTAATTTTTTTTTTAAATAATCTATTTGCTGATTTAGATAAATAGTTCTAAAAGAAATTAATCAGTGGACTGATTATTATATTTAGTTAGCTGTTCTTTGTATACATCCCTGGCCTGTACGAAAAACAACCATATGTTTTTTTCTTTAGAAAATGTTGGTCCCCGACTTATGCATTCTTTCCTTCAAGAATGCAGGAGGGCAACCAAGCAGAGAGGTTATATCCCCCTCGGGAACTCTCTTTTGAGATAGGCATTTGGTTCCTTTCAATCCTAAAATCAAATGAAATCTGACAATGTAGTTGTATTGTTTTTTAACACATTTTAAGATATTTCCCAGTTTGGGGTGACAGGTAAAGGACAACTGTATTTTCTAGTAGTGGTAAGAAAGAGTCTCGAGGGTTAACATTGTGTGAGATTTATGTGACTGGGCTTGAAGACATTTATACTCATCCTGTTTTCTTAGCATACACTGTATTTCTACTTAGCGGGCAGTCTACAGTGTGAAAAGATTTTGCCTTAAAAGAATGAGTTGTATTTTTAAAACAAATTCATTTATTTTTAAATCTTGGTGCTGTCAAAACGAACAAGCAATTCACAAATTTCAGTTAGAAATGTCCTGTTTTCCGTGCTTTCTGTGCTATGTCTAAAAATAAACATCGCTTCAGGCTTCGGTAAGCTAAATGAAGCTGACGTATGCTTACCTTGGTGCTTAGCAGTTTATATAATGGTTGCTCTCTTTTATGGTCTTGTTTTATGCCACAGCTGTTTCAAAATGAATATTGGTTTCTGTCCCAGCTCCATTTATTTCCTTGCCTTTGTGGAAGCTCTTCCTCGTGTCAATGCTGTCTACTCGAGTCTAGTTTTACTGGTTTATTATTTTACTAGTTTTATTATTTTTGCTCTTTTAAAACTGGTGCTAAACTATCGGTTTAGTAGTTTTGAATGATTTTAAAATTTATTTCGAAACCACACAGTGGGAGAACTGAAATGGTGACAGACTCATCAGTGAGTTCATAGTGTTCTTTTTCTCTTACTATCATCTAAAATCAGGAGAGAAGAGAATTGAGAGTGGCATTTTGTAGTTGTGGGAAGCTAATAGCAGGATCTCACCCTTCCACGGAGCCTAGAAACTGTTAGCACTTTTTTAATTTTTCTCTAGAAGACAAAAGCTCAAAAAGCTATTTAGGAGGTGGGTTTATTGCAAAGTCAGTCCGATGTCCCCTGGAGAGTAATTGTCAAGGAAGAGAGTGTATCCATGTCTATATGATGTGACACATTTACTCCCCAAAGGAGATGAGGGCTTTAGCCCATCCCTTCAGAGGACTGCCCCATGAGATGCGCAATCCAGCCCCAGAATATCATTTGAGGGGTTTAGTCTTCTGTTTGGAGTTAAACCTTCATTATTAGATCACTATTTTCAACACAGTTCAGCAAGAACCGCTGGGCTAAATCCAATCATATATGTTCTCTGGGGTAGGGTGCGGCAGAGACGTATATTCAGGTTGGCAAAGGGCTCAGGCTGGCCAGCGCAAGCTGAAATATCTGTGAAAACAATGAAAGTTGGTTTTTCACTCAGGTTAAAATCATGGACAGAACTTCAGCTTTGAAACCAACTCAAACTGATGGTGGATTTTATTTGGACAAGGCAGTCAGAAATACGTGTTAAAGATGTTTATTCTCTATAGTTCAGGCGTACCCGTGGATTTTTAGAAAAGCCTCAACTTAAGTGCACGCCTCTCCATTCAAACATTTCTCACGTGTAATTCCCTTTCTGCTCTCTGTTGGGATCGTGGAGAGTCCAGTGAGTAATCGACAGGCTTATTTAGAATGGGATTAACTGCTTCTAGCTGAGGTTTGTTGAGTGAGCTGTTCTACATTTAACTGCATTCAACAAAAGAAAAAAAAAGGGAAATGATTTTAAATAATGTAAGATCTTCTAGTTTGCTGTTATTAATGTATATATAAAATCGACCAATTACTAAACTATAACCTTTAGAAGTATTATTCTTTAGAAACAGGTCTTCAAAGATTTTGCATTGACAGAGACAGAGGCAAGAAGGTTCAGAAATTGGGATGTTGGAAGAAAACCAGCTATGGCAGAACTGAGGTGGGAGGGGGGGCATCAAGCACAGTGTGCGCATCTTTGTGCTTTGCAATATAAAAACCTGCAGTCTATCTGCACAAAAATACAGTCATGTTATTCAGGTCCAAGTGATGTTGAGGAGAACTCCGTAGGTTCTACCTCAGTATGGATGCAAATCCCATAATTGTTTTGTTGGTGGTTTTGTGTTTGTTTTTTTTTTAATAGACAAGGAGAATCCTCATGAGGTTAATGTACCTCTCGTCTAGAGTCTCAGAAAGCATAAGATAAGATGTAGTAACGTAGCCAAAAGTTTTAATCTTTCTACAGACATTCTTGGAATTATAGTTGAAAATATCAAGTTTTATTAGGTAACTAAATCTTTTGCCTCTTTGCATCCCTCATAAGTAAAAGAAATCCAGACTATTGGTAGAAACAATCATTATTTATTAAGAATTTTTGGTTAGTCATAAATGTTGGTGAGAATTGTTGTTGTCTCTTTCAAGGAACATAATTATATGCCGCCTAAAAAGACTAAATGTAGGGGATGGTCTGTCTTATTCTATCAAGTTACCTCATCACTAATGAGGTAAACAGGAATATTCAGCAATTCAGTGTTGTTTCTCATCATGCAGAGTTTCTTACAAGAACCTTGTAAAAATAACAAAGGAAAAAAATAGCAATAAAGGGCTACAAATACCAGCTTTGCCAGGGATGCGTGTGCCATGAACTCCGTCAAATGAAATCACAAAATCAGTCAAAGCTGATTTCTGCTCCTTCCTAAAGGGTTAATCTAATAAAAAACAATTAGCATCATCTTTAATGCAGGATTACAGATTTATCTGATTAAAGTTTGAAATATTTTCAGTCATAAATGATAAAAGTATTGATCTATGGTAAGCTGAGATCAACTGTACTATGTACGGTACTGTATGGAAGACATACTTCAAGGAAGTTCTTACCACTCTTTTTCAAGTAGCTTATCTGCTTGGTAAGGATATTTTTTCTCCTTTATTTCCATCCATGTTGGGATGGAAATTTCCATCACACAGCTGGGAAAGAGTCCTTTCTTGCTTTAGTTGAAATACCATTGTTTTCTCAAGCTGTGTGATTATATCCTGTGTTAATTTCTTGAACGTCACCCCCATGTTCACAAAAGACTCGTGGGCACTTACCCATATGTAGCAAACATGAATGGGATGCAGTCACTTTAGGGGCCTGCTTAAATTAGTGTGAAGTTCATTAAACGAGCCGGTTATCGTCCTGATCCTCAGTCTCATCTCACAGGTATGGTCTTAAGATCTACTTCTCTCAGCCCTATCGCTGTTGCAGTACAGCTTTATTGAATGTATACTGGACAGTCAGTTAGGCACTGTTACCAGTAAACAGTTTATTGTGAACCTATATAGGGGGAGTGATGAAAAAGTAAGAATTGAACATATATATGCCAGGGCAGCTCAATTTTCATTGAGTTTTGCCGTGGTACAAAAAAACATTGTGCAGTATTGATCCAAATGAAAGAAAATGCGACTGTCAGATCTTTAAGCTGTTGTCCTGGCTTTTTTTTTTTTCTTTCTTTTTTTTTTTTTTGGTTTACTGTTATTTCTTAACTTCTTGGTACTAGTTGGAGGGGAAAAAAGCAGGTATATCTCTTTGGAAAAAAGCCTCAGGTAGATGTATTGAAAGTGGAAAACAAGCTAGAATATAACGTTTAATATGTAGGATTTAGTAGACAATTGAAAATTTCAAGGGAGAAACAATTTTCAGTTTGTAAATTTTCAGGTTGTTACACTGCCTCTCTTATCTCTTCGTTCATCCATCTTGCTATGATTAGTTTGGAAGTTTTAAATGAAAATTAATGTAAAATTATTGTCCTTCTGCTTACATCACTTTTATATGAAATTCTACTTCAAATGCGCTAATGAGTTCGCTGAATGTCATCTGTTTTGCAGAAGAATAAGATAACTAGAGTAGTCATTACGCTATGCAATTTCTCAGCCTTTGAGAAATACTAAGATTTTTCCAGACTTGGTGATCTTAAACCATTTTTTAAATTAAACGTTACACCTTATAAATTGAAAGTCTGCTAGCTCATTCTTCAAATAAAAAGCTACAATTTCAGGAAGCTTTAATTGCAAGGATAAAACAAGTAAAACATGCACATATGGTCTGAACACTTTATCCTGCTGGTTAATCTTCACTATTTATACAGGGTGTTTTTAAAGCATAATTCAAAATCATGCATTACAGGAATTTCGCTGTGGGATATTCAGGAGTCACAAGCAGTCAAAAATTGCCTTAGTCAGCAGTCCCTGCAGGAGCCAGCTTCTCTATTTTTTCTGTTTACAGCAATAACTTATAACAAGGAGAAGTTATTTGGCGGTTTTAAGAAAATATTTTTTTAAATGTCTCTGCCTTTCTTTTAAGTTGCAGTTCCGCTTTCTTTAAATCTTGCTTCGGTCACCAGAGTCCTTGGCGGTGCACAAGGTCATGCCTACCCTCCCAGAACCGCCTGCACAGGGAGATGCACCCTCACGACCAGGCATTTGCCGGGTTTTGTTATGAGCATTATATTCAGCTCTGAAAAATTTTCCTTAAAGATTCATTTTCTGAAACGTATTTGGAAGAAGGCAGCTTCTTGCTCGGAGGTTAAGCGCAGCTCCGGCTAAGAAACCCGTGACACCTGCGTGTGTCTCTTCTGAGCACCGTCTCCAGTGACCTGTACCCTCGACGTTAATGGATTACAAGGGTACGTCAAGGGGTTTGTGGCACATGGGGTTAATGCTTGCGCCTTCCGTGGGAGGAGAAGGAGACCTGACAGCCGCAAGTCGCTGACTGGCATCCGCTCGTGTCGGCAGCCCTGTGTCCAGCGTAGGCTGTGGGCGGTGGAGCAGGGCCCTTTCAGCCTTTCCTTCGTACGTTTTGAAGTTTGCTAAACAAAAGCAGCAATGGGGGAAAACGCTAAGGTGGAGGAATAGGTTCTCTACCATTTTTCAGCTGTGTAAGTGGTAAGTTTATGATAATGTGCACGTGTATGTGTAGCAAGAGATTGTTACATGGAACTGCTTGAAGCTGTGCTGAATACATACTATACTTTTGCTTTATTGCGTGTGTTTTGTTCTCGGTCTGTATCTGTGTTCCGGTAGGTCCAGCTCTGTAATAGTGCCACAGCTTTTTTTCCCTCTCTGGGTAAACAGCTGCGGGTAACTTGTCCTGAGGAGCAGATCAGAGGAAGAGAACAGGGACAGGGAATTGTGTATATAGGCCAGGGGACTTAGAACTGTCTCTGTGTGTGTGCAAGTCCCATCCTTTCAACAGCATATTAGATGTATTGCAATGTAACGTTGCCCTTGTGAAACTGCAAAGCTCAGTGAATTCATAGGATGCAGTCAGTCAGGAATTTTGGTTGGAAACTATCTAATTTTAAAAATCTTGTGGATAAAACGAGGTGAGATCCCATCTTGCACCACCATTTGGGATAAGGGTTTCTTTTGCACCGTCAAAACACGTGTGAGTACGTGCGTTTGTGCACGCGCATCAGCCTAAGTGTGGCTGGACATGCCATTGCTTGAGCAAGGTTGGACTCTGTCTTGTGATTTTTTTTTTTTTTTTTTCACTTTTCATGGCTTGTGTTCCCAAATTTAGGTCTGTTTGCTCCCAGCTTCTTTAGGCTGGTAGATGAGGGAGGATATTGAGGTTTCTAATATCTGATGCGGTACAGAAAAATCTTTTTTTTCGTGTCAGATAGTCCTTCCACAAGTGCAGATCTATCCCAACAGTTCCCTTGTTTTTTCAGGTACAAGTTCTGTTAAATCAGCTTTGGGAACAACTACTACTTTGTACCTAACTATGAGAAAAACTCAGATTTGACACACTCAGAAATCTGGAAAATCTGGATTCCTGCATGGCCTCATTCACCAGTCACCCGCTGAACTGAAGGAGAGTAGGGCTAGCTTCTAAGCTTTTTATTGTGTTTGTTTATTAACTCCTTATTTCAGCTTTTGTCTCAAAATATACTCGGTTCACCTGCTTTTTAAGACAGTATGGAAGCCTGTAGTGAAAAATTGAGTAAGAGGAAAATAAAATACAATCAACATATCCAGCCAGGACAAATATTTGTGGTGCAATCTTGTAAAAAGAACTGCTTCTTTTTCTCATTTCACATACGCGCTTTCTTTTGTGTTCCCGGTAAATAAGTTAATTTAAGGTCATCCACGTTTCAAATCAAGCTTCGTGTGCCCTAGAAATCCAAAGCATAAATGCAAGCTGGTTGCATTTTAACTTACTCTAGCTCCATATTTGTTTTAAAAGACATCAGTTGTGTGAGGCTCAGCACACTCTGTCTGCATTTAAATGCATTTAGAAAGATTGGCCGCTTTATTGTGAGAAAGGCCTTGTTTACTTGAGTGAAAAAGTTAATGCTCTGTAATAACACGTACAACTTCTAGTCCTGGGACTCATTCACCGAGTGTTTGACTGGAGAAGTGAAATCCGCTTTGTTGCAAAGCAACACATTTCAGTGAAGCAAAAATTCCGTTTCTGTTAAATCGCTTTCCAATTTTCAGGATAATGATGTGTTTAATTTACCACAAAACATGGTAAACTGCCTGCAGTATGAGTTTCGATTAGTCATTTAGATTCATTTTATTTAAGTTTAATCCCTTTTTTTCATTTTAGTGAAATGTATCTGTAGGTTTTTTCGCTTAAGTTTATTGTTAGTTTTCTAGCACTTAATTTTGATATTTTAACGCTGGCAAAAAATTCGAGTTCCTGGTTTCTGAAAGGAATGATAGTTTTACTATCTGCTGTGCTAACCATGGCACAGACAGGACCCAGAAGCCATTAAAGCTTCAAACAATATGCGGATAACGTGCTGAACGCATTCTCCTATTTCTCATTCTTACTGTGAGCCATACAGTACCACACAGCCGAGAAGATTTCCGATGCCATCATCTTTTCCTGAGTTTTCTTGAAGAACGTAAACGGTTTTGCGAGTTTCCTTCAATTGTTTTCTCTTACTGCTCCAGCCCGCTAAGTACCCTGATCACGCCTCGCTCCCGCCGGTGCCCAGCCGTGGTGCGGAGAGCTGAACGGACGCCGGAGCAGACGGCCCCATGGGTTCGGGGAGCACGGGGGGCCGAGGCAGTTTACCTTCCCCGGTCCCCAGGACAAGGGTGGCTGAAGATGGCAGATGGTGCTCCCTTCTTCTGAGGGTGCATGAGTAGGCCAAGGCGAAAGTGAAAGCAGCCTTTAGGTGCATCCCTTTCGGATGACTTTGTGGCTCGTAAGCGTTAGCACAGATTAGGGGAATGAGTGACTTATGATGAGTTCACCCAGGAACGCGTGTTGTCCTCTCTTTGCTGGTTATCCCGCATTTGGGAAGTAGAAATTGTCAGGTTAAATGATATTTCTCCTCACCGTCACCTTCCTGCATGTCGTTTCCTTTCTTCTACTTGCATTGGTGCACGTAGCCGATATTTTTTGTCCCCCTTCTCCTGGATGGGGTGAGCAAAAGGTCGAGAGGACTCGCTATAACTTCTAAGCTGACACATTTCCAATGCCACCATATTTTTGTGGCAATCGGCTGCAAACGAGTGTTGGTACATGGGGCGGAAGACCAGCTTGTAGGTCTTTGCCAATCCCACCTTGCTGGGAGAAGAGAGGTCCTGCCCCCGTGCTGCCGCCTGCCCGCCCCACGGTCCCCCACGGCTGTTTCTTCATGTCACCTCCTCAAATGTCCCACGCGGAGAGGGGAGCCACAGCCCCGCGCTGGCCAAGCCCGAGGTGGCCTCTTGTAGCCTCCCCCTGTAACTCGTCCTCCGCCGCGGGCCTCCTAGGAGCAGGCTCCCAAGGTCTGCTCCTTCTCTTCGTCCCCAGACACATGTTTACTTGCAGATGTAAGCAAAAAGCTTAGATTTTTGGAAGAACATCCGTGGGAAGCAATTTTCTTCCTGAACTCAGCGTTACTATTTTGACACTATCCCAGGTTAATCTTTACTTCAATAATGACGTGTGGACGTTTGTGGGACTGTCTGCTTAATGTATATGTACAGCTGTCACCGAGAAAATAAACCGTTCGGTTCATAGAAACAGACCACAGCACACAGAGATGGGAAATTCAAAATAATAACAATAATAATAGTATGTTAATGTCATCGTCTTTTAAATTTTAAAGATTTGGTATTCACTGAACAGTCAATCCGATCTCTCCCACTTAGTTCGCATGGTTAACTTTATGTTCTTCGGTTGTTAATCATTTGATGGTTCTTTCATTCCTCCGCCTTTCTAGAAAACTTTTTTTCAACATGGATATCCTAAGCCTCTGTGAGACATGGTATTTTGGGATTTGAAAAAAACCTAGTAGTAGTATAGCACTAGAGAAATGCTCTAAATAAGAGGTGTCCAACAAAGAAATAGTTGCTGCTTCTGCTGAAAAATAGTTCAGACTGTTATGAAAAATTGGTAGAAATTTTAATGCAAGTTCACTAAGGGAGAAGTGCGTGTTTCTTTGCGGCTCTAGCCCTCAGGGCTGTTTGTAGGAGTACTCAGAGGCTTGTGTGGCTGTGTACAGCAGTTTTATATAGGTTGTAACATGTTGGGTTTATTAAAAACAGTTTGGGGGCATCTTGAGTGTTTGGCTAATATTGCAGAATTTACACAAAATTTACTACACTTATTTATGCAAAACATTAAGTGCAGTTTGAAGAAAAAAGGGATGATGCTCTAGCATAATAAGAATAACTAACTTGGGGAAGATTTGCTATCGAAGCAAAACTAAGAAATCTGGGAACTCAGCCTGACCATGGAAACTACTTCTTTCACCACAAATATGACATGTACATTTTATGAAACCTACTTATTACCAGGGGCCAAATTCTGTGGTCCTTATGCAAGCACAACTTTCACTGAAAGTTCACTGAGGACGGTAGAATTTGGCCCCGAGCTATTTCTTTTCCATAGAAAATTACTTCATTTGTAATTTCCTCTTCTTCTATTTCTCAGTAACTGCAGAAATGTGAGCTAGTCATTTAATTTCAAGTGAATAAAAGCTTTGAGGACTCTCTGTGAAATTGCAACTTTATCTTTCGGTGTGATAGAATAAAGGAGTAAATTTGCGGACGTGATGTTTTACTTAGAGGAAAAAAACCCATATTTGGATAACTACATAGACAGGAAACCAATGTAAATACGTGAGTTTTTCCATCTAAGTAAAATGAGAAAGATTTGGGGGTTTGAACTGAAGAGCAGTGACTTGGGATGTTACAAACAGCTGAATTAATATTGGACTTCTGGGACGTTTCTGCGAGCACAAGGCAGCTGAACGAGATCTGGGTTACTTACATTACCCTAGCTAATTTTATTAGTATGGTGCTCAACCTTGGCTGGTATATTCGCTTCTCTGAGGCTAATATAAATACGTCCATGCTGCGCTGTACGGTGCCTTGCAGAGGCATCCGATGGGGAGGTGGAATCGGAGAGTAAGGGCACGGAATATAGAGGGGGCTGAGGCGAGGGCTGGGGTCTGACCCTTGGAGCGTGCGTTTGGTACCCTTGCAAATTCAGATTCCTCAGAGAGGAAAGGGGGCCGGGGCTGGTTGGAGTCAAACGGCTGAGTCGAAAGCTGCTGCTGTCAGTCTAATCCTGAGCGGGAGAATATCCGTAACCCGTCAGCAGCTATTACATCTGACATCCCTTTTGACCATTTCCATTTGTGACCAAAGACTTAACAGCCACGCAGGAGAAAGAACAAACCCATCGCAGCGTTTTGCTGTTAGCATATGTCCACGCGGTGCTTTGCCGTCAGACGTGAACGCGTTCTTCCCATTCTCCTCTCGTCACCAGTCCGGTGAGCGTAGCCCCAGCTGGCTGCTGCCAGCCGGGACGGGGCCAGCCTGCAGAGCTGTGCGGGAGCTAGTCCCCTCGCCCCAGCGTTGGGTTCCCTCTAAAGGCGCTGCCGCTGCAGTTCGTTTTTTGTGAATAAACCGACAGCGTGAATTTTCCGGCGTCGGCTCTTTTGTGTTAGCAAATACATTTAAAACAATGAGTTTCAGGTTTTAGCTGCGAGTTAGCTTTCTCTTCCAGCCCGAATTGCGTTACTGATGCTCTTTGAATGTGACTTACCCAAGATTAATTTCTGAATTATGTATAAATTGTTTAATCACCTGTGAAACTTAACAACTTTCAACTTTTCATTTCATTAGCTGCGAGATGAGTGTCGATTAAATGTGTTTGGAAGGCCAGAGCTTGATGACACATGCAGCAAACACCACTGAGGACTCAGTTTCGTTTAATGCAGTAATAATAAACACTCCACAGGCAATATTTCAGCAATCAAGAACTCTTTTGCAGTCTTTTCTATCTATAAGTGTTTGGCTAAATGACAAAATCAGGGCGGGGGGGGCGGGAAGGGTAAAAAATGAGTCAGACTTATTGCCTTAATGTAACCTTCCTGGCTGAAAGTATATTAATTGGCAAAATGAATTACCTCAGACTAGAGCAGAGAAAGGCCTCCATTGTGCGCGGCCGTGGCGTGAAACCTATACTCTTTGGCTTGCACGTTCTTTCCTCGGCGTCGTGATCCGTCCCGTCCGATCAGCAGACTTCAAAGTCAGCCTTGCAAGATTTATAGCCCCTTTCAATTGGAAGCTCTTTGGTTCAGTCCGTTTGTGCGTTAAGCCAAGTTACTCTGAAGTATTTCGCGGTGAGAAACCTCCTTCCCGTGCAGAAGCTGCTCCCAGCTCCTTCCCGTGATGCAGCGTGGGGATACTTCAGCTGCAAGGGTTATCATGTGGGAAAATGGGTCATTATTTCTTCTTTTATACAAGAGCTCAATGCCTGGAGCCCTTGCCAGGACCACATGTGACCCAAGAGCAGAGCCTACCTCCTTCCCAGCCCTAAGGTTGAGGTCCAGCAAGAACCTTGGGTAGCAGCGCCCCGGTCATCTGCTGGGATGGAAGGACTAGGGGGGTCACACGGGGGCTGCCTGGGTTTCATCGAATGACAGCTCCGTGTAATACGCTCGCCTTGCGGCAAGGACTCGAACCAGTCTCTGGCCCAAAGCGTTTCATTATCGTCGCTTTTTTTTCCCAGTCCAGCAAATGGTGATTTGTTGTATCTGTTTGAGATTGAAGGGGAAAGCGACACAATCCTGGGTAAAACAGGCATGGTCGTCATCTGTCTTTTGAGTAAAAGGGGCCATAACTCCTGTGTTTTACGCTCCACTATCACTCTCTCCTTCCTCTTTTTGTTATGTATTCAAAGAAGGGAACGATCCCGTTTTTTTCAGGGACCCTCGGTGAAGAACTTGGTTAGCAGAAGATGTCTTGCTGATTCTTGGCTGAAAATAACTGTAATAGACTGGCAAAACTAACATGAACTTGTAAAACTCTTCATTGTCTTTTTTTGGATTTGACAAAAGCGAAGCTTAAGAGAATAACTACTGAGAGATTGCACATGAATAAACATGCTATTTCTCACTTGTTTCTGCTCATCAGAGTTAAGTATTAGAATAACAAGGAGGATGAAAGCTGTAGGTTAAATAAGTTCAGTCCAATTTCCCGTAAGCCAATATCTCATCCGAACGAGCATTGCTTCCTGCTATAGATGGTTGCTTCCACAGAGAAATTGAGTCTGAACGGGGCTGGAGACTGTGCAACCTTCTCGCCCGCTCAGAGAAGGTCTCCCCAGGTCAGGGGTGCGACCGGCAGTGGAGAAGCCATGCGGAAAGCTGGGGTTTGCCACCGTTTCCACTCTGTTTGTTCTGCGGATAAATAAATTGAGGGCTGGAGTTTTTACGGCTGTCAGTGTGCCACCTTTGAACGTCTTCTCTTAGAGAAATAGGAAAGTCAACCACATGTTCAAATTGGTCCTATTTGTTACAGGAAGGCTTCTGAGCGGTTCCAAGACCATCTTTTTCCGCTGAGCTTGTATTACAAAATACTTCTGGAATTAGATGGAACAAGAAGAATAACAACTTTTTTTTTTTTTTCTTTCACAACTTTTACTTTATGTCGAGATGCCTTTGAAACAAATCTGATCCTGTCCTGTATGTTGAATTGGTTTTCTTGCTCTGTGAACTGCGACGTGCTCAAGTGCTAGGCTTTAAATCGGGGATGGCAGACCTCGGATAAGCATGGTGGTATTTGTAACCTCTAGCATTTTGTATCCTGTTTTCCCTCAGGGTCTCCTGCCCTCACTGGCACTGGAACCATTGCTGTCACGGTGGATGATGTCAATGACAATGTCCCCACATTCGCCTTTAACATGTATTCTGCCACTGTTCCGGAGGATGCACCTACGGGGACAGATATTTTGCTTGTAAACTCCTCAGATGCTGACGCTTCTACAAATGCTGTCATTAGGTAGGTCGTTTGCTCTTGCTGTATGTAACACTGCCTCATACCTTGCCTGAAGAATTTTTTTCCCCAGTGTCCATCACCAACATGCCATAAAGCTGTAAGACACCAAAGGACAGCTGTATATGTGTAGCTAAATTATTTTGGCAAATCTGGCTGTTGTTGTTGTTGTTTATATTAAGGACAAGTAGACTTGCAGTGTTACTTCAGTTTTTTACTAAGTGAAAAGCAAACGAGTTTAACTTGCACCTGAGTGTAATTGTTAATAGGCTAGATTTATATTTCTCAATAACTGTAAAGGTAGATGAATTAAAAAAATAAAACCCAGAGAAACCCTGAAACTCCAAATACTATCATAAATGGATTAAGCACTTCATCTTGGAGTCTTTATATATACATTCTCTGCGCAAAGAAATACGATATAGGCTGTGAATGGTCATCGTTACTGACTGCCATCAGCTTGTGTAGCCTTTGGAAAGGCTTTTGCCTTCTATTTAGCATAGCTTTTAGAATTGAAGCCTTGTAATGAAGGATGTAGTTAATAGATATAACACAAATCTTTTAAAATGTATTCCTGAAGAAGCTAGAAATCATTATTCTTGGAGGCTGACAGACTTAAATATTAATCGAAGGAGCTTTCAGGAAGGGCTTGGTGGGGAAGCGGAAGATGTACTTTCAAATGTCATTAACAAATTTGCTACAAAAGCTGACTTTGGGGCGCAGTTTAATAATAATTATTTTTTCACTTATGTTCATATGAAACCACTCACCCTGAAAAAAGTACAGGAGGTATTTTGCAGCTGTAGTCATCTTTAAACTTTAATTTTTAAGCTAGCCAAAACTAGAAATCAGTATCATTTTTTTGCATAAAAATGTCCAAACTAGTGGATAGTCTTAATTTTGTGATAGCATACATGTGTTTGGGGAAGGCTTCAGTACCTTATTTTGAACCTTAAATGGCTTTTCAAACCTAACTGTAGTTTAGATGAGTGCTTGTGCAGCCGTGAATGCATTTATAATAAACTAGCCGAGCAGGTACGGTATCACCCAACGTGCTAATACGCCTGTTAGGGCAGGCACTGCGGACCGCCGAGCGCTCGACAGAAACCACCACCCGCCTTGCCGCTGCGTTCACGTCTTTTTTCACGTGGTGAGCAGTTTTCACTGAAAGCCAACAAGTTCCTTGGGTAAATTTCTTGTCGGTTAACATCTTCAGTTGAGAATGAAAATTACACAAGGCAAGGTATAAAGTTTATCCCATTTGGAAAACCAGTAAAAGGTTAGAATTTGGCATTTTTGCTTTAAATGCCAAATGGTTTGCAGAGCTCAGTTGATGCAACTTAGCTGGGCACTGGGCTGAACACCGGCCATTCCCAGTTTCACAGACAAGAGTAATGAAGATGCTGAGTGGCAGCGACAAGCTGAAGATTATCCACTGAGAACTGATTTATTGTGAGTGGAATACAAAGCAGATTCATATTAGTTATTAATTGGAAGGACACATAGGTAACCTCATCACATTTAACTGAGGTGACTGCAAACACCTTTAGCTCTGTTTCCAAATTTACAAAACAGGATATGAAAGTAGCTTCTTTATTTACTTTTGTTAGTTCACCTCAGTTCATTCTTCAAAGTGCTTAAGAATATCATTGTGGTTGTCATTTTTTTTAGAAGAAGGAAGTAAAATAAAACAGATCTATGTTATGGCAAAGCAAGTGTGTATAAAATACTGTAATACTTTCTTTCCAACTAGCTACAAGCCAAAAATAGAAACTTTATGTTTTGGCATCTTTAAATATTTGAAAAGCATCCAAAACTACCATTTATTAAATTGTGAAACAATGAAGCTTTTAATTCTATTCACTCTCACTCGAAGAAACTATTTCTGGCAAGCTCCTTTAGAAAAAAGAATTCCATACAAAGTATGAATGATTGTAATGATCGCATCCCATAATCAGAAATTATCAGGGTGCTCTCGGATTTCTTTATTGTGGTTGAATTGCTTTAATATCTCTGCCATTAGTCTTTGTCATTCACTCAATACCTCATAGTAGAATAGTTGATAAAAATATTTTTTTTCTTTCGTAAGTAGCTATTTAAAAATTGTTTTCAGGTTTTGTTTTACACTTTTTAGACTCAGGAACATACTTTGTTTTTCTTGGACAGAATTTGTCTAGATTCAGCACTTTGAGTAATGCAAATCTTAAAATATGGCTGGTATTACAAAACTGGCCAAAGCTAGAGGGACCAGAACACATAAGGTCGCCTTGTCAGAGGTGCTGAGCACTCAGAACTCCTTTTCAGTCTTGTTAGATCCTGTTTCGAAATCAAATCTTTGGTTTCCAAAGATGGTATGTAAAATCCTCTGCTAAAATTTTTATGTAAAGTCAAAAAATGGACTGTGTCATGCAAGAAGTAGATAATCTTCTGCAAAACTGTTACATATCCATCCATGCCGACTCTTTTTCTCTTATTTCTGGTGATAACCTGTGAAGTCATTAAAGGAGGCTGATGAGGTTGTTAATGGCAATGCACACTTGAGCAGTCGTGTTAAGCATAGTATAGATAAGAGGGGTCAGCAGAAACTAGTCAAAAGGCCAGATTTGAAGCGCTTCAGTCAAATTCCTTTTATGCTAGTTGTCCCCATTAAAGTTTGGGGGGTTTGGGTTTTTTTGGCTTGGGTTTGGAATTTTTTTGGTAACTATGCTGAGACACACTTACATTGTCCAGTTGGTTTGCATGCAATTGTACTCAGATATAACTCAGACTATCCTATGGCACATGTAATTTGTCTTTATTCTCTTTTTTCTTTAAAAAAAAAAGGTTTTCATAGCATCTCTCCAACGCTAAAGTGTAAGCCATTCTATATATGTGGAAATACAGAAGAGAAAGTCCCTCTCTTCTGTGACACCTCACGCAGGGTTAAAACATTGCAAATCACAGATGCAATTTGCCTGTGCTGATGGTATTTAGGGAGATTTAAGCGGTGCTTTAGGCTTTGTGCACATTCTTTCCGCCCTAGATGCACATTGCTATGGCTGGAGAATAATTACATATGGCCATCATATTATATCATAATTAAGCAATTAAAGTATGCTCCTGGCATTCTGTAGGGATTAATGACTGAACAGGAGAAGTTGCCACAGCTTATTACACAGGCTGGCTATCAATCCTCTAGCTGAAGCTTCTGGCCTGCGTTATTATTTCTGTCATAACCTGTTCTGATTTTAAAAAGGTGAAGATAGGAATATTACTCTCTTTCATAAAAGCCCTTGTCTTCTGAATCTTTTATAGAATCGTATACCTCAAAAAAGCTGCTACTGTGCTGTACCAGGCTTCTCTGAAGAAGCAGTGCTAATCACAGCTGTGGTTGGTTTTTGGCAGGGTTATAATATTGAATATGGGAATTGTTCATTTTAGCCAGTTTTTCTTTCCTTTGTTTTGTAGAAAGCCCATTATCTGAATTAATAAAAAATGTAATATTAACCGATTACCTTTAAAAATACAGCCCAGTGCTCCACATATCTTGAGATTCATTCTGTAAGAACGCAAGCTGGGAAAGCCTTCAAAGAGAAGGGACAAATTCACTGTGCAAATTCACTGTGCTGGTAAGCCAGAGGTAGCCCGTGCGGGTGAGCACACAGTCAGTTCTTAGCAAATCACATTTTTGCACACACACGCGCGCATGTGTGCACATACATATATACCAATCAAATTCTGGTCCCAATTAGTCTCTATTAATGTAGCTCTGTGGTTACTAGTTTGCTATGAATTACTATGAATTAACATGGAAATCTTGAATAGTGAAACTTAGCTCAGTATCAGGAAACAACATGAATTATAACTCCTCATATTATTTTGTAAAATTGTCATCCTTTTATTTCAGAAAATAGTATTTTTTCTAATTATATTCTGCGGATTCAATTAAGAGGTATGTCAGCCTTTTGGAATAACACTTAATGCTTTAGCCCAGGGAAATCAGTACTAGAGGATGCCTTCAGTAGGCAGTTTTGAGAGTATGTCCGACTGTATCTCCAAATGTACAAAGGCTCAGTCTGCTCCTGATTTATTAGATATCTATCTGTGTTAAGCAACTACGCTTGGAAATCCCCGGAAATGTCATTTATGACAGGTCTCAAAATATGGAAAAGAAAAAAAGTGAAGACAGATGGACAGTCAGAAGAAAATCCATGTGTTGATACCCATCAGCGTGGTGGTCTGAAGAATATAGAAAATTGTTATTATCTTAAGGCAGCAGGCTGCCTTATGAAATATTAATTTAATTTTTCTTCCTTGTTTTTTTTCTTTCGAACAGCTATAGGCTTACCGGTGGCAATTCGCAATTCACAATCAACCCATCAACAGGACAAATCATCACCAGTGCTCTCCTGGATCGAGAGGCGAGGGAGAACTACACTTTGGTGGTGGTGGCGAGTGACGGGGGCTTCCCCAGGGCTCTCTCCAGTTCCACCAGCGTGCTCGTCGCCGTCGCCGATGTGAATGACAACCCGCCCAAATTTCAACACCATCCCTACGTCACCCACGTCCCATCGCCTACCACTTCAGGTAACCTGATCAGTGGCGGTGCCTGGGATACTTCAGATTGCATAAACATCTTAATGAAATGCAAAGCTGTGCCACAAGAACAGTTTCTGAGATGTTCCTCTGCAGCTCTTTTCCAGGTTTTGTTATCCTCTTGTTGCATGGGAGTGAATAATGGCAAGGCTCAGTATATCACCTGCAATTTAGCCATTTTTTTTAGTTTGTTCCTTCCGTCCAAATTCAATTATTTTCCTGCAGTTATGTAAAGAAGACATAGTGTAAATGAGCACCCACTCAAACAGGTGGTTAAATTCTTTTGCCAGGGTTAGGAAGGCAATGGCCTCTTTTTTCCTCTGAAAGTCTCCTCCTGCATGTAGATGTTCTTTTTCCACCCTGAGCAATTCTTAAAGAGGATTTTGTCAACCTCTTCCAAAAAGGCCATATCTATATCAGATGTTAATTATGTTGCCTTTCCGTGAGCCAAGTGGTGAAGTAAAATAAAATAAAAGTAAAGCCAAGCAGCAACCTTCCTTTTGTGGAACCTACACCCAAATTAAAGTGACTTCACTCAATGTAGGAATTAATTTCTGATTCAGTTTATGTTTAAACAAGCCTGATAAATAAATACATTAGAAATGGGTGAGTCCAAAATACTAATATTTTCTATTTGCAGAATTGGCATTGCAAGGGGAAAGAAAGGAGAATATGTGTAATTGCATCAGGATGGAGAGAACTTACTGAAAGATTCTGCTATTTTGAGATTTTTTTCCAAGATTTAAAATGGGCTAATACCGGGACCTTTACTATCTCAAAACAGTAAAAAGATTTTATAATGTGATCACTGTATTACCACAGATTCACCAAACTGCAGTCAGAGTGGTTGGCTGTGGAAGTCGGCGACGCTGTGTGTTTTCACGTGCATACGGATACATGGATATGTGATGCCTACAGAGAGGATTCCAAGACAAATGGTTTACAAAACAAATTTTCCTTTAAAAGAACAAAAAAGAGGGCTTATTTCCATGTCTTGGGTTTTCTCTCTAAATTTTAAACAATTGCAAATACTTCTCCTTTTTATGGAAGAATGAATTTGTTTACATTTCTTCCCTGTTTCCAGAACAGCGTTATGAAATTATTTTATTATTGCATTGGTGAATCTTTGTGTATTCTGACTCGGGCACAGTGCCTTTGTGTGGTTCTTTTTGGGGTGTTTCTTTAAATGTGCTTATGAAGAGTATAGATAGGTTTAACTGATGTTTTCTGGCAATATCTTTTTGGATGTTTTTTGTACGAATCCTGTTATAACTAGAAACATATAGAAAGCCTAAGCTATGTTTACTCTGTTTTTAACTGAACAAAAACCTAGGGATGCATGCACTTTTCCTCAGTTGATAGTTCACTTTCATTTAAAAGGAAATGTGAGTATCTTTTCACATTATTTTGAAAGGCTGTTGACAATGATGTTACTAGCAGGCATGGCATCCATTAAAAAAAAAAAAAAACAACTTTATGGCAGTACAATGTAGCGTCTGAAATAGCTTTTCCAAAAAAAAAGAACAAACCCTCATAACTTGATCAAGACTTTTGCTTCTATTCCAATCACAGAATATCTAGTGTACATTTTGAAAGAAAAAACTTAATTTCTTTGTTATTTTTTAATCAAGTTTAAAAGGGGGAATTAGTAATAATAATAATTAATAATATAATTTGCTTAACTGAAGCAAAAATCTTAATTTTTTCCTGTCCCGTTTCTCACAAGGGTTTGAATAGTGTTCTTGTCTAAATATTCCTGCCCCTGGAATACAAACCATTGCACATGACAAATAGTGACATGAAGTATAGTTTTAAGGGGACACTGTCAAAGTCATTCCTGCCTGTGAATGATTTTGCCTTAAGAGGTTGAAAACAACATGATTTTTATACAGGAGTGGGTATTTTCTAAATTTCAGTACCAGTAAAACATCAACAGTGTGTTCTGCAACTTGGTTGGACAGTGTCAAATTTGAAAGACGTGCCGTGCTTTAGATCTGTAAACTCCAGTGCAAAAGAACACTCTGGATTCTCCTTGCAGATAGGCAAATATAGAGGTTAATGCAAATAGTGCTCGTATAGTCGAGCTCATTGTGAAGCACAAATTCGAAAGACCTGAAATATAATATATTCATGTTATTGCACTAGTGTGCAATGGTTTTGTATTTCTGTGTGATTTTACCCCTATCTCAGAGGACCAGCATGCTTTTAAAAATGCTGTCGCATTAGTTACTGTCCTTAGAATACTCTTACAAAATCAGAAGCAAGAGGCTCTTGGGGACAAAGGAGCAACATCTGGGCGATAGGAAGAGAAGGGGCTGCAAGGGAAGGTGGGTGTGCAGGGTAAATGTCCACGGGTGCTGCCTGTTCACTTACGTAACCTTAATAGTCGTTGAATTCCAGGGGTTTTTTTACATGGATAAATAAACTATGAGTAATTAAAAAAAAAATCAAAATAACATTCAATCTTATTAGATTTATGGCTTTCATAATGTGAATGTTCTAGAAATGGGATGCTAGACTTCCATAAAGCTGCAGGTCCATTTTCCAGTGCAGATGTATGTGCAGCCACTGACATACGTTCAAACCCACGTTTTTTGGCCACGTGCATGTCTTGCGGGCTCACAAACTCACCGACCCCTTGTTGAACTTACCATCTTGTGGAAAAAGCAGTTAATTTTCAGAGCAGTGTAAGAGCATACCGCTCCAGGACAAATACCGGGAAGGGGACCCTCTCGAGTGCTTCCGTGTGAAAAGCTGGCATCGCGTTTCCCACGACCGGTGCATCTGAAGATGCCCTAACTTTGTTCTCCGTTTCAGGCTCGTTCGTGTTTGCTGTGACCGTCACCGATGCGGATGCTGGCTCCAACGCCGAGCTCCATTATTCCCTAGTGGGGAAGAACTCCGAGAAATTCCACATCGATCCAGCGAGGGGGGCGATCCTGGCTGCGAACCCGCTGGCGGGAGAGTCCGAAGTCACCATTTCTGTTCACGTGAGGGACGGCGGCCGGTACCCCAAGACAGACTCTACAACCGTCACCGTGAGGTTTGTGAACAGAGCAGAATTTCCTCGTGTTCAGGCGGATCAGGAGACCTTCACGTTTCCTGAAAACCAAGCGGTCGGTACGCTGGTCACCACCGTCTCCGGGTCTTCAGCCAGAGGAGGCTCCTTGTCTTACTACATCGCCAGTGGTAACCTGGGCAGCACCTTCCTGGTTGACCAGGTGACAGGACAGCTTTCTGTCGGGCGGGCTTTAGATTTCGAAGCCATACAGAAATACGTGGTTTGGATCGAGGCCAGAGATATGGGCTTTCCTCCCTTTTCCTCGTACAAGAAACTGGAAGTAACGGTGATAGATGTCAATGATAACGCGCCGGAGTTTGAGCAAGATCCCTTCATTGCAGAGATAGTGGAGAACCTGTCCCCGCGGAAGATACTGACGGTGGTTGCTGTCGACAGGGACAGCGGTCTAAACGGGCAGCTAAATTATGAAATAATTGAGGGCAATACGGAAAATAGTTTCAGTATCAATCGAGCCACTGGTGAGATCAGAAGTGTCAGGCCCTTGGACAGGGAGAAATTGTCTCAATACACACTCACCATAAAAGCTTCAGATAAAGGCACCCCGCTCCAGAGCACGACCGTCAAAGTTATCATTAATATTTTAGATGAAAATGACAATGCTCCAAGGTTTTCCCAGATATTCAGTGCTTCTGTGCCTGAAAATGCACCTCTGGGTTTTACGGTGACCCGAGTCACGACGTCAGATGAAGACATTGGGGTGAACGCGGTCAGCAGGTACTCCATAAGGGATACGAGTCTCCCGTTCACCATAAATCCCAGCACCGGGGACATCACCATCAGCAGACCGCTAAACAGGGAGGACACAGACCGCTACAGAATCAGGGTCTCTGCGCATGACTCCGGGTGGACGGTGAGCACGGATGTCACCATATTTGTCACGGATGTCAATGACAATGCCCCACGATTTACAAAGCCATCCTATTACCTGGAGTGTCCTGAGCTTCCTGGGATTGGCTTGAAGGTCACCCAGGTTTCAGCCACCGATCCCGATGAAGGGTCGAACGGCCAAGTCTTCTACTTCATAAAATCCCAGTCCGAGTTCTTCCGAATTAATGCAACCACGGGGGGCATTTTCAACAAGCAGTATTTAAGGTACCAAAACTCCAGCGGTTCAAGCAATGTCAACATTAATAGGCACAGCTTCATCGTTACTTCTTCAGACCGAGGCAGTCCTCCGTTAATGAGCGAGACAACTGTCACCATTAACATAGTAGACAGCAACGACAATGCACCCCTGTTCCTCGCTCGTAAATATTTTACTCCCGTTACTAAGAACGTGAGGGTTGGCACAAACTTAATTAAAGTTACTGCAGTGGATGACAAAGACTTTGGCTTGAATTCTGAAGTGGAGTACTTTATCTCTGAGGAAAGCAAAACTAATAAGTTCAGACTGGACAGGAGCACAGGCTGGATTTCTGTGTCATCTTCACTAATGGCTGATTTGAACAAAAACTTTCTGTTTAAAGTAAAAGCAAAGGATAAAGGTAATCCTCCACTTTCATCCGAGGTAGCTGTTGAAATAGTAGTAACAGAGGAAAATTACCATACACCCGAGTTTTCTCAAAGCCGTATGAGCGTTACTATCCCAGAGAGTCACTCTGTTGGAACAGTGGTCAGGACGGTTTCAGCCCGAGACAGAGATGCCGCTATGAACGGATTAATCAGATATAATATTTCCTCTGGAAATGAGGCTGGTGTCTTTGCTATTAATACAACTACCGGTACACTGACACTAGCAAAACCACTTGATTTTGAGTTACACCAAAAGCATGAGCTAGTTGTTACTGCCACGGATGGAGGATGGGTGTCCAGAACAGGCTACTGCAGTGTCACCGTTAGCGTCGTCGATGTGAATGATAATTCTCCAGCGTTCAGCCCTGAGGACTACTTCCCCAATGTGTTAGAAAATGCCCCCAGTGGGACAACTGTTATTCGTTTAAATGCCACCGATGCTGACTCTGGACCTAACGCTGTGGTTGCATACGCTATTCAGTCCTCAGATAGTGACCTCTTTGTCATTGACCCCAATACAGGAACGATCACCACCCAGGGATTTTTAGATTATGAAACAAAGCAAAGTTACCATTTAACGGTAAAGGCTTTTAATGTTCCAGATGAAGAGAGGTGCAGCTTTGCTAGTGTCAACATCCAGTTAGAAGGGACAAATGAATACGTGCCCCGTTTTGTGTCCAAGCTTTATTATTTTGAGGTTTCTGAGGCAGCCTCCAAAGGTACTGTTGTAGGTGAAGTTTTTGCAAGTGATCGTGATATGGGAACTGATGGAGAAGTCCACTACCTTATCTTTGGCAACAGCAGAAAGAAAGGCTTCCAGATAGATGAGAAAAGTGGCCAGATCTACGTTTCAGGACCTCTCGACAGAGAAAAAGAAGAACGAATCTCTTTGAAGGTCCTCGCAAAAAATTTTGGGAGCATTCGTGGTGCAGATATAGATGAAGTAACGGTTAATATTACTATACTGGATGCCAACGATCCTCCCGTTTTTACCTTAGGAACCTACAATATACGAATCAGCGAGGGTGTTCCTCCAGGCACCCACGTCACGTTCGTGAGTGCCTTTGATTCAGATTCTGTCCCTAGCTGGAGCAGGTTTTCCTATTTCATTGGGTCTGGCAACGACAACAGCGCCTTTTCCATCAACCCGCAGACGGGACAGGTGACAGTCACTGCCGAGCTGGATCGAGAAATGTTGCCTGTGTACAACCTGTCTGTGCTGGCCATCGATTCGGGAACGCCGTCTGCCACAGGAAGTGCCTCTTTATTGGTAACTTTGGAAGATATCAACGACAACGGCCCCACCTTGTCCACCAGCCAAGGAGAGGTCATGGAGAATAACCGTGCGGGAACTCTTGTGATGACGCTTCAATCGTCAGATCCCGATCTCCCTCCGAACCAAGGTCCCTTTACGTATTACTTGCTCAGCACGGGCCCCGCAACCAGCTACTTCAGCCTGAGCACCGCTGGCGTGCTGACAACAACGAGGGAGATCGACAGGGAGCAAATCAGCGATTTCTACCTGTCGGTGATTACGAGAGACTCTGGCGTTCCTCAGATGTCTTCCACAGGAACTGTGCAGATCAAGGTAATAGACCAAAACGACAACCCGTCTCAGCCCAGAACGGTAGAAATCTTTGTTCACTATTATGGCAACCTCTTCCCAGGTGGAATTTTGGGCAACGTAAAGCCACAGGATCCAGACGTGCTAGACAGCTTCCAGTGCTCCCTCACCTCAGGAGTCACCAGCCTCTTCAGCATTCCCGGGGGTACCTGCGAGCTGCACTCGCAGGCGAGGTCCACGGACGGCACTTTTGACCTGGCTGTCCTCAGCAACGATGGGTTGCACGGTGCCGTCACCAGCAGCGTCCGGATTTTCTTCGCAGGCTTCGGCAACGCCACCATTGACAACAGCATCCTCCTCCGCCTGAGCGCCCACAGCGTCCGGGATTTCCTGACGAATCACTATCTCCACTTCTTGCGCATCGCCAGCTCCCAGCTGACGGGGCTGGGCACCGCCGTCCAGCTCTACGGGCTGTACGAGGAGAGCAACCACACCTTCTTGATGGCGGCCGTCAAACGCGGCAACAACCAGTACGTGAATCCCAGCGGCGTGGCCACCTTCTTCGAGAGCATCAAAGATGTCCTCTTCCGCCAGAGCGGGGTGCGGATCGAGGCTGTGGACCACGACTGGTGCCTGCAGAGCCCCTGCCAGAATGGAGGGAGCTGCCTGAGGAGGTTGGCGGTGAGCCCGGCTCTGAAGAGCCACGAGAGCGTCCCCGTCATCATCGTGGCTAACGAGCCCCTCCGGCCCTTCGTGTGCAGGTGCATGCCGGGGTACGATGGGAGTCTGTGCGAGACGGACATCGACGAATGCCTCCCTTCCCCCTGCCACAACGACGGGACTTGCCACAACTTGGTGGGGGGCTTCTCGTGCAGTTGCCTGGAGGGCTTCACTGGCATGGCCTGCGAGAGGGACGTCAACGAGTGCCTTTCCAACCCGTGCAAAAACGGTGCCGCCTGCCAGAACTTCCCGGGAAGCTTCAACTGCGTTTGTAAAACCGGGTATACAGGTACGCTTTTACTTCTCTATCTTACAGTCCAGAAGAGATGGAAAGAGGGCGGAAACGTGCCTTTTTAGCACGTTTTAGCACAAGATTGTCTGAATATGAGCATCCCCAGTAGGTGAAGAGGTCATGCAAAATGAGGTATTTGTAGTTACGAAAACTCAGAAGACCAGTATTATTTTATTTTAGCTCTGTCCTCAGGCAAATGTCACTTACCTGATTTGCATCAGAACAGAAAGATTTTTACAAGAGCTATTTTAATTTATTAAATATGTAGAAACCATTTCCCATGCCTAAGTGTGATTTTTGTGTTCTTGTTATTGTTATGCATATTGTGATAGTATTTCAAGTCTGCTAGAAGTGTGCCAAGCAAGAAAATTGGCCTCTGCCCCAAATTGCTTACAGTCTTACAAGACAGAAAACAGACAAAGGATATGGGAAAAAACAGAATTCGGGCAAAATGATCAAGCATGTCTGTTCCGTGTTTTGTCCCTTTGTCATTTGTTTTTTTCATTAACGACAGAAACGTCTGCAGCATTCCTACCTCTTCTGAGTATTTTTTCTCTAACATTTATTACACATTCAAACATAGCACCATTTTATCCCTAGAAGAGCAGGCTGATGTTTACTTCTGTCATGAGTATGGTATTTAAAGAAGATCTGAACAATTTTAACCATGGCTTATGGCCATCATAAAAGAATCTGACCAGTGAAGATTTGGTAAGGCTTTCATTACCTTTTCTAAGGAGTATTTCTGTATCACAGATGCCCCAGGGCAGCCCAGGTCGGCACAGCCCTGCTCGTTATGGTGTGCCACCGCTGCCACCAAAACTCATTTGTAACCAGTGGAGTGATCAGGGGGTTGGTTGTTCTTTCGGTTTTTTTCTTCAACCAGATTAGTACAGGAGATGTGATACACTTTATTGCAAAGGAGAAGGTTAATCGATTTCAAAATGAAGGTTCAACTACTTCATTTAAAGCACAGCTAGAGCAGCAGATACATATTCCGTGTGAAAGGTCTGTTGATATAAACGACACTGATGTGATCTTTTGTGGGAACCTCACAAATGTACTACTGAGCCTCAGGTCAGGAGCAATTATTGTTAATTGACAAGCAGTTCTAATTAAGTTACCAATCCAGGATTTTATCTCATGTTGCATTAGTACATCAAATTATTTTGCCAGGAGCATGGCAAAATGATTCTAGGGCACCTATCCCCTGTAACTCTTTAGGTCATTAGCACCAGAGATTACATGGGCATATGTTTGCTGTTGCAACGAAGCAAAACACTTCATTAACTCTAGCAGCATACTATAGTATATGCCTCTAGCCTATAATTTGAAACATTAAAGAAACGTCCAGCTAATTTCTTCTAGTATTAAAGCTCATATCTTAATGTTCAACCCTTATGTCAGCTAAAAATAAAGCTTTACAAGTGACAAGCTCAAAAAAAGAAGAACATTTTAACTAAGAAATGTGATGAGAGACTTACAGTTTGAAGTGTTGGATTTCTTTCACGCCATGAATTAAATGTGGCATCTGATAGGAGCTTTCTTAAACTCCTTGTCAACACAAATAACTTTAAAATAGACTACCACTAAGGCAGACGTTTCTATTTGGGAGTCGGATCTTTTTAAATCACTTGCCCATTGCAGAATCAAGAATTATTTACGTGTCTGGAGATTAATTGATCAAGACAGAAAACAAATGGCACCGAAGTATCTAATTAAAAACCAAAATATCTTCAGAGTTGAATATCAGCAGAGCTTATTAGATAAGATCACAATCAATATTCAGTATGTTTAGACATTTTATGTCTGCAAAAGCATATTTGAAATTCTGCAAATTTAATATTCAATAGGTTCTGCAAACAAATGTCAGAATACAGATTGTTTGAGAATGCTTGACATAGAGACTATTATGTCATTATTATACTGCCAACAGAAAGAGAACACAGCCGCTTGGGCATTTAATCCCGATTCATATACGATTAAGGTACCCATAGTGAATGTAAAAATACACCTTGAAACTGTTACTGGATGAATATAAACCTTGAGTGCCTCAGCAAAAAAAAAAAAAAGAGACATGCAAAATAGTGGATTTCTAATTCAGTTTACCATATACATAGCTTTGCTGCTTCTCTTGGAATGAAAATACAATCTCATAATTGAATTTGCATGCTCGGTAAAAAAAAATATTTACACGGTACTGCATACAAGTAGAAATTAGTATTTTCTGAGACAGACTCTCTGTTCACCGTAAATTAGAGTACATGAGCTGTAGACCTTTCTAATGGCCTACCTGAAAACTGAGAGTCTTACTTTGCCTTGATTTATTATGTTTTGTCAGCTGCATTTCACTTCATCATACTGCAACGGTAATGTAGTTCTTTTCACTGAATAGGATTATAAAGACCGATTACCTCAAAGCAACATCATTAGGGTTTAAACAATCTGTTATAATTACATCACTTAATGATGATCGGGTTTTGTTTTTAAAATAATCACTTTCTGGAGGGAATATACTTTGTGATTTACAGTAGTTGTCTGCCCTTCCTTTGAACCCTTCATTTCCTGTTTTCCAGGACTCATTAAGATGAAGGAATGTAGGTTTGTGAAATTGTTTCAAATGCAAGATTCAAATATTGGAACAACCACTTTAAAAGATGGACACAGAGAACCACAAAAACTAAAAATCTCGTTATCAGCTGAAATCTAACCCAAGAGCATTCTACTGGTACCTGTTCCTGTTACATTTTTCAATTAAAAAAAAAAAAAATTCTCAGGAAGTTAGATTTTTGCATAAGCCCCTGCATGTGATATCATCAGCTTGAGGTGATGAAATGCTGAATGCTGTCTGTTATCAGTTATCCAGCATTATCCGAATTTTCATGGTCTTCAGAAAAAGATCTTTCTGACAAAAAATTGAATACCCCGAATCTTTCAATATTTCAGCTGAGATCTATAAACTCAACTAAAAGCAAAACTACTCTCGTTTGTGAGGTTAAGATCATTGGCATTATCTTTCTGGAAAGCAGTAAAACTGAGCACTTGGTTTCAGGTGAGGATGCTTTTATGCATAGTGGCAAACAGTTTCTTATCCTCTTAATCCAGTAAGGTTCCTTGTTCCTTGAATGATTTGTTTTATCTGTCCAAGAGAGAATTTCAAAATAGCTAGTACTTGTGTAAATTCTCTACTCAAGAAGAACAGTCCTCTCTAAAACTCCTTTTTTTCTTTTTTTTCTCTCCACAAAAAAAATAGTATCTAAATATAGGCATAATATCTTAGGCAGAACGGCAAAAACAATGGGTTTGCAAGCTATGTTTTGTTTTTCCAAATCTAAATCTTTAGTACACACCCTATTGTGTCTGTAACCCATGAAACTGGTAAGCCATCGGGGTGGACTTGGACAAATACACTCTTTTACTAAGGTGCTGGAAAGCTAGCATTAGCATGCTGCAAGGGAGATAATTGAAAGTGGTAGGACAACCTGCTGCCATCTTGGATGGCTCTACTTGCTAGAAGAATAAGGTGTTAAAAGAAAAAAGTCGAGGTTTAGTAGAAGTTGCAGGACCAAGTACAATGTCACTGGTATCACAGCAACTTGTCTTCAGGAATCCCCATGGTGAAGAAAAGACAAACAAGAGAAAAACCCTGAGCAACCTGATCTGACTTTGAAGGTTGCCTTGCTTTGAATGGGGGTAGGACATCATGACCTCCAAGGTCCCTCCAGCCTAACTTTTTCCATTATTTCTGGAGTATATGTCCTTGTTCAGAGGTCTAGAAAGATCCCCTTCTGCCAATCGAGTCTGGGCAATAACAACAGAGCGAAAAAATAGGAGCACAGGAAGAACATGGTTTCGATGAAAAGGGAAGAGTAAGAAGGTGCTGTTTGGACACTGGTGGACCAAAAACCAGGAGTTGATAGAAACTCTCTGATCTCGGCAGAGCAACCAATGCAGGCTGCCAATAATAGCTTGAAATATGGAGACCTTTCCTTAGAGGATGGACTAGGAATGAGCGAGAGTTTCTGTCTCAGAGGAGTCTAAGGAGGGACTGACCAAAGATCTGAAGGTAGCAGGAAATTTGGATGAATTGATGAAGTTCAGGATTCTGCAGAAAAGATGGAATGAAGCCTTGTAGCGGCAACTGTCTTCAGAAGAAGCTGATGTAAGGTAATTGGTAGGTAAGGTTGCCTGGAGGGATACACATAGGAGAAGAGATTCAGGAGAGTTGGAATCCTTTAGGAGAAAGAAAAAGTATAACTAAAAATTATCTTAAAAGAGAAAAAGAAGATGGATGTCTTTAAGAGTTTTAGGTGGTCATACCAGCATTTTTTTTTAATTGAAAATGAGTTATGTACTAAATAAAAATAAGTTTCTGTTCTTCTGGTAGTTACATGACATTATATTACACTATTGACCTACTTACGTATTTATTTATCAGTTTCTAGTTTATAACTCTCATCGTCTGTTTACCAGGGTTTTTTAATGATCTTGCTTTATCAGAGTAATTTATTTTAAATCCTTATACAGAACAACCATAGTGATAAACTAGAATAGTATTCCCAAGTTGTACTTTTGTCCTGCCAATATCTGGCTGACGGACTCTCGCTTTCTAGGATAAGCATGCTTGACATGCATTTAAAGAGGAAAAATAAGCTTCATAGACATCTTTTGTTGGATGGTTATTCCAAATGTAAATAGATACATTTTTCCCAGGTCTTTAGCACTTCAGTGAATGGCAAAGAATAGCTGAAATTTCTTCTTCATTTTAAATAAATATTAGTTTTAATAGCTCTGATGAATTGTTAAATCAGAGTATTCGTCTTCTCTTGTGTCAAAACAGTTGGAATAAATGCAAACACACTTTTATTAGTTTCATGAATTATTCAAACAATTGTTAAATATGAAGAAGATGTTGTTATTCGCTGGTTAAAATATGTACAGCTAAAATAAACATCCATATTCTGTTGCTGACTCAGCAAATGCGCCAGCTTTAATGTTAGCTGAGAAAAAGAAGAGTATTTAGTTAGATTGAATTGCAAAAAACTGAGTAAGCCTTATTAGCTACACTTGATTTTTGTGAAAACTAAAAAACATCATTGAGCTATTTTAAGCATCTCTGCCTGACTCTTGCTACATGTTCTCCTCGGTAAGTCAAAGATCTGTACTATGTACCATAATTTTAAAATAAAGAAAATATAAAAAGTTAGCTCATCCTTCAGTCATGCCCATTAGAGAATAAAATATAAATAAATACCCCCAAAGCATAATTAGATTCAGACACTGGAAATGTTTCCTGGATTTATGGTGAATCTACAAGTTACGTATTAACCACAGGAATCCTCCGGCGCTCCGTTTCCATCCTGCTTGCAGTCGCACATGGAGGGCTGCTGCTCACACGGAAGAAGTGCCTGCAAACCTTTTTAGGTTAAACAGAAAAGTAGAGGGGAAAAAAAAGAGGTTTTCTTAATTAGGTGACTGAAGTTGTGAAATTCTGAAAAAGCTAGCAGGGTTAATGTAGCAAAGTCCTGATTTTCTACAGTTCTAGGGACCAGCAATCCCTAAGGGCTGCATATTGTGCGTTGCTGTCATGTGAGATGTAAGAATTATAAGATATATGTGACATATAAGAATGGACACCCTCTATGCAAGCTCATGTTGTACTTTTAACTTCAACGTGTATTATATTTATATGGTGTGAGGAATGAAATAATTCATTATCAGTGCAGTAAGAAGCATTAAGGCAGTCTTAGCCTTTGCTATGTGTATATATCCTGGCCTAGATGAAGTTCAAGGAGAGGTCTGGAAGAGCGTGGCTGATTTTGCCAGTTTTTGCGGAGAAACGTGAGGGACAAACCTGACGATCCTTTCAGGTTTTTGCTGAGCAGGCAGCAAAGGCTGGCACTGCTGGCAGAAGGAAGGCAGGTACCAAGAGCAATGAAAAACTTACAAGTGAAGACCAATACTTTTGTAGTTAATGTTTCCATACAAGGAAAATTTTAGTTTTGTACAAAGAATCCCCTTGTCAGTATTCGGCATCTGTTAAAATCTTCACTTTTTCTCTTGGTTCCCTTCCTTGTTGAAAGGAATTATGTGATTTCAGTTTATCCTCTGGTGAATAATATTTACCACATGTGACAACGTCTGCTTAGAAAAGGACTGTATCCAGGGTAACTTGTTTTAGCTCCAGAGGACTGCGGTCCCTCCGAGTCAGGAAGGAGGTTGTAATTGATGGGGAAAAATAAGAAAAATCATATAATGTACAATAGCAGCCAGTGTTCAGCATGCCATGTTCATACAGGGTCCAGCAAGGGCTGTCTGTATCTCCTTTACACTAATGAGTACCTTGCAGTCAATAGTGGGGAAAATAATTTTTTTTTTTTTTTTTTTTTTAGTTCAGTATCTCCTTTCATTTCATGATCTCTCTTTGCCGGACATCAGTTAATAAAATTAAAAAAAAATTTAAACTCCCCCAAACCGCCAATACCTATATGAGATACTTTTCAAGTGTCTCATTGTAATTAAAGGTAATTTCTCTGGGCCGCATATTATGCCTGTGTCAGGGCTGGGAGCAGCCCAGCATCATCTCTGTGTTTCCTCTCTCCATCCCACAGCCGCAACTGGTCCCTGGCACCCTCCCTCCTGGCCAGGCGTCCAGCATTGGTTCATAAGCTCATCACCTAAATACCAGCCTGACTTTCCTATTGACCTGAATACTCTGACCTGGAAATTGCTTTTATTCCCTAATCGCAGGGAAAACGTGCGACTCGGCTGTCAATTACTGTGAGTGCAACCCCTGTTTCAATGGTGGATCCTGCCAAAGCGGGGTGGAGGGCTATTACTGCCACTGCCCCTTCGGTGAGTACGCTTCTCCTCCTCTCCGCTCGATCTTCCCTTTCCCTATTAATATTTCTCAAATCGCTATTTATTTTTACCTGCATAAAACCGATGGGTATGAGAGCTGAAGAGCAAGACCACTGTAAATAACATGAGTATTCTTGCATCCTACGCTCTCGCAAGGCGCAAGGAAGTTGTCACGTTAAACTAGAAAAAGGGACTTTGGGATGATATTGAGCGGAGAGAGCTTGGTTTTCTTTTGAGAAATTTGCATAATTTTTCTGCAAGTGAGGAGCACAATATTAGATATTGGCGCTTTTATATTTAGTAGATTTAATTAAGAGAACCTGACCGAATCAAAACAGCTTTGTTAGCCCACACCAGTACTTGCCCATTCAATTTCTTGTATGTTAATAAAGTTCTGAGTTCCAAAACCAGAGTACTATTCCAAGAATCAGAGAAGCATATAGTACTGCCAAAATAGCTTAATAATTATTAGAATTTAATTATCCCAAATTTGGTTTGTGGAATGAACCCAATAAAGACATAAATTAACTCAGATATTTGAAGGTATCATGATATAATTGCAGCAAGATTGCTTCTCAATGCACATTAATCCAGAATTGTCATTGTTCATATAGAAAAGCATGGAAGTACATGCAATAGCTTAATCAAAAACCAGATAAACCTGAGAAATCATCTACAATGTTTTAAGACTGCTGAAAACCCTCACACAAAAGTATGGTTCCCAATACACATTTGTAACTACCTCTGAATATGGTTTTCTACTAACATGTGGAATAACTTCTTTATTCTGTTTTGTTTCCTTTGTTTTATGATTCCTCAGAGTTTATTCATTTCCTATATAGTCATAGTCCATTGTAAATGTAACTAATATTCATAAATTAAGTCAGTTTTTTCTCATTGTCGCTGCAGTAAAAAAAAATCAAGGGAAATTATGCGACAGAGATCTGTAAAGAAATATGTAGAATGCACCAAAATATTCAGATCAATAAAACACGAGAAGGCATAATGTTTTAATCACACATACGCTTATATCATAAGTATAAAAAATGAACCACCGATTGAGAAACAGTTCAGATAACAGCTGTAAAGAGAAAAACAAGCTCAAGTTGCAAATTTATTTCCATAACTGGATTAACAAAGGCCTGATGGTAATTAACAACCATATTTGACGTGGCTGTCAAACTCGCTTTTTTCCCCCCCCCCCTAAAGAAACCGTAGAGCTCAATGAAATGTACTTTGTTTTTCAATAGCTGTAACTGTCATTTGTAACTCAATTTTTAAGTTTAAATATATATACTTCAACACCCACCTGTGAGTAATAGGATTCTTCTGTTCAAGTTGCCTATTTTTGATCGTACATTAGAGGTTTCTTAAAAAGCCTGTGTGTCACAGCCGTGTCTCGAGCACAGCCGTACTTTGTTTCTGAGAGAATGCTCAGTGAGGAACAAACTATCTGATACCAGGTTTTACTTTTCATTTTGCAGGTGTTTTTGGGAATCATTGTGAACTGAACAGTTACGGATTTGAGGAGTTGTCGTATATGGAGTTTCCCAGTATGGATCCAAACAATAATTACATCTATATAAAGTTTGCCACTATAAAAAGCAATGCCTTAATGTTGTATAACTACGATAACCAAACCGGAGAGCGGGCGGAATTTCTGGCCCTGGAAATAGTAGAAGAGAGGCTGAGATTCTCCTACAATCTTGGCGGTGGCACATACAAGCTTACCACAACTAAGAAGGTGTCTGATGGACAATTTCACACAGTTATAGCCCGGAGGGCTGGAATGGTAAGAAATGCTAACATGAGAATTTAAGACAAGTTCAGCCAAGTCACTTTGGCTTCCACATGAACTCAGAGGAACATAAAATTAGTAACGTTGCGTTTGCTAGCAGAACCTCCAACTTTGGAAAAAACCTCCCTCGTTTCTGTCTTGCTCCAGCTGACTCAAAGACCTATAATGGTTTGTTTAGTATGATGAAGATAAAGAATAATTAAAAAAACATGTGCAATGCCCTGTACTCTAAATGTGAAAAATGAGAACCAGGAATAATTAATGAAGTAAATTACTACACATGAGGCTAATTAACTGATGCAGATTACAGGGATGATTATCAGGGAAGGCTAATTAACCACAGTAACTACAAAAAGCCTCAAAATAATTCTTCTCAACATTTGGAAAATAGAAGCGGACAAATGTAAAATTCCAGGTGTCCCTGACCTCCTTGAGCTAGTTCAGAGATTTTACCAATCTCCTAAGACTGGAAGCCTGTTTTTCCTCTGTAGCATACATGTAAAAATTTCAAAGGTGCTACATTGAGAGCGTTTTTTGGGAGGAAGGAGGGGAGTTACTTTTCTTTTTGTCTCCCAGAAAGCGTCTGAGGGGAGGAATTCTTCCAAAAACTGGACTGGGACAACTGATTGCCATATGCCTGGTACTCTGACCCCTCTCCTGCCTTCGTTTTTTCCCCAGTAAATGTTTTCTATTCCTCTTCTCTCATTTTTTAATAATATTTCCAAAGCAGAACATAAACCAAATGCTCTCTGAGTTCAAGCCAAGCTTTTTGACTCCACAGTGTTTGAGTTAGAGATGAAACCAAATCTATTTGCCATCCATAATCAGTAACTATTGCCCAACAGCTCCCTTCTCAGGCAGAAATGGCCAGCATACGTGGAATCCCATATTCTTCCCATGTTTGAAATTAAAGTCATGTAAGAATAATATATGGTTGGGGCTCCACATTTTGTTTTACATATTTCAAGCCAGAAGTGATGTAGGGAGTAAAAGAATAAACTGTTCTACCCAGCGTGGCTCCCCCTGAGTCCTTGTAGAGATTTCCCATCACGAACTGCTGCAGAAGGCAGTGCTGCGGAGATACAGCCCTTTTATATTTTTAAGCTGTTCTGTTCGGAGCGCCCTGCTGAAGAGCTTCAGGTCTGGGTAAGATGTCCATAGGCACAAATGTCCTGAGAGCAGCAGGGGGATGTATTACCTTGTGGTCTGGGGTTCTTTGTAGGACCAGGGGTGTCTCCTGACCTTCCTAAATGGTGCTTTTTCCTTCTCTCTGAGAGAGTCTTGAGCCTGAAACTGCATTTCAGTTGCATAGTGCAAGACCCGATTTCTCCATTTATCGAAGGGGGGATGGTTTAGTCTTGGATTTGCAATCCAAATTTAGCTGGATTTGCAAATCCAATTTGTGTGTGTTTGTAGGAGTTACATATCCAAATAAGATGAAGGATAATTGTGATGTTGAGTAATGACTTTGTTTTAACGTGCCTTAATATCAGATACTTAATAATTTGCATCACAGCTTCCAAATGGTAAAGCCCAAAGGTACCCCTAAATCTTGAAAGGCACCAGGTTCCCATTTTAGCAACTAAATTAGTGTGATATTTCTATCAATAAGATTTAAATGGCTAAGTATAGGAGCACACATCAAAAATTGCAACAAAGAAATGAAATACACTTAAGAAAAAAATAGAGCAGGGAAATGTTTTACTTGTAGATATGCCAGAGGGCCAGACTATAGAAGAAGAGATAACATAAAAAGGACTATTTGCAGAAAATTTCAGTTATGAATGCTTCAGGCTGAAAGCAAACATTTAAGACAACTTATACCTTTGTGTGTATTTGGTTTGGTTTTTTTTTTTAATGTTTAAACCTTCTCAGTAATGTCAGCTATTTACAAACACAGTTATGTGAAAAGAATTGCCTTTGTCTTAGATATTTCTGCTGCAGGAAAAATGTTTCCCAGGTGTCCAAAACTGTATAAAATAGCCCCCCTTCAGGATTCCAAATCTGTCATTTCCTACAGCACAGTGGGATTTTATCGGAAACTGGTAAAATCATTAAGTTGTCAGTCCTGAGCTATTGCAGAGTGACAGGATAGAAAGTCTCATAATGCGGCAAGGTAACCGTAGAGCAATGCTTAAGTAACAAGCAGGAACATTTGACTAACATTAGAAAAGAAATTGTATGAACTCTGGTCCAAGTAAAATATATTCTCAAATATCTAGGCGTTCAGCTGGGGTTGTAGCTTGGCTTTCGCAGCACATAGCGATGTAAGTTGGGGAGATTACACTGATTGAGCTAAGAACAAAAAACTCATTTCATTTTTTGTTGTTGATATTCAGAACAAAAATATGTATGCGTGTGATGGCATACAGACCAGCCAGCTTATTATTCTTTCTATGAATTGTTGCATTTACACGGGGCGTATAATCTGCTTTGGAACTGCAGACTGCTGTTTCTCGGGAGAAGCAGTTTGCTCATTACGTATGGAAAGAAATTCAAGATAAGCTTTCATTAAAAATAGCAAATTGAACAATTTAGGCGTACGGTAGGGCACGATTTAGGGCTAAGAGCTATGAATTCATTTGGTCAATACAATGCATCAGCTCACAGTATGTATTTGGAAATAGCATGGACAATCCATGGGGATTTCAACAGGACGTTGTTAGTGAACTCAGTTGTGGGCAGGAAAAAAAGCCATTGCAGAGTAATGACATACTGATAGCTATTGCTGTTTGCTCAGCTCCTGTAGAGGAATCTAAATCACAATAGAAACCGAGGCATTTTTAAAAGTGACGTTTGATTTAAATTTGCCGTAAAACTCTACCACACATCTAGTTGACACGTGAGAAGCTGATATGTATAATTTGGAGATTATGTTTATTTTTCTGAAAATTTGTTTTAAGGAATAACTAACCTTCAGGGTTTTTTTTGCAGCGCATCTGTTATTAATAAATCGCTGTGGGGAAAATTCTTTGCTAAATAAGGAATAAAATAAAAACTCCTTTTTAAATCAGCAGGAATTATTTCATGATTTTAGTGAAAGCTTTGGCTAGACTTTTAGAGATCACAAATAAAAGTGCCGTGATTCGCTGTAGTGTAAATGACTGAGATGGGTAATGAGGCAACCTCGTTGTCTGGGGCTTGATGGCTTGGAGGTGATAATAAAGAGGAGGACTGCTCTAAGCGCTGGTGATGCCTGGTACTTCTCTGAACGTCAGCTTGGTCCCACTGTAGGTGGGATCAACATGGGGCAAACATCCCTCATGACATATCAGCCTAAGGGTTACCTTAATCAGGTCCACTTGGTTACTCTTTGAGTATTATTGAGCGGTTGGTTATTGTTTTTAACCAGTAATCTTAGTGTTTGTACTCCCAGCTTTTGTAATGTGCTTTTTATCAAGTTTATGCAATATGTTTAATGTCATGGTCAAGCCCCTGAAGGAATGTCCTTTGTGTTTGGAGGGAGCAGCTTGCTGTTCAGATCAAGAGTAGGATACGGTACGAGCCAAAATAACTGCAGTTTTGAGGAGTAAAGCAAACAAACATGAAAGAAACCCTACCCAAATGTGAAAACTTTGCGTTTAACTGATTCTCTGTATGAAGCAGTCAATTAGCTCACTCTCTGTTAGTATCCACCTCTTGGTATTCACTGTGTCGATGCAGAATGTAGTTGATCAGTGGCTCTGAAGCACCCTGCGATCCCGAGTGACAGAGTAAACTACAAGTGCTCCGTTCTAGCCAAGTCCTTGATAGAATATATTTAATCATAAATATTTAATGTGGTTGGGGACTGCAACGTTGTAATATTCAGCATATGTGTGTGTGTGGCTTTTGCAGGCAGCATCACTGACGGTGGATTCCTGCTCTGAGGATCAGGAGCCAGGCTACTGCACTGTTAGCAATGTTGCTGTTTCTACTGACTGGTAAATAATTCTTCATTTTGTGGGGGGTTTTTTGGAGTAAAATGAAAAGTAAAACGAAAAAGAAATCACCCTCTAAAGCCAGAGAAATTTGGAGTAATGGTTACATGCCCTTAGCCCAGCCTCAAGCAAGGGATAGATACCTCAGCTGCACTCCTTCGGAGGCATGCAAAGGCAAGGCTCCAAAGTGTCATTTTCTCCCAAATTACCTTTTCTACGTGTACTGCTGCTTGCTAACTCGGGCTACATTTCTGCATGGAGTTCTTCATGACAAGGAGTTTATTCAGAAATCCCCAGTTCTCAACTCGCTCTCTGTCCCCAGGCTCTGGTGGCACAGAAGAAATGTATGGCCATGGGTAGTCTGCATTGTGGAGTAAACGAGGATAAGACTTATTGCCTAACGCTATGAGATTTCACATCATAATCTAGTAAGAGTTAACAAATCAGAATATCAGATGCTTATAATTACTGACAACAAATCTTAGTTAGGCAGTAAAACACAGATGTACTTGGTATAATCAACTGGCTCTTAAGTATACAGCACTACTCTTTGACAGTTTGAAGTTCTAGAATATTTAGTGCTACAAAGCTTTTGCAAAGCCTCCTCCGCTTTTATATTTTGAATCGTATCTATCTTGCCAAAACCAGGCTCAGGCTCAAAATGCTATTACTCTAGTAGCACCTATATTTCACTCCAGTGTTCGGTTTTGGGCTTTGATTTGGGGTCTTGTATTTATTTATTTATTTAAACTGTACCTCTCTTTTCTTATAAGGGTGTGAGAAATAACATCACCTGATTACTACTTTCTTTTAAAAAAAAATATTAAGTGTAATTACTTTGACATTGTTTTCAGTAATTTTCAGATGTCATCTTTTACAGTTTTCATTTCTTAAACATTGGCCAGTACAGAGAACAAACGTTATGTCTTGTGTTTACCATAACTAACTCAGAAGCTTTTCTGTTGCATCTTTGGATCCTCTTTGGAGATAACAATAACTTTAATCCTAATCACTTTGGCTAATTTCTTACAATAATCACAATCATATTTCCTGTCACACATAGTTTCCCCACTAGCAAAGGTGTAATATCTTTGTAAAATAATGAATCCATCTTCCAACTATTTAAATATCATCTACAATTTAAATGATAATTGAGTAAAAAACCTTATTCATTTTGATTTCAAGCACACTGTTCAGTCAAGTGAATAGAAATTTTGACATGCAATAACTGAGTGTGAGTTTAGAATCATGCCCATTATAACTGTTAGTTCAAGCACTACTGATCTCTCTGTCTCCCCTTCTAAATGTAAAATAGGAATTTTGGAAGAGGAATTTTAGCCGCTTCCGTAGCTGATGGTTACAGTTCCGGTGTTATCATTGCTATCTTAACGTCTGATACTGATAAATTATTTTTCTGACATTTTATAGGACTCTTGATGTACAACCAAATCGAGTTACTGTTGGCGGCATCAGGTCTGTAGAGCCCATCCTTCAAAGGAGAGGACAGGTGGAAAGCCATGATTTTGTGGGCTGTATAATGGAGTTTGCAGTCAACGGACGTCCCCTGGAGCCCAGCCAGGCATTGGCAGCTCAAGGAATCTTAGATCAGTACGTCTGCTATACATGGTATCGAATGGACCGCGTTTACAATAAAGGAAGCTATCACGAAAGTCAGACGCTATTCCATTCAGACACCTTCCGATATTTCTTGTAAAAAAATGACTGTAGAATTTATTGTAAAGTGTGAAAAATTTAAGAAGAAAGTGAATTTGGATCAAAGGTTCACAAAAGATTACAGAGGCTTCAAAAAAGCAACATTACATTTCTATTGCCAATTATTATTAATGTTGCTTTGCAGACTGAAATAGAGTAGCCCTGTTACTGGGTTTCTTTATGAATTCCACCTGGGTTTGACTGTACTCATACAGTTCACTAAATCTCTACTCCCTCTTATTTCTTTTTAATCCACAATGTCTGTTCTATCACTTTGCCTCTCAAGTATCACTGAATTGCCCTCATATCCTCCGAGTGGTCTTTCAGAAATGATGGATTCTATTGTTTTTTCCATCTCGGTGTTTGAAGTCACAGTTGTAGCAATTATGTCAGTCTTACATCCAAATTTGCTACCTCACCCTGCCTCTTCCAACCCCCAAGTTTGTTCTGTTCGTTGTGAGAAGTCATCTCTGGAGGTCTGCAGCGTAAAAAGCACCTAAAAGAGTTTCCTCCTCTCTTGTGTAACAGATAATAGGAGTTTCACTGTCTCTGAATTCCTTTCTCTTTTGTAAGACTGTTATAACTCGACGCTGAAAATTGGGATCTGTTTAGAAACATGAGCTGTGTATGGAGAAGAGCCTCTCCATTTTTGCATTTCTCGGGGGAAGGACACTTCCCAGCACATTTTCTCTGCTTATTTGTGCGTACGTTCTTCAGCGTCTGCTTTTCTGATTTGTTTCAGATGCCCCAGACTAGAAGGCGCTTGCACCACCAGCCCCTGCCAACACGGTGGCACCTGTGTTGACCACTGGTCGTGGCAGCAGTGTCACTGCAAAGACGGACTGACGGGAAAGCACTGTGAAAAATGTATGGAGCAGATTTTACTGGTTTTCTCTTTAACGTACACCTAACTATGGTTTAACCAAATGCCATTAAGCCTTTCTTTTCAGGGGCGTGGGATAATGAATTTTGTAAAATAATGAAAACAAGCAGCATGCTTGCCTCTTCAATAATTTTGAAGGAGAAGTCCACAATGGACTATTGTCCTTTCATGAGCTAAAAATGGCAACAAGTTAAATATATTATGTTTTCTGGTCTGTATATCACATTTCAGGTAACTTGCACTCACTTAAAACTGCTGCTTCCCAATAATGTGTAATCAGTAACTAAAATAAAGCTATCCCAAAGGAGGGATTTGTCTGCTATGGGGAGGTAAGAGGGTAAGGGAAAACCCTTCCCTTCATATAAACATTGTGTGCATGTGCTTATGGCTTCTCCAAACTGTAGGCCTTTTTATCAAATGACCGTCAGAATATATACAAGAAAATATGGTAAATGTAAATAAAAGCAAACCGTTTACACTCTGGGTTTATTAACTCGCATATGGATAGCTCTGTAAATCAATATGGGATTGTCTAGGAGAGCAAAGTGATTTATTTCCATGTAGTTGTAGTATAATGACTGGGCTTTGTTTTCTTACATGTCCCATTATTGTTTAGCTGATTTATATGCTTTTATTGCGCCGGATTACAAAAGAATTTAGCCATAATTTTAACAGCATTTGGTAGTCAATGCTCTGCCATTTTTTTTATTCTTTTTTTTATGCCATAACAAATAGAAAGTCATTATCTCTGCCCTGAAGAGCTTAGAGTTCAATATATCATGAAACCCTGCTTGCAGTAATGGAAACAGTAACATCCCTGGGAAGGAATTGCAGTTCTGAGAGCCAAATTTTTTTTCTCTACTCCCTCACTTGTTCCCTAGCGAGTTTTAATTTACTATTGACTGATAGCAGCAGTAAATTATTAGCACACTCCCTCTCTCAAACACACATTCTGGTTGAAGCCAAAGAATAGAGGGCCTGAAATCGCCGTTCACTCCTGCTCTCCCCCCTGACCTGCTCTGAACTTGATCTCTGCTCTGAAAGAAAATGGTCATTATTAGGCAGATGACGGCTATAGCTGTAACGAGCTGCGTACTCAGTACTTCCCCGTCCTTGTCCCAGATATTACTGCCGACACTGCCTTGTCGCTGGAAGGCAAAGGGCGACTTGACTACCAGATGAGCCCAAAAAAGAAGCGAGAATACATGATGAGACACGGCACTCGAGGCGCCGGCCGGGGACCCCCGAACGTGGACCGCTTGGAAGTGAAGTTCAGGACGAGAAGCGAGAACGGCGTTTTAGTTCACGTCCAGGAAAGCAGCAACTTCACTACCGTGAAGGTAAGATGATTACAGCTAATGCTGAGTTTGATTTGATTGGACTGCCTCACGCATGGTGATCAAAATCACATTTTTCCATTACTCTTGCTGTTTCCTTTATAAAATATTAGGTCTTTAACTGAGGCTAGGCACTGCTCCAGTATCGTTCATCTTCTCAGCAATTCCCTTGCTGTTTGCCAAGGTGTCAGAAGATCTTGATGGTTTTGTATCTAATCAGTTTTGTCTAGACTCCAAATAGTGACTGTTTTAAGGCCACAGGAACAGTACTCATTGCCATATTTGTTATCATCATTAAGTTACACTCTACAGAACAAATCATTTCATTATTGGCCTTTTATCTTCTGATTTTTCGGACCTCGAACCCAGACCCTCCTTAAGCTAGCAAACAATTGCCAAAAAGTTTTCATTAATTCCTACTAGCGCGGCTCATGCTTATCAAACTAGGAAGTGAGGGATAACTTGAATTCATGAGGTTACCCATAGACTAATAACAATATAAAATTATTTTGAGATACGTAGCTGAATTAATACTTCAAATGCCACACAGTTTTGGGTTTTTTTTTCCCCGAGAGTTTATTGCTGCAGAAGTTACCTTTCTCAAGAGAAGGCGATGGTTCAGTTCCTGGCTATGACTCAGTCCATTTACTCATAACTCTAAATGAGTACAGCAGTGATGTTGGCAAGCCCCTTTATTGGGTTGGTGTAAGCTCCAAGTTTCCTTGACTGCTGTAAGGCTTTCCAAGTTTTTTCCCTGACTTTTAAAGAAACTAATATAGAAATTCACACTTTCTAAGCTTCAGCCCCATGGATATTCTCCACCTGCCTGGTCAGAGGTACAGAGCTTTCCTGACACACCGGCTGCGTTTAAGAAGCAAGTCTGCATTACTTCCCTGGTGTACGCTTTTACCACATCATTTGATAGGAAGTTTCTGCCTCGGTCATATTAGCAGATACGATCTCATTATTTTGAGTTCTGGAGAGAAAAAAATAAATACTACCTTTTTCTCCCTAGTAGAATTTGCTAGGTCAGCTCTACAAGCATTATTAAAAAAAAAGAAAAAGGGACTTGTCTTTCTTGGCTGAAAGCACTAGTGGTGTGTTTATGCAAACACGTTTATTATTGTTAATATTGGTGAAGTTATACAAGCAAGCAGAGGGTGTCGAGTCCCAGACCCAGCTGTGCAAGGGCAAAGAGCGAAGGTTTGCCCAGTAACAGATGCAGCAGTTTGAGGAAGGAGAGGTAACATCGCTGTACCGATGATTGCCGAAAAGTTCCCAGATGATGCTAGTTAAAAAAACTGTAGTAATTTAACCGTAGTTAGTACAGTGTGGCTTCTGTGCCACCGCTCATACCCGGAGTAGGTATCACGACGAGCGCTTCCCTCGGCGGTGGCCCAAGATGCCAGTGAAGCCAACCCAACGCCTAGGTCTCCCTGGCATCTCGGTCCGCTCCTGGTGCAGAAGATGAGCTTGAGGGACTTCTGTTTACACCTCTCTTGTCAGTCTTCAAAACAGACCATTTCATAACTTGATTTTTGGGTCTTTTAATACGCTTGTTATCCAAAGTGTGAGCATTCAGAGAAAACCTGCCATGTCTTTTTTAACATTAAACTGTGCTAGGGAAAAGCTACAAGTCCTGTGGCTACTTCCATGCGTCCACATTCCTCTTCTTGTAGTTAACTGCTTTTGGTGTAGATGGGATTGGGGTAAAATCAGAGAAATGGTAATAAATCAGACCCACTGAGATTGCGAGCAGCTGATTCACTAAATGATGGATGTGAACTCCCCCCAAAGAACCCAAGAGAGGTCTTTATGATATAAAGGGATCCTTAATCCAGGAAAAATACAAAAACTAGCAGATTAAATTAAACAATGGTCAAATTCAGATGGAAAAGCCCCCCCAAAAACACACAAAATGAAGAGGGTAGGGGATACCTCATTAGTAAAGCTCTTTGTCACAGCTTATTTTCCTACAATAATACACGTTGCAGCTAATTCAGTTAGAAGTAATGGGATAAATACAGCAGGTTAAAGGTGAAATTGCCTGCCTTGTTTTAGCTGAAAATCTCATCTGAAATCAGATTAAATTAGCATAACTGTAGCTCTAAGATCTATGAATTGTACAGGTAGAGAATGTGGATCACACGTTACCTGTATGAGCTAACGTATGCATATGTCAGGGTGGTGAGACACTGGAACAGGTTGCCCAGAGAAGCTGTGGATGCCCCATCATTGGAAGTGTTCAAAGTCAAGTTGGATGGGGCTTGGAGCAACCAGATCTAGTGAAAGACGTCCCTGCCTGTGGCGGGGGGATGGACTAGGTATCTTTAAAGGTCCCTTCCCACCCAAACCATTCTGTGATTCTATGCACATATTGAGTTGCGGGCGTAAATCAGAACATAACTCATTTAAATGATATCTCATCCAATGGGCCATAAATCTGTACAGGCTAGCGCGCAGATTTAAGACAAATAAGAAGCAGTTTGTTCAGTAAAGGAGACTCAGAATATTAGTAAAGTTGAATCATCCTTGTAGTTAGGGATATGTTTGCTTTAGTGGTTCGTTCTTTTCATTATATTCTACTTGTCAGTTCCTCTGCCATTTAAATAAAACCCAGAAATGGGTGTTACTCAATATTGTCAGCATCAGCATTTGTTTCAAATTTAGAAATATGTTGTGCTTCAAGGAACCGAGACGAACATTCCTTATTTTTTTCCTGGTTGAAGAAGTCATGGACCAGTCTTGTCTCTGGAAATTTTATTTTCCAAATGCCACTAGTATATTATTTATGAGTCTGTTAGCGTTAGTCACATGCAATTTTAAAGAAACAGAAATAGAGCTAGAGAGTCATAAATCAGTATGGAAAATATCAGTTGCTGACAGGTAAATAATTCTACAATTCTTCTCTAATGTGGAATTAGAAGTTACGATTCTGTGCTTAGTCTTCCCATAAGCTTAGAGGATATTGTCTGATATGGTGTACTTCTTTTCGCTTACATAAAGACCAAAATACAAGCTAGTATTTTCATGGAGCATAAAAGACAAAATAAGACTAACAAACCAATTACAGACATAAATATATGTATATATTCTGCCCAGTTAAACTTTTTATAAATACTTTTGATTGTGGCAAATGTTTAACACGTTATAATAGTCTGTGTGACTGCATTTCCAAATGTGGGATTTTCTTTGTGCTGTGTGATAGTTTAGATGTTTGCCAGTAACAAAAGCATCCTATCTCTGAGGGGCAGCTTTATCAAAGAGTCCCTCAAACAATACATTTTCAAATAGTTCAAATTATTGCATTTATAAATGAAGTGCGTGCACGTATTAACCATTGTATTTCTTGATCCAAATGGAATACGTGCTGGATGCATTTAGTTCAGGCTGCTGCCAAGACATGAGCATGGTCTTACAGCCGTATTAAAGCTGATCTGTATGAACAAAGTCCTCAGCTTGCATCACTGAAGAAGTAAATCCAGAGCATTTAACAGTTTCTGGAAACGTAGAGCAGCATTCTTGCAGCCGGTGTGTCACCTCACAGTTCTTCCCAGGTGAACGTTATTATTTTTCCTGGAGCAAAGCGTGCGAGGCTTAGAGAGCTTTCAACAAACCTGGGGCTTTGACCTTTCCTGGTCTACGCGTGTGCACGTTCTGCACGCTCGTGTTACAGATCACGGGCCGACCGAGCTGCAGCCAGGGACGCGGGAGGGAAAACAGTCGTCTTATTTAACACGTACGAGCAAACGTGCAGAGCGTGGAAGAAAACTTGCAACAAGTTGCAGAGCCACCCTATAGGAGCTGTACACAAGTCTGTACGCCCTTGGGAGGTCAGCTGATGTACCCGACCCCTGTGCAATATTTGAGAAGCTGGCAGGTTTGGATGTTGGGGTTTTTTTTAAACTCCTATAGCTTAAATGCAGAATTTACACTGATCTTATTTTGGGATCATTTAATATTGAGCTAATAAGAGGTTTGAAATCCTGCATCTCATGATTCAGTAGAATTGCGAGGCGTCATTCCTAGAGGAAAAGCCAAAAAATTTTTCATGGAATTTAACAGTACTTTTTTGTTCTAAGTGCTCGCAAGTTTAAAAGCAGTTCGCTCAAGTAAGCACCGTTTGAAAATTCACGGAAAATTATACACTTTGTAACTCTTCAGAAAGGTTTCTAAAACACAACTATTTTTCTGCAAAATGCAAATTAGCAGCAAAACCAGATAGGAAATAGGCATCTTGTTCAAGTCCTGCCATGCTGTATATATTTCTACTGTGTCATAATGAAAACTAGATGAAAGTTTTTTTGGGCAAGGACACCATCTGCTTACTCTGCAAAGCATTTTCCACACTTGCATTGAAGAAGGAGGAAGAATTATTCTTTTATTGGTTAAAATGTTTTGTCGTGTGCGTGCCCTATTGCTGGCCTTTCAATAGGTTTTTCTCTTATGAGATTAGCCGGGGAATGAGTGGATGGCAGCTCTAAGTTTGTTACAGATGCAATGATGTATTTAATTGCGGACAAATTTTTAGTACTAAATAATTAATGCATTTTTAGTACAAAACAATTATTGGGGGAAAAATACACCCAGGCTTCCTATTACAACCGAAGCCATGTGTTACTGTAGCTGTACTGAACAGGCATTACATTGGTTATGTGTGTAGAGGAGTGGTTACGTGTGTATCATTTTAAAATTTTGCATTTTACTGTTTTCTGATCAGATAAAAGGTGGGAAAGTGCATTACGTATCCGATGCTGGAATTGCTGGGAAAGTGGAAAGAAATATCCCGGAAGTGTACGTTGCGGATGGTCAGTGGCATTCGGTGCTCATTGAGAAGAACGGGTCTGCCACTATCCTGTCGGTCGACAAGACTCACAGCCGAGACATTCTTCATGCCACACAAGACTTTGGTGGACTAAACGTTCTTACAATTTCTTTGGGAGGAATCCCATCAAGCCAACCTTTCAAGAGCACAGTTGCAGGTAATTTTTTTTTTTTTTTAATATAGTGCACATAAGCAGATTTGAGCAGACAAAGGGCCTCTATTTGCTCAAAGGTTGCAGAATGTACTGTAATTCTTTATTAGTAACTAATATATTTCCGTACTTTGCCAGGAAAACTGCAAATTGAATGAATAAGGGTTGCAGACTCTGTTCCTTCAACACACGTTGCAGCCGTGTTGTTTCCAAAGCAGGCACTCCATCTGCAGGGCTTTTTGGAAGCAGGGGGTGGGTTTGCTTGCTTGTCTGTAGATCAGTTGCTATAATTTTGTAGTGCTAATGGAGAAGAAAGGATCTATTCTTCACCTAGGTCAGAATCTGGAAAATCAAGGCAAATCTTTTACTTGGGCAAAAATGCTAAATGAGAACTTTGTCTCTGTAGGGGTTTGGAAAGTACTGCAGGATTTAGCCTGTTTTTGATATGATTAAAATATTTTCTGAAACTCCAACTTCCTCCTGCTTTATCCTGCTGTCAGATGAAGAATAGGATTTATTTCTGAGCAACAGAAACCAAGGACAATAAGGAACCACCCTCTGACCGAAATCTAGCTGTTAAGAAGTAGATCAATCTCCCTTAAGAGTTAAAGCAACTGTCTTAGACCCTGGCAGAAGAAGTAGATAACATATATTTGATATCATTCCCCCAGTGATAAGTAAAGATGGAAGTGATTTTTAGCTACAAACTGTGAGATACTCCAGGCAATGCAGGCGTAGGTTTCACAGAGTTTTTTATATTGAAAAATCTTCCTGACTTCAAGAATTGTGAGCAGATAAAGGATCTTTAAGCGGAGCAAATTCACACTTCACATTTGTGTATTGTGAATTTGTATGAAGTGCAGTATGAAATCATATGAATGCTATGCTTACCGTTACCATTTTTACATGTATGTTTTATGAGCAGCGTATGCATGGCAAAGTCAGAGGCTTTTAGGAAAGCTGGAACAAAGAAAATTGAGGACGCTAAAATCTCGCCACTGCCTGATGCTGTGGCAGACAAATTAGGAATGTCTGGCTTCCATTAGGAATACACAATCCAAAATCTCTTATTCATATGATTTTATTTTATTTTAATATTGGATTACATTGTGTACGACATACCAAGGATTTACAAGGGGGAGGTATAAAACTCTGCATGAACTCAGAGAGTCAAAAATATCTGCAGTACTGTTAAAGGCAGACAAAAACATACGCGGGTGACAATTCCAGGGCTGGGAAGCTGGTATATCCAATAACATTTTCAAACCAGGGTAGACCTGACAAAATCCCGATCGCCGTTTATCACACCACTGCTGCAGGGGACCACCAAGCATGCCACAAGGCAATCGTCCAGTTTGCTTGGCCTCCCACCTGAACCCAAATCCTCAATTTCCTCTTTATTTGGGAATGTAAAAACAGGAGAAAATGAAAATATAAGTAACACTGAAAGAAAATACATCTCTTTCAGAATGGAAAGAATACAGAAGTAGCACGCTTGCAAAACTTAGAAGGCTCTTGCATGTCCCTTTCCACCACATGACTTGCATCTCTCAGTGAAACGTAGCTGATGTTGATACCCGCTCGTATTTCATTTCTGACATCAGAGGGTGTTCAAATTTTAAAACAACATGCTTAGAAGATTATAAATCTGTAATATCACCTCATACAACTTGAGTATATTTGCTATTTCATGACAGGGTAAATATTCATGACATTTATCCCTGTGCTACCCATTTTTACAGAGATTTCCACAATTGCTCACAAAGTTACCGTCCGTAGTGGCTGTTCTTTCCATTCCAGCAATGTGTTTGCAGAAATGAACCTTTCTCTGAACGGAAAGAGCACGGAAAATTTGCTCCTGTTTATTCTTTCACCCAAGTGCGGCGCTTCAGAACTGAGTCGTGGCACTTTCCTTCTCCTTGTTGATTATTTTTATTGTCGATAGCTTGGTCTTGAATAATATCCTCCTGTAAAGCTGGCACCACGCGCAGCATCCCGAGGACAATCCGTCAGAAGTTAAGGAGAAATAAACATGTTTCTTATCGCAGCCGCGAGAGCATAGCTTACAAACACATCTCTGCGTACCGTTTTGTCACAGCTCCGAGGAGAGGTCAGCATAAGGTTGCACTATCCTAAAATGCTTGCAGAAAGGCTTAAGTCTTGGGAAGACAGAGAATTATTAGGCTGGCAAAAGGCTGGATTTTCCTGCCACCTCACATACAACCACCGCACAAAGGGCGGGGATAATCCCACCTCCCTGGGCTCTCACAGCGCTGAAACTCGGCGTCACCGCTGACAGGGTAGAGCTACAACCAAGCTATGGGGAGTTTGGGAAAAGGCCATTCAGGATTCAGAAACATAAAAGTATCGCCATGATTTTAGGAGACAGTAAGGCAGGAGGCTTAGCTGAAGCACGATAGGCAACTGCAGCTCAGAATAGGGGAAACTGGAAAGCACACAAGCAAAGGGGAATGGAAGCAAACGTTTTCTGGTAGCACAGCCACGCCAGCGGCACACCGGTTTCTCTGGGGATGATAAGAAGTTTTAAAAATATGGGAAAATTAGGAAACAAGGCCATTTAAGTATATTGAATGAAGTCATTAGAAGGAATATTTATTCAAATTCATTTTAAAGACATTAAATACTATTAGAATAGATGTTTCCCTATGGTAACCATTTGAATTCTTGGTTTATTTACTGAACAATGGAGCCTTTCATTTCGCTTCAGCGAAATGGGTCTATAAACTGAAAATTGAGTCAGTTTAACAATATATTTTTAGAAAATATAATGTTTCTGCAAAATCCAACCATTTGCTCATTGCTTAGTACTTTTGCTTCAAGGGGAAACTGCATTATAATAAAGATCTGAGAATATAACCTTCAGACTTCCTTCGATGCGTCTATCTGTAAGATAAGCACGCTACAATCACAAAAGTATCCACTTGCATTGCAAACCTCAGATCTAATCTGCTCAGTGAGCAGCAGAATTGAGTCTACGTGTGAGCAACCTGTTTTTACCCAAAATGTAGTTTTTAATTTCATTTTATATTATGTTTTTTCCTTGATTTGAACTTTATTCCCAGTCTCCAAGCTTGAGGTAGATACTTCCTAACCAGACAGTAGTTCCTTCTCCTGTGCAGCCTATGGAATTCTTAAAAGCCAGATCAACATTTCAAGTTATATTTAGGCTTCTGCTTACAATTGCCTGTTTTTTTCAGATATAATGAAAGCAATGGGAGTGCAAAATGTCTTACAGGCCTTCTAGAAAACATGAGATGTTAATTTCAGCATCTTAATGGCAGGTTTTGATACATTTTATTTACTCACCTAAGAATACTTTTGTTGCTTTGAAATCTTAGCGTTGAAGTTAAAAACCATGGTCTGTTTCTGAATTCTTATTTGGCAGACTTAAAAGAACCAAGATATCTTGGTATCATTTATGTAAATGCCATGCATATATCTTCAGAGAAATTACTTAATTACTTTCTTAACTTTAATTTCCATTTCTGTGCACAGCTTAGATGTGAAAATCAGTACTTTTAAAAGGTGCACGTATAGAAGTTATGTCAGAAGCTCCAGGCATGACCAGCCTTTACTTAACCTTGTTCTGCTTAAAAGTAGATTTCAGTTCCTATCTAATATGAACCCCCCAAAATTATCAAAAGTTTATGAACCACATAGTCATTACAATGTAAGAGGAAATATTTAACAGAAGCAACAACACCTGAGCCTAAATGATTCGGCGCAGATTGCCGGATACTGAAAGATCTGTGAATGGGCCATCCTTCTAGCGAAATAAGTGGTTACTTCAATATTACACCGCTATGGTTAATATCGCAGATATTTGTACATTCATCACAACGCAAGGTAAAAATGTGGGGAAGCAATCGTAAGCTCAGTACACGTAAGATTCACGCGTGAAAATATGGAGGCTTCATGTGTGTAACTAACAGTGTGATTTACCCCGCACGCTGCTTAAAACCGCATCACGAAATAAGGCCGTCGCCTCCATCGTAGCATTGGGGTTTCCACTCTGTTGCTTCTGGGTCTCCCCTTTCATTTCAGGGGGCAAGAGGCACACCGCAGATCTTGTCATCTGCTGATCAAAAGGTTTCCCCTTTAGCGAGATATTGATGCTCAGAGTGTCTTTGGCCTCTGCTGGCGGTGCCTACGAAGTCTTCGGGTCCTGAAGCGACTGTTGCTTTTCCCTCTAGGCTTCGACGGCTGCATTTCCTACATCAAGTACGGCGGGGAGAGCCTTCCCTTCGCCGGCAAGCACAACCTCGCCGCTCTCTCCAAAACAGACCCCTCGGTGAAGATCGGCTGCCGCGGCCCCAACGTCTGCGCCAGCGGTCCCTGCTGGGGCGAGCTGATGTGCATCAACCAGTGGTATGCCTACCAGTGCGTCCCGCCGGGCGCCTGTGCCTCCGGCCCCTGCCAAAACGGGGGCAGCTGCGAGCCCGGGGCGCACGCCGGCTTCACCTGCAGCTGCCCCGAGGCCTACGCGGGACGGACGTGCGAGGCGGTGGTGGCGTGCCTGGGGGTCTCCTGCGCCCCGGGCCACGAGTGTCGAGCGGGGATCAACGGTGGCCACGTCTGCCTCCCATCCCCGCACCCCGCCGAGCTGTCCCTGCCCCTCTGGGCCGTGCCGGCCATCGTGGGCAGCTGCGCGACGGTCCTGGCGCTGCTGGTCCTCAGCCTCATCCTCTGCAACCAGTGCCGAGGAAAGAAGTCGAAAGCCCCAAAAGAGGAGAAGAAGACGAAGGAGAAGAAGAAAAAAGGGAGCGAGAACGTGGCGTTCGATGACCCCGACAACATCCCGCCCTACGGCGATGACATGACCGTCAGGAAGCAGCCCGAAGGGAACCCAAAACCCGATATCATCGAAAGAGAAAACCCGTATCTCATCTACGACGAAACCGACATCCCGCACGCCACGGAGACGATCCCCAGCGCCCCGCTGGCTTCCCCCGAGCCCGAGATCGAGCACTACGACATCGACAACGCCAGCAGCATCGCCCCTTCGGACGCCGACATCATCCAGCACTACAAGCAGTTTCGGAGCCACACGCCCAAGTTCTCCATCCAGAGGCACAGCCCGCTGGGCTTCGCCCGGCAGTCCCCCATGCCCCTGGGAGCCAGCAGCTTGACCTACCAGCCCGCCTACGGGCAGGGCTTGAGGACAACATCTTTAAGCCACTCGGCGTGCCCTACTCCCAACCCCCTGTCTCGGCACAGCCCCGCACCCTTCTCCAAATCGTCGACTTTCTACCGGCACAGTCCGGCGAGGGAGCTGCACCTCGCCATAAGGGAAGGGAGCCCACTGGAGATGCACAACGATGTCTGCCAGCCCGGCATTTTTAATTACGCCACTCGGCTGGGGAGGAGAAGTAAGAGTCCACAGACCATGGCGAGCCACGGTTCCCGACCGGGAAGCCGCCTGAAGCAGCCCATCGGGCAGATCCCTCTGGAGACTGCTCCTCCGGTGGGGCTGTCCATCGAAGAGGTGGAGAGACTGAACACCCCTCGCCCCAGAAACCCCAGCATCTGCAGCGCAGACCACGGCCGGTCCTCTTCTGAGGAGGACTGCAGAAGGCCTCTGTCGCGGACGAGGAACCCGGCCGATGGTATCCCCGCGCCCGAGTCCTCCTCCGACAGCGACTCCCACGAGTCCTTCACCTGCTCGGAGATGGAGTACGACAGGGATAAGCCCATAGCGTACACCTCCAGGATGCCCAAGTTATCCCAGGTCAATGAGTCCGATGCGGATGACGAGGACAACTACGGCGCCAGGCTGAAGCCCCGGCGGTACCCCGGCCGCCGAGGCGAGGGGGGGCCGGTGGGGGCACAGGCGACCGCCACCAGCGCCGGGGAGAGCTCCCTGCCCGTGAAGCTGGGGCAGCAAGCGGGAAGCTTCAACTGGGACAACCTCTTGAACTGGGGCCCGGGCTTTGGGCATTATGTGGATGTTTTCAAAGATTTGGCATCACTTCCTGAAAAAACAGCAGCAGCAGCAGCAGCGGCAGCGAGCGAAGACAGCAAAGGTGGTACAACGAAGCCTGTTTCCAAGGACGGGGAAGCAGAACAGTATGTATAGGCTTTGTCTCCTGGAATTGCCGCAGTGCAAAGCCACGGGGACCGGTCAAACCATTATATGGTTGTAGAAAAGCGAAGGTCAGCATTTGAACCCCAGGCCAGTTTGGTTGGAGGAGACTTTAAAAATAATAACCATTATGCTGCTGAAAGAGACTTAAAACATTTTTAATTTAATTATGCTTGGATGAATTTATTTCTCCTGCATGCATTGTATTTGAAAACAAGATATTTGGCATGCAGCCTTTGAAAAGGGTTTCCTATTTACCATTGTTTGGTTTGTGATTCTTAAATTAATAATGCTTTGTTCTGAAAATGAACTAATTTTTTTTTTTAATTGTGAAGGATGTGCATATTGTCTCCAGCTACTAACATGTTTTACGATGCAAGAGTATTGAGGATTTAATTTTCCTTAAGAAGTGCATGGAAGGAGGATGGTGAATGAAGGAATTACAGTAGTAAGGCGTCTCAGAAAACGTAGTTACCATATCCTGCAGTTGCTCACATGATGGATGTGATGAAATCAGCTTGAATCATTGCTGGCAACAGTGCTATAAGTCTTATTCCATACCAGAGGTGCTAGAAGCAGCTCAAGCCAGTCAGCACTTTAGGAGTTTTTTGTTTTCTTTTCAGCTTGTTTATTTGTTTGTTTGGGTTTTTCCCCCCCCTTTTTTTTTTTTTATATTTTGGTTTGGTTTGTTTTTTTGACAAAGTTGTGTGAGAGCTTCTGAATCTCTATGAAATATTTTGGGATGCTTAAGCCCGGTCCCTGCCCACCCCTCCCAGTGCTTCCAGTGGGAGGGGAGCGATTGGCGTTTGTCCGCCCAGCCCAGCCAGGTAGCCTGGCTCGCAGCAGCGGCACGATCAACGGGAGCGAGGGGAAAAACCCTCGATTTCCACATCTCTTGGCCTCTCGTCTCGGCTGTGCTGCTGCTGCAGCCTGTGCTTCTCCCCAGATTTCATTTTCCCATCTGTACTATGGAAAGGTAGGAATAACACTTACTCGCCTACCTCACAGGGGTGTTGCGAGGACTAATTAGTTAACTCGTCTGAAGTGCTTAGACATTATAAAGCACTATAATAAGTATTATCATAATTATTATTAAAGCACTGCCTAGCCTTTGTGACCTTGGAGTGGCATTTTCTGCATTATATGATTTTCTATGATGGAAACTTTGAAGAATTATTTATTGTATAGAAAATTACTGCACTCTAGCATTTTGGAGCGGATATGAGGGAAAACTACTTGTAGATTCATTAATGTAGCTTACTGTTTGTCCCAGATTCCCTAAGGTTTAGGTAAAGTAGAACCTCACAAAGTCCTTACATCTTCATGCAGATCTGATGAACCTATCGTACTGTGTAAAAACTTCAAATTTTTTTTTTTTTACCTAAGCTGTGTTTTTATATCAATATTTTCCTATGCTGAATAGTTTTCTTACTTTCAGGGAAGGTAAGAAAAATACTTTTTTTACATTTGTTACTTATGTAACATCCATATTTTTCACATTTTGATAAAATTGTAACATACTGTATGCTTTCTACCTGTAAATGCCAATAATAGAATTAAAATATTTATTTAAAATCTTTAGTGTGTGTTATTGGAAACCTTTCATCTTTTCTCCCTCTCTAATTTCCACTCCTTGATCTTCGCTTTTACTAGCTTTTTATTCAGAAAATGGGCTTTCAGAAGCAAGGTGATGATGTCAAATTTACGCATTTGGAGTTCATTCACAGCGAAGGCAGCACTACTATCGCTGTGGAAATTAAATTAATCTCTCTGCAGAAGGGCAGCACAAGCCCGGTGCACTTCTTGAAGTCCCGAGTGGGACTTCACCGAGTCCAGTGTGGTTGTCCCTTACAAAGGGATGGGTTTCACCAAGGGTGAGAGAAGCATTCAGCGTATCCCTCTTGTCTCTCATGGGTGACCTTGATATGATCGAAAAACAGCAGGCTTCACCTCTTTCAGGAAGATGGAGAAGAGATGGTATTGTGACCTTGTTGAGCCTAAGATAATGTCAAAAAGTACCAAATCTGCTTTCAGATTTCTAATAACGTAATGAATCTGTACTTTAGTCCATAGGGGTTTATTAGTAGCAACTGGTTTTACATTTGTTAACCGAGACTTCCACCTCCGCTCAAAGCTGAAGCTTTCCAGTACATAGATAGTTAGGAGTGTGAGAACAAGAGCTTTCTTTAATAAAGCAGCAGTTGAACAATAAATAACTGCGTTCTTGTATATTTATAAGAGAGTAAATCAAACTTAGACAACTTGTTGGAGAATGCAAAGAGTGAAAAAGTTAAGACTGCAGGCAAGAGGTGAGTGCTGAGGTTACACTTTGAATTAGTGGTATTTTGTTTAAAGAACTTGGAAAAAGAATAACAATTTTAGTTTTTTTATATTTGTTACTCATTTGTTTTAGAGTTTTTGGTCAGTTTGTCTCAGAATCGGCAATGAGGAACCGACTCTTTTTCGGCTAAAAATGCTGCCAACTTCATCTTGCCCCACAATAGTGAAAAGATAATGGGCCAAAGTAGCCCACATTTGTATGTAAGTAGTGTCATCTGAAATAACAGGCGATCCACAAATGATTTCGGAGTTTGAGAAGCTGCTGTAATAAAACATCTGTTAAAAAGCTGTATGTTTAGTTTGAATATTATCCTTTAACACAAACTGTACCACATCCAAGCAGCGATTTTAATAACACATGAAAACTTTAACAAATGAAACCTTTTAAATGTAACACCAAACATATTGAGAACTGCATTATGCCAGTTAAGCGTTCTGAGATTATCAAAAAGTTTTGTTGAAGGAAAATAATATGCAATGTGGACTTAAACAAAATTTATGTCATAACTTTAATGCAGTTTATAGTTTATGGAGTTGTAGTGCATTCCTCTAAATTTTGACACTTTCTATGATAGACAAAAGTATATTTTACTGATTTCCTTGTTTCCCTGTTTCTGAAAAGCATGGAGATGTTTTTGACACTTAAACATATGATCCATTTCTGCCTTTTTTTTTTAATTCTTTCATGATGAGGATCAGAAAAGGGCTCCAAGTGAATCATGTGAAACAATCATCCAAAGTTATTAGAGTCGTGAGGAGTGAGCTGCATAATTCCCCTGGTTCATCATCGGAACTGCACGGTCCTGTTTCAAGATCTGGGACATATTATAAGTCACAATTATGTGGAAAGGGAAACAGTCTGCACTGCTCACTTCAGTGCACAGGAGCCTCCAAACACATCTCGTGTCAGCAATTTGACTTTGTGACCGATCTTTCTGCTAGTACCTGCAGAGAGAGACTCCTGTTTCTTTCCCGTGGGATGAGGGAGGGAATTGGGCCACTGTCCACCTTCTTCTAGAGGGCTACAGCTCAACTGTCGTTGCCGTCTCAGATGGGGATGTTCTCTCCTGATGACTAATCAGACAAAAACGGACGGGGATATGGCAGATCTACTCGACATTCTGTTGTATACCTGTGAAAAGGAAAACATAACAGAGTTTTGAAAGGGGGGGGATAAATTATTAAAAGCAGTGAAATCTGGATTTGTCTGATTCAAGACCTTCCAATATTTTTCATCAAAGTTATATAATTTAAAACCCACAAAATTAATAGAAAGACACACTACATTAAAAAGGAACGTAAAGTCCCACATTCTGGTGAAAACATCCCCCGTTGACAAGCGGGCTATGAATCCACGCTGCAGTCCACAACCCGTGTCAAAGAGTATCGGTTAGCAGCGCAAAATCCAGCTGGAGCCACGTTACTCCAGTCTGGAAATGAGAAGGCTTGGGGTGGGAAGGGGGTGCGGGATCTCTCTGATACCTTCAAAACCAGAAGACGCAGCCAGACACTCCCCAGAGGTGCGCAGCAAAAGGACTAGAGCCGCCAGTGGTCATAAGGTAAATTCCCATTGGATAGGATGGAAACTATTCTGGCAATGGGAGCGGTTAGGGGCTGGAAGAGATTGCCCAGTGGTGGTGTGGCATCCCTGTCCCTGGAAATACTCAAAAGTTGCTTGGACAACGTACCATTGAACCTCATCTAACTTCATAGCTGGCCTTGCTTTGAGCGGGGCATTGGGCCACGTGACCTCCAGCAGTCTCTCCCAACCTGAACCATCCTGTGGCTCCAGGTATGTCCAGCACCCTCCATTTTCCCTTCCTGTTGTTAGAGAAAGAAACGGGTGAGACGTGCTGGCCTGGGGCACCACTCCTCTAGCACCGATACATTTGCAGACCTTTCCGTCAGAGTCACAGGTGAGGAGTGCAAAGAGCACCTTGACCTGATATCAGCAAATTCATCTAGCTTCACTCCAGCAATTTACTGTATTTCATTCAGGTCTTCTGTGTAACATTGATCGTATTTAATTTTTGCCAGCCAACTCTACAGATCCGAAGAGCCCCTGAGAAGATGTATTGCGTGCTTTTACTGATCACCTCCTATGCCACTTTGAGAGTACTGTCTTTTTTATTGTATTGTAGGTTATATTTCTGAAGCATAAAATTCAAATGATAATATTATCCTTCAGTGTAAGTATTTAATTTAACAATGTTGCCATAAAAAGGGCACTTGCTTATCTGAAATCCGTAAAAGACTCCTAATTAATGTTTTCTGTTGTGGATCTTCTTTTGAAATTTGGGAAGGAGAATGAGGAGAAAAAAATGATTAAGAAAAAAGATTGCTATTTTTTGAAGTAAGATTGAGGGAAGAAGAAAGTGAAAAGATTTATCTCTCTGCTTTCTAGTGCTAGTGTTTTACCGTTCACTCTTTTATCCTTTTCCGTGTCCATCTACGTATTCGTTCAACAATCTTTCCTCTGCTCTGTGAAGTCAGTGCTCTCCCAATGTGCTCACTTTGGTTTTCCATAAATAACGCTTAATGAGGATGACTGACAGCATGTGTTCAGGTGTCAGTGAGCATCACAGCCTGTCTTTTTCGAAAATTTGGATATTTGCACTCAATTGGCCTTTCCTCTACTTTGTATGAACCTCACCTTTCATTCAGCCAAGCCTTACAAGAGCTTTTTCCAGCAAACAAATCCAGTTGGATTCTTAGTCATTTTTACAGCCTTTTCTTTTTTCCAGTGACTTCCAGGTTTCATCATCCTTCTGTACGGAGATGATCAGCAGCAGATAGAGTGTTTCTAAGTTGGATTTTGTGTTTAAAAGTACCTTTATCTCTGGCCTTCACAAAGTAAATTCTCAACAGATCCACTCTTCAATTTTATGGCCACGTGTATTTCATTTAGGAGCATGTACAAAAAATAAATAAAAAATATCATTGTAATAGTAGCAGGCGAATTTCTCAACAACTTCTGAACGTAAGGGGAAGAGTCTACAAAAGCAGTGCCAGAAAGTTTGGCAACCTGCTAAAACAAAACCGCAGGGCGTTTCAGTTGATTGCAGTCTCCATTGGGAAGAAAATACTGAGAAGCGCGTCTACCACTCATGATGAAAACCGTTCGACGTTTAACCAGCCAACGATGAGACACCCTCGGTAGAGACTGCGTAGAAGCCATCTTGTGCGCGGTACCTGCCAGCCCTGGCCACCCGCGCAGGCCTCAGCTGGGATCCGCTTCTGACAGCGCCCAAGGCCAGAAGCTCTTCCAGCGTCTTTGAGTTTTTCAAGAGCCTTAGCTGAGGGCAAGTTCAAAAGTAACACTATCTTTTGTCTCAGACCAAAGTGAAGGGCTGGTTTCCAGGGGCCGCTCTGAAGTAATCCCACATGAATGACCAAAATCCATCTCTCTAATTTGCCATTTACTGGTGGGGAAGAAAAAGGCTCTCAGTCTGTGGTTCCAAGGAAGTATTTCGTTTTGGGGCATGGATGCAATTGTCAGAAGTTTCCACCAACTTGGCTCGAACTCCTCAAGCCCTTTTTCGGCTCGGAACTCACAAAGGGCTGGTTATGGGAAGACCCTGCTCGGAGCCTTGCGCCGGTCGAACGGCGGCATGCCCTGCCTGTTCTTTGTGGTTGCTATGAATCACGCTGCGGCTGCTTGCAGCTCTGCATCACCCCGTGTCTTACACACTCTGCTGCTTCTCGGCTTTCAGCACGGGGCAAAAGGAGGATCCAGCGAGGTGTTGCTTTCCCCCCTCCCCTACAACTGGAAAGCGCAACTAGCAATAGATGGAGAATGAGTAGAAATGGCTCCTCCTAACCCCACCGGTAAAGAGGAATACTAAAGTAAATGCATTTAACTTTAATTTAAATCCTTTCCGAGGGAGCATTTTCAGGGAGTCATCAAACAGCATCAGCTAGAAGAAAACAAAGAAGAAAGCCCCACATCCAAAAATTTGTTTCAGTCCGGACAAGTCGACAGCATACCGATTAAAGCCATTACGGTCTTTCTAGACTTCTGCCTGAGCCCCAAAGGCGACGCATGCTATTTTGGATAACTCACATGTTGTGTCAACTACTGTGTTAAAATTGTCAAGAGAAGAAAGTGAGATAGCTTGGGGTGGAAATCATAAAGCAGTAGCCACTGAAGATCAGAAACTTCAGTGTGAAAAGATGTGCCGGACTGAAAATCCAGGTGTAAAAGAGGAGATCGAGGGAGCAGCAGCACAACACGGAAGGCCATGATGAAACGAAAATTTTATACATTTTTCCCAAGGACCTCCACCCTCATCGAACACCCTCATTGCCACAACCAGCACACACAAGGGAACAGTTCAGGTGTGCGTGATCAGCAACTATGGTGTAGCCTGAAAAAAAATACGTCAACAGAAACTCTCTTTACAAAGGAGGATGGTTTTATGCACACATGCCTAAGCTGATGTGTACACATAGCAACGTATGTATGTAGACATTCATGAACATGCTTTCCATATGGCAATTAATACCTTGCAAATTCCCTGGCCAGACTCCATGATTGGAAAACAGATTAGCGACCTCTCTCCCCCCAGTAATAAAAAACCAAGCCACTGTTCCGTATAATTCTGTGCATTCTCTTAAAATACTGTGACTCTTTGTGCAGCCCGTCAGACAAGGAGCAGGGAAAATAAACAGGTCCCTGTCTTCCCGTTTGTTGGTTTATTTCCCCTGAGCCTTTTAAAAGCCAGAGTCTGATTTAGTAATTAGTGTTTGTTCTTGCATATCTTGTGCAATTAGTTAAAACAGCAAATTAGGGAATAAGAAATAAACATTAGTGTAAAAAACAAACATTAATATAAAAGAACATATACCGGATGAGAAATGGATATTGTTGAGTCATTCAAAAAGTATACTTTGGTGTAATGATCTAGAATACTTCCAAATATGCATTATAATTTCCTTTAAAATACAACTCCCTCTTAATAATGTAAGTTTTTATTAAAACAGTTTGTTAAACCTTGGCAAAGGCAGTATGTGACAGCATCATTTTATAAGAATTCCATGTAGTTTGTAGAAAGCTAAGTGAGAACTGGAATGGTTTGTCTCTCTTAAAACAACCGCTGGTAAGCGTATTAAACAGCAAAAGGAACAATTTTTTTACACCTGTAGAATTCGTTGCAATCATCAAAACAGGCTGGACTTTGTAGAGCCGCATAACACCATGGAGCAGAGAAAACCATCTTTGTAACGATGCGGAGAGAAGGCTGATGACACCTCCCCACTTTGTAGAAGGGGGTTACAACTGACGAGACACGCTCTTAGGAAGGAAGTTACCACACCGTGGTGCCAGAGGCAGGACGCTCGTTTTGAGAAAGAGCGGCGAGCTCTGATACAGAAAACCCACCCTCAGCTTCAGAACACTTGGACCAGGCTCGGGCCCCAAATGCAGCCATTGCCTGCGATATTGCCAGGACGGCGTTCATAACTGCCTGTGAATTTCTGCCTAAGTATTTATTTACGAGGGAGAAAATGCTTTTGCAATGGGGCGTTGATTGGCATTTCAGTCTGAACCCACTACTGTCAGCAAGAAAAAGCATAGGCAAAAACTTGTCATCTTCTCAGTGTTCCTGCCACTTTTCTTGTTGTCCATGTTCTCCCTCAAAAGTTTTTTGGCTGAACAGGTGAGCAAATACTACTTTGGGAGGGCATATATTCTAATGATGGCTTCAGAAGCAATGACGATCAATAGCAAGTATTCCTTTTCTTCAGGAAACTCAACTTGAATGTCTTCTGAAGGAAGTGAAGGAGGCTATGAGGACAGCCAGAGACGGTTCTTGGCTGTCACACGCCTCTGTGCCAGAACTGCGCAACCTCAGAACATGTTCCCCTTCCCAGAGTCCATGTTAGGACACATAACCCTTTCTCCAGTCGTATATTAATTTTCCAGTGTGTGGACTGGAAAGGAGCCACCGTGCCTGCTGGTTAGGTACTGACCCGTCTGACCCATCATACAAGCCCAGGAGTGCCCTGACGGCCGAGGCACGGCTCAGAAATACCGTTGTATGGTTTCATCTGACTGCTGTTCTGGTTTTGAATTAGAATGTATATAGGCTGGAAACTAGCTTTTGTTTGAGATTTAATCAAAGCTGAAAGCACTTCAAGGTAACAGCAGGTAAGAATGCAATCCTTTAAAAGCCAGAAATTAATGTATCTAACCTACAGGAGCACCCCAACGTTTCAGCAATTGTATTACAAAATTGCATAAAACTCTGGCTTCCCAGAAATGCCACAGGAAAGCCAAATAACCAGAGTATTTTATCCATATCAAATATACTTCTATTAAAACTACCCACAGAACCAACAGTGCGCTGGCTGCACTAACAGCACCACCCAATCACTCAAAGCACAGCAAGTAGAAGACAGCACCTGATGGAACAAACAGGTCCCAGAGGATGACCATTGTTCCCTACTTCTCCTGAAGGGGATCATTCCTGGTAAGTGCCAGTGATGCTCAAAACTTGTAGCCTCAGTTTTATTTGGCAGTTACTTTTCAGCTAGGGCAAATCATGCGCTATGGGTGTCATCTGGGGCTTTTCTAATCCTGTTATGTTTATGGTTTTGATCCATTTTTTTTCCCGAAGTAGTTTGCGGCTCGAGTCATGTGAAAGAGGTAAGAAATATTCTCATTCCTTCAACAGAACTGATTTTTCTGACTGAAGTTTTTAATTGCCGTAAGGAGTAGTTTATTATGAGGGAGATTATATTAAATTACATGCACTTTGACTTCTTTTCCTAGTATTAGCAGAGATTGTTTGTTGTTTGCTGTTCTGTACCCCACTGGGTTTTCTCAATACTAGTTTTGTTCACCTGTTCTTTGCATTAAAACCTACGGCAGCTTTTTATTAAGCTAACTGCAGATAGCAACGCACGTGAAACCTTTCAATGCTTCTCAGCAGTTTGCGGTGAAGGGAGCCCTTCTTTTTCATTGATTTGAGTACACTTACTGAATAATTGTATCTGACAAGGTTCTGAAGCTTTGTCAAAGTTTCCTTTGCCTTCTGATTTTGGTTGCTTCTGTTTTGACTTTCAGATGTCCCTGGATGTTTGTCATGGGAAATGAACTTGGCTGTTTGTTTTGTTTTAAATGACATTCAATACTCTGAAGAAAGAAGTGGAGTATGACAAGTCTGTAATTGTGTCAATTTTTCTTTTTCCATCCATGAAATAGCTAGACATGTACATATCTGACTGTTCTGCTCGTGCAGTACACTATGTCCTGGATTTTTAATAGGACTTCTCTGTAGCTCGTTTAAGAGTCTAGGATTGGGAGGTTTTTTACACTTATAAATGAACTTTATGACTTTTGTAGAGCACTGAGAGTTTTTAATCTGGCAAATGTCAGTGACAAGAGAAAAGCTGTGCTATAAGAACTAAAAGAACCTTTTCCAATTTGTCTCATCAGCATTTCTCTGCCCTTTGGCAGGAGACGCTGTCACTTTGTGAAAAACAAAGCTGCAGAGTCTATAGTGCCTGAAAAACAAAGGTAATAAGGAAAACCGTAGAGTTCATGCACAAGCAACAGGTTAGAAAGCTAAAAATGCCCTTGATAAATGTTTTTAATAAGATCAAATAGTGCAGATTCCTGGGTTTAACTGCCTCATACTGTTTTTTGCTCTGAAGGGTTGACAGTCCTGGTGCAAAACTGGCCCTTCTCCGCTTAAAACAAGGGCACTTGGCTGATTTATAGCAGCTGAAGAGCTGACTCTTCGTGGTTAGTTAAGAAGAACAGCACAGGTCCCCAAACATCTGTGAGTAGATCTCTGTCCCCTCAGCGACACACGTGTACAGTTCTGAATTGGCGAGTCTGGGTGAAGCGCGTTAGCCGAATTAGATGCTCCTCCTATATGTATATACGGCCTGTCTTCCTACCGATGCGCTGAGATACCGGCTGCACAAAGCGTTGACTCAAATGTGTAAACTTCCCGTGTTAGCAATTATCACGGCACGGTTTACACACAGCAGGCATTTCCCTGCTAATTAACTACCGCCACTACCGACGCGCGCCTGTTCACCTTTGGCCGCGGTTATTAGAGCATCGCCGCGCTAACCGTTATTTGTGCCCCCCCAGACACCGACGGCGTGTGCGGGTCGCAGCGGTGACGGGCTGCCGGATTTCAGAATTAACGTGGTAAGGGTTCGGTTTTACTTTTAAAGGAGCGAGTCAAAAAAAGCTTAAACCGGCAAGAGGTGGGCTCCCAAGTGAGCAGAGAAACAGCACGCCAGGGGAAATCTGCATCTCAAACCCCTGTACCCACACACGTGGTAACTGCGGGTTTGGACAAGATGCTCCAGCTCCTTAAAAAAGGCAGCTGACTTACAAACATTAGTGGTCCTGTCGTTTCTCATGGAGTGGCAAGGGGGTTATATGGATGAAGAACTTGTTTTGGTTCCACACTGGTGACTACCATGGCATGACCGTATCCCTGAGGGAATAAAAAACCAGGTTTGAAGCAAACAAGGCTGCCACCTGTGAACCTCTTTTGCTACCTAAAAAAGATTTTGCTTCTCTAATAATAATAATTTGACTTCTTCGACATCTTTGACTTAAAAATATAATATGCAAGACATCAAGGGATGAGGCAAACAGTGTCTTAAGCAAACGGAGCCTCAGCTCTGGGTCCGATGTCCCGCTCGTGTGATATTTGCTGTCTGATAACATTTCCATAGCTCCACCGAATGCCTCCTTAGTTGCGTAAGTACAAGGAAGAGATTAATCCTGCCCCCCTGCCCCCAGCCCTGCTCTGTATTTTATACACCTACAGCTGTAGGACATCTGCTGAGACAGAAGATTCTACATAAATAAGATGTTAATGTAAAAAATGTTATTTACATTACCTACAATGAGAACTGTTAGGGAAATGTCCAAGAGGCTGTGTATCTTTCCTGTGACGGCTGGATGGAGGTTCCTAAACAAAAAGCAGCAGGCAAACCTAATGTTTTCAAGGGGTCCTTTACATTTTTGTAAACTCTAAGAATTTTGTGGAAAGAAATCTTTTAAGGTTCCTTTTCCACAGCCCTTTATGGTCTAAATTGCTCTGTTGTATTTTCCTTTCTTCTTATTCTAGTGGGTTCTTTCCCCTGCTTGTTGAGGCTTAAAAAATTATTGGGAGGGTCACACATAACTTCCAGAGGACCTTCCATACCCGACAAAACCCACATGGAGGAGAGAAACCCTTGGCCACCTTTGGAAGGCACCAGGGTTCAGCTTCCAGCCTGAGCCTTTTCGTTTGCTTTTTTTTCTTCTAGACCCAGTTTGATGTCAAAATAGTCAACCATCACACAGACCTGTTTTTTGTTTAATCTTTTTACTTGATCCCAGGTAGAGTCTTGTTATGATCGGCACCGTGCTGTACGTCCAGGGATTTGAGCCATACGACCCCATTTTCAGAAGACGCAGGTTACCCGAACAACTATTTTAACAAGGTTATGCAGATCCCACTGCCAGCGCAAGGATCTCAGCCAATTTCCCAGCTACGGGATCATTAAAGGCAACAGCTTCTGAGCTTTCACAGCCAGCTCCGAGCTGTGAGGGTGTGAAAGGCAAGCAGCTCCGTATTGCCGCAGCTGCGGCTGCACCAAAGAGCCTGTACCGCTCTTCTGCCGCAGAAAACCATACCAAAGCGACCTCGGTTTTCGAGGTCCCTTTTTCTCGATTATACTGGTCTCACATCTAGACACGGGCGACACGCAGGCAGTTGCCTATTGATTATAACCACTTTTGTTACAGAGAAAGCAGTCTCTAAGTTTGCCAGACTTCAGCGCTGATACGGCAAGCGCAGTCAGCAGGGAAAAACATGCCGTGTCAGCAGTATGACACGAACAAATAAAACCATCAAATTATTTGTGGTTGGATGTTTGTTTCATGACTCTTTTGTCACTCAGCCGCCCTTCTCTTCATCATGTTTTTTTCTTTCCTGCTAAACCGCTTTGACACATTTTCCACTCTATACGTCACCAAAGATTGCTGCCCTGGGAGCGGCTGTGGTAGGACGCATTCCTTCCTCTTTATCCCTGATTTCTGACATTTATAGCGAGGGAACGGCCCTTCAGAGAGCGACCGGGCACTCCTGGGGCTCAGGGATCACCTTGCTGCTCCCTGGCATCTCTTCATCTTAGGGATGTAAACTAGTACTCCGTACCTACTTGCTCACCACAGAATTAAAGCAAAATAAAAAGATAAGCACAAGCAAAGCTGCGAGGTCTCCGGCTGGTGGGGGAAGACGCGAGGTCTGATGAGACCATGCTATGTTGCGAGGATGTTCTGTTGCTCGTCTAAAGTCTGATCGTTTCCAAATCGTGTTGATCCCAAATGTTTAGAACTTTAAACTTCCATGAGATATTCAGGTGTTTTAGGTTATTCTTGACAGTCTGAGTCCAGCCACCAATTATCTAGAGCCTCTGTGATCCTTTTGAGCCAATGCAGGACTTTTTATGTTCGCAGCCCACTTGGAGCCAACTTCCACGACCACATCTCTGTTTCCCCGCTGGCTTTCCAGAAGCTAATCAAGCAAAAAAGAACCAATCCTGGCTTCTTGTACGACCGCGGGCGTTCAGTGCAGCTCACGGACTGGAACCGGCAGGGCTCCTCGTGACCATCAGTGCCCAGACCAGGACTGCCCAGAGCCATATCCAATCTCAAAGCAGTGTAAGGGGCACCAGCTTGGTGAAAAGAGCCAGGTTTTATTCGCATGAGAGCCACAACACAGCAGGGACCTCGCTGCTGGATGTAACCCAAGTGACCAGAGTGGAACAAGAAGAGAAATAAAAGAGAGGTGAGGCTGCTGCACGGTAAGGCAGTAAAACTACCTGACGGTCACAGAGGTGCACACACACACACACACACAGACTCCACAGGGATCTTGTTCGGTACAAGATCCCGACACGATGTTCTTGCTCTGAATGTTTCCTGCTGTTGGTTTGGCTCGCAGGCCAAGAGCTGCTGCAGGCTACTTCCCTCCTGCCTTGGCAAGGGGCTAAGGGCGTTGCTTTTATAGGCTCATTCAGTCCTACAATAAAGAGTGAACCTTCCAGGTAAATGGCAGAACGCTTATGAGCTCTAAAAGTGGTTTCTCGGCAGCTTCGGATCTGATAGCAGATGACCTATACTTTGGACAGGTTTGTCTTTAAAATGCTATAAACAGCAAATTAATTTCTCAGCAGTGTTTTAGAGTCATTAAATATTTTAGTATCTGCTATTTACTCACTGTGCACAGTTATGAGATCTCTACTATCCTGAAATGTAAGCACAGAGAGCATTAAATTGCGTCACTTTGGAAGGACCTCCAGCATTGGCCTCCTTTCCTTGCAATAAGTGACAGCAAACAAACTGCTTGTCTTCAGATGCTTTAAGGAACGTGTGTTTATGGTAGTTGCTGATCCTAGTTTTAATGTTTCTACAGGCCTGTGCTGAAAGACACACCATGTTTAGCAAATGTCTCTTTTGGACTTTCAGTCTTGCAGAACGGGCTAATGAATTTCTTTGTGTACTGGTTTTCATTTGGTGCTATTTCTCCAGCAGCAGTTATAAAAAAAGCTCTCTCAAATGCTGCGCTCCAGGTTTGCATGCGCAAGAAAACAGGCATGTGCAAAATGGACAGCGGAGAACTATTATTTTGTTTTTAAAAAAATCAGATGTCATTGCTTTTTACCTTAATGAAATTCTGATTATTCCACAAAACCGGTCTCTTCAGTCCCAGCTGTACCTCGGTCCACCTCTCTGGGATGGGGCGCAGTATCCGGGGGTCGGGCAGGATGCAGCTCTTTGCAGTGCGCCGCAGCTCTAACCCACACCACACACCCACGCTCCTGGGCACAGAAACCAGAGATGTGGGCACAGGACCCTATTTTATACTTGAATTTAGGTGCTGAGAAGCCCTCTTTAGGATAACAGCATCCACAAAGATTCATAGCTGAAATGGAAACACAGGAGAAGTGATACCGGGTTAAGTGGTAGGATGCAGCTCAAAACATCGAAACTTTCCTTTCTTCGAGTTATGCACAAAAATACTGCAGCAGCCCTCATTAATACATCTAATGAGTTAGCTTTTCCCTGGGCCAGTGGGATTTGGGGTCAAGAATCAAGAACAAAGAGAAAAATATACATAAGCTATGTTTTACACCATAATGCTCTGGGTCACCCACTAACCAAAAATGCTGAAATAGCTAAGTAAATGAATTCGTCTGATGCAGAACCGCTGAATGAAAGACTGTCTTAGGGAGCTCCCCGCTGCAGACTTGCCACTCTCTGTTTTTTTCCCTAAGGATACCAGCTGTGGTTTAGCCTCTCCTCCCCTCCTTTCCCCACTTAAAAAGTGCTACGTTCTCGCCGAAATCTCCATTCCCAAAGCAAAGAGAATCGTTAGTTACTGACACTTAAAAACTACCAAATCTTCCTTGTCTGAAGCTCATCTCAATAATGTATCAGGAGGATGTACCGCCCTTTGCCTGAGCAAGTCTCACCTATAGGGCTATACAGCCCTATTGAGACACCCTTCTGGTTCCTCCTCAAATAAAGGATTATCCTCCAAACTCTGTGCTCCAAATCCCGGATATAAGCAGTGATACGTGGGCAGCATTTAGGCCCATTTCCTAGTTCCACAGTCTGCAAAGAACTGGGATAATTGATCTACATTTTGTTGTTCAGTCTTTCCTGGCTTTGGGTGACTTGTTCCACTTGTTTATACTGCGCTCCTTTTAGCAGTTTATGTGATCTGTATATGGCTGATCAATCAGAGCTAGAAGCTGTAAATCTAGGAAAAACTCCAGAGAAAACGTAGCGCTGAGCAAAGTGCTGATGGAGGCATGCCCAAACAGAAATTTAACCCTCTCTCGTCCAGAGAAGATCCTCACGGTTCTCAGCGTTGCTTGACTGGGCAATGAGAAAAAGTTGTGTTGTGAAGAGACTGCGTTTCTCTTTGTGACCTTTCCCCACTCCCCCGCCTGGCTAATTAAAGGCAGATTTATTTGGCTTCATTGATGCTAACAGGCATTAGAGCTGCATGGGGCTATGTGAATTTTGTGAGAGCTTTGTCACTTCTAAAGGACTGATAGCGCAAGTGTTGCTTTGCCCACTTGTGTCGAGGCACCTAAGTCTTTGGGAAGAAATCTCCTATGTGTTTTGGGAATAATACTAGTCATAATACCATCCATTCAGCGTTTCATGCCACGGAGTACAATTATATGTTTCTCTGGTGTGCAGGTTCAATGCTGTTAATCACAAAATGATCCACATTGTCCATGTTTTTGATGATTTTTGCTGGGAGAGGTGTTGTATTCGGCTAATGAAACCTCTGCCTTGCTCGGAGGGATCATTCTTTAAATAGCAGATAGAAAGGGACCATCAAAAAAGCAGGTTTGATCGCACGCCCTGCCCTGCAGAAAGAAAAAGTGCCCGTGCTGGCCTCAGCCTGGTGTGAGCAGCCGTGATGGACCTCGGCTCTCGAGCAAGCCCAGGATCCGCCTGCTCCCCAAGCACTGATTTCAGCCTATCAATTTTACGCTTGTTAAAGCCAACCTCCAGTTTACTCAGATGATATATCAGAGTGCACGACTACAAGGAGGTAATGATCGCCGTCTTTCGGGCTGTCAAAGCGGCCCCACATCAGCCCTGTGCTCTTCCCGCGTGGCCCCTATATAGCGTTACATAAAGCAGGGCCCTTCTGTGTCTTACCAGTTATATAGTTCCTTGCGTAAACTTTTTCTATAAAATCAAAAGGCTAAGCCAGCATCTAGTGATTCCAAACCATGGAGTTATCAAGACCTAATTACTTTTCGTTTGCTTTCATAATAACGGGAAGCATAGCAGAGTGTTGTCAAAGTGGCTTATTTCTAGAATTGCTGTTAGAAGAGTCTCCTGGCATTTACACTGTGAATGTGTTCATTGAAATAAAGATAGACTTATTATGGATTAACTGGGAGCAAACACTCGACCTTGTAATAGCAAAAAATAGCAATATTATTCTTGCTATCTGCACATTGTCTTTACAAGAGCACTCTTTTTTGTGTTGCTGGGTGGTTTTTCTTTTGGAAGGGAAGGGTTGTGTTTAATACTCAATGATAAGAAGACCCTGAAAAAATAAATAATCTTGCTGGAATTGGGGGAAGGGGGGCAGGACTGCCCTCAGTAAACCATTGTGTTTGCAAAGCTTTACTCTTTCAACAGCCTGGCTATGGAGTCATGACTCTGTATGTTTATTATTGTATTATCGTTGTATATATTGACAGTCTGACCAGTAAAACTCCACTAGCATCATTCCACAAAATGCTGGTGAGAGAAAACAGGAATGAACCATCCAAACCAGTACTTGCTGAAGCTATTTTCGTCTGTCAGGGAACTAGTAAACTGCAGTGAGTTTGTTCATATGGCCCCTTTCTTTCCCTTTTTTCCCTTCTGTTTTGTGACTTTCGCCTCTCCTGCCCCCTTATTTTTATTACCCGTGTGGCATCTCTTGGCGTCACACCAGGCCACAGAATATTTGGTTGCATTTTTCAGGAGGGAAGGAGATAATCAAGCTAAAACCTCATCCCAAATTCACCAACAGACTTGATAACGGTCTGAGCTGGTGGCAGGGATGGGAACAGAAACTTGAGAGCAATTGCTTTCAAATTCCCGGTACTAAATTATAGTCAGGCCACCTCTGAGACTGCAGAAATTAGCTGCCCCAATTTACTCATCTACAATAGCTTCAACACAATTTCTGTATGGCCTGTCAACCTTCAGAAAGGTGAGGCAAAACACCCATTTGGTTCTGGGTTGATGCGGAATCAGCTGGAAGCCTTTCCTCTACCTCCCTACAGCTCCTTCCTTGAGGCTTTCTAGACTGGCATCCTTTCGTTTTCCTTCTTGACTAATTACAATCAGATCCTGGGCTAGTCAGAGCAGCAAGTCAGTCAAAGTGCCTTGCATTTCTCTAGTCTTGAAACACAAACAAGGGTGAAAAAATCCTTCTCAGGGAGACAAACTGGTATTAGCACAGTCTAGCACCCATCCAGCTTTGGAAAATGTGTTTGCAGGTTTTCTTCTGAGGTGAGGTGAGGTGGCATTGACTGCTAGATGTTCCCCAGCTGATAGCATCGCTGGCTAGATGTCCCCTAGCTGGGCAGCGTCTGGGTGGGGTGGGCAGGGGCGACGGGGCTGGTGCTCTCAGCGATGAAGAAGCCAAGGAGCAGCAGGGCTGGTTTGTGAAATCCACCTCAGGCTTGTAGCCTCATAAGGAAAAATATGCCTTACTAGAAGGCAGTAATTGGCAGAAAATAAGGGAGAGGGGAACTCAGCCTGAGTCTCTGTTCTCATTAGTTTTAAATTAGTGGAACTCCATTGGCTTCACGGGAGTTATTTCTGATTTACACTGAGATAGCTGAGATCAGAATCAGATGCAAAACGTATTGAAACCCTTTGTGTTTACAGTTTTGTATGTGTTTGTGCAGTGCGACTGCAAAAATATCCCGGATAATGCTGCATTGTGCTGGGCTGCGCACCATCCAGCACCCTGGTACCCCACCCGTAAAAGAGAAGCACAGCACAACAAAGTTTTGTCGTCAGCCTCGCCTCGTGCGAAACTCCACTGGTGTGCTGGGTATCACCATCAAGAATATAATGCCCTTTGCACGGAGGTAAGGAAAATCCATTAGCAGAATTAATCTCTGCTTCGAGAGGTGACCCCTCCACAAGCAAAAATGCTCATTCAGTTAAATACAATTTGCTGACAAATAGTTTATGATGGTCCTGAAGGCCGGCATTGCCATGATTATTTATACTGTGTGGTAGTGTTTCTGCTACGGACAAACTGCTCTGCCGGTCCTTCAAGCCTTATTTCTCAAAATGAAATGTTCACTCAGCAGCCAAGCTTGTTTTCGTAATTAATAACATTTAAAGTGACAGAGGCTTAGTTTCTCCCTACAACTTTTCTTTCAATACTATTTACGCTGCAGAGATTCATTGACTTCTTTCAGTCAGTACCAGTTAAACATAACCTAACATTACTGAGGTTTGCTGTTCCTTGAATTTTTTTCTAATACTTGGCTTACACTGATTGCGTTTTAATCGGATAGGAAATCAGCAGAGTCTGGAGGAGGCAGAAGAACTGAAACCTGAGAGAGTCGGTGTGTAACAGCAAGCCAGGCACGCTCAGCGTGCTCCGTGGCGGCTCCGAAATCTATCTGATCTCTGCTGACAGCTGAATTTTCATTGTGTGGGCTTTGCTCGGGTTTACATCTGCACTTCTGTACTTTTAAGTAGCTCAGGCTATGCTATCTCAGACATGCATCGAGGCAACCAGGAGCAGAATCTGATTTGCAAATCAGACTTAACAGTGAAACCAAAATAATGACTCCATAGTGGAGGCAATAATGTCATTAGCCTTTAGTGTGCTATGGGTAAAATTTGGGCTGTTCTGCTTCTGTGCTCATTCAATATCGCCGGAAGAAATGAGCCAATTTGAAGGAAATAAGAAGTGATATATTTTTTAAAACCAGAATACCAAATGTTATTCTTTTATTTTGAAAATCTGCTTTCGCTAAATAGGTGAACGTATTATAAAAACAAATAACTGTACATTTCTCTATCTGTACATACATTCTGTATAGGCGTGGGCTTGCTTCTTGACCATTTGCAGTAGCAATTTAAGGTTCTGGCAAGACAGGATTACTGAAATACAGCGAGAAAAGCTGTGTTTCAGTAAGGCCCAAAGCTCTTGGGCCTTTCCAAGCAGAATAAGGTCTTAAAAGTACCACAAATCCTTCATGAAAGCATGCTCCCAAACTTACCTTTTACGGAAGTTTATGACAATTCAGATAAGACTGGAAAGAATTTCCCAATTTTCAAGCACTTACCCATTTCTATAAACAAACTTAACACCTAAACTTTTGATAAATGACTCAAGGGTTTACCCACTGCGCGCTGCAATACATGGAGATGCAGTGCCGCTGTATTCTGCAGTTAGGGTCTGGTGAAGGCAGCGGGGGGGGGGGAGGAAATTAAGATGTGCTGCAGTGATTTCATGACCCGAACCATAGTTATTCATTTCGGTGTATCCCGTTGTATTTCTACCACAGTCTCTAACCACACGGCTATGATTCAGCTGGGAAAATAGAGGGTTTGTTTGCAGTGACATTTTGGGTAGCCTTAAAGCTGTCTTCCCCCAGCCTCAGCTGCATGAGCTCATTCGCAGCCTGCCTCGGCGTTTGCGATACAGCTGTGCACCGTATGCCTCCTGACCCTCGAGCGGATCCCCTGTTTCACTTAGTCCTGCTTCTTTTTCTAGGCTTGTCTTTATCGATCAAAATTAGAGACGTGAAACATAATATAATGGCGTTATAGCCTAATAAGAATGAAAAAGGCAGGAAATCAGAGCTAGGGTTTGGTCTGATTGTTCCTGGCGGAGGGGCTCTGGTTTTGGGGGGTTACAGATGGACCGGGACACTAGTGCCTTATGTCTTCAATATTGCTACCTTTCCAGGCTTGGGCAGAAATCTGCTCAGACTTGAGGTTTTTAGTGAGCTGATGAGCGTGAGGTTGATGATGATCTTAAAATTGATGCTTAATTTCAGTTCAGACTGAGAGTCCTTACCGACTAATTTGGGAAGGGAGGGAGGGAAGGTTATAATTAATCGGTCTGAAGGCAGTGAAACATTTCATGAGGGCCACGCTTACAAGGTGTGATCCTAAATCAAGCCGTAGCTTTGCAGTGCCACCCCTGCACCCCCGGCAGGTGAGTGGGTTACTTGACTGACTCCAGCTCCAAAGGCAAAGCGCTGAGCGACACCTTTACCTGCCTGCGGGGTTCCAATGCTCGTATTCTGCAATGCCTCCAGGATTACATCCTCCTGCGCAGGGTGGCTTAGGCACTTTGCCAGGCTTGTGTGGCAAGCTCGGGACCGTACTCAAACTACGTATGTTAAAGGATGGTGCATAGGTATAAGGAAGAAACTTTTTAACCCTGTGGAAAGTCCCTGCTTTGGAGTACCTATTCTGCAGCAGGATCAAAGAGGTTGTGTAACGTGGTGTTTGGTGGCCATTTCACCAACAGTAAAGTGTGTTTGCTAGAAAAGTGATTTGCTAGGAAGGCAGATGGAATTCCTGCTAATAGTGTCAAATACACTTTCAGCTGGACGCTCTTCTGAGCGGGAAAAAAATCCCGAGTGAAGATTTCAGGGTTTTTTCAAAGGATGGCCCAACCCATTAAGACCCATTCAGCTACTGATGCTTTGATCTTCTGCAGAAGGAGCTTTAAAGCAAACAGGCAAAGAGGGGGAAAGGAGGAGAGAAGAAGAGACAAAACCTGTCAACAGTCCAAATGCTCCTAACGCTTATGCAATGTGTATGATGCTAATTGCCTTTCTTGCTTCCAAGCCAGCTCATCATCTTCTTCATTTGAGGTTTTCCACAGATCAATGTAAAACAATTTTCTGTAAATTCCAAGCCCAACAAAAACAATCCTTTATTGTGTGGCACTTAATTACGGGTCACCACTTCAATTCTAAACAGAAAAAAATGACTGTAACCTGTAGGGGAAAACAAAAGCACATCCGACATCAAATCTATTAAGAGTCACTGAAGTACATAGGTAGATCTGGGAACACATTCTTCCGGTAATTAAAAATCAGTTTGGCAATCGCTGGATGAAAGTCTCTGTGCTTGTCATCTTCAAAATGGGCTGAGATCACACTGAAGATTACTTACTGTTAAGTAAACTCAGATTAACTGTGTCTTTCTGCCCTGAAAGACAAGGCACTGTGGCAATACAGACAAAAAGAAAGATGCTTCTCTCATGGGAGATATTCAGTAACTAACTAATTCATAATATAAAAATATATTAATAAAATTTTGATATTCAATGCCTGATTCCAGAAACTGACTGGCTGCTGGATGTTTTGACCACCTGGCTATTAGAAAAAGTATGTGGCAAATTCTTTACTGCTGTAACTCTATTGATTTCAGCAGGGCCAGGCTGGCTTATGCTACGTGTATGTATAACTATATGGGACCTCCTCAAGCTATGAGATGGGCTATCACAAGGCTGATATACTCTTACCCTTTTTTGAGCATGTCCAGCTCCATTTTAAAAGCAGTTTGGTTTTTTACCCCTGTTGTTTCTTTATGGCAAGCAAATTTAATGTGAAAATTGCTGGAAGACATTAAATATAGACCTTCACGCTACCACTCCGACAGACACTTTGGTAACAGCACAGCTACGCTCTGATATTGCTTGAATGTTACTTACTCTTTTTTGTACTCTGATCTAATTCTTGTTTCCCTCTAATGGTCAAATAACATTGGTCTAATTAAAATCAGGCAAATATTTTGTGTCATGTGTAATAGGTAATATAAAGTACATATGTAACAATTTAACTGAACATCTAAGCTTTGGATAAAGAAAAGTTTTCATCTGGCATTAACTTCCCAGTAGACGGAGACCGATGACTGTTGCCAGTCCTGTCGGAGCTCTCTGATAGATGCTGCATGGGTAGCGCTGGCCTTTCTGTAGGAGTTATTCAAGCACAGCAAACTCAAGGTTTTTTTCTTTTTTTTTTTTTTGGTAGCTTTCATTTGCATGGGAAAATTATCCTCAATGATAACAGAAGAAGATAGAACCACAGCAAATTTTTGTGATACTTCTGTGAGAGCGTCCCAATCTAATCTCCATTTGGTTATGGTGGTTGGATTAGTATGAAACATTAGCAAATTGGGTCTCTGGCCTCACAAAACCAAACACAAATATTTAACCTGGCAAAGGATTTTTCAGTAACAATCCCCCAAAAGTCTAAGAGAAAGTAAGCCTTGAAATACTTTCAAACTGATAAAATACTCACGTGCCAGGCTTTAGCCACTGTTCAAGAATAGCAGAACGGAATTCTTTCCAGCCAGGGATATCTGTTCAGAAAGAGAGATGTAAGTGTAGTAGTCCCTTATGAATGTTTAGAAAGAGCCCACCTAAATTCCTACCTAAATTCCTACTTTTTCTGTTCAGAATTTGAGAGGTGAAAACTAAATGTGGGTAATTTTCTATAGCTCTGGCTGTGTCCAGCGTACCCAAGTTTTAAAACAGTGCAGTGAGAGGAGATGGTGAAGCCAGTCGGTGGCCATCCACTGGAGGAACGGGTAAAGGGAGAGCTATTTTACTGCTGAAAGAACGATACTAGTATTTCTATTCCCTCCAAGGTTTATGACTCTGTACATTGCAGCATAAAACTAGAAATCCTTTCCCCTTGTTTTCCAAATTTTTGTATCTATTGTGTTTTTCCTATTGTTTTTAAATAGCTGTTTGCTGCTATTTCTATTTTTCTTGGCTTATTAAACAGAACCATCTACAAAACACAATGACAGCACTTAAAAAACTTAGAAAATACGCACACAAAAACACACTCATGTATTGGCAGGTTATAACAAATATGTGAAACTCATTCTCAGAAGTTATTACTGAGATAAAGGATCTGACAGGAATTGAGAAACTTTAGGCATTTATGTAAATTCACATCTGCATTATGCAGGATGAAAAAGTAGTGTAGGATTAAAAAGAGAAACAGAATAGAAATCTTCATGCTTTGTGGCATAAGCCAACCGTTAATTCACAGTGCTTTCCCTGGGGACCTTTTTTCCGATGTATTTTCTTTTTGAGACCTCTCCCACTGGCTATTATCTGAGAGAAAGGATAAAGTATGGAAATTTCTATGTTTATATGTAAGGTGTTTCTCCCACTTCCCACCCTCCTGACTTGGATGGGAGTGGGAGAGCCTACATCAGGAATCAGCACTAGCAAAAGTTCCCAGAATGCAGTCCCATTCACTGCAATTCCTAAGGCATTGATTTTTATATTAGGAATTGAAAAATACTAGTTCAATGTTAGGGGGAGGAATTATTTCCTTAGTTGTTTTTTTTTTTGGGGGGGGTGTCTTTTAAAACTTTAGACAGCTAAGCTGTTAAAAAAAAAAATCACTACTGTGAAATAAAACCTTTCACTTTCCTTAATTGGAATAATTTGCATAGACAGTATTTGGCAATTCTCCAAAGAGAATTAATTGTGATTTACTTTGATTGCATGTTTTCTTCTCCCTTAAAACTGTGGTCTGCACATGGACTCTATTCTCAGCCACCTCCCACTCCTGCTTTGCTGGCTGGGGAGGGATGCGAGTCAGGCAGCGCAGCACTGGCTCCTCAACAAAAAGCCCTCCGACACCTCTGGCAGAGAGAGGACAGCTTCTCCGCAGTCCTCGCTCCAGGCAACCCTCACCACAGCGGGGACATGCGGTCAGGAGCATCTTTTACTTGGTCTCCTCGAATTCGGGTACACCTGCACATCCAACAGCTCTGGGTACAACTAGTGCCACTGAAGCAGACCCCTCAAGGCAATACCAATTTCCATGAATGAGTCTCTCCTCTCAAGTTCCTCCTCCCCTTGCCCCAGAGCACTTGGACCAGCACGGCAAAGGAGACAGCTGGGTGCAAACAAGCCGCCGGGACTTTGCTGTGAACTGCGTGAGCCCTCCAATAGCTTCAGGCTAAACACATACCGAAGCAGCAGAGAAATATAGTTACCAAGAGCCCAGTTCTGTAAAGGCAAACGTCTCTTTTTATGAAAAACTATGGACTTTTAACCCACCCTGAACAAAGCTTTGAAAGTTTCATTTGACTTGCAGGGACTGTAAATTGCATGGGTTTGTATTTAGCCAAGGCTCCAGTCCTTAATTCCCAATACACCAGAAATCATGCTCACAAGCATGACCAGTCACTCTAGTCCTAACAAGACACGCTGATTTTTTCTTATGGCCAGTCAGGAACTGCTGTTTCAGCACACCTCTCCCTATCTCCTCAGCCTGTGCCTCCCACCCATCCACCCCACATGGTGGCTAATTGCACCTTCATTGAATTTTTGTTTCTTTTTACCTGGACTAATTGCACCGTCATTGAATCGGAGCGAGAAGCTGAGTGGCCAAGCACTCAGTAGCGAGAGTGTTTTCCCAGGAGGAGGGTATCAGTGAAACCAAGGCCTGCTCCAATGAATTTTGAATACTAAAAATAAAAAAATAATCACTGGAGTGAGGGATCGAAACCTGGATCTGCCCTCCAGGCGTGGCACCTGCTTTGTAGAGCTGCACTCCATCCTCTGGTTGCATAATTAATTCCATGTAAAACAGGCAAAGGGCCTTTTTCTATCCCAAATTCCAATGGCTTAGTGTGAAAGCACTGCTGTCAGATAAGTTGGTGCTAAGCTTAGAGGGCTTTGGGAAGAGTATTGCGACGCGCGGTTTGTGGTGGCCGGTGACATACACGTTCAGCTGACTCCTGAAAATCTGTCATCGATTGCACCGTCGCTGCTGACTGTGAAGGACCAGGTTTGAAGGGCTGGGTGGGGACTTCCAGTCCTGTGTTACCAAAATCAGGGGGACGAGGAAAGAAGAAGGGTAAATTTGTCTAGGTGTTTCATATGCTAGATGGGAGCTTCTCGCTTAATGGGGGAAAGAGAAAGTGGGCACAGCTACCTTGGCTTTATTCACCCCTCTGAGAGCCAGCCCAAGCCTATGAATTGTAACAGGATGGAAATATCTTTCTACTTGAATGATTAAAGGATTTCGAGTCCAGGACAGATGTCAGGATGCGCAAGTGTTGGTATGTGGCACGGCCAAATTTAAATCCTGTCTATGCCGTTAGGTGTAGACAGACATGAATCCTTCTGCTGACACTTCCAGCCAGCTGGACCCCTGCCTCCTCTTGCCCAGACGGTGTAGCATTGTGTCAGTGGGGTGCCTGAGTTGATGTCGGAGAAGGGGACGTGTTATCCCAGGCACGGCACTCACGGCTGGCTCTTAACATCGGAACTGGCCACATGGAGCCGGTTTTGAGCTCGGGCAGAGCAAGGTTGGGCTTGCGTGCACAAAGGCAGCACCTCTCAGCGCGAGGGCTCTCCCTCCACCCTGTACGGGCATAGCCTGGTGCCGGGGGCTCCCGGGGGTCCCGAGGGAGCTGTAGCCTGAGCTGGTTAGCTGGTAGCCACTCGCAAGACTTTGCAAGGTCTGCATATGGTGAGGAGCTATTGACCTGCTGAAGGAATACCGTTGTGCAAGCGCCGGGCAGGGAGTTTCTGAGAACAGAGTTCTGGGGTTGGCAGCAATGAGGTACCTCGCTTCTCGTGCAGGACTTTTTCAAAGCATCTCTAAAAGAGCTATCAGAGCAAGGTAGATGTTACAAGGCAGTTGAAGACAGTTTTGTCATTTTGAGGCCTTGCTGCTAAGGAGAGCAGCATAAACACTGAATGGTAGCTTGCTTCCAGTTTCTGGCTTCCCTTTTAGTGCTGTCCAGGTATGCATGGCTTATCTGAGGAAGTTGTGGGTCAAATTCCTTTACAAGCAGGATCTGGCAAGGGCAGGGTTAAAAAATGAACCTTTCCCAGGGAAACTCCCTTTGCAGCAATTGTCTGTTGCAGGGAGAGGAGCCACCTGCAGCCCATCAGCATGGGAGGGGTTGATGAAGACCAGTGGCTCTTCTGAGCAGTGCGAGAAAGCCACACGTCCACGGAGATTGTAAAGCTGAGCCAGGAGGTCCTTGGAAGGTGGATGCTCATGCTTAGGCTTTTGTAAGCTATGAGGCATTATTATTATTATTATTACTACAATAATACCTTTTGCTTTTCTCCATGTTCTCCATGTCTTGAACTCCAGCATTTTTTTCTCTTCATTTCTATCCCCTTTTTCAGAATTGCTTTTTGTTTCTTGTAACAGATTAATAGAAAAGGGTTTTTACCTCGGTAATTTGGACAAGGCCATATTCGAAAGGGAGCATAACTCTGTAGGCTTGCATGGTGGTTGACTTAAGCTAAGCTTGGTTTTAGTCTTAGTTACTAAGGTAGTGTCTCTATCAATCCAAACAAAAGAGCTGATAAGGCATTGTACTTTAAATCACTAGGATAGTAGTTTACAAGCATATATCTTGCTGTGCTTCCTTCTGACAGCTGTAAATAACAGACAAACAACTACTTCAAATTCAACTAAGCTTTTAAAAATCATGCAGTTTTTATGTCTGACTCTGTTTATTGCAGTTCATCTCATTTTATATCTTTACACTAAATCTAATGTCTGACTTGGATTAGAATGAAGCATTTCAATTCTCTGGAAATTTAGCTGTCATCCAGAGTTGTAGATGGGGAATGGTTGTCATCCAGAGCTGTAGATGGTTAGATACCTGTCTAACCCTCCTGTCGTAACCGATTTTAGCAGCTGAACTATTCCTGTTTGATCCCAGCCCCATTTCTCCCTGCAGAGGGGGGTGGGGGGAAAGGGCCGTGTATATGTGACTTGGGGGCAGTTTCTCTTGCGTTTCTTCCAATCTCACGGAGTGAGTTAGGTGCATCAGACACTTGCTTCAAAGTCAGCACCTTGAAGCATGTCTGAGGAATAAGGTTGTGGAGGCAGAAACATGCAAGGCTTGCTTTGACTACCGTTGTAGCAGTAGTACCGGCTCTATCTAATCTGCTGTTAAGGGCTATTGCAGTTGTAGTTGCCAGCACTGTTATTCCCTGGCTGGGAGAGAGCTAAACCATCCAAATGCTGTTTGGGTAGACAAAGTAGTAAAAAACTAAACCCAAGAAAATGTTTGGCTGCCTTTCCTATTGCAAATAGCATTGCCAGCCTAAGATAGAGGTCTTCTCTAGAGGAAGGAAACTAAACATTTACTGATGCTGATTAGTTTCTGAAAAGATTTAAGAAATCTGTTTATACGTGGGCTGGTGGTGATATCATTTTGTCTGATGTCTGGAAAGAATGAAGACTTCTTTAATTCACTTATTCAGACGTTAAAGTCTGAGAGGTGAATAGAGAAGGCACCATGCTGCCTCATCACATCAGTCAGAAAATTCACAAAAAAAGCATGAGGCCACATAGTCTAGATTCAACAAGAAGAGCTGACTTCGAAAGAGGGCAAAACCTTATTTGTGGCTCTCTTTTCAGGCAGGAGCCTTTGAGCAAACTTGTGTAACGTGCCTGCTGGACAGAGCAAGGGAGCAGAAAGCTGTGCTCTGCAGTGCCTGGTGTGCTGCTGTCTGCCTGCCTCCCTCCCACTCTCAATCCACCAGGCTGCTGGGGAAGGGGTTTTAAAACCAGTCCTTTACAGCGGGAGAGCTGTTTTTCCCCAGGAGGCAGTGGCTGAGCTGGCAGAGCAGCTTGCTCAGGAGCAGGAGGGTCCCCGGGGCGAGCGAGGTGTGTGCCTCCTACCCAGACCTCCCGGGGAGAGCGGCAGCCGAGGTGAGCGGACACAGGGCAGGCAGCTTGCAGAAATAATAATACCATTTCTTAGAGTAGGTGTAAAAACCTGGGAGAGTCTTAAGGTTCATATTTATAAAGAGGATGAGCTAAAGTATGTACTTTACGCAGGAGAGGATGAGCTAAAGTATGTGCTTTACCCAGGAGAGTGAAGGCAGACATAAGAAGGGCTGCAGGAGGTAAGGCTTAGCTCAAGGTGAGGTTTTGATGAGCTCGGTACCCAGTCAGAACCCGGCATCACTTGCTTTCCTGGGCTGAGAGCCAGGTGCGCCGCTCAATGGTACGGGGCACAGGACCACGCTGAAAGTGCTGGGAGGTGGTGGTCACAGCATGGGTGAGAGAAAACACAGGAGATCCAGGGAGGAACGAGAATTTATGGGTGTGGTAGACTGCAAAACGGAGTCTGGTGGTGAGATTTTAAAATTGACTTGCTGGAGTAATTTAATATTTACAGATGCTGGGGGCAATTAGATGGCTCTGGTTTGCTCAGAAGGTAGAGTTAATGTTTCAACACTCAAAGTATCAAACCAATATGAAATCCTAGCCAATATTGATGCAATAAATCACTGATGAATAGAAACTGGAGAAGTTCAAGAAAGTCTTTAAGAGCACCAAGAACCATCTCCTTTGAACGCAAATGGATGTTGTCCCAAACAACCTGCAGAAGGCTAGGCTAGGTTGTGATTAAAACGGAAGATGCTCCCCCTACAAACCTAATCCCAAAGAATATTATTTCTGCTGTGGTGTACACGGGGAAATGTTTTTCCCACACGGTTGGGGTCAGAAGCTGATTGTTATTCCATAAAGTAGAATCTACTTTGGTTTTCTAAGTCTTACTTCAGGTTTGCTTGGTGTCTGTTTGTATTACACAGGTTATCTTTCAAAACCGTGGCACGAAAGCTGGGATGGAAATGCAAATCACTCTTCTGGGGGTGCCTAACAATCTAAAACACACTCTGCCTCCTATGCCTGTCTGTAGTATCTCCTTTACTACATGATTGTGTGATTCTCTTTCATGTAGCCTCCTGTTCAGCAGCTCTCCAGGTAAGCAATAGTGTGAAGAGAGCATAATAACCTATCAGATATGGAAAATGCAGTGTCAGTATTTGGAAAATTTGAGACATAAGGATTGGATTTGGAGGGGGAAAAAAGGTGATCGAAGGAAGCCTAGGGCCTGAATGCTTTTAAAATGCTGGCTCGATGTCTACTGCACTCTTAATTAAATCCTGATCCTTTCTAGCCTTATGCATATGGTTAAGTGTCACTGAAGCCAAAGGGCTTTAAGAAGACTCTGTTCAGCACATGACTTCTAGCGTTGCTCAAATTGCTGCCCTAGTTGCTTAAGTTACATGTTATTAGTAAGGATCTGAATAATTATTTATTTCAAGAGTTTTATTGTTTTATAGGATTCTTCAGTGACATGACGAAATTTATATCCTGTAGGGGAAAAACACCTCATTCAAATTGACACCTTCCATCCCCAGTGGAGTGTAGATATGGGAGGGACCTAACGAAGAATGAGAAAGTTTCTTTTCTTTTTTTTTTTGTTATTACAGAATCAAGAACATACTGAGCACCTAACGCAAAACTAGCTTGCAGGTAGTAAACAACCAACAAACAGAAATTAATGATACCACAACATCATTGATATTTTAAAAGTCTGCATTAATAATTGTGAGGTTGATATGACTTTGAAACTGATAAAGATTTATGTATAGTAATGACCTTTTAAGACTATAATTACTGTAGAATTTAGTTTAGCCTTTATTTTGCTTCTCTCCCTCATTTAGTGCTTTTGCATCCATTATTTAGCCTGTTTGTTGGAAATGATTTCTGTGTTTTTAAGTCCAATACATGTGTGTTTAATGTTTTGGGAAGATAAAACACTATCTTTTGTCAATCAGGTTAGAGGCTGTGGCCAAATCACAACTTTGCAGAACAGAAATGAGTCCCCTGTTATTCTGGGTGTGTGGAATCCTTTTGTTATTATACTTTATGTCCAGGTTTGAGTTAGTATAAGGACACCTACCTTTTCTTCCTTCCAACCTCCTCCTTCTGGGGGAAAGCATGGCTGTTGGTATTTTTCATCTTCCTGGGGCCTTAGATAGGCTTGAGAAAATGCAGAGAAAGATTGCTTCAGGGATCAAATAAAAAAAGGTCATTATAGGAATGAAGAAGCCTTCTGTTCCTCTTGAGCAGAGAGAGCATTCTGAAGATGATACCGTTTTTCCTGAATTATATCCAGTATTTTACTGAGCACGTTTGCAGGCTACGTGCTCCTGCTCAAACACTGTTGCAAATATTTAAGCTGTATGTGCAATAAATGCACAACAAAATCATGGCTAATTTGAAGGAAACATCCTTGACTGACTTGAAGTGCAATAACATCTTTTAGTGGTTCCCATGCAAGCAAGATTTCTGTATTTTTTTACTTTGATTCTGCATGTGTTTCTGCTTTGTATGTGTTTGCTTATTTAGAGCAAACGCTTTTATGCATTGATGTGAAAAACACTAAAGGCTCAGCATTAGTGGTATACAGGGCAAATATCCTGCTCTGGGCTTTGGACGTTATTGGTTCTCATTGGCAAGTTAGGTGAGCGTGGACAATTCCCATCATTTTGTCTGGCCTCCTTCAATACTGCCTGTTTTTTTTCTCTTTTGGATGTTATTTCTTCAGGCTGTGTCTATTCTTGCTGTCAATATGAGCTGGTTAGCACTTCCAAGGTCTCTGTAATATAAATAATATTCATGCCTGTCCCAAAGCCTTGTAGGATTCACTGGATACCTATACAATTGCAAAGTTTGTTGCTCTGATAACAAGCTATTGGTTCCTTACCTCATGAAAGTACATATTCACTGTGATCTTTAAATTTAAAATATTTTACCAGACAAGTCTTTTAAGACTCTTTTTTCTTTTTTTCCCCCCCCTTTCTTAAAATTGTGTGTTGGGAAAACAATGTTTTATAACCTTAGTGCATAATTTCCAAAACAGTATATTCGTAGGACAAATGCCAATAAGCTAGAATGTTACACAAACAAGAATGCTATAAATTATGTGTGGACTATTTACATAAAAACTTCAGTTTGAGAATTTACACAATAATTCATTTTTAAGTATTTTACAGCATATTCAGTAGAAAAGAGGAAGGTAACAGAGTTAAACCCTTACTTTTACAACTCAGAAGTTTAGAAAGGAAGATTTACCAGACCGTCAGTCAAATTTTGCATAGTCATGAACAATAAACCCTAAAGTTGCTACAGCTGTAGTTACTTGACAGAAAAGACCATTCAGCTACCATAAGCCAGTAACACTAATCGTCTAATTGTCTCTCTAAACAGATGTTTATGCGTTAAACTGCAGCAACTAAAGGAAGTAATTTTGTAGGGTATCAGGTATTCCTTGCTTAATATTAGCAGTGTTATATATGTGCATCAGAAGGGAAGAAATCTTATTCCCTTTTCTGATAATGATACATGCACAACTAAATTTGGACCTCTGCTGTTAATGTTTCTCAAGTCTGGCAAAGCTGGTCAGCAAGGAACTGGGATGTGAAGACTGTCCCCCTTGCTGCCTGCCTTGCTCCTGTCAGTCAGAACTCCTCCGCCAGTCACGTCATGTCTCTGACCACGCCTCTTTCGTCAGTGGGCATTTTGACAGGATACTCAGTTTTAACAGATTCTTTCCTTTGCATCAGCTAAAGTGAAAATTTTAACACAATTTGTAATTGTTTTCTTAGTTTTAAACAAAAATCTGAAGGGGTTAAAGCCACAGGGACAGAAGGCCACGGGCTGAAGTTTAGGATCTGAGTTTTCCTGAAGAACGAAGAATGTTTCTTGATTTCGGTTCTGTTAGTGCTTAATATGTCTTTCTACAGAAAATATATTAATGTATACCACAGCTGAAATATAAAACCACCTTTGTATACAAAATAGAGGTGCTATTTGTTTATTCTCTGTGGTTTTCTCTGCTGCCATAGTAGGTTTAAGCAGGTTACAATAAAAGAAGTAGAGTTGTGGTCTACTTAACCTGCTATGTCAGGAGAAAGAAAAGAAAAACGTTTCTTATTGTAATACTTTCATTTATGATGAAAACTTCAAAACTTGGGATGATCTGACAAGTTACAAAACTCATTTTTCTTTAACCGAGTGACCACAACAACCCAACAAAATGTGAATCTAAATGCTACAGTCAGGTATGCTGCTTGGACGTTCTCAGAGGGAAATGCCATCTTCTTTCCTTCTCTAACAATACAGTCTTCCTCTATTCCCTCTCTCTTTGGTTAACAGGAAAAAACCAAAAACTTCAGAGACTTAATATTCTACCATTTCACAGCACTCATGGTGTTAAGTGAAGTGGTCTGAAATACCACCTCTATCTTAATACCCACAAAAACTCTCTTTAGCACCTGGCCTTCCTAAAGGAGTGGTATATTCTTGGACACCGTTTCTGTTCAACAGAATTTTCACAGATTCAACAAGAAATGTAGAAATGTATTTTTAAAAGAACTCTTTACGTTGTGGTCAAATCTAGCCTATATTTTACCAAAACCTTTTGGGAATCTCCCTTCTTATATGGAAACAGGTGGTTGGTAAATTCCCCAGCTGTGTAGTTTCTAGCCTGATTTTAGGCTTCTGTTGCCTTCACACTGACCAGCTTATACATTCAATTGCATTCAATAATTTCTGGTTTTGTAACTTGAAAAAATGTGCTTCAGGGCAACATCCCAATTCAGTTGGTTTCTTTGGAGATAGCACTGCAATACTTGTGAGCAGCATTTCAAACAAATTAGGGTTAAATGAATTCTAATATTCAGAAACAATTCTTTCATTTGGCTCTTTAAAAGGAGAATTCCGTTTGTTCTTCTTTTGTTTCTTCTGTCACCTTTGTCATAATTAAATGCACAAATATAGTAGCATCAGTGAATCTGCACCTGTATAAAGCTAGCATTTTGTGCAACAGGATAGGGGTTTTTGTGTCTATGTGTATATAAAAATGTATATATGTAGTGAAAGCGAAATTACCAAATCGTTTTGAACATGTGACTGACTAAAAATTGTTGTTTGTATGTTTACACACATCCGTTTTGATCCTGCAAGTGCTTAGGTTTAGGTATGTCAAGCTGACTGGAAAACTCATGAGAGCTGACTCCTGCTGAAGGCATGTGTAGGAAGGAAAGGCCAACTGAACTCAGATACACTTGTTGTAATATTAGACAGAATTGATGGTCTAGTGATCCCTCATCACATTTTTCTTCCAGAATGAATCCTGGTTTTGGCCACTCTTTTGTAGCATGCCATCTTGATTTAATGTATTAAGTGCTTGAGCTGTTGGATATGACCAGAAAGCTTTTTACCTTAGTTTCAGGTTTTAAATTTTATCTCAGTAATAAGCACCTACATTTCATTACAAGTGAATGGGACTGTCTGACTATAAATCATTGCAATTGTTTTTGCTTCCTTAGCAGATGAATCAACTTCAGTTTCTTCCACATAGCTCAAGTGCAGGGATAGGATGAGAGAGAAAACAATTTACTTGCGTTTCAGATATAAATACCAAGTCATACTCTTCAGGATAAACTTTAGTCAGGGTTAATCCAAATTTAAATTTAAGTCTGGCTTTGGCCAGCACTTCAGTGCGGTTTTAAGTATAGCAGTCATAAATAAAATTCCAGAAGAACAAATCACGTTGAGTGACATCTCTCTTAGTTTGTTCCCTGGAGTTCATTGTCCCGGCTCTGATGAAGTATAACCTCTTCTAACAGACTAATATGTTTCTTTTAAAGTGGTGAGCATACCTAGGTACAGCTGTATTTAATTAGGTCTCTGTTGGCACACCTTTCTGTGCAACGTCTGAACCCCGGCTGGGGTGAAACCTTACGGTATTGGCAGCCTCGATGGAGCTCTGCTCGAAGAGCTCCTCTGTGAGGTATGAGGACATCTACGTTTGATTTACCATATTTCTGGATTTTCTTTTTGTTTTGAGCTATGTGTTCTTTGTCCAAGATTTTTCAGCGGTTTACGGCTGTGTCAGTCAGTCTAATAAAAAGATATTGCTTCTTCTTACTAATGATTCCTCTCCTACGCCCTTAGACCATTACAGCAGCTATTAACATCCTTGCATTAATCTCTGTGGTTGTTGTTACTACTTTTTCTATGAAAGCAGTTAGAGTTTATTCTGGTAAATATCTTTTTCTTCAGGAAAGTAGTAATTCTGTGGATACATAGTAACTTAATTATTATCATTTCATGCAGATTTAACACTTTTTTTTACCTTTTTAGGAAAGGGTAATGCATTTCATACTAATTTATGCAAGCAAAAGTAGCGCTTCTTTTAGAAACGTTAATGAAAAAACTCTAGTATAGATGCAGTTTAAATGATTTCCTGATCTTTGTATTGTAAGATCCTATGAACCTGATAAATACAGCATGATAGTACCTTATCATCTTATATAAAAAGCCATGATTTTGAAAGAGGGATTCTTTTGTCTGCAATAAAAAAAGTATCAGTTCAGTGGATCTTGACATGCTCGCAGTTTGGTTTTCCTGGACGAGTATTAGTTGCTGTTGAAATGGCCCTCACAATAAAATCTTGCCAAAAAATTATCATGTTTTTATAATGCTCGCAGAGCGCTTGTGCTAAGCAGGCAGAGACTGATGGATAAATCTCTCTGCTCTGCTACTTAGAAGTTGAACTAAGGAGGCCAGCTGAAAGTGCCAGGTTTTTGGCCATGGCTTCTCTAGATATGAGTCTTTTAGAGTGTTGCCCACAGAGTGAAGGTCCTGTGAAATCCCAGAATACCTGACACTGGTACTTTATCCTCATTGCCTCCACGTCACTATTAATGTTTTAGCTCCTTGTTGGCATGTTTTATTTGCAGAGCTTTTTCTCCTTTTAAGGTAGCTTTTTTTTTTTGTCTGCTCTTATTTTGTTTGCATTTTTTGTTTAAAGAATCTAAATCAAATGTTGTGCTGAATGCTGGAATGTCTAAAGGGAACAATAAAAGTACGTGTGCATATTCTTCTTCTTTCTCCTTCTCCATCAGATATCTACATAATCATTAGCAAACTGTTAATTTCATAATATTGCTGTTAGACAATTTAAGTGAACTTGATCGGAATGCTCTAGGAATTATGCAGTGTTTATATGTTTGGAGGTTTCCAGTTCTGAAAAAAACCCTCACCTTAAATAAATAATTTTAAAGCCAAAGGTCTTCCATGGACACTGATCAAAGATAGTGTTTCTTGGATTTGACCACATTCTTGTTTTCAGCAGTGCACATACAGGAGGGAAGGATGCATAAAGTTAAGGAAAAAAATTAAAATCCTGCCTAATTGAAATTCAGCACCCTCCCAAGATTCTTAATATCTGTTGGAAGAACTGTAATTGTGGAGCAGTTTATCAATCAGACAACTCCAAACAAAATATGCTGAGTTAAACAGCAATATTAACAAATTAATGGGATAATATTTGCATGTGCCTTTGTTACTGTGGTTAGGCATTCCTGCATGAAGCTTAACAATTTGACTTATCCTTTCAGCTTCCTCCTCCTATTTTGTCTTTTGAACCTTACTAATAGCATCCATCTCCTTCAGAAAGAAACTCCGTTTGTTTTCTCCCGTCTTATTGGCTATATACTATGAAATCAAAGTCTACTGAGTTCAACTCAGAGGTCCAGGCAAAAGAAGTGAGGTGCTCAGACACCCTCTAAAACAAATGATAAATTTTAAACTCTACAAAGTTAAAGCTAAAGCAAGAAAATTTACTACAATATTAAACAAGTGCTCCAGATATCCTCTCTGCTCCAGATATCCTAAAGTTCATCCAAAAAGGATCCAAAGCAGCAACTTTGCCATTGAAAGTCAGAGCTTGGGTTTTCAAAATGTGTCCTGTTGAGCACTGGGGTCACTAGCAGAGCTCCAGATGTTGGTGTGTTTTGGGGCAAGAGGAGGCAGTTTAAAGTTAATCTCTGCTTTTGTCAGCAAATCCGCTCCCTCCCTCCTCCGGGTGGCTAAACTCCAAGTTCTGTTTTCCCTGCTCTCGTGGTGGGATGGCTCAGCATGCTGAAATGATTTTCTGCTGCTACAATGACATGAAAAAGTTGGAGGAATCCAAGCGCAAGAGCTGACACGTGGTATACTGAGTGTATGACACCACTACGACAAACAAACTTGGGGTAACACAAGTACTTTCAAACACATCAGAGATTTGCCTGAATTCTCTTATGTAACACAGAAGATACTATAACCAGACTTTCTCTCTTTGGCTATGATTTCAGAGCAGCCAGATTTACACTTTGATGTACTCACTCTTAGACACTATAGCTCTCCTGCTAGAAAGACATGGATGACACTCTTCGATACCAGCAGAGAGCAGGTTAAATGGTAGGCTTTTTTCTTGCACAAAAAGAGAAACAGCACGAAACTTCAAGATGGTCCTTTCTTATCACGGTTTGCAGTGATGAAAGAATAGATCAGTGTGTCAGGCTATTATTTAACTGTGGTGTGACTGACAATTGAGAGCTGTTGCTTCTTGTAAGGCTGTGAAGGCTTCTATGTCTGCAGAAATAACACACAGCAAAAAAACGAGTTGGTTGACCAGAGTGATGGGTATTAAAAAGAATCTTGAATAAATAGCTTGTTTAATAGAAAAAATGTTAAATACAATTATTATTTTTCATTTAGGTTTTCAAGACCATGCTAACGGAGTCTATCAGCCACTAATGTCATACAAACTGTAGTCACAGAGTAACCATACACAGAAGTGATCTTTAGTCAACCAGGCTGAACTACACTCCAATAGAGAGGCAAGCTTTGAACGTTAGGTATTCCACATGAACCTCCCATAATACATGTTTTTTAGTGGCTTGCTCTTATTTTATTCCAAGTTTCCTCCCTCTCCCTTCCTGGTGTCCTCATCAAAACTGATCATTTATATACTGTATTTTTACCTGCATTATTTGGACCTGTGGAAAAATATGACTAAATACAGCTTAGGTCTCATCTTTAAAAATACACTAAGAGTTCAACATAATATTTTATTTTCTCCTCATACTTGATCAGGCTTTAGTTTTACTTTAGACACCTAACTTCTTTATGCATTAATGATGTAACTCCATTTTGGTGAGAAACATTGTGACCACTGCAATCTTGTCCACTGCTCAATCCAGCTGCCGTTCATGATCCTTTCCAACAAGTTCCTCATCCATTTCCCTCAGAGGGAGAGACCATGCCTTCCTACCCACCTAGCATGACCGGTGGCAGCAGTCATTGTTTTGAGCACATGAAAGTCACAGCGACAGGAACCTGGACGCCTCATTGCTGCTTCAGTTCACAGCTTGTAGTTACAGCCACTCACTGTAATCTCCTGCGGTGATAAGCAGGATTATCTTCACTGATGGCATTCAACAAAAACATTGCTTTCCTTCCTATTGCTCCTGCCAGCTCAAAGAAGGAAAGAGGTACCCAGGAGAAGCAGCATTGAAGGATGCCTGTAGAGACAGGCAGAGGAAAGTCTCATACAAGAACCATATGTTTCCGCTCTGACTTGCTGCTCCCTAACTAGTCTCCAACAATACATCTTGTGAGGGGTGTGCTGCTTCGTAGGGATTAAGGCTGTGTCTACACTAACTGGTAAGACTGTTCCCTCAGACACCGAGCAGGGGATGTATGTGGTCCAGCTCACACTTAGCGTGGGGTTGGTTCACTGTAAAGGGCTGCATCGGATGCATTTGGACATAGTCCTGTGAGACAGTTTCATCCCAGCGGATCCTGACATGCTCTGGCTTTTGTCCTTGCCCTTCAGTAAAAGGAAGTGCTGGATTAAATTCCCATGATGCTTTCTCCTCTACCACTCTTTTTCGTGTGGGTTGCTTTATTCATTTCGTGTGGATGCTAAATGTAATGGCCCCTGTTGGTGAAGGACTAGCACCCCTATCGCTTAGACTATTAATCCTGGGGTGACTAAGTGAGCAGCACCTGGCTGATCATATTATTTAACTGGTCTCCCAGCCACCCCAAACTGTCCCCTGGTATGATTCATTTTTGAAAAGAAGATACATCATTTTATGATTTGAAGTTCCTGAGCAGGATTCTAAACATGGCATCACAGCAAATGCATATGTCTTGCAAGACTAACAGAATTCAGCTGCAACCTTTATGAATCTGTTTAATTAGCATCATTGGGAAAAAATGCTATAAATTCACTGTGGAGGGGTGCATCTATACATATGTTATCTCAAGTATTTTCTTTTTAGCAGGGAAAATATTAAGCTCAGACTGTTATGAACAACCTAATTTGTCTGGGCATGTGATATTCATGAGGAACAGATAAAAGAAAAGATTTAATAGTTTCAGTCCTTGGCAGTATATTTTGTTCCAGTAACCACACAGAATTTAAGCTGTTTGTGTTAAACTTGAACAAAGCTAAACAGAAGAAAAGAGAGATCATGCTGATTTTCACAGCCAGTCAGAAGAATCTTTCTGGAAACTTAAAAAGGATGAAATATTCCCTTCCCCAGAAAACCTTCTTTAGGATGAGTAAGCTCCCATTTGTGGGGTTCCTCTGAGGTTGTTCAGAACAAGAGGGTATCTCTCTTCTTGATCAGTCGAGTGGTTGCCAGGTACTGAATGCCAGATACTGCAAAGCAAACAGGATTATTTCTTCTTCTTCTTCTTCTTCTTCTTCTTCTTCTTCTTCTTCTTATTATTATTATAGTTATTTAGAAGAAAGAGTGCAATCTTGGACAGGATTCCAACCGTGAACATACAAACAGGCACTCTGGTACCTCCTGCAACTGAGTTTCCCACAAGTTGCTTTATAAACATTTTTCTACCATCTTTTGTGCAAGTATTAGATGAATTCCCAAAGTCAATCTTTCTGGTGCATCAATCATGTTACATTTTTTACCAAGTTTTTTAATCAGACTGAGCACAAGTTATCTGCTGGTGAAGCAGAGAGAATAATGATTTGTGAAGGTATTGGCACCACTAGACCGTAACTTAGAGGGTGCGTTAGGGCTTATGGACGTACCGGAGCATAGAGAAAGAAAATGTGAGAGCAGTATTCTGGACAATCAGAAGAGAAATAATAATTGAGCAATAAGCTCGTGCCGTCTTGAAGCACCTTTACTTTGATAGCTGGATGTGGCCAACCACACAGGAAGGAATAGTCTGAGCAGCTCTTTTCCTCGCTTGCTTTGTCTGACTTCCTTGGCTCCGCTATATGTGTAACAAAATTAACATTTTGTGCAGAAAGGAACGGTGGAGAGGTTTTACAGTAACCCTATGATCGACCTACCATGCAAACGGGGGATGAAGAGCCGATTCGGTCTCGATCTTTCCTATGCTTCCTATTGGCAACGTACCTATTCTTCCTTGTCAGAGCTGAAAAAGCCATGAACCATGGCAGAGATCCAGGTGAAGGATTTCCAGCAAAGAAAAAGAAATTAGTGGACAAATGTAATATTCAGTCAAGTGTTGGTAAAGAAATATTTTGAGAGTTTGCTAAACTTCTCCTCAGCTCCCATGCACTATTAAAGTCACTTGAAATTAATAACTTTTCAGTACTGGCTGGCAGCTGAAGAACTTCTATAAAGATGAATTAACTAAGAAATGAGGGAAAAGCTCGCATCAGAACATAATGGCATTATAATTTGCACAAGAACATTAGTCAGAGAGGAAATTATTACTAAATGCTACAAAAGAGTCCTATAACAAAGGAATCTTATGGGAGGAAATGTTCAGAGTTTTTTATGGTCTGTTCTCTATTTCAGTGCCTGATGTAACAACTAGCTCTAATGTGCACAGTCAAGGTCATTCAGTGGAACTTGAGCCAGCAGCCATTTGTTCCAACAGTCCCTCTATTTCTTCTCAGGTCTTACTGAATTCCTGAAAGATTTTCTTCCCATTGTTTAACAGAGGCTGTGTGAGGTCTAGGAGTTGTCTCCTATTCTTTTCTTTTTATTGCCTTCTTTATAATTCTCATTCTCTGTTTTCATTATCCCTACACATCTCATTTTCTCTCACAGATGCTATATGCGAATTCTCCATGTCCCAAGAGGATAAAAGCTGTACATATAGGTGCAAAAATTTTGTCTTTATTTTCACGGGTTTATGCATCTTCAAGATGTATTGCTCCTGCCTGAATTTCTCTAGTGTGCTCCAAAATCACAGTAACTTTCTGTAGCTGGGAAATTTTCTCAAGCCAAAAAAGCTGGCTAGAAGTCGTGATGTATTTTGCCTCCTACTTGTGTGTCTCCACACTTGTGAGTTGTAATATTTGGAGTGTAGCTTAGGACGGTGCAGCATATCACCTTGGTTAGAAAGGCTGAACTTTCAGACTGCATTGTCTCATGTAAAACATGAATCCTTGAGCCTTATATACATGAATTTTATAAGAATTCCTCTTAGACGTATCACTGCCACTTATTGGAGGCATCTGAACACACCAGTATGTCATCTTGGAAACCTGCCACAGATCCTAAAACCAGACCAGCAGTCGTAAATTTAGTCTAGAGTTGGGCTCTTCCTTTGGCAGGATGAAGGGAGCGAGAAGAGACTCGAGCACCACAGCCAGTCCAGGGAACACGGCTCCTGGCCACGTGGCCGGTGAGGTGACAGCAGTGAGCACTTCCTAGCCATGGTTATCAGGATCTGCGAAGGGTTACTGCAGGCAGTTAGTCTGAATTCACACACCCCCAGTGCCTGCCTATGTAGGTGTACACTAATTTAAAGAAGCAGTATTTCTAAGTGGTTCCAGACATTTGGATCAAATGCATTAATCCAAATTCTTTCACAGAATGGATTGTGCTAGAATAACTCTGTTCACTCAGCAAAATATCTATTTTCATTACTAGTTGCTATGATAATATATTGCCAGTATTTTCCCGGTTATTTCCTGATTGTAATATATCTCTGAGCTAAATTAAAGTGTGAAATTTTCAATGTGGAGTTTGGAGTCCTAGCTAGAAAAATGATTAAAACTTTTCAGGTTAAATCAGATCAGCCCAATCTTTAATGCAGAATTTAAAAACAGATAATCCTCTGTTTCATTTTCACCTTCCCTCAGAAATGGCTGTGTAACTAAGGAATCTTTCAAGCCCCTGATGTTGCAAGCAACTACACATGGAAAATAGGTAGTTTATAAAAAGTCTCTCTCCCATCTCCAAAAATTAACTACACCTGTTCTTATTCAGGAAAATAAGTGCCATTAAATCATGAAATTGCTTATGATAAAACCAAAGAAAGTGTGAGTGAAAATGTAAACACAATGAAGACTTGGTGGTGCCAAAATTAAAGCTTATATTATACCAGCTGATAGCTAGCTGGAAGTCAGAAATATGATACATTAAAATAAACAGTTTGAGATTAATCTTCAGCTATCTGGCAGAGCATGAATTAAAGCAAATTTCAAATAACGTCAACATCAGTTTAATTCTCCTTCCCTTACACCCTCTTCCATTCCCCAGCCTTATACACATGTTTTTAGTTGAATCACAAGGTAGGGGATGGACTTTCAGCTGCTAGCCGGTGGACCCACTTTCACATGCCCAGACGTCTGGGAGCACACTATTTTAACAGGAAATTCCCCAGGTCATCTGGAAAAGGAGCAGGACTCTCCATCATTTGCCAGCCGCACTGCCTTCAGAATAGATCACTGTGAGACCTTGGAGTTGTTCGCGTTTGTTATTTATGTCAATTTCTAGAAAAAAGCCATCTGATGTTTGAAATTCAGGTTTGTCTTAAGGCTCTCATTACCGTATATCACCTTTTGTTTTGTTGCAAAGAGCTGCATGCCAAGCAAAATTGAGTAGTGTTTGGATTTAATATTGGAGCAAGGGCAGATCATACAGAAAATAAAAAACACTCCCCTGTTGTGCAAGAGATACTTATATGGCTCTGCTCACTTGAAAATCTGTTCTCGTTGATCTTAGTCTGACTCTCTGCAGGGTTTCCTTGGTCAAGGAGGCTAAAATTGATTCAAGGCCCAAAGCTCTTCAGCTCAGTGTTGACAAAACCTAGAATCCAACGTCCTTGTGTCAACACACTCTGACTTTCTTGGATCTTCAAACCACATTTTGCTGTATGACCAAAAATGGAAGGTGGATCACAATGAGAAACATATGGCTGGGAATGGAATTTCAAACTGGAGGAGAAGAAAGGAGGAGGAGGAGGACGGAGATTGAGAGGAAAAGAGCAGAGGAAAGTAGAAAATGAAAAGAGAAATTAAATTTAGGCTCCTCTATTAGGAAGAAGAAAAACAACACTCTCAACTCTTCTGGTGACCTTACATGGGAACCTCATAGAGCTTTGTTTTTATGACTTCTCCCTCTTGCATTTATTTCCTTTCACTGTTATTTCTATAATGTGCTATACATTAGATTTGGGGATAAGCTGGGGAGCTACAAATTTTGAATTATTTACCTGCTTTCCAGGGTATTCCAAAAGGGTGTGCAATATGTTTGAGTATAAAGGCAGGGGCAGCTTTTTAAATTAAGAAGTTTGGCTGTGACTCTGTAGTCCAAGGCTATTCACAGAAATGTCTGAAACAAAAACTCATCCAATTAGTTCATAATTAGAGCTGACTGAAGGGCAACAACAGTTCTGCTATGTGGCAACTTGTGAGGTCCAGAAATTTGGTTTTGCTCAAACATGGCTTTATCTACTGGGAATTTTAAAATGTCCACTTTTCATTCTGACATGGAACAAAGTTTGGGGCTTTTTGTTTGTTTTTACAAAATACTAATGTATTTTTACAGGGAAGGGAAACGGACTTTCATCGAGCTGTACTTCATAAGGCTTAGTTACAAGAAAGGACAATGCATGGGCAGTATCCCTTGCAGCGCCTGCCT